>NC_090930.1:1373532350-1376032350 GCF_040938575.1 Ambystoma mexicanum
CTGCGGAATCTCGAGTGGGTACCTTCCCATAGAACAGGTTAATAGGCCTTGTTCGTTCTTGCAGAGGGGTGCCTATGGACTATTTTTTTATTTTTTAAGGGACTTAGGTTTAGTCACCCTAAGTTTCCTAGGGTCATCCAGACGTGGACCCCTTGCTCATTGTGCTCATAGAGGCACAGCTCCACCTTACCGATGAGGCTTAACAAGGCTGAAACACGTGTATGGGGTTGCTGTTAGCACTCTTGTTCAGTAAGGAGTTGCCATAGCGATTCGGCGCTGGACTGCTAATGTGGGTGGGACAAAGACTGATATGCAAATGGATATATCCCATCTGTGAAAGGTACAGTGAGTTAAAGTGTGGCTGCAGACTATCGAGTGGGTACCTTCCCATTGAACAGGTCAATGGGCCGTGGTTTAGTCACCCTAATTTTCCTAGGGTCATCCAGACGTGGAACCCTTGCTCACTGTGCTCAGAGAGGCACAGCTCCACCTCACTGAAGTGGCCCAACAAGGCAAAAAAAACGTGTATGGGGTTGCTGTTGGTACTCTTGTTCAGAAAGGAATTGCCATTGCATTTTGGTGCTGGACTGCCCATGTGGGTTGGACAAAGACTGATATGCAAATGGCTATTTCCCATCTGTGAAAGGTACAATGAGGTAAAGTGTGGTTGCGGACTCTCGAGTTGGTACCTTCTCGTAGAACAGGTCAATGGGCCATGTTTGTTCTCGCAGAGGAGCGCCTATTGACTATTTTTTGCTTTTAATATTCAAAACATTGTGGTACTGCTGGAGATGAGAGCAGCACATGTAGACAGTTTATGAAAAGGCTTCTTTTTGAACTTGTCTAGCATTTCTGATGATTCTTGAAATGGAGTGCTGCAGGTGTTTAAAGTCTCTGGTTGTTGGTGACTGCACCTTTAATGTGTGGAGTTTGATTATGCAAAAAACACTGCTCACACCTAGCTTTTTAATGTTTTTTTTTTTATCCAAGTTGGATTTTTTCTCCCAATTACCCAATGATTAGAATGTGAAAGAGAACAACAGTGTTGTGTAGACAAATGTTGTACCTTATCTAGTACATGTGATGTACTGCATACAAGATGTGACGATCATATAAACTTGTGTATTAGTTTGTGTTTCTTAAAGTGTGTGTGTTTTCTAATTTATTATGTTTACTTTTTCAGATAGAAGGATATTATTGAAACATAGATGAATAACCGGGGCTACAGTGTAGCCCAGTGGGCTGTTGAATATTGACGGTGTGTTTAAACGCAGCAACGACTGGGGAGGGTTGTAACCGCAGGTTCGTCTGACCGTACCCGTGGCTATAGCCTTCAATGTGCAAAAAGTACACTGTTAGTACCCGAAAGAGTCCCTTCTAAGAATGATCTAGTATGTATTGTATTGCTAAGACTGATCTATTTTGTATATATTTATTAAAAAAGGCAGTAACCAAAGCAGCCAACTGTCTCAGCCACAAAGTTTTCAAACCAACCATGATATCTGCAGTCTTTCTGTTTCCAGGAAAATGATTGCTAGTTTACATTTCTAGTAGTTTGTATGAGCAGGGTAAGTGTGATGTGTATTTTTTTATGTTTGTCATTGGTTGATGGTACTATTGTAATTATCTGCAGCAATCCAGAAACTACTCAGTGCTTGGCGCTGCTACCCGCAAGTAGATGTGGTACCCTGTGCAGCCACAGCTATATTGTGGCAAATGGCACATTGTGTGTTCATGGGCGTATGTTTGCCATTGCTATCTGACATTTTGGGTGGAGTAGCATCATAGATGCATTGAGTGTTTTGGGGGATTGCAAGAGACTAGGGGAAAGGAGGAGGACCATGCGGAGCGGAGGAGCTGGTATGGGTGTTAGGGACACTTGTTTGGTGTTCGGAGGAGTGGAAAAACATTTGTTTAAATCGTAGTTTTTGCGAATAGTCGCTACTGTCAGTAAAATGTTCCTGTATGTGTTTTTCTATTACTGCATGTATGAAAAAAACATCTTTTCATTGGTTGTGTTCGTAGTTGCACTTATATTTATAGCCGCATATATATATACATACATTTTCTGTGCAATAATCATATTGTTATGTGGATGTTATCGCACAGAATTGTATCTGTGTGTGTTATTTTGTGTGCTTAGGAGTTGTCTCGTCTTATTTTAAGTTTTGAAGGTTGGCTTAGTTTGGTTTTTATTTTGTAGAAAATGTACATGTAGTAGTGGCTACAAGTAAGCTTTGTAGCCATGGTGAATATCCGCAGCTACTAGTGCTGCTGGGCAGGGCTTTGTATGTGTTTCGGTGTTTCTAATTGGCAGGTATTAATGTTGTACATTTGTACTTCTTTATGATAGATTGCAGTGAATATGTGTCAGCCATTTTATTTGTTTTCTTAGAATATAGTCCTCTTTTTATGTTTTTGATTTTTGAAAGTATGAAACTCCCCTTTTTTTGTCTACTTTTCTCATTTTGACTGCAGAACTCACACTGTGCAGTTCATGTTACCCGTGATAAAAAATAATTGGCATTAATCAGTTGTTTGTCATAGTTCTGTTGAAAGTTTTATTTGATAATATGTTGATAATGGGGTCTTCATTTATTTTTGTTTTTTACTGTATTTGTTAACAATGAATTGGTGCTGCTGTATATGTAGAAAATGAGTGGGAATAATTGTTGAAAGTTGTTTATTAGGAAAAAAAATGAATTTCTGTGAGGTGCGCGATATAGAATCATTAAGTATACCTCCTGCACTCAAAATAAAAGAATGATCACAGGGCAGTAGGAATGTGATTTGATATACAATGCTTTGATAATCACTTATGATGTATGTTAAAGTGCTTTTTGGAGTTATATGAAAATGTGTTTGTTTTAAAAAGAGGTCATTTTGCTGGTGTGGGGTGATTTGAAAATGTGTCTGCTTCAAAAAGATTTGGTTTGCTGAAGTGTGTTTGTGTGTGATTATCTATAAGAGAAAATGCATTGTCTTCATGTGTTTATTGTTTTGCGAAACCTACTGCCTGTCAAGCTGAGATGTTCGTGAAAACGGCGTACCTGTTTTCCTTGATGTGGATCTTGTTGGGGCCGCCAGACTGCAATCAGCTGAATGATGAGTGTGTGATTCGGGGAACCCGCCTCTCCACCACCCAAATGGTACAGGGTGGAGGATGGACAGACTCCCAGCGTCACGGAAGGCACTCTCCTGATTAACGTGACGGTGGGACTGTGCAAGCACAGACAGGAGAGGCAACAGTCAGTTTGAAGAGTTGAAACAAGGCGAAGTCCAAGGTGAAGGTCGATGCACCAAGCTGCAGGCGAACTTCGGATAGCTGGTTGAAGATGGGACACCAAGCACCAGGCGGAATCAGACGGAAAAAAGGGGAACCAGATTGGAAGGGAACAACTGGAAAGGGCCCAATAGGTCCCAGGGGAATCAGCGGGGAACCCTGAACCAGGGAAACACAGGGCAAGAACAAGGAACCAAGGAGACTGAAATCAGACCAAGAGGGACCCAAAAGACCCTGAGCTAACTAGACTCCCAAGCAGACAAAAGGGTAAGCAGGCAACAGGACCCTAGGTAGAACAGGGTACCCCGGTAGACTGAAGGCAGGGTAGTAGAACAGGATACCCAGGCAGGCTGAATACAGGGCAAGTAGACCAGGATACCCAGGCAGGCTGAATACAGGGCAAGTAGAACAGGATACCCAGGCAGGCTGAATGCAGGGCAAGTAGAACAGGATACCCAGGCAGGCTGAAGGCAGGGCAAGTAGAACAAGGGACCCAAGGAAGGGAAGGGTGCCCAGGCAGGCAGAGGACAAGGCAGGGTAATAGGAAGCTGGAATCTCAGGAAACCAGGAGCGAAGCTTCCGCGTTGAGACGCGATTAGCTTCTGTTGCGGTTTCCTCTTATGGGCCGCCGGCACCCGCGAGGCCTGAAACGCAAGCCGTTTCATCTCCGAGCGCCGGCGGACCCAAAACGAGGCTTGGAAGGCAAGCCCTTCCCAGTGTACAGGCCCAATCCACGGCGCATGCGCGGAACCGAGACAGCGGTCTCCCGCGCATGCGCCGCAGCCCACCAACAGCGGTTCCTGAAGCTCTCCTCCTGGCGGCTCCCCAGACGCGAAAGCGCGGGTAGATCCGCCAGGAAGGAGAAGGGAGAGCGATCGCACTGGACCTCGGTCTCCCCAGAAGTGGCGTGACACTATGACCCCTCCCAGGAAGACCCGGAGCCCCGGGTTTCCAAGGAAACCGATCATAGAACTTCCGCACCAAGCGGGGGGCATGCACATGCTGATGAGGTTCCCAAGTACGATCACAAGCCGGATACCCTTTCCAATCCACCAAAAAATGGAGCACCCCCCTACGATAGCGGGCATCGCAAATCTCTTGTACCTCAAATTCTGGGACCCCTTGGACTAGGACAGAGGCAGGGCGAGGACAGGACCGACCATAGGGATCTGCCACATAGGGTTTCAAAAGGGAGACATGGAAAACAGGGTGTACATGCCAAGAGGGAGGCAACTGGAGACGAAAGGCCACAGAGGATAGCCGTTCGGTTATCGTGAACGGACCAAAGTACCGGGGAGCCAGTTTAACCGGTAAATTGCGCAGTGGCAGATTTTTGGAGGACAGCCACACCTTATTCCCTACTTGAAAATCTGGTTCCAAACTCCTTTTCCTGTCAGCCTGGGCCTTCATCCGTTCCTTAGCTCTCTTCAAGATATTACATGCCAATTCTTGTTGTCGTTGAATATTAGAGACCAGGGCATCAGCAGATGGAACGGTACTGGTGGGCACAGGATGGAACGGCACCAATTTGGGATGTTGACCAGTAGAGCAAAAAAATGGACTGATTCCAATGGAAGCATGAATAGTGTTGTTGTAGGATACTTCAGCGAGATCTAAGCATGCCTTCCAGTTGGACTGGGTGGCGTTGGAAAAACAACGAAGGTACTCCTCCAAGGTCTGATTGGTCCTTTCAGTAAGTCCGTTGGTCTGCGGATGATAACCAGAACTCAACGCTCTACGTATACCCAGATGATTACACACCTTGTTCCAAAAGGCAGAAAGATATTGAGAACCACGATCCGAGATTATCTTTTCTGGAAGACCATGTAATCGATAGATTTCGTGGAGAAAGACGGAAGCCATCTGAGCAGCTGTAGGGATCTTGTGGAATGGAATGAAGTGAGCATATTTAGTGAAACTGTCGACCACAACCATGATGCAAGTGTACCCGTCAGAGGGAGGTAGATCAACCACAAAATCAGTGGCGATAGTATGCCACGGGTAAGGTGCCAATTCAGTAGGTACCAGTAATCCCAGAGGTCGTCTCCTTGGGACTTTACATTGAGCACAGACGGGACAACTCTCGATGAATCTCTGAACATCGGTAGCCCACCTAGGCCACCAGAATTGTCGTGATATCAGTTCACGTGTAGCTCTCATCCCTCGATGCCCACCAATGGGTGAATCATGAAACCCATGCAATATGCCTTCACGAATCTTACCCTCGGGAATGTAAAGCCTCTTCCGGAAAAACAGGAGTCCATCATGTTCCGATACGGACTTGCGCCGAAGAAGGGCCGGTCTTTCGGGATCCGTCCAGGTGGCGTCAGCAATTGATTGTAGATGAGAAGACAAAGTCAATAAGAAATGTTGGGGGGAAATCAGAGGCTGATCCAAACTAGGTGTTTCTTCCCCTTTCTCCAGGGATCGAGAGAGAGCATCCGCTTTCGAGTTAGCTGTTCCCGGAATGTATGTGACGTGAAATACAAAAGGGGAGAAAAAGAAGGCCCACCTAGCCTGTCGGGGTGTTCGGCATTGCAAGGAGCGTAGATACTGCAAGTTGCGATGATCGGTACGTACTTCCACCGAAAAACGGGCTCCAAGTAGATGATGCCTCCATTCCTCAAACGCAGTTTTTATAGCCAACAGTTCCAACTCGATAACGGCATAATTTCTTTCACTGGGACTCAGCTTGTGCGAGAAGTAGGCCACCGGATGTTCAACGGAAGTTTCTGGATCTTTCTGCAGAAGTACTGCACCCACAGCAAAGTTCGATGCATCTGCTTCTACGATATAAGGTAGATCATCCTGAGGATGGCGCAGAATTGGGGCGGCCATAAAGGCCGACTTCAAGGTGTCAAATGCCTGGGAAGCGAGAGAATCCCACCTGAAAGTGATCTTACTGCTGGTCAGAGGGGTAAGGGGCGTTGAGATTTGAGAGAACAGTGGAATAAAGCGCCTGTAAAAATTTGCGAATCCCAAAAAGCGTTGTAGGGATTTTACATCATGGGGTTGTTTCCACTCCTGGATGGCTTGTACCTTCTTGGGGTCCATCTCTAACCCATCCTGATTGATCACAAATCCCAAGAACTCAATACTGGATAAGTGAAATCTGCATTTCTCAGCCTTTGCGAATAGGTGATTGGAAGATGAACGTCGAAGGACCTCACAAACATGTTCTACATGTTCTTCGATGGATCTGGAAAAAACCAAGATATCGTCCAAATATATCCAGACTGACAAACCAATGAGATCACTAAAGATGTTGTCCATAAATCGTTGAAAGATGGCTGGGGCGTTGCACAGTCCGAATGGCATGACTTTATACTCAAAATGCCCAAATGATGTCTTGAAAGCCGTTTTCCATTCGTCCCCGTTCTTGATGCGTACCAGATGATATGCTCCACGTAAATCCAGTTTAGTGAAGATCCGGGCAGTATGTAAAGTATCCAGGATAGTGCGAATCAATGGAAGTGGATATCGGTCTTTAGCTGTTATTTCATTAAGTTCACGATAATCAACACAAGGTCTCAAGGTGTCTTCTTTTTTCTTTACAAAAAATAAGGGAAACCCTGCAGGAGACTTAGACGGAACAATGTAACCTTTCTGTAAACAATCCGACAAGTAATCCTGTAGCACTTGTTTCTCATCCCGTGTTAAAGCGTATAGTTTCCCATGAGGTATCACGCAGTCAGGTAACAACTCGATTGAACAATCAAACGGGCGATGTGGTGGTAGAGGTATATTGCCTGGTTCAGAGAACACGTGTTTAAACTCGGCATACTCCTGAGGAACATGAGAGATAGAACACACACGGACCCCACTTCCATTAGGATTCAAGGGGGTCGATGGAGCCCGAGTTGGCGAAGACACACAGCACTTCTGAGCACAAACTGCAGAGGAAAAGGTCAGGGTGTGCATTCTCCAATCTATTACTGGATTATGGTGTTGCAGCCAAGGTAAGCCCAAAACCACCTTGTAGGTGGGGGATTTAATGACGTCCAAAGCGAGTTCTTCAAGGTGGTTGGCGATCTGAAGAGATAGACCCACTGTGGATTGTCGGACAGGCCCAGAGGACAAAGGATTTCCGTCGATGACTTGCACTGGCAGAGCAGTGGCTCTGGACAGGAGTGGAATCCGATGTACAGAGGCAAATGTTTCATCAATATAATTGCCGGAAGCCCCGCTATCCAACAGAGCAAACACCTCCAAACTTCTGCCAGGTAGCTTGATTCGAATCTTCAGAGTCTGTAGTACCGCAGGTTGCATGGGATGTAGAACTGAACAGAACGTGGAAAGGACTGAAGAAAGAGGGGGACCTGTCGCTGCCTTCCCAATACACGACAGGTCCACTAGTTTTCCGCCTTCTTCTTCTGAGATCGTAGAGGGCACGTACCCAGGAAATGCTCAGCAGCTCCACAATAGAGACATAGGCGTAACGTTCTTCTCCGTCTTCTCTCTTCCTCTGATAAAGGACCCCTCATAGCTCCTAGTTGCATAGGCTCAGGTCCGGATTCAGTAGACCCGAAAGATCTGGCAGGTAAACTGGTTGTTCTGGAACTGCCCCTCTCGAACCGACGTCTCTCAGCCTTCCGTTCTGCCAGTCTCTGATCAATTCGGAGCACCTGCTCAATTAGGAGTTGAAGAGTCTCTGGTTCGGGTATATGGAGTAACTCATCCTTAAACTCCTCTCTTAGCCCACGTCGAAACAGAGTCTTTTGTGTGATTTCAGGCCATTGGGAATCCGTTGCCAGTAGACGGAATCGACTAATGTATGTTATTATGTCGACGTTCCCCTGTTTTAAATCCATCAACTGGTTCTGCGCAGCGGAGGCCAGGTTGGGGGTCTGAAAAACCTCAAGGAATGCTTTTTCAAAAGCTGCAAAGTCGTTCAAGATTGGGCTATTGGTAACTACAAACGGAGTTGCCCAGGCCAGAGCATTGCCCGTCAAATTTCCCAAGATATAACCAATCTTGGCCTTGTCGTTATTGAAATGTGTCGATCTGAAAAGAAAATGGATTCGACAATGATTACAGAATTCTGCTACCCGTCGTGGATCACCATCAAACTTGATTGGCGTTGTGTGTGCCAAAGATCCTTCCACCTGTGAGGTACTCGGAACCCCTTGGGTTATCATTTGGCGTAGAGTTTGGTTCTCCTGGCGTAAGGCGATCATCTCTGCCCTGAGTGATTGTAACTCATTCCGCACTTCTTGCGAATCCTCCATCTCAAGATCTGAAGGCAGGCGTCTCAATCTGTCAAGCTGAGATGTTCGTGAAAACTGCGTACCTGTTTTCCTTGATGTGGATCTTGTTGGGGCCGCCAGACTGCAATCAGCTGAATGATGAGTGTGTGATTCGGGGAACCCGCCTCTCCACCACCCAAATGGTACAGGGTGGAGGATGGACAGACTCCCAGCGTCACGGAAGGCACTCTTCTGATTAACGTGACGGTGGGACTGTGCAAGCACAGACAGGAGAGGCAACAGTCAGTTTGAAGAGTTGAAACAAGGCGAAGTCCAAGGTGAAGGTCGATGCACCAAGCTGCAGGCGAACTTCGGATAGCTGGTTGAAGATGGGACACCAAACACCAGGCGGAATCAGACGGAAAAAAGGGGAACCAGATTGGAAGGGAACAACTGGAAAGGGCCCAATAGGTCCCAGGGGAATCAGCGGGGAACCCTGAACCAGGGAAACACAGGGCAAGAACAAGGAACCAAGGAGACTGAAATCAGACCAAGAGGGACCCAAAAGACCCTGAGCTAACTAGACTCCCAAGCAGACAAAAGGGTAAGCAGGCAACAGGACCCTAGGTAGAACAGGGTACCCCGGTAGACTGAAGGCAGGGTAGTAGAACAGGATACCCAGGCAGGCTGAATACAGGGCAAGTAGAACAGGATACCCAGGCAGGCTGAATACAGGGCAAGTAGAACAGGATACCCAGGCAGGCTGAATGCAGGGCAAGTAGAACAGGATACCCAGGCAGGCTGAAGGCAGGGCAAGTAGAACAAGGGACCCAAGGAAGGGAAGGGTGCCCAGGCAGGCAGGGTAATAGGAAGCTGGAATCTCAGGAAACCAGGAGCGAGCAACACGAACGAAGCTTCCGCGTTGACACGCGATTAGCTTGTGTTGCGGTTTCCTCTTATGGGCCGCCGGCACCCGCGAGGCCTGAAACGCAAGCCGTTTCATCTCCGAGCGCCGGCGGACCCAAAACGAGGCTTGGAAGGCAAGCCCTTCCCAGTGTACAGGCCCAATCCAATGGCGCATGCGCGGAACCGAGACAGCGGTCTCCCGCGCATGCGCCGCAGCCCACCAACAGCGGTTCCTGAAGCTCTCCTCCGGGCGGCTCCCCAGACGCGAAAGCGCGGGTAGATCCACCAGGAAGGAGAAGGGAGAGCGATCGCACTGGACCTCGGTCTCCCCAGAAGTGGCGTCACACTGCCTGATTCATGGAATTATTTGCGCCGAAAACGCAGATTTGTGTGCCTTTCTGCCCAAAAATCCCCATAATTCAAACAGGGATTTTCGGGCAGAAAGGCACGCAAATCTGCGTTTTCGGCGCAAATAATTCCATGAATACGGCAGCCAGTGTTTAATTTCATGAACAAATGTTTCATTGGTTTTATTTTTACATATATATTCATAAAGAATATAGGAATGTTATTAGTTGTAAAATCTGCTATTATGTAAAATAGAAATGTAATGGAATTTCTTGTGCAAATTGCTCTATGAAATGCAGGTGCAGTATGTGCTTAGCAATCCAATATAAGTACACAAATTAGTGGTTGTACAATGTTGGGATGGTTTATTAGAAGTTTCCACGTGTAATAGTTTAAATAGGAAACATACTGATTTGTTTTAATGTTATTGTTACTCTACTGCTACTTGATACAGACGTAGTGGCAGCTGTGAATGCTAGTTTACTGGTCACACTGGTTCTTCTATGGAGTTATGGTGAATATTTAGCATTTTTATAGCTACAGGTCCAACCAACGTGAGGGCTTTAATAAAGACCATGCGGCATTATATGATGCATGAATGACCCGTTGGCTCTTGGCTTATTGCTATTAGGACTGTGGCTTATTATACTGGAGAAGTAATAGTGTCTTTATTTGTTTGGAGTGAAGCAGCAGTAGTGATGATTTTTACAGTAGATTCCTGTGCGCAGATTATAGGCCATGCTTTAAAAGTGACACACAGGAAGTTTAGGAAGAAAAAAGTTAGACGTGGCCCTTTTAATGTATTGTTACAAATATCTGCAGCATTGGAACACTGTACTTGAAGAGTCATTAGAAATGCTAGAGAGGTTCACAGAGGCGGTATCATTTTTTGTGGCATTTTCTTGTTATTTTATATTTTCATCACCAATTAGACATTTGAACATATCTAACATTGTGCAAGAAAAAACTAAGACGCAACCCTTCTAATGTTCCGTCAGAAAGCTTGGGAAAATCAATTATGATAAATCATCTGGTTCGAGTCTTGTGGAATGATGCGGATGATGCGCATTGGAAATTGCACAAGATGGTCTTGCACATACTGGGCTGCAGCTTTTTTTGGCTTATATGTGGTCTTATATCTTCACTGTATCTGTGAGCCGTGGTTGTTCAGAATCAAACTCCATCCATAAAAGGTGTTGCTAGAAACAGCCAGTCTTCCAAAACCTGCAGCACCAGAATCCCCTTTTTGAAGAGTTATTAGAAATGCTAGAGAGGTTCAGAGAGGAGGCTTCATTTTGTTGCAGCATTGGCCCTCATTACGACCCTGGCGGAAATCAACCGACCGGACCGCCATAGCGTAAATAGCGTTTCCGCCATTGCACGACGGAGCAAAGTGCGGCTCATTCCGACCCATCGGGCACGAGCACCACGCCATGGCGGAAGTGCAAAGTCCGCGATGGCGGAAATGACCCCAAAACGGCCCACACCGCCGCCGTACGGCGCCCTAGGTGCAATTCCGCCACCCCTCTTAGCGGTCACCGCAATGAGCGGCAATCGTAAAGTACGGTGACCGTAAATATACGGAAACGGAAGTAAAAACATGGTCCCGGAACGGGAAACATCACGCCGTACACCTATAAAAACACTATTTCCACACAACCATTAAAAACACTACCCTGAGACACATCCCAACCCGACATCCACCCTAGTGAAACCAAGAAAAATGGGAAAAGTAGCGAAGAAAGCGTGCGACCGCAAGCGGCAGGTCCACTTCTCCCGTGAGGAACTCACCGTGCTCACAGAGACCCTCCAGGAGAATGCTGCCGTCGTCTTCTCCACGCAAATGACCAGGACGGCACTTGCGAACAAGAAGGCCATATGGACCCTGGTGGCACAGCGGGTAAGTGCGGTGGGGACCGCACCCCGCAACCCACAGCAATGCAGAAAGCGATGGGACGACTTGCGGATACGCGTCCGTAGCATACTTTCTGCCAACCGCAACATTGCCACAGCTACCGGGGGAGGATCGGAATCACCCATCAAGCTGACCCCCTGGGAAGAAATCTGTGCCTCCACCATTGGAATGGAGAGTATCGAGGGAGTCGGAGGGATGGAGAAAGGAGTGCAGACATCCAAAGAATCAGGTAGGTGTCCCAAATAAAACAATGCTAAAACCACAATGTCCAATCATGTGAAGTACCACGTGTCCACATAGTGCAACAGTAACACATGTCCAGGAGAACGGCCACATACATAGGCCCGATAGCACACTTTAAAACTCACATTAAATACATAAATAATTAAAAATCCTAAAAACACCCTCTACACGTGCAGCAGGCACACCCTAACTGCAGGCTGCAAAACAACTGCACCCTCACTCCACACAAAAAAGAAACCACCTCCAAGGCCCCAACCCAAATCACCCTCAGGTACCACCCCAATGCATGTGATACATTGCCATTCCAATTCCCACAGACCCATCAATAACGCTCGCCCTCTTCTACTCCACCACAGGGTCCGATTCAAACGACGAGCTCCAGGACACCCCTACCAGCACACCTGCAAAGAGGGCCAAGACCAACGGCCAAAGACCCTCCACCTCAGCTGCACGCATCAAGACACGGCAGCAGGACAAATCAAGTGGCAGCACACAGGAGGGAACTCCAACAGGCACCCCAGCAGCCAGCATGCCCTCAACAGCACCACCACAGGTCCCCCCAATGGATGCCACAGAAGGCACTGCTCCTGGTGGCAGCAGCACCATAGGTGACACTGCATTAATGGCAGCATGCTCCGACACAGAAAACGGGGATGTCGAAGTTAGATCCATCCATGACCTGTCTCAATCCCCCTGTCTGTTCCATCCCGTACACCATGAGGATACCACGCAGGGGCACCCACAAGACGACGACTGGCCATCCCCCACAAGCCCTGTGGCAAGGCAACATGAGGTGACCAGCCCCTCTGTGACACCACCGCAAATGGCCATGGCCCAGCAGAGGCAACAGTCCCTCGACCAGGTAATCGTGCAACAGCAGCAACTGGCCACGCTCCTCAAGGACCATGCCGATCAATGTGGGGGCACTAAGGCAGACATAGAAACATCAACTGAGACACTTAGGGCAGAAATGGAGAGAAGTACAGAGACACTAAGGGCACAAATGGAGAGTAGCACCGAGAGCCTGAGAGTAGAAATGGAGAGAAGCACCGAGAGCCTGAGAGTACAAATGGAGAGAAGCACCGAGAGCCTGAGGGGGGAACTGCATGCGACGTCCAAAGACGTATGTGCCGAACTTGCCGCTGTGCGCCGTGTGCTCACTGAGCTCTCACAAACCCTTAGGGACATGCATGGACGTGAGCAGGCAGAGACATCATCCGTTGCAAGTTCCGTCCACGGCAGCCCCCAACGTAGATCAGGGAGGAACCTGCGCTCCACAGGCAGGGGTGCCCCTTATACCCGGAGAGGGGGCTTGCAATAGCGACTGCCCACTTACAATGAGCATCTTTGGACACTGGTGTTCGGGGGGGGAGGTAGGAGGGTGGAGGGGGTGTGTTGGGCTCACTTGGGTGGCGGGTCGATGGGGTGTGTAACATGATTTCACATATGCCATAAACAATGCACGATTATCCAATGAGATGTGTGGACATTGATCTTTGTGTACGAGGCCATTATAGGCGTACAGTCCCTATTGTGCATGTTCCGGACACACACAGTGCCACAAGTTCCGTGTCCATGTATCAGCCACCAGGCGTGAGTGCTAGAAGCATGCATCTATGATATGCTGACGAATGTCACGGCCCTCCTGTGCCTCGGGGACTCCTTGAGGTGCTGCCACATCCCCACCCTCATCATGACCATCTTCAGGTGCTTGCAGTTCCGCGTCAGGGGGCATGGGCACATTTCTACGTACGCACATGTTGTGGAGCATGACACATGCCATGACCATCTTTGCAACCTTCTCATGGCGGTACAGGAGTGCCCCGCCAGACCTGCTGAGGCAGCGGAAACGACCCTTCAGTAGGCCGAATGCCTGTTCTATGACTACACGGGTACGTGAGTGGGCATGGTTGTAGTCCTCCTCATGCTGGTCCCGTGGGTTCCGGAGTGGTGTAAGGAGCCATCTCTTCAGTGGATACCCGGCATCACCTGTATGTGGACAATAAAGGATGTTTGAGGAATGCCATTGCTACGTACGCACCCCCCCCCTTCCTGCTAGGTCATTGGCGCATCACATACCCCACATTATCATGCTTGAAATGAGACTCACCGAGTAGCCAGGATCTGTTCCCTGCGTGTCGCTCCATGTAGCGTGGTATTGTAGAGTTCCTCAAGACCATAGAATCATGGGTTGATCCAGGGAATCGGGCACAACAATGTGTAATGATCCTGTTGGAGTCACACACCATTTGTACATTTAGAGAATGAAATTGTTTTCGGTTGCGGTACTGGGCCTCCATGGCATGTGGGACGACCAATTCCACATGGGTGCAGTCGATGGCACCAATGCAACCCGGTATGCCGCCAAGTGCATGGAATCCCACTTTTGTGTTTGTAATCTCATGCTCCGAGCGTGGTAGAGAGATGTAGTCGTCTGCGTGCCTCAGGAGGGCATCGAGCACTTGCAATAGTGTCCGTGAGAACAGTGGCTGTGAAATGCCATGCAACTGTCCGACTGTGTGCTGGTAGGTGCCTGTGGCCAGGAAGTGGAGTACAGACACCACCTTCAGTAGGGGTGGGATGGCGGTTGGGCTGTCTATCATGCTGGCAAGGTCAGCCTGTGTCATGTCCACAATGGCGGTTATGGTGTCCCGGTCCAAACGGTAGAGGGTGTGGATCTGCTCATCAGTGAGGTCGAACGGATGTGCTCGGAGGCGTGGGATTGCGGGCTGCCTGCGTGGTGGTAGTGGCTGTGCTGGCGGCCCTTGCTGGCCCTGCCTTGCCCTCCTCCTCCTCCTCCTCCTGCGTCTCCTCCGTGCGGCTGGTTGTAGTCGGTATTCGTCTTCTTCTTGAAGTTGGAGTACTTGCAGTGCTATCAGGTCCCCCAGGGCCAACATGGCTAGTCCTGCCGGTAGCATTTCGGAGTGGGTGTGGTTGTGGGAGGGGGTTGGGTGTGCAATTTATGTGTTTCCAGGCTGTATGGCCTCCACCTGTGGTGATTCATTCCACCTGTGCAAGCTGCTCTCCCCTTTGGGCGAGCACGTCCCGCACACAACGCTGCAATTCGACGAATGGCATCTTGCCATTACAATCATGTATTTGTACCCGATGGCAGTGTAACATTGGTTGATATGTTCATTCTGCTTAGGTCCCATTGTTTCACATACTATCTTTGCAGTCGCGAACAGACTTGTGAAGGGTCAGTGGAACGTAGTACTCGAGTAACGGTGGACCCTCATGCAACACTGCACCGAGGTTCACCGATGGGCGGGGCGTCCCATTTGTGAGTGAAGGCAGTTGCCATTTTCACACACAGCCGCACTAGATGGATGAATTTGTGATTTCAAGCGGTCACAGATGCCTTTTCGACGTGATGTTGCAAATGAGGAATTCGAAGGACGGCGCTTTCGGTTTTCAGCTAGCGGCGAGGAGATGCCCACAGGTCTGACTGCAATTATAACGTTCTATTGTTCAATGTCCTTGGGACAGGGGCCATGGCGAGGATGCAATGATTGATATGAATAGTATGGGATGCGCAATAGCGAAGTGGGCGATAAGGCCGGACGTTCCCAATTACATGTTGCTTCACAACACTGGAATTACGGGCTGGGGCACAGTGGATTTTGCAGGCTGCATTATGCACAGACTCAATGGAAGTTTCACATGTCATGTGAGTATGGAAGCAGGCGTTTGTGATGGTGTTTTCACCTCGATATAGATAGTTATGATTCGCTAGTGGTTTTTGGTTGGTGATGATCCTTTGGAGTGGGCTAGCATGCATATGGCTGTGGATTTGGTGTGATCATTGAAGTGAGTAATTCAAATGTAGTTCTGATGGCCATACTATTCTTTTTCATTTCGTTTGGGTGACAGGTATCTCCTCCCCTTTTGCCACTGCCATCTGTATGCCACTCCTGCAGATGGATTTTTCTCCCGACACCTGCTGCTTCGTGTTAATCAGTGGAGCAGCATTACGATCTTATGGGACGATCGCCAATGGGCCACATGCCCTTACGCAGTACTAGTGGCTAGGAGCAACAGTTCGGCCTTTCAGCTGGACTAGTGCCTCCCTATTGGGACGGCCCTGCGGGTCGAGGCGCTTCCATGTTGCCTTTTCGTACGAGAATGTAGCCCCTGTGTGCCATGAGGGTACAGGGCGTCACACGAGAAGTAGCTGGTCATTTATTGCGGATGCAGCCCACAATGGTGAAATGTATTTTGGAGTTCATGGCCTGATGGCTGTATGGGCTTGGTGAATTTGTTGTGCATTAAATTCCTATTCTGATATGAACCGTGTAGCGTTCTTCTTTGCAGGTGATGTGTCATATTCCTATTTGTGGAGCGATGTATTGTGAGAAGATCTGCATTGGGTTCCAGCTTCGGAGTATAGTTGCGTGGTACTGTGCTGGGCGCGTTTGCCTACGAAGCCCAGTGAGGTCAGGGATGAGGCCTGCCAATGTGACTGTTTTGATGATGTGATGCTCAGGGGCGGGGGAATGGCTTTTGTGTAACAGATGCCAGTCAGCCAGTTGGATTGGTGGTATGATGTGATTATCAGAATATGGCTGGTCACAGGTGCCTGTGTTTTCGTGCGTTTCTTGGAGGGAGACTGAGGTCATGTCCATTTGTGTGGCTTCTGTATTCGTGCCATCTGTGCCTTGCAACTCCCATTGGCCCCTCTTGAGATTCATTTGTTCGTTGGCAGGCATGGATGACTTGTACATTTCACTGGTTGCATTGTGTGGCTTCATTGCACCTATGGGGAGTTGTACAATGTGGCCAGGGAGCGGTGTACAGGCACTCAGTAGGGCCGTTTACGGTTGGTTCGCGATGCCGTACTTCTCACCATGGCGGTATGGTACTTTCCGCCGTGCTTGATGGCGTTAGGTGCATGTCCGCTGGGGTCAGAATTCGCATACCGTTGCGCCATGGTGGTAATTGCGGTTTGGCATGGCGCGCGCGCGCGTACTTGGTGCAGTTAGCGTTGGCGTTCACTGCGGTGTCGCTAATGGCATCGTACTTTGCGGTGACGGGTCATAATCGCACCGAGCGCTATTCGATGGCGGTGTTGCATTTCCGCCATCGTTTTTCGATTTCCGCCAGGGTCGTAATGAGGGCCATTGTCTTTTAGAGTTGTCATGTTTGTGTTTTTTGTGTTTCTCTTACTAGTTGGACATTTGAACATGTCTAATATTGTGCAAGAAAACACTAAGATGTGGCAATTGCAATGTTTCGTCAGAAAGCTTGGGAACATCAATCAAAATAAATCATTGGGTGCAAGCCTTCTGGGATGATGTGGATGATGCGTATTTGAAATTGCACAAGATGATCTGGCCCATACTGGGCTGCAGCCTTTTTTGGCTTATAAGTGGTCTTATATCTTCACTGTAGCTGTGAGTGGTGGTTGTGCACAATCAACCTCCACCCATTAAAGGTGCTGATAACAAGAGGCAGAGTCTTCAAACATCTTCAGCATTGGAGCACTCAATTTAAAGAGTTATTAGAATTGCTAGAGAGGTTCAGAGAGGAGGCTTCATTTCTTGTGGCATTGTCTTTTTAGAATTTTCATTTTTGTTATTTTATATTTTTATCACCAGTTGGGCATTTGAACATGCCTAATATTGTGCAAGAAAACATTAAGATGTGGCCATTGTAAAGTTTTGTCAGAAAGCTTGGGAACATCAATTATGATAAATCATTGGGTGCAAGTCTTCTGGGATGATGTGGATGATGCTTATTGGAAATTGCACAAGATGATCTGGCCCATACTGGGCTGCAGCCTTTTTTGGCTTATGTGCGGTCTTATATCTTATATGTGGAACAATATATTTAAAGAGTTATTAGAAATGCTAGAGAGGTTCGGAGAGGGGGTTGTGCTGCTCCTATCTCCAGCAGTACCACTTGGATGAGCAAGATGCCATCCCAGGATCTTTTCATTCTAATGCAATACATCTGCGGAAGTCTTCATCCACTTCATCCTGGGGTTCTAATAGTGTCTTTATTCTGTTGAAGACACTCTGGCATTTCACAATTGAAAGAAGGAAGAAAAAAAGATGTCTGCCATGGAATGGGTTATGAAGCTTGGGAACTTAAATAACGATAAATCATTTGGTGCGAGTTTCCTGTGATAGTGTGGATGATGCATATTGGAAATTGCTTGACATGGTCTGGACTATACTAGGCTACCGCCTTTTCTGGCATATACTTGGTCTTATATCTTCACTGTAGCTTTAAGCGGTGTTTGTGCAGAATCAACCTCCATTCATTAAAGGTGCTGACAGCAACAGCCAGAGTTTTCAAACATCTGCCACATTGAAACAATCTATTTGAAGAGTTCTTAGAAATGCTAGATAGGTTCAGAGAGGCAGGTTCATTTTTTGTTGCATTGTCATTTTAGAGTTGTCATTTTACCAATGAACCTGCGATAGAAATTGGCGATCCCCATGATTGATTGCACCTCCTTTACATTCTGTGGGGATGGTCACTCAGTAACTGCCTGCACCTTTTTCCTGTCCATCTCGTTATCTCGGGGAGTAAGAATGAACCTCACAAACTCTACCCGAGAGGGATGAAAAATGCATTTCTCCAACTTGGCATACAACTGGTGTTCCCTCAAGTGTTGTAACACCACCTGAACATGCTTGATGTGCTGTAATCTGATTTCAGCATAGATAATAATTTCATCAGTATAGACGATCAAATAAAATTTGATATATTCCCTTAATACATCCTGCATGATATGTTGGAATGCCTCTGGAGCATTACACAACCCGAACAGCATCACCAGGTATTCATACAAGCCAAACTTATTCCGGAATGATGTCTTCCACTCGTCCCCAGCTTTCACTCTGATCAGTTGGTAAGCTCCCCTCAGATTTAGCTTTGTGTAAATAGTCTCTGACTTCACCGGATCTTGCAAAACCAAAATGAAAGGCAGAAGAAATCTGTTCTTAATGGTCACTTTACTCAATGCCCAGTAGTCTATGCAAGTTCTCAGAGTGCCTGCCTTGATGAAAAACAATGGAGAAGATACTGGAGACTTAGACACTGTGATAAATCTGCAAGTTTACATGTCATCTAGATATTGTCGGAGATGTTGTTTTTCTTGCTCAGCAATGGCATAGATTCGACTGTATGGTAACTTGGCATTAGCCTCTGGATTGATCACGCAATCGTAGGGTCTAAGAGGAAGAAAGATTCTGCCCTTCCTTTATCAAAGAGTTCTGCAAATTCTGAATAGATTTCTGGCAATACCGATTGCACGGCCCCAATGCTTCCCTGGCCTCCTTCCTGGTCCATGACCACTTCCACCAGAAATGTTGCATGGCCTACCTCTTCACAACCATGTGCAATACAGTCTGGGGCCTCAAATGTCGCTGTGCGCTCAACCCAGTTAATCGTAGGATTATGAGTGACCAACCCAGGAATTCCAAAAGTAGTCCAAAATGCAGCACCAAAACTAAATCAATGATTATCATTTCCTTATGTCCTGACAAACACTGCATAAATAGTTGCTGCGTTTGTGTAGTGATGGGCCCAGAGGTTAGCAATGAACGATCTACAGACCTCACCGGTTCTGTGACCTCCTTACCCTGAGTGGGTAAGTTCTAATTTCTCTGTTAATAACACAGCTACAAAGTTCCCTGTTGCCCCTAAATCAATCATGGCAGGCACTGTTACCTTAGTAGTGGAAAACAACAGCGTCACTAAAATGTACGAATGAGGAGCCTTGTTTTGTAATGTGTTTGCAATACTGCTTGGGAACCTCTCTTGCTGAAACACTTGTGTATGAGCGTGATAGAAATAAAACATCAATATCAATATCAATTGCTTAGGATTTGTCAATTCAGTTCCCATTATTGACAAGTCTGTTCTTTTCGCACCTCTGATTTCACCCTCGGACCTCCCCTCAGCAGTAGTTTGTTTGGCAATTCCAAATAAAAAGACCACCCTTCCCTCAATACAAAGGTTATCCTTCACCTCTTCTCCTTCTCCTCCACTGTAAAATGGCCCCGAATGCTGCCAATCTGCATGGACTCAACTTCTCCCTGTTTGGCATTAGTTTTCGGGCTCCTATCGAACCGTACAAATGGAACTTCTGGTCTCTTTTTTTACCCTTTCCATTCACTTATTCTATGATCCAACTGTAAAGCTAAATCAATCAGAGCTGAACACGTAGTGGGTGATGGTTCCACTTCTTCTATTGCATCTTTCAACTCCTTCTTCAGACCCTGATAAAATAACACAGTTTGCTTTGCATCTAGCTAATCAATCTCCATAAGAAGTCTATTAAAGTGTGTGATGTAAGTCACTAAGTCCCGAGTTCCCTGGTGTAATGGAAGTTGCTCCTTATCTTGGGGAAATAAACATTTTCTATGATCAAACAAACACCCAAACTCCTTGGTGAACAGATTTCAATTGTACAGCAAGGGATCATCTTTCTGAACTAGTGGAATTTACCATGCTGCTGCATCCCCAGAGAGATAAGAGATGGCAAATGCTGTCCTAGCTTGAGTAGTATCAAAAACTGCTGGCTTGCATAAAAAATGGAGTTGGCACTGTGTCAGGAAAGCGAGGTATTTCCTAGGATCTCCTGAGAACTGTTCTGGGGCAGCCAGAGGTACATTTAATGGTTGATTAACTACCACCGTAGATGGTCTTTCTGTAAAAGAGGATACCGGCCCTGCCTCCCTGTAACATTGTACCCTGGGCCATCAACCTGCTCACCTGAGCTTTTAACGCCATTGTCTCATGCCGTGACTCATCCAACTCTTTCTGCATTTCCTGAATAGCCTTTATTATTTCTGCTAACAGCTGGGAGGGGGACTCCATTTGGTTTAGGTGGTCAATCTTCCCCTATGGGGGCTGATGTTTATGTCACAACTGAAGGGGTATCCACAACCCCTCTCTAACCTTGGAAGCCGAAGGGAGTATGACCCTCCCACCTTGGTTGTGCACAGGTCCCTGATGCGCATAAAACAGGTCACCATGAGACAGCCAATCGGGGTAGAGGGTCAGGGAGAGGTTGTGGATAGGTAGGGGCAGATTAGGATAACTGGAAAGAGGTCTAGGGATAGCAAAGATGGATGGGTACAGGAAATACAGGGAAAACCCATACCATATAGTGTAAATGCCAGACAGTCTAGAGCCTCTCTTGCTTGAGTCAAATGCCTAACACCCACAGACCTGTCCTGCTTCCTGCTACCTGTCTGCTTCCTGACCTCCCTAAACATGTATGCACATACAATGAATATGATGTAGCCACATACACACATGGAGAGCAGCTCTCCTACCATAAAACATGCATGATAAAACATAATTCACGTGGGACAAATGAACATGAATGATTCAGCACTAGTATTCTTGCCCTCCTTTCCCCTCCTGGCTTTTCTGATGTGAAGGGTTCACACTCAGAATCCCCTCGCTGGGAGTTTTCCCCAGCCACTGTCCAGTTTTCGTAAGCTCTGCAATATTGTCCTGTTGTTCAGTTAACAACCTGTGTCAGACCTTTCTGACGGCCAACCCCGCATTGAAAGAGAAGTTCACAAAAACATGTACATGCAATAACCCTGTCCCTTCTCAGAGATTTCATTTCATAACACTGTTCACATATGAAGCCCAATTCTATCCAGCCCACACACTCTGGCTTTATATTCAGGGCATTTACTTATCTTTGGCTCGGGACCTCCATGCAGTGACCCCGAGCGAGTAGCAGAAGACGATAAAACATGCTCTGGTAGAAGCGCACTGTTCACCGCCGCGGCCCAGGGACACAAACACTTTGCGGGCACATGGCCACAGCCCAGAGGTTTCAGGCCACTGCTCTCCAACTTTGTTCCTCTCCAAACCTGCTTCGTCCACTTCAGTCTCACTACGCCACACCTTGCCTGTGCTCCTGAAGGTTGCAACAATCAGTGCTGAGCACAGGCAGGTGTGAGCCTTTTCAAGCTTGTGCAGCACGTGCTGTATGCACGCTGCTGCCAAGTTCCCTGGGAAATGTAGTTTCTGGGTCGCCCCATGCACCACAGCTCCCCAATCCTCACACCACCAACCAAAATACCACGAAATACAAACATACCACCAACTAAAAAGTACTGCAAAATACCTCCAACAACACCTCACATTACCAATTCAAGACAACTCTTTATAAAGACTGGCATACACCATGTGCTCATTGCAAACCTACCTCTCACCAAATAGTAAGTGCACTGTATTTATTTCTCTATTATTACCATTCATTATTTAAACATTTCCAACAAGTGAAAAGCATTATTTGTTTTATTTTCACAGAAATGGCAAACACACTTCAGTGGTTAGAAGAAAACTTCGAAAAAGAAGAAATCAGTGATGATGACATCTCTAAAGGTAAACAATACATATTTCAATATAAGAAAAGAATGCAAATTATACCCATTTCATTCAAATAATAGTATCTTCTTTTCTTAAAGCACATACTTTACATGAAGAAAAAGCACCCCAATTTAATTATGCAGAATCCAAAGAATCAGAAAGACAATCTCTATCCCCAATTGCACATAATCAAATCATGATCTTGTCTGCAAATTTGGATTAACTTAGTAATGACTGTAAGGAACTTTTTAATTATGTTAAAAATCATGTTATTAGAAATGTTGATTATCACTCTCCTTCTTGTACCTGTCCCCCTTGCCCCCAGCAATCACCCCCATCAAATTCCCAAAGTATAAATGAAAAATGCTTTGATGAATCTTCTCTCCCTTCCAAACCTCCCTCCTTCCCCTGATGATCATTGTATGGAAATTACAAATTCTCCTATTTATGTTTCCCATTTCGATACCCCACCTCTTTAAAAAAAATGTATTTTTTATACTATAAATATGTTGTATATTGTTATGTCATAATTGTTTCTTTTTTTAAAACACCAATTAGTAGTCAGTGGAAAATACGACTGCCTGGGATGTCCATTCGAAATATGATCTGTCTGCGGACATCGTGCCATGTCCGGACATGTCTGTTCTCTCATGACACACTGTTAATTAGTCCACGGATAGCACGCAAGTTTGTGGACACCCAAGCGCATATGCCTGTTGGTCTCCCGTCCAATGGTGATCGCAGACAGCTGTCAGCGTCGTGGACGTCCAGGGACGTCATTGTTTGACAGCACCCATGCAGCATGAAGGCTTGTCCACGAACGATGTCCATGCTCTGCGGACAGTTTAAAACTGCATTTTCAGCCAATCTGTGGTGTTTCAAGTTGAAAGTTGACATTTCCAGAGCTCCTAGACCCAATATTAGTTGATCTAGCAACTTTTTACAACTTTGAAAGGCCGGTTTTTGACTCAATAGTCTGCAGACAATTGCGCGGTCTGCAGACGGTTCCTCTGAAGGGACCCACCAATTACTTTCAGTCATTCTCAATCTGGCTATCCAGGAGAGAGCAGCTGATAGCACCTGCTTTGTAGAAGAGCTACAATTTCAGCAATGACATCTGTTATGGTCACCCCTCTTCTTCGCCAGGGGCCACAACCACCACCACAACAACCAATAATTGCATTTTTTATGTTTGCACTACCTTGTAAAATGTAAGGCATTGTTATGCTTTAAAAAGTACTGACACTACTTGTGATTTCAAGTAGGGATCAATTAGAAATGTGAGCGCACATTCCAGCAAAAACAGTTTGGGAGATACATCCAAGTGAAAGAAACGTAATTGTTTGGATGATAAATTTAAAGATTAACACTTTGTTTTCAGAATAGAATGAGTAATTTATTCAACTGACAGAAAGATTCTTTCATAAGTAATCCATCAAAGTTATATTGATGTAGGGGAACAACATATTATGTTAGCCTCCTCTGTCATCAAACACACAACACATGTAGAGTGAATGTAATCGTTACTTGGATTACAAGGGCGAACTATAGCTTGAAGCTTGTGCATATGGACCATCATCATTCGCCATATGGATCTTTTAAGGCAGGTGGGCCTGAAGTTATGCAGCTCGATAACTCATAGCGGTGGTGTGTCTTCTTCAGCAATGTAGGGCAAGCAGCAAGAGTTTTCTCTGCAACAGCGATGGCAGGTACACCAGGTGGAAATGTGTTCAATGAGACTGGGTTCAGGCCCCAGTGATTGATCCGCGTGACTTTCATCATATTCGGCATCGTCTCAAGTTTTTTCTCTTTCAAGGATTTCCTCTTCAGGATATTCAGGCTCATACAGGTAGCGCTGAATTGAATTATTGCTATAGTTCCTGAATAGTGAAGAAGCACAGAATCAACTGTGAGGCAATTAAAAACGTATTTGTTTGTATACATGAAAAGAAAAGAGGTTTCCCATTAACACTGAATGTTAAAGAAGGAGAAGCGAAGAAACATCCATGTTACAAAAACACATTGTGAAACGACAACATTAATAGGCTCCAACTTAAAAAATGTGCAAGGACACATCTTTAAATATGTTTTGGGAAATAGATGTGTCCATAATACAAGAAATGAAAAGCAACTACTGAGTTAATTCATTTTAGGCAGTGTACGTACCGGTTCTTAGTGTGTTGTACTTGGCAGATAGCTGATCAGAGCAGAAACAAGTCAGGGAAGCTCGAAATTAAGTACACTGACACGAAGGAAAAAGAAACTCCAATGTTGTGTGATCAGAAATAGTTTGGTTAAACATGTGGAGAAACGAGGCGTCTTGGCATTTCCATGAAGACACTGTTACGGGGCCATGCTACTGCAGGGCTCGTGTCTCCTTAAGAGAGTGCAACCCCACCACGTGAGAGGAATCACGTGGGATGTACGTCAGAGGGAGGGGAGGAACTTGAAGGGCAGTTAGTACATGTATGCGAATAAAGAAGGTTGTGTATTCTCCATCGGTGTGTCTGTCCTCCTTTCGAAGACCTAGTCCGGGCCTAACATTTGGCGACGAGTTGACCTACCAGACCACCGAATCCTCCTCCTCCTTTGCGAGCAGCGATCCCGCTCTGATCCGCGCCGTGGGCACCTTCCAGCCCGGCGCACGTGCCTGATCCCAGGCCCGCCTCCTCCTCCCCACGCCGACAGTGTGTCCGCGCCGCTGCCTACCCCGCGCCTGGCGCCCAGCCTGCCTCCTCCTTGCCGCGCAAACAGCGCGTCCGCGCCGTGGGCGTTTTCCGAGCCCAGCGCCGAGCCTGATCCCAGGACCGTTCTCTCCTCACCGAGCGGACTGCGCACCCGCGCTGCGAACTGGTCCGCCTCCTCCACCCGAGTGAACCCAGCGGCGTCGCCTGATCCCAGGCGTGTTCCTGCAAAAGAACTGCACCACCACGCCACAGAGAACCCACGTGCCAGGCACCACGTGGCCTACGCTGACTACACGACGACCCATCAGCAGATGCTACGGAGGCCTGGAAGCCGTAAGAGGTGGGTCTAACAACACTGCTGCCACACATAATCAGAGACGCACAGTCTGCTGTGTAATCCCTCAGCATGAGCTCACCTCAGGCCCATCAACCACAAATGCCCCAGCCCCTGCAAGGAACACAGCAACTACAGCATGGCGCATGCCACCCCCATTTTCAATGATGCCACAAGCAGACAAAGGTCCAAGATGGACTGAGTGGCTGGAGGACTTTAACACCTTCATTGATGCTGCTGGGGAAGACAAATCCCCTCGGCTACGCAGCATGTTCTTAAATCTGGCGGGAAACGACATCAAAATCCTTACCAAGACCATTCCCCCCGCTGAACAAGCTGACTTCCCAACTCTAATAGCGGCCATAAACAGAAGATTGGTAATTGAACCCAACAGAGACTACGAAAGATACGTATTTAACCTGTGCACACAGAGGGTCGATGAAACCATCGATGAATTCATAACCCGTCTACGAATTAAAGGGGCCAACTGTCAGTTCGAAGCCTTCTCACTTGACGAAGCCATACGGTTGAGGATTATTGAAGGCTGTGTGTCTCAAACCTTAAAGAAAAAACTCCTCAAAAAAACCTATCACCATAGAGGAAGTGAGCCAGATGGCCAGAATTCTAGAGAGGGTTGAAAAGCAAGTGTCCCAAATATCGAACACAGCCTCGACGAGACAAGAGAAAACTGAAACCGTTGCAGCGCTGCAGGCCAGCAACGCAAGACAAGGGGATAAGGGCGGTAACCCCAACTATTCCACGACGCCGAGGACCCAACGCCAATGCTACCGCTGTGGAATGTCTTTCCCTCACGCAGGAACCTGCCCCGCCATTTCACAGAGATGCGGCAACTGCGGCAGAGAGGGGCACTTCCAATCAGTCTGCAGAGAAGGCAGACCGTTCCCCACACAAAAGTTCTCAATTGCCCCTCAGGTCAGAACGCCGGTCAGAAACCCCCTAACCCAAGCCTATCAACCACGTCCATACGCCCAAACTCCACGGAGGTACGTCAGAGTAGTCGAAGAGGTGTACCCCATGGATAACAGTCAGGAGCCCGAGGGTGAAGAGCAAGTCTCCCACATCAGAGACGAATATGACGGGCCCCCGGATCAATTCTCACAATTTGAGGGAGGATCTCAAGGAGGCCTACAGGAATTCGACCACTACAATCAGTATCCACATGACGAATATGTAAACCTCATCATGGATGAAGGCGAGGCCCGTGAGGCACCCAAGATTCCCGTCGACATAGCAGGACAACAATTCAGTTTCCTGGTAGACTCGGGAGCCACCGTTAAAATAATGGGCGAGAAGGAGTTCAATCAGATCACCGACCGGCCGCCCCTGACACCCTCAAACTCCAAGATCTACCAATGGGGGGCCACAACTCCTCTGCAATCGATTGGATTTTTCAGCCGTCGACTCATCCATGATAACCATTCCACCACGAGGGACATCCATGTCATTCGCAGCCCTACTAAAGGCAGATGCCTGCTCAGTTACAGAACAGCGTCGTGTTTGGGACTCATAGACATACCCGTCGGCGAAGGGGACAGAATCTGTTTGACGGACCCAACTCTAGAGGCACGGGAGAAAGTGTTCGCCCTCGCATCAGCGCCTGCCCAAACTGGAATGATGTCGCGTGATGACATCCTAAAAGAATTCCCTCTCTTCTGCAAAGGCCTAGGTCAACTGAAAGGACCACCCGTGAAACTCCACATAGATCCCACCGTCCGACCTGTACCGCAACACTCGAGAAGAGTTGGGTTCCATCTTCAGGCCGCAGTCTCAGCAGAACTCAATCAACTCCTAACTGACGGGATAATTGAACCAGCCACGGGTCCGACTCCGTGGGTATCCCCGTTGGTAATAGTACCAAAGGAGGGTGGACGGCTTAGACTCTGCGTCGACATGCGCATAGCCAATACAGCAATCCAACGTGAAAGGCATCCTGGGCCACGAATTGAAGATATGATAGTTCAATTGAACAAATCCACCCTCTTCTCAAAACTGGATTTGAACCAGGGTTACCACCAGATGGTACTCCAGCCGGAATCCAGAGGGATCACCACGTTTGCCACACACGAAGGGCTGTATCGGTACAAACGCCTAAACTTTGGGATTTCATCAGCTGCAGAAATCTTTCACGAAGCCATCAGGCAACTCATACGTCCAATCAAAGGCACGCTGAACTACAGCGACGACATACTGGTATTCGGGCGCACCCGTGAAGAACATGACACAGCCCTTCGTGCCACGCGCAAAGCCATCCAGGACGCAGGCCTCACGCTAAACGTGGAAAAATGCAGATTCAGTAAAAGCAAATTAAAATTCTTTGGACACATCTTTTCGGCCGATGGGATGACACCAGACCCCGACAAAGTGGCCACCATCTTCAATCTACAAGCCCCAAGACAGTTAGCCGACGTCCGTTCCTTCCTGGGCATGGCCGGGTATTGCGCCCGATACATACCCCACTATGCCACCATCACGGAACCTCTTCGGAAGCTACTCCAGAAAGACATGCTCTTCGCCTGGACCACTGAATGCCAGGAGGCGTTTGACTCCATTAAACAGTCCCTAGCAGAAGCGCGGAAGCTGGCCTACTTCGACCCGGAGTGGCACACTGAAATAGTGGTCGATGCGAGTCCGGTGGGACTAGGTGCTATACTCGCCCAGACCAACGGCACCGGCGCTCACCCGAGACATGTTGTGGCATATGCCAGCAGAGCACTTGCGCCCCCCGAGGCCGCATACTCCCAAGCGGAAAAAGAGAGTCTAGCAGCAGTCTGGACATGTGAACACTTTCACAACTTTATCATTGGGAAAAGATTCACCCTTATAACGGACCACCAGGCCCTCCTGTCGCTATTTGGGAACCCACGGACAAAAATGCCCCCCAGAATCGAACGATGGGGCATCCGGCTGCAAGAATATGACTTTCACATCATTCATCGACCGGGGGGCGAACACAATCCAGCCGACTATCTGTCGAGACACCCCTCCGGAATGTCAACGCCAAGACAGGGCGACGTAGAATACATAAGCTATGTCACCACAAACGCACTACCTCCGGCAATGTTACTAGAAACAGTGGCGCTCGCGACAGCAGCGGACCCATCCATGGCCTTGGCGATCGAACTCACAGAACACAACAAGTGGAAAGACTACAAAAGAGCACTGTCAACACACCCAGGAGCAAACCGAGACGAAGTAGAAAGGATCGCTAGAATTCGCTCAGAGCTGGCGGTACAAGACAGCACCATACTTCTCAGAGGGTGCAGAATAATAATCCCAACGGCCCTGAGGTCTGAAATAATCAAGACATTACATGAAGGACAGAGAGGCGCAGACAACACCAAACGCCAACTACGACGCCACGTATGGTTTCCTTTTCTCGATGCCTTAGTTGACCGATGGGTTAGAAACTGCATTGCATGCCAATGCACGGCCAGAGAGGAGGCACCTGCACCTCTACAGGTGACACAGATCCCAGAACGCCCCTGGGAAAGGGTGGCGGTAGACTTCTACGGGCCCCTGGACTCAGGAGAATACCTACTCCTGTTCATTGATGAACACTCACGTTTCCCCATCGTCAAAAGGTCATCATCCACGGCATTTGCACAAGTAGCGGCAATCTTTGATGAAGTAGTGAGCGAATGGGGCATACCAGATGTGATCAAATCTGACAACGGACCCCCTTTCTGTGGACATGATTTCTCAAAGCTGGCAAAACACTTGGGGTTTAAACATCAGAAAATAACGCCACTCTGGCCCCAAGCGAACGGCATGGCGGAACGATTCATGTCATCCATCAAGAAAACAGTACAAAGAGCCAAGCTATAAAATGTAGATCTCCACCAAGCTCTGTGCAGAATGCTTCGGGACTACAGGAACACGCCGCATGAAGCGACAAATAAGACCCCAGCTGAACTTATGGTAAAATACCAAGTTCGCACAAGGATCATTCAACATTCACTGAACAGACCGGACACAGACATGCAACTCCTAGAGAGAGATGCGCAGAGAAAAGAACGAGCCCGCACCCAAACTGATGAAAAGCGGCGAGCACGTCCGAAAGACTTTCAAGTAGGAGACGAGGTCTTCGTCCAACAGCCAACAGTAAAGAAGAGTGACCCTAGATTCTCCCCGCAGACACTACAGGTCACGGCCGTGAGAGGAACAATGGTGACCGCCGAAAATGAAGAGAGAGAAATCACAAGGAACTGCTCAAATTTCAAACTGGCGACAACCACAGATTCCGAGGGACCACAAAACCCAGACCCTGAAGCGATGATAGTGGATGGGCGAGACACACTGTGGACGCCTCCAAGGTTCTCTCCTCGGCCAGGAGTCAAGAGGACAGAGAGACCTGAAGAAGACCCTCAAGAAGGTACCAGCACCCGGCCCCAACGTGCCATAAAGAAACCAGCTCGCCTGGTCGAAGAGTGTGGAACTCTATGCAAGGACATTTCGGCCGGGGGTGATGTTCCGGGGCCATGCTACTGCAGGGCTCGTGTCTCCTTAAGAGAGTGCAACCCCACCACGTGAGAGGAATCACGTGGGATGTACGTCAGAGGGAGGGGAGGAACTTGAAGGGCAGTTAGTACATGTATGCGAATAAAGAAGGTTGTGTATTCTCCATCGGTGTGTCTGTCCTCCTTTCGAAGACCCAGTCCGGGCCTAACAGACACGTCAATAGATTGCGCACAGAAGACGTTGACATGAGACGTGGATTGAGGTTGGGAAACGGGGCGTGAGCGTTTAGTGATGTCAGAGTTAGGGGCGGGTGATCTGAATAAGTGCTGAACTTAGGGTGATGAATCAATGGATAAGATTAGAACAAGATGGCAGTACTTGACCTGCTGGTTCCACATGTGTTAAAGTGAGAAAAACACAGGTAAGTTGCCTTGGAATCTTTTTTAAGAACGATCCATGCATGTTCTAAAATAAATGTCCGATCGATTGGCCAAATACAATCGCTGACTGAACTACCCCTTTAATTCTTTTAGTTCCTTTCGCAGTGGTCTAATTGTTTTTTCTTTGGTTCGTTTTAAGTATGGTCCTATTTCATGTTCTTGCACCTAAGGACTGGTGAACCATGTGCTTTGTGACTGGCCTATAATGAAACCGAGGTTTGCAATTGCAAATCCGGTCCGTAAGGATTTATGCACAACAGCTACTTTCCCAGTCTGGTTTTATACGAAATGATGCATTATATATTAGCTTCAAATTATGATGCAGAACACTACCTCTGTCCCAGAGATTTGTATTAGAACAGATTTGCCTCTGGGTGCAATTTTAAGCAATGCAATTATTTTGTCATAAACGTTAATCAATTAGTCGCAATTAATAAAATGTTCCTGCGTTCTAAATCCTTGTTTGTGTGTCAGAGGAAAAACAGAAATATAGATATTCTCCTTACTGTGAACAGCTATGCAAATTATGCTTGCTTACATTTTTTGAAATACACGAAGCATGCAATGCCATTCTTTTTATGAATATTTCTCAATGACATTCAGAACCGGAGATACACAACCTGCATTTTGCATTGCATAAGAACGCAATATTGCTGCCTGAAAATCACTGGATATTACTGTAACAACCCTGTCCTTTAACTCAGTTTGCTTTTCTTTTTTTGGCGACAGATACACTGGTGCATTGCAGCTGTAGCTTACCCTAAGGGATATATTAATGGAACTAGACATGTCAAGACTGTCAGTTGGATAGGAATGATAGTGTTTTTAGAAATTCTCTATATTGCATCAGGCGGTTTTGGTACCCAACATGGGATGGGGGGTCTAAAAAAGGAAGAATTTAAAATTTCGGAGGAATGGTGAGTCCCATGGAAATGCTCCTAATGATACTTCAATTGACCAATGATCTAGAATTGAATTTTCTGGTGGTGCCTGATGTATTCATTATGAAAGTTATTGCAGTTGCCAACACATTTTTTTTGCCTTTGTGATAAAGTCACCTGCCTCACTTCAGTGTCCTCCAGTATGGTGACTAAGTGGGCCTGGTACCTCCCCAAGCTAGCAGGTGATGGGAACCGGGTTTCTATGGGGGGATCCCCTGATCTGCTCCAATTAGTCCCCTTCTCAGGAGATGAGATATTTACATTTCAACCACAGGCACTCATGTTGCTGCAAGGGATTCAACAAGAAGCAGTCCTACAAAACGTGTAGTGCCTGAACATTTGCTTCACCTCGCATATGTGCAAGAATCCAATATAAATCTGCAGAGACATGAACTAGGACGGGGAACCTGCAGTTAGCTAGTCATCCATCACACAAGGCCTTCACTCTTGTGCAGTTAAGGACTGATGGGCTAAGATAACTGGGGCAAAATTAAGGATGGCAACCAAAAAGAGGAGTGCCCAAGAAAAGGGACTAGGCAGGTCGAAGTCCCATATAAAAATACAATGCTATTCTCAGTGATGGGGCCAACCAGAACATTCCTATACCAGCACAAGAGTTTCAATGCTGAGAGAGAGGCTGGATGGCAGTGCCAAGATATTGCAGGCAGAGAGAGGACTGCCCAAGTGCCGAGACAAGCTAAGCTCAAGTCCCACTTCAGGGCTTTAAGTCATCACTAGGGGTGCAACATGACAGCCAATTCTCATCCTAGCTAACATACATGAGTTTGCTTTTTAACGGATAGGGGCTGGAAGGTGGAATCAAAGCCCTATCAAAAAGTGAGGAATCTCAGTCTTGCAGCTTTAGTTTTTGAAGTAGGAGCTGGAGAGTGGTGCCTGGAGTTTGTGCAAACAATGTTTGATTAGAGATCGAGAAAGGCCGAGGAGTTTTGAGGCATGATTAAGGAGTTTTATTAAGGCCAGGTAAGAGAGAACTGGAGGTGGATAAAGACCCATAATGGAGGTCATGAATGCTTGCTGTGGCCAGACCCGAATAGACTGGATCTAAATAAAGACTATGGAAGCTGGAACACATACAAACGGGATTGCATTTGGCCATGCCATGCTGGATCTGATCTGGATTAAGACCTGGGAGGATGGAGAAGAGTGCCAATGAACTGGACAATACTGGTGCCTGGGTTTTGAAGGGTAAAGCCAGGAGAAAACCAAGAGAACAATTGGTAACAAGTGAACTGTGGCCAACATTAGTAAGGATAAACAATGTGAAGGCACCAAGATGGGAGTGGAAGATGAGAGAGACATAGAGGTGTTTGTGAGTGAATTTTGAGAGAAAAGGGTTAGTACCCAGAGGAGTACTGGGTGTGCCCAGATGGATCAAGAGTCTGAGGGAGACTTTAATAGCTTTGAGAGTGAATATAGGAAGGAGGTTGGTGATCAGAACAGTGAAGAATGTGCGCATAGATTTGAAGAAAAGAGAACATACAGGAAGCTGCTAGAAGGCATTGCTGAGGGACTGAGAGTTTCCCAACACAGCAAAGAAGGTAAAGAAAATAGGAGCCTCTTAGAACGTATTATTGTTGAGGAAGAAGGTGACTAAAGTGGTTAAGAAGTGGGGTGACAGGAAAAAGGTGGTGAATCTGCAAGAAGATGTATGCCTCTAGAGTTTAAGAATAAATTGACATTAAAGAGTGAAATGTGTAGATGAGGAGAGAAGAAATGTGCCTAAGTTAGGGCGTATATCACCAGTCAAAGTAGCATACCAGTGCAGTTGGCCACCCTTTCCTGTTGCGAAAATCTCATTGATCCTATCAACAATGTCAAGCTAAAGACCTAAATAAGGGTTTAGCAATAATTAAAATCCTGACTTTGGAATTTGCAGCAGGTCCACAAACCCCTACACATCACAACAAAAATGCACCAGAGGTTTGGGACTTTCCCCATACACAAGAGTCTTTTGTGAGAGGCATTTGCATGTCTCAAGATGCCATGCAGAATATTTAGTTTTTGATAACTTTTACTTAAATTGGAACTTTTTGTGAGAACTAACCCTTCAGTTCATCCTGACATTTTTGTTTAGTTATATTCTTTCCCCTTTTAATATTTGCCCTCATACTATGTATGTTTCCTTATAACACTGCTTGGTATTACGTTTTTGAGTTTCTGATCAGTAGAATTCCATCACTGATGTGACAGATAGTGTCAGAAATCAGATCATTGAACCCTGACAACATATACCAACCCAGAATAGGATCCCATCTTTAACACATTGTGGATCCAATCTCTGTCTTCGAGACCCAGATTAGCAACAAAGCGGTAAACCATAAAGAGATCTGGGAACTGGCTCTACTTTTCCCAGCCATACTTTCCGTTCCCGGTGCTTGATTATAGTAGTGCTGCAGTGAGTATTCTCACTTCAGAAGACTAATTGCCCAGCTAAAATGATTCAGAATGACCCAGAGAACCTTCAGTAACAACTTGCCAATGGGGAGCTCCACTCCTCTCATCTGACACCACTGGCACACATACCAATGGAATGTGTGCTCCAGAGTACATACTACCACGTGTTTTCTACATTCAATCTGGAGATTTTGGAGTCTGATTGGAGACTCCTTGAGACAGGCCTGGTGCTGTAGATACATAGTTTGCCTCAGCCTGCTTATCTTACACTTGCTCACCCAACCCTATGGTAGGCCAACACTCTCGAGCCAGAAAACCCAAAAGGAGAACAGAAAGTGCTCTAGTGAAAAGCAATCCAGCTAGTCATTTCAAATCCACTGAGGTGAGTTAGTAGGGTGCTTGCCCTGCAACTATGTGAGAGGAGAATTATTCTAACTGAGATCAACGGATTCAGAGCCAAAGTTCTAACAACAACCTTTCCTGGGACCAGCAGCATTGGAGAGTTTTCCACTGTCCATAAGAAACCTAGGGATCTGTTAGGAGTGTTACCTCACTACCCCAGAAAAGGCAGACACTCATTCTCCCAGACATCATCGACTGGGCTGTTACTGGCAAGCTTTCCAAACCATCAACCCAGAATCCTAATAGGGTCCTAGAAACCCTTCATTAGCAACTCAACCAAAGGTGGCCAGAAGTGTGCCTAAGAGAGTGAATTAGATGGATGAACAGATGGGGATAAAAAGAATTGTTAGTGTACCGACCACACTAAACAAAGGTGTTAGCCTAGTATGTGGTTCAATACAAGCAGAGGAAGATCCTGGAGGAAATTCCAAAGAACTGTTAGACTACCATGCCTGTTCTCCAAAATAGAAGCCTCATATCAACCGCTCAAAGCCGTACAGAAGAGCGAAAGCATCCAGCTCATAGCAATGGTGGCAGGATTAAAAGAAGCGAGAAGAGTAAAGGGGGAACGTACAAGTTCACAATCAGAACATTGACTAAGCTATCTAAGAGTGGACCCTCAAATTTAAAATCAGTTTTCCTGATCCTTCCAAGCCTTTAGGATTAGAACTTTCAGTTGGGAATGCAGAGTTCCACATTGGCACCACAAGACCTTCCTCTTCACAAGCACTGGGATAGTTGTCCCAAGGGGGAGCTAAAGGAAAGAGGGGGGATATGTGTCACAATACCCTACCTCAGGCTGTGGGCCTCCAGTGGGGTGACAAAGATCTGGATGTCCCCTCCTTTCCAAGCTAGCTGATGATGGGCCCAGGGGCGTGACACAGAGGATCCCCTGGTCAACTCCATTTAGTCCCTGACTCCTCCATTGTTAGCTCCCTGCTCCCTTGTGTTTTTTCTTGCCTTCTCCTTCCGTTGCCATGTGTTTCCCCCATGCTTTGTAAAGTGCTCCTTTGCTTCCAGAAACAAAGTCTTCACTCAATGAATACTCTAATAATGGTGGGTATTGATGCCTAGAGAAGTGAAGATGTTGCCAGGGGGGTGAAGAAGTAGAGGAAGACAAATTGATAAATTAGGGAGAGGAGGCCCCTAGAAGGCATTATTGAGAAGCAGAATGGTGCAAAAGAATGAACAATGTGGATGGGTTAGCAGCCACTAGACTAGCTGACATTATTGACGAGAAGGAAGGTGCCAAAACATGTGAAAAATGGGGCAGAGACAGCTAGTGGCAGGCTCAGTTCATGGAGCAGTGAGAAGGAGACAGAATTCTGCTCATGAAGCAGGAGGTGCCCACAGGGAAGGCAACGTTGGACAATCTCAATGTTACCTGGCCTAGTAAGATTGTTGTCCCTGTCTTCCCTCTGTTCCCCTCCCTTGCCTCGTCGCACCTTGAAACACTTGTGTATAGGCACGTTATAGATGCCATATTATATCATATCATATCATATCAAATCACAAGAGAGATTGCAATTGCTAATCGGCAGGAAATAAGAGCCAAATCTGTGAAGTAGCTGATGAGGACTGTCAAGAGGGGAGTGACACGTGTGACCTATTGGTTATTAAAGGAGGAAACCTGTGCAACTGAATATGGACTGGCATTTGAAGCGTTTATGAAAGAAAAGTGTGAAGCTTAAAGATGAACATTAAGAGTACAATGTACGAGTAGACCTTTTGGTATTACAGTCAGGAGTGAAAGGGAGAAGGAGGGCCAGAGAAGAGGAAAAGAGGAACATCATATGCTGTGAGACGAAAGAGGAATATGTGACAGAAAATGTTTGCTAAAGAAAGCAGTTGCATTGGAAACAGAAGAACAATAAGCACATATTCCGGAAAAGGAGAATGGGGAGGAGGATAGACGCAATAGGGCTTTAGTTACAGTGCAGATCACCAGTGGAAGGACTTCAATCAAGGTTATTGCCAACTCTAACCTCCTGCTAGCTTCTCCTCACACACACCAAGCTAGATGAGCTGGAAAATAAAGCAAGGGCTTAGGAACCCCTAAAATGCACAACAGATAATCTCTAGAGGGTTTGTGAATCACTAAAGCCTGCAGCAAAGTATCCAGGGGAGCACTTCGATGTTCAACAGAAATCATGCACCTTTTGGCAAGACTTTTCCTCAGTGCTCAGCTTGGAATAGGGAAATAAATCAGGCCTGCCCTTAAGTGGAGCCAACCAGACCCTTTAGTTTGTAAGTTTGTAGGGTGATTTAAGTTAAGTTAGAACATTTTGTTAGAACTCACCATTATTTTAACCCTGACACATTGGTTTCATAATGAAACACTTTAAACTTACATTTCTGGGGTTGTCTTGTCAGTTGATTCCCATCACAGATGTGACACCTGCCTCATTTATTAAAAGGTATTTACACTGCTGTATAAAAAGGAGGAGCCGGGAACATGTGTTTCTTTGCCAATCCAATGCAGAAGTGCACATCACTGTTCTGCCAAGAAGGAAGGTAGTGATATCTGAGGTTTGCCATCGAGCATTCTATGTCCAATTAGTACCTGCATGATTCTGGACTGCGGTAGGTTCTTAGTCATTTGCTTTAAAGTAGAGAGAGTCTGAGTTTGGTGGCAAGCTAAATGCATCTGTACGATAGATTGTGCTTTAATGTTGTCAAGAGAAGGAGGCCATCTATCGAGTAAAATGTGGGTAGTGAAATAGAAACTGAAGCTACACTCTCACAGTGACGGAAGCAGGCTATAGTTTGTTACAAAGTAGAGTAATACTAATAATGTCAGCATTGCTATATGCATTTGCTAAAGTCCAAGCCAGTAAAAGAGAAGTTAATGGTAGCATATCGAAGATTTGATTGGAAATATGGAAGGAATATATTATTGAACTGGCTTCATAAATTAATATCTCATCCCGCTCTTGTGTAGTTGTTCATTAGAGAGTGGTGTTACAGTAGTGTGTGAATATGATTTTAACATGGCTGAAATTACCCCAGGCCTCTTTTATTTAACAGCTTAGATGTGGGTGGAGGTACTCATCTATGCAGTTAATGTTTGTTAGGGATGTATTATGTGAAGAGGTGATGTTTTCACAAAAGTAAGTGATCTACCGATTCAGTTTGGCACATGCCTCCTGCTGTGCATTGCAGGTAGCAGAATAACAAGTGCTTTAAGGTCACAATACCCATTTACCTTCACTATATGAAACCCTAGCTGTTATCATTTTTGTGCCACTCCCAGCCATTGTCCCAGTAAGGCTTTGGAACAATTGGACTCTTAAACTGGATGTTGGACACTGCTCTGCCAGCTACTGTGACTGTGTGCTATACTAGGCACTAGTCTTTGGGGGGGTCAGTGGGGTCAAGAGGATAGTGATGCTTATCAGTGACCAGTATGATAGGGAAGTGTGGCAAGTATAGGTTAGAGGTACTACATTGGAAAGTGTAGTAGCAAACAGTTATGACATAGTTCTCTATATATATGGATTATATGCTGCTTTGGTGGAAACAAATTCCAACTTCATTAGGCTTGGGACTAGAGATATGCCCATCCTGGCCTATGCACTAGAAGGGGCCCATTTGTCGAGTTCAATCCCACAGGATTCTGAACTCCTAGTGGTCTTTCTCAATTCACGTTTCCGGTTGCCTTGTCCTTTCCCCATTGGAAACCAAGGACCACCTTGGCTGTTATTGATTCTGATGCGACAGGCAACTATATCGATCTACAATACGCACGTGACTCAGGTATCCCCACTCTCCCTAAAGACAGACCCGAGGTGGTTAACGCGGTTGATGGCACTACGTTGGTCTCCGGGTTGGTGACTGAATGTACCTCTGATCTAGACATGATTACTGAATGCAGCACAAGGAAACCATAGCGTTCAGCATGATTGCAGCTCCGCAATTCAAGGTTATTCTTGGTTTTCCATGGCTCAAAGCACAACCCAAGCATAGACTGGCAACAACAGGAGGTCTGCTTTCTGTGGGACTACTGTGAAAACCACTGTTCCAGCTCTTCCGCCTGTGCTGCCGTTAATCCATGTCGCCTGCTTCTGGAGACTGTTTGGGTGGTTGGGTCAGTCACTACTACTACAGTCACCGTTGAATACCAGGCTTTCATGGATGTGTTCGATAAGAAGAACGCAGACCAGTTGCCTCCCTTTCTAAGGTGCAAATATACAGGACAGATGATAACAAAATGTAACAAAACCTCAATATGTTCATTGCATAATGGGCAACTGGTGTCACTTGGCTGACCATGCAATTTTCTCAGTAATGCCTTTAAGTGGTAAACAGTTAAAACCTGTTCTAGTAATGAGCCATCGATCATAGGTCTTGTGACTCCAGGTGAGATAATCTTGCAAAGTGTCTGTCGCGGAATCAACAATAAATTGATGATTAACATTGATTAAGAGCTCCCAAGACTCAAGTACATCTTTAATGTGAGACGTTAAAAGTACCTGTTCTTTTACACATCTGCTCTGTTTTGTCCATCAAACAAGATGAAGACAAAGGCTCTTGTGCATTAATTCCTAGTTGTCTTATTTTGATGTGTTGGAATTTTAGGGGTCAACTGAAAACCTAATACTCCCCTTACTTCGTAAACACCTGGGGAAAATAATAGTAGAAATCTGCAAAGGTGGCATCTAACGAAAAACTATGTAATGATTCTAATAATTGTTTGAGATTAATTAAATGTCTCCTGGGGCTAAATAGCAGCAAGTGATTTGTCCACTCGAGGGAATCAGTACAAACATATTTTGTTAATATATTTAAATTGTATCACTGATGTGGGGCAAGCCATTTAATTATAACATAAAAATGTTATGTTCCAGACATACATGAAAAAAAAACTTTTTCTAAAGGGAATTTTAGGGGTGCCATTTCTAATTAATAGGTCTTTAATGGTGATCTGTGTTAATGTTCCGCTTGGAATTGAACATATCCGTAGCTACTACAGAACTGGTTCTAGACACAGCTCATCCTTCAAGAAGATCAGTCCTAGCTTGGTCTGTACAGCATAATTTGTAGCTGATCTCCGGAGATACAAAACCTTCTTAGCAAAGTCAATTTCCATTATTTGGCGATTAACCGTATTACAAAAACTCCATAGTGATGCACCATAGCTGCTTTTGTTTGTGTATTATACACCATAAAAAATATATTAAGTGGATGGCTTTTACACATGGCCATAAAGCGAGTGACTCCTCCTAACATGTGTTTCATTCTTAAAACCTGTTTCTTGATATGCCATCCCCCTCTAGATCTGAGCAAAAGTGGACCCCCAAATAGTCGAATTCCGAGACTCTTTGTATGATACACCCATTACTTGACATCTTGGACATGTTGTTCAATTTCTTGAATCTATAGCATGCCATAATGTCAGATTTTTCTGTATTAACCTGAAGATCCAAACTGTTCATGAATCAAGTGTATGTGTTGATCAGCTCTTGCAGAGCCCTTGGTGTACTAGAAATTAAAATTGTATTATCTGCATTGGCGATGACGGGCATATCTCTAGTCCCAAGCCTAAGGAAGTTGGAATTTGTTTCCACCAAAGCATCATATAATCCATTTATATAGAGTGAAAATTATAATGGTGCCTACACACAACCCTGGCGTTCTCCAGAAACTATGGGAAAGTACAATGGACCTGATAAACACTTCTGACACAAGCCTAATTATTAAGATGTATTGCCATCAGCATATTTGTGAGATACGCAGAGAAGTCTAAGGACCTGAGCAGAGTCCAGAGTGTTGCGCTGTTCACTTTATCAAAAGCTGTGCTCAAGTCCATAAATGCCAAATAGATTGGCTCCCTTTTAATGTATATGGAAAATGAGGCCAGTAAATACAAGTTCAAGCTTTGTTCTCCCATCCCTAGTGGAGGACGAAAGCCCAATTGCATATCAGCCAATATATTTTTTGAAAGTACCCACTGTTCTATTCTTGCTAGTAGTGACCTCCCAAATATCTTGAAGTTAGTATCAAGAAGTGATATTGGCCTATAGGCAAATGGCTTAGTTCTGTTACCTTTCTTGAAGAGTTGGAAAATTATTGCCATTTTCCTGGATGCAGGAATTCTGCCTGTCATCAGAATGGTACTAAATGATAATGAGCAGAGGGGTCCAGACCTCGATAAAATCTTAAAAGATGTTCGCTGGTATTCCATCAGAGCCGGGGGAATGACTGTGGGCCTCACTGAGGATTGCTTCTGTTACCTCTTTCACCGGAAATTTCAACAAAGGATGCGACTGGACATTAGAGTCTTGCTCTCCAACACCTTCATAGAGAGTCGAAAAATGCTTCATTCATGCTCTCTCTGTAATGTTCATCTCAATTCCCTTTACGTTTATACAAGGGTCCATTTGCCATTAAATCTCAGAATGTTTTTCAGTTATTTTTAGTCGACACCACCACTAAATCATGCCAGGCTACTTGCTTCAGTTCAATTTTGTAAGGGCTTTCTTATATTGCTCTCGCCTTGATTGTCTCTATCTTTGGAGAGATTTCATTTTTTAACACTATAAGAGAGTTGTCTTTTGCAGTTCTGTACTCATCTGTTATGCTCACCTGGCTCCCACAGAGGCGTCGGTCGGACCCGGACAGCTGCGGTCTCCACCCACGTGATGCGTAGTGCAGCGATGACTGACTGGATCTGCCCTCCTAATATTGTCTGCTTAACCCGTAGAAATATTCTCCTGCAAGTGGAGAGATGGATTTAGCCACTTGTGGATTCAAGTGATGGCACCCCCACAGTCCTTCCCAACTAATCACCTCCGAAATGCCCTCACAGCAATCTTACCTTATATTCTTGAAAGATGAGCTTTCCATCCTGCGTGGATTTGCAGGGGCGGGTCGATTCCAGTTACTTCACTGGTTTGAAGGCTCGGGAGAGTTCCGGAGAGTATTGACTCTGAGGTTCCTGGTGAGGACCAATAAGTATTAAGTTCACAGAGTTCAATATGTCCGATGTTCACTCTTGTTCCCCCCTTCCTTTCTTGCCTTGCAGCTGGCTCGTGAAAAGATGCTCTTGTGGCAGCTGGTGGCGCTCAGGTAAGAGTCTGTATTACCCGGCGCTGTCCGGTAAATGTTGCACGAGGAAAACATGTTGTTTTGTCTCTCTTTACAGATGCAGCACGTGAAAATATGGAGAGTCACAAAAGGATGCCTCCGGTGGTAAATCAGGTAAGTCTATGGTGGTAAGAATTATATTTGTTGGTTCCGTCGGCTCACCTCGTGGTTTTCTTTTGTCTCCTAGGTGCCGAAGTTCGGCGAAGAAATGATGGAGGCAGCCCCGACCCAAAGGATGCTGTGAAGACTGGTGAGTATGGTGCGGCGCTGCAGCTGGAGGTGCGGCGCGTGCAGAAATTATGCTCTTTACAGGTCCGGAGACAAGATGGATCCAGAATCAGGTGTGGAATAGAAATAAGTTCGTTTTCTAACCTTGTCCCTTTCTTTCCTCTTTGTTTTAGGAGCTCCGGATTCGAGGCGGGCATGGCAGAAGACTGGATGCACGCTGCAGGCACAGTGAGTGTTACGCTGCTGGATGCAGAATAACGCGAAGTGTGTGTTTCTGGTCGGGTGTGGTTTAAATAGCCTCAAAAGTAGTCCCAGGTAAGAAGTCCCTAGAACCACACCCAAGTAAAAAATAGTCCCTGTAGAAAAATAATCCCTTTCAGGCTTCATGTTGGATTGGAGTCATTTGCAGCATGGTCTGCCTGAGGTAAGTAATGACTATGAGCCTGGCGCCTTAGGCGCCAGGACTGATTCCTACTATGAGCCTGGCGCCTAAGGCACCAGGACTGAACCCAGATAGCCCCTAGGCTGCTGAGGTTTTATTAAATGTCTAGATGCCTGCTCCCAGGGCTGATGGGCTTGGTCCGGATGCCTGGGGGTAGGCATCATGACAGCACTCCCCCCCAAGGCCCCTCCTAAAGTTGTTCTTTCCCTGGGCCCTGGTTTGTCTGGGAAGTTCCGATGGAATCTTTGCATGGACTTGGTCACCAGGTTCCCATGACCTTTCTTGTGTTCCGTAGCCCTGCCAATCGATTAAATAAAAAGGTTTTGATTTAACCATCTTGGAGTCCAGGATATTTTTTACCTCGAATTCAGGTTCTCCATCTATCAAGATGGGGTCGGGTGGTTTGGTTAATCTTGTTCCTGGTTGAACTGGTTTTAAAAGTGACACATGAAAGACAGGATGAATGCGTATATTAGAGGGTAATTACAATTTGACGGCTACCGGGTTGATAATGGCCTTAATAGTGTAAGGTCCCAAATATCTAGGGTTAAAAGTCTGAGTTCCTTTCAGAGGTATGTGTTTTGTAGCCAGCCAAACTTGATCCCCAATCTGGTATTGTGGAGTTTCACTTCTATGTTGATCAGCATTTTTCTTATATTTCTCTTTTGCTTGTTTCAAATGTTCTGTTGCCTCTTTAAAGGCTTGTGTAATAGTAGAATGCAAATGACTAACTACAGGCATTTCTAAATTCTGAGGCGAATCAAGTTCTGAGGTTCGAGGGTGATGTCCATATATGGTATAAAAGGGGCTTTGTCCGGTTCCTGAATGTACAGAGTTATTGTATGCACACTCGGAAATCCATAAAATATCTTTCGAATTACTTTCGGTCTGGTGTAGCATGCAACGTAGGTATTGTTCAAGGGTCTGGTTGGTCCTCTCCGTCTGACCATTGGTCTGGGGATGGTGACTGGTTGATAACCTCACGTCGATTTGTGCGAGTTGACAACATTTCATCCAAAAATGTGAAATGAATTGACTACCTCGGTCAGAGACCAATACGGAAGGAAATCCGTGTATTCGAACAATGTTTTCGAGGAACTCCTTGGCCAGAATTGAATCAGAAGGTAATCCCTTTAGAGGAATAAAGTGGGCCATCTTGGAAAAAAGATCCACAATAACTAGAATGGTGTTAAAACCATTACATGGAGGTAGATCTGTAATAAAGTCTAACGATAAGGTGTGCCATGGTGTGGTTGGAATATCCAAAGGTTGTAAGAGGCCAGCTGGTTTTTTCTTCTGACTTTTGTTTTGGGTGCAAATGCCACAAGACATTACAAATGACTTTACGTATTTTCGCCAGGTGGGCCACCAGAATTGTCTCTTAATTTTAGCTTCAGTTTTTGCGATACCTGGGTGTCCTTCCATCAGGGTGTCATGATAATTAGAGATGACTAGTTCTTGTAGTTCCTTGTGTGGTAGAAATAGTCGCCCTTGATAATAAGGAAGGTCATTGATGACTGAGTAGTCTGGGCCTTTCTTCACCCAGTCCTGCAGGGCTTTTGGATCGAAGAGTTGTTGGATCTTTACTTGAATATCCTCTAGTGTCTGTAGAGTGGTTATGCCAAGAATTCTTTGTTCTGAAATCATAGGCACTGGTTCCGGGTTCGCATATGCTTCTCCCATCCCTATTCAGGATAAGGCAACTGCCTTGCAATTTTTACAACCTGGTCGATAAGGGATCACGAAATCGAACTCGGCAAAGAACAATGCCCATCGAAGGTGACGTGACGATTGGGCCTTGGCTGTTTTTAAATATTGCAAGTTCCGGTGATCAGTGATTACCGTAATGGTATGCCTGGCACCGAGAAGATAATGCCGCCAAGCCTTGAAGGCGGATTTGATGGCTAATAATTCTTTATCGGTAACCGCATAGTTCAACTCAGGTGCCGAGAATTTTCTGGACCAATATGCTACTGGGTGAAGTTGACCGGTTTCAGGATCCTTCTGGGACAGGAAAGCTCCCATGGCTAAACTGGATGCATCAGTTTCAACTATGTATGGAAGTTCAGGGCGTGGATGCTTTAAGACAGGTGCAGACGTGAATTTCGCTTTCAGCTCTTGGAAGGCCTTTTCAGCTTCTTCGGTCCACAAGAAGCGTTTGTTTTTTCGCAAAAGTGCTGTGATAGGGTGTACAACATGTGAGAAATCCGGAATGAATCTGCGGTAGAAATTAGCAAATCCGAGCATGCTTTATACCCCTTTAACTGAACTGGGTGATGGCCACTTGAGGATTGCGTCCACCTTTCGAGAGTCCATTCGGACTCCTTTTGGAGTCAGGATAAATCCAAGGAATTCAACTTCTGTAGCCTGAAAAACGCATTTTTCCAATTTTGCATATAACTTGTGCTGGCGTAGGTTCTCAAGGACTGCACGAACGTGCTTCACATGGTCTGATTCTGAAGAGGAGTACACTAGAATATCGTCTATGTATACAACAACACAGACGTCAATGAGTTCACGAAGGACATCGTTCATAAAATACTGGAAGGCTGCTAGTGCATTGCACAACCCGAAGGGCATCACCTGGTATTCGAATAACCCGTACTTAGTGCGAAAAGCATTCCTCCATTTGCCGCCTTTCTTTACACGTACCAGATGATATGCCCCTCAGAGATCTAATTTAGTGTAGATGCAAGCGTCCTTTACTTGGTCTAGTAATTCGGGGATCAGAGGCAATGGGTATCGGTTCTTAACCGTGATCTGATTTAATGCGCGGTAGTCTATGCACGTTCTGACGTCACCTTACTTTTTAGGCACGAAGAACAAAGCTGAAGATGCAGGGGACTTGGATGGACGAATGAAGCCATTAGCCAGGTATTGGTCCAAGTATTGTCGTAGGTGAAGGTTTTTGGGTTCCGTAAGGGCGTAGATCCTACTACATGGAGGTTGTGCACCGGGTATGAGATCGATTTGACAATCGTATGATCTGTGAGGTGGTAGGGTGTTTGCCTGTTCCTTTTGGAAAACATCATGGAATTCTTGATATTCCTGAGGTAACTGCACGACTGTAGTAGCGACTGTAGCCAGGCCTTGGTTCAAGGTTTTTTTTGGGTAACAAGTATGTGCACAATCCGGGAAGGTTATTCTCTTCTCTCGCCAATCAATACAAGGATTATGTGTTTCCAACCAAGGTATCCCCAGTATTATTTGGAACTGTGGGGCTTTGATTAAATCAAACACAATAGTCTCTCGATGCCCATCCTGACCCAATAGTGTCATCTCTGCGGTGGAATGAGTTACAGGCCCAGAGGCAATTTCAGTTCCATCGACTGTGGTGATGACATCCGAAGTGGTATTTTTGCAGAGAGATAGATTCATCCTAGAAGCCAACTCGTGGTCCACATAGTTTCCTATGGCCCTGCTATCAATGTATGCCCTCACTGCGTGCATACGGGATGGCTGCCTTGGATCTATAAGGACCATTGGTATGATGAAGTGCGAGGTCTGAGTATTCTTCTTCAAGCTCGGCAAGCGGACCTCTACGCTTGTCGGGCGTGGTCGTTTCCCGAATCAGGCTCTGTTTGATTTTTATCAGAAACTCCGACTACTTTTTTAGATATTTTTATAGGGCAATCCCGTAGAAAATGTCCTGTGGCCAGACAGTACAGACACAATTGCATCTGCCATCTTCTTTCTCTTTCCTTTTGAGTTAAGGGTCCCTTGACCCCCCGATCTGCATCGGTTCTGATACATCTATTCCTTTGAGGGTAACATTGGGTTTAACCAATACCCGATTCTCGAACTTAGCTCGATCAGCCTTTCTATTCTGAAGTTGGTGGTCTAATTGGACCACTAAGTCTATATATTCTGCACAATCCCGAGGTGGGTTCACAACTTGGGCCAAAACGTCTTTGAGTTCACCCCCGAAGTCCACGATGAAATAATGTAATTCGTTTTACCTCTGGCCATCCGGTTTCTACCACTAACCTATTGAAAGTGGCGATATAGGTTAGTAGATCCTGGTTACCTTGTCGTAGCGATAAAAGTTTGTTATCCAGGCCCTGTCCCTGTGAATGTCTGGCAAATAGTCTTTCCATGCTCAATTAAAAACCCTGAAAATCCCAAAGAAGAGGGTCATCCTGGTTAACTAATGGAATTGACCAATCTGCTGCGCTGCCACTAAGATATGATAGTACAAAGGCTGCTTTGGTTTGGTCGTTCGGAAAAGCTCCAGGTCTGCATAAAAAGTGCAAGCGGCATTGGTTCATAAACACGGCGAACTTTTTTGGGTCCCCAGAAAAACGTTCGGGTGGAGCTAAAGGAATGCTCCCTGGTAGAACCACTTGCACAGGATTGCTTGATGAAACAGGAGTTGGATTCCCCCCGAGTCCAGGTAATGGTGTTTGCCCAGCTTGGTTTTGCAGTAATTGTCTAGCAAGATCATCAGTGCGCTCCTTTGACACAATCAGTTCTCTCCTGAGGGCATTAGTCTCTTGGTGCGCGGAGTGCACTTCTGCCCTAATTTCCCCTAACAATAGTGCTAGTTGGTCGGTTTTTGAGGTTTCCATAACGGCCGGGTGGGGATTTGTAGATAGGCTTCGCGTTCTGTTACGCTCACCTGGCTCCCACAGGGGCGTCGGTCAGACCCGGGCAGCTGCGGTCTCCACCCACGTGATGCGTAGTGCAGCGATGACTGACTGGATCTGCCCTCCTAATCTTGTCTGCTTAACCCGTAGAAATATTCTCCTGCAAGTGGAGAGATGGATTTAGCCACTTGTGGATTCAAGTGATGGCACCCCCACAGTCCTCCCCAACTAATCACCTCCGAAATGCCCTCACAGCAATCTCACCTTATATTCTTGAAAGATGAGCTCTCCATCCTGCGTGGATTTGCAGGGGCGCGTCGATTCCAGTTACTTCACTGGTTTGAAGGCTCGGGAGAGTTCCAGAGAGCATTGACTCTGAGGTTCCTGGTGAGGACCAGTAAGTATTAAGTTCATAGAGTTCAATATGTCCGATGGTCACTCTTGACCCCCCTTCCTTTCTTGTCTTGCAGCTGGCTGGTGAAAAAATGCTCTTGTGGCAGCTGGTGGCGCTCAGGTAAGAGTCTGTATTACCCGGCGCTGTCCGGTAAATGTTGCACGAGGAAAACGTGTTGTTTTGTCTCTCTTTACAGATGCGGCACGTGAAAATATGGAGAGTCACAAAAGGATGCCTCCGGTGGTAAATCAGGTAAGTCTATGGTGGTCAGAATTATATTTGTTGGTTCCCTTGGCTCACCTTGTGGTTTTCTTTTGTCTCCTAGGTGCCGAAGTTCGGCGAAGAAATGTATGTAGGCAGCCCCGACCCGAAGGATGCTGTGAAGACTGGTGAGTATGGCGCGGCGCTGCAGCTGGAGGTGGGGCGCGTGCAGAAATGATGTTCTTTACAGGTCCGGAGACAAGATGGATCCACAATCAGGTGTGGAATAGAAATAAGTTTGTTTTCTAACCTTGTCCCTTTCTTTCCTCTTTGTTTTAGGAGCTCCAGATTCGAGGCGGGCGTGGCAGAAGACTGGATGCAGGCTGCAGTCACGGTGAGTGTTACGCTGCTGGATGCAGAATAACGCGAAGCTTGTGTTGCTGGTCGGGTGTGGTTTAAATAGCCTCAAAAGTAGTCCCAGGTAAGAAGTCCCTAGAACCACACCCGAGTAAAAAATAGTCCCTGTAGAAAAATAGTCCCTTTTCAGGCTTCATGTTGGCTTGGAGTCATTTGCAGCATGGTCTGCCTGAGGTAAGTAATGACTATGAGTCTGGCGCCTTAGGCGCCAGGACGGATTCCTACTATGAGCCTGGCGCCTAAGGTGCCAGGACTGAACCCAGATAGGCCCTAGCCGGGGCTGCTGAGGTTTTATTAAATGTCTAGATGCCTGCTCCCAGGGCTGATGGACTTGGTCCGGATGCCTGGGAATAGGCATAATGACATCATCATTTAAACATCCCTGTGGTTGCTGATTATTGCATAGCGAATATTCTTTTTTAAATATTCCACTGGTCTTTGCCAATATTTCCTTAAATGGATGATAAGATGAACTGTGAATCTGAATCCCTATTAAATAGCATCAGAAAATGTGAAAGATTAGGCACTTTGCTATCCTGATGAACAGCTGTTTTATCAATTTTTCCCCATTTGATTCTCTTGGAGTTAGTGTCAATTTCTGCCCCCTGCATATGTATTATCTTGTTCGGGCTTAGCACACTAGGTTGCCATTTACTACAAAGAACAATGGGGTGATGGTAACCGTAGACATTTTTAGCCACCCTAAATTCTTCTATGGTATGCCACTTATTTGCAGAAATACAAAGATACTCTGGTGGCTTTTAAATGTATACTGTACAGGATTATCTGAAGGGAGACGCCCATTTATGGAACAAATGCCCTACTCAGTTAAAAAAGTGTACACAAGTAAGCCATTCACGCAGGACGGAGGGTCTAACATTGTTGGTTCCGATATCCCCAGGGTTAAATCTTCTTTTTTTATCAAATAGATAAAATAGATCTAAAGGTGGTCCATTCCCAATGTTAACATTGAAATCATCCCCTATTATCAAAAGACAATTTGTTATTATGCTATTTTAGCCATAAATAGTTTAAATGTAGCATAATTGCAAGCTATTGTGTGTTTTGGGGGGCTATTATAATAGCTCACAATTGCCAAGCTTTCACCAGAGATGGTGGTATGAACTAACATCTGAAGGAAATTCAGGTTGTCAACATTCTTTACAATTAAAGCTCAAAGAAGCCCTAACAAAAACAGTCAGCGCCTCAAAACATCATCCTTTGGAAATTTTGAAGCATGAATGGAATAAGAAGAAAACACATCTAAATCCAAATCTTCCAGGGCCCAAGTCTCCTGAAGTAACATCAGATCATGGGTCATTACAAAAAGCTACACATCTCTTTCTAAAACTGTGGAACATGCACCTGCGATGGTCCATGAAAACAGAGCTATTGAAGGGGGACATCCGACCAATTTAAGATTACTTACAGTAATATTTGGAGCAGGTGGTGAATTGGGTAAGGCATCAACGGATCAGATGAAACATGAGGCATAACCTCTGATAGTCATTGAACCTCACCTATGGTGGACAGGATTTCAAATCTATTATCCATAACCACTGGTTCAGCCAGCTACCTTATGTATGCCTACCTCTGATCTCGAGACTTTGAAACATCAGGTGTCTCTGAAGAGATTGGCCAGAACTTTTCTCTACAATTTCACAAGATGTCTTCGTAAGGGGAGGTTGGCATTTAATTTTATTAACGGGGTCCCTTGAGGGAACACAGGTAGGCAGATAGAAGAATGAAAGGGGACCCAGTATTTTCTGGCTGTTCAAAAAACTGTTTTGGAAATTACTAGTTAGATTAGAGCTAATCAAATCAGCTGTTAAATTTGGATTAGAGAATGTAATAACTAGATAATCCCCATTGCTAGTTTTAGGCGTCCTACCAACTCAGCCAAAACTGGCCATAAGGATCCGTAGTGGGTCTGAGGCTGGTTCTTGCAGCCTGCTATTGATCGAATGTGCAGCATTATTGATCCAAAAAGCAGTGGTTGTATTAGTACCCTTGGTAAGAACAGGAGTATCAATGATTATTCCTATTAGATGTAGTGCTGCAGGGGTAAGTTGAGTGTCTCCACACCATAGCTTCCCTTAGCATTAGGCACTTCCATAGATGAAAATGAATCTAGCAGGGGTTGAGAGTGCTATACTCTCCTTTCCTTTATTAGACTGAGGTACTGGGTTGGTGGTCTTGTAGAGACAGAGGCATTATCTTGGGCCAGGTCCTGTTGGGGATTTGATTGTAGTTTGTTGCTGATGTCTAAAAGCCCTTTCTTTAAGTCCCTTATCATGTCACCTCAAAAAAGGCAATCTCCCAATACTTCTTTCTTGTGGGGGATCAATTTCTCGAAATGGGAGAGCGGTAATAGACTGTCTATATAAAGATGAGAAAAAGATTACCCCTCCCTACGTCGGTAGAGGTCAGGCTTGGTGATGCTCTATACTGTAGTAGTATTAGTATATATCTCGTTCAATTAACACAAAAGTTAGATTGTACTACCAAAAAACTACAGGCACACTACTTATCATTAAGCCATATATCATAAAGCCATATATCTATGAACCACTCTTATGTTTACTTAAAGTACACATTTTATTGAATGTAAAAAATATATATATGCGCATAAAAAGCACTGCCACATTTTCTAAACACATTCTTGAAAACACAAGGTCGTTAGTGAGGGGGTCAGTTGTAGTAAATCAGAGCATCTACATCAAAATTGTAGATGTTTAGCACAATACTTATGTTGTTCTTTAGTCTTTTGTCAATTGTCGACATGTTCCAGCCTTTTGGTAATATTAGACACTATTTCTAGTGCCTGTTAGACCATCATTTTCATGGCCTTCTTCAGGACAGACATTTTTCTTCAAAGTAGTATTAATACTTTCGTGTACCCCATTACAATTTTGCAATTTCACACTTGATTAGTCAGTCACTTCTAAGTGGGGTGGTTAGAATTTTTATAATTAGAAACCGGGTCAGTGTCCAATTATCCTCGTATTCAGACAGATGTTGTATTTAAGTAGTGCATGCGTCTTTTGATGGAGTCAGATTTCTTTGTTTGGAGTGCTTGCTGTGGTTTTCCACCCGGCATCTAACTCGCAGGGTGAACTGTTTCTGCTGATAAGGAATCCAAGTCCTTATCATGTCATCCATCATCAAAAGAGAGTCAAGAATGGTTTGTTTAAAGTAACTACAAACTCCATAATTGGTTGGACTATTTCTTCAAGATCCCAGGTTAGCTGCCTAGTTACTTGAGGTAAAACAGAAACGGCAGTTGATGCTAGACTTTTGTTTCAAATTCAGTGTTCTGGTCTTTGTCGCAGCAAGAGTTGTAATCAATGGAGAAAAAGTAGCATATAAGCTATCAACCATCATTGATTGTGATTTCTGATTTGTGTAGTATTTGTTATCAAATCATTGCTACACTTGGTAGTGTTAGAATTAAAATTGGTAGAATTAACTACTTTGTCTGTACTTCTTCTAACCAGAGTCATGTCCAGCAGCTGGGTTGATGTTTGATTATCAGTAAAAGACATGCCAAGGATGCTATGGCTGGCTTAGTACTATCTATTTTACTGCTTCTAGGGCTCGTTTGGCCACCAATATTCTCTTCTCTAATGTAGCTGTAATTTCTCAGGTAGGAATCTAAAAGTGATGGGAATTATCTTTCCCTTTCAGTGTACCCTTTTTAAAAAAAATTCTCATGGGCCCCTTATTGGCCTTTTCTTGCCTTACGTTTACCCATAGTTCTCACCTCCTCCTCACCCCAAACATAAAATGATGCGGAGACAAGGGATCCAAACATGCACTAGCACCACAGGAATACTCCAATATTGAGTTACTTTTTCCCCACAATATTAAAGAATGATGTATGCTCTTTGAATAAGAAAAATACCAAGTACTGGATGACGTATACAATTGTGAGTATGGATAAAAGTGTAAGCATGAGTCTATATTTGAAGGCAGTACAATATGGCTAGACTGTACACAAAAATGTACGTCTTCTCAAATAAGCAAAAAAGGCCTTACATACTCTTTCAGGTCAGAGACCCAAATGGCTGTTAAAGGACTTTAAACAGAGAGATTCTTCAATCATCATTACAAAACAAGAACATCTTCAAAATTATACAAAGAGATAAAAAGAGTTAAAAAGAGTTAAAAAGAGAAATAACCTGCCATGCACCATAACATCAGAATGATCCACTTAACAACCCTCTGAGGTGCAATGTGCCTAACTCCTTATGCCGTTCAGCTCCTAAGAAGTTCCTTTGAGGTCCTAAGTTCAACAATAACGATTTCATATGTATTCCCAGGTTTTAGTTGTGGTAACTTTTGCTGTAAAAAATCAGAGAAACAAATCCACACCCAGTGAGAGTAACAGCCAAATGGCTCAAGGAACAGCAGAGTCCATCTCTTGCCACCTCTCTGATGGGTGTTTCTGTGCTGCTTCAAAATCCTACTGCCCATCCTACTGCCCAGAGGGATCCCATAAAACTCTTACATATCTTCAGTACAAAGCCACTGAAAGGCAGGGAAACTGTCGGATGGAAAACCGTGTGTGAATTCTGAGCTCAAAGGCAATGAAGGTCCCAAGCTCATAGGCGCTGTGCCACTACTCACATTTGGATGATGCTTGAAACTTCCACCTTCCCTTCCAGTCCAGGAATGCCTCAATCTTGTTTTGATCGTTGTAGTCACAAGAAATTCACCAATGAGCTTTTGGCCTCAGCTACAGCTATTGCGGTCACAGGAAGAACACTGATGACGGTTCAGCCTCAGCTGCAGTTCACTGCATGAACATATGCAACAACCCCCTTCCAGCCCTGCTCCCTCCAATTCACTGTACAAGACAGCTAGCAATTATCACAGCTGGGTCTGCTGATCAGAGGAGAGCCCCACCTTCTAGCACCACATCACACACAGGAGGAAACTTCCGCTTCCAGACCCGCTTCACTGAGCCAGCAGTTCAGCAATTAATTATCACATCTGGATCTGTTGATCAGAGGAGACTGGCCACCTACTAGCACAATGCCACTGTCAAACTCGCTATCGGATTCGGTGCACCACCCCACCTCCTTACCTGAGCTGCTGGACCGAAGTGGAGTTGACTTCTTCTTTCCTCAGCTGCAGTAGTCTTTTTTTTGTGGAGGTAAGGTCTGCCTCGGAAAGACGCCACAGTGGTTGCTTGAGGAGTAAGCAGTCCAGTGACTCTGCTCCCGTGACAGCCAAAGGAAAGGGGGAAAAGCCTGAATCGGCACAAAAAACACTTGTTGAATTGCCTTTGAGTGGTGAAGCAGTCTCCTTTCCAGATTTTGGCGGCTGTTGACCAGGGGGTAATCCAGGGGACCCAGCAGGAGTGTTTCACAATGTTTTCCCTAATAGGAGAGGGCAGGTTCCAGGTTTGGCCGTACTGGAGGGAGTTCCGAAGTCTGGATAACAGAGAGAATCTGTTCTGATAGTAATATGCCCAGAGGAAAGTAGGAGCGAATGACCCGTAAGAGTCAGAGAATACCAAGAGACGGCCAGCAGAAGGTGGGCCAGCAAGAGAGAGAAGGTAAGAAGAGAGAGCCGGGGAAAGCTGGGGAGAGACAGCGGAGAACATAGCTGGGCAAACCGAGAGAGAGAGAGCTCTTCCGCAAGAACGCGAGGAGGGTGGATCAATGGCGGTAAGCGTGCCAAAGATCCCATATGCTCCAGCGCGTGACATTATGCCCCTGTTTACCCTGGGAATTCCCTTGTTTACCCGGATGGGCACAATGGAACTGATGGAGCAAAACAGGGGCATGCACGAAGGACCTGGGTTCCCAAGAGTCTTTAGAGTCCGGATAACCTTGCCAGTTCACCAAGTATGCCAAGCGCCCCTTTCTGTAACGAGAATCATGAATCTACGAGACTTTGTATTCCTCGGGCACCAGGGCTGACTAGAATGTGGGTCAGGGAATAGGCCAGGAGGCAACTTTGGCCTCAGCCGGGTGCAGGAGGGAAGAGTGGAAGACTGGATGAATGCGATCTAGACTCTTGGGGAGTCTAAGTCGGTATGCCACTGGGTTAATCCTGTAAATGATCTCGTAAGGTCCCAAGTAACAAGGAGACAAATTAGAGTGGCGGACCCAACGAGGAAGGCATTTGGTGGACAACCAGACATTGGAACCCACACTCCAAGCGGGGCACTTAGAACGTTTACGGTCAGCTTGGACCTTAAATGTTCGTTGGGAGTCCAAAAGACTGTCTATAGCTGTGTGGTGAGCTTCCGAGATAGCTGCTAAAGTGGATTCAATAGAGGGTATGTTGATGGGTGTGGACAAAAACGGACACAGACTGCGTGGATGGAACCCATAAGTGCAGTAGAAAGGGCTAATCCCCAAGGCCAAGTGAACAGAGTATTATAAGCAAATTCTGCAGTGGGGAGCAGAGATACCCAGTTGTCTTGCTGTTTTTTGATATAACATCGAAGATACTGCTCTAGAGTTCCGTTGAGATGTTCGGTCAGGCCGTTGGTCTGGGGGTGAAAGCCAGATGATAAAGCCCTCTCGATGCTAAGCTTGATGCACAAAGCCTTCCAGAACTTGGAGGTATATTGGCTGCCTCTGTCTGACACAATCTTCTCTGGGAGCCCATGTAAGCGATAGATGTCTCGGATGAACACCTCCGCCATGCTAGAGGTGGATGGAATGCAAGGTAGGGGGGAAAAGTGTCCCAATTTAGAAAATAAATCTACCGTGTCCATTATACATGTACAGCCTTGTGAGACGGGGAGATCCACAATGAAGTCGGTGGATAAATGGCTCTAGGGTTTTGTAGGTGGATGAGCCTGTTTCAGCAGGCCGATGGGTCTTTGCGTGCAGTGTTTGCTTCTGGCGCACACCGGGCAGGACTTTGTATACTTTCCTACATCAGAAGACAGACCGGGGAGGTCGAAGGAGCCTGTGACTAGTTCCAAAGTACCCTTCTTGCCACGATGCCCAGCCGTGCTGTGGTCGTGGCACCACGACAATACGGTGAGATGAAGTTTCTTACTGGGTATGTACAGCCGGTGGTTAACGAAGAGCAGATCGTCCTTCTCTTGCACGAGTAGACCGGATTTATGAGCCAGTGCTGGCTTGGAACTGATGACAGCCTTTTTGACTTCTTGAAGGAAAGTATAGATACCTGGAGGGTTATTCTGTTTCTGGGAAAGAACTTATCAAGCTTAATCTCCGACGAGTGATCCACTGCATCACGTCGTGACAGGGCATCTGCTAGAGTGTTCTGGCTACCTGGTAAGTACGTGATCATGAAATCGTACTGGGCAAGAAAATGGGCCCATCTTGCCGGGAGGGAGTTGACACATTCCAAGCGTTGTAGTGTTTTGAGATTCTCATGATCTGTGCCCATAACAAAGGGGTGTCTACCACCCTGAATGAGATGTTTCCATTCTTCGCAGGCTGTCTTCATGGCGAGCAGTACCTTTTCTGGGATAGAGTAATTACTTTGGCTGGAGGTCAGGGTCTTAGATAGTACATCACAGGGTGTTCCACTCCGTCATGTTCCTGAAGTAAGACAGCTACTAAGGCTCTGGCAGAGGTGTCGGCTTCTACGATGAAGGCCTTGGACTGGTCGGGTTGGCGTAGGATGGGTGCAGTACAAAACAGATCTTTAAGGTGTTGCAGCACTGACTTATCTTCCTCTGACCACCGGAATGGCTTAAAAGCCTTTTTTAAGAGCCCCGTGATGGGTGGGACCACATTCGAAAAGTTAGCAATGAATTTGCGAGAAAAGTTTGCAAGGCCTAAAAATCTCTATACTTCTTTTACGGACGACGGAGCAGGCCAGCTGAAAATTACCGAGACCTTCTTAGGGTCCATCATAATACCCTGTCTGGAGAGGATGAAACATAGATATGGCACAGTGGACACTCCAAATAGGCACTTTTCAGGCTTGACGAGTAGATGGTGTGCTTGAAGACATTGGAGAACAACCCTTAGATGTTGCTTTGATGAGTGAGAGAATACCAGGATGTCGTCTAAATGGATTATGACTGAATGGAATAAGAGGTCGGAAAAAATTCTTTCCATAAAATGTTGAAATATGGCTGGGGCATTGACTAATCTGAAGGGCATGACTTTGTATTCGAAGTGCCCGTAGGGTGTCCTAAACAACATCTTCCATTCATCACCCTTTCAGACTCCAAGCAGGTGGTAGCCGCTTCGAAGATCCAGTTTGGAAAACACGGTGGCCCCCTGGACGGCTTCCAGAATGTCAGAGATAAGGGGCATAGTATAGCGATCTTTGTGACCTTGTTGAGTCCCCTGAAGTCAATACAAGGCCTAAGCTCAGGGGAGTCCCTCTTGGGGATAAAGAACAAAGACGCTCCAGCTGGTGATCGGGAGGTCTGGATCGGGCCATTTTCTAGATTGGAATCCAAGTACTCACGGAAAGCTTTCTTTTTGGACAATGACAGGGAGAACATGCAGCCAAAAGGTACCAAAGCTGCTGGCATCAGGTTGATTGCGCAGTCTTCTGGACGGTGAGGAGGGAGGTCGTGGGTGACTTTGTCGATGAATACCTCTTCATATTCTTTGAGTTCTGCTGGTATGCAGTGTATTTACTGCCTGAGTACCTGTAACTGTTTTGTAATGGGTGTCCGGCAGACAATGTTGTCCGCAAAAGGAAGAGTGATACCCAAGAACGTTATTAGCCAAATCGATTGTCGGATTGTGTTTGCGCAGCCATGAAATGCCCATTATGACTAGGATGTGGGCTGTGCGGATGATATCAAAGGTCATCTTTTCGGTGAGTTGCAGGATGGTGACTTCAAGAACTTCTGTGGTGTGGGTGATGGGCCCGGAGCTGAGAGGTTTATCATTGACCCCTTCTACCTTCTGATTTTCCTCTTTCTTGACAAAAAGTATGCCGACTTTGGCAGCCCCCGGGTGTCTATAAAATTCCCTGCAGTGCCACAATCAATAAGAGCGAGGGTGTCGATCTACTGCCTTTTCACTAATATCTGCAAGGCAACTACCATGAGTCGTGAATCTTCTGTGGTTTCTGATGGTGTAACTGCCACGGAGACATAGGGTCTTCTGGAACTACCTCAGTAACCTGTCCCTTCTAGTACTGAGGACGCCGGTTTCCCGAGTGTCGAAGAGGTACCTCGGGGCAATTCCGAAACAGATGGTCGTTGAACCCACAATACATACAAAGCCCAGTGTGTCTCCTGTGTTTTTGCTCTTCCGGAGTTAAGGGAGCTCGGGCAGAGCCGATCTGCATAGCTTCATCCTTTGCTGGATGTGCAGTAGACGGAGCTGCTGCTGCTTGTGGGATGTGAGGGCTGAACTGGCCTCTGTCCTTCCTTTTTCTGTCTTCCGTTCCCTGAGGCGGTACTCGATCTGAAGAATCGTGGATAACAAATCATAAAAAGTAGAAGGACTTGGGATCGTGGCAAGCTCGTCTTTAAGTTCTTCTTTTAGTCCAAGATGGAAAATCGCGAACTGAGCTGGTTCCAGCCACCAGGCTTCTGCAGCCAGGTGCTTGAAGTGAGTTATGTAGGTGAGTAAATCATTCGTTCCCTGGTGTACATCCAAAAGTTCCTCGCAAGTCCCAAGCGTGATTCCGGGACGTTCAAATGTTTGCTTGAGTAAGACATAATGGTGGAGTACGGGGCTGTTGTTGGTAACCAGTGGTGTCACCCAGGCTAAGGCATTGCCGGACAATTTGGAGATCATGAAGCCCACTCGGGCATGATCCAAGGCGTAGGTACAAGCCCAAAAAGCAAAGGGCACCAGGCAGGCTTCCGCTAACTCCTTAAGCCTTTCAGGGGAACTGTCAAACAGAGCAGAGGGAAATTGGAGGTAAATCTGCTGTGTGGTGATCCCGGGCAGAGACCAGTTGGCTTAATACTGTGTTTTCAGTCTTGAGGTTCTGTACCTCGAAGGTGAGGCATTGTACAGTAGCCACCAGTTCCTGTAGTTGTTCTGCGGTGGCCATTACTGACTTTGGGCGTTGCAAACTGTCAAACTCGCTATCGGATTTGGTGCACTCCCCCACCACCTCACCTGAGCTGCTGGACTGAAGTGGAGTTCACTTCTTCTTTCCTCGGCTGTGGTAGTCTTTTCGTTTTTTGTGGCGGTAAGGTCTGCCTCGGGAAGACGCCACAGTGGTCGCTTGAGGAGTAAGCAGGCCAGTGACCCAGCTCCTGTGACAGTCAAAGGAAAGGGGGAAAAGCCTGAATTGGCACAGAAAATCCCTTGTCAAATTGCATTTGAGTGGTGAAGTAGTCTCCTTTCCAGATTTTGCAGGCTGATGACCAGGGAGCAATCCAAGGGACCCAGCAGGAGTGTTTGCCAACGTTTGCACTAATAGGAGAAGGCAGGTTCCAGGTCTGGTCATACTGGAGGGAGTTCCGGAGTCTGGATGTCAGAGAGAATCCGCTTCGAAAGTAATATAATAGCAGGAGTCTGGGAATACCAAGAGACGGCCAGCGGAAGGCGGGCCAGCAAGAGGGAGAAGTTAAGAAGAGAGAGCCGGGGAAAGCCGGGGAGCGACAGCGGAGAACAGGGCTGGGCAAACCGAGAGAGAGAGAGCTCTTCCGCATGAACGCGAGGGGGGTGGTACTCGCGGGGAGCGAGAGAGGGAGAGCCAGACAGAACCATAAGGGTACGGCTGGGAGAGACAAACAGCATCGTAGGGATACGGCAGAGAGAAAATAGGGAGAGGAGCTCAGCAGAGCTAAGAACGGATACACAGCGTGTAAACCCTCAGGAGCGAGAAAATACACAGGATTGCAATGCGCCGACCGCCTGGAGGGCTGGGAATAAGAACCGCCTGGTGGTGGCAAGGCTGCGGAAAGACTAGACCGTGTGAAGCAGTGCGGGCTGAGGAACATGGTGGGATGAATCAATGGCAGTAAGCGCACCAACGATCCCATATGCGCGAGCGTGACAACCACACACAGCAGGAACCGCACACTTCCAGCCCCACTCTGCTCCTAATTCATAGGACTATCTCTTATGCCATGATAATGCAAATGTTAGTAACAATACGTAGGCAATTGTCAATAGATAGACTAGTAAAGTGTTCGTCTTTGATAGGAGGGCAGCTTGCACTATGCAAGTTTGAATGCCGTGGGAAAGGGTAGGTAACCTTCCAGCCTCCTGAGGTTACTAAATCAAGTACCAATGCAAATGGGTTAATATTGACACAATATTTACAGTGCTTAGGAGTCCTGCTTGAAGCACTCTGTAAGAGCACAATATATTGATGGTACTATATTCGGGCTCCCTATCAAGATGATTATTTGAAGCAAGCTATTATATCTAAGTCTGCACTTTTTCTGAAGTTTCTATCTATAAATGGTTAATGGTACAGAGAAATATGCACAGCCGAAGATAGACAGATGGGCACTGCAACCCACACGCACCCACACAGATATGATTACGAAAACAAACAAACACACAAAAGAATGTGAAATTAGGATGGGGGTAGTAAGGTATATTGCTCCTTTTCTGACATCTGATATCAGTAGTAGAATGGGCAAAAAGATAGTGGGCATGGTTGGAACCCCCGCTATAAACATAGGGAAAAATAATTAAAAGGGCAGATTTATGAAGTTCAGTTTATGAAAATCAACTTCCCTAATCACCTGCATATCCTATATTAATATCATGCATACATGTTATGCTTTAGAAACTTAATAAAGCGGACATACACCCGGAGGCATCTTGGCGCTGACGAATGGAAGGAGAACAAGTAAGATAACCACGTCAGGGAAACCCAGCTAAAAGAGAGTAGTTTTCAAAAGTCTGCGCAAGGTGAGGTGATCTTCAGTAGCACGAAGAGCAATAGGAAGATCATTGCAAGTTCTTGCAGCAACCACAGGGAAGAAGGCACAACCTCCCTTACGTGACAGACGGTAGCGGGGACCTGCACAAGAAGCGCAGATTGAGATCTCAGCAGACGGGTCGGGACGTAGTGAACAAACTTGGCTTGAAGGTACTCGGCGCCCATGCCATAAAAGACAAGGTGCACCAAACACAAAGATTTAAACAAGATCCGGCTGGCAACAGGAAGCCAGTGCAGTTTCTTTAGCAGAGAGGAAAGGTGTGATCCAAAAGGAGGGTGTAGTATGGAGGGAGCGGCCGCATTCTGCAGTAGTTGAAGCCTATTAATCAAGTAGAGTGGTTGAGCCAAGTAAAGGGAATTACAATAATAAAGGGTGCTTAGAACCAAAGCTGCCACCACTGGTGCCTGGCATTCGGTGGGAATGAAGGGCAGGACTTTCCACAGAATGCAGAGTTTGAAATGCCCGGCCCTGCATACACTGGCCACCTGGTCATCAAAGGCAAGAGAGGCAGAGATGTTTATGCCCAGATTCTGGACTGATTGTACCGGGAGGGGGAGAGGGCCCAGACTTGATGGCCAGAATTGCGAGGTCCAGAATAGTTGGGGAGATGTAATGCTCACAACCAGAACCTCGGTCTTACTGGCATTAAGATTCAGCCAGTTGCTCATCATCCATCGCCCCAGATCCTCCAGGCAGCTCCTGAGCTGAGCCGCAGTGTCGGCTTGAGTGAGGTCGAGGCAAACGAGGATGTGTGTATCGTCCACATAGGAATAGTAACGGAATCCATGCGCCTGGATAAGAAACAGAAGGGGTCCGATATAGACATTAAATAGAATAGGGTGAAGTGCAGAACCCTGGGGGACACCACAAAGAAGTGTGACCAAGCCTGAACGAAAATGAGGAAGAGAAATAGACTGGGAGCGGCCGGACAGGAAAGAAGTGAACCAGTCGAGAACCCGGCCAGAGAGGCCATCGTCAGAGAGACGAGAGAGCAAGATGGAGTGATCAACCGTGCCGAAAGCAGCCGACAGATCTAAACGCAGGACTGCTCTAACACTAGCCATTTCTAGCAGACATGCAAAGTCATCGAGTACCGAATTCAGGACGGATTCAGTGCCCCTACCAGGCCGAAAACTAGACTGAAATGAGTCAAAGAAGTGGGAGGACTCGAGAAAGTTAGAGAGAAGGGAGACACTAGTGCTTCCATCAGCTTCATGAGAAAGGGGTGAAGAGATATAGGACGATAGTTGGAAAATACATCAGGGTCAAGAGAAGGCTGCTTAAGAAGAGGAACTACAAGATCATGCCTAAGAGAAGGGGAATGACTCTACTAGAGAAAAAGATATTAACGGCAGTGGTAATATGCTCAATCAGATCGACAGATGCCTCCTTTAAAAGGGCAAGAGGTATAGCATCATCAGGAGATGCAGATTTCAATTTCGAAATAGCCAGCAATACATCAGAATTAGAGAACAGCGGGAAAGAGGACCAGGAAGCATTCGACGGAGTGCAGACAGTAGCAATTGTAGCAGCTGTGAGCAGTGGCAAGCCATCCTTTATGTGGTCGCGAATAAGAGAGATTTTCTTCCATAAAGAATACCGAAAGAGAGTCACATAGACCCTGCAACGGGGGGACCAGGGCCCTACTTTTCTCAGGAGAGGAGAGAGATTGAACAAGATCGAAGAGGGCCTTCGGTTTGTTGAGGGCAAGTTGTACTTTATGGCCATAGTAAGACTTCTTAGCACTGGTAGGAGCTTTATGATAGGCCGAGAGAGAGCAGCGAAAGCAGTCTTTAGCTCTGGGGGAGTAATTTAGACGCTACTTTCCCTTCGCCTGACGGCAATGCAGTTTAAGTGCTCTAAGGTCTTCCGAGAACCAAGGTTCAGGAGTGCGATTTTTTGGTTTACACCGTTTGACTGGTGCCAACAAGTCGGCAGTAGCCAGGAAGGCGGCTTCAAGTTTAGGCAAAGAACAGTCCGCGGAATGGCCAGAGTTGGCTAACAGGGCGGCAGTCAAGTTGGAACTTGATTCTCTGAACCAACTGAGTTTAGAGATAGAAGGTTTAACAGGGCAGGGGGAGAGGGCCTGGAAGGGATAAATGAATGATACCAAAAAGTGGTCAGACCACAACATGGGACTGAGAGAGATAGAGGAGAGGGCATCATTAGGAGCGAAAACCAGGTCAGGGATGTTCCACTGTAGGTGGGTAGGTTCAGTAACCCATTGAGGGAGACCCAAATCCTGCATAGAGGACATAAAGTTGGTAACTGTCCGTGTTGAGGCAGTGTTCATGGGAAGATTGAAGTCTCCGGCAATAAGGAGATCCGGGTGTTAAATTTGTAGTTCGAGCACAAGATCAGGGAATTATTCACAAAACAAAGTGTCATACTCAGGGGGACGATATACTACCAGAACTACGAGAGTACAGGTAGGGGAAATCGCAATGCGGCATAGGAATCATTCCATTTTTAAATTGTGATTAGGGGTGGAGTAGGATACCTTATATTTAGTTTTATGGACAAGATACATGTACACATACATACATGGATTAACCATGCTAAAGAGTCACCATAGAAATTAGGACACACATTAAAAACTCTTCAATTTAGCAGAGAAGGGAGGCCAAAAAGGCTCTGGTTATTTTACTCAGATGTTTGCCAGATGCCACAAGTACATTGAGTTAAACATGCACATCTCTGATTGATGAATGATGATTTGGATGGAAGTGTATGGGAATTTTGAGACTACGCATAGTGCAATAAAACTAATTTAAAAAATGTACATGCTCCCTCAATTGCTGATTTTGCTATAGCCAATAGAGAGACATTTTTTGGATAGTATCGCTCGAGCAGAAAAGTCATTGATCTGTCCAATGGATAGATTATTTGTATAATTGCATGATATTCATTTACAGTTTGAAACTCTGCATTACAATAGCAGAACTTAAATAATAAAATTACATTTATTAAAAGGATATAAATGGTATAGAATTATGAAAAGAGAAGGACAGAACAGGTTTGAGTCTTCCTGGTTAATATGGGAAAGAAGATGCCTGTGGGATTTGCTGATTAAAAAAGGGAGGCTAAAGGTTGTGAACTGGGTTATACTTAAAACACAGTCTAAAGCTGCATGGTATGTCTCGCTGTATTATTCTCAATGGGCCTGATTTACAAAGCATTTTCAAATGGGGATTTCCCATTCAAAATCGCTTTTGTAAATCAGGCTCATTGCGAATACTACAGCGACACACACCATGCAGCTGTACATTGGAATCCAAGTATGGCCCACTCAGACTTCATCTTTCTAAGGTCTACAAATTAAGTAAGTAGTTAAGGAGGCCCCCTTTTTTTGCAAGTCCAAATTTTGACAGGTGGGCACACACCCTGCTTCTGGGCTTAGTTCACAGCTTCCTTTTGATAGGGTTTTAATAGAAACTTAATATAAATTATATATAAAAAATGATATCAACATTTTTTGACATCAATCTGATATACAATGTATATTTGATATCAAGTGGGTATCATTTATATGAGTTTGATCTAAAGTGAATATACATTTTATATAAAAAAATAATGTAAACATTGGAGCAGCTGGTGACGGTGTTGCTTGGTCGAATATGGAGGGCAAAGTGAGCTCTGAAGACAGGGACTTTGAAGTTAGGGTTTTGCAGGGTGGGTTTGGTCTTTAAGGTTATAGGAAGCAAATATACATGTTATAGCTAGAATACATGATGTCATGATGTTATAATTTAATGACATGGGCTAGAGAGTTAGCTTCAATGACAAGTAACATTAAACTTGTATATAGTTTTGATATAGAGTGCAAATAGAGGTAGGTAGGGCAGCCCTATGTGAATGTGCTTTATAGGCAAAGAGTGGTTTTATAGCGCTAATATAACATACTTAAAACTATTGGCTTTGGACAATGGGTGTTGCATTAAAATAATGAACGTAATTCGTTTTATAAGCAACAGGTGTTTTTATACCACTAATATAAACACCCCAAAACAATGGGCTTTGGGCAATGGCTATTACTTTTAAATAAAAAAGTAATTAGTTTCACAAAGTCTATATAAAACTTCCCAAACTATTGCCTTTGATAATGCTTGTTTTAAAAGAACGTAGAGAGAAAAATGTGCCTTTTTTATATGTAAGTGTGGTTTACAACACCAATGGAAGAGACCAAAGCATGGGCAGTGCAGGCGGTTCTTTGCCAAATAAAAAATATCAGTGGTAGAAACTAGCTCTTGTTAGCCAGCAAGAAGTGTTTTACCTTTTTAAATGAAGAGTGAAACTTTTACATAAAACTTTTGGCTTTGTCAATGTTTGTTTTCTTTTTTAATTGAAGAGTCTTGAACCAAGTTGATAGAGCGTCACAGCTGCCATTAAAGTTTAACTTTACCATGTCAATACAAAAAGACCAACTGGACAGTGCTTGTTTTACTTAAAACACAGTACATGTACAGCTGGATTAAAAAAAATACAAAATAAAAGAGCACAATGGCTGAATTACAGTGGCAATACAAAATACCATTGGCTTGGACAATGCTTGTTTCTTTAAAACACAATGCATTTGCAGCCAGATACAAATATCAATGACAGAACCATCTTTTGTTAGAAAAAGTGTTTGCTTTTTAAACACTCATGAATTTTTGCATTTTGCAGACTGCAGCAAAAAAAAGACATCTGTGGCTATTGATAAGAAGGCATCTGTATTTTTCTGTGTAACCATCAGCACTGCGTATGTATGGGCGATGCAATGCTTTGGATCTCAGATGGTTTGGAAAGTAATTTTTGCATTTTGCAGACCTCAGCAAAAAGACATGCGTGGCTATTGATAAGAAGTGTTTGTATGTTGTTGTGTAACCACTGGCGTAGAAAGATATAAACGGCATGGTTTATCTAGAGGGATGTAGAGTACTATGGAGCAAATAAAAACAGATGTAGCATATCCAGACTGTCGATATAATCTGCATTTTGCTCTGTCTAACAGAAATGCATTGCACAGTACATATCTGGTGAATATTGATATTTGCACAGACCATGTGTTTCTTTTAGACAGAGTTGGCAGGGAGAGGTAATGGTCTTTTGTGATCGCTTAAAAGGGGCAGTTTTGACTGAAGAGGAACAACTGCTCTGAACCATGTGGATTTTTACTTGAAGTAAAATTCTAACAGAAGAATTAATCTGGAATTTCTAGCTGTGAAGGACAGCACCCATTGTCAACAACCAACTTTAAGTCAGTAAAAGGTGGTTGTTTGTCTTAAAAATATGGTCCTGTTTAATGGAATTATTTACATGTAAAACAGGTGCCATTCTGTCCGCAAATCCCCATTCATCAAAAAGGTATCTGCGGGCAGGATGGCATGCAAATCCCCATTTTACACACAACTAATTCCATGAATCAGGGCTTATATGTATGCGATTTGTTGCTATTTAAGACTTGGGCTCTAACAACAAGTAGATGCACTGCTTATTTGTGGTTGCAACATTTTTGCTAGCTCTCATATTTGACTATATTCAAACTGTGTGCTCGGCAAGATAAGGAAGGCTCTTTATCTACACTTATATTTTTTCACTCTGGGGACATTCTGCAGGGATTATCAGCTTCTTATTTAGAAAAGGTGCTTACCACGGTTTCCTTAGCGTTCATTAGGGGTGGGATGGCAACACCTAGTTGCATTTTCAAGTAATGTTGGAATGCATTTGTGTTTTTTAGGCCCTGTTCTGGTACATGTTAGCTATGTGTATATAAATTGAGTCTGTTTCATACCTAGCGGTTGAGAGCAGTTACAGCCAAAAGCCTATTTTCAGGTATTAAGCAGCACAGAAATATAAAGGCTATATTTATAAATTAAACTCGGGCCCAATCAGAAAGTGCGATTTATTATGGGGCCATAGCCGTTTTAGCCCTGTTGTAGCCGGTTTTGACATATTAGGCAGCACAGAAATATCAAGGCTATATTTGCAATTTAGACTCATGGCCTGGAAAAAGTGCTACAATTAACAATTTTTTGTTTTGTGCAAGCAAAGCACTCTGGATGCTAGGGATGCTCAGATAGTTAGGACTTGTTTACATGTGAAGGCTGCACTGGGGTGTCAAGGTGCACAATGTTTTTGTTAACAGTAGACTCCTGCATTCTTCTAGCACCAACTCCTTGTGTGTGAAGCAGTTTGCTAGACAGAGAGCTGGTGGGTGATCACTTTCCTCAGCGGGCACCCCACTTCCACTGCGGCTTGAGTAGCACCTCCTCATCTTCCGTAAAAGCCTCAAGACCTTTCTCTTTACCTCTTCCTTCTCCTCTGCTCTCCCCTGCTAATCACACAGTAGCATGACTGATGAGCAGGGCCCTTATGTACCATTGGGGCACTGACCCTTCCACATCTCGCATCCCAGCCACTGCATATTCATTGCACTTATTTGGCTCTCTCTCCCCACTGGTGGTTGCACTTCCATTCTTCCTTTCTAGCACTTCAGCACAAGCACTTTTCCTTAGCACCACAGTACCTATCTCTTCCCCCCTTAAGCCTGCACTTGCATGTTCTGAATACTCACGTTCGTCTCCCCTTCCCGTTTTCTCACTATGTGCAGTACTGCAAGTCAAAATCTCACAGGTATCTGGCCGTTATTTAGATATGTTATTGCGCCTATTTTTACAAAAAACACTGCCACAGGCACATTCATTCAAATGTGCATGAGATTTTCAGGCAGTCGTAAAAGGAATTGATTCCCATGAAATATGCATGTTTTTAGCACCTGCTGAAAGAAAGCTGATTCCAAAGTAATCTTTTGTTCATGGATTCTGCCAAGCATTAATGGCATTTCCATTTTCTTACAAAATGAAATGTAACAGAAAGTCATAAAGGCAATTTCACCTGCTTTTGCACTTTTCTTTTTCACTCCATTTTGCAAATGTGGAGAATTGCATTTATGGTGCCCACCATCATGCAAGTGCTGATGTTGGCTGTCACCTCTATTCACGTACCACTTTTTGTAACATGAGCAACTGGGTGTTTAGATGTATATTTGCATTGCAAGTTGAGAGAGAAGTTCCGAAAAGAAATGCTGTCTTCGTCAGAATTATGAAGAGTATTTGATGCACTTTATTCTCCTCTGCCCTGCTTGCTACACAAACACATTGAGAAACGTTTGCGACCGATATTCTGGTCCTTTGATATAAGTGAAACAAAGGATGCACAGCTGTTACACTGCCCAAGTGATCAGAGCACAGTCACTTGCAGAGATGTAAGCTATTTAAGGAAGGCTTTGTCCCTCAGAACTAATTTGAATGGCATCAGTTTGGGATTTTAATGCTAACGTTTTATCTAAGATGGCTTTTACATATATTATAAGAGGTTACATTTTAGTTTATTGGTATTATGCTTATATTATGTATCTGTGAAATTGTTTTAATTAATGTCTATGTGTAATGTAATATGTCTTACTAATGATGATTATGGTTTGATGTTTTGTAAATAGTTACTGTTTTTTCTTCTGAATAAACATGATTTGATAGATACTGATATTGATTAACTTTCATGCATGAAATGCTGACCTAGACAAAAGGCTATTTTGCAGGCAAGCATGTTTAAAACAACAAAGAGGTCATTTTAAAAGAAATGTGAATTGCATTATGGGGACACAACGTTAACAGTTGTGTGCTGTTGGTTCCCCTGCATGTAGTTTTGAACATTCACAAGGGGGAGGCAAACTCACTTTTACTCTTTCATTTTCCTCTCCGTCTTGTGAAAAAGTAATTGCTGCCTGCAAATTACACTTTGCAGACAGTGTTTAGTAATGGATCCTACGGAGGCTGCCTGGTCTCAAGTAGGTGCAAAATCGAGGCGGATTCCATAGGAATCCAGTAGTTGTATGCATGCATGAAATTGTCATGCAGGCTAAAAATTAAATGCACTGACAAGATTGAGGAGATCGAATCTCCACTCTCTGCCCTCTTTTGCCTTCTCCATGATGGAGAATGGGGAGGAGAGGATAATCAAGGCGTACAATTATTAAACGTTTCATTTACATCACCCTGATGTACCACTCTCCCATGTTTAAAATACAATTCTCCGAATAAATAGCATAAAAAGCTGTGCCACCAACTGTTTCTAGCGTGCCAAATGCGTTCAGGCAATGATCACTGAAAGCAGAAAATGAATAAATAGTAAAATCAGAAAATGGGCTCCATGCAGTTTTCTTCAGAACACGTTTTTTCTACTTAAGCATTACTTCAAAATATAGTAGCTTATAAAAATCCTTCTGTAAGGGCAACATACAGGAGAACGACATCGGAACAGCAGCATTTTTAGAGAAGTGGAAATTCCATTGGGAGTACAATTTCAGTTCACCTTGTTATTCCTCTGTGTGCATGAAAGGTAAAAATGCCACTCTAGCTCAATAAAAAAAATCCTTCTTTATTTTTCAGAAATGCCATTAAGCTGGCAGAATGAAAAAGGTCAGGTTCATGACTGGATGCTTCATTGCACATGTTTCCACAAGGACTTGACATTTTACTGAAAACATCAGGTACACAGTCCAAGGCTGTGCTTAACTCAGTTACCTGATCTGCCAAGGGAAAGAAATCCCTCTGTAATGAGTTTACGGGCTTGCTGAGGCTGCTCTGGATAATTGTTTCTTTACCTGTGACAAGTCTAAAAACAAATATTGTTTTGCAATGTACCAAGCAGTATTCGGTGATCCGGTAAATACAGCGAGTTGGTGTCAGAGCATGGCTATGGTAAACATGTAAATAATTCAAAAAGAGCCAGGCAGTATTTCATGTTTGTCACTTTTATTCTATTTTTATGAATTGCTGGGTGGTTCTTCGGGATACACAGGTCCAGTGTCAGTGTACTTATATAGGGTGTTTGCCCGTCATACATGGCCTCGCCCTTGTGTTCTGAATCGGCTAATTGTCAACCTTTTGGTCACCTTGATGCATGGTTTTGACTCATCATCGTGGCATTACACGTTTATACATTGGGCCTCATTACGACCCTGGCGGTAAGTTACCGCCAGGGCCGTGACTTTACCGCCATGGCGCAAACTACGTTTACGCCATGGCGGTAAGGGGATTTACCGCCCCATTCCGAGGTTGGCGGGGCGGTAAATCCCCAATCCCCATTTACCCTTCCCCATTCCCATTTTTGCCCCATAGGGCATAATGGGAGTGGGGAAGGCGTTAATTACGCCACCGTAAATTACGGTGGCGTAATTAACACCAAGTTCCCTTACCGCCATGGTTTTTTACACCTGCTAAAAGCAGGTGTAAAAACCGCCATGGCGGAAAGGGAACTCGTAATTGGCGGAAAGGGGTTGGCGCAGCTAACGCTGCCGCAAACCCCTTTCCGCCAGGGTCGTAATGAGGCCCATTGTGTGTATTTTTTATTAAAATCACAGCAACATTGCAAGAAAAAATTACGTCTAGAAAACCACAAAAAGTATATGATAACAGTAGCTTTACAAGGCAGAACGTAACCGAGTGAATATTTTTCTTTTTTTAAACTTTATTGTGCTTGACATTACAACAAGCTGTATACATATCTTTGATAAATACATGGTAAGTATACACAGACTGACAAATGGATCATAAAGGCACAGATTGGGCCAGTTGGCAGGCCCTCAAGCAAAGATACATCCGTCATAGTGGCAGTGAAAGCAGGTAAATTAAACGGTAAAATGATCTGAGGGGGACAAGTCACTAGCATCATCATCAGTGTCAGCAGACAAGGAGGAGATATAGAGCGAAATGGGGTCCAAACGTTCCTGGCCGAGACACTATCAGTTGCTGGGCAGTCCAGCACTCTTCTGTATCTGAGGCCCAGGTAACAGCCCAAAGCCACTTATAGTGTGTGTGGGTCTTGGGACAAAGCCAGAGCAATAGGATACGACGGGTTGCCAGCATCATACACAGTCCAGCCAATTTCTTGGCGTCCCGCCCAAGCCGGGGAAATTCGTGGAAGGGACATGTCGATGGAGATGGGATGATAGTGTAGTCTAGTATTACAGACATTGCAGTGCATACCTCCTCCCAAAACAGGGAAAGGCGTGGCAGGACCATATCATATGAATGTAGCCTGCATTATCAGAACCGCATCTCGGACATGTGGGGGGATGATTCTTCGACATACAATGTAATCTGATTGGGGTGTAGTGAAATCTATTGAGCACCTTAAATTGAATCAACTTGAAACAGGAAACAAATGAAACTTCATGGATGCGGGCACACATGCGGTTCCAGCATTGCTCCGTCATCTCACCATCCAGATACTCCCCCCAGGTGTTCCTAAGTTTAGCAAAAGAGGAGGTGACCTTAGTCTGAAGTAGGGTGTAAAATCTGGAGCCCTTCCCTCTGAAGGTCATTGTATTTAGTATTTTAGCTATTATCGGGTCATCTGAGGGGATTTCAGGAAAGTCCGGGCACCTGTGTTTGAGCGAGTAGCGGAGGCCCGCATATTGCAGACAATGGGAGGCACTGCCACATATGGGCTCTGGTAGATCCGGTCACTCGAGGAAGATACCCTGATTGAAGACATCCCGGACAACCCTGAGACCAGCATTAGCCCTGAAGTGTGTTGTCATGAGGTCTACACGACGAGACTCTGGAAAGAAGTTACAAAGTGGGAGGTCGCCATGAAAGGGATGCAGGGTATTTGCCTGATTCCACAGCATATTCAAGGCTAGTGTCATGGAGTCAACTGGGTCAAGGGGTTCAAATTTGATACAATGAGAAGGGAGAACTAGAGAGCGGATATCGCGACCTTCAACAGCTAGGCGTTCAAGTCCAGCATGCGGTGGAGAATCTGTGGGTATGAACCAGTGGGATGTGTAGTGTGCTTGAGCTGCTATCCAATACCTCTAAAAGTTAGGTGCTCCGAAGCCACCCAACGACATTGGGGTGGACAGCGTTTGCAGCTAAAGGCAGACCGCACCAGGGTGCCATAGGAATGCATTAATGGTTTGGGTCAGGGTCTTGAAGAATTCATGGCCTGGCCATAAGGGGACATTCAAAAACCTCTACAAGAGCTGGGGCAGTACAATCATTTTAAGAATGCCAATCTTACTGGCCAGAGAGATTGGCAAAGTGGCCCAGCCTGAGCATTTCCAAGCAAGGGTGATCAGATATTTCCCAGAGTTGGCCTCATACAAGGTATGTTGCTGGCGTGTGACCACTACTCAAAGATAGGCGATCTCAGATTGGGACCAGACGAACCCCAGTGGGTCTGAGGGGGGGTTGGTGACATCAGTTAATGGAAATAATATAGATTTAGAGCAGTTCACTCTAAGTCCCGATATCTCCCCAAAGCAAACAACATCCTCTAACAATGGGGTTAGGTTTTGTTCTGGAGAGCGGATAAAGAGGACTGCATTGTCTGCGTATAGGGAGACAATCTCAGGGGGGCCAGCCAGTCTCAAACCTCTGTGTGCGTGTACCTGGCGTATCCTGTCGGCCAGGCACTCAATGGCTATAGCAAAAACTAGCTTCGAGAAGGGGCATCCCTGTCTTGTGCCCCTGCCTATTTTGATTTGGGCAGAATACTGGTCCTCATTTGTTCCCTGGTGACAGGTGAGGAGTACAAGAGTTTAACCCAGTACCGAAAAAGGGGTCCAAAGTTGCTCCTCTCAAGGACCCACCATAGGTAGTGCCAGGAGACAGAGTCGAATGCTTTCTGCATGTTGAGTGTAGCCGCGCCCGCCTGGGTGCCTGGGGCAACCCAAGCAATAATATTGAACAAACGACGTAAATTAAGCAAAGTGGAGCGTCATGGGATGAATCCTGACTGGTCCAGGTGTATAATGTACGACATATACAGGGCCAGTCTAAGGGCTAGTACCTTTGCGTAAATCTTGACATTGCAGTTGATAAGAGAGAGGGGGTGGTATGAACCACATTGCGTGGGAGGTTATCCGGTTTCACTAATACAGAGATTATGGCCTCTTTAACGGAGGGGGGGAGAATAACTGATTCACATGATTCCTCCCACAGGACCAACAACTGTGGAACAAGGTGGGTTTTGTAACGCTCATAAACTTCGACGGGGAGTCCATCGGAACAAGGAGTATTTCCGGAGGCTAAGACTTCAATAGCCTTCGATATTTCCTTGGATGTAATCGTGTTATCTAGAGTGTCTCAGGTTTTGGAAGAAAGGATGGAGAGGGGGACGTCATCCAGAAACGCCTCAATGTCAGCTACAGGGACACTGTCCACGTTGTAATAACGTGTTTCATAAAAAGATCGGGTACCATCGGCCAGGATGTGGGGTGAACCAGCCTCCTGGTGCAGCAGTCTGGCCAGGACACGACCAGGGCAGTCACCTTCCCTGTATCTGCGAGTGGATTGGGGATCATCCAGGAACTTCTGCTCCCGATCTGCATGAGTGAGGAATGCATCCAGTTCCAAGCCTATATCGGAAAGGATGCGAGGGGAATGCAAAGATGCACATTGAGTCTCAAGGAGAGCGAGTCGAGATTCGCTCTCCGCAATATTCCTCCAGATCGCTCTGAGAATCCCGGCCTCTTTAAAAATTGCATGTAGACTTTAAATGACTCCCAGAGGGTAGCTTGTATTCTGACTGACCCTGTATTTAATGTGAAAAAGTAATCAATGGCGGCTCCCAGCTCTGTTTCGAAGGCAATATCTAGTAGATAATGCGATTTTAACCTCCAAGAGCGTGCCCCTGGGTTATTCGCACTCCATCGTAGGGAAATTGTTACCGGGGAGTGGTCTGAGAATGTTCTGGGAAGGATGGCCATATGTGTAATAGTTCTAATTAATATATCCGAGATAAGCCATCTATCAATGCAGGAGTGTGAATCATGCACTGATGAGTAAAAGGAGAAAGAACAAGAATTAGAGTGAATAAACCTCCATGTATCAGATACTGCTAGCTGGGCCTGAACTTCTATGATGGCCTTGGCTGCTCTGGATTGCTGGCAAAGCCTAGAGCCTAATCTGTCGAGGTCCACTTCTAAGATGATGTTGAAATCCCCACCCCAGAGGATAGGAACAAGAGGGATCATCTATATTGGGACCATATATGTTAAGTACGACCTCTTTACCCAGCAGGACCTTGAACAGTAAAACAAAGCGTCCCAAGGGGTCTATATGTGCTGCTTTAAGCTGAAATGTAAGGCTTTTGTGTATTAAAATACGACCCCACGGTTTTGGGTGGAGTAGTCAGTGTAATATCACTGGGGGCCCCATGCCCTAACAAACCTCTCACATCCTTCAGCACGGGCATGTGTCTCTTGCAGAAAAAGTAGCGTAACCTTGTGCCATTCTGTATATAACTGTAATTTATGCATTTTGCAGTAGTTGCTTAGCCCCCTGAAATTCCAGCTCATGCAGACAATGCCATAATCAGCCATTGGGGAAGAAAATTAGTATGAACAGCAGCCAAAGACATCAACCAGACTGCAAGGTCCAGTCCAGTTGCGTGAGAGCCCTGATCGGGCATTGCCAGTCTGAATACTTCCAGGTACTCGGATTCCTTATCGTATGTCAAGCACTCTTTTAACAAAACACCCCTCCCATCCTGCCCCCACCCCTATCAACCTCAAACTTAACCACCAACAGTGGCAGCATCGCCTGGGAGGCTGTGTGCTGGCCATGAACAGTAAGCTTCCGGTGAGAGGAATTGACTAGGTATTACATGGTGCATAATATAAGAAACAATAAAAAAGGAACCGAGAAGGCTAACCAGCCTGATGGAACCTGAATTCGGTATGATCAGTGGGCTACAGACGTTTCAATTGACAAGGTCTGACCCTGTACAAGATAATGTGAAGCAATCAACAGGGGGCAAGTCCACGCATCCATGGTATCAGGGTCATGCTCGATCAGCCTGGGAAATGTTGATCCATACATTTGCAGGCCTCCTCTGGGAAGGTAAGGAAAAAGACTTGGTTCGAGTGTTCGATCCTAGGTTTAGCAGGATAAAGCATTGAGTATCTAACTCCTAGGTCTCAGAGCCCCTTCTTGGTGGCTAGAAAGGTCTTTCACTCTTGCTGAACCGACACAGAGAAGTCCGGGTAGAGGTGGATTCTGGTGGAGCCGAGGAAGAGGTCCCCCTTGGTTCTCGCTGCTCGAAGAAGGGAATCGCTGTCCTGGAAGTTCAGTACCCTTGTGATAATGGGATGAGGAGGGGCACCCGGCTTGGGCTTCGCTGTTAGAGCATGATGGGCCCTCTCTATGGCAAACTGTGGGGGAGTTTTGGGGAATCCAGGAGAGAGAGTAGGATGTACTCGATGTATTCTTCCATGGGGCCATCGATCTTATCTTTGGGACCCCTATGATACGGAGGTTGGTGTGCCTGGAGCGCGATTTGAGGTCTTCATTTTTCTTGATAACATCTAAGACCTTCCTGGACAGGGCAGAGACTACTGCCCGAAGGACAACAATATCATCCTCAGCCACCTCGACCTAGTCTCCACCTCAGTTAACCGGGTGTCTGTTTTCTCCATGTGGGCTTTGATCGAACAAATGGTCCTGCTCATATCGTCTAGTTTGGAATGCAAAGCGTTAAATCCCTCTTGCATGTATACCATCATTTTCTGAGATTCGGTTGTCTCGGGAGGCGTCGACATAGAAGCTTCCGGTTCCGGCAGGGGCTCTCGTGGTTTTGGCGTCGCTTTTGCAAACATGTTGAAGGAGCACTGTTTTTTGTTGGCTCCCTTGATCATGGTACTGTCAGTCCAGAACGGAGGCAGATTGTACAATAACCAGGGATCAATGGAGACCTCTACGGGTCAAGAAGGTGAACTCAGCGAGCAGGGGCGGATGGTGGGGAGGCCAAGAGTAGTCCTCAGTGGAGCAGTAGGGGACAGTGGCCCGTGATTCTGAATATCACCAAGTAAGGTGGGCAATCTTGGATGCACGGCCGTGGCAGAGCACCACTGCTGAAGAATTATGAAGAAGGGACACCACAGTCCAGGACAAGACGGAGCAGATCTTTGGCGAAGGTGCTAGAAGGAGAACTAAGTGTGAGTGTGATCCATTAAGCAGAGCAAAACCGGGTCGCCAGAGTCAGCAGTACAATCAGTGATGACCAGCAAGGTAGTCGCCAGCCTCGTCAGAATGGGTTGTGACCCCCCACGTACAACAGAGCGACAGATGATGATGTTAGCTGTCAAAAAAGCACCTGGCCAGTTGAACGCGAGTTCTGTCCGGGACCCCACTGTCATCCAAGCACCACCGTAGTTGTGCAAGAGGCTCCTGAGCAGTATAATGCCAGTGGGTGAGCAGCGAGAAAAGTATGGCGTGTGACCCCTAGACAGAGGTGGTGTTAAGGGCACCTACAGTATCAACAGAACCAGTGGCGCAGTATCTGCCTGAGGGCCGATGGTGCAGGAATACCAGTATGACTAGCATGAGCCCGGCACAGGGATAATCAGCTCGAGGGTAGTGGGCTGGCAAGGGGCACAGCGGCCAAAAAGGGGTGCCGTTTGTATTAGGGCCTGAGTTGGTTCATTCAAGCGCCTTGGAGTGGGGTCAGCTCAGTGCCTCCTTTTAGCGCAGGGGGCGCATACCACCATTGCGGTCCCTCTGTGTCTGTAGTCCGGTAGTAGGCACAGAGAACGGGTGTGCTGGAGGTATTGAAAGAGATATGAGCTGAGGGTCTCATACCTGGTACGGCGGTGCTTGCCTGGGAAGGGCCTGGTTCAGGGCTCCAGTGGTCGGCTCAGGATCCTGGTTGAGGTTAATTTGATAAGCTGGTTGGGGCCTCAAGTGGGGGTAAGTTCGGGGCCAGTGGGGCCATTCAGGTTGTTGTAGCTGAAGCAGTGTTTACCTGCAGGGCGCCCAGGCAGGCCCAGCCAAGGTGACCGTGGACAGACTCGTTACACGGAAGGCCACCAGTGACAAGGTATGCGGGCCGCAGCGACCCATAGGGTGGACCCACAGCAGCGTCCCTGTAAATGGAGTGATGTGGGCCACAACAGGGTCCACCGATTGTCCCCAAACCAGATGAAACACCCGTCACATCTCCCGTGCACCCGGGGGGGGGCACACAGCAGTAAGATGGAGGTGGTGAGTGCGTCAGTCCGTAGTGGCGTCCAGTGCACCAGGTGCACTCAAAGATTCGCTGGAGGGATGATGTTGTGACCCTCCGGACCCCCCGGTTGGAAGCAGTAGGGTCGCCATCCAGGGATGCGGTCAACAGCACCGTCAGTAGGAGAAAGCCCTGCCGACTTGCTGAGTGTCGAAGGCGCAATGGCGTATATACGGCTGGGCCGAGCAGCACGGGGTGAGTTCCGGCTGATGTCGAGGTTCCAGCCCAGAGTCCTGTCCAGACAGTAGGGGGCCAGCAGAGTCCAGCAGCCAGGGAGGTGTCGCACCAAGGTATGCCAGTGATTATCCACACCTCAGGAGTGGGGGTGAAGAGTCCGCTGCACCAGTTCCTGCCACCAGGAACAGCACCAGCTAGGTGCGTTGCTCAGTGCAGCAAGCACCCCTCCCCCCTCCCTCCCTGAAGCATTGCCACTCAAGTTGGTGGGAATCCATCTCCCATGGAGCCATGGAGCGGGTCACAGAGGAAATGCCAGACGGTCACCTTCAAACAGAGATTTCTCAGTGACGGTCCCCCCCAGGGGCACGCCAGTCAGCCGGTATCTGCAGAAGACCGGTGGGATCTGACCAATAGGTTTTCTCAGGTAGCCCCGGCACCAGAACAGAGTTATTGAAAAATAGTACATTCCTCAGCGCAGAGCCACTCACTCAAGCAGCCATAATTCATGAGCGCAACAGCGCCCCCCCCCCCCTAACAGAGTGAATATTTAACATAATGGAGCAACAGCAATTTGCGATCACGTTGGTTTACAGATTATTGTGGAGCATTTTATTTTAGGTGTGGATCGTATTCTGACACACACAAGGATGCATTCACACATCTTCTAACACTGCACCTCGCTTCTTCGGTCATCCCCCAGCCACCAAAAATCACTTACCCGTTTTATATTCCACTTCAGCTCCTTCTAACTTCTCGCTTCTTTCCATTGGAACCGCCTACCACTCCTCGTCCGCTCTATTACCTCCTACCCCTCATTTCGCACTTCTCTAAAATCCTATCTCTTCCATTCACCCCCCTAGCATCTCTTTGCTTCCTCTCACCACTGAAACCTCCTCCTCCTTCACCTCCTACCCCCCTCTCTCACTTTGGTCCCCCTCCAATTGCGCTTAACCTCATCAATAATGTAAATTGTTCCTTGCACTTTTTTCTAGTTTGATTCAATGTCATGTATTGCTTGTTGTATTTACTTGTTCCTCATGTAAAGCGCTTTGGATTAAAGCACTATATAAATCTAAATAAATACAATACAAATACAAATATTCTTTGCTCACTTAAAAATCATGCCTTCAAATACATTTCTCAGAAATTCCCTACAGACATTCCAAAATAAAACTCTTTGAATTGAGGGACATCTGGTCTAGTGATTAAATGTAACCTGTGCTGTACACTCAGAATCTCTGAAGATGATCCTGTGGAGCATAAGTAATTCAATGGTGCTATTGTGGCTGGAGCATGTACCTCCTGTCTCTTAAAGAGGGAAGGGTATAGATGAGAGTGTTTCTGGCAAGACCCTTAGCCTGAACATTGGGACAGTATCCTCTTATGTTGTAGCTGGTGTGGGTGCCCACAGGTTGTGCATTCCTCTACAGCATTTTTCCTTTCCCATTATGCAGCTAATGTGGTCTTCTTTCACCAAACTCGCTGTGAAGGCCTGTCTGCGCAGCTTCAACGGTATTTTCGGACCTAGGAGGCAGAGATATCAGCTATTTCACAAATGTGCGATTACAGGGTTGAAGTCTATCCCCCTTTATTCATGAACAATCAGATAGCGACCGCCTTTGAAATGTGACTCAGTTGAGTCCTTGCTGTACAAGCTTCTTTGCATGTATGAAATAAACAACTATGTTTATCTATGGTTGTGTTGTTGTAGGATAGAAACTAAAGGCCACTTCATGAAGTTTGGCCATAAAGAACGTTCACCACCCTCAAGCAAGTAGGACAGCAGAGCAGGTCATTTCGGCCTCTTGTAGGCAATTGGGCTACTATAGTCAACAGGACATATTTACGGTCAAATAATCTGTAATTCTGGTCCCAGACTCGATTGCCAGATGAATACTTGACAAATGAATTACTTTGCCTGATAGAATTTGTTCCAATTGAAAAAAGATCCAGGAAACACATCAGGCACAGCACCTCTGCAAGGTGAGGTGAGGCATACATCTGCTCTAAGCCTGACACCCAAAACACAAGCTGTAGGTCTTGTTCGTTCACAGTACAGGGTGCTTTATCAACGAAAAAGATTTGTCCCTATGAAAAAAAAACTATTTACGGAAATGAGGGGATTCCAAGTCAGCTCTACCTTTCCTGCCATTTCATAATCAGAGTTGCACACTATGTACAGTGTATCCATCTGAGAGACAGAACCTGGGAGAGGGAGAGTGAGTGAGAGTGAGAGGGAGACAGACATAGAGAGAAAGAATGAGCAGAGAGACATTAGCAGATTGACAGAATGAACATTGGAGCTTCCTTCAACTCCTCATCTGCCCTCTTACATGATTAAGAGGACATTCAGACAGGAATCTCTTGCCCCTTACCTGGATGATGTGAGGACCTCTCACTTGTCCTTTTGCCCGATTCATGCCTCTTCCATTGACCTTGCTTAATCTGACTTTCACTATGCACTTATGACTGCATCTGACCAACACTATCCTATACTCTCACATCCACACCATCCTATCCCAGTCCTCAGCCTTGGATCACCTCTGAAAATTAGAACCTCAAAACAAAAAATGCGCTATGACCTATTTAACTGGCACAAGTTATAGACACCTTCTCTGTTCCTAACCTACAAAAAATACCTTGGTGCACTAACCTCTGCGCTGGACTCTGCCAAATATTTCTACTTCACAAGCCCAATCTCCACACTTCACAATCACCACAGCAAGGTTTTATGTACCCTCCAACATCTTTCTTCCAACAGGAAAGGATATTTCAAGGGTAACACTCTGATCTTGTAAATGAGAATACACAAAGAAGCTTAGAGCCCGGAGTCTGACATGAAGCGCAATATAAGAAACCAATTACAATTTTAAAACCCCCGTAAGTGCCCCATAAGTGTCTTGGCTGTTGGGCTGTCCTGGATTTGTTCTGCTGCCATAATCCACCCGCCTGAAGTTGCATCCGCAAGAGGAAGTGCTTTGTGTGTCGAAACACGACTGACTGCAGCGTTACAGGGACTGCTCTCATTCTGCTCAAAGTAAATGTTTTCTTTTGTCAACAGACTTAGGATTCTCCTTGAGGGATTCTCCTTGTTAGCTGTGACTGTGTTACTTTAGTCGTGGGCAGATAACTTACTTTGTTGCCAATTTTTTTACAGTCCCGCCCATTTTGCTCTGCCCAACTCTTTCCAGCCTTCCTACTTTTACGGGCCACTTGCGCCCCACGCTTGCGCACACAGAAGTGCTCCGCAAGTGTCTTGGCTGTTGGGCTGCTCGGGTGTGCCGCGTGTTGCATGTGGGATTCAGTTTAGGCAAAACATAACGCGGTATGCTGGCAAACTTTATTTCATATTACCATTGTCATCTAAGATACTGTGTGGTTCCAGATAGCAGATAATGATTTCCACATCTAGCCTCCAGTCAATACATAGTAAGTGTAAACCCTGCATTGTGGGCAGGTTATCTAATTTAATATTGTGAACCAGTCTCTATCACAAGTACATTTGCATATCACATCACAAACGCACAGTACATCATGGCTACAAGCGTTTTAAGATATGGCCAATGTTTGAATCCGCAAATTGCAAAATCACAAGCAAGAAAAGCCGTTATGGTGCATTCAGTGCCGTATTCTGAACCCAACATGTTATTAGTAGACAAAACGTTCCATGCACCACAAGAGTCATGTGATCTCAAGGCTGCCCCTGATCTTCATCTCGCGGTCTCAGATAGCAATTCTGCTTTACCTTGTGAGGCGTTAAACACATTTAAACAGCTGATAATTGAAAATTCGGCATGCACAATGTCTACAAAACATTACCATTAGTGACAACTCTTTACTTGGGGTTGCATGTATACCCAATGGAACTGCAACCGCAGACACTTCAATAGCTGCACCCGCCATTATGGCGGAATTACATAAACGTGCCAGACTGTCTAATGGGCCCTCAACCCCAGCCTCGAAATCTCAAGGCCTGCATGAACAGGTTCACTTTCACCAAACACCATTAATGACAGAGCCACCCCCCAATCTAAATGGGGAGGTGCAAGAATATAAAGGAAAAACTTATAAACAAGTTAACGCAAGTTCTCCAAATTTAGTGGCTGCAGCTTTGATCCTAGAACCGCTTCCCTTGCATTCTCTGGTGGACTTAACAAACTCTACCTCACAAAATGTCAAGGGAGCATCTTTTCTTCCTCCACACTCCAATCTTCCATTTTAGCCATTGGAAGGATCTCTAAATGACTTGAACGACCATGAATTGCAAAACTTTCCAGTCCTCACTCGCATACTAAACCTACTAGATAGAGGACACGAACATACACACTTATCTATCAATGCACTCAATGTATCCACCTCGGACATACTTATTAAATTAAGCAGAATCGAGGGTTTCATGTTGGCACGTGAAAATCTTCAAGTAGCTTCTTCTCATCAATGCTGCAAACATGCAATTGGAACCCGAACAACTGGTCCCAAAGCCAAAATTATTTGCAGAAGATCTAAAAGCGTCAGAGATTAAACTCTCTAATGACGATGTGTTGCCGCCTATTGATTATATGACGGTGGCAAAGCTGCAGCATGACAGAATTGTGGTTATTGAGAACATCTTTTTACATGCCAAACTTGTTCCCCCTGATCCACAACACAAAGTATTTTCAAAGCATGATGTTAAAGTCCCTTCTGTGGTAGCTTCCTCCTCACCAGACAGTCCCTCAGCCTTAATGGAAATTCTAGAAGCTGAGGAACCAAATTCTGCAGATCGCAGTGCACAAAATGACGACACAAACAATCAGAAAGAAAACCAGCAAATGCTACAATTCATGTCATGCAAAGTTAAAAAATCATACTTAAGAGCGATCAAAAGGAGAAGAACAGCCCTGACGTGAGCCAACACAGAAGCAGACTCACAAGGTATGGTAGATTGTAAATCGAAAAATCAGCCAACGAAAAAAATAAAGGGACACAAATCAGCTATCAAAAAACTCACCAACTTGGCTCATGAAGATGCTATTATTGACCTGAATCAACTTAACTCTGAAAGTAAACTGCATCTTGATCTAAATAATCATGACTCCTCTCTAAGGTGAAGTGTAATAAAACTTCTGTCCTTACATCACCTTACCCAATTTTAGATAATGACGGGATATCGGCCTTTCTTCCATTGAAGGATTTATTGCCTAAAACAACTAGTGTCATTAATCCTTTAATGCAAACGCAGTTGCTCACTTATTTCCAGGCAACTGAAAATAAGAAAACTTCTGCTGCTAGGCAGGGCAATTCTCCTGTTATTTCCATCACCAAAGTGCCAAATAAAAAGGAGATACAGATTGAAACAAACATTGTACCACCAGTTACAATAAGTAGTTCAGTCTTAAATAATAACACTGCGCTTAATATGGAACCATTACCTCCGAGAGGAGTACTCTCGTTTCCGCTTATTGTCAAAGGGAATGGTCAAGTTATGCACACTTCCACAAACATCACAGAAAATCATACTCAATGTGATGCTGAAAGAGATAGACCTATCCTGCCTGAAACACAGGTTCCTCCTATGAGGTTCGATGATGTATCCCCCGATATGAAACTAATAGTGGGTTGGTATTCGAATCCCGTTAGCAACAGGCATGCCAGTCTTTTTTCGCTCTGCCTTAATGAAACTTTTCCATTGAATACTGTCGCTTCGTAGCTTGATCTCGGATGATGTGGAATGGATTAAATTACCTTTATCAAAAAATAATCGTATGCTGTGTAAATTGCAATCTCACATAATAGCAAAACTAATATGGGAACATGAGGCAGATTTGGTGGCACTGGGTCAACAATTGTTTGCCTTCAAATCCACAGAAGAATCTGTGACCTTTATTGAGTATCAACTTCCCATTGTCTTACCATCTGCACAGGCAACTCAGCCTGATCAGCAAAGTTCATGTAATTAACAACACCCTAAAGGAACAACTTGATTCCTTCTCTAACATCATAAAGGGCCAAGCATGGCTAGAACCGCTGATCAAAATGCTAACAACAACTAATGCACAGGCTCCCACGTCATAAAATGCAGACATTACCATCTGTTCCTGGAACTGTGTGGTTTTAGAATTACCTTGCTTGGTTCAATTCTTTAAACTCGGTTGATTACCCATCAATTATTTTACTACAAGAAACCATGTCCACCAAAAATCACGAATCAGATGGTTATACAGCTTACTCACAATTTACTGAAAGCGGGCCTTTGGGCAGACCGTGTGGTGGGCTGGCCATTCTAATTTTAAACAAAATTCAAGTCACGTCCAAAATGATCTTTTCATCGACCACATTTTTTGTCATTGAATTGTCCTTGTCATGTACTTCACCCGTTACCATCTGGATCATTTCGCTGTATTGGAATCCAGCTTCTTCTCCGATTGAGACTATTATTTCTAATCTTAATACAATACTTACAGACACTTATATTGCAAATTCCAATTTAGAAATCATCATTGGTGGTGATTTCAATTCGTCTCTAAATTCATTTTCTTATCACAAACCACCCAAGCCCATACTAGAGGTCTGCCATGGGCTCACTTTCTTCACAACTGGGACTTTCAGTTGATTCGCCCAGAGCAACAAACATCCCCCTTTACTTGGCATCGAGGCCCTTACAAATCATGCATTGACTATCTTGCACTATCATCTGGTCTAGCTAGGAAAGCAGGTCCACTTATTTTAGTACATTCTGGGACCAGCGATCATAGCCTGCTATTTTCCACTGTGCGTATTTCCTGCCAAACACACCTAGGATCCCCTATTCTTATATTACCGGTCATTGATATGCATATGCAATGGGTGAGATGGCACTCAGCGACGTGTAGGAAGTTAAATAGCATGATTAGTCGTGATCTATGGATGCCCAAAGATTTTCCCATGGGGGGTGCGACTGATAGTGAAATTGATTCATCGAATGTAAACATACGCAAACATCTCTCTGAGCTGGCGCTTGAGGTAGCGTCCACCCTGGTAGATACACACACAAATTCTCATAATAATTCCATAACTGGATTAAAAAAACTCAAACACTGTGCGATTAGACATCTGAATGGTACCAGAGGTATGTGCACCAATTACGCTGCTTCTAAAAAATCAATCCTATTAAGGTACAAAAATGATATAAACATTTTTTTATTCAACATCCAATTGAAGGCAAATCAAAAAAATTATTAGTATGATATGCAATAAAAATACAAAACAAATTTGGGAATTAATCAGAAATCCAACTGGCAAGTCCAAATTAGCTTTTCAAACAACAATCTTAGGTGCCACCTGGTCACAATTCTATGAACAAAAATATACCATACTGCCCGGTTTCTGTGTTTTCAATGCTCAGGAATATGCCAGATTTATGTTACCCATCTGTCCACGGGAAATAAAAGATATTCTGGATGCTCTATTCAGGCTTAAAGTTTCAAGGTCGGCAGGTCCAAATGGTCTACCGCCATGTGTCCTGAAGGATGATCCCCACTTCTGGGCGCCAGTTCTAATTTTTCAATCAAGGGTTATTCCAATTCATGGCTAACATCCTCTATAATTCCTCTGTACAAAAAAGGGTCTATGGACATGCCTTCTAACTATCGACCTATTGCTATAATAGATGTTGTCACAAAAATCTTTGCCTCTCTAATACTTCAAGACCTAAACCATCATATTTCTTCGCACTCAATTCTTTCTTGTTTTCAGACCGGTTTTAGGAAATCGATGGGCACACAATTAAACGCTACAATCTTAGCCCACTTGCTGGCATCGTCACATCAATCGATCAATGGACCCACATATATGGCGTTCCTAGATCTATCATCAGCCTTTGATAGTGTGATGAGAAGTCTCCTATTGGCCAAAATGCAAAAACTTGCCATCCCATCACATCTTATTGCCATAATTGCATTGTTACATCACAACACTAACTATCAACTCAGAATCGATCGTACTGGATCTCTAACTGACCTAATAGTGACAGCTATAGGAGTTAAACAGGGCTGCAACTTTGCGTCTATACTGTTTAACCTCTATTTAGCGGACGTTGACAACTTATGGATCAATCAAGATACCTATCCGACGAAACTAGGTAGCTTACGTATTAACTGGCTAGCTTTTGCGGATGATGTGATCCGTTTTGATCATACTCCATACGGTCTTAAAAAAATTGACCTGTTCGATGGGTTTTGTATGCAACACAATCTAATTACGAATCCTGAAAAATCAAATATATTTATATTCTCAAACAAAGAAAGATTTGTGCACTATAAGTGGACCTTAGATGGTAGATTAATACAACACACAAAGGAGTTAATTTATACTAACTGACTGACAAAATGGTACAACTTTTTATCCATCAAAGTAGCCCCATTAATAGCTCAAATTACAATCATCTCCATCAAGTTGTGTACGTTTTCCTTCATTCCTTTCATAGATTTCTACCTACTCAAAGTAGAGTCTATTTTATTGTATGGACTAGACCTTTGTCTAATGGATATAGGCGAGTGTTTAAATAAGACACAAGGTCTAATATGGAAAACGGTACTACATCTTCCAAAAAGCATACCTAACGTCTGCATAATTCACAAACTGGGAATATCTTCTTTAGCAATTAAATTTCAATGGCGTAGACTCACTCAGCAATTTTTGCTAAATGTTACAAGCACCATTTAATTCTCTTTACGAGGATCTGGCTGACATGATGAACAAGGAAACTCCCACTTCCATGGCAAGATTGAAAACACAAATGTTTTCTGAACTCTCAAGGCTGGGCTTGACAGAATATGACAGAATATGATCTGATATATCGTTCAGCGATTGTGAAAAAAAAACTTTTTCAATTAGACTGGGCTAATACATCGGATAAACTAGCAAATTATTCACAATTAGTGGATAGGCTACATTTAGGTAAAAACAATTTCCTAGATTATCATATCTAAAGATCTGTCCAAGTGTCCAGGTTAGACAACTGTAGATGGGATTTAGGTTTAATCTCTTTTATACTAAAGAACAAACTAAAAATTGGAAAAGTTCTCGGTCAACTGATGACCAATCATGCCGATTCTGTAATAGCCCGAAAGAAATAGAAACTCTAAAACATTTAATACTATATTGACAGTTTTTTGAAAATTCACGTTTTAGAGTACTTGGAAAGTTCATGGGGAATAACTCATGTCTAGCCATGGAATCACTGTGGATTTCTTGTATGTGGAGGGAAAACAAATCATTGCTCCTCGCATTAACACATTTCTCTCATGCTCATTCAGACAAGTTTAGATGAAAATGATCAACATTTTAGGCAAACAAATTGCTTAACGTGAAATTACACCTAACACTGTAATCAACAAGTGAGTTATGGTTTGCAATAGCAGGCATCTAATTTACACGCTATTAAGAAAAGTTGAATTCTATACACACATTCTAATGTGAGATGTCACAAACCTTGTCAACAATATGTGTCGTGTCGCAAACCTTGTGTCTCTCAACAAATCTGTCTCAAACAAGGAAACATGCTATTTAAAAACAGCCAGCTTTTGAAACAAGGAATGTTGGAGTTTCTATTATGTTATTTTTACTCATTTGGTATAATTTAGTTCTGAAAAATGGAATGTTGGTGTTTCTATTATTTTATGTTTACTCATTGTCTATAGTGTCAATCCACAGTGTATTGTTTTGCATAATTTTTCATACTTCTATTATAATCCCTGTATTTAGAGTGACATGGTCAAGTGGTTCCATTTCTAAGACCCAATTGTGAGATCTTTTTTTTCTCTCTTGCGTGGGAGATATGGGTTTTGTTCTTTGTCCTTTGCGTTCGTTCAAAAGTGATGTTATGGTTTTGAGAACTTAGGTCTGAACGCCCAATGGTTAGCCTAAATTCATCTAAATGACTAAGTTATTAGTGTGCGTTAGATATATTCGTTATTGAAGGTCTTGTTAAAATGTATGGGAATTAATCTGTCTTTTAACTGTAAAACGTTTGTTTTAAGCAATATTTCTACTCATAAATTGTATTGTAAAGGTGCTTTGCATCAAACGCAATTTTAAATAAAAAAAAAATTTAAAACAATATTTAAACAAACCTCCCAAGCCAATATCCATAACCTTCTCCCTTCCTGCTAATGGCTTAGCTTACTACTTTTCGTCTCTAAAATTCATGACACTCACGGACCTCCTCTCTTTCCCTATTGAGTTGGCAACCATCATTCACAGAGCCAACCTATCTTGTTCTCCTATTGATCCGTTTTCTCCCCAAATGCTTACAGACTTAATCTCAATCACTTGCCCATATCCCTCTCTGAGCTCTTTAACCCCCCCTCTCTCTCTCTCTCTCTCTCTCAGTTCCTCTACTTCACCATTATTCAAAAGGGGTTTTCGACCAGATCACTAAGTACCTTGAGGATAAAGGCCTTGTAGGTCCACTTCAAACTGGCTTCCATATTAAACACTCCCTCAAGACTGCACTCATGCAGGTCTCCAACTTTCTCACTAATGCTCACCACTCTAAACATTGTTCTATACTCATCCTTTTGCACCTTTCTGCCACTTTTGACACTGTCAACCACTCCTTTCTCCTCTTCACTCACTAGGACAATGGTTTTTGTAAACCTGCCCTTGCTTGGATTGTCTCATACCTAGAAGGTCAATCCTTTGAAATCTCTTCAAACTCTCAAACCTCTGACCACACCTCTCTCTCTCTCGCAGTTTTCCTCCCCCAAAGGATACGTTCTTGGAATACTGCTCTTCACCCTTTATACCTCTGTCATAGGAGACATATCTAATCCTATGACTTTCACTATCATCTTTTTGCTGATGACACTCAAATATTGTTCTCCTTTTCCTCCTTCACCATAGCCAACTAGGAATAGATTACAAACTGTCTCACTGAAATTGTCACTGCATTGCTCTCCACTGCCTCATGCTAAACTCTTCAAAGCTTAAGTCCGCTTTCTTCCAGCTTCCAATGCCAACCCTCTCCCATCTCCTTCCTGCCTGACTAAATGCATCATCATTCCAGGCTCACAATCATGGTATCCTCTTTGATAGCAAACTGCTATTGTAACAATTCATCATTAAACAACCACTGCTGCTCATATTAACCTCCTCAACATTAAGAAAAGTCATCATTTTCTTACTAACATCTCTACAAAAAACGTTCCACTCTTGTGCTCAACAAACCCGACTACTGCTCTGACCTACTCCTCAAACTTACTCTCTTCTCCTTCCTCCCTCTAGACAAAGTCCTCAACTTTGCTACCCACATGGTGTGCACTGTAAGAATGTGTGGCAGTGATTTCAATGGAAGCAGCCAGTAAAATGGGTACAGATGGGAGTAGAAAATTATTTAAACATGACGTTAATTGTAGTGGGGTCAGTAGAAACAAATAGGGATAGTGAATTATCTAGTGCAGGTTAAGGCAGACACATTAAAATAAGACATTGAGTTCATGAGGGGCAGTGCACTAGGCTTTTAATGGGGGCAGAAAATTGGTGCAAAAGGCAGCAGATTCAAAATGCAGATTCAAAATACACTGAGCACATATAAATTGACTCATGTTATACATGAATTGCCATCTGTGTAAGGTTGCATTAAGGAAACTAACCCAGATTAATTAACTAACCATCCTGATTAAATGATATACCATTAACTAATTAGTCCTCCTGTTGACATTGCAATGCAAAGGAGCACAGATGGAAAATTCTTGTTTGTTCACTCTGAGGAAATAAATGTGCTGCAGAAATGAATGGGCTGTTCGTGTAGAAAGCAAAAAGATACATACAAGTTCTTGTTAGGTGATTGGATAGAGAGGTCAGAATTCTAGAAGTTGCTGAAAATGTCAGAGAGAAGGCAGGTTTAGTTTTGAATGACAGGCAGGAGAGATAAATAGAGGTAGGAGAAAGGGTGTGGGGCCCTTTTTTGGTCGCTGGCTGTCGGGAGAAGGCGATCAGAGGGAAGCACTGAGCTGACCCAGCATTGAATGCTGCTGGGACTCCGATGCGACCTTTGGGGGTGCGAAAAAGCAGTGCAGAGATTGCAACACTTCATTACAGATAACCACGACAGAGAGGGAGTTTTCCAGATAAAGCGCTGAAACTTCATAGTAATGTAAGTAGCTGTAAAAATTGAGGAGGGTGAACGATTGATTTGACTTCAGTTAGGACAAGGGGTTATTTTTAACAAAATGTTCCATGTTTACTTTTTGTTACACATGCTCAAGAGCAAATAATAGAAGCTAATGTTACAAATATGTTCCATGTACTGTACTGTGATTCATATTTCTTCTCTTAGATAACCACGGCAGTGTCGATGTATTGGTAAGAATTAACAAATCTATTGTGAAATGAATTATACTTTTATTGCAAGCAGCATCATTTTTAACACACATAAAAGTGGGTAAAAACAGACTTGGTGTAATGATTCTCTTATGTCTCTGGTGATTATTCTCCAGACGTGTGGAGATAATCAGGAAGTGCCTTAGTGCATATACCATAGTGGCAAAAAATATTTACCGCCATGGTAGAGTAAAAAAATAAAATGAGGGAACTATAAAAGCAAGTCAGAAAACCAGTGTGTTTGTGAGAGTGTGTTCAGCTGGGGCTGAACAGAACCATCAACACGGTAGGCTGATGTCGTATATAAGTCATCAGCACAACATGTGGTAATATTGCATTCCTACTAAATGAGTAAGGCCTGGTAAATTGTACTTACTGTCAACCCTAAAACAGAATACAAATACAAAAGGGGGAGAGTTTGTCTCATCATATAGGGCAGTACTATAAATATGCTCACCACTGTTATACCGTCATAATAAATTACCACCAAATTTATCACCAATTTACTGCTAATTTACCGAAACACTAAGATATTGCCAAGTTAGGTAATAGCTCTGTGACAAAAACCCCTACAGCACCCTACCCAAATCCTCCTCACTTCTGTCTACTGGCAACATGCGAGTTGGCTCGCAATGAACAGCCACTCTCTTTTCAAGTTCCTTCTCCTAGTCTACAAAGATATATAATGGTCTTCCTCCTCAGTCCCTGCCTGATTATATCTCAGTCTACTTACCTTCTCATTCCATCCAATCCTCCTCTGCACTAATCCTCACTGTCTCATGCCCTCCCTGTGCCTTCTCTCGCTTCCAATCTTTCTACATACTTATGACCTGTAAGGATATTTATTTGGGGCGGAAATGTTGTAGCGCCCACACAGTGGTTAATAGGGCCTTTTCGCATTCATTAAATTTCATTTCAACTTGGGAAAATGCCTTACTTGCATATGCAATGGTTTTGTGATTCAAATCGTGTTTTTGTGATAACACTGCTGACATACAATGTTCAGAAAAGCCTATTTCTATAAAGAAATCCCTGTCCTTTATGGGGTATGCTAAACATGGTGCCTTTACAAGACATTCCTTCAATCTAGCCACTGCATCAGACTGCTCTCTTTCCCATCTCCAGGGAGTATTTAGTTTAAGCAGTTTAGTCAATGGTTGAGTGATTTCTGCATAATTCTCAATGAACTTTCTGTTATAGCCTGTCATCCCTAATAAACTTTTTACTCCTTTCACATTTTTAGGATCTTTTAATCTTTGTATGGCCTCTATTTTCTTCCTTTGTGGATTTAGCCCATGTTCAGTCACTTCATGCCCTAGAAAGTTCACTTTTTTCTTGCACCATTGTGCTTTTTGCAAAGATACTTTGGCGCCTGCTTTCTGCAATTGGCCAAGCACATGTCTTATTTCATCAAAATGGCTTTTAAGGTTTTCATTTTTTATCAAGACATCATCCACATAAACTATTGTTCCTCTTTCCGCTGCATCTGGCATGGCCTTTCTCAAAAATATGCCAAATTCACTCCCACTATTGATGTACCCGAACGGAGCTCTAAGCCAGGCATATTGAGTCCTGTCAAATGTAAAGGAAAATAGGTGTTGTATCTCCTCTGCCAATGGCACACACCAATATCCAGATGTGAGATCTAACGTGGTAAATACATTTGAACCATGTATCTGAGCTAGGCCCTGATCAATGAATGGTAGTGGCCATCTAGATACTGGTACTCTTTTATTTAACTCTCTTAAGTCTGCACACAGCCGCCACTGACCATTTGGCTTTAACACACCTAAAATAGGCGTATTGGATGTGCTATGAATGGGCCTAATTATTCCCCGTGATTCCAAATTTTTAATAATCTCTGCCAATGATTCTAAACATGCCAGCGGTAGTCTATACTGGCGTACAAACACTGGATTTCTGCTACAACCTTCTGGTAGTGTGGCCACATGTAAATCAGTTAAACCACAATCATAAGCATCTTTTGCAAATACATCCTTAAACTCCATAAATATTTCCCTCAGATTGCGTCGATCCTCATCGCTGTCACATGCATCCGCTAAGGAGATCTGCTCTTCTACCATTCTGGAAAATTCTGGAAACTCTTCTGGTAAAGGAATCTCAGCGCTTTCCTCTAACTGTGTGGCTGTGTCTTTTTGTAGAGCTGCCACTTTCAAATATTTTGGCATATCAGCTTCCACTTCAATGGGCTGATTTCCTGTTTCATTTTCATTTAAATTAAATATTATGCAATCCTCTTGATGGCAGCACACTGTCTCATTTGAATCATAAGGATACACAGAATGAATTTTAAATATTCCTTTGGGCTGAGAGTCCAGGTGTTCTGGCAACTCGCCCTTGGCATCTACATATTTTTCAGGAATATTCCCAATCACCATGTTATTTAAATCTGCCGTATAATGTGATTTTTGTATGGCCATTCCTAATGGGGAGTTTTCCTCTAAATGAATGTCCTGACAACCTTTATTATTTACCATGATTTTTACAGATCCTTCACCAATGTCTACCAATGGAATGTATTCATAATCCAGGCCTTGCTGTTTTATGGATTCATTCAGGCATACAAATGCATCAGAGCCTTTCATCTGCTGTCCATTTTTGCATTTCAGTGTTATTGCAAACTGTTTTGTAAATGCAGGAACAATAGTATTTTTCCTCATCTGTAATTCGACTGCATAAGGAACTAGTTGTGCACAATGATAAGCCCTTCTTTTGTCTTCAAATTCAGGCGCCGGCCCACCTAGGCGTGACCATATTTTTTGATTAAGGAAATCTAACACCATACACATTCTGTGCATGATGTCATTGCCCATGTAAAATTCATTTTGTGCTCCACTCACTATCCATACATTATGGTAAATTGTTTTCTGCCCAATGCTAATTTTAAGCATGCATCTGCCTGTAATTCGGTTTTCAAAGTCTGGACTGTCCAACCCAGAAACATATTGATTTTTAATCCTAAATTTCAGGATTTCTTCCCTCTCCATAATTTTTTGCAACAATTTCTCATTAATGAAACTCCTTTCATGTTCAAGCGCTAAAGTGGCTTTTATTGTTTTAAGATAATCATTTATACCAAAGTGAACCCATGGTTGCTCATCTTCCATGTGTATCTCTGCCAGAGTGGTAATGTGTTTTTCTGAATCTGTTTTAGGAACAATATTCTGTTTGCATGTATTCTCTTTTAAGTAAAAACGTAATGTGTGCTCATCTATAGCAGTCTGCCAATCTTTCCTTGGGTCCAAGTATATTTGTACAGGTAGTTTTTCATTGTCGCTCTGATCTTTGTCTTGACACATTAATATAACAGTGACACTAGGTATGCAGCTATTCTGGAGATATACCTCCACAGCATCATTTGTTTTGGCAACGGTGTGACATTCTTTTATATTGCTGTTTTGTGATTTTAGTTTCTTAGGCCTCAATGGTTTTTTGGTTAATGACCACAGCACTCCATTCACCCCATCTATGAGAGGAGACAATCTTTTCAGGCAATCTGTCCCCATCAGAAATGGAATTTCACAAATAGATGTGATCAATACCTCTTGTTTCATTCTGTGCTTTCCTATTTTTATGTCAACCTCAGTTACACCTATGATGGGCACCTCCTCCCCATTAAAGTTATGCACTGGGCCTTGATTTGCCTTCACTGTGATCTGACTCTGTGGAGGCCTCCCTTCATTGATACTCTTTACCAGCTCCTTGGACATAATTGTGGCCTGTGCGCCAGTGTCAATCATAGCAAAGGTGTGGCATTTTTCTTCTACAGTGATGGGTGCATAATATCTGTCCTCAACTTCCTCTAATACACATAAGAAATGTGAATTCTTACTGATTTCAGGGCTCACCTTTCTCAGGTCTTTTTCACTTTTGGCTAAGCACATTGGTAAATGAAAAGACATTTTTCCCTCCTTTTTACCCATTTCTGTGCGAGATATTTTATTCATTTCTCCATGTTCAGAGGTTTTTTGGAGTGTGGCCACCGTTCGCCCATCCATCTGGGTAACATCAGAGACCACATTACAACCTTCCAACTGAACATGTGTAACAACATCATTCAGCAATTTGTCATTTTTTAATTCTGTGCATTTGTGATCATTTAGTGTAATACCAGCCCTTTCAGCCTCTTCAAAAATATGTGGCTCAAAGAATTTTTCAGGTGATTGACTTGTACCCTCCTTGTGAGTATTTCCTTTTTCTGTCTGTGTTTGGTCATTGTTTTGCTTGCCCAGGGAAGGAGCTATGGCATCCCCACTTACTCCCTGTTCACTGGTATTCCCCATGCATGAGTCATTTTTCTTAAATCTGTCCCTTTGTTCTTTTGGAATTCCTAATGTTTCTTTTTCATTTGTGCAAATCTTTACTGTTTTATTTAGCTCTAAGTTAAACCGTACCTCTTTTTTAGAAGTATTTACACTTTCTATCACAATTTCATTTACTGGTACTTTCATTTTTAATCCATTAGTCATCTCAGAGTCGTTATGCAAAGTTATATCAGAGCAATCTGTCATTTTGGCACTGCAGTTATCATGAGTACTTAGTCACTTTTCGGAAGCCCCCCGGTCATTGCTATGGCCATCAGCCCCCTCTTTGGAAGGTTGTTTTTGCGCTGTATAGAGCTTTCCTATTTGCTCAGCTAACATTTTCACTTGGGCCTCAAGGCATTGGAACCTTTCCACCTCTCTAGGATCCTCTTTCTGTGGCCTAGGTCGATATTGGTTGTTTTCCCCCTGATTGGATCTATTCTGATACCTCTCAGGTGATTGATACCGGTTGGGATGGTTTCTGAACTCTTGATTCATTTGTGGAGGGGAGCGGGTTGCACCCATCCTTTGATTATAGTCCCCTGGTGGGGAATCATTGTACTGGCGTGGACTGTAGTTCACGTTTTGCCTCATGTCCTGTCTCTCAGATTGTGGGTACTGGCCCCTATGTTGATTTCCATTATCAGTAAATCGATCCACATATCGGGGCCTATCCTGATTACCATATATCATGGTGCTGGGATCAAATCTGCTCTGTGTCCCCAATGACTGGTAGGGACCATCATTTCTTTGATCTTGATTTTGTCTCTGGTTATTGTTCATACCTGCCATATCAGACCGGTATCTTACCCGGGGTCTATCCCCTAAATATCTAGGGCTGATGTAGCTCTCTCTATTACTAGGATCATGTGATTGGAACATTGGTACAGGAAATGGCGATCTTTTTTGATTACCCCTTTGTTCAGGTGTCGCATTATTTTTACCTTGGCTTTGAGCAGACTCAAGGGACATTTTGGCTGACCTGATTTCCATTACTGTGGCTGAGGGTTCTTTAGATTTAGGCCTAGTATCTTTCATTTTATCACTTTCTCTACCCTGACAATAGAGTACCTCATATAGCTTGGTGCTTTGATGTACAATCCATTCAAGGGACTTGTCACGGTCAAATTCACGGACCAATTGGGATATGATGTCTTTCTGTAGCCCATAGAAGTATGCGGTTTTAAACTCATTGGAATTTGAGTCAAAAGATACATCAAAGCGAGAGAATGCTCTTTTTAAGTCTTGTAAAAATTGGCGAGGTGATGTATTAGGTCCAGCAGTAATAGTGTACGCGACTTTCTTTGCCTCCTGCAATGACTGAAAAGGAGAAAAATGACGCCTAATTTCTTTTTCAAACTCCAGCCATGTCATATTCTGCTGTTCATTTAATCCCCTTATGATGCTGGCCGTCGGGGCATCTAAAGTTAAATGAAAATATTGTCTGTACTGTTCCTTAGGTATCTGGAGTGCTTTAAAAATGTCATGCACCGCTTCTAAGTGATCCTCAATGCAGCATTCACCTCCCTTTTTAAATGGTTTGATCAGGGCTTTAATGGATTTCATTATTTTTATGGGGCTACTTGTTGCAATGCATGGAATTGCACTATTTTGTGATTCAATCCTGTTTTCAGGTGTATGAGATTGGTGGCTGCCCCCAATGGGAGTATCAAATCCCCCAAGGGCGCTGCAACCAAGTTCAGTCACCGGCCCTGTCACTGGGGCACTAGCTCTTTGGGCAGAGCTAGAATTCACCTCCACTCCATTGAATGTGGTACCCTGCCGCCTCTCCTGGGACCTGGGAATGCACATTTGCTGTTCTAAGTCCTTACACTTTTTAAGGAGTCTGGTTGCTTCATTCTGTAAATAATTATTTTCATCGCTCATTTTATTAATCGCCTCCTGCATGTCACACATTTGCATTTGGCATTCATTGAACTCTTTATTTCTTTTGTCTCTTTCTTGAATCATTTTAATCATTTCTTGTTCTACACCCTGGAGATCACCTTCTTTTTCGCAATGTTCTTTTTGTAAAATCTGCATTTCTGCAACAATCTCATCTTTATCCTGCCTAATGTGATCCACTAAGGCTTTTAAGTGTGTCAATTCTTGCTCACTATCTTCAAATTGTTTCTTGCTTTTGGATAACTGAGTATCAAAGTCTCTGCATTTTAATTGCATGTCTTTTTGGCATACATCCAATTCTGCTCTCAACATTTCCTGATTTTTACTTGCCCCATCTAATTCAGTCTTTAACCTGTTAATTAGCTGAGTATCATTCTCTTGCATTCGCAGTGACTTGTTTAAAATAAACCATATTTTGCCGCATAGCCGTATTAAACAGTCTTTCTCTGCACTTTTATCGGCTGCATTCAATAATCTTGTAAGGCAGACCTGAATTATGCTGCCTTCTGCAAAAATATTGTCTAGTTTTTCTTTCTGCACCTCACCTTGAATGCGGTTACTCCATTCTAACGTGGTATTCGAAGACCAATTCCCATGTGCAAATAACTTTGCCTCTAAATATTGCACTAGATCTGAGAATGTGGTTTCCCTTTGTGACATTCTGAAATTCGTTTTTAGTGGCACACTGCTATTATAAAATGGGTTCCCTTTAATGTGCAAATGGCAGTGTGAGACACGCTTGCCACGCCCAGTAGGTACTCTGTGATCACTTTCCCGGCCAACGCACCATAAATATGTAGGGTATTTTGTGGAGATTTGGGGCCTGACGGTATTTTATTACCGCCGAAAAATAACTTAGCAATAATCACTCTTTGTATTCAGATTTGGCCATGTGTAACAATAATACAATGGACATGCATTATTTCAGCACCCAGACCTGCATATTTGGTATACGTGGTTGGTGGTATTTTGGTGAGCATAATTCCCTTGTTTTATTTGTGGCCCCAATGTCCAGAATCCCTTATCTTCGCTTAGATTTTTCGTGTGATCACTAGAGAGACCTCAGACCTGCATTCTAGGGATACCACATTTTCCAGTGATAGTGTTGGTGCGCCACCATGGGCAAACTCACTGACTTATTTACGACAGAGAGCTATATGTGGTAGTCTTGTGGTAATTTCCACTACCTTATATACGGTAGGGAGCTATGTTCAGAGAGTCTCTCTTCCCGTTGGCTCATGTACCTCCAACAAGTTATACTACAGTCACTCACAATTATTCATACTGATTCTGACATGCACACATCTGTCTTAAAATGACCATTGCACTGTTTAAAAATCTCCCCACATCATCAGCATTGTAATGATAAACAGTAAGTACACCATCCGTCTGTTTTCAAATATTTTTCTGTATTATAAAAGTTGTATTTAACATGATCTCATTCTTTACAGCAATAAAATGGCACAATCAAAGCATTTTCTATGACACACTGCAAATAGAGTGGCGGAGAACAGAACTCAAATTGCAACATTAGCACTTGATTAAGACACGCACGGGACTTTCATTTTTTCTACACTGACTGCATATTTTCGTGCACACACACAGCTCCCCCAGTTAGGTAATTACCTTATCTGTTCAGAGGCTTCTCTCTGTGAATGTGGCTCTCTTGGATTAACTCCAGCAAAAAGGAACGCTTGCCTTCTCAAGCCGGGGTCATTGCCTGGAATTCTCAGCTTTTTCAGATAGGACTGCCTCAGCCAGTGGAAAGGTTTTTCTTTCAGCTCTCCCCAATGTCGACTGCAGCAGGACACAGGAATCTGCATTCAGTCAGGACCCCACAGCCAGGTCTTCTCCCCAGTAGTGCAGAAAGATGTCTCCTGTCTTTTTCCCTGATACTGCCCACTAAAACTTTCCTCTCAGCCCTCTTTATGACGTGTCCCAATGAAATCCATCATCTCTCATCCTCCTACTCTTCAACAATAGCTTCGCTTATACATTTGCAATTGTTGCAAATCTGACTTCCTCCTTCCTGAAGTTACTGTGCAGAAAGATACGGAGAATCAGGCAGAGAAGAGAAGAGAAAAAATCTGCACACACATTTAAATGGTTTTCAGAGTATGCCTAATTCTGCAGTGGAGAACACATTTTATTAGTGGGTTATATTAAAATAAGGTTTTATTAGTCAGGTTAATGGTTAATAGGTTAGCTGTTAATTTTCAAATGTGTCTCTAGCAATATAGGCATTTCAGGTGAAAAATAGTGTGCATTTTTAAATGAGCACGTGTGCTTTTAACTGTAAAAATAGATTTGCATCTTATATGTTAAAATCGTTTTTGACTGAATAGCCTGTCTTTCCTTGTTAATCTGGCAACCCATATAGCAATGCACCGCACCCTTGTGGTGGTGCTGCAAAAAAAATTGTGCTACTTGTGCAGTATTGCTGTACTGTGTACTGTAACACGCCAAATATCCTTACAGACCCACTGCCTATAACAATCAAAACCAGACCAATTGTGGTTCCCTTGAAATCTCGGCTTAAACTTCACTTACTAAAGAGGGAGCTCCCCCTCCTTTCCTCGCTACCGGACCCCACCACTGCCTCTAGTGATGCTTAATAATGTAATGTTGTATATTGAATTTGTCCTCATTAGTTATAAGACTTGCACTCTTAGGTTAGTGTGACCTTGTAAGTCACCTTTTATTCTTCATTTTGTTTCTGTTTGTTTTGTTTTGTCCCTGGTAGATGTCCTAATGTTTTACAGCAAAACAGAAGAGGTGATGGCTGGAAGGTTTAGAATGAATCTTAAACCCTGGCATTGCCCTGTTGAGCAGTGCGCTCTCAATAGAGATGCTTATGATGTAAAAAGGCCCGCTGACCTATGTGCTCTGAATTCATATGATTACCAATCAAAAGACCTTTCTGAACAAAGTGCATTGTTCCCAAACATTATACTTTTGAATAGTATGTATTTATTTATGTATTTAGTTTAATATACATATAACCACATGGTTTTGTATATACAATATAAAACTTTACATAACACATTAAAAACAACGCAAAAATCAAAGCAGTTATGGAGTCATTAAAACCTAGCTAGTACACTCCAAGTGGAAAAAATATTTCATCACATTGTCAGTATTCATTGTATTGTGTTTCAGTAAAAGACTCCATTTGATAACACATTTAAAATGTCAATACACTTCCAGTAAAACTTGACAATAAAATATATAAAATTCCTATAATTATCGTCCATAAAATTATCCCAGAGCATAGATAGATCTTTACAGTCGTATTGATTATCGTAAGATTTTAAAAAACGTTCTTGTATATCTAATAGACCAGAACAATTAACCAACAAATGCTTAAGAGTTTCCAATTTGTGATCCCCACATAGACTACACCATCTCTTTGAGCGTGTTATCCCCAATTTTGCACCTTTAATCACTAGGGCCTCACAGCTATTGAATTTCAATAAGATGTACTGATGAAATATCTGTGGGCTCGGATATGCCTTAGTATATTATGATATTGATTGGCATTGCATTCTATAACTGAGGTAACAACCACTGTGGCTGCGTGTAGCTAATTGTACAGTATTGACTTCTGTACTAAATTCCTTGCACTTCTTTTTCATCCAATATTTGAAAACCTGAGGTTTCCTAAGAACGGAATCACTGTCATAAATATCTATCCATTTTTTGTGTAAAGACATAATTTTCCCCAATGTACCCATCTTCAAACAATTATGAATATGTTGAAATGCAAACATAAATAGTACAGCAATAGTATCATTATCTATTTCAGACAATTTATCATAGCACATTGTGGTTCTATAATAGAAGTCGGCTGCAATACTATTCAATTCAAATTCAAGCAGAATGTATTCCACTGAGACATTTTGTTTCAACCGGAATATCTTGTGCAAGATAAGTGCCTCAAACTTTTGCATTTCACATAGATAATTGTGGCCCAATATCGCAACACCATATAGTAACATAGGTTTTATTCTCACAGTGTAAATTAACAATACAGTTTGAGCAGAGAACCCCATATTTTTTCCATTGTATACGCAAATGGTATTTACTGCTTTCATACACTTACATTTAATTTCATGCCAGTGATGCTTCCAATTAAGGTTTTTGTCAACATATAGACTGATATATGTGTATGCCACCACTTGATCTAGAGTTGAGCCATGATAAGTCCATATACACTTTTTAGTCACAGTGCGTTTGTTCAAAAAGACCATTATTTTGCTTTTCTCAGTGTTGACCATTAAGCCATTAATTTTTCCATAATCATATAAGGTATTTAGTGTAATGTGTAGCCCATTATAGTTATGATCTAATAGAAATAAATCATCAGCGTATGCTAACCAGTTCAATGTGATTGCTCCTACTTGTACTGGACAAGTAGGTAAGGTTACAAGGTGGTTATTTAAATCTGCCAAATATACATTACATTCAATGAAAAAACTTTGTTAAAGGGACGTTATGGTTAAGTTGCGCTACTAAAAACCTATGAAATTCAGTGAAAAAACTTTGTTAAAGGGACGTTATGGTTCCAAGTAAAACCGAAAAACCCCTGAAATTCGCCAGTTATGGTAAGCTAAGCAACCATAACTCGCGCCACCACCGTGCACTGCTAAGACTAACACCCAGGACATCAAAGATGACATCACAAATGTCATTGATGACATCAATAAATAAACATACAGCAACGTACAACATAGTACCTTACATTTTGAAATGATACACTGGATTTTAAAAGAAAACGTTAACATTTTAGAATTTGTAAAGTAGTTTTATTTAACAAACAACTGTCAGAGACAAGACTAATCCCATTTTCAATTAAAGTGTAACAATGGTTCTAAGGGCGTCATTGAAAATGTTCATGGTGAGGCACACGTTGTTATTTTCCCATACACAAAGTATGCGTTTTTGTTGAAGCACCCGCTTTGTTTGCACAGTGATTTCCAAGACGGTGCCATGACCTTTGCCCTACACCACCAAAAATGATGTTATGTTACTCCTAATGGCTAGTTCAGCGTAGGGACAAAGGAGGCCTGGCCAGTCATCCCACAAAATTGTCATGGACAGGCAGCCGGTCACGAGCAGTTGCATCTGGCGTCCAAAGAAGCCGGCACTCGGCATCTGGAATCCATGGCATGCACAGTACGGCAAGATATAGCTGGGCGGAAAACGTAAGAGAAAATATGTGTCAATACCCAACCTTTAGCAAAAAAAATGCAAAAAAGACACAAAGAATGTGGAAAGTTGTACACAAATCGAAATGGTTAAGCATGACATTTTAAGGTAATATTAGCGCTGACCATGGGTAAATATAGTGACAACCTACAAACGCCAAGAATCTGCACTCGCCGTAAGGTTTAGAAAAAATACACAGTGAGATGGTAATTCAGTTATGAAGCCAAAATGAATAGACAAGCAAGAAAAAATTACATCTCGTGATTTTAAACAAGACCAAAAGAACATGCAAAGTGATACACAAAGCTATGTGGGCAAACATAACATTTCAAAGAAAAATATTAACGGTCAACAAGGGTGAGTCTAGTTATAGCCTGCAAATGTGGAGAATCTGCACTCTCCGTTATTGGAGGAAAATTACAACTGCGCAGAAAGGTAATACTTCAGTTATATTGTCACAATTAGTGTTTCGGTAAAACAAAATTAAAACGTGGTTTGGTGTAGAGTGTGTACTCCCATACACCTCCAGAACCACTGTTTCCATCAACCAGTCCTCCAGGTGGCGGCCTCAGATTTCAAAACGTAGGACGCCAGTCTGACTACAATCTTAATCTAAATACATTGTAACACAGACGTAGTAATTGTTCGCCGTACATTGAGCACCAACTTGCACTTTACCGTATGATTTTGGGGACAAGAAAACACCACTTTTTGAGTTTCTGCTGCCACATCCCATCCCAGCCTATTTAAAGCTCACCTTCGGAAACAGTATTTCATAAGTATAACAAGTGCATTGGTGTCTTGTTTTGTATGTGTTACCGGCGATGTCCGTGTACACCAAAACATGAACAAAAGATGACAAGGGCAGCAAAGAAATCTGACGGACTTCACGCTGTTCCACAACCAATCAGTGAAAGTGCCACATGTCCGCGGACATGAATCTACGGATTAGCCAATCGATTTCTTGTCCGCGGAGCGAACAGGGAAGTGTGACAGCGGAGCGGACATAGATATCACTAATTTTTTTAGACATATTTTTTGGTCGTTTTAAAGGAAACTACTGGACAGATTGTCACCAAATTTACAAAAGCACGCTTTTGGGACCAAGCCCCTGCCGCAAATTTGGTGAAAACCCATCCAGCGGTTTGGCCTGTAGACATGCACAAAGTTTGTCCCCCTTTCAGTCTACGGGAAAAAAAGACGTTTTGGGACCCCCTATAACTTTTACCCCCCTGGACCAAACATCACCAAACTTTGCAAAATTCAGAGTGGCCCATATACTTTTTTTGCAAAGTTTGGAGAGGATTCGTCCAGGGGTAGCGGAGTTATAAGCCACCCAAAAAGTGCTCTTCCTATGGAAACAGCAACTTGACCATAACTACACAGCCACTAACGTGCTGTGTAATAACGTTGCCGCAACTATGCAGCCGTGTTTAACTCCCCGGTAGGTAGTGATAGACTTGGAGAGTTTGCCTTTACCATCAAGGCGAACACATACAGATGTCTAAGAGTACAATAGCATCAACATTTTGAGTAGCCCATTGGAATCTTCCATTTGACTAGTTTGCACCACACTTTTCTATGATTCACTGAGTCAAATGATGCACTAAAATCAATATATGCACAAAACACCTTTGATTCCCGCCTCTTCCAGGTGTATTCGACTGCAGAGGTAAGGATGATAATATTATGTGCAGTTTTAGATTTTACTCTTGAACCGGTTTGATTAGGTGTCAAGGTCTTATTTTCCGATATCCAGATGTTAAGTTCGACTAACAACACCCTTGCAAATATTTTAGCCGGGATATCGAGCACCGCCAGCAATCGATAGTTTATAGAATTGTTCCATGCTCCTTTTTTGTGCACCGGTAAAATATTACTCATCCGCCATGTAGCTGGAACAACATGCAGTGCATAGGCCCAGCTAACAGGGGAAGATTTAATCAAGTTATTACAGACCCCGTCAGGGCCCGCCGCTCGTGCGCTGTTCAGGCAATCAATAATTTTTTGAATATCATATTTTGATACCCAACAAGTTAAAGTGCTATTTGGCATGTCAACTACGGCCTCGTTTGTGTCTATTTCTCCCAAGGTAGATGCAATATGAGATTCCCAATCTGTTTCGGCTACGCAATCAATCGGTAACTCTCTTTTTATTGTGCCCCGTATTACTCGCCAGATTTCAGTGTTATTTCAATGAATTGCCAGAGTTGCTATTTGTTTCCAATGTTCATTCGCACAACTTTTTTATATGCCCTTAAACAGTTTTGATAAGAGCGCTTTACACTCTTAATATCCTATAATTGGATATAGTGCTGATGTAATCATATTTCGTATCTATTTTTATGCTTCTAAAATCTTTTTGTCATGACACATCGTCCTATTGATGGGGATGTTTGAGCGTTCACAGGGCGTTTTATACATACGTCTGCTGCTGAGAATTTCACCAATTTTCGTAGTTATATGTGAAAACGCAGGTATTATCCCATCTCTTACGGGAACACTCACAGGCCGATTCATGGAAATAATGTGCACGGAAAAACCGGCGCACGCGTGCGAAAACGTGCGATTCGCAGTGGTACAGAAAAAATCGCAGAAAATCGCACAGAAAACAGCGCACATCCATTCATGGAAGCACGGGCACGCGCGAAATGTGGGATGTGCGCTGAGAAAGTGCGCGGCGCACGCTGGCGCACAGGTCATCGAACGCCGTGCGATAAGGCCACAGCGAATTCGCACATAGCGTGGCGCACAGAACAAAAGTAGGCGTAACACGGGGCGTCACACGCAGAATGGGGAACAACTCGAGAAAATGTGGGCGTCACGGGGGAAGTACAGGAGGCAAGTGCGCAGAACGCCCACACGCTCGCCTACAACACGTATTCATGGAATCGAATAGGGAAAAACAGCGCACGGCCAAAGACGCGCACAGGCCCATACATGTCCGCCACACGAAAGCAGGCGGTAGCGTCCCTGCGCAGGAAAAAAATGTGCGCCAAAGTCCTACACGCGCGAGAAGGCCCACACGCGATCGGGCCTGGGGGAGCGTGTGCGTGTATTTCAGGGGTGCGCGTGAAGTCCCACATGCGATTGGCCTGGGTGCGTGTATTTCAGGGGCTCGCGGGTGTATTCACACGCGATTGTCCTGGGCGCGTGTATTTCAGGCGTGCGCGAGAAGATTCACACGCGATCGGGCCTGGGGGAGCGTGTGCGTGTATTTCAGGGGCTCGCGGGTGTTCTCACACGTGATTGTCCTGGGCGCGTGTATTTCAGGGGTGCGCGAGAAGATTCACACGCGATCGGGCCTGGGGGAGCGTGTGCGTGTATTTCAGGGGCTCGCGGGTGTTTTCACACGCGATTGTCCTGGGCGCGTGTATTTCAGGGGTGCGCGCGAAGTTCTACACGCGTTTTGGCTGGGTGCGTGTATTCCAGGGGTGCGCGCAAAGTTTTACATGCGTTTTGGCTGGGTGCGTGTATAGAAGTTTCACACGCGTTTTGGCTGGGTGCGTGTACATCAGGGGTGCGCGAGAAGTTTCACATGCGTTTTGGCTGGGTGCGTGTATAACAGGGGTGCGCGAGAGGTTACACATGCGTTTTGGCTGGGTGCGTGTACATCAGGGGTGCGCGAGAAGTTTCACACGCGTTTTGGCTGAGTGCGTGTATAACAGGGGTGCGCGAGAAGTTACACACGCGTTTTGGCTGGGTGCGTGTACATCAGGGGTGCGCAAGAAGTTTCACACGCGTTTTGGCTGGGTGCGTGTATATCAGGGGTGCACGAGAAGTTTCACATGCGTTTTGGCTGGGTGCGTGTATAACAGGGGTGCGCGAGAGGTTACACACGCGTTTTGGCTGGGTGCGTGTACATCAGGGGTGCGCGAGAAGTTTCACACGCTATGGGGCCTGGGGGAGCGGGGTGCGTGTATTTCAGGGGCCTGCGGGTGGTTTCACACGCGATGGGGCCTGGGGGAGTGGGGTGCGTGTATTCCAGGGGCCTGCGGGTGGTTTCACACGCGATGGGGCCTGGGGGGAGCGGGGTACCACTCACCGTCTGCCTTGCATGTAGAATAACGCGTAGCCAACACCCGCTGCGAAGTAATAGCGAGTGAACCCCAACGGATGGAAAACACACGCACCGCACGAAAAGCACGTACAGAGAAGCCCTGCCAGGGCAACGCCCGTGCGCGAAACTGCACAGACGCGCTTACGCTGTAAGGGCCTTTGGTCCAATGAAATTGCGTACGCGTGCTGACGCGCTTACGCGCTAAGGCCCTTTCCTCGAATTTCACGCTGACGTGCAGGATTTTCACGTGCCAAATCACTCCGTATCAAGCTGGCCATGCGAAAACACACGGAAGACCACGCTCCTGCCCAGAAGGCCATATTACTGCCCCCCAGAGCCCCGAGCACGCTCCCACCTGCCATCTGCTGCTGCCTGACTGACTGCTTGCTGCCCACGTGCCCTGCCATTTGCTGCCTGCACATCAGCCAGGGGTGCAGTAGCTGTGACCACCCCTGCTGGTACCAAAGACTCCCGACTGGAGTACCATCTTGCTCCACAGCCCAGCCCCAGGACCCACTTGCCCACCCACTCCTGCCTCTGGGGTTGCCATGTCGGGGACACCACCATCTGGCAGCACTGGCAACCCCCAGCCAAAGAGGCAGAGGGGCACCAGCTTCAGTGCCACCGAAGTTGGTGTCCTGGTGGAGCATGTCCTGGGGCATTATGATGCCCTCTTCAGACCAAGACGCGCCAACAGGGAAGGACGGGATAGGATCTGGGCGGACATCGTGACTGCCATCAACGAGGAGGGGGTGGCAGTCCGAAGATTCCATCATGTGAAGAAGCGCTGGGATGATTTGAGGTCCAGGACCCTCCTGAAGGCCCGGCGCCTCGTGGAGGGGGGCCGGGGCAGCATCAGTCCCATCCAGCTGAGGGTCCTGGAACGTATAGACCCAGCGCTCCACGCCCGGATCCTTCCGAGGCAGGCCCGTCTGGAGTTGAGCGGTAAGTGGTCAGGCATTGATGTGTGAGACAGGGCATGTTGCAGTGTGCTGGTTGTCTGATACTTGCCTGTATGTGTGACATAGGCCATGTACGTATGTGTGTATGCTGGGACATGATGGTCATGCATGTGAGACCAGTAATGTGTGAACCACATGGCTGGTGCATGTGTTCAACAGCAACATGGGGAGCTCTATGCAGAATGGACACATGTAAGCATGCCAGTCTCTGTTCCTGGACATGGGTGGGGGTGAGGGATGGGTGCTGATGGCATGTACATGTATGGTGTCCATGTCTGTGTGTCTGACCTGCGTGTCTGTGACTTGTAAATGCCATGGATGCATGACACATGTCTGTGAGAATGTTCCGAATCACTGATGCAGCCTAGTAATCCTTGTATCCACTGTGTCTGGGGTGTACGAGTCCAGATGGATGGAACTACGGTGAGGTGTGTGCATGTGATAGGCATGAGCCATGATGCATGTGAGTCTCAAGACAACATTGTATGTTTCAAGAGTCCCTCGGACATGTATGCTAATGTCCATAGCATGCGCCATGCCTGTTCCTGCATGTGTTTTGCCTGCACTGACCCATGTGTTGTGGAGGGACATGTTGGGAGTGATGTATGACAGTGCCACTCATCTGCTATTGCTTCCGGTCTAGGGAACCATTGTACAGTACCCTGATGCTTGTGTTCTATGTCTCCCTCCACACAGCGCAAGGTGAAGAAGAGGGCGGAGACGGCACTGTGGAGCCAAGCGGCGGGGATGCCCCCACGGCTGCAGCGGAAGGGGTGGGTGAGCTCCCACAGGGGCTTGCAACGGCGGAACACGGCGTGGAGACATCCAGGTTGGTGGTTTCCACGGAGGAGGAGGAGGCCGTCACTGAGCCGCACATGGGGCCTGGTGGGGGCATCCCTGCTGGTGCAAGTGGTGCAGTCCAGGGCCAGGGGCAGGAGGCAGCACAGGTCGCCGTGGAGGTGCCTGTGCATGTCACTGTCCCTGACACTGTGGCTGCACCACCATGCACCAGCAGGGATGCCCCATCCCAGGCGGACACTCTGGCGGCCCTCTCCTCCTCTGTGGAGACTATGCGCCAGTCGTGCTCCATGTCGTCTTCCGGCCCAGATGCCACCAGGGCCCCTGTGGACCTGCCCCGACCAACGCAGCCAGCTCGGTGGGGATCCCATCCCTGCCACAGTCGGGAGTAGTAGGTTCAGCAGGGGTGGACACCCCAGCAACTGCACCCCAGCAGATGGAGGATGTGCAGGCAGCAGGAGGCAGGGCACAGGCACAGCAGCAGCAGCAGCAGGAAAGTGGGAGCCATGATGGCTCGGGGCCTTCGTCATCGGAGGGGCAGGCATTGGCCGGAGGGCAGGGGGACCCAGGACAGGATGTGTCTTCCGTGTGGCAGCGGTTGGGCCAGCGCATAGATGCGGAGCGGCAGCAGGCGGAAGAGGCGTGGCTCACCATGGTCAGGGCGGAGTTCGCCATGCGTCGGGCGTTGAGGCGGGCTGAGTGCCTCGAGGCATCTCGCAGGGGGTTGGAGGTGGCCATGGCGTCGCCCCTGCGAGACCTCGGGGCCAGGACAGAGTCCCGCCTCCAGGACGTCGACATGGAGTTCGAGGATGCCCTTGCCCACAACATCACGGAGTGAGCCGCAGGACTTGCCCGCTGCCCTTGTAAATAGTTCTTTAGTGTTAAGTTTCCTTTTATTTTTGATTTCTTTTGGTTGCGCTTGGACAATGCACCACGTATTTTTATTTCTCTCTTTATTAGGCAGTTTTTGTTAGGTTTCCTTTCCTCAGTTGTGCTCATGGACACTGGATTGTTGTGAATAGTTCTACATTGGATTCTTCATTTTTTTCGTTTTACATCACCATGGAGGAATGCTTTTCCGTTTCTTTTCATAGTTGCTTTTGATTTGTAGGCCTGTGACTTTGGACAACATAACTTTTGGATTTCTCTGGATTTTGATTTCTGGTTCTTAATTGTTTCACGGCCATCCAGCTTTTCTTTTTATTATTCCCATAGTTGTTTTTTTGATTTGCATTGCTTTCATTTGTGTTTAATACATTTCTGCAGTCATACTTCAATGTGTGGTGTTCTCTCATTGGTTTCATGCATGTCAAGATGTGGGTTTTCACATTCACTTGCAACCATTGTGTGTGGGTGACGGCCATGTGTTCATTGACATACTTGCCATTGGGGTTGTATCATGTAGTTGCCTTTACTATGGGGGTGGTTGTAATACTTGGTGGGGTCTTTGTGCTGGGTGGGCTGGCCATAAGGGACATGATTGAGGATCGTCATGTGCTGGGGGAAGGGGCACATGAGTGGGACATGTGTGGGGGCCTGCTGGCAGGTGCCCCACACTGGTGGGGGGTGGGGGTGCTGGTGGACATGGGTGGGGGCCTGCTGGCAGGTGCCCCACACTGCTGGGGGGTGGGGGTGCTGGTGGACATGGGTGGGGGCCTGCTGGCAGGTGCCCCACACTGCTGGGGGGTGGGGGTGGTGGGGAACATGAGTTGGTGATTATTTGTGCAAGGAGACATGTGCCTTTGCTGGGGGGCATGCCCATGTTGGGTGGGCTGCCTGCGGGACATGACCAGGGATGCAGGGTAGTTCCCTGTGGTGTGGGCTGCCTGCAGGGGCCATGGAGGGTGTACAGGGAACACCTGGGAGGACCCACACTGGCAAATCACAAGTAGGACTCCCCGGCACCCCTGCAATACACGTACCGTGCTGAAATCGCGTGTAAAACTTTCTGCGCACCCCTGGTATACACGCACACGCTCCCCCAGGCCAGATCGCGTGTAAAACCACCCGCGAGCCCCTGAAATACACGTGCCCAGGCCAATCGCGTGTGGAACTTCTCGCGCACCCCTGAATTACACGCACACGCTCCCCCAGGCCCGATCGCGTGTGGAAGCACCCGCGAGCCCCTGAATTACACGCGCCCAGGCCAATCGCGTGCGGAACTTCTCGCGCACCCCTGAATTACATGCACACGCTCCCCCAGGCCCGATCGCGTGTGTAACCACCCGCGAGCCCCTGAAATACACGCGCCCAGGCCAATCGCATGTGGCACTTCTCGCGCACCCCTGAATTACACGCACACGCTCCCCCAGGCCCGATCGCATGTGTAACCACCCGCGAGCCCCTGAAATACACACGCCCAGGCCAATCGCTTGTGGCACTTCTCGCGCACCCCTGAATTACACGCACATGCTCCCCCAGGCCCGATCGCGTGTGGAAGCACCCGCGAGCCCCTGAATTACACGCGCCCAGGCCAATCGCGTGTGGAACTTCTCGCGCACCCCTGAATTACACGCACACGCTCCCCCAGGCCCGATCGCGTGTGTAACCACCCGCGAGCCCCTGAAATACACGCGCCCAGGCCAATCGCGTGTGGCACTTCTCGCGCACCCCTGAATTACACGCACACGCTCCCCCAGGCCCGATCACATGTGGAAGCACCCTTGAGCCCCTGAGTTACACGCGCCCAGGCCAATCGCGTGTGGAACTTCTCGCGCACCTCTGATATACACGCGCCCAGGCCAATCGCGTGTGGAACTTCTCGCGCACCCCTGGATTACACGCACACGCTCCCCCAGGCCCGATCGCGTGTGTAACCACCCGCAAGCCCCTGAAATACACGCGCCCAGGCCAATCGCATGTGGCACTTCTCGCGCACCCCTGAATTACACGCACACGCTCCCCCAGGCCCGATCGCATGTGTAACCACCCGCGAGCCCCTGAAATACACACGCCCAGGCCAATCGCTTGTGGCACTTCTCGCGCACCCCTGAATTACACGCACATGCTCCCCCAGGCCCGATCGCGTGTGGAAGCACCCGCGAGCCCCTGAATTACACGCGCCCAGGCCAATCGCGTGTGGAACTTCTCGCGCACCCCTGAATTACACGCACACGCTCCCCCAGGCCCGATCGCGTGTGTAACCACCCGCGAGCCCCTGAAATACACGCGCCCAGGCCAATCGCGTGTGGCACTTCTCGCGCACCCCTGAATTACACGCACACGCTCCCCCAGGCCCGATCACATGTGGAAGCACCCGCGAGCCCCTGAGTTACACGCGCCCAGGCCAATCGCGTGTGGAACTTCTCGCGCACCTCTGATATACACGCGCCCAGGCCAATCGCGTGTGGAACTTCTCGCGCACCCCTGGATTACACGCACACGCTCCCCCAGGCCCGATCGCGTGTGTAACCACCCGCAAGCCCCTGAAATACACGCGCCCAGGCCAATCGCGTGTGGCACTTCTCGCGCACCCCTGAATTACACGCACACGCTCCCCCAGGCCCGATCGCGTGTGGAAGCACCCGCGAGCCCCTGAATTACACACGCCCAGGCCAATCACGTGTGGTACTTCTCGCGCACCCCTGAATTACACGCACACGCTCCCCCAGGCCCGATCGCGTGTGTAACCACCCGCGAGCCCCTGAAATACACGCGCCCAGGCCAATCGCGTGTGGCACTTCTCGCGCACCCCTGAATTACACGCACACGCTCCCCCAGGCCCGATTGCGTGTGGAAGCACCCGCGAGCCCCTGAATTACACGCGCCCAGGCCAATCGCGTGTGGAACTTCTCGCGCACCTCTGATATACACGCGCCCAGGCCAACCGCGTGTGGAACTTCTCGCGCACCCCTGAATTACACGCACACGCTCCCCCAGGCCCGATCGCGTGTGTAACCACCCGCGAGCCCCTGAAATACACGCGGCCAGGCCAATCGCGTGTGGAACTTCTCGCGCACCTCTGATATACACGCGCCCAGGCCAATCGCGTGTGGAACTTCTCACGCACCCCTGAATTACACGCACACGCTCCCCCAGGCCCGATCGCGTGTGGAATCACCCGCGAGCCCCTGACTTACACGCGCCCAGGCCAATCGCGTGTGGTACTTCTCGCGCACCCCTGGATTACACGCACACGCTCCCCCAGGCCCGATCGCGTGTGTAACCACCCGCGAGCCCCTGAAATACACGAGCCCAGGCCAATCGCGCGTGGAACTTCTCGCGCACCCCTGAATTACACGCACACGCTCCCCCAGGCCCGATCGCGTGTGTAACCACCCGCGAGCCCCTGAAATACACGCGCCCAGGCCAATCGCGTATGGGACTTCTTGCGCACCCCTGAATTACACGCACACGCTCCCCCCGGTCGCGTGTGTTACTTCTCGCACTGGTACAGGTTTGGCGCAGCCCTTTGCGATGGTTTTGCGATCTTGATGGCTTTTCCTTGTGCGAGGGCGTTCTTGGGGGCGTAACTGGCGCTGCTGCAGGGTCGCTGCGATACTCTGCGCCACGGCTTGTTTTGGAGGATTAATCCATGAATACGATGTGCGCTGAAATGGATTTTATCGCACGCGGCTGGCACAGACATTCGCACGGGAGCACTCTGCGCCAGCCGCGTGCGATACTTTTGACTGTATTTCCATGAATCGGCCTGTCAGTTCATCCTATTGTATAAATACAGCTAGATGGCGTAGTGATACTTGATTACCTTTAGACACATTCTTCTCATTCCACTGAATACGATGTTCCCATTGTTGAGATAGATGTCACCATTCTCATCATAAACTGGTGACGGAGTCGGTATATTGAGAGGCTTAATGAGAGGCTAAATGAGGACACACAGTGGGAAATGATCACTCTCTTTGCGTGGTACAATTGCCATGTCAGCTATTAAAGAGAGCCCGGCCATATTGGCAAAAATATAATCTATGGTGGTCGCACTTTTGCCAACTGAGCAAGTGTAAGACGTATGGGCATCATCCGGACAGCAGCCATTTAACATAGTAAAACTATATTCCTCTACAAGCCTGACCCGTGGTTTACCCTGGTGATTTGTTTTAGCCAGGTTCACCAGAGCAGATGACATCATGAATTGGAAATCAAGTTTTATAATGTCTATTATTGCATTGAAATCTCCCATAAGCCACATAGGATTATTAGGAGAGTATTTCTTAATCAGTTATTCAACCACTTTTACGTTTGCTATTGTTTCAGCGTAGTTCAGCGGGTCGTATATATTTACCACTAGAACCTTCAGCTTGTCATGGGTAAAAAATACTGCCTGAATGGTGAGAGTGGACCAGGATGTCATTTGGGGGTCAACAGGGGTTGCAACTGCTACCCCTGAGGTCTCCCTTGCTACCCATGTGGTCTCCCTTGCTACCCCTAAAAATAAAACAAAACAAAACATGTTTTACTTTTTTTTTTAATGGAATTTCCTGGGCTGTGGCCAGAGCCATGTGGCTCTTTGTTTCTGGAGTGACTGGCTTTCTTGTTCAGCCTCTTAAAAAAACAGGGGGTTTCACAAGTGTAACACTTTGAGCAGTGACCCTAAATAAGAAAGAATAGGAATAACAAATAGCCTTTCTGGAATTCTATATAATTGATTGATTGATTTATTTATTTATAGAGCGCTTTACACCAAGGCGCTAGACTCATTAAAGGTTTATTTTAGGCACACTTCAGGGGGTGAGTCACTATTTAGTCTGTTCTTAAACACCTCAAATTCACAATGCAGATAAAAACTATATGTATTTCGCTTTTCGCAAGTTGCAGTTATAGCATGTTTCTTTCTGCCTTTGTCTCTGTTACGATCATTACAAGACATTCCATCTCGGTTTCCTTGGTCACTTGACCAAAATCCTTGGCCTAAAAGCTTGTGTACAGTGTAGAAATGTTTGACCGTAGCACATAAAGTTGACCTTGATTGCATTGGGCCACAGATAATGCTTTGTTGTAATGTGGCTATCTTTCCTATCTCCATGACATGGTGTTCAGGATGTTTGTTTGCATGTATGAGGTAACGAGTGCTCAGAGTACCGGATGCCGTGTGAGTGTGCTGCTCTCCCTGCACTACTCTAAATTCTTTAATTCACTGTTATGAACCCTCCCAATGGTATGTATTTTGCCAACATCTGAAGCCTGAAAAGTAGATCCATAAAGGCTTGACATGTGGCCAACTTTGCACCCGATCTGCAGATGAACTGGCCTGCTGTTAAATCTCAGTTACCAGTTCATTGGTATCCACCACAGAGTGCAATTTGCTTTCTGACTTTGAGAACATTCAGACATGTAATTGCTCATTTTACTGTAGCCGGAAAGATAGCTATAGCTGGTAAGATAGCTCTGTGGGTTGAGTGCTCATGGTTGCAATGTGTGTGTGATCGGCAGGTGGCAGGTTTCGAATCCCGGCAAGGCTAACACAGTCTTTCATCCTTCTGAGGTCTATAAATGAGTACCAACAAAGGTTGGGTGATATTGTATAAAGCACTATATAATAGCACATCATTATCATTTGGCCTTGGACGTCTGCTTAGATTCACAGTAATTTGGAAACATGGGCCTTTACACCTGATATTAAAGACACATATTGTGATTCATGCTTTATAAAATGTATATCACATCACAGTGATATCTTAACCATATTTATCACAGTCTACTTTGGAACAATGCTATGTGATGACACATCCTGTTTTGTTAAGGGGTGAAAGGTTGTATTCCATCACTTCCTGTGATGTCATTAGAGGTCATGGGTCGTGTGATTTCACTTCTGCTACCCCTGGCATTTTGGTGAAATGACATCCCTGGAGTGGACTCTTTACGTTCTTCAATATTCCAGGGCTGTTTCACCGAAATTAATAAACCACCCTTAGGACGACCTCTAGGGCCCTTTATTGCTGGCTGGTGAGCCGTAGTCCATCCATCAAATTGAATCTTTTCTACAGACCATGTTTCTTGTAATACCACAATCGTGAGGATCTCAATATTGGCCACTAAACCATGCTCAACAAATATATGTGCAAATCCTTGTGTATTCCATGAATACAGTAGGTTAGCTTCATCAGGACTGTGATGAATAATGGGCTTTAAATGCTGATGGTAACCATTGCCAATATCCATTCCCGGGGTTATCTAAAATCTCTCCTGTTGCTATGTTTTTGGAATTTCCGGGTCTTAGCACAGTTATATTATTAGAGCCTGATGCCTGTGTTCTAGTATCACACTTGTGTGCTAACTGGGGAGCAGTGGTCACTCTATTTTGATGAATTGTATTGGTTGCATTTTTAGACTCCATTATCACAGCCCGGGATTTTATTTGGGGGAGCATTACTACTTTGCACGCATATCCTAGTCTATGTAATTCATCTTCATAGCTCAATACATAGTCTAACGTGGCATTACGGTTGAACCATATATTAGTGATATGTTCTCTAATGCCTTCGACCTGATCAACAATCCTGATATCTTCCATAGATACCCCTCTTAATGGGACAACCATATGTAAAATACTCAGAACTGCTGCTCTATTCAAAGACGGGAGGGCCTAATTACAAGATACGGGTTGCAGCTGCAAGGCCTTATGCAATTCAGTAGGTATGGATCTGCCATATTTATGATGGGAGCAATTGGCTATACGATATTGGATACCCACATATCATCTGGTTTAGATTGCATTTGTGGGCGAAAGACCGGTATATTTTTACATGTGCAAGGTGGATTAACTAGGACCTCTATGTCTGTGCTGCTAACGCCTACTGTCACAGACTTCGTGTTTAGAGAAGGCATTTCAATTAACAGAGCACTACTCAAGGGTGGCTTCATAGCACCTACATGGCGCAGGGCAAACAGCCCATCAGATGAATGGCTAATTTCACTAACAGGCATGCCTACGCCAAGCGAAGTCACCACTACTGGTGTAACTTCATTATAATGAAGATTTCTTTAAAGCCCCTCCCTTGGGCTTCCGTGCACAAACGTCTCTTGGAATACATAAACGCTTGTGGAATAGCTTTAGGTTTACATTTTTGTTGTTTCTTTGGTGCATATTCCCACATTTTCTTTTATTTTCTAACATTTCTGTGGGGAACTAATTATAGTAGGTGTGTGTGAAGACTTTAGTGTAGTTTCCAGAATGATGATAGGTTCCATAGAGGTACCTGCATCTTTAACTGTCTTATGGGCTCGATTTATGCTCTTATGAACAAGCACTGATTGTACATCAATTATTTTCTCTAGGCTTTCACATTTCGCTACTAACACAGATAATAAATTATCAAGTGCCCAAACCATGTCGTTGGAGTTCATGCTGCTTGCACTACTATCCAACCTATTGGATGGTGACATATTTTGTGCTGAGTCCATACCTCCAGTCATGTGGATATTATGTGGTACATCTGTACACTCAGTTTCTGGTATAACACCTTCGGACTGTATCGCATTAGTGGTGTCATGCGTCTCTTGATGTTCAAAAAATGATTCAGGCTCGACATCTAATACATATGAAGTAGATGAGATTTCTCTATCATCTCCCACATATTCCGCTTCTGAAATATCCATTACTAAGTCTAAATTCTTAGACGCATATAATTCTCAATGCTTATATGTACATTTTTGTGTACCATAGCAATAGTGTAGATTGCGTCATATTTTACATCCCTCTTTTTATTATTAGTTTCACATGGGGTTCTTATAGTCGCTTTAACTAACACATCTTGTCAGATATTGCTTCATACGAATTAGAAGCGCAGACTTTAGAATCACTCCGCCCTATTGGTACAGTAAATGGTATAATAATAATTGATTCAAGCAATTTAGTACCTACGCAGCCCAATGAATTGCTATGTGCTTCTGCAATCTCTTTGGCCACTGTCTCTTCCACAGCTCGGTCAAGCGATGGGACTTTCGCAAAATAATTTGTCAACTTTTTTGATTTAGTAATAATCCCATGTGTTGAAATGTTTTTTTAGGTACACATTCCACAACAACGCCGCACAGCCAACAAGGGAATACCATGCGATTCTACCGCCTCATTACTGAGATACTCATTTCTTCAATCACTACTATAAACAGGAGCGTTGCAAATAGTATCACTCTCAGGAGTGTCACTCTCAATTATTCTGCCAATTCGCAGAGACAAATGGAAAGGAACTGGCGAGGGGAGCACAACTACAATTACGTTTCTGTGTATAAAAGCAGACTCCTTCAAAGCAGACTCGTTCCAACCGAGGTATATTTCATAATAATGTAAACAGTATGGGATTGGTAAGAGTGCGCTGTCTATGCGTTCTATTAATTTGAGCCTTTGCCAACAGTACTTTTTCAAAGATTTGTGCACATCATCAGCAAATAATTATTCATACGTGTGTTTTCTTTCATGGGATAACACAACGTTATCAGCAGATTCTCAACTGTCACAACCGTCACAGTGTTAAACAAACAAACAAGGCAAACGAAAAAGGTAATCAAGCAAAGCTATTCCGGTATAGAATACAAACGAGATTCTAAGATCTCAGATGGAGCCACCTGAACATGCTTTACAAAAGTTACCAGTTACCAGCGATAGAAAAGCTAGAAAATGTCAATTCCACATGTTTTTTTTAAAACTCTATTATTTTTTCTTTTTTTACAACACATAACAACCAACAACACCAACGAACATCACACTACAACTGGCACTACGTGTTGTGTCAGTCCAGAAAAAGTAGATACCCCTCAATAATGGAGGCAATGTATTTTGTTGGCCAAACACCAACCGCCTCGTGTGTTTGGTATTAGAAATACAGATCCATAAGCTTGACTAAAGTGCGTCCATTTTGATGTGACTGAAATCGCCATTTTGTTTTAACTTTCGCTTTTTGCCTTCTGTTGAAAGTGCTTTTCTGAAAGCTTATTCTGCTCCACTATTAGATTATTGTTCATGCATAGAGCAAGGCCGCGAGATACTTGTTGAAACATAACGCAGGCGACCCAGACAGAAATGCCAGTCTCCTCCCTCACAAATCCTTGGAAGTAAGCAACAAGGCATTTAATCATTACACAGGTGCCATCCAGTCTCGCTCATGCGGTAGAAATGGTAGTAACGAACAATTAATGGCTTGAATTATGCTCTTCTTTACGGCCCTCCTTCCCCGAGCCCTGTAGAGCCCTGGAGAGCGAGTTGACCCCTAGTACACGAACAGAAACTAGAAGATAGAGAGGCCTGGAATGTGTCTCTCCCCTGCACGCAGCTTGCTTGCAAGAACAGGAGCAATGTGTTCTCTAAAACAAAGAATTGTGTCTGCAGGCTCATGAAATTGCAAACTGTTGCTAAATGAATGTCTGAAGGTGTCATACTCGTCACAATTGTCAATCGTCGAACCCAATTCAAAGGAAATGTTACTCTCACCTGGCTCCCACAGGGGCGTCGATCTGAACTGGACAGCTGCGGTCTCCACCAATGTGACGCGTAGTGCCGAGATGACGGACTGGACTGGCCCACCTAGCTTTGTTTGCTTGGCCCGTAGGAGTATTCTTCTGCAAATGGAGAAAGGGAATTAACCACCCCTGGAGTTGAGCATAAACCTCCCACCCCCGCTGTTCTCCCCACTGATCACCTTTAATGTCCCCTCTTATAGTCTCACCTGATGGTTTGGAAAGATGAGCTCTCCATCCTGCATTGAGCACAGGGGCGCATAGATAACCAGTTGCTTCACTGGTTCGAAGGGATTGGTGAGTTCCAGAACAATATTGACTCTGAGATTTCCGGCAAGACGCCGTAAGTATATAGTTCGTAAGAGTTCAAACGTCTGACTTTCACTCTTGTCCGATTCCTTGCAGGTTGCAGCTTGACCCTAGCGAAGAGTTCCTCGTGGCAACCGGTAACATTCAGGTAAGGATTTGTATTAAACAAAACAGTTCGATAAAATAATGTCAGTATGTAACCTGTTGCTTTCTCCCTTATTCAGGTGCTGAGAGAAAGTATGAAGTCTCGGGGAATAATGCCTCTGGCTGTAAAATTAGGTAAGTCTATTGTGGTGAGGAGGATTCCCCTTGTTCGTCCCTTTGTTTCACCTTGCTGTCCTATTGTTCCCCTTAGAGGCCGGGGTACGGCGAAGATGCGGTGAAGGCTGCACCAACCCGTGAAGAGGAATAGTACCCCCGAGTGGTAAAATCAGGTAAGTCTATGGGGGGTAACTAATATTGCCTCTGTTTATTCCCTTGGCTCACCTTGCTGTTCTTGTGTTTCCCTTAGGTGCTGGAGTGCGACGGGAACATGCAGAAGGATGCGGTGGATAGTGAAGATGCTGCGAAGGCCGGTGAGTTCAGCGTGGCGCTGTAGCAGGCGAGGCGACGTGCGTAAAATAACTTCTTTCTTCCAGCTCGGAGGTGCGGTGGATCGGGAATTCAGGTAAGGATGAAAGGTATTGCTCTTGTTTTAACCTTTTCCCCTTCTTTCTCCCTTTTTCTAGGAGCTTCAGACTCGAGGCGGGCGTGGCAGAAGACTAGTTGCAGACTTGAAGGCACGGTGAGCGTTACGCTGGTGGATGCAGAATAACGCGAAGCGTGTGCTGCTCTTCGGGCGTGGTTTAAATAGCCTCCAAAGTAGTCCCAGGTGGTATTGTTCCTCCCCGACCCCACCCAAGTAAAAAATAGTCCCAAGTTAAAGTAGTCCCTTCCAAGCCTCTTTTGGCTTGGAGCTCTTGCAGCATGGTGTGCATCAGGTACGTTTTAATCTATAAGCCTGGCGCCTATGGCCCCAGGACTGACTTTCCATATGAGCCTGGCACCATAGATGCCAGGACTGCACCCAAATGGCCCCTAGCAGGGGTTGTTGGGCTTGCTTGGAATAATTTGATGCATGCTTCCGGGGCTGCTGGATTTGATCTGGATCCCCGGGGGTAGGCATCATGACAGCACTCCCCCCCAAGGCCCCTCCTAAAGTCGTTCTTCCCCGTGGTTTTGGTTTGTCTGGGAAATTTCGGTGGAATTTTCTCACCAATCGGGGTGCATGAACGTGGTCACTAGGATCCCATGACCTTTCCTGTGGTCCGTAACCTTTCCAGTCGATTAAATAAAAAAGCTTTGACTTCACCAGCTTGGAGTCCAGGATGTTCTTAACCTCAAATTCGGGTTCCCCGTCTATAAGGATTGGGTCTGGTGGCTTGGTTAGTCTTGTTCCTGGGTACCCTGGTTTCAAAAGTGACACATGAAAGACGGGGTCCAACTTGATGGCCACTGGGTTGATAATGGCCTTAATAGAGTAAGGTCCCAAATATCTGGGGTTTAAGGTCCGTGTTCCCTTTAGAGGTATGTGTTTTGTGGCCAACCATACTTGGTCCCATATCTGGTATTGTGGAGTATCAGCATTTTTCTTGCATTTTTCTTTCGGTTGTTTTAAGTGTGCAGTTGCTTCCTTAAAGGCTTGTGTAATCGTAGCGTGCAGATGGTCCACTGCAGGCATTTCTAAGTGTTGGGGTGAGTCAAGGTCTGAGGTTCAAGGATGGTGCCCATATAAGGTATAAAAGGGGCTTTGTCCAGTACCAGAATGTACCGAATTATTGTATGCATATTCGGCGATCCAAAGAATGTCTTTCCAATTACTCTCAGTCTGATGTAACATACAACGCAGGTATTGTTCAAGAGTCTGGTTGGTCCTCTCCTTTTGACCATCGGTTTGGGGTTGGTGACTGGTCGATAACCTCACATCGATTTGCGCCAATTGACAACATTTCCTCCAAAAATGTGAAATGAATTGACTGCCCCGGTCAGAGACCAATACGGACAGAAATCCATGTATGCGAACAATGTTTTCGAGGAACTCCTTGGCCAGGATTGAAGCTGAACGTAATCCCTTTAAAGGAATAAAGTGGGCCATCTTGGAAAAAAGATCGACAATAACTAGAATGGTGTTAAATCCATTGCATGGAGGTAGGTCAGTAATAAAGTCTAACGATAAGGTGTGCCATGGTGCAGGCGGAATGTCTAAAGGTAGTAAGAGACCAGCTGTTTTTTTCTTCTGACTTTTGTTTTGGGCGCAAATGCCACAAGACATTACAAATGATTTAATATCCTTTCGCCAGGTGGGCCACCAGAATTGTTTCTTAATTTTAGCTTCAGTCTTTGCGATACCTGGGTGCCCTCCATTAGGGTGTCATGATAATGGGAAATGACTAGCTCTTGTAGTTCCTTGTGTGGCAGAAATAGTCGCCCTTGGTAATAAGGCAGGTCATTGGTGACAGAGTAGTACAGGCCTTTCTTTACCCAGTCCTGCAGGGCTGTGGAATCAAAGAGTTGCTGGATCTTTACCTGAATGTCCTCTAGTGTCTGTAGAGTAGTCATGCCAAGAATCCTTTGTTCGGAAATTATAGGTACTGGTTCTGGGTTCACTTCTGCCTCTCCCATCCCTATTCGGGATAAGGCGTCTGCTTTACCGTTCTTGCAACCTGGTCGATAGGTTATCACAAAATCGAACTCGGCAAAGAATAATGCCCATCGGAGCTGGGGTGACGATTGGGCCTTGGCTGTCTTTAAATACTGCAAGTTCCGGTGATCGGTGATCACAGTAATGGTATGCCTGGCACTGAGAAGATAGTGCCGCCAAGCCTTGAAGGCGGATTTAATGGCTAATAACTCCTTGTCGGTAACAGTATAGTTTAACTCGGGTGCCGAGAACTTTCTGGACCAAAATGCTACTGGGTGAAGCTGGCCAGTTTCAGGGTCCTTTTGGGACAGGACAGCTCCCATGGCTAAACTGGATGCATCAGTTTCCACTATGTATGGAAGTTCAGGGCGTGGGTGCTTTAGTACAGGTGCATACATGAATTTCGCTTTCAGCTCTTGGAAGGCATTTTCAGCTTCTTCAGTCCACATAAAGCGTTTGTTTTTTCGTAAGAGTGCTGTGATGGGATGTACAAAATGTGAGAAATCTGGGATGAATCTGCGGTAGAAATTGGCAAAGCCGAGCATGCTTTGTACTCCTTTAATTGAACTCAGTGTTGGCCACTTAAGAATTGCGTCCACCTTTCGTGAGTCCATTCGGACTCCTTTTGGACTCAGGATAAACCCAAGGAATTCAACTTCTGAAAAACGCATTTTTCCAGTTTTGCATATAGTTTGTGCTGGCGCAATTTCTCAAGGACTGCTCGGACGTGCTTCACATGGTCAGATTCTGAAGAGGAGTACACTAGAATATCATCAATATATACGACAACACAAACGTCAATGAGTTCACGATGGAGATCGTTCATAAAGTATTGGAAGGCTGCTGGTGCATTGCACAACCCGAAGGGCATCACCTGGTATTCGAATAACCCGTACTTAGTGTGCGAAAATCAGTCTTCCATTCGTCACCCTCTTTCACACGTACCAGATGGTATGCTCCCCGGAGATCCAACTTAGTGTATATGCAGGCGTCCTTTACTTGGTCAAGTAGTTCGGGGATCAGAGGCAATGGGTATCGGTTCTTAACAGTGATCTGGTTCAATGCGCGTTAGTCTATGCACGTTCTGAGGTCACCTTCCTTTTTGGGCATGAAGAACAAAGCTGAAGATGCAGGGGATTTGGATGGGCGAATTAAGCCATTAGCAAGGTACTGGTCTAGGTATTGCCATAGGTGAAGGTTCTCAGGTTCCATAAGGACGTAGATCCTGCTACAAGGAGGTTGTGCACCGGGTAGGAGATCGATTTGACAATCGTACAATCTGTGAGGTGGTAAGGTGTTTGCCTGTTCTTTTTGGAAGACATCCTGGAATTCTTGATATTCTGGAGGTAATTGCACGACTGATGTGGTGACTGTGGCCAGGCCTGCGTTCAAGGTTTTCTTTGGGTAACAGGTTTGTGCACAATCCAGGAAGGTTATTCTCTTCTCTTGCCAATCAATACAAGCATTATGTGTTTCCAACCAAGGTATCCCCAGTACTATTTGGAACTGTGGGGCTTTGATTAGATCAAACACAATAGTCTCTCGATGCCCATACTGACCCAATAGTGTCATCTCTGCAGTGGAATGAGTTACAGGCCCAGAGGCAATTTCAGTTCCATCGACTGTGGTGATGACATCTGAGGTGGTTTTTCGGCAGAGAGGTAGATTCATCCTGGAAGCCAATTCGTAGTCCACTATGGCCCCGCTATCAATGTATGCCCTTACTGCGTGCATACGTGATGGCTGCCTTGGATCTACGAGGACCATTGGCATTATGAAATGCAAGGTCTGAGTATCCTTCTTCATGCTCGGAAAGCGGACCTCTACGCTTGTCGGGTGTGGTCGTTTCCCGAGTCTGACTCCATATGGCTAAGAGACTATGCCACATGTGACACTAAGTCGGTGATCTATGGATTGAGTTGCCCTTGTGGCATCTTTTACGTAGGACAGACAAACAGAAAAGTCAAAGAAAGTTGGCATGAACATAAAAGTAACATCAGAACCAAAAACACAAGGTCACCTGTGGCACGTCATTTCGACGAGAAGAAACACAGTGTAGCTCAATTGACGGTAATAGTCCTAGAAGTAGTCAAAAAAGCAACAAGGGGAGGGAATCATACCAAAAGGTTGAACCAGAGAGAAATCTATTGGGTAGACAGGCTGAGTAGCTTAGCCCCTAGGGGCATGAACGAAGACTACAACCTGGGAGTATTTTTGTGAATATTGTTGTGAATGTTGTGGATGAATCTTCTAAGCACAGTATTGAATTGAGCTGGAAGAGGGATGCAACATACAATGCATAAATAACGTTAAGAGAAATCAGAATGTGAGCACACCTTTTCATCCTATAATTAACTACATATTAAAAATATGAACTATGAAGGTACGAGATCAGGGTACTGCACAGTACAAAAAGATTTCATGAATTAGGAGATGAGTATATAGTTGGACATTAGAGAATTTAAGACTAAAGTACACTAACGCCTAGTGGAATCTTCTAATTTTCGTTCCGATAAACGGCGAGATTAGTCACAATTTTCTACACGGAATACACTTTCAATTCAGATCATATTGACAGTGAATCATCATGATCTAGACATCCATAGTCATTATCACCTCTATAAGCTGGTGACACATATGAATATCAACTTGTTGATACTTATTTAGACTACACGAGCATGATGTCATCACGCCGCCGCGTGATGTCACCACGCAAATGCGTCATCACCGTGACGCTTACATAAACAAAAGCGGCCGTTTTGCGGATCTCTTTTACCGCGGCAGCTTAGCAAGATTAGGAAAACGAACTGAGGTAAGCACTAGAAAGCCCGAAAACCATGGGGAATTCAGAACCATATGTACATAACCATTGAGGACTTAATAGACTGGAGCATGAGTTCTAAACTCAATGAAGAAGTAATTCCATATTAATTCTCTACAGATTCACCATCGGGTGTAAAGTTAACCCACTCGACTAGGAGGACAATTTGAATACCCCTTACTAGAACAAGGACATATATCATCGGATTATGGTACCGGTTGATCTCCTGAACAAAAATCTTCTCTTTAGAACATTGATTGAAGAATACTAACGTAGGAGAGAGACATCTGAGCACCCATTGGTGCATCAGCTGAGGACAGCAAACAGGTAACTCTTGAACCATTGGTATTACACCATGACTCTTATTATCCACATATGGGTCTTTATCACAAGAACCTTTCTGGAAGTGTAAATAATAGTATGTTCATCCTTATATTTATTCTTTTAACCTTACAGGCCGATTTCACTAGCATAACAGAAACGGTTGCTATAAGAAAGAACACAGGTAATTATGAGATGAAAATGAATGACAGATATAAAACAAGAAAATGTAAATGTAACAGATGAGTGACAATACTCTATTTACTTATTTGTTGTAGATGTGATAACTGCACATGAAAAAGGATAGACAACTCCTGAAGAAGGGGATAGAATACCCTGAAACGCGTAGAGACACATAATCTAATATTGGATGTTCAATAAGAAGTATTATTGAAAGGAATGAAAAACTATCTGATATTAATGATTTGAATTTGTTTATCCATACCATGTTGAAACAAAACATAAGTCAAAAGCTAATACCAATTTTGAAATGCACTTTGTTTGAATAATAATGAAGATTGGAAAAGAATGTTCTTTTTACTATAAATTGATTGATGAAATACATCACAAGATTGTTTGATACTATTCTTTTGAAATTTACGTTTATAATAAGGTTTGAAACTACAAAAAATATATTACTTTTTGGTTGTATTTACAATAAACATTGGGTGTGCAGGGGATTGGAGAGATCCACAAGGTTGTGGACATCTGTTGTATTGTATCATAGTACCACAACCCAGTGCCAGGGTTGTTTTTGTCTCCCCCGCACCCCATTACAGTACATATAGAAAATTTAAAGATTGAAAGTCATTGAATGCATTGGGAGTGCACTAGGATTATCTAGATTTGGTTTTTTGGCTATATCCCCTAGCAATAGGGAGTGGCACAAAAATCCTAGTAGCACCCATAAAAGATTAGTGGCATTTTTGCAATGTCATTTTCGAAATTCAATTCGCTCACAGAAAAACATGCCATCACATTAGCATTTGATGCGAAGGAAGCAGATCGAATATTAGGCCTTTTGAAAGACATAGAAAGAAGCATACCAACAACCACTAATCCAGAAAAATTAATAACCCAGTTGGAAAGAGTCATTAGGCGAGAAATATCACAAAAATTACATGCCACCACGTTGGCCCAATATTACCGAGCGCAGCGCATACCAAGAGGCCTCCGTGTGTACTTAAGACCTACCCTATGTAGAGAAAACGCTGAATTTTTAAGGAAATGGGAACAGATCTTGAATAAATGTTCACTTGATTTGATTTTATTAACTATAGAAGAATTAGCAAAATCCGTCAATACTCTGGACACGGAAATCAAAGAATTAACGGAACAATTGAGTACATTCAAAAACAAAGAAGATCTAAATAAAATCTTGGAGGAGGTTAACGAGTCATTAGAACATTATAAGAAGGAAATAGAACAACGTAAAGTGCGAAAATTTAGGAGAGACACCCTAGATTATCTACAAGATATAGTGTACACGTGGCAGAAACACTACGCACAGCGGAAACCACCACCCTCTAAGAGACAACCTACTAATCCGAAAGCACGGGAAGAAGACGTAAGCAATCCAAGTAGCGAAGCACCGAATAGCGGAGAAGACGACACCAACGCAGAGAATATCCGCTCACACGCTACAAATCTCCACACATCACAAATACCAACAACTTCAGATGCTGAACCGATTTCTTTTTTAGAAAAAAGACAACAAGAAGAGGCAAAAAGAAACCTCAGGCCAAAAAAGAAACCAAACAACTAGTAGTTAATATTTCGAGTAAACCATTGACCAAAGAACAAATGGACACCCTAAATTTAGGCTTGTCATTTATACCAACACAAAACTCGAATTTATTGGAAGAGAAAGTTAACTTGCACAGACTAACCAGGAAGATGCGACTCAAAGTATTTTTTGACACACAGATACTAACGAGCGAACCACCGGAAGAACATGAATACTTGGAGATAAAACCACGGAGCAAGTTTGACCCCCAAGTGAACAATATCGGCATTAAAATGTTCGAGGAACAAATGCAGAAAGACCTCAGTAGGGTCAATTTCACTAAAATCAAGCACTACAACATTAGAAGACACCAAAGTCAGCTAATTAAAGAAATAGCAGATGATCCATGCCTCACCTTGAAACCAGCGGACAAAGGAGGAGCCATCGTGATAATGGATTCCACATACTACGACACCAAAATTAAGGAATTACTAAATGATGAAGATACTTACGTAAAGATTGGACAGGACCCTACTCCACAGATTGCCAAGATCATTCAAACAACACTAGACAAAGCATTTGAAACAGGTTGGATTTCTGACAAAACAAGAAAATATATGACCCAGGAATTTCCGATTACTCCGGTGTTTTATGGACTTCCAAAGATCCACAAGAATTTACAAATGCCCCCGTTAAGACCAATTGTCGCAGGCACGGATAGCATATTCAACCCACTTGCAATTTACGTGGATAAAGCCTTACAACCACTGGTACAAGCCACCACAACGTACCTAAAGGATACAACTGATTTTTTAAACAATTTAAACAATCTACCGGAAATCAGAGAGGATGACATACTAGTGTCTTTTGATGTCCAGAGTCTCTACACGTCAATACTCCACCACGATGGACTGAAAGCTTTGGAATGGACATTAATGAATACCGATAACTGGAAAGCGAATAAAGTACTCGTATTGGAGTTGAGTAAAATTATTCTAGTTAATAATTATTTCAGATATGGAAACCAATTTTACTTACAAGCGGCAGGAACCTCCATGGGGTCATCTATGGCCCCAGCGTATGCCAACCTATTCATGTACAACCTAGAAATGACCCTCATATTACCTGAGCCAAGATGGAAAACACACCTGATTATATGGAAAAGATTCATAGACGACATCTTCGTGATCTGGAGGGGAACAAAAAGTGAGGTGGAAGAGTTTTTGGAATATCTAAACTCCATACATGACAGAATTAAATTCACTATGGAGATGGGCACACCCAGACTACACTTCCTAGATGTAGAATTGGAAATTGGAACAACTGGTATAACAACGAATATATACCACAAGAAAAAGGATGTCAACAATTCTCTACATTTCTTGAGTCACCATCCCGAACATTTACGCAACACCCTACCATACAGCCAATTTCTTCGTTTGAAACAGATCATATCTTCTCCAACCACATTGGAAGAAGCCAACCTGGCTATGACCGCCAAATACAAGAAAAGAGGCTACCCAGCAAACATTATTGAGGTAGCTAGAGAGAAAACGGAAAGAATATCACAAACTGAACTACTAATTCCGAAAGAGAAACCAGAAGGATTTCCCTTTATTTATGCGTTACGATACTCAGGACAAAGTCATCATATCACAAGGATGATCAAGAAAAATTGGAGAATAATTGGAATGGATCCACAGTTGAAGAGACTGTTCCCCAAGCCCCCAATTATAGCCTACAAAAGGGGACGCAATTTCAAGGACGCATTAGTTAAAGCTGGAAGACCACCCATGGAGAAACAATCCACTTTGAAACCAAGAAAGTCAGGGATGTTTGCATGTTTGAACTGTGGTCATTGTAATAACATAATGAGAGGTAAACATGTGAGACATCTATATAATGGAACTAAAATCAAGCTAAGAGACTATGCCACATGTGACACTAAGTCGGTGATCTATGGATTGAGTTGCCCTTGTGGCATCTTTTACGTAGGACAGACAAACAGAAAAGTCAAAGAAAGATGGCATGAACATAAAAGTAACATCAGAACCAAAAACACAAGGTCACCTGTGGCACGTCATTTCGACGAGAAGAAACACAGTGTAGCTCAATTGACGGTAATAGTCCTAGAAGTAGTCAAAAAAGCAACAAGGGGAGGGAATCATACCAAAAGGTTGAACCAGAGAGAAATCTATTGGGTAGACAGGCTGAGTAGCTTAGCCCCTAGGGGCATGAACGAAGACTACAACCTGGGAGTATTTTTGTGAATATTGTTGTGAATGTTGTGGATGAATCTTCTAAGCACAGTATTGAATTGAGCTGGAAGAGGGATGCAACATACAATGCATAAATAACGTTAAGAGAAATCAGAATGTGAGCACACCTTTTCATCCTATAATTAACTACATATTAAAAATATGAACTATGAAGGTACGAGATCAGGGTACTGCACAGTACAAAAAGATTTCATGAATTAGGAGATGAGTATATAGTTGGACATTAGAGAATTTAAGACTAAAGTACACTAACGCCTAGTGGAATCTTCTAATTTTCGTTCCGATAAACGGCGAGATTAGTCACAATTTTCTACACGGAATACACTTTCAATTCAGATCATATTGACAGTGAATCATCATGATCTAGACATCCATAGTCATTATCACCTCTATAAGCTGGTGACACATATGAATATCAACTTGTTGATACTTATTTAGACTACACGAGCATGATGTCATCACGCCGCCGCGTGATGTCACCACGCAAATGCGTCATCACCGTGACGCTTACATAAACAAAAGCGGCCGTTTTGCGGATCTCTTTTACCGCGGCAGCTTAGCAAGATTAGGAAAACGAACTGAGGTAAGCACTAGAAAGCCCGAAAACCATGGGGAATTCAGAACCATATGTACATAACCATTGAGGACTTAATAGACTGGAGCATGAGTTCTAAACTCAATGAAGAAGTAATTCCATATTAATTCTCTACAGATTCACCATCGGGTGTAAAGTTAACCCACTCGACTAGGAGGACAATTTGAATACCCCTTACTAGAACAAGGACATATATCATCGGATTATGGTACCGGTTGATCTCCTGAACAAAAATCTTCTCTTTAGAACATTGATTGAAGAATACTAACGTAGGAGAGAGACATCTGAGCACCCATTGGTGCATCAGCTGAGGACAGCAAACAGGTAACTCTTGAACCATTGGTATTACACCATGACTCTTATTATCCACATATGGGTCTTTATCACAAGAACCTTTCTGGAAGTGTAAATAATAGTATGTTCATCCTTATATTTATTCTTTTAACCTTACAGGCCGATTTCACTAGCATAACAGAAACGGTTGCTATAAGAAAGAACACAGGTAATTATGAGATGAAAATGAATGACAGATATAAAACAAGAAAATGTAAATGTAACAGATGAGTGACAATACTCTATTTACTTATTTGTTGTAGATGTGATAACTGCACATGAAAAAGGATAGACAACTCCTGAAGAAGGGGATAGAATACCCCGAAACGCGTAGAGACACATAATCTAATATTGGATGTTCAATAAGAAGTATTATTGAAAGGAATGAAAAACTATCTGATATTAATGATTTGAATTTGTTTATCCATACCATGTTGAAACAAAACATAAGTCAAAAGCTAATACCAATTTTGAAATGCACTTTGTTTGAATAATAATGAAGATTGGAAAAGAATGTTCTTTTTACTATAAATTGATTGATGAAATACATCACAAGATTGTTTGATACTATTCTTTTGAAATTTACGTTTATAATAAGGTTTGAACCTACAAAAAATATATTACTTTTTGGTTGTATTTACAATAAACATTGGGTGTGCAGGGGATTGGAGAGATCCACAAGGTTGTGGACATCTGTTGTATTGTATCATAGTACCACAACCCAGTGCCAGGGTTGTTTTTGTCTCCCCCGCACCCCATTACAGTACATATAGAAAATTTAAAGATTGAAAGTCATTGAATGCATTGGGAGTGCACTAGGACTATCTAGATTTGGTTTTTTGGCTATATCCCCTAGCAATAGGGAGTGGCACAAAAATCCTAGTAGCACCCATAAAAGATTAGTGGCATTTTTGCAATGTCATTTTCGAAATTCAATTCGCTCACAGAAAAACATGCCATCACATTAGCATTTGATGCGAAGGAAGCAGATCGAATATTAGGCCTTTTGAAAGACATAGAAAGAAGCATACCAACAACCACTAATCCAGAAAAATTAATAACCCAGTTGGAAAGAGTCATTAGGCGAGAAATATCACAAAAATTACATGCCACCACGTTGGCCCAATATTACCGAGCGCAGCGCATACCAAGAGGCCTCCGTGTGTACTTAAGACCTACCCTATGTAGAGAAAACGCTGAATTTGTAAGGAAATGGGAACAGATCTTGAATAAATGTTCACTTGATTTGATTTTATTAACTATAGAAGAATTAGCAAAATCCGTCAATACTCTGGACACGGAAATCAAAGAATTAACGGAACAATTGAGTACATTCAAAAACAAAGAAGATCTAAATAAAATCTTGGAGGAGGTTAACGAGTCATTAGAACATTATAAGAAGGAAATAGAACAACGTAAAGTGCGAAAATTTAGGAGAGACACCCTAGATTATCTACAAGATATAGTGTACACGTGGCAGAAACACTACGCACAGCGGAAACCACCACCCTCTAAGAGACAACCTACTAATCCGAAAGCACGGGAAGAAGACGTAAGCAATCCAAGTAGCGAAGCACCGAATAGCGGAGAAGACGACACCAACGCAGAGAATATCCGCTCACACGCTACAAATCTCCACACATCACAAATACCAACAACTTCAGATGCTGAACCGATTTCTTTTTTAGAAAAAAGACAACAAGAAGAGGCAAAAAGAAACCTCAGGCCAAAAAAGAAACCAAACAACTAGTAGTTAATATTTCGAGTAAACCATTGACCAAAGAACAAATGGACACCCTAAATTTAGGCTTGTCATTTATACCAACACAAAACTCGAATTTATTGGAAGAGAAAGTTAACTTGCACAGACTAACCAGGAAGATGCGACTCAAAGTATTTTTTGACACACAGATACTAACGAGCGAACCACCGGAAGAACATGAATACTTGGAGATAAAACCACGGAGCAAGTTTGACCCCCAAGTGAACAATATCGGCATTAAAATGTTCGAGGAACAAATGCAGAAAGACCTCAGTAGGGTCAATTTCACTAAAATCAAGCACTACAACATTAGAAGACACCAAAGTCAGCTAATTAAAGAAATAGCAGATGATCCATGCCTCACCTTGAAACCAGCGGACAAAGGAGGAGCCATCGTGATAATGGATTCCACATACTACGACACCAAAATTAAGGAATTACTAAATGATGAAGATACTTACGTAAAGATTGGACAGGACCCTACTCCACAGATTGCCAAGATCATTCAAACAACACTAGACAAAGCATTTGAAACAGGTTGGATTTCTGACAAAACAAGAAAATATATGACCCAGGAATTTCCGATTACTCCGGTGTTTTATGGACTTCCAAAGATCCACAAGAATTTACAAATGCCCCCGTTAAGACCAATTGTCGCAGGCACGGATAGCATATTCAACCCACTTGCAATTTATTTGGAGAAAGCCTTACAACCACTGGTACAAGCCACCACAACGTACCTAAAGGATACAACTGATTTTTTAAACAATTTAAACAATCTACCGGAAATCAGAGAGGATGACATACTAGTGTCTTTTGATGTCCAGAGTCTCTACACGTCAATACTCCACCACGATGGACTGAAAGCTTTGGAATGGACATTAATGAATACCGATAACTGGAAAGCGAATAAAGTACTCGTATTGGAGTTGAGTAAAATTATTCTAGTTAATAATTATTTCAGATATGGAAACCAATTTTACTTACAAGCGGCAGGAACCTCCATGGGGTCATCTATGGCCCCAGCGTATGCCAACCTATTCATGTACAACCTAGAAATGACCCTCATATTACCTGAGCCAAGATGGAAAACACACCTGATTATATGGAAAAGATTCATAGACGACATCTTCGTGATCTGGAGGGGAACAAAAAGTGAGGTGGAAGAGTTTTTGGAATATCTAAACTCCATACATGACAGAATTAAATTCACTATGGAGATGGGCACACCCAGACTACACTTCCTAGATGTAGAATTGGAAATTGGAACAACTGGTATAACAACGAATATATACCACAAGAAAAAGGATGTCAACAATTCTCTACATTTCTTGAGTCACCATCCCGAACATTTACGCAACACCCTACCATACAGCCAATTTCTTCGTTTGAAACAGATCATATCTTCTCCAACCACATTGGAAGAAGCCAACCTGGCTATGACCGCCAAATACAAGAAAAGAGGCTACCCAGCAAACATTATTGAGGTAGCTAGAGAGAAAACGGAAAGAATATCACAAACTGAACTACTAATTCCGAAAGAGAAACCAGAAGGATTTCCCTTTATTTATGCGTTACGATACTCAGGACAAAGTCATCATATCACAAGGATGATCAAGAAAAATTGGAGAATAATTGGAATGGATCCACAGTTGAAGAGACTGTTCCCCAAGCCCCCAATTATAGCCTACAAAAGGGGACGCAATTTCAAGGACGCATTAGTTAAAGCTGGAAGACCACCCATGGAGAAACAATCCACTTTGAAACCAAGAAAGTCAGGGATGTTTGCATGTTTGAACTGTGGTCATTGTAATAACATAATGAGAGGTAAACATGTGAGACATCTATATAATGGAACTAAAATCAAGCTAAGAGACTATGCCACATGTGACACTAAGTCGGTGATCTATGGATTGAGTTGCCCTTGTGGCATCTTTTACGTAGGACAGACAAACAGAAAAGTCAAAGAAAGATGGCATGAACATAAAAGTAACATCAGAACCAAAAACACAAGGTCACCTGTGGCACGTCATTTCGACGAGAAGAAACACAGTGTAGCTCAATTGAAGGTAATAGTCCTAGAAGTAGTCAAAAAAGCAACAAGGGGAGCGAATCATACCAAAAGGTTGAACCAGAGAGAAATCTATTGGGTAGACAGGCTGAGTAGCTTAGCCCCTAGGGGCATGAACGAAGACTACAACCTGGGAGTATTTTTGTGAATATTGTTGTAAATGTTGTGGATGAATCTTCTAAGCACAGTATTGAATTGAGCTGGAAGAGGGATGCAACATGCAATGCATAAATAACGTTAATAGAAATCAGAATGTGAGCACACCTTTTCATCCTATAATTACCTACTTATTAAATATATGAACTATGAAGGTACGAGATCAGGGTACTGCACAGTACAAAAAGATTTCATGAATTAGGAGATGAGTATATAGTTGGACATTAGAGAATTTAAGACTAAAGTACACTAACGCCTAGTGGAATCTTCTAATTTTCGTTCCGATAAACGGCGAGATTAGTCACAATTTTCTACACGGAATACACTTTCAATTCAGATCATATTGACAGTGAATCATCATGATCTAGACATCCATAGTCATTATCACCTCTATAAACTGGTGACACATATGAATATCAACTTGTTGATACTTATTTAGACTACACGAGCGTGACGTCATCACGCCGCCGCGTGATGTCACCACGCAAATACGTCATCACCGTGACGCTTACATAAACAAAAGCGGCCGTTTTGCGGATATCTTTTACCGCGGCAGCTTAGCAAGATTAGGAAAACGAACTGAGGTAAGCACTAGAACGCCCTAAAACCATGGGGAATTCAGAACCATATGTACATAACCATTGAGGACTTCATAGACTGGAGCATGAGTTCTAAACTCAATGAAGAAGTAATTCCATATTAATTCTCTACAGATTCACCATCGGGTGTAAAGTTAACCCACTCGAGTAGGAGGACAATTTGAATACCCCTTACTAGAACAAGGACATATATCATCGGATTATGGTACCGGTTGATCTCCTGAACAAAAATCTTCTCTTTAGAACATTGATTGAAGAATACTAACGTAGGAGAGAGACATCTGAGCACCCATTGGTGCATCAGCTGAGGACAGCAAACAGGTAACTCTTGAACCATTGGTATTACACCATGACTCTTATTATCCACATATGGGTTTTTATCACAAGAACCTTTCTGGAAGTGTAAATAATAGTAGGTTCATCCTTATATTTATTCTTTTAACCTTACAGGCCGATTTCACTAGCATAACAGAAACGGTTGCTATAAGAAAGAACACAGGTAATTATGAGATGAAAATGAATGACAGATATAAAACAAGAAAATGTAAATGTAACAGATGAGTGACAATACTCTATTTACTTATTTGTTGTAGATGTGATAACTGCACATGAAAAAGGATAGACAACTCCTGAAGAAGGGGATAGAATACCCCGAAACGCGTAGAGACACATAATCTAATATTGGATGTTCAATAAGAAGTATTATTGAAAGGAATGAAAAACTATCTGATATTAATGATTTGAATTTGTTTATCCATACCATGTTGAAACAAAACATAAGTCATAAGCTAATACCAATTTCGAAATGCACTTTGTTTGAATAATAATGAAGATTGGAAAAGAATGTTCTTTTTACTATAAATTGATTGATGAAATACATCACAAGATTGTTTGATACTATTCTTTTGAAATTTACGTTTATAATAAGGTTTGAACCTACAAAAAACATATTACTTTTTGGTTGTATTTACAATAAACATTGGGTGTGCAGGGGACGGGAGAGATCCACAAGGTTGTGGACATCTGTTGTATTGTTCCATATGGCTTTTATCAGCAGCTCCCACCACCTTCTTGGGTGGTTTTACAGGGAAATCCCATAGAAAATGCCCAGAAGTTCCGCAATATAGACACAATTGCATTTGCCATCTCCTTTCTCTCGCCTTCTGGGTTAAGGGCCCTTTAAACCCTCCGATTTCAATGGGTTCTGAAGCATCTGCTCCTTTTGGTGTTAGCGTGGGTTTTGACCAACACCCGATTCTCAAACTTGGCTCGATCAGTCTTTCTGTTCTGAAGTCTGTGCTCTAACTGGACCACTAAGTCTATATATTCAGCGCAGTCTTGAGGTGGGTTCACAACTTGAGCCAAGACATCCTTGAGTTCTCCTCAAAACCCTCGATGAAATAACGTGATTCGTTTTACCTCGGGCCATCCATTTTCCACTATCAACCTATTAAAGGTCGTGATGTAGGATAGAAGGTCCTGGTTACCCTGTCGTAGGGACAAAAGTTCGTTATCAAGGGCCTGTCCTTGGGAGTGCCGGGCAAATAGTTGTTCCATGCTCATTTGAAAGCCCTGAAAATCCCGAAGAATTGGGTCATCCTGAGTAACTAGTGGAATTGACCATTCAGCTGCTCTGCCGCTGAGATATGACAATACAAAGGCTACCTTGGCTTGATCGTTTGGGAAGGCTCCAGGTCAGCATAAACAGTGCAAGAGGCATTGGTTCATAAACATGACAAACCTTTTGGGGTCCCCAGCAAAGCGTTCGGGCGGAGCTAATGGAATAGTTCCTGGTAGGTTTATTTGCACAGGGTTACTCGATGACACAGGAGCTGGATTTCCCCCGAGTCCTGGTAGGGGTGCTTGTCCGGCCTGGCTTTGCAGTAGTTGCCTAGCACGGTCATCAGTTCGCTCCTTTGACAAAATCAGTTCTCTCCTAAGAGCATTTCTTGACGGGCGGAATGCACTTCAGCCCTCAGTTCCCCTAGTAATTGGGCCAATTGGTCAGTTTCTGAGGTATCCATAATGCCCGGGTGGGAATTTGTGGGTAGGCTTTGCGTTCTGTTATGCTCACCTGGTTCCCACAGGGGCGTCGATCTGAACTGGACAGCTGCGGTCTCCACCAACATGACGCGTAGTGCCGAGATGACAGACTGGACTGGCCCACCTAGCTTCGTTTGCTTGGCCCGTAGGAGTATTCTTCTGCAAATGGAGAAAGGGAATTAACCACCCGTGGAGTTGAGCGTAAACCCCCCCACCCCCGCTGTTCTCCCCACTGATCACCTTTAATATCCCCTCTTATAGTCTCACCTGATGGTTTGAAAAGATGAGCTCTCCATCCTGCATTGAGCGCAGGGACGCGTAGATAACCAGTTGCTTCACTGGTTCGAAGGGATTGGTGAGTTCCAGAACAATATTGACTCTGAGATTTCCGGCAAGACCCCATAAGTATATAGTTCATAAGAGTTCAAATGTCTGACTTTCACTCTTGTCCGATTCCTTGCAGGTTGCAGCTTGACCCTAGTGAAGAGTTCCTCGTGGCAACCGGTAACATTCAGGTAAGGATTTGTATTATACAACACAGTTCAATAAAATAATGTCAGTATGTAACCTGTTGCTTTCTCCCTTATTCAGGTGCTGAGAGAAAGTATGAAGTCTCGGGGAATAATGCCTCCGGTGGTAAAATTAGTTAAGTCTATTGTGGTGAGGATTCCCCTTGTTTGTCCCTTTGTTTCACCTTGCTGTCCTTTTGTTCCCCTTAGGGGCCGGGGTACGGCAAAGATGTAGTGGAGGCTGTGCCGACCCGTGAAGAGGAATAGTACCCCCGGTGGTAAAATCAGGTAAGACTATGGGAGGTAACTAATATTGCCTCTGTTTATTCCCTTGGCTCGCCTTGCTGTTCTTGTGTTTCCCTTAGTCCCTTAGGTGCTGGAGTGCGACGGGAACATGCAGAAGGATGCGGTGGATAGTGAAGATGCTGCGAAGGCCGGTGAGTTCAGCGCGGCGCTGCAGCAGGCGAGGCGACGCGCGTAAACTAACTTCTTTCTTCCAGCTCGAAGGCGCGGTGGATCGGGAATTCAGGTAAGGATGAAAGGTATTGCTCTTGTTCTAACCTTTTCCCCTTCTTTCTCCCTTTTTCTAGGAGCTCCAGACTCAAGGCGGGTGTTGCAGAAGACTGGATGCAGACTTGCAGGCACGGTGAGCGTTACGCTGCTGGATGCAGAATAACGCGAAGCGTGTGCTGCTTTTCGGGCGTGGTTTAAATAGCCTCCAAAGTAGTCCCAGGTAAGTATTCCTCCCTGACCGCACCCAAGTAAAAAATAGTCCCAAGGTGAAGTAGTCCCTTACAAGCCTCTTTTGGCTTGGAGCTCTTGCAGCATGGTCTGCATCAGGTAGGTTTGCAGCATGGTCTGCATCAGGTAAGTTTTAATCTATGAGCCTGGCGCCTATGGTGCCAGGACTGACTCTCCATATGAGCCTGGCACCACAGACGCCAGGACTGCACCCAAATGGCCCCTAGCAGGGGTTGTTGGGCTTGCCTGGAATAACTTGATGCCTGCTTCCGGGGCTGCTGGACTTGATCTGGATCCCCGGGGGTAGGCCTCATGACAGGAAATACATTATGGGCGGTATTGAATGTGTCACCGCTGATTGTAAGATGCTCGCTTTGTATATATGTAACAGTTGTAAAATGCTCGCTCTCTTGCATCCCTCGGGGTCTGGAGACACACGTCGCGGGGTGTGAGACCCAGTTGGCCAACTGAGACTATTTGCTTTGCAATAAACCCTAGCTTTAGGGAATACAACCTCATGTCTGGCATATCAGTTTGTGTGTGGTGATTGTGCCTTGTTTCTATATGTGAGGGTCCCCTGGGGGCCACATCAAAATTTGCGCCCGAACAAGGACCCTCCCCCACTTGTTCCATCGTGTACGTTGTAATATAAGAAAGGCAGAGAAAACGGCGAGGATGAGACGGTCGAGACGGTCGAGCCGGGATCAAGAGGTGTTCGGGGCGCCCCTGTGAAAGTGATGAGAGACTCCTTTGCAGATCTGTACACAGCTGATCCCTGATCGATGTGTCCGGCCAGAGAACAAGGAGGCGAGAGTCCCGAAATGAGGCAGAGTGAGCCAAGATACGCAGACTCGACAATTATTGGTTGTGTCAGTATACAGACGAATTGCGTCTTGAAAGACGACTTGATTGATCAGGTGAGTCGTGCCCTGATTCGAAGTAACCCTGATATTTGTTGAGAGTTGATTTTGCAAAACACCCAGCATAAGGTTTATTAGCCAAGGTTAAGGTTAAAACATGCCTGGGGTATTGTCCACCTTAGTGGGATTTTTCCACTGCGGTAGACAATCTTTGGAAACTGGCCAGGTTGCGCCACCCGTGGGGTCGCCGGCGTATGAGATGTATGTGAAGTATGGTGTAGGGGCGATAATGTTTTGTGAGATTTGGCATAGGCAAAGCAGAAAAGAAGAAGATTTACAATGGCCGAATCCGGGGAGTTTTGAGATTTTGAGGATAGATTACTTAGAAAAAATGCTGTTGAAAATGAAAACACGTCCTGCAGCATTTGATGTCCTTAGAGACTGGAGAAAGGAAGCTATGCTTCGTTGGAAATGCAGAGAGAAGAATGCGCGCAGGCATAAGTCAAAAACAGAAAGAGTGAAAGAAAGGCAGGAGGAGGAGTGGGATGAGAGTTTGAGAAAATCAGACAGATGTGGTCAGTTGAGTATAGACAAGAAACATCCACAACAAGAGCTGCATTCATCAGATGAGTTAATAAGCAAAATATTAACTGAAACAATGGCGAGAACGCCCAAGAAGAGAGACTAAGAAGGCCGCACCAGTGTCTATTGCTCAGCCCTTCTTCAGTTGCTCAGCCCCTCCCTATTGTTCAGATCCCAGAAAAGCCACAGGTCATACCGTTAGCACCTCCCATTAGCCAACCAGCGCCGAAGCAGTTACTTCCCGTTCCCGTTGTCCCATCCGCACCTCCCCCTATTGAACTAGAACTCACTGAAAGGAGAGAGGGGACGGGACAAAGTGAATGTACTAGATTGACCCGTAGTGCGATTAGCAAGGAGAGAAAACGGGAGTTGCAAGAACAGGCAGAGATGTATATGGACGGAAATGATGAAACGTCGCCGCTGGCTTCGATGTATGATTTCAGGAGGAGCAATGAAAGACAGGTATTGTTGGAATGCATGGGGGAATATTTAATGGGGAGATGGGAGCAGTTAATTGGGATGGTACCACCACAGCAGTTGTTGGATTTGAATGCGTTGGCACGTTGCAGAGAGAGAGATGAAGAAATAAAGGAACATGTAGACAGGCTTTTTGAATTTAAGAATGAACTTGATGATGCATATGATGAAATGTTTTCCATGCCAGGGTATAGGAATAAAGATGTAAGGAGAGACAGGAGGGAGGCGATACCCTATGTACAGCGGCGATTTCTTTTGCCGTCAAGACACGCGAGTGAAAAACTAAAAATATGTATACGAGAGGCGTTAAAATGGATTACAGATCCTAGTATTCCCACAATGGAAATACATGAAATATTTGATGAATACCCCTTGCCAATGAAAAAAAAAGCACTGCAGACAATGGTTGAATATTTACAGGACAAAGATATAGATGATAAGAAAGCTAGCCCCCCAGAATTGATGGCGATATACAAGAGAGCATTAGAACGTGGAACAGGAGAAACAGCCTTATCACTTGATTTGGGAATAATACTGCATATGAGAGAAGGGGGAGGAAAAGTGAGTGCGGCATTTCCCATGAGAGAAGTCACACCTACTTTTGTGCCTAAAGTAGAGATTCCTGCAACAGGCGACCAACCAGCACAGGTAACGGAAGCACATTATACAGCACAATATATGCACGTCCCCTTCTCCAGAAAAGAAGTGAATAATATTTAACAGACGGTTACCGATTTAAGAAAGAATCCAGCAGGATTCTATAAGGAAATAGAGTCCTATTTGAGATCGTCCATGTTCACTATGAATGATATAGATTTAATATTCCCATATTCCCAGTAGTTGTGCCAGCAGATATATGGAAGCAAATAAGGAAAGTAAATGATGTGGTGGCCTATGGTGCCACTTGGGAAAATTTAGTAGCAGAGATAAGGGTACGAAAGCGGGAGAAGAACCATCGCCAAATATGGCAGCGTTACCGGCACGGATAATACAAAAATTGAAGGAAATAGTTCCAGAGAAAAGAATTGTATTGGACAAATTGACTGCATGTGTTCAGGGCAAGGATGAGTTATCTACAGATTATTTGAATAGATTTGAAGAACTATTTACAGATTTTAGTGGACAGGATGTAAGCACAGAGGCAGGCAAAAGATTATTTGTCGATAAGTATGTAAGAGGGTTAATTCCTCCAATTCAAAACTTGATAATGACATCAGAAAGTGCATGGCAAGCAAAATCGTTGAGCGAAGTATTGCATATGGCTCAGTATTATGAGAACAGAGTGAATACAGAGAAAGAGAAAGAGGAAAAGGATAGGGTGAATTTGAAAACAAGGGTGCTACTTCAGCAAGTGGCGGGACATGATAGAGGGAGAGGGAATGCGCAAGTAAGAGGTAATTCGAACATTCAAGGAGGGCCTATGGGACTAAATCATTGTGTGTATTGTACAGAAGAGGGTCATTGGAGAGCGCAATGTCCACATTTACAAATGAGGAATGGGTATGGTCAGAGAAGACAGCATAGGGGACACCCGGGAGGAAATGGACAGAATAGAAACAATATGCAGCAGCAACAGCATTAGAATAATCAAGGAAATGGTACTCAGAAAAAAAACCAGGTCCAAAATCAGACTGCTTTTAGCCAGAATCAGAATGAGCGAAACAAAGGGAAGGGCGGGAACATGTTCGATACACAACCCAATACGTATTATAGTAGTGACTACACATCAGATGATGTGTTGTATCCGCAATAGGACAGCCCAAGACAGGGGTCGGAACCAGTGTCTATTCCCGTGAATCAAAAAGGACCCTACGTAGAAATGAAAGTCGGGAATAGAGAGCACAGCTTTCTCGTAGATACAAGGGCGCAAAAGTGCTTGATAGACCATCACTTGGTTCCGGAAATACCACTGTCAGGGCAAGGGAATATTTCAGTAGGGTTCGCAGGTACCCCAGTAATCAATCCAGTGACCCAATCAGTACCAGTAACATTAGGTCCATTCACTGAATATTGTCAATTTCTATTAACAGAAAATTGTGGGGAAAATCTTTTGGGATACAATTTATTGAAAAAACTGAGTGCAGTTATCCATTGCACTCCTGATGGAGTGTTCTTTACAATTTTGCCACAGAATGTACCAGTGTCTGAATTTTTGTCCAAATCTTTGCCAGGAGAATTTAGTAATGTGCCAACTTGCATATGGGCGATAAATGACAATGATGTGGGATGCTTGAAAATAGAGCCAGTAAAAATTGTTCTAAAAGAGGGAGTAACGCTGCCGCGTATTCCACAGTATAAAATTTCAGCAGAGGGAGAAGAGGGATTGAAAAGTATAGTTTCAGATTTGGTAAAACTGGAGGTGATTGAAGAGATTACAGGCAGTACATGTAACAGCCCGATTCTCCCGGTGTATAAGAAAGGAGGTAATGAAGTACCATATCGTTTCATAATTCATCTGCGGGCATTAAACAAAGTGGTTGACCCTCAATTCCCATTGGTCCCAGACATCACCACGAATTTGACAATGATCCCCACCTCGGCAGAATACTTTAGTGTTATAGACTTGAAGAATACATTCTTCAGCATTCCAGTACACAAGGATAGTAGATACCTTTTGCCTTTACATTAGGAGGACAATCATTTACATTCACGCGCATTCCACGGGGCTACACAGAGAGTCCGAGTATTTACATCAGGGCATTGAAAGAACAGCTAGATATGCTAGAATTACTGGCAGGTTGTGTATTGTTACAATACATAGATGATTTATTGATCGCTGCTGATACAGAGGAGATTTGTAAAAAAAAGTACTGTTTTATTGTTGTCACACTTAGCAGCACATGGCCATAAAGCAAGCTTAAAGAAATTCCAATATTGTCGAAAGGAGGTGGCTTATTTGGGCTACCTACTTTCGAGAGAGGGGAGAAGACTGACGCCAGAAAGGATAGAGAGTATCTCTGATATGCCTATTCCAAAAACACAGAAAGGAGTCAGAGCTATAATAGGCATGGCTTCTTATTGCCGGCAGTGGATTGTGAATTTTGCGTTGATTGTGAAGCCAATGGTGGCATTGACCAAAAAGGATGCTGTGATGCCTTTGCAATGAATAAAGAATGTCAGAGAGCATTTGATCTGCTCAACACTGCATTGTGTTCTGTTCCAGTTTTGGGCACACCAAACTATGAAAAAATGTTCAGATTGTTTGTGCATGAGAGTGAAGGCTGCGCGTTGGCTGTTTTGACACAGGAACAAGGTGGAAGAAATAGGCCATGCGGCTATTTTTGTTCCGCGCTAGACCCTGTAGCGCGCGCACTACCACATTGTTTGCAAGCTGTTGCAGTGGCTGCTGCATCAGTGAAACAGACTGAAGGAATGTTGTTGGGGCACACCTTAATTTTGATGGTGCCACCTGCCATAGACGTTCTATTAAACAGAACGCAGACACAACACCTCACATCTGCTAGATTGACTAGATATGAAATTGTTCTATTTGCGCTACACATCCAAATTATGAGGTGTAGCCCTTTGAATCCTGCAGAATTAATGCCACTGCCCACAGAAGAATTAGGTGAGAATGAATCACCTCCCCATGATTGTTTAATGGTCATGAGGAAGAAACGAAAGAAAGAATTGATTTAACAGATACCCCACAAAAATAGCCAGATGAAGAACTGTTTTGTGACAGCTCCTGTTTTAAATTACCTGATGGCACATCAACTGTTGCCTATGCTATCACTACACTGAAAAGTATTGTAGAAAGCAAAAGAATCCCCTACAACTCCATACAAGCAGCAGAGATAATAGCGTTGACCAGAGCCTGTGAGATCTCTGAAAATCTGAGTGTAAACATATATACTGACAGCCAATACGCCTTTGGCGTGGTTCATAACTTTGGCCGACTCTGGACTGAGAGGGGTTTCTTGACATCACATGGAGCCAGAATTCAACATGGCCCTTTGATTGTACGATTGCTGTCTGCACTTACGTGTCCAAAGCGCCTAGCAATAGTGAAATGCGAGGCGCATAAAAAAGTAGCATGTAAAGTGGGAGAAGGAAATGCATTTGCAGACAGGATTGCGAAGCAAACTGCCACTGATTTGAATACCAAAATGTTGACAGTACAGTCGGAGGAAGTGCCCTGCATGACAGAAAATGGAATTGCTACTGTTAAAGAGATGCAGGCAGAAGCCACTGCTGATGGATACATGCAACGCAGAAGATCCCATCGCCGTTGAAAAAACTGTCTGATCGAGATGACCAAAAAGAGACAGCGGCCCCAGAAATGAAAGAAATTGTTGTCAGTTCTTTGCTACAAAATCTGTCTGATCCTGAAGTAAAGCCTGAAATGAAGCCTGAAAAGGAGAAAGGGCAAAGAATGCCCCAACGTGGTCCAGCAGAATCTGCATCACTGCTGGGTGACACGAAGCCTGAATCATCACTCTGGTGCCCATCATCTGTCATTACGCCGCAGGCTGACTCCGAGCCTACGTCTGGAAGTGCACCCGCACTTTTTATTGATCACATGATACCAGGAGCGAGGCGGAATAAGTTACAGCCTCGAAAGAAGGAGTGATCAAATCTTCATTTTGTTTGATCTTTGTTGCCTCTGTTTCCCAAAAGATGGATGAAGTGGGAACCAGAGGCTTAGGGGAGAGTAGCGTGAGGGTTGTGCAAGTCGGACAGCTCAGTAACGCGGCTCCCCGGTGCTAAAAGAATCCATGTGTAGATCACCCCTCATGGACAAGAGGGGTTCATATGGTACGAAGGCAATTGATAACTGCTCTGGAGTTCTTTGAGCAATGTGCAGATGCACAGAAATCTTGCCCAACGTATAGCAAATCAGGCTGCTGAGAACTGGCAGAACAAACTGTTGACATTTCCGAACGTATTGACATTTGAACGAGTGCAACGATAAGAGATATTCACGACAAACATTATTGGAGAAGAAGGACCGCAAGTTAAAAAAATGCTGGGACCAACTTTTGCCCCCTCCTGCACCACTGCTGATAATGAGTTAACTATAGAGACTGGAAGGTTACAAAAAAGAAATTGCTGAAAAAATGGTATGCTGATCTTAACAATAGTCATGTGTGTGATGAGTATATCAGACCCAATAATGACAGTACTGGTATTATGGTACTTAGAAGAAATACACCCGTTGGAAGTGCTCTTGCCTATTAGAAACATCTCCACTACTGAAAGCCCGGCCCATGTGATTACTTACACTTTGTCCCCAATGGAAGAAAGACACAGGGAAGGCTATGGAAATAACACATTATTGTTAATTATGAATATGACTCACTCAATACTGAGAAAAAAGAATTGTTGGGTGTGTGCCCACTTGCCACAGCATGGCAGTAAGGGAATAGGTTGGTATGTGCAGCCACTGAGTTCTGCATGCTGCGCGTCATTGAGTGCATTATATTATGGGAAATGGAACAAAAGTGAAACTGGTCAATTAGGCAGAACAAATATGAATGGATTTGAGGAGATTATTATGAAACCTGTAGGTTGTTCTGTATTTCATAAAGCATGATTGATCACACCAGTAGTGATGCAACAAGACAGATTATGTGTGCCCTATAAATCATCTGTAATCACGTTTCATATGAACCCAGAAGGAAATAAAGATACAGTGCCCCCCTCCTATACAGTAAACTACAGTCCACGCTTTGTCCCCTTTTGCCTAAGGAAAAAGGGCTCCTATTCGGTGGGGACATTCACTAGATGTATGAATATAGCATTCCTTGATAGAGAGGTAGAACCAGTTTATGTAGGTGACCCTGTTTATTTCATATGTGGAGAAAAAGCGTATCCCTGGTTACCTAGAAACTGGGGAGGTACTTGTTACTTGGGACTTCTGTTCCCGGGGTTATTCCTTTCAAGAACAGCAGATATAGCCAAATTGTCCAGGTCAAGACCACGGTGAGATGGGGAAGGAGGTTTGATCGCAGAAGACATCGCAAAATCATTTATACCATTCTGGGGCCAAGCAATACATTTTTATATATAAGAGAACTGTCCAGAATATTAGAGAAAACAATAAATGGAACAACAGATATATTATACAATATGACATTAGAGGAAAAAGGAATTAGATTAATGACACTCCAAAATAGGATGGCCCTTGATGTAATTCTGGTTGGTCGTGGGGGAGTTTGTAAAATCGTGGGATCAGCATGTTGCGTATTTGTAAGCGACTCCGGCCCTACGATTTTTGAAGCAATAAGAAAGCTGCACGTTTTGAGCTCTGACCTTCACCCCCCAGAAGGAAGTTGGGAATTGATCATAAGCTCCTGGTTATGGGAAGTATTACGCTCATGGGGATGGAAATTAGTCGCGATCCTAGTAGCAGTGCTAGGTATATTCATGCCATGTTGTTGTTGTATACACTACTTACCTATAATTTGCACTGAAATAAGTGAGGAGCGTGTACAGAAAGTAACAAAAAAGAGCACTATTAAATCAGATACTCAAACAAATGATGAAATGAAGACAGTAAAAGAATTCATGTCAATTAATATTGATGACAACGAGGAGGAAACTAGTAGTATGCAAAATTCAGAATCAGATACTTGGTCATCGGAAGAGGATGCAATGTACGGATGAGGCGTTTGGCATACGTCCAAAAGGAGGGTTTGTCAGTCCAGAAAAAGTAGATACCCCTCAATAATGGAGGCAATGTATTTTGTTGGCCGAAGACCAACCGCCTCATGTGTTTGGTATTAGAAATACAGGTCCATAAGCTTGACTAAAGCGCATCCATTTTGATGTGACTGAAATCACCATTTTGTTTTAACTTTCGCTTTTTTGCCTTCTGTTGAAACTGCTTTGCTGAAAGCTTATTTTGCTCCTCTATTACATTATTGTGCATGCATAGAGCAAGGCCGTGAGATACTTGTTGAAACATAACTTAGGCGACCCAGACAGAAATGCCCGGTCTCCTCCCTCACAAATCCTTGGAAGTAAGCAACAAGGCATTTAATCATTACACAGGTGCCAGCCAGTCTCGCTCATGTGGTAGAAATGGTAGTAACAAACAATTAATGGCTTGAATTATGCTCTTCTTTACGCCCCCCCTTCCCCGAGCCCTGTAGAGCCCTGGAGAGTGAGTTGACCCCTAGTACACAAATAGAAACTAGAAGATAGCGAGGCCTGAAATGTGTCTCTCCCCTGCACGCAGGAGCAATGTGCTCTCTAAAACAAAGAATTGTGTCTGCAGGCTCACGAAATTGCAAACTTTTGCTAAATGAATGTCTGAAGGTGTCATACTCGTCACAATTGTCAATCGTCGAACCCAATTCAAAGGAAATACATTATGGGTGGTATTGAATGTGTCACCTCTGATTGTAAGATGCTCATTTTGTATATATGTAAAAGTTGTAAAATGCTCGCTCTCTTGCGTCCCTCGGGGTCTGGAGACACACGTCGCGTGGCGTGAGACCCAGTTGGCCAACTGAGACTATTTGCTTTGCAAAAAACCCTACCTTTTGGGAATACAACCTCATGTCTGGCGTATCAGTTTGTGTGTGGTGATTGTGCCTTGTTTCTATACGGGAGGGTCCCCTGGGGGCCACATCAGTTGGATTCCGCACTTCGCTGTCCGTCTTTCTTGGAGAACTGCCGTGGCATCCTCCATCTCTGTCCTCAATGTTCTCTACCTCTTTTGTTTATGTCCCCAGGGTCTGGCCTCGTCATTATTGCCCCTCCACCACTTGCTTCCCACCACACTGAAAGTCCTCCTCCCACTTTGCCACCAGCTAATCATGCTTGCTTCGGCCTGCTGGGATCTGCTGTGCTGTGCCCTTTGTTACTTTCGAACAGCTCCTGTAAGAGGGAGTTCCATGCAAGTATCTTGGCTCCACTTTCACCCTCCCCCTTTGCAACGCTCCGGTCCACACTGACTTTTCAGCTATTGTGAATTTCTTCAGATCAGCCCACCACAGTTCTATTAATGGCCCCGTACTTGTGTTCCATTCCATTGCTATGCGGCGCTTCGCCAGTATACACATTAAGTCTTTCATTTTTGCAATATGAGTTCTCTGTTTGCCACCCCTCGGGTACAGGCCCAGTCAATGAGACTCCGACCACCACGCCTGCACTTGAATCCATCCTGCCGCTGCCCTATCTTTGACAGTGTCCCAGGAATTAGTTATCACCGGGCAGGACCAGAACATGTGCAGCATGTCCACCTACTCTGCCGCTAAGCATGGGCAGCTTCGGCTTTGCTGGCTTCCCATGGTAGACATTCTCTTGGGCATGAGGTATGCCTAGTGTATGAGATAGAGCTGCATTTGCCTAAATCTCGCTTTCCTGGAGACTTTCTTTGCATACCTGAAGGGCTCTGTGCCATCCTCATCAGTGAAGGTGTTTTGAAGTTCCTCCTCCTATCTGACTCTCGCTTGCAGCTCTTTCGCATTGTTGTTGCCCAGGAGCAGTTCATAGAGTCTGGATACTGTATGTCCTCCTTCCGACACAGCATACCATGCATCCAGCTCCCCTTTGGTATCCTCCTCCTCGGGTAAGGACTTCCACCTCTTCCTGATTGTCCGAACCAATCTGTTGTACAATAGAAATTGGCCTCTATGTGGATCCTGCTTTTCCTTTCGGGTCTGGAAGTTCACCCAGTGTCCTTCTCTCCATAAGTCCCCATTCTGGGCCACTCCCTTCTCTTCCCACTGTGCACGATATGTTGGTAGAGACTCTGTGTGGGCGTCTACTAATCCTGCAAGGGGAATTTGCCTGGAGTCAGGGTCTTGCATCCCTCGAGTTTTCCATGCCCTCCTCCATAGGGTCAGGCCCAATTTGACCATACTGAGTAGTGGTTTGGTTATGGATTCATCTATCCATGGACCTCCCTGAGGTACTATTGTTGTATTTCTGGCTGAAAAAGCAGTGTGTCTATGGATATGTCATCTACCAGCCACCTAACCACAAATTATAGTTGTCCCGCCAAGTAATAGCGTTCAAAGTCTGGCAGCCTGATCCCTCCCCATTCATAATCCCTTTGTAAAGTGTTCAGTGGTAGTCTGTTCCTCCCTCCGCCTCACTGGAATTCCCTTGCCATTGTGTTGAGTTGTTTGAAAAAGGACCCGGGAATGTTGTATGGGATGTTAATGAAATAGTATAGCAGGCGGGGCAGCACCGTCATTTTCAGTAGGACCGCTCTCCCTATCATCCCCAGTGCGAGCATCTTCCAGAACTTCATTACTTTACTTATTTTGTCTAGGGCCACCTGTGTGTTAGCTTTATGGGTCACTGTGGTGTGGGGTTGTGATGTATGTCCACTCCTAAATAGCGAACGGTGTCTGGCATCCATGTGAGGCCTAAATTGGGCAGCTGGTCAGGGGTAGCCCATCTCAAATCCGCTAGGGGGAAGAGCTACGATTTCCCCTTATAAATAGTGATTCCCGGCAGTCTAGCGAATGCACTCAAGGCTTCTAGCAGGTCCGGCAAGTGTACCCGTGGGTTCTCAACATAAAGGAGCATGTCGTCGTTGTATATCGAAATTTGGTGTACAACCCAGGCTATTTCTATTCCAGTATCCTTGTACTCCGCCCTGAAGAAAGCCGCAAATGGTTCTAGAGCCAGTATATATAGCATCAGGGATAGTGGGCATCCTTGCTTCGTGTCACTGCATATTTCCCACCCCTTTGAGATGTGTCTGGCCGTTTTCACCCTTGCCCTGGGATCCCTATACTGGAGGCTTATCCAGATGGGGAATCCTTCAACTAGCCCAAAGTGGGCGAGCGCGCTCAGGAGCCAGTTACAGTTAACAGAGTCAAAGGCTTTTATGGCATCAAGTGACCCCACCGTGCATTCTCTCTGTCTATGATTCATACTGAATATTACATGCTGGAATCTACGCAGATTCCATGTTGTGTTCCTCCCCGGTACACATCCTGTTTGGGTGCACCAATGTAGGTATGACTCGTTTGAGTCGATTGGCTAGGGTTGCCGTCAGGATTTTGTAGTCCTGATTTAGCAGGGAGATCGTTCTGTAGGAGCCGCACTTAAGAGGCGATTTTCCTGTTTTTAATATATGTACTATAATGGATTCTGACAGGCCCTTCAGCAGTTGTCCCCTTTCGTATGCCTCCTCATACATCTCTAGCAGTCGTGGGACTTCTTTGTATTTCTTATAAAATTCCCTGGGTAACCCATCAGGTCCCGGGGACATGCCTGTTGGAGGATGGGCTATAGATACGGCTGTCAGTTCATCCACCATGAGGGGTGCTTCCAGTGTCTGCTCTTGCTCCTCCGTTAGTTTAGGGAGGTTGATCTCCTCCAGGCCATCGGCTATGTCTCCTGGCCTGCCTCCTGGTTCGGGTACAACTTTTCATAGAATTGTGAAATTACCTTATTTATCCCCTCCTAGGTCCTCACTTCCGTCCCCTGCTCATCTTTAATTGCGTTTATCATGTTTATCATGTCGTGTCTGCTCTCCTGCCTGGTGAGCTAGGGTACGAGCCTGCTGGGCTTATCCCCTTCTGCATGTAGCCTCTGTATATATTTCCGATAGTCCAGTCTCCCCAATTTTTCCCAAATGGTGATGCACTGCAACGTCAGCATAGTGAGTTCCTACGGTTCTTCCCCTTTCGTGCCCGCCCATGACTCTAGGCATTCTATCTCCCTTTTCTATTTACCCCAACTCTGCCAAAATACTTCCCCTGAGTCCTCCTGCATTCCCCATCGCCGCTCCCCTGACCACCACCTTGAAGGCTTCCCAGACCATTCCCGTGCTGTCCATGCTCCCCACATTATGGTCGAAGTAGTTGTCTATCCTGTCTCTGATATGCTCTTGGAAATCCCCATCCGTTAACACCTCTGCCCTCAGTCACCATGTGGGAATGGGGCCCCCCCTGTGCGTGTGTGCCCATGTTGCTAACAGCGGGTCGTGGTCAGATAGCGTTCGTGCTTTGATGTGTAACCCTGTGAATTCCCCCAGAGTCTCCCTGCCCGTGAATAAATAATCTATTTCGGGTGTATGTCCTGTGTGGAGCGCAGTAGTGTGTGTATCCCCTCGTGTCTGCATGTACCTTCCTCCAGACGTCTTCCAGTACCAGCTGGTGCAGAATCTTCTGCAGAGCCCTAGCCAGCAGTGCTGGCTTCCTTTGCTTAATGTCAGATCTGTCCAGCTGCGGGTTCAATGTAGAGTTGAAGTCTCCTGCCCAGATAAATGACTCTTCCCTGTATGGGGCCAGTCGAGGTGTAAATGTCCTGAAGAACTCTGTTGCATCGTGGTTAGGGGCATATGTGTTTATCAGACACACCTCTCTGTTCTCCAACATTCTGTGTACAGTTACCATTTTGCCCTCTGTCTCTCTCTCCTGTTTTATGAGCTGGAATGGTACTCCTGGGGCAATCCATGTCGTTACTCCCCTGGCGTAATTAGAATACGTTGAGCTGTATATTTGTCCTCACCATTTTTTGGCGATCTTGGTTTGCTTTTCGGCTGTCAAATGCGTTTCCTGCAGCATTGCAATCTGAATGTTCACCCTGTTCTGCCAGGCATACAACCTTAGTCTCTTAACAGAGGCATCAGTCCCCTGACATTCCACTCACCTATGATGGATTTATCCTGACCCATGTATTTGCTATTTCCCAAGGCCTGTCTGTTCACATGGGCTTTTGCGTTGTTTTCTGTCTGGTGACAGGCTCTTCCGTTCCGTCTTTTACCGATCACCTCCATCTGGGGAGGTTCTGGCCCTTTCCCTCCATGTTGAATCTTGTCTGCACGGATTCTGTGCGGGACCGCATCCTTGCTGTACTTTCCTGACTTCCCTTGTTGGGATATGTCTCTGTTAGCCTACCTCTTGCCCCTCGACCATGTCCATGTTGCTTGGTGCTTCCTCCTCCATTTGTGCCTTCTCCCAGCCAACCGAACCACATACTAACTATAACTATAACTGTTAATAAATGCCCAGCCACCGTCCCCTTGCTCAGGCTTGACTGCTTTCCGTGTGCCACCCTCCTTCCTGTGGGCGCACTCGCTGCAGCGTGATGCCTCAGAACTGGCATCTGAAGTTCTGTTCCTTCTTGGGTTTCTATTTGCAGCGACCGGCGGCCAGCCCTCAGAGTTTGCGGGCTCCCGCTTATCAAACTGCTAGTTCATGTCCCTTTAATATGGTCCATTCGTCTTCTTCGTACTCTGTGCCTCATCGGGGTGCATTCCTGTTGTTCTGCTCGTTCCCAGCTCTTAGTTGTGGGATCCCCTGCTGATCCATCCACTCGTGGGCATTGGCCATGGTCTCGAAAATGTGTCGCCTGCCATCTTGTAGCACCTTCAACTTGGCAGGGTATAGCAGCATAAATCGCACGTTGGCAGTCCGCAGGCGCTCTTTGTCTACCAGAATTGTGCCCTTTGCTTTTGCACCAATGCTGTATAGTCTGAGTAAATAGTTATTCTGGCAGCCTTCCCTTGAGAATGCCAAGATCTTTTCCCGGTCCTTGAAGTTCATGATCTTTGCAATCATGGGTCTTGGGGGTGCCCCTGGGCGGGGTCTCCTGGTCAGTGCTCTATGTGCCCTCTCCACCACAAAGCCCTGAGATAAGGTCCCTGCCCCCACTTCTTGAAGCAGTAGATTCTCTATTTAGTTTGTTGGGTCTCTGCCTTCCTCCCCTTCTGGCAGTCCCACTCCTATGTTCCAGGGTACAAATGCGGTCCAGTGCCTCCTCCATTTGGGATTGGGTGGTCGTAATGTTCGCTGTGTTGCTTTGCACCTGCTGTTCTGCCATGTTCGCCCTCTCCACCAGGTTCCTTACATCTTGCCTGAGGTGCCCCACTTCTACGATCACTGCGTCCATTTTGAACTCCAGTGATGTTTTTAGGGCTGCTATGGCTTTGAGTATGGGGCCCTCCTCCTGCCCTTCCTCCAGTCTTTTGGAGTCGGATGTGCTCGTGCTGGCCTCTGGTGTCTCGGGCTGGGGTGCATCATTCTTCGGGGCGAACGCCTCCATGCTGATGTGTCTCTCTTTTCAGCCTCTCTGTTTATCTGGCATGCAGGTGCCAGTGGTTCTTGTGTATTTGTTCCAGGGCCCCAGCTTCCTCCTCTTGCGCATTTCGCTGTTGTTATTGGCAGGTGCCTTGGCAGTCTCCTGCTCTGTTTGCTGTGTCCGCCTTCTTCCCCCGACCGTTGCTGGGGGTTCGTGTCAGCTTTTGCCTGATGTGTTCAGGGTCAGCACCGTCCTGGGGGTATGTCTAGCGTCTTCTGTGTTGGGGTGGACAGCTAGTCCCGTGACCTTGACCAGTGCACTACCCAATTCCAGTAACTGTCGTCTTCTGGTGCTCTCCTCGGGTATACCGTCTTCCACCTGTGCAGGCTCTCACTTTCCCCTTCCTTCACTCTGTGTCACGTCTCACCGGCTCCGTAGTTGGGCGTCCTCTCTGCCGGTTGAGCTGCACTGTCCTCTCTTGCCATGGCACCGTTTTGGAGGCTGCAATGGTGCCTCGGTGTGATGTGTGCCAGTGCTTGCTCAAGGTAGTGCAACCACTTGCTGGTTTACTTGTGTGCAGATGGGGCGCCCGCTTGTTGCTTTAATTTTGTGCCAATCTTGTCACTCTTTATTGTGTGTCGTGCCTAGACTGGCACTGATTGCGTCAGGGCCACACTTTATTAACATAGTTCATGCTTTATTAACATGGCCGTCCCTTATGGCCATGTTTGCTTGTGTCAAGGCCCCCCTGCCAGGTGGTTGTTTCCTTCGTTATGGGCCGATGGACTGTGCCCTCCCATGTGCGGGTTGATATTGGTATGTGGGTGAAGCTCTTTCTGCCCCCTCGTGTGGCCGCCTGCTTTGTGGCAGTCTCTGGTGGGGAGCGGGTCCGCTGTGTCCAGTCCCCGGTCTCCTCTTCTTTGCATATGACCCTGCCAAATTGCGAGGTGTTTAGGCACCCACCCTCTTTGACTGTTACGTGCACCTCTCCGTTTCTCCTTAACAGTTCTGGAGGTTACCTTGATTTTTTGTGTGCCAAAGCAGGCCGGTGGTGATATGCTCTCTGCACCACCTTTCCTTATGCTCAAATTTGTATTCGCTGTCAATAGCGCTCAGGTGGTGCCTTCATTAAGGTTATAGTTGTTAGCCCCTTGTTCCTCTTGGCAACCCAAGTAAGATGCTCGTTGTAGCCCCCCCGCTCTGACACTATCTGTCAGTGGGTTGTGCTCTCCCACATCCAAGAGCTGTGCACTAGCGGGTAACAGGCATGCCCACTAAACCAGTGTGGGTAGTCCACTTGTGTCACAAACATTAGAATCCCTGGGCACCTCCACACACCTTCTGTTGCTGTGTCCCCCACCTCTTGTATTACTGCTGACCACTAGGTTGTTCGGCTACACCTCTGGGGCAGCGGTGGTCCTGCTTCCCCCTGAGCTTTAGGTTGTGCTCGCCATTGGCGCAATTGTCACAATGGATGTTTAGGGAGTGTGGTGGCTCTTAACCCCTTCCTCGATGGACCCAGCTGGTTACCTCTTGCCGTCCACCGCGCTGCATCTTCCGCTCAATACGCTGCTTCCAGCCTTTGATATATGCAGTGGTCTGGTAAACTGCTGCCTCTCCTTTAGCCCAGTTTCCGTGTGGCCATTGTTTCGTGCGCTTTATACTGCCGCCGGAGGGACCCTGCAGATGTCAGGCCAGTTTTCTCCTCAGCTGCTGTATCAATCCTTTGGGGCTCACAGCTCACCATCCCTGTGCGTAGTGTTGTGGGTTCCCGGCGTGACCCAGAATTTCGTTGCTGCGAGGCTTGTACGTCCTCCTGCACCCTTACACGGTCGGCCACGCCGGGCCCAGCTTGCTGTGGTGCTGGGTCCCCGGCCCGCGGTCAACTGGCGCAGTGCATATGGTATCACTGTCCCAGGGCCGGGCATCCCAGTTCTCCCTTTCGAGCCCCTCTGCTCACCCTCCTGTGCCTCGCGGTGCCTTTGCCAGCCTCACGGTTGCCTTCTGTTTTATTTGCTGCCTCGCTTCTGTCCATCCGCCTGGTCACAACGCTCCTCGTCTCTGTGCTTGCCTCTGCATGGGGTGTGCAGGCAACTCCTCTGCTTCCACGGGGTTGCTGTTGCAGTACACTGCTCCTGGAGCTCTCTGCTGTCCTCCCCGACACCGTTATTTCTCCCGCCTCCACTCTGCATCTTCCTGGCCAGCTCCACCTTGCAAGCCGCTCCTCAGCAAGCCAGATGGTATGTGCCCGCCATTTTGTTTGCCGGCGTGATGGCTGCTCCGAACCTCTTCTCAGCCGTTCCTCGCCACGTAATGGCTCAGGACTTTCCCCTGCCATTCTGTAGCCCCTTGGGCCCCCTTGGGCACTGTATTATTGCATTTCTGTTGATTTTTGTAGCGAATCAGGCCAGCTTCAGGCAATCTGTGTCAGGATCATGCCGGAGCTCTGAGGTACCGCTTCCTATCGCATGGAGGCCAAGCCACGCACCTGTCAATTCCACATGTATGTGATTAAGTATAATGACACTGGCCTGGTATGTTCTCAAGTGCACCTAAGTATATTGCACAACAATTTCAGTCGTTTGTTAGTCATCACAGTGCTAGACAAACTAAATTCAGAGATCTCAAACAGGGGTCACCTTACCGTACTTACCGAAGTTACTGAGGTTACTAGCAGGGAAAGATACTAACAGACTTCAAATCAACTTGTGCGGCAGCTACCCGCTACCCACAGCACATGAACAATGAACAGTCCATTGATATTGATACCACGTGTTTCTTGAAAAAGACACCAATTGAAGAGCTGGTCCTGCCGAACAGCGACTAGTACTTGAAAATGTACTTCACAATGAACAGCATTGCTCAGCAAAAAAGCCATCTTAAAATGGCTGACCTAATTACAACAGCCAACACACATGACTTGCCAGGTATGTATGGCCCGCCTCTAGACACCCTCGACTGGGCTGCCTCATCTAATAACGAGGATGAGGCTGGGAGCCAGCTGGCGATGCCAGCCTTATACAAAGGCCCACTAATAAGGCCTGTGATGACTTCCCCTGTCTGGCCCTGTGGGCCATGAGAGGCCCTACACCGTAGCCACCTACAAGGTACTATATCACAATCCTGCAACCTGCTATGCGCAATATGTCTGTCTCTTGTTGACTGCCTTTTATGACCCTAGTGCCCCCTCCCCTTTCCTACCACCTCTGATGTCACAGCCCGAGTCACACGTCCAACTGTCTATTCCGTGCAGGCTCATTGTGCACACTTTTGCTCCTGGCATTGCACACTCAACATTCCTTACTCAACCGCACATGACCTATCTCTTGCTCTCCTCCTCCATCCTATCTGCTATCCCAGCCCTGGACTCCACTACTCCACTTTGGCTTACTCTAAAAAACCTTCTCTTGCACACAGGAGATGCCACAGGCAGACATCGCTCCCCCACTGCATCAAGCGCCAAACCTGCTCATCTAAGCGAGCTGCCTACCAGCACTTTGATCGGACCCTCGCAGCGGGCAGGAGCCCCTCCCCAGCCCAGACGATTAGGAGCTGCCACATCAGCGCACATTAGCGTTCTCTACACCTGCCCATCCAGATGACCTGGAGGTCAGGAGCCCGCTACTGCCTTTACCAGAAGGCCAGGCTGCCTTTGCAGTGCATGCAGAGCCGGCAAATTGTTTTTCTCCTGAATCGAGGTAAGCTACAGCGTAGTCGATGCCTGTAGCACTAGATCAGCTGTGCAGCCCTTTGTTACGAATTACGTGTGCCTGAATACGAAATGGCCGACAGCTTCTTTGGCATGAAAATGAGGCTGAATTAGTTGTTGCTAAGCAACCTCGCTACCTAACCTACCCACAAGGCCACCGGCGGCCAGCGGAAGCCGGCCATCCACAGAGAAGGCCATTGAAGAAAAGGCCTGTTACGCGCATGTAGCGCGGCTTGGCCTACCCCTTTTCGCCCTCACCAGAAAAGTTACCTCAAGCTAATCTTCGCTTTTGCAACGCATTCGCTTGTATGAGCAGAAGGCTAACTCCCTCACAGTCAAACAGTTTCAGCCTCTACGAACATATTCTGCTACCGTCTGATCTCCACGAACTACCTTACTGCTCCACACGTTCCGGCCCCAGCCCTGCAATGCCACATTGCATCTATATCACTTAGTGAGTATCTAATAACAATTTAGATCATATCACCTGCAAGCCTCCAGCCGTCGTATCTGGAGATTATATATGTTGATTGCCTAACTGTGCCCAGCTGCTTGTCTGCCTTCATGTACTGCTAATGTTTCGGTATTGTATGTTTTTATTGTACCTAAAAGTTTGCATGTACAAAAAGACCTAAAAATGCTGCTACCAAAGGTTCGAACACCAAAAGTTCGAACCTTTGGTGGTAGCATTGTAGGCAAGTATATAAAAGAAAAGACTGCGGGTGCTGCAGGGGTGTCCCCCGCAACACCCCGCTCACTATACTGTGTGGTACAGTGAGCGGGTTGTTGCGGGGGACACCCTCGCAGCACACCCAGAAAAAAAAATATCTGCTCACTATACTTTACAGTTACTGGTCATGCCAACTATTTATCCGGTCCACTGGTACACCCTAGACATGCTAATATTAAACTAGCCTAGTTTGTTAAATGTACCTGTACCTTACTGCCTTTGCCAATCTATCCTTATGACTCGTTCAGCTAATGTCAGACTAGCCCATTTCACGATATACAGTAGCACCTTTTGCTCTACCCAAGCCACCCTAGTCTATTGATTTATCTTAGCCATGCTATTGTCAGACTAGCCTATTTGTTACATGTACTAGCACCCCAATGGTTTTGTATTGCTTTGCCTAAGCCTCTTTAGTCAACTGATTTATCCTAGCCATGCTATTGTCAGACTAGCCTATTTGTTACATGTACTAGCACCCCAATGGTTTTGTATTGCTTTGCATTGCTTTGCCTAAGCCACTTTAGTCAACTGAATTATCCTAGCCATGCTATTGTCAGACTAGCCTACTTCGCTAACCTAGAAGTGCTATCATATTAGCTATGCCTTGCTCATTGACCGCACCTGTCCTCCCTACTCCAGCATGCTGACTACTAGTCATTACCTTAGTGTCCTTGGCCTCCTACTCTCACTTATTAACCTAGCGTGTTTCACCTGGATTTGCCCTCCTCACCCCCGAGGTCTACCAAATCCAACCTACACAAAGGTAGGAAATGTATCCACTATGGTACAATCAAGGATCCCTACATCGGGCCCAATCCCAAATCACCGGTGTAAAACAGTTATTAGGAACGCTAGACTACGTTCTAGATTAACAAAACTCTCTGCCACCAGTCAATCAGAAAAACAATTGCCACATCAACCAAAAAATCACAAGCACCAACTCCATTCCCAACAGGCCACATACTCACGCTACCTCCAAGACCCAACCTACAGGAATACCCTGTACATTTACCATCACTACCCCAACCTTACAGGCACCTTAATAAACACCAGATCATCGGTTGCTCACGCCTTTGAGATATCCAACCTTATTCAGCCTGAAAATTATGATTTCCTGGCAATCACTGAATCCTGGCTACATGCTGCTGCAGGCCCTCCCCTCATGATGGCCATTCCCAATGGATACACCATCTTAAGAGCTGATAGAAATGAAGCACATGGAGGAGGTATAGCCCTCATTGTCAAATCTAATCTTTCGATAAGACTAGCCCCTCCCCTTGATATTAAATCATGTGAAAGTCTCAGAACCAAACTAGCTATTAATAAATCCCAGACTCTCACTATCCACTTGATTTACAAACCCCTAATGTCCGATTGGAACATTTGAGGAGGATATGTCTACTATCCTCTCCAACAATCTAAAAAACTCCTCCCAAGTCATCTTACTAGGGGACATTAACCTGGGCTTCAATGACCCCAAAGACTTACATGCTTTGAGAGTGGCCAACATTCTGACTGACCTTGGCCTTACCCAGAGAGTGCACCAGCCTACCCATAATAAAGGGAGAACACTCGATTGGGTGGCAGACTATAACTGCAATGCTTCTATCTCGTCGATCTCCCCTCAAATCTGGACAGATCATCACCTCGTGACATTCTCTCTAGCAACTAAACGACAAACCTCTACCCCCACCCAGGTGGCCCCACCTATACCAACAAGGAACAAAAAGAACATTACCCCTGACAACTTACTCCCTTTGATTCTTCCTACTCTCAATTTTCTGCCGGAAAACTTGGGCCCCGAGGCCTTGGTGAATGAGTATAATAAAATAATGTCCACTATACTAGACTCAATCGCACCACTTAAAATGAGTAAGCCTAAAGCCCACCTTAACTCATGGTACACACCACACCTGAAAACACTACGCTCAAAAAGAAGACAATGCGAGGTATCTTGGAGACTACTACCTATAATAAAATTAACCTCTGCACTATATCTGCTCTATACAAAAGTGAAATAATCGCAGCCAAACGCAAAACCTATAACACCAGAATTTCACAAGCCAACTCAAGTATAAAGGAACTTTTTGTTATCTTGAAGGAATTAGAAGCCCCTATTCCAGTACCTGACAATTGCGAAAAAGATAAACCTTGGTGCTCAAACACACGGCAAGCATTATCCAACAAAGTTACGACCTTAGAAGCCAAAATCACTACGAAGAAAGCATCACTAATCCCAACTACTACCCCCAAAATTTCTACCACACCATCCATAGATACTGTTTTCCCCCGCTCTTTAAGTTCTCCAAAGTCTCTATCATCGAGACAGAACAAATGATTCTATCGCTCAAACCCTGTAATTGTCAGGGAGATCCATGCCCTGCCCATCTGATAAAGGACACTGCCAGAGATTTGGCCCCCTTTATCTCCAAATTTATTAATGCTTCATTCTCCTCTGGTACCATAACAAACCAACCTTAAAGAACCTTGGGTGCTCCCATTACTTAAAAAACAGACGTTAGACCCTGCCATCCCTACCAACTACTGACGATCAAAACAGTGCCCTTCCTTCTGACAATTATAGATAAAATGGCCTATTTACAAATACAGAAACATCTGGAATCCAACCTCTTGCTGGGTGCTCTCCAGTCAGGCTTTCGGCCCCAGCATGGGACTGAAACAGCTTTAATATACTTAAAAGCCCAGATTGACGAGCTAAGGGATAAAGGGAAATCTGCCCTCCTCCTTCTCTTGGACCTATCAGCTGCATTCGACTTTGTGGATCACGGGGTCCTTTGCAGCCATCTGGACTCGGCTGCTCACATTTCTAAAGAAGCTATAGTATGGATAGAATCCTTTCTTAACAATAGGACTATAAGAGTCTTCTCCCCCACTGTGGCTGCCGCTGAGCCCATCCCCATCACTTGCAGAGTGCCCCAAGGCTCATTCGTCTCTCCTACCTTGAACAACATTTTCACGAAGCCCCTTTCCGATGATCTGGACCATATTGGTATCACCTACACTAACTATGCAGAAGATACTCAGATTCTCTTGCCACACACTGGGGATTATGACAAGGATTTGGCCTTGGTGAACAAGGTATATCTCATCATCCAGGCATGGATAGCTACCGATGGATTATGCCTGAATGATGATAAGACTGAGATCATCATCCTGGGCACCTCTTCAACCCTAAAAAAATTGGGACCCAAATATTAAACTTTCAACATCGATAATAACCTTATCACAGTCGCTAGTGAGGTCAAACTCTTGTGTTACTACCTGGACTCGACCCTCTCCTTCAATAAACAGGTTCATGCAATGGCATCCATCACAGCACACACCTGCAAATTGATCAGAGCAGGTAAACCTTTCCTGTCTAATAACAGTTGCATTACCTTGGCCAGAGCACTTGTTCTGTCGAAGTTGGACTACTGCAACTCTCTTTACATTGGGGCCAACAAGGAAACTATCAAGAAAATCCAACTCCTCCAGAACAATGCTCTTAGAGCTGCACTCGGAATTGCTAGGAGAGATCATATTTCTGAAACGGGAAGATCAAACAACTGGCTCTCAACACATGATAAAATCCAGTTGAAAGTGGCCTCTCTCACGTGCAAATATCTAAATAACGCGGCAACCTGTTATCTCACTGAGAGACTCATCAGAAAAACCCATATAAGACCTACCAGATTATCGAGTACTAACTGCCTCTCGGTCCCAAGATTTAAACTCTCCAGAGTTGGGGGACGCAGCTTCCCGTTTAAGGCAGCTCAACTGTGGAACTCCTTACCCCTTCCTCTGCGAGCAGATCAATCCTACCCACAATTCCGGCAGAACTTCATAAGATGGTTCAAAGATTCTGACAAGTAATCTCGTCAGCTCTCATCAGACCACCTTTGGCTCCATTCCTGCTACACCTTTGTACATATTATTACACATTAGCTGCATCTCTAGGTTATATACCAACCTCACTCTGAACAACCCCTATTTAGGGTTGATTTTTCTCTCAATGTGTAACTAAAACTGTATTTTGTATTTTATTTTGTATTTTGCATATGTGCCCATCACTCCAGTCTGTATTTTGTATTTTGTACTATGTATATGTACTTATCTGTAACCAAGCTGCAAGTTATCTTATGCAATGCGCCCTGATACCCACGGGTCTGGTGCGCAATACAAGTAATAAAAACAAACAAATAAACAAACAAACAAACCCTCCCTAGACCGAAACCGCAATGAGACTACCCCCTAATTCGGAGATTCTTTCCTTCTTGCGCACCCCTCGCCAACTGACTAAGCCTACAGCCTATGTGAACCCACACATCATCCACCACACCACATGGAGACCTTACCAAGGCTCTGATGGAATCTATCGCCTCTCATTGCGCAATGCACCCAACCAGGGCTAGCAGCATTACCATTCGAAACCCACAGCTAAATTGCAACTACAGATGGCCCACTCACCTTGCAGTCCCTGCTTGGGACATGATAGAAATACTCACCTATCATCGCACACTCCATCCATGGCCAATATTTCCTTTTTGGCTCAGAAACGAAACCAAAAACTGTCCTAAACGTGCAAACTGGCCTATACACCGGCATGCATCCCTGCCTGGGCCTAGAGAGATGCAAACACCTCTACCCGCACACTCCCTGCCCCTACCACACCCACCTCTGACTAAGAAAGCCCACTAATGCCTTAAGCCACCATGCCCCCTCTCAGATCACTCTGTGCCCTCGCCTGCTGGTTCTCAGCAGTCCCAGAGCGCTCGCCCTGCACACACCAGCCACTCAAACTATGTGCTCGCCTGAGGCCAGTTTCCCAACAGCACTCATCCTGTAAATTCCAGCAGCTCTGACTCTGTGCGTACCGTTCTAGGAATGCAACCCCACCCTATCGCCTTCCCTTCCAGCCACTTCCATACCACAAACTCACACGTCTCCTAACTAGAAGTCCATGGTAGCTACCTTAACCTCTATCCAGCAAACCAATCTAGCTCCATGTGCTCCTAACACTACCTCCCACCTCGAACAAGACACTACCTGCTCCTCACTGCGTAGCCCTTCAAGTACCAGCCTACCTTCAAGGAAACCTGCCACACCACAACCCAGCACCAGCAAAGCACCTCTTCACCAATTAGCCAAGCAGACCATCCTCCCCCAGAATACTCAACAGGTACCATTGTGAATGCCAGATCCATCTCTGCCCAAGCCTGTATTTTGCAGACCTCATCCTTGCTTGCAACCTGGACCTTCTAGCGATTAATGAAAATTGGCTGCATGCTGTCTCTGCCCTGCTCAATCCCTCCTAACTACACTATTTATTGCAAAGATAGAGAAACTTCCAAAGGTAGAGGGGTTGCCGTCATCGCCCGAGACCTGTTATCTCTAAGGGTTATCTCCAACCCCAACATCTCCTCTGGAGAACTCATGACCATCAAACTCAAACTCTCACACACTACCATGATTATCTTACACCTGGTTTATAGCCTTCTGGGACCCATCCTGTCCATTGAAGAGTAAACCCTACACATCCTCTTTAATGTGAAACCATCTTCAAAGACTATGCTCTTAGGGGATTTTAACCTTGGCCTGAATGACACTTCAGACATAAATGCAATCTCATTAACCTGCTCACTAGAAGCCTTAGGCTTCCTACAATGTATCTCTAACCCCACACATACAAAGGGCCAAATTTGGGACCGGCTGGTTGATCTGAACTGTAACATCACATTCACCTCCAATCAACCATGCCATTAGAGGCATCAACCTACAAAAAGGCTATTCTCCAAGCAAAAAATTCTACCTACAATGTCAGAATCAAGAATGACAATTCCAGCACTAGATAGCTTTTCGCTATAATACGCGAACTGGAATCCCTGATGGCCAGGCTACCTAATTACACACAGGACAGCATCTGGTGCATCAACATCCAAAATGCCCTACTTTCGAAAATTGACATGCCCAAAGAAAGATATCAAGAAGAAAAGCATCCCTTGGTATGTCTGATGAAGGAGAATCCTCAGTTACCTCTGATACGTGCTCCCAATTTAGCTTCAAACTTATCTCACAATCAGAGATCATACAGATCATCAAAGGCCGCAAACTCTCCCAAAGCCAATGTGACATCTGCCCAGCTACAATCATCAAAGACTTTGCTGAACCTTTGGCACCCTTCTTTGCCACCTTCATCAACGCCTCATTTGCCTCTTGTTCAGTCCCTACTAACCTCAAAGAGCATTGAGTCCTACCCCTGGTAAAAAAAAGACCACTTACCCTTATATCCCTACAAACTACTACCCTATCAATACATCTTCCTTCTTCTTCATCAGTGACTGCTGTCCCATTGTCTGCGCTCTGGCAGACACACATTCTACAAACCACAGAGCACCTGCGACTTCTTACTCAATGGTAAGCAATATTGTGGAAGCGTTTGTGAGGCGCACCTCGGCACCTCGATTCATCTAAATTGGGCTGGAAATGTCACTGCGTGTGAGCTCTTCACTTCGCTTTGCAAATCAATGAGGTGACGACTCTCTGCCTGTCCAAAAGACCTCAAATAGTGTTTTGCTTACCACTGAACTGTTCACAGAGGCACTGCTAAAATGGCTGCCTCATTTTGGCAGCCCATGGCCGTTTGCTGCCTGGAGTGCCTGCCCCCCTCTCATTGGCTGCATTGGCCCTCATCAGCCAATCCCTGTAACCAGGAGGCGGGAGCCGGCCGAAGCCACCAAAGGCCCAGAATGAGGCCCCTGTGGAGCTGCATTTCACTTCATCCTTCCTTCTTCTTCATCACTGACTTCCGTCCCTTTGTCTGCTACAGGTACGCCAAGGTCTCGCTTGTGATGCTGTGTGCCCCACTACCCCCATGGTTGTTTGTGATGCTGTGTGCCCCCTCAATCGCCTGTGATGCTGTGTGCTCCACAACCCCCTCCCTGGTCACCTGTGATGCTGTGTGCCCCACCCCCCCTAGTCACCGGTCATGCTGTGTGCCCCACTACCACCCCCCCCGGTCGCCTGTGATGGTGTGTGCCGCACCCCACCTCCTGGTCGCCTGTGATGCTGTGTGTACCACTACCCCACCCCCTGGTCGCCTGTGAGGCTGTGTGCCTCACCACCACCCCCCTGGTCACCTGTGATGCTGTGTGCCCCACTACCACTCCCCCCCTGGTCGCCTGTGATGGTGTGTGCCCCACCCAACCTCCTGGTCGCCTGTGATGCTGTGTGCACCACTACCCCTCCCCTGGTCACCTGTGATGATGTGTGCCCTACTACACCCCCCCCCCGGTCGCCTGTGATGTTGTGTGTGCCCCACCTTGCCCATTGTTTTGACATTTGCATTTGTGTGCCACTGCCGCCTTGCAGCATGGGGTAAGCACCATGTGTTTGCCCACTGAATTGACTTTGCATCTGTGTGCTGCTGCCACCCTGCAACATGGGGTTGGCTGCATGTATTTGTCCACTGAATTGACTTTGCAACTGTGTGCTGCTTCAGCCCTGCAACATGGGGTAGGAATTATGTATTTGCCCACTAAATTGGCTTTGCATATGTGTGCTGCTGCCATCCTGCAATATGCGGTAGGCACCATGTATTTGCCCAATGAATTGCCACCGCCCTGCAACATGGGGTAGGCATCATGTATTTTCCCACTGAATTGACTTTGCATCTGTGTGATGCCGCCGCCCTGCAATATGTGGTAGGCTCCATGAATTTGCCCAATGAATTGCCGCCGCCCTGCAACATGGGGTAGGCACCATGTATTTTCCCACTGAATTGACTTGGCATCTGTGTGTTGCCGCCGCCCTGCAACATTGGGTAGGCACATGTATTTGCCCAATGAATTGCCACCGCCCTGCAAGATGGGGTAGGCACCATGTATTTGCCCACTAAATTGACTCTGTGTTTGTGTGCCGCTGCCACCTTGCAACATGGCAGGCACAATGTATTTGCCTACTGAATTGACTTTGCATCTGTGTGCTGCTGTCGTCCTGCAACATGGGGTAGGCACCATGTATTTGCACACTGAATTGACTCTGCATTTGTGTGCCGCTGCCGCCTGCCTTGCAACATGGGGTAGGCACAATGTATTTGCCCACTGAATTTACTTTGCATCTATGTGCTGCTGCCGCCCTGCAACCTGAGGTAGGCACCATGTATTTGGCCACTGAATTCACTTTGCATCTGTGTGCTGCTGCCGCCCTGCAACATGGGGTAGGCACCATGTATTTGCCCACTGAATTCACTTTGCATCTGTGTGCTGCTGCCGCCCTGCAACATGAGGTAGGCACCATGTATTTGCCCACTGAAGGGACCTTGGATCTGTGTTTTGCTGCCACCCTGCAACATGGGGTAGGCAAAATGTATTTGCCCACTGAATTGACTTTGCATCTGTGTGCTGCTGCCGCCCGGTATCATGGGGTCAGGCCCAATGGATGCGCCCACCATGTACTTCTCCTTTGCACTTGGCGTATGATGTATTTATTACCTTTGCACACTCCATAATGTAATTCACCCTTACGTTTTCATTTCTGAAACCTGAAGCACTTACTGTAACCGTATTCTTAAGTTAAAGCGCCTAGATACCTCTGGGTTTTCTGCGCTATATAAGTGTCAAAATAAAATAAAATAAATAAATACTGTCCACTTCCTGCTAAAAGTCCTCCAAAGCGCTGCCTACCTACAAATTCAGCACCACCTTGAATCCAACAACCTGTGGGCCTTCGACAATCCGGCTTTCGCCCAGGCTATGGAACTGAAACTGCATTGCTTGACTTTAAAAAAATAGTTGGATGAGATTAAAAACACCGGCCATCCAGCCCTCCTCTTGCTTCTGAACTTGTCACCAGTCTTTGTTTTGGTGGACTACCAAATCCTCTACAGATACCTCATCTCAGCAGCACATTTCTCACATGATGCAATTGCCTGGATCTCTTCCTTCCCTCAGAGAAAACCATGACAGTGTTCTCCCCCAACGATGCAGCCCCCCTGGCCTCATTTACTTGCAGAGTACCACAAGGCTCATGTGTCTCTCTGACACTAAATAACATATTCACTAAACCCCTTTTCAATTGGCTTGATGACAAAGGAATTTCTTACACTATGAGGATGATACGCAGATTATTCTCCCTCTTACTGCAAACTATGTCTTGGACTTGCACAACGTTCAGTCTACCACACTATCCAGGTGTGGATGGCCACTACCCTACTCTGCCTCAATGATGAAAAAAACAGAAATGTTAATAATTGGCTTGCACACCTCCTTGAGAAAACTCGACCCAGAGTACAGCTCTTTCACCATTGATTGCATCACCATCCAAGTGTCCAATACAGTCAAAACATTGAGTGTTTACCTGGACGCTACACTGTCTCTTTCAAAACAGGTCAATGAAATTGCCTCTTTAGCTGCTCACACCGCTACACTTCTTAATGCCTGCAGACCCTTCCTTTCATCTGAAAGTTGTGTCACCGTTTCCAGAGCTTTCATAGGATCAAGAGTTGACTACTGCAACACCCTATTCGTAGGATACTCTGCTCGTAACATCAATAAACTACAGGTTATCCAAAATTGATGCACCTACAACTGCCCTCAACATCCCCAAGTGCAAACACATCTCAGAAGCCAGAAGAAACGCTCATTGGCTTCCCATCCAGGAACAGATTTGAAATGGGGCATCCGGCCCAGCCCAGCCATTTAAGACGAGGTAGCAATACTTAGAGACAGCTGGAGATAATCAAAACTGACTCAGGAAGATGGCAAAGTGCGACTGTTTTAATGTCATTTATCTAAAACAGGTAGATACAACAAACATCAACACATTTGCTCCATCTTCACACTCAATTCATCACATAAAAAAGCAGTTTATGTACTACAAACACATCATCATTCACGTCTACCTACATTGCAAACTACAAAAACCTATTTGTAATGGTGATAGGCTTACAAGGAACATCTAGGTATACGTTCCATACTGGCCAGGGAAGGTGATTGGGTCTCTAACATCAGGTGGGGCAACTAAGCCCTCCTCTAGTGCAGGTCAGTACGAACGTCATCAAATACACAATGTCCCATTGGTTATACAAACTATAGGGCTCTCTATTACGTGTCCCTCTTAATTGGTTGGCACCCTTTTACCCCTCTGTAATATTCCACCAACGCAAGCAGCACGCAGGCTGCCACCAAGGTGCTGGTGGGCTGGTCATAACCATAGCTTCCACCAATTAGCCCTGGATCCATTCACACTTGCAGCCTACTAGTCAATTAAGGCTTTGAACTGGGCCTTGGAAATGTTCTCTTGGCTGGTGTTAAGATAGATTTCTGAACTCTGTCCTGGAGGGGCAGAGGTTCAGAAGGCCAGCCTAGTTTCTTGGAACAGGGTAACCTCTGGACAAGCCAGACCAATCAGGGTAGCAATGGCGGCGGTCAAGACTAGGTCTCAAGAGGGGTGAGGGTGACTGAAAGCACGCAATGAGCACACAAAGCAAGGACGCTTACAAATTACTCCAGACAGGTGTTATATTAAAAATTTAGACACATTTATTACAAGGCCTTGTAACATCGACCATAGTAAAGAATCACGGTAAAACTCCAATAAACCAACACATCACAAGCAATACAATATATAGACAAGACCAAGAGGTCTAAAGAGTTAGAAGCACAAAATATGCAGACCACCTAGATGGGGAGGAAAATAGGCAGTGGAAGTAATTATTAGACCCAGTTCGACATCAGAGGCCACCTAACTAGAAGGAAGTCTGAGCCCTACGAAGAGTGGAGCCTTGTGCTCAAAAGTACCTGCAAACGAAGGTGCCAACGGGCAAAGGAGAGTCTCTTTAGGGAGATCAGGCAGTTCGGAGAGGTGAACAAAACGATGATGAACAGTTCCCCGCTACCCAAGCGCGGCCTCCACTTGTGGGCAGAAGCAGGGCGCGAGTGCGGAATAGGGTTGCTGTTTATGACAGCGGTGGAGAGCCACAGGCTCCTGCGGGAGGGCAACCGGTTAGGGTATTGACTACTCACCGGTCCCCGATGCAGGCAGACCCAGGCTTCTCCGGTTCCATTATGGTACTGGCAGGTTCAGATGTGATCAGCAGGATGTCTCGACGCTGAGTAGATTCCACGACAGCAGGAGTCAGGGTCGAGGGTGTCCCAAAATGCAGCGAACATGCACAGGTTTGTTACCACAGCAGGGCAACTCGGCAACCGCAGGTATTCCGGTCCCAAAGCACACGTCTCACTTCAGACCTGGGAGAATGCCAAGTGTACGAATCGTGTGAGAGTGCCGAGGACACGGGATTAGCAATAAGCCAGATGGTGGTGACAGAGCAAGGTTCCTGTGTAGGCTGGTCAGTCCACTGGATGGCCCAGGGACGCTTCCGAAGGCTTACGTACAGGATTTGGTGAAGATGCCGAGAATAGTTGTTCCCACTATTCTAAAGGGTTGACGCGCCAGTACAGGCCTTCTCGTTCGATCAGAGGCAGAGGGATCTCACAGGACGACAGCAGTGCAGGGTGCCAAACCTTCAGCGGGTCACCAGCGATTCCTCAACTCAACTTCTTAGTTGCAGGATACTTGGCTCCTTATCCTTTGCTCGTTAGAACTCAGGAGATCGACATGGTAGTGGTGTTTCCAGCCTCCTCTTATCCAGAGTTCCCTTCGCGCCAAAACGGAGAGGACCCAATGGGAGATCTGCTCACAAAACACTCACACCGTACATGGACCTATGACGGACCACAGTGGTCCCAGGCATTCAAGACACTCTAGACACTCTGGCACCCAGGATGTGTATTGGGAATAGACATCCCAGCCCATATCCTGGAGGCACACACTAGACATGCAGAAGCCCGCGAAAGAGTTGTGTTTCGTGGGAAAGTGCATGACCAAAAAAGGACTGCCCCGGGTCGGCTCAACCTGGGGGAAGGTGAAGGGGCAAGACGGTCAGCAGACAGGACAAAGAACCTCGTGGCATGGCCATTTTGGAGGCCAGGCCACCCATTTGGGCCAAACGCAGGAAGCGCGGTTAACATGGCCAAAAGGGGTTCCAAACACAAAGAAACGATAGCTGCCACCAGTCCCATCCGTGACACACTTGCACATTTCATGATAAGTCCAGCGAGAGTTTCTCGGGCCATTGGAATGACTAGAGACCCAAGAGCACGGTAATGTAAGTTACGGTGCACTCTTGTTTCATGTTTCTCAAAAGCTGCAACATGAGGAAAGGACTAAGGGAAACAAAGTCTCCCGGTACTGACTGTCTTAAGGGCATGTCAGTTTCCCCGTAAGAATGGAGCGAAAGCCCAGAGGAGTGCAGCGGAAGGCTGCGCTTCTCCGGCAAAGTCTAGATCAGAGTGTAAAACAACAGCATAAAGTTTGGGGGTTGCCACATGGAAGGAAAATTACCTACAATCATGATATCTTTCCTAACAGCTAGAGAATATGGGGGAGAATAGCATACTCTGTTACTCTGTCTTTTTGGTTTCGATACAGTTCATCATAGTGTCGATTTTCATCTGGCCACGTGACTGTAGACCATGTTTCGAGTATTACTGAATTTAAAATACTATCATTTGATGAACCTCTGATGTCTTCAATGTTCTCGTTCCTCACTTAAGACAGAAGGTTTGCTCTTTTCACACGTTCTGTAATTGCTCATATGCATATCCAGGCCCAATGTGGCCCTGACTTCTTGGTGTTTATCCAACCAAGCCTTTCTCTGATCCACCTCCATGGTTCATTTTTCGATTTCTAACTGCGACACACTGAAAACTTTCGAAATCCATGTATCGGCGCAAACTATTCACTACATAGCCAGCCTTAAAGAATACTTTGTCTATTTGCGTTGCTGCGACTGTACAATTGTAAAATGACTTTATAACTTCTTCATTATTTCTGTAGCATGAACATCTTCATTTCCAAGCCCGAAATATTGCTAATCTTTAACACCTCCTACTTTGCTTCTATAGAATGCTTATGTTCTCTCGTCTCTGCATCTCTTCTGGGTGCGTCAATTCTGATCTTCATGACGTCACCAGTCTTCCCTTTTGCTCAGTTTTTCCAATTCTTTTGAGATTTCATTCAAATGGCCATCATATTGTTGCGTATGCATGTACGGTTTTCTCAATGGGAATCTTACTTCCAGGATTCTCTTTGGTATAGGCATTCTTACTGGCAATGCATATGTGTGTCACACTCTGGATCCACCTCTACAGATTACTGTCAAATCGCTGGCCATCACCCAGAAATCCCTATCAGATGTTGCCTGGGTACCTTTCACAAAATTCCACAAAGCTCAAACTACCAGACCTACCAGATCCTCTCACGCCCACTTTCTCACTATTCCAAAAATCATGCGTACCAGATCTGGTGGGACCAGTTTCCCAGTCATTGCCACCAGAAACTCGAACACATGACCCCTGCCTTTAAGATCGGAAATAATACTACTGGGTGTTCTGGAAAAAGATCACAACTTTACTATTTGGCTCCAACCTGCCTCGCTGAGCATCCGTGAGCTTCTCGAACTCAGCCTCGAAATTTGTTAGGGTACTAACTGGCCTTCTACTCCCCTGCAAAGTTGTTGACACCATTCACTCTCAACTACATGCTATATGTACCTTCATGCACCATATTCTGTTTTGTGATGTATTATTAACTCTGCAATCTCTACCTATCTGCATGATACCATATGTAAGCTTACATGCAACCTGTACCTACCCTATGTGCCTTATGTAAGCATCCTTATCCACAAGGCTTTCTGGGGCCTTGTTCCAAAATGCATTCAACTCTCCCTCTGTAAATACCTTCCAACTCAAGCTCTGCTCCTCCACCTCCAACTCCCTCAAGGTCAGTCACAAGTTGGGGGTAGATCTCTTTCCTCGGCTAGGGCCTCCCTCTGGAACAGCCTCCCTGCCACTCTGAAACTTGCAGAGGAACATCTCCGGTTCCGGCAGCACCTCACAACCTTCCTCTTTGCTTCTGCCTTTGCTCTTCCTCTCCCCGGCTGATCTGTCTGCTTCGGCTCTGTGCACCTGGCTATCCTCTGATTTCAGGCCCAGGTCCCTACCCACCCAGCCACACACCTGCACTGCCTCCTGGCAACCTCTGCACTTGGGTCTTTTCACATCTCCCCTCTCCCTTGCACTTTCCCCCTTCCTTCTTCCATGCACTTGTGCTTTCTCAATGTCACTGGGCCTAGTAAGATCGCTGTTGTGTCCTCCATTGTTTCCCTCCCTTGCCTCATCACGCTCTGAAACAGGTGTGTATGAGCGCAATACAAATAAAATATCAATATCAATATCAACATCCTTCCATTTAAGGGTAACTGTAATCTCTTTCAAGCCGCTTGAAACCATTTGAAAACATGTATGTAACCTATGTGCCGTATGTAATCATTCTTCGGCCATTATCTCCCAATGTGGCAACCAGCACCTTGATGCCTACCGGTTTAGCGACCTTGAAACATGTACAATTAAATAAATAAATACATTGCTCTGGGCAATCCTTCAGAACATCGTTTTTCATCTGACAAGTCATTACAAAAGGGGAAAGAACACATGCAAATCCGGCATGCCCTCACCCCAAAAGGGGCAGCTCAGCCTAAACTGCTAGGTGACATCCGTTCTGCACAAGACCACAAGCATCCCTAAACATGTTTCAGCCATGTTGGGCCTCGTCAGTAAGGAGTAGCTTGGGTCTCTAGGCCAAGCATGCAATGGACCCATGTCTGGGCATACCCATCCCACTTGGGGTGACTACTGCAAAACAAAATAGGGGATGGTGGAAGGTTTAGAATTAATCTTAACCTCAGGCATTGCTCTGGGCAACCCTCCAGACCTTCCACCCATCACATTTTTAGTTGTGGTTTATCTCCCTACTTGAGAGAGGGTATGCCCAGATGTGGGTCCCTTGCTCGCTGCACCATATGAAACCATGCTGCACCTCACTGAGGAGGCCCAACCATACCAGAGAATGCCTGGGGTTGCTTTTGTTTCTGTGCAGAGGGGACCTGGCTTACCAGTTCGGGCTGGCCTGCCACCATTGGTAACAGTACCTGACTGGGTTGCATGTGGCTGGACCCTTTTGCAATGGCTCAGACGGACAAAAAAACAGTGGTGTGGAAGGTTGCCTAGAGCAATGCCAGAGGTTCAGATGTATTCAAAACCTTCCACTCTTCACGTTTTTGTTTGTACTCTAATGTTTTGCACCATCATAAACGTGCTGTTGATGCTATCGTGCAATCACCCTTTGTGGGAATGCTTCTACCATTTGTAAATATTTTATTTTAAGTCATTTCTGTTGGAAATCGGCATCCTTTTTCTTCAAATAAATACAAAAAAGAAACTGGTGAAGGATTGAGGCAGTGGTTTAGGAATCAGTGGACGAAGGGTAGGAAAAGAAGAAGAATTTGTTTTTATACAGCGTTTAATCTAAAGCCCATTACATGGGGCATGTTTACATACATTACTATTATTACCCAATTGGAATTAGTACTCATTTATCGACCCCAGAAGGATAAAAGGCTGGGTTTGCCTGGCTGGGATTTGAACCTGCAAACTGCAGATCAAACACAGATCACATCAACAAGTGTTTCACCTGCTGAGCCACCTTACCAAAGAAAGTCACCAGGAGGATAACTCAGGGTTAACGCGTTTGCAAGACAACGCATAGCAACACAGGATCGAATCAGGGGCTTGTGCTTAGAAACTGGTCCCTGTGTTATAAAATAACAATTATAATATAATTATAATAATGAAGAGAGAGTGAACCCAGTATCTCCACAACTACCCAGAATGTTTAAAATGGCTAATATATTTTCTAATATATTCCTTGTCTTTGTATGCAATCCTTGCTCTTCTTCGCAGTAACAACTTTAATTTAACTTTGAATACATTTTCCCATTCCCATTCAGAGACCTTGGTATGCTAACACATTAGACAGATAAGCTACATATTTGAGCTTTAGGCAGGAGGACTGCGTACTCCACCATCATTAGAGCCTTAGGGTAAATCATCCCCTTGACATTTCAGGTTATTAGCATCCGCTAGAGAAGACTGATCTCAATTTGCACAGACATGCATGATCCCAGTGGTTTGAAATACAGAATGCAACATGGAGGATGGGGAAATAAATAAACACAACATTGAAGTAGAGGGCAATGGGAAAAATTTACGGATTCCGAATGGGACATCAAAGTCGAGGACGTTGAATATTATTTTTAAATTAAAACCTAGAAAATCCTCTACTAAAGAATTAAACACTTTACATAAAATTGCACATCACCCCACAAAGGTTTTCTTAATGTGAGAAATCAATTATGTGAAGCGAGTTATGTGAAGGGTGGACATTTCAGATTGTAGATTTGCTGTGATGAGAACTTACCAAGCCTAAACATGTATGTCCAATGTCCTACATTTCTGCCATGTTATTGAATTGGGCCTAGGATTTGTGACTATTGAATTGAGTTTAGGCCTCATGAACATTGCTGAATTGAATGTTTCTACCATTTATTGAATTGGATTTTAACTCTGCAGCATCCTAGAGAAACGTTCAGGTTGCCAAGTACACTGCACAAATTTGTCCAAGATGTAGGTGTTTAATATATTTTCCCAAAGAACTGCTTTCCAAGATGCAACATTGTAAGAAGTAATGGTTTGTGTCTTTGATATGTGCAGAAGGGTACGTGATAGCTGCAAGGACGTGCTTTAATGTGGTGGAGCAGGAAGGACTGGGGATAGCATGTGTTGTCAAAATGTCTGGGGGCAAGGTAGGGAGTTTCCTCTATCTATTGTGTTGCTGTGAGAGATACTTTTCTCTCTTCCCACTGAATGCTTTTATTAGGTCAGCTTGGAATGGGATGCACATGGAGTGTAACACATTGGTGAAGTTGCCAATCAGGGTAGGCCAATTTCTGTCTAATTAGTCTGTATAATTAGTCTGTATAGGCAGGAGCCAATAGGAGGGTTAGAATGTACTTTCACCTAATGTCTAGAATGCATTCTAATATATTCTAATGTTGTGGTTTTCACCTTTAAATACTATAGCCCAATTTGGGCGGGTTGAGAGTTTTCATTCTATGTGGTCTCACAAGACCTCCTGACCTCCCGACCATTTGCATTGGCATTGAAACTGTATTTTCTGGCAATGTCTGTGTCTTTTACTGTTTCCCGAAAATTACTAGAGGGCTACACAAGCTGAGAAATAATGTATGTTAACGTGAACAACACAGCAGGGAACACCAGAATCTGACGTAAATTGATCAGATATATGAAGAAGTTTGAACAGGGGAAAACTACACATAAAAAGACACAACTATCACATTAATATAGTTCTCTATCCTAAAAACATCTCTTAACCGAATTCCCTAACATGTAACTATAAAGATTCCATTGCTGTGTCTATAAATTAGGTGCCAAGCCATGCCCTTTGTTATTTACTCAAGGGTGGGTTTTGTATAGTTTTTTTCTATTCAGTCATTTTTGCAGATGGTGTGTTTTATTAAAATATTTATGTTTTTATCAAACCTTGATTGGACATTCCCTTTATTTTTGACTGTTGCACTATTGCTGTTTGGGTTCCTACTGGATCACATTCACACCCCTCTCGAGAGTATAGCATTCCCTCGGCAAACATTACTACAAAAGGTGATGGCAGGGAGGATTCCAAGATGGCCGCTGACACTAGGTAGATGTGTGTCGACGGTGCTCCTACAACCCTCAAGTCAGTAAAGCATACCCACCACCCCTTCTAGGCAACCGAGTGGCAAGAAATTGGGAATCATATACCCGATCGTGAAACCGAGCAACTTGAAGCTCGAGAGCGGATCGCCACTCACACACACGCAGCGATCGGAGTCCGTGGAGACGGCGAGCGAGCTCCGGGATCCAAGGGCAGGCGGCGCGAGGGCCATGGTTTGGGAGGAGATCTCCAGTGAAGAACAGGGCAGCCAGACTTCCCCCAAGCAGCGTCAAAACAGGGAGGATTCGGAAATTGAGAGCCCAGCCGAGTCGTGGGCGGCTCCATCAGCCCGGGAGGGCGTCGGAGCACAGAGCTCGAGTTGGCAGCGGAGGACTCACGGGGGAGGGGTGTGTGGCGGGTGTCACAAGTCTTTCCCCTTCTCATCTGTTTTTCCTGATGCTTGCAACCTTCTTTGATGATTTCTTTCGCACGGTGGTCTGGGATTTATATGAACCCGTGTGTTGGTCTTCGGGTTCCAGCGTGAGGATAGCAATTCAACTCCAGGTGTTAGGAAATCCCAGCGTTCATACTGGAAAACGTGGAAACTACATCATCCTTACTACCTGCAACGGAAACCAAGATGGCGCCTATTTGGTTCAATTTTTTCCCGCTTCTAAGAGCAGGTCTAGTTTATTCCAAGATGGGGACCTCCTCACGCCAAACGCTATATCTGTCTTGCTAGGATCCAGGTAGGTGCGTCGCTACTCGCTCCACACCCTGTGCAGGCTCATGGCAGCTTTCGCGGATTTTGCGTATAACAACGCCCATCATTCCGCCATACAAATGTCCCCTTTCTATTGCTCCTATGGATTTCATCCCTCTGTCTTCCCAACCACAGTGCCATCTCCTACCAAGATCCCTTCAGTGGATGCTCTGGTTGCTGACATACAAGCTGCACACTCAACAGCCCTTTCGTCTCTTACGGAGGCCAGAGCTAAAGCCAAACAACAAGCAGACAAGAAACGATCACAGGAACCCAGTTATCAAGCAGGAGATCTGGTTTGGTTAGCCTCAAAATATCTTCCTAAACATATGATACCTTAAAAACGTTCCCCTCGCTATTTTGGTCCCTTTGCTGTTCTCAAGAACATTGGTAAGGTAGCATATCGCATCCAATTACCCCAAACCTGGAACAGAATTCATAACGTTTTTCATGTATCACAACTCAAGAGTCACGTTCCTGACAAGTTCCACAGGAAACAAAATGCCCCTCCTCTGCCAATACTCTCTCCTGCTGGACCTGAATTTCAAGTCGCGGCCATCTGTGATTCCTGATATCATCGAGGAAAACTGCAGTACCTTATCGATTGGAAGGGCTATGGATCTGCTGATCGGTCTTGGGAACCAGCCTCTCAGGTACATGCTCCTGCGTTGGTCCAGAAATTCCATCGTACTCATCCTTGGAAACCCGGACCAACGGCCCCGCGGGGGGTGCATACTGTTAGGAAATCTCAGCGTTCATACTGGAAAACGTGGAAACTACACCATCCTTACTACCTGCAACGGAAACCAAGATGGCGCCTATTTGGTTCCGTTTTTTCCCACTTCTAAGAGCGGGTCTAGTTTATTCCAAGATGGCGACCTCCTCACGCCAAACGCTATATCTGTCTTGCTAGGATCCAGGCAGGTGTGTCGCTACTCGCTCCACACCCTGTGCAGCCTCATAGCAGCTTTTGCTCCTGCCTTTGCAATCCTTTTCCCCGCCTTCCTGACTTTGGTCCTCCTTGTCATTCTCTCCGTTATATCCTACTTTCCTTTCTCCCTTCCCGCGGCAGTTCCTTCCTCTGCCGTGCTCTCCTCCTCGCTCCTTTCCCTTCGAGCGCTTCGGCCTCGCTGTGCTTCTTTTGCTCCACCTCCTTGGACTCCTTGCCGCCCCATTGGGCTTCCAGTTACTCCTCGCTGGGCTTTGTGCAGCCCCTCTGTGCATCTTCCATGCACGTTTAACAACTATGCTCCGGCTGCCATTCTGCCCCGTTGAGCGTCCTGATTACTTACCTTCTCCCGGATTCATTTTCCTGCTGTAAGTCCTGTGCCGGACCTCTTCTTCCCGAACTTGGCTAATCGCCACTGTGTGTCACGACTACTAAACAGCTGGACACGTCTGCTCACGGCACAAAGGACTGTTTACAAGAAATCTTACCTGACCTGCACGTCTTTTGGAGGTATCCAGATACTTCATCTGGTTTTATTCCCTGGAGGGTTTCCCGAGGGTGTCGCCCACGAGGCGCTTGGAGCCCATTCTCTGGTCTCTTCAGCACCTTCTGGGAGGCATACCACAACTTCAGTACCACAGGAACCAAGAAGCCAAAGGAAAAAGAACACCAGTACTGTGAGTACTATCTTTATTATTGAGAGTCTAAGTGATAGCGACGCCATGGATCAACAAGTCCAGCAGCTGATAACCACGGTCCAGTCTCTCAATACCGAAGTACAGACACTGAGAAATGAAAATAAGGTGTTACGCCAAATGGTTACCTCACGGAATGAATTTCCCCCGGGCCCTTACCGATGGGAAAATTTGATGGCAATCCAAAGAGACTTAAAGAATACTTGGACTCATGTACAGTACAATTTACCCTGAAACCCACCTACTTTCCCACTGATAGAGCCAAGGTTAGCTACATGGTTTTGAACATGTCAGGCAACGCATTGGCGTGGGCAACTCCCCTTGTTACCACCAATAATCAATTGATGGATTCCGCAGCAGGATTCATCAATAGCGTTCAGGCCATGTTTGGCCAGAAAGAACTGGTGGTTACGGCTCAAGAACAAATCCTAGATTTAAAACAAGGCAACACTGAATTGCTCTCCTTCATTACTCAATTCAAACAACTCGCCACAGAAACAGCCTGGTCCGATGATGCTCTCATCACAGTCTTTAGAAGAAATGTGTGCGAAGAACTGAAGGATGAGATATCTCGGGTGGCTCGACCCCAAAATCTGGCAGAAATGATTTCCCTAGTACTCCAAATGGATTATCGCATAGAGGAAAGAAACTCTGAACGCTGCAAGAATCGGAATAAGCCGCCAGCCTTCATTCCACATAATGATTCCACAAAAAACCCCACCAGATGCGAACAAAGTGAACCCATGCAACTAGGAACTGCCCGTGGACCTTTAACTCCTGAAGAGAGACTCAGAAGGAAGACATTGGGCCTATGTATGTATTGTGGATCTGATAAGCACATACTATCCGATTGCACCTTGGTACCTCCCCGACGTTCGGGAAATGCCACCACCCGTCCATGAAGGGAACCATGAACGGGTATTGCAAAAGTTCCCTAGACTGCCTTCCTACCTCCCAGAGAATGGTTGTGTTACCAATCACTTTACAGTTTCAGGATGTCACTTTAAACGAAATCCCAGCCCTGATTGATTGCGGAGCCACAGGACTGTTCATGGATTCTGAATGGCCAATCAAAATTAAATCAAAAGGGTGACCAAATCCGTTGCGATCCCAGTTGAAGGAGTAGATGGGACCCCCCTAAGCTCGAGACTCATATTAGAAAACACTATGGAACTAACTATGAGAATCGCATCACACCAAGAACGGATCGTGTTCGATTTGATAAAGTCGGCCCACTATCCTGTGATTCTAGGATTACCCTGGTTGGTAAAACACAACCCCTACATTAACTGGGCAGCAGGCACATTGTTTCTGGGCTCCGAAGGTTGCCAATCAAACTGTTTATCCAAGGGTGCCATCAGATTATTCACCACCCCTCATCAGGAAAAATGCGAGTCTCAACCATAATCTGTCTCCAATCTCAATCTATTGCCGGAATGTTATCAAGAATATCATAAAGTCTTTTCCAATGAAGAATTCAAAGAGCTCCCACCACATCGCAGTGACGAATGTGCAATTGATCTCTTACCCGACACACAAGTACCTTTTGGAAGAATGTATACGCTCTCAGGACCGGAGAAAGAGGCCTTAAAGGAGTATTTACAAACCAATCTTCATCATGGCTTGATTACTGAGTCTAAAAGTCCTGCTGGGGCATCTTTATTTTTTATTCCTAAAAAAGATTGTAAGGAGTTACGACCTTGTATAGATTATAGGAGGGGGCTAAATCAAGTGACTCGCAAGGATAAATACCCTTTACCGCTGATACAAGATATTTTGGAAGCAGTCAGAGGAGCATCCATATTCACTAAATTACACTTGCGAGGAGCATACCTCCTTATTAGAATAAAACAAGGAGATGAGTGGAAGACTGCATAAGGCTCTCCCTTTGGACATTACGAATATAGGGTGATGCCTTTCAGGTTAGCCAATGCCCCTTCGGTTTTTCAAAGATTTGTTGATCACCTCTTCTCTGATTTGCTCCTGCACTCCTTTATTGTTTATTTAGATGGCATCCTTATTTTTTCAAAAACCCAGACAGAACATGTTCAACACGTGTCGGAAGTCCTCAGGCGATTACAAGATAATCACTTGTACGCTAAGCTCGAGAAATGTTCATTCCACCAGTCCACCATGCCTTATCTAGGATATATCCTTTCTGTTGACGGAGCAGCCATGGACCCGAGAAAAGTCGAAGCCATACAACTATGGAAAAGACCCCAGAGCAGTAAGGATATTCAGAGATTTATAGGGTTTTCCAATTTTTATAGGAAATTTATTCCAAGGTTTTCTCTGATTATCAAACCTTTGACCTCCCTTATCAAAACGGGAATTCGGTTCCGTTGGACCGATGAAGCTCAACAAGCCTTTGACTTCTTGAAAAACGCCTTTTCGTCTGCTCCCATATGAGACTTCCAGATCAGTCACAACCTTTTATTTTGGAAACAGACGCCTCGTCTTCAGCCATTGGTGGAGTACTCAAACAGAAATCTCCCAAAGGTCTCGAACATCCTATTGCATACATGTCCAAAATACTTACACCATCTGAGTGTAATTATACGGTGTTGGAAAAGGAACTATTGGCAGTAAAAAGGTCATGTCAAGAATGGAGACACCTTCGCCTAGGGGCAAAACATCCTATTCTTATCAGGACAGACCACCGGAATCTGAGAGCTTTACAGAATTTCGAGTGCCAGAATAGTCGGCAAGCCCGTTGGGCGAATTTCTTTTCCTCATACGATATGATTGTTACATACATTCCCGGAACAAGCAACCATAAAGATGATGCCCTGTCTCGCAGTTCCGGCGAAGTGGACATTCCAGCCAAAACAGAAAGGATGTTTCCCCAAACGCCTTTTATTTATTTTGTGGCATCTGTATTGCAAGAAGTCCGAAAACAAAGCAGAGATGTTTCTCCACAAGATATGGAACATTATAACTTGACACAGGAAGAAGGCTTATATTACTTTCACAAGCAGTTGTTTGTTCCGAATCATGACCTCAGGATGAAAGTTCTTCACCTTTGTCATGATCGCAAAACGGCCGGACACAGAGGCATTTCTACCACACAAGAACTAATTGCCCATTATTTCTGGTAGCCTGAAGTACGGAAGGATGTTAAAGAATATGTTGCCTCATGCCTCACTTGTCTTCAATCCAAAAACCTCAGAAGACTACCCATGGAAAAACTCGTCCAACCAATGCTTCCTACTCAACCCTGGGAAAGGATTTCAACGGATTTTATAGTTGAGCTCCCTCCTTCCTCCCAGCACACCACCATCATCGTAACCATTGATTCTTTGACCAAGTTGGCCCATTTCATACCTATGGCTAAATTACCTTCTGCTGCTCAAATGGCTCAATACTTTTTACATACCATCTTCCGTCTGCACGGACTACCAAAAAGTATTTTGTCCGACAGAGGACCACAATATATATCCGCTTTCTGGAAAAACTTGTGCCAGTCATTGGGTATACAACACAACCTAACTTCTGTTTACCATCCCCAATCAAATGGCCAGACTGAAAGGCTCAATCAGTCATTAGAACAATACCTCCGATGTTTCATATCAGCCTCACAAGATAACTGGAGTTCCCTGCTACCTTATGCGGATTTTGCGTATAACAACGCCCATCATTCCGCCATACAAATGTCCCCTTTCTATTGCTCCTATGGATTTCATCCCTCTGTCTTCCCAAACACAGTGCCATCTCCTACCAAGATCCCTTCAGTGGATGCTCTGGTTGCTGACATACAAGCTGCACACTCAACAGCCCTTTCGTCTCTTACGGAGGCCAGAGCTAAAGCCAAACAACAAGCAGACAAGAAACGATCACAGGAACCCAGTTATCAAGCAGGAGATCTGGTTTGGTTAGCCTCAAAATATCTTCCTAAACATATGATACCTTAAAAACGTTCCCCTCGCTATTTTGGTCCCTTTGCTGTTCTCAAGAACATTGGTAAGGTAGCATATCGCATCCAATTACCCCAAACCTGGAACAGAATTCATAACGTTTTTCATGTATCACAACTCAAGAGTCACGTTCCTGACAAGTTCCACAGGAAACAAAATGCCCCTCCTCTGCCAATACTCTCTCCTGCTGGACCTGAATTTCAAGTCGCGGCCATCTGTGATTCCTGATATCATCGAGGAAAACTGCAGTACCTTATCGATTGGAAGGGCTATGGATCTGCTGATTGGTCTTGGGAACCAGCCTCTCAGGTACATGCTCCTGCGTTGGTCCAGAAATTCCATCGTACTCATCCTTGGAAACCCGGACCAACGGCCCCGCGGGGGGTGCATACTGTTAGGAAATCTCAGCGTTCATACTGGAAAACGTGGAAACTACACCATCCTTACTACCTGCAACGGAAACCAAGATGGCACCTATTTGGTTCCGTTTTTTCCCACTTCTAAGAGCGGGTCTAGTTTATTCCAAGATGGCGACCTCCTCACGCCAAACGCTATATCTGTCTTGCTAGGATCCAGGCAGGTGCGTCGCTACTCGCTCCACACCCTGTGCAGCCTCATAGCAGCTTTCGCTCCTGCCTTTGCAATCCTTTTCCCCGCCTTCCTGACTTTGGTCCTCCTTGTCATTCTCTCCGTTATATCCTACTTTCCTTTCTCCCTTCCCACGGCAGTTCCTTCCTCTGCCGTGCTCTCCTCCTCGCTCCTTTCCCTTCGAGCGCTTCGGCCTCGCTGTGCTTCTTTTGCTCCACCTCCTTGGACTCCTTGCCGCCCCATTGGGCTTCCAGTTACTCCTCGCTGGGCTTTGTGCAGCCCCTCTGTGCATCTTCCATGCACGTTTAACAACTATGCTTCGGCTGCCATTCTGCCCCGTTGGGCGTCCCGATTACTTACCTTCTCCCGGATTCATTTTCCTGCTGTAAGTCCTGTGACGGACCTCTTCTTCCCGAACTTGGCTAATCGGCACTGTGTGTCACGACTACTAAACAGCTGGACACGTCTGTTCACGGCACAAAGGACTGTTTACAAGAAACCTTACCTGACCTGCATGTCTTTTGGAGGTATCCAGATACTTCATCGGGTTTTATTCCCCAGAGGGTTTCCCGAGGGTGTCGCCCATGAGGCGCTTGGAGCCCATTTTCTGGTCTCTTCAGCGCCTTCTGGGAGGCATAGCACAACTTCAGTACCACAGGAACCAAGAAGCCAAAGGAAAAAGAACACCAGTACTGTGAGTACTATCTTTATTATTGAGAGTCTAAGACCAGGAGACCTTCAGATGTCCAGGACGGGAAGCCGGAAAGAACAATGTCCAAGCTCGGAAGCTCGGAAGCACGGAACGCCGTGACCCGAGCACAGGCGAAAATCCAGGAAGAAGCTCGAAGGTAAGTTCGAGGAAAGGAAGGGAAGGGAGGAGGATTCAAGGAACCGGGAATTAGGATTCGGAAGAAAGCCCAGAGCGAACTCCGGCAACACACGTCCAACTAAAGCGAGCGGTAGCGTTGAGATGCGCAGAGCCGCGGGGGCGTGTCTGTTTAGTAGAACGTTGAGCGTGGTGTGCAAAGACTGGGAAGCTGCATTCCATATCAAGCGGCCATGTTGGGAGGATCACGGCATTCAGTCCTCTATGGGTCAGGGACCACGAAGTCCAGAATGGATGCAGGCGACGGTTCATGACAGCGGGGGCCCGCACCCCAGAGGTCACCCGACACCGGAGCAGAGACCCGGATGAGGAGGACCATACAGCACTGAGGTCCACACATTTTGGCAAACTGCAGACGGGCTCCGCCTGGCAGGATTGGATACACAGCGTGGAGGACAAGGCTCTCGCGTTGCATCGGAGTAAGCGGGGGGAGGCGAAGAGAGGGCTCCTCAATTGGAATCAGCCTTCGGCTTCCAGCTTGGACTACATAGACGCCATTCCAGAAAGGAGAATTTAGGCTCGCAGTCAAAGCGTCCCTGGTGGGGAGGCCCAGGGAAGATTCTGAGGCTATGTCTGCCCGCATATGGACCCTACAACAGATTACACAAGCAAGGTGACTAAAGTAAGTGGCGAAGGGGCCAAGGAGGTAGGTGAGTGGGGGTCCTGCCTCAGGGGCGTGGGCACAAGGGTGAACAATTAACCCTCCAGTGAAAAGGTCATTGGGGTACGGCCTTCAAAAGTTAATTTTAATATTTCATCGGGGTGGGGGACCTCCACTGGATTTGGGGTGGCCGAGGGAGGCCTTGGGTCCCCGTAGGCTACAGTTGGGCCACACCACCAGTACATAGATGGACAATGCTACAAATGAGGCCCCCCTCTAAGAAGAGCTGAAGGGGACGGGGTGGATCTGAACACAGATCGGGATAGACAAAGCAGGCCCCCTCGCCGTGAGCGGACCCCCTTTCCCCCACTCCCGCCCCTATGAACAGTGACCCCGAATAGAGAACCTACCGGCTCAAAAGAGGTCTTGCTGTAAAATAGAAGGAAGAGATACAGATATTCTCAGTTGTCGTGAAAGTCGGTAATTGGGAAGGGGGGCACGCTTAAAGAAGATACGTCCTCAGCAGAACCGAGCAGCTATACCGGAATTGGGCCACGGCCGCCAGATCCACGGACAAGATAAGGTGATCTCCCTTGAAGAGAGAGGAGAGAAGATCCAGGGGTCAAGTAGACAGTAGCCTCACCATAGCTGGAACGGCAATCATACATCGCTCCTGCAGTAGGGTCTTAGGAGCATGGCTGCCAAAAACAAGAACAGGTCTAACAAGAGCGGGCTTTCACACGCTGAAACCTCGGGCCCCCTCATCGATGTGGGCAAATAAAGATACTCCGGAGGAGAGAAGAGGTCAGCAAGAAGGAGCCTCAGAACAAGGCCAATCAAATGAGCGCATCAGGCCTCTCAAATTTCCCGACAGGGCCTACACAGGGAAATGCTCTCCCTGCAAACTTCGCTGGCAAGGACATTTCAGGACCAATTTCAACTGATAAAGTCGGATTTAAATAAGGCATGTACGAGGATTCAATTCAACGCTACAGCTAAGACAATGCCTAGTCTGGGATACTGAATGGAAACCCTTATTGATATATCTTTATGTCCAGTTCATGCGATCTGGATGACTACCCCTATATAACACCCCTCTCTTGGAATCCCCCTGACCCCACTGAGCCAAGAAGTAGTTCTGTTTTGCAAGTTAAAAGGTTTATTTGAGAATTTAAACAATATAGATATATATCACACTTTATAATAAATTAATAATTGGATATCACACTTAATCTGATCAGTAATCAATAATGGATAGTCTGGCACTAGCACACTTGTGAATAGGAACAGAAGAATAAGGTGGTAGAGAATACTTTATATAAGTTCAGATGGATGTAATGTTGAATGAAAAATGCAATACAGAAAATACTCAATATGATTTCAACAAAACAATGTAATCACTTTTCTCTGGCAATCCCCTCCCCCCTTTATGCAATGCAAGGAAATGGAAGAAAAGCACACAGTTCTCAGAAATGCAATCAAATGTAATTCAGTTCACCCCAGCAAGCTTAGACTACAGAAGTTTGAAACACAGGCCCAAAATGCTTTTATATGTGCTGGCAATGAAGTGAAAAATATGCTAAAATGCTTTTAATTCCCTCTAGAGGTTCAGGTTGAGGATTAGTTGGTTTAAATTAGTTCAGGCTTACTTTAGCAATGTTCTAGGAATGATTGGCAGGTTGCAAACGACTTTCTAACAGTTCTAGCAAGAAGCTGCTGTTTTCACACGTGGAGGAATTTTCAAATCGCGGTAAAATTCGCGCGTACGTTTTTCGCGATTGCGGCAAAAGTATCGGGGGTAGGAATGCGGTTCTAGGTTCGTTGAGAAGCAAAGATTCCCAGCTTTCAGAGGTCACAGAGATATGAGCGATTAATAAAAAAGGTCGTTTTTCGGATTTGGAATGTTAAAATTCAAAAAGACAAGTGACAGCTAGCAACTAGAAAATGACAGGTGACAGTTAGGAGGCAGTTCTACTTAGATTAAAATAGCTTGGATTATATTATTTTAACTAAGAGATTGGTTCTGCACAGTTCTGCTAGGTACTCACAATATATTTAGAAATAGAATGGGCTTCGCCACGGATCTGGTCAGGTTTTCTTCACTCGCCACGGACGGTCTCTGCGCACAGCGTCTGGGTCAGCTCTACTCTGCTGGTCTGGGTCTCTGGTTCTGATCAGGTCTGTGGGTCCGGATACAGCGGTCTCCGGTTCAGCTGGTCTCTCTCTGGATACAACACTGCTCTCTGGCAAATGGCAAGGGTTCTTGCAAAGAATTCAAACAGCTCGCCTGGCTGTGATAGTGGCAATGATTTGAGGCCTGCTAAAGAGGGATTTAGCTTGTAGTTGACCTCTCTGCTACAAATTCTGAAGTAAAGTCTTGGTCTCTGAAGGTGGATAGATTGAAGTCTCTATGTTGGCTCTCTGAAGGTTGATGGAGGTAAAGTATGGATTTTCCCGGCAGAGCGTCCCGCAGCAAATGGATTTGAAGGTCTCTATCTGTCCTGACTGTCTGCTTTTATGTGTTTTGAAAATGGGTGGAAAGGCTAGCTTCCTAGGCCCTACCCCTCTCCACTTGTCATTGGCCACTTCATCCTCTTCTCCTTGATTGGGGGAATGAAATGAAGTGTCATCATGATGATGTCTGTTTATGATACAGAGAACCCACCCCTGTCAAATTACACACAATCTATATTTTGACCCAAAAGACATATTTGCACAGGTACACATTTGTTTAAAATTACATGCACCCATCACATATCAGAGGAGGTATACCCTGTCCAAATCTGCTCTTCCTGGGAGCTTGCATTCAGAAATGGCAACATTTGCACTTTTTAACTGGTTTCGTAATATCGGACATTACCCCAAATGTATACACATGTGCGCAAGGAGTATGGACATTACTTGATGAAGTGTCAGATTTTTAACATGCATACATTTTAAGTAATACCCTCTTAACTGCTAGCTTGCCCCCAGATCATGCCACCGGTTCTAAAAACCTCTTAAAATGTGGGCAGAAAAATCACAAGAATTATGGTATCATTTAAATAATTTTCACAAGTCCGCTCTATGAATGATCCATCTTTTTAGAGTTATGTTCTGGCCCCAAAGGGGTGTGGTTTCCCCCCAGCACAAGGTTGAATTTCTGGTTTTTCTAGTTCTGCCAAGCCAGCTTGCTCTCACAGGCAGTGCTCCTCCCCTTTACTTCCAGGAGGAAGCCACTTTTACGGCCCCCATATTAAAACATTTGCCTGAGTCAGGACAGGGCTTTGTTCAATTTCCTGCAGAGCCCAGGTAATTCAATCAGGGAAGTGTCATATCCCTTTTGGTGGGAGCTGCAAAAGGCAGATAGGCCTGGGAACACAGCTGTTGTGCAAGTCTCATCTCCTGTCGGGGGTAGCTGGTGGGCAGAATTCAGTTCCTTAAACCAGGCCCCAGCTAATGTCACTTTTAGTTACCCAGTTTTCTGCATTCAAATAAACTAACCATTTTTTACATATGCAGCTAAAATGCTGATTCTAAGTTTAAAACTATGACATTTAAACAATTGCAACCTATGTGACACTCAAAAGTAGGTCACTCATTTCTTTTAAATATTTAGATTTTTAGTGTCTTTCAGTCCAAATTTACTTAAACTGCTGAAATCCACAGCTCAGCCAGTCTTGTTATAAACCTTCAAGTCACTTCAGAATATAACTTTACATTGTATCCACCTCTCAGTAAGTCTTTCTTTGGCCTGCTTTGGGTTCATTTATTCAGTTTTACACAAAAAAGAAATCTGGTGTTGTTTTAAAACGCCGGCTTTCGGATAGTGGTGAGTACTGGTAATGCACCCATTTTTGGGATTTAAGAAAATGAATTCCCCACAATTCTAGGTTGCTTTTGGCAATCAGCATTGCCATTCCCAATGGTTTCAGACTACGGTGTGGGTAGTCCAATGGTGGTTTTAGGCAGTGTCCTTCTGTGCCCATAACATCGGCAAAAATGAGCGGCAGCCTATACTTCATGCATTTCCCTGTGCATTTTCTGGGAAGCTCTGGCCATCATGATGTTTTCCATGTTAGTACTGCACAGTTTTGAGGTAGGGCTCGGATGCATGGGTAAAAACATCCCACAAGCCCCCCTCTTGCGATGGCCATTCTGTTTCACTGATGGGACTCGCAAGACCTGGGATGTTTCCTCATCTTCTTCCAATAGATGGCACAGTTCAGCATCTTTTCCTCCATCCGGTACTGATCGATCGGTTCTCCTCGCCGGTCCTGATGGGAATATTGGGCGGTACCCCGGGCCCCTTGCGTTTCTGCTCCCAGTCTTCGGATCATCCTCCTTGGCCAGTCTACAGGTTTTCTTTCTCCTAGGACGACAAAGGAAAAGCGGCAATACCTATTCATAGACATTTTTCCCCCACCATTGATATAGTGGGGTGGCATTTAAATTTATAGTCAAAACATATGAACATGCACATTTCTTTTTGCATTCAAAAACGAAAACACCCACATTGAGAAACTCAGAATTTGATAGGCGATATGTAGGATATTTTAAGTTAGAACTGAATTAATCTGAGACAGTACCCTCTAGGATTCCAGAGGATTCCTCCAGTTGTTGCAGAGTGTGCTTGGGATGGCAACACTTCAATTGGTTAATGTGGACCCACTTGTCTTCCCCCTCTGCCAAACCGCCTTTGGGGATGCGGATCTTGTAGGCCACAGGGGAGATTTTGTCTATAATCTCAAAGGGTCCCTTCCATGTAGGCAAAAATTTTCGCTGTTTGGCCTGGTTCCTTTGGAAATTGTATAGATAGACCCGGTCCCCCACCTGATATTCCTTCCTGGAAGTCTTCAGGTCATAGTGGGTCTTCATGCTATCAGCTGATCTTTCTATATTCCGCTGAGCATAAGCAAAAGCATGTTGAAGGTGTTTCCTTAAATTCTCCACATACTCATGAGTTGTGGAGGCATTTATCAGTGTCTGCTCTTGGGTCCTGTAGAGCAAATGCTGAGGAAGCACCATCTTGCGTCCAGTCATCAACTCGAATGGTGACATTTTGGTTGCAGATGAAGGGGTAGATCTGATGGCCATTAGGACCAGAGGTAATCGGATATCCCAACTTGGCCCAGAATCTGCCACAAACTTCTTTAATATGCTCACAATGGTTTGGTTATATCTCTCTACTGCCCCAGAAGAAGCTGGCCGGTAAGCAATATGCAACTTCCTTTTGACCCCCAGTATCTCCCACATCTTTGTCATTACTTCACTGGTGAAGTGGCTACCCCTGTCTGACTCAATCCTTTGAGGTAGACCAAAACGGGAAAAGATGTGGTTAATCATCAAGGCAGCTGCGGTTTCTGCCTTGCAATTTGGGGCTGGGAGACATTCCACCCACTTGGTAAACAAGCATGTCACAGTCAACATGTACTTATTCCCCCTAGCAGAGCGAATCACAGGGCCTACAAAGTCGATTTGTAAATCTGACCATGGCAGTGTCATCCCCCTCTTTTGGAGAGGTGCACGGTGTGTGAGGGATGATGGCTGAAATTGTGCACACACAAGACACCCCTTCAAGTATTGGTCGAGGTCCTGCCCCATGTGTGGCCAGTATGCAACCTCTCTTAAGATTTCCAATGTTGTGTGAAACCCCCTATGACCGGCGGTGGCCGCATCATGGGCGTGACTTAACATCAGGCTTCAGAATGAGGTAGGAACCACCCACTGATCGTGGCCAGCTTTGGATTTCCTTATCAGCAAACCGTCTTGGATTCGGAACATTTTTGGACATTTCATCAACACTCTTAGGTCCGCTTTCCCAATGTAATCGGTATCCGTCAGGGGAAAGTTCTCAGGGTCCTCAAGGTGCTGGTAAAATTTACCAATTATTGGATCCCCCTTCTGAGCGGTAATCAAATCAGCATCAGGGGTCTCCTTACCCCATTGTGCAATTGAAAGGTCGTTGTGAGCATTTGTCTGGGACCTAGTGATAGCAGTGACCTGGATTTCCCCCAACAGGGACTCAATCTCAATTAGATCCCCTTGGATGGCCCCGGTTTTGGCCAGCTGATCAGCTAAGTCGTTTCCAGTTTTGTCTGGTCCCTCTACTTTGGAATGACCCTTGATCTTTTTCCAATAGATGGTCATCTCATTCGAGGTGACCAGATCATCAATGTTTTGGATTAACTTCCCATGTTTCAAGGGTTTGTTGTTAGCACATAACATGCCTCTGGTTTTCCAATTAACCAGGTGCTCCACGAACCCGTTCCGTACATAATCCGAATCTGTGATTATGACCAGTTTGTGGAGTTGATGCTGGACAGCAGTGAGGATGGCCTGATGCACAGCCATGAATTCTGCCACCTGACTACTTCGGGGACCAATTTTGTATCCAGCGGAGGGTTCTGGGGACTCATTCACCCATGCATTCCCTACGCCGGCCACCAGTTCTTTCTCCCCGTCGTTGTCAACATGGTAAGAGCATCCATCCACATAGACAGTGGGCATTCCCTCACACTTGTCCTCTTCAAAGACTTTGTGTGGGGAATTAAGGTATGCCTCCGTGTTGTCCTTGATTTTTAGACTTTCGTCCTCGAGACAGTTTTCTCTGGCACAATCATGTAAGTCAGCCAGACCTTGCGCGAGGGGACTCTTCTTGTTTTGGCCATATCTGACCTCCACAGGAAAGCCTTGCATTGACAGAATCCAGGAAGTAATTCGGGAATTACTCACATTTCCGGGCCGTCACTTTGGAGATATTGCAGAGGCTGGTGTGGAGTCTCCACTATGATGTGTTCCCCCTGGATAAACGGGCGGTAATTCTTCAATGCCCACACCGTCGCCAGGAGTGCCTTCTCACAATCGTTGAATTTTTCCTCCACAGAGGATAAAGTTTTGCTCGCATAGGAGATTACTTAATTGACCTTGTCATGCTTTTGGTATAATACTGCCGTCAAGCACGTATTAGAGAACCCCGTCTCCAGGAAGAACTCCTTGTTTCTGACAGGGTAAGCTAGGCAGGGCGCTTGTGAGAGGCTTCTTTTGAGTTGTCTTACTGCCTCGGCTTGTTCTGGACCCCATTCCCACTTGACCCCCCCTTCAGGAGATGAATCAGGGGTCTGGTGATCTCTGCGTAGCCCTCAATGAACTTTCTGCTGTAATTAGTCAGTCCAAGGAGGCTCCTTAGTTCCCGCAGAGTTGTGGGGTCTTTCAGTTTCTGAAGTGCTTCCACTTTCTTTTCCTGGGGACAGAGACCCTGAGGAGTAATCTCATGCCCCAAGAAATTAACACGGGTTCTACACCACTGTGCTTTCTGAAAGGAAAGTTTTGCTCCGGCGGCCCTCAACTGCGTCAGAACATAACGGATCTCCGCTATGTGTTCCTCCACAGATGAACTTTTGATGAGGACATCATCTACATAAGCCAGGTTACCCCTCGCACCCAGGTCGGGCATGGCCTTATGTAGGAAAATGTTGAACTCATTACCGGAGTTAAGGTATCCGAAGGGAGTCCGGGTCCATGTGTACTGCTGGCCCCCAAAGGTAAAAGCCAGTTTGTATTGGTCCTCCCTGCTGACAGGCACGGTCCAGTATCCATTGGTCAGGTCTATTGCAGTGAATACCTGTGACCCCTGGATCTGGGCCAGCCCTTGGTCAATGTAGGGCAGAGGCCATCGGGAAGTATGGACCCGTTTGTTGAGCTCCCTAAGTTCAGCGCAGAGTCTCCACTGGCCGTTTGGCTTCAATATTCCCAGCACCGGATTATTGAAGGTGCTGTGGACTGGGCGGATTATTCCCCGGGACTCAAGGTTCATAATTATTTCAGTAAGGGACTCCATTGATGCGAGAGGCAAGCAATATTGCTTCACAAACACAGGAGTCATGCCAGGGTCCGTGGGGATTGTTGTTGTGTGGATGTCGGTGCGGCCACAGTCATATGAGTCTACCGCAAAGAGATCTTGGAAATCCAAGAAAACTTGTTTCAACTTTTGCTTTTGTTCCAGTGTCACACAGGCATCAGCTAGGTTGACTCTCTCTTCCACCATCTGCCTGAAGCCTGGAAAAACTTCTGGTTTGGCTATTTCAGCGGCCTCCTCCAGCTGGGTGGAGAAGTCCCTGGTCAGAGTGCTGATTTGGACTGGAGGCTTCAGGTGGGAAAGGCAGCCCTCATGGACCTGGAAAATCACCTCATCCCTCCTGAAGTCACAAGTCACATCTTCCTTACCATAAGGGCAAGAAGTGTACACCAGGAAGTTCCCCCCATGCCGGGTAAAAATCCTGTCTGGTGTTGTATTGTCATCACTGTCACTGTCAAAGCAGTCCTTGGGGATTGGCCCTAACAGTTCATTACCTAAATCTATGGAAAAATGTCGGTCATCAACCGCCATTCCAATAATGGTGCCTGCGGCTAGAGTAATACTCTTTAAGTCGCTGTTATCCACCTCTATTGGAATGGTGTCATGTTCTATGTTGACTAATGGAGTTGGGTTTACCCCCAACCCTTGCTGTTGGAGAGAAGAGTTTAGATGTATGTAAGCATCAGGGTTTTTCAAATGTTGTCCTCTTTTAACTTTCACTTCCAGGGAGAATTGTCGGGTCCTTTCTGGGATGGTGACTTCCTCTTTGATCTGAATTTCAACTGCATAAGGTAGCAATTGAGCTGACCTAAATGCTTTTTCTGGATCATCAAAGCCCATGGGATTATCCGCTAATCGGGACCAAGCTTTGAAGTTTATTAGGTCCAAACTAATGGCAAAGCGATTGAGAATGTCACTGCCTAAGTAAAAGGCGGCAGTGACGTCTCGCACGACCCAACAATTATGGACTATGCTCTTGTTGCCAATGGAGATTTTGAGCATACACCTGCTTGGCAGGAGCTTTTTGGGATTAGGTGCTTCCAGGTCCATTTCCCATTTGTCTATCAGTTTGAATGTAGGAATGGCTGGATCTTTTGGGAGTTGGCGGAACATGGCTTCGCTGATGAAGCTCTTACCGTTGTTCACACACACTCGAGCGAGAACAGAGTCCTTCCCATCATTTAATTGGACAGGGATGAACAACTGCTCTCCAATTTGCTGAATATCAGCCAGGCTCTGAGCTGATTTCACATCTTTCTGGACTATAGGAGTGGGAGTTTCTGATTGTGGATTAGTATAGAATCTCAGAGTGTTTCCTTCCAGCGTGGAGTACCACTTTAGACTGGAAGGAAGGTTGATTTTCAGAAATAGAGAGGACCCTCCATCACCAGTCTGTTGTCCTACTGCTATTAATGTCACGTCTGGAATTTGGCTATTCTGGAAGTGAAATTCTACTTGGTCAGATTTTTGTTCAACCATGTGGCAGGTGCCGTTTAAACTAACATGGTTGACACTCTGTTTTAATTTTATTGGTCGGCTAGTCTGGGTCCAGAGGACCTTGTTTACGCAATCTATTAAGGGTGACAACCTCCTCAGGAGGTCATTCCCCAGTAAACAAGGGGTGCCCTCTGGAGTCACTACTATGACCGGGTGTTTCACCTTGTGTCGCCCGATCTTAATGTCCAAGTCTGCAGTCCCCTCAACGGGAATTTCCTTCCCGTCAAAGTTCTGCAGTTGTCCAGGAAGAGGGGTGAGAGGAATTTGGTAATTCTCTCCCCTTCCTGCATTCAGTTCGTCAAAGGCCCTTCTGGACAGAAGGGTAGCTTGAGATCCAGTGTCCACCAGTGCCAAAATTGTACCCTGCCCCTGTACTTGTACCGGGGCATAGTATCTTCCCTCCTTCTCCTCAAGGGGGCACAGATAATGCACATTTTTGGACAACTGGTGGGCTAACTTTCTGGTTTTGGACATCGCTAGCGAAGAGATTTGGGCAGAATTCTGTGGAGAGCCTTGGGAATCTGAAAGAAAAAGTTGGCAACTGGAGATCAGAGCCATTGTGGGTTCCCCTGGCTCCGGTTCTGGGCCGCCCCGCCCTTTTTGGAGGCAGTCATCAGGATGGGTTTGAACCAGGGGATTTTCTTGCGGTTGGTTCTGGGATGAGATGGTGGGCGGCGGTAGCTCAGTCTCCACATCTCCCCAGTCTGGATTTGCATCCCTAGGGACCCATTTTTCTTTGGGAGGAGTTCCTCCCTCTCTGAAGGAGAAGATCCTTTTCCTAGGATCCTCTGAGGATCCCTCTCCCTCAAATTGGAAGATCTGTACCTCCTCCTCACACTGAGTCTGTTTGGGTCTTTTGTTTCTCCTACCCCCCCTCTGCTCCTTAGGAGGCAGACTTTCAGGGGCAAGAGATTTTGTTTCCGGTTCCTGGGTTTCCAGGGGCTGTTTACAAGTGAGGAAGGAAGCTTCCTCCAAGGCTTTACACCCCCCTTCCCTTTGTGCCTCCTCCCTGGGAACCGGTGAGTTATCGGGGTGCTGCCCCCGTCGTTGTTCTGGAGCACCAGGTCCAGAGTTGGGTGCGTTCTGCGCCGGCATGCCGATCTGAGGGTTCTGCTGAGCCCTCAGTATGTGACCCAGATCCCGCGCCATGTTTTGAACCTGGCGCTCTAACTGGGAAACCCGCTCAGGCTGATATGGGGCCCTGTTTTCTCCCCTGGGCTGATCCCGGGAAGGGTAGCTATCCCTTCTTTGGTAGTACCCCTGGTTGGGAAGATTTGGATACCCCTCTACCCTTGGCCTCCCCTCTCCCGTGTTCGGTTGTCTGGGATCAGGGAATTGGGGAAAAAAGGGTAGAGGATTTTGGGGCTGGAAGTTGGGTGGATACCTGGGGAAGAAGTTCTGCCCAGGGTTTGGTGAGTTTCTGTCCTCCTGTGAGAAGTTGGGAGGGAAGTTCTCTGGGTTAGGTGCTTGGCTGGATCCCCCCCCTGGGGCTGGAGGAGTCCACACATAACCCAGGATGGGTCTGTTTCCCTTGTAACGGGGGCTTACATAATCAGGAGAGCGAGGGACCCCATTTGTGGGGCTGCCTCCCTGGCTCCCTGTCTGTGACTGGCCCGAGGACCTTCTGGGCCTAGCATTATTAGGTGCAGGTAGGTTTTTAGGCCCCCCCATCTCCAACTCTAAAACGGGGGTGACCTTTACCTCTGCCACCTTGGCAGCAGCAGGGGTGTTGTTGACTTTGGGGTTTTTGGGCGCATTATTTTTATTTTCTATTGGCTTCTGCACCTCATAGATCCGGGTCGCCTGTTCAATGACCCAGTCTAAAGATCTTTTTTCGTGAAAATCCCTCACGAGCTGGGTCATTATGTATTTGGACAAGGCATGAAAAAACGTATTAATAAATTCTCTGCTATCCGTGCGCACCCTTCTTGTGGTCTGTGCAAAAGCACGCTTTAACTCCTGCACAAATTCTTGTGGGGCCTGATCCTCCCCACATTGTAAATTGTAGGCTGCCTTGCGAGCCTCTTGAGGATTTCTATGAGTAGAAAAATGTTTCAAGATGGCCGCCTTATAGGTGGACCATCTTAAATGATTTTGGTCCTCCAGCCCCGCAAAGAAACTGGAGTATTCCGGGGAGAATGTCCACTTTACATATTGAATACAGCTTTGGCTGTCCTTCAAATGGAAAGTCTCCATCATTTGCTCAAACAACTCTAAGTGCTCCCAAACAGAATACTTGGCGTTCTTATGGTAAGGCGTGATGACGCTCCTGATTGCCTTAATCTGCTTTAAGGGGTCCTTAAGCAAGGCCCTTTTTGTCTTATTGGCCCTTTTGGTCCGGGTAACCCTGGTCCATTCATCTTCTGACTCAGAGGCACTGCTCCCAGAGGTTCCCGTCTGTTCTTCCAGGTTTTCCCGGATTCTGCGAGTCTGGGAATGGCTGGCAGAATGTGGGGACCTGGTCTCCTGTGTCCTGTACCGCTCAGAGGAGTCTTCAGATCCCTCCTTGCTGCCAGGATTTGATGGGTACCCCCCCCACTGACCTAACTCGGCAGAGGTTTTCAGGATGCCCTTAATGGGCCTACTCTCCTGGGGTTCCCCATCAAATTGCACTGTGCTTGGGTGCCCATACCCGGATGCCCGCCCCTCCATTCCTGGGTGGTACTGGCCTATGAGCCCCATGCTTCTGGCTGGATAGTAATCTGCCATCCCTGTGGCCCTGTGCTCATGTGCGCCAGGGGACATGGGGGTGGCAGAGTCCAGGGACTGAGAGAGATAAAGGCCTCTGGTACTAGGGCTCCTGCGGTTACGCTCAGGAATCTCTCTTTCCCAGCGAACCTCATCTCTATCCGCCCCTGCTCCCTGTTGCAATGCAAGAGCCTGCGCCTTCAGTTCCTCAGTTAAGGCCTTACTAGACTCTATCAGTCTCTCCTGCATCGCTACCTGTTGTTGGAGTCTATCATTGTGCTGGCAGAGAGCCTCATTCTCTCTCTGTGCCTCCTGATTGGTCCTGGAGCACTGGGCCAGTCTTTGCTGCAGGAGGGTTACCTCCTGAGCTGTGTCCCTATTGGCCTGCTCCTTTCTTGCCAGAGCATCCTCCACCCTCCTGGTGTGTTCTAACAAGTTCTGGTGTTCTTTTTGGAGGTCACCCAGCCCCTGGAGGGCCAAGTGATTTTCTTCTGTTTTTCTTTTTAAATGGCAGACTTCCTGGCCTAAGGCGTCTCTTTCCTGGCTAAGAGCCTGCATTTGTGCCGCCAGGTCGTCCCTCTGCCTTTGAAAGGCACCAGCTTTCTGGCGTTCTTCATCAAACTCTGCCTGGGTATCCAGGTCTTTCAAAATCAGCTTGTTGCTCTCTGCCTTCACTCTATCTAGATGACTTTGCAGGGTGGCTGCCTGCTCCGTGCATGCCCTGTTAAAGTCTAATTGTTGCTCCAGCTTTTTCTGGCTCTGCAGTAAGGAGTCCAAACTGTCTTGGTGCTCCTTCTGCAGGGCCAGAAATCTAGTATCCTGGTCAGCCTTTTCCTGTTGCAGTATATCCATGTCCTCTTTTATTTTAATGATATACTGCCTACTATCATTTTCTGACTCCTGGCTCCTCTGCAGCCTCTGCTCAGAAGAGTCCAGATCAGATTGGGCCTTCTGTAATGCCAGCAGTTGCCTACTCGCCAGATCTTGGCCTTCAGCACATTTGTCCTGCATTGGCTCCCATATGTAAATATAAATATGCCGCTACCCTGGCAATCTTGTTGTGCTCATCCTTGGCCTTAGAGGACATATATAGTTCACTCAGGGCCACATGTAAGGGACCCTGGTCTCTCCATATATCTGACCCTGTTTCCGTGATCTGGGGTGCGATTGCTTGCAACCAGACCGTCTGGTCCTGATGAGTCCACTCACCTCTCACAAATAACTTATGTAAGAAGTGCTCTCTGGCTATTTTCATGTCTACTAAGGTCGTCATTCTAGAGATTTGAGTTCCTTCCTGACTTACAGAAGTTTGTATTTTATTTTTGCAAAACAGACCTTTTCCTTAGAGCGTTCCTTTGAGGAGTGCTTTACAGCGTAACACAGCGTGGTGATCCGACCGGATATGTGTATCTGGTCAGCTGGCACGCTGTATTAATCTGCACAAATGGTAGATCTAACCCAAACATCCTGGACGAGCCCCCAGTTTGTAAGAGGATTCAATTCAACACTACAGCTAAGTCAATGCCTAGTCTGGGATACTGAATGGAAACCCTTATTGATATATCTTTATGTCCAGTTCATGCGTTCTGGATGACTACCCTTATATAACACCCCTCTCTTGGAATCCCCCTGACCCCACTGAGCCAAGAAGTAGTTCTGTTTTGCAAGTTAAAAGGTTTATTTGAGAATTTAAACAATATAGATATATATCACACTTATAATAAATTAATAATTGGATATCACACTTAATCTGATCAGTCATCAATAATGGATAGTCTGGCACTAGCACACTTGTGAATAGGAACAGAAGAATAAGGTGGTAGAGAATACTTTATATAAGTTCAGATGGATGTAATGTTGAATGAAAAATGCAATACAGAAAATACTCAATATGATTTCAACAAAACAATGTAATCACTTTTCTCTGGCAATCCCCTCCCCCCTTTATGCAATGCAAGGAAATGGAAGAAAAGCACACAGTTCTCAAAAATGAAATCAAATATAATTCAGTTCACCCCAGCAAGCTTAGACTACAGAAGTTTGAAACACAGGCCCAAAATGCTTTTATATGTGCTGGCAATGAAGTGAAAAATATGCTAAAATGCTTTTAATTCCCTCTAGAGGTTCAGGTTGAGGATTAGTTGGTTTAAATTAGTTCAGGCTTACTTTAGCAATGTTCTAGGAATGATTGGCAGGTTGCAAACGACTTTCTAACAGTTCTAGCAAGAAGCTGCTGTTTTCACACGTGGAGGAATTTTCAAATCGCGGTAAAATTCGCGCGTGCGTTTTTCGCGATTGCGGCAAAAGTATCGGGGGTAGGAATGCGGTTCTAGGTTCGTTGAAAAGCCAAGATTCCCAGATTTCAGAGGAAAGTTACTGCAAGTCTCTAGGACAAACGGTCACGGAGATATGAGCGATTAAATAAAGGTAGTTTTTCAGATTTGGAATGTTAAAATTCAAAAAGACAAGTGACAGCTAGCAACTAGAAAATGACAGGTGACAGTTAGGAGGCAGTTCTACTTAGATTAAAATAGCTTGGATTATATTATTTTAACTAAGAGATTGGTTCTGCACAGTTCTGCTAGGTACTCACAATATATTTAGAAATAGAATGGGCCTCGCCACGGATCTGGTCAGGTTTTCTTCACTCGCCACGGACGGTCTCTGCGCACAGCGTCTGGGTCAGCTCTACTCTGCTGGTCTGGTCTGGGTCTCTGGTTCTGATCAGGTCTGTGGGTCCGGATACAGCGGTCTCCGGTTCAGCTGGTCTCTCTCTGGATACAACACTGCTCTCTGGCAAATGGCAAGGGTTCTTGCAAAGAATTCAAACAGCTCGCCTGGCTGTGATAGTGGCAATGATTTGAGGCCTGCTAAAGAGGGATTTAGCTTGTAGTTGACCTCTCTGCTACAAATTCTGAAGTAAAGTCTTGGTCTCTGAAGGTGGATAGATTGAAGTCTCTATGTTGGCTCTCTGAAGGTTGATGGAGGTAAAGTATGGATTTTCCCAGCAGAGCGTCCCGCAGCAAATGGATTTGAAGGTCTCTATCTGTCCTGACTGTCTGCTTTCATGTGTTTTGAAAATGGGTGGAAAGGCTAGCTTCCTAGGCCCTACCCCTCTCCACTTGTCATTGGCCACTTCATCCTCTTCCCCTTGATTGGGGGAATGAAATGAAGTGTCATCATGATGAGGTCTGTTTATGATACAGAGAACCCACCCCTGTCAAATTACACACAATCTATATTTTGACCCAAAAGACATATTTGCACAGGTACACATTTGTTTAAAATTACATGCACCCATCACATATCACAGGAGGTATACCCTGTCCAAATCTGCTCTTCCTGGGAGCTTGCATTCAGAAATGGCAACATTTGCACTTTTTAACTGGTTTTGTAATATCGGACATTACCCCAAATTTATACACATGTGCGCAAGGAGTATGGACATTACTTGATGAAGTGTCAGATTTTTAACATGCATACATTTTAAGTAATACCCTCTTAACTGCTAGCTTGCCCCCAGATCATGCCACCGGTTCTAAAAACCTCTTAAAATGTGGGCAGAAAAATCACAAGAATTATGGTATCATTTAAATAATTTTCACAAGTCCGCTCTATGAATGATTCATCTTTTTAGAGTTATGTTCTGGCCCCACAGGGGTGTGGTTTCCCCCCAGCACAAGGTTGAATTTCTGTTTTTTCTAGTTCTGCCAAGCCAGCTTGCTCTCACAGGCAGTGCTCCTCCCCTTTACTTCCAGGAGGAAGCCACTTTTACGGCCCCCATAATAAAACATTTGCCTGAGTCAGGACAGGGCTTTGTTCAATTTCCTGCAGAGCCCAGGTAATTCAATCAGGGAAGTGTCATATCCCTTTTGGTGGGAGCAGCAAAAGGCAGATAGGCCTGGGAACACAGCTGTTGTGCAAGTCTCATCTCCTGTCGGGGGTAGCTGGTGGGCAGAATTCAGTTCCTTAAGCCAGGCCCCAGCTAATGTCACTTTTAGTTACCCAGTTTTCTGCATTCAAATAAACTAACCATTTTTTACATATGCAGCTAAAATGCTGATTCTAAGTTTAAAACTATGACATTTAAACAATTGCAACCTATGTGACACTCAAAAGTAGGTCACTCATTTCTTTTAAACATTTAGATTTTTAGTGTCTTTCAGTCCAAATTTACTTAAACTGCTGAAATCCACAGCTCAGCCAGTCTTGTTATAAACCTTCAAGTCACTTCAGAATATAACTTTACATTGTATCCACCTCTCAGTAAGTCTTTCTTTGGCCTGCTTTGGGTTCATTTATTCAGTTTTACACAAAAAAAAAATCTGGTGTTGTTTTAAAACGCCGGCTTTCGGATAGTGGTGAGTACTGGTAATGCACCCATTTTTGGGATTTAAGAAAATGAATTCCCCACAATTCTAGGTTGCTTTTGGCAATCAGCATTGCCATTCCCAATGGTTTCAGACTACGTTGTGGGTAGTCCAATGGTGGTTTTAGGCAGTGTCCTTCTGTGCCCATAACATCGGCAAAAATGAGCGGCAGCCTATTCTTCATGCATTTCCCTGTGCATTTTCTGGGAGGCTCTGGCCATCATGATGTTTTCCATGTCAGTACTGCACAGTTTTGAGGTAGGGCTCGGATGCATGGGTAAAAACATCCCACAAGCACTGTCCGACATAAAGCAGGAAATAGGCCAATTAGGAGAGAGAACGGATTTGGTGGACAGAGGCCTACAGGAAGTGAGCAAAGAGAAAATGGAGAACAGCAAAGCGATTGACAGATTGGACACAGCAACACGGAACCTGGAGATCAGAATGGAAGATTTGGAAAACAGATCCAGACGGATCAACATTAGGCTAAAGCTTCTGCCAGAGACAGTCCTGCATAGAGACTTAAAAGAGACAATCCAGGAAATATTTGCAGATCTGTCTGGGGAGGAGACACCGGATAAGATCGAACTGGATAGTGTGCATAGAGAGGGCCGCTTCAGCAAAAACGGAACGCAAGACCAAGAGATGTGCTAGCTGCCTTTACGAGGTATGCACAAAAAGAGGCTGTGCTCAGAGCAGCAAGACCTAGGGAGCCGATAATGTATAAAGGTCAGAGAATCGAGCTCTACCAGGACCTCGCCAGCAGCACCGTACTCAAAAGGAGACAGATGGGCCCAACATTGGCTAAGCTCCAGGAGCAGGGGGTCAAGTATAAATGGACATTCCCTTTCGGGCTTCTGTTTGAGTGGGCTGGTACTCTAAGATGGATCAGCTCACTGCACCTCGCTGCAGGAAGGGGTGGATCTTCTACAAATTGATCTAGATCAGGATCAGGGGATGGCCAGTCCAAAGAAAACACCTGACCCAAGAAATGGACCTAGGCTCAGACCATGGGAATGTTCAGTTGCAGGGGAAGGGAAAGAAGAAGGCCAGCCCTTCGGGGCCCAGCCGGTAGAGAAGGAGAGAGGGGCTTGGTCGCCGATGAGGGGATCAAGACGGGTGAGGACTAACACGGAGTGAGTACATACAAATGGGGTGGGAGCAAACATCATGGGATCGACAAAGGTGTAGAAGCCTGAGAGAGAGGGATGGGGGGATGGCCTGTGGAAGGGGCCTCCCGGGGGAAGGGGAGGGAGGGGGTAGGTGAGAAGGGGGAGGGGATTAGGGTTAAGCCGCACAGTGATAATTCTGTTAGAGGAAAGGGAAAACCAGAGCGAAAACTCGAGATAAAGGCAGGAGGGGAGGAACCAGGGGGGATTACGGAGCAGGAGACCATTAGTCCCCATCATTCAAGTGGGCCACGCATAATGTTAGGGGACTCAATTCCCCATTAAAGAGGAAGAAGCTCGAGATTTAGATCAGACTTTTTGGGCCTGCGAGACACATTTACTCCATAGGGATCAGCAAAGACTCAAACTAAGGGGATATGACCAAATATTTCATGCATCAGGAGCAACGAAATCGGGAGGGGTGACTCTGGCTATTGCCAATATGGCTAACTTCAGGGTTGAAGAGACGATAAGAGACCAAGAGGGCAGATACCTAATAGTGAGAGGCTCCGTTGGGGATGAAATCTACACGATAGTCGTAATTTATGCTCCCAACTCAGGACAGGAAGCATTCCTTCGGTAACTCCTAGGGAAAATTGGGGAACATTCAAAGGGCCAAATAATTCTAATGGGCCATTTGACTATTGCGTGGTATAGAGCAAGGGGCAGGTCAGGCAAAAAACAGGGGGGGAGGTGCAGTAGCCTCAACAGACCTGCTGGAAAGAATGTCCGCTATGGGCCTAAGGGACGTTTGGAGGGAAGTAAAAGGGAGCGAGGAGGGATTTACCTTCTTCTCGGAAGTCCATGGGACACAGTCGAGAATAGATTATTTCTGGGTTTCAGCGAACCTGGTGGGGAGGGTTAAAGAAGTAGAGGTGGGCCCCATGGGAATAGCAGACCACAAGATAATCATAATGCAGCTAGAACTGGGATATAAGAGGAGGGGGTCTGGGGCTGGAAATACCCTGAGTATTTGCTGAGAGACCCTGCCATTGTGGGAGAGATGGAGAGTAAGATAAGAGAATACTCTGAAAGCAATAAAAGGGGAGAAATGGGGGAGAACCTACAGGGATGCATTGAAAGCTACAGTGAGGGGTGAAATTATGGCAGCCAAAGCACAAAAACATAAACAGATGCTAGCCCTAGAAACCCAGCTGGAGCCAGAGGTGGAGGAGGTAAGGAAAAGAGTAGCAGAAGCACCCAACAGACACAACTATAAGGACTATAGAAGAGCGGTCAAATGGGCCTGCTACAGACTAAAAAAGCAGAAGGGGCCTACTATCCATAAGACAAAAATACTATGCTAAGGCCAAAAAGACCGGCTGGCGCGCCTTGTTCGGGAAGCAGAATCGAGGAATACAATCACTGCCCTGAAAACGGAGGCGAGAGACAGGGTCACTCGACTTGAAGATCTTCAAGAAACCATGACTAAATACTATGAATCATTATATAGGTCACAAAACCCCCAGGTGCGAATCCAGGAGAAGTTCCTGGAAAGGATTCAGCTACCAATTATAAGGAGAGATGCTCAGGATATCATAAATCAAGAGATAACGGAGGATGAAGTGAGGGGTGTCATTGGGAAGTTGCCCTCGGGCAAAGCTCCAGGCCCTGATGGCTTTTCAGCCCATTTTACAAATGGTTTGTCGGGATACTGGTGCCACACTTAACCTACCTTTTTAACACCTTTAAAGTTAGTGGCCGAATAGCCCCTTCTATGAAAGAAGCTAAAATTTCTCTGATTTTGAAACTGGGTAAAAACCCCCTGGAAAGATTCTCCTATAGACTGATAGCCCTTATCAACATTGATGCTAAAATCTACACAAAAATGTTGGCTAATAGACTGGAGGGGCTTCTTCCGGACCTGATTCATCAGGACCAATCAGGTTTTATTAAAGGCAGGCAAACGGCAGACAATATCAGGAGGGTGGTGCATTTGCTGGAAAAAGTGAGGAAAACGAACACTCCTGCGGCACTTCTCTCGCTAGACGCTGAAAAAGCGTTCAACCGGGTGGAGTGGTCCTTCCTCTTTAGGGTCATGGAGGGAACGGGGCCTGGAGGGGCCTACTTGCAAATGGTCAAAACTAATTACGACGGGCCACAGGCAAGGGTGGTAGTTAATGGAGCGGCATCCAGACTGTTTCAGTTACAAAGGGGTTCAAAGCAGGGCTGTCCCTTGTCACCCTTACTGTATGCAATATACTTGGAACCATTACTCCAAGCTATATGGGAGTCAAGGGAAATACAGGCAATTCCGTTTCGGGGGAGCCAGCACATGGTGGCAGCCTTTGCTGACGACATTTTGCTTACCCTCACTAATCCATCTCACTCTAGCAAGGCCAGTAAAATACTGCTCGTAAACTTTGGGGAGGCATCAGGGCTACGTATTAATATGATCAAATCTGAGCTATTGGATTTAACTTTGGGGAAAGAGGAGAGAGAAGAGCTCAAAAGGACATCACCGTTTGCATGGCGCCCCAGTGGGATTGTTTACTTGGGAGTGAAGATAACGCCAGCGCTCCCAGGGTGGTACGCGGCTAAGTACCCCCCTCTAGTGAGAAACATCAAAAGGACCTCCTCAGGTGGCGCAATCTCTGTATCTCCTTGTTCGGGAGAATAGCAGCTACAAAAATTGTCATATTGCTGCATCTTCTGTATTTGTTCCAAGCTATCCCCTAGGTGGTCACGGAGAGCTTCTTTAAGGAGCTTTGAACCACAACAAACACATTTATTTGGGAAGGTAAGAAAGCGAGGGTTAGTAGGCATCAACTCACAGCCCCGAGTAAAGAGGGCGGACTGACCCTCCCTAACTTTAGACAATACTATGAGGCAGCTCAGTTGACAGTTATCAGAGAGTGGCTTCAACAAGGAGGAGAGATGCACTGGGTTAAAATGGACAGGGCAGTAACTAAGCACAATCTAGGAGAGGTCCTTTGGCTCCCTAAACAACATCGGCCGAAACACATGTACATGAGCTCCATCACTAGATTGGTCACAGACCATTGGGATAGGCTGGTCCAGTTAAGAGGCATCACTACCTTTCCGTCCCCGTTCACACCAATATTTAATAACATGGACTTTATACCTGGGTTGGAGAGGAGAGCTGTTAAAAAATGGCAGGACGGGGGGTGCAGGAGGATGCGGGACATGTTTATTGGGAAAGAAATCAGCTCCTTTCTGGAGTGTAAAAGGGATTTTGCCCTGGGGGAGGAGGAGAGAATGAGGTATTACCAACTGCGTCACAAGCTGATGCACCCAGAAAATAAAGAGGCGGCTACCAGAGAACCTACTAGGTTCAAAAAATTCTTAATGTCCAATGATGGCTCAAAAGGGCTGATCTCACAGCTGTACAGGGTTCTGGATGAGGCCACCCCGAGGCAAAGCTGGGCCTTTATGGAAAAATGGGAAAGAATTCTGGGAAGAGGAATGGAGAAGAGGGAATGGGAGAGATTATGGAAGAAAATTCAGAAACTAGCAAGAGCATCCCAAACCCAGGAGGCATGGTACAAAATTATATACGGGTGGCACTATACCCCAGCCCGCCTACACAGACTATACCCTGGGTCATCGAGTAACTGTTGGAGAGGGTGTGGGGCGGAGGGAAGAGCAGAGCATATCGGGTGGAGATGCCCAAAAATAGAGCCCCTTTGGGAGTAAATCCAACAAGCCCAAGAGCAGGCATTTGGAACAGGGAAAAGTAGACCCCGGAGCTGACTCTGATGGGCATTATGCACAGTGATACGGCAAGGGAATCGAGAGCCAGAGAAAGAGTGCAGGTGATGCTCACCATAGCAGGAATGACACTGATGGCTCAGAACTGGAAAGGCTCGATCAAACCAACATTTCAGGACTGGCTGTGGAAAATATGTGAATTAGCAACATATGCTATGAACAATACACTGCAGAGCTTTGCAAGTGAATGGGGAAAATGTTGGCCTTTCTCAGTGATGACTTCAGGATTGGATGGCGTCCACAGCGCCTTAGGGTATTGGACCTACAGTGACTGTTCAGGGTTAGATCGTGCCATAAAGTGCCTAGGAACACTGGGAAGTGGCTTTTTTGGGGAGGTATGGAGGGGGAGGGGGACAGTGTTTAAAAACCATGTTGGAGTTGTTCATGTTTAAAAATAAATCATAGAAATAATTTTAAAAAAAGGTGAAGGCATTATATCTCTTATTTGTTTGCCTAGGTTTGTGTGAAAAACTAGTTCCTGCTTTTCTTTTAGCCATAAGTACAAGTGACTACAGGAAACAAGAGAAATAGGAACTATTTGATTACAATGCTACACAAACAATACCAAATTCCAAATGCAATATAATATGTAGGAGTATGGGCTCTGCTTTTCAACATTTAGGCTCTGAATTTCAACTTCTAGACTCAGCATTTCAGCATTCACATTTTAGTGATGGTTTGAACTTTAGCTAGGGCCAAGGGTGTGAAATTCATTGCTGGACTCTAGAGTGTGAGTCTCTGGCAGAATTAAATAGATACCAATGCACAAAGCACAAGCTAGAAAAGATCACTTTGCTCCATGATGATATTCAATGAGCTGAACCGCACTAGACATAATATTAACCTAAATCTAACATACTAATTAACCCAACCCCATTTAACATGTAACAGATTCACATGATAACATTTAGTGCAAATTAGCTCATGAAATAAGCTGGACGCAGACCGATAAAAAGGCATAATGCTCTGGAAATGAGAAAGAAAAATTGAGTTTAAACGTTTAGAAATGAAATATTTTTCTCTTCAGCAATGCAGTGAGCACAATAAGGAAGACAGAGAGAAAATATTGTGTGATGTGTGTAGGTCTGGTCAAGGGGGGGTGTTTTCTAAATTGACAGGGGTTTTTCATAAAAAAAGGGTTTTGAGGCTAGAGAGGCATTACTTTTCTGGCACTGAAGGACAAAGGAGGCTTGCAAGCTGACTAAAGATGAAGCTGTCTCTCCAGGGTTGACGGATCTTAGAAAAACTGAAGTCTCGAGAATCCTTATCTGGGTTGACCCTGTGCAAAGAGGCAGAAAGGCTGGGGAAGATTTCACTGCCAAGCTGAGACAGGAATATCAACAACAGATTTAGATAAATATGAGGTTAATTGAGGTGCTGGTGATGTGAATGATACTATGTAGCACAGGTTAAATAGTTCAGTTCATTTTAGGTGCTGCATTAGAGATTCAAATTGAAATGTACATGTCATTCTGTGTTCATATTTCTCCAAGTCTTGCTGTTTTCTTAAAGAGTTTTTTCCTTGCCAGGTTTTACGAGGTCAAGGCCAATTGGCAGAGCTTTGCACAGATAGAGTGCTGAAAGCCATTGCAAGAAAAAACGCACTTGCACTGTGAAGTACAATAAAGATTGCCCACGCTAATAGCACAGGAAAGTCTTCATTCTATTAAAGACAAGGAGGCGAGCATTATGCTTATCTTTCTTTAATACTGCCATATCAGCATTTCAAAACTTCAACTTTTAACTTTTATGTTTTGGTTTTTCTTACATGTTACTTGGGAAAAACAAAGCAGGAAGTTACAAGTTTCATCTCTCAACTGAATCAACTCGGTTTTTAGAAACCACGCTTCCCATAATCCTGAGGCCCTTTGTAGTCCTGACCTCTACTCCCACACCAATCAGTGGCCAGATAGGAGTATAAACACTGGCTCCCCTAAATCCATTCCTCTTTCTTTTGCCATCAGAGTTCTAGAAGTACAGAGAGTCCCTCAAAATGTCAAACACAATCCATAAGGCCTGCACTCGATCCGCAGCTGGCGTGACTGTTCGGTCCAACGGGACAACTTGCCAGAAGATCCTCGGTGCATATCCTGACTTGCTCATGTTGCCTTCTGATCGTCTCCTATGAGAACAGAAAATCATATGAGGGCGGGAATGAACTACAAATGGAACATCATGCATGACAGTTTTCATTCGCTCAGTCATTGCTCTCATTTCTTTCATACATTAGGGTGGGATATAATGCTCGCCTCCTTGACTTTAATAGAATGAAGACTTTCCTGAGCTATTAGCGTGGGCAATCTTTATTCTATGACAAGACAGGAGGCTCGCATTATGCTTGTTCAAAGCTTGCTATTACTCTATTCGGTATATCAGATACTGGCTTGAAGTAGAAAGTCTTAAAGGTGGATTCAGAAGACCAATCAGCAGATTTCATAATATCTTGTAGGGCTACTCCTGTCGTAAACGCTCTAGAAGCCATTGCTCCCCTAGCGGAATGTGCACCAAATAAGGATAAGTCTATCCCTGCCCACTGCATGACCTCCCTCACCCATCTCGCAATGGTCGCTGTCGCTACTGCGTGGTGAGGTTTCCTACGCGCTATAAGCAGCTGAGTTACGCCGCGCGGTCTGAGATGCGCTGTAGCTGCTTCATAATCTTTGATACATTGAGCTACGCATAATTTCTTATTCTCTGTAAAATATGGGTAGGAAATTACTTTGGAGTCGGTCTTTGTTCTTTTCGCGATAGTAAACGCTACTCCTTCTGGATAAAATATCTTTCTATCGATTTCCAATGCTTTCACGTCTGACACCCTCCTGCACGCTACTAGACATAGAAGCATAGCTAATTTGCCTGATAGTTGTGACCGGGATAAAGCTTCATTTTCCGGCCACCTAAGGAATAATTGAAAAACGTCTCTAATGTCCCATAAAACTGCATACTTTGGCTCTGGCGGCTTTCTCAGTTTTATACCTTTGAGGAGCCGTAAGATTGCTGGGTGCTCTCCTACTGGATTATTTTCTATTTTGTTGTGTCCTGCTGAAATTGCGGATCTGTATACTCCTATCGTACTGTAAGCAGAACCCTCCTGGAATTTCAAAGCCAAAAAGTTCAGGATGCTCACTAGAGGTGCTGAAATGGGATCCAGACTGTGTTCTGAACACCACTGCGCCCAACCGTTCCAAGCTGTGTTATAGCTCCTGATGGTGGTAGGCACCCAGGAATCTCGGATACAATCTGCAGCGATGTTCGAAATTCCTGGCAAGTTCCATCTTCTCCTGAAACCCTGCAGGCAATCAGCTGCAAGGAACCCGTTTCTATGAGCGGGTGAACCCGACCGGTCGGGTCGAGTAGAAGGTTCGAGTAGAGTGCTCGGAACTATCCTCGGAAAATCCGTAGAAAGTTCCATCGCTACTGGAAACCAGGCCTGCGCCCTCCAACAGGGTAGCACCATCACCACTTCCGCTTTGTCTCTGCGGACTTTCGCTAGAGCTCTTGTGATCATTGCGAATGGCGGGAAGGAATAGTGAACTGCTCCGTTCCATGGATGTAGAAAAGCATCCGTACCCGCTGCTCCTGGATCTATCCTCCAACTGAAATATTTCTGCGTCTGCGCATTCAGTCTGGACGCAAACAGATCTATGTCTAGGGGTCCCCATATGTCTTGGATGCGCTTGAAAACTAGAGGGTGTAGCTTCCAATCGCTGGAGTCTACAAGATACCGAGAGTTCCAGTCTGCTATACTGTTCTGGCTCCCTGGAAGATATTCCGCAGTCACCACAATGTCGTTCTGAAGGCAATAATGCCAGAAATCTTTCGCTAATTCCGCTAGCATTCTGGATCTCGTTCCCCCTAATTTGTTGATGTTGCGGACTGCTGAGATGTTGTCCATCTTGAGCAATACGCAACATCTTATTTTGTCCTTCGTGAATGCCCGAACTGCGAAGGAGCATGCAAGAAGTTCTAGACAATTTATGTGGAGATTCAACTCTTCGCCGGACCATTTCCCGCCTGTCTGGGCTTGTTCGCACCTGGCTCCCCAACCTGACCTGCTTGCGTCTGACTCGATGGTCAGTTGTGGAACATCTCCGAAGATCGCTCGCCCGTTCCAGGCTTCCATGTTCTCCAGCCACCACCGTAGCTCTGTCATGGCTTCTTGGTGTAGGCTCACTAGCTGATGATATTTTATGCCTCCGCGAAGATGCTTGATCTTGATCCTCTGTAACGCTCGATAATGTAACGGTCCCGGGAAGATGGCCTGAATGGAGGCCGCAAGCAGGCCTACTATTCTGGCCAGGTTCCGAAGCGAAATTACTCGCTTTGCAATCACTGTCCTGAGCTCCTTCTTTATTGCTCTCACTTTGTGACTTGGAAGCTCTAGAGTCGCTTTCACGGTATCTATGGTGAAGCCTAAAAATTCCAACCTCTGAACTGGCGCTAATTGGGACTTCTCTAAATTCACTAAGAATCCCAGAGATGATAGGAACTTGAAAATCCACTGCACATCTCTCGTTAGGGTCTCTTTGCTGAATCCCATCACCAGGATATCGTCCAGATAGATAATCATAGGGATACCTCTTTCCCTGATAGCTGCAGCTACTGGCTTCATCACTTTCGTGAACGCCCACGGTGCTGACGCCAGCCCGAACGGCAGGCATGCAAAGCGCCAAATCTCTCCTTCCCATCGGAACTGGAGATACTTCCGAAAGGCAGTTGCTATCGGAATCGATAGATAGGCGTCTTTGAAGTCTAGACGGGTTAGCCAATCTCCTGAACGCAATAGGTCTCGGAGGAGATGGATGCCTTCCATCTTGAAATGGTTGTATTGCAGTCAACTGTTCAATTCTTTTGGATTTATTACTGGACAAATCTTTTCCCCTCTGCGCACTAGGAACATATTGCTGAGGAAAAACTGACTTTCTGTGCTCTCGCGCTCTATTGCGTTTTTCTCTACTAATTTGCTTAACTCGCTGTGTAAAAGCGCTTTTTCTTCTAGTGGCATGTAAATGGGGACAGGTTCTCTGTACTGCTTTGGGATGTCTATGAAATCTAGGTGAAGGCCCGCTTCTGCTTGTAAAACCCAAGCATCGCTTGACAAAGCTTGCCATTCTCTCAGAAAACGGAGAGATCTGCCTCCGATAGGAACAATTGGTGTACTCACCGCCTGCTGCACCGGGCTGACGGAAGGAACCTCTTCCTCTGCGGCCTCTTGGATGTCTTCCTCTGGCTGGGAAAAAGGTGTCCTGTTGACGGTTTTCCCAATATTGAGCGCATGGACCTTGAGGCCTTTTTTGATAGTTGTAGCGACCGGACGAACGACCTCTGACTCGTCTGGTTTCAGCAAAAACACGACCGTGAAATATCTTCTTTATAGAGCTTTGCGCTCTCTCGAGGGCTGAGTAGGTGCCAACAAATTGAGACATTTCCTTAGCGAAGGCCTCCCCGAAAAGCAGGCCTTTGGCGCCCTCCCCTGCTTCATACGTGGCTAGATCGCTGAGCTTATTGTCGATCTTTAGGAGGATGCCTCTTCTATGCTCTGAAGAGAGCGCACAGTTCGCGTTACCCAATAAGCACACTGCCCTTTGAGCCCAGTTACCTAGGGCATGAATATCTACTGGGGAACCAGTATCTTTTGATTTTTCGAGAAGGTCCATAATCTTTGCCAGTGGACCCGCTAAGTCCAAGAGCTTATCTTGACAGCCTTTCCACACACGATCGATGCCTTTCCTAACGTCTCGTGCTGTTTTGGTCACGAAAGTGACCATTTTTGGGTCTAGTTCTGGTGTATCTGCCAGCTTCCCGGGCAGTTCAGGCCGTGGACATTCTGATCGCATGCGGGATCGAACTTCTCTGTCCAGCGGCTTCCTGATGTGTTGTGACATGTATAATGCCACTCTGGGTGAGGGCACCCACTCAGAAGACTTTGGGTGTCTAATGGACTCCGGGTCGAACATATCTATTACATTGTCTTCTTCCTTGGGAAGAGTTTGAGGAGTTGGCTGAGGGAACTCTTCTTCCTCGCAGCCTTCGGCGTCGGGGGCGTATCCCTCTTCATATTCCCCTGAATTGTCCACCCCTGGGGCAGGGGGTCTGATGTGGCCATCTGTTAATGTTGCTAGAAAGGCTTCTTTCAATCTGGCGACTGGGTCGCTTTCACTTTGGGGAACAGAGTCAACCCTATCTTTTGTGCCCGAGGGGGTCAAAGAGTCTGCGTTCTTCCAGGCTTTTTTACCTCCCTTATTTTCAACCCTCTTCTGAGGGTGTCCAGCTGACGTCCCCTCTCCAGGGCTGTCGGCCCGTCTCTTCCTGGCCGCCAACTGTTCCCGCTGCTCAGCCATGCATGCTTCGAGCATTTCTAACCTTTCAGTCAAAGGTTGCACCCCTTGGGAGACTGCTTGAGAAAGTGAGTCTCCCAGTACCCTCTTGAAGCTGAGGGATAAGTCTGTGTCTTGCCAGGTGGGTTCTTCCTCCCACTCTTGTTCACTCCACTCTGGTGAGGTGGACTGGGAATCTCTCGGGTGCGATGAGTGAGCCATTGAATCCTGTTAGCAGCGCTAACTTCTTGGGGTCAGCTGAAATTAAGGCTCTAAAGAGTTTACCTCCTGTGCACTCTGCGCTTTCTAGCCCCTCTGTGAACTGTTTCAAGTTCTCTGTATATTCGACAGATGCCACCAAGGAATGTCTTTCCCTTTTTTTTTTCCGAAAAATTCCTCTCAGGTACTGACTCATACGACCCTCCGCTCCGTTTCGCTAGGTGTACGCGCGAAAAGCGAGCGTTAAGACGACGTGGAGCATGCCGGGAATGATATGAGGCTGAACCTGCTTTACTGGGTCCTAAAGCCCTGTGCGTTCGGCGGCGCGAGGCGCCTCCGCGCACTCGCGTATAATGTAGGCTGCCGCAGGGACCTAGAGGCTTCGCGAGCGAAGACTTCGGCCACGCCGGGGGAGAACGGGGCGGCTGCCAGAAGCGAGTGGCTTTGCCCGCGGCTCCGCCCAGCCTCTCCTCACTCCCGTTCCTGCTAGAACTGAAATAAAAACATGACGGGGGAAAACACTGGTAATACGCGCACGCGCGCTTCCTACACAACGGTACAAACGCTGTAAAATAAGCTCTCGACAGCTATCAATCAAACACCTGTTAGTCTATCCGCTATCATTGATAATGAGTACATTTAGAGACTAAATCATAATAGACAACGATAATTTAAGAACAGAAACATGAGACATAACACTTATCTCAGTATGGCAGCAAAAAGAAAGAGGAATGGACTTAGGGAAGCCAGTGTTTATACCCCTATCTGGCCACTGATTGGTGTGGGAGTAGAGGTCAGGACTACAAAGGGCATCAGGATTATGGGAAGCGTGGTTTCTAAAAACCGAGTTGATTCAGTTGAGAGATGAAACTTGTAACTTCCTGCTTTGTTTTTCCCAAGTAACATGTAAGAAAAACCAAAACATAAAAGTTAAAAGTTGAAGTTTTGAAATGCTGATATGGCAGTATTAAAGAAAGATAAGCATAATGCGAGCCTCCTGTCTTGTCATAGAATGTGGGCATAAGTGTCACTATGTGTAACTTACATAATTCTATTTTATGATAAAGAACACATTCAAAAAGGTAATTTAGTTTCATTATATTCATTCTGCATTCAGTCCCTTTGATTTGACATGCATAGAGAAATGCAGACAGGCAGTAAGAAATATTTCAAAGCAAAGTAGCTGCAGTGAATTGTTTTATTTAGCGAGGCCAAATGAATGTGTTGTAACTCAATTCATGCTTTACATTTGTTGAAACTCAGTCAAAAGGGCATAATGTGGTACTGTACATACAATACCACAAGAGGGCCTGAGCTATCTATTCAGAGTGAATTAACATAAAAGGACATAAAAGTGACCATCCCTTTCAGATTTAAACCATGGTTTGGACTAGTTTAAGAATGGAGTTATTGGAGGGACCCTATAGAAGAGTGTCTTATAAATGAGGATTGTCCCATAAATATTCTCTGGAGGTAGAAGCATGTGTTATCACTCTATCTTCTTGAAAAGAGGGAAAGGCAATCCTGCTAAACTTTGGGAATAATCTCTTCACCTTAAAATAGGGCCAACCCATAGTACAATTTATCTGTGAGAAAATGCTGGTCCCACAGATAAAATAAGTGGAGATGCTGGAACCTACTGAAAAAGCTGTTGCAGGCGTTGTTGAAATGACAGAAGCACAGGAACTGCATCACTTGATTTCACAGAGGATGGATCTGCTGCTGGAACAAGCTAAAAGAAACTTGGTTTTGGAAGCAAGAGCTGACCACATAAGACCCCACACTTTGTAGACAAGGGAGGACTCTTGTATGGAGTCAAAGTTAATCCAAGAGGAGATCACGCTAACTATCATCAGTTATTAGATCCAAAGCAGTTTCAGAAAGGAAAATTGGAAGAACGCACATTAAGTAGGGTAAACATTGATAAAAGATCGATAAAACATGCAAGAAAAAGAGCACTCAACATCCCAAGAGACACCACCCTATTACAAGACAAGAGATCTAAGGGAGAACAACAGATAACAGCTGTTCTGAGCCATTCATGAATAATCTACTGAATAAAAAAGGAAATCTTGGCCCATAATTAACGTGGGCTCTTCCAATCTTCCCAAACCCCGATTCACCATCAAGAGATGGCATCAGCACCCATCAGACCGCGGCATACTGCATATAAGTTGCCTGACCATTACACTCGGACGCACACAGGAAAGGCAAACCGTGCATCTGATGCATGAACAGGCGTTTCTATAACCTGTGGACAGGATATGACCACAAACATCAAAGTGCTTTCGTACGAACACTGATTGTCGGGGGCAGAATAAATGCATGCTGCCGAAATAACTAACAGGTGTGCCACTTAATATGCACAGAGTACAGACCTGTGCTTAAATATGGCAGAGTATGCAGTGCTAACACCTGGCAGTGCAGATCCCTCTACTACGTTCTCTCCCCCATGAACCTGGTGCATTACAAGGCACCAGCAGCTACAGCCTACTCGCACCTGTGTGATGAGACCGGAGGCAGACTGAATAGGTGGCTAAATCCCTTCTCATCCCTTTCTGTTGCAATGCAGTTGCAGACCTGACACACTAAGAAAATGAATGAGACCTGACCAACAGTTGATGACCCTGAGTAGTAACTGAAGGTCCTTACATGTATTTCAATAGTGGGCCACATGAATGAAATTAAAATGAGTTTACCTCCAGATTATTATAATCCAAATGAGATTGTGACCAACATGAGTGACTGCTAAATATTGCTATATAGAACTTGGTATGGGACTGACTGCATTACGACTACATTTGCCTACAAAGGTTGTGAATAGATGCAGGCCTTCCTGTTAAATTTACTTTATGAGCAACAACACTGTGATTCCTTGATTCTGCTTTCACAGGGTCACAGTTACAGTCTCAAAACAGTGATGTGACACAACCAAGATGTGGTAAGGAATAATGCCCATAAGCCTCATAACAGAGCTACTATGAGTATACCACTATCTTTAACTGTAGACAATGGGTAGAAGAAATATGTAACCACTGAAACCAGTTGACATAAACTGTAGTGATGGACCCAACAAATCGCCACTGGCTGCAGTTTAGTTTTGATCTTAAATGGACTAGCATTTATAATCGGTCCACGGCAGATCATTTTTATTTGTCTCATGATATCTTTAAGCAATTGAGAAATAGGGATCCCCAGAATATCGGCCAATAAAAGTGATTTTGCCAAAGATAGTTCTCTGGGTTTTTCCGATTTTACTTTTTAAGTGCATTTGGTAATGAATGTTAGCAGAGCGTGTGAATGAAGTGACTCATTTGCCTCAATAATGAGATCTGACTGTATGATCCCACCTGTTTATTATATCTACAAAAATCCTTCTTTTTCTATCCACTTTTAGATAGGTGGCAACATAGGCAGGAACATGTGGCCAATCATCCCTTCCTGCTTTATGATCCTGCCCCCACTTGAGGACAGCTGCAGAACCAGCAGGAATGTTACTCTCTCTTGACTTCTGGTTGCACCATTTACCTATTGTTTTTTTCCCCAATTATCAAGTGAATACACAAGGACCTGTACAAATCAATGCCGGAATGAGCCAGGGATTCTCTGTAGGTTTGCTTTATAGAAGCAATATGAATTTATGTGAAACTAAAATTGCATTCAGTTTTAAATCTCACTTCTCAATACAAATTGCATTGGGCTTTGGAGAAATGACTTATCACTTCATATGCAATGTAAAGGGCAAACACAGGGAATTATATCTAATGCTGAAAGTAGGTCTTTGTGGCAAACATTTGCCTTGCTTGCAACCGCGAATCCCAGTATTTTACATCGTATAATTCAGGGACAATTTTATTTTTTTGGTTCTACTCATTTTTGAGTGTGGCTTCTCTTTTTGAGGAGAATGAGCAAGGACTCCCTCAGTCTGTAATTACTGCCTCTACGAAGGCAACTGGTTATTTGGAACCAATGCAACATGCCCAATGCAACATGGTGTTAGGGAGAATTCTCTTATAAGGCTAATTTCCCAAACCTAGTGAGTCCCCCAGCAGCTTTACTGGATTTTTGGGGTTTGCTTTTTCTCTTGCTAAGAGTGAGACTCTTTTCCTCGAACTCTTAGGCATGATTTGAGGTATGTCTTTGACTCTTTGTGTGCTTATGGGCTATGGGGTCTTTTACTCCATAGGGTATCATCTATTTTTGTATGTGTGTTACACAGCACCCTCAGTGCAGTAACACAAGGGTGTCATAGTGACCCCCAAACATAGACTCCATACCCTGGGACTGACTACTGTCTCCCAGGGCACGTAAAGTCACCATTGACTTTACTAGTCCAAAATTGTGAACAGAACCAGTACAAACCATCATATTGTGGAAGTACTGGAAGGGGTTAATTCGATTGCCCCTGGGTCTGTTTCCAAGGGGGCACTGTCCAGTACCCCCTTGTCGAGTTTCTGGCTGGTGGCAGTGGTTACCACGCAAAATATTCCACCGGAATATTTCCTATGGGATTTTCCCATTGATTTTAAACGCAACACTTTTTGGTGCAATGTTAAAGATACCACTGGTTTATTTATTTAATATTAAATCAACGGTTGGGTGTTTTTGCCCGAACTCTTTTCTAAAATGGCGTTCGTGTCCGTCCCGGTAACTCTAACCAAGGTCGGCTCCTTTGTTCCACTTTTTGGCGGGCTTCTCCACAGAAGCCCTCCAAATGGCGCCACTCTGTCTGGGTTCCACAGGATGTGTGGGGAGGGGAATTGGCACCCTGGATTGCGTTGCCTTAGCAACACAAGTCACACTCTATTCTGATTGGCCCGGTGGTGAACCGCCCGGCTCACCACTTAGCATGTGTGAGTGACAGCTAGGCTGTTGAATGGGGGTTTTTCTGCACAAAAGCAGGGCCTTTGGGACTGGAACTTCAGAGGTCGCCACAGGACCTAAGAATCCGAAGAGGGAAGAAGCTGAGCCATCTGCAATGATGACACCACCGGTGGAGCCCTGCTGCAACAAACTCACCACTTTCCCAACAACAAGAGAAGATATTCTGCTGGATGAGTCTTCTTCCTTTGAGGTGGTGGGATCAACCATTTCGCCCCTTTCGCCTTCCAAAGACATCTCTTGGTCGAATCGCCCGTGCCAAGCACCCCGGCAGCCAGATAGCCAAGCTTCACCACTTTGACCGCAAATAAAAGGAACGCACCTTTTAACCAACGAACTGCGCGGCTGGTTTCATCCCTGGGCAGTGCAATGACTCCAAGTTTCTTCCTCGACAAGATCCTCTCTTCCCCTGGCCGAAGCAATGAACTGCAACCACTGCCAGGAACAACTGTCACCGCTGGAGCTTCCTCTCTCTTTAAGATACTGTGTTCTGCCTGGCCGCCCTTTCCACAGATTGCTAAAGGTGACACTTAAATCCTTGGCTTTCTAACTGGGTTGGCCCCAGACCTTCTAACTTTACTTCTTGAATCACCCAACCCTCTTTTGAACATTCTGCAAAGACTTTTAGTGCATTTTAAACTGTGTGATCTTGGGCACATTTCGCTTTGCTCCATTTAAAGTGGGCCTGGCCTATGAACTTTGGCTCTACAGTGTATACTGCCTTTACTCCCTTGCTTTGAACTTCTAAAAGTGTTGGGAACTGTTTTATTTTTATGCCCTGCATTTTTCTCTCCCTTTAACTTAACTATTGGAGTGCCATCTAGGTTACGCACTCACATCTGTTTTAACAAATAGTTGTGTTTTAACTCTGACTTGTCTAATAGTTATCAAGGGAGGTGTTTATACTTTACCTGACTGTGTTTTAACTTGATTTTGATTTAGAGTGCTAGTGTATTGCCTAAAGTGTGTTTTAAATAAATAATTATATACTTTTGATACAAAGCTCTGGTCAGTGTTTGTTTGCTCTACTGTGTTTTTAGCCCTATTGTGTATACTCTATATACTGCCCTACTCTTCTTGAGAGAGGTCTGACTGCTCAGCCACAGCTACCAGGTAAATCTGGGTGGAACAGACTGCTACCAATTGGGTTTACTGCTTACTCCTGTAGTCTTAATCTTCTTGCAGTGGTCCCCAAGGGAACTGCACAGGATTCTGCCTAAAACTGGTGTACAGCGGTGGGATTTGTGTTGAGTATACATTGTAGAGTGCTTCTAATACTTTAATGCAACTAACCACAAAGCTTAGCACTATAAAAAGTCTATTTTCTAACATGGAAAGTTACATCCAGGAGTCCCTTTCTGCAAAAACTGCTGATTGTTTAAGAGTTCTTTGTAGACATAAGGATCTTCCTGTAAAAGGCAAGAAAATTGAAGTTATTGAAAGATTGTTAGAAAACCAAAGTCTGGGTAGTGGGTCAGATGAGCCTAACCCCAGCAAATGTAACCAACAGTAATGGAGATAATATGGATCAAAGTTTTGATAGTAATGTTATAGAGTTGGAAGAGGAATGTGAGGCCAATGTAACTGTCCCCATTGGCCCTCTGCCTGCTCTAGCCCCTCAAGCTGTGTCTACCGGACCTTTGTCAGGTCCCACATTAAGTCCTGCATTCATTGAACTAGAAAGAATAAGGCTTGAATTAGAGCTCAAAAGAATTAGTGCCCAATCTGAACAAAAGCACCAGAACTAAGGCTCAGAGAAATGGAGCTCAAACATGAGCTAGAGATGAAGAAATTGTCTGTGGAAAATGCTTCTCTCCCCGCATCCTCTAGGTGTTCCAGTCCCAAAAGACCCTGGATGCCTAAAGAGAATGTGGGTATCTATGAACCTAAATTGGATGTGTTAGATTGGTTAGCTATGTTTGAGTATAATCATGGGCTCCAGAACATCACAGGGAATCAGTTGCTTCCTTGGTTGTTCTCTAGGCTCCCCCCTGTTGCATCTGATGTGGTAATGGAGTTGGGGGAGGTGGATAGGATGGACTATGGATGTGTGAAGCTAGCTTTGATAGCTAGATTTGGGAAGACCTCTTTCCAGTACCTCAAGAGGTTTAGGTCCCTCAAAAAGTATGATGGTACCCCTTGGGCTACCTGGTTGAATGAAAGTTTGAGGAACTTAGAGGGCTGGATTAAGGGTTACAGAGTGAACACTTATGAGGGAATGAGAAATATTGTTATGTTGGAGTCAATTGATGATGTCTGCTCTCCTGAGCTCAGACAGCACTTAGCTGATTCAAAGGAAATAGACCCTAGAAAGCTAGCTAAGGCTGCTGACTTGTGGGTGGCCAACAGGGCTACTCACAAGGATTCAGGGGTCACTCAGAAAAAGGATGAGGGAAAACAGCCACCAAAAGTGAATCCAGAGAATTCTAATACCTCCCATACCAAAGAGGGCCACAAACAACAAAATAACCAGGGTAAGCCACCAGGGAAACCCCATCAGGCTAGTGTACCTTCTGGGCCCAAACCAGAAGGAGGTCAGAACAAGCCACCATTCCAGAGAGCATTTGGAACAAGCTATCTCTGTGGGGCAACTGACCACATCAAAGGAGATCCCAGATGTAAGGGTAAACCTGCAGGGATCAGCAGAGTCGCCTTAGCCTTCACTCCTGAGGAGGAAGTACAAGTGGCTAGTGCTCACTTTGAAGTCTTTGCTGAAGACCCTTTGAGTCTTCAAGCAAGTGTATCATTAGAGCCTATGGGTCTGGTTAGCAGCCAGAATAGGGAAATCTATGACACCCTACCAGCAAACTCTAAAATATATTACATGGACAGTGTTCTCATCAATGGCCAGGATACTCCTGCCAGGAGAGACTCTGGGGCTAGCAGAACAGTAGTGGATGAAAGCTTTTTCAACGTGAGGATGTTGCTAAGGCACCCAAAGGTCCCACTAGAAATTCTGGAGGCCCTGTCCAGATGGTTCCTATTCTACCAGCCCTCATTCAGTGTAATAACATGACAGTGAGGATCCCTGTCAGTGTTAAGACTGAGGTGCCTGGGAGAGTCTTGTTGGGGAATGACCTAAGAACTTTATGAGTAGTGTCCAGTACCCCCAGGCCTCCCAGTATGGAACAGCAGAACCTAACCAAATTGGCTAGAGAGGCCACCTTAAGGGACCACTCTAAGCCTGTGGGAACCTCTACTGAGAACCCCACTACAAGCCCTGGTGTTAGTAAGTTGACCTCTAACCCAGGCACATTTCAGGCTAAATGTTAGGGAAATGGGAGCCCGACCAAGCTCCATCATTGTTCCCCCAGTTTTAGAGTCTCTGACTCCCCCTGCTTCTGAGGAAGAGGTGGATAGACCAACTGGACCCCTCTCTAGGCCTAAGAGAACTGGTAACTCTCAGTGCTGGTGGAAAATCAGAAAAGAAAAGTCTAAGGCCAAACAACTTGGAGGCCCCGCTAGATCTAAGGGAATCCTTTTAAAGGACCCCTTGAAAAAGCCTAACACAGGTTCAGAAGTTGTACCAACTTCTGAGGGACTGGTCAATCAGAACCCCTATAGATTTAACAAGGAAGATGTTCCTCAAAGGGTTTGTAGGTCATATAGCTTACAAAGGAAAACCTTTGGTTTTTCCATTGAACACAAGTCAAGGTGTCACCACCAAAATGCTGATGGTCTCTCTAGGGTGTTTGTAACCGACTAGAGGTATGAGATTCTCTAGGGTGTTTGTAACCGACTAGAGGTATGATATTCATCCAGGAGTGGATTCAATCCTCCTGTCCCTTAGTCTTGGGGGGGGGGCGAGTGTTAGGGAGAATTCTCTTATAAGGCTAATTTCCCAAACCTAGTGAGTCCCCCAGCAGCTTTGCTGGATTTTTGGGGTTTGTTTATTTCTCCTGCTAAGAGTGAGACTCTTTTCCTCCCGCTCATAGTCATGATTTGAGGTATGTCTTTGACTATTTGTGTGGTTATGGGCTAGCGGGTCTTTTACTCCATAGGGTATCATCTATTTTTTATGTGTGTTACACAGCACCCTCAGTGCAGTAACACAGGGGTGTCATAGTGACCCCCAAACATAGACTCCATACCCTGGGACTGACTACTGTCTCCCAGGGCATGTAAAGTCACCATTGACTTTACTAGTCCATAATTTTGAACAGAACCAGTACAAACCATCATATTGTGGAAGTACTGGAAGGGGTTAATTCGATTGCCTCTGGGTCTGTTTCCAAGGGGGCACTGTCCAGTCCCCCCTTGTCGAGTTTCTGGCTGGTGGCAGTGGTTACCACGCAAAATATTCCACCAGAATATTTCCTATGGGATTTTCCCATTGATTTTAAACACACCACTTTTTGGTGCAATGTTAAAGATACCGCCGGTTTATTTATTTAATATTAAATCAACGGTTGGGTCTTTTTTGCCAGAACTCTTTTCTAAAATGGTGTTCATGTCCGTCCCTGTAACTCTAACCAAGGTCAGGTCCTTTGTTCCACTTTTTGGCGGCTTCTCCAAAGAAGCCCTCCAAATGGTGCCACTCTGTCTGGGTTCCACAGGATTTGTGGGGAGGGGAATTGGCACCCTGGACTGTGTTGCCTTAGCAACCCAAGTCACACTCTATTCTGATTGGCCCGGTGGTGAACCGCCCGGCTCACCACTTAGCATGTGTGAGTGACAGCTAGGCTGTTGAATGGGGGGTTTTCTGCATAAAAGCAGGGCCTTTGGGACTAGAACTTCAGAAGTCGCCACAGGACCTAAGAATCCGAAGAGGGAAGAAGCTGAGCCATCTGCAACGACGACATCACCTGTGGAGCCCTGCTGCAACAAACTCACCACTTTCCCAGCGACAAGAGAAGATCTTCTGCTGGACGAGTCTTCTTCCTTTGAGCTGGTGGGATCAACCAGTTCGCCCCTTTCGCCTTCCAAAGACGTCTCTTGGTCGAATCGCCCGTGCCAAGCACCCCGGCGGCCGGATAGCCAAGCTTCACCCCTTTGACTGTGGATAAAACGAACACACCTTTTAACCGACGAACTCTGCAGCGAGTTTCCTCCTCGACGAGATCCTCCCTTCCCCTGGTCGAAACAATGAACTGCAACCACTGACAGGAACAACTGCCACCGCTGGAGCTTCCTCTCTCTTTAAGGTACTGTGTTCTGCCTGACCTCCCTTTCCACAGATTGCTAAAGGTGACCATTAAATCCTTGGCTTTCCAACTGGGTTGGCCCCAGACCTTCTAACTTTACTTCTTGAATCACCCCAACCTCTTTTGAACATTCTGCAAATACTTTTAGTGCATTTTAAACTGTGTGATCTTGGGTAAATTTCGCTTTGCTCCATTTAAAGTGGGCCTGGCCTATGAACTTTGGCTCTACAGTGTATACTGCCTTAACTCCCTTGCTTTGAACTTCTAAAATACCCTGCCTTTTTCTCTCCCTTTAACTTAACTACTGGAGTGCAATCTAGGTTACGCGCTCACATCTGTTTTAACAAATAGTGGTGTTTTAACTCTGACTTGTCTAATAGTTATCAAGGGAAGTGTTTATACTTTACCTGACTGTGTATGAACTTGCTTTTGATTTAGAGTGCTAGTGTACTGCCTAAAGTGTGTTTTAAATAAATAATTATATACTTTTTATACAAAGCTCTGGTCAGTGTTTGTTTGCTCTACTGTGTTTTTAGCCCTATTATGTATACTCTATATACTGCCCTACTCTTCTTGAGAGAGGTCTGACTGCTCAGCTACCAGGTAAATCTGGGTGGTACAGACTGCTACCAATTGGGTTTAATGCTTACTCCTGTAGTCCTAATCTTCTTGTAGTGGTCCCCAAGGGAACTGCACAGGATTCTGTCTAACAGCAGGGGCAAATGTCTCCAAATGGTCTTAGCTCTCAATAAACATTGCTCTTAGTACCCTGGTACGATGTGCTGGGGTACTAATGGCAATATAACCCAAGTAGGGGGGCATTACTGGTAGGGTTGTGGCCCCAGGGGCATTATGCCACCAGTAATACCCCCCTCCTCGGGTTATATTGCTTAATTAATAAACCACCTCAAATGGGCATCAGAATATCATCCTTATGCTTGCTGAATCGTTTGAATATATACATAGTATGCTCAGATCCTGTGGGAGGACATTACTTGCATTGTCAAAAATGCTCCTGAGGATATTTACGTGTGGGTGCATTGTATATGCCTGTGGATGCCAAAATTGTGGTGAGTGTAAAAATGGTGAAAAATAGTATTTTCATTACTTGCAATTTGCCCCAGGATTCTCTTTCAACGTTTATTTCTCTCCCTCTTCATTTTATGGTCGATATATTCATAGGTTTGACCAACACAACAGTGTCAAAAGAACAGATCATCTTTAACTACATACAGCGGGTATGATAGCACAGCGAGTAGAGCGCTAGCTTTGCCATCTGTGCAGACCCTGCAGCAAGGTCGAATCCCCTGCAGGGCCAAACTCAGCCTTTCATCCTTCCGAGGTCGATTAATGAGCACTACACACCATGGGTAATAATAAGCAGTGCTCAGATAACTCTAGGGTTTGTAGCGCTGTATAAATGCTAAATTAAAGATTATTATTTCGCTATAAAAATGAATTCAGAAGCAGTCATTCAAAACATACGTCAATTAGTTATTTTCGATGTATACATTGTAACACATTTCAAACCGCATGCTGCCTGCATAATCTGGGCAAATATTACCATTCTATATATATGTCTTTCATTTGGCATATGTGAGAACATCACTGCAAAATTAATGCAAGCAGCTGTCTTTGCCGTCTAATAACATCAATTGCTTCTGTCAAGAAAATGTCAAACATTTACAAAAATACATCTCCGCATACATCATATTGTAGCCTATTACAAGTATGTATTTTCTGCATGAGCAGAATCATTTCAGAAACAATCGAGTATGAAACCTAAATGGGATTTTGATTAGTTTAGTTGTCACAGCGATGACATAAATCTCCCTGATGAGATGAGGTTTATTTGACAAAGAGACATCTATCAGGTAGAGAAGCAGAATACTGCCATGTGTAACTGCTGATTGACTGGTCTGAGAGAAGAGGAACGTAAACCAGTGGCCTGCCTCATCTGCGCTGATGTACCACTCCATTGTAAAGGCTGCTATTCTAAGCCCTGATCTCAACCTCTTCTATATAATCAGCCACTCAGTGGAAGGGATGAAGCTGGAGCATTTATGGGTTTAGAATTAATAGCATATTGTCTGGTACACCTACACGTTTAGGTTTGTGGCACGCCTGCATTCATATGTTTAGTGTGCCAACCAATTCCCTTTTAACTGTGTGCCTCTCTGTCACTTTGCAGCTCAGCAATGATAGTTGTGATCTTATGGACCCCCCACCAATTATTTTCAGCTGCATTTCTATTGTTGACTCTCAGCTGTTGTTGCTGTCTCTCACTGGAAGAAACCCATGTGTGTCTTCCCCTATTTCCTGTAGTTCACTATTACATCATGTCTTTTTTTTATTATTTGACAATTCATGTTGTCTGCCGCCTCCTTTTTAGCATTATTAACTACATGAATAGTGTGCTTTGGCCATTCTGATTGGACTGGTTCTCTAGCCTAACCTGATAATAAGGCTCTAAGTTAATTGCGTTATTTTCTCTATACTTTCCTCTAGCCAGCTCACCGGGGCATGTACCACACATGTGCCTTCTCCCTGTTTGCACACACTGCCTCTCGCTGTTCATCTGGCTGGACATCACCTCACAAAGCATTGCTTCGCCTCTGCGCTTCAGGTCGCCTCTGCCACTCCTCTTCAGGGATCCAGCCATCTGTAGCCCATTGTTTTGTTTGCCTCCTCAGTGCCAAGGTCCGCCTTCCTCCTCCTATCCCAACTAGTACTTCTGGATCTTCTGCTCCACTCATATCTATAAACCCCTATGTTTGGGGCTTTACTACCGAGAAATGTTGTTGGGGTCCTCAGTACACTCTCATTGGTGATAAAAGCGCTCTGAGGCCATACAAATGGGGAAAGAGCGCTATATAAATAACATACAATACAATATCAATTCAATTCAATGGGCCTCATTCCGACTTTGGAGGTAACCACGCCGCTATTTGCGGCATGGCTGCCTCCAAAATCGTTCCGACTCCGCCCTGGTGAATGGAGTAATTATCGGTCCATTCCAAGGTTGGAGGGACCGGTAATTCCCCATTCACCAGGGCCCTTCCCCATTCCCATTTGAGCCCCAATAGGGCTCAATGGGAATGGGGAAGGCACTAATAACGGTACCGTAAATTACAATACCGTTATTAGCACTAAAGTCCCTTTGCAGGTCCCGTCCTTAACACCTGCTAAAAGCAGGTCTCGTTATCGGTGACCGTTAACCCTTACCGCCCTACTCGGAATGAGGACCAATGTCTGTAAAATAGGCCTTTTGTATGCACCGTTAGTTTGAGATTTCTGAGTGATGGGTAATATACAGTACATGAGCAACAAGTTATATAATTACTAGTATCATTAATACGTTTTTCTTGTTCTTCAATCAAAACGTTTAGCATGCAAATATACTGTGAAGGACATGATAGTAAGGTAAGAGCCAGGACATACTGTGACAGATGTGTTTATGCCGGATTGCAAGGATGAGTGGAGGCTAAAGCACCCACTCAGCCCATAAACTTCAACAAACCAAGAGCCAACACAATCATAATGGTAAAACAGCCACAGTTAAGAGTAGTACCTCCTTTCCTTTTGAGGTAATTTGGGCTGATGGAAGGCTATACTCTCAATATGGGTGTGAATGTGGTTGAGTAGCAACCCAAACAGCAAAGTATAACAGTCAAAAATAACGTAATGTTCAATCAAGTCTCTATAAAAAATGAATATACTTTAATCAAACACCCAATGTAAAATAATAACTAAATAGAAACACTACAAAACCCCATCCCTGTAGAAAGAACACATAACATGCAAAGATAATAGATGCAGCACTCGTGGTAATGAGACAGGGAGATAAAAGGCAATAAAAACCACAATGTTCAAAAATATGTGTTCTTGAGGTTATAAAAAGGGCTATGGTTACCAAGCCATTATATAGGGCCCAAAGTGGAGCAGCGGGGCAGTTATCAGCAAATAGTACCTTTTGCAATGTCTTTGCGGTTCGGCAATGGTGAAACAGGCTTTTCAGTGCTGTTTGGTAGTTCAGGTTAGTTCAGGAAGCAGTTGTGTAATTTGTCCAGTAGTGAGCGTGTGTTGAAGCGGGGTCAAGCTGGAAGAAGACTGCGGTTCAAAGCGGCGTGGGCGATGTGGATCGTGGAGGTTACAAGGTTTGGTTCGGCAGTCCAGGCTCGATGGTGGACAGGCTGATGGCGGGGTGTGCAGGCGTGGCGGTTCGATGCAGCTGAAATTATGTGGTTCAGGAAGAACACCAGCAGCGGTTTGGTCATCAACTTGATTGCCGCTGAAGAGGCTAGTGGTGTGAATGGCAGCTCGAGCAATGCAGATGCAGCAGCACATCTCTGTTCATGCCAAGGGAACAAAGTGCTTCAGATGGTGCAATGCAGTGGGGAACTTGTTCAACAGGGGGACTGTGGTTCGAAATGTGATAAGCGTTGAATTGCTTTGAATATGCTTGACTCACGACTTGCAGCGGTTCAATTGCGAAATGGCAGGAATCCGGGCTCTCTTGGCTCTGAGGAGCTGCAAGTCCAGCTCCAAGGTCTCAAGGTCAAGAGGGGTCCTTTTTTTCTCAGGCTCCCATATATGGGGGAGGCTGGCACACATCTCCAGAAGTCCTGAAGCATGGTGAGGATCTGGGCAGAGTGTGACTGGCAGTAGGGATGGTTAGGGAACATAGCTTGTCACTGCCTTGGAAAACCTGCATTCACCTCACAACTAAAGAAATATGTAAAATAATGCTCCCCCCACAGGGTCCAACAAAATGTTCTTCCTGGGTTGGAGTCCAAAATCTGATTAAAATAAGTGGTGGGAGACTCATTCCTTTCAATGTAAAAACCCACAGGTGATTGGACTAAAGCTATCCCACTTAAGGGTCCAATCCCTGGCATTACTCTGAAAGTGCTTTGTGCTAAAGGGGGTGGGGGGTAGAAAGGAGGGATAGAAGCAGCAAGAAACAAGATGGAACCTTCCTTTAGCTGTCAAAGCTTCCCTTGTCTACACTAACATCACCCCTTCCTTTATCAATAGAATCAAATGAATTTAGATATGCAGCCCCCTGGTGTGAGGCAAACCTTTTTGTGAATAGATTTGCCCTTTGATTCCTGTTCCCAGGCCAGCTTCCTGTGGAGTGGTCATCTCTGGGAAAGAGAGTTACCTGTCCTTACAAAAGGAACAAAGAGACAATCCCCCAAGGCTACAGTCCTGCCAGTTGGCAAGGGTAGCCGTGTCTGGGAAGAATGCACATTATCATTTTACTGCTGAGCTAGCTCACTGGGCTGACACATTTGTGATATCAATTTAATGTGGCTGAGATAAGTATGAGTGGTGTTGGCCACCGTACCCTAAATCAGGTATGACCTATATGTACAGTTTAACTTACGTACAAAAAAGGGAGAGAACCCTAGGAGAATTTAAAAGGGAAACTCTCACCAAACCCAGACTCAAGCCTACTCTGGCAAATTGGGCTTCTGCTGACTACAAATTAGCGAATCGCTAGTTGCACATTTAGATAACATGTTTTCGAAAATATATTTCCTTTTCATTCGTACATATTAAGGGCCTGATTCATGGAAGTGTTTTATAATGGCGCAATCCCATATGAAAACGTTCCATGAATCAGGCCCTAAATCACACAACCATATTGTCCCATCTTCTATTGTCCTAATCCTGTTAACCCGTACTATCCAAATCCTACTTGTGGCAATTCATTCCATATACTGATCATGACAAATTGGGATTCCCACTTTATTCCTACAAACTCAAAACGTGAAGGCATTCAGTCACCCATTTGTGCACAAACAGTAAGTACAAGCATGCACACTATTACACACCAAATAAGCAACATCAAAAATGTTATTCTCTTGAACACTAAGTCAATACATTTGAGTTGCTCAACTGAATCGCACCAACAATGACATTCTTCAGTAATCATCAACTCCTGTTGCTTATGTAACTGATGACTAGACAGACGGAACATGCCATGTTTCTGTTCTTGTGCTACTAATGCAGAACATTCTTCAGGAGCAGACAATAGTGCTTATTACAAGCATGGTGGTATCTCAGCAGTAATACCACTGAGATACTACCAAATTGTATTATTGTTACCACCACTTGGCCTGGCAGTAATAACACTGGTAGTATTAACTTCAGCGATAATACTGCTGGATTACAAGTGGCAGTTTGGCGATGTAAATGCCCATTTTAATGAGTCCGTAGGACTCCCGTGGGGATTTTTTTTTGCAATATTACCACTGGCAGAATCACACAGTGGTAATATCTCCAATTTCTGGAGGTAAAGTCGAGGCTCTGCCTCTAGCATGAAGCTGCAGGTACTTTAGCAAAACACAAGAGGTGATGGCTGATCATAACCTCTAGCATTGCTCTGGGCACCCCTCCAGACCATCATTTTTCACCTGTTAAACCAATGCAAAAGGGGAAAGACCATATGAAATGGTGCTTGGTCCCACCCCAAAAAGGGGCAGGCCAGTCCGAACTGCTATGTCATATCCCTTCTGCATGAGACCACAAGCATCCACAGACATGTTTCAGCTTTGTTGGGCCTCATCAGTGAGGAGTAGCTTGGGTCGCTAGGCCCTGCAGGCATGGGACCCACATCTGGGCATACCCGCCAAACTCCGGGAGGTCTCGTTCAAAAGGGATGTGACCAAGTAGTTTGGGCTGGACTGCACTTTTGGGGGTGGGACCAAACATTATTTGCAAATGGTCTTTCTTCCCCCTTTTGTAATGGCTTAGCAGGCAACAGAATTATGTCAAAACAGGTTCTCCCACTCTCCAGCCCCCAACTCGAAGTAGGGGACTTTACTGCATCCTTTTTAAAAAAGGTTGTGAAAAGAGCAAAACACATTCCTACTGTACTTGCCCCATTTATTAACAGCTTTCCTATCTTGTTTTTGTAGAGAACACTATATGCATAACCCCAAGAAGTCTTCTTGGGTTGTGCTCAGACATTTACCCTACTTTTGTGTTTCCCAAGAACCATTTTCCCATTGTGTGAGAGTTTGCAAGAATTCCTTTGTGTGTGTTTGTGACTTGCTTTTTGTTTTGCACATTGACTCCTTAGGGACATTAGACATCTGCGGTGGGCTGAGCAATGATACACTTGACACTGACTTTTGGTTTGTGAAACAGCATAGTTAGTAATAAAATAAATAACTCTAGGGGATAGATAAAAGACAATCAATTCTCAGAGAGCACTACAAACTATAGGGATTATCCTAAAGCAAACCGTCTACAGGGTAGAGCAACATGAAAGTGTATTTTCTGTAATAAAACAACCAGCACAATATGAGCGACATCACTAACTGTAACAACATTTGTGAAATTGTGAAACAATGTTTTTAGCAAGAACTACTGTCGTACACTTGTACAAGATTAGGCATTGCTGTAATGGTATACCAGCCAACTGCAACTGATAACGTTTAATTTATGTATGCATTAGGCAGAGAAAATGAGACAAACACAGAAACACACCTAGTCAAATGACAATGGATATACAATAATTTTGCTTTTTATAGCATGCATCAGGATTTTTCAAGTTGTGATCACATTTCCCATCAAATATTGAGGGCCATTGACAAATGGCCCTCTAGCGCTCAGGAGTAAGTTACGTTAACCTAACATGTATCTTGTACATTACCACCATAGTATTCTGGGATATGTGATTTCACTAACAGTGGGACCACATTTCTCACAAGACACCAGCGTTAGCACCCGGGGACTTTGACCAATCCATTCCCAGTTTACACTTCAAGGGGTTAACCTTTGCCAACTATCATAACAAGCACTCCTCACACTATTCATAGCCTGCATTAGGGCATTTCTATTTCACCACTTTGGGACTACAATTCCCACAAAGCATTGGGGGCCAATGACAAATGGCCCCGCATTATTAATGTGAGCATTGAATTGACCTGCCATGGACGTTTTACATCATCATCTTCCAGGATACACAAACTCATAAACTTTGGGACTACATTTCCCATAAGGCACTAGACTTAGCACATTGGAGATTAGCATGAATCAGCTCTCAACAAACCTTCCATGGGCCAGCCTTAGGCCGTTTCAAGCAACTAACAGGCACAAGGAACACTCAACACGGAAGTATCACATCATTTATGTACACAATTTGATGGACATTATGATACACATAACAGAATTAACAATCTCTCTTTGGAGGCATCTTGTCATGGTATGTTGCCTAATTTACTCTCCAAGCATCAAGAAAGTTAATTGGACTAACCAGGCCGAGCACACATTTCTCACAGTATTCATGGAGCTCCCAAAGTATGGCCGACAAGCCCCAGCAGTCCATGGAAACAATGGTAGGACCACCATGTTTCCATGACAATAGGACATAAACATGAGCTACCAGAGGACCGGCGTCCTTCACATACGATGCAAGCCGCAAGAAACACACATTTTTCGGTAAGCCCTAGGGGAGCACACCCACTGCATTACCCAATTAGATTAACATCCGTGCTGTAATTGGCACTGGATAAGAGGTCGATAATGCGCACTATGCTGCATTAAGCAATTTCAGAGAAAACACTTGCCATTACTCCAATTTAATTTCTTTGCACTGCGCATTCCCAACTCAACCACACGTGTTTTATTGCACGAACAATAAACAGTAGAAGAGTAATTACTTCATTTTAATTTATTGCCTAAGCGCGCTCCCCTATGTACCCAAATGTGCACAACTGCAAGAGGGATACCAAATATAACGCTACGCGAAAACAATTGCAGCAAAAATTAAACACAGCCACAAGTGTTTAAACTCACACACGGCTTAAAACTAATAGAGGGATACACAACACAATGCTAAGATGCATAAATCAGTAAATACCATCACACGCCACATGGTTTATATGTGTCATTTTTTATTGTCATTTTGCAGCAAATGGGATTTACCCCAGTACTATCTCAACATCTCTACAAACATGCATATATGCAAAACACCGAAGGGTAAGGGAACTTTTTGAACTAATATACAATGTTAAATGAGACAGGACAGGAGCCGTGGGACAAACAGAGTAACGCATATATATACAATTTGCAAATTAACCTAGTCTCAATTCTTTATGGAAATGTAGAAATGCATGCATAATGAAAAATGCCACATGCTATTTACAATCATCAAGACAATGGACTCATTGTTATTTTTTAATGTTTCTTTCCCCATTCGCTATATTTTTCTCCAACCCCTTACTTTTCCTCCTTACCCCCCACCCCTAATCTCCGTCTTTTCATTGCCAATTTCTGGTCCTATTGGGGATTTTCTTATGTTTCTTGAACTATTGTTGCTACTTTTACTCTATGTTGTTTTTTAACATGACCATGTGATGAAAATATGATGGTTTGTTACATTTGCCCGTTATGTTTTGGGTTTTGCCCCATGGGGGTGTTGGACTGTGTCCCCGTTGGGGGGTTGTCTTTATTGTCATTTATTTATTTATTTTCATTTCACACCCATAATCTGACATTCATATTTGATAGTACTGTCTATATTTTTGTTTTACAACATGGCATGAATGTTCACTTTGTTTTCAATCATTTGTTCACTTATTGGAGATTATGGTTATGCCCTGATTTGAAAAAGGCATAGCCAATGCCGAAACACGTGTAATCAGAAAGGGCCAATAAACAAAACTAACTGGATCACCAACACATGTGATTTTGGAACTCTGTTCATACATAATTGTGGTGCAGCAAGAAGGTGTGTGGAAAATACACATGGTCTAAAATGTTGGTTGTAGTAACGGGATCTACACATTCAAATTGGCCAGATGTTGGTGAGTCTTGAATAATTTGGGTGGTTTCTCTTAGGTGTTCCCCTATGTTTATATATTTATAGTATTCATTGTTTTCTTTTAGATATTGTAGGGCTTGTTTAACTTTGTTTAGGTTGACTAGTTGTTGACAACTATGTTTGTCTTTGTTGGCACACCATTAACTAGTATAATCAAAGATTGATCTATTGGCCATTGTCATCCTAGAGTTTGTACATTTTCTTTCAGATCTAATAGCAAATGTACTACTTTGCCACAGATGCCCTTTAGTAACTCTGATGGAGATAATTTGGCTGATTTCGGTTGAAGGCGTATTATAGCTTGAAATGGGTGCACTGTTTGTATTATAATGCTCTCATACAAATTAAGTTGTTGGAGAGCTTTTGGAAATGGAAATATTTCTAAATTATTTGTGATAGCACGTGATGGCATTTGGTTACTGTCAAGCTTTGTGTTGCAGTACGTGCAAACTGTTGAGGGGTCAGTTATGTTGTGTTTATTTTCTGCTGTTAGATATAAAGCTAATTCGAACCAATGGGATTCATCATTGTTTTCTATTTTGTAGGCTAGATCAATTAATTTTGTGCTCTTTTTATGAAACGTTCTGCGAAAACAGACACCTATATGGTCTGGTATTTCAGCAGTTGTGTTTTGAAAGTTAGCTATTTCTTTTTTATATGTCTTTATTAGGACATTGGTGTTAATGTGGTTTTTGTTAATGTTTTCTGAAGGTACAGAATGTTCTAAGTCAACTTCACTTCCAAAGTATTTACGTTTGATGTGCTCTATTTTTTGAAGCAGATATTTGTCTCTTCCATGTAGGAGAATATTATTTACATTTTGCAGTTTTAGAGCAGGACGTTTTGCATTGTATAGTCAATGCACAATATTCCGTAAAGTAGAATGGTGTGTTGCTAACATTTTGATGTGGTGGAAGATTGTGGGAGCAGGTGGAAAAATGTAAAGGAAGAGCTCACCTACTTAATCTGTCTGAAGCTGGTTGATGTCCCGACCTGTCCTCGGCCTTCAAAAGACAAACCAAAAGTGATTATAATGATTCCACATTATTTAGATAAATGTCCTAATAATTATATAAATCCCAGATAGCATTTTAAAGGATTTTGGTGAAACCCTGTTTGCAATCTAGGGCAATATTGTGAAAGGTGTATGTGCTTAGTGACTGATAATTGCAATTACAACCCTGGTTAACTTCACTATAATACAGTGTTTCATCTGTTTTTTTAAAATATGTTTAGAGGTTTTAGACATACCATATTGAAATATGGAATGACACATCCTTTGATCGGTATGTGCCATAGTCAATAAAGTCATTAGAATCTATACCGTAACAGACACATGGAACCGGGATTTTGTAAAATGTTATCTGAATACCTGAGAATAGTGAGAGTTATGGACTGCTGTCCCAACAATCCAAAATGAAACAAAATTACTGACTCAAAGCCTTTTCAAATGTTTACAACCAAACCAATTCAACACCACAACGATATCCAAAGGTATCTATGCCAAACTAGGAACCAATATTTTGTCATTGATAGCATCTACATTTCTAGATTTGAATTAGTCCTAGAATCCGAGAACTATATGCTTTTTTCTGATGCCACTATTTATCAATGGTTTTAAAGAAACTTAAATGCATTATTTTGTTCCAAACTTTATCCTCAGAACACTTTTACCTTTTTGAATCAATCAAAATCGATCTGTCTACATTACGTTGATTTTCTTCTTATAACTAAGAACACCCATTCATCTTTGTTGTACTATGTGTGGATGTTTGTGCAAATTGCAATACAAACATTATTGAGACAATAGCAAGCAGGTTACATTTCTCTTTCTGCAGACAGGTGACATAGGTAATCTTCCAGGAGGAGGAATTGAAACGCTAGTGTAGGTGTTAGTGCAGGAGCATGCATGTTGCTATGGCACACAATACTCTACGTGGCTTGACGGCACTGACCTCACTGGCCCCATGTAGCCAGTCGTTAGGCATGTTTGGTCCTGTGGAGTTGTCCTCTTTTCCACTCATGGCAACCAGCCGTGGTTGCGGCACAGTGTCTGTGTCTCCTCTGGTAGCCCAGCATGGTGGTCCATGTGGAGCTTGGGATAAGACGCAAAGATGGAGTGTTGAGTGCCTAACTGAAGCTATTGATAGGATCAGACAGGTGGCACTTCACACTATTCATGCCCCTCTTATAGCTTAGCTTTGTTACAGTAGTGACGTGAGTCTGAAAATAATGAAAATAATGATTTTGCCATGACTGGTTTGTCCTCCCTGACTCTTTTGCTCCTTTTGCTCATTTTCCTTCTCTTTTCCGAATGAAAATGCCTATCACAAGGTCTCACCTATCAAATATGACATCTGCATGTACAATCACTCATGTGCAAGTGAGAAAGAGCTATGTAACATGACCAAATTTGAAGTGTCTTCAGAAGCCAGGTCTTCCCTTTATCCCAATATTACTGATATATTTGTAAAGGTAAGCAATTTCCACAATTTTAGATTAGCAAGGAAACCTCTATCTGAGTCTATTCCTATACCTATTTTGGCACTCATTCCCTTATCGCCAAGTGTGAGTCAGCTCTCAGAAGTCCTGGTGCGGAGCGCAAGAAGAATACAGAGACTGATAGAGCTGGAGTCATGGAGGAGGAAGCTGAGATATCCCAACATCTTTCTGCAGTCTCAAAAAATGTTTGCCCCCTAATTTGTGTTGCCGGGGAGATAAATATATAAGACAAAAAAGAGTATACAGCTACCCCTCCCTCTAGTGTCCAGATCTAGCATCACCTATAACATCTGTGCAGATATGGAATAAATGCTGCACTGAGCCTCAATACTCCTGTTGTATAAAAAGGTTTACTTTAGAGATGATTCACATATCTGGCTAGAGTTCATTAGTAGGTTTCTCTGCTTGATGTTATTTACACTAGGATGTTTCTATGAAAGATTTTTGTCAACACAGTTTGTTTGGCTTTTGTTATGAGGATGCACACATCCTTGCGTTTATCTTGTGTATCTTCATCAGAACATATACTAATTTAATCGTATGACTGTAAAGACTGGAAGTGGGTTATCTGTACTCATGCCCTCTATATGGCAGAGTAGAAGCACAGAGCACCCCAGCCAACATTATCTATTGTGGTAGCAATGGATGAGCAATCAAGTTTTAGCTCTCAGGAGGTGATTTGGGCTGGTTCTTAAGTACAGTGTAGTCCCCAAGCCCCCACAAAGGAATGTCGACACACTGTGTTAGGTGATACCACAGTTCTTTATATAAATAAGGTTCAATATATATACACAATCAATAACACACTTTGTACTTTGGCAATACTAATATGGCAAATATGTACAATGTATATGTGGTACCAAAGTTAATACTTGACTCCTTTAAAATGCACCAACTACTGACAGTTTCAATGGCATACAAATCAAATAGTAAAGTGAATCAACAATAGACACAGAAAGGAAGGCAAGTTGGAATAAACAAATGGCAGAATACTTTGTCCCCACCAAAGACACAGTTCTGTGTGAGGATCCCCCCCACCTGGGCAACCTGTAAATAAAATGTATTAACAAGCCGAGTCCATATAAGTTTAAAATAGTCTTGTTTCCTGCTAAAATGTTCTACTGCCCCAATGTACCTGAGTTTAGCAGAGTTTTTTCAACGGTTCGTCAACGGATTCCTCTTGTGTGGACTCCCTTTAAAGCAGGAGCTAGGGGTGGTTGAGATTTCTACGAAGAAAGGTGAACACTGTTGTCGAGGGAGCAGCCTCAGCCTTCGTGGTGCTTGTTGACGATCAGTCGTGGATGTCCCGTGAAGATGAGTGCGGTGCGCCTCGATGACAAGAGTTTATTGCTGCAAAGCAGATCAATGAAGAATGTAGGCCCAGCAAGGTTGTCGGGTCGTAAGCGTTTGGCGTTTACGATCAGAACTCAACCACGGCTGGCTTTTGGATCTTCGTATGCGTCTTTGTGGACTTCGGGTGGCGGAAAACCCACCAGCGGATTCTCCTCGGTTCATCGGCGACCTCGACTTTCTCCAAAGGGACAAAGCGGTCAATGGTGATGGCAAGGGAGTCCTTGATTTCGAAGAGTCTTATGCAATGGAGCGTTGCGGCTCCGGTCGATGAGGTTACAGCGGTCCTCCGAACCTCGGTCGATGGTGATGGTTGTCGACAGCCTCGACGTCCTGACGTTTACTTCAATGTTTCTCGGCGGACCCCGTCTCCGGTCGGCAGGTGTTTGGGACTGACTACCAGGGTGTCTGGAAGAAGTTGACCTGGTGCACGATGTTCCCTCGTAGCTTGGGAAGATGTCTCCTAGCCAGGTCCTCTCTTGGATCAGTTCTTGGAGACAGAACAGCTTTCGGATTGCGTCGAAGGAAAGCAGCAGCAAAGCCGTCTTCTTCCAGCTGAGCCTCAAGGTTAAGAATCAAGTTTCAACTTCAGCTTCTGAACAATTCCAGTAACTGAGAGGTCCCCAGATATACTGTTCTTTCGCTCATTCACACCTCTGAGCCAACCTCAGGCAGCCAATCATTCAGAAGCGCGTTCAGCAGGCAGGCAGCCAATTAGGCTTAAAGTGCATGCAGTACATTCTTCTCCATCCAGACACTCACAACAAGGCATGTGGATTGGGGCGAGCACCCAGCCTTTCAGCACACCGCACTGCATTCATACCCGTTTTGGGCAGGGCTGTCTCAGTCATTGTGTCACACATCAGAGACCAGACACCCATAACATGAAATGTATATTGGTCACACACTCCATTCACCCAGGTCCCACGCCAAGGGCGTACCCACAACATACAGTCATTGGGAAGGCTCCAGCCAGCCTGTCCTGGACTTCTCCACAATACTGTATATGGAACTTCCACCCAACAGCCAGTCTGGGGAAGGTACAGCATTTGGAAAAACAAGGTAACAGGCAACAGAAAGCAAGAGGCCACAGGGGCCATCTTGTCTCCTATCAGGAATCAACTGATTCCAATGGCAGGTCCTGGGTAACCCATATCCTGTTCTGTGGGCCACACAAAGGTACACAACACACACTAAGGGTACAGGGTTCTATCCCCACCCATGGGTGCCATAAGAGTATCCCAAGGGTCTGTTGACCTAAAACCAAAAAGAGGAATAGCTACCCTGCCAAGAGTCCCACATGGACTACTCTGCAGAAAACAACACAGAACACACATGAAAAATGAGTACAGGACAAGGACAGGTAGGCTTTGTCCCTCCAATGCATTTCCAGTATCACAATGACATCGATCATTCATCTAGCCATGTATATAATCTGTAATAAAAATATAATAAAAACAGGAATGAGTGATGACTCGTATTGCATGTGAGTTGTAACTAATAGTTGTTAGGCAGAATCACATGCAATACCCTTGGGGAACACTACATGCAATTAAGACTACAATTGTCAGTACATTTTCACCTTTGGTACAAGCCTGTACGACACAGTGATGTGGTAGCAGTGGCTGAGCAGCCAGACTTATTTCAAGAGTAGAGTGAGCAGTAGAACAAGTTACACAAAGGACCAATAAATACAGTGATTCAAACAAACACTTACTCAAGGTTTCTTGGTAAAAGAATATACATTTATTTACACAGTCATTTGTAAAACATTACACTAGCAAGAGCAGCTCAATATCATATACTTATATAGTACAAATACACAACCAGTAAGTTACTGAACAAGTTCAGCTCTCCTGAAGTGGGAGCAAAATGGCACTTCAGTTAATTTAAAAAGGGGTGAAAAGACAAGGTTATAAGAAATGAAGCACAAATACTTTCATAAGCAAGGCAAAGGGTTTCAGTTAGCTACAACCAGCAATTCAGTTTATAGGCCTGGGCCAAAGTCAATGGTTCAGAGTCTTTGTATAGGATAGCACAGTTCTGGTAGTAAACGGTTAAGGGGCTGATTCATGGAATAATTTGCGCCGAACAACAGAGATTTGTGTGCCATTCTGCCCGCGAATCCCTGTTTAACAAATGGGGATTTGTGGGCAGAATGGTGCACAAATCCCTGTTTTTCGGCGCAAATATTCCATGAATCAGCCCCTACGTCTTTGCCACAGATCTTAGAAGAATTTGGTCAGATGAAAAGTTAGATGTTGGTTTAGGGAAGAACAAGCCTTCGAAGTCAGGAAAGTTTCACAAACTTTCACTGTGGCCGAAAAGATTTCCGGACCGTGTTTGCACAGTACCTTTAAAGCTTGGAAAAATGTTGGTTTAAGGTGTGAGTGCATTAAAGAGCACAAACTGGTATCATTCCCACTGGCTATCTGGTTTTCCACAGCACTGTGCAGAAAATTCGACCAGGAGGAGATGGTGTCCAGGCGGCATGCAAGTTGGTTGTTCCCACCAAACTCAAGGGAAGAGGTTAACCTTGAAGGGCTTTTCTGTCGATGGAGTTTCAGGCAATTCGGACCTACAGCAGGGCTTCACCGGTCGTCCAGGAGTTGCAGCAGTCGTCTTCCTTCAGCTCATCTTTGGTTCTTTCGTTCCAGTGGTCGACTCTGCTTTCCAAGTCCCAGACACCTGCTTTTAAACAGTTTTCCCCCATTCATTCCAGCCTGGCTATCACTCACACAGCAGGGTGGCTGTCCTTGCTAGACAGCCAGCCGGCCAATCACACCAGAGTGCATTCAGGTCTCCTATGAGACTAAGCACATCCTGTCCACCCCAGACACTCAGGCGCCAGAGGAGGGATTCAGCACTGAAGCCTGCCAAAGGTGAACGAACAAAGGGACCAAACCTGGTGTGGAGCGCAGAGACAAACACAAGAAAGACCTTTCCAAAAAGAAATGGCAAAAAAAGTTGACCGGAGTCTGTTTTTACAGATGGGTCTTGAAAAACATGGCTGACCCGATTTTTAGCTACCGTTGTTCGCGGGTGGGAAAAATCATGGTATTTTGATCTAAACCACTGCCACCAGCCATTTCAAGTAGGAAAGGGTAACATTTGACTATTACATGAGTGTTTTGACTCAGGGGATGCTAGGCAACCCCTCCAGCACTCTATAGGAAGATAGTGTGTGCTGGGTCTGTAAATTTAAAGAGACTAGTAAAGTCAATTTAACTTTACATGCTCTGGGAGACAGTAGTCAGTCCCAGAGAAGGTATTTAAACCTTGGGAAGTCTGAAAGACATCCCTGTGCCACTGCACTGAAGGTGCTGTGTGACACACAGAAAAAGATGATGCCACTGGAGCTGTTTTAAAACTCCATAACCAAAGAACACAATAGTAAAACATACATCAAAATACATGGAAGAGTGGGGAAAAAGGCTCACACTCCTCCCAGGTAAAACATCAGATCCTAGAAATCCAGCAAAGTTGCTGGGGGTCTCAAAAGGTAAGGAAAATTAGCACGTTCCTGAGAATTCTCCCTAACACTCGCCCCCCACCCCTAGAATAAGGGACAGGAGAATTTAATCCATTCCTGGATGAATCTCCTTACTCCAGTCAGCCAAACATCCTGGCGAGACCATCAGCATTTTGGTGGTGACACCCAGACCTGTGTTCAATGGTAAAATCAAACCCTTGCCGGCTGATTGACCATCTCAGTAGTTTAGGGTTTTCCCCTTTCATTTGCATCAACCATCTCAAGGGCTGGTGGTCAGTCTGAATAACAAAAGTAGATCCATACAAGTATGGTCTGAACTTCTTCAGTGACCACAAAATAGCAAAACATTCACTTTCAATGGTTGCCCACCTTGTCTCAGGTTGCTTCAACTTCCTGCTGATGAATCAAATGGGCTGCTCCCTACCTTTCTCATCCGGCTGACTCAGAACTGCACCTGTAGCTGCATTTGACGCATCTGTCTGCACAATGAAGGTTTGGTTTTAGTCAGCAGCTCTTAGGACTGGAGCTTGACAAAGGGCTCTCTTTAGGCCTTCAAATGCTTGAGTGCACTCCTCATTCCACCTGACCTTTTTAGGGAATTTGGGAGAGGAGACCACATTCAAGCGAGAGGCTATGGTCCCATAGTTCTCTATGAAGTTCCTATAGTAACCAGTGATGCCTAGGAAGGCTCTCACCTTAGTTTGAGTAGTACGGTGGCCCAGATTTGTACAGCTTGTACTTTGCAAGGCAATGGCCTGATTTCACCTCCTCCTAACTCATGTCCAAGGTAGACTATTTTACTCTGAACAATTTGACATTTACTTGCCTTTATGGTCAGATGGGCCTGCCCAAGAGCCTACAAAACATATCCTAAGTGGTCACATGTTCTTTGCAAGTAGGGCTGAACACTGCAATGCATCCAAGTATGCCATGCAGAAGTCCTCCATCCCATTCAGATACTGGTTAACCATCCTTTAGAATGTAGCAGGTGCATTCTTTGGTACTGGTAGGCCGGCTGGGGTTGAGAATGCAGTTTTCTCCTTGGCATGGTCTGTCAGTGCTATTTGCCAATAGCCTGAAGTGAGATCAAATGTACCGAGGTACTTGGCTGAACCAAGTTTGTCCACCAGTTCATCTGTCCTGGGTAAAGGGTGGGCATCGGTCTTGGTGACTGCATTAAGAGCTCTAAAGTCCACACAGAATCTCAACTCCTTGGACCCTGCCTTTGGTACTAGAACAACTGGACTAGACCATGGACTGATAGAGGGCTCTATTGCTCCGAGATCAAGGATCTTGTTGACCTCCTTCTTTATGTGGGATCTTAGATGATCTGACATCCCGTAACCTCTGCTTTTAACAGGTAAACAGTCACCACTGAGAATATCATGCTGGCCCCAAGGGGGTCAAGCCTGGTGACAGTGTAAACAGGGAGGCAAACTGATTCAACAGAAACGTGCACTCATCCTGTTGTTCAGGTGGCAAATTAGAAGAGAGATTAACTCCTTTTATGTTCTCATCTAAAGGCTGGCCTCTGAGTAGGTCAGATAGAGGTTCACTCTCCTCCTTGAGCTGAAGCTAGAAGCAAAGCTCCCACTTCTGGTCTTGAGACGTAAGCTTTTAGACGGTTGGCATGAAATTCTCTGGGAACCTCCTTAGGATTGCCTAAGTCCACCAGATAGTTGACCTCTCCAAGTTTGCCCACAACCTTGAAGGGTCCTATCCATTTGTCCTGTAAGGCCCTCTGCCTTGTAGGTACCACAACTAGAACTAGCTGGTCGTGAGTAAACTCAACCATGTTGGCCTTCTGGTCATCCCAATGCTTCAACAGAGCCTGACCTGCTTTCAAGTTATCTGAGGCTTCTGCCATCATGTATGACATTCTCCTCTGGAGACCTACCACATAGTCTGTAACTCACACTGGCTTGGGGGAAGGAGCACTCTCAAACCCCTCCTTAATTAGGGCCAAGGGGCCTCTAACTGGATGGCCATAGAGAAGTTCAAAGGGACTAAATCCAACTCCCTCCTGAGGGACTTCTCTATAAGCAAATAAAAGGCATGGCAGTAGAAGGTCCCACTTTCTTCTCAGGGGTTCCTCTAAAGCACCTATCATGCTCTTCATTGTACGATTGAACCTCTCGACCAATCCATTTGTCTGAGGATGGTAGGCAGTTGAGAATTTACAAGTTACTCCACAGTTTTTCCACATGGCCTGCCTATAGTGGGACTTAACATTGGATCCACTGTCAGAGATAACTTCCTTAGTAAAACCTACCCTGGTAAAAATATCAAGTAGGGCCTTAGCCACAGCCTGAGCTGTAACAGTTCTCATAGGTATTGCTTCAGGATACCTAGCAACATGGTCTACTACAACCAGGATAAACCTGTTTCCTGAAGATGTTGGAGGGTCTAAGGGACAAACAATGTCGATTCCTACCCTCTCAAAAGGGACTCCCACCACTGGGAGAGGCACCAAGGGTGCCACATTCTTGGCTCCACTCTTGGCAGGGAATTGGCAAGTGTGACAGCTACTACAGAACTTATCTATATCAGACTCCAACTTAGGCCAGTAGAAATATAAAGAGAGCCTTTCCTTGGTCTTCTTGAAACTCGAGTGACCAGCCAAAGGTATCTCATGGGGTAACTGTAGGAACTGGAGTCTGCTTTCATAGGCACTACAAGTCTTCTGAAGTCCCCTGGTATAGACTCAGTTGGTTCACTGTAGAAGAGGCCACCTTCCGAGTACAAACTATGCTTCCCTGGCTCTTGGCCATCCAGCTGGGAAGCTGCCTGTTGGCGAAGACCTTCAAGAGCAGTAAACTCTCTTTGACCTCTGCTGAATTCTGCCCTACAGGGTCCAGCTTCTGCCAGTAAAGGCTGCAGCTCAGGATGGTCTGCAGGATCCAGATCTCCAACAGGAGCAAGGTCCTCTTCCAGCTCTGATTCCTCAGCAGCTGATTCAACCACACAAGGTTGTTCCACACACTCAGCCTCAGCTAGTGGAGGAGTCACAGGTGTGACTTTGGACAGTCCTCTCTGGGATATCCTTGTTGGCAGCACAGGAGTGCTGGCTGGTTTCTTCCTGGAGGTTTTAGGTTTCCCCTTTTCCTCCTTCTTCTTTGAAATTGCAGTCAGTAAGTCCTGTGGACTGGGAGTTATAGTTTCGTCTATAATCTCCTCTTGAGAGCCTTTTAAGGTACTCTCGCTGGCCTTCCTAGTCTATTCCTGTTTTCTTTTGCTGGGAGGTCTGGGGGTGCTTGATACAACTCCAAGAGTTTTTAGGTCATTCCCCAACAGGACTCTCCTACGTACTTCACTCTGCACACTTACAGGTCTCTTGACAGTCATGTCATTGCACTCGATGAGATCTGGTAACTGTTGAAGCATTCGGACAGGGCCTACAGCAAGCTTAGTTAGGTATTTAGGTGCCTTAGCAACATCCTCTACCTTGGAAAATGATTGATCAATTACAGTAATGCTGGCCCCAGTGTCCCCGATGGCAGGGGTCTCCTGATCATTCACAAGAACACTGTCTTTGTAATACTCTTTAGTATTGTCTGGAATGGAATTGTAAACATCCAAGTTCTGCTGTTCCCACAGACCAAGGGATACTAAAGAAACACTGGCTGAGACTTTCATGGGTTCCTCAGCCAGTAAGTGAAAGTTTCCATTTGCCATTGGTACTTCATCCTCTAGGGAGAAGGCTAGGGAGACAGTGTGGACCCCTGAAGGTTTACCCTTACATCTGGGATCCCCTTTCACATAGTCAGTGGAGCCACAAGCATAACATTTACCAAATGTCTTTATGAATGGGGGTTTGATCTGACCTCCTTCTGGTTTGGAACCAGGAAGTACACTAGCCTGATTCTGTTTCCCTTGTGGCTTACCCTTGTTATGTTTGGTGCCCCCTTTTGGATTGGAGGTATTGGAATTCTCTTTGTTATCTTTCTTGTGCTGCTTCCCCTCATCCTTCTTCTGAGTTGCCCCAGAATCCTTGTGAGTAGCCCTGTTGGCAACCCACAAGTCAGCAGCCCTTGCTAACTTCTTGGGATCAATTTCCTTAGAGTCAGCCAAGTGCTGTCTCAGCTGAGGAGAGCAGGCATCATAAAAAGATTCCAACATAAACAGATTTCTCATACCTTCATAAGTGTTACTTCTGTAACCCTTAACCGACCCATCTAGGTTTTTCAAACATTCAGTCACCCAGGTAGCCCGAGGGGTACCATTATGCATTTTGAGGGGTCTAAACCCCTGAAGATACTGGGAAGGGGTGTTCCCCTAGCTATCAAAGCTAGTTTCACACTTTCATACTCCTTTCTGTCTATATCCCCCAACTACATTACCACATCAGTTTCAACGGGGGTAGCCTACAAAAAAGCCAAAGTATCAGCTGATTCTATGTAATGTCTTGAATCCCATGGTTATATTCAAAAGCAGACAACCAATCCAAAATATCAAGCTTAACCTCATACATACTTACTGCATCTTTGGGCATGCAAGGCCTCTTAGGACTGGAAGACCTAGAAGACTCTGGGAGAGAACCAGCTTCAAGCGACAACTTTTTCATTTTAAGTGCATGATTGAACTACATTTTAGTTTAAGTTCTTGATGTTTGCTTTCATTTTCGGCTTGGATTATTTTAAATTCTAACTCAAGTCTCATTCTTTCCAAAGGGACAAATCCAGGACTTAGTGTTAGAACTGATGGGGTCTCTGTGGTCAAAGGTTGAGGCCTATGAGCAGGTAGAGGTAAAACAGGGCCTACATTTTCTTCTTCTGCCTCATCTAACTCATCCATAACATTTGAGCTAGGCTCTGAAACATTATCATCCTCATCAATATTTTCCACATTTGCTGCAGGGGTAGGTGTTTCAGAACCACTCCCCAGACTTTGGTATTGCAACAACTTTTCTATCAGTTCAACCTTTTTGCCTTTTACAGTGAGATTCCTAGCTTTACACATATCTCTCAATTGATCAACTGTTAAAGTGACTAGGGTCTTCTGTCTGTAGCTTTCCATATCAGGCATAAAAAAACAATTGCTTCTCTAGTGTTACTTAGCCTTGTGAGGGTGATTTGAACAAAGCTAAGAGTAGCACTCTAAATGTAACAAGTATACTTTATCCTCGCCGCTGTACACCAGTGTTAGGCCAAATCACATGCAGTACCCTTGGGGAACACTACATGCAATTAAGACAAGAGTCCGTACAATTCTACCTTTGGTACAAGCCTGTACTACACAGTAATGTGGTAGCAGTGGCTGAGAAGCCAGACTTATCTCAAGAGTAAAAGTAAAGTGAGCAGTAGAACAAGTTACACAAAAGAACCAACAAATACAGTGATTCAAACAAACACTTACTCAAGGTTTCTTGGTAAAAGAATATAAATTTATTTACACAGATATTTGTAAAACATTACACTAAGCAAGAGCAGCTCAATATCATATACTTATATACTACAAATACACAACCAATAAGTTACTGAACATGTTCAGCTCCCCTGAAGTGGGAGCAAATTGGCACTTCAGTTACTTTAAAACGTGGTTAAAAGACAGGGTTATAAGAAATTAAGCACTAATACTTTCATAGGCAGGGCAAAGGGTTTCAGTTTACTACAACCAACAATTCAATTCATAGGCCTGGGCCAAAGTCAATTGTTCAGAGTCTTTGTATATGATAGCACATTCTGGTAGTAAACGGTTAAGTCTTTGCCACGGATCTTAGAAGAATTTGGTCAGACAAAAAGTTTGATGTTGGTTTAGGGAAGGACAAGTCTTCGAAGACGGGAAAGTTTCACAAACTTTCACTTTAGCCGAAAAGATTTCCAGACCGCGTTTGCACAGTACCTTTAAAGTGAAGAAGAGCTGTAGCTGAGGCAGTTGTTCCTGGCAGTTTGAGCAGATCTCGCTGTTCCTGACCTTCAGTCAGGGGGGCAAGAAGGAGCACATGGGGAGGTTCCTGCAGTGCCCATGGAAGAGGCCACAAGCCTGCCAAAACTTTGGTTTAAGGTGTGAGTGCCTTAAATACCACAAACTGGTATCCTTCCCACTGGCTATCCAGTTTTCCACAGCACTCTGCAGAAAATTCAACCATGAGGGGATGGTGTCCAGGTAGGGATGTAATTTAGGGGTTGCCAGAGGTCACAACTGCGACCTCTGAGGTCTACCTTGCGACCTCTGTGGTCTCCCTTTTGACCTCTAAAAAAAATGTAAAAAAAAGTTTTTTTATTTTTTGTAATGGAAGCTCCTGGTCTGTGGTCAGCGCTGTGTGGCTCTTTACTTCTTGAGTGGCTGGCTTTCTTGATCAGGCCCCTTAAAAAAAAGAACAAAAATAAGAACAGGAGTGCCACAAGTCTAACACTTTCAGCACTGACCCTAAATAAGAAAGAATAGGAATACCAAATAATGTGTCTTTCTGGAATTCTATACAATAATTGATAGATTCAGTAAAGGTTTATTTCAGGCACACTTCAGGGAGTGAGTAACTGTTTTAGTCTGTTCTTAAACGCCTCAACTCAGCCTTTCATCCTTCTGAGGTCAATAAATGAATACCAACACAGGTTGGGTGATACTGGGTGTATATTTTTTATATATAAAGCCCTGAAGCGTAAGTGCTATATAATAAAACATCATTATCATTTGGTCATGGACGTCTGCTTGCATTCACAGTAATTTGGTAATATGGGTCTATACACACTGATCTTAACGATACATAAGGCGATCCATTCTTGGATGAAATGTACATCACATTATAGTGATATCGTAACCATTTTTTTCATAGTGTTCAATGCTATGTGATGCCACTTCCTGTTTTGTCAATGGGTGAAAGGTCGTGCTCCATTGCTTCCCGTGATATCACTTTGGGGTGGGGTGAGATGACATCACTTCCTGTGATGTCATCAGGGGGTCAAAGGTTGTGTGATGCCACTTCCGCTACCCCTGGCATTTTGGTGAAATGGCGTCCCTGTGTCCAGACGGCTTGCGAGTTGGTTGTTCCCACCAAACTCAAGGGAAGAAGTTAACCTTTGAGGGCTTCTCTGTCGATGGAGTTTCAGGCAATTCGGACCTGCAGCAGAGCTTCACCGGTCGTCCCGGAGCTGCAGCAGTCGCCTTCTTCAGCTCGTCTTCAGTTTTTCGTTCCAGTGGTCGACTCTGCTTTCCAAGTCCCAGAGACCTGCTTTTAAAAAGTGTTCCCCGGAGGCCACCAGGGTGCGCACAGGCAATGGCTGCCTGAGCGTACAGCTCCCGTTGAGGCCTGGCTGTTTCGGAGGATTGAGCCCCCCCGAACCCCCTCAGGCGAACTCAGCTTGGTGACTCGGCGTTGTGACCCCCTGGGCACCCTTGGCTCGAAAAAGCGACCCCCGAGAACTCCGTGGAGCCTGAGAACGGGCCCCGACGCACACAAGGGGAGAAGGTAAACAAGGCCTGGGCGGCCGTGGCTCCAGAGGAACGGAGGTGTTTCACCGAGGCCACGAGGAGGCGCGGACCGAGAGCACAGACCCGGAGCACGAGGTGAGCCCTCGCCCCCCTACCCCGAGGCCGCCGGGAGATGGGGGACTGGGGAACAGGAGCGGTGGAGCCCCCACTCATTGGGACGGGTCATCGCTGAACTCTGGACAGCCTGGACAAGTTAAGGCGGGCCGGGAGGTGCCGCTCCCACCAGAAGAGCGAGCAGAGGGAGCACGAACACGCCGACTTCAGTCGTGGAGGGATCCGCAGGCACTAAGTGAGGACGGCGAGGTGGAGTAACCAGGCCCATTGACCATTCCCTCCCCGCGGAGGCCCGGGCGCGAGGCCCCCAGCCGGCATCTGTGGGGCATGTGCCCGCCCGTAGACCCCCTCTGGGCCTGGCCGGACGGACCCAGTTGCCTGCGCCGCCAAGAACCCCCGACTGCCACGGTGAAACTTGAGAGGGTGTGAAGCCCCCGCCTGGCGACGGCGGGGCGTGTGCCCGCCCAACACCGGTACCCCCCACAGCAGCAGATCCATACTAGGGGCGGGTGGGGAGAGACCCGGCTCGGCCCCCCCTCTCTCTCGTTGGCCCCCCGGGGCTCCCCAGGAGGAAAATCACCGGCTGCCTCTCGACGGTGGAGGACTGGGGGTGACCAGATGAACTGGCAGAAAACATTGCAGGAATTTCGCTTTCAGGAGGCTGTTAATAGTATCCAAGGTACGACCCTCAGGAGCGAAATGGCCCAGCCGGAGGCCCCGGCACCCTCCACAGCAGCAATGGAAAAGGGTTTCGCCTTGATCCTGCAGGAGATCAGGGACATGCGCTCGGATATCACCCAGAAATTTGAAAAAATTGACCAGAGGGTGGATAAGGTCGAGGACAGACTACTGCAGATGGAGACCAACCAATCCTCATCTGCGTCCCAAGAAATACAAATAGACATGAGGCTAGTGGCCCTGGAGAAGAGAGACGAAGAGCGGGCCAGGCAGATGGACAACTTTGAAAATAGGGAATGGAGGAACAACCTCAGGATCTTTGGGGTCCCGGAATCGGAAGGAGAAACGGAGAGAGACATCACCCGCACGGTGAGAGACATCATCACCCTCCTGTTCGCGGAGGAGATGACGACGGAACTCACATTTGATAGAGTGCACAAGGCGGGGGGCAGAGCGGGGGGCCCTAGGTCGATCCTGGTCCGGTTCCATTACTACTCAGAAAAGACAAAAGTGTTGGAGGAGGCCAGAAAAGCTCGGGAGATCACTTATAATAACGCTCAAATCTCAATATACCAGGATCTTTCGGCCTATACATTGGCCAAACGCAGAATGTGCTGCCCCCTAACGGAACTGCTTAAGGAGAAAGGGGTGAGATACAGATGGGGCTACCCCTTCTCTCTGACCTTCGAATATATGGGTCAAAGGTCAACTCTGATCACGGAAGACGACATAAGGGGAGCCATCCAGGACTACGTAGTGGACTCGAACCCCCAGAGGGGCTCATCGGGCCCGGAGACAGGCAGACCAAGCGGCTCTGGCCCATCGGGAGACAGGAGAAGGAAAACGGGCGCAAGAAAATTCAGAACAATGAATACATCATCGCCAGCGAAGGACGGAGAGCGGAACGACTCTGAGGACTGAGGACGGGGGCATCCCATCAGGCTCCAAAATGGTGTAGTGGTGTCTCGGAAGTTCAATTACTCACAGCGTCCCCATGAACAGCAATTATAAGGGGGCCAGGGAGGGGTCGCTGCAATTAGGGGGTAGGGGGGGCTCAAGACGATGAGCTTTACACAGATGGCCTGGCCGAGGTGGGCAGGCTGGTGGTTCGGCCAAAGCCAGCAATGGCAGAACTATTTGGCTGGACGCCAGGGAGGGGGAGGGGGGATACACAACAGTTGGGGTTGTTCAGTTCGGGACGGGGAGGGGGGCAGTTGGGGAAAAGTTTCAGGCCCACCCAGGGGGGCAGGGAGGGAGGAATGGGGGAGCACAATTTGAATTCAAGGGAGCACGCAGGAAAGAGTGGTGAGAATATGTCGACAGGGAGAAGAGTGATCTTGGATAATGGCTGAAAGTCCGCCGGCCCTGGGAGTGGGTTCACTTAACGTGCGGAGCCTAAACACCCCCACAAAGAGGTCCCTGGTCTGTAGGGAATTTAGGAGGGCTAACCTTGACCTTCTCTTCTTACAAGAAACTCACTGGGCACGGGGGAAGGAGCCCAAGATGCGGGGGGGAGGAATAGGGGAGGTTTTTTGCGCATCCCACTAGGGTAAAAAAAGAGGGGTAGCCATCTCCTGGCGAGGAACGTTGGTTTAAAAAAAGAGGACCTACTGAAAGACCCTGAGGGCCGTTACTTGTTGGTACGAGGGTCCCTGGAGGGCGCCCCACTTACCCTAGCGGTGGTATACGGCCCAAATGAAGGTCAAGCCCAATTCTGTGAGGAGGTGGGGGAGAAACTTAAGCTTTTTGTCCGGGGTGTGTTGGTGGTGGGGGGAGATTTCAACATGGTCCTGGATCCAACCCAGGACAGGAAATGCGTTGGTCCCCAGTCGTCCAGTGTAACAAATGAGTCCATGGCTCGGACCTTCCAAAGGGTTAACTCAGGGCTGGGTCTGGTGGACACGGTCCCGACTCCCAGAACGGGAGCCCCCTCCTGCACATACTATTCGGCCATTCACTCATCTTTTTCCAGAATAGATTAAATCTTAGTGGACGAGACCCTGCACCCATTCATCACTGGCCACAAAGTCGACCCCGTCCCCTGGTCGAACCACGACATGGTCTGAACCACCATTACAAGGGGCTGGCTAAGCGACCGTAGGGGACGATGGAAATGCAGCGACTCTCTGTTGAAGAATGAGGTCCGCGCACAGGAGGTGCTAGACGCAATAACAGAATTCTTCGAGTTTAACGACAATGGGGAGGTAGGTCCGCACACCCTATGGGACGCCTTCAAGGTGACCCTAAGGGGACTCCTTATCAAAATGGGTGCCCAAAATAAAAGAGTAAGGGAGGCCCAGGAATCACTGAGAGAGAAAATAGCTCAACACCAACCGTGGGGTCCCCCTGCAGATCCATTGGATCGAGATCAGCTCGCCACTCTGGCCAACTATAAGCTCCAGTTGAAAGATCTCCTCCTGCACAAAACGAAACGGAGTCTCCAGTTGGTTAAGCAAAAGTACTACGAAAAGGGGGACAGGGCGGATAGGATCCTGGCCTGGAAACTGAGGGAGGTGCAGAGAAGCAGAATGGTGAAAGCAGTAAAGAATGAAGAGGGGTTAATAGGCCACGACACTCCCCACATAGGAGAGGCATTCCGTCGATACTACGAAAAACTATACTCATCAGAATATAATGTGGGTGACGCGGAGATAGAAGGGTTCCTGAACTCAACACAAATGCCGGCCCTAACTAGGGAAATGGCAGAGGGGTTGGAGGGCCTGGTGACCGAGGACGAGGTGGAACACGCAATCAGCGGGAGGAAGGTGGGCACTTCCCCGGGCGAAGATGGCTTCACAGTCTACTTTTATAAAAGGTTTCGCTCGACCTTAGCCCCGCACTTAGTGAAGATCTTCAATGCAGTACTAGAGGGGGGGACCCTCCCAGACTCCATGATGGAGGCCATAATTGTGGTATTGCCGAAGGAAGGGAAGGACCCCATGGAGTGCTCCTCCTACCGCCCGATATCCCTGTTGAACATCGATGTTAAGATCCTAGCCAAGGTAATCGGGAGGTGGATGGAGGAGATACTACCGAAACTGATCCATGAGGAACAGGTAGGATTTATAAGGGGAAGACAGGGCTCAGAAAACATCCGTAAAACCATAGACTTGTTCCACCACGCCCAGGAGTCGGACCTCGATGCGAGGGTCCTCTCCCTGGACTCGGAAAAGGCATTCGATAGGGTTGAGTGGAGATACATGGAACTCCTCCTTCAGAAAATGGGATTTGGCGCACATTTCAGGGGATGGGTGGCTGCATTATATAGAGCTTCAGTGGCAAGGATAAAAGTAAATGGCAGGTTATCGGATCCCTTCCCCCTCTCACGGGGCACAAGACAGGGATGTCCGCTGTCCCCCCTGATATATGTCCTTACAATGGAGCCCCTGGCCATAGCAGTTAGATCACACCTGGATATCAAAGGGGTTAAGAGGGACGAAGTGGAATTTAAGCTTTCCCTGTTCGTGGATGACATCTTGGCTTACCTGGTGGACCCCAGCTCCTCCCACCCTCCCTCCTGTCTCTGGTGGGCGCATTGGACGCTTCTCGGGGCTGAAAATTAATGCGTCTAAATCAGTTCTGCTCCCCATGAGAACACGGGACCCGGGATAGCAGTGGGAAAGGTCTCTATCCGATACCTGGGCGTCCTCCTCACCATGGATTTATCAAAACTCGCCCCGACCAACTATGACTCCGTTTTAGCAGGTATTACCGCGGACCTCAGGAGGTGGGGCTCAATGATTCTGTCCTGGTACGGCCGCATGACGGCAGTGAAGATGAATGTACTGCCGCGTCTGCTGTATCTCTTCACCTCCCTCCCAACCAGCGTCCCTGACCAAACCTTTAGGACCCTGCAGAATGCGGTCCGCGAGTTCATTTGGCAGGGCAGGACCCAGAGGACCGCGAAGGCGGTCCTGACCCTGCCGAGAGAAGAGGGAGGGTTTGCCTTACCAGACTTCCAACTTTATTTCCGCACCGCCCAACTGCGTGGCCTCCTGGAGCACATGAGGGAAGGAATGGGCACCTACTGGTCCTACTTGGAGGATATGGATGCACACCCTCTTAATGTTCGAGATCTCCTCTGGGCCCCGCGCAGGTTCATCCCGAACAGACTTAAAACCCATCCTACCCTGGGAGTTCTCTGGGCAATCTGGAGGGAGGGCCCCCAGACAAAGCACCTAAAATCGTGGCCATCTCTGATGTCCTCACTCTGGGAACACCTCCTCAATATGGGTAGTAGGGGGTTCCGCAAGGCACAGGCCTGGTGCGACCCGGGACTGGAATGGGCGGGGCAGCTTTTCCGGGAGGGGGAATTCCTACCATACGAGGATCTGAGGGACGCTATTGGGCAGGGGTCCCTCTCCATATTCGAATATCTCCGCTTTAAGGGCATTCTTTGTGACCAATCATGGGGTCAGAACCTGAAGAAACAGCTATAACCCCCTTTGAGAAACTACTTGACACAGCGACCTCCAGGAAGGGAATGGTGTCAGGGATGTACAGGATCCTGAACACTGCAAATTTAGTGGAGAGACGGGGTTTCCGCGATTTTTGGAATGACCTGGCAGGTGAGGTGATCTCGGAGGATGCCTGGTCACGGATATTTAAAATAGCATTCCATGGGAATTTATTCACAGCCAACATGGAACTCAACTTCAAGATCTTGCAGGGGTGGCACAGAGAACCCGTAAAGTTATCGAAAATGTTCACGGGAGTGTCCCCCATGTGTCCAAGGGGGTGCAGCCAGACAGGATTGAGGGGCCACATGTGGTGACACTGCCCAAAGGTACAGGTGTATTGGGATAGGGTCAGGGGCTGGATTGCTGAAGTCACTGAGGAATTGCTCCCCCAGAACCCTCTGACAGTGTTGTTGGGTCTCCCCCCGGAGGCCACAGACAGTTACAGGTACCCCAGAATGTGGGAAACAATGCTGAGGGCGGGAAGGGTGGTCCTGGCTCAGAAATGGAAGAGCCCAGAGACCCCCTCAAAGGAGGACCGGCTAAAAAAATTGAAAAATATGTTCTTAATGGACAAGCTTACGGCAATGATGAACAATGACTCTGGTGCATTCCAAGAGAACTGGTATGGGGTGCAGCAGACCTGGGGATGGGATGTCCACTGATGCACGGTAGGGGCCCGGGGCGGGGCCCGGTGAGACAGGACTGGGAGGAACCAAAGACGGAACGGGTGCCCACGGCCCGGGGGTAGGCAGTCGAATCATAGCCATGGATGATTGTCGATGTTCACACTCTTTACCAAGCTCCGGACACAAATGAACAGTTTAAGACTCCCAAAATTACAGTTCATGTTTGATTAAGGGGTTAGGGGGGTGGGCATGTTTTGGGGTGGGAGGACAATGGGAGGGGGGCCCGGTTCATTGGGCCTGTCATATGTACTTCTTTTGAACATGCATGGAGCCTGTTTGTTATATTAAGAAAATGCTAACAATACCAAAGTTTAAAAAAAAAAAAGTGTTCCCCCATTCATTCCAGCCTAGCTGTCGCTCACACAGCAGGGTGGCTGTCCTTGCCGGATAGCCAGCCGGCCAATCACGCCAGAGTGCATTCAGGTCTCCTAGGAGACTAAGCACAGGGAGTTTCGGGCACCTCCCTCTCATCCTGTCCACCCCAGACACTCGGGCGACAGAGGAGGGCTTCAGCACTGAAGCCCGCCAAAGGCCAACAAACAAAGGGACCAAACCTGGTTTGGCGCGCAGAGACAAACACAAGAAGAACCTTTCCAAAAAGAAATCGCGAAAAAAATTGACCAGATAGGTCTTGGGCGCCATATTGAAAAACATGGCTGACCCAATTTTTAGCTACCGTTGTTCGCGGTCGGGTAAAATCATGGTAGTTTGATCTAAAGCATTGCCATGAGCCATTTCAAGTAGGAAAGGGTAACGTTTGACTGTTACATGAATGTTTTGCCTCAGGGGATGCTAGGCAACCCCTCCAGCACTCTATAGGAAGATAGTGTGTGCTGGGTCTGTAAATCTAAAGAGACTAGTAAAGTCAATTTAACTTTACATGCTCTGGGAGATTGTAGTCAGTCCCAGAGAAGGTATTTAAACCTTCGGAAGTCTGAAAGACATCCCTGTGCCACTGCACTGAAGGTGCTGTGTGACACACAGAAAAAGATGATGCCTATGGAGTTGTTTTAAAACTCCATAACCAAAGAACACAAAAGTAAAACACACATCAAAATACATGGAAGAGTGGGGAAAAGGGCTCACACTCTTCCAGGTAAAAAATCAAATCCTAGAAATCCAGCAAAGTTGCTGGCGGTCTCAAAATTTAAAGGAAAATAGCACATTCTTGAGAATTCTTCCTAACAATAGTCAACTGAGTTCTACTGACCTGAACCTTGTTCAGTCACTTGGGGAATAGTTGAGTAATTCTTGGCGATGGATCATTCATTCCATTCACAGGAGATATTTGATTTTCAAAGTGGTCACTCCTTTCATGCAGTTAAACCTATTGCAAAAACATGTATTCATTGCGGCTACACCTCGAATTCTTTCAGGTGATAATGTATATCTTCATTCTATTCAGCAGTTGCTGCTAACCTTACAGTGCTGTGGTTCTACAACTTAATGGATGTTCTATGGATCTTATGCCAACAAATTATTTCTTGCCACTGAATAAGCTGGTGTCAGATCACTTAACGGACGGTAGTGTACACCCAATTTTTATTAAAAAAAGGCTGTTTGGAAAAAACTATTTAGAGAGAACCCAACTGGCACCTGGTACGCACATACGCACATCATTATTAAAACTAGGATGCCAGACGTCATGATTCGATGCAATTGACTTGCTTTTTTCTTTTTATGGAAACACACGAATATTCAGCATTACTGTGAGGAACAGAGGTGCCGAATTTTCGCTACAAACGTTTGTTTGTGTTTTATTTGTAATGACTAAAGGATGGATGCCTTCGTCAAGAAGAAAACAAGAAAAGGGTCCTTCACTAGTAGAAGTAAAAGTGGGCACAGCTTGCACATCCCAAACAGAAAATAATCAATCACAACACACAATCTCAAAAACATTCACAAATACCATTGCAATATCATATTGTTAATGTCACCAAACCTGACACTACGGGCGACACAATGTCACTCACTCGTTTTCGCATTTGTTTGGGTCCATAACCCATTGTGCACTACTATGCACTTATTGTATGCCCACCACAGCCTTGAAAAGGACCCCTGTCGGGTCGAATAACACGTGTTGGCTAAACTGTGCAATTACAAATCACCAAGATATAAAACGAAAACAAGTACCTGCAATTATTTCAACAATCCTCAACACAAATACATAAAGAGAACTGTTCACCAACCGAGCACCATTGTGACAATAGGTTCTCAACCCAACCTGTCTAAACCAGGAGAAGAGAAATATCGAGAAATATCACCATCATCAACATAGAGAAGCCTGCGCGGAGTGAACCAAGAGGTGCCTAGAGAAAAAAAAAAAGTTTTATCTTTGTTACATCAGACAGTTGGGTACAGGCTCATAAGACCGCAGGACCTGAGAAAACGTCATGGGAAATAGATTGACGAATTATTTCCCTCCAGCAAAAGAGACTGTATTGTTGTGGGATGTGGCAAAAACAATCTTCCCTGTTTCTGAGTATCTGTAATAGCCTGATAATGTGTCAACTGTTTCCAACCTGAATATTTTGGTGGACGATTATATTTAATTTGGCAAATTCAGTTGAGGCTAGGGCAATTCCATTTAACATGGTTCATCATTTGTTAGGCTATTGCCATATTTACATTTTGGCTTGGAAAGTCCAATATACAAAACCAATGTATTTTTCCAGATCACTTTTAAGTAGCTGTGCTCCCCTTATATCATACACTATTTCTTATGTGTCCTTTGGTCCAATAATATCACAGCACTTGCCCGAAGCGCTGATAAGAGTGCAATAATCAAAGAGATACAATGAATACGACACCCATCAATACAATGAATATGTTTATGATTTTTACTTGATTTCCTATCTGTTTATGACTTTATGCATGATTGGGATTGTTGCATTTGGGCGAGCATTAAAAAAGTCAGTTCAGCTTTATTTCGAGAATAAATATCATAAAGCACTCACATCATTAATTACACAATAGCATATTTAAACAAAAAGTTTAGTGGAGTATCAATAGTGTATTCTCATTGATATAAATCAAAACACAAAACAATTGATCAAGTTAGCCACTAAATAAAAGAATAATCATATTTAAAATGTGTGCTAATCATATGAACATTATGATTGAGATCATGTTAATACTCATAGAGGAATCACAACTTGTAAAGGCTGTAAAATCGCAACTTATAGAACAACAAATATTCGCAAAAGCACCTGTGGTGCAACATGTGGTTGAGTTGCAACCAATCCCAAAGCACAGTCATGCACTGGGGCCAGTATTAATCAGTACATATTCTAAGCTACTGCCTGCGCCAATGCTCAGTTAAGTACTTGGCTGCACACTAGACGAAAATAAGTTTGCGGGGATACAGCATAGCATCATTGCTTCTGCAATGGTGCTAGTCAGTTTTTTTATAAGCGAGGTTTTAAAAAGCTTTACCTGAGATCAAGATAGACGGGACTAATGAAATGAAAATGTACATCCATCTCCACTCTATACCCACATAATTGGCAAGACTCTCAGGTCTCATTTGTGGCATAGACCAGCAAGCAGCAGGTGTAGCATTAATGATGAGACATAAGTCATATATATAACTATAGGGTTTATTTATATATTTAAGTATTATGAATATGTATTTAGAGGGGATATAAAAGGAGTCTCTGAAGGGAGATGCTTCAGTCTCTCCAACTGTCTCTTCAGTGTTCTCCTCTCCCTCTCCACATTCTCCTTCCAGAATCCCTGCAGATTCCACACCAATGTAGCAGCAGATGTTACCATGCTACACATCCCTCTTCTTTCTAGACAAGTCTTTACTCTCCATAGTCTGTTAAGTATGTCGGTCTCTGGTAATTTCTTCCAAACCTTGATACTGACGTTTTCATCACAGTTGGTACATATATGGAATTTACTGGTAAGGAAACTTTCTGGTTCTCTCTACTTTCACCAACATCACTTTTGTCCATACTCTCACCATTAGCTTTTCTATTCACTCCCATAACTCTTCCATTGTTCCATAGCCTTTCATCACTTGTTCGTACAGCATGTTTAAACACTTCAATAACTTGGATAGGATCAGACCACGTAATGCCTTTCACTCTCCAAGCTTCCGGCAACTTCACTCTCACAAAACAACCTACTTCCAGTGTTTCATTACACCTAAATCTTTTCTTGTCATGCCATGCTTTATTCCTATTTTGTCTATGCCTAATCATATCTACAGCATTACTAGTTACTACTCCCATACCTATCACTTCACCCATCCAACCAGGACATAACTTGGTAGTTGCTTTTCTACCTCTGCTCAATTCAAATGGTGATATACCTGTAGAACTGTGCGGAGTAAACCTGTGTGCCATAATGACATTTCTAACTGCTTCTTTCCAACTCATTCCATTGGCCCATGTCCATCTAATGGCATCTTTGAGAATCCTGTTGTATCTTTCTACTACACCATTAGTTTATGGGTGATAAACCACACTAGTCACATGCTTAATCGATTTCTTTTCTAAATAATCTTCCATCTCTTTCAAGACAAATTGAGGACCATTATCAGATAAGATAACTCCAGGATATCCTTCCCTACCACATACCTCCTCCATGAAATTGATAATACTTTTAGTTGTGACACTAGGCATCATTTTCACTTCTGCCCATCTTGTTAAAATATTGATCATTACCACACAAAACGTTTGACTTCCTTCACTCCATATCGGACCCATTATATCAATCCCAACTTTCATCCATGGTCTATTTGGCACATCAGTTATAACCATCGGGTACTCACTACTCACACAACTCTTATCAGACTTATTACAAAGGATAAAGTTTCTTATGATCCTCTCGATTTCCGCATCACATCCCGGCCACCAGTATGTATTCCTTATCCAGCACTTGGTTTTGAATATGCCTTGGTGGCCTTCATGTCCCAGCTCAATTATTTTCTTCCTGACATCTTCAGGTGGAATTAATCTGTCTCCTCTAAGAAAATATCCATCTTGTACACTCAACTCATCTCTGACACTCCATAGTCCTTGCACATCTGCCTCTTTGATCTTATTGAGAGGAACATGTTTATTGTTTATATTTTCCATCATAAACTGTAATTTTACATCTTTACTCATGCCTTCCAACCATTCTTTCTTAGCAATGGCTGTGTCCTGTAAAATACATATCATTTCTTGTTGATTTTCTTCACCTTCACTTCCACTTTCCTCTTGAGCCTTCGTAAGCCTAGATAAACAGTCTGCAGCATAATTCCTCATCCTGGAATATACTTAACCACTACATTGAACTCCTGCATTCTATGAACCCATCTCCGTATCCTTGCCGACACTTTGTCCAGTCCCTTGTTCATAAATAGTTCCACCAGTGGTTTGTGATCCGTGTTTATCTCAAATTGTGTTCCCCAGACAAAACTCCTGAATTTGTCCACTCACCATACAATGGCTAAAGCCTCCTTTTTGATAGTTGCATACGACTTTTCTGCTCCTTTTAACAGCCGTGAAGCAAACGCAATTATCGTTTCCTCTCCATCATGTAGTTGCGCCAACACCGCACCTAGGCCCACATTACTGGCATCCGTTGTGATCACTGTACGCTGTCCTCTTACAAAGTTCTTTAGTGCTGGCGCAGTTGTCAGAGCATTCTTTATGTAATTGAATTCCTTCTCACAATTTACATTCTATTCATATTTGACATTCATCCTGGTGAGATCCCTCAATACAGCTGTGTGATCAGCAAACCTTCTAACATATTTAGAATAATACTCAGCCATTCCCAAGAATGTCCTCAATTGTTCTTTGTTGACAGGTGTAGCCATATTATTGATTGCAGACATCAATTCCGGCTTGGGTGTAATCCCCTGCTCTGATATAACATGGCCTAGATATTCAATTTGCTTCCTATGAATATTTGACTGTTCTCTGCTTAACGTCATGCCCATCTTATGCAATTTTCTCAATGCTCCATCCATAATTCTATCATGCTCCGCTTGATCTTTAGCAAATACAAGAATATCGTCTTGAAAAAAAAGAATACCCTCATCACCATCAAAAATGTGATGCATGGTCTTCTGAAACACTGAAGCTGCCGATATAAGACCAAATGGCATTCTCCTATATTGATACAAACCCTCCGGGGTTATAAATGCTGTCAGATGCCTTGAGTCCTTGTGCAGCCGAATTTGGTGATATGCAGAAGTAAGGTCTAGGGTCGCAAACACTTTTGCTGACCCCATCGTTGATAGCAACTCTTGAATGTTGGGAAGTGGATGTCTCTCAGGGATGATGCACTTGTTCAGTTCTCTGAGGTCGATACACACTCTCACCTTTCCAGAGCTTTTCCTCACCACTACCAACGGTGATACCCATTCCGAAGCATCAATCCTTTCAATTATGCCCTGCTCTTCCAGTTTCTTCAATTCACTTTTGACCTCATCTCTCATGGCTAAGGGCACATTCCTCAGCTTCTGTGCGACTGGTTTACAATTCTCTCTGAGCTGTATCCTGTGCGTAATCCCTTTCGCACAGCCTATTTCATCCTTGAACACCTCCTTCTTCACTGCCTCTGTAGACATCTCATTAGATTCAAACACATAGATAGACTCCTCAGCACTGGCATCCAATCTAACCTTCAGCCATGCATGATGCATCCAGCTAAGTAGAGGCGTTGCTCCTTTTCTTGATACATATACTTTCCCTTTGGCAATTCTATCCTTGAAGGCTAACTTTGCCTCAAACCATCCAATAATATCTATTTTCACACCACCATAAGCACTCGGATTAATGTCTGATTCATTAAGCCATCTCGGACCAATTTTTCTCCATATCTTTTCAGGCAGCAACATATATTTCGCTCCTAAATCAGTCATCATTCTTACTGGAGCATCATTTATCATAATGATGGTCTTGGGACTCTCCAGTTCCATTCCATTTGCAGTATCGCTGACAGCAAAGACACATTCTTTCTCTTCATACCCTTCTGCACCTCCAATCCAATTCATGCTTCCTTTATCAACCCTACAGCATTTGGCCATATGGCCCTTTCCATTGCAGTTTTTGCATATAATGTGGATAGCTGGACACTCAGGACTGTTAGCCCAGTGCATGGGACTGTCACACCTAAAGCATGTCCTAATTCTTCCTCTGCCTCTCTGACTCATTTGAGGCTGTCTATTACTCATGAAACATCCTCTGTTGTATCCTCCATATCCACGTGCAAATCTTCTACTTTTCACATCATTACTGTATCTGTAAGTGCTTTGCATCCTAGGTTCCTCTTTCCGTTTCACTGAAGGAGTTTGATTGTTCCCATTATCAACCTTCGCCGTTTGAATTAAATTGATAGGATTTTCTGGCTTTAGAGTAGTACTCTTCACCCTATCCTCCAACGTCTTCACACAATTCTCCATATGTTCAACCTCTTTCGCTATGCGTAGTACTACATCCAAATCAGAATCATCTTCCGCCCATAGTCTCTCTCTAATTTTAGCACTATTACACTCCAGCATGAATTGATCTCTGAGCCTTTCATCTAATTGTGGTCCGAATTTGCAATTATTTGCAAATTTTTTCAGGACAGTTATAAATTGTTCCACGCTCTCTCCACTTTCTTGCGACCTCTTACCAAACTTAAACCTTTCCAAGATTGTAGTTTCTTTTCATAGTGTTTACTCAATTTGGCAATACATTTTTCGTATTCATTCATATCCCCTTCATCATCAGGTAAGTTCGACAAGTCCTCATACTTTTCTTGTCCTGCTGGTCCCAAACAGTGAAGTAACAGTGATTTCTTTCTCTCCACACTGTAGTTTGTTCCACAAACCACTGAAGCATAGTGCTCGAATGACTTCAACCATCTCTTCCATGGTAAGTTTGGTTCTCCAGCTTCAAGCAAAAACATAGCTGGTGGTGGAACTGTGTGCATCATCATGTTTCTAGCCACATGCTGATCACCTGCTCCTCCGTTGTCTATGGTTACTGCAGACACACTTGTATTGACGAAGGACAGTTCCCTTTTTCCTTTAAACAAAGAACACTTTCATGTATGGTAAAGCGCTTTGCCTGTACACTATCTTCTTCTTGGAATGTCACCATATATCCTATTGCACAATTATTATTACCAGCTTTATTTCTATTTATTTGTTCATTTTTTTTTTTATATGAATCGGTACTGAGATGAGTAGGAACAGGAGTTGGTCACTCGATCCTCATTCACTTAAAACATTTTTTTTTACACCCTATACTATGTGCAATAACTCGTGCTGCTGCTCGCTGCAATATTTAATCATGAGGTGCCACAGCACTGTAGCATCGGTCGCCGTAACGTTTTCCCTTGTTGTTACTGCGGCTACCCGACCCAAAATGGCCGCACGCACTTGCATCTCGACGTTGCGGGTGCTTTCTTCTAAAGCGAAGCGATCAGCTTCCCTTCACACAGCGAGTTTGCGGTCAGCTCCAAACAATGTTTATATTCAATGCGCGGCTCGAGGGGCTCGTGCGCATGACAAACGGGAACCGTGAGTCACCAACTCAGCATATGCACATACAAAGCAAATGTTTTTCGTTCTTCGCAGCTACACGCTTGCTCAGTCCTTATTGAAGATGCACAACAGGGTTCTTTCACCCTCACCTGCCACTTAGATTTCTCAGCATGATCCGGTGATTGCTGTTCCTGACCATCAGTTCCTCGTACTTCCAAAACACTTCCTCGTCGCCAAATGTAGCATTAATGATGAGACATAAGTCATATATATAACCATAGGGTTTATTAATATATTTAAGTATTATGAATATGTATTTAAAGGGGATATAAAAGGAGTTTCTGAAGGGAGATGCTTCAGTCTCTCCAACTGTCTCTTCAGTGTTCTCCTCTCCCTCTCCACATTCTCCTTCCAGAATCCCTGCAGATTCCACACCAATGTAGCAGCAGATGTTACCATGCTACACAGCAGGATTCCAATCCTTAATTTTAAATATAAGGCTCCAGTAAATGTTGCCCTTACATAGTCCAAGCTGGCTTTGTAATCAAAAGAAAGCTTTAAGCCCCAATAGCATATTAATCTAGCAGATTGGGTAAGGGTAAGTGAAATGTCCCTTTCATGCCTGAGTTTAAGCGCTTCCTTAATGGTTGCCTTATCTTTACCACTCAGCCCGTGAGGGCTGTTCGAAAATTCACTTAGCCCCGAGGTCAAGTAGCTCGCATTTAATATGAGTAAGCCATGCCATAGCTGTCCCAAGATCTTGCAACGTGAGGTTCCTCAATGCCTATCTATGGTTGACCAAATGTTGTGAGGACCATATCTTCACCCAATAGTTTAAAAGCCTTGCACCACCTTTGGCATACCAGTGTCTAGGAACACAGAGAGATTCGGAGAAGACAAGGGTAAACCCAGCACATTTTTCAAATAATTGTTTTCAATCGTAGACAGGTTCTAACATTTCCTATGGCCCCATAGCGTGGCGCAGAATGTTGCGGCCTGCCTAGCCTGTGCCCTATAGACCTCCACTGAGAAACAGACCGCCCGATTCCCATGCTCATTACTAAATCATGCAAGAGCCCCGCTATATCTACTCAAGGTGATACCAGCTTTATCCATTTGCCTTTCCCACTTGCAATTTGCTGTAACTCTTAGTACCAGGTAGTCAAATTCCTCTAAATGTTCCATGGGCCCACTATTTAGCTCTAGCTTTAAGGGTGTCTTGACCTTCCTTTTGTTGCCCCTAAAAGTTAGGGCTTTGGTTTTTGAGGTAGTGATGGATAATGCGAAAACACTTTTAGCTGCTTCTCAAGACCCATTATGTTAAAGAAAGAAGAACAGCATCATCAGCAAACACTAATACCTTGCAGTCAGCCAAAGTGGGGGCATCCGTCTGGTGGTTTTGAAGTGCCTCTTTCACCCCATTTATGAAAACACAGAAGAGTTTGCGTGCAAGGAAGCAACCCTTTTGCATGCCCATTTCAATGCTTATCACCAAGGTTGTCCAACCATCCAATCCCCATCTAACAACAGCCTGGTTATTTGAATACAAACTCTGAGTGGCTTTCAATAAATGCACTGGTATGCCAGGGCTCAGGAGAATCTCCCACAGGAGCGCCCTAGGAACAGTATCTAAATCTGTCAATAGATCAACATAAATGACATATATGCACCTCTTTCTTAGTTAGACATATTTTTCACATATACAAGTGCAGGCTTTGATCGATGGTGCTAATTGCATTACGAAAGCCTGCCTGAAGATGATTTAGCACGCACTCTCCTCGATCCATGCCTCAAAGTGGAAGAGGATTGCCCTTGCAAGGAAATGGGCCGATAATTCTAGTGTCATTCTTTTGTAAAATGAATCAGTAGTAACATACATGTATTTCCTAGATGTATTTTATTACAATGATGTTTAGAGGCACCACAATGGAGGAGGCTGGTGGAGGCACACAGTCCAGGGGATTTGACCAGTGTATTTCGTTGACTTCAAATATTCTACAATTTCTGGCATGCATATGACAATACTGCAATAGCCCTGTTACAACGGCCACTTTGGCATTTGTGTGGAGTGTTAAAGTAGGCATCATGATGGCTTTTGAATCACCATCTGGCCATTTACTATGCACATGCGTAATAGTGGTCCCAAGCATGGGTGGGAAAATAGGTGGGATATGTCAGTGTTGTGGCAATTGAACTGAAGTTGGATCAGGGTTCACGTGAGCCCTCCTTTTCAATTGTGACACTGGCATCATCATGTATACAGTTTGCAGGACACATCTAGCTTTTCGTGCTGCATGCATGGAGTGTGCTAACCTTCAACAGCAGTCTCTACTCCTCAAATCGTCTCTGGGTCACAGAGTTCAAGCACATTCATGGTGTGACCATACCATGACTGCAGTTTCAGCTTAACTGGTGCTTCATTGTCTGGCCATAGTGCCACCATTGTGATCAACTTCATTCACCATGGTGACATGTTATGCTTTTTTGCAAACCTATGTGTTGAGTCTTTCCAGGGATGGTTTTCACTCACGGTCTTGGCAAGAGCAGGCGTTCAGGGAGGCCGGCACTCGGGTGGGGAGAGGAACGAGAAGATGCAGTTAGTATGGAATTTGGTACTGGTGCATGACAAAAAGAGGAGTGTGGGGTGTGTCTGGCAGGGGGCAGGATGACAAATGCTGATGGAAATGGACTCTGACCCCAAGTGGAATGGACATGGGCAGGCTTGGGACTCAACCTCAGGATTCAAACAACTGTTGGCTTAGAGAATGGTTCAGTGGGAGAGGCAGCCGTTTGCTGGATGGGTCACAACGCCTGAGATTGGCTGTGCAAGCCATGACTTGGCAGAGTGGAGGAGGATGGTCCCAATCCTTTTGCCTCTTCCCTTCCTTAAATCAACGTCTTTTCCTTACCCATTATAACTGCTTGATTATGTTTTTCTCATAATCAACACAAATGTATGGGATATTCAACCTTGGCCTTGTGAAGTCTATTTATCTAGAACCTTTAAAAAGACATGGCCCATCAATTTGGATACCCCTGGTCAACCATGCCCACAATATACTTAGGGTAGCCCAAGCACATCATGAGCTCTTCAGCACCCAACCCTTACATATATGTTTACAATACTGCAATCTCTACTTATCAATGACCAGCTTACATACCTTCTCCTTCTCTGCACCAGAATTTACTTCAACATATCTCTTTCTTCATTTATGTCACACCATCTTCCAGTCAATGTAGACTAAGGTCCTGCTGTCTCTGGGTGGAATCAATATACTTTAACTAGTACAAGGTTGACTCACTTCGAGACTACTGTGGTGGTGTGCTTGCCCAGTATAAACTACTAAAATGTTAATATTAGTAATAATAATAATTATAATAGTATTGAGGATTGGTTCCCAGAACCTGTGGCACCAGAAGGTCGACATCTTGTGGTGGCTATGATCTGTGAGGTGTGCAGGTTTCTTCACAACACACTCCATAAGAACAATCAGATTATCCTCTGTGTACTTTGGATGCAGAACCTGCACTATGGTTCTAGTGGGAATCCTGTGTTGTGAGGTTATGAACAGGGCAAACTGGCCAGGTGTGGATTAGGCCCAGGTTGCAGTCACAGGAGAAGGTAATCGACAGTTGCACTGGGGTTGGGGTGATGAGGATGGGCAGGAGGTGAAGGGGGGAAGGTGCAGTCAAGAGGAGGTCACATAGGACAACAGGAAGCAGACAGTCAAGTGTTTCACACGGGTGCAAGTGGGGAGGACTCAGTCAAGGGAGTGTTACAGGTGCATGGAGGGGCAGTACATGTAAGGGAATTCATGGGGCAAAGGGGATCAGTGCATTCACAGGGAGTATAGGGAGAAAAGATGGGGAGGATCTCAGTAGGGGGCAACAGCAAACGTGAGGTGAGGGAACATGACCAGTGCTTTAATTTATTTTTATAGTTTTGGGGCTGGTGGGTTGGGCCTTCTTTTTGTCACTCTGGGCTCCATTTGCATCTGGCTCTTAGAACTTAGACAATATGAGAAGGCGTAAAGTGTAGCACACAGCATTTTACAGAACACAGTTAAAAGACTTTGTAAAATGTCCCCCATAAACATAGATATCTCTGTAATATAGACTCAGCCTTAAGACGCCAGGAAAGGACCCCTCACATTCTGGCTTCTGGAATTGATTTATCAACAAAGATAGGGTCAACTTTTAACTTTTTACCTTTGTGCTTTGGAGTATAATTCATTCAAAAATACAATGCATTGTGTGACAAAAGTCGTGCTATGCAGTGAAGATACAAAGCAAAAACAAAACAATTTCACATAATCTTAATTATGAAGTACAGTGTTTGTACCTTTATTTCACACATTCATTTTATGGTAAACAAGGTGCAACATGACCTCCAGTGAAAACATTGTTTAAGTCTTCCTGGATTTTGTCCAACTAATTCTAAAAACCTCCACATCCTAGACTGTCTATCAGATGTATGCTTATGTCAATATTGAGACAAGATCAGAAGTTCCTGATATGTCATCTCTTTGTTTATCTTAGTATGGCAGAGAGGAGGGAAAACATTTAGAGCCTCATTGTTAATGGTTTAGTAAATAAGGGCATACAAGCAAGCTGAAATGCTTGCACGCATTGAGTTACACAGATGCCCCATTTTGCAGCAGTGACAAGAAGGAGGAGGGGCAGTGAGCAGAAATAAGATCTCTGCTGTGCATTCTTCCTCCATCTTGTCAGCGCGTTTACTTTCATGCATGCATGACAATGTTATGCAGGGATGAAACCAATGTGCCCAAATGGACTATGCCATGGTTCAGCATCTGCTAAAGACCAGGTGGATTCCATAGGAATACATGTGGCCTGCAAAATGCAATTTTAAAGCAGCATTTATGTCTTTGCAAATACATAGAGGAAAACGTGCAATGTAGTTTACATTTTTTCTAAAAATGTGCCTGATATAAACTACAATACCTGGATTGTTTACACCAATTAACAATGATTGTTAGCAACACATTATTATTTTCTTTCACAATTTCGTACTCTTTGTTGGCAACAGCAGGAAAATATTTTTTCATTTCAGAACCAGCAAAAGTACGGGTTCTCCGAATGGCTTCTGCAGACAGATATAATAACACTCTCATTAATTGTTGAAAATAAATGATCCTGTAGGTCGCTGTTCTGCCTTACCCTGGCGTGGTGCAGTTTGTTGCGGTGCAGATATCTCAGAAATCCTGCATCCTAGGGCTTTGAAATGTGACTTTCAAGGTACCACAGTTTTGTTCCTTGTGTCGGGAGCGGTTGAGAAAAATGTTCTTTCCCTTCTTGGTGAACATGGTTTATGGCTTTGTCGGCAAGCATCTTCTCACAAAAATCTTCTGGAAAAGTAATTTCACCTGATGCAGCAAACATTTCTGTGTCCCTTCCCGGTGAACATGGTTTACGGCATTGTAAACTTGTTTAGAAACAACTTTTTTTGTTTCCCTTCCTGGTGAACATGGTTTACGGCTTCGTCTGCAGGCACCATCTCGCAAAAATCCTCTGAAGCAGCAAAAATGTGGAAACTTCTTTAATGCTACCTGCCTTCACCTTCGCCTCCCATGTCCATTCGCCTCTCATACATTTTTTGGTTCTTTTCCCTATGAGCATGGTTTACTTCTTCGCTGGCAGGCCGCAAACCCACAAACAAATTTTAACTTTTGCTGAAATCCGGGGAAAGGGGTGTGGTGTCCAAATGTCATGTAGCCAGAAATGTCCGGAGGGTCCTAACAGGTAACTATGCACCATTTGGTTCAGATTGGTAAAACGGTGTGGAATTGTATGAGGAACAACGCTTCGCTCCACAAACCCACACACAACTTTTGACTTTTATATACATAAATGAACAAAAATTGAAACATTTTGAAATACTGGAGGTACTCCATTTTCAGATAACATTCCAAATCTACTGCACAATGTGTGATATTTGTTCTGCAGTTCTATCCTCTGTCCAGAATTTTCCAGTATTAGGCATGTGGTTGCATCTAAGGAGATGATCAAGGGCAGCTGCAGTTTTCTGACCAAACAAATTCACACGCATCGGTTACGCTTGCCTTTGTGAAAGCACCCTGCAGCTCATTCTCTGACACCCATTTATGCTCATCCGGCTGTTCTGTGACATATATGATACACACACCATGCCATAGCTCATTCTGTGACAGGAATGTGGTGCTCAGACTCCTGTCATCATTTTCAAATAAACTTCAGTCCGCAGTTTCACCTTGGCATTTCAGTATAACCCCTACAGAATTATTATTATACATTTGGAAAAAGTGAACTAAAACAAATGTCTTATGTCATATGAATGCACAGTTCTCACCAAGCTCTTAATTCATGTTAATTAATAATGTGAATTAAGTCCATTCCACTTAAATCATGTGTTGGTCATGTTCACGTGTTTATTGATGTGTGTAACGTTTCACTGTTCCTCCTGCATGTGGTGAATTTGAAGAAATGTACAGGGACATTTTGTATTAAGGCACTAATTGTGTACAAAGTGAAAATGCCATGCGGGAGACCACCAGTGTTAGTACTTAGGTGCTGTTTCCTCTTTTGCATAAAGTTGCCACATTTACAAAATGGGGTGAAAAAGGAAGCAGCAAAACCATGTGAAAATGCATTTCTTCTTTCATTTTAATTTCCGTTTTTATAAAAAATGTAAATGCTTCCTGCAAATTATGCAATGATGTGGCATTTGCAGGAGATCATTTTGGTAATGGCATGCAGTGGGCCAACAACATTAGCATTTATGTGCTGTTGGGTCCCCTGCATGTCATTTTGTGAAAGCAGATGGAAAAAGCAAAGAGCATGGGGTCATTTTAAAAGACACAGAGGCTCATTTGGGGTTTTTGGCTCCTTTTTGTGGCACTTACATGACAAAATTGATTAAACAATTGTTACAGAATAGAGAGAGGGGGAATGGGGGTAATGAACTGATAATATCTGGTTTGCATAGCAACAAGCAATGCCATGGCATGAAACTACCAAATCATTAAAATCACTAAAATCTCTTTCCAAACTCCTCCATCATAATACCCAATGAGACATTCACTAACACTATTTGCTCCAATCAGCAGCTTTGAAATAAGCTAGTCAGGTGCAGGGCTTTCCATTACCAGCTGTGCAGTGATTTCATATTGGGCTATTTTTCATGGGTAATTTTTCTGTTTGGACTACGTTTGACATCAGGTCTGTTTTTGTCCTCGTGAGGATGCCTTTCTACAGAAATGCCCACTCTCTCTACCACCACCCCAACTCTCTCTACCCCATCCGCCCCCCCCCCACTCTCTCTGCTCCCACCCAGCCCACTCCCCTTATGTGTTCTGGTTGGGTTTTTGTTTAGGGTTTTTTGGGCTACTTTTGATAAGTCCTCCTGAGGCTGCTTTGTTTTTTGCCCTCTAAACAACTACCATCACTCACCCACCTCCACTCTCTCTAAACTTACCCACTACCTCACCCCCACCCACCCTCTAACCGTAGCCTCTCCCTCTCTACCCTCACTCAACCAATGTCCACTCTCTCTATTGCCCACCCCCTCACACTAAACCCACCCCATCCACCACCCCCCACCTACCCTACCCTGGCCCTTCCACCCTACCCACACTTTCTCTACCCCAACGTAAGCCCTCTCTGCCCTACCCATCGTACCCCCACTCTCTACTCCAACCACCCTACCCTCAATCTCTCTACCCTCACCACACACCCTAACCCCACTTTCTCTACCCCCACACACCCACCCAACCCCTACTCTCTCTACCCCCACCCTCCCTACTCCCCCTGCCCACCCAACCCCCACCCCACCATGTCCCCACTCACTCTGCCCCAACCTACCCACCCTAACCCTATTCTTTCTACCCCATCCACCCTACACCCACTCTCTCTCCATCACCCACCCTACCTCCCATCTATCTACACCCACCCTACCCTACCCCCACTCTCTCTACCCTCACCTCATCCTACCCCCACTCTCTATACAATACCCCCAACTCTCTCTACTCCACCCACACTACCCACACTCACACACTACCCACACGCTACCGCACCCTCACTATCCAAACCCACCCACCCTGCATGACATATAAATACATGAAAATGAGCCGTGATGGAAGTCTAATGTTTTAAACCTATATGTGAGGATTTTACACATTTGATTTCCATTACGGTAACGTTAAAATGAGCTCTTTAGTAATTGCAAAAAGAGCAACACAAACACTTACATTTACATGTTGCTTGTCTTTTGCATGCAATTGTGAACACTTGTAAATCAGAGTGTTATTGTGAAGGGTAAATGAAGTTGAAAATGCATTTACTATTCACATTTACTCTCCTATTTGTGAGAGATAAATCACTTCTTGTGAATTATGCTTTGCAGCCATTTGCAGGTGTTTTATAATGGATTCCAATGGATTCTGCCTAGTCATTAGAAGTTGATAAAGCTGGGCATATTCCATTGAAATATTGCATGAAAAACTCTTGCAGGCGTAAAACCAAGTGCTCTCCCAAGAAAGAGGATGTAAGCAAAGCGGAAGATGCGAACTGGGGTTTGTTCCTCTCCTACATCTTTGAAGGGCACTAAAATGAGCTGATTAAAAAATTGAAGAATAAAAGCAATCTTACGCTTTAATTTTCTGCACCACTCATTTTAAAATGACCCCTAACGGTGAGGCAAACTCGATTTTACGCTTTCATTTTCCTCTCTGTATTGTGAAAGAGTAAACACTGCTTGCAAAGTAGGCTTTGCAGATGGCATTTACTAATGGACTCTTATGGAATCTGACCGATGCTAACCAGGTAAACCAAGGCGGATTCCATAGAAAGCTATTGCCTTTAAACCTGCTTGAAAATGTCATGCAGGCATGACATGAAACGCACTGTGGAGATTCATTTTAAAAACAATCAAATTGCATGCAGAGATCGACCAATATTTGTATTTATGTGCTATGGGGTCACATGCATGCAATTTCCAACATTCTGGAAGCAGATTTGAAAAGAAATCAAGAAAAAAATCACATTTGCTCTTTAATATTGATCTCCCCTTTAAAAGAAATAAAACACTGCCTGTTAGGGGGAATTCTCCAAAATGGCTAATCTCCCTTACCTACTGAGTCCCTCAGCAGCTTTGCTGGATTTCTAGGGTTTATTTTTTCACCTGGTAAGAGTGTGAGTCTTTTTCCCACTCTTACATGTATTTTGCTGTGTGTGTTTTTAACAATTGCGTGACGTTGGGCTCTGGAGCCTCACCTACTCCATGGGCATCATCTTTTTGTGCGTTACACAGCACCTTCAGTGCAGTGACACAGGGTTGTCTTTCAGACTTCCCACTAAATCCAATTTTCTGGGACTGACTACTGTCTCCCAGAAACCTGTAAAGTTGCCATTAACTTTATGTAGTCTCTTTAAACCACAGACCCAGTACACCCCATCTTACATGGAGTATTGGAAAGGGTTAATGCGTATCCCTTTTTGTCTGTTTCTCTTGGAGCACTATTTTGCTCCCTTTTCATCAAGACACAAGTTGCTTGATCCACGACAATGTACATCCCTGAAACAATGAGTCCTGATTGGCCAATCACATGCCAGGATAACTGTACATTATAGTGTAAATTGGCAAACGCAACACCACACAAAGGGAATGCCAAAGACACATGGCTAAACAACATGTTGCATGCACATGCAGATGCAAGGGTCCCCTCATCCAGCGACAAGGGACAGACCTGATACATCGAGACACGGGTGTGGTGCTCACAGTAAGTAGTCCATCGATCCAATGCTTCCCCTTGCACACCACACACCACAAAGGAAGTGCCCATATGACAAGTAGTGCACATGTACCAGATGAATGTGATACACATGAAGACTCACACATACACCGAAACACAGCTGCAAGTCGACATCAGACCATGCATGTCCTGCAAGACGCAGTGCACATGGCAAAATAGCAATAAGATGGCAGGACCTCTTCAACACAAACTTGATTCTGCTGCCAATGTCATTGATTACTGATCCGTGTGCACCCACTTAACCAACCTTGTCCTCATACTGAATTCCCTCCCCTGCAGGTGATTCATGATGTCCCCAGTACACATGGCTCATGACCCCTGTGCATCATCCACACACTCAAGCTGAGCGGCCATACAACATTGCGCATGGACGTACACATATATGTGTTGAGAGTGCATTTGGACTGCTGAAGGCATGCTATTGGTGGCTATACCGTACGAGAGGGCCATTGACATATGCACCTTGAAATATTTGCAAACTCGTCCTAACATGTGCCACGCTGCACAACATTTGCTGTTGCAGGAATGTGCCACTGCCCCCCGATGGCGATGTGCAGCCACCTGGGGATGGAAGTCAAGATGATGATGTGCCCAGAGCTGGTGTACATGTACACAGGGATGGGGTAGGGGAGGGGAGGTTGGCCAGACAGGGCTTGATTGAGAATTGACTCAGATACGGTTGATTGGTGCATGTAACAAATATCACTTGTACATTAAAGAGCACATGATCACAATCATGAATGTCCATGGTTTGTATGAATTATGGAACGTGATTTATTAAATGTTTGACAATTCCCCCTCCCCCCAGTGAACACCTGAGCAAACAATCCCCCCTCTCCCAGTGAACTCCCCAGCACACAACCCCCCTCTCCCCTAGTGAACTCCCCAAAAGAGTGCAGGTAGGTGCAGGTTTTCAAGGCCCACAAAAACTGTGCCATGTCCATCTATGATGGCCGTGGGCGCTTTCCTAGTCTGGGACCCTCTGGTGAGCGGGCTCTCAGGTGGCGCATTGACCAGCACCTAGGTGAAGGCTCCAGGGTGTGGTAGAGGTCGATGGGATGGCTCCGGTGACCTGCAGCTGCTGGCGGAGAAGGTTATTGGATTCCCTTGTTTGCTCTGCATGTGCAGACAGTGCCTCACTCAACTCCCACACCCTTTGCCCAAAACCTGTCAGGGCTGCGGTGCACCCCTCCACCACTTTCCAGGTCCGCGCGTTGTCTTGGGCCATGTACTTAGTGGCATCCCGTATGGCTCCGCTGATGGCCTTGATGTGGCAGCTGTGCACTTTGGACATGAACTCTATTTTCGCCAGTTTGGCCTCAATTACGTCCAGTCGTCCCATCACGGCAGCTGCTGTGATCAAAGGTACCTCGGGTGTGACGGGGTCCGGGCTGACAGCTGTGCACTGCCTGGAAGGGGGGCTGGATGGGGACATGTTGCCAGCTTGGATGGGGCTGCTGCGGTCAGAGTGCCTATCCTCTGGGGTACCATATGATGGAGTATCCACATCAGGCTCTGGTGTGCAGACACGATGCACACGCACATGTGTGGTGTGTGCTTCCTGTGCCACTGGCTCTGGGCTCCCCTGAGGTGTGGCCATTCCTTCTGTGTCACTGCGTCTGGGTGAGCTCAACAGTTCTAGCTGAGGTGCAGCTGTAGCTGTCTGTCCCTCATCGGGCTCTGACCCACTGGTAGCTCCCTCTACATACAGTGTTGGCATGATGGGTTGGGGTGAAAGAGGCGCTGACCCCCTTCGGCCATGTGGGTGCTGCAGCCGGCCGGTTGTGCTGCAGTGTGGTGATGTGGGATGGGTCCAGCATCAGGTTGCTTCCAGGCGGGCCCTTTGCGGGTGGTGGTGCTGGTTGAGGAGCGCTGCCTTGGCCGCGTGATGTAGTGGCCTCCTCAACGTCATTGTTGCCCTGTGGTGATCGCTGTGTGCCTGTGGGGTACATAGGGTGTGGTATGAGATCAGGGCGGCCTAGATCATTTTCATGCATTTCATGCCTTCAAGTGGGATCGTAGACAGTAGCAATCATGCATTGCACTTGCATTATGTTCACTCCCCATATTGTGATTGGTGGGATGTGTCACTGTGGAGGCACACTGCACGGACATGTTTGTGTGTCATCATCACATGCGTGCTGGGGGTGCACCGTGCCCATGCTGCTGGCGGGTTTTCATGCACATTCACACATCACGTAGCTGTGTCATGGCCATGGATGTCTTTCACCTGGCCCTTCTATTGATGCAGTGCACGTACAGGGGAGTCTAGGGGGCACTATGGTACGGTGGTACAAGGGGTCAGTTATGGGTGTCTACAGTGCCTACCACACATTGCATGCACATTCATTCACTCAGGGTGTGCATGTGTGGCCCTTACAGGTTCATGCATTTTGGGAGGAGGGGCTCACCTGCAGCCTGCTGGATACTGGTGCCAGCCTCCGCTATTCCGACTCCCTTTGTGGTGCCCATGTCAATGAGCATTGTCATCTTCTCCACCCAGGGTGTGAGCTAGGGTGGTGGTGGTGGCCCTTATCCAGTACCCATGCTTGCACACCTGTGCTGGGATAGTATGCCACGTACTCTGACACGCAAGTCATTTAGGCGCTTGCGACAGTCCTCCCCATCCCGGGGCATGTGCCCCACTGCAGACACCCGCTGGCTGATTTCCCGCCAGATCTGCACCCGACGCTGCCCGCTTGTCGTGCGCTGCTGTGCACCATGTAGTTCTTCATGGTGGGTCACTGCCTTCTCCACAAGTACAGCCAGCTCCTGGTCACAAAATTTGGGTTTCCTGACCCTGTCCAGGGCTGACTTGCCCCTAGTGCGCTCCTGTGACATGTTTCACTCTTCGCGGGGGTGGATGGCTTGCAGGGTCTGTGATATTCGACAGATTGTGATTTCCGAAATTGCCACCGCTTTATTTCCCGTTCCGGCAGTGACGCGTTTCCCGTGTGCTATTCGCGCTGCGGCATGGGTGCTGGATTTACGGGTTCCTGGCCAATTTCTACGCCAAGCGCTATTTGCGTTAACGCCATGTCCCAGTGCATGTGCACACATACTCATGATCTGGTGGGCTTTTCCGACGGGGGGCTTTGCATTAGTGCAAATAGCGCTCGACGGATAATCCGCTGGATTACCGCCCGACTCCTGATGATGCCCAAAATAAGAACACATCATCTACGGGGTAATTCATGGAATGATTGTGCGCCGAAATGTGTGGCGCAAGCGTGAAAAAGCCAGCGCACGTGTGCAATTTGCACGCAAGCGATTCATGTAATGCTCTGTGCGTGGCTTTCCCGGGAGCTGCGCAAAATCCGCTCTAACCTTATACGTCACAACGACTTTCCAAACGTTGTGCGTGTCACACACATCGAAAGCACACAACTACTAGCGCAGACACCTAAAATGGGGGCGTAACACGCGGAATGGGGAACAACGTGTGAAAATGTGGGCGTAATGGAGGAAGTACTGCTGGGAAATACACGCAACGCCCACACGCTCGCGAACAACACGTATTCATGGAATCGAATAGGGAAAACCCACGCACACCAAAAGACACGCACACGCACAAATGTGTCCGCCACACGAAAGCAGACGGAAGCGCCCCGACACAGTATAAAAGTGCGCGCAAACAACAAGCAAGCATACACAGCTATGATGAATGTCCCATTTCTCGCAGCAGTGATCGTGGGACACCGCAGGAGGAGGAGAATAGCCAGGCCCCGCATTTTTTTTGCCCAGGACCAGCCTTCTTGAGATGCCTGATGACCAGGTCTATGGCAGGTGTCGGTTTCCACCTCATAGCATCCAAGACCTGGTCACTGAGTGGGAGGATGACCTCACATCACCCACCGTGTGCTCCCAAGCACTGAGCCCCTTGGAAAAGGTGCTCAATGTCCTGCATTTTTTGGCTACTGGGTCATTTCAGCGGACAACTGCCTTAGTTGGGGGTGTCTCACAGCCAAAGCAGTCATGCTGCCTACACCAGGTGTTGGCAATCATGACTGTGCGCCCCTCAGTCCACAGGCACATATACATGGCCAGAACACCCGCAGAAAGGCGGGCCGTGGTCCAGGACTTCTACAGGGTGTTAGGGAGAATTCTCATCTATGGCTAATTTCCCTCACCTAGTGAGTCCCCCAGCAGCTTTGCTGGACTTCTGGAGTTTATTTTTTCTACTTGGTAAGAGTGAGAGCTTTTTCCCCGCCCTTACCCGTGTTTTGCTATGTGTTTCTACCTGTTTTTGTGATTGTGTATTCTGAAGTACACCACTTCAGTAGCCCTCTTCTTTTGTGTGTCACACAGCACCTTCAGTGCCGTTGCACAGGGTTGTCTTTGAGACTTCCCTCGACTCCATTTCTGAGACGACTACCATCCCCCAGAAAAGGGTAAAGTTACCATTAACTTTACTTAGTCAATCTACCACAGATCCAGTACACCCCATCTTCCATGGAGTACTGGAAAGGGTTAATTCATATCCCTTTTTATCTGTACCTCCTAGAACATTGTTTCGCTCTTTTAACATTTAGACTTGGCTGGTGTCAGTTGTATCTACCCTAACTTTTCTACTGCGATTATATTATATAAACGTGGTACTGTTCTTGGCTATTATATTAGCCTCGAACATAAACCCGCTTGACCAAATCGTCTTTCTTTTGGCTCGGTTGTGTTTGTTCGTCATTTCTTTTTGTTAAAGTCCTTCTTGTGTTTTACTTTGCGCAGTAAACTAGGTTTGCCTTCTTTGTTCACTGTCTTTTGGCAGGCTTCTGCTCAGAAGCCATCCTCAAGGCGCCTAGGTGTCTAGGTGGGCTGAATGTGAGGGAGGGGTGTAGTCATCCCCTGCACAGGGTATCCTAGGAAACCCAAGTTGCACTTTGTCATGATTGGTCAGGGTAGTTGTCCGGGCTGGACAACCCCCCTGCTGTGGGATTGACAGCCAGGCTGTGTGAATGGGGGTTTTTCGCATGAAAAGCAGGTCTCACCACTGGCACTACAAGGAACTGGAGAGAAGCAGAGAGAACTACGGCTACTGCAACTACCCCGTCCCGGTGAAGCCCTGCTGCAGTCCTGAGCTATCTTCCCTTCAACGACTCAGAGATGATCCAGTCCGGAGTCTTCTTCCCTTGAGCTTGGTGGGGATAACCAGCTCATCTTCCACAGCCAGAGGATCCTCTTCCTTGGTCGAAATCGCTGCACGCTGCTGTAGTGGTCCGGATAGCCACCTGAAGAGCCTCTCCTGTTTTTAAGGAGCGCACCTTTTATTCCTTGTCGCTGCTGCCGGCTTCATCCCTGTGTGGTGCAGAACCCCTTCAGACGTCCTCCTTCACAACGAAGCTCCAGGAATCGTGGGTCTGCGGGAAACCAACAGGAACAACTGCCAGGGCACCAGCTGCACCATTGGAACAAGGTACTGTGTTCTACTTGAGGAAACTGGGTGAATCCCTTTTCTTCATTGTAAGAGGATTCAATTCAACACTACAGCTAAGTCAATGCCTAGTCTGGGATACTGAATGGAAACCCTTATTGATATATCTTTATGTCCAGTTCATGCGTTCTGGATGATTACCCCTATATAACACCCCTCCCTTGGAATCCCCCTGACCCCACTGAGCCAAGGAGTAGTTCTGTTTTGCAAGTTTAAAGGTTTATTTGATAATTTAAACAATATATATATATATATATATATATATATATATATATATATATATCAAACTTTATAATAAATTAATAATTGGATATCACACTTAATCTGATCAGTAATCAATAATGGATAGTCTGGCACTAGCACACTTGTGAATAGGAACAGAAGAATAAGGTGGTAGAGAATACTTTATATAAGTTCAGATGGATGTAATGTTGAATGAAAATGCAATACAGAAAATACTCAATATGATTTCAACAAAACAATGTAATCACTTTTCTCTGGCAATTCACCCCCCCTTTTATGCAATGCAAGGAAATGGAAGGAAAGCACACAGTTCTCAGAAATGCAATCAAATGTAATTCAGTTCACCCCAGCAAGCTTAGACTACAGATCGGAGTTTTAAACACAGGCCCAAAATGCTTTTATATGTGCTGGCAATGAAGTGAAAAATATGCTAAAATGCTTTTAATTCCCTCTAGAGGTTCAGGGTGAGTGGTATCTAGTTAATATTAGGCTCACTCTAGCAATGATACAGGGATGGTTCTTAAGAGGCAAACAAATTTTTAGCAAGGAAAGCAAAGAATCTTCTGTTTTCACATGTGGAGAAATTTGCAAATCGCGGCAAAATTCGCGAGTGCGTTTTTCGCGATTACAGAGGAACTACAAGGATTAGCACTATCGTTTTGGGGTCCTAGGACAGCCTAGGATCTCAGCTTCCAGATGAAAGTCTCTAGGACAAACGGTCACGGAGATATGAGCGATATGGTAAAGGTCGTTTTTCAAATTTGAAATTTTAAAGTTCAAAAAGACAAGTGACAGCTAGCAACTAGAAAATGACAGGTGACAGTTAGGAGGCAGTTCTACTTAGGTTAAAATAGAATGAATTATATTATTTTAATTAGGAGATTGGTTCTACACAGTTCTGCTAGGTACTCACAATATATTTTTGAAATAAATGGGCCTCGCCACGGATCTGGTCAGGTTTTAGACTGGACTCTGGTCTGGTCTCGGCACTTCACAGTGATCTGGGTCAGCTCTCTGGTTCTGCTAACAGTGGTCTGGGTCAGCTCTGCTCTCTCTCTGGTTCTGGATATTGATAGATTTGAAGTCTCTATGTTGGCTCTCTGAAGGTTGATGGAGGTAAAGTATGGATTTTCCCGGCAGAGCGTCCCGCAGCAAATGGATTTGAAGGTCCCTATCTGTCCTGACTGTCTGCTTTTATGTGTTTTGAAAATGGGTGTGTGTGCAGCATCACTAGGCTCTACCGCTCTCCACTTGTCATTGGCCACTTCATACTCTTCCCCTTGATTGGGGGAATGAAATGAAGTGTCATCATGATGAGGTCTGTTTATGGTACAGAGAACCCACCCCTGTCAACTTTACACACAATCTATATTTGCTCCCAAAAGACATATTTCATAGCTACACAGTGGTTTGAAATTACATGCACCCATCATGCATTACAGGAGGTATACCCTGTCCAAATCTGCTCTTCCTGGGAGCTTGCATTCAGAAATGGCGACATTTGCACTTTTTAACTGGTTTCGCAATATCAGACATTACCCCAAATTTATACACATGTGCGCAAGGGGTATGGACATTACTTGATGAAATGTCAGATTTTTAACATGCATACATTTTAAGTAATACCCTCTTAACTGCTAGCTTGCCCCCAGATCATGCCACCGGTTCTAAAAACCTCTTAAAATGTGGGCAGAAAAATCACAAGAATTATGGTATCATTTAAATAGTTTTCACAAGTCCGCTCTATGAATGATCCATCTTTTTAGAGTTATGTTCTGGCCCCAAAGGGGTGTGGTTTCCCCCCAGCACAAGGTTGAATTTCTGGTTTTTCCAGTTCTGCCAAGCCAGCTTGCTCTCACAGGCAGTGCTCCTCCCCTTTCCTTCCAGGAGGAAGCCACTTTTTACAGCCCCCATAATAAAACATTTGCCTGAGTCAGGACAGGGCTTTGTTCAATTTCCTGCAGAGCCCAGGTAATTCAATCAGAGAAGTGTCATATCCCTTTTGGTGGGAGCAGCAAAAGGACAGCTAGGCCTGGGAACACAGCTGTTGTGCAAGTCTCATCTCCTGTCGGGGGTAGCTGGTGGGCAGAATTCAGTTCCTTAAGCCAGGTTTCAGATAAAATGTCACTTTTTGTTTCCCAGTTTAAGTCAGACAATTTTTACATATGCAGCTAGAATGCTGATTCTAAGTTTAAAACTATGACATTTAAACAATTGCAACCTATGTGACACTCAAAAGTAGGTCACTCATTTCTTTTAAACATTAGATTTTTAGTGTCTTTCAGTCCAAATTTACTTAAACTGCTGAAATCCACAGCTCAGTCAGTCTTGTTATAAACCTTCAAGTCACTTCAGAATATAACTTTACATTGTATCCACCTCTCAGTAAGTCTTTCTTTGGCCTGCTTTGGGTTCATTTATTCAGTTTTACACAAAGTCTGGTGGTTTTAAAATGCCGGCTTTCTGATAGTGGTGAGTACTGGTACTGCAACCATTTTTGGGATTTAAGAAAATGAATTCCCCACAATTCTAGGTTGCTTTTGGCAATCAGCATTGCCATTCACAATGGTTTCAGACTACTGTGTGGGTAGTCCAATGGTGGTTTTAGGCAGTGCCCTTCTGTGCCCATAACATCGGCAAAAATGGGTGGCAGCCTATTCTTCATGCCTTTCCCTGTGCATTTTCTGGGAATCTCTGGCCATCATGATGTTTTCCATGTCAGTACTGCACAGTTTTGAGGTAGGGCTTGGATGCATGGATAAAAACATCCCACATCATTTCCAAGGCTTGCTCTTGTCTTCCCTCCTTTTTATAACTTTTGCTTCCGAACATTGACAATATCGAAGTACTTTTGGCTATGTTGAATCGTGAACTGTCTGACTGTGTGATCTTTGCCAACAGGCCCCGGTGTCTTTCGACCCTGGCTCCGGCCCTTTGACTTTTGAACTCCTGTCTCTGAGTGTTTCTCGATTCTGCCTGCCTAACCAAAATATTGCCTGTGATTTTTGCCCCCAATTCCCTCTGGGTATCTCAGGTGCTAAGTGTGTTTTTGCCCCGGTAGCATTTCATGTCACAGATACGCGTTTATTTAGTAGACCGAACTGTCAAAAAGTGATTGCAGTCGTATTCGAGGTAACGTGTTTTGTTCGTAACACCGGTTCATTCAACACAGGGTACTTACCTTGAGACTTACTGCACAAAGTGAATTGGTTAGTTGTAGTATATTTAACGTGTGTTTTTTATTTGAGTTTAATAGAAGTGTTGTGTTTATAACGAATGGTTTAAAAATAAATGTTCTTATATTTTTTACCTGAAACCATGAGTCAGTGTTTGCTTGAGTCACAGTAATTGTGGTCCCTTTGTGTAATCTCTGCTACTGCTCATATACTCTTGAGATAAGCCTGGCTTCTCCGCCACTGCTACCACTCTGACATAGTAGTACAGGCTTGTACCAAAGGTAAAACTTGTATTGCCATCTGAAGTCTTAATTGTGTGTAGTGGTCCCTAAGGGCACTGCATAGGATTCTGCCTAACACACTTAAGCACACTTCCCCAAAGTGCTTGGTGCCATAAATTGCACCTATGTGGCCCTACATCCACCTAGGGACACTGAGAACATCTACCGCAACTGCAAGCACTGGCATTCCATCAACGTGCAGGTTGTATGCGATGCCAAGGGAATCATCACCTCTGTCTATGCAAACTATCCAGGGTCCACCCATGACAGTTTCATATACAGACGGGGTCATTACGAGTATGGAGGTAGCCATGGTGCTATTAGCGCCATGGCTAACCCATACCGCATACCGGGTCTGGGTTCCCTGAATGGGGAAATACCGGGCGATTCCATCCTTGGCGGACCCGGTATTATGTCACTGTGGGCACTGTGGGCCCACCAGTATATTGTGTTCGTGCGCCGACACGTAGCCCACAAGGAAGTCCAGTTCCTGCTTGTTGAAAGGATTCTTCCTCGATGTGCCGGAGGCCGGAGCCGTGTCTGGGGTCCCAGCCTCCTGCGCAGAAGCACGCTTTTTCCTCTTGGGTGGTGGTACGTATCCTGAGTGGGCAATGTCGCCCTGATCAGTAGGGGCAGTGGCGCTGGTGGACTGGACCAAGTGAGTGGTTGGCGGAACCAGGACGGAAGGCTTGACTTGAGTCAGTGGCTACTGGGTGCTGTTGCCAGGACCCAGCACCACATCTGCTGAATTGCCAAGGTCTGTGACCGACACAGTCCTGGCTGGCAGACTCACAGCCGGGGCAGAGTTGGCTGCATCTGCCCATGCAGTTACTACCACCTGGCTGCTTGGGGCAGCAGGTGTCACCACTCCCTAAGATAAGTGTGCCTCGGTGTTAGGCAGAATCACCTGCAGTAGCCTTTAGGTAAAAATAAAGGCAATTAGGACTACAAGTGTAAGCACAATTCCACCTTTAGTACAAGCCTGTACTAAACAGTAAAGTGATAGCGATGGCTGAGCAGCCAGACTTATCTCATGAGTTTAAGTGAGTAGTAGAACAAGTTACACAAAGGGCCAACCAATACAGTGCTTCAAATATACACGTATTCAAGGTTTCTTGGTAATATACATTTATTTACTCAGTCAGTTAGAAAGCATTACAATATTATAAGCAGCTCAATATCACACACTAATATACCACAAAAATCCAACCGGTAAGTAATTGATCAAGTTTAGCTCCTGTGAAGTGGGAGCAAAACTGCACTTCAAATACTTCTTAAAGGGATGGGATAAAAAGACAAGGTTATAAGAATAGACAGCCCAAATACATTCATAAGCAGGGCAAAGGGTTGCAGTTAAATACAACCAGCCATTCTTTTCATAGGCCTGAGCCAAAGTCAATGGATCAGAGTCTCTGTACAGGATAGCACAGTTCTGGTAGATAACTGTTAAGTCTTTGCCACAGAGTTTAGAAGAATTTGGCTAGGCGAAAAGTTTGACGAATGTTTAGGGAAGGACAAGCCTTCGAAGTTGAGGAAAGTTTCACGCACTTTCTCGATGGCCGAAAATAGTTCCAGACTGCGTTTGCACTCCGCTTTGTTAATGATGAAAGCTATAGCTGAGGCAGTTGTTCCTGGCAGTTCGAGCAGATCTCGCTCTATCTGAGTTTCAGTCGTGGGGACAAGAAGGAGGACGTCGGGAGGTTCCTGCACTGCCCAGGGATGAGGCCAAAAGCTGTAGCAAGATGTTGGTTTAAGGTGAGTGTGCCTTAAAGACCACAAGCTGGTTTCCTTCCCTCTGGCTATCCGGTTTGCAACAGCACGCTGATGAAAATTCGACCAAATGGGGACAGTGTCCAGGTGGCTTACGAGTTGGTTGTTCCCACCAAACTCAAGGGAAGAAGTTAGCCTTGAAGGGCTTCTCTGTCGATTGGAGTTTCAGGCAATTCGCACCTGCAGCAGGGCTTCAACTGTCATCCAGGAGTTGCACCAGTCCTCTTCCTTCAGCTCGTCTTCGGTTCTTTCGTTCCAGTGGCCGACTCTGCGTTCCAAGTCCCAGAGACCTGCTTTTAAACAGTTTTCCCCCATTCATTCCAGCCTGGCTGTCACTCACACAGCAGGATGGCTGTCCTTACTGGACAGCCAGCCAGCCAATCACGCTACAGTGCATTCAGGTCTCCTAGGAGACAAAGCAAAGGGAGTTTCGGGCACCTCCCTCACATCCTGTCCACCCTAGACACTCTTGTACCAGAGGAGGGCTTCAGCACTGAAGCCCGCTAAAGGCCAATGAACAAAGGGACCAAACCTGGTTTGGCGCGCAGAGAAAAACACAAGAAGGACTTTTCCTAAAAGACATGGCACAATAGGTCTTGGGCGTCATATCGAAAAACATGGCTGACCCGATTCTTAGCAGACGGGAAAAATCACGGTAGTTGATCTAAACCACTGCCACCAGCAATTTAAAGTAGGAAAAGGTAACATTTTACTGTTACATGAGTGTTTTGACTCAGGGGAAGCTAAGCAAGCCCTCCAGCACTCTATAGGAAGATAGTGTGTGCTGGGTCAGTAAATTTAAAAAGAGTAGTGAAGCCAATTTAACTTAACATACTGTGGGAGACGGTAGTCAGTCCCAGAGAAGGTATTTAAACCTTGGGGAGTCTGAAAAGACACCCCTGTGCCACTGCACTGAAGGTGCTGTGTGACTCACACAAAAAAATGATGCCACTGGACTTGTTTTACAACTCCATAACCAAAGAACACAAAAGTAAAACACACAAAAAACACATGGAAGAGTGGGAAAAAAAGGCTCACACTCTTCCCATGTAAAAAAATCAAATCATAGAAATCCAGCAAAGTTGCTTGGGGTCGCAAACTGTAAGGGAAATTAGCACATTTTGAGAATTCTCTCTAACACTCGTCCTTCCCAGACTAAGGGACAGGAGGATTTAATCCACTTCTGGATGAATCTACTTACTCCAGTCGGTCAAACATCCTGGAGAGACGATCAGAATTTTGGTGGTAACACCCTGACATGTGTTCAATGGTAAAATCAAACCCTTGCAGGCTAAATGACCATCTCAGTAGTTGTGGGTTTCCCCTTTCATTTGCATCAACTATCTCAAGGGTTGGTGGTCAGTCTGAATAAAAAAGTAGATCCATACAAGTATGGCCTAAACTTCTTCATTGACCACACAATAGCAAAGAACTCACACTCTATGGTTGCCCACCTTGTTTCTGGTTCCTTCAGCTTCCTGCTGATGAAGCAAATGGGGTGTTCCCTACCTTTCTCATCCAGTTGACTAAGGACTGCACCTATGCCTGCATTTGAAGCTTCTGTCTCATTCCACCTGATCTTTTTAGGGAATGGGGGAGAGGAGAAGGAATTAGCTAAGGACCCATAGTTCTCAATGAAGTTCCTATAGTACCCAGTGAGGCCTAGGAAGGCTCTCACTTGGGTTTGACTAGTAGGGGTGGCCCAGTTGTGTACAGTTTGTACTTTGCTAGGCAATTACCTGATTTCACCTCTTCCTACCTCATGTCCAAGGTAGACCACTTTGCTCTGACCAATTTGACATTTATTAGCCTTTATGGTCAGATGAGCCTGCTCAAGAGCCTGCAAAACATATCCTAAGTGGTCAACATATTCTTTCCAAGTAGGGCTGAACACTGCAGTGTCATCCAAGTATGCCATGCAGAAGTCCTACATCCCATTCAGAACTTGATTAACCATTCCTTGGAATGTAGCAGGTGCATTCTTTAATCCAAAAGGCATAACCTTAAACTGGTAGAGGCCTGCTGTAGTTGAGAATGCAGTTTTCTCCTTGGCACGGTCTGTCAGTGCTATTTGCCAATAGCCTGAAGTGAGGTCAAATGTACTGAGGTACTTGGCTGAATCAAGTTAATCCCCCAATTCACCTGTCCTAGGTAAAGGGTGGGCATCAGTCTTGGTGACTGAATTAAAAGCTCTATAGTCCTCACAGAATCTCAACTCCTTGAATCCTGCCTTTGGTACTAGAACAACTGGACTGGTAGGGGGCTCTATTACCCCGAGACAAGCATTGTGTTAACCTCCTCCTTTATGTGGGATCTTACATGATCTGACATCCTATAACCTCTGCTTTTAACAGGTAAACAGTCACAAGTTTGAATATCATGCTGGCCCCAAGGGGTCTAGCCTGGTGACAGTGAAAACAGGGAGGCAAACTGATTCAACAGAAACTTGCACTCCTCCTGTTATTCAGGTATCAAATTAGAAGAGAGATTAACTTCTTCTATTTTCTCATTTAAAAGCTGGCCTCTGAGTGGGTCAGATAGAGGTTCACTCTCCTCCTTCTCTTCGGCTAAAGCTAGAAGCAAAGCTCCCACTTCTGGTCTTGAGACATAAGCTTTTAGACGGTTGGCGTGAAAGAATCTGGGAGCCTCCTTAGGATTGCCTAAGTCCACCTCATATTTGACCTCTCCAAGTTTACCCACAACCTTGAAGGGTCCTATCCATTTGTCCTGTAAGGCCCTCTGCCTTGTAGGTACCATAACTAGAACTAGCTGGTCTTGAGAAAAATGGTGCTTCACCACCAGGTCCTCGAGAGGCAGACCCGTCTGTAGTCAAGCAGTAAGTGTCCATGCATTCTCATTCGACACAGTGCATGTTGAGGTGTGGCAGGAGTGTGCAGCTTGAACATATATCTGACATGGCCCATGTATGGATGTGTGTGTGCAGGGACATGACCGTGCTGCATGTGAGTCCAGTCATGTGTGCTGCACATCAATCGTGTATGTGTTCCGATGCATGATGCACAACTGCATGTGAAGATGCACACATGTTTGCATGCCTGTGTATGTAATCGGCCATGTTTGGGGTGTGACACATGGATGATCGTCCAACCTTCACGTGCACAGTGTAAATGTGTGTGCGTCTGTTTGGTATGTGTGTGACTGTGATACGCCATGGATGCATGTGACACGGACATCTAGGTACCCGATTGCCAGATGTGACAAAGTTGATGATGATTACACTGTGACAGGAGGTAGAGATGGCCAGATGCATGTCTGACTGGTGGCGTGTGTGCATGTGAATGGCATGCCCTGTGATGCTTGTGATGTCATGCCACCCTTAGGATGTTCATGCAGTTCTATGTGAATGGATGCAGATGCCTGTTGCATGTTCCCTGCCGGTTTGTGCATATGTGTGGGTTCAATTGACCTGAGTGATGGGGAGTGTGATGCTGTCAGTGATGTTTGACACTGCCACTCATGTGCAATAGTTATGTGTGTAGCAGACCGTTGTACAGTGTCCTGATGCCTGTGTTCTGTCTCTCCCTGTCTGCAGCGTCGACTGATGAAGAGGGTGGAGACGGCGCTGTGGAGCCCGGCGGCAGGGATGCCACTGCCAGGCGGAGACACAAGGCCCTGCCCCCCTCCCATGTAATAATATCGTCCGGGAGTGAGGGGACTGGTGCCGCATCCATGGCCGCAGCTGTCGAGGGGAGGACCAAGAGGCCAAAGTTGGATGTGGACTCCTCGGCAACAGAAGGGGCAGGTGAGCCAAAAAAAGGGGCATACTGCAGAAGACGGCACAGAGTCATTCAGGTTGGTGGGGGGTGTGGTTGTGGAGGAGGCTGTATCAGACCCATGCATGAGGCCTGGAGGGGGTGGTTCCACTGGTGTAAGTAGTGCAGTCCAGGGGCAGGGGCCAGGAGGCAGCACAGATTGCTGTGGAGGTGCCTGTGTGTAATCCTGTCCCTGATCCTGTGACTGCATCATCCTGCACCAGCAGGGATGCCTCTGTCCAGGCTTGTTCGCAGGTAGGGGAAGTGTCTACGTCAACTGACCTTACTCTACCTGCAGACATGGCAATCCATGACAGGGTTGAGCCTGTCCTAGTCAGTGTCGGGGCCTGCTGTCAGGTTGCCATCACTGGTGGGGGGACATGAGTCGGGCCTGCTGGTAGGTTGCCGTCACTGGTGGGGGGACATGAGTCGGGCCTGCTGGCAGGTTTTCATCACTGGTGGGGGTTGGGGGACATGATTCGGGGCCTGCTGGCAGGTTCCCGTCACTGGTGGGTGTGGGGGGACATGAGTCTGGTCTGCTAGCAGGTTGCTGTTGTTGGGGGCTCTGTTGTGGTGTGGGCTGCCTACTGGCATGCACATGGGTGTTGGGGACTCCGTTGTGGTGTGTGCTGCCTGCTGGCATGCTCACAGGTGATGGGGGGATCCGTTGTGGTGTGAGCTGCTTGCTGACATGGTCACAGGTGATGGGGGGTCCGTTGTGGCGTGGACTGCTTGCGAGATGCGTTCGCAGGTGATGCAAGCGCGTAGAGCCTTTTTCACGCGATTTGGCTGGTGCAAGCAGGGTACGCGTATTCCTAGGAGTGTGTGCTGCCTTTTTCACATGATTTGACTGGCGTGAGCAGGGTAAGCGTATTCCGAGGGGTGCGCAAGGAGTTTTGCATGCAATTTGGCTGGCATGAGCGGGGTACGTGTATTCCGAGGGGTGCGTGGGAAGTTTTATATGCAATTTGGCTGGCGCGAGCGGGGTACGTGTATTCCGAGGGGTGCGTGAGGAGTTTTGCATGCGATTTGGTTGGCACGAGCGGGGTATGTTTATTCCGAGGGGTGCGCAAGGAGTTTTGTACGCGATTTGGCTGGCACGAGCAGGGTTCACGTATTCTGAGGGATGCGCAAGGGGTATTACACGCGATTTGGCTGGCACGAGCGGGGTATGTGTATTCCGAGGGGTGTGCAAGGAGTTTTACACACGATTTGGCTGGCACAAGCAGGGTACGCATATTCTGAGGGGTGCACGAGGAGTTTTGCACGCGATTTGGCTGGCGCGAGCAGCGTTCACGTATTCTGAGGGATGTGCGAGGAGTTTTTCATGTGATTTGGCTGGCACGATTGGGGTACGCGAGCGTTTTTAGCACAATTTCGTTGTTGGGGGCTGTATGCTGGTCCACTGGCCTTTGCGCCATATGGTGGATTTGTGCGGCTGGTTTTGCCGCAAGGGGCAGTGTTAGGGGCGTAACTTGCGCTGCTGGATGGTCGCTGCACCACGGCTGGATATGGATGGGGAAATCCATGAATATGCAGTGCATGGAAATGGGATTTAGCGCACGCGGCTGGCACACGCTGGCGCACGCTTCCTCTCTGCGCCAGCCGCGTGTGCTACTTCTACGCGGGAATCTATGAATTGCCCCCATAATTTGTTAACACATTTTTGGCATATCTAATTATATTTATTTACATCAGTAAATGCATATTTATAAAGTTGAATCGGAACAGATTTCAACAGAAGAGAAAAGAATGTAATATTAATACAAAATCAACCAAATTGACTGAATAAACTGAAAAAAGTACAAATACAGAAAAACATAAAATAAAGCCAATTCATGATACTTGGAGTCTCATAGAAATTCAGTAACTACCGAAGCTACATAAAGAACCATCTACTCATGGAAAAAATGCAGAAGTGAAATGGCAGGCAACTGCTGTGTATCTACTGTTAAATAACAGAGACCAACTATCTAGTCTGAAGCAGAGCCATGGGAAGTAAGGGTCTATGAATTGGCTGAATTTTTGCCGGACAGATTGCAAAGTTTGGGAACCATTTGCTAAAAAAAAAAGTTATTAAGAAAACAAAAAGGCACATTCGGCCTACTCCCCATTCATTTTCCCATACACAAACAACTGCACAGATTTGGACCAGTTCAAGACACTAAGCATTGACTCGCAATCATTTTGTGGTTTGGGGTTATTCTGGCCAGTACGTTTTAAATTATTTGACGGAGAAGGGGGTGCCCCTTCTCCAAAATAAATAGCTATATCTAGGGTAAATTAAGAATCCAGCTGTTTATAAATGTAACAGCCACCATCTTTTTTTCCATGAAAGAGATAGCTTCAGTTATACATCAGGTTATAACAGAGGGCATCAGAAGATAAAACACAGAAAAAAAATATTTGCATATCAATAAACATGGAATGCTAATAGGGTAGAGGTGGAGCGAAGGCAAGTGAACACCAAGTGAAATTTGGGAGCTGGAGGGGGCAAGGGACCAAATTTGCAAGACGAGACTCAAACATTTTTCCCATACCATATACCTGCAAATTGCCAACATCTCAAAACAAACTGCATCACAGAAACACTGAGTGTTGTGAAGGGAATAGGAGAGGGCAGCAAATGATATGATATGATAGGTTATTAATAACGCGCTTAATACCCAGAGGTTTCTAAGCCCGGACCCAGGGAGCGAGCCTGTGTTGCTCCGTGTCGTCTTGCTGCCAAGGCGAGCACGCTGCAGCTGAGCTATCCTCCTGGGACTTAGATGAGGCAAAGATGAGGATACCATCAGGGGAGTGGCGGGAGCTGGCACAGATGAGGCGGGTACTTGGTGGGTCTTGGGGAGGGCAAAAAAGTATTTATTTGTGGCTGTTTTTCTGATATTAGCAGCTATAAAACTACACATACCCATGGCTATCTCTAGTCCATACTATTGATATGCATAGTTTATTATCACACTGCAAGTAGGCATCCAGGATTCCCATCCATACAGTAACTGGGCCGACCCTGCTTGCATTCAAAGCAAGGAAAGGGCAGGCCTCCTCAAGCCATGTTGCCTTATAAATGAGTACAAGTTACAAGAGCACTTAGAGCAACATGGCCTCAGGGGGACCGCCCCTTCCTCACTTTGAAGTGGGGCTGGTCCCGGTTGCTGCACAGAAGGGAGACAGTCCACAGTCCTAGATACCATGTGTTTTCTTAGTTTGAAATATCTCATAACACACTAAGAAAAAACATGGCATACAAAAAATGTTTTAAACCATGCTACTGTTAGTCCTGGAAAGTATTACACTCTAACGGTCAAGTTGCCATGAGGCCCACATGAAATGAGCAACTATCGCTGGGTTAGGGGCTGCTGTTACATGGAGAATAGCAAATCCAGCTTGCACGTGTTGTGGGAGCTGGGGCTCTGAATTTTAATGGCGAGACTCTACATTTCAATTGTTAGGTTCTTAATTTTAGCATGCACATGTTAGTGTGGGTTTGAACTGAAATAGGGGCCCAGGGGGTGAAACTCATTTCTGGACTCACGTGTGTGAGTCTCAGGCAGAATCAAATAGATGCCAATGCACAGAACACATGCTTGAAATGTTCACTTTGCTTCAGGATGATATTTCAATGGACTGAGCTGCACTAAACAAAATACTTATATAAATGAACATACTAATTGACCCAACGCCAGGTAACTTTTAACTGAATACCGTAACAACATTTAGTACAAATGAGTCCATGATGAAATAAGCTGAATGCAGATTGGGAAAAATGTGTGGTTCTCTAGAAATGGGAAATTAAACGTGCAGGCTGAATCTGTGCTGGTTGATAAACAAAAATGAAAGTGAAGATCTGTTCTTCTGAAAACAGGGCGTTGTATTAGAGCGGGAAACTCAAGGAGAGGTGTATCTTTTGCTTTCCAGCAATGAAATCATGTTCCGTTTCAGTGGAATGATCTGCTCAAGGAGAGGTGGTTCCCTTGAGTGACAGGGGGATTTGATAAAAAAGGGTTTTGAAAGGGAGTAGCGGTCATTCATCTTCGGGCAATGGGAGATGAAGGAACAGAGGCTGACTAGGCAGATGAAATGCAGTGCGGGAAGGCTGTCTGATGTTGAAGTGGTCCTTATCTGGGTTGACCATGGGCGAGGCAGGCGGAAAGATTGGAGAAGATCTCCATGGCAAACTGAATCGGAAATACTGCCAACATATCTAGGTAAATATCAAGTTAAGTGAGGGGATGCTGTTTTGAATGACGTTAGGTAGTCGAGATTAAGTACGTCGCTTCATTTTAGGTGCTGTCTATTTTTAAGGGGCATGTAATCCTGCGTTTATGTTTTGCAAAGCCTCACTGTGTTTTTTTTAAAGTGTATTTCTCTTGCCAGGTTCCACAATGCCAAGGACAGTTGGCAAGACTTGGCATTGCTAAAGCGCTAAAAGTTATTGCACTGTGAAATACAATATGGGGAGCATAATTGTCATTCTGTGTAAATTGCATATTTCTATTTTACAATAAAAAACAGATTGTAAAGTAACATTTAGTTTCTTTACATGTATTCCGCATTTGGTCCCTTCTATTTGATATGCACAAAGAGAAAGGTGCGCAGTAAGAAATATCTCAAAGTAAAGTAGCTGCTGTGTGCTGTTTATTTAGAGAGATTGAAGGAATATGCAGTATTTTAATTGCATGCTTTACAAATGTTGAAACTCAGCCAAAATGGCATAGTGTGGTATTGTACATAAGGTGCCACAGAAAGGCATGAGCCATCCATCCAGAGTATATCACGTCCAGTATTTTCTTTGTTGTTAGGGACCATGGTAAAAACAAATACTAGGCAATATTCTGAAATTAGTCTCATCACTATAAAAATATCCCAACGAGTTACCACAATATATAAGGATTATAAAATACCACCAAATGCCACCAAATAAAAAAAAACACCAGATAATAGATATATCCCCAAAATATATCCAACAGTGTTAATCAAACTGGAATAACCTTTTCTTATATACCTATAATATGCCCCAATATGGTTTAAAGATCTTCTATGATGTCAGTGCACTCTGAGATACCTTTTGTTTGCCTTTTGCTGAATTGCATTCTGGTATTTGTGGTCTCTCAGTCAAGATGGGGGGACTAATGCCACCATTGTACACTATTTGCCTAACATAGTTCGATAAGGATTTATTATTATTTATTATTTATTTATTTGTATATAGTCCAAAGGAACCTATACAAACACAACAATTACACAGATTAAAATACTTTTGACGTACACATGGATTCACGTAGCTTCCAATATAAAAGAATATGCCAATGCAAGTACAAATACAGGTAGTGGTACAAAGATAGAAAATGTACAAGTACAAACACAATACAATACAGTCTGCATTTAGCCGTAAACCTGACCAGAATAGCCTTAAGGGCAGCACAGTACATTCCCACTATGTTCAGCCCTCACCAAGCATGAGTACTGTCTGCCCCACAATTAAAACACAATTTAAGTAGATCCAGGTCTGAGCTCTACCATCATAAGCACCAATAAAACCAACAAGAGAACTATTACGTGGTCTCTTAGTACATGCATAAATAAATAGTAAATCAAATGTGAGGCAACCAAACGTGAGCTGTCTGGGTATTGCTGAATCAATACAAAGCCAAGCACATGGATGCCCCCACTCTACCAATGGACTAAACCTCGGGGTGCAACACTAGTCATGGACAGCTTATAGATTATCGGCCAACCTTTTGTTATTTACTTCAACTAGACGTTTCTCCACGAAGCTCCAGGTACGAAACAGAGCAATATTGACCCTTTCAGACTCCGAATTTACACTCTAATTCCAAAAATCTTCATGTTTTATTGCATCATAATCATGGACCATCCCACCCTGGGTTGTCATGTAGGCCGTACCTAACATTTTACACTGTGTAAGGACATGGTGAGGGGTTTCTAATGCCCCAGTTATGTTACATATATGACATGTCCTGTCAGCTTTGGGTACCTTGGATCTAGCACCAAGGAATATTAATAGAGGCAATTGATTTGTTTGTAGTTTCAGTCAGAACGCCTGCATTGCAGGGCAAGGGCATTGTCTCAGGTAACGTTGGGTTTGCAAGTAGGAGTGAGTAACATTTGCTACATACTTGTAATTACTAAGCGTTGATAGGTGTGTGTAGTTGTTGGTCCAATCCCATTTCCTTATTCTATTTTTAAACAATTGGTTCACGGTGTGTGTCCTCATCCCTCTATTAAAGTCAGGGTGCCAACCTATCCACCCATAAATTTTGGTCATTAAATTGTCGTATTCTATTTCACTTTGCTGGGTCAATAAACCATCCATCTCACTTAGTGAGTAGTTGACACTGCAGGTGGGAATTAACTTGTATATGCAATAGACGTATCATCAGTTGTCCCTTCAGGGAGACCAACCCCAGTTCCAAACGGAGATACTCCATAGGTGTAGATAGACTCAATGTTGACAAACGTTTCCAAAAATAGCTCTCTAAGCAATCTAACCACTTGTAATCACCTACAAAGAGCCTCTAACCATACAATAACATTGGGCAAAAACACTATTTATACAGGGCAATAATCCTGTCCAAGGTGTAACTAGAAATCTTAGTGGAGAATGTTCCCACAAAGTCAGTCAATCGATGGGCCTTTATGCCCTTTGCCGCTTTAATTCCCTTTTAGACCCTATTGGTGCTCACCTCGAGCCCCAAATAGGGATAGGTGTCTACATAATCAATGGTCCCCAGGCTAGTGGCGAAGCTAACATGCTTAATACCTTTAGGCGAAATAGTAATTACCTTTGTCTTCCCCAAATTAATTGTGAGGTCATTTTCCTTTGCGTATCCAGATAAGGCTTCGAAAATGGAATGTGCCCCAGTTAGCGCATGATTAAACATGACCAAATCATCCGTGTACAGCATACACGGGATAAGCAGTTACCAATCCTTGGGAAACAACCAACTCCCGCCCTGAAGCACGGTGGAAGATCGGCGTGTACAAGTTATGCAAAAATGGTGCCAAAGGTCACCTCTGTTTTACTCCCCTATTTATCTCCACCAATTGCGTTTTGGTGCTGTGATCATCCACTCGAACTCTGGCTTGGATATTTAAATGCAGGCCCCTGAGGATATTCAACAACCACTGCAGGCCACACAGAAGTCTACAAAAGTAACATACAGCGCAGCCCCCCCATTTGCAGAAGTTTCACGAAACAACACATCAAGAATCCTCAGATTATGTATCGTGCTACACCACGGGCTGAACTCAGTTTGGGTAAAATGCAAAACCTGAGTGCTTACCTCCCAGTTCTTCAGTGCCTCAAGAGTGAACATGGAGAAAATGTTCCCCGTAACATCCAGAAGGAAAAGAAGTTTATAATTATCGGGTAGCACCCGGTCACCTTTCTTGTACACAAGCACCAATACCGAATGCTGCCACAAGGTAGGGATGGTTTGCTCACTGCACACTTTGTCAAACAGCATCTTAAGTGCTGTAGCCCATCTGCCTGGGTTTTGCTTTGGACCGCATTAGCCGGGCCCTGGGGCTGTAGAGTCATTAAGTTTCGATATTACTTTTTCAATATCTTTTGTCACAATATCCAAATGCCAGCCCTTATGAAAATAGCCAGGCGGAGGAGAATCTACTGCCAGGCCTCCTCTTTCCTTTAGGTACTCTATCCACCTGTCTTCTTGTATTGCGTTTAACATCCTAATACTAGAGTCAGCTCTAACCTGTGTCAATTCTGCCCATATTTTCTTAAAATTACCCCCGTAAAATGGTAATCATGTGTTGCCAATGTGCATTCTGTAGGGAGTGTTTCCAACCCCTGACCCAACTTTTATCCCTTTTAATCCGTGGCAGCATAGACGACCTCACAATTTCTGAGGTATCAGTACAATGTACCCTTCTGAGTTTACACTGCTTAACGCGTTTTGCGTCTCTTATGGCACTATCAAATGTATGGATTGGTTTATCACAATTGGGAAGTGGGGCTCTGGCACAGCTGCCTGTTTTCTCTGCCACAGACCTAATGCATACCTCAATATCATTTGAGCCACGCTGGGCCAAATGCTCAACAATCGCACTAAGCAGATCTGTGATGTACTCACCGACCATGGTTATTTGTCTAGGGGCCCAACAAATGTGATTACCTCCATGGACGGTATTTTGTATGAGGGAATATAGACTAAGGTGTAATGCCAATATATGATGATCACTATTATCAGTGGGGATTACCTCAAGTTTCTCCACTGCCACAAAACACTGATTATTCCCAAAATAATAATCTATCGTCAACTGGCAATTGTTCCCAGTCTGGATATCACCCTTAGTCCTTTTGTTTGACATTACCAGGACACACGATCTCATAAACTTAATCCACCTCCTGCCCCTTTCATTACTTTTATCTTGTTGCATAGTACAAGGAAGGCCACATTTTCACAAGGAGCACAAAGCATTTCATCCACACATTTAGCATTGATATCGCCTCCCAACAGGACTGAGTAGTCAGCACAGGGGCCACTATTTATAAGGGCCTCTTCTATCTGGTCAAACATTTTACCCATGATACCCGGGGCTGGCAGGGAATATATATTAATAAGTAGCATCTTCCACTTATTACCAGGGAGGTCAATCCCCAACTCTACTGCCAATACATTGTCCCCTACTGTCTTGAGAGACTTACTACAAGATCTTATTTTGTGGCTTACCCCAATCACCAGCCCCCCCCCCCCACGACACATAGGCCCTTTACTGGCTAAAACTTGGTGCACCTGGAAACCGTCCACCACCAGTGCACAATCCAGACAAAGGTCCTGCAACATAAATATATCATATTTTTCAAAAAAAAGGTAGCAGGCGCCCCTCTCCAGAAAGAACATGGCATGATAACATGTTCTGTGGTTTGTTCCCACTTTGAGAGTTTGCAGCAATTGCTTTTTGCTCACATTACCTTTCACAGATGGGAAATATCCATTTGCATATCAGTCTTTGTCCCACCCACATGGGCAGTCCAACACCAAAATGCTATGGCAATTCCCTTCTGAACAAGAGTACCAAGAGCTACACCATACACGTGTTTCAGCCGTGTTGGGCCTCATCAGTGAGGTGGAGCTGTGCCTCTCTGAGCACAGTGAGCAGGAAGTCCACGTCTGGGCACCACCAGGTAACTCAGGGCACCCCTCTCCAGAAAGAACATGGCATGATAACCTGTTCTGTGTTTTTTTCCCACTTTGAGAGTTTGCAGCCATCGCTTTTTGCTGACTGTACCTTTCACGGATGGGAAATATCCATTTGCATATCAGTCTTTGTCCCGCCCACATGGGCAGTCCAGCAATAAAATGCTGTGGCAATTCCCTTCTGAACAAGAGTACCAACAGCAACCCCATACATGTGTTTCAGCCTTGTTGGACCTCATCAGTGAGGTGGAGCTGTGCCGCTCTGAGCACGGTGAGCAGAGATTCCACGTCTGGATTCCCCCAGGTAACTCAGGGTGACCAAATCCAAGTTCCTTGCAAATATTCTTTTTTAAATGTAGCAGGCACCCCTCTCCAGAAAGAACATGGCATGATAACCTGTTCTGTTTTTTTTTCCCACTTTGAGAGTTTGCAGCCATCCCTTTTTTCTCACTGTACCTTTCACATATGGGAAATTTCCATTTGCATATCATTCTTTCTCCCAGCCACATGGGCAGTCCAGCACTGCAATGCTATGGCAATTCCCTTCTCAACAAGAGTACCGACAACAACCCCATACATGTGTTTCAGTCTTGTTGGGCCTCATCAGTGAGGTGGAGCTGTGTCTCTCAGAGCACAGTGAGCACGGAGTCCACGTCTGGGTTCCCCCAGGTAACTCAGGGTGATCAACCCCAAGTTCCTTGCAAATATTTTTCAAAAAAGGTAGCAGATGCCCCTCTCCAGATAGAACATGGCATTATAACCTGATCTGTGGTTTTTTCCCACTTTGAGAGTTCGCTGGACCGCCCATGTGGGCGGGACAAAGAATGATATACAAATAAATATTTCCCATCTGTGAAAGATACAGTGAGCATAAAGCGATAGCTGTGAACTTTCTAAGTGGAAAGTTCACAGCCATCGCTGAACAGGTTATCATGCCATGTTCTTTCTGGAGAGGGGCGCCTGCTACCTTTTTTGAAATAAATATAACATAGTCAGTCAGATCATAACCTGTCCCCTTGCCTGCCAAAAGGTGTCTGCACTCCTTAGTATTCCAATTTACGCTCTTCAATGGTCAATATGACTTTGTCTGGTTTCCTTCCTCCCAGGCCTTTTCCTGGGGCATCCCATCCCATCCTGGGGCTGTACTAGGTCCAATGTTGCCCATAACCCTGTAATCGCACTGTCTTACGTTTCCTAGAGTAGGTACACAATCCCTTTTGGAATCAGGGCATCTAAACGGGGCCTGCAGATCGTTATATACTGTTAGTTTCAACCCGAGTGAAAACAAGACATCAGCATTGGCTCATAGCAGTGAAACTGCAGTTGTAGAAACAGAACAAATCAGTACCCAATTTATGATACTCCCCCATTTCGGTAATTCCAATTGAGCCATATCAGAGGAAGAAATGGTAGATAGCCACTCAGTGTGTTCCCAAAGAAGAAATAGAATAGATCTGTTCAATAATGGGCTTCCCTGTTTAGGCCACATCTCTTCCATCTTTACAGAATTTCCTGGCTTGATAGGGCGCCTCACACTTTCCACTGTGGTTATGCTGTACAGACCACATATCTTAGGCACTCTCATCCCCAAACGCTCAGAGACTTTCGTAAGCTTAAGATCCCTAAGCCTTTTCCCTTTCATGGGATACAGTACCCACTTCCGGTTCGTATAACTATGGCCCAGTGGCATTATTAGCTGTCGGTTTGAGACCCCATCCCAGCCTATTGGTGGCCTGGAATTTCCAAGATTCAGTTAACATTGCGGTGGGGAATGAGGAGAATGCACTTGATGCTCTGTGCGTGGAAATCTCAATGATGGAGAATTCCCCTGCCTATAACCAACCTTCTTTCCCCCTGCCTATAATTAAGCCTCCTAGTACGCCCGGGAACAAGGTAGGTGTGGGGAATAACAATCTGAATCTACTCCCCATGTCTCTCATCCCGAACGTCAGGAGACGTTGGAATGTGATTCTTATAAGTTAAGCTGTGTGAAAACACGTAAAGTAACCAGATTCCAGGTTGATGGCATGAGGCATATGGTGACCACTGGACTATACACAAGAGGAACCTCCCGCAAAGCAACGCCCAAGTATCTATTAACCATGTCATGGGGAAAGAAAGTCTAAAGAAGACACTCGCAGTTGCTAAGGGCTATGTGGTATAGGCACATGGTTTCCAGAGCAGTACTCCTGTTTGGGTTATGCGTCCAATAAAATGTCCTGGCTGTTGGGATCGTTTTTGCCTATTGTTTCTATATCTTGGTACGATTTGAGAACTCTTTTTCTGGATGCAGCAGGACCAAGGCTTACCCAGACTATGTTTTCAGATTTCCCATACAAGGCGGTGCTAGTTAAACTCTCTGCGGCTTTGTAGCAGCCACATTCTCTATGAGAGAGCATTTTTATGCGAAAGCTGTTCAATTTCTGTGACAGTGGGCCTCATTACACGGATGGCGCTAAGGGATTACCGGTGCCGGTAATCCCTTAGCGCCATACTACGAGGTCCCTCAGTGGGTCCCGTCCTGAACGTGTGGCTAGACCACACGTTAAGGAAGGGAGCCGCTGAGGGACTTCAGGGCAAACAACGGTACCGCTAATAGCGGTACCGTTATTTGCTCTTTCCCCATTCCCATTGAGCCCTTTGGGCGGTAATTCCCCCATTCACCAAGGCGGACTCGGTAAAATATTGGCGGCAACAATGGCGCTAATAGTGCCATGGTTACCGCCGTCCATGTAATGAGGCCCAGTGTTTTGTTTAATGATATGTCATCCCAGAGGTCTTTCAGCTCTGTTTTCTGTGATTTGGTTAAGTATCGTGCAACTGCAGTGGAATTGTCTGCAATTTAATGCACTTCTATATTTGCATTCCATTGGAGGGAATTGATTGCATTGTAACCATTGATGTACTTTGATGCTTCAGTTCTTTTTATGCAGTATGTGTTCTTAGGTGATTTGCCTTTCACACTATGGGCCTCATTACGAGAATGGAGGTAATGAAAAAAGGAGGCCGGTATGGTAATGCCGGCACTGTTAAAGCGTCCGTGGCATTACGACCCGACAACCCACAAATACCGGCATCGGCCATACCGTGCCCCCTCATACTGGCATGCGCGTGTACACGCGCCCCTCTGTGGAGCAAATACTGGGTTGCCGGTAATAGGAGGACATCACAACCCACGCGGGCATGCAATTACCGGCATCCCGAAGGCAGTAATTAGGGACTGCACGATGCCGGCCATACAGGCATCGCGGACCACCCCTAAACAGTAATCTGCAATCAAGCCAAATGCCACAGGTGCACACAATCACCACAGGTGGAGTCAATGGAGGCTGGGCCAGTATAAAAGGAGTGCACCCACACACCACACCCCTTCCTACACCAAAATGCTACCACTAGCTGTTGAAATTATGGCGCTGGAGGACATGCCTATACTGCTACAACTACAGCAAGAACAACAACTCCAACAACAACTACATCAGCAACAACAGGCAGCACAGAGGAGACGCAGGAGGAGAATGAGGATGAGACAGGCCCAGCAATTAACACCAGCGCAGCCAGCAGTGACTCGTAGGCAGCCACCAATCCCTCGCATCAGATCCAGGCTATTCGACCTAACACCTGAGCAGATCAACACCCTGTACCGGTTGGACCGGGACACCATCACCACCATAGTGGACATGATAAACAACGACATTGCCAGCCTCATAGAAATACGCACTGTGTTAGGGAGAATTCTCTTATAAGGCTAATTTCCCAAACCTAGTGAGTCCCCCCGCAGCTTTGCTGGATTTTTGGGGTTTGTTTTTTTTCTCCTGCTAAGAATGAGACTCTTTTACTCCCACTCTTAGGCATGATTTGAGGTATGTCTCTGACTTTGTATGTGCTTATGGGCTATGGGGTTTTCTTTTTACTCCATAGGGTATCATCTATTTTTTGTGTATGTGTTACACAGCACCCTCAGTGCAGTAACACAGGGGTGTCATAGTGACCCCCAAACATAGACTCCATACCCTGGGACTGACTACTGTCTCCCAGGGCATGTAAAGTCACCATTGACGTTACTAGTCCTAAATTGTGAACAGAACCATTACAAACCATCATATTGTGGAAGTACTGGAAGGGGTTAATTATATTACCCCTGGGTCTGTTTTCAAGGGGGCACTGTCCAGTCCCCCTTGTCGAGTTTCTGGCTGGTGGCAGTGGTTACCACGCAAAATATTCCACAAGAATATTCTCTATGGGATTTTCCCATTGATTTTAAACGCACCACTTTTTGGTGCAATGTTAAAGATACCACGGTTTATTTATTTAATATTAAACCAACAGTTGGGTCTTTTTGCCAGAACTCTTTTCTAAAATGGCGACCGTGTCCGTCTCTGTAACTCTGACCAAGGTTGAGCCCTTTGTTCCACTCTTTGGCGGGCTTCTCCACAGAAGCCCTCCAAATTGTGCCACTCTGGGTTCCACAGGATGTGTGTGGAGGTGAATTGGCACCCTGGACTGTGTTGCCTTAGCAACCCAAGTCGCACTCTATTCTGATTGGCCCGGTGGTGAACCGCCCGGCTCACCACTTAGCATGTGTGAGTGACAGCTAGGCTGTTGAATGGGGGGTTTTCTGCATAAAAGCAGGGCCTTTGGGACTGGAACTTCAGAAGTCGCCACAGGACCTAAGAATCTGAAGAGAGAAGAAGCTGAGCCATCTGCAACGACGACACCACCGGTGAAGCCCTGCTACAACGAACTCACCACTTTCCCAGCGACAAGAGAAGATCTTCTGCTGGACGAGTCTTCTTTCTCTGAGCTGGTGGGACCAACCAGTTTGCCCCTTTTCACCTTCCAAAGACGTCTCTTGGTCGAATCGCCCATGCCAAGCATCCCAGCGGCCGGATAGCCAAGCTTCACCACTTTGACGCGAATAAAAGGAACGCAGCTTTTACCGACAAACTCTGCGGCTGGTTTCATCCCTGTGCAGTGCATCGACTACACGTTTCCTCCTCGACGAGATCCTCTCTTCCCCTGGTTGAAACAACGAACTGCAACCACTGCCAGGAAAAACTGCCACCGCTGGAGCTTCCTCTCTCTTTAAGGTACTGTGTCCTGCCTGGCCTCCCTTTCTTCCGTTTGCCCAAGGTGACCCTTAAATCCTTGGCTTTTCAACTGGGTTGGCCCCAGACCTTCTAACTTTATCTTCTTGAATCGCCCGAACCTCTTTTGAACATTCTGCAAAGACTTTTAGTGCATTTTAAACCGTGTGATCCTGGCCACATTTCGCTTTGCTCCATTTAAAGTGGGCATGGCCTATGAACTTTGGCTCTACAGTGTATACTGCCTTTATTCCCTTGCTGAGAACTCCTAAAAGTGTTGGGACCTGTTTTATTTCTATGCTCTGCTTTTTTCTCTCCCTTTAATTTAACTATTGGAGTGCCATCTAGGTTAAGCGCTCACATCTGTTTTAACAAATCGTGGTGTTTTAACTCTGACTTGTCTAATAGTTATCAAGGGAGGTGTGTATACTTTACCTGACTGTGTTTTAACTTGCTTTTGATTTAGAGTGCTAGTATATTGCCTAAAGTGTGTTTTAAATAAATAATTATATACTTTTTATGCAAAGCTCTGGTCAGTGTTTCTTTGCTCTACTGTGTTTTTAGCCCTATTGTGTATACTCTATATACTGCCCTACTCTTCTTGAGAGAGGTCTGACTGCGCAGCCACAGCTACCAGGTAAATCTGGGTGGTGCAGACTGCTACCAAATGGGGTTTACTGCTTACTCCTGTAGTCTTAATCTTTTTGCAGTGTCCCCCAAGGGAACTGCACAGGATTCTGCCTAACACTGGTGTACAGCGGCGGGATTTGTATTGAGTATATATTTTAGAGTGTTTCTGATACTTTAGTGTAACTAACCACAAAGCTTAGCACTGTAAAAGCTATTTTTTGAAAGTTACAGCCAGGAGTCACTTTCTGCAAAAACTGCTGATTGTTTAAGAGTTCTTTGTAGACATAAGGATCTTCCTGTAAAAGGCAAGAAAATGGAACTGATAGAAAGATGGTTAGAGAATCAAAGTCTGGGTAGTGGTTCAGAGGAGCCTACATCCCCAGCAAATAGAAACCACAGTCATGAGAATGATATGAATCAAAGTAATGATAGTATTGTTGTAGAGTTAGAAGAGGAAGAGGACACTAATGTAACTGTTCCCACTGGCCCTCTGCCTGCTCTAGCACCTCAGCCTGTGTCTACTCGACGTTTGTCAGGTCCCACACTAAGTCCTGCATTCATTGAACTAGAAAAAATGAGACTTGAATTAGAATTCAAAACAATTAGTGCCCACTCTGAACAAAAGCACCAATAACTAAGGCTCAGAGAAATGGAGCTCAAGCATGAGCTAGAGATGAAGAAATTGTCTGTTGAAAATACTTCTCCCCCCGGATCCTCTAGGAGTTCCAGTCCCAAAAGACCCTGGATGCCTAAAGAGATTGTGTGTATGTATGAACCTAAGTTGGATGTGTTGGATTGGTTGGCTATATTTGAATATAATCATGGGCTCCAGGACATCACAGGGAATCAGTTGCTTCTTTGGTTGTTCTCTAGGCTCCCCCCTGTTGCATCTGATGTGGTAATGGAGTTGGGGGAGGTGGATAGGATGGACTATGAATGTGTGAAGCTAGCTTTAATAGCTAGTTTTGGGAAGACCCCTTCCCAGTACCTTAAGAGGTTTAGGACTCTCAAAAAGAATGATGGTACCCCTTGGGATGAATTAAGGGTTACAGAGTGAACACTTATGAGGGAATGAGAAATCTTGTGATGTTGGAGTCAATTTATGATGCCTGCTCCCCTGAGCTCAGACAGCACTTGGCTGATTCAAAGGGAAAAGATCCTAGAAGGTTAGCTAAGGCTGCCGACTTGTGGGTGGCCAACAGGGATACTCACAAGGATTCAGGGGTCACTCAGAAAAAGGATGAGGGAAAGCAGCCACCAAAAGTGAATCCAGAGAATTCTTATACCTCCCATACCAAAGAGAGCAACAAACAACAAAATAAACAGGGTAAGCCACCAGGGAAACCCCATCAGGCTAGTGTACCTTCTGGTCACCAACCAGAAGGAGGTCAGAACAAGCCACCATTCCAGAGAGCATTTGGAATATGCTATATCTGTAAGGCAACTGACCACATCAAAGGAGATCCCAGATGTAAGGGTAAACCTGCAAGGATAAGCACAATCTCCTTAGCCTTCACTCCTGATGAGGAAGTACAAGTGGCTAGTGCTCACTTTTAAGTCTTTGCTGAAGACCATTTGAGTCTTCAAGCAAGTGTATCCTTAGAGCTTATGGGTCTGGTTAGCAGCCAGAATAGGGAAATCTATGACTCCTTACCAGCCAACTCTAAAATATATTATATGGACAGTGTTCTCATCAATGGCCAGGATACTCCTGCCAGGAGAGACTCTGGGGCTAGCAAAACAGTAGTGGATGAAAGCTTTTTCAAACCTGAGGATGTGGCTAAGGCACCCAAAGGTCCCACTAGAAATTCTGGAGGGCCTGTCCAGGTGGTTGCTATTCTACCAGCCCTCATTCAGTGTAATAACATGACAGTGAGGATTCCTGTCAGTGTTAAGACTGAGGTGCCTGGGAGAGTCTTGCTGGGGAATGATCTAAAAACTCTAGGAGTAGTATCCACTACCCCCAGGCCTCCCGGTTTCGAGACACAGAACCTAACCAAATCGGCTAGAGAGACCAAGGGACCACTCTAAGCCTGTGGGAACCTCTACAGAGAACCCCACTACAAGCCCTGGTGTTAGTAAGTTGACCTCTAACCCAGGCACATTTCAGGCTAAAATGTTAGGGAAATGGGAGCCCGAACCAAGCTTCATCATTGTTCCCCCAGTTTTAGAGTCTGTGACTCCCCCTGCTTCTGAGGAAGAGGTGGACAGACCAACTGGACCCCTACCTAGGCCTAAGAGAACTGGTAATTCTCAATGCTGGTGGAAAACCAGAAAAGAAAAGTCTAAGGCCAAAAATCTTTAGACTGTTGGACCTTCTACTGAAGACTCCAACCCAAATCCTAGTATTGGAAGTGCAACTCCTAAAGTAAGTGAGGTAAGATCTAAGAGGAATGGGAAGCAGGTACCATGCCTAAACCCAACCCCTCCAACCAAGAGGCCTGAGATCCAACCTGCTCCCAACAGAGAGGTGGTGAGGAACCTTGGAGGCCCCTCTAGATCTAAGGGAATCCTTTATAAGGACCCCTTGAAAAAGCCTAACGTAGGTTCAGAAGTTGTACCAACTTCTGAGGGACTGGTCATCCAGATCCCCTGTAGATTTAACAAGGAAGATGTTCCTCAAAGGGTTTGTAGGTCATATAGCTTACAAAGGAAAACCTTTGATTTATCCATTGAACACAGGTCAAGGTGTCACCACCAAAATGCTGATGGTCTCTCTAGGATGTTTATAAACGACTAGAGGTATGAGATTCATCCATGAGTGGATTCAATCCTCCTGTCCCTTAGTCTGGGGGGGGCGAGTGTTAGGGAGAATTCTCTTATAAGGCTAATTTCCCAAACCTAGTGAGTCCCCCAGCAGCTTTGCTGGATTATTGTTTTTTTTTTTTCTCTCCTGCTAAGAGTGAGACTCTTTTACTCCCACTCTTAGGCATGATTTGAGGTATGTCTCTGACTTTGTATGTGCTTATGGGCTATGGGGTTTTCTTTTTACTCCATAGGGTATCATCTATTTTTTGTGTATGTGTTACACAGCACCCTCAGTGCAGTAACACAGGGGTGTCATAGTGACCCCCAAACATAGACTGACTACTGTCTCCCATGGCATGTAAAGTCACTATTGACTTTACTAGTCCTAAATTGTGAACAGAACCATTACAAACCATCATATTGTGGAAGTACTGGAAGGGGTTAATTATATTACCCCTGGGTGTGTTTTCAAGGGGGCACTGTCCAGTCCCTCCTTGTCGAGTTTCTGGCTGGTGGCAGTGGTTACCACGCGAAATATTCCACCGGAATATTCTCTATGGGATTTTCCCATTGAAAGATACCGCCAGTTTATTTATTTAATATTAAACCAACGGTTGGGTCTTTTTGCCAGAACTCTTTTCTAAAATGGCGTTCGTGTCCGTCTCTGTAACTCTGACCAAGGTCGAGCCCTTTGTTCCACTTTTTGGCGGGCTTCTCCACAGAAGCCCTCCAAATGGTGCCACTCTGTCTGGGTTCCACAGGATGTGTGGGAGGGGAATTGGCACCCTGGACTGCGTTGCCTTAGCAGCTCAAGTCACACTCTATTCTGATTGGCCCAGTGGTGAGCCGCCCGGCTCACCACTTAGCAAGTTTGAGTGACAGCTAGGCTGTTGAATGGGGGTTTTTCTGCATAAAAGAGGGCCTTTGGGACTGGAACTTCAGAAGTCACCACAGGACCTAAGAATCCGAAGAGGGAAGAAGCTGAGCCATCTGCAACGACGACACCACCGGTGAAGCCCTGCTGCAACGAACTCACCACTTTCCCAACGACAAGAGAAGATCTTCTGCTGGACGAGTCTTCTTCCTCTGAGCTGGCGGGACCAACCAGTTCGCCCCTTTTTGCCTTCCAAAGACGTCTCTTGGTCAAGTCACCTGTGCCAAGCACCCCGGCGGCCGGATAGCCAAGCTTCACCACTTTGGCCGCGAATAAAAGGAAGGCAGCTTTTACTGACAAACTCTGCGGCTGGTTTCATCCCTGTGCAGTGCATTGACTCCATGTTTCCTCCTCGACGAGATCCTCTCTTCCCCTGGTTGAAACACCGAACTCCAACCACTGCCAGGAACAACTGCCACTGCTGGAGCTTCCTCTCTCTTTAAGATACTGTGTCCTGCCTGGCCTCCCTTTCTTCGGTTTGCCCAAGGTGACCCTTAAATCCTTGGCTTTCCAACTGGGTTGGCCCCAGACCTTCTTACTTTATCTTCTTGAATCGCCCGAACCTCTTTTGCACATTCTGCAAAGCCTTTTAGTGCATTTTAAACCGTGTAATCCTGGGCACATTTCGCTTTGCTCCATTTAAAGTGGGCCTGGCCTATGAACTTTGGCTCTACAGTGTATACTGCCATTATTCCCTTGCTGAGAACTCCTAAAAGTGTTGGGACCTGTTTTATTTCTATGCTCTGCCTTTTTCTCTCCCTTTAATTTAACTATCGGAGTGCCATCTAGTTTACGCGCTCATATCTGTTTTAACAAATCGTGGTGTTTTAACTCTGACTTGTCTAATAGTTATCAAGGGAGGTGTGTATACTTTACCTGACTGTGTTTTAACTTGCTTTTGATTTAGAGTGCTAGTATATTACCTAAAGTGTGTTTTAAATAAATAATTATACACTTTTTATACAAAGCTCTGGTCAGTGTTTGTTTGCTCTACTGTGTTTTTAGCCCTATTGTGTATACTCTATATACTGCCCTACTCTTCTTGAGAGAGGTCTGACTGCTCAGCCACAGCTACCAGGTAAATCTGGGTGTTGCAGACTGCAGACTGCTACCAATTGGGTTTACTGCGTACTCCTGTAGTCTTAATCTTTTTGCAGTGTTCCCCAAGGGAACTGCACAGGATTCTGCCTAACACACTACCACCCCCCCATCCCCCCGCTTCTAAAGATGGTGTCTGTGCTCCACTTTCTGGCCACAGGCACCTATAAACACACAGTGGGGCAGCTGCATGGCATTTCACAACCACTATTTTCACGCATGCTGAACCAACGGTTGGATGCCCTCCTGAAGCACGCAAGCACCCACATATCCCTACTACGGACTGCCCAGGAGATAGCCGACACCAAAGTAGGCTTCCATGCACTGGCAGGCATGCCCATTTGTGTTGGTGCCCTGGACTGCACCCATGTGGAATTGGTAGTCCCCCATGCCATAGAGGAGGTGTACCGCAATCGCAAGCAATACAACTCCATCAAGGTGCAAATGGTATGTGACTCCAGCAAGATCATCACACATTGCTGCGCCCGATTTCCCGGATCAACACATGATGCCATGGTGCTGCGCAACTCCACGCTACCCCGTCACATGGAGCGACATGCTGGACCACGTGTCTGGCTGCTTGGTGAGTTGCCCAACTGGCCCATGGCAGTGCTTTGGGGTACTGATGTGTAGGGATGAATACTCCACCTGGGTGGGAAAGGGGCAGGGGATGCATACTTCACCTGGGTGGGAAGGGGGGGATGCATACTCCACCTGGGTCGGAAAGGGGGGGATGCATACTCCACCTGGGTGGCAATTGACGGTGATTGGAGAATGCATGCCGAGCTAAACACTCCTGACCTGAACCTCCCAAACCCAATATGACACATCAATGGCACACATTTTACCAATCATGCATATCGATGACAACAAGTAAGAGGCACAACCAGGCCACCATGGGTATGTCAAGCAATGCAGGACTGAACAGGATTACAACTGTGCCAATGTGGCTAGTGTGACCATGCACAGTGTAGAATACACAGCATAAATGGGAGGCTAAACATTGTCGTACAACAATAGTACCTCCGCATCAGCATGCATAATATCACCCTGCATCATCTATTGAACGCCACCCAGACTACCACACCTCATAGCAGTATAGTATGCATCTAGGCAACATACTTGCATACGTACTAGCTGCGGCCATGACTGTGCTTCCTGAAGGTGGCAGCTCAGAGTGACACACACCTATTTGTATTTGCTTGCAGGTGATGGAGGATATCCCTTGAGGGTGTGGCTGCTTACCCCTGTGCGGAACCCGCAAAACAGCCATGAAGAGGAGCACAAACGTGTTCACACCCGTACCCGTGTTGTGATTGAGCAGACATTTGGCCTGTTGAAGGCGCGTTTCCGCTGCCTAAGCAGATCTGGTGGGGCACCACTTTATAGGCCTGAGAAGGTGGCAAAGATCACCATGGCCTGTGTCATGCTGCACAACATGTGCATCCGGAGAAATGTACCACTGCCACCTGACATTGACATGCATGCACATGCACCGGGTGAGGATGATGAGGATGGAGACGGAGGTGAAGTAGCACCCCTGCCAGTACATGATGCACGGGATTGCCATGCAGTATGCCAATCACTGATTCACAAATACTTCTGAACCACAGGGACTATGATAGACATGTGTCAGTGACACACTGGGTCCATGTGGACATGCACACAGGGAACTTTGGGAGTTGGGCACTGAACACCGTCATACATTAAATGGATACACACGAAATGAACAATGTCCAGCCATTGAATGTTTTTCTCACAACGGGTGTATTGGTTCAAACAGCAAAAATGTGACTACCCCCCTAAACCCCCAGTGAACTCCCAAACCCCCAATCAACTTCCAAACCCCCCCAATCAACTCCCAAACCACCCCAATAAACTCCCCCAAATGCTCCCATTCACCCACAACACCATGTGACCCACTCCCATTGTCCTCCCACACTACTTGCGGGACTTTTTGCTGTCTGGGGGCTGCATCTCGGTGTGCTTTGCACTCCTTCTGGTAGGATGCACAGGGCTGGTGGGAACTGAGGAAGCAGGTGTGGTGGCTGATGAGGAGTTGGTGGGGATTTCCACGCCTGCTGCAAGTTGTGGCCGCTGCATGTGCAGCAGAATGGATGTAAGTAACTGTGTTATGGCCCCCAGACAGTCCCTCATCAGCACTGCCGAGGCATTCACTGCGGCTCTGTTGGCTGTAATGGCGGCTGTGGTCCCCGCTATGGCTGTGGCTAGTTCCCGCCTGGTGTCATCGCCATCCGCTATGTATTGCCGCAGGAGCTACAACATCGACTCCTGTCGGGCCTCCACCCTCACCAGCCGTGACTCGAGGGTGTTTGTGGGAGCAGGAGTGGTGGGGGGTGCTGACACGGGGGCTGCATTTTCAGTGCTGTCCTCCTGGAAGGGACTCAGGTCCGAATCATGCAGGCAGGGATCAGCACTGCTGTAGGTGGGTGAGTGCAGAGTTTGCTGCAGGGGGGTGGACACAGGGCTTGGGGTGGGTGTACATGTCACTTCCGTGACTACCTCCTGGTCCACATTCTCATCCAAGTCATCTTCAGTGGTGGCCAGTGCTTCTAGGGACTCCCCTTCCACTGGTGGGGGTGTGGGCAGCTGGGTCTGTACTGTGTCAGGCACACTGGCTGAAGCTGTTGTCAGCTGGGTCTGGACTGTGTCAAGCACACTGGCTGTAGGTGTGGGCTGCGTGGCTGCCCCAGAGGTGGTGGTGGTGGTAGCCCTTTTCTGTGGGTGGGACGTGTATGCCCTCGCGGTGGTGTCTTGGCTGGCATCTTCACCATCGGTGCCTGGGGGGGTAGAAGAGATGCAGGGCATCAGTGATGGTGTTACATGCCAGTAGCATACTATGGTGCTGTTCATTGTTCATTTAATCATGCATCCATGTCATACAGGTGTGTCGCACAAGGTAGTGTGAGGGGGCATTTTGGCATTTGCTGCATGGCAGGTGGCATGCCGTTGAATTGGGGTTTGTGTGCTGTATTACATGGGCACGGTCCATGTGTGTTGGGTGTGTGTTGGTTATGGGATTGGCACTCAGCATGCATTTCTGTCTGGCAGGGTTTGGCCCACCATCTGGAGTGGATATGTTCATGTGGGTGTTGGGACATGAATTGCCTTGCCTAGACTCTCTTCCACTTGTGCTACGTCATGGTGTTCCCTACAGGGATCTGCAGGGTCACTCACCTCCTTCTGGTGATGATTCCGCACCCGTCTCCATCTCCCCAAATCCCTCGATGGACTCAGGATTAATGAAGGTGCTTGCGGTCTCCTCCCAGGTGGTCATTTTGGCAGGAGAGTGGGGACCCCCGCCTGTGGCCATGGACTCCCTCCTGTTACTTGCAAGGATGTTTCTGACCCTGAGGCGCAGGTCATCCCACCTCTTCCTACAATCCTTGACACTCCATGGGGTGGTTCCAACAGCGGAGACCTTGCGGGCTACCTCCTGCCAGATGTCCTTCTTCTGCTGCTGCATCTCACGCTTCAGGTTCTGGGATTTGATGACATCTGCATTTGCGGAAAAGGGTGTCCGCCAGCATATTTAATTCAGCATCGAAAAAGCGATGTTTCCGCAGCCGGGGGATGGTCTTCCGGGTTGCCTTAGACATAATGGTAGTATTGGCACAGAGCTCTCCTGGAATCAACTGGTGGTTTGGGAGGATTGTAATGGATTGTGTTTTTAAAGATGGCCACCGCCGCATTTCCCGTTCCGACGCAATGAAGTTACTTCAGGGTCCGGTATTACGAGCCCGGTATTAGCATGTTGTTATTACCAGGTCGGTATTTAGGGGTTCCTCGTAGGTGGTGCCGGTATCAGCGGGTCCCGTGATGCCGCTATCGGGGGGTTAGAGGGCCTTTAACGGCATGCCGGTATGGCCATTACCGGCATGGGGGTTCGCTCATGCTCGCGCACTTGTAATCACCCGCTATTAGCGGCGTCATACGAGCACGGACCCGCTCTTACCTCCATGCCGGTAATGACCCCGTTTTTACCGGGCTACTCGTAATGAGGCCCTATGTCTACCCAAAGGCATGACGCTGTTTACTTGTCCTGTTGCTGAAAACTCATCTAGGGAAACCAAAGCAGCATTTGGTGTACTATTTGCCTCTGTTTTTATATTTGCGCCGACAATACTTGCCACACTTGTGTCTTTGAAACTGCAAAATGTGTGCATGTAGGTCGCTATGTGTACTTTCTGAAGGTATTTCGCAAGTGATATATTTGTGAATGAACTGCAAAACAGTTGCATCACTGTTCTGACCAAATTTAAGAGCATGTTTAATCCACAAAAGCACGTGGATGTGTGGTGCTCCTCTGGCTTGATATTCTTTTCTCCAAAAGAAGTGTTCCACTTCTCTGAGGAGAGGAAGTGTTTTATTACAAATTAACTGCAGCATGTCAATAAAGCGATGATGGAAGAACCTTGATACATTTACAGGAACAAGAGAGTAGAGTTCTCCTTGTGTTTTCATGTCTATACCTGCTTTGTTTTTGTTTGCTATGCATAGGAAAGCGTGCAAGTCTTCCCATGCATACTCTGCACAACTTAAAGTGGCAAACCATGTGGGTGGGCCAAGGTTTCATAGGATGCACTGTACATCTGAATGCCATCAGAACCAGTATTCTTATGTACCACGCCTGTTTGCCAAGAGATTTGTAATACTTGACTGTAAAACTTCGTCTTTCTCTTGCACCTTTTGAAGTAGCTGCGTAGCAGACATGTTTTGAAAATTGGAACCTGTTTTCAATGTGTGTGCAACTACATAACATAGAGTTGCTAGCTCACTTTCAAAGAGGAGGTGGAATATGTATTCCACGTTTTGTCTGAATCTGGCGTCTTCAGAGTACATTGGTAAAGAGTGGTATTCTGTTGCTGTTATTTGTGTGCCTCTTTCATTGTACCTTCAACCTTTTCCAGTAGGACAAAATAGAGGAAAGGCTTGTGCTTCAACACTTTTTTCCCATATACTGATTGGAGATCCTTTGGCTTGCCGCATTAGATATGTTTCCAGTGCATCGTCTATGGTGTCTTTGGAGTGCAGTGGGTGAATTGTATAGTGTCCTAAAATATTGGAGGCTGTAGTAGGATCTAGAAGTTCAAATTGGACAGTTGCTGAGGAGTCCTGAATTATTTCAGTGGTTTCCCTCAGGTTTTCTTCATTTATTTGTAGTATTCATTGTTGTCTTTAAGACATTGCAGGGCTTCTCTAACTTTGTTTAAGTCCACTAGTTGCCGCCAAATTGTTTTTGTCTTTTGTAGATGCACCATTCACCAAGATAATCAAAGATTTTTCTTTTGGCCGTTGTATTAGGCAGAATTACATGCAGTACCCTGTGGGAACACTACACACAATTAAGACTACAGGTGTAAGCACACTCTCACCTTTGGTACAAGCCTGTACTACACAGTTATGTGGTAGCAGTGGCTGAGCAGCCAGACTTATCTCAAGAGGGATGTGAGCAGTACAAGATGTTAACCCCAAGGACTTGCAATCACAGTAGTTCAAACAAGCACTTACTCAAGGTTTCTTGGTAAAAGAATATACATTTATTTGCATATTTGGTTATAAAACATTCCACTAGTAAGATGCAGCTCAATATCACACTATAATACACTACAGAACACAACCAATATGTTTCTGAACAAGTCAGGCTCCCCTGAAGTGGGAGCAAAATGGCACTTCAGTACCTTTCAAAAGGGGTAAAAAGACAAAAGTTAAAAGAATCAAAGCACAATTACTTTCACAGGCAGGGCAAATAGTTTCAGTTCACTACAAGAGGCAATTCAATTCAATAGGCCAGGGCCACAGTCAATGGTTCAGTGTCTTGGATAGGATAGCACAGTTCTCGTAGTAAACGGTTAAGTCTTTGCCAATGTACGTAGAAGTAGTTTGCCAGAAAAAGAGTTAAATGTTGGTTTTGGAGGGAACAAAACTCCAAAGTTGGGAAATTTCCCAAACTTTCACCGTGGCAGAAAGGATTTCCACACCGCATTTGCACAGTACCTTACATATTAAGAAAAGCTGCAGCTGAGGCAGTTGTTCCTTGCAGATCCTGCAGATCTCGCTGTTCCTGAGCTTCAGTCATGGGGACAAGAAGGAGGACGTCGGGAGGTTTCTGCACTGCCCAGGGAAGAAGCCACAAGCTTGGCAAAACATTGGTTTTAAGGTGTGAGTGCCATAAAGTCCACAAACTGGTATCCTTCTCACTGGCTATCCGGTTTTCAACAGCACTCTGATGAAAATTCAACCAGATGGCTTACGAGTTGGTTGTTCCCACCAGCTCAAGGGAAGAACGCTTCCTTGAAGGGATTCTCTGTCGAGGGAGTTTCAGGCAATTCAGACCTGCAGCAGGGCTTCACTGGGCTAACCAACGGTCCCGAGTTGCAGCAGTGGTCTTCCTTCAGCTTGTCTTTGGTTATTTCGTTCCAGTGGTCGACTCTGTTTTCCAAGTCCCAGAGACCTGCTTTTAAACAGTTTTCTCTCATTAATTCCAGCATAGCTGTCACTCACCCACCAGGGTGGCTGCCCTTGCCGGACATTCAGCCAGCTATTCACGCCTGAGTGCATTAGGGTCTCCTAGGTGACTAAGCACGGGGTGTTTCGGGCACCTCCCTCACATCCTGTCCACCCCAGACACTCAGGCGCTAGAGGAGGGCTTCAGCACTGAAGCCTGCCAAAGGGCATTGAACAAAGGGACCAACCCTGGTTTGGTGCACAGAGTTAAACACAAGAAGGACCTTTCCTAAAAGAAACGGCAAAACAGATGACCAGAGTCTGTTTTTACAGAGGGATCTTGGGTGCCATATTGAAAAAGATGGCTGACCCGATTTTTAGCTACTGGCGTTCGCGGTAGGGACAAATCATGGTAGTTTGTTCTAAAACCACTGCCACCAGCCATTTCAAGAGGAAAGGGTAACATTTGGCTGTTACAAGAGTGTTTAGACATAGGGGATGCTAGGCAGCCCCTCCAGCACTCTATAGGATGATAGTGTGTGTTGGGTCTAGGAATTTAAAAAGACTAGCAAAGTCAATTTAACTTTACATGCACTGGGAGACGGTAGTCAGTCCCAGAGAAGGTCTTTAAACCTCGGGTAGTCTGAAAGTCATCCCTGTGCCACTGCAATGAAGGTGCTGTGTGACACACAAGAAAAAGATGATGCCTATGGAGTTGTCTAAAACTCCAAATCCAAAGAACACAAAAGTAAAACACACATCCAAATACATGAAAGAGTGGGAAAAAAAGGCTCACACTCTTTCCAGGTAAAAATGAAAAAATCCTAAAAATCCAGCAAAGTGCTGGGGGTCTCAAAAGGTAAGAGAAATTGGCACATTCTTGAGAATTCTCCCTAACATTTGTCCCCCCAAACTAAGGCACAGGAGGATTTAATCCACTCCTGAATGAATCTCCTGACTCCAGTCGGTCAAATATCCTGGAGAGACCATCAGCATTTTGGTGGTGACACCCAGACCTGTGTTCAATGGAAAAATCAAACCCTTGCAGGCTGATTGACCATCTCAGTAGTTTATGGTTTTCCCCTTTCATTTGCATCAACCATCTCAAGGGTTGGTGGTCAGTCTGAATCACAAAAGTATGGTCTAAACGTCTTCAGTGACCACACAATAGCAAAACAGTATCTTTCAATGTTTGCCCAACTTGTTTCAGGTTCCTTCAGCTTCCTGCTGATGAAGCAAATGGGGTGCTCCCTACCTTTCTCATCCAGCTGACTCAGAACTGCACCTATACCTGTATTGGAAGCATCTGTTTGCACAATGAAGGTTTGGTTGTAGTCAGGAGCTCTTAAGACTGGAGCTTGACATAGGGCTTTCTTAAATCCTTCAAATGCTTGAGTAAACTCCCCATTCCACCTGACGTTTTTAGGAAATTTGGGTGAGGAGAAGCTATGGTCCGATAGTTCTGTATGAAGTTCCTATAGTAACCAGTGAGGCCTAGGAAGGCTCTCACTTGGGTCTGAGTAGTAGGGGTGTCCCAGTTTTGTACAGCTTGTACCTTGCTAGACAATGGGCCTCATTACAAAGTTGGAGGCTCCATGGCTGCCTCCAAAACCCTACCGAATCCGCCCTGGTGAATGGAGCAATTACCGGTCCATTCCAAGTTTGGCGGGACCGGTAATTCCCCATTCACCAGGGCCCTTCGCCATTCCCATTTGGGCCCCCATAGGGCTCAATGGGAATGGGGAAGGTGCTAATAACGGTACCGCAAATTGCGGTACCGTTATTAGCTCCAGAGTTCCTTTGCGGGTCCCGTCCTTAACGCCTGTAAAAACCAGGCATTAAGGGAGGACCCGCAAAGGGAACTCGTAGTAGGTCGGTAAGGGATTACCGGCACCGGTGCTCTTACTGGTGCCGGTAATCCCTTACCGCCCACCTCGTAATGAGGCCCAATGGCCTGATTTCACCTCCTCCTACTTCATGTCCAAGGTAGACCACTTTACTCTGACCAATTTGACACTTACTCACCTTTATGGTCAGATGGGCCTTGTCAAGAGCCTGTAAAACATATCCTAAGTGGTCAACATGTTCTTTCCAAGTAGGGCTGAACACTGCAATGCCATCCAAGTATGCCATGCAGAAGTCCTTCATCCCATTCAGAACTTAATTAACCATCCTTTGTAATGTTGCAGGTGCATTCTTTAGTCCAAAAGGCATTACCTTAAACTTGTAGAGGCCTGCCGGGGTTGACAATGCAGTTTTCTCCTTGGCATGGTCTGTCAGTGCTATTTGCCAATAGCCTGAAGTGAGATCAAATGTACTGAGGTATTTGGCTGAACCAAGTTTGTCCACCAGTTCATCAGTCTTTGTGAATGCATTAAGAGCTCTATAGTCCACACAGAATCTCAACTCCTTGGATCCTGCCTTTGGCACTAGTACAACTGGACTAGACCATGGGCTGGTAGCTGGCTCTATTACCCCGAGATCAAGCATCTTGTTGACCTCTTCCTTTATGTGGGTTCTTACATGATCTGACATCCTGTAACCTCTGCTTTTAATAGGTAAACAGTCACCAGTGAGAATATCATGCTGGCCCAAAGGGTCAATCCTGGTGATAGTGTGAACAGGGAGGCAAACTGATTTATCAGAAACTTGCACTCCTCCTGTTGTTCCAGTGTCAGATTAGAAGAGAGATTGACTCCTTCTATCTTCTCATCTAAAGGCTGTCCTCTAAGTAGGTCAGGTAGAGGTTCACTCTCCTCCTTCTCTTGAGCTGAAGCTAGAAGCAAAACTCCCACTTCTGGTCTTGAGACATAAGCTTTTAGACGGTTGGTGTGAAAGACTCTGGGAGCTTCCTTAGGATTGCCTAAATCCACCAGATAGTTGACCTCTCCAAGTTTGCCCACAACCTTGAATGGTTGTATCTATTTGTCCTGTAAGGCCCTCTGCCTTGTAGGTACCATAACTAGAACTTGCTGGTCTTGAGTAAACTCAACTATGTTGGCCTTCTGGTCATGTGAGTGCTTCACCAGAGCCTGACCTGCTTTCAAGTTATCTGATGCTCCTGCCATCATGTGTGACATTCTCCACCGTAGACCTATCACATAGTCAGTGACTCTCACTGGCTTGGGGGAAGGAGCATTCTCCGACTCCTCCTTAATTAGGGCCAAGAGGCCTCTAACTGGATGGTCATAGAGAAGCTCAAAGGGACTAAATCCATCTCCCTCCTTAGGGACTTCTCTAAAAGCAAATAGAAGGCATGGCAGTAGAAGGTCCCACTTTCTTCTAAGGGGTTCCTCTAAAGCACCTATCATGCTCTTCATTGTCCTGTTAAACCTCTCTACCAATCCATTTGTCTGCGGTTGGTAGTCAGTTGAGAACTTAAAACGTTACTCCACAGTTCTTCCACATGGCCCGCATGTAGTGGGACATAGGATTGGATCCCCTGTCAGAGATGACTTCCTTAGGAAAACCTTCCCTGGTAAAAATACCAAGTAGGGCCTTAGCAACAGCCTGAGCTGTAACAGTCCTCATAGGTATTGTCTGTAGTACCATGGTCTACTAAAACCAGGATAAAACGGTTGCCTGAAGAAGTTGGAGGGTCTAAGGGACCAACAATGTCGATTCCTACCCTCTCAAAAGGGACTGCCACCACTGAGAGAGGCACCAAGGGTGCCACATTCTTGGCTACACTCTTGCCAGATGTCTGACAAGTGTGACAGCTCCTACATAATTTATCTACATCAGACCCCAACTTAGGCCAGTAGAGTAGAAATACAGAGTAAGCCTTCCCTTAGTCTTCTTGAAACTCAAGTGACCAGCCAAAAGAATCTCATGGGCTGTCATGATCACATAAAAGGTTCCTTTAGTTGCCTCTAAAAATAATTGGTCTTCAGTTTACCATTTTTGGATTTTGGGAAAAACAACTCAGTGCAATGGAAGGCATAGGTAGTTACTTCCTGACTCCTAACATGGCTGCCTAGGTTATTCTGGGTTGTGAGCAGTATCAGTCTAGTCGTTGCCTTTCTACTCCTATTTAAGCCCCTCCCCTCGAGCGTTCCCTGCTTCCCGTTTACACTCGTCAGCTAACGCTTACCGCTGCCTTGTCCGCAATTCTATTTACTGAATTTTAGAGCCACTAGTTTTGTTCCCTTAATCCCTTCCTAGCATTCCTTGCCCTTTTGCAGCCTGTTATTCATTTTGCAGTTTCCCAGTCAACTTCTGTTTTCCCTGTCACGGAACTCTCCACCTTCGTTGTGTGATTCCAGTCAGAGGCTCCCTCCGCAAGTATCTGCTTCCTCATTCTGTTTGAAGTTTATTGATGCTTACTTCATTGGTGTCACTTTGTTGCAAGTTTTTTGCCGTTCGCTAGTTGCGAAGTGCGTGGTGTGCACACGTTGAACGGAGCTCGTTTCATTCTCCTCATGTTACGAGCGGGTTTCTGAGGTAAACCTAGTAATATTTGAAACGCGTTTTAAACGTGTGGTGCGCTGCAGTTTCTCTCACTCTGTATATATATATATTAGCACTAGAGTTACTGCTCTCTTCGAACGGAGCTTGTTCCCGCTCCTCATAGTACGAGAGTGCTTTCCTGAAGTAAACTGTTTTATGGTTTTGTCACGTATATACACGCTTGGCACCACAGTTCCATTCATTCCTCATTACCTGTGGGGCTCCACAGGGGGTTTGGTCAGATTGCTACCTATCATTTCCTATTTACTCACTGGACTGTTTGCCGTGGGTTGGTTGTGCTTGTTAACTCACATTACACTTACTCCTGTCATTCATTCACACCTCCCAAGTCCTATATTCTTAGTGTTAGGCTTTCACCATCATATTTGGGGTCTTCAAGGAAATCGTTGTTCCTAATTAGATTTTCTTGGTATTCCCTTTGGCGCAGTCATTGCTGCACTCCCTGCAATTCTAGAACACCTATTGAAGCTCTCCTCCCCATACCCCTAGTACCCAACCCGGAATTTCCCTCTGCAGAACAAGAGCCCCTGCACAGATGCAGGATGGAGAGCTCGCCCCAAAAATAATTAAGGTAAAAAGGGATATCTGAAGGAGTGTGCTCGCACTCATAAACTGTTGTAGAAATTCTAGCTGAGTATAGGACAGTAGGTCCAGCTATATCCTAAGGAATTTTTTGTGTTTTGTTTAGGGAGTCCTTAATTGAGGAAGTTGAAGAAAGAGTAGAAGAATTGCCTTGAGAAGAACTGTGTTACGTAGTTCCAATTGTGCGTGTCCCGCAGAGTTCAGGTAAGCGTTACAGAACGCAAAGCCGTACTGAAACATACTCTGCCTGGACACCATGGGCACTTCAGAGGTTGATCAGTTGGTCCACTTGTTGGGGGAATTGAGAGCTGAAGTTCATGCAGCTCGTTCTGAAACTAATGCTCTAAGGAAAGAATTAGTGGTAAACAGGGACAGAACTGAGGAACTAGCTCGTCAAGTATTACAGTCACAAGCTGGTCAGGTTCCGTTGCCTCTGGGTAATCCACAAGCTTCAGTCCCAACTGCACCACCTGTCCCTGTTCAAGTGGCAGTACCCGGAAATATTCCCTTGGTGCCTCCGGAACGTTTCACTGGAGATCCAAAAAAGTTTGCAGTGTTTCTAAATCAATGTAGGCTACATTTTCTATGCAGACGGGGAGTATTTCCCACAGACCAGTCCAAGGTAGCTTTTGTATTGTCTCACCTTGGTGGTTATGCTGCCGACTGGTCTATTCCTCTTGTCAATAGAGATGACCCTGTGTTGAGAAATTTTCAGGACTTCCAACAAGAACTGGAAAAACATTTTGCTCGCCACACTCAAGGCCAAGCATTAGATAATGAGTTGTTGTCGCTTCGACAGGGAAATCAAGATTTACTAGCATATGTGGCCACCTTCAATAGACTTGTTGCAGAAACCAACTGGCCTTCGGAAAAAAGAACCACCTTGTTTTACCGTGGATTGCGGAGTGAGTTGAAGGATGTTCTAGCACAGGTGGTGAACCCACCTGAAGGTGTTACAGAGTTCATTGACTTGACCATCCAGTTGGATCACCGACTTCAAGATCGAAGAACTGATCGAGCCCGCCCAGAGAGTCGGACATATGTTGTCCGCCCTAATGAATCCATTGGTAGAGCGTCGTCAGAAACTCATGCCGAACCTATGCAACTTGGTGTGATTCGAGGTCCTATCTCGCAGGCAGAAAGGCATAAGTGATGGCAGCAGCAGCTCTGTTTGTATTGCGGAAAGGCTGGTCACTTCCTGAAGGACCGTCCTGTGAACCCTTCAAGAAGACCCCGGGGAGGTATCAGTCAGGATAAGAAAAAGCAGAGTCTGGAAAACTCAAGTGCCCGACAAGCATAGAGGTCAGCTTGTCGAGCGTGAAGAAGGTTTCGGCGACCTCACATTTTGTGTTTCCAATTATCCTATTTAGTCAGGAGTGTCCCACGAAAATATTCGTGCTAAACGCCTATATTGACTGTGGGGCCATTGGCAACTATATGGATTTACACCTGGCGAGCAGATTGGGCATTCCTTTAACCGAAAAGTTGGAACCTGAGAATGTTTCTGGAGTGGATGGCACTCCCCTAGTGTCAGGCCCGGTAAAACAGCACACCAACAACCTCATTATGCTCTGCCAGGAAGAACACAAGGAGGGGATTTCCTTTGACCTTATTCAGGCACCACAATTCCAGATTATCCTAGGAATACCTTGGTTAGAAAGACATAATCCTGTCATTGATTGGCGTGCACGAACTTTGCTGTTTAGCTCCGAATGTCAAGAAACTTGTAATCTAACAGAACATTCACAGGAAATGGAACTACCGAAGAAAACTCCAGAAATCACCTTGGGTCTTATTGGTTCGTTACCTTCAGAATATCAAAGGTTCCCGGATGTTTTCCAGGAGGAGAAGCAAGCTGAAATTCTACCCCCTCATAGACCTTATGATTGTCAGATAGATCTGGTTCTGGGAGCTCAACTTCCTTGCCATCGAATTTATGCATTAACGGAAAAGGAAAACCTTCATCTGAAAACATATCTTGACCAGTACTTGGCTAATGGATTTATTAGACCATCCAAGTCTCCAGCCGCATCACCTCTGTTCTTTGTGCCCAAGAAGGAAGGAAGTTTAAGAACATGCATTGATTATAGAGCCTTGAATCAAATTACAATAAAGAATCAATACCCCTTGCCTCTGATTTCTACACTGCTGGACCAAGTGTAAAGAGCCAAGATCTTCACTAAGCTTGACCTTCGAGGGGCATATCATCTCATTCGCATTAAATCTAGAGATGAATGGAAGACAGTCTTTCGCACATGCTATGGACTTTTGGAATAGTAGGTCATACCCTTTGGGCTATGTAATGCTCCAGCAGCGTTTCAGTCCTTCATGAATGACATTTTCCGGTAGCTTCTGGATATCTGTGTAGTGTTTTATGTTGATGACATCCTGATCTTTTCTGCCGATCCTCTGGAGCATGTCAAGCATGTCACTTCTGTACTTCGGATCCTCAAGGAAAATTCCTTATACGTGGAATTGGAGAAATGTCACTTTCACATTTCTGAGGTTGAATTCTTGAGACTCATGTTATCATCACAAGGGGTTAAAATGGACAACAGAAAGGTTGATGCAATTCTATCCTGGCCAGCTCTGACATCTGTCAAAGGAGTCCAAAGTTTTTTGGGATTCGCTAACTTTTACCGACGATTTGTATCAGATTTATTTCAACTGGTCCATCCCATCACATCCTTACTGTGAAAAAACAAGACCTTTACTTGGACAAAAGAGGCCGATTAGGCCTTCCAGAAACTTAAAGAGAAATTCACTGCAGCTCCAGTTCTGCAACATCCTAGGCCGGATCTTCCCTTTGTGGTGGAAACTGATGCATCCAATGTAGCCATGGGCGCAGTCTTATCGCAGCGTGACCCAATCTCTCAAGAATTACACCCAGTGGCCTTTTGGTCTAAAAAGTTCTCCGCTGCTGAATTAAATTATACTGTCACTGATAAGGAGTTGTTGGCAATAAAATGTGCATTGAAGGAATGGAGGCATTTTTTGCTTGGGGCTAGACACACTGTCACCATATTCACGGATCACCGGAATTTGCAATATTTACGTTCTGCAAAAGCACAATCTTCACGACAGTTAAGATGGGCCCTCTTTTTTGCAGAGTACGACTTTGTTATCACATTCCGGCCAGGTATCCGCAATGGAAAGGCTGACGCCCTGTCCAGAATTGGTAAAGGAGAAGAAGCTTACATTGCTACAACTCCGGTGGAAATAATTTCTGTTGAAAAAGTGCTTGGAGTCATGAACGTCACAGATTCATTGTTTGAAGAAATGAGAGTTGAAATCAAAGCAAATATCAGCACTGCAGAATTACAAAAATGGGAATCTGAGAAAGAACAGTGTTATGTACAGGACAGTTTGCCTTTTTATAAAGGGCGACTATTCTTACCAACTCAAAGGTTACGAGAACTAGTGACTGCGGATTGCCACAATGCTCTGATGGAAGGACATCCTGGAGTTACCAAAACCTTGGAAAGGGTCAAGAGATTTTATTGGTGGCCAACTTGGCGAAAGGATGTGATTCAATTTATCAAGACCTGCAGGGTTTGTGCTCAAAACAAATAGCAGAAAATGAAACCTGCCTGTCTTCTTAAACCATTGGATGCGCCACCTCTTCCTTGGCATACTCTCTCTCTAGATTGTATTACGGACTTACCCAAAAGCAACGCATTCGACACCATCCTGGTGGTGGTGGACCTTTTTTCTAAGATGGCGCATTTTGTGGCCTTGAAAGGTTTACCAACAGCATCAGCCCTGGCTAAAGTATGTTTAGAAAACATTGTAAGGTTGCATGGCTTTCCTTCCATTGTAGTGTCTGATCGGGGAAGTCAATTTGTCTCTGAATTCTGTAAAAGATGTTGCAAGATGGCTAAGATTGAGGTGCGTTTGTCCACGAGTTACCATCCACAGACTGATGGGCAAACCGAACGCACAAACCAAACATTGCAACAATATCTCAGGTGCATGCTTCATCAGACCGAAGACTCTTGGCTAAAGATCTTGTGGGTTGCTGAATACGCCTACAATAATTCAGTACATTCCTCTACTGGATTAAGTCAATTTTTCACCTTACATGGTCGGCATCCACGAACCTCTGCCCATGATCCACCAGAAGCTTTGGAAATGCCAGCAGTAAAGACTCTGCACGACAATATCACTACCGCTGTACTCCAAGCAAGAAAACAGTTATACTTGGCAAAAAATGCTCAGAAGAAGTTTGCTGATCTTAAGCGAAGAAACTCCCTGGAATACAAGGTGGGGGATTCAATGTGGTTGGCTACAAGGAATCTGATGTTGAGAGGATCTAGGACATTTCTTCCAAGATTTTTGGGTCCTTTTCTTGTAGAAAAGGTCATCAACCCAGTGGCTATGAAATTGACGCTCCCCAAGCACATGAAGATTCATCCAGTGTTCCATGTGTCCTTGTTGAAGGCAGTGAGTCTAAATACTCAAATCCAAGATCCCCCTACTCCGGTAATTGTAGAAAAGAACCAGCCAGAGTATCAAGTAAGGCCATTTTGGATTCTAAGGTTGTTCGCAGAAAGCTGTATTATTTGGTAGACTGGAAGGGGTATGGGCCGCAGGATAGAACTTGGGAACCCCTTGAAAACATTCACGCACCCTGGTTAATCAAATCCTTCCATCTGAATAACTCTAGCAAGCCAGGAAAGGATGGTGTTAGTATAGGGGGGGACCTTGGGGGGGAATACTGTCATGATCACAGAAAAGGTTCCTTTAGTTGCCTCTAAAAAGAATTGGTCTTCAGTTTACCATTCTTGAATTTTGGGAAAAAAAACTCAGTGCAATGGAAGGCATAGGTAGCTACTTCCTGACTCCTAACATGGCTGCCTATGTTATTCTGGGTTGTGAGCAGTATCAGTCTAGTCGTTGCCTCTCTGCTCTTATTTAAGCCCCTCCCCTCGAGCGTTCCCTGCTTCGCGTTACACTCGTCAGCTAATGCTTCCCGCTTCTTTGTCCACAGTTCTATTTACTGAATTTTAGAGCCACTAGTTTTGTTCCCTTAATCCCTTCATAGCATTCCTTGCCCTTTTGCAGCCTGTTATTCATTTTGCAGTTTCCCAGTCAACTTCTGTTTTCCCTGTCACAGAGCTCTCCACCTTCGTTGTGTGATTCCAGTCAGAGGCTCCCTCTGCAAGTATCTGCTTCCTCATTGTGTTTGAAGTGTATTGATGCTTACTTCATTGGTGTCACTTTGTTGCAAATTTGTTGCCGTTCACTAGTTGCGAAGTGCATGGTGTGCGCACGTTGAACGGAGCTCGTTTCATGCTCCTCATGTTACGAGCGGGTTTCTGAGGTAAACCTAGTAATATTTGAAACGTGTTTTAAACGCATGGTGCTCTGCAGTTTCTCTCACTCTGTATATATATATATTAGCACTAGAGTTACCGTTCTCTTCGAACGGAGCTTGTTCCCGCTCCTCATAGTAAGAGAGTGCTTTCCTGGAGTAAACTGTTTTATGGTTTTGGCGCGTATATACACGCTTGGCACCACAGTTCCATTCATTCCTCATTACCTGTGGGGCTCCACAGGGGGTTTGGTCAGATTGCTACCTATCATTTCCTATTTACTCACTGGACTGTTTGCCATGGGTTGGTTGTGCTTGTTAACTCACATTACACTTACTCCTGTCATTCATTCACACCTCCCAAGTTCTATATTCTTAGTGTTGGGCTTTCACCATCATATTTGGGGTCTTCAAGGGAATCATTGTTCCTAATTAGATTTTCTTGGTATTCCCTTTTGGGGCAGTCATTGCTGCACTCCCTGCAATTCTAGAATACCTATTGAAGCTCTCCTCCCCATGCCCCTAGTACTCAACCCGGAATTCCCCTCTGCAGAACAAGAGCCCCTGCACAGATGCAGAATGAAGAGATCGCCCCAAAAATAATCAAGGTAAAAAGGGATAACTGAAGGAGTGTGCTCGCACTCATAAACTGTTGTAGAAATTCTAGCTGATTATCAGACAGTAGGTCCAGCTATATCCTATGGAAATTTGTGTGTTTTGTTTAGGGAGTCCTTAATTGAGGAAATTGAAGAAAGAGTAGAAGAATCGCCTTGAGAAGAACTGTGTTACGTAGTTCCAATTGTGAGTGTCCCCGCAGATGTCAGGTAAGTGTTACATGGGCTAACTGTAGGAACTGTTGTCTGCATTCCAGAGGCACTACAAGTCTTCTGTAGCCCCCTGGAATAGACTCAGTAGGTTCACTGTAGAAGAGGCCATCTTCCCAGTACAACCTATGCTTCCCTGGCTCTTGCCCTTCCAGCTTGGAAGCTGCCTGTTGACGAAGACCTTCAAGAGTAGGACACTCTCTTTGACCTCTGCTGAAGTCTGCCCTGCAGGGTCCACCTTCTGCCAGTAAAGACTGCAGCTCAGGATGTTCTGCAGGCTCCAGATCTCCAACAGGAGCAAGGTCCACTTCCAGCTCTGATTCCTCAGCAGCTGATTCAAGCACACTAGGTTGTTCCTCACACTCAGCCTCAGCTGGTGGAGGACTAACTGGTGTGACTTTGGACAGTCCTCTCGGGGATGTCCTTGTTGGTAGCACAGGTGTGCTGGCTGACTTCTTCTTTGAGGTTTTAAGTTTCCCCTTTTCCTCTTTTTGCTTAGAAATGGCAGTCAGTAAGTCATTTGGACTGGGGGTTATAGTTTCCTCTATAGGTTCCCCTTGAGAGCCTTTTAAGGTACTCCCTCTGGCCTTCCTTGTCTGCTCCTGTTTTCTTTTTCTGGAAGGTCTGGGGGTGATTTATACAACTCCAAGAGTTTTTAAGTCATTCCCCACAGGACTCTTCCAGGTACTTCACTCTGCACCCTTACAGGTATCTTGACAGTCATGTCATTGCACTGGATGAGAGCTGGTAACTGTGGAATCATTTGGACAAAGCCTCCAGCAAGCTTAGTTAGGTATTTAGGTTCCTAAGCAACATTCCCTACCTTGAAAAAAGATTCATCAACTACAGTAATGCTGGCCCCAGTGTCTCTGATGGCATGGGTCTCCTGACCATTCACAAGAACACTGTCTTTGTAATACTCTTTAGTATTGTCTGGAATGGAATTGTATACATCTAAGTTCTACTGTTACCACAGACCCAGGGATAGTAAAGAAACGCTGGCTGAAACTTTCATGGGTTCCTCAGCCAGTAAGTGAAGTTTTCCACTTGCCATTGGTACTTCATCCTCTGGGGAGAAGGCTAAGGAGACAGTGTGGATCCCTGAAGGTTTACTCTTACATCTGGGATCCCCTTTCACATGGTCAGTTGACCCACAATCATAACATTTTCCAAATGTCTTTATGAATGGGGGTTTGTTCTGACCTCCTTCTGGTTTGGCACCAGGAGGTACACTAGCCTGATTCGGTTTCCCTTGTTGCTTACCCTTGTTATGTTTGGAGCCCTCTTTTGGAGTGGAGGTATTGGAATTCTCTTTGGTATCTTTCTTGTGCTGCTTCCCCTCATCCTTCTTCTGAGTTACCCCAGAATACTTGTGAGTAGCCCTGTTGGCAACCCACAAGTCAGCAGACTTTGCTAACTACTTTGGATCAATTTTCTTAGAGGCAGCCAAGTGCTGTCTCAGCTCAGGAGTGCAGGCATCATAAATAGATTCCAACATAAACAGATTTCTCATACCTTCATAAGTGTTAACTCTGTAACCCTTACCCTATCCATCTAAGTTTTTCAAACATTCAGTCACCCAGGTAGCCCAAGGAGTACTATCATGCTTTTTGAGGGTTCTAAACCTCTTAAGATACTGAGAAGGGGTCTTCCCAAATCTAGCTATCAAAGGTAGCTTGACAGTTTCATACTCCTTTCTGTCTATATCCCCCTACTCCATTACCACTTCAGTTGCAACAGGGGTAGCCTAGAAAAAAGCCAAGGAATCAGTTGATTCTCTGTAATGTCTTGAATCCCATGGGTATATACAAAAGCAGCCAACCAATCCAAAATATAAAGCTTAACCTCATACATACTGCATTTTGGGCATGCAGGGCCTCTTAGGACTGGAAGACCTAGAGGACTCTAGGAGAGAACCAGTTTCAAGAGAAAACATTTTCATTTCTAGTGCATGATTCAACTCCATTTCTCTGAGTTAAGTTCTTGATGTTTGCTTTCAGTTTGTGCATGGATTCTTTTAAATTCAAACTAAAGTCTCATTCTTTCCAAAGAAACAAATTCACAACTTAGTGTTGGACCTGATGGGGTCCCTGTGGTCAAAGGTTAAGGCCTATGAGCAGGTAGAGTTAAGACAGGGCCTACATTGGAGACTCTTCTGCCTCATCTAACTCATCCATAACATTAGAGCTGGGCTCTGACATATTATCATCCTCATCAACATTTTCCACATTTGCTGCAGGAGTAGGTGTTTCAGACCGACTCCTCAGACTTTGGTTTTCCAACAACGTTTCTATCAATTCAACCTTTCTGCCTTTTACAGTGAGATTCCTAGCTTTACACATATCTCTCAATTGATCAACTGTTAAAGTGACAAGGGTCTCCTGGCTGTAGCTTTCCATATCAGTCATGATAAAACAATTGCTCCTCTAGTGTTGCTTAGCCTTGTGAGGGTTATTTGAACAAAGGTAACAGTAGCACTCTAAATGTAACAAGTATACTTTATCCTCACCACTGTACAACAGTGTTAGGCAGAATCACACACATTACCCTTTGGGAACACTACATGCAATTAAGACTACAAGTGTCAGTACAATTTCAGCTTTGGTACAAGCCTGTACTACACAGTTATGTGGTAGCAGTGGCTGAGCAGGCAGACTTATCTCAAGAGTTGAGTGAGTAATAGAACAAGTTACACAAAGGACCAACAAATACAGTGGTTCAAACAAACAGTCAAGGTTTCTTGGTAAAAGAATATACATTTATTTACACAGTCAGTTTGAAAACATTACAATAGCAAGCGCAGCTCAATATCATATACTAATATACCACAAATACACAACCAATAAATTACTGAACAAATTCAGCTCCCCTGAAGTGGGAGCAGAATGGCACTTCAGATACTTTTAAAAGGGGTAAAAAGACAAGGTTATAAGAATCAACAGAACAAATACTTCCATAGGCAGGGCAAAGGGTTTCAGTTCACTACAACCAGCAATTCAATTCAATAGGCCTAGGCCAAAGTCAATGGTTCATAGTCTTGTATAGGATAGCACAGTTCTGGTAGTAAATGGTTAAGTCTTTGCCACAGATCTTAGGAGAATTTGACTAGGCGAAAAGTTTGACGAATATTTACGGAAGGACAAGCCTTCAAAGTCGGGAAAGTTTCGCAAACTTTCTCTGTGGCCGAAAAGATTTCTGAACCGTGTTTGCACAGTACCTTTAATGTGAAGAAGAGCTGTAGCTGAGGCTGTTGTTCCTGGCAGTTCGAGCAGATCTCGCTGTTCCTGAGCTTCAGTTGTGGGGGCATGAAAGAGGATGTCGGGAGGTTCCTGCACTGCCCAGCGATGAGGCCACAAGCTTGGCAAAACCTTGGTTTAAGGTGTGAGTGCCTTAAAGTCCATGAGCTGGTTTCCTTCACCCTACCTATACGGTTTTCAACAGCAATCTGAAGAAAATTTGACCAGGATGGGGACAGTGTCCAGGTGGCTTACAAGTTGGTAGTTCCCACCCAACTCAAGGGAAGAAGTTAACCTTGAAAGGCTTCTCTGTCGATGGAGTTTCAGGCAATTCGGACCTGCAGCAGGGCTTCACCGGTCGTCCAGGAGTTGCAGCAATCCTCTGCCTTCAGCTCATCTTCGGTTCTTTCGTTCCAGTGGTCGACTCTGCTTTCCAAGTCCCAGAGATCTGCTTTTAAACAGTTTTCCGCCATTGATTCCAGCCTGGCTGTCACTCACAAAGCAAGGTGGCTGTACCTTTCCGGACAGCCAGCCGTCCAATCATGCCAGAGTGGATTCAGATCTCCTAGCAGACTAAGCACAGGGAGTTTCGGGCTCTTACCTCACATCCTGTCCATCCCAGACACTCAGGCGCCAGTGGAGGGCTTCAGCACTGAAGCCTGCCAAAGGCCAACGAACAAAGGGACCAAACCTGGTTTGGCGTGCAGAGACAAACACAAGAAGGACCTTTCCTAAAAGAAATGGTGAAAAAAGTTGACCAGAGTTTGTTTTTACAGATAGGTCTTGGGCGTCATATTGAAAAACATGGCTGAACCGATTTTTAGCTACCGTTGTCCGCGGTCGGGAAAAATCATGGTAGTTTGATCTAAACCACTGCCACCAGCCATTTAAATTAGGAATGGGCAACATTTGACTGTTACATGAGTGTTTTGACTCAGGGGAAGCTAGGCCATCCCTCCAGCACTCTATAGGAAGATACTGTGTGCTGGGTTTGTACATTTAAAAAGACTAGTAAAGTCAATTTAACTTTACATGCTCTGGAAGACAGTAGTCAGTCCCAGAGAATGTATTTAAACCTTGGGAAGTCTAAAAGACATCTCTGTGCCACTGCACTGAAGGTGCAGCGTGACACAAAGAAAAAGATGATGCCTATGGAGTTGTGTTAAAACTCCATAACCAAAGAACACCAAAGTAAAACACACGTCAAAATACATGGGAGTGTGGGAAAAAAGGCTCACACTCTTCCCAGGTAAAAAATCAAATCATAGAAATCCAGCAAAGTTGCTGGGGGTCTCAAAAGGTACAGGAAATTACCACATTTTGAGAATTCTCCCTAACACCAGGTGTCCGCCGGACATGGGTGGGCTCCCGTACTAATTAAGGTACGTCATCACTTTGCAGACATGCCAGACAGGCGCGATGTTCACAGATCCCCGGAGATGAGATGTGCATGCGTCCAGGTGTCTGCCGGACATGGGTGTGGTCTCCAAACTAATGAAGATACGGCACCAATTTTTTTCGGACATGCTGGACAGGGGTCGTGTTCGCAGGACCCAGGGGATGAGATACGCAGGTGTCCATTGGACAGGTGTAGGCTCACCGAACTAATTAAAGGTGCATCACAACTTTGCGGACATACGGACAGGCGTGGTGTCCTACGGACACCTCCATGTTGAATGCGGACAGGCTGGACAGGTGCAGGGTCCGTAGGCCACCCCCATTTTGCTTAATTGTGGACATCCCGGACAGTCATGCGCTCTGCTGACTATTAACAGGGTTTTTCAAAAGGAAAACTCACACACACAGCAACAGCATACATATAAAACGTTATTTAAACACATTGGGCCTCATTACACGGATGGTGGTATGTATTTAACGTTACCGGTAATGGAATACTGGTAACGTTAAATGCACATGCGGATTACGACCTGGCTCACCTCCATTAGCGGCACCGCTAATTACGGTGCCACTAATAGCGGTCAGTCCGCGTGCGCGCGACTCGCCAACCCGTAAATAACGACATGCCGCTAATAGCACACCATCACAAGGCCAGTGCACACGGCAATAGCGCCATGGTAAATACCCCAAAACCCCTTACCGGCATGGCGGCAATACCGCCATCGCGAACCACCCGTTAAAAGAACTAAGAAGTGTCAACACCTGCCACAGGTGGCCAAAATCAGCACAGGTGGAGGCAATGGAGACTGTGGCTGCTCAAAAGAAGCACACCACACCCCTTCCCATACCTCTTCCCACACCAAGATGGTTCCAATACTGGCAGCATTACATGGCCTGGAGGACCTGATTGCAGCGCTGCTGCTACAACAACAGGCTGCACAGAGGAGAGGCAGGAGGAGGGCCAGACAGGCACAGCAAGCACCACCACACCACCTAATCATACCACAGAGGCACCCACCAATTCCCCGGATCAGAGCCAGTCCATTTAACCTAACACCTGAGCAGATACACACCCTGGACCGTCTGGACCGGGACACCATCACCAGCATCGTGGACATGATACACAACGACATTGTGAGCCTCATAGATATCCAAACTGCCATCCCCCCTCTACTCAAGGTGGTGACAGTGCTCCACTTCCTGGCCACAGGAACCTACCAGCATACAGTGGGGCAGATGCATGGCATCTCCCAACCAGTATTCTCACGCATACTGAACCAGGTACTCGATGCCCTCCTGAAGCATGCACCCGAACACATATCCATGCCACGGACTACCCAGGAGATTGCAAACACCAAAGTTGGCTTCTATTCACTGGCAGGCATCCCAAGTTGCATTGGGGCCATCGACTGTACACATGTGGAATTGGTCGTCCCACATCACAATGAAGTAGTCTACCGAAACAGGAAGCAATTCCACTCCATCAATGTCCAAATGGTATGTGACGCAAACAAGATAATCACACATTGCTATGCCCGATTTCCAGGATCTACCCATGATTCCATGGTCCTGCGGAACTTAACTATCCCCCGCTACATGGGGCGACAAATGGGACAACGTTCGTGGCTACTTGGTGAGTTCCATGCTAAGCACATGGCAGTGTGATTGGGGGAGGATAGATAGATACTCCAACTGGGTGTGCATTGTGGGGGGGATAGATAGATACTCCAACTGGGTGTGCATTGGGGGGGATAGATAGATACTCCAACTGGGTGTGCATTGGGGGGGGATAGATAGATACTCCAACTGGGTGTAGCCTGTAGTCCGTCGCCCAAATGCACGTACAGATGTACGCCAATGGGCATCTGTGAGGGCAGCAACTTACTTGGGATGAACGGACATGCAAGTATATGCCACACGACAGAGCTGACAACCCAAATCTGGTGACATCAAACATCAATCCTCATCCACATTGCACGACACTCCACGCCACGAAATACACAAATGTCATCCATGCCACCAACATAGTCATGCAGCATTCCTATAGCACAACATAAACAATGCATTGTGCCCTTGGATGCATGCAAAGGTATACCTCCTAGCTATGGCAATGCACCACAAACCCATGGCACCACTGAAGCGTTGCCTCTCAGCATGGCAACAGCAATATCGGAAGGACAGTACACCACCAGTGTGATACCAAATGTGCCTGCCCACAGGGACACCAATGACCTGGCCTCACCCAGGACATGGCAGTCACTGTTGGAGGCATCCATGGGGCATGTCTACTTGCATGTTTGTGCTCACCTTTGCACAAAGCAGTCACACAGACCATATTCATTGATGCAGTTGAATGTGTACATGAATCAAAATGATAGGCCAAAGTATGTGACATGAACAGGCCATACATGCGTCAAAAAGTAACAGGAACCCATTCCTCCCCCCATGTAGGTGATACCGGCTATCCCCTGAAGAGGTGGCTCCTCACACCTGTACGGAACCCACAGAACAGGCACGAAGAAGAATACAATCATGCACATACCCGTACCCGCCTCGTCATCGAGCAGACTTTCGGACTGCTGAAGTCACAGCTTAGGTGCATTAGCAGGTCTGGTGGCGCCCTCCTGTATGGCCATGAGAAGGTTGCAAAGATCACCACGGCATGTGTCATGCTGCACAATATGTGTATGAGACAGAATGTGCCACTGCCCCCTGACGTTGAAATGGAGGCACCTGATGAGGATGATGACGGGGATGAGGATGGAGGTGAAGGGGATGCAGGTCATGCAAGAGGGGATGGCCAGGAGGGACGTGCTGTGAGACAGCATTTGATTAACCAAATATTCTGAGTGACATGTAGTCATACTATCACCTGTATGTGGCTGGTGATGCACTGGTGTCTGTTTGTTAGCTCACAATGGACATTGCCGTCAATAAATTGATCACACACAATGAAGGAGTCAAGGCCTGTGTTTTGCTCAAACAACAGTGTATTAATGAACAGAAAAAGGAAAATGTGCAAGGCCCCAACCATCCCGCCACCCTTCCCCCCCACAACTGTCCCATCACACCCTTCCCCCCACCCTCCACAACTGTCCCATCACACCCTTCCCCCCACCCCCCACAACTGTCCCATCACACCCTTCCCCCCATCCCCCACCCCCCACAACTGTCCCATCACACCCTTCCCCCCACCCCCCACAACTGTCCCATCACACCCTTCCCCCCACCCCCCACAACTGTCCCATCACACCCTCCCCCCCCAACTGTCCCTCATGAGTCTCAAACAATGTATGTGTCCAGGCATGCACAGAGGTCAATGGACATTCACGCCCTATTGTTCATTGCCGGGGCCAGCATTTGGGGCTGGCTGGAGGTGCGCCTGGTGGTGCGTGTAGAGCGTCTGATTGGGCTTGCCGCAAACTGGTTGGTGGAAGAGGTGGCAGACTGTCCTGATGAAAATTGGCGCTCCATAGCATCTGCGATGCGTGTTAGCACCTCCTGGACGCGTATCAGCTCCCCACACAATCTGTCTGTGCACGACTCCATTCCCTCCCTGGAGTGCCTGGATGTCTCCCCGAGGTCAGCCCTGAGACGGGCAACCTCCTCCACATGTTGACCTACGAGGTCTGTGAGAGCCTGCTGGTGCTGGATGACGCTGGCCAGGTCAGGGGAAGTGGCGGCCTGTGGTGGTGTGTCTGCTGCGCATCCTGATGCTGGCTGGTGTGCAGATGCCACCTCTGTGGGGCTACTGAAGGCCTCCATAGAGTCATGAACGGTGACGTGCGAGCAAGGTGTGTGTAGGGGTGATTGGTCAGGGGTTACAGCAGGGCTTGGGGTGTGCATCGGCAGATCGATTTCCGTGGGCTCATCCACGTCGGACAATGGGGCAATAGCTGCTGCCTCCCCTGCCGAACTGGCAGCAGCTGAGGGTGGACCCTCAGTGGCGGTGATTTGGGGGGGGGAGTGGACCTCCAAAGGCGGGGCAGTAGGGTTTTGCGTGGCACTGGCAGTGGCGCGCAGGAGTTGTTTTGGGCACTGCAATAGGGGCCCTGGCCTTTTTCCACCTGATGTTGTTGGTGCGTCCTCGCTGGGCTGTGGCCTTTTCTTCTTTTGCGCAGGGGTGCCTGGGGTGCTCCCTCGCTGTCTGTATGCGACCCTGTCGGGGACAAGAAGGGGGATGTCATTGGTTATGGTCGCATGTACTCAATGCAGGCTACATCATGAATTAATTTGGTGCTGTTTGAACTTCATTGTGGATGAAGCAGGTGAGGTGTCATTTCAGTGCCTCATCCATGCAGTGTTGTGTGTGGCACTTGGCTCTGTTGATGTATGCATGTGTGTGTGGTGGGGTCTGGCGCTGACATGCGCAGGGTGGGATGCATGTGTGGATGCCGGGCCATCCATGCAGTGATCCAGGGCTGCCATTTGTGGGGACTTGTACATTCACATTGCATGCTTGCATCAGTGCACTTACCTCCATCAGAAGTGTCCGGCACGCCGTGCTCCATCCTCCCGACTCCCTCATAACATTCTACCCCGATGAGGTTTGCACATGTTTCCTCCCACTCCTTCAGCTTGATCGGTGACCCTGATCCTCCAGCGGTGGCAGTCTTGTGGTTCTCGGCCAGGATCATCCTGACCCGGAGTCTCAGGTCGTCCCATCGTTTTCTGCACTCGCGTACAATGCGCGTGCTGGTGCCTACAGCACTCACTTTTGTTGCCACTTCAGCCCAGATTGATTTCTTCTTTAGGAGGGTCTCCCGCCGCATGTCATTTGCGAAGACCACTTCTGCATTGTCCGCTAAGGTTTGAGTCAGCATCACTAACTCCTCGGTGGAGAACTTCTCCTTTCACTGGCAGTTTGTTGTTTTTTTTAATGCCTTGGGCATGGTGACAGTGTAGCATTGGGTCTCTGGCAGCAAGGTAACACGAACAGGTCCAGGGGGCATAGGATGGCAATGGATTGTGTTTTTAAAGATGGACGCCGTGCTCTTTCCCGTTCCTGTGCGATGATGCTATTTCCGGTTCCGGTATTTAACCGTCACCGCTATTAGCGGTGGCCGCTATTTGCACGATGCGTCAAGGCGGAGTCGCTATCTGCACTGTCGTGGAAGGCGGTAAGTGACTTTTGGGGGAGATTAGCGGCAAGGCTGGAGGGGCATTACCGGCATGGCGCAAAGCTTGTGTCCGCGTACTCGTAATGGTACGCTATTAGCGCACTCCTATGAGGGCGGACACGTTAAGGGCGCCATGCCGGTTATTTGCGGATTTTACCGCACAACGTGTAATGAGGCCCATTATCTCCTCTACAATATGTATTTTACTCTAGTGGAGTTATTGGGCCTCATTACAAGGCTGGAGGTAGCCATGGCGCTATTAGCCCCATGGCTGCCTCCAAACCCGTTCCGACTCCGCCCTGGTGAATGGAGCAATTACCGGTCCATTTCAAGGTTGGCGGGACCAGTAATTCCCCATTCACCAGGGCCCTTCCCCATTCCCATTTGAGCCCCCATAGGGCCCAATGGGAATGGGGAAGGCGCTAATAACAGTACCGCAAATTGCGGTACCGTTATTAGCTCTAGAGTCCCTTTGCGGGTCCCGTCCTTAACGCCTGAAAAAAACAGACGTTGAGGAAGGACCCGCAAAGGGAACTCGTAGTAGGGTGGTAAGGGATTACTGGCACCGGTGCCCTTACCAGTGCCGGTAATCCCTTACCGCCCACCTCGTAATGAGGCCCATTGTCTAGCAAATGGTAATTACATGCAGTGGACGCCAATGATTGCGTGCAATTTAAGTCTCTCTCAAAGGGGAGTAGAACAGTGAAGAGTAAAGCAACACAAAATTGCCTTAATTCTTCCCTTTTGCATTCAACTTTGAGAGCTTAAGGATGCTGCCTACAAATGATGGTTTACAGGCAGTGGGGGTCATTCTGAGGTTGGGGGCAAGGAAAAAACGATGCCGGTACTGGCATCGCTCACCACTACGGGCTATTCTGACCAAACAGACCGCTACTAACGGCACCGTAAAGTACGATGCCGTAAATAGCGGTCTAGGGGCGCACGCGCGACGCACAATGCCGATGTTAGCGGCATGCCGTAAACCGGAGCTGATCCCAAGCAATGCGGACATGAAAATAACGGCCTCCTGAAGCCCGAAAAGTACCAACAACAACAGCAACAACAACAACCACAGCCCCCACCACAGAGGATACACAGGAGGAGAAGGAGGGTGAGACAGGCCCAGCATGCCCCACCAGTGCAGCCATCATTACCACGCCGGCAGCCCCCAATCCCTCGCATCAGAGCCATCCCCTTCAACCTAACACCAGAGAAGATCCACACCCTGTACCGGCTTGACGGGACACCATCACCACCATAGTGGACCTGATACACGATGATATAGTGAGCCTCATAGAAATACGCACCGCCATCCCCCCTCTACTGAAGGTAGTGTCTGTGCTCCACTTCCTCGCCACAGGCACCTACCAGCACACAGTGGGGCACATGCATAGCATATCACAACCTTTATTTTCCCTGATACTGAACCAATTGCTGGATGCCCTCCACAAGCACACAAGGGACTACATATCCCTACCATGAACTCCCCAGGGGATATTCTATACAAAAGTTGCCTTCCATGCACTGGCAGGCATGCTAAATTGTATAGGTGCCCTTGACTGCACCCACGTGGAGTTGGTGGTCCCGCATGCCATGGAGGTGGCGTATCACAACCGCAAGCAATAACACTCCATTAACGTGGAGATGGTATGCAACTCCAAGGATAGGTGTTTATTCCCACTACTTCGGGTGACATCCTCAGTGTCATATAGTTGAGTGCTTTCCAAGCGCTCATCTTCCCTCTCTCCTTGGGGTATTTGGTCTAGTCCCATTTCATCATATATTTTATCGATCGTTTCTCGATCATCACACATTGCTGTGCCCGATATCCAGGATCAACTCATGACTCTGTGGTCCTGCAGAACTCCACGCTACCACGCTACATGGAGCGACGTGCTGGACGACGTGCCTGGCTGCTTGGTGAGTTGGCTGACTGGGCCATGGCAATGCATTGTGGTTGTGAGGTGGGTGCCTGCATACTCCATCTGGGTGGGAAGGGGGGGGTGGGATGCATACTCCACCTGGGTGGAAATGTTGGCGCCAGTGCACGATGTGCACCTCACCGAACACTGTGCCCCAGAGCTAGTGAAACGGCACATGACTACCAAATCCCACAGTGATGAAGGCCGACACCTAACACTACGTGACAAACAGGTAACCAGGCCACATCCCACAACACATGCACCACTCATCGGCGGCCCTCACACACCGTAAGGGCATCCTGCACTATGCACTGCATATGCACTATGTCACTGCCTCCAGCATATCACCACACAGGACAGTCATCCCTCGGAGTTCAATGAACTCAGCCTAACAGGGATACCACAGCGTGTCACTGGTACGGCACTCCCATAGGAGTGCACCAAGTTACCATGGTACTGATCAGTGCAGAATTAGGAATATGCTACTGACAACAGCCAATACTCCCTACTACTAAATCGCACAGAACACAACACATCAATGATTTCACTCCAACACTGCTGCATGCCTATACAATGCATGTGCAACAAGACGTGAGTGCACACCATAACCCATCCTGAAGATGCTACCCCCTCCATCATTCCATTGTACAGGACACATAGCGGGGCCAGAAATGGGGGCAATGCATACAGGGACATGTGTGTATGGGCACAAATCACCTACTGCCATGTAAGACTAGTACAGTCGTCCGCCATGAATGGACAAACACTTACCTTCATTCCCCTCTCATGCAGGTGATGGTGGCTATCCCTTGAAGCCATGGCTCATGACCCGTGTCCGGAACCCACAGAACAGGCACGAGGAGGACTACAATCGTTCCCATACACGTGTGGTCATTGAGCAGACCTTTGGCCTGTTGAAGGGACAATTCCGTTGCCTCAGCCGGTCGGGTGGGGCACTTCTCTACAGCCATGAGAAGGTGTCCAAGATCCCCATGGCATGTGTAATGCTGCACAATATGTACATCCGTTGGAACATACCCTTGCCCCCTGACATGGGACTGCTACCACCTGATGATGATGAAGGGGAGGAGGAGGAAGAAGTGGCAGGACAGCATCACGGTGCCGATGCACAGGAGGGACGTGCCGTGCGGCAATCATTGATTGGACAATATTTCTGACACACAAGTCAGCAGAGGGTGTGAGGTTGTCAGGACATCGGGCACTGGGTGTGGGGATACATGTACACTATGCACTGTGCAACATTAGATGACACATGCACAATGATGAATGTCCACTCTGGTTTCTTTGATGAACAACCTGTGTATTGAATTAGAAGGTACAAATGTGAAAACAAAACCTCCACCACCCTCCACCCTCCCCCTCCCCCTCCCCCCACAAACTCCCAAACACACCCTCAACCCCCTCTGCCTCCCCCCACAACTCCCAAACACACCCTCACCCCCCTCCCCCTGCCCCACAACTCCCAAACACACCCTCACCTGCCTCCCCTTCCCCAACAACTCCCAAACACACCCTCACCCCCCTCCCCCTCACACCACAACAACCCCACACTAGTCCCATAAGGACTTCATAGGCCACATGTGTATGTCAGCATTGTCACTGTGCGTTCCCAGAGCCAGGGGATCCATGTCCTGGCGTCGCAATGTACATTGTGAGTGATGGAGCTGTCTGGTCTGGTTGGAGGAGCATTAAGAAGGTGGGTCCTCCTGCTGGGGCTGTCGTGCAGGAGGTGCAGCCTCCAGGGCATTTGCTATCCGGCCAAGGACCTTGCAGAGCCAGTTTGTGCTGGCTGTAATGACCTCCCCCAGTGCCCGCAGTTCATTCCGCCACTCCTCCCTGGCCTGACGATTGTCTTGCATGAACTCATTTATGAGCCCTGTGAGCTGCTGAGCACACTCTGCATCAATGGCTGATGCGGTTGATGTGGTTGGCCCGCTGGGAATTGGGCTCACATGTCTTTCTGGTGTCTCACCAATGGACCTGGCCACAGGACTGCCATGTTCCAGTGTTGGTCCTTACCCCGTAAACCCAGGTGTATCACTCTATGAGGTCTCTATGAGTCTCTATGAGACTGTATGAGACCTGGGGGTTGGTTTGGCCATCAGGGGTGTGGACATTCTCATAAGTGTCCTCCTTAGTTGCTCCGCATATGGATGAGGGGCTGTCCGGAACATCGAGGGGGCACGTGGCTGCAATCTCCCCAGCCACACTAGACTCCTCAGAGTTCGGCGTAGGGCAGGTCTGCCACCAGTGCTGGGTGGGGTAGGGATGGGGGTTGTGCACCCTCCACGGCCTTGCTGGAGGCAGTGGTGTGGCTTGTGGTGTTTTCCTGCTCGCAGATAGACGGCGGGCCCTGACTTGGCCCCTGGAGGTGCAGGGCCGGTTGCTTGCCTGGTCCTTGCTGTCATGCTCGCTGCCTGTGGGGGTGGAAGAGAGGGACGGCATGAGTGATGATTAGAGAGTCAGCATTTGGACATGCCTACAATATCACAATCAGATTCTAGTGGGTTGTAGGCATTTGGGTGGTGAACGGCACATTGATCTATGCTTGGATGGTAAATGCATGCATATGTCTGTGTCACTCATGTTGGCCGGGTACTGTGCTGGCTCTCATGCACACTGTTTACATCAACTGCCCTGTGTGCCTCACGGAATGGGCCTCTTCGTGTGGTATGTGCCATATGGGTTACAGCCTTGCACCTGGCACTAGCCTGGGTCTCACTTGTTTCAGCATGATTTAAAGGGGGGGTTTGCCCAACCATGCTGTGACACCTTGCACAGTCCTTAGCAGTGACTTCCATTACAAATGCGTTGGCAGTATTGTCTTTGGACACTCACCTCCATCGGCCGATGACGTTGCCCCGCACTCCATCTCTCCAACCCCTTCAATGGCTTCGGGGCCTATCATGGCCGCACACGTCTCCTCCCACTTCATCAATTTCATGGGGGAACCTGGCCCTCCTCCTGTCTCCAGGGCCTGGCTTCTATTGGCCGAGAGGATGCTACGTACCCTCAGCCGCATGTCGTCCCACCGTTTTCGGCAGTCCTTAGTGGTGCGGGGGGTGTTGCCCACGGTGCTCATCTTCTGTGCTACCATGGCCCAGATCTCCTTTTTTTTAATTACCGCCACCCTCTGCTTGTCACAGCTGAAAACCGTGTCTGAATGCTCGTGGAGAGTATCCACCATCATCTGGAGCTCATCCGGGCTGAAGCGCTCCTTCCTGAGGCGGGCAGCTCCCTTTTTTCGGTGCTTTTGGCATTCCTCCTTGGTGATGGGATGTATCCACAGTGTTGAAAGTTTTTTAGGGGTCCTGTCTGGTGAGGATGACAATGGATTGTGTTTTGAAAGATGGCTGCCGCGCTCCTTCCAGTTCCTGTGCGATGACGCTATTTCCGGTTCTGCAATATAACGGTGACCGTAAATAGCGGTGACCGCTAATTACGGTCACTGCTATTTACGGTCACCGCTAATGCCGCTTTACTCTACGGCGGTAGTGGTATGTATGGTGCGCTTCATGCCGGTAAGAGCTTTTTGGTGCCCTTTTGCGGCATGGCGCTAGGTCCCTTACCGGCATGGCGCAAAGCTCGTGCCCGCGAAGTCGTAATAGGCCACTTTTAGCGGTCTATTGCCAGCTCGGACACGCTATTTGCACCATGCCGGTAATGACCAGTACTTACCTCCAAACACGGACTGAGGCCCAGTGTTTTCTAATGGTTCCTCATGGGATCCGCCTGGTCATTAGAAGGAGCTAAGCTTAGGCATATTTAATTGGAATTTTTGTTTGTATGCCTGCATGAACATCTCATTCAGGCTTAAAGCCTTGTGCTCTTCCATGTTGCTGTCTGTGTTTTGCTCCCTTCATATACCTAAGAACAGCATGAAAAAGCTATTTTACTCTTTAAATGTCTGCACTGTTCCTTATAAAGTGATCCCCATGTGGGTAAATGGTCAGGTAAGTCAACGCCTCAACAGGGATTTACTTAAAAGTAATTAAAAGTAGATTATCTTGATTGTTTCCTTTTCCTCTGCATGTGGTATTGAAAAGAAAAGCAGAGGCTTCCATAACCTTTCCTTAAATACAATGCAGTCATACTTTTCTAAAGCCTACGCCACTTACATGCTTGCTAAGTATTCTTCTTAAGCGTTCGTACAACATTGCTACGGAATGTATTATAATAAAAAGAGAATGTGCTCCTTTTATTTATGCTCGTAGCCGAATTGTTCAGGTGACCTTATTCACTAAGGTGACCTGAGTATTTCATGTGCGGCTGAACTGGAGTGCAACTATGCACTGTCCAGCCTCCTTGCATACATTAGCGCTGGGATCCCCTGCGCCTATTTCAAAAGACACAAGGGGTGGCTGTCATTTCAGGGCATTTAAAAGTGCATCCCGATTGTGAATTTGGGAATGCGGTTTTAAATGCATTGAAAACCCCCCTTATTTGAGAAAATGCACAAAGGGGGAAAAGGGCACATGAATGAGTGCATCTAAAATGCGCTCATTCTGGTGCACTTTGAGAACTGGACTGATACTTTTTGGGTAGAATAGAGTATCTCCTCACTTGCGCCAAAAAAGGTTTTGAGAATCTGGCCCATAATTTTAAATACTATGCCATACGCAAATATCGGTATATGAGAAAATCAAATGTCTAATAAGGTGCACTAGCCCTACATGCCTTTAATTTGTGTCATCATAGGAAATCCCTTCATCTGTTGGAATCAGTGGTAATGCAATCAATGTACACTTTCCGTGATCATTCTTAGGCATGTTCTACATTGATACCATTATGCAGCTTAAGGCATGAAAACCAGTGTTTTTTTTGTTCTGGGTTGAAGTGCCCTGTGGCAATATTCACTTCTGCCCTACAAGAGTACAAGTAGAGGACAAGATGCCTACTCAGCCTTCACACTTCTACAAGACAAGAGTAAACCCAATCATAATGGAAAAACAGGCCCAGCTAAGAGATATACCTCCTTTGACTTTTGTGGTAACATGGGCTGAGGAAAGGCTATACTCTCAAGATGGGTGTGAATGTGAAAGAGTAGCAAAACAAATAGCAAAGTGCATCAGTCCAAAATGAAGGAATGTCCAATCAAGGTTATATCAAGGTTCTATAAATACATACACTTTAATTAAACACCCCATATGCAATAATAGCTAAATAGAAAACACTACAAAACCCAACCCCTGTAGAAAGAACACAGAATTGGCAAAAGATAGAAGAAGGCAGCACTCTGGGTAATTACACAGCAGTGAAAGGCAATCAATAACTACAATGTTCTTTTGAAAAGAATATGGTTTAGTAGCAAAGGGGATTAAAGTGACCTAGCCAGTCTTTAAGGCTCAAAAATTGTCCATGGGCAGTTATCAGGCAATAATACCCTTGCAGCCTATTTGCAGTTTAACGGCAAACCAATCTATGCTGGCGGTTAGATTCAGGCTCCCATATGGCAGTCGTAGTGGTCAGACTGCAAGCAGATGTCGGGCTGCTGCAATTCATCCTGATGCTCAAGTGATGTGGATCGTGGCGATAGATAGGCTCAGTTCAATGGTCGAGGTTCGAAGGCAGATGGGCTGATGTCAGTATGCGCAGGAAGAATCGGTTTTAGTGCTGAAAGGAAGCAGTTAGAGAAGAACAGTAGGGTTGGTTAGATCGTCGAGAGGAGTCTAGAGCATTTATCAGCGGTTCTAGTGGTGCTGGTGAAGCAATGCTTCTTTGCTCAAGCTGAGGCAATAAATCGCTTTGGCTGGCGGGGTGCAGAAAACTTGTTTGAACATGGTCAGCTCTGGAGGGGCCTGCTGGTTTGAAGAGGATGAAATGCCCTTGAATCACAGCTTTCAGCGGTTTGATGCCAAAAGTGCAGGTATCCTGGCTGTATTGGCTCTTGGATGCTGTGAGATCCACTGCAGGGCCTCAGGGGCAAGACTAATCATTGTTCTCTGACTCCCAAACACAGGCAAGGCTGGAAAACACAATCAATTGTGTAGTATAGCTCAGTGGCAACGTGCTTGTCTTGGAAGCAAGATGACGCAGAGCAACACAGGTTCAACTCCTGGGCCCGCCCTTAGAAACCTCTTCGGTACTAAGCACATTTTAAATAACCAATTATAATTAATAAATCCCACCACTCGAATTAATAATTATGTATTTGAATCAACAGGTTAGCTAGACACAGGTATCAGGACCTGATATCCCACTTGCGAATGTTTCTGAAATGACACTAAATAGTACAATAATACAACAAAGTTTTGGAAAGGTAGTGGACATTTTAAAACAGACACATTTTAATTCCAACAAAATATTAATAAAAGACATGTGATAGCCAATGTTGTAAAATATACATAGAATATTAAAACATAACTTGCAGAGGGCCAAGGGACAGAACTTCGGGCATGTAATCAAGGGGTGATAAGGGAAAGAAGCGAGATGAGGTTGCCTGAGTCTCTGCAAAAGTCCCCGATTCCCAACACCTTACAGAGAAATTGAGAGAAGTGTATCTAAAGAAAAGATAAACAAAAAGAAAAAAGGAAGAGATGTATAATGGTAAGAACTGATCAAGGACGTAGTTGCTTTTTCACTTGTGTCCCAACAAACCTATGGAACTACACCAAATTGCCTAGTCATTTGGTTTTGCTTTCCATGAACAATTCTGTATTCTTCATTAACAGAGATATGTTAACAATGTACGATGCAATCATGAAATAGTTATATCATTATTTTGTTTCTGTTTATAATGGCATTGCCAGGATGTCTTTAAAGGCTCAGTTGACAATCGCAAAAGTCTTTTCTCAAGGAGGCCTTCACCATGGTGAGGTCCTGGGTACCAGTGTGGTTGCCGGAGAGGCCGGTCTTGCTCCAGCAGCAGGTCACCCCAATGTGCCCTGGGGATGGTTGGGGAGTAGCGCTTGCTTCTGTCCTGGCCAACCTGTCTTCACCTCACAACTAGAGGACTTTCCAAAGGGCTGATTCCCTCTTGTGTCCTCCCTACAACTTCCCCAAATGCCCATGCCTAAAATGTGCCTGCCAGTACATGCTACTGCATTAAGGATACTGAGCCTTATTACGAGTTGGGCAGTATTCCGGTGGTAAATCTGCCGCAATATAGCCCAGCTGAATTACTGTTACCACCACTTAGTCTGGCAAGTGTTTGTGGCAGTGTAATTCCCAATTATTTTAGAATCCTTTGTACTGAGTGGGGCTTTTTTGGTGGAATTACTGTGGTGGAATTTATGCTGCAGTAATCCGCTGATTCTACCGATTTTTTGGTGGTGAGTGGCAGTATTTACCTCCATGATTTTTCTGGAGGTAAATCTTCCAATCTACGGCCCAACCTTATAATCTGGCATAGTGCTGAAATATTTGTTGATAAGTTTGTGCGAGGATTGTTACCGGAAATTCAGACATTAATGATGACATCTGAAAGTGCATGGCAAGCAAAATCACAAAGCAAAGTATTACATATGGCCCAATATTATGAGAACCGAGTAAATTCAGAAAAGGATAAGGAAGTAAGGAAGAAAGAAGATTTGAAACCAGAGTGTTACTGCAGCAGGTATCCAAAAATGATAGAGGTGGTGGGAACGCACCATCTAGAGTCCAATTTGCATTATCATCCAACATGCAAGGGGGTCTGATAGGTATAAATTAATGTGCCAATTGCAGGCAAGAAGGGTTTTGGCAAGCACAGTGCCCGCAATTACAGAATAGAAATGGGACTATTTTGAGAAGACCGTTTAGAGGTTGTCCAGGAATAGCGGCCCAGAATAGAAATCAGATGCAGCCACAATTCCAGGATAATCAGGTTAATCAGAATCAACAACAGAACACCATGGTGGAAATGTTTTTGATAATCCCTCCAATGCATATAACTTTGGAGACTTTACATCTGATGATGTACTGTTCCCCTAGGACAGCCCAGTGCCAATCACACTAGGTCCATTTACTGAATCTTGTCTGTTTCTTTTGACAACAAATTGCGGCAAACATTTTTGGGGATTAAATCTATTGAAGAAATTAAATGCAGTAATTTATTGTTCTCCTGATGGAGTGTATTTGATGATTTCTCCACAACAAACTCCCGTATCGCAATGTGTATCTGTTTCATTACCGACGGAATTGAATGAGGTGCCGACTTGTATATGGGTAGTGAACGATAATGATGTAGGATGTTTGAAAGTAGAACCAGTAAAAATTATTCTGAAGGAAGGAATTACATTACCGCGTATTCCCCAATACAAAATCTCTAGTGATGGTGAAAGAGCGCTGAAATACATTGTGTCAGATTTAATTGCTAGAAATGTAATTGAGGAGATTTCTGGTAGTAATTTACAATAGCCCGATTCTTCCAGTTTACAAGAAAGGAGGTAATGAAATCCCTTACCGTGTTATAATTGATTTACGGCGGTGAACAAAATTGTTGATCCCAAATTCCCATTAGTCCCCGATGTGACCACGATTTTAACTATCATTCCACACATATGATTCGAACTTCTGCATCACACTTCAGCATAATTGACTTGAAAAATGCATTCTTTAGTATTCCCGTTCATCCACACAGTAGTTATTTGTTTGCATTTACATTAGGAGGGTGCTCATTCACATTCACACGTATTCCACAAGGGTACACTGAAAGTCGAAGTATTTACAGTAGAACATTGAAAGAACAGCTAGATATGCTTAAATTACCGACAGGGTGTATATTGTTGCAATATATTAACAACCTGCTTATAGCAGCAGATTCAGAGGACATTTGTAAAGAAAGTACTGTTTTATTATTGACACATTTAGTGGCACACGGTCACAAGGCATCATTGAAGAAATTCCAGTATTGTCGGGAGGAGGTACCTATTTGGGCTACCTCCTATCGAAGGAGGGAAGAAGATTGACACCTGACGCATAGAAAGCATTTCTGATATACCTATTCCAAACACCCAAAAGGAAGTCAGGCCTTTAATTGGCATATCATATTGTAGGCAGTGGATTCCCACATGTTCTCTGATTGTGAAACCCATAGTGGCATTGACAGGGACGGATGTTACCTTACCTTTGCCATGGAGTGTAAAAAAGCTTTTGACCTGCTCAGTGCTGCGTTATGCTCAGCTCCGGTTTTGGGCACGCCAAATTATGAGAAGTGTTTTATGTTATTTGTACATAAAAATTATGGATGTGCTTTGGCTGTTTTGACTCAGGAACACGGGGGCAGATATAGACCATGCAGTTATTTTTCTTCCACGTTGGATCCTGTTGCATGTGCTTTGCCATGTTGCTTGCGAGCTGTTGCTGCAGCTGACGCATCAGTAAAACAAACTGAGGGGATGGTTTTAGGTCACTCTTTAACCGTGATCGTACCCCATTCAGTATACGTTCTTCTAAATAGAACGCAAACGCAACATTTCACATCCGCCCGACTAACGTGGTATGAAATCATTCTATTTGCACCTCATATTCAAATTAAGAGATGTTGCGCTTTAAAACCGGCCGAGTTATTGCCCCCTCCCAGTGAAAAAGGGAGTGAGAAACGATTATCACATGATTGCTTAAATATTACTGAGCAAGAGACAAAAGGAAGAATTGGTCTAACCGATACACCCCTGAATGAGCCAGATGGAGAACTATTTTGTGATGGCTCTTGTTTTAAATTGCCGAATGGCACATCAACTGCTGCTTATGCCATTAATACACTGAAAACTATTGTAGAGGGCAAACGAATCCCATATAACTCAGCACAAGCTGCAGAAATAATAGCCTTAGCCAGAGCATGTGAGATTTCTGAAAACCAGTGTGAATATATACACTGACAGCCAATATGCTTTTGGGGTGGTCCACAATTTTGGCAGATTATGGGCTGAAAGGGGCTTTCTGACATCATATGGAACTAAGATTCAACATGGCACTTTGATAGTGAGACTGTTGTCAGCAGTTCAGTTGCGCTTCCCAAGCGGTTAGCAATATTAGCAATAATGAAGTGAAACCAACATAACAAGATAACGTGTAACGTAGGAAAGGGAAACGCATTTGCAGACAGAATCGCGAAACAAACTGCCATTGATTTGCACATAAAATGTATGTTGAAACAACAGAGAGAGTGTCCTGCATGATAGAGGATGGAATTGAGACAGTTAAAGAGATACAAGCAGAAGCCCCTCATGAGGAAATAAAACAATGGTCCGAGAGTCCAACAGAATAAGATCCCGACGGTTGTTGGGTAGACAAAGAAAATAATAGATGGATGTTGCCAAATGCATATGTTATGGCAATGGTTACCATGGCCCATAGTCCAACACATATATGCGCAAAAAAGATGTCCCAGCACCTTGATTCTGTATGGTACAATGGCAACATTAAGAAAACTGCTGAGAGATTGGTTCAGAATTGCATGACTTGCTTACAACATAACATTGCGAAAGGAACAGTGACACCAGTAGGAAGTTTTGGACCTCCCTCTATGCCATTTCAGGTCATCCATTTTGACTTCATAGAAATGGAGAGATGCCACAACTATAAATATGTCCTTGTAGTGGTCTGTGCATTCAGCAAATGGGTGGAGGCCTATCGCCTGAAAGATTGTTCAGCTATGTCAACAGCGAAATCCATGTTAAAGGAATATTTTCCCAGGTTCAGGCTACCTCGTGTTTTATGGTCAGACAATGGCCCACATTTTATAGCGGCCGTGATATTACAGATTTGTGCAGGCCTCCGAATTGATAAACGATTCTTTTAGCTAGACACCTGATGAGTGCCGGTCTGGTAGAACACGAAAATGCTATACTAAAAAATAAAAATTGGCCAAGATATGTGCCGAAAGCAATTTGAAATGGCTGATGCATTACCACTAGCTTTGTTGTGTATGTGCACGTCTGTGCAGACAAGGACTGGTCTCTCACCATACGAAATAGTTATGGGAATACCAGCCAATGTCTGGAATGTGCCACGTCTGAAAAAATTGAAGGATGTTGAATATCCGTTACTCACTGACTATTGTAGACAGTTGACGCAAAACTTGCATTTGATCTTTCTGTCAGATACACAGGCCCAGGACCAGCAGATTGGCCGCTTGTGAAACATTTTGAAAGATAATCTTCACTTGCAGCGCATTGGAAGGGACTTTACCAGGTGCTTCTGGCCACGCAGACTGCAGTTCGAGTGAACTGTCAAAAGCATTGGATCCACGCAACGCACACAAAAAGAATCCTGTTTCCTTTGCCACATGAGAAAGAGACCGATAGTGCTGACGTCGAGAGTAAACCAGCCCTGATTGATCACAAAGACATCGCCGAATTTCACCCAGAACTACTTCCTGAGCCCGAGAATGGGCCTGGGGAGATTGCAACAAAAATTGAAACATCAGTGTTACCTCAACATTGTTCGGCTGCTGCCTCATCATCACCAATTGCATCACCGATTGGCACTGATTTTGCATCTGCTGCAAGCAACGACATTGTTCATCGATCACACTGTACCTGGAGCTTTAGGGAACAATCTGCGTTCACAAATTTGGAAGTAATCAGTAGCCTTTGTTTCTAGCTCACGGACGGAGCTTGTAAACGGAGGCCTAGGGAAAGGAAGCATATGAGCTGTATTGGATGAGATCTCAGACACGCGATTTCCCGGTGCTATCATTGAAAGTGAAGGGCTTTGCAACCTAGCGTGAACAAGCGGGGGCAAAAGGTACCGACACTATGAAAAATTGATATTGATACTTGCTCCTACCTTTTTGGAGCTATTGAGGTAAACACCAGCTTGCTACCATCTTAAGCAGGCTGAACTGAACTTGTTTGAACTCTGCTGACTAAACGTGTGTTGTCGTGGAGAACTTTTTCGACGGACGCTGAGAAACTTTTCTTGAAATAAGCTTTATAGATCATGCCTGTATTCGCTCCTGCTGCCCACTGCACTGATGCGGCAGTTTATAGAACTATAGACACTGGGCCTCATTACGAGGCGGGCGGGAAGGGATTACTGGCACCGGTAAGGGCACCGGTGCCGGTAATCCCTTTCCGCCCTACTACGAGTTCCCTTTGTGGGTCCTCCCTTAATGCCTGGTTTTTCCAGGCGTTAAGGACGGGACCCGCAAAGGGACTCTGGAGCTAATAACAGTACGGCAATTTGCGGTACCGTTATTAGCGCCTTCCCCATTGCCATCTAGCCCTATGGGGGCTCAAATGGGAATGGGGAAGGGCCCTGGTGAATGAGGAATTACCGGTCCCGCCAACCTTGGAATGGACTGGTAATTGCTCCATTCACCAGGGCAGAGTCGGTAGGGTTTTGGAGGCAGCCAAGGAGCTAATAGCTCCATGGCTATCTCCAACCTCATATGAGGCCCAGTGACATTGAATCTGCCCCAAGAAAGACTTGGGGGGTCATTCCGAGTTTGGAGGTAAGTAACATCCCTTACCAGCATGGCGCAAATAGCGTGTCCGTGCTGTCACCAGTCCGCTAATAGAGGACTATTCCGACTTCGCGGGCACAAGCTTTACGCCATGCCGGTAAGGTATTTAGCGCCATGCCGTAAAAGGCTCCCAAAATGCCCTTACCGGCATCAAGCATAGCGCAGATAACACTACCGACATTGTTCAATGTGCCATTAGCGGTGACCGTAAATAGCGGTGACTGTAATTAGCGGTCACCGTTATTTACAGTCACTGCTAATAAGCGGAACCGGAAGAAGCGTCATCGCACAGGAATGGGAAGGAGCACGGCGGCCATCATTAAAAACGCAATCCAATGCCATCCTCACCACACAGGACCCCTGGGACACTGCTGATTGTTCAAAAAGATCCACCTCCAAGACCACAATGCCTAAGGCCCTGAAGAAGGGAGCTGCCCGCCTTCGAAAATAACGTTTCAATGAGGATGAGCTCCAGATGCTGATGAACACACTGCAGGAGCATGCTGCCACAGTCTTCTCTAGCAACATGAAGAGAGAGGCAGCGTTAAGGAAGAAAGAAAGCTGGGCACTTGTTGCGCAGAAGGTCAGTGCTGTGGGGAACACACCAAGCACAGTAAAAGACTGTTGCAAGCGCTGGGACGACCTGCGACTAAGGGTGCGCAGCTTCCTCTCTGTTAATCGCAGCCAGGCCATGGAAACAGGAGGACCAGTTCCCCGATAAAGCTCACCCCACGGGAGGACATATGCGCAAGCATGATAGGGATGGAATCCATCGAAGGTGTAGGCGAGATGGAGTGTGGCGCAACAACATCGGGCGATGGAGGTAAGTGTCCAAAGTAAACCCTGCTATGCCAAATCTGATGAAAGTCAACCCCAATGTCAGCTCGAAGAGTCAAGCTATGGTCGCCCACACACACACACACTCCCCGCAAAGTAGGCTGATGCATCACAGACACATGCAGATGCCTGGTGCAAGGCAATATCGTACATGACACATACCACACAAAGTAGGAAATGCCACGAGTCACACACCGTGCATGTCCAAAATAGTATGCATGTCAGAAAGCACTGTTCCTGGCAAACATGAGTGACGCCAACATATGCCTGCATTAACCACCCATGTATCAAATGACATGCTCTTCCAAACACAAATGCCTATTACCCCCAATAGTGTGGATGAGCAATTGTCCCAATGTATGTATGATGCCTATCAAAACATTACTCATGCCGTCCCTCTCTTCCACCCCCACAGGCACTGACCATGACAGCGATGGGCAGGACGCAACCCCTGCGCAGGCCACACCCCGGAAGAGGTCCAGCAACCGGCCGCCAACCTCGAGGGGACAACCCAGGGGGCGCCGTGTACCAGCATCCAAGCCACCCCAGGTACCCATTGCACCTGTGCAACCAAGGCCCGTGGAGAGCAAAGCACCACCTCCACCCACTGGTCAGCCTGATGACACATACAAGGCACCACATTCGGAGGAGTCGAGTTTGGCTGGGGTGGTGGCAGCCATGGAACCCCTGACCTTGGATGACACACAGGAGGACATCTGGGTCCCCATGGAGGACGACCTTTCGGATGTGGTCCATACCCCAACTCCAGCAGCATCCCCCCAAGTATCATTGTTCGATACTGAGAACGCCACCACCCCAGAGCAGTCCGGTCATGAGCACACAGAGGGACACTTCAGTCCAGTTTCCAGTGCTAGGGAGACTGAGCAGGCTGGGCATGACAGCCAGTGGCCCAATACCTCCACAGGTGCACCCTCAGGGCTGCAGTGGCCTGCCCTGCTAACTGCCCTTGTGTGTGAGTTTGTCAGGACAACAGACTGGCCATATAGGAGTGGCGTACGGACTTAGCCGCACTAGGCAGGTCCATCACGGACAACACTGCCTCCATGGTGAGATCTTTCTCGGACAACACCAGCCGCCTCTGCGAGGAGGTCTCGGCCCTCCGGCAGGTGTTAGACCGCATCGCGGATGCCATGGATGCAGGGCATCCCGCTACACAACCACGGCAGGCAGCCACACCATCGTCCTCCAGTTCCACGCAAACAAGCCCGCTCCGCAGGTTGGTCCGTACACAGCGCCAGCAAGACATGCCGCCCCCTGGGGGTAGGGAGTGCCGAGTAATTGTCATGGCAGCCTCATGTAGGCTTTGGGGACTCAATGGGACTTGTGTGGTGGAGTTGTGGGGGGAGGCGGAGGGTGGTGAGGTTGTGTGGGGGAGTGGGAGGGAGGGAGGGTGTGTGGGGGAGTTTTGGGGGGAGGGGGGTGAGGGTGGTTGAGGGTTTTGTCACTTACATTTACTTTGTTACATTTAATACACCGGTTGTGTGGAAAACAAGACATGAGTGGACATTCATCATTGCGGATGTGTCATTTATTCAGTTACAGTGCATGGTGCAGATGTACCCCCACACCCAGTGCCCTCTGTCCAACCATCATGTCACCCTCTGCTGCCATGTGTGTCACAAATATTGTGCAATCACTGACTTGTGCACAGTACGGCCCTCCTGTACATCGCCACTGCAATGATGTCCAGCCACATCTTCTTCCTCCCCTTCATCATCACCGGGTGGTAGCAGTTCAATGTCAGGGGGCAGGGGCACGTTCCGGCGGATTCACATATCGTGCAGCTTGACACATGCCATGATGATCTTGGCCACCTTCTCATGCCTGTAGCCGAGTGCCCCAACCGACCGGCTGAGGCAGTGAAATCGTGCCTTCAACAGGCCAAAGGTCTGCATGATGTCCACACGGGTACGGGTATGGGAACAATTGTAGTCCTCCTCGTGCCTGTTCTGTCGGTTTTGGACAGGGGTGAGGAGCCACAGCTTAAAGGGATAGCCACTATCACCTGCATGAGAGGCAATTAAAGGTAAATGTCATGCGACTAATGATGGACAGCTGTACTAGTCACACATGCCGGCAGATTATTGTTGATCACATGCACATGTCCCTGGTTGTATTCAAGCTATTTTTATGCCCTCAACGTGTCCTGTGCCATGGTATAATGGTGTGGTTTGCATCTTCAAGATGATACACGGTGTGATCTGCCGTATTGTAGCTCATGCATTGTGTACGCATATTGCTGTGTTTGTGTGAATTTAGTGATTTGTTGTGTTGTGTAGTATTTTCTGATGGTGTGCGTTGGCAGTAGTCTCTGCAATTTTTGGCATTCTGCGCTGATTTTTCCCATGGTAACATGCAGCATTCTTGTGGTTGGTCCGGGATATTGGCCACCACAATGTGTGAAGATCTTCCCTGCATCACCTTGCATCTCCACCTTTTTGTGGTGGTATAGTTTGTGATTGCGTTAAACCACCTCCATGGCATGGAGGCCATCTTTTGTTTCTAGTATCTCCTGGGGAATCCGTGCTAGAGATATGTATTCCGTTGTCTGCTTGAGGTGGAGTACTGACACTACTTTCCTTACTTTCAGTAGAGGGGGGATGGCGGTGCATATTTCAATGAGACTGACAGTCGTGTATCATATCCACAATGGTGTTGATGGTGTCACGGTCCCGACGGTACTGGGTGTGGTTGTGCTGCATGGTTGGGTTGGAGGGACTGGCTCTGATGTTTGGGATTGGGTGCTGCATGCATGGTTAAGCTGGCTGCACTGGTGGGACATGCAGGGCCTGTCTCGCCCTCCTTCTCCTGCTGCGTCTCCTCTGTGGTGTCTGCTGTTGTTGTTGGTGTTGTTGCTGGTGTTGCAATGCATGCATGTCCTCCAGCTGAAGTGTTGATGCTGCTATTGTATTGATCTTGGTGTGGTGAGGGGTGTGGTGTGTGGGTGTGCTCATTTTGTAGTGGGGCAAACTCCATTGCCTCCACCTGTGCTGATTGTGTGCACCTGCGGCATTTGGGATCAATGCACATGTCATTTAACGGTAGGTCTGCGATGCCGGTATTTACGGCATGCCAGTAGGCACTTTTAACGCCTTCATGAAGCCGTTATTTGCATGTCCGCTTACCTTGTGATCTCCTCCAGTTTACGGCATGCCGCTATTGCCGGCATGGTGGGTTGCGTGCCCGCGCCCAGATCGCTATTAACGGCACCGTACTTTACGATGCCGTTAATAGCAGTCGGGCTGGTCAGAAAAGCCTGTTGCGGTATTCGATGCTGGTATTCCTTTACCGGCATCGTTGTTCCCTTAGCACCAACCTCAGGAATGACCCCCTTGGTCTACAAAGACTAACCTGCTCCTGATCATCATATCTATCTGTATTGTATCTACACTAATCCCAATGTTTTGATACTTGGAAACTATGCATCCCATGAACACCCTATTGCCAACTGTCAATGCTCCCACTTAGAATACCCCAGCCTACACTCTTCTGCCACGAGATGGGAAACACAAAACAGGTTATGTAAACAATACTCTATTACTGATTGTGAATATGACAGATGCTATCTTGAACAGATCCAACTGCTGGGTGTGTTCGCATTTACCCCAGCACGGAGAAAGAGGAATCGGTTGGTATATACATCCTCTACCCCTTAGTACTGCCTGTTATGCATCATTAAGAGCTCTATTTTTTGGAAGATGGAATGATAGTGCCACTGGAAACTTTGAATGAACAAACATAAATGAATTCGAAAGATTGGTATTAACACCCCTGAGTTGTTCCGTGTTTACGAATAAGAGCAAAATGAACACTGTATCGACCAGTCCCATTGATAGACTCGCTAGGCCTTACCAGTCCCTAATTAATTTCAAAATGGCTCTGGTTGGAAACAAAGATGCCATGCCTCCCTCCTATACTATTAATCATAGGGCCTCATTACACGGTAGGCGGTCGCCATGGCGCTATTAGCAGTTTTCTGTTATGGGGAACACAGGGCACTGGCACAGGGGAGGATATTATGTTCTAGCAGGGAACCATTCCAACCACCATTATCTGTTCACTGTGGCTCATGAGCTAAGGGTCAGACAGTTCTGAGGCAGAGAAAATACCGTCCTTCGTGAAGGTGCACCATTATTTGCATATAATTCACATTTAACTGCCTTTTACAACAGCGCTTGTATGACAAACTGGCACCTGGGCTACTGATTAGGTACGGCTCTTGCACAGCTTCAAGGCCTCGGAAAGAGGAAAAACAATGTATTTCTGCACGGCTCTACATTCTTGTCTACGTTAGCATTCAGAGTTCAAGCTGTGGCCTCGCACCATGAGTGGATCTGAAGCATAGAATATATTTTGCAAAGCGTTACAAAAAAGAAAATGGCCGGTATTTACAAAATGGACTCCGAATGGTCACATTCAGGTTTCATGGTTTGCAATGTTTGTCACATGATGCGATTTGCTTCTGGCCAACATACTATTCATATCATTCGGGCTATGCAATTGCATTTACGGTCTAACAAACCCTCCTTTTGGCCTTAAGCCAATAGCATCATCATCCAAACATTGCATCCTCGTCAGACCCTATGTCACTTACCGAAGTACCCAGGTCGCTATCATCATTGCAAACCATGAAACCTGAATGTGACCATTCGGAGTCCATTTTGTAAATACCGGCCAGATAGGTCTTGGGCGACATATTGGAAACCATGGCTGACTCGATTTTTAGCTACCGGTGTTTGCAGTCGGGAAAAATCATAGTAGTTTGTTTAAAACCACTGCCACCAGCCATTTCAAGTGGGAAAGGGTAACATTTGACTGTTACATGGGTGTTTAGACTCAGGGGAAGCTAGGCAACCACTTCAGCACTCTATAGGAAGATAGTGTGTGCTGGGTCTGTAAATTTAAAGAGACTAGTAAAGTCAATTTAACTTTACATGCTCTGGGAGACAGTAGTCAGTCCCAGAGAAGGTCATTAAACCTTGGGGAGTCTGAAAGACACCCCTGTGCCGCTGCACTGAGGGTGCTGTGCGAAACACAGAAAAAGATGATGCCTATGGAGTTGTTTTAAAACTCCATACCCAAATTACACAAAAGTAAAACACACATCAAAATACATGGAAGAGTGGGAAAAAAGGCTTACTCTCTTCCCATGTAAAAAAATCCAACAAAGTTGCCGGGGGTCCCAAAAGGTAAAGGAAATTAGCACATTCTTGAGAATTCTCTCTAACACCAACATACATATAAAACAAGTTAATGTTATACATATGTGCTCTGTAAAGCGCTTTGGATTAAGGCGCTATATAAATAACATATCATTAAAGTGAGGCCCTGCTGGCCATGTGATAATATCATGGCATCTATACCCAGGGACAAATAGTTCTATAATGACAGAATCAAAACCACCCTCAATGTGTGCTACATGAACAAACACTGGCCAGGTGTCTCAAAGCCCGAGCTTCATTGAGCTGCTATTTCTAGAAGAGAATCCCTAATAAACACATAACTGGTTCGCCCATGTGTGAAAGACATGGCAATCAGACAGTGCACCATGTTCTGAGACAGTTGCATTGGGCATCTAATGTGTAAATACAAAGAAATGCTAATATTGTATCCCAGTGCAAGAGGTCGACCAACACCAGAAGTTTGAAGTTTGAAGTTTATATTATTTGTAAAGCGCAGCCAGGCCCCGGGCAACCGGGCGCATATTCTTAGATACAAGTTACAATATATACAATATACTCAAATTACAATACAAGTTACAATATATACAATATGCGCAAATTACAATACACGTAGATTATAAAGTATATACCCAATGATAAATATTACAAGTCGGTAGCAAATCTTAGGTGAAGGAGCTTCATAAATTCTGCGTGAACAGCCAAGATTTGGTATTATTCTTGAAAGTTAGGAACGAAGGCTCATTTCTGATGGAGGTAGGCAGTGTGTTCCAAAGTTTTGAAGTTAGGACTGGGAAACTCCCACCACCCGCTTTTTGGAGTTTAAATCTGGGCAGGATTAGGCTGTGATTTTGAGCTGATCTATTAGGTCATGAGGAAGTGTGGGGTGTAAAACGAGTCGAAAGTTATGGTGGGGCTTTGTTGTCCAGGCATATATGCATCAAGGCTAGTGTTTTCAGGGCAATTCTTTGTTTTACCGGGAGCCAACGTAGATCAGCTCTGACATTAGAGATATGAGACCGTCTAGGGATATTGAGAGCGTCCCTTATGGCATTATTTTGGATGGTTTTCAGTTTATTGAGGTTAGACTGACTAGTCCCCAAGTAGAGGGCACTACAGTAATCGATTTTGGACATAATGAGTGTTCTTTCAAGGGTAATGCAGTTATGAGAGTTCAGAAAAGGTCTGCAGGCATTGATAAGTTTGCATGTATAAGCCGATGCCGACCTTACTGCATTAGTTTGTCTGTTCGGAGAGAGGGTAGAGTCCAGGTAGATGCCAAGAGTTTTAGTGTCTTTAGAGACCTTGATGTCATTACTGTCAATGATGAAAGACTTGTAGGCTTGGTCTAATTTATTAAGACGTTGAGTTGATCCAAGTAATAGGAGCTCTGTCTTGTCGTCGTTAAGGCATAGTTCGTGTTGAGCCATCCAGGCCTGGATGACCAGATAGACATCATTCAGGGATTTGGTGTCGGCTGTGTAATCACCACTAATGGGAATGAGTATCTGAGTGTCATCCGCATAGTTAGTGTAGGAGACATCCGGATAATCTAGCACATCGAAAAGGGGTTTGGTGAACACGTTGTAAAGCGTGGGCGATACACAAGAGCCTTGAGGGACACCGCAGTGGATAGGAGAAGGGTCTGCCGATGCTGTAGGTGAGAAGACCCGCATGGACCTGTTGCTTAGGAATTAGTGGATCCAGGCATTGCCAGAGTCGGAGAAGTGGGCCGCAGATTTGAGATGTTGGCAAAGTATATGGCGGTTAACCAAATTGAATGCCGCAGAGAGGTCAAGGAGAAGGAGTAGAGCTAACTTCCCATTGTCCTTTAGTGTCTCCACCTGGGTTTTCAGATCGATCAGAGCTGTTTCGGTGCCATGTTTAGGACGGAAGCCTGATTGTCTTAGCCCCAGGATCTACAGATATGCTGCACGATCGAGGATCTTGAGCAGGAACGGGACCGTAGTAATCGGTCTAAAGTTGGTCGGTATGGTGGGGTCAAGGGATGGTTTTTTAAAAAGTGGGATCACCCAGGCGTCCTTAAGGTTGTCAGGGACTATGCCCGTTTTGAAGGAGGCATTTATGAAGGCTGTGATAAAGGGGGATAGGTCATGAGAGGCTTCCTTGATGATAGGCGCCGGGCATGGGTCACCTTGGCAGTTGGAAGGCTTGAGGTTATTTATAATTCCTTCTACTTCAAGAGCAGTGAGAGGGGAGAAGGAGAATGGTTTATAGGTCGAGTTGGCTTGGCAGGTACTAGATGTGGGAACAGTCAGAGGTTGGTCTGACTGTAGGGTCTTTTGTTTGTCACTAATTTTGGTTTAGAGGGTGGCAATTTTGCCCAGAGATAATGATAACTGAATAAATACATGCTGGTGAAGGGGAAAGCACTACATGTGTGTTACGCAGCATCAAGCAAATCATGTGCCAATATCCTGAACATGTAACACTCCCACAGTCACCCCACCCACCTCCCTCACAAATACAGTGAGGGCTAATATACAGTGATGCTGCACATTCGAAAGGAAATGCCATTTGACCGTGCACACCCAAACTCCCAATTCACACATTACCTCCGGTCAGCCACATGTGTATACTCACCTGCAAATAAACCCTGAACATGACACATTCATGTAAGGAAGCACACACATGACTAACAATGGTCAGAATCAGGGCTACTAAATGGACTACCAAACTGGCACACTGCAAAAATAACTGCGACAAACAATGACCATGATAGAAAAAAAATACATATATTTAACAGTTGTGTTACATTCATACCGACTGCAAATCAACATTTAAAACATTTCCATGTAAAAATTAGAAAAATAAAAATGTTGTACTGCGTCCACTTCCCCCAGGCGAGCCTCTGTTCTCTCCTCGATCGAGGGCTTGCAGGGCCACCAGCATGGACCTCTCCATCCCCTCCCACTCCCTGCAAGTATCCTTGAGGAGGGCAGCCAGCCTCCTTGCCCTGCCCCCTTGGGATGGTATGCCTTGAGTACATAAGCCTCATCCTCAGAGCATGCTGCTGCCATAGCACCCGGTGTGCCTGCTTTGTATGGATACCCTCCAGCCTGATGACACTACCCAGGGGTGTCTGGCCCGTGCCCTGCTCCTGTGTGCCTGCTTTCCCTCCATTGCCATTGCTCCTGTTGTGGCCTGGATCAGCATAGTGACCACCTCAGCTGATCCACTGTCGACTCCCAACTCATGCAGGAATGTTTGCCCCACCAGACGGGCCAACATGGGTGGGACTAGAGCACAGGGGGGCCTGGTGGTATCTGGGCCAGAAGGCACCCGGGAGGATGACTGGAGCACAGAGGAGCAAGATGAGGAGGGGGTCTCAATAGTGGTCAGCCCATGCAGCACACCAGGAAGGCTGCTAGTCAGTTCAGGAGATGCCACATGTCATTATGATGATGTGCAAGCACATGTGTGCAAGCCTGCACATCATCACAAATGACGCTGCTACGCTTCCCGATACCGACTAGCAGGGCTACCACTCTGTTCCGAATGGCAACATCTGCAGGCATTGGGGTGTCGGGCTGGCTTGAAACATCCGACATCTGCAGATGGGTACAGCCTGGGGAATGCCAGCAGGTGCATACTGCTGCAGGTGCCGACACAGGAACAGGATTTAGCACAGGCACCTTCACAGTGACCTGCACAGCCTCATGCCCCTGAGTCAGGACTGCAGCAGTCACACCCACCTTACCAACCCCACCTGATCCCATGGACTGGGTTACTATGGCACCCTCCTCCTTCCCCGCCATCCTGGATGCCTCCCGAGCCTCTTCCGCAGTGGAAAGCACCTGTGTCTGCTCACCTGTCCCCCCACTGCTGAGGAGTTCACGTCCACCTTCGCCCTCTTGAACTTTCCCTCTGAAGCCGTGGCCGATGGTCCAGGCGCAGCACCAGCCTCCTCGCTCCCCGATGATGTTGTGTCCAGGGAGCGTGACTGGGCCTTGCTCCTATGCCTGGTGGGGGCATCCCTGCTGCCTTGCTCCACAGCACCGTCTCTGCCCTCTTCTTCCAACGCAACTTCAGACAAGGAGACAAAGAACACAAACATCAGGGTAGGGCATTGATGTGTGCTTCACACCAAAAACATTTGCATTAAGTACACTGCTAAAGGGTACAACCATCATCACCTCCACAACACACAGGTAGATGCAATGTACATACATACACATACATGTCTGTCCTTCGCAAAAGACAATCACATCCGTGGACATGGCACTGTCACAACCTATCAATTGCACATGCTACACACACATGCATCATGGGCTCATACATATGTCATGCACACACATCACCTGACAGTCCTCAAGCAGGGCACTGAGCAATCAATTCAGAGTCCCCTCAAAAGCAATCATGCAACATGACTAGGACACACATTGAAAACCACCTGTTACATCCATCCAGGAGTGATGGGCAGTCATACAGTCGCATCTTAGACACATAAACATGAACACCATGCATGGGCATGAGGTTGACATCACCACCTCATCTGTCACACCTCCCACATGGGCACATCTCAGACACATGTAACAATCCACGTGCACATTGTGAAATCCTGTAGTACAACACACAATGCTAATGTAAGACCAATGTAATCACACATGGTTCACTGAACACATGTAGAGCACTTTCTGGGACATGCACACAGACATCCATACAAGAGGCATACTTGCTGTAAGCCCAAGGTGCACACTCACACCATACATGAACATGCACATGAACTGTGGAGCCCAGCAACACATGGACACTGACCTGACAACTCCAGACGTTGCTGCAAATCGCTGACCTGGGTGTGCAGCACCGGGCAGAACTTCTCCAGGACCTGCATGTTGGTGGTGTTAATCTGGCCCCTGCGCACCCCCCATTGGGCACCAGCCTGGAGGAAGTGCAGGGCCTTGCTGTGGGTCCTGGTTTTAAGGTCCTCCCAATGCTTGTGCATGTGGTGGTAGTCACGGGATGCCACCCCCCGCATTGATCGCATCCTCGATCTGGTCCCAGATCAGCTTCTGTCCTTCTTTGCCGACTTGCGTTGGGGCGTTGAAGAGGGCATCATAATGCCCCAGGACATGCTCTACCAGGATGTCAACTTCCCTGAAAGTGAAGTTGACAGCCCTCTGCCTCGCTGCCATTGGGTTGCCACTCACCTCAGAAGATGTTGCTTGAGACATGCCAACCCCTGAGGAAGGTGTGGGTGGGAAAGGTGGTCCTGGGGCTGGACTGAGGATCGGTGGTGATAGAATGGCACATTGGGAGTCTTCGGAATCAGCTGAGGTGGACACAGGGCCAAGGACAGGAGCACTGGCAATGGCTGGACAACAGGCACTCACATTGCAGGGCAAGTGGGCAGCAGGCACACACAGTGGGCAGGCAGCAGAAGATGGCTTGTAGCAGGCAGCTCAGGGCTGTACGAAGCAGGTAAAAAGGCTCGTAGGCAGGAGCATGGGTCTTCTATGTTTCTCACGTGGGCAGCCAGAAACAGAGTGACGGTTACTCTGCACATTCGAAATTAGCATGTACACGTGAAATCAGAGGAAAGGGCTTCATCACGTAAGTTGCGTGACACACGCTGGGCATTGGGCGTTGGAGTTCAGATTCAGGATAAAGGAGTGCCTAGGAGAACATTAAACCACACATGCGAATTTTCTTATTTTGGTTGGTGATTTGCCTCTGCGCACACGCAGCTGTACTTTTCTTTTTCTGAGGCTAACGGTGAGTCGCGTACGCATTATTCATACGCTGGGTGCCCCTGTGTATCGCGTACCCCCATTATTAACATCACAGTACCTTTCCTGGGCTTCGCATATGCATTTTTTGTGTTGCTGGGTGCCACATGCAGCTTTTTCTTTTCACAGGAGCTACCGAGCATTCACGTACACACATTTTTGATATTCGGGGTGCCTGTGCGTTACGCATCCTGTTCATTTTTTCAGCATGGGTAATATTGAGCCTTGCTAGACCACACCAGTACGTTATACATCATGTACCCTGCCCCCCCACTCCGATTGCCCAGGACAATTGCTTGGTATGCCTTCCATTGTACAAATCCATCTGTACCATGTGTGGGAAGGCTACAAGAGAGAAAGGTGTCAGAGGTGGCTGGGGTCGAGGACATGTACAGAGAGCTGTGCCCCACCCCCAAAAGGGTCAGGGAGGTGCAGGTGATGCTGCTGTCCCAGGCACCCAGGGTCAGAGAGCTGCAGGGTCATCTGCTCTCCCCACCACCCAGGGTCAGGAAGCTGCAGGGGAAGCTGCTGTCCCCAACACCCAGGGTCAGAGATCTGCAGCAATAGCTGTAGTCATCCCAGCCTAGGTACACGGACACGCATGGGCAGATGCTGTCCGTCCCTCAAAGGGGAAGTGACATCCACGCAAAACATCTGTCCCCAGCACCCAGGGTCAGGGAGCTTCAGGGTCAGCTGCTGTCACCAGCATCCAGGTTCAGGCACCTGCAGATGCAGCTGCTGTCCCCAATACCCAGGGTCAAGGAGCTACAGCAATAGCTGTTGTCCTCTGCCCCCCCAGGTACACGGACACACAGGGGCAGCTGAAGTCCGTGCGTCCAAGGGGAGGGGATGTACAGTTAAAGGACCTGGCCCCAGCACCCAGGTTCAGGTACCTGCAGATGCAGCTGCTGTCCCCAACAGCCAGGGTCAGGGAGCTACAGCAGCAGCTGTTGTCCTCCCCCCAGGTGCACGGACACTCACGGGCAGCTGTTGTCCATGCCCCAAAGGGAAAGGGACGTCTGGTTAAAGGCCCTGTCACCAGCTCCCATGTTGAGGGACCTGCAGGGCCAGATACTGACCCAACAGCAGTGGGTGATGGCATGGGCCAGGCCACTAGTGGTCCAGCCCTACTATCTTGAGTGGTCCCATCCACACAGGGTCTGCACAGCATGCCAAGAAGCAAATGCGTGCAGAACAGGGAAAGGCTCAATCCCAAAGCAACGCACAGGACACCACCACGTTGAGGAAGAGGAGCCTCAATGATGATGAACTCCAGATCCTCGTGGACTACGTGTGCGAACACCACCGTGACATGTGCACGCAGCCAGGGAGCACACATACGCCTGCCCAGTGTATGGTCCACTGGCAGCGAGTCACGGATGGCATCAACGCCTTGGGGAATGAGAGGCACACCTCTCGTGAGGCCATGAAGCAGTGGAATGACCTCCACCGTCGAACCAAACACAAGCTGCGTGCCACCCTCGTCTCTGCTCTGGTGAATGCAGGTGGGTCACCACAGGAGCAGGAGCTCACACCACATGAAGCGGCCATGAGTGAGTTGATTCATGTGGATCAGGTGCAAGGCGTGGGAGGTCTGCCAAATTATGAGGAAATGTCTGGTGAGTGATCAAGCGTGTGCATCTTGAATATGTGTATGTAGATTAAATGAATTGGGATGACTGTGTAGCACTTCTGCCTGCATTTGTATGACTGCCATGGGTGAACCATGTCATGGTGTACTGTACGTGCTTGGTGTACTGCAGAGTGCATACAAGCCATGTGCTGCACATCTGTTGGACATGACTTTGGGACAGTAGTAATCAACAACCATGAGATACTAAAAGACATTTCCGGCATGCCAACACAACATACCATCTGGGTATTTTCATCAGTGATGTTAGTGACTCAGCTATGCCAGTCAAGTGCTTGTGTCTGAAGCACGTGCTACACATCATGCACTGTATGTAGTAGACAGTCCATCCACACATGTCCGTAGGTGGTTTCATGCTACCCATACTCTCCATGAACACTGGCAGCAGCCGTGACATTGTGCCATGAGGGACATAGCATTTTACTACACTGTGCAAATCCCAGCCGCAGCTATGGCACTGACCCCCTTGTGAAATATTTTTCAGGAGTCATCCCTGTTGACCTGCCACACTCAACACATACTCCATGGTGGGTCCATTGCCCTGTCCCTCTTCTGTGTCACTGTCCCTTCTTCCTATTTCCCAGCGCATGTCATTACTCTCTCCACATCACACACCTAGGACTCCACACTCAGGGCATTTTCACATTGTGTGCATTTGCTGTGCCAGTGGTACACTGGTGTTAGATGTAATTGTAGGGAACTTGGCTGTGATTATGTGTAGACATGTTCTCATGTACCTTAATGACACGTTGCATATAAACTTGATGAGTCACAATTAGCATGTTACACTGTACTGTTTGCTGTGTCATGGGATGGGATGTGCGTCCACAGATACATGTGTGTTGACAATGTGTGCAGTGTTTGTTTGTTTTATCATTTATAATGCGCAATATACCCTTGGGTAACAGGGCGCAACAGTTACAGGTATATGCGAAGCTTAGTTACAACAGAATAAGTATTTACAATCAGGAAGTACATACAAATTTACATATTTACATACAGCAACTAAAAAGAAAATATATACAGACAGGGCCTAATTACAGGTGGTTGGTGTATAGGCAGGGTGTGGTTGATGCAAGCAACATACAGGGCGGTAAGATCAGGTATAAGTGGTACTAAGGTGAAATGAACAGATAGACGGCAAGGTGCCGGGTAGTAGTGGTTGCTGGCAGTGGGTCCTGTCTAATTACTGTGTTGCTGACCATTCGCTTTCAGCCACGGGATGGAATTGGCCCTGAAATTTAGGTAGGGTACATGGTCAGGGACATGGGATGTATTGGCAAGTCTGCATACGCCATGATCTCTAAGCTTTTTGTACATAGTGGGTGTATGCAAATAATGGCATGGTAACATGCATGGAAATGTGTTGCAGGACACCATTGTTATATCTATGTATGTAGTCAATGTAATTAACATGATTCTTCATGGCTTTATAAGTCCATGTGCATGTGATGAGCCACTAGATGCAGGGGAGGAGGTTGAGGAAGAACGGGATCCTGAACCGGCACATAGCACCAGTGGAGGACATATTGTGGCAGCCCATGAAAATCCACTGGTGCTACAGGCCATCCGGGCTATATCTCAGTGTGTTTCCGACTCCGATCGAGCCAGTAGCTCTGATGGTGAACCGGATGTCCATTCCTCTATGCTGTCGGAGGTGAGAGCATCAAGTGTTGGAGCTGCTGTAGCCGGTGCGTCTGCAAGGGGTCACATCCCTTCACAGGGCCAGTCAGTGTTTTCACGTCCATCTGTGGTGGTTACGGCTGCAGGGTCACGCTCCACAGTATTGGATTCTGGTCCTGGGACAGATGACCATGGGAGGGATGCAGTCCTGCAGCCACAGACAGTGGCATCACATCATGGGGCATACTCACTTGGGTCAGGAAGGCATGGGTCCTGCAGACGTGGTGGACGTGTGGTGGCTGGGGAGACAGTGCGGGAGCAGTCCATGTATAGAAGTGCACAACAACAGGGTGCTTCCTATGAGAGGTTGGCTCAGGGCATGGACAGGGTGGCCAATTCGATGATCCCCCCAGAAACACAGGTAGAGCACCAGCTGCAGGCATTGCGGTCCACAAGCCGGCCAGCAGAAGGAGCCGACTGGCCGAACTGAGGTCTCTGCAGGCATCACTGCTTGCAGAGGGTCAGGCCCACAGGGAAGCCCTGATGCAAGAGTTTATGGCCCTCAGAGCTTCAATGGAAGTGCTAGAGGCAGCCCGCAGTGCACAGTACCAACAGCAGCTGCAACTGTTGAGTCATACCATCTCAGAGGAACTCCATGCATCCCGTGAGGTGTTGCATGAGGACCTCCGAGACTTCATGTTGCAGATGCATTAATCTTAATCCCGCCTGACCGCTGCCACTGAGGACCAGGCCAGGGCTCTACATGGTCATCCTCCCTTACCACTACCACCTTTGGATTCTACACAGGAAGGTGGCCACAGCTGCGACAGGCCTACCAATCCAAGATAGCCATGCAGTCTATGAACCCATGGAGGGAATTGTTTTTTTCAACATCCACCCATGTGGAAGTTGACGTGCATTCTGCCCCCACTCTTTTTTTTATTTCCACCCCCCCTGGCCAGAAGTTGGGATATCATATTTTGTTTTGCCCTTTCCTGGTTATGTTCTTCGTTAATTTTTGTATGGATTGCCCTTGAGGTGTGCCATTAACTCCTCATGGACTATACATGTGCAGTTATGTATGTGCAGGCATGCCTAATGAAGTCATCTACCATGTTTGCATGGGGGTGCACAGGATGGCATGTGCAGGGAATTATAGGTTTGTTGTTCCATGGCATGTGTGTGCTGTGTCAATGATACTGCACAATGGGTGTTTTAATATGTTCTCCCATGTTGTTCCAGTAATCCGTGATGTGGCAGTGACTGCTGTCCCGGGGTGAGACATCCAGCACCATTCAAAGTCCACACTCCTCATTCCTTCCATCAGACACTGTCCTTCCTTTGACGAATTAGGAAACACACGTACTGGTAAAGGTCATGTGGGATTTACAACATGCAGACACAGTAATTTGGTAAGCGTTTGCACTGTCTTGCATTTTGGGCATGCTTCATTGTTGGGCATCTTTGCTGCACATGTCGGTTGACTTATATGTCCTTCGCATGCTCACATGGTGCTGTGGTAATTCTATTAGAGCTCATATCAATTTTGATCATGTATGTGCATGTAGTTTGTGCTGTTACTCTCCATTGCATTCCATTTAGGTAAAGCGTCTCCCGATGGTGTGCATCGTATGCAAGGCAGGTGAGTTCCACGGACAAGTGAGCGCATGGCATTTGCTGACACATCAGTGGTGTTTGCATGGGAGCGGGGCACTGTGTGTGTTCACTGGGGCCAATGTTCACTGATTATGATAACTGTGCTTTCCAACTGTGTGTCCGGCTTTCATTGTTGTTTGGGAGTGTATAGCATGGTCAACAGTTTGTGGACAGTGGCAGGTGCAGATTTTTGAGCTGAGGTGTGCCTCATTCAACTTTTATCAGGTCAAATGAGTGACACATCTGATCCCTATCAGGGTTTGTGGGATTAGGGATGTTTCTTACATTTGCCAGGTCAAATTTATGATTCAACTATTAGTGTGTGCTCACGCACCGTGAAAACACAAACATGTTGCTATGTCTGCTGGTATGTGGACTATTTGCTCTTACAGCACATCAGGTTTTGTATTGTTAGTGGGTTTTCTTCCCTTTCCCAGGCATGTGGCAACATGGTGTATGCAGCTTCTAGTGCAACGCATTTAGGTGCATGGTGGTGCAGCATTGGAATAGATGCAGCATTGCACCATTGGTATGCAGTGACAATGAAGTCTGCATTGACCACGTTCTGGTGGTTTACAGTTTACTTTTACCATTTTTTGAATGTTTAGCATTTTATATGTTTGCTTGTTTTTGTTGGCTTATGTCTTCCCTTGGCGCTCAATCGGTGTGTAGGAATACTTTGTGCCATCAAGCAGGGTTCTGGTGGAGGAGCAAGAGGTAAGTGGCTGATTTATTGTGAAGACATCCACTGTATATTCTCCTAAACCACCTTTACAGTACCTTTGTTATGCGCTCGCACCACATGTCTTGATAATACTAGTGACTGAATGAACAAACTACTGAGAGAGACTTCATACACAACCCTCCACACCTTGATGCACCCTTACACTCACCAGCATCATTATTCATTCTCCTCATTCACTCATGTCTCCCCTGAAGTACTCAACCAAGTTGACAAGTACATGAAGGTGTCATCCCTATTGGTGTACAGCTGCTCTTATAGAACCATCATTGAAAACTTCTCCTCTTGGTCTTGCTGATCTATTCATACTCTACTTTACTAGTGTTTAGTTTCAATCCTCCATCAGGCACTGACTTCTGCACAACATTTCTAATATGACATATGCTCAGCCTTCCTGATCACCAACATACTGGTGAATAGCTTGATAGCCTTGCGGGGGAAACTGCTAGCGGAGTAGGTCCACACACAAATGCACATCCATTAGGGCATTCTTGTGGATGTACGTCAACACCAGTGTGTATTGTAACAGTCCGAAGCAACATTCACTAGGGTCACATGATGAATGGGGGCATCCCTCCATTCAAGATGCCCTGCTGTCCTCATCATCAGTGATGTCTCATTTGCTTTTCACACAGTGATGCATTCCATCCTCATTTTGATGATCCATGGACGGACAGTGGCCTTGCTTATGTCATTCCTGAAAATATATTCCATGAAAACCCCATACTGTGTCCTTTCTTCTGCCCTACTTCAGCCGCCACTTGTGGCATCATGCAGGTGTCCATTCCTTTTCCATGCATCTTTGATATATACATTTGCCTGCTGTAACGCATATTTGGAAAATGTTCTTTATGATTAATGTGCTATGATGAGGACAAAGTACTCTTCAGCATTGTTCCTAGTGACACACTGGCACCCTTTTTCACCATGTCTGTCAAACAGCCATCCTAGACTGGTGCCCTCAAAATGATCTTGGCTTGTGCCCCATTTACAAATGTGCATGTCCCTATTGACCCCACTGCAGCCTACTTCTGCCATTGACTCAGTCCTTCCTACATGTTCTCACACCCTGCACACTCATTCCAAGGCAGGAATGTTGCCTTAATGTTCAACTACCCCCTTCCATTACTGCCACATATTCGTGTGATTGTGAAGGAGTCCGACTTGCAGGTCTTGATGCACACAGTTAATGTACACTTCCACAACATCACACTGAGGTGCAATGTTACACATGTTGTGTTACTCTCCAAGCTACACTACTGCTATTGCCTATTGCACCAACTCCATGCTTCTAATCCATGCCCTGTGTAATTAATTCGGGACAAGACTGCAAGTATTATGCTTGATGTCAAGGCCAGGGACCACATCTGTCTGCCACTAATTGTCCTCGACTGGCTGCCTGTGGCAGACAGCGTCAAGTCATAGGAAGTATGTATTGTGCACTGTGATTTGTGAGGCCTGCTTACTCCCTATCTGCTAATGTTCATTACTTAATGCTGTCCCTCCAGAGCCATGTCATCATGTTACTCCGACCTTCAGGTGAGCCAGTTATTGATGAAGATTATTTCCAGGGGATCGTTATCGTCAGCAGGTGCCAAACTCTGGGATACCCATCCTTCTGCCCATTGTTTGGGGACTCATTTCCTTACTTTCCATGAACTACCCATGTGTTTCATCTTCTACTCTTCCTTCTCTCTCCCTCTTCCGTGCTAAGCAATCCCTCTGCCCTCTTACTCTCTCCATTCCTTTTGTCCTTGCTGTTTGATGACTGTGTTCTTGATGTGTCTCAAGTTCTCACACGCTCCTGTCAACCCCAGCAATTTGTGGTGCAGTTGCCTCCGTGACCTGGAATAGTGTCATCATCACTGCATTTGGGGAATGACCCGAGAGAGTTGCATCTCTCTGCACATACCCGAGCATCCACTGACTGGTTGCACTTGAACCATCCTGAACTTGTTACCACCCTCCTAATACCAGAACCCCCTAAACATCTGTGCACTTGCTCCTTCTGATTGCACCATGCATGTACGTTCTCTGTCTGTTCCAACCTGTCCTCGGTCCCTGCATGATGGCACATTGATGCACTTGTGAGAATATGATGAATCACTGTCCGACAGATTCACTATTACATCCACTGTTAATAATATAGTATAGTATGCAATTACTGTTTCTGTCCAGAATATTCTGGATCTCTATGAGGGGGTGTTATTTTTGTACTTGTTCCATACATCGTTGAGCGCTTTAAGAGACTTGTATTATGTATTGGCCATTTGTTGTTGTACATGTTTATTCGAATAAAAATATTCATCAAACACATGCACATAATAAAACAGAACCATAGGCTATTCCATTGGTGGATATTTAAAAATAGAAGGAGAAAAACCTTAATCATAATACATTAAGTTGATTGCAAAAGAAGAGTGACAGTGAAACACACATTTTACAAAATATACAACAATTCAGCCTCTTATTGGCCATTTATCTATTTCCTTTGACATAACATACCATAGCACAGTCTGGTGATAATTTTAAATGAATCTTGGGCTGAAGCTAGAAGCAAAGCTCCCACTTCTGGTCTTGAGACATAAGCTTTTAGACGGTTGGTGTGAAAGACAAAGTCCACCAGATAGTCGACCTCTCCAGGTTTACCGACAATCTTGAAGGGTCCTATCCGCTTGTCCTGTAAGGCCCTCTGACTTGTAGGTACCATAACTAAAACTAGATGGTCTTGAGAAAACTCAACCATGTTGGCCTTCTGGACATGCCAATGCTTCACCAGAGCATGACCTGCTTTTAAATTATCAGATGCTTCTACCATCATGTGTAAGACTCTCCTCCGGAGACCTATCACATAGTCAATGACTCGCACTGGCTTGGGGGAAGGAGCACTCTCCAACCGCTCCTTAATTAGGGCCAAGGGGTCTCTGACTGGATGGCGATAAAGAAGTTCAAAGGGACTAAATACAACTCCCTGCTGAGGGACTTCTCTATATGCAAATATAAGGCATGGCAGTAGAAGGTCCCACCTTCTTCTAAGGGGTTCCTCTAAAGCACCTATCATGCTCTTCATTGTACGGTTGAACCTCTCTACCAATCCATTTGTCTGAGGTTGGTAGGAAGTTAAGTACTTGTAAGTTACTCCACAGTTTTTCCACAGGGCCTGCACGTAGTCAGACATAAAATTGGATCCCCTGACAGAGGTAACCTCCTTAGGAAAACCTACCCTGGTAAAAATACCAAGTAGGGCCTTAGCCACAGCCTGTGCTGTAACAGTTCTCATAGGTATTGCTTCAGGATACCTAGCAGCATGGTCTACTACAACCAGGATAAACCTGTTTCCTGAAGACGTTGGAGGGTCTAAGGGACAAACATTGTCGATTCCTACCCTCTCAAAAGGGACTCCCACCACTGGGAGAGGCACCAAGGTGCCACATTCTTTGCTCCACTCTTGCCAGAGGTTTGGCGAATGTGACAGCTCCTACAATACTTGTATACATCAGACCCTAACTTAGTCCAGTGGAAGTATAAAGAGAGCCTTTCCTTGGTCTTCTTAAAACTTAAGTGATCAGCCAAAGGTATCAGTTAGGCAGAACCCTGTGCAGTTCCCTTAGGGAGCACTACACAAGATTAGGACTACAGGTGAGAGCAATAAATCCCCTTTGGTATCAGTCTGTACCACGAAGATTTAGTTGGTAGCTGTGGCTGAGCAGTCAGACCTATCTCAAGAGGGAGATGAGCAGTATTCAGGGTTTGCACAATAGGCCTACAGTACTATGGCACAAGGAAACACTGACCAAAGCTTTATATTAAAAAGTAGTTATATATTTATTTTACACACTTCTAGTAAAGCACATTTATCACAGTCATCAAGCAAGTTAAAGTAGTCAAAGGAAAAATATACACACTCCCGAGTTAAATTGTAGACCAAGTGAACCAGAGTGAAAACTGAGCAAAACGGCACAGTGAAAACTACACACAAGGGATCCTCTAAAAATTTCTCACAACGGAGGGAAAGCACAAGTTATATAGAAACAGCTTCTTACATATCCTAGCGACACTTCCCATAAGTTTGTGAACCAGTTTAAGCAAGACAGGGCATCAGTATAGAATATACTTAAATGAAAACTGAGCAAAATGGCATTTCACAAGGTTTAGAAATGGGAAGAAAAGGGCAGTTGTAAGAAATAGGTGCACCACACAGTTCTTGATGAAAATCAATGTAAAGAAAGCAGATCTAACAAATGTAGCCAGATTCAGTAGGTCTGTGCCAGAGTCAGTGGTACAGGGCAAGCGCCCAAGAGCAAAATGTTCTTGTAGCTGCAGTTGAGTCTTTGGTTAACAAATTTGAAAAGGTGGATGCAGAGGGCGAAAAACAATGTTTAAGAGAGAGGGGCGGCCAACCCAACAGGTAGGTAAAGGATTTAAAACACCTTTAGTGCTATCGCGAAGGAAGGGCAGCCTGGCGGAAAAATGTACCTTAAAATGAAGAAGTGGCTCCTGCGGTGGCGGTTGTTCCTGGTAGTTCCTGCACTTCGGGTGATCCAGAAGAGGAAGAGAGGCTCTCGTCATGGAGGAAGGTTTGAGTTACTGCACTACCCAGGGATGAAACCAGCCGCAGTGCTGCCCGATGAATAAAAGGTATGCTCCTTTAAATCACGATCCGGGTGGACTGGTGCCTGGCTATCTGGCCTCCGAGTACAGGGTACTGGTGATTCGACCAAGGCAGGTCCGGAAAGGCGATTGGTAAACTGGTTGGCCCCAGCAGCTCAAGGGAAGAAGGCTCTTTCCGGTGAAGATCTTCTCTCGTTGTGTGGAGAAAAGTGGTGAGACGCTGCAGCAGGGCTTCACCGGTGGTTCAGTCGTTGCAGATGTCTTTGGCTTCTCTCCTCTTCGGCTTCTTAGTTCCAGTGGCTACGTCTTGCTCTTCCAGTCCTCAGGACCCTGCTTTTATGCAAAAAGAGCTCCATTCATTCAGCCTAGCTGTCACTCACACAGTGGAGTGGTCATCTTGGCGGGAGACCCTCCAGCCTATCAGTATAGAGTGTGACATGGGCTGCTGAGGCAACCCTGTCCAAGGGTCCTACTCCCCCTTCCACACAATGGACCCACCCCAGACTCAGTGGCACCAGGAGGAGGGCTTCTGGGCAGAAGCCCGCCAAACGGACAAACAAAGGATCCCCGACCTGGGTTAGGATTGTAGAGAAAGACACGAGAAAGAAGTTATATTACAATTCTGGCAAATAAAACTTACCGGAGCAAAGTTAATTTTAAAATGCATCGGCGGTGTGTTGGAGGCTGTCAGAAAAAGTGGTAGCCTCGAACAATGGGAAAATCCAATAGGGAAATATTTGCGGTCCAATATTTATGGTAGTAACCAATGCCACCAGCCAGAAACTTTTGAGAGAGGGACTGTAGGGTACCCTCTCGAAAATGAACATAGGGGAAAAACTATTAACCCCTTCCAGTACCTCCATAGTAAGATGGGTTGTACTGGTTAAGTTCATAAACATTGACTAGTAAAGTCAATGGGGACTTTACATGCCCTGGGAGACAGTAGTCAGTCCCAGGGTATGGAGTCTATGTTTGGGGGTTGCTACGACTCCCCTGTGTCACTGCACCGAGGGTTCTGTGTAACACCTGTGAATAAAGATGGTCCCTATGGGGTTGAGAAAGATCCCATAGGCATTAAACACAAATATAGCCTAGAACACACATAGCAAAAATGCCTAAGAGTGGGAAAAAGAGTCTCACTCTTAGCAGGTAAAAAGAAACAAACCCTTCAAATCCAGCAAAGCTGCTGGGGGACTCTATAGGTAAGGGAAATTAGCCATAGAATGCGAATTCTCCCTAACAGTATCTCATGGGCTATTTGTAGGAACTGGAGTCTGCTTTCAAGAGGCACTACAAGTCTTCTGTAGTCACCTGCAATAGACTCAGTCGGTTCACTGTAGAAGAGGCCATCTTCCCAGTACAACCTATGCTTCCCGGCTCTTGCTCATCCATCTGGAAAGCTGCCTGTTGGCAAAGACCTTCAAGAGTAGGACACTCTCTTTGACCTCTTGTAAAGTCTGCCCTACAGGGTCCCCCTTCTACCAGTAAAGACTGCAGCTCAGGATGGTCTGCAGGATCCAGATCTCCAACAGGAGCAAGGTCCTCTTCCAGCTCTAATTCCTTTGCAGCTGATTCAACCACACAAGGTTGTTCCACACACTCAGCCTCAGTTGGTGGAGGAGTCATAGGTGTAACTGTGGACAGTCCTCTCGGGGATGTCCTTGCTTGTAGCACAGGAGGGCTGCCTGGTTTCTTCCTGGAGGTTTTAGGTTTCTCCTTTTCCTCTTTCTTTTTTTCGAAATTGCTTTCAGTAAGTCCTGTGGACTGGAAGTTATAGTTTCCTCTACAATCTCCTCTTGAGAGCCTTTTAAGGTACTCTCTCTTGCCTTGCTAGTCTGCGCCTGTTTCCTTTTGCTGGGAGGCCTGGTGGTGTTTGATACCACTCCAAGCGTTTTTAAGTCATTCCCCAACAGGACTCTCCCAGGTACTTCACTCTGTACACTTACAGGGACCTTGACAGTCATGGCATTGCACTGGATGAGAGCTGGTTACTGTGGAAGCATTTGGACAGGGCCTCCAGTAAGCTTAGTTAGGAATATGGGTGCCTTAGCAACATCCTCAACCTTGAAAAAGGATTCATCAACTACAGTTATGCTGGCCGCAGTGTCTCTGATGGCAGGGGTCTCCTGACCATTCATAAGAACACTGTCTTTAAAATACTCTTTAGTATTGTCTGGAATAGAGTTATAAACATCTAAGTTCTGCTGTTCCCACAGACCCAGGGATATTAAAGATACACTGGCTGAGACTTTCACGGGTGCATCAGCCAGTAAGTGAAAGTTTCCACTTGCCATTGGTACTTCATCCTTTGGGGAGAAGGTTAAGGAGATAGTGTGGATCCCTGAACGTTTACCCTTACATCTGGGATCCCCTTTCACATGGTCAGTTGACAGACAAGCATAACATTTTCCAAATGCCTTTATGAATGGGGGTTTGTTCTGACCTCCTTCTGGTTTGGCACCAGGAGGTACACTAGCCTTATTCAGTTTCCCAGAGGGCTTACCCTTGTTATGTTTGGGGCCCACTTTTGGAGTGGAGGTATTGGAATTCTCTTTGTTGTCTTTCTTGGGCTGCTTACCCTCATCCTTCTCCTGAGTTACCCCAGAATCCTTGTGAGTCTCCCTGTTGGCAACCCACAAGTCAGCAGCCCTTGCTAACTTCTTTGGATCAATTTCCTTAGGGTCAGTCAAGTGCTGTCTCAGCTCAGGAGAGCAGGCATCATAAATAGACTCCAACATGAACAGATTTCTCATGCCTTCATAAGTGTTAACTCTGTAACCCTTAACCCAACCATCTACGTTTTTCAAACAGTCAGTCACCCAGATAGTCCAAGGGGGACCATCATGCTTTTTGAGGGTCCTAAACCTGTTAAGATGCTGAGAAGGGGTCTTCCCAAATCGAGCTATCAAAGCTAGCTTCACAGTTTCATACTCCCTCTTGTCTAAATCCCCCAACTCCATTACCACATCAGTTGCAACAGGGGGTAGCCTAGAAAAAAGCCAAGGAATCAGTTGATTCCATGTAATGTCTTGAATCCCATGGTTATATTCAAAAGCAGACAACCAATCCAAAATATCAAGCTGAACCTCATACATAATTACTGCATCTTTGGGCATGCGAGGCCTCGCAGGACAGGAAGACCTAGAAGACTCTGGGAGAGAAATAATTTCAACAGACAATTTTTTCATCTCTAGTGCATGATTCAATTCCATCTCTCTGAGTTTAAGTTCTTGCTGTTTGCTTTCAGTTTGAGCTTGGATTCTTTTAAACTCTAACTCAAGTCTCATTCTTTCTAAAGGGACAAATTCAGGACTTTATGTTGGACCTGGTGGGGTCCCTGTGGTCAGAGGTTGAGGCCTATGAGCAGGTAGAGGTAAACAGGGCCTACATTTGGAGATTATTCTCCCTCAACTAACTCATCCATAACAATTGAGTTACTCTCAGAAACATTATCATCTTCATCGACATTTTCCACATTTGCTTTAGGGGTGGGCGTTTCAGACCCACTCCTCAGACTTTGGTATTCTAATAACTTTTCTATCAATTCATCCTTTTTGCCTTTTATTGTGAGATTCATAGCTTTACACATATCTCTCAATTGCTCAACTGTAAAAGTGACTAGGGTCTCCTGTCTGTAGCTTTCCATATCAGTCGTGATAAAAACAATTGCTTCTCTAGTGTTGCTTAGCCTTGGGAGGATTATTTGAACAAAGAAGTGTAACAAGTATACTTTATCCTCACCGCTGTACACCAGTGTTAGGCAGAATCACATGCCGTACCCTTTGGGAACACTACAGGCAATTAGGACTACAAATGTAAGCACAATTTCACCTTTGGTACAAGCCTGTACTACACAGTAAAGTGGTAGCGATGGCTGAGCAGTAAGACCTATCTCAAGAGTTTAAGTAAACAGTAGAACAAGTTACACAAAGGACCAACCAATACAGTGATTCAAGCAAACACTTACTCAAGGTATCTTGGTAAAAAAAATATGCATTTAATTACACAGTTCAATTGGAAACATTACACTAGAGATAGCAGCTTAATATTACACACTGATACACCACAAAAACTCTAACGCTTGACTCCACTGAAGTGGGTGCAAAATGGCACTTCAAATGCTTCATAAAGGAGGGAAAAGACACGGTTATATGGATTAACAGCACAAATGCATTCATTGGCAGGGCAAAGGGGTTTTAGTATACTACAACCAGCAATTCATCTCATGGGCCTGGGCCAAAGTCAATGGTTCAGAGTATTTGTATTGGATAGCTCAGTTCTGGTAGTAACTGTAAAGTCTTTGCCACAGAGTTTAGAAGAATTTGGCTAGGCGAAATGTTTGACAAATGTTTAGGGAAGGATAAGCCTTCGAAGTTGAGCAAAGATCCACAAACTTTAGCGATGGCCGAAAAGATTTCCAAACCGCGTTTGCACAGTTCCTTTTCAGTGAAGAAGAGCTGTAGCTGAGGCAATTGTTCCTGGCAGTTCGAGCAGAACTCGCTGTTCCTGGGCTTCAGTCGTGGGGACAAGAAGGAGGACATCAGGAGATTCCTTCACTGTCCAGGGATGAGGCCAAAAGCTTAGCAAGACGTCACTTTAAGGTGTGAGTGCCTTAAAGACCACGAACTGGTTTCCTTCCCTCTGGCTATCCGGTTTTCAACAGTACTCTGAAGCAAATTAGACCAGATGGGCACGGTGTCCAGGTGGCTTACGAGTTGGTTGTTCCCACCAAACTCAAGGGAAAAAGTTAACCTTGAAGGGCTTCTCTGTCGATTGGAGTTTCAGGCAATTTGGACCTGCAGCAGGGCTTCACCGGTTGTCCAGGAGTTGCAGCAGTCCTCTTCCTTCAGCTCGTCTTCGGTTCTTTCATTCCAGTGGTCGACTCTGCTTTCTAAATCCCAGAGACCTGCTTTATAACAGTTTTCCCCCATTCATTCCAGCCTGGCTGTCACTCACATAGCAGGGTGTCTGTCCTTGCCGGACAGTCAGCCAGCCAATCAAGCCAGAGTGCATTCAGGTCTCCTAGGAGACTAAGCACAGGGAGTTTCGGGCACCTCCCTCACATCCTGTCCACCCAGACACTCAGGCGCCAGAGGAGGGCTTCAGCACTGAAGCCCGGCAAAGACCAACGAACAAAGGGACCAAACCTGGTTTGGCGCGTAGAGACAAATACAAGATGGACTTTTCCTAAAAGAAATGGCGAAAAAAGATGACCAGAGTCCGTTTTAGGTCTTGGCCGCCATATTGAAAAACATGGCTGACCCGATTATTAGCTACCATTGTTAGCAGTCTCGAAAAATCTCAGTAGTTGATCTAAACCACAGCCACCAGCCATTTGAAGTAGGAAAAGGTAACATTTCACTGATACATGAGTGTTTTAGCATGAGGGAAGTTAGGCAACCCCTCCAGCACCCCATAGGAAGATAGTGTGTGCTGCGTCAGTAAATTTAAAAAGACTACTAAAGCCAATTTAACTTTACATGCTCTGGGAGACGGTAGTCAGTCCCAGAGAAGGTATGCACACCTTGGAAAGTCTGAAAGACATCCCTGTGCCACTGCACTAAAGGTGCTGTGTGACACACATAAAAAGATGATGCCTATGGAGTTGTTTTAAAACTCCATAACCAAAGAACACAAAAGTAAAACACACACAAAATACATGGAAGAATGGGAAAAAAAGGTTCACACTCTTCCCAGGTAAAAGAAATCAAATCCTAGAAACCCAGCAAAGTTGCTGGGGGTCTCAAAAGTTAAGGGACATTAGCACATTTTGATAATTTTCCCTAACATCAAGCTAAACAAAAAAAGTTCATACTGACCTATGAACCGGCCAAGTGCTCTCTTTAATCCAGTAAAATTGGGGTGAAAACAAAATTCATATTCAAGTTCAAATTATTTCAAAACCTCTCCAATATTGAATAACATCTCCACTGGTTATTATTTTATAACTGATTCATTTATTTGTTACAAAAGGGCAGTGCAATTTGTCAAAGTGTTCTTATAGCCAATGCATTTCGGACTCATATACGTCCTCAGGGCTAAACACTATAATTACAGGGCCTGCGGTAGAGGCCCTGTTTCTATGGTTAAGTTTCTAAACCCATAGGAAGAACACTTTTTGGGCGCCTTATAACTTTGCTCCCTCTGGACAAATCCTTTCCAAAATTTGCAAAAATAGTATATGCCCCCATCTGAATTTCCCTGCCAAGTATGGTGAGGTTTCATTAGGAGGGGTGCAAAGTTGTAGTGGGGGACCCAAAATTTCTGTTTTTTCCCTTAGACATAATCGAAAAAAATGTTTGCTCACGTCTACAACCCAGCTGTACGGATTCTCACCAAATTTGCAGCAGGAGCGGTGGTGAAAAAGTCTGGAAAACACATTTTGGATCATTTGTTGTTGGGAAAACGGGCTGGGAAGGGTAGGGGAGTGAAAATAAATGATATGGGGCTCTTTGTTTAAGTGGAAGAAGAGCATTCGGGAGGCGCGGCAGTCCGTGGAATCTTGGGCAGGCAGCTTGAGAAACACATTTGGGGTTATTTGGTGACTGAAAGTCGGTCTGGGCGGACAGTTTGGGTTATTTGGTGACTGAAAGAGAGCTAGGGTGGACAGCTTGAGACACACATTTGGGGTTATTTTGTGACTGCAAGAGGGCTTGGTCAGGGTAGGGGAGTGGAATCTAGATCATATGGGGACATTTGCATAGGTGAAAAAGAGGGTTGGTGGTCCATTTCGATGAATGCTGAGGTAATTTGAATTGGGAGGTTCAGAGCAAGTTGTGGTGTGGTGGTTGTGGCCAGTGGCCAGATTCTTGGGTGCATGGCCATATTATGCTGTGGTGATTGTGGCCAGTGTTTAGATTATTGGGTGCATGGCCATAGGCTACAACCATTATAATAATATGTCTACAGAAATTGAATCCGGCCATTGGATACAACCATTATAATAATATGTGTATAGTATTTATAGATGGTGTGTGGGCAGTAGATAGTATTTGTGACATGGTGACAAAATTCAATCGAAGTGCAAATAGTACTTATGATTGCTGTACCATTGGGGGTACAGATTGAGTTTGTAATACATCGTAATGAAGGAGAAATTGTTTCTTTTTTTTTATGAAAAAATCACAGCATAATATGTTAGGTAGGATAGTTTACAATTTCTCCTTGCACACAATCTCCCATATTCATGTACTTTTTAGAGACTCATAATCAGTACATTCTAAGTACTATGTTTGAAACAACATTACTGTGCGTTCTGCACAGTTGCTGGTTTTGTTTGCATAATCATTGGGAAAAACATACATAAAAGATAAAAAATAACCTTCTACATTTATTTCACGTTACGTGTCACAGTATGTTTGTTTGAAGAGTGCAGTTCATAAGGGAATGTTTAAGGTGCACAAATCAGTGTATTTGTTGTTAGAAGCAGTGTTACAGTAGGAAGAATCGCAATGGTGTATTTGCAATGAAGTGAAATTAAGGGTATTTTTGAAGTAGTTAGATTCTTGTTGGTGTATTGTAACTGTTCTGCTTTTCAAAAAGGCTTTTAGACCCCTTTTTTAAAGGAATTTTTGAAGTACTTAGATATCTGTTGGTGTATTGAAACTGTTTTCCATTTCAAAAGCAGCATTGCAGTACTATAGATGTAGTTAGAGACCAGTCGGCGTATTCTAACTGTTGATAGTTTTATTGTTCTGAAGGGTATGTTTTGAAGCCGTTAGATACCTGTTGGTGTACTCTAACTATTTTGCTATTCAAAAGTAACATTGTAGTATTATGGATGCAGTGAGATACCATTTGGCATATTCTCACTGTTCATAGCTCTACAGGTGAGTGGCTAAACTTAGTAGACCCTCATAATCAGTACATTCTAAGTACTATGTTTGAAACAACATTACTGTGTGTTCTGCACAGTTGTTTCTGTTTGCATAATCATTGGGTCATTGGGAAAGAAATCTATACAGCATTAAAAAAACATACTACATTTATATCTGTTGGCGTATTCAAACTGTTTTCCATTTCAAAAACAGCATTGTAGTACTATAGATGTAGTTGGATACCAGTTGGCGTATTCTAACTGTTGATAGTTCTACAGGTCAGTGACTTAACTTTGTAGACCCTCACAATCAGTACATTCTAAGTACTATGGTTGAAACAACATTACTGTGTGGTACGCACAGTTGTTTCTGTTTGCATAATCATTGGGTCATTGAGAAATAAATCTATACAGCATTTTTAAAAAAGCACTACATTTATGGGAATTTAACTTTCACAGTATGTTTGTTTGAATTGTGCAGTACTTAAGGGAATTTTTAAAGTGCACTAACTGTTGATAGTTTCACAGGTCAGTGACTATATTTAGGTTTAAGGGATATTAGGTAGGCATTTGTTAGATTTGCTGGTAATCTCTGTTTTAGAGTAATGGAAGTCTTTTTGCATTCAAACTAACCATATCTTTTTTTTAATATATGCAGTATAATGACCTGCAGTGGTTGCGGCACCAGTGTGCTAGATTATGCCTACAGTTGTGAAGGTTTTCTTGCCAAGAAATACTTGCCCATGTGTGAAGCTAGTAAGCCTGAAGTTGTTTTTGGTACCATCTGCGTTGTACCTTAAAAGCATTAGTATTACAAATTGGCTATGTGTATTTATGTACAAGGTGGAACGATTGTCTGTATTGCAAAAAGTGCATAACGTGGCATGATTTGCATTTTGCATGAGCTGATGAAATGAATGGATTCACAATTTGGTACAGATACATACACAAATCATTTGTTAGGGAAGTGCTCTTGTACAACACGTTTGCAGAGAGTGCAGATTTCATTTATAGGTATGTTTTTGGTTTCTGGTTGTTAGGGATATTCTTTCCCAAGTGCTAATTCCCTCTACCTTAGAGCCCCCAACTCTTTTACTAAAAGTTGGGGCTTTTAACTTTTCAATTCTGTTTGTTTTCTGTGTTTATATCTTTGGATATGGAGTTTTAGACAACTCCATAGGCATCATCCTTTTCTTGTGTGTCACACAGCACCCTCAGTCCAGTGGCAGAGGGATGTATTTTATACTTCCCAAGGTTTAAATACCTTCTCTCGGACTGACTACTGTCTCCCAGTGAATGTAAAGTTAAGTTGACTTTGCTAGTCTTTTTAAATTCACAGACCGAGCACACACTATCTTCCTATAGAGTGCTGGAGAGGTTGCCTAGCATCCCCTATCTCTAAACACGCATGTAACAGTCAAATGTTACACTTTCCTCTTGAAATGGCTGGTGGCAGTGGTTTTAGAATGAACTACCATGATTTTTCCTGAGCGGGAACACCGGTAGCTAAAAATCGGGTCAGCCATGTTTTTCAATATGGCGGCCAAGACCCCTCAGTAAAAAAGGACTCTGGTCATCTTTTTTTGCCTTTTTTTTAGGAAAGGTTCTTCTAGTGTTTGTCTGTGCACCCCAAACCAGGTTTGGTGCCTTTGTTCGATGGCCTTTGGTGGGCTTCAGAGCTGAAGCCCTCCTCTGGCACCTGAGTGTCTGGGGTGGACAGGATGTGAGGGAGGTGCCCGAAACTCCCTGTGCTTAGTTTCCTAGGAGACCTGAATGCACTCTGGCGTGATTGGCTGGCTGACTGTAAGGCAAGGACAGCCACCTTAATGGGTGAGTGGCAGCTAGGCTGGAATGAATGGGAGAAATCTTTTTAAAAGCAGGTCTCTGTCACTTGGAAGACAGAGTCGACCACTATGAAAGAACCAAAGACGAGCTGAAGGAAGACGACTGCTGCATTTCCTGGACCATTGGTTTGCCCGGTGAAGCCCTGCTGCAGCTCCAAATTGCCTGAAACTCCCTCGACGGAGAAGCCCTTCAATGATGACTTCTTCCCTTGAGCGTGTGGGAACAACCAACTCGCAAGCCACCTGGACACCGTTTCCATACTGGTCGATTTTTCTTCTGAGTGCTGTTGAAAACTGGATAGCCAGTCAGAAGGATACCAATTTGTGGACTTTACGGCACTCACATTTTAAAACCGACATTTAGCCAAGCTTGTGGCCACTTCACTGGGCAGTGCAGGTACCTCCCAACGTCCTCCTTCTTGTCCCCACAACTGAAGCTCAGGAGCAGTGAGATCTGCAGGAACTGCGAGGAACAACTGCCTCAGCTACAGCTTTTCTTCATCCATAGGGTACTGTGCAAACGCAGTATGGAAATCCTTTCTGCCGCAGTGAAAGTTTGTGAATATTTCCCAACTTTGGAGTCTTGTTCGCTCCTAATCCGACATATAACTCTTTTTCTGGCAAACTACTTCTAAGAACATTGTCAACGACTTAACCGTTTACTACCAGAACTGTCTATCCTATCCAAGACACGGAACCATTGACTTTGGCCCAGGCCTATTGAATTGAATTGCCTCTTGTAGTGAACTGAAACTATTTGCCCTGCCTCTGAAAGTAATTGTGTTTTGATTCTTATAACCTTTGTCTTTCTACCCCTTTTGAAAGTTACCGAAATGCCCTTTTTCTCCCACTTCAGGGAGCCTAACTTGTTCAGAAATGTATTGATTGTGTACTGTAGTGTATTATAGTGTGATATTGAGCTGCTTTTTGCTAGTGGAATGTTTTCTAAATAAATGTGTAAATAAATGTATATTCTTTTACCAAGAAACCTTGAGTAAGTATTTGTTTGAACTATTGTGATTGCAAGTCTGTTGTGTAACATCTTGTACTGCTCACATCCATCTTCAGATAAGTCTAGCTGCTCAGCCACTGCTATCACATAACTGTGTAGTACAGGCTTGTACCAAAGGTGAGATTATGCTTACACCTGTAGTCTTAATTGTGTATAGTGTTCCCAAAGGGCATTGTATGTCATTTTGCCTAACACTTGTCACGATGCCTGCCCCCGGAAAGCCAGACCAGGCCCAGCAACCCCGGAAGCAGGCATCATGCCACTTAAAGCATGCCCAAAAACCCCAGTTAGGGGCTCTTTGGCTACAGTCCTGGCGCCTATGGCGCCAGGCTCATAAGAATAAAGTCAGTCCTGGTGCCTACCTGATGCAGACCATGCTGCACGAAGCCACAAGCCAAATGAGGCTTAAAGGGACTACTTTACCTCAGGGACTCCTTTCCTCTCGGGTGGGGCTGTGGAAGAATACTTACCTGGGACTTCTTCCAAGGCTATTTAAGCCACACCCGGACAGCCACACGTGCTTCGCGTTATTCTGCTTGCTGCAGCGTAACGCTCACCGTGTCTTCAGCAGCTCCAGTCTTCAGCCCTGGAACACCTGGAACAAGAAAAGGAGAAGGAGAAGAGGCCAGAACAAAACCCTTACCTGAATCCTTGATCCGGCACATCGTCGATCTGGAAGAGAGAAGCCTTCTCAGGTGCATTGCCACGCACCTCGCAGCACCACGCTGAACTCACCGACCGAGGCTGCATTCCTTTACTACATCGCGAATCCAGCATCTCCAGGCCTTTCTTCAACACCTGGGGGAGACAAGAACAGATAGGTGAGCAAGGGCAATACAAACTACCCCCAAAGACTTACCTGATTTACCACAGGGGGGTACTCACCTCATCTCGGGTCGGCGTAGTCAATTCTTCATCACTGCCGCACACCAGCCCCTAAGGGGAAAACAAGAACAATACAAATCACCCCCGAAGACTTACCTGATAACCACAGGGGGGGTACTCACCTCATCTCGGGTCGGCGCAGTCAATTCCGCATCACCGCCGCACCCCGGCCCCTAAGGGGAAAAAACAAGGACAATACTACCTAACCCCAAAGACTTACCTGATTTACCACAGGGGGGTACTCACCTCATTTCGGGTCGGCGCAGTTAATTCTGCATCATCGCTGTACCCTGGCCCCAAAGGGGAGAACCACAATAGACCTACCAGGATCTTACCAATTGCCACTTGGAACTCTTCTGGTGGTTTAAATCCACAACCTGCAAGGAATCTGGCAGAGTGAAGATCAGACTTTTGAACTCTTACGAACAATAGGACTTAGAGTCAATACTGGAACTCACCAATTCCTCCACGCCAGTGAAGTAACTGGTCGTCTACGCGCCCCTGCGCCCGACGCAGGATGGAGAGCTCATCTTTCCAAATCTTCAGGTGAGATTAAGAGGGAACTTCAGGAGTGTTCTGTGGGCAGACAAGGGGAGTGGGAAGGCGGGTTAACGCTCAGATTACGGGAGGTTAATTCCCTTTCTCCATTGCAGAAAGATATTCGTACGAGTCCAACAAACAAAGCTAAGTGGGTCTGTCCAGTCTGTCATCTCGGCTCTACGTGTTACTCTGGTGGAAGCAACAGCGGGCCAGTCCAGATCGACGCCCCCGTGGGAATCAGGTGAGCGTAACACACTGGTACTTGCAGTAAGTACATTAGAAATTATTGTGGATCTTCCTGTGTGCTTATGGTGAATTTTACCATTCCTTCACAGTAGTTCAATTCTTGCCTTATTCATCAGACACTGTATGGGTTGTCAGGATTATGTGTCGCATTTCTATGAAGGACAAGCATTTGTAAGCACAACTGGTCTGAGCTGTTCAAGTAAATGTTTTGAACAATTGGTGGCAATTGGAACAGAAGATTGATTGCTACATTTGCATAGCAATTTACAACAGTTGTGTTGGTAAATTTAAATTGACCAGAGAGTTCTGTCTCTGTGTCATTTGCTGGACCTCCACTTGGTTTTTTAGAAGAAATATTTCTCTTTATATCTGCTGATGGATGTGCACTTGCATTTGGACTAGATAGTTTTGTGGTTGTATTACTTGATGGAGTAGCAGTTATTTTTAGTTTCTTTGGTGGTATTGTTGGGAGATCTGTTATAAGTTCTGTTTGTAGTACTTTTCTTTTCAAAACTTTACCCTTTTCAGGAACACGGTAGATATCGAGACGGGATGTGTAGAGTGCACAAAGACTATTGTACTCTAAGATGCAAGGAATGTCAGCATTGACTTTGTTTACATCAATATTGACTAGTAATAGTCATTTGAGTGTACAGAGACGTGAAAGTGCTACATAACTCACACCTTCTTTAACCCTTTAAGTGCCATGGGTTTTCCCCCTCTCCCCAGTGCCAAGGCCTTTTTTGGTGATTGCGGTATGTTGCCATTCAATGCCTTGCAACTTTTTTGTTACATGAGATTTCCTGGTTAAATTAGGCCCCTTTTTTTCCCTACATATAGGCAGTCGTAACGTCACCCAGGAATCCTAGGTTGCTGTAGGGGGGTGAGAGAAACTAACCAAAAAGTGAATAAATCTGGGTTTTTTTCAAAAAATGCCAATAAAATGATGTACAATTAAGCATGTAATTTTTTTCCTTGTAAGAGCTAGGAACAAATGGTTTGCTGTGCTGAGTTCCCCAATTTCCTGGCTTTTAAGAACAGGTTAAGTGGAAACTATTTTTTTTATTTTGATGTGGTTATCAACCTTTTTTTGTGAGAGGTATGCGATTTTGGCCATTTTTGCCAATTGGACATGCGTGGACAGAATGGAAGAAAAGGGTAAGAATGCCGAACTGGAGGACAGAAAGGCATACATTTCTGAAAAGTAGACAAAATTCCAAGTTTAAGAATGGGTGATTTGCGCAGGTCAGGCAACAACTAGGTAGGGGGAAATTCCGTAGTTTGGGGAAAAAGCGGGAAAATGACCGGAAAAAAAAGGTATGAGGTGGACATGGTTAGCTTGGTACGGCAATGGCTTCTCTGATTTTTGAGAAAACAGAATGCTCTGCTACATTCCCCCGACTCTTGCAGTTAGGAAATCAAACATTTTTTGTAGTGTTTCACAAAACAAGCAATACCACAAGCCAAAAACTGAGCCATGGTACACAGGAGTTTTATGCTTATGGCCTGAACAGATGTACTTAGAATGTGTAAATCAGGAAAACCAATGTGGTGAGGAACGGCAAGCATACATTTTTTGAAAGAGCACAGGCAGGCCTTTTCAAGGGTAGGTGACTTGTGCATGTTACAATGTATGGTGACTAAAGCAGCGACTAAATGTAGGGCACATTTGGGAAATGAAAGGATTGTGTGACAATGGGCATCAGGAAATGGGTCGAAACGTTATGAAAACCACACAAAAAAACCACAACAAATGTCATACCTTCCTGCAATTCCCGACGAAAACAGTACCTCACATGGGTGCCAAGGAGAAAGCCTAAAACACGGGTAACCCCAAGTCTTTTCCGACAGCTGAATTTCAGGATTTTTTCTGAAGCGCACACCATACAGATATGGGCCTAGGGTGTCCAAGCCACCAAGGAAAACAGGTAACCCCATGCATTTCTGAAAAGAGGACACCCGTGGGAATGCACAGAGGTCAGACTTGCGCGAAGCGGCCCAGAATGTATTACCCAGAACCCCCGACAAAGTGAAGATTGTGTTTTTCCCCCACCAAATATCACACTTTGTCAGGGATTGTTGGTAATACATTCTGGGCCGTTTCGCGCAAGTCAGATCGCTGTGCATTTCCACGGGTGTCCTCTTTTCAGAAATGCATGGGGTTCCCAGTTTTCCTTGGTGGCTTGGACACCCTAGGCCCAAATCCGTAGGTTGTGCGCATGTGCAGAATTCCTGCAATTATGCTGTGCCGAAAGACTTGTGGTTAGCCGTGTTTTAGGGTTATCCCTTTGCGTGCAGGTAGGTGCACCCACACATGTGAGGAACCATTTTCATCGGAACACTTGTGGGAACGCGGGGCAGTAGGCCATGTGTTGTTGGCGGCGTATTTCACCCTTTGCTGGGTGAGCAGAGTGAAATGTGCAGAAATTGTATTTTTCCGCCCCAAATTTGGAATTTGCTAGGGTTCTGGTAATACATTCTGGGGCAATTTGTGCAAGTCAGACCTCTGTGGATTCCCACGGATGTCCTCTTTTGGGAAATGCATGGGGTTCCCTGTTTTCCTTGCTGGCTTCGACACCCTAGGCCCAAATCTGTAGGTTGTCTCCCCTAACACTTTGGGGGTTACAAGTGGTGTAGTCTTTTTCCTTCTGCGTCCAGGTAGGTGCACCCAAACATGTGAGGTACCTTTTTCATCGATACACCTGTGGGAACGCGGGAAGGTAGGCCATGTGGCATTGGTGGCGTGTTTCAGTGGGTGAGCAGAGTGAAATGTCTGAAAATTGTGTTTTTTCAACAAAGTTTGGACTTTGCCAGGGGTTGTGGGTAATACATTCTGGTGCTATGCACGCAAGGCAGACCTCTGTGGATTTCCACGGGTGTCCTCTTTTGGGAAATGCATGGGATTCCCTGTTTTCCTTGCTGGCTTTGACACCCTAGGCCCAAATCTGTAGGTTGCCTACATGAACAGAATGTGCTGTGCCGAAAGGGCTGGGGTTACCAGAGGGTTAGCCTTTTCCTTTTGTGCCCAGGTAGGTGCACCCTAACATGTGAATTACAATTGTCGTCGGGACATGTGTGGGAATGCGGGAAGGTATGACATCTGTTGTTGGAGGCGTGTTTTGGTGAGTGGACAGAGGAAAATATCTTTTTAATTGGCTGGAAATAAACACAATTCTCAGACATTTCGCTCTCGCCACCCACCAAAAAAACACCACCAACAACACGTGGCCTACCTTCCCGCATCCCCACACGTGTCCCAATGAAAACGATACCTCACATGTGTGGATGCACCTACCTGGGTGCAAAGGGGAAAGCCTAAAACACGGCTAACCCCTAGTCTTTTCCGACAACTAAATTTCAGGATTTTTTCTGAAGCGCACACCATACAGATATGGGCCTAGGGTGTTCCACCAAGGAAAACAGGGAACCCCATGCATTTCTGGAAAGAAGACACCTGTGGGAATCCAAAGATGTCTGACTTGCGCAAATCTCCCCAGAATGTATTACCCACAAGCCCTGCCAAAGAACCACATGGGAGAAGGGTGCCCAAGGCCAGGGACATTACCACCGACTTTGCTGGAGCTCTGGCTGGCCTGCGTTACAGCTTCTCCCCACCAGGAAGTCCCAGAAGTGTGCCAATACCTCCCCGAAGGGAAAAGCTGTAATGCAGCCCAGCCTCAACTCCAGGACAGTTGAAGGTGATGTCCCCGGCCTTGGACATCCATGTACCATGTGGGTGTACCGTCCCCTAAGCACAGCGGCAGCTCCAGGGAGACCCGGCAGAATCCCCATTCCTCCCTGGAGGTGTCATATGTAACGTAGCACAGCCAGAGGTGCAGCATGGGTTTGCAGATGGACAACCCACATGGGAGATATCCGCTCCCATGGATACACCAATGTTCTGCTAGCATGGGGGGGCAATTTGTAGCCTGCCCCTGTAATTGTGTCCCAGCCCACCAAAATATCTGCCCAGGCAGCCCATTCCCAGCCACACCACCAACAATCCAGCCCCAGTCTCACTCTCCCCACTGACAGTGGGCCATAACCATAGAATAATAAAAAACAGTACTCACATAAAGTTGCAACTGCGCGCGTTCAAAAAGCTGTAAATGAAACAAAAACATGTGTTATCTATGGTCACCCTAGCAAAAAAAAATCTACACTCATACTTTCCAATCATGCCCCCCATTGCAAGCCACCCCTGGTGGTCTACTGAACCTCATCCCCCCAGTGAAAACACATTTGCCCCTTCCTATGGCCAGAAATCTGCCCACAGGGAGGGCTGCGTGAGGTGCCCCTCCACACTCCATTTGGGGTGGGGCAGAGGGCCACCCCAAAACGTCAGACAGGACCCACAATGGATTGTGCAGTAGGGTTTGGTCACCCTGGGGGCAGATTGGCACACCAATGTGCCCATCTGTGCCAAGGGAAATTTGGTAAACAAAGAAAAAAAATGAAAATGGTAGGCTGCACTTTAGGGGGGGCTGAGGGACACCCTAAACCACCGTGGAATTTTTTAATGTAAAGGGGGTGCACCGCTCCACCCCCCCAAATGGAGGGGCGGGGCATCTCATGTAGCCCTCACTGGGGGCAGATAAGGGGGGGCTATCATGCACTCCTCCCTGTGGTCAGGTGTCCCTTCCTAGGAGCAGATATCTGCCCCCAGGGAGGGCTGCCTGACATGGCGTCCACTCCATTGTGGATGAGGGTTGAGGGGGCCACCACCCCTTCCCATTAGAAAATTCCCCAGCGGTTAGGGGTGCCCCACAGCCCCCCCCTAAAATGCTGTCTACCATTTTCATTTTTTTCCTTTGTTTACCCAACTCCCCTTGGTGCAGATCGGCACAATAGTGTGCTATTCTGCCCCCAGGTTGCCCACAACCTACTGCCCCACCCATTGGGGGGCCTGTCTGAAATTTTGCGGTGGCCCTCTCCCCAAATGGGTGGGCGGGGCACCTCATGCAGGCCTCCTTGGGCCTCCTACGAATGACTGCATGAGGTACAGCCCCCTCCATTTGGGGTGGGGGAGAGGGCCACCAAAAAATGTGGGACAGGCCCCCAGTGGGTGGGGCAGTAAAGTTTGGGCACCCTGGGGCCAGATTGGCACACCAATGTGCCCATCTGCGCCAAAGGAAGTTTGGTAAACAAAGAAAAATACTGAAAATGGTAGGCTGCACTTTAGGGGGGGCTGAGGGACACCCTAAACCGCCAGATAATTTTGAAATGTAAAGGGGGGTGCTCCTATCCATCCCCACCCCAAATGGAGGGGCAGGCCATCTCATGTAGCGATCCCGGGGGGCATGATAAAGGGGGGCTGTCATGCACTCCTCCCTGGGGTCAGCTGTCCCTTCCTAGGAGCAGATATCTGCCCCAGTAATTTGATAAGTGTTTGCACTGTCTTGCATGTTGGGCATGCTTCATAGTTGGGCATCTTTGCTGCACGTGTCGATTGTCTTATATGTCCTTTGCATGCTCTCATGCTGTTGTGGTAATTCGATAAGAGCTCATTTCACTGTGTAAGCTACCTGGCCATGGACTCCTTGATCTGTCATTTCATTGGTATTCACTCTCTGTGTCACTCTCTCGCTCCCTCTCTCTGGGGTGGTACACTGTAAATATATATCTATAATCATTTACTCTGTGTCACCCTGAGTTGCTCCTGCACTCTGTGTTCGATGCATATTTTCTTTCGGTGATCAATTATGATCCTGTACGTGCATGTAGATTGTGCCATTTCCCGATGGTGTGCATCGTATGCAAGGCAGGTGAATTCCACGGACTGTATGGCATTTGCTGACACATCGGTGGTGTATGCATGGGAGCGGGGCACTGTGTGTGTTCACTGGGGCCAATGTTCACTGATTATGATAACTGTGCTTTCCAACTGTGTGTGCGGCTTTCATGGTTGTTTGGGAGTGTGTAGCATGGCCAACAGTTGTTTGTGGACTGTGGCAGGTGCAGATGTTTGGGCTGAAGTGTGCCTCATTCAACATTTATCCGATCGAATGTGTGACACATCTGATCCCTATCAGGGTTTGTGGGATTAGAGATGTTTCTCACATTTGCCGGGTTGAATTTATGATTCAACTATTAGTGTGTGCTCACTCATCGTGAAACCACAAACATGTTGCTATGTCTGCTGCTATGTGGGCTATTTGGTCTTACAGCACATCAGGTTTCGTATTGTTAATGGGTTTTCTTCCTTTCCCCAGGCATCTGGCAACATGGTGTATGCAACTTCTAGTGCAAGACTGTTGTAACTTGACTCGTTGTGAAGAATATTTGGGCCTCTGTCCCCAAGTTCCATACGGAGAGAAGAAAAATCACTCCCCGTGCAAGCCTTGAGGCCACAGGTGGTTGTTGTTCTTTCGCAGGACCAGACACCGCCGAGGACCCCACAGCTGTGGAATGAATTAGGTATTAGTACAAACAAACACAGTACTGTTAACAATGTAACTGTTATTGAAATAGGGCTTACCCAAGGGTTATATTCTAAGTGCCAGTAACTCTGAGGCTGTGGTGCAGGGAAGCGTCGGTAATACTTCAAAGCCAAGGCACCAGAAACTCAGCACGGGCTACCACCTGATGATTCTTGGAAGTATTCTGAAAACTGTGGTAACGTGGCAGTTCGAGGAACTCTGGAGAGCGTAGAATATTTGACAAAGCAGATAAGGATAATCCAATCAATCCATGAAATGTGAGCTAAAGTCAAAAGGTCCATAAATCCAAGCAGAAACCAAATCCAAGGAACAAGAAAACCCAGTCCGTAATCCGTAAGCTTGAGATCTGTAACCAAATGAATCCAACGTGACTTGAAAACACCAAACAGTGTCGCGAAACAGCTGTGAAGCGACAAATGATTCAAAGTGCGTTGCTTTTATACTTGTCGACTCCTGATCACGTGAGCAGAGCTCAGGGCACGTGACCGAGAGATCGGCCCGGAACTAGGAAGTAGTTGTTGTCGATTACTTTTGCTCCAGCCCTTTCGCAATCTCCATGGCAGTTGCCAGCGGAAACGAGGGAACAAATAATATCGCCCTCTGATAAAGCCTGGAAATTGGTGATGCTTCCCTCGCACCACAGGTGGCGTGATCATGTGAAGGGCTGACTGTGACTTGGAGATTCTCGCTGTGTTATGTGTCAGAGAATCACCGCGGGTATGAGTGTTCTGTAAGGCGGTGTGCCTGGTGTGCCTGACATTCCTATTGCGCATGACAAACACATTTAGGTGCATGGTGGTGCGGCATTGGAATAGATGCAGCATTGCAGCATTGGTATGCAGTGACAAGGAAGTCTGCATTGACCATGTTCTGGCGGTTTACAGTGTACATTTACCATTATTTGAATGTTTAGCATTTTATATGTTTGCTTGCTTTTGTTGGCTAATGTTTTCCCTTGATGCTCCATCGGTGTGCAGGAGTACTTTGTGCCATCAAGCAGGGTTCTGGTGGAGGAGCAAGAGGTGAGTGGCTGATTTATTGTGAAGAAATCCACTGTATATTCTCCTAGACCACCTTCACAGTACCTTTGTTATGCGCTCGCACCATATATGTCTTGATAATAAACGTGACTGAATGAACCAACTACTGAGAGACACTTCATACACAACCCTCCACACCTCGACGCACCCTGACACTCACCATCATCATTATTCATTTTCCTCATTCACTCATGTCTCCCCTGAAGTACTCAACCAAGTTGACAAGTACATGAAGGTGTCATCCCTATTGCTGTACAGCTGCTCTTATAGAACCATCATTCCAAACTTCTCCTCTACGTCTAATGCTCTTGCTGATCTATGCATACTCTCCTTTACTGGAGTGTAGTTTCAATCCTCCATCAGGCACTGACTTCTGCACAACATTTCTAATATGACATATTCTCAGCCTTCCTGATCACCAACATACTGGTGAATAGCTTAATAGCCTTGCAGGGGAAACTGCTAGCGGAGTTGGTCCACAAACAAATGTACACCCATTAGGGCATTCTTGTGGATGTACGTCAAAACCAGTGTGCAATGTAACAGTCCCAAGCAACATTCACTAGGGTCACATGATGAATGGGGGCATCCCTCCATTCAAGAAACCCTGCTGTCCTCAACATCATTGATGTCTCATTTGCTTTTAACACAATGATGCATTCCAACCTCATTTTGATGATCCATGAACGGACAGTGGCCTTGATTATGTAATTCCTGAAAATATATTCCATGAAAACCCCATACTGTGTCTTTTCTTCTGCCCTACTTCAGCCGCCACCTGTGGCATCATGCAGGTGTCCATTCCTTTTCCATGCTCCTTTGACATATACATTTGCCTGCTGCAACGCATATTTGGAAAATTTTCTTTATGATTAATGTGCTATGATGAGTACAAAGTATTCTTCAGCACTGTTCCTAGTGACACACTGGCACCCTTTTTTCACAATGTCAAACAGCCATCCTGGACTGGTGCCCTCAAAATGATCTTGGCTTGTGCCCCATTTACAAATGTGAATGTCCCTATTGACCCCACTGGAGCCTACTTCTGCCATTGACTCAGTCCGTCCTACATGTTCTCACTCCCTGCACACTCATTACAAAGCAGAAATGTTGCCTTAATGTTCAACTACCCCCTTCCATTACTGCCTTGTATTCGTGTGATTGTGAAGGAGTCCGACTTGCAGGTCTTTATGCACACAGTTAATGTACACTTCCACAACATCACACTGAGGTGCAATGTTACACATGCTGTGTTACTCTCCAAGCTACACTACTGCTATCGCCTATTGCACCAACTCCATTCTTCTAATCCGCACCCTGTGTTATTCATTCTGGATAAGACTGCAAGTATTATGCTTGACGTCAAGGCCAGGGACCACATCTTTCTGCCACTGATTGTCTTCCACTGGCTAACCATGGCAGACAGCGTCGAGTCATAGGAAGTATGCATTGTGCACTGTGATTTGTGGGCCTGCTCACTCCCGATCTGCTAATGTTCATTACTCAATGCTGTCTCTCCAGAGCCATGTCATCATGTTACTCTGACCTTTTTCAGGTGAGCCAGTTATTGTTGGAGATTATTTCCAGGGGATCGTTATCGTCAGCAGGTGCCAACCTCTGATATACCCATCCTGCTGGCCATTGTGTGGGGACTCATTTCCTTACTTTCCATGAACTACCCATGCGTTTCATCTTCTACTCTTCCTTCTCTCTCCCTCTTCCCTGCTAAGCAATCCCTCTGCTCTCTCACTCTCTCCATTCCTTATGTCCTTGCTACTTGTTGACTGTGTTCTTGATGTGCCTCAAGAGCTCACACGCTCCTGTCAACCCCAGCAATGTGTGGGGCAGTTGCCTCCGTGACCTGGACTAGTGTCATCATCACTGCATTTGGGGAATGACCCAAGAGAGTTTCATCTCTCTGCACTTACCCGAGCATCCACTGACTGGTTTCACTTGAACCATCCTGAACTTGTTACCACCCTCCGAATACTAGAACCCTCTAAACATCTGTTCACTTTCTCCTTCTGATTGCACCATGCATGTACGTTCTCTGTCTGTTCCACCCTGTCCTTGGTCCCTGCATGATGGCACATTGATGCACTTGTGAGAATATGATGAATCACCGTCCGACAGATTCACTGTTACATCCACTGTTAATAGTATAGTATAGTATGCAATTCCTGTTCTGTCCAGAATATTATGGATCTCTATGAGCGGGTGTTATTTTTGTACTTGTTCCATACATCGTTGTGCGCTTTAAGACACTTGTATTATGTATTGGCCATTTGTTGTTGTAAATGTTTATTCGAATAAAAATATTCATCCGACACATGCACATAATAAAACAGAACCATAGGCTATTCCATTGGTGCATATTGCATATTTAAACATAGAAGGAGAAAATCAATCATCATAATACATTAAGTTAATTCCAAAAGAAGAGTGACAGTAAAACACAAATGTTACATAAAATACAACAGCTGGAGATCCACCAGGGGGCGCTGAGATGTGTTGAAGCATCTCCGCTCGTCTCCCCAACAGGGCGCTGATCAAGGGACCTGAGCCCCCCCCGACACCCCCGGAACGAGACATCGACACCCCCCCCCCGTAAGAAGGTGCCCAAATTTGGAACCCGAGGGTGGAACAGAGCCGGAGTTCTGACCCAGCGAACTTCGAGGGCGCGAGGCCCCTCCCCCCTGCGGCTCTGCGGCTCCGCGGAAAGCAGCGGTGAGCCCGGGCCCAGAGAAGGCTTGCAAAGGCCCAGGCGACTGAGGCCTAGGACTCCTGCCTTGACCGGACGGCTGTTCGCGGCGACGAAACGGTCCAAGAGGTGGACCACGGAGCGGGAGAAGGAGGCGCCGCAACAGGTCAAGGAACCCCCCCAGCGGGGAGTCAGCAACGGATCAGCACCCACCGGGGGTAATAAAAACCCAAAAGGGGGTAGGAGGAGAGAAGCCAGGGAAAGCCCATACTAGCCCCGGAAGCACCCCGAGCCTGAGAGGTGCACGGGGCTCAATCGAGGGCACCTACCCCCCGCAAACGCCGCAGAAGGACAGACCGCTGAAACACAACAGGTCACGGCCCCCAACTACGGGGGAAAAAAAAAAAAAAAAGCGGGGAAAATCTGGGAAAGGAAAACCCCCGCCCACGACGGAGGAATTGCCTTGGGCTCCAGCCCCCCCACAACCGTGTCCCCACCCTCGGCCGCAGAGCTGCCAGGGGCCCCCGCTCCCCCCAGGAAACAAAGGAGACAAGCAGGCTCCGTAGGCCACAACCACTCGGTGGCAGACACCGGGGAGCGGGAGTGCCCAGGGAGGGCCTATGACCTGGAGGGAAACACTGCAGAGGTTTCGGCGCCCGTCCCTCGAGCCCCCTACTGCCCCTGAAATGGCCGCCCAAACGCAACAAGAAGCGTCAGATGCAAACTCGGTCTCCAGGGGTATGGCGGCCCTGCTTGATGAAATTAGAGGATTCCGCGCAGATATCACCCTTAGGCTGGACACCCTAGACAAAAAGGTGGACAATATAGAAGACAGGGTGCAGGCACTGGAGAACAATACAGCCTCGTGTGACATTTTCGAGTCCCAATTTGACATGCGCCTGTCGGAGCTTGAGAGAAGAGAAGAGAAATGCTCACTAAAAATGGACAACTTGGAAAACAGGGAAAGGCGCTGCAACCTACGTTTCCTAGGCTTCCCGGAACAAGATGGTGAAACCCAGGCAGACATTGTCAAGGCAGTCAACGCGGTGGTGAGAGTGCTTTTTGACGGAGCTAATACTAACGAACCCACTATTGACAGGGCCCATAGAGCAGGGGCAGCCTCCAGAGGCCCCAGATCCGTCTTAGTCCGCTTCCACTACTTCTCAGAGAAAAGCAGGATCCTCGAACTGGCTCGCAAGAAGGGCCCGGTGGAATGGGAGGGGGCCCGGATCTCGGTATACCAGGATTTGTCGGCCTTCACTCTGGCGAGACGCCGCCTCTGTTCCCCCCTGACGAAAATGCTCCAAGCCAAGGGAGTCCGATACAGGTGGGGGTATCCTTTTTCCCTTTCTTTCGAGTTCGAAGGATATAAGTATACCCTGATCACCGAGGATGACATCCAAAGAGTGACGGGCAAACTCCTAGATAGTTCGGGTTTGGAACGGGGAGACCGCGACCGGGAGCGTGCCCCGATGGGCCCAAAAAAGAACAACGCTCCAAAGGAGAGGAGCAGAGTACGAGGCCAAAGGAAATTCAGGAGAGTGGCACCTGCGTCGCCGGACCTTCATAATGGCTGAAACAAACTACTGGAATCCGATGAAAATTTTATCCACATGACGTTGCAAAGGGGGGATGTTGCTAAATTTTACGTTCTTGCATTAATCCCGAAGAGGGGGGGGGGCTCGAATGGGTGTTTATAAAGAGGTACCGAGCCCGGAGGGCGGGGGGCATGGTTGGCCGGTTGTGTGACCTTGGGACGATGCCTCAACACAACCAGGCGATCTGGGGGGAGGGGGGTGGGGGAGAGATGAGGGGAAGTTGGGACGGTTGGGGTTTTGTTATAGTACGCCAAAGTTTGGGGATTTGATCACACCCTGGGGGCAGTTACTAGCCCTCTGCAGGGTGCGGAAACATTTAGGGAGTAACGACGCTTGCATCTTTGAATTCGGAGTTATGTGCTTCAAAACGTGTCCTAATGGATGATTCACTCCAATCCTTGTCAGTGGGGTCTCTAAACGTTCGGGGGCTCAACTCACCCACCAAGAGGTCGCTGCTCATGCGGGAATTCACGAGGACGAGACTACAGTTCCTCTTTGTGCAAGAGACCCACTGGGTTCGGGGGAGGGAGCCCAAGCTCAAGGCTAAAAACATAGATCAGGTATTCTCGGCCTCAACCCAGTTCAAGAAGAGGGGAGTAGCTTTGCTGGTGTCCCCCGAGGCTCACTTTGGGTTTAAGGTTGCACAGACCGACCCCGAGGGTCGGTATCTCATGGTTAAAGGGGATGTGCGGGGACGTTTGTTCACCTTGGTCTGCATATACGCCCCAAATGAGTCGCAGGACGTCTTCTGGGAAAGCATGAAGGAGACAATAATGGCATTCGCGGAGGGCACCCTCCTGGTGGGAGGGGACTTTAATATGGTGCTGTGTCCCGAAAGGGATAGAAAATCTGTGAACCCTTGCCCCAATATCCGGCTCCACAAAAAATTGGCATCAGCCTTCCAGGAAGTAAATGGGGAATTGGGGTTGTGTGACACGAGTATACCCAAGCAAGGTCTGAACCCCGACTACACTTTCTACTCTAAGCCTCATGATGTTTTCTCGCGCATAGACTACATTCTGGTAGATGCAACTATGCAGGGAGAGATCACCAGCGCTGGTGTGGAAACCGTCCCCTGGACGGACCATGACATGGTCAAGATTAGGATAGGCCTCCCCCCTACCCCTGCAGCCAGCTCCCGTTGGAGTTGTAACGACCTCCTTCTTCACGACAAGGAGACGCGCCAAACCCTTCTGACAGCCATAGAAGATTATTTCTCCCTGAACGACAACGGGGAGGTAGGCACTATGGGAGTATGGGAGGTATTTAAGGCAACTATCAGAGGTACCCTGATTGGCATCGGGGCGGGGAAAAAAAGGGAGAGGGACCGGGAAGAGAAAGACCTGAAAACCAATATAGAGGCCATACAACCAGGTGGGAAACTGAAAACACAGATGTTTCCTGGGCAGTGGGAGGAATTGCAGAAGCTGCGCACTAGATTGGCTCACCTTCAAGTAGGGCAAATGGAAAGGAAGCTCTCTTTTCTGAAACAAAAATATATGGAGAAAGGGGAAAAGGCCGACAAGATACTCGCCTGGAGACTCCGCGAACTTAGGAATAGCAGGAGAGTGAATTCAATCCGCTCTGCGGACGGTAACTCGACTGCAAGGGACTCCAAAATAGCTGAACAATTCAGGCTATATTATGAAAAATTATACTGCTCAGAATACAAGGGGGATGGGATAGACGTTGATAGGTTCCTGGATTCCCTCCCTGTCCCGGGCCTGCTACCAGACAAAGCCGACACCTTGGAAATCCCCATTTCATCGGAAGAAGTAATTGACACTATCTCCTCCTTGAAAAGTGGTATGGCCCCGGGGGACGACGGCTTCTCAGTCAAATTCTATAAGACCTATAGATCCACACTCGCCCCCTTTCTGGCCAAGCTGTTCAACTGTGCACTTAGCCAAGGGTCCCTCCCACCCACAATGATGTCAGCCTTAATAGTGGTCTTACCTAAAGAGGGCAAGGACCCAGCCTTATGCCAGTCATATCGGCCCATATCGCTCCTAAACACTGACGTCAAAATACTGGCGAAACTTCTGGCGAACAGATTGGCAAAATTCCTCCCTACCCTGGTACATGGAGATCAAGTGGGCTTTATCCCGGGGCGCCAGGGGTCAGACAACATCAGAAAAACCCTCAACCTTATGCATGAGGCATCCGAGCAGGGAGTGGAGGGGTACCTCCTTTCACTCGACTCAGAAAAAGCCTTCGACCGGGTCGAATGGCCTTACATGATCAAGGTTCTTAGGAAAATGGGAATGGGAGATAATTTTTGTAGGTGGGTCGCAGCACTATACAACTCGCCCACGGCGAGAGTATTAGTTAATGGGGGTACATCTGAGCCCTTTTCCCTTTCCCGAGGCACCCGGCAAGGCTGTCCCCTGTCACCTCTCCTATATGCCCTGGCCATGGAACCCCTGGCTATAGCGGTTAGGAATGACCCGGAAATCATGGGTATACGATGTGGTGAGTGCGAGTTTAAGCTCTCCCTATTCGCAGACGACATACTAGGCTACCTGACCAGCATCCAAAAATCCCTACCGATGCTATTTGATCTCATACGCTTTTTTGGCTCCTTTTCGGGGCTGAGAATAAACACATCCAAATCAAGCATCATGCCAATGGGCCCAGGGGAACAAGATATTGAGAATAAAACCGACATTCAGGGGGTTAGAATCGAGCGAGAATCCACAAGATATCTGGGCACCATCATCCCCAGAGATCTGTCACAGCTATACCAATGGAATTTCCCTGAAATCCTTGCCCGGGTCAGTAGCGATCTCAAAAGATGGGCCCCCCTCACACTCTCCTGGCTGGGACGCATGGTTTCGGTTAAGATGAACATTCTACCACGCCTTCTCTATCTCTTCTCCGCTCTCCCTGTCGTGATTCCCGAAGCCTTTTTTGAGGTGCTCCAGTCCCGTGTCCTCCACTTCATTTGGAATGGCAAAAGACCCAGGGTTAAAACCTCCACTCTGACCCTCCCTAAATCCCTTGGTGGCTTTGGACTCCCCGATTTTAGGCTTTACTATAAAGCAGCCCAGCTTAGGGTGATGTTGGAGCACATGCGGGACGATATGCGTACATTTTGGACGTATGTCGAAGACACCCACGCACATCTGAGGAAGGTCAGGGACTATCTCTAGGCCTCTCCCAGGTCACTCCCCACACAACTCAAGACACATCCTACCTTAGCAGTCCTTTGGACGCTGTGGAAACCCAACAAAGCCAATAATTTGATATCTACATGGCCTTCTCCTCTGACATCACTCTGGGGCCCCCCCACCGATCTGGACATGAGGGGCTTTCGGGACACTCAGGCATGGTCTGACATGGGACTGGAAAGAGTCTCCCAGCTTATACGAGAAGAGGGCTTCATCGAATACGACAGTTTGACGGAGGCTCTGGTGGATAGGCCCCCCACGGTTTTTGAATTCCTGCGGTTGAAGGGGATACTTACCCAACCAAGGTGGTCCGAACAGCTTAGTCGCCCCCTCACCCCATTCAAACTTATTCTGGCCAAAAGTAGATCTCGCAAAGGTTCGCTATCTAAGTTCTATAGTGCGCTGATTACAGCGGACCTAGAAGGCAGACAACCCTTCAAGCGCATATGGGAAGAGAGGATGGGAATGTCAATAGATGATCACACCTGGAGTGCGGTTTTTAAGTGCATTTTCACGGGCTCCCTATACACAGCAGCTATGGAACACAACTTTAAAATCCTCCATTCATGGCATTGCCCCCCGGCTCTGTTGTCTAGAATGTACCGGGATGTTTCCCCCCTATGCCCCAGAGGTTGCCACCAACGGGGAACCTGGTTTCACATGTGGTGGAGTTGCCCGTCCATACAGGTATACTGGACGGAGCTTCTTAGCTGGATCAAAGATATCGAGGGTTATGGACCATCTTTGCACCCGCTGGAAATCCTACTGGGCTCCCCCACGCCTGAGTCGGAGGGGAATGCCTTCCCCAAGGTCATCAGCGCTATGTTGCGGGCAGGGAGACTGGCGCTTGCGCAAAAATGGAAGAGTGTCCTGGCCCCCTCCAAAGAGGAATGGCTCTGCAAGCTTAGGGTGATTTTCAGCTATGAAAAACTCTCGGCAATAGCGAACGATACCATGTCTGATTTTGTCCGAGAATGGACAGCAGTGCTGCTGCACGATGACTGTATTACTATGCGATTGTAGAGGGGCGATCGAACAAATGTTTAAGCCAAAGGTTAAATTGCGCGAGTCCCCACACTCCTTGGGGGGTTGGACTTGCCCCGGCCTAATCGCTTCATGGTATTACCCCACTGTTTCATGGTTCACGTTTTTCTGTCGAATGCTAAGCAAGTGTTCTTCCCTATGCTCAATGTATATGTATTATCCCTAAAGTTGGCGTGACAATTGTTTGGGGGGAGGGACTGGGAGGGGGGAATAGGGTCTGGGAGTTAATCAGAAAATGTTCCTGACAATGTGATTTCTCCTGCATTTATTGCGGGTGGGATAGGCCAGTTGGCCCACCCTGTCGTGTATGTTGTCAATAAAAACAAAAATTTAAAAAAAAAAAATACAACAGCTCAGCCTCTTATTGGCCATTTATCTATTTCCTTTGACATTACATACCATAGCACAGTCTGGTGATAATTTTAAATAACATATGATACAGTTTATGTGATACACAGGCGATGTGATGTCTAGTTTGGCATGGTGGTAGTGGCATACTCCCTCTTCTATTTGTTTCTTTTGGAAACCCAAAATAAAATTAGTTTTAGTTATAAGGGATGCACACAATGTTGCAATTCCAGGGACACATTCTCAGGGTGGTTTGGTGGGCACAGATGACTGGCTCTTTGTCATCATTAAATGGCACCTGGAATGTACCAGGGCTGTTTGCACTCCACAGGGGTTGGTTTTTAGGTGAAAAATGTAGCCACAAGCTGGGTACGGGCAGCCTCGCCCTTTGACCTACCATTTGCAAGCGGCGTGCATGTGGTTGACGGTGTGGGGGCACCACCATGTGCATAGGTATGCCACGCCATGTTGCAACATTGCAGGACACATGCTGCCACAATGATCCTGCACACTAGTGTTGTTGCATATAGCAACTCACCACCAGAGTGGTCAAGGGAGCGTAAAAGGTGACTTTGAACACTCCGAATGTGCGCTCCTCTATGGCTCAAGTTGCAATATTGGCTGTGTTGTATCTTACCTGTGGTGGTGTTGCATGGTTCCGTATTGGCGTCATCATGTAGGTGCTCAGAGGGTAGGCACTGTCCACTGTAGAGGTGAAAATGTTTGTCATTGGTGTGTATTTGTTTGTGTGTGACATGCATTCATGTGCAGGGGCATTAATACTCACCAATGAGCCATGTGTTGCCATGCCTCCCCGCTTCCACGGCCCAGTGTAGGGGGGATATTCTGAATATGAATCTATCATGGGTGGACCCTGGATGGTTCGCATATACAGAAGTAATGATGCCCTTGGCATCACATAAAACCTGCAAATTGATGGAATGCCAGTGCTTGTGATTGCAATATATGTGTTGTGTAGCCCTAGTTGGGCGTAGAACAACATGGGTGCCATCGATGGACAAAGCACTTTAGGAAAGTGCGCCACCCCATAAAAGTCCTGGACCATGGCCTGACATTCTGCAGGTGTTCTGCGGACTGAGGAGCGTGCAGTCATTATTGCCAACACCTGGTGTAGGCAGCGTGAATGCGTGGGCTGTGAAATGCCCCCAACTATTGCAGATGTCCTCTGAAATGACCCAGGTGGACAAAACATTCAGTACATTGAGCATCTTTTCCAGGGGGTTCAGTGCTTGGGAGCACAGGGTGGGTGATGTAAGGTCATCTTCCTACTCCGTGGCCAGATATAATATGATATGAGGTGGAAACCTATACCTGCCATAGACCTGGTCATCAGGCATCCCAAAATGGCTAGTCCTGGGTACAACAATCCAGGCCCTGGCCATCCTCCTCCTCCTACAGTGTCCCACGATCACTGCTGCAACAAATGGTACATTCATCATAGCTGTATACGTGCATTTGTTAATCACGCGGGCTTTTAATGCAATTATTTTTGTGCGCATTGACATTTACGCCAGCTATCGCATGGCGTACATGTTTCAGAATTTGCACGTATTTTTCTGCACGCCGGCGAGCCATGTTCAATTCCATGAATACAGGTTTTTAGCGCACGTATGGGCATTGCAAGGATATTACTGTGGTACTTCCCTCGTTACACCCATATTTTCACTTGTTGTTCCCCATTCCAAGTGTTCTGCCCCTTTTTAGGTGACTGTGCAGACACAGGCGGCGCTCGCTTGGAGTCTTCGTGCAAGGCGTTCATGGTGTCGCAGTAACGTGTTGGACCGGCACGGATTCTTCTCAAGTACCTGGTAAGCTCTGTGCATTGTGTTCCATAAATCGACAAGCAGGCGCTTGCACGCGATTTCGCGCAAGTCCCCTATTTTTCACGCAAATAATTCCATGAATTGGACCCATGGTGCTCATGGAGCACCTTGGTAAATGCATTGGTAAACAGATCCTTCAACACCAGTATATCAACCTAAACAAAAAATGTCATAGTGACCTATGAACCTGCCAAGTGCTCTCTTTAATCCCGTAAAATTGGCGTAATAACCAAATTCATATTCAAGTTCAAATTATTTCAAAACCTCTCCAATATTGAATAACATCTCCACTGATTATTACTTTATAATTGAGTCAATTGTTTGTTACAAAAAGGCATTGCAATATGTCAAAGTGTTCTTATAGCCAATGCATTTTGGATTCTTATACGTCCTCAGGGCTAAACACTATAATTACAGGGGCTGCGGTAGCGGCCCTGTAGCTATGGTTAAGTTGCTAAACCCATAGGAAGAGCACTTTTTGGGTGCCTTATAACTTTCCTCCCCCATGGTGAATCCTTTCCAAAATTTGGAAAAATAGTATATGGCCCCATCTGAATTTTCCTGGCAAGAATGGTGAGGTTTCATTAAGAGGAGGGTAAAGTTGTAGGGGGGGGGGGGCCAAGATTTCAGTTTTTTCCATAGACGCAATGGAAAAAAATGTTTGCTCACGTCTACAACCGAGCTGTACGGAGTCCCACCAAATTTGCAGCAGGAGCGGTGATGAAAAAGTCTGGAAAAAGCGGCTGGGAAGGGTAGGGGAGTGAAAAAAAATGATATGGGGCTCTTTGTTTAAGTGGAAGAAGAGCGTTCGGGAAGCGCGGCAGTCCGTGGAATCTTGGGCAGGCAGCTTGAGAAAGACATTTGGGGTTATTTGGTGACTGAAAGTGGGTCTGGACGGACAGTTTGGGTTATTTGGTGACTGAAAGAGGGCTTGGGTGGACAGCTTGAGACACACATTTGGGATTATTTTGTGACTGCAAGAGGGCTTGGTCAGGGTAGGCGAGTGGAATCTAAATCATATGGGGACATTTCCATAGGTCAAAAATTTGGTTGGCGGTCCATTTCGATGTCTGCAGATGCCATTTGAATTGGGAGGTTCAGAGCAAGTTGTGGTGTGGTGGTTGTGGCCAGTGGCCAGATTCTTGGGTGCATAGCCATATTATGCTGGGGTGATTGTGGCCAGTGCCTAGATTCTTGGGTGCAAGGCCATAGGCCACAACCATTATAATAATATGTCCACAGAAATTGAATCCGGTCATTGGTTACAACCGTTATAATAATATGTGTATTGTAATTATAGATAGAGTGTGGGCAGTCTATAGTATTTGTGACATGGTGACAAAATACAATTGAATAGTACTTATGATTGCTGTACCATTGGGGGTACAGATTGAGTTTGTAATGCATGGCAATGAAGGAGAAATTGTTTCTTTTTTTTCTATGAAAAACACACTGAATAATATGTTAGGCAGCATAGTTTACAATGTCTCATTGCATACAATCTCACTTATTTATGTACTTTTTAGACCCTCATAATCAATACATTCTAAGTACTATGTTTGAAACAACATTAGTGTGCGTTCAGCACAGTTGCTGTTTTTGTTTGCATAATCATTGGGAAAAAACATAAATAAAAGATAAACAATAACCTACTACATTTAATTAACGTTAAGTATCACAGTATGTTTGTTTGAAGAGTACAGTACATAAGGGAATGTTTAAGGTGCACAAATAAGTGTATTTGTTGTTAGAAGCTATGTTGCAGTAGGAAGAATCGTAATGGTGTATTTGCAATGAAGTGAAATAAAGGGTATATTGTAACTGTTTTGCTTTTCAGAAATGCTATTGGACACTTTTCTTAAAGGAATTTCTGAAGTACTTAGATATCTGTTGGTGTACTGAAACTCTTTTCCATTTCAAAAGCAGCATTGCAGTACTATAGATGTTGTACCAGTTGGCGTATTCTAACTGATGATAGTTTTAGAGTTCTGAAGGGTATTTTTTGAAGCTGTTAGATACCTGTTGGTGTACTCTAACTATTTTGCTATTCAAAAGTAACATTGTAGTATTATGGATGCAGTTAGATACCAGTTGGCATATTCTAACTGTTCATAGCTCTACAGGTGAGTGGCTAAACTTAGTAGACCCTCATAATCAGTACATTCTAAGTACTATGTTTGAAACATTACTATGGGCCTCATTATGAGGTGGGCGGTAAGGGGTTTACGGCACCAGTAAAGGCGCCGGAGCCGTTAACCCCTCACCGCCCTATTACGAGGTCCCCTTGCGGGACCCGCTCTGGACGTCTGGTTTTACCAGACATCCTTAGCGGGTCCTGTGAGGGGGCCAGCAAGCTAACAACAGGCCTATTATTAATGGGCCCATTGTTAGCATGCTCCCCATTCCCTTTGAGCCCTATAGGGGCTCAAATGGGAATGGGGATGGTCCGGGTTCCCTGAATGGGGAAATACCGGGCCCTCCAAGGTTGGAGTGGGCCAGTATTTCCCCATTCAGGGAACCCGGACCCGAGTTTGGAGGCAGCTACCTCCAAACTCGTAATGAGGCCCATTTGTGTTCTACACAGTTGTTTCTGTTTGCATAATCATTGGGTCATTAGGAAAGAAATCTATACAGCATTAAATAAACATACTACATTTATATATTGCTTGTGTATTGAAACTACTTTCCATTTCAAAAACAGCATTATAGTACTATAGATTTAGTTAGGTACCAGTTGGCGTATTCTAACTGTTGATAGTTTCATATTTCTGAAGGGTATTTTTTGAAGCAGTTGGTGTATTCTAACTGTTTTGCTATTCAAAAGTAGCATTGCAGTAGTATGGCTGCAGTTAGATACCAGTTGGCTTATTCTACCTGTTGATAGTTCTACAGGTCAGTGACTAAACTTTGTAGACCCTCATAATCAGTACATTCTAAGTACTATGGTTGAAACAACATTACTGTGTGCTTTGCACAGTTGTTGTTTCTGTTTGCATGATCATTGGGTCATTGTGAAAATAATCTATACAGCATTTTAAAAAAGTACTACATTTATGTAACTTTAACTTTCACAGTATGTTTGTTTGAATTGTGCAGTACTTAAGGGAATTTTTAAAGTGCACTAACTGTTGATAGTTTAACAGGTCAGTGACTATATTTAGGTTTAAGGGATATTAGGTAGGCATTTGTTAGATTTGCTGGTAATCTCTGCTTTAGAGTATTGGAAGTGTTGTTGCATTCAAACCAACCATATCTTTTTAATGTATGCAATATAGTGACCTGCACTGGTTGCAGCTCAAATATGGTAGATTATGCCTACAGTTGTGAAGGTTAACTTGCCAAGAAATACTTGCCCGTGTGTGAAGCTAGTAAGCTTGCAGTTGTTTTTGGTACCATCTGCGTTGTACCTTAAAAGCATTAGTATTACATATTGGCTGTGTGAGTTTATGTGCAAGGTAGAACGATTGTCTGAATTGCAAAAAGTGCATAATATGGCATGATTTGCATTTTGCACGAGCTGATGAAATGGAATGGATTCACAATTTGGTACAGAATACAAAACTTGTTAGTTAGGGATGTGCTCTTGTACAACATGGTTGCAGAGAGTGCATGTGTTTCCACGTGTATGAAATCTGGAAGATTTCATTTATAGGTATGTTTTTGGTTTCTGATACTTGCAGTAAGTATATTAGAAATTATTGTGGCTCTTGCTTTGGTTTATGGTGAATTTTACCATTCCCGCACAATAGTCCAATTCTTGCCTTATTCATGAGACACTGTGTGGGTTGTCAGGATTATTTGTCGCATTTATAAGAAGGACGAGCATTTATAAACACAACTGGTCTGAGCTGTTCAAGCACATTTTTTGAACAATTGGTGGCAATTGGAACAGAAGATTGATTGCTACATTTGCATAGCAATTTACACCAGTTGCGTTGGAAAATTTTAATGGACCAGAGAGTTCTGTCTCTGTGTCATTTGCTGGACTCCACTTGTTTTTTAGTAGAAATATTTCTATTTATATCTGCTGATGGATGTGCACTTGTGTTTGCACTAGATAGTTTTGTGGTTGTACTACTTGATGGAGTATCAGTTTTTTTTGTTTCTTTGGTGGTATTGTTGGGAGATCGTCATAAATTCTGTTTGCATTACTTTTCTTTTCAGTCAGTCAGTCAACAAGTTTATTCGGATTAAATATAAATCCATCAAACACAAGGCAACACATCATACAAAAGCAAATACAATTAATAAACCTTATCAAAAAGTAGTGCATCAAAGAGTAATTTAAGGGAGAGGAGAGGTATAAACCCAAGGATCCCATCGCCCTCAATATAACACCCCTTGACTGGGCCCAGCCCCAAAAGTGTCTGACCGATTGCGGCCCAGGGGAGTGAGGTTAGCCCCGGACAAAGGGTAAGTCCCCTGGGTCCGCCTCAGGGGGTGCTCAGGGCGTAAATGTAGTAGTGGGCTGATATAAATTACACTCCTCGGTGTCCCTCCCGCCCCTCCCCATAGGCCCAAGACCCCATTCGCCACTCTCCGGTCCCAAAAGATCAATTCCACAATGTCCCCAGAATTCTGGACAGAACTGGCCAATCTGCGACATCCCGCCAAGGATTCCCTGGTCACAGAAGAACAACCTCTCACAGACCTTAGCCAGTGTATGCTTTTGTTGGCAAGAGCTTCCCTGGACTCCTGCAGGTTCCTTTCTATTTTTGGTACCCCATGGAGATACACACATGTTTGTCCATTCCGACCTTGGTAAGGGGGTTGAGGTGGGCCGCCTCTAAACCATGAGCCACTATGGCTCTTTCCCACGATTTTAGGGTGATAGAAACCAGCTCGGCTATGCCCATAATCCACCCCCCCAATGTGCTGGCTGTTCTTATTGCCCCCGACACTGGGACCTTTTCTAGGGGCCGCTTGTGCATTCCCCGTCATCAGGCTGGAACTGGACGAAATTGGGGCCATAGGCTCCGGACTCAATGGGGCTTGGTTCTTGGGGAGTGCCAAAGGTATGTCGATTAGAACCTTACACGCAGCCTGGGTATAGATGGACTCCTCCTCCCTCTGTTCCCTCTGTTCTTTTGCCTGTGTAGCTATAAGGGCTGCGAGCATGTTTCTGATGACAACCAGCTCAGCCAGAACTTGCTTGCACTTACACCCCCCATGTGACAAATCAGCCTCTAAAGGGGGGTTAAAGGCCAGCCCTGCATCCAAGTGGATTATTTGGTGCTTGGACACCCTTGATGTAGATGAGGAAAGGGGAGGGCTGGCCAATGGACTCGCTGTAGGAATCTGCATATTTCCGAGGCTTCTATTGCACAAGGAAAGATTGCATTCGGGGACAAGAACGGATAGGCTGCCCTCGGTACTCGAGCAGACCATATCTGAGCTAGATGGGGACTTTCCCGGCCCGACACCATTTGTAGGGGTGGATGGCGAGGTGAGAACTGTGATATGATTTTCCGGGGTAAAGCTCGCTAGGGGCGGGCTGCTAACAAATTCACCCAGACCTACAGAACCCCCCTCATGATGCACCAGCATCTCCGTCTCAGGGCAGAGGATTCTTTGGATGGGGAGCCCCTTAGGGGGGCTACGGCTCGGGGTCAGGGCAAGAGGACAAATTTCTTCAGCAGAGGGTGAGCAGAGCCTTCCTCCGTTGGGCACTATGAAGGCCTGGGCCACCTGAGACTTTGCAGTTCGGTCCTCCCCATTGCGTTGGTCCTCATGCAAATTAACCCCATTGAAGGGTAGTAATCCTTCCCTGGTCCCATGTTCGATGACCATACTGCTCCCCCGTGACAGTAGAGCCCCACAGTCCCCTTCTGTCCACACTTTGGGGGGCGGGGGGGAACAAGTACAGTACTCACCCCCAGTGTTCTGGGCGGTCGTGACCAGGTTTTCAGCCGACACACCCTTTTTAACAACGGGACGTGTCCTCTTTATAACCCGTACCTTGTGCTTGGGATTATGCCCACTCTCTTGGAGGGCATGCTCGTCGCACACCTTGGGACATGGTGGAGGCAGATGGAAGGGTGAGAGAACTGGAAATGTCTGGGGAGTTTTCCTTGGTGGGCCGTGGGTCTTCATAGCTCTCAGGCTCTTTAGTAGGGACATTTTAGGATCAGCAAGCTTAGCAGACTCTACAGAGCAGACAGGCCTAGGCAAACAGTCCCTCCGACGTGCACTCCGACGAGCAGACAGGCCTGGGCAAACAGTCCCTCCGACGTGCACTCCGACGTACACTCGCCTGCACTTACTTCCCTTTTCCTGCTTCTCCTCCGCTCTCGCTGGCGAACCCTGGACAGGCCTCCCGCTGCCGCGCCGAACACCTGCGGCACCAAACACCGCGCCCTTGCCCCGCCGCGGGCTTCACCGCTGCGGGGCCGTGAAGAGGAGTGTGAGCCCAGGGGGGGCGTGGCCACCAACCAGGAAGCGGCCGAGGATCTGCTGCGGCGCCAAACACCGCGCCCTTGCCCCGCCGCGGGCTTCACCGCTGCGGGGCCGTGAAGAGGAGTGTGAGCCCAGGGGGGGCGTGGCCACCAACCAGGAAGCGGCCGAGGATCTGCTGCGGCGCCAAACACCCCGCCCTTGCCCCGCCGCGGGCTTCACCGCTGCGGGGCCGTGAAGAGGAGTGTGAGCCCAGGGGGGGCGTGGCCACCAACCAGGAAGCGGCCGAGGATCTGCTGCGGCGCCAAACACCGCGCCCTTGCCCCGCCGCGGGCTTCACCGCTGCGGGGCCGTGAAGAGGAGTGTGAGCCCAGGGGGGGCGTGGCCACCAACCAGGAAGCGGCCGAGGATCTGCTTTTCAAAACTTTACCTTTTTCAGGAACAGGGTACCTATCGAGATGGGGTGTGTAGAGTGCACGTAGTCTGTTGTACTCTAGGATGCAAGAAATGTCAGCCTTGACTTTGTATACATTAACATTGACTAGAAATAGTCCTTCGAGTGTACGTAGATGTGAAAGTGCTACATAACTCACACCTTCTTTAAAGACTGTGCTGTCAATATCAATGAATGCCTGACCTAGGGTTAGACCTTGTGATTTGTGAATAGTTACTGCATATGCAACAGACAGAGAAAATTGCTCTCTGCGTACATACATGTCTTTGAAAAGAAGGAATCATGCTCTTGAGCATCCTATCCTTTTAACTTTTGAAAGTTTGTCAAAGTGAATATTGGCAAACAGAATGTTGTTGTCATGTGGATATGTCTGGAAGCCATCAACTGTACAAATTGCTCCATTGACTAAACCTTGCTCCATGTCAAGATTACGTTTCAGAATTACTCTGCAGTTTAAACACAACATTAATATTTTTCCAAATCAGCTGTGTTGGAGATACATTTTTCTAAGCTATTTAGTCATGCTGTTGCTTGTTGACACATAGGGAGTGTCATGCCGGGCACTTCCAGTTTGTCTGTAGAGCTAATATGCACTATTGGTTGCATTTCTATTTTTAACATTAACCTAGCAGTTCGGGCTGGACTGCCCCTTTTGGGGTGGGACCAAGCCTGATTTGCATATGGTTTTTCCCCTTCTGTAATGGCTTGGCAGGCGAAGAACGATGGTCTGGAAGGTTGCCCAGAGCAACGCCAGTGGTTAAGATTCAGTGTAAACCTTCCAGCCATCACCTCTTTGTTTTTGCGTTCATTGTCCAACATGTTTTAGTATTGCTTGAAATTGACATTTGTTATACTGCTTTCATTTGCATTGAATGCAGCTTCGAATGAGTTTTGGTTACCTAATAAATCCTTTTCTTTACTCCATAGTTTGAAAAGTTGCAGTAGGGCCATGTAGTAAAGTTCTCTATGTTGAGGAGTTTTAAATGATAATTTCATATGATTAATTGGGTTGGGTTTGGTAAGTTTGGCGAGGCTTCATTCACAAGTTGAGACCACATATCTTCCACAATTTTTCGTCTGGTTTCACATTATATTTGTAGGAGAAATTTTGGACTATGTGGTACAGGCACATGTTTTCCAAAGCAGTACTTCTATTTAGGACGCATGTCTCTAATACATTGGGGTTCATTACAAGGTTGGAGGTAAGTAACTGTCCTTACCGGCATGGAGCAAATTCTGTGTCCGTGTAGCAAGGAGCCTGCTATTAGAGGGCTATTATAAGTTTGCGGGCACAAGCTTTGCGCCATGCCGGTAACGATCTTACTGCCATGCCGCTAAAGACCCAAAAATCGCCCTTAGCGGCATCGAGTGATGCGCATATAGCACCACCGCCATCCATGGTTCTAGCATTATCGGTCACCACTAAAAGCGGTGACCGTAAATAGGCGGAACCGGAAATAGCGTCATCACACAGGAATGGGAAAGAGCACGGCGCCCATCTTAAAAACACAATCCATTGCCATCCTCTGCACTCAGGATCCATATCACCACCACACCTGTCCCAAAAACAACCAACAGCATATTAGAATGCCCAAGGCACTGAAAAAAGGAGCTGCGCGCCTGCGCAAGGAGCGCTTCTCTGAAGAAGAGCTCAACATGCTTGCAGACACCTTGGTCGAAAATGGGGAGCTTGTTTTTGTCAATGATATGCGTCGACCTGCACTGTTGCGCAAGAAAGAGATCTGGGTGAAGGTGGCGCGTAAAGTGAGTGTGGTTGGCACCACCCCACGCACGGTAAAAGATGTCCGGAAGCGCTGGGATGACCTGCGCCTACGCGTCCGGAACATCATGGCAGCAAACCGTAGCCAGGGAATGGCAACAGGCGCAGAGGTGCCTCACCCATTAAGATGACTCACTGGGAGGAGACTTGTGCGAGCACCATTGGAATGGAGGCAATTGAGGGAGTGGGGGATATGGAGCGTGGAGCCCCGTCATCGGCTGATGCAGATAAGTGTCCCAAATAAACCACTGTAATGCAAACCATGAATATGTCCCCCCGAACTGACAGTGAAATGATGCAATGCAGGGGCCACCAGACACATGTACGCAACCCTGCCTACAGGCAGTGCACAGCACCATCTCGTCCACGTGCATGATGCACCCCATACATGTGTCAGCCCAGACGCATCCCTGCATGACCCACCCATAAGGCAAGCACCCCGTATGTCACTACTCCAACGGCAAATACCTGCCATTTCATAGAACTGCAGCTACCCCAATGCATGCCTGATGCACCTAGACCCATAACTGATGCTGTCCCTCTCTTGGTCCCCCACAGGCACAATCTGACAGTGATGATCAGGACCCCACGGAGCAGCCTGTGACACCAGCAAAGAAGTCCAGGGGCACAGAGGAAGAAAACAGGCCCTCAGCATCAAGGGGAAGAGTCGAAACAGGACTACCTCACAAGCCCAACACAATCCACAAAGCTACAGCACCAATGTTCAAAAGGGCCACCACCACAGCACCCACACCAGCCACCACCACACAGGAGCCAGTGGCTGAAGGCTCTGTTTCCACTGCCAGCAGTACTATCAGAGAGGCAGCAGCCACGGCAGCCATGTCGGATGATGATGCACATAGTCCGACACCCAGAACACCTACCGCAACAGGCCCCCTGCAGTCACCCCACCTCTCCCCACCCAGCCTACACAATGCCAGCAGCCATGAGCTGTCTGCTGTGGAGTCATCGCCAGGGAGCTTCAGCCCCATGGGGAGCATCCATGATGCAGCAACCATGTCGCATGCAGCTTCGACATCCACCGGTGTCCGGGACAGGCAAGAGGGAATCACAGTAATCCAACAGCACCAGGAGGACCTGAAGAGGGCTGGTGACCCAGCACATCATTGAATGTGGCCAGGCAAGGGAGGAATTCAGGGAATGTGCAGCGTCCCTCAAAGCTGCCATTGAGTCAACTTCCACAAACATATGCAACGAATTGGCGGCTGTGTGGCAGGTTCTCCCCCGCATGGTGGAAGCCTTGGAGGCTCTGCGTCCCGCACAGGTTATCGAACAACCAGGCACCTCCTCAAATGCCAGCTCTACACAGACCAGCCCCCTGCGTAGGTCTGTGCGGAACTTGCGCAGGTCGGACAGGGGTCCACACGATGTCAGTGGACAAGGGTTGTACGTGCAGCCTGCCATTCCAAACTATTGCATACTAATGGTGCATGCAAGTGCACACCATGTGTGGGGAAGTTGAGGGGGAAGGGGGAGGGGGGAGAGGGTGTGTGGGGAAGTTGAGGGGGAAGGGGGAGGGGGAGAGGGTGTGTGGGGAAGTTGAGGCGGTAGGGTGGAGAGGGTGTGTGGGGTAGTTGAGGGGGGAGGGGGAGAGGGTGTGTGGGGAAGTTGAGGGGGGAGGTGGAGGGGGAGAGGGTGTGTGGGGAAGTTGAGGGGGGAGAGGGAGGGGGTAGAGGGTATGTGTGGTGGAGGGCTTTTGCACAATCAATGTTCTATTTGTTCAATACACCTGTTTTGATATAAGAATTCACATGACCGGACATTGCTTATTGTGTACGTGTGCTTTATTGGTGAACAGTGTACAGTGTCCATGTCCCCCACACGACCAGTGCCCTGAGTACCACCTCCATGGCACATTACACATTCATGTGTATTAGAAACATTGGTTAATCAAAGTCTGGTGCACGGCACGTCCCTCCTGTGCATCGCTCCTCCCTGATGTGCAGCCCCATCTCCTCCATCCTCATCCCCCTCGTCAGGTGGTTGCAGTTCAACGTCAGGGGGCAGAGGCACATTCCGTGTGATGCTTATATTGTGTAGCATGACACATGCTATGATGATCTTGCCCACTATCTCATGCCTGTACAGGAGTGTGCCCACAGACCTGCTGAGGCAGCGAAACCATGCCTACAAAATCCCAAATGTCTGCTCGATCATCACATGGGTACGTGTATGTGCACGATTGTAGTCCTCTTTGTGCCTGTTCTGCGGATTCCGGACAGGGGTAAGCAGCCACCTCTTCAAGGGATAGCCAGCATCACCTGCATGTGTGCAACAATGGTTATGTGTAAGTGATTACACCAAATGTGACCTGTATCAATGACACAATAACATGCATTTAGTTCCTGTTTGCATCCACATATCCATGCACAAATAGAGCTACTCAACGTAACTGCAATGTGTGAAATCATATGATCGACAGGTGTGCGTGGCATCGTCTAGTGGGCGCAGGGGTGTCCTATTCCTTATGGGTGCTCATGCACTGTAGTTGATTGTATGCTTTTATCCTGTCACTGTTGAAGTCAGAGTCTTGAGGATCTGAGTTTCCACGCCTGATGTAGCCATGCTGGTATGCTGGACCTCTGTGATGGTGTAGGAGTGAAATTCTGTATTTTGGCCTCACGTGACTCCTTTGTACGCACTAATGGACACATGTCCATTGTGGTGATGTTATTTGGTCATTTGCAGTGGCCATACTAACTGCATGTTGCTGCATTGTGTTGCAGGGGCTACGGTCTGATTATGTGCAGTGTGCATGTTGATGGCTATGGAATGGTTGCAGTACTGCCTCATTTTCATAGTAGTGCAGTTTACGTCTTGCATTTAGGTGTCAGGTGTCAGTTCCAGTCTGGCCTGCTTAGGGGTATGAGCATGGTCCATCCTCTCAGCTAATGTCAGCCATGTGAAGTATGCATCTCTCCCCCCATCTCAGCCAGGTGAAGTATGCATCCCCCCATCTCAGCCAGGTGAAGTATGCATCCCCCCCATCTCAGTCAGGTGAAGTATGCATCTCTCCCCCAATCATCTCCCCACATCACACTGCCATGAGCTTGACATGCAACTCACCGGGTAGCCAGGATCGTTGCCCTGCGTGTCGCTCCATGTAGCGTGGTTTTGCGGAGTTCCGCATGACCCTTGAATCATGGGTTGATCCGGGAAATCGGGCACAACAATGTGTGATGATCTTGTTTGAGTCACATACCATTTGCACGTTGATGGAGTGGTATAACTTACGGTTGCGGTACACTACCTCCATGGCATATGGGACCACCAATTCAACATGGGTGCAGTCGATAGCACCGATGCAACCTGGGAAGCCTGCCAGTGAATGTAAGCCAACTTTGGTGTTGGAGATCTCCTGGCCAGTCCGTGGTAGGAATATGTGGTCGCCTATGTGCTTCGGGAGGGCATCTAGCACTTGGTTCAGCATCCGTGAGAATAATGCTTGTGATATGCCATGCATCTGCCCTACTGTGTGCTGGTAGGTGCCTGTGGCCAGGAAGTGGAACACAGACACCACCTTCAGTAGAGGGGGGATAGCGGTACGGATGTCTATGAGGCTGACAATGTCGTTATGTATCATGTCCACAATGGTGGTGATGGTGTTACGGTCCAGACCGTACAGGGTGTGGATCTGCTCAGGGGTTGGGCTGAATGGACTTGCTCTGATTCGAGGGATTGGGGGCTGCCTGTGTGGTACAACTGCATGCACTGGTGGTGCATGCTGGGCCTGCCTCACCCTCCTTCTCCTCCTACGTCTCCTCTGTGCTGCCTGTTGTTGTTGTTGTTGCTGGAGTTCCACTGCAATCATGTCCTCCAGCCCCAGTATTGCTAATAGTATTGGAATCATTTTGGTGTGTGACTGGGTGTGGGTAGGGGTGGGGTGTGCTCCTTTTGTGCTGGCCCCATTCTACATTGCCTCCACCTGTGATGATTGTGTGCACCTGTGGTAGTTGGGAACACTGCACATGGCCGTTTACGGGTGTTTCGCGATGCTGGTATTTCCTCCATGCCGGTAAGGTACTTTTTGACCTTCAGTAGGCTGTTATTTGCATGTCCGCCTGACTTGTGTTCAGCTCCTGTTTACGCCATACCGCTATTATTGGCATGTAGGGTCGCGTGCCCATGCCAACGCCGCTATTAGAAGCACCGTAAATAGCGGTGCTGCTGATAGCGGGTTGGCGGGTCATAATGGACCGGAGCGGTAAGCGATGCCGGTAATCCTTTAGCAGCATCGTTTTTCCCTTCCCTCCAACCTCGTAATGACCCTCATTGTTTTTTTTAAATGTCCTGGCTCTTCGGATAATTTTTGGCTATTGTTTCTATGTCTTGATAGGATTTCCGCACTCTTTTTCTGGATTTAGCTGGACCAAGGCTTAGCCAGACTATGGGTCTCATTATGAGGAAGGCGGTGGGGGGTTAACGGGGCTGGTAGAGCTGCTGGCCCCATTAACCCCCTACCGCCTCATTACGAGGTCTGCTCACAGGACCCGCTATGGACACCTGGTTTTACCAGATGTCCTTAGCGGGTCCCGGGAGTGGTCCAGCATGCTAACAACAAACCTGTCATTAACGTGCCCATTGTTAGCATGCTCCCCATTCCATTAAGCCCTATGGGGGCTCGAATGGGAATGGGGATGCACCAGGTCTGGGTTCTCTGAATGGGGAAATACCGGGCCCTCCATGGTCGGAATGACCCGGTATTTCCCCATTCAGGAAACCTGGACCTGGTACCCGGAATGGGGGTAGCCATGCCGCAAATGGCGGCATGGCTACCTCCAATGTCGTAATGAGGCACTATGTGTTCAGAATTGCCATATAAGGCTGTGCCTGTAAAATGGTCTGCAGCTTCATAACATCCACATTCTCTATAGGACAGCATTTTTATGCCAAACCTGTACAATTTTTGTGACAGTGTTTTGTCAGATGATATTTCATTCTAGCGGTCTTTAAGCTCTGGTTTCTAGGCTTTAGTTAGGTAGGCTGTGACATACCTTGCCACAGCAGTAGAATGATCTGCAATACATTGTATATCTATGTTTGAATTCACAAGAGGGCAATGATTGCATTGTAATCATTGATGTACCTTAAAGCGTTGTTTCTTTTAATGCTGTATGTATTTTTAGGCGATTTGCATTTCACACTGGCCCTCATTACGACCCTGGCGGAAATCGAAAAACGATGGCGGAAATGCAATACCGCCATTGAATAGCGCTCGGTGCGATCATGACCCGTCACCGCAAAGTACGATGCCATCAGCGCCACCGTAGTGAACGCCAACGCTAACTGCACCAAGTACGCGCACGCGTGCCATGCCAAACCGCAAATACCACCATGGCGCAACGGTACGCGAATTCTGACCCTAGCGGACATGCACCTAACGCCATCAAGCACGGCGGAAAGTACCATTCCGCCATGGTGAGAAGTACGGCATCGCGAACCAACCGTAAACGGCCCTACTGAGTGCCTGTACACCACTCCCTGGCCACATTGCACAACTCCTCGTAGGTGCAATGAAGTCACACAATGCAACCAGTGAAATGTACAAGTCACCCATGCCTGCCAACGAACAAATGAACCTCAAGAGGGGCCAATGGCAGCTGCAGGGCACAGATGGCACGAATACAGAAGCTACACAAATGGACATGACCTCAGTCTCCCTCCAAGAAACGCACGCAAACACAGGCACCTGTGACCAGCCATATTCTGATAATCACATCATTCCACCAATCCACCTGGCTGACCGGCATCTGTTACACAAAAGCCAATCCCCCGCCCCTGAGCATGACACCATTAAAACAGTCATATTGGCAGCCCTAATCCCTGACCTCACTGGGCTCCGTAGGCAAACGCGCCCAGCACAGTACCACGCAACTATACTCCGAAGCTGGAACCCAATGCAGATCTCCTCACAATACATCGCTCCCCAAATAGGAATATGCCACATCACTTGCAAAGAAGAACGCTACACGGTTCATATCAGAATAGAAATTTAATGCACAACAAATTCACCAAGCCCATACAGCCATTAGGCCATGAGCCCCAAAATATAATTCACCATTGTGGGCTGCATCCGCAATAAATGACCAGCTACTTCTTGTGTGACGCCCTGTTCCCTCATGGTACACAGGGCCTACATTCTCGTACGAAAAGGCAACATGGAAGCGCCTCGAACCGCAGGGCCGTCCCATTAGGGAGGCACTAGTCCAGCTGAAAGGCCGAAATGTTGCTCCTAGCCACTAGTACTGCGTAAGGGCATGTGGCCCATTGGCGATCGTCCCATAAGATCGTAATGGTGCTCCACTGATTAACACGAAGCAGCAGGTGTCGGGAGTAAAATCCATCTGCAGGAGTGGCATACAGATGGCAGTGGCAAAAGGGGAGGAGATACCTGTCACCCAAATGAAATGAAAAAGAATAGTATGGGCATCAGAACTGCATTTGAATTACTCACTTCAATGATCACACCAAATCCACAGCCATATGCATGCTAGCCCACTCCAAGGGATCATCACCACCCAAAAACCACTTGCGAATCATAACTATCTATATCGAGGTGAAAACACTATTACAAACGAGTGTTACTGTGCATGCGTCTGTTAAAACAGAATCCATCAGATGGGATTAGTAACGTGCATAGACACAAGTGTCTGAAGGTGCGTCGAGACAGGGAGGGTTCAACAAGGCCAGATAGACGATGGTCCCACTATGGCAGCCCTGCATCACATAGCGCAGGGGAGGTGGATATATTCCAAGAAGCCCCGTACATGGCAAACTCTGTATTAAATCATCTGTCCATGCATCCATACATCATTCCCTCATCCCGTAATGAAAACGCCTGATTTCATACTCACATAACATGTGAAATTTCCATTGAGTCTGTGCGTTATGCAGCCTGCTAAATCCACTGTGCTCCAGCCCGTAATTCCAGTGTTGTGAAGTAACATGTATTTGGGAACGTCCGGCCTCATCGCCCACTTCGCTATTGCGCATCCCATACTATTCATATCAATCATTGCATTCTCGCCATGGCCCCTGTCCCAAGGACATTGAACAATAGAACGTTATATTTGCAGTCAGACCTGTGGGCATCTCCTCGCCGCTAGCTGAAAACCGAAAGCGCTGTCCTTCGAATTCCTCATTTGCAACATCACGTCGAAAAGGCATCTGTGGCCGCTTGAAATCACAAATTAATCCATCTAGTGCGGCTGTGTGTGAAAATGGCAACTGCCTTCACTCACAAATGGGACGCCCCGCCCGTCGGTGAACCTCGGTACAGTGTTGCATGAGGGTCCACCGTAACTCGAGTACTACGTTCCACTGACCCTTCACAAGTCTGTTCGCGACTGCAAAGATAGTATGTGAACCAATGGGACCATAGCAGAATGAACATATCAACCAATATTACACTGCCATCGGGAACAAATACATGATTGCAATAGCAAGATGCCATTCGTCGAATTGCAGCGTTGTGTGCGGGACGTGCTCGCCCAAAGGGGATTGCAGCTTGCACAGGTGGAATGAATCACCACAGGTGGAGGCTATACAGCCTGAAAACACATAAATTGCACACCCAACCCCCTCCCACAACCACACCCACTCCGAAATGCTACCGGCAGGACTAGCGATGTTGGCCCTGGGGGACCTGATAGCACTGCAAGTACTACAACTTCAAGAAGAAGACGAACACCAACTACTACAACAACCGGCCGCACGGAGGAGACGCAGGAGGAGGAGGAGGGCAAGGCAGGGCCAGCAAGGGCCGCCAGCACAGCCACTACCACCACGCAGGCAGCCCGCAATCCCACGCCTCCGAGCACATCCGTTCGACCTCACTGATGAGCAGATCCACACCCTCTACCGTTTGGACCGGGACACCATAACCGCCATTGTGGACATGACACAGGCTGACCTTGCCAGCATGATAGATAGCCCAACCGCCATCCCACCCCTACTGAAGGTGGTGTCTGTACTCCACTTCCTGGCCACAGGCACCTACCAGCACACAGTCGGACAGTTGCATGGCATTTCACAGCCACTGTTCTCACGGACACTATTGCAAGTGCTCGATGCCCTCCTGAAGCACGCAGACGACTACATCTCTCTACCACGCTCGGAGCAGGAGATTACGAACGCAAAAGTGGGATTCCATGCACTTGGCGGCATACCGGGTTGCATTGGTGCCATCGACTGCACCCATGTGGAATTGGTCGTCCCACATGCCATGGAGGCCCAGTACCGCAACCGAAAACAATTTCATTCTCTGAATGTACAAATGGTGTGTGACTCCAACAGGATCATTACACATTGTTGTGCCCGATTCCCTGGATCAACCCATGATTCTATGGTCTTGAGGAACTCTACAATACCACGCTACATGGAGCGACACGCAGGGAACAGATCCTGGCTACTCGGTGAGTCTCATTTCAAGCATGATGATGTGGGGTATGTGATGCGGCAATGACCTGGCAGGAAGGGGGGGGGTGCGTACGTAGCAATGGCATTCCTCAAACATCCTTTATTGTCCACATACAGGTGATGCCGGGTATCCACTGAAGAGATGGCTCCTTACACCACTCCGGAACCCACGGGACCAGCATGAGGAGGACTACAACAATGCCCACTCACGTACCCGTGTAGTCATAGAACAGGCATTCGGCCTACTGAAGACTCGTTTCCGCTGCCTCAGCAGGTCTGGCGGGGCACTCCTGTACCGCCATGAGAAGGTTGCAAGATGGTCATGGCATGTGTCATGCTACACAACATGTGCGTACGTAGAAATGTGCCCATGCCCCCTGACGCAGAACTGCAAGCACCTGAAGATGGTCATGATGAGGGTGGGGATGTGGCAGCACCTCAAGGAGTCTGCGAGGCACAGGAGGGCCGTGACATTCGTCAGCATATCATAGATGCATGCTTCTAGCACTCACGCCTGGTGGCTGATACATGGACACGGGACTTGTGGCACTGTGTGTGTCTGGAACATGCACAATATGGACTGTACGCCTATAATGGCCTCGTACACAAAGATCAATGTCCACACATCTCATTGTATGATCGTGCATTGTTTATGGCATATGTGATATCATGTTACACACCCCATCGACCCGCCACCCAAGTGAGCCCAACACACCCCCTCCACCCTCCTACCCCCCCCCGAACACCAGTGTCCAAAGATAAATAATAATAATTTGGCATTTATATAGCGCTACGAACCCTCAGGTATCTGAGCGCTGCTTATTATTACCCACGGTGTGTGGTGCTCATTTATCGACCTCGGAAGGATGAAACGCTGGGTTTGGCGCTGCCGGGATTCGAACCTGCGTTCGCAGGCTCTGCACTGATGTCAAAGCGAGCGCTCTACTCGCTGTGCCACTTGACCGGCTAGTCAAGATGCTCATTGTCAGTGGGCAGTCGCTATTGCAAGCCCCCTCTCCGGGTATCAGGGGCACCCCTGCCTGTGGAGCGCAGGTTCCTCCCAGATCTACGTTGGGGGCTGCCCTGGACGGAACTTGCAACGGATGATATCTCTGCCTGCTCACGTCCATGCATGTCCCTGAGGGTTTGTGAGAGCTCAGTGAGCACACGGCGCACAGCGGCAAGTTCGGCACATACGTCTTTGGATGTCGCATGCAGTTCCCCCCTCAGGCTCTCGGTGCTTCTCTCCATTTGTACTCTCAGGCTCTCGGTGCTTCTCTCCATTTCTACTCTTAGGCTCTCGGTGCTACTCTCCATTTGTGCCCTTAGTGTCTCTGTACTTCTCTCCATTTCTGCCCTAAGTGTCTCAGTTGATGTTTCTATGGCTGCCTTAGTGCCCCCACATTCATCGGCATGGTCCTTGAGGAGCGTGGCCAGTTGCTGCTGTTGCACGATTACCTGGTCGAGGGACTGTTGCCTCTGCTGGGCCATGGCCATTTGCGGTGGTGTCACAGAGGGGCTGGTCACCTCATGTTGCCTTGCCACAGGGCTTGTGGGGGATGGCCAGTCGTCGTCTTGTGGGTGCCCCTGCGTGGTATCCTCATGGTGTACGGGATGGAACAGACAGGGGGATTGAGACAGGTCATGGATGGATCTAACTTCGACATCCCCGTTTTCTGTGTCGGAGCATGCTGCCATTAATGCATTGTCACCTATGGTGCTTTGGCACCAGAAGCAGTGCCTTCTGTGGCATCCATTGGGGGGACCTGTGGTGGTGCTGTTGTGGGCATGCTGGCTGCTGGGGTGCCTGTTGAAGTGCCCTCCTGTGTGCTGCCACTTGATTTGTGCTGCTGCCGTGTCTTGATGCGTGCAGCTGAGGTGGAGGGTCTTTGGCCGTCGGTCTTGGCCCTCTTTGCAGGTGTGCTGGTAGGGGTGTCCTGGAGCTCGTCGTTTGAATCGGACCCTGTGGTGGAGTAAAGGAGGGCGAGCGTTATAAATGGGTCTGTGGAAATTGGAATGGCAATGTATCACATGCATTGGGGTGGTACCTGAGGGTGATTTGGGTTGGGGCCTTGGAGGTGGTTTCTTTTTTGTGTGGAGTGAGGGTGCAGTTGTTTTGCAGCCTGCAGTTAGGGTGTGCCTGCTGCACGTGTAGAGGGTGTTTTTAGGATTTTTAATTATTTATGTATTTAATGTGAGTTTTAACGTGTGCTATCGGGCCTATGTATGTGGACGTTCTCCTGGACATGTGTTACTGTTGCACTATGTGGACACGTGGTACTTCACATGATTGGACATTGTGGTTTTAGCATTGTTTTATTTGGGACACCTACCTGATTCTTCGGATGTCTGCACTCCTTTCTCCATCCCTCCGACTCCCTCTATACTCTCCATTCCAATGGTGGAGGCACAGATTTCTTCCCAGGGGGTCAACTTGATGGGTGATTCCGATCCTCCCCCGGTAGCTGTGGCAATGTTGCGGTTGGCAGAAAGTATGCTACGGACGCGGATCCGCAGGTCGTCCCATCGCTTTCTGCATTGCTGTGGGTTGCGGGGTGCGGTCCCCACCGCACTTACCCGCTGTGCCACCAGGGCCCATATGGCCTTCTTGTTCGCAAGTGCCGTCCTGGTCATTTGCGTGGAGAAGACGACGGCAGCATTCTCCTGGAGGGTCTCTGTGAGCACGGTGAGTTCCTCACGGGAGAAGTGGACCTGCCGCTTGCGGTCGCACGCTTTCTTCGCTACTTTTCCCATTTTTCTTGGTTTCACTAGGGTGGATGTCGGGTTGTGATGTGTCTCAGGGTAGTATTTTTAATGGTTGTGTGGAAATAGTGTTTTTATAGGTGTACGGCGTGATGTTTCCCGTTCCGGGACCATGTTTTTACTTCCGTTTCCGTATATTTACGGTCACCGTACTTTACGATTGCCGCTCATTGCGGTGACCGCTAAGATGGGTGGCGGAATTGCACCTAGGGCGCCGTACGGCGGCGGTGTGGGCCGTTTTGGGGTCATTTCCGCCATCGCAGACTTTGCACTTCCGCCATGGCGTGGTGCTCGTGCCCGATGGGTCGGAATGAGCCGCACTTTGCTCCGTCGTGCAATGGCGGAAACGCTATTTACGCTATGGCGGTCCGGTCGGTTGCTTTCCACCAGGGTCGTAATGAGGGCCACTGTGTCTAACAGAAGACATGAAGCTGCTTACTTGTCCTTTTCATGAAACTGGTCTAGGGAAACCAAAGCGGCATTTGGTGTAGTATTTACCTTTGTTTTGATATCTTTGTTGGCAGTTTTTGCCACTTTTATGTTTTTGGAAGCGTAAACTGTGTGTATGTAGCTCATTATATGTGGTTTCTGAATGGATGTCGCAGGATATGTATTTGTGAATAAACTGCAAAACAGTGGCATCACTGTCATGACCAAATGTCGGAGAATCTTTTATCCACAAAAGCATGTGGATATGTGGTGCTCCTCTGGATTGATATTCTTTTCTCCAAAAGAAGCGTTACATTTCTCTGAAGGGAGGGATATTTTGTATTACAGATGAAGTGCAGCATGGCAATAAAGTGGTGATGAAAGTATCTTGATACATTTACAGGGTCAAGCGAGCAGAGTTCTCCTGGTGTTTTTATGTCTATTCCTTCTTTGTTTTGGTTTGCTATGCGTAGGAATTCGTGCAAGTCATTCCAAGAAATATTCTGCACAACTTAAAGTAACAAACCATGTGGGTGGGCCAAGGTTCCTTAGCATACACTGTACATCAGCGTGACGTCGGAATCAGTATTGTTTTGTACCACGCATGTTTGCCTAGAGATTTGTGATACTTGACTGCAAAACTTCATCTTTGTCTTTAATCTTTTCAAGTAGTTGGGTAGCAGACATGTTTAAAAAATTGGAGCCTGTTTTCAATGTGTGTGCAACTCCGTAACACAGAGTTGCTAGTTAACTTTCGAACAGGAAGTGGAATATGATTCAACATTTTGTCTGAATCTGGGGTCTTCACAATACATTTGTAAAGAGAGGTGTTCTGATGCTGTTATTTGTGTGGATCGTTAATCATGTCTTCCCCTTTTCCTGTAGGAAAGAGTAGAGGAAAGTCTTGTGCTTATACATTTTTCTACCATATGCTGATTGGAGATCCTTTGTCTTGGCACATTTGATATGTTTCTAATGCATCATCTATGGTGTCTTTGGATTGTAGTGAGCACATTGTATACTGGTCTAAAATATTGGATGCAGTATTGGGATCTACAAGTTCAAATTGGCCAGTTAGTGATGAATCCTAAATTATTTGGGTGGATTCCCTTAAGTTCTCTTCAATGTTTATATCTTTGTAGTACACATTGTTTTCTTTTAGATATTGTAGGGCTTTTCTGACTTTGTTTAAGTCTACTAGCTGTTGCCACATATTTTTGTCTTTCGTTGGTACACCATTAACTAGGATAGTCAAAGATTGATATATTGGCCGTTGCACTCCCAGAGAGTTTGTTAAGTTCTAATGGCAAATATACTACTTTCCCACGAATGCCATTTAGTAATTCAGAGGGAGGGAAATTGGCTTTTTTGGATTGAAGGCGTATTATAGCTTGAAATGGGTGTACTGTTTGTATTATAATGCTCTCATACAAATTAAGCCGTTGGAGAGGTTTTGGCAGTGGGAATATTTCTAAGTTATTAGTGACAGCACATGAAGGAATTTGGTTATTATCAAGCTCTGTATTGCAGTATCTGCAAAGTATTGAGGGGTCACTTATTTTGTATTTATTTTTCTGTTTTAAGATATAGAGCTAATTGGAACCATTGGGATTCCCCGTTGTCTACTATTTTTTAAGTCATATCTACAATGTTTGTGCTCTTTTTATAAAAAGTTCTGTGACAACACAAACATACTTGGTTTGGTACTTTAGCAGATGTACTTTTAAACCTTGCAATTTCTTTTTTGTATGTGTTTATTAGAAGTTTGGCATTTGTAAGGTTTTTCGCTAATGTTCTCTAAAGTTACTGAATTTTCTAAGTCATCTTCACTTCCAAAATATTTACTTTGGATGTGTTCTTTTGGTCGAAGGAGTTCTTTGGCTGTCCCACATAGGATAATGTTATTAAAATGTTGCAGTTGTAAAGCAGGACCTTTTGCATAGTACAGTCTCTGCAGAAGATCCCTTATAGTGGAATGGTGTGTTGCTAACATTTCGATGTGGTGGAAGGTGCATTTGCAAGCATGTCCCGAAATGCAGACTAATGAATGTCCACGCATTCCAGTGTAGTTGCGCACTGGACAGGAGTCCATGGTTTGTAGAGTTTTTATTCTAATTTTGTCTTTTACGTTCACATAGTAATTGAGGAATTGTCATAAAGATTTGAAGGATTGTTGCCGTATGTTAGACATTGAGCTGCATGGCCATTTGTAAACTGGAGGGATTGGTTGGGTGGAAGAAACAGTTAATTGAAAGTTTGTTGGGGATGTTTTTTCAATAAGGGTTTCATGTACTGTAACAGTGTGTTCTATCATTTCATACCCTCAGCCATTACTATGTAGGGCAATTGGATGTTTCTGTTCCTGTTTATAAGCCTCTTCATTGAAATATGGTTCTGTGCTGCTTGTGTGAATCCATTCACCTTCACAGAAGTTCGCAAAGGTATCTATGTTGACATTGCGCATGTTTAGAATTACTTTTTTTAATTTACTGATTAATTTTGTTAGTGGTTTCATTCTGGTTAAAATGAATATAAACAATTTTTTTTTAGCAGAATTGCACTGTTAATGACAGCTTCCACGATTAGTCTCCTGCAGTAATTTTTAAGGGTCGAGCATGACTTGTCAGCTGTTTTCATAAGTTCGTGAAGTACTTTATGCTGGAAATTTGTTTGTAAAATAAATGTTTTGGAATCCTTAACTGTGGCTATGTTAACATTGACAGATGTAGAGGCAGGGTCATTAGCAGTTTTATTCTTCTTTATCCATTTTTTTATTTTTAAGTGGGGTCCTAGCTTTTTTTAGTGGTAGCTGGTTCAGTTTTGATGATTGACTGTATTGGCAGATCTGTTTGAATAGTTGCCATACATTCTGCTAGAGGTGGATGAGTATTAGGCATGCTTTTATTTTTATCTGCTCTATTTTTTCTTTGTTTTCTACTGAGTTGCTTTTTAGTAGGCATTCTGTTCTGTCTGTCGGAGAAAAAAAGGAACGTGTGGGTTTGAAAGAACATATTTGTGCGTATTGTGAATGAGTGTGTGAATATGAGGATAGACATAAATAGAGAGCTGTGTGATTGTGCAATGGGCTGATAGTTGTAGTTGGGAGGTTGTAAGAGTAGCTCTGTGAGTATATGTGTGAAGGTCTTGGGTAAGTGCATAAGAAAGTGGTAGTGTGAATGAATAAGTAAGGACAGTACAATGTTTTCAGGATAATAGTGGGTGTTATGATAATTGTGTTCAGATGAGAATACAAAGAGTGTACATGATGAGGTGTATTGAATAAGAGTGAAATAAATGTTGTAGGTTTGAAAGGAATTTTGTAGGCTACTATGCAGAAACATTGTAGTGTATGAGTAAACAGAAAGAATACTACTACAAGAGTACACTTACTTTGTAGGGTGTGAAGAGTAGATTTCTTCCACTTGTTGCCTTCCAGGAAGTTGTTCTTCACTGGAATTGTGAAAGAAGTCATTTAGTGGGTATGTATGGTAATGGTGAAGTAATTTTAGTACAAGAAGACATAATTCATGAATGTAAGAGCAGTTGTTGGGAAGAAGAGTTAACAACATTGGGCCTCATTATGAGTGTGGTGGTAACCCTGCCATTGATGCAGATGGGTTGCCACCAGATTGCTAATACTTTTTGGCAGCTAGCTTCCCGGTGCCACCAGGACTTACCAGTGCCGGGAATTGTTAGTACCTATTCCTGTGTAGTCACATAGGACTCTACAGGAATGGGCACACAGGAGCACTGGCAGTGTTGCTAATGGGGCCGGTGGTCCCGTGATAAGTATGCCTAATGGGGCGGCAGCAAGAAAGTGTGAAATTTTTATACAATTGAAAATGAAAATTGCTAAGCTTTTAAAAATCTGTCTTTTTTGGGAGGCTGTACATGAAAGATAAAAAATGTTTTTTGGATTTATAGCAGCACTGTATGTAACTTTAAAAAAAACGAAATGTCAATGGAAAATATTTGTAGAACAATTTTAAATTGCACTTGTGTGAAGGCTTGTTATGTTGTCAGTACATGCATAATTAATGTGATGCATTGTAATGTGTAGTTGCGTATTAAATGATGGTTCTTTTGTTTGTATTGTGGGAGTTGTGGTTACACTATTTGCATTAGAAATGGTTCACTGCAAGTCGCAGAATGCAGAGAAAAATTGAGGAGCCAATAAGCACGCACAGGTTAGAAAGGGGAAGGTTACCAAGTATGCATGTGCGGGAAAGTTAATGAAATTGCACACAAAATGGGGTAATTCATAGAAATTGGCGCACAATTGGCACACGCAGCTGGCACACAGTGCGCGCGTGCAGCAGTCTGCACCAGCCGCGTGTACCAAAACCCATTTCAGCGCACAGCGTATTCATGGATTTCAGCATCCATAACCGGCCGTGGGGCAGAGACCCTGCAGCAGTGCCAGTTAAGCCCCCAACCAAGCCCCGTACGCCATAAACATTGCACAAATCCAGTACATGGTGCAAAGGCCAGTGGACCAGCATACATCTCCCCAACCATGAAAACGCATGTAAAACCCCCTGCGCACCCCTCAGAATACACGTACCCCTCTCGCGCTAGTGAAAACGTGTGTAAAACTCCCCGCACACCCCTCAGAATACACGTATCCCTCTCGCACCAGCAAAAACACGTGTAATACTCCCAGCGCACCCCTTAGAATACACATACCCCTCTCGCGCTAGTGAAAACGTGTGTGAAAATCCCTGCGCACCCCTCAGAATACACATACTCATCTCGCGCTAGTGAAAACACGTGTGAAAATCCCTGCGCACCCCTCATAATATACATACCCCTGTAGCGCTAGCGAAAATGCATGTAAAACTCCCCGCGCACCTCTCAGAATACATGTACCCCTCTCTCGCTAGCAAAACGCGTGTAAAACTCCACGCGCACCCCTCAGAATACACATACCCCTCCCGCACCAGCGAAAACACGTGTAAAACTCCCCGCGCACCCCTCAGAATACACGTACCCCTCTCGCACTAGCGAAAACGCGTGTGAAAATCCCTGCACACCCCTCAAAATACACGTACCCGTCTCGCGCTAGCAAAAACGCATGTGAAAATCCCTGCGCACCCCTCAGAATACACATACCCCTCTCGTGCCAGCAAAAAACGCGTGTAAAACTCCCCGCGCACCCTTCAGAATACACGCACCCCTCTCGCGCTAGCGAAAACACATGTGAAAATCCCTGTGCACCCCTCAGAATACACGTACCACTCTCACGCCAGCGAAAACGCGTGTAAAACTCCCTGCGCACCCCTCAGAATACACGTACCCCTCTTGCGATAGTGAAAACGCATGGTAAAAGTCCCCCCTGTGGTGTGGGCTGCCTGTGGGGCATGCACTGGGGTGATGGGCTGCCTGTGGGACATGGGGAGGGTGGATGGGCTGCATGCGTGTATTCTGAGGGGTGCACAGAGAGTTTCACACATGATTTGGCAGTTTGGGTCCTCCCGGGTGTGCCCTCTCCCCCCTCCCCACACCACAGGGGACTACCTTACACCCCTGACCATGCCCTGCAGGCAGACCATCCACCCTGGGCATGCCTCGCAGGCAGCCAACATGTCCCCCTGCACCCCCACCCACCCAGCAGTGATGGGCACCTGCCAGCAGGCCCCTACTCATATCCCCCCAATGCAGTGACGGGTACCTGCCAGCAGGCCTGACTCATGTCCCCCTGAAGCAGTGACGGACACCTGCCAGCAGGCCCTGACTCATGTCCCCCTGCACCCCCACCCACCCAGCAGTGACGGGCACCTGCCAGAAGGCCCTGACTCATGTCCCCCCACCCGATACGTCATCACACTCCAGACCCATGGGCCTTATGGCCAACCAAATCCCACCCCAGGCCACCCCAGTCCAAACACCCCACATTAAATTCCCAAAGTCATGATAGAAAATACATAACCAGCATGCCCATGAATACATGTCCCTCAGACCCACACAATGGTGACAAATGACTGTGAAAAACAACATTGTGACATGCACAAAACAAATGATAGAAGACCACACAAGTAAAGTATAGAAAAAAAGTGTCTTGAAGAATCAATGAAATGAATAAAACAAAATCACACAATAATGAAAAGAAAGAATCCAAGTCCGGAAGTCCAAAAATGATTAAAAATAAATAAATGCTGCAACCAATAAAATCGAAAGTAAAATGGCTCCTATGGGTCTGTCCAGAAAAAAAAATCAGAGTAAAAGAAAAGCAAAGTATTCCACCATGGGTCCAAGAAAATGAAATCCACATGAAAAACTATTTACAAACGAACATCCAAGGGTCCATGAGCCCAACAATCCAAAGGAAACCTACAAAAAACCCTACCTAATAAATAACTATATACAAAAAGGTGGGGCATAGTCCATGCGCCCCAAATGAAAGAAAAATAGAAAGGAAACCTAACACTAATGAACTATATACAATGGCGTTGGGCAAGTCCTACGGCTCACTTTTTGATGTCCCGGGCCAGGGCATCATCGAACTCCTCTTTAACGTCCCGGAGGCGGGCCTCTTCCCTGGCCCCGAGGTCTTGCAGGGATAAAGCCATGTCCACCTCCAACTCCCTGCAAATTTCCTCGAGGCACTCAGCCCGCCTCAACGCCCTACGCATGGAGTTCTCCGCCCTGACCATAGTGAGCCGTGCCTCTTCCACCCGCAGCCGCTCCGCATCTATTTGCCGGCCCAACCGCTGCCACACATAAGACACTCCCAATCCAGGGTCCTCCTGCCCTCTGGCTGTTGCCTGCCCCTCTGATGTTGATGGCCCCGAGCCATCATCGCTCCCACCTTGAGCCTGCTGCTGCCGTGCAGGTGCCCTGCCTGTCGATGCCTGCACGTCCTTCTCCTGCTGGTGTCCAATTGTTGGGGTGGCCACCCCTGCTGGACCTCCGACTCCCGACTGTGGCAGGAATGTGTCCTCCACCAGCCAGGCCACAAGGGCAGGGGCAGCTCCACAGGGTGGCCAGGTGATACTTGGCCAGGAAGATGGCATGGAGGACGACTGGCGCATAGGGGGTTCAGTTGAGGAGGGGGTCAGTAGAAGGTCCAGCACACAGAGGAACCCAGCCCTGGTGACCCGTCCTAGTAGGTTGACGCAGTTAACGAGGCATCCGTAAAAATGTGCATTGTTCACACAGGAACCCTGCACGTCTTCATGAATGCCACTTTGACACAACGCCACCCCAGCCAGGACAGGCTCAACACGGTCCCGTATTGCCACATCCGCAGGGAGAGGAAGGCCAGTTGTTGTTCGCGCATCCCCTCCCTGAGAACGGGTCGGGACGAAGGCATCCCTGCTGGTGCGGGATGATGCAGTCACAGGATCGGGGACAGGATTACACACAGGCACCTCTGTGGCCACCTGTGCTGCCTCCTGTCCCTGCCCCTGGAATGCACCACTAGCACCAGTGGAATCCCCCCTCCAGGCCCCGTGCCTGTGCCTTCCACAGCCTCCTCCTCAATCAACCAAACCCCCCAACAATTTGGATGACTCTGTGCCATCTTCCTCCATAGGCCCCTGTGGGGTCTCAGCTGCCCTTTCTGCGCGGCACCAGACTCTTCACTACCTGAAGAGATGACAATCTGGGAGAGGAGCTAGGCCTTGCGTCTCCGGCTGGCGGTGGGATCCCTGGCGTTGCGCTCCAACAGCACCGTCTCCGCCCTCTTCATCCGTTGACGCTGCAGACAGGGAGAGACAGAACACAGGCATCAGGGCACTGTATAATGGTCTGATACACACATGACAGTTGCAAATGAGTGGCAGTCTCAAACTTCACAGATGGCATCACACTCCGCAGCACACATATCGTTTGTACCCATACACATGCGCAAATGACAGGAATGATGCAGCAGGCAGCACCATACATACACATACAACAGCATGAGCATACAAAGGTCAGTCTGACGTCACATGCAACACGGGGAGTGCCGAACACATGCACACACGGCACCAGACATACATGCATCTGTACATCTGCACCACCTGTTACAGTGAAATCATCGGCAACTATGTCACATCTGTCAATCAGCCTCCTACATGTCGGTGTCACATGCATCCATGGTGTATCACAGTGGCACACATGTCAAATACACACACACGCACATGTACACCGTGCACGTACATGAAGGTGGAACCAGCATCCATGTGTCACACCCCAACCATGGCATAGTACATATACAGAAATGTAAACATGTGTGCACTGACACATGCATTTGGCCATAATTCATTTGAACACATACACCATTGATGTGCCTCACACATGACTGGACATGCGGCAGGCTCATGTCCCTGTACATACACATTCATACATGGGCCTTCCAAGACATATGTGCAACCGGCACACTCCTGCCACACCTCAACATGCACAGCGTCCAATCAGTACGCATGGACACTTACTGCTCGACTCCGGACGGGTCTGCCTCTGAAGGATCTGGAGGTGGAGCGCTGGGTGTATGCATTCCAGGACCCTCATCTGTATGTTGGTAAGGCGGACCCGCCACCCCTCTGTATGCTTTGCCATCAAGAGGCACCGGGCCTCGCTGAGGGTCCTGGACCTGAAGTCCTCCCAGCGCTTCCAGACGTGTTGCATGTCACGGGCTGCCACCCACTCCACGTTGATGGCAGCCACGATGTGCTTCCAGATCCTCTTCCGTCCTTCATTGTTGGTGCGTGAACTTCCAAAGAGGGCATCATAATGCCCCAGGACTTGCTCAACCAGGATGCCAACTTCATTGGCAGTGAAGCTTGAAGCCCTCTGCCTCTCTGCTGGGGGGTTGCCATTGGTGCCAGATGGTGTTGTGTCGGACATGGCAACCCCAGAGGCAGGTGTGGGTGGGAAACTGGGTACTGGGGCTGGGATGTGGAGCGATGGAATACCAGTTGGGAGTCTTCTGTTCCAGCAGGGGTGGTCACAGCAACTGGACCCCTGCAGATGGCTGACGTGCAGGCACCAAATAGCAGGGCACGTGGCCAGCAGGCAGGCAGGCAGCAGCAGATGGCAGGTGGGAGCGTGCTCGGAGATCTGGGGGGCAGGAAAATGGCCTTCTGGGCAGGAGCGTGGTCTTCCGTGTGTTGTCGTGTGTTGTCGTGTGGCCAGCTTGATACGGAGTGATTTGGCACGTGGAAAATCTGAACGTCAGTGTGTAATTCGAGGAAAGGCCATTAGCGCATAAGCGCGTGTGTGACATAACGCGCACAGGCGTTTCCCTCCACACGGGTGCATGTTGATTGTACATGTACAAAAACTGCACGTCCGGGTGTCACGGCGTGTAATTCGAGGAACGGCCCTTAGCGCGTAAATGAAGTGACGCACACTGGTGTTTCCCTCAGCATGGGTTAAAGGTGAGCGGGGCCAGCAGTTAGCTGTACGTGCCTTTCGTGGAGACTGACGTGTGTGTTGCTACTTCGTGTTGTTTCGCACGCCATCACAACTTCACAGCGGATCAAAGACGTATCTCTTCTTTTGGCAGGGGTATTGGCTATGCGTGTTTTTCATTATCACGCTAGTCTGACGGTGAGTCGCGCACAATATTTTTCCCACTGCGGGTGCCCCTGTGTATCGCGTACCCATTTTCGAGGTCATAGTAGCCTGCCTGTCCCACGTGTATGTGTTTTGCGTGTCCCTGGGTGCCACCGCGTAATGCGGGAGGTTAACTCCACACACGTGGCCTACCAGGGGTTGCATGCACGGTTTTACTGTAGTTTTGGGGTGCCTGAGCGGTGCGTGACCCGTCACTTTATCACCGGGGTCACATACAGCCTTGCAGGTGCAGGGGTGCTGTTAACATCTTGTACACCTCCCATTGGCACTACTACATCTGTGCCGGCACTACTACATCTGTGGCATGGCTGGGAGGCCACGAAAGGTGAGGGGCACCTCAGCTGGGTGTACTCCATGTGGTGGGCGTGGTCAGGGACGTGGCCGGGGTGACCAGAGAGTAGGGGGACTCCAGGGTGTCCAGGGTGGCTGCAGAGGGGGAAGAGGCAGGGGTGCGCCAGTTCGGCACAATGTTGTGCATCGTGTTGGTGCAGTCATGCCACCACCCCCTGTGGCTCCGGGAGATGCAGTTCTTGCATCTGGCACTGGCACCCATGTGAGCCGGCAGTCCGTTTCATCGACTGCCATGGGCCCAAGGGTAGTGGTAGCTGCAGGTGCAGCTGTGGACACCACCACCCAGGCTCAGGGTCTGCCAGCGAAGATTTCGAGGAGGTCAGGAGGCACACCGTAGGTGCATGCAGGGCTGCCCTGACCGAGACACGTGTCCCTGGGGCAGTAATGTCATCTGCTGCCCCGACCAGCCGGGTGTTGGAAAGTGCATGGGCAGATGCAGCCAACGCCCACTAAACCAGTTAACCATCTTAAAAAATGCAGACCCCATAATGAAAAACATCTGGCTCTAATGGCGCTCCTCGCATGGCTATTTGCCCTGTAAATGCCACAATGAATTTGCCCACATTTAAATAATGTATTCCTGGCAATGAACACACTATGCCTTCATCAGTAAAGGAAATTGTAATATTTAGCTTTGTCATTAAATCTCAGCCCAGTATATTAACTGGTGTCTGCCTTGAATACAACAATGGGACAGACATATCACATTCTCATATAGAGAATGGCAATTTTTCAGTAAAAGGAACTCTACTTGTAACTCCAGAGAACCCTTGAAGATTCATGGCATTTCCTGATAACGAAAATGTTCCCTCTCGTATACATGCGTGAGCTGCCCCAGTGTCTACTAAAAAAGAAAAGGATTGCCTTCTATGGTAACATCAAACCTTGATTCTTCTTGAGGATTTCGCATCACTGATAGTACTGAACACATCAAGTCACTCTGTGAGCTCTCCTATTGTGGGTACCTACTTATTCCCGAGCCTGTAAAAGGATTCCCACCCTCAATGGTGACACCCCATACTCTGGGTGTCAATAAATGTTCTGTGTTTGTGCATTGCTGTATCTGCATGGGTATGTGCTGTGACTATCCTTGCCGTGGATTCAATGCTGCTTGCTGTGTTTGCAAAGCCTGTTGTGTTCATGGTTCTTGTGGTTGATAAACTGTCTGATCTTGGCCGATCCCATCCCTACTTTGTGGGCTATATGCTGGAGGATAATCTTTCCCCCTTCTTGAGAATTGCTCATTCTGTACATACCCTTGGCTCCCACATGTTTGTGCAATATGACCTTTTATTCCACATGTCCAACACACAGGAGGGAAAGCCCTAACCTGCCCTTCCTGCATGCTTTGATTACCACTTTGCATATTCTGAAACCCACCTTGGTTATTCTGAAAGTTTTCCTGACTATTCTGAAAGCATCCTCTTCCACGGAAGCCTCCCCTGCCTCTCGGTATAAATCTGTGCCCTCCTTGATCTAATTTCCATTGGATATTCACCTGTGGCATACCTGCTGTCTGTTGTGATCTTAACCTTCTCCGCTGGTCAACATCACCCCTTCTATAGCATATTTTGACAGCTTCTACTGTTCTAGTTTAGCTTCCTTGAGCTTCCTAGCATCTTCTCTCTTTCTATTTTTCTCGTGCAACAGTCGACAATGGTGCGCAATGGTCATCTGTATTTCTGGCCATGGCTTTGCCTCCATACCCACCAGCTTCTTGAGCTGTCTCTGTACCTGCTCTGGAAGTTCCTGACATAAAACATGCTAAAATACAGGGATCAATTTCCCCAAAGGCTTTCGAGTTTCCAAAGACCATTGCTCCTGAAAATTCTGAATGTAAGCAAGCAGATCTTTGCCTTCTTGCATCTTGCATGCCATTATTGCACCCATGTCTGACGTATCAGGATATGGTACTCTGCACTTTCCAGACTGCTGCTCTACAATTATTAAACAGCGCTCCATTGTGCGCTGTGTTCTGTGCTGTGACACTTGCATATCCTGCTCTCATCCAAATGTCATCAGCCCTTTCCCCAAGGATAGCTGCTAGAAGACCCTTAATGTCTCCTGTAGCTAACGTGTTTCCTCCTATCATTTCTTCCAATTCATTAATCAATTTTCCAGCGCCCGAAGTCCCTCGGGAGCTTACGCCTTAGATTATCCTTCTCCATCTGGGGCCACAGGATATACAGTGGTCTGGCCCCTCCTTTTTCTAACAAGGGAAATTGTGAAATCCCAAAATCGCAATCAGCTTCCATCATCTGCCTATCCATAGTGGGGACAATGGTTCCTGATCACCTTCTTCCTGGCAATGACCTCAGTCTGTTTAGATATGGTGGTGATTCCCCCCTCTCACTAAGAGGTTGTCCTTTAGGTCTCTCTGGATGGGCCATAGACTGTGGCGTCCTTTCTTTAGGCAGGTCCAAATCTGACCTTCTCACTTCCTTGTCTGTCTGAAAGCATCCCTTGGGACCGCATGCACTAGCTCCCTCTTCCCCATGGAAGGTTTCCCTGTCTTCGTCTGACACATCCTGTCCCCAACTGGCTTGGCTGTCCTCTTTCTCATCCCTGTTTAAAGTCAGCCTGTCCAGAGACAAAGCTCTATGCTCGAGATTAAGCAGGCTTCCCTCCTTGCCTTGTGACTGGGCAATTTCAAATCGATCATCTTTCACTTTATTTCTCATTTCACTTTTTGTCCTCATAGCATGATAGGCTTTTTCGATTCTGTCTCCAATGTTTCCTATCTCAAAATTCTCCTCTTAATGTATTCTAGAGGTCCTGACATAGGTTATCGCGATGGGAGGAACTCCTCTATGTCTTCCCATGCCACTACTGGATTTGGTTCCATTAACTCTTTCTAAATGCGATCAATGTTGCATAACCTCTGTCTTCTCTTGTGTTGCATTTCCTCATCAAATTATCTTTGTTTCTTTGCTTCCTCCCTAACCCTTTCCTCTTCCTGGGGGGGGGGGCTGGTTACAAGGCCATGTAGGAGGACGTGTATCCAGACGGCTGCCGCTGATCCTGCAATGATCCGAAAGAAACTGTGTACTCAGTTGTCCAAACTGACTACAATTGAAGGAGCAAGCTCGGGAAATGGCATGGCACAGCTGGAGAGCAACTTAGTACTGATTGGCAAGGTGGCTCATGAATACTGAGTCCAAATAAGATTGCTGCCGATTGTGGGCAGAGGATCCAAAATGGCAATTTATTAAGGACAAAGGGACGGAGCTCGAAGAGAAACGTCTGTCCTCAGACTGCTGCGAGCTGAGGCGCTGAGAACGAAACGACACAATAAGTGAGCTTGAATGCAGAAGGACAAAGCAGAGACTCTCCGAGGAGGTGAAGTTTACTGACAACAAGTCCCGGTGGGTGAGATGATTGAATTGTCGGCCACACAGTATTCGGAAAGTGCACACAAAGGATTGCGTGATCAGGAGAGGTCAGACCCTGGTGCTGGGCGATCTAAGTAGAACAAAGTACGATCACTGCAGTGCACCATATAACCTTGTAACAGACACCAACGGGGGAACAATTGTATCATGAAGTAAAGACACAGCTATAGGAGAGGGAGCGATGGTTGACTGGGACATCTGGAATGAACCGAGGGTCCAGAGAGGGAACGTATAGATGCCCGCAGAGAGTGCGGAACAGTAAGAACAGTGTGCCCTGGGTAACAGCGAAAAGCAGATGAAGGGGAGGAATCAGGGTGCTGTCCCAGCAGTTGCAAAAGCCAAGTAGCGGACTAATACAGAGTGCAAAAGAGACAGACTGGTGGAGAAGCCGGCATGCACGGTGTGCAATCTGGGGAAGACACACTATTTCACCCACACCCACCGATAAGCCAACTCCTATGCACGCCGACGTGGGTACACTACAGTTCACTAATACAGTGCCCTCAGGTGCACATAGCAGAGTCCGGGGAGGCAATGACGTGAGATCCTCTTGTGAAATACACACACCTCGAGTGTGGAAGTGCTTCCTTATAGCTCAAAGAGAAGACAGGAGACTTACAGCTGCTTAGTGGGGGGACCGAAATAAAAGGCCTGTCCTTGCCATGACAGAGAAGGACTGCAAGGGCGTCTGATGAAAATAGCACAACCCTCTGGTGAACAGGAATAAGACACAACGAGCAGCGCGAAAAGTGGAGCTGAGACACCCCAAAGGCAGCTGGACCAGAGCTCGGCATGGAAAACACATCTAGAGGCACCACATTGCTGGAATAGCACCATGAAATGGAGACCCAAAAGAAAGATGGCAGAATCAATGAAGTGACCCAGGCACCAGAAGCCGGGGCTGAGGAAACACGACACAGAGGTGGGTGCTCAAGGACAGTGGATGACAAGTAGGAGATTGCACGGCAGCAGGACAGCACAGGTTACACCAAGAGGATGAGGCACTGCAACAGAGTCTCAACAACAGATCAGAGAGTAAACAACACAGAAGTGCGCCTGTTGCATTGCTACAACCAAAAGTGAGGGCCCACCCTGGAATCGGAAATGGCGTCTAAGGTGGGCAAAGTCAAATGGAAACAGCCTACAATGGAGGAATTTGCCTAATTGACTCAAGCAACGGAGGTGGTAAAACCCAAGAAGCAAGACACGCAGGGAGAAGTTACCCCGACACAAAACGGTCAATAGATCCTGGATGCCATAGCAGAGCTGAAGATATCATGGGAATGTAAAATAGACACAGCTATCGCAGAATTGGCGACCTCACTGGAACACAAGATTGACGCAGTCAGTGTGGATGTGAACCTTTTGCGGCAAGATGTTAGAACGCTGGCTGAGTGCACGGGAGCACTAGAAAAAGATGTGAAAGCTAACATGGGTACCTGCACCGCGAACGCCAAGGAGGTCCCCATACCTCAACAATGAGTGCACAACCTAGAGAACAGGGCGGAGGAGGCAGAAGGGCGCATGCACAAGAATAATATACGTATTGTAGGGCTCCCAGAAGGAGAAGAAGGCTCGTACCTGACAAATTATGTAGAGAATATGTTGCTAGAGGAAATAGACGGTGGATCACTCACTCAGAGATTCGCAGTGGAGAGAGCGCATAGGACCCAGACCAGAAGGCCACCACCAGGAGCCCCTTCCCAGTCGCTCATCACAAAGATACTGAATTGCAAAGACAGGGAGAAGATACTAGAGCACTTTCGCAAAGGGGGGACCATAAGTAGAGGGTCCGCGGCCATCACAGCATACCCAGATTAGTACAGAGACAGCGGCTGAACAATGTGTCCATCAAAAGGAGGCTATGCAAGGCTGGATACAAATATATGTTGCTGTACCCAGCAAAACCGAAAGTGATGCAGAATAACAAGGCGCATTTCTTCAAAACTCTGGAAGAAGCAACGGCATGGTTGGATGCGCGTAACAGCCCGGCTGGAGCAGACGGCCAGACGAAGAGCAGACCGGATTAGTAGACCTGGGTTTCTCTGAGACACACTTTGTACGGTGGGATGTTAACTACAGCAATGACATTGACTTTGGGGCTAGAATATAAAACAGAATATGAGGAGCCTAGTGTGAAATGTGTACATACGAGTTTAAGGATACAATTGTGTGCAGTAAACTTTAAGTCTAATGCGGGAGACACAGGTGCTACCTCAGAGTATGCAACGCCTGGAAATACGTAATCAACGCCAGTAGTTAGTTTAGTCGGGGTACTAGTAGAGCGGTATCCCCCTTGTGAGCTCTGAGTATCGGCAGTGTCCGAGAAAGGGACTAGATGCGTGGTAGCCTGAGATCCAGGGATGGAGCTGGGCAACAGTTGGGAACGGTTGGGGAGGAGGGAAGGGGGAAGTTGTGGTGTTTAAATGGGGTAGGGGGAGGGAGTTGAGAGAGTCAAGGGGGAGCGAGCCTACAATCACAAGAGCCACGGAGTAAGATGAGAAGGGTGGGGGCGGAGATGGGAGGTGTAGGAAATGGATAAGATGGGGGATCTGAAGATAGCAACCTGGACTGTGAGAGGGCACAATAACTATATAAAATGTAACAAGGTCATGATGTACCTGAGGAGACAGAAAATTGATATCGTACTGCTACAGGAAACATATCTGACCAAGGAAAAGCAGGAGGTGGTAGCAAGAAAATGGAGAGGGATAACCCTGGGGGTAACATACTCAGCGTATGCCAGAGGAGTCATAATATGGATAGCGCCACACATCCCGTTCAAGCTATTACATAAAGATGGGCAGATGGTGTTAATAAGGGGAAAGGTGGAAAATAAAGAAGTGAGCATCATCAATGTTTATGCCCGAATCAAGACACTACAGCCTACTTTAGAAGCCTATATTCTAAGATAAACCCATATATGGACAGAGCAGTTGCATGGGGGGGCTTAAACTGTACTGTGGATACGAGGCTAGATAGGTCGGATGATAAAGTCGTAAAGCCTGCCCCAGCAGCAAAGGCTTTGGGTACCCTGCAAAATGATTTTCAGATAGTGGATGTGTGTAGATCGCTCCACCCACAGGACAGAGAATACTCACACTATTCGACCCCACAAAACCTGCATACTAGATTAGATTATATATTTATCAGAACTGAGTTAATAAAAGAGGCAACACGAGCAGAATACAGGGCTATGGTCCTCTCAGACAATGCCCCGCTGGTGGTAACATGGCAGATCCTATCTCTCAGAGCTATAATTCCGACATGGAGACTCAGAGCCGAGGCACTGAAAGATATAGCGTTCAGAGAGGCCCTGAGAAAAGAGATAAAAGAGTACTTTGAATATAACAATGGTAGTGTGGAATCGGCTGGGACACTGTGGGAGACTTTTAAAGTAGTAGCGAAGGGGGTGGCAATATCAAAATCAAATAGGTTGCAAGGTGGCATAATACAGGAATTACAAGACACAGAGCAGAAGCTAGAAACAAAGATGCTGGGTGGGCAGGAGAACCCCAGAGGAGGCTGAGACTATACACCGATCACAACAAGAATGCAGGGATCACTGGGAGATGCTAAGTAACCTAAACCATAAGGAAAATATGTGGAGAGACAGCATGCAGAAGAGACAAGCCAGGCAGATTACTAGCCTGCCTATACAAAAATGAGACAGACAGGCAAACAATCAGAGCGATGCAAGGGGTAGATGGTCAGACATGTGACACCCAGGAAGGAGTAAACAAATGGTTTTTTGAATACTATAAGAGACTATATGCAGACTCCACTGAAGGGGAAGAAATAGACGTGCTGGGAGCATTAACAGAGATTACACTCCCCAAACTTAAGATGGTAGAAAGAGAGAACATTGAAGCCCCAATAACGTTAGAAGAGCTAGAAAAAGTGATTAAACTACTGCCAACTAGCAAAGCCCCAGGGACAGATGTAATCCCGAGTGAGTTTTACAAAGCTTACAAGACGGAATTACTCCCCCCGCTGCTGGCAATGTTGAATGAAGCGTTTAGCATGGGCACATTGCCCGAGTCTCTACGGGTAGCGATTATCATTCCGCTCCTTAAACCTAACAAACCGGACCGGAGTGCAGGCCGCTCTCGCTGCTCAATCAGCACAGTAAGATACTTACAGTGGTGATGGCGAATAGGTTAAGATCAGTCGTAAACAAACTCATACATGCTGACCAAACAGGGTACGTCCCATGTAGGAACATATCCGACAACCTGAGAAGACTCCATCATGTTATTGAGCAAGAACATGGGAGATCCCTGGAGGCGGCAATACTCTCATTGGTTGCGGTAAAGGCCTTTGACTCAGTCAAATGGCCCTGGCTATTGGCTGTTTTAAAAGAATATGGCATTGGACCTGTATATTTAAGGTGGGTCCCATTACTATACAAGGAACCATTGGCCCGAGTCAGAACAGGCGCGATCATCTCAGAACAGTGACAACTGAGCAAAGGCACCAGACATGGATGTCTGTGTTCCCCAAAGCATTTTAATTTAGCATTAGAACCCCTAGAAGGGTACTTAAGACAGCAATATGGAGAAGTAGGAATCAGTACTAAGGGAGGGCAACATTTGATATCGATGTACGCAGATGACATGTTGTTATACCTGAGGTACCCTGAAAAGAATCTACAGTATATATTGGAGGTTATGGAGCGATAAGCAATGCTCTCTGGCATAACAGTTAACCCGAAAAAGTCGAGCATATTCCCCCTGGGTAGATAGATAGGAATGTCACAACATAAACTGCTGGTACTACAAATAAAGTGGGTAACAGAGACGTTTAGATACTTGGGCATAGACGTATATCATAACACTAAAGTTGAACATAGGCAGAATACTCTGAAGGTAGTGTCTAAAATTGAAAACCGTATGGCTTGTTGGGCCAAGCTACCTTTGACCATGATGGGAAGAGTAGCATTGTTGAAGAAGATGGTACTGCCCGGGCTATTACACTGTTTTGAGAACATCCCATATATGATACCCAAATGATTCTTCTCCAAAGTACAGAGCATATGCAGGGGGTTTATATGTGTTAGGCAGAATCACATGCAGTACCCTTTGGGAACACTACATGCAATTAGGACCACAAGTGTAAGCACTTTTTTAATCTTTTGTACACGCCTGTACTACACAGTAAAGTGGTAGCGATGGCTGAGCAGCCAGACTTATCTCAAGAGTTTAAATGAGCAGTAGAACAAGTTACACAAAAGACCAACCAATAAAGGACCAACCAATACAGTGATTCAAGCAAACACTAACTCAAGGTATCTTGGTAAAAGAATAAACATTTATTTACACAGTTTGTTTGAAAACATTAGAGTAGAGATAGCAGCTCAATATTACACACTGATAAACCACAAAAACACAACCGGTAAGTAAATTAACAAGTTTAGCTCCACTGAAGTGGGAGAAAAATGGCAGAATTCAGATACTTAATAAAGGAGGAAAGAGACAAGGTTACGCGAATGAACAGCACAAATGCATTCATAGGCAGGGCAAAGGGTTTCAATATACTACAACCAGAAATTCACTCATAGGCCTGGGCCAAAGTCAGTGGTTCAGAGTCTTTGTATTGGAAAGCACAGTTCTGGTAGTAACGTTAAAGTATTTGTCACAGAGTTAAGAAGAATTTGGCTAGGCGAAAAGTTTGACGAATGTTTAGGGAAGGACAAGCCTTCAAAGTTGACAAAGTTCCACAAACTTTAGCGATGGCTGAAAATATTTCTGGAACGTGTTTGCACAGTACCTTTTTAGTGAAGAAGAGCTGTAGCTGAGGCAGTTGTTCCTGGCAGTTCGAGCAGATCTCGGTGTTCCTGGGCTTCAATTGTGGGGACAAGAAGGAGGACGTCGGGTGGTTCCTGCACTGCCCAGGGATGAGGCCAAAATCTTAGCAAGACATTGCTTTGTGTGTGAGTGCCTTAAAGACCACAAACTGGTTTCCTTCCCTCTGGCTATCCGGTTTTCAACAGCACACTGATGAAAATTCAACCAGTTGGGAACGGTGTCTGGGTGGCTTACGAGTTGGTTGTTCCCACCAAACTCAAGGGAAGAAGTTAACCTTGAAGGGCTTCTCTGTCGATTAGAGTTTCAGGCAATTCGGACCTGCAGCAGGGCTTCACCGTTCGTCCAGGAGTTGCAGCAGTCCTCTTCCTTCAGCTTGTCTTCGATTCTTTCGTGCCAGTGGTCGACTCTGCTTTCCAGTTCCCAGCGACCTGCTTTTAAACAGTTTTTCCCCCATTAATTCCAGCCTGGCTGTCACTCAAACAGCAGAGTGGCTGTCCTTGCCGGACAGTCAGCCAGCCAATCACACCAGAGTGCATTCAGGTCTCCTAGGAGACTAAGCACAGGGAGTTTCGGGCACCTCCCTCACATCCTGTCCACCCCAGACACTCAGGTGCCAGAGGAGGGCTTCAGCACAGAAGCCTGCCAAAGGCCAACGAAAAAAGGGACCAAACCTGGTTTGGTGCGCAGAGACAAACACAAGAAGGACTTTTGCTAAAAGAAATGGTGAAAAAAGATGACCGGAATCTGTTTTTACAGATAGGTCTGGTGCGCCATATTGAAAAACATGGCTGACCCCATTTTTAGCTACCGTTGTTAGCGGTCGCAAAAAATCATGGTAGTTGATCTAAACCGCTGTCACCAGCCATTTAAAGTAGGAAAAGGGAACATTTTACTGTTACATGAGTGTTTTGACTCAGGGGAATCTAGGCAACCCCCCCAACACTCTATAGGAAGATAGTGTGTGCTGGGTCAGTAAGTTTAAAAAGACTAGTAAAGCCAATTTAACGTTACATGCTCTGGGAGACGGTAGTCGGTCCCAGCGAAGGTATTTAAACCTGGGGAAGTCTGAAAGACATCCCGTGTCACTACACTGAAGGTGCTATGTGACACAGAAAAAGAGGACGCCTAGGGAGTGCTTTTTAAATCCCATAACCAAAGAACACAAAAGTAAAGCACACACAAAATAAGCAAGAGTGGGAAAAAAGGCTCACACTCTTCCCAGGTAAAAAAAATCAAATCGTAGAAATCCAGCAAAGTTGCTGGGGTTCTTAAAAGGTAAGGGAAATTAGCACATTTTGAGAATTCTCCCTAATTCAAGGAATAGAATTGCACTGTGGAAGCTACATCACCCGTATGAACAGGGAGGCATTAGATTGCCCAACTTTGAAGTATATTACCTGGCTAGTCAACTCCAATATATAGCAAGGTGGCCATCGGAGAAGCCTACACCGAGTCTAAACTGTTGGGGGCCGAATGAACCGCTTACTTCTTGAATGAAAGGATGTGGTTACCAAAATTGCAGCGAGAAAGTGGAAATGGATTACTAGAACTGGGAAGGAAAACGTGGCAGAGAGCCTGCTGGTTAATGGAGAACCTATTCCGGTGCTCCCCACAGATACCGCTAGTGACACTAGAAGGAGAAGATGAGCAGATCAGGTGCAACATTAGAAGGCAGTGGGATCCGATGGGCATAGTGACAATAGGGGATGTGTGGCTAGACAGGAAGGCGAAGGAGTTTGACACACTGGTGGAAGACACAGGATTACATAGGGGACAGCACATTACATACTCTAGGCTGGCGAAGATGATAAAAGGCATGTGGCCTGAAGCAGTTTTGGACCAACAGCCCGAGGCTGTCATAGAAACATTTTATGGTGTATCAGAAGGGGCCCCTGAGGTTTCCTGGATATATGAGCTGCTGATGTCTAAGGTTGGGAAAGAGGTGATCCAGACAAGACTATACTGGGAGGAGGATGTTGGGAAATCAACGCCAGATGGGCTATGGGTCAGGGTGCAGGGATACCACAAAAAAGTATCAAGAAACATGAGGTCGCAACAGATCCAATTGTATGTCACCCACAGAGCATACATGACCCCTAAGAAAACAGCTCAGTTTAAAAACGCAGGAACACAGACATGTCCAAAATGTGGGGAAGTAAATGCAGGAATGGTACATATGTTCTGGTCATGCACCGAAATAGGAGAATTTTGGAGGGAGGTGGCTCACTTCCTGGCAGGAAAAGTGATAAATCAGGATGTGACCTCCACGTGGGCATGCATATTGGGGGGTTTCCCCAGGTCTAGCAAAGCTAAATATGTGAGCAAACTCAAAGACCTGGCGTATACACTAGCAAACGTTGGATATCAATGAACTGGAAAGCAAGTAGGAGACCCAGGGCAGAAGCCTGGTTGTATGATCTTCAGAAATGGGCAAATGCTGAAACAGCGGTATGGAATGAAGCAGCAGGTAGAGCAGGGGAGGAGGAAGCGGACACGTTGATCGCCTGGAGACAAATAGTAGCGACAATGTCCGGGTATGACCAGGAAAGCCTTGAGGAAGACAGTCCCTCAGGGGTAAAGTAGTGAAGGAACGCCCGCAGGGGTGGGCTGAGGAAGGACGAAGTGTGTGGTAGGCTCAGGGAAGGGAGAGGGGGACCTGGGGAGGAATACAACATGAAACTATATGTGAGAATTAACATGTGTAATGGTTTGCTAAACTGTATGGTTGATATGTTGGAAATTAATAAAAAACTGTTTAAAAAAAAAACTTTCCTCTTCCTGCCTTTTTGCTTCTCTTCTCTCATTAGCCCTACGCACCTCGTCATCTCTGTGTCTTTTTATTCTTTTATCTCTTAATTTCTGGTCTTCCTCTTCTTCTCTTTTCTTTTCTAACCTGTCTCGTTCTTTGATTGCTCTCTGCCTATTGTCATATTTTCTTTGTTCTTCTACTCTCTCTTCCTTTCTTTACTGTTTTTCCTGATACATTTATTCTCATCTCTGTCTACTCTTTCTTTTATACTCGTCTTCTTTCAATTGCTTCTCTCGTTCCCTTTCTTTTTTATCTTGCTCGTCTTGATATTCTTCTTTCCTTACTTCCTCAATGCTCTTCCCATCAAGTTTGAGCAAAAGCTGATCTCCCTTCCATCTCTTAATTTCTCGTTCTATATGTAGGGTCACAATTGGCCATTCACTTTTCTCTTTGTCTCGTGGGACTTTAGAGATCACATCTCTTTATGGAGTTCTCTCTGGGCTCTCGTCACTGTTATAAGCAGGCAGCTCATGTGTTGGATTACTGTATCCTGCCGCTGCTTTAAGCTCTCTTAACGGATACATACCCTCATCTTTGTGCTATCGCCATTTACTTCAGGTGTGGTGGATGGAGCAGAAGGCTCAACACCCCCTTCTTTACACTGGGTAAGCATCCCGTCTTCGGGAGGTGGGTCTTCCTGTTTCTCCTGATACATCTTCCAAAGCTCTAAGCTAGCTAACCTCTTTTCCAATGTCTTTCCGGTGTACGCAGCGTGCAAGTACGCAGTCATATGTTGCAAAACTGCTTTTGACAGCAATCCCCCTTGTGGCCATGGCATGAACAACTTATCTGTCAAACCCTTAACCCATTCTGCACTATATTGCTTAAGTTTGGGTGCGTGTTTTGACAGCTGTTTGCACAGGTGCATGAGCGGAGTAACATCCTCCATCCTGACAAGTCGCAATCAACTGTTAATACTTACCGTTATTGTACACAGAGAATCCTTTTCAGAAAAATAATACAATCATTGCTGCTCCAAACCTCTATATCTCACATTACTTCAATCTACCTAGTCAGTCGACACCACTAAATAAATAAATAATCTACTCTCAGCCTTTTACCATAATCTATTATTTGTTGCTCTTTGACATCTCATTATTTCCTTAATACATATAACACATGCAATTCACAAACAGACAGAATGGCCAGCCCCACATATATCTCTGCCAATGCTCCTTGTGGCTAATCTCGCCCTTAAAATGACTCCTGATAGGGAGTGTGAATTGTTTCCTTTAACAGATCAATCTGTTTGTATTATATACATCCACTTGGATTTTGCAACCACTCCTTCTAGATGTCCTTGATGTAGGATTCTGGGCTTATTTTATGGATCGCTACTCATCCATATATCTTTCCTTGACGCTCTTCATCATTAACTCAAATACCCAACCAACCCTCTGTTACTTTCTTGCTTTTATTACTTTCCCCATTTAGCACACACTTATTTTGCCACCTTTCTCAATCTACTCACCATTCGCTTTTCACCTCCTGACCCTCGGATTGTCTCCTCCTCAACCTGCCACCTTAGCCTTCGGTCCGATCAGCTGCTTGTAGAAACCAGAAGGGGAATTCTGTGAAAGAAGGATCTGTCCCACCTGTCTCGTTGTGTCTTGCAAGATCTTGTTTTGTTCGCTATCCACAGGAAGCCTCATGGTCCTCCAGCTAAAAGACAGTGGGCATCTGATATTTCCGAGACCCTTAACAGCCTACTGTGTCGACGGATCTTGAACCATCCTAACTCTGCTACCACGTGAACCCATAGACTTGGGCACTTTAAGATGAGGCAGAGATGGATGCGGATGCAAAATTTATTCAAACATCAATAACCAAAATAGACTCAGAAAGTTGGGAAAACTTTGTTCTGTTTTTCTTTGCAATTATATAAAACAGGGAGGTTACAACGGACATCATCCGACGTTCGCTCGAGCTTTTAATTCATTTTAGAAAAAAACATAACTTTTATAGTCGAAATGTGTCATAATTGACGTCACACTACCTGGAAAACTACAAAACCTCCTTTGAGATGTGATACGCTTACAGGGAACATCTAAGTATATGTTCAATACTAACAGGGGTAGTGATTGGGTCTCTAACATCAGGTGGATAACTAAGCCCTCCTCTAGTACAAGTCATCTTCATCTTTATAAAATACACAATGATTCATTGGTTACACAAACTATAGGTCTCTTTGATATGCGGCCCTCTACAATTGGTTGGCACGCTTGTACCCTTCTGGAATAATCCACACGCTAGCAGCACACAGGCTACCAACCCAGGTGCATGGAGGGTCGGCGTGGTCATGCCTCCCCACCCAATTAGCGCAACATCTATCATCACTCTTGCAGTTTGCCATTCAATTAAGGCTTTGAACTTGGTCTTGCAGAAGCTCTCTGTGCCTGAGAATAAAAGGGAGCGTGGCATGGTCTTATCTTCTGGTTTCGGTGTAGCTCGACCCAATGTCTATTTTCATCAGACCATGTGACTGGAGGCCACGTTTCCGAGCTCTTTGCTGCATATCATACTATTAAATGATGATCTCTTGACTCCTTCAGTGTTTTTCCATTTCACCTCAAACAGAAGTTTGTTTCTTTCTCACGTTCAGTGTAACTACTTGATAGACAACCAGGCTCACAGTGGCCTTGACTGTTGGTACTGAGCCAACCAAGCCTTTCTTGAATTTCTCCTTGGCCATTAGCAGTTTTCCAACTGCACCACACTAAAAACCCTTTCCAATCACAAGCATTTAAGCCTTGCTAAAGTGCACCATGGAACATCCAGGTTCTATACATTCCTATGTATATATACTGGCGCATCGCCGCAAACTATTCACTATGTAGCCAGCCTTAAGAGTACGTCATCTACTAATATTACTGCATCTGTACAAGTGTAAAATGACTTTGCATTTTTTTCAGCATTTCTTTGCATGAGCATATTCATCTCAAGCCTGAAATTACGCTCATCTTCGACACCTCGTCTTCTAATCTTATAGAATGTTTATGTTCTTCTGTCTTACATATCTTTCCAGGATGGGCCAGTTCTGCTTCACATGACATCACCAGTCTTCTTTCTCACTAATTTTCACACTTCTTCTGGCACTTCGTCCAGAAGAACATAATTTCTTCATGAATGCATGTAGGGATTTCTCAATGGCTACCCTCTTTCAAGAATTCTTAACAGAACATGTATTCTCACTGGAACTGCACGTGTTGCAATTTCTTGTTCCCAACATATAGGCAACATGGCGGTGGAGCTCCTGGTAGGGACACTTTTCTTTCCTCCTCTACAACGTGTACAAACCTTTCCCATCAATAGAGAACATGATGGAACCTTGTGTGTGACAGATCTGACTAAGTTGTTGTAGAAAATGGGTAGTGTCCCGAATGTAAGTGCTAGTCTTTTGGACTAACGGTTGGAGGAAAAAATCAATTATTTCCCCAGTGGTTGGAGGATACCCTCCATGCCTGCCACAATTGGTCTCCCTGGTTGATGTGTGCGTTGTGTGTGGATTTTGGCAAGTGTGTAAAGTTAGGAATTCTTGGGTGGGTTGTTTGAAGAAATGCCTTACTGTGATGGTTCATCCATCCTAAATCTTCTGCCTTATCAAAAATCTCTGCCAGGTTAGCCATTATGGCAAGTGTGGGATCTGTTTCCAATCTAGCATACACTGCATTGTCATTGAGATGTCTGTCTATTCTTGATCATAATCAGTGGTGTCCATAAACTCATGTGCTCCTCCTTTAGCCTCAGGGCGGATTATGATGCTCTGGTCACTGTATACATTCTTCACCAAACCCAATTCATGTGGTCTCAAATTATTATGTTTAGGGTATTGGTATGAGATTTTTTTAAGGTATTTAAGGACCTGTTTATGAAAAATATGCACAGATGGTATGTGGATAGGTGGCATATGTTGGTGTAACCACACACTAGTTGAATTCCCCTTCCATTGCCAGACCTGCTCAATGCATAATTCATACCTTTTTGAGCCTTCCCCATTTCCTTAATGAAGAGTATGCACACAAATGCAGAAGACTCTGCCTGCACATTTCCCCATTTGAAAAAGGAGAACTTCCATACCATACCCAGGTATGTCCCAAGTGCGAGAGTGAAGGGGAAGTACTCATTTAAAACCTGCTGCAAATGCTTTTATTTGCCAGAGAATCAGAGTAAAGGTTTATTTCATGAGACTAAGATCTGTCACAGAGTCCAAGTACCTATCCTGTCAAGTGGAGCAGGGTGCCCTTCCAAACTGGAGTAAGGGGCTTAAGAGCACACATGTCAGAGATGATCCTATCCCAGGCATGATGTGAGAAAGTTGGGCGAGCACCATTCCATGATCCCACTGAACATGCATAGTGCTGGAAAACCATTTGTACCAATACCTTTCCTATCTGGTTTTCCTGCCTCTTGTCTCACTAGAGTTATTTTCTCTCCTTTACAGCACTTCTGCAGGTGCAAAACAGAATGAGCCAGATGTGTGGAAATGGATCCCGGCTGCAAGCCTCACACCACCCGTGTCCAACGTGTCCCCACTCAAGCTGTAGACTGCACCTGTCTGCTAGAGGGAGGCCACAATGGCTGAACCAAATGACCCCAAAACAAAAGAATGGAACAAACATTAACAAATGAAAAGGGGTAGCGCCATAAGGATTAGGGTTTTAAGAAAAGCTGTCAGTCTACTCTTCTTCCAAATTAGCCCACATTCAAGGGGGTTAGCTCTAAAAAACACACTGGAACAAACAGCAGAGCAGGAGACAACATCCCAACAACCACAGCAGCTTTTCCCGTGGGATGCAATTTTCATCAGGAAATTCTACAGAAAATGGAATGAACCACACTGTTGTCTATGACACACCCACAGCAATGAAGGATGAAGGCAGGAAATCCTGGATGCAGCTAAGCGATACCCGGAAGGCCAACAGTGGGAAGTCCTCCAACCAACAGCAGGAGAAGGAATAAAAGATAAGAACAAGAGTAGTTGTTTTGAAATGGCTGGGCAGACAATACCACTTCTTTGCAGATTTCAAGGACAATCGGGCAGGAGACAGGACATTTTTTTCTGTTCTTTTCTCTCTCAATCCTTCTCTCTCTCTCTCTATTTATTGAGTGTGGACCTAGCTTTGAGAAGCAACAAAGCTCTTTACAGAGGTATACAACAATACAGATACATAATGGAGTGCTTTACAGAGGTATTCAATGGTACAGATGCATAAAAGAGCACTTTTCAGAGGTAACACCAGTACAGATATTCAGCGGGGTTGGGATAAAGAGGGGCACAAAGTAGTGATACAGTTGTACCGGGTGGCGGAGAGGAGAGGGACGGGTGTCGTCTAGTGAGTCAGGTGGCACGAGGAGCGACGTGATGGCCTAAGTGTTGAGTAGGAGAGATTCCTTAAGGAGGTGGGTCATGAGTTCTTTTATGAATTGTAGGAGCGTGGGGCAAGGTCTGATGCTGACGTGGAGGATCTTCCATAGTCTTGGGGCGTAGGCAAGGAAGTCTTGTGTTTTGGTCCTTTCCTTTTTGCAGCTGCATATTTCAAGTCTGCATGTGTCCTGGCTTCTGGTGGTGCACTGTCTGCCAGCGATGCTGACTTTCTCTGCGAGATAGCTGGGTGACTTGAGGGCGACTGCCTTAGAGATGATGCAGTAAGAATTAAAGATGATTAGTGCGTGCAGTGGGATCCAGTGAAGGTCAATGATGGCCAGTGTGATGTGCTTGTATCTGTGTCTTCCCTTGATGAGGTGTGCAGCCGCATGTAGGACACTTCTCAGGGGCAGAAGGGAGGATGATGGTAGGCCTTCAATTAGTGTATTGCCCCCATCCATGTGGGATAGGACCAGTGCTTGAACAGTGGATCTAAAGCTGTCCAGAGGAGGAAGGGCTTGACTTTAATAATAATAATAATAATAATAATAATAATAATAATAATAATAATTTCGCATTTATATAGCGCTACGTACCCTCAGGTATCTGAGCGCTGCTTATTATTATCCACGGTGTGTGGTGCTCATTTATCGACCTCGGAAGGATGAATGGCTGAGTTTGGCCCTGCCGGGATTCAAACCTGCGTTAGCAAGCTCTGCACGGATGTCAAAGCGAGCACTCTACTCGCTGTGCCACTTGACCAACTTTCCACAGATATCAAGCTGTCTGAGTTTTCCCAGCTATGTGTGTCTTGAAGGTGAGATGTTTGTTAGTGGGGAACCCAAGGGACTTGACGCAGGAGTTGAGTTTGAGTGTGAAGCCCTCAAAGTTCATGGTTGATAGCCAGGTCTGTATGCCTGGGTGTTTGCTGTTGTTTGTGAGGAGTAGGAATTCGGTCTTGGAGGGGTTGAGCTTCAAGTATGCACTGGACATCCAAGAATGGATCAGTGAGAGGCAGGTTTTGAGCCGATGGATGTCCTTGATGGAGTCAATCTTGAGGTATAGCTTCATGTCATCAGCTTATTGGTGGATGTAGATATTATGTGTGGCTTTGGGGGCTCCCAGCAGTACCATGCATGGATTGAAGATCACTGGGGAGAGGATGGAACCCTGTGAGACTCCATAGGTGATGAGTAGCATTGGCGATCAAGAGCAATCCATCTGAACTAACTGCTGGAGGTTGGCAAGGTAGAACTTGAACCAGCGTAGGACAAGGTTTATGATCCCTGTGTACCGATGTAGGGTGTCCGTAAGTGCCGGTGGTCTACCGTGTTGAAAGCAGCTGAGAGGTTGAGCAGAACCAGGAGTCATGGGTGGCCATCATCAAGGTTGTTGAACAAGTTTGTGGTTATACTGCCCCCATTTAGAAGTGGTAGGACCATTGTAACTACAGATGGCAGGTGAAAGAGAGCAAATAAATCTGAGAAATGAGTCCCCAAGAGCAATATATTGGATGTGTTTTTTTTTTTTTTTATAAAGAAACCTTATTGCCAAGATATATATGGAAGTATGTGTGCTAGGAAAGCAACATGTTTCAAGATGGGAGTCACATGAGGTGTTGCCAAGTGCACATCTGCAAGGTCTGAGAATCGCTGAGTGGTGCCAAGTTGTCTGGTCTCATGAGAAAGTAGTATTGTGTCCATATTTTTTTGCCACTGGGTACTAACTTCACTTTTTACACTCACTTCAGGATTGGGACGTCTCTGGGGGCATGCACATCATAAAGTTGTCCTGGCCAATGGGAAAAGACCATTGTAGCCACAATAATATCAATAATGTTCAATCAAATTTCTGTATTTTCTGCTACTACACAATTAGGCCACTCTTGGGGGGCAGCATTTAGATCATCATGGGTAGGGTGGTGACCAATGGGTTTGGGTTGTATAGGTTGTGTTTAGATTTCCATATAGGGGCTAGCAAATGGGGAGCATGGGATTGAAATGTACTTGATATTTGTAACAAATGTTCTCTTGTAGTTTTCGTCTAAAGAAACTGTAAAATGATATGGGCATGTTTAGAGTGTTTCCAGTTCTACGGGCTGACTGACCCTCTGGCTGTATTTGCATGTAACAAAATGTGTACCCCTTATTGATTGCTTGGATTGTATTTATCAATCATGTTTTGGGCCTACTGTACATTCATTACATATGTGCCTGAGTTTGTTATTTTTCTTTTTATTATAGCATACAATTGATACGGAAATTACCACTCAATAGCTGTAGGCAAAACCTGCCCTGAGAGCTCCCTAAGGCAGACATGCGCTGCTGGACTGCTGACGCAGCACTTTCAAAGGCTCTTGGGTGCACTGGTAAAAGCCCCCTGGGCCTCCATCTTGGATCAGGCTGGCTTAAACCAGCTTGGACAATAGGACCTTATTCTCGTTCAGATGTGTGTCAGGGCATTGGCCCTACACCCCATCATGAGGAGGACGACGCTGGATATCCTTAGACCAGAGCGACTGTAGAAGTACACACTGACAATGATTGTTATAGCTTGGTAGTTAGGGGAGGTCAATCGGATGTGACGAGTATTATGAGGTACCAGACCATGACGGAATGTACGGGAAGGTGACTTGGAGAAGGGTTGGCTTAGTTTGGGTGACGGGCTCATAGGGTGCTATTTGTTTATAAGGTTGGCAAACCAGCAAAAAAGTATGTCTTGCTTTGTTCATTCCAATATGATTTCTGAGTCCTTTTGTCTGATTTAATGTTCATAACAGCAATTATTGGCAGATGGGTCACATGTGCAAAATTCCAACTCTTCAAGAAAAGTTCTAATGTTAGGGCTGTTAATTCTGATATCCAATATGCATTTTATTGTGAAGACCAAACAATGGGTCTCACCAGTTATTTGATGTATTTGTGAAAGAAAAAGTATACTGCTTATTTAAAGAAAGCTACAAGGTTGCCTGTTTGTTTGAAAGAAAAAAAGTACTTCTTATGCAAAACTGCACATTTTATGTATATCTATGCACTACAATATAGTGGATGCCTGTTTTCCATAATGAAATACGCAAGCAAGGTTTATTAATAATACAACCAACTCACAGCAGACTTTAAGACAGATTCAATTGTTGCAGTATCATATGCGAATAGGGCAAGCAAGCCTGCCTTTTGCATTCTGTCATTAACAGCTCCGTAAGAGTGAATGAAAAGCATAACTATGAATACCAGAATGCAGAAAAACACTCAGCATTGGATGAACCACTCACACCTGACCGGCATGGAGACAGGGAATATACATCTCTGCTTCACCACGATATAGTGAAAGGAGGAAGTGGTGTGGAAGGTTCTATGCTCTTAGATCGACCAGGTTTTTCTCTGTGGAGTTTTATGCTGCATATTTTCAGCAAAAAAATAATTATCACTTTTATTATTTGGAGGATCCCACCTACCACAAGCACCCACTTCCCTAATATCGTGTCCCTTTTATGTTTACTTCAGAGGATATAAGCAATTTGAGAATAAGTATAATGTCCCGTTTTAACAAGCTGTACCTCGATTGGTTTACAGGAGTTGTCATGCTCCATACGGAGAATTAGAATCCATGCTTCAGGAGATCGCACTGAGAAGCAGAGTTTTAGAAGACCTGCAGAAGTAGTTTCACGCACACCATAAAAAAGGTATTCCTCACTTTAAAATGACATCCAGTCATGACCAATGTGTATTGAGAACGATTTGTTTTAGGCAATGACATTTAGCGGGAATTAGCAGGATGTTTGCTACTTATGAGGTTGTTCAGTTTAAGCACTAGATGGAGTAACCTACTCACCAACTGAGTGAAAGACATAAAGGTTCTTCGAACTCAGGAAACGAAAGCAGTTCCAGCAGCATAGGAGATCCAATACAACCGGGAACTTCAACAGATAATACAGACATAAAAAGATCAACAGAAGAAGGGTCACGACCAACGAACCCCACAAAATCTAGATCACCTGCGGCATCACCCTGACCAGACGGCAACAGGTTTTTTTTAGGACTCGGCGACAAAGAGAAAAACGAGGTGAGGGAAAGGCAACACAAAAAAGGAAGAACAAATGAGTGAGAACCTGATGGTCAATATCTCAAAGAAGATCCTAATGAGTGGTCAAATAGAAATGCTGAACCGTGGACTATCCTTTGTCCCAGCTAACAACACAACACTATTTGATGAAAAAATCTGTTTACACAGGCTTTTGAGAAAACTCAGACTTAAAATATTTTTTGAATCAGAGGAGAATTTAGAAACGTTATACTCGGAGGAAGAAATGCTGGAAATTCGACCAAGAAGCAACTTTGACCCACAGATACAGAACTCAATCTTGAATCTCTTCAAGAACAATGTACTGGCAGATCTAAAAATGATCAATTATCAGGCAACAACTCCCTTCAACATAAAGAAATGCCAATTAGACCAAATCGAGGCACTGGCTAGAGATGAAGATCTGACTATCAAACTAGAGGACAAGGGAGGGGCGATAGTAATAATGGATACAGAGAACTACACAAAGAAATGCCTGGAATTATTGAATGAAGTAGACACATATGTCAGATTAAATGGGGATCCGATCATGAGGATTAGATCACTCATTGAAAACATCATAGAGGAGGCACTTGAAAACGAATGGATTAGCAATAAAACAAGTGAATTCTTGATTAACCAACATCCCATTATGCCAGTATTGGGATGTTGCTTGCCAAAAATCCATAAGAACCGGATGGACCCACCGTTAAGACCTATAGTAGCGGGCACGGATAGCATATTTGATCCTTTATCAATATATATTGATCGACTACTACAACCAATGATTCAGAAGACTCCAACGTACCTCAAAGATACCACAGATTTTCTAAACTACATTCATGATATTTCAGCATTAAGCCCAGAGTGTATACTGTTAAGCCTGGATGTCTGCAGTTTATACACATCAATTCCACATGAGGAAGGCATCCAATCAGTGGAGTGGCTTTTACTTAATTCATCAGCCATCAGAGGAGATCCACAATCCAACATGAAACTGTTGAGCCTAATTTTGAACAACAATTACTTCAGATTCCAGGGAAACTGTTACCTCCAGGCGACAGGAACCTCGATGGGCTCAGCAATGGCCCCGGTCTATACTAACAGTTTTATGTACAGATTTGAATATCTACATGTACTAGAGAACTTGGAATGGTCGAATAAGATACTACTACGGAAACGATTCATAGACGACATCTTTGGTATCTGGTGTGGCACAATGGAAGAACTGACCATCTTCTTTAATTATTTAAACTCAGTGCACCAGACTATTAAATTCACTATAGAGATTGGATCACCATCCTTACATTTCCTTGATGTTTGCTTGGAAATCAGGAATAATCGGATTAGTACTAATATCTACCACAAACCCACAGATGTGAACAATCTCCTACACTTCACAAGCTTTCACCCCAAATCCATAGCAGGAAGTCTACCTTACAGTCAGATCTTGAGACTCAAGAGGATCATTTCAGAGCCAGCTGGCCTTGACATAGAGTGCATGAAATTATTGGACAAATTTGAAAGGAGAGGCTATCCAAAAACAGTCTTGGAAGAAGCAAGAGTAAGGTCATCCAATGTGAGTAAAGAACATTTACTCACCCCCAAGAAAACAAACAAAGAGACTCCACTCCTCTATGTCTCCAAATATTCAAGACAAAGTTTCCAAGTGGGGAGGACCATCAAAAAACATTGAAACATTCTACAGAGTGACCCAGTACTACATAAACTGTTTCCAAAATCACCAATGATGGCTTTAAAGAGAGGCCGTAATCTAAGGGACAAAATGGTTAGAGCTGAAATACTACCAAAAGAGAAGCAATTACTACTAAAGACACGGAAGAAGGGCACCTACCCGTGCTTAGTTTGTAAACACTGCAACGACGTGATCAAAGGAGATACTATTACACATCCTCAAACTGGCAAAAAATTGAAATTGAGAGATTTTGCTATGTGTATCTCAACAGGAGTGATATACATGATTAAATGCCCTTGGGGCCAGACCACAAGACCAGTTAAAGACAGAATCACTGTGCACAAATCGAACATCAGGTGCAAAAACATAAAATCCCCCTTAGTGAGACACATTCGCCATGATTAGATTCAGGACTAATGACCAACCTTAATACTCTTTCTAGACACAACGTGAATAGACTGTACTTGGCTCCTTCTGAGATCGATAGAATCTGCACCACAGCACCTAGATGGGGTCATCCTATCATTGAGGTTCTTGGGATATTAGAATATAAGAATGATGCACCTCATTGTAAACGGTGAGACTTATTATGTTTACTTCAGAGGATATAAGCACTTTGAGAATAAGTATAATGTCCCGTTTTAACACGCTGTACTACGAATGGTTTACAGGAGTTGTCATGCTCCATACACAGAATTAGAATCCACGCTTCAGGAGATCGCATTGAGAAGCAGAGTTTTAGAAGACCTGCAGAAGTAGTTTCACGCACACCATAAAAAAGGTATTCCTCACTTTAAAATGATATCCAGTCATGAGCAATGTGTATTGAGAACAATTTGATTTAGGCAATGACATTTAGCCGGAATTAGCAGGATGTTTGCTACATATGAGGTTGTTCAGTTTAAGCACTGGATGGAGTAACCTACTCACCAATTGAGGGAAATACCTTGGTTTATTAAAAACATTAAACAGCTGCAGGAATAGAAAACCTAGGCAGTTCCTCACAGATACGACTTTTCTTCGTGTTACGATGGTCATGAGAGCACATACATGAGTTAAGAAGCATATTTGCCCCAAAAACGAGTTCTGATACAATGATACAATGGTGACAATCAGACAAGGCCGAACAAAAATATGTTCTAACACTTGCTGTTTTATGTAAATTTGCTCACCTTGAGACTAAGGGCCTCATTACGACCTCGGCGGTAGCCATGCCGCTATTGGCCTGGTGACCGTAATGAGGTGGTACGGGGTAAAAGGCGCCGGCACCTTTTACGGCGCCGTTAACCCCGTACCACCAGGGTCGTAATGAGGCCCTAAATGTACTTGTGCATATACAATCATGAATTAATCATTGACTACAATACAAAGTACTCATAGATTCCTTTCTCTATTTTTCCTATATTGTCATCTTTATAGTTCAACTGAGGCTCAAGAAGAAGAGTTGTTGTGATTCGAAACGCGTCAGCCATATAAATTGAACTTGACACAGGCAATGCTGGAATTGCCATTATAAGTTGTTTGTTTTGGACTTTGAATTTGCATCACAAATGTATCTTCTATTTTACATTAAATCATCTATGTAACAATAACTTAGTGTTGTTGTTTCTGATATTTACTTTTGTTGAAATTTGAAATGTATACTATGTTCTTTAATCTTTAAGATATTGTTAACTGTCTTTTTGACAGAGAATTAGAGTGTGCAGGGGACGGGAGGGTTCCAATCTTGGATCGTATTTTCTTGTTTACGTAATCGTGTCCCTTTTCCCCACACCCTCCTACCCCTTAAGCACCAATTTTCTGCTGAGTTTTTTTAGCTGAAAATTTTCGGCAAAGAAATCTGTGGGGAAAAAAATCCTAGTGATGTAACACTGTTGTACCGTGTGGAAGAAGCTGAATGGTGGTCTGTGTTTGCTTTTTAGCCAATGCAATCTGCATTTAATTTGCAATACGCACATCTGGGAAGAGCTGAACTATAAGTACTAGAATAAAAACTTCAGTTGAATGAGCAGCCAGGGCTGGATGGGAGGTGTCAGACTTCTCGAAATGTAAAGTTTGTTTTGGAATGCAGTCCCCTCTCATATCAATCTAGCTAACAATTTCAAATGAGAGTTGCAGCATTCATGACCTCCAGGCCCATATCAACCTTCAAGTGTGCTATTTGTAGATCTAAATTTCCATTTGCAGAAATGTAACTTCATTATTCAGACCTGCCAGGATTTTCCAGCATGAAATTCAACATTTTACGACAGAAAATAGCAAAGTTTGTTTTTCAAATTTGTATTTGTTGCAGCATTTTTGCTTCACATCTTGTAATGATGGGAGAGAGCTAAAGTAGTAGATTGCCAAAGAGGTAGTGTGTGTGTGTGTGGCTGCAAAAGAGCCAGATTGTCATTATTTTCACCTTTTGTATCTCTTAGTTTTTTGTGTGTTTTTTATGTAGTTTCTTCTATCAAGTTAACAGGGTTCCATATGTCCCCGACTTGGCTGAACATTATTCGTTTTGCTCTACTTCTATAGTTTTATGTATGAGCCTATTTTATAGTAACAACTTTATCCATCGTTACCATTTGTAATGTTACACATATTTCTCTTCCATGTTCTCCAATCCCACAAGCACTGACAAACTCCCCACTCACCATCACCTCTCTCACTCTCTATTCTCCACCATAACATACACTCACAAACTACTCACTCTGTCAATCATGTGCATAATTACTTACTCAGTCACACGGCCAAGCCACTAATCCCAGTCCCTGCTAGACTCTCAATTGTGCTCTCAACTCACATCTGACTCACTCCGCAGTTGACAGTCCTTCATTCTTTCTCACTCCTTCTCCATTTCGCACCTTTTCTTCCAGACGATCATGCTCTTCCCCCATTCTGTCTCCCAATCTGCACCTTGCTCCCTCCTTCTGGCACACCTCTACCTCTCTTTCAAGACCACTGCTGGCCCAGTGGCCCACCCCTCTCTGCTTTCTGGCACACTGCTCCAACCTCTCTGTGCCATCATTCCCTCTGGCCCACCTCTCCCTCTCTGGCTCACTCCTTTCCCTCTGGCTCACCGCTCCTCGTCTGGCCCACTGATCCCCTCATATGGTGACTAGTTTTCTTTTTTAATATAGATTGGTTCTCGTCAAAAATTGGCATTTTTAAAAAAAAACTGCTGTCTTTGTACTGTATTTTAAATGATTGCAAAATCACCAAAAGCTGGTGGATCAGATTATGGTGTAAGGTGATCAAGATATCTATAATATTACTGTATCATAAACTTGCTTAACAAGTGCAACAACAAAGATAAAATAGGGAGATTTAATAATAGGCCAGTATCTGTGAAAGTCTAGGATGCACTGTGAGAAGTCAGTTGCAAGTCAGTAAACCCGCATCAGTCTATTATCTCATCTGACAAAACGAATACGATTCTGGTGGAAAATATTTTCTGGCTGGATTGCATGACTGGCATCTGCATCCAAAGGCTTGGAAGTCATTGGGAAGAACCATCTTAATGCTGGATGTCTCTAGACTATGTTTTAATGTGTTGTGCTCATATGAAATTCATTTGATTGGGCAATAATGTCAAAGTTTCTTAAAAATGTCAACTGACCATTCTGTAATTGGTGTGCACTTTAGGAAATGCTTTAATAAGCACTCTCAGCTTTTCTTCCCTGAGATTGTTTTGGAATGTTTGTTTGTTGGGTTAAAGTGCCCATTGCACCGGTTTATGTGAACTCTACAACTAGAGCTCTGCAGCAGGTTTTTAACTTACTGAGCTATTCCAGAGATTCACTGGCTTTCAAAGGTTAAAACAATTCTCATAGGAATGTTTTTACAAACCTGCCTTAAGTGTTTCCTGGTCCCACAGAAAATCACTCATATTCTATTCCGGACAAGCTGCTTGTTCAACAAGAGTTGCTTGTCGGAAAACACGTGTTTGAAAGTGCAGCCTAAAGTGGAGTCTAATGGTTTTGTGGTGACAAAATGTCCCAAATATGAAAAAAAATACAATGCAGCGCAGGCTTATTTTTTTTGCTTTGATTTTTGCCAGCAGCAGTTGTAATACAGCAGAGCAAAATATCTCGACATTGTTAGGCTGCGGGCATACACGGTATTTTTCGTGCATTCCTGATTTTCCCGTTTCCAGAGCTGCAAATGCATGATTGATACAAGACACATCCAAGGACACAACGGCAAATTGCGAAAAGTCAACTTGTAGAAAATAGTATTGAAAGAAAACTCTTTGTACACCCTGTCAACACATGGAGGTTCCATTTCTAAAGAAGAAAAGATCAGAAAGAATATCTGAACATCTATTTTATGGATGGTAGTCCACAGAGATGCTGAATTCACTTTGAGTCATAGAACAAATGTTTACATTCCAAGCCCTCGATTCTGTTGCTGCGAGTTGCCTTTTATTTTGTTTTGAGCTGCGTTTGATTGATGTACTCACCATCTTGCCAGATTTTCTTTTTATATTCTGGAACTGTCTGGTACATCCGATTTCTTAGATTCTATTTTTATCAGTCACAAGGCTGTGTCCATATTGCGTAATGCTATTTTAGCAATCACATACACAAGCTGGGTGTTCTCTCCCCTGTTTTGCACGATTGAAATGCCCTTCTTTCTTTAATAACGGCTCTTTGTCAGTTTTTAGTACATGCTGTGTTTTATGCAAGGCTACGAATTGTCTGCAGAAAACATTATACTGAACATAGGGTGGAACGCATGTACTTATTTGAACAAAGAAGCAACATTCACGGAGGATATAATTCAGTCTTCACACCTCAAGGATTTCCTGATTTGCTTTCATTCTCTATATGTTATGATGTCAACGCTGACCTATCATTTTCCAAGAAAAGAAACCGGGAGGTAATAGTTCGGATACTGTATTCTTAGCTTAGAATGTTCACTTAGATAAGTGGTGCATTCCATACGTTCCCTGGATGCCAATCAATTTCTTTGTCACATTAAAAACACATTCATTAGTAGTTGCGTCGTATAGATTTTGTCATACTTACACTCCAAATTTCCTTTAAAAAAATATATATATTCTGGAATGGAATTCTTGTTTGGTATAGTAAAATGATAATGGTGTACTGTGAATTACTCTGTGCTTCTAGACGAATGTGGATTTTGATGACCCTTTCAGATGTAAATGGATGCGTTAAGACCTGTCTAGTCATGCAGGACAACATTTCTCAAAGTGTACACGGAAAAAGGTGCTGCTTCTAAGGACAAAGGAGAGTAGAAAAAAATAGCTTGGGAGCAGCAATAAATGAACACAAGATCTTGTTGAACCTTAGCACAGAATAGAAGCAAATCCATTAAAACAAATGTTGGTAAAGCCAAAAGTTTTTGCATTTGTGTGGACATAGGATAGGCATTTGTCAGGCACTACCATAATTGTACTACCTAGCCCTGGCAAGCAGTGTTTGACAAATTCCATCTAATAACTATACAGAAGCCAACACTGTTTGCACTTCCAGTACTTGTTTTAACAGACTTCTGTGCAAGGGCACATATACTCTTTATAAATTAAGTGTCTAAAGGCACACTTGTTTAAGAGATTTGTTAACACCAGTAGTACGTTTATAGCTGCAACTGAGCCATTACCTTACCACTCTGAAGACTGCTTAGAAATAACACTGGCAAGCCTTACAGCACAACCTCTGATCTTACTGAGTGATAGATCTAGCTCAAAGAGATCCCATGAAGACGTGTTTTGGGGCAGGGAGGGGCAGGTAATGGGTGGACATGACTATAGGAAAAAGCCTGGGTAATCAATGGGTGGGTATATAACCAGAAAAACACTGACAAGTTGTGTGGGTATTAGCGTGTGGAATTGTCATCTGGCAAGGACGCAGAAGCCCTGGCTTTTTTGGTTTTAATTCATTAATACAATTATGTGGGCAATCCCATATCTGAAAGGGTAATCTGCTGATCAGACCCCCCTTCGTAGGCTCCATGGCATAGTGTACACTTAAACCCTGATGCATCAGTACCTTGATCTTTAGCCCCTGCTCTACCAGAGGCACAGGGCAGGTTACGAGTTCACAAGTGCCCATTTGACAGCTGCAGTGACACCCAAGACTCTGTAGCGCAGGGGCAGCATTCAAGATATTCACCCCTGTACCAAACCCTTCTGATGGCAGATAAATCTTGAAGTATGAGCCATACCAAAGTAATGGTATGGTGGATGGTATCTCATAATTATTACCAGTCACAGAAATTTGAGATCACACACGTGCCAGCCCTGAGATCCCAGCTCAGCTGTGGAAGGATTATATGTATTCTCCCAGACAGGCTGGACATTGCCACTTCTGGCAGGACTGTAGCCTTCGAGGATTGCCTCTCTTCATTACTTTGTAAGGGTAGGGAACTCCTGTTGCAGAAGGCAGCCACTCCACAGGAAGGAGGCCTGGGATCAGGAATCAAAGGGCACACTCATGCACAAAAGTCTTGGACTCACACCATGGTGCTGCATTTCAAAGGACCTTTGATCCTATTGAAAAGGGAAGGGGGCCAGGGTCTCTGCAGACAGTGGGAGCTCACCTTACTGACTCCTGTAGCACACAGCACTTTGGGGGTGATGTCAGAAGGCATAGTCCACTGATTCCAGGGGCACATTTTGGACACTGAAAGCAGGCTAGCTTTAGTCAAATCACCTGTAGACTTTTATGTTACTGAGAAGGGTTCTTGTGCCACTTCTTTGATTCACTCTGGAACAAACACTTGAGAGCAATTAATTGAACCGCCTTTTACAGTGTTGCACTTTTCAAAGCCCTCAACCACTGAGCTGAAGAAGAGACAGTCAAGGGCTCTGCCGCCTAACCACTCCAAGGGCACATATGGGCTGTCTCTTGCTGTGGACCAGGACTTGCCACTCTGCAAGAGACTATCATAAGGCTGGCAGAGCAGACCCTGAAAGGACTCCTCCTATCCTTGAGTGCCTGAAGTATGTCTCACAGCATGTGGAGGACAAGATCAGCTAAGGCTCCCTGTTCTGAAGCCTCATAACTGGTTGAACAGACATTGAGCAGGGATTGACGCCACAGGATCCCACCGGTTCTGCTTTTCTGAACTCCACATACCTTTGAACTACAATGCTGCAACGTGCCTTGCTGAGCCCATCGCCTGATAGGCTAGAATTCTGCTAGGCTACAATTAACTGTTCGACACAGGACTCAAACTGCTGGAGAATCACTGGCCAACTCGAACCAGGAGTTAGGGCAGTAAACTGTGCCTAGTTTACCTTTACGATTGTGTTGGCTCTTCGTTTGTAGAGGTTTGTGGATTAAGTGGGCATTTTAGCATCTACTTCTGCTTTTACTCCTGCAGGGCAGAAGTCAATTTCTCACAATCAAGTCTTTTGTCTATTGATCGTGGGAAAATTATCTGAATACCGTTGACGGCAATCCCAACAGCCAGCCCACCAAGCCACTTCCCTCACTGCACACAAATGTGCACAGGTGCTGAAAGGCATAGGTGGGCCAAAAGAGAGAAGTCACAGGTGGACCTGCTAAGTGTGTGAATGTGTGTGTATGTCTCGGGGGTTTGAGTTGGTGGCGGGGCTGGGACACAAATATTCACATTTTTGTGTCAGGGATTGGAGGGGGTGAAGGAGCAAAGGTGGGTTGGGGGGTGAAACTGCCTAATTTAAAATGGTGGGGACAAAGAACATGTGGGGTAGTGACTCACAGTTGAGTTCAGGGTCTGAAACCCTCTGAAATTGTCATAATCACTTCTATTGAAGGCCACATAAAATCATCCTAAAAAATGATCCTTTTTCAGTGCTGCCTTCAACAGTGGGCGTTATGACATATAGTTGTTGTGTGTCCCTCTCGTACCTGTACTCCAATGGAATCATTTTGGCTTATAAGTGGTACTTTAGCACCACTTAATAGATAAACCTAAAAGTAAATGTTTGTGAATCACATTGAATCCCAAAGTCTGCCACAATCATTGTGTGCAAGACCTCCAATCTATACCCCTTTGCACAGAAGAAAGAAGGGTGAAATAGAGAATATTGCCAAATGTTTGCACAGGCACTATTGTAGTGACATTTATTTCCTCCTGAAATAGACAAACAGCGATCTCTGAGCTTTCCTAGTCTGCATCTACATGTGACACTGTCAAACTAGTGGAGATGGGGCAGTTCCAGTCACTGTGTAGGAATTTCTAACATTGAAAATGTGCAGTGTCAGAAGTATGTTTTACATAATTCAATTTAATTATCTTCTACTAATAATGATGCTGCACTTTCATAAAAACCCAAAGCCTATAGAGAGAGGCATTTGAAAGTGACTAACCACAAGAAAGTCTCTCTGCTTTCGCCTAAAGACCCTAAAGCATTATGCTCATGCTCTATGGTGAAGTCAAGCCCCTGGAGCTTGTGGGAAGTCAGACATAGGAGAAGACAAGAAGACATGTTTTTAAGGGTCTCAAGTTTCTAAAAGTAAAGTAAAATGCCTCAACTACCCACTTCTATGATGATGAAAGTTCTGTATCGTAGGGAAAAAACAAAAACGGTGCTCGTCAGGACATCTAACACAAATAAAACGCCTTCTCTGCATCAATTGACAGGAGGACTGGGTCTCCTGTCAACGTTTTAGATTTGTGTATCAAATGCAGGGTCTTGCACATGGTTACAGAGCCTTGCCTTCCCATAATAAATCTCACCTGGTCCGAGTGTATAAGTCGGGGCATATAAATCTCCAAGCATGCTGCTAAGATCCTCGCATAGGCCTTTACATCTATGTTGAGCAAGTATATCGGGCGGTAGGATCCGCATTGTTTGGGATCTCTTCCACCCTTCGGTATAACTGAAATAAGTGCTTCTGAAAAGGAGTTCAGCGCTACACCTGTCTCCAGGACACCATTGAACAATTTCACTAAGAAGGGGAGGAGAGGGGCAAGGAAAGTTTTATAAAAAACGGCCGTGTAGCTGTCGTTCCTGGGCCCTTTTCCCAGTGGTAACCTCTTAACGGCAGCCTCCACCTCCTCTGCTGTGATCGGGGCGTCCATTGTGTCCGCCTCTGCACTCGTTAACCTAGGCATCTGTATCCCAGCCAGATAGGTTTCTATTTCTGTTTTATCTTGTTTAATTTCTGATTGATATAAGGATTGATAGAATCGTGCAAATGCCTCTGGGATGTTGTTCCCAGATGCCACCCATCTCTCCTCTCACTGCCCGCGTAGTCTGGCCACCAGTAGTGCATCCGCTTTGTCTCCTTTTTCGTAATATTTTTGTTTGAGGAGTTGAAGCTTCCTAACTACCTGAGCTTGCTCGAGGAGGCGAAGTTCATCGCTTTTCTGTCTAGCCAGAGCGATTTTCTCTACCCTCCCCTCAGTAGCAGTCCGAGCCGCCCAGTCTAAGTGTGCAAATTCAGCTCTGAGCTTATTTTCTATTACGTTCCTCTCCCTTTACTTATTGGCTCCTTCTCTAATTAAGATCCCCCGCCAGATCGCTTTCCCCGCTTCCCATACTGTGTTTATGGGTACCTCGCCTGTATAATTCACCCTGAGGTATTCTTCAATCTCGGTTATCATTTCTGCTCGAAAGACGGGGTCTTTCCACAACGACTCGTTACAGCGCCATTTTGTCTCTTTGTGTGGGAGTACTCCCAGGTCGAGGCCCACAGAGACCATGTTGTGGTCCGACCAGGTGATGGTCTCAATTTCTGAGCCATCTGCCACTTCCAGCAATTCCTCCGAGATGTAAATGTAGTCAATTCTAGTGTATGTACCATGGGGTGGTGAGTAGAAAGTATAGCCCCTGGTGTCTGGATACAGGGTCCACCATATGTCTTTTAGTCTGTATGTCTGCATCATCCCTGCTACTCCTGTTCTCCCTGCCTGGGCCAGTTCCGACAGATCAGGAGCTGCCGTTTGCCTATCCCTGCTAGTGTCAGCCCAGAGGTTAAAATCGCCTCCCACTATCGCATGGCCTTCCGCTTCCAACATTATCTTGGATATTGTGCGCTGTATGAACCCAGCCTGTTTTACATTTGAAGCATGTTATGGTGCCAGCATGATCCTCAGACCTCTTATAGTGCCTACCAGCATCAAGGCCCTTCCCTCCACATCCTTCTAAACTTTAGAGACTTTAAATTCCATCCCTTTCTTAACCATTATGCCAACACCCGCTTTCTTCAGAGGGCCAGAAACCCAGTACTCGGCCCCCATCCTAGGCTGTATCACATTATGTTCCTCCACCCGGGCATACTTGGTTCTCTTGCAGGAAAAGCACGTCTATTTCAGACCTCCGAAATTCCCTATGCACCATGGACCTTTTCGTTGGGGACTTAAGCCCCTTAATGTTAAGTGTGCAGGCTCTTGTGAGAGCACCCCTTGGCGTATTTGAAGCCACTGCCATCACCTGTCAGTAAATTGTTGCATAAATACATGGAAACGTAAAAGATCTGATTTCCTGTCGTAACAATTAAGATCACTACTTGCATATTTGTACGACACTGTATATAACCCCTCCCCCATTCCCCTCCCTGAAGCGCGAGTGGCATCCGCGCCAGCCTCGTTGTTACCTTTAGGCTGGAGTCGGACCACCAGTGAGGACCGAAAGTGCCTCGGTCCCTTCACAAAACATCATTTAACTATTAAGCCCCCTTTTATGAACCCCCCCGCCCCCTTCACCTCTTTGAGTCTTCTCATCTCCGTCTTCTTTTAGCATGTCAGTATTATCCTGATTATCCTGATCTGTCTCTGGGTACCTTCTGATCCTTAGTGTTGGGTCAGAATCGCCACAGCCATTCAGCTGTCAATATATTGTCCTTGTGAATGCCCATCCAAGGATCACAGTTCGGCGTCTGGGGATGCGTTAATTCGTCTGAACTTCCTAAAGACCAGGATTCACCTCCGTCGTGGGCCTTTGGTGCGCCGCTGACTATTTTTTCATCTCCCTCCCTTGGTTTGATTCCTCTTCATGGTTTCCTAGCAAATCGGCTGTGCAGGTCCGAATGTCCTTCTCTGTCTTCAATTTGGTCGTGTTTCCCTCCCACTCAAAGGTGAGGAAGAAGGGATAGCCCCATCTGTATCATACTCCCTTATCCTTCAGCCACTTTGTGAGTGGGATGCATTTCCTTCTGATGGCGAGGGTGAGAGACGACAAGTCCTGGAAAATTGAGACCCTCGCCTCAGCTAGTGGGATCTGTGGGCTGCGTTTGGCTTTTTCAAGCACCATAGTTTTTTTCAACGAAGTTGTGGAACCGTGCCAAGATCGTCTTTGTCCCCCCTGCTGTGCCCCCTGCTCTATGTATGCGGTCCAATTTTAGTTTGTCGATGGAATCATCTTCGAAGAGAATTTTCATGAGTGTATGGAGGGTTCGCTTTAGGTCTTGTTCATTTTCACCTTCTCTCTCCGGGACGCCAAAAATGCGGATGTTGTTGAGCCTTTCTCGATTTTCTAAATTCTCCATTTTCATGCGAGTTTCCTCTTCCCTGGCTTCGATGTCTGCAATTCTTTGATCCATTTGGGCCTAACGTAGAGAGGTCTGGTTATGTCCAACATCCTCTATCCTCTCCTCTATATTGTCTATCCTCTATGTTATTTTATTCACCTTGGCACCTATGTCGGCTCTCATACCCTTAATTTCACTGAGTATTGATATTGATATTAATATTTTATTTCTTTCGCGCTCGTACACAAGAGTTTCAGAGCGCGACAAGGCAAGGGAGTGGAACAGGGGAGAACAAAACAGCGATCTTACTAGGCCCAGTGGCATTGAGAACGCGCAAGTGCATGGGAGAGGGGGAGAGGAAAAGTGCATGGAAGCGGGAGAAGTGGAAAGTGCGAAGCAGAGGAGAAACAGATAAATAACAATAAATAAATAATAAAGGCAACAAACAGTGGTAGTGCAGCCAGCAATTTGCAAGTGCTAGGTTTAAGGCAGCAGAGAGGGTAGGTCTGATAAGTGCAGGAAGAAAAAGGGGGGCTGTATGGGTACAGATACAGACCCCAGTGCAAGGGGTGGCACGGAGGCAGTGCGGGAGGGTGGCGGGGTGAGCAGGTACCTGGGCTCGGAGGACAGAGGGTGGCCAGGTGCACGGTGCCAAGAGAGAACAGACAAGCAGGGGAGAGAGGGAGCAAAGGCAGAAGAAAAGAGGAAGGTCTCGAGGTGCTTCCGGAACCGGAGATGGTTCGCCTCAAGTTTTAGAGTGGCAGGGAGGCTGTTACTGAGGGAGGCCCAGGCGAAGACAGAGATCTATCCCCCAGCTTGTTTCTTTGAAAAATGACTGACCCTGAGGGAGTTGGAGGCAGAGGAGCGAAGAGCTCGAGAGGGGAGGTATGTTATGAATGAACACAATACTTTACTGTTTAACAATCAAAAGTGTCCCGTGTAAGGAAAACATAGAAACAAAGTTCTCTCACCTGGGGATTTGGAGCAAGAATAGCAGCTGCGTATGTAGAAAACAAGGGTACCCAGATGGAGATGATCTAGCTTCAGATGACAATTAGAATTCCCCCCGAGAAACACCCAAAGACCCGGCACAAAGGCCAGGGCAAAGGGAGGTTCCCAGGGAAACCCTCTTGGGGAATAAAACCCTGTGGAGCTGCTAGTGAGCCTAGACTCCTGGAAACGTCCCGTAGAAGTAGATTATGCTATCCCGGGAGTGTGGTGATGAATAGGCCTGTCTTTAAAGGATAGGATCCAGACCAGAAGAATCAGATTGGCTAAAGGTAAATAGCGAAACAAAGTGATTAGAAATGGTTCTGCGTAGTACTGGAAAAGATACTTCTAGAAGTGGAACCCTTACCAAGCGATCTGATGGTAACAAGATTTAGAAATGAGAGTAACCGACGATCCGGTATGATCTGAAAAACTGGATACACTGGAGGGTGTAGAACAAAGGAAAATGATGAACAAACACTAAATAGTAATTGGAAGCAACCTACACACCAAGAGGGGAGTAGAGAACAATAGTTACCCAGAATAAACAGAGACCCCTTCTATCTTGATGAATGACTGAGGTTCAGAAAGGATGAGAGTACAGGGTGTTGTATCTGGATGATGAAATTCAAAGAGCAAACTATAAGCCTGCAAGACAAGAAACCAACATTCTTATAAATGCTTCAGGAGAAAAGGATGCCTACCAAAGGAAACCCTAATAACCCACACCGGTCGAAGGCGGATGCCGGAAACAAATTCTCCCAAGGCGAGTTGCTTGGGCGGCTCTGATAGAACCCCAGAACGGGAAGGCAACGAGGCGTCCTAAAGTAAACACACATAAACAACAACAATGATCAATTAGTTTCAATGGTAAAGTGGCAATAGGAAAATATGCCCAAAGGTAAACCGGAGTAGAAGGAGGAAAGGATTCCCTGACACGGACTCACGTAGCGTTCGCAAGCTCCTTGGAGAGTAGCAACGCATCCTTGTCTGGGATAAGCAGGCAGATAAGCTGTCGGCGCGTCGACCCGGAAACATTGCAAGGCATTCTGGGGCGTGGCGACTAGACTGCTGCACACACTGTTGTGGTCTGCAGGAGCCGCCATGGCGGGGTCAGGCATCGCATTATGAAGTACACAGATAGTTGTGACAAGGTATTTGCGGAGGGATAGCTGAAGTTATTTTGGATCCAGGCCCCAGAAAGCCTTGTGGACAATGCAGAGGGTTTTGAATTTAATCCTTGCATCCACTAGGAGCCAAAGGAGAGATTTCAGAGCTGGAGAGATACGATCCCAGGGCTTGAGGCCAAGGACAAGTCTTGCAGTCCTGTTCTGGATTAGTTTCAGAGGGCGGAGAGTAGAGGCAAGTAGATTTAGAATGAGGCTGTTACAAAAGTCAACCTAGAGAGAAACAGAGCTTGGGATACCATGAGCTTCTGGGGGAAGGAGAAGAAAGGCAGAGTACCTCTGAGGAGGTGCAGTAGGACATTTGACTTTTTAGAGACCTCAGAGATGTGGGCGGAGAAGAAAAGGGTGGAGTCAAAGATGTCCCTGAGGTTCTTAGCCTCACAGGTGGGGTAGGAGGAGGGCCAAGGGAGGCCGGCAAGAGAATGAGGGGAAAGGATGGTGAAGGTGTGCTGATGAGGAAGATCTCCGTCTTGCTGGCATTCAGACAAAGATCATTGGCGGCACACCAATCTTGAATGGCAGTTAGGCAATCAGAGATGAGAGAGGGAGAGGAGGTGTCAGAGGGCAGCCTGAAAATGAGTTGATTGTCATCAGCGTAGCACTGGAAATTTGAGCAGAAAATGGCAATGCAGTGGCCGAGAGTTGCCAGGTATTGGTTGAAAAGCAAGTGCGAGAGGTTAGACCCCTGGGGAACACCACAGGTAGAGAGGAAGATAGATGAAAGGAAGGACCCAAGTTGGACCTGGGAGGGTCGATCTGAGAGGAAAGAGGTCAGCCAGACCAGAGCCTGATCAGTGATACCCAGGTTTTCACAGAGACTTTTGTGCAGGATGGTATGTTTGACCGTGTTGAAGGCAGAAGAGAGATCGAGGAGGATGCGGACAGAGGGAATGCTAGAGTCAAGGTTGGGGAGAAGATCTTCACGGATGTTCAGGAGAGCAGGTTCCATGCTTCTGGCAGGAGGAGGATACCGGACCCCTACAAGCTGAGAAGAGGGCACACGCCCCTTTGGTGGGGGCCCACCCTTCTCCGCTGCTATCAATGGGTCCGACCTGGGTACGGAACTTTACAGCCTAGGTGCACCAGTACAAAGCAGGCGGCTGGTGTGATACAGGGTCATGATTACCCTTTGTCATGGGCTGTGTCAAGATACAGTGAAATGCCAGAAGAAACGTCACACCGGGTACTGTTTAGAGCAGGGGCAAAGGTACTTGTTTGCTCTTCTCGGGAGCATGCTGTAGGTACAGGGGCCAGCCCACTAGTGCCTGCCGTCAGCTTGTGGCCTCCTGTGGTTGGAATGGTGCACATTGTCCACTTCTTGCTTTCCGGATACAGCTTCTTACTCCATCGCAGTGTCTCTTCACTTGGAGTGTCTAGCAAGAAGAGAAGAGTTCCGCTATACTCTTGGGGGGATGAAGTGTTGCTCCCTGATCTCCAGGGCCTTACCTATATCATCAACTGCCACCGTGAGGGAGTGTTATGGCCGATGACAAGCTGCGAGGGACGTTCTGTCCAGTATGCGCAGTATGAAATGTTCACACACGGGGAGCCCTCGGTTCCGTGGGTCCCCGCCCTGGTGCTCTGTGTGATGTATTGAATTAAGACTGTATTGCAGGACAAGTGTTGTTCCTGAGGAGGGTGGCTTTAGAGTGATACCAGGTGTTAGGACCGTAGTTCTCTTTCAGAACTATTTGCGCAATCCACCGATGAGCTTTTGTCGCTCCCCAATTTATGTCCGTCAGCGTGGGTGGTGAGCCACTGTTACGTAGATGCAGGCTTATCCACTGGTGTAGCCCGGGGCTCTGGGTGAATGGAGCTGCTGTACGTCGTTTATGCGCCGGGTCGGGCGGGCGGTGTCTGAGGTCCTATTATGATTTTTTGCAAAAGATGAGACAAAGTGACCGCCGAGGAGCTGTCGGTAGATCGCGGGGGAGGGCCGCGTGATTACAGCAACGTGGCCGTGCATCGCTGAATATGCGCTGTCAGGGGCTTAAAAGGATGCAAAGATTAGTTCCGTTTTTGTAAAAAGGCGGTACTGGATCGGTACCTCCTTCAGGGCTATCCCTGCTTCTTTGCTAAAATAATTCGATCTTTTTTTGCGTGATAGTGTCTGTGAGTTGTTCTGTGTCTGTACTGTTGGCCGCACTGCAGGGGACTAGGGTTTACCTTTTGGGATTGAAAGGTGTTCTTTTGAAATGAAAAGCACTTGGGCATGCGGGTCCACCACGGAGCACACCCCGTTACACGATGATGGTAGATTGAAGAAGGTCTTGGTTCTGCACTGCCAAAAAAGATCCATTATTGTTTCTGTGCCATCTTGGAGTGCTTTCATGGTGAGAGTCATATTGTACCCTTTGTTCTGACCCACAGGCATGCTTCATTCACCTCTGAAACAAAATGAAGATCGAGTGAGTGCCTGTGCCTTTACTGGTTTTTTATGTTGTTGCAAACTCATTAACTTGCTGACATATAATGGCCATACTTCTTGACAATTTCCATCTATATTCTTTATGATATATGATATGATATGATAGTTTATTTATATAGCGCCTATACACAATGTGTTTCAAAGCGCTTCAAGGCAAGGGAGGGAACAAGGGAAAATACAATGACATTCTTACAGGCCATGAACAGTAAGGATGTGAAATTAACTTTTGTACTCGGCCTGACGACATTTCAGACAGTGCAAGAGCTAAGACATAGATAAGGAAGGGAGGGGGAGAATGGGAAGGAAATGGAAACAGACAGGCGACTACCGTACTAGGCCTGACGACATTTTTGGTAGAGCCGGAGAAAAAAGTGAGGGAGAGGGGTACAGAAAGGTAGCAGAGGAACAAAACAAGCGACTATCATCTTCTGTGTACCCCAGCAGTCCCTCTGCTTTGAACACTGCTCACACTGTAACCCATTTTATGTTCCAATATGTTGCACATTCTATGTAAATCTGGGATCTTGCTGCACATTTGTAATATTCTGGTCCTTTTTTCCCTTCACATTTGCTTTTGTCGGTTTCTTTGAGCTGTATTTGTACTGTGTGTATGAACAAAGTGGTGGTGCCAATGGCATGCAGGATAAGCCAACACACATAACATGAGTCATTTAACTGGGCTCTTCCTATTTCTTTCATGGTGCTATACCATATATTATTTCCTTCAGAATGACATTTATGCTTTCTTCCTTTCGAATTTCTTTTTTATGTCTGGTCACGAGGTTACTTCTAAGTGCAGTTGCATTCATAGTTTCACTTTCATTCCTTTTCATAGTCATACTCTCTATGGTCATTAGTTTCATTATAGAATAAGAGAGAAGAAGAGATGAAAACCAACAAGATATCCCTATGCACAACTTTTTCATTCTTTTGCTGTTTTCTACTTGTCTCACTACAATCTGGTCCGAACTCTCAGCTGTTGTTCGCCAAATGGTTGTACTCTTATAAGATAACATTTCATAGTCTCTACTCTACTCAATGTTTGTCAATGCTGCATCCAGTGTCTGCTTCTCGTTGGAGCTCTCTTGCTGTGCTGAGGTGTTTTCGGGTGTCGGACAGGTGCACCGATGCCTTTCTGTCTGGGGTGGTGTTGATGACTTCATGGGGAACAGTGAACTTGGGATCCTCCCAGGTCCAGTTGTGCTGTCTGATGTATACGTTGGCTTGTGGGTAGGATGCTGTGCAGAGCTTGTGTTTGATCCCCAGTAATTTTGTAATCTCATTAAAGAATTTGTTTGCAAAATGAGGGCCGTTGTCAGACTTCAGGACTCTGCATATTACCCACCTTGGAAATACCTCTCTGATCAGAAATGTTGATGCAGATTTTGTATCAGCGTGTACCCATGGACCAGCCTCAATCCATCGGGAAAATGGGCATACGATGATGATTATACAGCGATAAGTACTGCACCTGTTCACCATGTGAATGAAATTGACATGGACGGAGTACCTTGAAAGGCCCTGACGGGGGGGGGGGCAATGTTGCATGTAGTGTTTTCATTTCATAACCATGGTGTAACATGTGGCATGTAGTACAATCAGCCACAAACATATCCACTTGCTCTGCCAAGTTCAGTAGAAATAAGTCCTCACTGATGTCAGCAGCAATGTGTTGCTTAGGTTCATGTGTCAGGTGATGCAGTTGCTCTAAGGCAATATTTAGTAGTTCCAAAGGCATTACTACTTTACCTGTGCTTTTTTGTCTCCATACGATGTCTGTGTGCAATAGTGCTCATCCTCATTTTACACATAATGCTTTCTCCTCAGCTTGTGGTTGTTCCTGAAATTCTAGAATTTGTACCATGAACACTGAGATGTATAGTTTTAGTAGCTGTACCTGTTGCACTGCTATGACAGGCATATTAATTTCCATTGTAAAGGTCATATAAGCTGCCTGTTTGGCAGCTGAGTCCACGGCTGCGTTTTCCACACAAAATGTTGTATTTTCTTTTTGTGTGCGCACTTCACAATCGCTATATGGAGGGGAAATTCCAATCCATCTATTAATCTGATGAATAGTGTGGCATGTTGAACCGGTGAACCATCTGATCTTGTGTACCCTCTCCTTTTCCACCTTGATAGGTCTGAATGATCTGTGGATGTTACACAAGCTGAATCTGCTGCTTGTGCTGAGAAATGTGAAGGTAGCTTTTTAAAATTACTTGGTATTCTTTTTCCTGATCTTTGACATATCTTACCACTACTGCTCCTGTATGCCTTTGACTATTCTCCTGATTTATCTTTGATGCCCATCTACATAAAGTAGTCCTCCTGTTTCAAGTACATCCTCACTTACCTTGCTGCTCTCTTCTGGTTTTCCGTCATACACTGTACAATCATGTACCTGATGTGATTCAACAGGTTTGGCTACAAATGATGCTGGCTTTACAATGTGGCACCTCACTATGCTGATGGATGGGTTGGACAATAAGATTGCATACCCAGATGTTCTCTGTGTGGTGTGGGTAGAATTGTTTCTCTCTAATAAGGTGTAAACTGAGTGCACAAAATATGATGTTATTGGGCATCCCATTGTTATAGTGGCGATTTTCTGAATTGCAAATGAGGCAGCTGCTAGAGCCTGATTGCATGGGAGATGACCCTGAATTACTGGACCCAAGAGCCCATTTAGTGGTCTAGGGGCTTATATTTCTGAGAATATTGCTGTGTAGGGACTGCTGTCATTACGTGTCCATTTATGTGTGAAAACAAATAAAATTGCTTATTGTAACCCAGCATTACTAACACTGGGGCATTATTTTAGATCATCAAAACATTCTGTCATCTTGTATGTCCACTGAAGCGTTCTTTTTTTTTCTAGGCATATTTAAGTGCTTGTAGCAGGGGCTTGACATATGTGGAATAATCAAAGATCCATATCCTGCAGTAATTGTACAGCCCTAGAAATTGCTACATCTCTCTTACTGTATTGGGCTGTGGTGCGTTTCTGACTGCTGTACCTCTGTCTGGTGTCACTCTTTTCCCTGATGAGGATAGTAGTTGCCCTAAGTGCACTACTTCTTTTTGGCAATACTGTTATTTCTCTTTGTCCCCTTTGCATCCTTTGTCTGCGAGGAGTTGTAGGAGTTTGATTGTGTCTTCTCTGCACTGCTCTTCTGTGGTCCTTCATACTAGCAAATCATTTACATACTGCAGCAATGTGTTTGGTATTTGTATGTTTCCTAGGTTCATCTGGAGCAGCTTATTGGGAACACTAGGGGGCTCACAGTACCCTTGTGGTAAATGTGTGTGCTGGTATGTCTGTCTGTGGTAGGAACACACAGTGAGATACTGGGAATCTGGCTGTAATGGCACAGAGAAAAAAGCATTTTTGAGGTCAATCACTGTAAAATATACTGCATCTGCTGGTATGTTGCATAGTATTGAAGCTGGGTTGGGCACCAATGGATACTTTGCTTCTACTATATTGTTCAGAGACCTGTGATCTTCCATTAGTATCCATGATGAGCCTTTTGCTTTCTTCACTGGGTACATGGCCGTTTTGCATGGTGAAGTGGATGGTACTATGATGCCTTGCTCAATTAATGCTGCAATGGTGTCATATATTCCTTCATTTGCTTCTCTGGATAGTGGATATTGCTTCACTTTGGAGAGTATTGCGCCTGGTTTAGGTTTACTGCTCCTATGCTGCTCCTATGCTGTTCATTAACCCTATATCATGGGGGTTATCAGTCCATATTCGACTGGGCACTGTTGTCAAGTCCTCATAATATCGTGCTGGTTGTGCAGTTGCAACTAATATTGTCTGTGGTATACCTCTGTGTTGTACTATCATGAGACAAGGTATACACATTTCAAACTGTATTTCACCTTTTGATTCTGTGTCTGCAAATACATGTTTGTCACTTATTTCTCTCAATGGTAGTGTGGTTTCTATGCATAGTACTGTGCAGCATTCTATACCCTCTTCATCTGTACCTGTTAGAATTATGGAATCTATTCTGGTGATCACTGCATCTATATGTAAAGTGTACATTGTTCCTTGTGCTTTCTCTTGTGGGACGGCTGGTCTGAATAGGAATTCTGCTGGCAAGCGAAATATCATGTTTTGAACTCCTCGGAGCCATCCAATTAGGACTATCACTGCGTACATAAAAATCTGTTCATGCACTGGTAGTGGTCGAATTACATTTGTGCTGCATAGTGCTTGCATTACTGTGGCCACTGTGGTATAGTGCTTGCCTTCTGTGGAGCATTCTATTCATTTTCTCTGAAAGAAAATTGGCATGTTTACATTACTCAGTAGGTCTCTACCCATAAGGTTATCCTGCATCCACCATAAAGGTAAACATCCTGTCTCCTATCTTTACTCCAACTTTAGGTTCCATTTTTGGGTCAGTGTTGACTGATAGGACTGGACATGTCAGGACTTGCTGCGGCCTGTCCTATTTTAAATACATATGTGTCCCCAGGAGTGGGTAGGAGCAGGTATACATTGTCTCCCATGACACTTGCACCGCCATAATGTGTGATTGTCCCACAAGGCAGTTCTTTCTGATCCAATGGCAGTGTGAAGGCTTGGGAAGGTGTCTGCTGTGTGGCATTCTGTGTATTCAGGGTTGGGTACTGTATGGGCTGTCTCTTTGTGGGGCTGCTATCTGCAATGGGACTGGATTCTGTGGCTGTGCAGACCCTGGGGTGTATCCTCCATATGCTGGTGCCCTGTAAGATGAATCATAGGCAGGATATTGGTTTGGGGATGCTTTTGGATAATATTGCATGGGCTGCTTGCTTCAACAATCTCACCCTACATGCCCTACTTTCCCATATTTCCAACATGTCGCTCCAGATCTTGGTCTTAACCTACCAAATCCTCCTCCTTGCCTTCTCTGGGAGTTACCTCTTGCTCATTGTACCCCTATCATGTTTCTTCTGTCCCTCCCTCCATTATATGTCCATTCTTGCGGTTGCTCCTTTTCTTTTTGCCCATCTGTGGTATTCGTGTCTGCCGCTCCTTCCTTATTCAAGTTCACTAGCTTTTTCTGCACTAACTTTGCATCTGCTTGCTGTACTTGCTCTTCCTTTTCTCTTTCTTTTCCATCCCCACTATTTAATCTAGCTCTGCCTGTACCTCTGTTGGGAGCCATCTGCGTAACACCTAGTAGAATATTGGTATGGTTTTATCCCATTCTTCTCTTGTTTCCTCTCTCTACATTTTCGGAATGGAATTAATGTATAGTGCTGGGTCTTCTTCTGCATGCCATGATTGATCCTATGCCAGATTTGTCCAGGTATGCTCTTCTCAGATCATCCCACACATGGGCTTGACAATTGTTAAATGGGCCCCGTCATGTGCATCATTCTCTAACTAAACTCCTCGGTACCCTGCTTTTCTGAAACTGTGTTGGTCTGTTCCCCTAATATGGTGGCAAGTAAACTCTTCATATCTTCCACTGCTAATGTGACTCCACTGTCTGTTTTTTTAAAGCATGTATTCACTTTCCCGCTCCTGCTGTAAGTGTAGGGAGTGCCATTATCATGTTATTTTTGTCCATATATGGGCAGGGCACATACTGGCATACACATTTCTAGCTTCCTTATGATTGGGTCTCAACCTTTATTATTCTCGGCATCACCCCATAAAGCTGGTGGTTCTGAGGCTGCTCTGAGTTTGTACTATGGATTTGTATATCCCACAGCAGGTTTTACAGTATGCGTTCCAATTGTGGGTGGGTCTGGTGGCTCACAGCCCGTGTCGAGCTTGTGCTATCTCTGGGTAATGGTGGCCCAGAGGCTTCAACAGGTGTTTTCCCTTCTGCTCCATACCCTCCTTTTGACTCCCCTTCTACCTCGTTGTACGGTTTCCATAGCTGTAACATACTCTGCTTCCTTTTCATTTTTTTTTCTTTGTAAGTTGATAACAGATGCATGGACATGTACTTCATAAACCCCTTATCGTGCATGCCTTCTGCTGGCCATGCAATTAATATTTTCCTCTTGGTCCCTTCTGCCCACTCCACACTATATATGTAATGATTTTCTCCCTATACATTGAGGGCTTCTCACAAGTGAGTTCAACTGGTGTGCACATTTTGAACAATAACATTCTCACTGTGACGTACTGGCCAAAAATGAACTGCCACAATAAAACAAAATGACAAATATAACAGAAAACAATCTACTGAGGTCGTGCCCTAGGCCGCACCAATGAGTTGCCACACAAAAAACACAAAACAATATTTCAACTGACTATAACAACAACCCAACTAATCTTCCCTCTCCCAACACATTCTTCTCACCCAAATTCTATGCCCACTCTTCTCATTCACACCAAACTACTCATACCTCTGATCAAATATCACCTTTTCTGTCTACATGGTATATAACAAAGCCAAAATTCAACACTTATATATATAATGATTTATTTTTCCTCCTCTCATTCCCTTACCTGTGGAATGGAGGAATACAGTATTCACTAGTGCAGGACTTCCCACTCTTATTTAAAGAAGCACTGCCCTCCCTCCTCTTCAAGGGATGTTACACTTTAATATCCACAACCACTACTGTGACATCACTGCTCCTCCTTGTGGGGCCCTGTTCTAGGAGCAGATCATCGCAAGGGGAAGAGGGCAGGAGCCCCCTCCTCCTCCCAGGAATAGCGCCTGCAGCCTGCAGCAACAGAGCACGAGATGGAGCAGCCAAGCTCCCTGGCCCCACAGACGCAGCTGCATCCTCTTTGCCCACATTATCTACGGTGAGGAATGAGCTACGCTCCCTCTCCTATCTCCCAAAGTGCCTTACTGATCTGCGGAACGACAGATCACCTATCTCCTCGAGCCCTGCGTTCGGATCGCCGTGTTTGCTGTGCCTGACCATGTCCCCCTGTCGTGCCTGACTCAGGCAGGGCGGGCGCAACGCGGCACGACAACGAGGCTCTACCTCGTTTCCCAGCAACAGCATTCCCTTTTTGAATTCTGAACTTCCACCGGCAGGCGGACACGCCGGCTGCAACAAAGGCCAAACTAAGGCCCTGTTTGCCCCTGTTCGCCGATGGTCGGCGCAGGGCGATCACTGCCGATCATTACATGCCCATGTAGAAGCCCCCTAACGCTGTCCCGCTGTGATCCAGCCACCCGAGTGCTGAATGCGAACGCATACGCATCCGCTTGTCCACTGTCTGGAAATGGAAGCAGACCGAAGGTGAAGGGCCGTGGAAAGGCCTGCCCGCGTCGGGCCGCAGTGAACTGCACCCTTCGTAAGTACCTTGTGACTCCCTAATTCGAAAAGCACGCTGTCTTCCATGACTACCTGTAATATACCAATCTAGGTCGTCAGAGAACACTGTGACACTGTGTTGTGCCCTAAGGTCGCTTACAGACCATATCAATTGTGTTGTGCCTTATGGTCGCCTACAGACCACTGTGTTATGCCTTATGGTCGCCCAACGACCACTGTGACACTGTGTTGTGCCCTAAGGTCGCTTACAGACCATATCAATTGTGTTGTGCCGTAAAGTTGAAACTAGCTGTGCCTTGATTCGCATTCCGCATCTTCCTATCTTCAGCTTAACTGCTAATGCCAACTCTAACTGTGCTGCTATCTGCGCACTAGATTTAGTCAGCTAGCATGTACTCTACAAAACCATACAAACTAAGCATCATTGCACTAGATAGGACAACTAAGCTACCTCTCTATGCCGCCTCCCTCATCACATTAGTGGTATTATCACTCTCCTACCGTACCATGCCTACTTCTACAAAAACCATGGGACTTAGAGCAAACCAGTATCAAGATGATACTACCACATATAGGCCCTGTAGTACCTCAGACAGAAACCTCAAACTTCGCGCTCGCCTACAAAAACTGTACGAACTACCAGCAAAGCAAATTGAACAAATCAACTTCCTAAAAAAGAACATACAGCCGAAAACCACTGCTGAACTCACTAGGAAAGTTCATACCCCTAAAAGACCCACACAAAAATGCTCCAAACCTACCATTATAGCAAGCACCATGCTCACTAAACATCACCTTAAAGGTGCACTCTTAAATGCTAGGTCCCTAGTCGCCCATGCTACAGAAATCTCAGATATTATTCTCGGACACCACCTAGACTTCCTAGCCATATCAGAATCATGGCTTCATGATGCAGCGGGTCCCGCCCTCTCTTTAGCAGTTCCCGACAATTATACTATCATACGAGCTGACAGACATACCTCTGTCTAGCCATTATAGCCAAGATCAGTCTCGACATAAGAGTCTCCACATCCCCCATCACGAAATCTTGTGAATGCCTCTCGGTCAAAATAGCCACCGCCAACTCCCAAACATTAAACATTGCCCTGCTCTACAGACCTCCTGGTCCTATTGGAACCTTTGTCGAGGACCTCTCAACCACCCTGTCCAACAATTTGAAAAACACCTCCCAAACTATAGTGCTAGGTGACTTCAACCTAGGCTACAATGATATTAAAGACACCCAGTCTACAGCACTGCTCTGATCCTAAAAGAGCTGGGCTTTGCCCAAAGAGTCACCTGTCCCACTCACAATAAAGGTCGCATCCTTGACTGGATAGCTGAACACAACTGTGGAGTAACCATTACAGACACTGTTCCCCAGATGTGGACGGACCACTTTCTACTACTATTTACAGTAGCTACCAACTTAGCCACAGCTAAGTCCACACTTGCCCCTCCTATACCCACGTTGAACAAAAAACTAATAATCACGGAAAAACTGTTGCCAATCATATTACCCCAACTAAACTCGCTCCCAGCCAACACAGAGCCTGAAATGCTAGTTGATCAATTCAATGAAACGATGAACTTAGCCCTTGATCACATAGCACCGCTCAAATTACGGACTAGCAAACCGAAAAAACATCTCAACTCATGGTTCACTCCCCATCTAAAAAATCTCAGGTTAACTAAAAGAAAATTAGAATCCAAATGGAGACTGACTCCTACAGTAGAAAACAAACTAAACCTTGCAAAGATATCAGCCCAATACAAAAAAGATATCCTACTAGCCAAACAGGATACATACAAGACCAGAATATCCCAATCTAAATCAAGTGTCAGAGAACTGTTCAGCATCTTGAAAGAGCTGGAAACACCCATCATTCCCCAAGAAAACTGCACCAAGGACAAAAAATGGTGCTCAGATATTCAGTTTGCCCTCACTAATAAAGTAGCCAACCTACAAACAAAAATCGCCCTCAAAAAAGCATCTCTCACACCTCAGGACGCTCCAACCCCAGCACCTATACTTAAATCTAAACAAACAACACGCTTCTGCTTCTCCAAGGTATCTACCATTGAAGTCGAAAAAGTGATCCTGGGACTTAAACCGTCCAACTGTAAAGGCGACCAATGCCCTGCCCAATTAATTAAGGATGCTGCGAGAGAACTATCGCCATTCATAACAAAACTCATTAACTCATCCTTCACCACCGGCATTGTACCAAAAAATCTTAAAGAGTCGTGGGTCCTGCCACTCCTAAAGAAGCAAACCCTCGACCCCGCCATTCCCACCAATTTTAGGCCTATCACGACCGTGCCCTTTCTTCTAAAAATCTTAGACAAAGTGGCATACATGCAAATACAAAACTTCCTTGAATCCAACCACCTGCTCGGAACCCGCCAATCTGGATTCCGGCTCCAGCATGGAACAGAGACTGCCCTTATCGATCTAAAGGCCCAAATAGATCAATGTAGGGACAATGGCCAAGCAGCCTTACTCCTTTTGCTAGACCTCTCAGCAGCGTTCGATTTAGTCGACCATACAGTCTTATGCAGCCACCTAGACTCTGCTGCTCACTTCTCAAAAGAGGCCATACTATGGACCAAATCCTTCTTGAATAACCGCACTATGAGAGTCTTCTCTCCATCAGCCTCAGCTGACCCGATCCCTATAATGTGCGGTGTCCCCCAGGGATCTTGTGTATCACCAACCCTCTATAACATATTCACAAAGCCGCTCTTTGAAGAAATGGATCATCTGGGTATCGCCTACAACAACTATGCAGACGATACCCAGATCCTCCTTCCGCTTTCAGGAGATTACGTCGAGGACCTAGCTTTAGTGAATAAAATCTACAGCATCGTTCAGGCATGGATGGCCACACATGGCTTATGCCTGAACGACGACAAAACTGAGCTCATAGTCCTAGGCTCTCCGACATACATAACTAAACTTAACCCTGACTATGCCAGCTTCATTATTGATGGGAATAATATCAAAGTAGCAAAGGAAGTCAAGACCCTAGGCTTTTACCTTGACGCCACCTTAAACTTTGGCAAACAGGTCAACTCCCTAGCCTCTTCCACAGCATATACTTGCAAACTCATTAGAGCCAGCAAGCAATTCCTCTCTACAGACAGCTGCATCACGCTTGCCAGAGCCCTTATACTGTCCAAACTGGACTACTGAAATGGTCTCTACATTGGTGCTAACAAACAGACTATCCAAAAAATCCAAGTCCTACAGAATAATGCACTGAGAGCCGCGCTCAAGATCAATAGGAAAGAGCATATCTCCTCTATAAGAAGAGAACACAAATGGCTATCTACTCAGGACAAAATCCATCTCAAAATTGCCTCCCTTACTCACAAGTGCCTTAACAACATGGCACCATCCTACCTCATGGACAGGCTACACTTAAGAACCGCACCTAGACCAACAAGAACGGTCAATGCGCATTGCCTCTATGTCCCTCGCTTTAAACGCGCCACTATTGGAGGACACAGCTTCGAAGTCAAAGCAGCACAGCTTTGGAATTCCCTATCACATGACATAAGAGAACCCCAGCCTCTCGTTAAATTCAGGCAGAACTTGACCAATTGGCTGAGAGCCAATGACATCTAACTAATCTGACCTGCCTGACCTGACTGTCCCGACCGGCGATCTACTTGCATGCCTAGCCCTGTTACCCCGGTCTCCATTTACACCATTGTATATTACCGCACCTATTCCACTGTATTTTATTCCCACATTGTTAATTATTCCTACACCTTTTCACCTTCTGTTGGGACCTAGCTCCCTTAGCCCTGTTCATTCTTGATTATTGTACACTGTATTTGACCATGCACATATACCTGTTCATATTTTATTTATTGTATAATGTACTATGATTATGTAAATGCACCTGTAACGAAGTTGAGCATATTCTTGTCTTGTGCGCCCTGATGCTCCAGGGCATGGCGCGCCTTATAAATAATAAACCAAACCAAACCAAACTTCTACTAAAAATCAAAAACGTAATTCTAAAGGTTTATGCACACTCCACTCACATTCCAATGCTCACTCTCCAGTCTCTTGCTCTTGCGTCAGGTGCACTTCACTCTCTATGTTCTTCGATGACCTCTGATGCTGTCTCTCCTCCTCAAGAAGGCCTGCACACCTGGGGGCGGTACCAGAGCCTTCCTTGATCAGGCAAGCCTCTGGACAATCCCGGCGCTTGCTGTCTCCTTTTGGTTGTCCAGTTTTTGTTCCCTGCAGGCAGGCATTGCTTACCCAGCTGTATGTGGAAGAGGAGCTCCCGGCCTTCGGAAAAATCCTGGAATGACGTTGGTTGGTCACCCAGTGTAGGGTAAGGCACAAAAATAAATATCATTACAATAATCAAATGAGCCAATAACAGTACACATTTGTGATGGCATATTTGATGTCCTGGGTGTTAGTCTTAACAATGCACATAGGTGGCGCGAGTTATGGTTGCTTAGCTTACCATAACTAGTGAATTTCAGGGGTTTTTCGGTTTTACTTTGAACCATAACGTCCCTTGAATTTAATAGGTTTTTAGTAGAGCAACTTAACCATAACGTCCCTTTAACAAAGTTTTTTTACTGAATTTCATAGGCTTTTAATAGCGCAACTTAACCATAACCTCCCTTTATCAAATTTTATTTTACTGAATACACATATTCATAGTGTGAATTTGATCGATGTTTACTAGGATTCCCTTACTTTATATGCATGTAACATAGAATATACCGAACCCCCTGCTAGTGTTTTTGATGTCACAGTCCGCGGACGGAAGCAGACAACGACAACGCTACCCAAAAACCTAGGGGGTATTTTAGATTGTTGTATCATGTTTTATAAACACTGAACACGTTCAAAAAGCAGTATATAAACATATTATATCTAATAATGAATAAGAAGTGGAACCTACATATGTAACACATCAACCATCCATTTAAATACCATTGTACTAAAATGGAATATACCAAAACAAAAAAGATATGCTTCCAACTTAATTACCTCACAGAAACTGCACAACTAGGAGCAACAGTAGACCTACAGAACAGTAAGAACACAATTTACCAGAAACTAGTAAGTAAACTTAATTTTTCTTATAAATTTCAAACTTTCTGTATTACGTACACTAAAAATAACATTTTTTTTTTACACAGAAATGTCCAGTACTTTGGAATGGCTTGAGGAAAATGTCCTACGTGAGGAAATGTCTGAAGACAGTGATACTAATGGTAGACACTTCTCTATATAAGCAAGTTAATAATCATTACTTTATGTGCGCTTAACATATATATATTTTTTTACAGACCATACAAACATTGAAAATAATACACCAAAAGAGACAGTAGAAAATACTCTGCAGCGCATGGAACAAAAAATGGACATGCTCATGGAAAATTTCAATCTTTTGAAACATTTTGTGGAGGACCACATAAAAGAAAAAATTAAATATCATTGTCCCACGTGTACCTGTTCCACCTCTCCATGTCCCAGTCAACTATCCCCAAACCCCCAAAATCAAGAAAAACATTATGATAAGACTGCCATCCCTTCATCCCCTCCGATCCATCCTCTCCAAACCCCTAATTCCCCTGTATTTGTGTCAGTTTCTGCTTCCCCCTCTCTTTCCTAAATTTTATACCTGTATATAATAAAAAAAAGATTATGGGGCCGATTCATGGAACAAACGTGCGCCGAAAATCTTTGCGCAAGCATGCGCAAGCATGGGCAAGCGGAAAAAAACAGGCGCACGCGCACGCGTGCGATTCATGGAAGTCCCTGCGCGTGTTCACCGCGGGATGTGCGCCAAACCCGTGCATGGCGCACAAGTCACTGCAACATCGCGAAAGGCGTGCGCGACGCGCACAGTGAAAGCGCACAACCTCAGCGCACACACCAGAAAGTGGGCGGGACATGGGGCGTAACGCGCGGAATGGGGAACAACACGCGAAAATAAGGGCGTAACTGGGGATGTACTGCAGGGAAGCAGACGGAACGCCCACACGCACTCGAACCACACGTATTCATGGAATCGAATAGGGCAAAGCCACGCACAGCCAAAGACACGCACAAGCTGAAACAGGGCCGCCACACGAAGGCAGGCGGTAGAGTCCCAGCGCATCAAAAAAGTGGCGCGCGGGAAGACAAATACGCGATTGAGCGGGGTACGTGGATTTCAGGGGGGTGCGCGAGAAATTCTACACGCTATTGGCCTGGTTACGTGTATTACAGGGGTGCGCGAGAAAATCTACACGCGATTGGGCTGGGTATGTGGATTTCAGGGGTGCGCGAGAAATCCTACACGCGATTGGCCTGGGTACGTGTATTTCAGGGGTGCGCGAGAAAATCTACACGTGATTGGGCTGGGTACGTGGATTTCAGGGGTGCGCGAGAAATCCTACACGCGATTGGCCTGGGTACGTGTATTTCAGGGGTGCGCGAGAAAATCTACACGCGATTGGGCTGGGTACGTGGATTTCAGGGGTGCGCGAGAAATTCTACACGCGATTGGCCTGGGTACGTGTATTACAGGGGTGCGCGAGAAAATCTACACGCGATTGGGCTGGGTACGTGGATTTCAGGGGTGCGCGAGAAATTCTACACGCGATTGGCCTGGGTACGTGTATTACAGGGGTGCGCGAGAAAATCTACACGCGATTGGGCTGGGTACGTGGATTTCAGGGGTGCGCGAGAAAATCTACACGCGATTGGCCTGGGTACGTGTATTACAGGGGTGCGCGAGAAATCCTACACGCGATTGGGCCTGTGCGAGTGGGGCAGTGTATTACGTGGGTGTGCGGGAAGTTGAAGAGGTGAATTGCCAGTGTGGGTCCTCCCAGGTCTCCCCTCTACCCCCTCCACGACCTCTGCAGGCAGCCCACACCACAGGGGACTCCCCTGCACCCCTGGTCATGTCCCGCAGGCAGCCCATCCACCATGGGCATGCCCCCCAGCCAAGCCACATGTCCCCTTGCACCCCCACCCCCCAGCACTGTGGGGCACCTGCCAGCAGGCCCCCCACTCATGTCCCCTTGCACCCCCACCCCCAAGCACTGTGGGGCACCTGCCAGCAGGCCCCCCACTCATGTCCCCCTGCACCCCCACCCCCCAGCACTGTGGGGCACCTGCCAGCAGGCCCCCCACTCATGTCCCACTCATGTCCCCTTGCACCCCCACCCCCCAGCAGGCCCCCACTCATGTCCCCCTGCACCCCCACCCCCCAGCACTGTGGGGCACCTGCCAGCAGGCCCCCAACCATGTCCCACTCATGTCCCCTTGCACTCCCAACCCCCAGCACTGTGGGGCACCTGCCAGCAGGCCCCCAACCATGTCCCACTCATGTCCCCTTGCACCCCCACCCCCCAGCACTGTGGGGCACCTGCCAGCAGGCCCCCCACCCCCCAGCACTGTGGGGCACCTGCCAGCAGGCCCCCCACTCATGTCCCCCTGCACCCCCACCCCCCAGCACTGTGGGGCACCTGCCAGCAGGCCCCCCACTCATGTCCCACTCATGTCCCCTTGCACCCCCACCCCCCAGCAGGCCCCCACTCATGTCCCCCTGCACCCCCACCTCCCAGCACTGTGGGGCACCTGCCAGCAGGCCCCCAACCATGTCCCACTCATGTCCCCTTGCACCCCCACCCCCCAGCACTGTGGGGCACCTGCCAGCAGGCCCCCCACTCATGTCCCCTTGCACCCCCACCCCCCAGCACTGTGGGGCACCTGCCAGCAGGCCCCCCACTCATGTCCCCTTGCACCCCCAACCCCCAGCACTGTGGGGCACCTGCCAGCAGGCCCCCCACTCATGTCCCCCTGCACCCCCACCCCCCAGCACTGTGGGGCACCTGCCAGCAGGCCCCCAACCATGTCCCCTTGCACCCCCACCCCCCAGCACTGTGGGGCACCTGCCAGCAGGCCCCCCACTCATGTCCCCTTGCGCCCCCACCCCCCAGCACTGTGGGGCACCTGCCAGCAGGCCCCCCACTCATGTCCCCTTGCACCCCCACCCCCCAGCACTGTGGGGCACCTGCCAGCAGGCCCCCCACTCATGTCCCCCTGCACCCCCACCCCCCAGCACTGTGGGGCACCTGCCAGCAGGCCCCCCACTCATGTCCCCTTGCACCCCCACCCCCCAGCACTGTGGGGCACCTGCCAGCAGGCCCCCAACCATGTCCCCTTGCACCCCTACCCCCCAGCACTGTGGGGCACCTGCCAGCAGGACCCCACTCATGTCCCCTTGCACCCCCACCCCCCAGCAGGCCCCCACTCATGTCCCCCTGCACCCCCACCCCCCAGCAGGCCCACACTCATGTCCCCCTGCCCCCAGGTCCTGACGAAACGCAATCATGGCAGTAATGGGCAGCATACCCAGCACAAACACCCAGCCAAGGATTGCATCCACCCACATAGTAGATGCAATTACATGATACAACCCCAATGGCAAGTATGTAAATGAACACATGTCCGTCACACACACATACACAATGGGTGCAAGTGAATGTCAAAACCCATATCATGACATGCATGAAACCAATGAGAAAATACCACAAATGTAAGTAACAAATATATGTATTAAAGATGAAAATGAAGTAAAGAAATAAAACACACAACAATGGGGATGACAAAACAAATGGTCCATGTCCGAGAACTAATAGAAAAAATCAAAAAACAAAGGAATCCAAAAACTAATGTAGTCCAAAGAAAAATAATGGGGGGAGAAAATAAGGAAAAACCATTGCCACATGGTGAACAAAAATATAAATCCAACAGCTGTTTTCCAAACATCAAACTATGTACAAGAATATCCCAGGGTCCATGAACCCAACACCATAAATGAAACCTACTACTACTAACTAATAAAAAAAATATATACAGAAAAGTGGCCATTGTCCGAGCGGTCCAAAAAAAACTTAAAAAATAAAGGAAACCTAACACTAACTAACTAAAGAACTATATACAATGGCAGCGGGCAAGTCCTGCGGCTCACTCTGTGATGTTGCCGGCCAGGGCATCATCGAACTCCATGTCGATGTCCCGGAGGCGGGACTCTGTCCTGGCCCCGAGGTCTCGCAGGGACAACCCCGTGTCCACCTCAAACTCCCTGCGAGCTTCCTCGAGGCACTCAGCCCGCCTCAACGCCCGACGCATGGAGAACTCCGCCCTGACCATGGTGAGCCGCTCCTCTTCCGCCCGCTGCCGCTCCGCACCTATCCGCTGGACCAACTGCTCCCACACGGAAGACACTGCCATCCCAGGGTTCTCCTGCCCTCCGGCCGATGCCTGCCCCTCTGATCTTGATGGCCCCGAGCCATGATGCCTCCCACGTCGAGCCTGCTGCTGCCTCCGACGTCACTGCCTCTGCCAGCACGACGGCATCCAGGCTGATGGAATCCACCGATGCCGTCGTGCACGTGCCCTGCCAGATGATGCCGGCACATCCTCCATCTGCAGGGGGACAGTTGCTGGTGTGTCCACCCCTGCTGGACCTTCGACTCCCGACTGTGGCAGGGATGGGGTCCCCACCGAGCTGGCTGCGTTGGTCGGGGCAGGTCCACAGGGGGCTCTGGTGGCATCTGGGCCGGAAGACGGCATGGAGCACGACTGGCGCATAGCCACCACAGAGGAGGAGAGGGTCGCAAGAAGGCCACACACATGTAGGAAACCCCCGACCATGGCGGCTCCCAAATGGTTCACGTATGCACGGTGCTCTTCGTGATGATGTGCATGCTCCTCCCGGGAAGCATGCACCTCATCACGAATGCCAGCCGTGCGCAACGCGACACCAATCAGGACCCTCTCCACACGGCCAGGGGTCCCCTCGTCCGCAGGTAGAGGAGTGTCAGATGACATGGACATCTCCCCTACCTGCGGACGGGCCTGGGATGGGGCATCCCTGCTGGTGCATGGTGGTGCAGTCACAGTGTCAGGGACAGTGACATACACAGGCACCTCCACGGCGACCTGTGCTGCCTCCTGCCCCTGGCCCTGGACTGCACCACTTGCACCAGCGGGGATGCCCCCACCAGGCCCCATGTGTGGCTCAGTAGCGGCCTCCTCCCCCTCTGTGGAAACCACCAACCTGGATGTCTCCACGCCGTCTTCCGCCGGTGCAAGCCCCTGTGGGGGCTCACCCACCCCTTCCGCTGCAGCCGTGGCGGCATCCCCGCCGCTCTGCTCCACAGCGCCTTCTCCGCCCTCTTCTTCACTTGCCACTGTGTAGAGGGAGACATAGAACACAAGCATCAGGGTACTGTACAATGGTCCCCTAGACAGGAAGCAACAGCAGATGAGTGGCACTGTCATACATCACTTCCATCATGTCCCTCCACAACACATGGGTCAGTGCAGGCAAAACACATACAGTAACAGCCATGGCGCATGCCATGGACATTGGCATACGTGACCAAGGGACTCATGATTCATACAATGTTGGTTTTAAACTCACATGCATCATGGGTCTTGCCATCACATGCACACACCTCACCGTAGTTCCATCCATCTGGCCTCGTACACCACAGACGCAGTGGATACAAGGATGACTAGGCTGCATCAGTGAATCTGAACATTGTCACAGACATGTGTCATGCATCCATGGCAGTTACAAGTCACAGACACGCAGGTCAGACACACATACATGGACACCATACGTGTACATGGGACCAGCACCCATCCCTCACCCCCACCCATGTCCAGGAACAGAGACTGCCATGCTTCCATGTGTCCATTCCGCACAGAGCCCCCCATGTTGCAATAGAACACATGCACCAACCATGTGGTTCACACATCACTGTACTCACATGCCTGACCATGATGTCCCTGCACACACACATACGTACATGGCCTATGTCACACATACAGGCAGGTATCAGACAACCAGCACACTGCAACATGCCCTGTCTCACACAGTAATGCTTGGCCACTTACCGGCCAACTCCAGATGGGTCTGCCTCCGAAGGATCTGGGCGTGGAGCGCTGGGTCTACGCGTTCCAGGACCCTCATCTGGATGTCACTCAGCTGTGCCCGGCCCCCCTCCGCGAGGCGCCGGGCCTTATTGAGGGTCCTGGACCTGAAGTCCTCCCAGCGCTTCTTGATGTGCTTGATGTCGCGGGTTGCCACCCCCTCCGCGTTGATGGCAACCACTACATCGTCCCAGATCCTCTCCCGTCCTTCCTTGTTGGCGCGTGGTCTTCCGAAGAGGGCATCATAATGCCCCAGGACATGCTCCACCAGGACACCAACTTCCTTCTCACTGAAGCTGGTGGCCCTCTGCCTCTCTGGCTGGGGGTCGCCACTGGTCTCAGATGGTGCTTGCCCCGACATGGCGACCCCCGAGGCAGGCGTGGGTGGGCAACTGGGTCCTGGGGCTGGGCTGTGGAGCGATGGTATCCCAGTCGGGAGTCTACTGTTCCAGCAGGGGTGGACACAGCAACTGGACCCCTGCAGATGGCTGATGTGCAGGCACCAAATGGCAGGGCACGGTGGCAGCAGGCAGGCAGGCAGGCAGGCAGGCAGCAGCAGATGGCACGTGGGAGGCTGCTCGGGGCACTGGGGGGCAGTAATTCGGCCTTCTGGGCAGGAGCGTGGTCTTCCGTGTGTTTTCGCGTGGCCAGCTTGATACGGAGTGATTTGGCACGTGAAAAATCTGCACGTCAGCGTGTAATTCGAGGAAAGGCCCTTAGCGCGTAAGCGCGTCAGCACGAGTACGCGATTTCATTGGACCAAAGGCCCTTACAGCGTAAGCGCGTCTGTGACGTTTTGCGCATGGGCGTTGCCCTGGCAGGGCTTGGAGATCCCGCGTGCCTTTATGTTCTGTACGTGCTTTTCGTGCGGTGCGTGTGTTTTCCATCTGTTGGGGTTCACACGCTATTACTTCACAGCGGGTGTTGGCTACGCGTTCAGGCAGGCAGACACGCAAGGCAGACGGTGAGTGGTACCCCGCTCCCCCAGGCCCGATCGCGTGAGAAAATTCCCGCGCACCCCTGAAATACACGCGCCCAGGCTATTCGCGTGTGGAACTTCACGCGAACCCCTGAAATACACGCGCCCAGGCTATTCGCGTGAGAAACTTCACGCAAACCCCTGAAATACACGTTGCCCGCTCCCCCAGGCCCGATCGCGTGAAAAAGTTCACGCGAACCCCTGAAATACACGTAGCCCGCTCCCCCAGGCCCGATCGCGTGAAAAAGTTCACGCGAACCCCTGAAATACACGCGCCCAGGCTATTCGCGTGTGGAACTTCACGCGCACCCCTGAAATACACGCGCCCAGGCTATTCGCGTGTGGAACTTCACGCGAACCCCTGAAATACACGCGCCCAGGCTATTCGCGTGAGAAACTTCACGCGAACCCCTGAAATACACGTTGCCCGCTCCCCCAGGCCCGATCGCGTGAAAAAGTTCACGCGAACCCCTGAAATACACGTAGCACGCTCCCCCAGGCCCGATCGCGTGAAAAAGTTCACGCGAACCCCTGAAATACACGTAGCCCGCTCCCCCAGGCCCGATCGCGTGAGTGACTTCACGTGAACCCCTGAAATACACGTAGCCCGCTTGCCGTGCTGGTACAGGGTTAGCGCAGCCCTTTGCGCTGGATTGGGGATTTTGATGGCTTTTCCCTGCGCGGAAGGCGTTCTTGGGGGCGTAACTGGCGCTGCTGCAAGGTCGCTGCGCCACTATGCGCCACGGCTGGTTTTGGTGGCTGGAATCCATGAATACGCTGTGCGCGGAAATGGGTTTTGGCGCACGCAGCTGGCGCAGGGATTCGCACGCGCACACTGTGCGCCAGCCGCGTGCGCCACTTGTGCGCTGAATTCTATGAATTACCCCCTATGTGTTTTAATTCAATCCTTATTTTTTTTTAAAAAGCTGTTAAGGTGTCCATGGACAGCGCGCCTGTCCAGGATGTCCGTAATTAACCAAAATGGAGGTATCCTAAGGACACTATACCTATCCGTACCGTTCGCAAGCAAGATGGAACTGTTCTTAAAATACACTTTGTGTCCGGGATGTCCGAAATTAAACAAAATGGGGGTGTCCTAAGGATACTATCCCTGTCCATACTGTCTGCAAGCAAGATGGAACTGTTCTTAGAATACACTCGGTGTCCGGGATGCCCATAATTAACCAAAATGAAGGTGTCCTAAGGACACTATACCTGTCCGTACCGTTCGCAAGCAAGATGGAACTGTTCTTAAAATACACTTTGTGTCCGGGATGACCGAAATTAAACAAAATGGGGGTGTCCTAAGGACACTATCCCTGTCCATACTGTCTGCAAGCAAGATGGCACTGTTCTTAGAACACACTCGGTGTCCGGAATGTCCACAATTAATCAAAAATGGAGGTGTCCTAAGGACACTATACCTGTCCGTACTGTCCGCAAGCCACATGGACTGTTCTTAGAACACACCCGGTGTCCGGAATGTTCACAATTAACCCAAATGGGGGTATTCTAAGGACACTATACCTGTCCGTACTGTCTGTAGAACACGCACATGCTCACCACACCCATAAGTCCTACGAACATCATGCCTATTCGTAACTGTTCATCTCACTTGTGACGCACTTTTAATTAGTTTGAGGAACCGAACACTGTCCGTAGAACACCCGCGCGCACGCGCAGAACCGTTCCTGTGTATTTTGTGTCCTGCGGACACCTGTTCCCTTCGTAGACATGTTCGCAATATCATCATGTGACCGCACCCACGCGGAGTGTGTGTCCTGTATTGCGGACACCGTTCTGGACCGTGAACATTTTTAAAGTACTTTTTGGGGCAATCCAAAGTATTTTACAGTAAATATTCACCATTGCACATATCCCAGACAATGACCCTGACTTTCTACATACTTTTTGGAACTTTTTGAGCCTTATTGGGGTGTTTGATCTGTCTGCAGACAGCGCGGCTGTCTGCGGAGCGTGCACCAGCACCCCTATAGAAGGCCACACCCCAAGAGCTGATCTTTATTCTGTCTTCCTACTATTGAATATAACCTGCTTTTGCTGTGCTGCCTTTGCTGAAACCTGATGGCATCCATGGCTGCTGTTGTTCCACCTGGTGCTACATCTGCCTCAGCACCACCCCCACCCCCTCCACCACCACCACCTCCCCAAGGGCCTGAAGAGGGGAAGAGGCGTGAGGATGTAGAGGAGGATGAAGAGGATGAAGAGGATGAGGTAGTGGAAGTCCCTACTACCAGCACTTGCTGTGAGTCTTGGGTGTGGCGGTTGTTTACCATTCATGGTGACGTACCAAAAGCATGTGCGAACAAGGTCACCTGCAACCATGCAAAATGGAACTGAGTCATGGGAGGCCTGGTTTGTACAGCTTCGGGACGACCTCTATGAAGCGACACCTACGGTAGTTCCACGGTGGGGCCATTCGCAAGGTTGTACCCTCTGATCAACGTAGTAGGTTGAGTTCCTCTACCACATCCTCCCTTTCCGCTCCTGTCACCACAAGAGACACTCCTGTGGGACAGCGCATCCCTCCAGCTGCCTCACAGGCCATTCACGATGCTGTTGACCCTTACCTTTCGAGGGTCACAATATTGTGTATGTACTGCGAAACAGTACTTTGCAGGGGGGAGAATCTTCGAAGTCCTTTTGAGACTGCGGTGAAGGAGCACGAGAAGGTCTGCTACCTACCTAAATAAGGCCCACCCTACATCTTCCTCTCTGTACCTCCCCTTTCTTATCCCCGTGGTTGGGGTCCCTTCCATGTCCCACTCATGTCCCCTTGCACCCCCACCCCCCAGCACTGTGGGGCACCTGCCAGCAGGCCCCCAACCATGTCCCACTCATGTCCCCTTGCACCCCCACCCCCCCGCACTGTGGGGCACCTGCCAGCAGGCCCCCCACTCATGTCCCCTTGCACCCCCACCCCCCAGCACTGTGGGGCACCTGCCAGCAGGCCCCCCACTCATGTCCCCTTGCACCCCCACCCCCCAGCACTGTGGGGCACCTGCCAGCAGGCCACCCACTCATGCCCCTTTGCACCCCCACCCCCCAGCACTGTGGGGCACCTGCCAGCAGGCCCCCCACTCATGTCCCCCTGCACCCCCACCCCCCAGCACTGTGGGGCACCTGCCAGCAGGCCCCCAACCATGTCCCCTTGCACCCCCACCCCCCAGCACTGTGGGGCACCTGCCAGCAGGCCCCCCACTCATGTCCCCTTGCACCCCCACCCCCCAGCACTGTGGGGCACCTGCCAGCAGGCCCCCCACTCATGTCCCCTTGCACACCCACCCCCCAGCACTGTGGGGCACCTGCCAGCAGGCCCCCCACTCATGTCCCCCTGCACCCCCACCCCCCAGCACTGTGGGGCACCTGCCAGCAGGCCCCCCACTCATGTCCCCTTGCACCCCCACCCCCCAGCACTGTGGGGCACCTGCCAGCAGGCCCCCAACCATGTCCCCTTGCACCCCCACCCCCCAGCACTGTGGGGCACCTGCCAGCAGGCCCCCCACTCATGTCCCCTTGCACCCCCACCCCCCAGCAGGCCCCCACTCATGTCCCCCTGCACCCCCACCCCCCAGCAGGCCCACACTCATGTCCCCCTGCCCCCAGGTCCTGACGAAACGCAATCATGGCAGTAATGGGCAGCATACCCAGCACAAACACCCAGCCAAGGATTGCATCCACCCACATAGTAGATGCAATTACATGATACAACCCCAATGGCAAGTATGTAAATGAACACATGTCCGTCACACACACATACACAATGGGTGCAAGTGAATGTCAAAACCCATATCATGACATGCATGAAACCAATGAGAAAATACCACAAATGTAAGTAACAAATATATGTATTAAAGATGAAAATGAAGTAAAGAAATAAAACACACAACAATGGGGATGACAAAACAAATGGTCCATGTCCGAGAACTAATAGAAAAAATCAAAAAACAAAGGAATCCAAAAACTAATGTAGTCCAAAGAAAAATAATGGGGGGAGAAAATAAGGAAAAACCATTGCCACATGGTGAACAAAAATATAAATCCAACAGCTGTTTTCCAAACATCAAACTATGTACAAGAATATCCCAGGGTCCATGAGCCCAACACCATAAATTAAACCTACTACTACTAACTAATAAAAAAAATATATACAGAAAAGTGGCCATTGTCCGAGCGGTCCAACAAAAACTTAAAAAATAAAGGAAACCTAACACTAACTAACTAAAGAACTATATACAATGGCAGCGGGCAAGTCCTGCGGCTCACTCTGTGATGTTGCCGGCCAGGGCATCATCGAACTCCATGTCGATGTCCCGGAGGCGGGACTCTGTCCTGGCCCCGAGGTCTCGCAGGGACAACCCCGTGTCCACCTCAAACTCCCTGCGAGCTTCCTCGAGGCACTCAGCCCGCCTCAACGCCCGACGCATGGAGAACTCCGCCCTGACCATGGTGAGCCGCTCCTCTTCCGCCCGCTGCCGCTCCGCACCTATCCGCTGGACCAACTGCTCCCACACGGAAGACACTGCCATCCCAGGGTTCTCCTGCCCTCCCGCCGATGCCTGCCCCTCTGATCTTGATGGCCCCGAGCCATGATGCCTCCCACGTCGAGCCTGCTGCTGCCTCCGACGCCACTGCCTCTGCCAGCACGACGGCATCCAGGCTGATGGAATCCACCGATGCCGTCGTGCACGTGCCCTGCCAGATGATGCCAGCACATCCTCCATCTGCAGGGGGACAGTTGCTGGTGTGTCCACCCCTGCTGGACCTTCGACTCCCGACTGTGGCAGGGATGGGGTCCCCACCGAGCTGGCTGCGTTGGTCGGGGCAGGTCCACAGGGGGCCCTGGTGGCATCTGGGCCGGAAGACGGCATGGAGCACGACTGGCGCATAGCCACCACAGAGGAGGAGAGGGTCGCCAGAAGGCCACACACATGTAGGAAACCCCCGACCATGGCGGCTCCCAAATGGTTCATGTACGCACGGTGCTCTTCGTGATGATGTGCATGCTCCTCCCGGGAAGCATGCACCTCATCACGAATGCCAGCCGTGCGCAACGCGACACCAATCAGGACCCTCTCCACACGGCCAGGGGTCCCCTCGTCCGCAGGTAGAGGAGTGTCAGATGACATGGACATCTCCCCTACCTGCGGACGGGCCTGGGATGGGGCATCCCTGCTGGTGCATGGTGGTGCAGTCACAGTGTCAGGGACAGTGACATGCACAGGCACCTCCACGGCGACCTGTGCTGCCTCCTGCCCCTGGCCCTGGACTGCACCACTTGCACCAGCGGGGATGCCCCCACCAGGCCCCATGTGTGGCTCAGTAGCGGCCTCCTCCCCCTCTGTGGAAACCACCAACCTGGATGTCTCCACGCCGTCTTCCGCCGGTGCAAGCCCCTGTGGGGGCTCACCCACCCCTTCCGCTGCAGCCGTGGCGGCATCCCCGCCGCTCTGCTCCACAGCGCCTTCTCCGCCCTCTTCTTCACTTGCCACTGTGTAGAGGGAGACATAGAACACAAGCATCAGGGTACTGTACAATGGTCCCCTAGACAGGAAGCAACAGCAGATGAGTGGCACTGTCATACATCACTTCCATCATGTCCCTCCACAACACATGGGTCAGTGCAGGCAAAACACATACAGTAACAGCCATGGCGCATGCCATGGACATTGGCATACATGACCAAGGGACTCATGATTCATACAATGTTGGTTTTAAACTCACATGCATCATGGGTCTTGCCATCACATGCACACACCTCACCGTAGTTCCATCCATCTGGCCTCGTACACCACAGACGCAGTGGATACAAGGATGACTAGGCTGCATCAGTGAATCTGAACATTGTCACAGACATGTGTCATGCGTCCATGGCAGTTACAAGTCACAGACACGCAGGTCAGACACACACACATGGACACCATACGTGTACATGGGACCAGCACCCATCCCTCACCCCCACCCATGTCCAGGAACAGAGACTGCCATGCTTCCATGTGTCCATTCCGCACAGAGCCCCCATGTTGCAATAGAACACATGCACCAACCATGTGGTTCACACATCACTGTACTCACATGCCTGACCATGATGTCCCTGCACACACACATACGTACATGGCCTATGTCACACATACAGGCAGGTATCAGACAACCAGCACACTGCAACATGCCCTGTCTCACACAGTAATGCTTGGCCACTTACCGGCCAACTCCAGATGGGTCTGCCTCCGAAGGATCTGGGCATGGAGCGCTGGGTCTACGCGTTCCAGGACCCTCATCTGGATGTAACTCAGCCGTGCCCGGCCCCCCTCCGCGAGGCGCCGGGCCTTATTGAGGGTCCTGGACCTGAAGTCCTCCCAGCGCTTCTTGATGTGCTTGATGTCGCGGGTTGCCACCCCCTCCGCGTTGATGGCAACCACTACATCGTCCCAGATCCTCTCCCGTCCTTCCTTGTTGGCGCGTGGTCTTCCGAAGAGGGCATCATAATGCCCCAGGACATGCTCCACCAGGACACCAACTTCCTTCTCACTGAAGCTGGTGGCCCTCTGCCTCTCTGGCTGGGGGTCGCCACTGGTCTCAGATGGTGCTTGCCCCGACATGGCGACCCCCGAGGCAGGCGTGGGTGGGCAACTGGGTCCTGGGGCTGGGCTGTGGAGCGATGGTATCCCAGTCGGGAGTCTACTGTTCCAGCAGGGGTGGACACAGCAACTGGACCCCTGCAGATGGCTGATGTGCAGGCACCAAATGGCAGGGCACGGTGGCAGCAGGCAAACAGGCAGGCAGGCAGGCAGGCAGCAGCAGATGGCACGTGGGAGGCTGCTCGGGGCACTGGGGGGCAGTAATTCGGCCTTCTGGGCAGGAGCGTGGTCTTCCGTGTGTTTTCGCGTGGCCAGCTTGATACGGAGTGATTTGGCACGTGAAAAATCTGCACGTCAGCGTGTAATTCGAGGAAAGGCCCTTAGCGCGTAAGCGCGTCAGCACGCGTACGCGATTTCATTGGACCAAAGGCCCTTACAGCGTAAGCGCGTCTGTGACGTTTTGCGCACGGGCGTTGCCCTGGCAGGGCTTGGAGATCCCGCGTGCCTTTATGTTCTGTACGTGCTTTTCGTGCGGTGCGTGTGTTTTCCATCTGTTGGGGTTCACACGCTATTACTTCACAGCGGGTGTTGGCTACGAGTTCAGGCAGGCAGACACGCAAGGCAGACGGTGAGTGGTACCCCGCTCCCCCAGGCCCGATCGCGTGAGAAAATTCCCGCGCACCCCTGAAATACACGCGCCCAGGCTATTCGCGTGTGGAACTTCACGCGAACCCCTGAAATACACGCGCCCAGGCTATTCGCGTGAGAAACTTCACGCGAACCCCTGAAATACACGTTGCCCGCTCCCCAGGCCCGATCGCGTGAAAAAGTTCACGCGAACCCCTGAAATACACGTAGCCCGCTGCCCCAGGCCCGATCGTGTGAAAAAGTTCACGCGAACCCCTGAAATACACGCGCCCAGGCCATTCGCGTGTGGAACTTCACGCGCACCCCTGAAATACACGCGCCCAGGCTATTCGCGTGTGGAACTTCACGCGAACCCCTGAAATACACGCGCCCAGGCTATTCGCGTGAGAAACTTCACGCGAACCCCTGAAATACACGTTGCCCGCTCCCCCAGGCCCGATCGCGTGAAAAAGTTCACGCAAACCCCTGAAATACACGTAGCCCGCTCCCCCAGGCCCGATCGCGTGAAAAAGTTCACGCGAACCCCTGAAATACACGTAGCACGCTTCCCCAGGCCCGATCGCGTGAAAAAGTTCACGCGAACCCCTGAAATACACGTAGCCCGCTCCCCCAGGCCCGATCGCGTGAGTGACTTCACGTGAACCCCTGAAATACACGTAGCCCGCTTGCTGTGCTGGTACAGGGTTAGCGCAGCCCTTTGCGCTGGATTGGGGATTTTGATGGCTTTTCCCTGCGCGGAAGGCGTTCTTGGGGGCGTAACTGGCGCTGCTGCAAGGTCGCTGCGCCACTATGCGCCACGGCTGGTTTTGGTGGCTGGAATCCATGAATACGCTGTGCGCGGAAATTGGTTTTGGCGCACGCAGCTGGCGCAGGGATTCGCACGCGCACTCTGTGCGCCAGCCGCGTGCGCCACTTGCGCGCTGAATTCTATGAATTACCCCCTATGTGTTTTAATTCAATCCTTATTTTTTTTTAAAAAGCTGTTAAGGTGTCCATGGACAGCGCGCCTGTCCAGGATGTCCGTAATTAACCAAAATGGAGGTATCCTAAGGACACTATACCTGTCCGTACGTTCGCAAGCAAGATGGAACTGTTCTTAAAATACACTTTGTGTCCGGGATGTCCGAAATTAAACAAAATGGGGGTGTCCTAAGGACACTATCCCTGTCCATACTGTCTGCAAGCAAGATGGAACTGTTCTTAGAATACACTCGGTGTCCGGGATGCCCATAATTAACCAAAATGGAGGTGTCCTAAGGACACTATACCTGTCCGTACCGTTCGCAAGCAAGATGGAACTGTTCTTAAAATACACTTTGTGTCCGGGATGACCGAAATTAAACAAAATGGGGGTGTCCTAAGGACACTATCCCTGTCCATACTGTCTGCAAGCAAGATGGCACTGTTCTTAGAACACACTCGGTGTCCGGAATGTCCACAATTAATCAAAAATGGAGGTGTCCTAAGGACACTATACCTGTCCGTACTGTCCGCAAGCCACATGGACTGTTCTTAGAACACACCCGGTGTCCGGAATGTTCACAATTAACCCAAATGGGGGTATTCTAAGGACACTATACCTGTCCGTACTGTCTGTAGAACACGCACATGCTCACCACACCCATAAGTCCTACGAACATCATGCCTATTCGTAACTGTTCATCTCACTTGTGACGCACTTTTAATTAGTTTGAGGAACCGAACACTGTCCGTAGAACACCCGCGCGCACGCGCAGAACCGTTCCTGTGTATTTTGTGTCCTGCGGACACCTGTTCCCTTCGTAGACATGTTCGCAATATCATCATGTGACCGCACCCACGCGGAGTGTGTGTCCTGTATTGCGGACACCGTTCTGGACCGTGAACATTTTTAAAGTACTTTTTGGGGCAATCCAAAGTAGTTTACAGTAAATATTCACCATTGCACATATCCCAGACAATGACCCTGACTTTCTACATACTTTTTGGAACTTTTTGAGCCTTATTGGGGTGTTTGATCTGTCTGCAGACAGCGCGGCTGTCTGCGGAGCGTGCACCAGCACCCCTATAGAAGGCCACACCCCAAGAGCTGATCTTTATTCTGTCTTCCTACTATTGAATATAACCTGCTTTTGCTGTGCTGCCTTTGCTGAAACCTGATGGCATCCATGGCTGCTGTTGTTCCACCTGGTGCTACATCTGCCTCAGCACCACCCCCACCCCCTCCACCACCACCACCTCCCCAAGGGCCTGAAGAGGGGAAGAGGCGTGAGGATGTAGAGGAGGATGAAGAGGATGAAGAGGATGAGGTAGTGGAAGTCCCTACTACCAGCACTTGCTGTGAGTCTTGGGTGTGGCGGTTGTTTACCATTCATGGTGACGTACCAAAAGCACGTGCGAACAAGGTCACCTGCAACCATGCAAAATGGAACTGAGTCATGGGAGGCCTGGTTTGTACAGCTTCGGGACGACCTCTATGAAGCGACACCTACGGTAGTTCCACGGTGGGGCCATTCGCAAGGTTGTACCTTCTGATCAACATAGTGGGTTGAGTTCCTCTACCACATCCTCCCTTTCCGCTCCTGTCACCACAAGAGACACTCCTGTGGGACAGCGCATCCCTCCAGCTGCCTCACAGGCCATTCACGATGCTGTTGACCCTTACCTTTCGAGGGTCACAATATTGTGTATGTACTGCGAAACAGTACTTTGCAGGGGGGAGAATCTTCGAAGTCCTTTTGAGACTGCGGTGAAGGAGCACGAGAAGGTCTGCTACCTACCTAAATAAGGCCCACCCTACATCTTCCTCTCTGTACCTGCCCTTTCTTATCCCCGTGGTTGGGGTCCCTTCCTTACCCTCCTTTGTTTGTTGTGTGTAAAAAAATAAAATAAATAAAACAACTAAAATAAAAAAGGCTCTTTTCAGAGCCGCCTTTCACAGTCTAAAAATAGAAGTGAAAAATAAATAGTGCAGGGCCCTGTGCATTTTTTAAGAAGTCCACGGACAGTCCGCGGACATCTACAATTTTGGGGTGCTGCCCTATCATAACCATTGCACTTTTCTCTACGAGGAAGTGGTGGCTCTGAAAAGAGCCATTTGGTGGTGTTTGTTTGTGTTTGAAAAAACTTCAAATGGTCAACACCTACTGCAAAATGGATGGCTGTAATTCCAAAAAAGGTCGCAATGCATTTGTACATTTCTCAGAAAAATCTGATTTCCCGCACAAGTAAGATGAACTCCATCTCTGCGAAAAATGTATGTGCTACGAGACATAATATTTTCATTGTGAAAAGAGGACATGGCAACATCTCTTAGAAAGGTACAAACAGCCTTATTGACATTGCGCCTCGCTTTCTCCATTTGTGGACCAAATGAAGAAGAACACAGCCACATTTGTCTCTGCGCAATACGAGAAAGAATGACTTGGGAATTTGGAAACATGTCCATGACCTACCAAATTGCAAAGAAATTCCAGACACATGTCCTAAACTGTTCCCTCCACAGGGAATTATAATTTTGTCTGGATCATGCTGTGTCCCCAAATAACACAGAGCAGTACCAAGTCCAACCACTTCATTCCACGCACTCCATGCCAGTGCACTTCCGCATGAGGGACCCCAAGATCTGCAGCTACTCCACAGCGTTCTGCATGTACCTCCAACCAATGTATCCATGAGTCTCCCAAAATCCAGATAATCTGTTTTCTGAAACACACAGCCATAGTTATCTGTTCTTCTCTCAGGAAAAATACTTTCTCACAAACTATCCCCTAACACAACACACCCAGTAAACTTTACTGACCAATCCCTTGTTCTGCTCATTCTCATTTGCTGGCCTCTCCACCCCAAAATCCCTGTATGTAATACGCAATGTCCACAGGCTACCGCCATGTCCGCGGACATATCGTAACCTAGACAGCCCTTCTACTATTTCCACTTCACTCTCTGTGCCATTCCCTAATTGGATACAGCTAAGCAGTCACACAACCATCCAACAATCACATCCAAGACCTCTACATCTAACTCCATCATCAGAGTTCAGCACTTCAAATGTTCTGTTGATAACTCTGAGTACAGGTCTCATATCATTGGAAAGCACCTACTACAAAAACTACTGTACACGTCTCCAAGATTTGTACTTACAGCGGCATGCATATCCACATGCATGAATACAAACTACAGGTATGCATATTTTATTCAGAGTACATGTACAACTCTTATGAATGCATATAAACAGAGTAACTGTCACTTAACCTGTATAGCCTATAAAATGTACTTACTGTCATTTTTCCCAATGCTATAATCAACTGCCACTTTCAAACCTGTCTGCTATCTAAGAAAAAATGTACACACATAGCTATCTAAAAATTATGATATTAGAAGATGGGAGAAATAACAGTATAATTGTGGAAAAACACTTAGTAGTGTATTATAAAATAACAAACAGCCAGGACAAGGTCATGCATCTTCATACACTCCCACAGATGGACACTATCATTGAAAAGCTCCCAGCTGCAATAACACCACTGCCTGTAAATCAGATCCTTCTGCTTTATTACCCACAACTTCGCAAATGCATACATTCCATGCTTTTCTATACAGTTTCTGCCACTTACCTTATAAAAATTGCAAAATAAATGTATCATTATTTCTTCTTTCTCCTAACATTCAATAACAAAGCCTTTAAAAACCAAGTGAGTTTCATACATTTAATATTCTGCTAATTTGCAAAACATGTTGAACTAACATACTGTAAGTAAAATATAAAGTCTGCACATAGTCAAATGAAACTGCATGCACACACTATGTTCAGATATCAAACAAGAATACTACTACAAAAACATAAAAATCAATGTCTAAATTAACATCAGTGCTATAAACACACAAAATGACCACTCTCCTGAAAAGAAGCTGCATCTGAAGTACAAACAACAACTCAGAGGAAACCTGCTCATTCCACAAAAAAGGAGTAAGTACAATACTACCATAATATTCTTACTGTTACTCAAACACACTGTGGGGTTGATTCATGTAATTTGTGCACCAGAAAAACTGAGATTTGTGCACCATTCTGCCCACAATTCCCCATTTGTTAAACAGGGATTAACAGGCAGAATTGCGCACAAATCCCTGTTTTTCGGCACACAAATGACATAACTCGCCTCCTAGAATGTTAGTATTACAAAACAAAGAACTGTTTTAATTCCATACCATTTGATTTAGTATTAGTGTTTCTCCTCACCACTAGCTTACTTTCTACTGTCATCGGAACCGCAGTATAGTAACACACAAATAGAAGAATAGCCTTCGAACTAGTTATAGCTGCCCAATGCACAATCATACACCACCACATACATCCTTACCATCATACTCAGACAATCATGCACACCACACACATACATTGCAGAACAGCCCAACACATACCTTCTTTTTTTTCAACAGACCCCAAAGAATGCCTACCAAAAAGCAAGTCTGTAGAAAGCAATTCAGAAGTAGAGCAAATGAAAATAAAAGTGTCCAAAATAAGCATCCATCTCTAGCAGAATTTGTACAAAAAGTTCAAACAAAACCGCTAATATAGTTATTAAGTGAAACAAAACAAGCTTCCAGTACAGAAACTTTGCCTCCTCTATCAAAATGTAAAACAAAACAGAAAGTAATTAACAAGAATTCAGCTACCATAACTGTTAACACTGCTCCTATAAATCTTGATGTAGTGGCAAGTAACCATACCAAAAAAGTATTTTAGCAAAAATGATCTGCAACAGAGTCCTTCAGAATATTATAAAAACAGGAGACAAATCATGCACAACCCTTAAAACCTACCGTAGAAAGTTAATCTTAGAAGCTTTGATAGACAGTGCAATCCTTCTCAAAAGGAAGTTATTTATTTTAGTGTTGAACAGAATGAATCCACTAACAAAACTAACTACTAAATTACAAAAAAGACTTCTCAATAAACGGAATGTCAACAAAAATAACTTCTTAAATATCTGTGGAGGTGAATGGAGTCACACCACGAGCACAGAACCATATTTGAATGAAGAAGCATGCAATAAAAGCAAACAAACACAATTGCCATACATAGCAGTGGACGAGTGTATGAAAAACTTAATAATACCATAATGCAACAAGAAATACTGCTTACAAAAATATCCCCAGAAAACTCATTATCACCTCTCCATTCGACTGGACCAGAACGTCCAGTATGCAAATGGCCGCGCACGTCAATGTGTAACATTGCCAAAAAATCTTTCAAATCTCTACGCCAGTTCCTCAATCAGTATGTGAATGGCAAAGACTAAATCAAAATGAAACTTCTACAAAATATGGATACCTGTCCAGTGCGCAAAAACACAGGATTACAAGGACATTCATTAGCCTGCATTTCAGGACCTATTTGCAAAAGCACCTTCTATCATATCAAAATGATATCAACACATCATTCAACTATAAGAAATCTATTCTATAAACTGTACTATGCTAAAAGTCCTGCTTTAGCACTAGCCAATTTAAATAACAATCTTCTACATGGTACAGCCAAAGAACTACTCGAAGAAATAGAGCATATCCAGAGAAAATATTTTGGAAGTGAAAGCCACTTACAAAATGCAATAGCTTTACAACAGACTAGCAACAATTGTACAGATGGCAACCTTCTACTACACACATACAAAAAAAAAATACTAAAATTTAAAAGTACATCCGCTGAAGTACCAAACCATATGTGTGTGTGTTGCCGCAGAACTTTTTATTAAAGTAACACAAAAACTGTAGACGTAACATACAAAATAGAAGACAGTGAAAATTCCAAATGGTTTGAATTAGCTCTCTAACTTATAGCAGAAAACAAATACGAAATAACAGACCCCTTAATACTTTGCACTTACTGCACTACAAAACTTGACAACAACCAAACTCCTTAACGTGCTATCAAAAATAACTTGGAATTATTCCCACTACCAAAACCCCTGCAACAACTCAATTTATATGAGAGCATCATAATTCAACAGTGCACCCATTTCAAGCAATAATACGCCTTCAACCAAAAACAGCTAAATTACCTCCCTCTGAATTAGTGAAAGGCATTTGTGGCAAAGTAGTTTATTTATCATTAGATCTGAAAGAAAATGTGCACACTCTGGTAGTGCAACGTCCAATATAGAAATCTTTAATTGTCTTAGTAAATGGTGTACCTACAAAAGATAAACAAATCTGGCAACAACTCGTAGACTTACATAAAGTTAGACAAGCCTTGCAATATCTAAAAGACAATAATGAATACTACAAAGAAATGAATGTTGAAGAAAACTTAAGGGGAAACCACTGAAATAATTCAAGAGTCACCAGAAACGGGTCAATTTGAACTTCTAGATCCTGCTACAGTATCCAATATTTTAGACCATTATACAATTCATCCATTACACTCTCATGACACCATAGATGATGCACTAGAAACGTACCAAATGCGACAAACCAAAGGATCACCAATCAGCATATGGGAAAAAAGTAAAGAAGCACATGCTTTTCCTCTACTCTTTCCTACTGGTAAAGGAGGAAGGTACAATGATAGACCCATTCAGATAACAGCATCAGAATACCGCTCGTTACAAATGTATTCCGAAGATCCCAGATTTAGACAAAATGTGGAATACATTTATTTTTATTTATTTATTTATTTATTTGCATTTATAAAGCGCACAAAACTGCCCTGGGGCATCGTGGCGCTGTTACAGCAGACTTAGTCTTGAACACAAACATAGGAATATGTTTACAGATGTAAACCGAGTTACAGAGTACGTTTCACATTGGTAATAAACATTGAGGGTTAGGGGTTATGCTATGCTGTGGTTACAATGCAAGCATGAATGTGCATGTGGAGGACTTTTAGCGGAATAGGAGGGTTTTGAGGTTTTTACGGAAGGTGTGGTATGATTTTTCGTTCCTTAGTGAGGTAGGTAAGGAGTTCCAGTTTTTAGGTGCGAGGTGTTGGAAGCTGGTTCCTCCCGCCCTGGATCTTTGAAACGTGGGGACATCAATCATGTTGGTGCGGTGAGCTCTGGTGGGTCTGATGGAGGCTTTCGGTGTGATTCTTTCTGCGAGATAGGGTGGGGCATCCAGGGAGAGGCATCTATGTGTGATGGTCATGGCTTTGAAAAGTATGCGTTCCTTCACGGGTAGCCAGTGAGCATCTTTCCTTGCTTGCGAGATGTGTTCTCTTTTTGGAATGGACAGCGCTGCCCGGAGCGCGTTGTTTTGCATGATTTGGAGTTTTTTTAGGTTGTGGGCGGAGGTGCCTAGGAACAGGGCATTACAGTAGTCTATTTTTGTACCTATAGTGGCTCTGGCGATGGACAGGCAGTTTTTAGTGGAGAGAAAAGGCTTGACAGCATTTATCACCTTGGTGGTGAGTGCTGAGGGAGAGGCTATGGCGTTGACCTGGCGAGACATAGATAGTGAGGCATCTAGGTGAACACCTAAGGTTTTAACAGTCTTGGAGACTGTGATGGTGGAGTTGTCGATGTTGAAGGATTTGTATTGGGGGGGGAGTTTGTTGAGAATTTCATTGGTCCCTACTATGAGGATTTCGGTTTTGTCCCCGTTTAAGCAGAGGCCGTTGGCCGCCATCCAAGTTTGGATGGCTGTGTAGATTTTGGTTAATGCTGTCGCATCTTCTTCGTAGGTCCCAGTTAGCGGGAGTAGTACCTGTGTATCGTCTGCGTAGTTGGTGTACGCTATGTTACGACAGTCGAGGTCATTGAAGAGAGGAAGGGTGAATATATTGTAGAGAGTGGGGGCGGTGCAGGAGCCTTGGGGGACGCCGCAGTGGATGGTAGTAGGGGTTGCCGAGGCAGTGTCTGAGAAGACTTTCATGAGTCTGCCATTTAGGAATGAGGCCACCCATGCAATGGCTTCCGGGGAGAAGTGTGCTTCATTTTTTAGGTGCATGCCTAGGATATCATGGTTGACAAGGTCAAAGGCGGCAGATAGATCCAGTAGGAGAAGGAGTGCCGGTTTGCCTTTATCCATAGTGTCTGCAAGTTGTATTTTCAGATCAAGTAGGGCTGACTCTGTTCCGTGACCTGGTCGGAAGCCTGACTGTCTTTTGCCTAGGATATGGTTGGTTTCGAGATAATCCTGGATTTGTGTGTAGGCAATTTTATCAAGAATCTTGAGCAGGAAAGGCACAGTGGTGATGGGCCTATAGTTGGTAGCTACTTCTGGGTCGAGGGTGGTTTTTTTTAGAAGCGGGCGCACCCAGGCTTCTTTTAGACTGTCAGGGACAGTATTGGTATTGAAAGAGGCATTAATGAATGATTTAAGGAAGGGGGCGAGTGTTTCAGTGCAGTCTTTGATCAGACTGGCGGGGCAGGGATCTCCTTTACAATTGGAAGGTTTGATCTTGTTCATTACCTCAATAACTTCGTGTTCTGTGACTTCCCTGAATTTGAACGGGGTGGTGGGGGCTTTGGTGGATGGGGTCCCCGAGCTGGGGGTGGGCATGTGGCTCGTGGTGGTGGGAGATTTGAGGTGCAGTGATAGGTTTTTGTGGTGCTCCTTAATTTTTGTTTGTAGGAGTTCAATTTTATTTAACAGGGCAGATTGTATGGAGTTGCACCAGATTTGGTCTTTAACAATGTCTTGTGATTTGGTGGCCGGTGTGGTGAGTTCGTTGAAAATGGCGAAGAGTTCTTTAGATTCGGAGCTTGCATTAGCAATTCTTTCGTTATAGGAGACTGATTTAGCTGTGATTATGGCTTTTTTGTATTGGGCAGTGATTTTTTTGTAGGAGGATAGGGTGGCTGGGGAAGGCGATTTCTGCCAGGAGTTTAGTGCTTTTCTTTTCTGTGAGCGGAGTTCTTTGAGTTCAGTGGAGAACCAGGTATTTGAGTGTTTGATAGTTTTGGCTTTTTTGGTCTGCAGGGGGGCAATGGCGTCAATGGCGGTGCTTATGGTGCTCTTGTAGATATCTGCTAATTCTGATGGATCAGATAACTTGAGGTCTGTGGAGAGGATGTGAAGGTGGGGTGTAATTTTATCTTTAGTGAGATTTTTTACACATCTTGCCAGTGCTGGGGGGATGGGGTTAGGTTTGTTTGTGTTAGATACGGCGGGAATGAAGAAGTGAATGAGGTGGTGATCTGACCAAGGAGTCGGGGTGATGGAGCTAATGTCGATGTGACAGTTGTGGTCGGCTATCCAGTCCAGGATACGGCCTTTGTTGTGTGTGGGTGAGGTTATTTTTTGGTCGAAGCCTAGTTCTTTTAAGGCTAGTGCAAGAGATTTAGCTGGCTTGTCCTTTTTGTCGTTATACCCCAGGTTAAGGTCATCTAGAAGGATGCTTTTGGAGGTGAGTTTTAGGTTTTCTGTTAGGCGGTGTACAAGGTTCTCATGGAACTCTATTAGTGGACCAGGCGGGCGGTAGACTAGGTTGAAGGTGATGGTGGAGTTAGGGGAGAGGGCAATTTTTATAGCTAGAGAGTCTATGGTGTCACCTAGATTGGAGGTGATTTGTCTGGCCTCGGGGTGATCTTTCAGGATGAATGCTACCCCACCACCTACTGAGGAGAGGCGGTCTTGCCGGATAATGGCGTACCCCTGTGGGATAGTAAGGTTGAGGGCTGGCCCTGCAGCGCTGTGCAGCCATGTCTCGGTGATGGCTAGGATGTCGAGGTCCAAGTTAATTAGGAGTTCGTGAATTTCAGTGGCATGGGCAGGGATGGATCTAGCATTAATGAGGGCACACTGTAGGTTGTGTGTGTGTTGGGCTGAGGTAGGGGTGGTGTTGAGTGGAGCAGCCGGGATGGGGAGCGGCATAGCGGGTTTAGGTAGGGGTGTTTTGACTGTAAGGGCTGGCGTATTTGGTGTGTTAAGAGTGATGGGAGGTGCTTAGTGGGTGAGTCTAGGGTGTCTAGAACGGAGACCTAGGAGTTGGTTCCTGATGTGGATGGGTCTAGTGTAGGAGGTCATGCTGGGTGGAGGATGACGTGTTGTGGGGATGCTTTCAGTGAAGAAAGATGGTAGGAAGTAAGTAGGAGGAATGTTGGAGAGGAATGCCAGTGGGGCCGCTGGTGAGCTGGTGGATTGGGGATGAGGCATGGCGAGGGTATCGTTAAACATGGCACAAATAGAATCAGAGTGCAGTGTGGGCAACAAAATCACGGCACAATGGAATCATAAATACAGATGGGGCAAGATCTGAGGCACAACTAGAATCAGAATGCAGTGTGGGCAACAAAATCACGGCACAATGGAATCATAAATACAGATGGGGCAAGATCTGAGGCACAACTAGAATCAGAATGCAGTGTGGGCAACAAAATCACGGCACAATGGAATCATAAATACAGATGGGGCAAGATCTGAGGCACAGCTAGGAATGGGACCATAGGCATAACACAATAGTAAATAGTGGGTAGATTCGAATTTTGCAAGGGGTGGCTGAAACACAGTATGCACGTTTAGAATTAGTGTTATGAGGAGATTTGCAGGTCGGGCTGGATGGAGGTCGACATAGTAGGGGAGTCAGGAAACAGTTTGTACAGTACCTTCGGTGGAGTGGCGCCTTTCTAGACGCCGTTCCGTGTGTGACCTGAAAGAGCAAGAGTGCGAGAACAACTGGGGATGAAAGTACTGCGGAACGGTGACCACCACCGTGGCGGGCCGGTGTCAAATCTGGGGGATCACCATATGGCGCTCCCTCACGCTCCACGGCGCAAACAGGGAGCAAACAGGGTCCTTAGTATGGGCCTTCGTGTGGCCGCCGGCGCTTCCGCCTGCCGGCGGATGTAGGTGGAAGAAAAAGGCTGCTAGTCGCTTAGCAGCGAGGCATCAGCCTCGGTTTCATGCCGCGCTGCGCCCGGCATTAGAAGGTCAGGCAGGGTAGGTCAGGCAGAGCGTGCTCGATGCTCGATGGCATCTAGATAGGGATTAGTAGTGCCGATCGTAGTGCGGGCAGGTGTGTCTGCTCCTTACCGCAAGGATGGCTCTGGGTGGGCTTTCGGTGTGTCTGGGCTCCGAGGACGGCGGTGCCCACGGCACGTGGAATGCTCCTGCTGCTGCTGGATGGTGGCTGCTGCAGGGGAGGAGGGGCTCCTGCCCTCTCCTCAAGGGGGCTGCTGGCGATGGAGAATGGGGCTCCAGGGAGCAAACAGGGGCCTTAGTATGGGCCTTCGTGTGGCCGCCGGCGCTTCCGCCTGCCGGCGGATGTAGGTGGAAGAAAAAGGCTGCTAGTCGCTTAGCAGCGAGGCATCAGCCTCGGTTTCATGCCACGCTGCGCCCGGCATTAGAAGGTCAGGCAGGGTAGGTCAGGCAGAGCGTGCTCGATGCTCGATGGCATCTAGATAGGGATTAGTAGTGCCGATCGTAGTGCGGGCAGGTGTGTCTGCTCCTTACCGCAAGGATGGCTCTGGGTGGGCTTTCGGTGTGTCTGGGCTCCGAGGACGGCGGTGCCCACGGCACGTGGAATGCTCCTGCTGCTGCTGGATGGTGGATGCTGCAGGGGAGGAGGGGCTCCTGCCCTCTCCTCAAGGGGGCTGCTGGCGATGGAGAATGGGGCTCCAGGGAGCAAACAGGGGCCTTAGTATGGGCCTTCGTGTGGCCGCCGGCGCTTCTGCCTGCCGGCGGATGTAGGTGGAAGAAAAAGGCTGCTAGTCGCTTAGCAGCAAGGCATCAGCCTCGGTTTCATGCCGCGCTGCGCCCGGCATTAGAAGGTCAGGCAGGGTAGGTCAGGCAGAGCGTGCTCGATGCTCGATGGCATCTAGATAGGGATTAGTAGTGCCGATCGTAGTGCGGGCAGGTGTGTCTGCTCCTTACCGCAAGGATGGCTCTGGGTGGGCTTTCGGTGTGTCTGGGCTCCGAGGACGGCGGTGCCCACGGCACGTGGAATGCTCCTGCTGCTGCTGGATGGTGGCTGCTGCAGGGGAGGAGGGGCTCCTGCCCTCTCCTCAAGGGGGCTGCTGGTATTCCACCTACTCTTTGAAAGTGAACTAGCAACTCTATGTTACGGAGTTGCACAAACATTGAAATCAGGTACCCACTTTCAAAACATGTCAGCTACGCAATTAGTACAAAAAGTGCAAGAAAAAGATGAGGTTTTACAATAAAACATTACAAATCTCTTAGCAAACATGCATGGTACTTAAGAGTACTGTTCCGACGTCATGGAGATGTACATTGCATGATAAGAAACCTTGGCCCACCCACTTGGTTTGTTACATTAAGTTGTGCAGAATATGCATGGGAAGATTTACATGATTTCCTACACATATCAAACAAAAAAAAAACAAACATAGATATACTAACACCTGGAAAACTTTGCTTTCTAGATCCTGTTAATGTTTCAAGATGTTTCCATCATCACTTCATTGCGATGCTACACTTTATTTGTAATAAAACTGTTCCTTCCCTCGGAGAAATGCAACACTTCTTTTGAAGAAAATAATATCAAGCCAGTGGAGCACCACATATCCACATGCTTTTATGGATTAAAGATGCTCCTAAATTTGGTCAGGACAGTGATGCCACTGTTTTACAGTTTATCGAAAAATATGTCACTTGTGAAATTCCATCAGAAGCAACAAATAGTGACCTTCATGCACAAATGGTACAATTTCAAAGACACAAATGTGGGAAATATTGTCGTCGCAAATACAAAAACAAAGGGAAATACTACACCAAATGCTGCTTTTGTTTCCCTAGACCAGTTACAGAAACAGGTGAAGTGAACAACTTTATGTCTTCAGTTATACATAGTGTTAAAGGTAAATAACCTAAGAACACATATTACATAAAAAGAACAGAAGAAGCACAATATATCAATAATTACAATGCAATCATTGCCCTTTTATGGAATGCAAACGTAGATGTGCAGTACATTGCAGACAATTCCACTGCAGTTGCACGATATGTTACAGCCTACTTAACCAAAGCAGAAAAAACAGAGCTTCAGGACCTCTGGAATGACCTATCATCAGACAAAACACTGGGCCCCTTTACACGGTAGGAGGTAACCATGCCGCTATTAGCGGCATGGCTACTCCCTTACCGCATACGGGTCTGGGTAGGCGGTATGGGGATTTACCGGGTCATTCCGACCTGGAGGATCAGGTAAGTCCCCATGCCGAATACCATTCCCCATTCCCATTGGAGCCCCCATAGGGCTCAATGGGAAAGGAGCTAATAACGGTACCACAATTTGCGGTACCGTTATTAGCTCTGAAGTCCCTTAGCGGGTCCCGTCCTTAACACCTGGACAGACCAGGCGTTAAGGACGGGACCCGCTGAGGGACCTCGTAGTAGGGCGCTAAGGGATTACCGGCACCGGTGACCTTACTGGTGCCGGTAATCCCCTAGCGCCTACCGTTTAATGAGGTCCACTGTCTCAGAAATTGTACAGCTTAGGCATAAAAATGCTCTCTCATAGAGAATGTGGCTGCTATGAAACTGCAGATCATCTAACCGTTACTGCTTTGTATGGAAAATCTGAAAATATAGTATGGCTAAGTCTTGGTCATGCTAAATCTAGAAAAAGAGTTCCCAAATCATACGACGACATAGAAGCAATAGCCAAAAATGATCCCAACAGCCAAGACATTTTGAAAAACAATTTATTAGACACATACTACGCAAACAGGAGTACCACTATGGAAAACATGTGTCTATACGACATAGCCCAAAACTTCACATACAAAAATAATATAAAACCAGATGAAAATAAAGGTAGATACAGAGTGAGAAATTGTGACGGCAGCTTAGTGAAGTTTACCAAACGAAGCTTAATTAATCATATCAAATTGTCATTAAAAACTCCTCAACATAAAGAACTATATAACATGTCTCACTACAACTTTTTAAACCATGGAGAAAAGAAAGAAGAGTTACTAGATATTTATGACTCCTATGAAGAAACCTTCAAAGCAAATGAAAGCGCTATAACCAATGTAAACTTTACACAGTACAAAATAATGTTGCACAATGAACAGCAACACGAAGAAGAAATCCAGGCCCAACTAGATAAGGACACTCCCGACAGTAGTCAACCTTCTGTACAGGAAGCCAAGAACCACTGGGACAGCCACTAATAGCAAATGAGGCAGAATTAGCTATGACAGAAGTAGAAAACACCATGTGTCACTATGAAAAAGATACAGAAGACTTAACTGTACTGCAATGAAAACTGAACAAAGAGTAGCGTACCATTTTTCAAGAAATAACAAAAGAAATTACACATGGTCTACAACATGAAAATAAAGAATGTACCTGCCAAAATTACAAACGTATACTACTATACGTCAGTGGTGAAGCTGGTTCAGGCAAAACATTCTCAATCAAAATCATCAGCAAGTTCCTTCAAAAATTGACAAACAACAAACTGTTAGCTGTTGTAATTGCCCCCACAGGTTTAGCTGACTACAACATAGGCAGTATCACTTTACACCGATTACTACTTCTTCCAGTAGAACACCAAAACAAATTAGAATATTACAAACTTTCTACAGAAGCTGCAATGGAACTACGCAGAGTGTTAAAACAAATGAAAATGCTACTAATAGATTAAGTGAGCATGGTCTCCAACCTAATGTTGGCTTTGATTCACCTCAGATTACAAAAAGTACTTAAAACAAACTACGAAGAGCTCTTTGGAGGAAAACACATTATTGTTTTCGGAGATCTTCAATTGACACCAGTGAAAGGTGAACCTATTTTTAAAACCTAAGGACACAAACTCTGCCATAAAACCGTTGGCAGCATAGGAAATATCAACCTTTGCCAACATTTCCAATACAGAGAATTAACAGAAAACATGTGCCAGTCTGCAGACCTCACCTACGCCAACATATTAAAAAGTATTAGGGTTGGTGTACTATCTCAAGAAGCACAAGCAATATTAAAATCCCGGCACATCCATGCACTTTATGGCCATAACTCATGTACTACTGATGTCATGGAACAATTAGCACATAAAAATGTCAATTGTATGTCCTTGATGCCAACTCTTGCAAGCTGTTCCAAATTCAATGAAACAATGTTGAAAAAAGAAATGCAACCAGTAATTGAAATTTGCTCCACAGACAAACTGGACATACATGGTATGACACTACCCATGTGTCAACAAGCCACAACAAGACTAAGGGGGTAATTCATAGAATTTACCACACAAGTGGCACACGCGGCTGGCGCACAGTGTGCGCGTGCGATTGTCTGCACCAGCCGCGTGCACTAAAATCCATTTCCGTGCACAGCGTATTCATGGATTTTAGCTACCAAAACCAGCCGAGGCGCACAGTGGCGCAGCGAACCTGCAGCAGCGCCAGTTACTCCCCCAAGAATGCCCCTAGCACAGGGAAAAGCCATCAAAATCCCCAATCCAGCACAAAGGGCTGCGCTAACCCTGTACCAGCACGGCAAGCGGGGAACGTGTATTACTGGGGTTCGCGGGAAGTTACACACGCAATTGGCCCTGTGCGAGTGGGGTACGTGTATTACTGGGGTTCGCGGGAAGTTTCACACGCGAAAGGGCCTGTGCGAGTGGGGTACGTGAATTACTGGGGTTCGCGGGAAGTTTCACACGCGAAAGGGCCTGTGCGAGTGGGGTACGTGTATTACTGGGGTTCGTGGGAAGTTTCACACGCGATTGGCCCTGTGCGAGTGGGGTACGTGTATTACTGGGGTTCGCAGGAAGTTTCACACGTGAAAGGGCCTGTGTGAGTGGGGTACGTGTATTACTGGGGTTCGCGGGAAGTTTCCCACGCGAAAGGGCCTGTGCGAGTGGGGTACGTGTATTACTGGGGTTCGTGGGAAGTTTCACATGCGAAAAGGCCTGTGCGAGTGGGGTACGTGTATTACTGGGGTTCGCGGGAAGTATCACACGCGATTGGCCCTGTGCGAGTGGGGTACGTGTATTACTGGGGTTCGCGGGAAGTTTCACACGCGATTGTCCCTGTGCGAGTGGGGTACGTGTATTACTGGGGTTCGTGGGAAGTTTCACACGCGAAAGGGCCTGTGCGAGTGGGGTACGTGTATTACTGGGGTTCGCGGGAAGTTTCACACGCGAAAGAGCCTGTGCGAGTGGGGTACATGTATTACTGGGGTTCACGGGAAGTTTCACACGCGATTGGCCCTGTGCGAGTGGGGTACGTGTATTACTGGGGTTCGCTGGAAGTTTCACACGCGATTGGCCCTGTGTGAGTGGGGTACATGTATTACTGGGGTTCGTGGGAAGTTTCACACGCGAAAGGGCCTGTGCGAGTGGGGTACGTGTATTACTGGGGTTCGCAGGAAGTTTCACACGCGAAAGCGCCTGTGCGAGTGGGGTACATGTATTACTGGGGTTCGCGGGAAGTTTAACGTGCAAAAGGACCTGTGAGAGTGGGGTAGGTGTATTACTGGGGTTCGCGGGAAGTTTCACACGTGATTGGCCCTCTGCGAGTGGTGTACGTGTATAACTGGGGTTCGCGGGAAGTCTCACATGCAATTTGAGAAGGGTACGTGTATTTCGGGGGTGCGCGGGGAGTCCTACATGTGAATTGGCAGTGTGGGTCCTCCCAGGTGTACCCTCTACACCCTCCACAGCCCCTGCAGGCAGCCCATACCACAGGGGACTACCCTGCACCCCTGGTCATGTCCCGCAGCCAAGCCACATCTCTGCTTGCACTACTGATCAACAACTCATGTCCCCCTGCACCCCCACCCCCCAGCAGTGCAGGGCACCTGCCAGCAGACCCCCACTCATGTCCCACACATGTCCCCCTGCACCCCCACCCCCCAGCAGTGCGGGGCACCTGCCAGAAGGCCCCCTCTCATGTCCCCCTGCACCCCCACCCCCCAGCAGTGCAGGGCACCTGTCAGCAGGCCCCCCACTCATGTCCTACACATGTCCCCCTGCACCCCCACCCCCCAGCAGTGTGGGGCACCTGCCAGCAGGCCCCCACTCATGTCCCCCTGCACCCCCACCCCCCAGCAGTGCAGGGCACCTGTGAGCAGGCCCCCACTCATGTCCCACACATGTCCCCCTGCACCTCCACCCCCCAGCAATGCGGGGCACCTGCCAGCAGGCTCCCACTCATGTCCCACTCATGTCCCCCTGCACCCCCACCCCCCTGCAGTGCGGGGCACCTGCCAGCAGGCCCCCAATCATGTCCCCCTGCACCCCCACCCCCCAGCAGTGCAGGGCACCTGCCAGCAGGCCCCCACTCATGTCCCACACATATCCCCTTGCACCACCACCCCCCAGCAGTGCGGGGCACCTGCCAGCAGGTCCCCACTCATTTCTCACCCATGTCCCCCTGCACCCCCACCCCCCAGCAGTGTGGGGCACCTGCCAGCAGGCCCCCACTCATGTCCCACTCATGTCCCCCTGCCCCCACGTCATGACGATCCTCAATCATGGCCCTTATGGCCAGCCTCCCCAGCCCAAAGACCCAACCAAGTATTGCATCCACCCACATAGAAAAGGCAATTACATGATACAACCCCAAAGGCAAGTATGTAAATGAACACATGTCCGTCACACACACACAATAGGTGCAAGTGAATGTGAAAACCCATATCATGACACGCATGAAACCAATGAGATAATACCACACATGGAAGTATGAAGAAAAAAATGTATTAAACACAACATGAATGTAATTTTAAAAAAACACACAACAATGGGAATAATTAAAGAAATGCTGCATGTACGTAAAAGAATAAAAAACATGAAATCATAATCCAAAGAAATCCAAAAGAAATGGTGTCCAAAGTCACAGTCCAACAAAGCAAATCCAAGGGAAAAAGAAAGTGAAATCCATTGCTCCATGGTCAAAATAAAAAAAATGTGAAAAATCGAATGGTGAACTACGTACAAATGAACAATCCAGGGTCCATGAGCCCAACTGATGAAATGAAACCTACCAAAAATACTACCTAATAAAAAACTATATACATAAACGTGGTGCATTGTCCAAGCGCAACCAAAAGAAAAAAGAAAAGGAAAGGAAACCTAACACTATCTAACTATATACAATGGCGGCGGGCAAGTCCTGCGGCTCACTCTGTGGTGTCCCGGGCCAGGGCATCATCGAACTCCATGTCGATGTCCCAGAGGCGGGACTGTGCCCTGGCCCGAGGTCTCGCAGGGAGGCACTCATGGCCTGTTCCAACTCCCTGCAAGTTGCCTCGAGGTACTCTGCCCGCCTCAACGCCCGACGCATGGAGAACTCCGCCCTGACCATGGTGAGCCGCGCCTGCATCTATAGCATGGCCTAACCGCTGCCACACGGAAGACACTTCCAGTCATGGGTCCTCCTGCCCTCTGGCCGATGCCTGCCTCTCCGATGTTGAAGGCCCCGAGCCATCATGGCTCCCACCTTGCTGCTGCTGTGCCTCTACATGTGCCCCGGCTCTTGCTGCCTACACATCCTCCTCCGGCTGGGGTGCAGTTGTTGATGTGGCCACCCCTGCTGGATGTCCGACTCCCGACTGTGGCAGGGATGTGTCCTCCACCAGCCTGGCCGCAGGGTCAGAGGCAGCTCCACAGGGTACCCAGGTGATACCTGGGTGGGAAGATGGCATGGAGGACGACTGGCGCATAGGGGGTTCAGGTGAGGAGGGAGTCGGAACAAGGTCCAGCAAACTGAGGAATCCGGCCCTGGTGAGCTGTCCCAGTAGGTCTACGCGGTCAATGAGGCATTCGAGATGACATGCAGTGTCCTCACGAAAACACTGCAGGTCACCTCGCATGCCTCGTTGACGCAACGCCATCTCACTCAGGAAAGGCTCAACCCGGTCCCGGATAGCCACGTCCGCAGGGAGAGGAAGGCCAGATGTTGTAAGCAGATTCCCTCCCTGAAAACGGGTCTGGACGTTGGTATCCCTGCTGGTGCAGGATGATGCAGTCACAGGATCAGGGACAGGATTACACACAGGCACCTCCGCGGTGGCCTGTGCTGCCTCCTGTCCCTGCCCCTGCACTGCACCACTAGCACCAGTGGAATCCCCATCTCCAGACCCTGTGTCTGTCCCTTGCACGGCCTACTCCTCCACCAAATCCCCCACCAACCTGGATGACTCCGTGTCATCTTCCATCATCGGACCCTGTGGGGTCTCAGCTGCCCCTTCTGCTGCCGAGGAGTCCAACTCCGACCTCCGCCTCTTGGACCTACCCTCGGCAGCTGCGGCCTGGGACACGGCACCGGACTCCTCACTCCCTGACGAGGTGACAACCTGGAAGGGGAGCCGGGGCTTGTGTCTCCGGCTGGTGGTGCGATCCCTGCCGCTGTGCTCCACAGCACCCTCTCCGCCCTCTTCATCAGTTGACGCTGCAGAAAGGGAGAGATAGGACACAGGCATCAGGGCACTGTGCAATGGACTGAAACACACATGACAGTTGCACATGAGTGGCAGTGTCAAACTTCAGACATGGCATCACAATCCCCAACACACATGTCATTTCAACTCACACACATGAGCAATTCCACAGCCATATCACAACAGCCAGCACCATCCATACACATACAGCAGCATGAGCATCCAAAGGTGAGCCAGACATCACATGAAACACAGGAAGTGCAGTAGACATGCACACACGCCACCACACTTACATGCATGTCTACATCTCGTCCAACTGTTGCAGTGATGAGATCACCATACATGTCAGATCTGACATTCAGTCTTCTACATATCAGTGTCACATGCATCCATGTTGCATCACAGTTGCACACTTGTTAAGTACATGCACATGCACATGTACACAGTGCAGATACATGCATTAGGAACCCCCATCCATGCCACAACCATGCCAATGTACATACACAGAAATTCAAACATGTGTGCTTCCACACCTGCATTTGTCCAGCATGGTTACCAACATATACACCATCAATGTGTCTCACACATGAGAGGACACACATGTGGCAGCCTCATGCCCATGTTCATACACATCCCTACATGGCCCTACAAAAACACATGTGCAACCTGCACACTACTGGCACACCACGATATGCACAGCGTCCAATCTCTCTGCATGTACACTTACCGCTCGACTCCAGACGGGTCTGCCTCTCAAGGATCTGGACATAGAGCGCTGGGCATATGCATTCCAGGACCCTCATTTGGTGGTCCGACAGCTGGCCCCGGCGCCCCTCGGCATCCGCTGCCTTTGCGAGGCGCCGGGCCTTGTTGAGGGTCCTGGACGTGAAGTCCTCCCAGCGCTTCTTGACATGATGTAAGTCGCGGACTGCCCCCCCCTTCGCGTTGATGGCAGTCATGATGTCCATCCAGATCCTGGTCCATCCTTCATTGTCGGCGCGTGAACTTCCAAAGAGGGCATCATACTGCCCCAGGACTTGCTCCAACAGGACACCCACTTCCCTGGCACTGAAGCTGGTGTCCCTCTGCCTCTCTGGCTGGGAGTTGCCAGTGCTGCCCGATGGTGTTCTGCTGGACATGGCAACCCCAGAGGCAGGAGTGGGTGGGCAACTGGGTCCTGGGGCTGGGCTGTGGAGCGATGGAATCCCAGTCGGGAGTCTTAGTTCCAGGAGGGGTGGTCACAGCAACTGCACCCCTGGCTGACGTGCAGGCAGCAAATGGCAGGGCATGTGTGCAGCAGGCAGTCAGGCAGCAGCAGATTGCAGGTGGGAGCGTGCTCGGGGTTCTGGGGGGCAGTAATTCGGCCTTCTGGGCAGGAGCGTGGTCTTCCGTGTGTTTTCGCGTGGCCAGCTTGATACGGAGTGATTTGGCACGTGAAAAAATTACACGTCAGCGTGTAATTGGAGGAAAGGCTTTTAGCGCGTAAGCGCGTCAGCACACGTACGCCTTTTCATTGAACCAAAAGCCCTTAGCGCATAAGCGCGTACGTGCGTGGGTGTTTCCCTCGTGACGTGGGCATAGTGGTTCAGCGCGCGTGAAAAAACTGCACGTCCGCGTGTGAATGCGTGTAATCCGAGAAAAGGGCCTATGCGCGTAAGAGACATGACGCGCGTGGGCGTTCCCCTCAGCATGGGTTAAAGGTGAGCGGGGCCAGCAGTTCGCTGTGCGCGCCTTTCATGGAGACCGACGTGTGTAGCTGCTTCACAGCGATCGAGGACGTATCTCTTCTTTTGGCGGGGGTATTGGCTACGCATGTTTTTCTGCATCGCGCTAGTCAGACGGTGAGTCGCGCACGCTATTTTTCCCACTGTGGGTGCCCCTGTGTATCGCACCCGTTTTCGAGGTCATAGTAGCCTGCGTGTCCCACGCGTACGCGTTTTTCGTGTTACTGGGTGCCATCACATACTGCGGGAGGTTGATTCCAAGCACATAGGCTGCAGGGTTGTGTGCACGGTTTTACTGCAGTTTTGGGGTGCCTGAGCGTAGCGTGACCCGTCACTACATCACCGGGGTCACATACAGCCTTGCAGGTGCAGGGGGGCTGTTAACATCTTGCATCTCACCCCAATCACCCCAATTGCCCAGGTCAATTGTGGTGTACACCTCCCATTGGCACTACTCCATCTGTGCCGGCACTACTCCATTTGTGCCATGCTTGGAAGGCCACCAAAGGTGAGGGGCGCCTCAGCTGGGTGTACTCCTCGTGGCGGGCGTGGTCAGGGACGTGGCCGGGGTGACCAGGGAGTAGGGGGACTCCAGGGTGTCCAGGGTGGCCGCAGAGGGGGAAGAGGCAGGGGTGCACCACTTGAGCACGATGTTGTGCCATGTGTCGGTGCAGTCATGCCACCACCCCCTGTGGTTCTGGGAGATGCAGTTTCTGCATCTGGCACTGGCGCCCGTGTGACCCGGCAGTCTGTTTCATCAACTACCACGGGCCCAAGGGTAGTGGTAGCTGCAGGTGCAGCTGTGGACACCACCACCTAGGCTAAGGGTCTGCCAGCGCATGCTGCGTTGGCAATTGAAGAGCCCTTGGAAGATTTCCAACAGGCCCGGAGGGAAACCGTAGGGGCACGCAGGGCTGCCCTGACCAAGACACGTGTCCCTGGGGCAGTAATGTCATCTGCTGCTCCGAACAGCCGGGTGTTGGCAAGTGCAGGGGCAGATGCACCCAACAACACCCCGGTTGTGAGTCTGCCAACCAGGACAGTCGCGGTCAATGACCCTGCCACAGCGGATGTTGCTGCGCAGGGTCCATTAGAGGGCATCCAGCTGCCACTGACGCAAGTCAGGCCTTTGGTCGTCCCTCCACCTGCCACTCCCATGGCTCAATCCACCGGTCCCACTGGCCATGCTGATCAGGGCGGCATCAGCCAGCCAGGGTCTGCGCCACAATCCAAGAGGAGGAAGGTTGCACCTGCAGCACAGGCTGGGACCCCACACACAGCCACGACCTCCTACACCTCGAGGAAGAAGCCTTTCTGCAACCAGGAACTGGACTACCTCATGGACTACATGTGGGACCACAGCCGTGACATGAAAGTGGGTGCCAATTGTCTGACTACGGCTGCCCACCGTGATACCCACTGGAAGCAAGTTGCGGAACATTGCATTCGGCCATGAGGTGCGCACGGCGCAAGAGTGCAAAAAGCTTTGGAATGACCTCAAACGCAGCGCTAAGGCTAAGCGTGCCTCAAATTACAACTTGACTCTGGTGACTGGCAGTGGGCCTGCACCGGAGGAGGAAGACCTCACTCCGCATGAGTCACTCGTTGCAGAGTTCATACCATCAGAATCGGTCGAAGGAGTGGGAGAGATGCCAGACTTTGATGCACAGTCCAGTGAGTGTTGATGCGTGTTTGTGGAGGACGTGTGTGTTTTACTTGTGTGATGTGATGTGCATGACTGCCACTACATGTCACGTGTACATGGTTATGATGTGTGAGTAATGCAATGCTTCCCTGATGCATGTCTACTCTGCTGGATGGTGGACATGTGGAGCAGACGGGGACTGTCCACATCACCACTTTTGCATCCTACTCACATGCTGGTTACCAGTTTGCCCCTCCGGTCCAGGTTCCAGCTCACTGGCACTTCTGCATGTAGCGTGGGGTGAGCTTCCTCTCAGCCCAGGAACTATGCATAGCATGACTGACGTGCATGTGTACTCTGCCTGCAAGGGGGTACCCAATGTAGGCATGCTCTCTTGCCCCTCAACCCCCTGCTCTGCACCCCAATTCCACCTTTGCACTGGTCTGCTACAATATTGCCCTTGGGTACTTCCCTGTTCATGCCTCCTGTGTACATGCTAACATCCAGTGGCCAATCTGCCAGACATATCCATTGTGGTACATCCTTAGTACTTGATGCAGGGTGTCTCACTTGGACTGTGCAGAGGTCAGTTCCCCCGCAGGGACATGAGTGCCCATTCATGCTCCATGTGCATTCCACGCATGCCCATATGTGTCCATGACTGGATGATGACTGTAATACAAGTCCAGGATGACCTAAATTGCATGGCATTTCATCTGCCTTCCCATGTCAACTGTGGCTCAGTACTGCGTTGCACACATGTTTAGGGTCTGACAATCTGTGACGGTCACAGGCCTAAGCCTCTTTAAAGGCCAATGACTGTGTCCAACTGGTGTAGTGTCTTCTTCACACGTGGGTGGACTCCAGAGGTTTCATCATGTGTCCTGCTTACTGTCCCATCATCATTTGCAGTGTTGTCACTTGACTCACATGAAGCTGTTGATGCTAGTCAACACTGTCTGTCAATACACAGGTCTATGCTCAGCCTTTTGATGCCATGCTAGGCATCCCTGCTTTTGCACTTGGGTGGAGGGGTGCTTTGCTTGTAGATATGCTACCCATTGAATGCACATTGCACGTGATGCCTGAAGTTGACCTTGCACTGCCTTCAGATTTTCTGACACACACCATGGAGTCCTTGTACATGTAGGTAGTGAGTAACATACATATTCGCTGCACTGCATAGATCCACTTCAGTGCAAACTGCCACCTTTCAACAGGTCTAATCACAGAAGCAAATTCAAGTTGACCCAGCATGCATGCCAGGTTGTATTTTGTGTGTCACATGTCTGCCTGATGTGTTTGTTGTCGGTGTGTGTGTGTGTTGTGTGCTTCTAACATGTGTAGTGACCTTTTTTCCTCTCTATTTTTCAGATGATGATGCAATGGAGCCGGAGGATGGCGTTGTCATGCCAGGCACAGGGTTGTTCTCACTACAACAACCCGGCACAAGTGGGGGTCGTGGGGTGGTAGGCCACGAAAACCCCCAAGTGCTACAGTCCATCTTGTCTCTGGCTGCCTATGAGTCCAGCCCTGAAGAACACTCTGACGACCATGTCGAGTTGGATGAGCATCAGGTCCATATGTCAGGGGTGAGTGATTCTGATGTGGACACTCCTCTGTCCCCGACACCTGCACTGAGGGGTCAGACAGTCTTGGTACCTCCGTCCGTGGTGGATCTGGACGCAGGGTCATCCTCCACAACAGTCACTGATGTGCCTGGGACATCACGTCGACGGGGGCATGTAGTCGTGCAGTCGCGGGCGGTTCCAACACAACGAGGACACACGGTCCTTGGGTCCCACAGGGGTCAAGCCCAGCAACGTGGTCGCCGCGCGCAACCACAGTATACTGAGTGGGAACAAGACATGACTGCCCATTCTGAACGGCAGGGGGCAGCAATGGAGAACATCGCTGAGAGCATGGAGCGTGTGGCCCAATCTGTGCTCCCCCCTGCTAGGCAGGTGCTTCTCCAGCAGCAGGTGGCACGGTCCACGGCCCGCTCGCTCAGGCTGGGCATGGCGGCCTCAGACAGGGCATGCCAGGCTGAAATGTCTCTGCGTCAAGCAATTGCTGCTCATGCAGAGGCACACATAAAGGCCCTGAGGGAGGAGTATGCTTCCCTCAGATCCACTCTGGGTGTCCTTCTGATGTCCCAGAGGGTGCGGGCAGAGGAGAGGTTTGCACAGCTTGAGCGTACCATCTCGGCTGAGCTACATGCTTGCTGGGAGGTGCAGCAGTTGTCAAGCCAGGCCTTGCAGGAGGAACTCTGTGTTACACGTGCTACCTTGCAAGAGGAAGCATGTGTATCACGGGAGATTCTGCATGCAGACCTACATGTCATCACCACACAGAACCAGCCTCACCCGTCCCGCAGACCTGCTGCCGACGAGGAGCAAGCTGCGGCTAGTCGTGGTCATGCTCCTGTGCCACGTCCTCCTTTCCAGGAAGAGCCAGACTCGGACGACAATCTATCTCCCACATAGGTCGGGCTGTGCAGGCATTGAGTCAATGGCTTGCATGGATGGTTCGGTTTAACAGCCTAATACACAAGGGCAATGGACTGTCATATCTGTGGCATGTCTGCTGCTGTAGAACTTGTGTTATCACCGCTAGTGGGGATGATTAGGGTGTAATTATCCACTGTTCTTCTTTTGCTAGATGGGGTGTTTAATGATTCATGTGTACATTCATTGCTATGCATTGTGTAGTATGTTTATTATCTTTAATGAACATGTGCTTGTTGCAAATCATGCCGTAGATAGTGTGTTCCACACTGCTGCTGTGGAAGACAGACTGATGGTGTGATTTCTGATGTACGTCTTTGACATGGTCCAGTCATGTAATGCCTGAAGAGACACACACAGATGAATATTAAGCATTAATCATGTGTTTCATGCACTTTCTGCAGGGGGATGAGCCTCAAGACCACCTTTGCCAGCAGACATCGGCCATTGGACGTCTGGAATCAGGACACGTTTGGTGCTGCCGACATGCGCATGTGTGCGCAGGCATAGGCACAGGGATTGCGATCATACATCCGAAAATCGATGACGTGTTTCAAGGGACTCCAGGCAAGGTGAGCAGCACAGGGGGGTCACAACACAGCAAACCTTCCACCTGGCCAGTTGAACATGCATGCTTAGTAGCAGCACTGACAGTGACCTTGGACAAATATTGGTGTAGAAGCGCACAATACAGCTCAGATGCGTTAATGGACTGATGGCTAGTTGATGTGAAAGTTGTCTGGGGCACCTGCAGGGGCAGTGGCACATACCCTCCGGTCCACCATGGTCCATTGAGGCACTTGTATTAGCCATGTAGCATTCCGAGACATGGAATGAAGTAGCTCACAGGGACAGACAGCAAGGGACAGACTCGGGTGCAGTGCATTTCATTTCCAAGTAGAAATTGATACATGCACTGGCTACTTTATTTTGGTCATGGTGGTACAGGACTTGTTCTGAAGTCAGACCTTGCTATATGCGTCTGTCTACTTACACAGGGAACATTGCATGTTGTGTGAATCGTGACACATTGGTGTTCCATTTGCCATGCACCCACCGGTGCCTGACTTACTGCATTGACTGTGTATGAACCATCAGAGGGGTAATGTTACGTATGGGTATAAAGCATCCACACAAGTTTGTCTGTTTGCAGTGTATTGTGTTACTTTGGGGCATATTTGGTAGTGTGTTTGTGTGTTTTGGGCATGCACTGATTATTAACTGTGGCTCTCTTTGCAGCATTGAACTGCTCCTGTTACCGGACCGGAGAGTGCGCAGGCAGGAGGCCAGCACTCACCCCAGAGATAAGTTTCTCTTTGACTTCCATTTGAGTAATTTGCTGCTATGTGCATGTGAACAAGTTTTGTCGATTTGTGTATGTGTTAATGTGTGTACTACATTTTGGGGCATTCCCTACTTTCCCGTGTCAATCCTCCTGCCCTCTCCTGCCCCTCATTCCTGTTTTCCAGTATGCCAATGCCTGTGCCGACTGCATATCCCTGACCCTCCTTCCCCTCCAGGGTCTCAGAGGCCTGTGTGAGTTAGACCTTGCAGGCACCCAGACCACAGTGGGGGTGGTTGTTTTATGCCACTCCTGCACCTGTACACGGGAGCTGTGACAGTAGACATCCGTTCGTGTTGCATCATTCTATGTTATGTACCACACATGGTTCAGATCCTGTAGTGACATTGTTTTACTGTGCTACCTTGGTTGTTGACATCATTGTGGTCATACTTGGCCTTTGTGGTGTACTGATACTTGAAGTCATCTACTGGAGGCTGTTCTGGTTTGTTTTACTGCCTGCAGGGTATTTGCTTGGCTTCTGTGTTGTCCTGCTTTGAGTTCTCTTGGATTTTGTGCTTTTGCAAATCTAGGTGGACTCTGAGGGTTCTGGCAACTTTTTACACACAAGGTGGGAGATGGTGACAAAGGGGAAGGGTGATCCTGTGGCCAGGTGGAATTCAAGGATGTAAGATGAATGACCCAGATGCAGTTGTTCAGTGGGTCGTGGTGATTTGTGAGGGAGGGGGGGGTGTTTTGTTGTTGATAGTTGCCTTGCCCTGCAGTGTGATGGGCACCCTGAAATTGTAATTGTGCTTTCCTATGTACATGATGTATTCTGCTGATCAATGCCTGTTCATGTGATGTGTTTACCTTTCAGGTGTGAGGGGATAGTTGTGGTTTGACATGCTGGGGTATACACATGGTGAATGTTCACATGTGATGTGTAGACGACACTGATGGTCACTTCATTTCACATGCATATGTTGAGTGCATGTCCCTACTGACCCACACGCTCCCACTATGATCCACTACATGTACAACCACCCTTCCATGTCCATGTGTGCACTCTGTTTGTCTTCTGGTGCCCACTGTGTGCCTGCAGCACATGTTCTCTGACTATTTGTGGATCCTGTACATGCCTAATTTGGTTTTTTATGTAGTTTGTTGCTTAGATGTCATGCTCAGGGTGTGCATCACACACAATGGCTGTTCACTGTGCTGTGCGCTGAGCAGTGTGTAGCAGGAGGTGGACACGGCACACAGTAGCTGCAGTGTCGATTTTGCAATGCACATTGTGCATGTAGACAGGCATTCATTGTTATGTTTCAACTACAACTTTTGGAATGCATTTGAGTATGACTTATTTTGGGTGGGAGGTTGTTGGTCAGTCATTTCATCTGATTCCATGCCAGGCATCATTGTCTGATGCTAATTTACATTTTTCACATGGCAATGTGTACCTTATTGTTACTGTGTTGGTGTATGGCTATTGCTTGCCATGTCATGTTGTGGATTTGGAGGGTTTGAGTGACATACCAGTGATAGTCATGGTCTGTTTGGCAGGTCTGTGTCATTCACACCTTGCATGTGTGCCTTTTGGTCACACAGGATTGCTTGTGTTTAAGCAGCTAGGGATGCACACAATGTGGCAATTCCATGGCAACAATCTCAGGGTGGTAAGGTTGTGACAGTTGACTGTCTCTTTGTCATCATCGATTGTCACCTGGTATGTGCCAGGCCTGTGTGGACTCTGCAGGGTGGGGAGGTTAGGTGAAAAATCTGTCCACAAGCTGGGTCCGTGCTTCCTCGCCATGTGCCCTATCCCCTCCCATGGGCAGCGCCTGTGGTTGGGGATGTGGGGGCACCACCATGTCCACCGGTACGCCCTGCCATGTTGCAACATTGTGCAGGACACATGCTATTTACAAGGAAAGGAAGCCCGGTATACCACTGTACTCATAAAAAAATTTAGCAGTGTATACTCTGTCTATGTCCGGGAGGATAATGATAAAGGTATCAGGAGACAAAGTTATATAGCAGGTATTGGAAGTGTGTGGTGTAGATACTCTCAGTAAAAACATTAACAGGGACCAAGGATGGTTAAAAAGCCAATATCAAATTTTAATAATAAACAATTCATTCAGATTAAAACCTCAATTAAATAAATAGGTTAGTAATACAGGCATTGTCAAATCCCATGTACAAAGGCAAACAATAGGGAATACGTAACAGGCTCAGTGGCCAGTTAGAAAGATGTTGTAACAATCATACGACCACTCGGGGGTACTTTTCAAAGTAACACGGTACCCTATCCAGGTATGGATAAATGTGTCATCAATTATACTCTCTGTCTAGGGTTCAGAGATATGTCTCGACATGTTTCTGTTCCTAAAGAGCAAAGTGTGGAACATTCATCAGGAGGAAGTACATAACAGTATCACCTATTTAACAATTGGGATCGAGAGCAAAAATGCCACTACAGTATCATAGCACCTGCAAGAGAATAAGAACAACAATCATCAAAAATTCACTATTAAATAGTTGTATATTTTGGAAAGTTCAGAGTATGAACTGGGCAACTATTAAGGGGACATAATTACCTTATAGTGTGCCTGTGGGGGCTCTCTACTAACATTAGTAGGTATAGGGTAGTCCGTGTCTCGACCCTAAAACAACAACAAAGGGATAATAGCCAGTGAAATAAGCTATAACCAAGCCTAGTAGTACTCAAAAACAAACAACAGCAGCCTGAATGGCGAAGGGCACAAAGTATCCAGATGAGTGTAACAGCGTGAATTGGGAAAACTTCCCTGGTAAAAAACCCCATGCCAGCAGTGGGCGCCAGTAACACCCTGTAAAAGGGACATAAACCCGTGATGGAAGGCGGTGTAGGAGTCCAGGTAGTGACCAAAAATTCATGCGAAGCAATTTAGAAAGAATGTATGTCACTATGTGATAATGAATAGGGAAAACACCCATGAGACTGGGGTTTATCAATCAAAGTGACCCTGGAAAGGAATCAAAACAGACTAGCATAGAGTACCGTGATCGCGGTGATAAACAGGGTGCCCTTGTAGCCATAGATACAAGAATGTAACGAGGGATCATACCTTAAGACGACCAACCTAGTGTCGTCGAGGTCGATTCATTACTCTCCGCACTGTAGATAAAATACAATAGAGACGTGCGATAAGATATACGGAGATGCGAAGACTACGCAACATCTTTAGTAGGTAAACGAGTCATAGAGAGGCACATACTGTTGAGCCATACTCAGTGCGGTAACTTACCCCACGCGGAGGAGTGAGAGGCAAGCAGTTATTTCGCTCGCGAGGAACTAAACTAAGTGTCCGCTATCTGCATGTAGCTGCCGATGCAGGTTCGTAGTCAAGGAAAACTCCGGCTTGGTCCTACTATTATCTTAATGTATCTGGAGACGAGTATTGTAAGTAAGTCGAACACGGCGGCACTCATGCAAGGGAATGATAGACACAGAAAGTGCCAGTGAGGAACATCAAACTGAATATAAAATTGAATCCCCAGGTGTAAAGCGTGTCCCAATAAACTAGTGGTGCAACCCCGTTTCGAAGATTACTACGAATAACTGGGGGCAAGAGTGTAGTGGGCTCACTGGGGGAAGCGTTAGTCCTACTATTATGTTGATGTATCTGGAGACGAGTATTGTAAGTGTGTAGAACACGGCGGCCATCATGCAAGGGAATGATAGACACAGAAAGTACCAGTGGGGAACATCAAACTGAATCCCCAGGTGTCAAGCGTGTCCCAATAAACTAGTGGTGCAACCCCATTTCGAAGATTACTACGAATCACTGGGGGCAAGAGTGAAGTGGGCTCACTGGGGGAACTGGGAATCAACGAGTTACACGATAGAGGTGCCAACATTAGTGTCAAAAAAATGATAGTAAAATTGTAACAATATATACACAGATCAATAGCAGGGTCATTATATATTATGCCAATCAATCGACTCGTTGAGTCCAATAACATCACTGTGTAGTGTGAAAATCATCTTTTGTTCCAATTTCAACAATTTCTTTTCTCGTGCTGTATTTTTAAGTCCTTTCACAACCAACAGGATCGTCCAGGTAAAATCCTCATACTTCTGTTTCAAAAGGTTGAAGTGTTTCACAAGGGGGGCGTTCTCAATTCTGTTCTTCAAACAGCTCCGATGTTCCATTATGCGGGTTTTTACTTTTCTAATAGTCTTGCCAACATAGTGCAATCCACATCTACAGGTAATCATGTATACAACAAAGTCAGTGTTACAATTAGTTAAACTTTTTTGGGTCCAGGGTTTTGAAAGACCAACATCAACTTCTTTCGTTCTCATGGTTAATTTGCAAACGCCACATGAGCCACAAGGGTAGTGTCCCGTGGCTTCTGGGAGCCCCCAGAGTGAGGTTAATTTGGGTTCCAAAGTATTGACCAATTTCAATTTACTGTTACTCACTATATTGCCAATAGTGGTACTTCTTTTGTAGGCGAAAATAGGCATAGGAATCGGTTGAGTTGAGGTTCTGAAGATTTTCCAGTTTTTCTTTATGATATTGGTAATTTCAAAACTCCGGTTCGTAAAAGTGTTCACACAGACAATCCTATCCTCTTTAGGTTTCTTGGGTTTGGGTTCTAGCAACACCTCACGGTTGTTATTGAATGCCCTTTTAGCTGATTTATTTATTAGTTTTTTGGGGTAGCCTCTCTGTCTAAGCTTCTTACTGAGGGCTGACGCCTCAACCTCATAGGTGTCTTTATCCGAGCTATTTCTCTTTAGACGGAGAAATTGTCCAAAAGGGAGGTTGTCGCGTAGATGTTTAATATGGTGACTAGAATAATCCAAGAGAGAGTTCTTATCCGTGGGTTTGTGATAAGGTTTTATTTTTAAGATCCCATTTAGGGGGTAGATGGTTAAATCCAGAAAGTTAGTAAACTCATTACTACAAGTCATAGTGAATTGTAGATTGGGATTAAGACCATTGAGCCAGGTGAAGAAATTGTTAGCATCATCCCGTGAACCTTTCCACAATACGAGGATATCGTCAATGTAACGACTCCACTTGGTAATATTGTTGTTGAAAGGATTACTGATGTTGTAGATATATAATTTCTCAAATGTTTCGACATAGAGGTTAGCCACACTCGGGGCCATCATGGCCCCCATCGCTGTGCCTTCAATTTGTTGATAAAATTTCCCATTGAACTCAAAGTAGTTACGTCTCAAAGCGAGTTCTACACACCAGAGGATAAATGAGGTAGGTACTGGGTCATTATCTTCTCGGGTCAGTACTATTTCTTCAATAGTATCAAGTGACGCCTGTTGAGGTATGTTGGTATAGAGAGAAACAATATCCAAACCTATAAGTAGGTTGGATAGAGGGTCAAACTCGAGATTTTCATAGCTGTTAATAACATCTCTGGAGTCTTTTAGATAAGATTGCATCTTTTGTACGTGTGTTTTAAGATAATGGTCCGCAAAGGTAGAGAGTGGTTCCAAGACAGAGTCTATACGAGCTACAATGGGACGACCAGGAGGGTTCAGAAGAGTTTTATGGACCTTAGGCAAGGTGTAGAACGTGGGAATGCTAGGTTTCTTATTAACAAGGAAGTCTGCTTCCTGTTTAGAGATCCATTCCCGATCTTTCGCTTTGCCCACCTTGTCAGCAACGAGGTGTTGGAGTTCAAGTGTAGGGTCATGAGTAAGTAGGTGATAGTAAGAGGTATTGCTTAGTTGTCTTTCACATTCATCAATATAATCTGAGCGATTGAGAATGACAATCCCTCCACCTTTGTCCGCCTTCTTAATGACAATCGAAGGGTTAGAGGATAGAGAATCAAGAGCTTTGCGTTCCTGATTAGATAGATTGTGAAAGGTTCTACGGTGTTTAGCTTCATTGGCCGTGACCTCAGTAATAACTTTCCTTTCAAATACTAATGACTCTGGAGATAAGCTTTGGGGAGGAGGGTAGAATGTCGATGGATTATGTAGCCCAGTACAATTAATGGGGCCCTCAACCGTGGTGTCATCAGGGGAAGAAAAAAATTCCTTCAAATGGATTTTTCTCATCAATTTTTTGAATTCGATCTGGAATTCGAAAGGGTCGTGCTCTTTCGTTATGACATAACTTAGGCCTTTATTAAGCACTTGTTGTTCCGTCATAGTGGGTGAATAGTTCGACAGGTTAATTAGAAGCGACTCCCGCTTCTGGTTTGTCTCGAACCGTCGTTCCAATTGTTTCTGTTCTGGGCCTGGTATGAAAAACGACCCTGATTAGGTCTCCTACCTCCATTACTTTGCCGTTTTACAGATTGGCCTCTGCCCCTTTTAGGAGTTGCTCTGTTACAAGAGGAAGTTCCTTCTCCTGAATCATCGGGGTCACTACTGTCATTGATTCATAAACCCCAGTCTCATGGGTGTTTTCCCTATTCATTATCACATAGTGACATACATTCTTTCTAAATTGCTTCGCATGAATTTTTGGTCACTACCTGGACTCCTACACCGCCTTCCATCACGGGTTTATGTCCCTTTTACAGGGTGTTACTGGCGCCCACTGCTGGCATGGGGTTTTTTACCAGGGAAGTTTTCCCAATTCACGCTGTTACACTCATCTGGATACTTTGTGCCCTTCGCCATTCAGGCTGCTGTTGTTTGTTTTGAGTACTACTAGGCTTGGTTATAGCTTATTTCACTGGCTATTATCCCTTTGTTGTTGTTTTAGGGTCGAGACTCGGACTACCCTATACCTACTAATGTTAGTAGAGAGCCCTCACAGGCACACTATAAGGTAATTATGTCCCCTTAATAGTTGCCCAGTTCATACTCTGAACTTTCCAAAATATACAACTATTTAATAGTGAATTTTTGATGATTGTTGTTCTTATTCTCTTGCAGGTGCTATGATACTGTAGTGGCATTTTTGCTCTCGATCCCAATTGTTAAATAGGTGATACTGTTATGTACTTCCTCCTGATGAATGTTCCACACTTTGCTCTTTAGGAACAGAAACATGTCGAGACATATCTCTGAACCCTAGACAGAGAGTATAATTGATGACACATTTATCCATGCCTGGATAGGGTACCCTGTTACTTTGAAAAGTACCCCCGAGTGGTCGTAAGATTGTTACAACATCTTTCTAACTGGCCACTGAGCCTGTTACGTATTCCCTATTGTTTGCCTTTGTACATGGGATTTGACAATGCCTGTATTACTAACCTATTTATTTAATTGAGGTTTTAATCTGAATGAATTGTTTATTATTAAAATTTGATATTGGCTTTTTAACCATCCTTGGTCCCTGTTAATGTTTTTACTGAGAGTATCTACACCACACACTTCCAATACCTGCTATATAACTTTGTCTCCTGATACCTTTAGCAGGACACATGCTGCCACAATGATCCTGCACACTACTGGGGGTGCATAGAGTAGCTGACCGCCAGAGCGGTCAAGGGAGCGGAAGCGTGACTTGAGCACTCCGAATGTGTGCTCCACTATGGCCCTGGTTGCAATATGGGCCGCGTTGTATCTTACCTGGGGTGGTGTGGTGGGGTTCCGGATTGGCGTCATCATGTGGTTGCTCAGAGGGTAGGCACTGTCCCCTGTAGAGGTGATAATGGTTGTGCTTATTGGGGTTTGTGTATTTGTGTGTGTGTGTGACATGCATGCATGTGCACGGGCATTTGTACTCACCTAGGACCCATGTGTCACCATGCTGGCCAGCTTCCAGGGCCCGGCTCAGGGCGGACATTCTGTATATGAAACTGTCATGGGTGGAGCCAGGGTAGTTTGCATAGACAGAGGTGATGATTCCCTTTGCATCGCATCCCACCTGTACATTGATGGAATGCCAGTGCTTGCGGTTTCGGTAGATGTGCTCAGTGGCTCTAGGTGGACGTAGGGCCACATGGGTGCAATCTATGGCACAGAGCACTTTGGGGAAGTGTGCCACCCTGTAAAAGTCCTGGACAATGCCAGCCTTTCTCCGGGTGTTCTGGGCATGTATATGTGCCTGCGGACTGAGGGGCGTGCAGTCATGATTGCCAAGACCTGGTGTAGGCAGCGTGACTGCATGGCCTGTGAGACCCCCCCACTATGGCAGTAGTCCGCTGAAAAGACCCAGTGACCAAAAAATGCAGGACATTGAGCACCTTCTCCAAGGGGCTCAATGCTTGGGAGCAGAGGGTGGGGGATGTTAGGTCATCTTCCCACTCCCTGACCAGGTCTAGGATGATACAGGGTGGAAACCTATACTTGCCATAGACCTGGTCGTCAGGCATCCCAAAAAGGCTTGTCCGTGGTGAAAAAATGCATGTCCTGGCTATTCTCCTCCTGCGGTATCCCCACAATCAGTGCTGCAACAAATGGGGCATTCACCGTAGCTGTATATACGTGTTTGCTGTTTGTGCGCACTTTTATACTGTGCGCGGGGATGCTTCCGCCTGCTTTCGGGTGGCGGATGTGTTGACGCCTGTGCGAGCCTTTTGCCGTGCGCGGGTTTCCCGTATTCGAATCCATGAATACGGGTTGTTCGCGTGCGTGTGGGCGTTCTGTGTAGTTCCCTGCAGTACTTCCCCAGTCCCCAGTTCCCCCTTTTTCACGTGTTATTCCCCATTCCGCGTGTTACGCCCCCTGTTCCACCTACTTTTGTTGTGTGCGCTGCGCTATGTGCGCTTTCGCTGTGCGCTTAGCCAAGTGCACGGATTTGGCGCATAACCAGTGGGAAAGTAGCGCAGCGCCTTCCTTGAATCGTAAGTGTGCGCTTGCTTTCTCACGCTTGCGCCTCCTTGTGCCTTCTTGCGCTGGGATTTTCGGCGCACGTTTGTTCCATGAATCAGCCCCTAAATACCTTAGAAAACTATCTCCAACACAGCTGGTTTAGAGAAAATATTAAAATTATCTTTAAACTGTAGAGTAATGCTTAAACGTAACCTTGACGTGGAGCAAGGACTAGTTAATGGAGCACTGGGTACAGTTGTTGGCTTTCAAACATGCCCACATGATAACAACATTCAGTTTGTCAATATTCTCTTTGACAAACTATCAGAAGTAAAAAGGATAGGGCGCTCAACAGCTCAATTCCTTCTTTTCAAAGACATGTATGTACGCAGAGAACTATTTTCTCTAACTCTAGCATACGCAGTCACCATTCACAAATCACAAGGTCTTACCCTAGATAAAGCATTGATAGATATTGGCAACACAGTCTATAAAGAAGGCATGAGCTACATAGCACTATCACGCTTACGTACACTAACGGTCTACTTCTAATCAACTTTGATGCAAGTAAGGTAAACGCTGATATTCCTTGCATTTTAGAATACAATAGACTACGTTCACTATACATCCCCATCTAAAAACCTATCCTGTTCCACAAAAAGCAAAACGTTGTAAACGAAAACTACTTCAAACAGAAATGCAACAGGATCTCACTGCAAATCCTCCAAAGAGAATAAAAGAAGCTAATACTGCAACAATTACTACAACCAAAGAAAAATGTACTACTCAAAGTAACTCAGGTACTTCTTCAAAGAACCAACACACACTCCGAAGAAATGACTTGGACACAGAACTATCTGGTCCATTCACATTTTCAAATATAACTGGTGTAAATTGCTAAGCAAATCTAGCAATACATATTCTATTTTAAATGCCACCAATTGTTGACAACATTTACTTACACAGTACAGACCAATTGCGTTTGCAAATGTTAGTCCTTCATAGAAATGCAAGCAACAATCCTGAGAACACATATAGTGTTCATGGAATATGACAAGAATTGGACTACTGTGCTGGAATGGTGAAATTCACTATAAACTCACAAGAAGATCCACAAGAATTCCTAATGTACTTACTACAAGTACTGGAAAACCAAAACATACCTATAAATGAAATCTTCCAGATTTCATACATGTGGAAACATACATGCACTCTGTGCAACAATATGCAACACGAACAAATCCCTAATGAACGTTTTGTGTATGTATCCATACCTAACTGTTAATCCGATTGATTTCAGCAACTTGTACAAAATGCAAACCATGGCAGATTATGTACTACCTGCGATTCAGATAATCGCTCCACCTTATAAATACAAACCCATAGTAAATACGTAATACTAATGCTTCTACATTACAATGCAGATGGTAACAAAAACAACGGCAAGCGGACTGGATTCACACATGGTCAAGTATCACTTGGTAAGGAATCCTTCACAACAATAGGTATAATCTACCATGCAGGAGCCACAACCAATGCAGGTCACTACACTGCATATATAAAAAAGAATTGTTGATGGTTCGAATGTAATGATAGTACCATTACTCTAAAGCAAAGATTACCAGCAAATCTTATAAACGCTTATTTAATATTCTTAAATCCAAAATGTAATAACTAATCTGTGCATAAACATTAATAAAACTTCAATTAGAAAAATATAAACAGTTAGAATATGCCAACAGGTATCTAACTGCCCCAAGATTCTGCAACAACCAAACAGATAAATGAATATCACTAAATTATAATACGAAATAAACAGAATACACAAACAGGTATCTAACTGCCCCAAGATTTTGCAACAACCAAACAGATACATTAATACCACTAAATAATAAGAAGAAATAAACAGATAGAATACGCGAACAGGTATCTAACTGCCCCAAGATTTTACAACAACCAAACAAATAAATCAATACCACCAATAACTAATCTGTGCATAAACATTAATACAACTTCAATTAGAAAACTATAAACAGCTACAATACGCCAACAGGTATCTAACTACCCCAAAATTCTGCAACAACCAAACAGATAAATCAATACCACTAAATTATAAAAAAGAAATAAACAGTTAGAATACGTCAACATGTATCTAACTGCCCCAAGAATCTGCAACAACCCAACAGATAGATTAGCAACTTGAGAATATAAATAAAAAACTATAACCAGTTGCAATTAAACAACAGGTATCTAACAATCTGCAACAAGCCAGCAGATAGAACATTAGCCAGAAACAACAAGTAAACACTGAAAGCAAAGAAATAAATGCACTGTTCCAAAACAAAAAAAGGTTTTTTTTAATCCAACATGGATTATTATTCCCACAGACCCAATGATTTAAGCAACACACACAGAAACTGAGCAAATTGCACAGTACACTAGTTTGTAAACTACTAAATATGAGGGTCGAAATGAAGCAGAAATGTCTATTATTCAATTGTATAAGTCTTTATAAACTACCTACAATAATATGATCTTTTCTTTTATCACAGAAATTGACAAAGAATATATCTGCTCCAGTTACCAAATCAAACAGTAAGTATATTATAATAAATACAACTCATAAATACTGCTCCATAACACAACCATTGAAGAAAACATCTAACCATACACCACAATACAAAATGTTTACTTCCATGGATATGTTATACTGCAGTGCTTGTTACCAAACTCTACAATCTTAATGACATGACATAGCCAAATCTTCACATACAAACTATACAAATCAAACACTACACAACCTGTACATTTGCAAATATACACAAACTGTACATTTGCAAATATTTGATAGATATTCGATTCTATGGGCCTCATTACACGGTAGGCGGTAAGGGTTTACCGGTACCGGTATTTTACCGGTACCGGTAAACCCTTACCGCCTTACTACGAGGTCCCTTTGCGGGTTGGAGAATTTAACGCCTGCTTTTTGCAGGCGTTAAAAACCAACCCGCAAAGGGACCAGGGAGCTAATTACGGTACCGCAATTTGCGGCACCGTAATTAGCGCCTTCCCCATTCCCATAGAGCCCTATGGGGCAAAAATGGGAATGGGGAAGGGCAATGGGGGAAAGGGGAATTACCGCCCCGCCAACCTTGGAATGGGGCGGTAATTCCCTTTTCCACCAAGGCGGTGTCGGTATTTTACCGGCATGGACCAAGGTGCTAATAGCACCTTGGTCCACCGCCATCTGTGTAATGAGGCCCTATGAGTGTGATCTATGGGTGTGATATGCGGTGGTGGTTGTGGCCAGGGCCTAGAGTCTTGGGTGCATAGCCTACGGCCTTCTGCCATGCACCCAAGATTCTAGGGCCTGGACACAACCACCGCAGCATATCACACCCATAAATCATACACATAGAATTAAACAGCCATGCACCCAAGACTCTAGGCCCTGGCCACAACCACTGCAGCATATCACACCCATAGATCACACCCATAGAATAAAACATTTTAACTGGCTATATAGGCTACTGGATTGCATTTTTATGCCCACGGACCATTGCGCTGTCTGCGGACATGACGAACACATCAGGGTGCCTGCCACCGAAACAAACACAGCATTTGACCCATCTCTCACCCACCCTCCCCAAGCACTCTTACACACCAACACACTTGCCAATGTTGTATTTCTCCCCTGTTTGTCACTGCGCTGTCCGCGGATGCCCGTGGATCCAAGATGGCGGGCACATCGAAACAATACGATGCACCTCACGCTTCATTCCAGCCAATCAGCGAACATGTCGCATGTCCGCGGACATGACGCAAACTGATTAGCCAATCGGTGTCCTGTCCGCAGAGCGAACAGGAAGTGTGTCCGCGGAGCAGACATAGATATCACTAATTTTTTGTAACCTACTTTATGGTCATTTAAAAAAAAAACAACCAGATGGATTTTCACCAAATTGACAAAAGCACACTTTTGGGACCAAGCCGCTGCTCCTGCTATGAATTTGGTGAAAATCCATCCAGCGGTTTAGTCTGTAGGCGTGAGCAAAGTTTTTTCCCCATTCAGCCTATGGGAAAAAAAGAAGTTTTGGGAAACCCCTATAACTTTGCCCCCCCTGGATCAAACCTCACTAAACTTTGCAAAAACGTTTAGTATGGGCCATATTCTTTTTTTGCAAAGTTTGGTGTGGATTCGATTCGTCCAGGGGGAGCGAAGTTATAAACCACCCAAAAAGAGCTCTTCCTATGGGATTAGCAACTAAACCATAACTATTGTGGCTGTGTAATATATTGTGTATTGCATTTACTACCGTTTAGTGTTTCTAATGAATGCTTATCTGACTACTAGAAGCACTCCTTACATCTTTGCCTTGCATAATTGTGTCTGCACATCTGGTTAAGCCTGATGTTTTCCTACATGTTAGTTGTCATTGCCATTATCCTTCATATACTGAACTCTAGGTGTATGTGTGTGTGCCTTCCTAGCTACTGTCTATCTTGCATCAAAGGGAGATCTCAGGAGTGCCGGTATGTTGTGCATGCTGTCTGGGGCCTTGGCCTTCAGTGTGGTTTCAGACTCGAGCTTTAATGGATTACTTAGTTTAGATTTCTCCCAAAGAAAGTGTGGGTGGTTAGACGGTCATCCAAACATAAATAAGGAACTTCAATGAACTACTACGTTTCCGGCGAATCCGGATATGAGGGAGAATGGGATTCAGAGGTAATTTAGCAATACGCATAATGCAATAAGAAAGACCTTTGCCACTGGGTGAGAGGTTTTGGCTTTTTGCTGTTGGCCTTGCTTTAGTGATAATACTTCATAATGCTACTAGGCAAAAGGTTTAGGTACCTCCCAGGCTGTGAGGGTGGTAGGGGCAGCAACTTGCTCAAGGTACCCTGTTTAGAAGAGGTGCTGAGGGCTTAACATAAGCAGAGCTCTGATACTATAAAAAGTTGGCTTCATGGGGTGGAGGCATGAGATGAGCTGGACGTGGAACTGAAGTAACTAATCAGACAGATGAGGCAGACAGGGCAGACCTGAGGTTGGATTACCACCCATAAGCTGGCTGGAAACACAATCCATGCAAGCCCATGCGAGGGGAGGAGGAGAGGGGGAAGTCCCTGCTTTTTCCTTCCCTGGTTTTTTCAAGCGAATAAATTAGTTTGATGGCTTTTGAGTTGTTGAGATAGTGGTGCTCCGAACACAGGTCCAAAACCATGGAAAAACAATCAACAAAAACTCAAGAGAAAGAGTGCACTAAATGCAGGAAAAAACATAACATTTATTTGTACATTACAGCCAGGCAGATAAACAGAACTAACCAACTTCAACCTGCCCCTTGCAAGTTGGATATTTTATAGCCACAACCAGAACATTAATATATCACAGAAGACATGTAGCAAAAACATCATCATAAACTTATTATTGGCTGCCCATCATCAGCCCAGTAAAGAATCCTATACATTGTTTAAAAACTATTGGCAGTTACCATTTTGTCACAAAATAACACTATCAACCCAACATGATCACACACCCCTTGCCCAGCCCAAAAGATGCACCAGTCCCATCTCGGAAAACAGTTTGATAAAGAGCTTCATTTTAATTGGACCATGCCACCTCAGACAATTGAGGCCGCAACGTCCCACTGCGATGGACCAATGAGCAATGAACCAACATGGCACACACCTCCTCTATTAATTTCCCATTCCCACCATCTGCTCCTGCTCACTATGCTTTTTAGAATGAATGTGACCAGTCCACTGCTGAACACCACTCCTACTATACCATAATTTCTGCTAATTTGACATAATCTACAGCCCATTTCCCATTGCGGCTGCCTGAGAACCCTACTGCGGCCTTAACAAACATTATGTATTCTTTCTCTATCTGATGAGGCAGACTTTGCTGTCTGGGACTGAGCATTTGTCCCATGAGAAATGATTCCCTTGCAATAAAAAGCTAGCAACTATCTTGTACTTCTCCCCACCTGACCTTGAGCTCTCAGACTGTTTGATGGACAAGAAAACATTCAATCAAGTGCTCTCAGCTAACAACGAAGGCCTTATACCCTATAATAGTAGCTCAATACCTCTAGCTCAGGCCTACTCAAAATAGCAAAGCTTTGCTAATAGCATCTAACATCCGTACAGACATCCGTACAGACACAAGACACAATAATAATCCTGTTTTCGTGTTCTTCACACTAGGCATTTTAAGACTATCAAAAACAAAAGGTGCACATGATTATCCTTTAAAAATTACAATGTGTGTGTGCTGCGCCAGATGAGGAAAGTGTTATTGTGTGTGCTATCCAAGTTCAGTCTCGCTTCCATGTAACTTGCGCATGTCATGAGGTGGACTGTTGGCAGGTGTCACACAAGGTGCTGTGAATTTATATGAGGTGTGATGCATGTGGTAATGTGACACCATGAACTATGTATTTTCTGCAATTGTGTTGTATGGTGCTATGGTGCTATGCAGTGTGGTGCATGTGGTGCTCAGATGTGGGGCAATGTGCTACATGAAAAATTATGTGCTGTATCATCTCTATTAAGTGCAGTGCATGCACATAATGTAATTGTAGAGAAGGAGTCAAGTACCTCTACCAGAAGCTCCGCCCCCACATTGCCTATATGTTGGGAACCGGAAATTATGATCTGCGCAGTACCAGTGAGGATGCCTATATCGCAAAGAATCCTTGAGACAAGGTATCCATTGAGAAAAACTTATATGCATTTACAAAGAAATAATGGTCTGCTGGAGAAAGTCCCGGAAGAAGTATGAAAATGAATGAGAAAGAAGATTGGTGACATCATAGGAAGCAGAAGTGATGCACCCAGAAGAAACACAAATGACGAAAGAATATAGACATTCTATAGGATCTGAAGATGAAGTATCAAAGAAAGGCAACATTTTGGGATCGAAATGAAGATGTTCACGCGAAGAAACACTGAAGAAAATGCAAAGTCATTTTACAATTGTACAGATGCTGTAACGCAAGTAGACTAAGTAATTCTGAGACTGGCTACGTAGTGAATAGATTGCGGCGATAGGCCAATGTATATACATAGGAATGTATAGAATCTGGATGTTCCACAATACATTTTAGCAAACTTAAACCCTCTGAATGAAAATGGCTTGACGTGTGACGCAGTTGGAAAATAGCTAATGGTGTAGGAGAATCCAAGAGAGGCTGGCTGGCCCAGCACCAAGAGTTGGGGCCACCGTGAGCCTGGTTGCCTGTCAAGAAGCTACATGAACGTGAGAAAGAAACAAACTTCTGTTTGAGGTGTAATGGAAAACCACTGAAGGTGCCAAGAGTTCATCATTTAATAGTATGCAATGAAGAGCTTGAAAACGTGGTCTCCAGTTTCATGATATAATATGATATGATATGATATGGCATTGATAACACACATATAAAGAAGTGTTTGAAGGTGTGATGAAGCAAAGGAGGGGGTACAGATGGAAGACAGAGACAACGATCTTACTAGGCCAAGTGACATTGAGATCGCACAAGTGCAGGGGAAGGGGAAAAGTGCGGGGGTAGTGGGAGGGGGCAGTGCAGTACAGGAGAATGACAGTAAAAATAAATAGAATAAATTAAAGCAATAAGTAAAAGTGCGGCCAGCTAGTGGCAAGTGCAAGGGTAAGTGCGCACATCAGGTGTCAAGTGCTGGCAGGGGGCTGTAGGGATACAGAAAACTGTCCAGAAGCGCGGGCGATGCCAGAGAGGCAGTACAGGGGTGTAACTGGTGGGGAAGGGGACCTGGGTCCGAGATCAGAGGGTAGCCAAGTGACCAGTGCAGTTTAAGATTCAGCCAGGAGTTCAGCGGGGGATAGGAGGAGAGAAAGCAGAAGCAAAGAGGAAGGTTTTGAGGTGCATCCAGAACCGGAGATGGTTCTCAAGTTGCAGGGAGGCGGGAGGCTGTTCCAAAGGGAGGCCCCAGCCGAAGAAAGAGATCAACCACCAACTCGTTGCTTAGAGAAGCAACTGATCCTGAGGGAGTTGGATGTGGATGAGCGAAGAGCTCGAGAAGAAAGATATTCAGGAAGAGAGAATTGAAGGTATTGAGGCCCCAAGCCCCAGAATGCATTGTGGACAATGCAAAGGGTTTTGAACCTAATCCTCGCAGCCACTGGGAGCAAGTGGAGAGATTTCAGTCCTGGAGAGATACGATCCCTAGCTTGAGGCCAAGGACAAGTCTCACAGTCCTGTTCTGGATGAGTTGCAGAGGGCAGAGGGTAGAAGCAGGCAGATTTAGAAAGAGGCTGTTTCCAGCATAGACAGAACCAGTGCTCTGGAGACAGTGAGCTTCTGGGGGAAGGAGAAAAAAGGAAAAATACCTCTGAGGAGGTGCAGCTGGTAGTGTGTCTTCTTGGAGACGTCAGAGATGTGAGGAGAGAAGGAGAGTGTGGAGTCCAAGAATACCCGAGGTTTTAGCCTCACAGGTGGGAGCAGGAAGAGGGCCAGAGACTGACAGGAAAGGAGGGAGTATGTGTGCCGATGGAGAGAATCTCAATCTTACTGACATTAAGGCAGTGATCATTGGCGGCACACCACTCCTGGATAGCAGACAGACAGTCAGAGATAAGAGAAGGAGATGAAGTGGTGGAAGGGAGCCTGAAAATGAGTTGAGTTTCATCCGCATAGCAATGTAAATTGGGGCAGAGAGCGGCAATAGAGTGGGCAAGAAGTGCTAGGTATTGGTTGAACAGCCAGGGAGAGAGGTTAGACGCCTGGGGAACACCACAGGTAGACACAGAGATAGAGGAGAGGAAGGACCCAAGTTGGACTTGGGAGGGTCGATCGGAGAGGAAAGAGGTCAGCAAAGCTAGGGCCTGATTGGTGATACCCAGGTTATCACAGAGATGATTGAGCAGAATGGCATGGTTAACCATGTCAAAAGCAGACGAGAGATCAAGTAAGATGAGGACAAAGGTGGTGTTGGAATCAAGTTTGGAGAGCAGATCTTCACGGATGTTCAGGAGAGCAGTTTCCGTGCTTCTGGCAGCTCTGAAGCCAGACTGGTGGTCATGGAGACAACCAACTGATTCAGCGTTTGCCCAAGAAAGGAGTGATGGATATTGTGTGATAGTTAGCCGGGCAGGAAGGGTTGGCTGTGGATTTCTTAAGAAGAGGGCGCACAAGGGAGTGCTTCAGGGGGGAAGGGAACATTCCAGTGGCGAAGGAGTGGTTCCAGAAGTCAGCCAGAACAGAGGCTGAGGTGTTAATGTGCTCCTTGCTGGTTTTTAAGGAACAGGGGTGAACCAGTTTTGACAAGAATTTCATAGATCGGCCTTGTCTAGAAACCTTATCTGGTGAGAACAGGGGAAAGGCAGAGAAGGAGGTAGGAGATGAGCCCGAAGAAGGGCCAGAGGAAGAGCAGGGAGTAGAGAGGTGGGGGGAGAAGAAGAGAGAGAGGACAGGATAACCTGAGTTTTAGAGATGAAATGGGAGGGGACATGAGAGGTAGAGACGCCAGCAGGATTGGCCAGCTCCTTGCACATTTTAAAGAGTTCGGCTGAGTTGTTAGATGCCGCAGAGACGCGACTTGGATGTGGGCTCTCTTCTTGGTGCAGACATAGTGCCGGTATTGTCTTTGGAGCAGGTGGCAGGCCAGTTTGTCAAAGGATGTACATGAAGCACACCCTTTCCTCTCAGTCACCATGCAGCTTTGTATAAGGGTGGCGAGGTCTGAGTCATACCAGTAGTTGCACTTGGCTTTGGGCTTCAAGCAGATCCTCATGACAGGGGCAAGAACATCAAGAGTGTCAGATATAGCAGAGTAGAGCATGGAGAGGGCTGTGTCAGGCTGCGAGTCAGCTAAAGAGGTGCAGGGGGTGAGAAAGTGGCGGCGAAAGCCTCAACTGACACATGCTTCATGGGTCGGATAACCAAGAAGGTAGGTGGCAGTGCTGGAGGTGGCTTGTCCTGAGTGGTGGAGAGAGTTAGCTGGGGGGACATAGACATGGTCAGATGAAAATAGACTATGGGGCGAATTACACCGAAACCAGAAGATAAGACCATACCACACTCCCTTTTATTCTGAGGCACAGTGAGCCTCTACAAGGCCGAGTTCAAAGCCTTAATTGAATGACAAACCACAGGAGTGATGATAGATGTTCGGCTAATTGGGTGGGGAGGCATGACCAGGCCAACCATCCCAGCACCTGGGGTAACCAGCTTGCGTGCTTCTAGCAAGTGGAATATTCCAGAAGGGTACACACATGCCAACCAATTATAGAGGGCCACGTATGAGAGCGCCCTATAGTTTGTGTAATAAATAAGGTGTTGAGTATTAGTATGACATGGAAGATGACTTGAACTTGGGATGGGCTTAGTTGTCCACCTGATCTTAGAGACCCAATCAAAACCCCTGTCAGTATGGAACTTGTACCTAGATGTTCCCTGTAAGCCTATCACATTCCCTATTAGGTTTACTTATTTTGACACGTAGGATGACGTCAGTAGTGATGAATTCTGAGTATAAGAACGCTGTTTTTCATATGATCGCTGAGAAAAAGCGAGCGAACATTCATTGATGTCCATTGTAACTCCCTGTGTTAGATCATTGTTAATAAAACATTACAGTGTTTTGCCAACTTCCTGAGCTCGGTTTGATTATTGATATTTGAATAAATTCTGCATCCCAATCCATCTCTAAGTATTGCTACCTCGTCTTAAAGGACCCCAGGTCTCGGGGTTCACAATGTAATGTGCCACAATGCTGGCAAAAAGCACAAATTATAATGCAACCACTGCCTATGTTATGTGAAAAACAAAAATGTACTACAGTGTGCTATATTGTGTCACATCTTGACTGTTTACCTAAACTTATGAGTTCTGCTACTGTTCTTCTGGCACATGGTCATTATGTCACTGCCGAGGTCCTAATGCTATGTTAGATACTCTTTCTCAGGTGGTACTTGGACTCACGTGGTGGGTGATGCACCTGTATATGAAAAGTCCCCCTTTTGTTATGTCAGTAACAAACAACTCCTCCTCTGTCCCTCTTTTCTCATCCCTCTTCTTCACCCACATCTTGCAAAGACCCTCCAAGCTGTAGCCCTCCTCCACACATTCCTCCAGGGACCCAGGGAGGATAATACAGTCCTCTTCACCAATGCAACTAACCTAGTCGGTTTCATAATTGTATATATCTGGTGGTTCTGTAAATTGCACATCTGAGCTGTTAACCATTTTTCTCACCTCTATTAACACTGTTTATCTAACTCCACTGTCTTTCTTCTTTCTTATTCCCTTTCCCAACTCCTTTACTCCCATAATAAACATCCTTCCTCTCCTTCTTCAACATCTACCCCTACTCTCTTCCTCCAACTTGCACACTACAATCCAATGCTACTTGTGTAGTGCAAAGAATGATGAGCACCCCATTACAAGGATGGGGACCAACACCTTCAGGGCCTGAGTCAACCACATGGTCAGTCATGAAAAAATGGCATCATACCAATCTTTCTTGATGACCCTGCTAGATTCTTCCATCTTCATGTGTAACTTGTGTAAAGCTTTTTTTTTATTTGTGTTTTAACCAAATTTGGTTTTTCACAATAACATTTCACAGAATTAAAAAAGAAACAAAATTATAAAAAATAAAAAAAATAAACAATTGAATCATTTCTTTTTTTAGCACCTCTTACAGTGTTTCGATAATATGAACTCAGTCTGTTGGAGCACTCTAATGACATTTATCGTTAAAATAGTTTCATGTCCAGCAATTAATCTATTCCAAAACATCTGCAATGACAGACCTCTATGATAGTCAATAGTAGGGATAAATCTCCCTAAGTAGGTCTCTCTAGTAGTCGAAGTTCCCTGAAAATGTCTAAGTAGATGTTCAAGAGTCTGATATTTCGGATCTTTACATTCTGGGCAGAGAGGTTTACTTCTGTCTTCCCGGCCTCTCCTTGCTAAGACTGAGCCTGTATGAACCAAATTGAGCCAGAGCCTGAGGAAATTCTGCCTTATCTTGGGATCTGGAAATGTTATTAAGTATCTTAGCAAGTAACCCAATTTTTTATCAGTAAAAGAAAAAGAGGCTGTGACCGCCGAGGATCTCATTTGATCAATTGTCCTGATCCAGTCGAGTGTATCTATTGCCTTCTTTGTCTTCAATGGGTTTGATATTAATGTCTCTTCATTGCTATCACAATTGGTGAGGTTCTCTTGTGCCAGATCTTATAATTCTCGCAATACAGATGAATGGTCTTGTGTAAAATGTATTCTGAGGTCTTCATATAATGAATTCCATAATGGATCAATTATCAGTCTGTATAGCGAGAGTAATTTCCAGTCGATTTGGGATTTAAAGATTTTAATCCCAACTCAAACCTTAGGAACGCGATTGGCAGACTGTTTGGGAGATTTAGAACCTTTTTCCAAATCTGTCCCTCGATTTAATTCCACTCGATAGTCCATGCTAGTGTTTTGGCCTCTATTCCATAAAGAAGGGTTGGGATAATCTTTGCTTTGTAAAACCTCAGTGCTGGTAAAAATGAGAATTTACAAAATTGGCCAACGATTCTTTGTAGTTGTGCTGTGAGGTGATTAGTCTTAATTGTGAGTTCTGACAGAGTTTGACTTATTCTGGGTTTAGCATACAAGGTATAGCCTAAGAATAAAATGTCCTCTACCACTCGTATTATTTGACCACCAATCGTCCATAATAAGCTACCATCGCCGATCATCCCTTTCCTCCAAAGACTACTATTTTTGATTTTTCTGGATTCACTATCAGGTCGTTTTGCTTCATGTAGGTTTCCAGAGCATTCAACAGCCTTTGGAAGCCCACAGGTGTTCTATCGATGAGGACGATGTTGTCCACGTACATGAGCCATTTAATTGCTTCAGAGCCAATTTTAACACTTCCCAATGCTGCAGAATTGACCTCCTGACCAAAACCTGAGAGATAGAAATGAAAAAGGAATGGGGCGACCATACAGCCCTGCCTCACTCCTCTTTCTACAGATATATCTTCAGAGAGGAAGCCTTCGAAGTTTAATCTACTGCAGTATTGTTTTCATGGAGGGCTGCTAGAATATTAAGTAATGGTTTTGGAGAGCCCCTATTACTGAGCTTGTGCCAAAGTCGCTCTCGATGAACTAAATCGAAGGTACATGACAAATCAATGAAGGCTGCAAATATCCTCAGTGGTTTCTTCCTTTCATGGGCGTTACAAAGGGTTGCCAATATAATGCCATTCATGCCTGTTGAATGTCCCCTTCCGAAACTGGTCTGTTTCGGGACAATATAGTTGGATCAGGCCCATTTCTCCAGTTCTTTCAATGACAGGCCAGCGAAGATCTTGCTTTCTACGTCCAACAAAGTAATAGGCCTGTAGTTTTTTGGATCCCTTCGGTCTCCCTTTTTGTAAATAGGTATGATTAAAGCTGCCTTCCATGATTGTGGAATTAATCTTTTCTTCAAGATTCCACGGAAGAGGTAAAACAGAATTCTTGCCCAAATCTCTGGATTTCCCTTTAGCACCTGGTAAGTGAACCCACTTGGCCCTGCAGCTCTTGAAGATGAAGTTGTATTAATTAGCTCAATAATGGCCTCTTCTGTTATTTCTAGCGAGCAAGGAATATTAGAGATGTAAAACGTTTGACGCCCTTTAGGTTTCAGCTATTTTTTGGAGAAATAGTTAATCCAAACAGACTCTGGCACACAGTTTGTTTGGATGATATTTTGATCTTTATCTTGGGAATCAAGCAATGTCCAGAAATTACGTGAATTATTATCGGATAAAGTTCTAAGCATTAATTCCCCGTCATTTTGTGAGCGGGTGACTGTATAGTACTTAGACCAATTTTTATATTTGTTTTTAATGATCTTGACTTTTATCGAAAGGAGCATCTTGTCCATTGTTTCATTCTTTCCCTTTAGCACCTGGTAAGTGAGCCCACTTGGCCCTGCAGCTCTTGAAGATGAAGATGTATTAATTAGCTCAAGAATGGCCTCGTCTGTTATTTCTAGCGACAAAGGAATATTAGAGATGTTAAACCTTGGACCATCTTTAGGTTTCAGGTATTTTTCGGAGAAATAGTTAATCCAAACAGACTCTGGCACACAGTTTGTTTGGATGATATTTTGATGTTTATCCTGGGAATTAATCAATGTCCAGAAATTACATTAATTATTATCGGATAAAGTTCTAAGCATTAATTCACTGTCTTTTTCTGAGCGAGTGACTCTATAGTACTTAGACCAATTTCTATATTTGTTTTTAATGATCTTTACTTTTATCGAAAGGAGGATCTTGCCCATTGTTTCTTTCTTTGCAGTATTCACAAGGTGGAGCATTTCCTGTTTTTTTGCCCATGTTATTTCATCAAATGCATGATTATGAATTATGTTTTTATTCAGCGTTCTGGCCTGAGGACATTCTATTGTCCAAAAAAAATCATGAAAGATTTGTGGCTGACAATTTGTTCCTAAACCTTCTGTGCCTGGAACGCTTTGGATCTGATCGAGAGCTTTATTTAGCCACAGACCGTCCTTTCTATATTTTACTAAACGGTTTTTCTGAGTATTTACTGATAATGTATCTTGCCATAGTTTAACTTCTTATGATGGTTCCAACTGAAGGAAGCTTCTAGCCCCCTATGATCACTAGAGGATAAGAAAATATAATCCAATGTGGATTTAGTTTCCCCTCGTGTCCATGTATATGCTGGTGGTACGTCCCCTTCTATGGATCCATTGGAGATCTTTAAGTCCCATTCCTGAAAGAAGGAACGCTACCTCCTCCCATTAGCACTTACTATTCTCATTTTAGATGGTTGACCCCCTGAGTTATATGGGACACATTGAGAATTCAAGTCGCCTGCATCCAGAATATGTGCAGTAGGTTGTTTTCATGTGAGTGAGCACTTCTCTGAGGGAGTCCTGGAAAGCAGAGCATTCTAGGCTCGAGGGGTTCCAGTACAAGTTCAAGGCAATTAGGTGTTTCATCCCTTCTATAGATAGTACCTCTATTTTGACGACTAAAATTCCCTCCCGGTGACATGGTATCTGTGTCACTTGTTTGAAGAATTCGGATTTACATGCCGTTAATAATTCCTCCTTGGGTCTTCCTTTCCCAATGGAAGTGGCTGATTGTGTTACCATTGTGAAACCCTCTAGGTCTGGTGAATGTATTAACCATGTCTCTTGAAGAGAATTAGAATGTTTTTACCAAATATGTCAGATGTTATCTTTAGATTTCTAAAGGTACTGGATCCCCTCGTATTCCAACTCGTCAGCTTTATCTGTTCCCTACTAAAGCTAAATCTGCCCTGCACCCAATTTCTGGCATCCTTGTGTTATCATTTCTGGCAGTATCGGCCATAGGGCAGATTGGTCTCCACTCTTTTCATGAACATTGGGTTTATTTCTCCTTGGTTGTTCCTATCTTCCTAGTACTATCTCCCATTTAGGGTTGCCAACGTTATCCCTTTCCTCATTGGACATTGGAAGTGATTCATGGACTAACAAACTATGCTTTAGAAAGAGTACAGATGCGGATAAAACTGCTTTAGCCCCTTCTCTAGATGTTAGACCCACTTCAACTAAATGGGCTATGCTTGGATTGGAATATTTGATATATTCTATATCCGTGGAGGAGAAAAGAGAGAGATCTGGGATCTTTTTGATGATTTACAAAATGTCTCTTCTGTTCAAAAATCTGGGATTTAATTTATGTTTTTGACAGGTGAACCACACTCTTGGAATAGCAAAAGGAGCTGAGTCTTCCTACAGAGGTGTTCGATCTTTAGGTTCTATGAGGACAGCAGGTACTTGATCGTCTCTTGTCCTCTCCATATTTTGTCCATCATGATCATTTAATGTTGGTGCAATTGTCATTGCTGGTCTTAATTCAGGCTGAGCCAAGTCTGGTCTGCCTTGAATTCCATCTATAGGTCGAATTCCGAATGCTGGATTCTGAGTCTTTTTTATTTCCTTACAGAATATTGGAGCTATTTTTAAGGTGGGGCCTTGTTGAGTCGATGTTATTTTTGGTGGTTCCGAACTGGGAAGGAAGATTGGTGCCCATTTCAGCTGCTTCCCACCATTGGCTGGCATGCTCACTTCTTTAAGGGATGGAATTGGACCCTCTTGAATTCTTCCTTGTATCAAATCAGTCTGTACACCTATAGTGATTTTAGTCACTGTTGTGTCATCATGAACTTGCATCAACCTTTCATTGTGACGCCTTCCTTTACGATGTGACAGCTCTGAAGGATTCCTTCGATTTCCTTTAGTTGTTAATCCCTCATTTATTGTCTCCTTCCTGGAGTCTTGTTTTTCCACAGTTATTTAAGGCATTGATGAACTTGTTTGTCCCAGAGTTCCCTAGTTTTTTTGACTTCTTGTTTTTGGAATTATTTTCCTCTATGTTAGGTAACTCTGGCATTTGATTCTTCCTCCTCTGCATTTTTTCTCCTGATTCTTCTTCTACGCTTATAAGATTGCTGTGAGCCTTCCTTCCATTCGTCCGCCGCCGCTTTATCACTCGATTCCTGTCGAAGATGTTGTTCCTCTATTGGAAGTGATGAATCTGCAGGAATAGCATCGGTCATGACGGCTAATCGGCAGAATTCATCTAAGACGGTTTGGGAGAGAGAGGAGTGTCCTCGAGTGTAGAAGGATACAAAATTATCTCAGGAGAAATCTCAATTTCTTGAGTCTTTGGTGTGGGTGTCCCCTTAGCTTGGATGTAATTTGAAAGTAAATGTTTAGTTTCTTTTCCATCCATGCTCAGTTGTCTTTTGTAAGACAATGTTTCTGTAATGGCTTGCAGAGTAGGGGGTGACTGTGGTATTGATAGAGTTTCTCAAGACCACAATTGAAAAGTCAAACTGGTCTATATCTTTAGACATTTCCAGTAATATTCCCGTGTGTGTTTGCACGTCTCCTTTGATGTTTTTGAAGACCTTGACAAGGGAATTCAGGACAAAATTCACACCTACTAGTCAGCCAGAACAGAGGCTGAGGTGTTAATGTGCTCCTTGCTGGTTTTTAAGGAACAGGGGTGAACCAGTTTTGACAAGAATTTCATAGATCGGCCTTGTCTAGAAACCTTATCTGGTGAGAACAGGGGAAAGGCAGAGAAGGAGGTAGGAGATGAGCCCGAAGAAGGGCCAGAGGAAGAGCAAGGAGTAGAGAGGTGGGGGGAGAAGAAGAGAGAGAGGACAGGATAACCTGAGTTTTAGAGATGAAATGGGAGGGGACATGAGAGGTAGAGACGCCAGCAGGATTGGCCAGCTCCTTGCACATTTTAAAGAGTTTGGCTGAGTTGTTAGATGCCGCAGGGACGCGACTTGGATGTGGGCTCTCTTCTTGGTGCAGACATAGTGCCGGTATTGTCTTTGGAGCAGGTGGCAGGCCAGTTTGTCAAAGGATGTACATGAAGCACACCCTTTCCTCTCAGTCACCATGCAGCTTTGTATAAGGGTGGCGAGGTCTGAGTCATACCAGTAGTTGCACTTGGCTTTGGGCTTCAAGCAGATCCTCATGACAGGGGCAAGAACATCAAGAGTGTCAGATATAGCAGAGTAGAGCATGGAGAGGGCTGTGTCAGGCTGCGAGTCAGCTAAAGAGGTGCAGGGGGTGAGAAAGTGGCGGCGAAAGCCTCAACTGACACATGCTTCATGGGTCGGATAACCAAGAAGGTAGGTGGCAGTGCTGGAGGTGGCTTGTCCTGAGTGGTCGAGAGAGTTAGCTGGGGGGACATAGACATGGTCAGATGAAAATAGACTATGGGGCGAATTACACCGAAACCAGAAGATAAAACCATACCACACTCCCTTTTATTCTGAGGCACAGTGAGCCTCTACAAGGCCGAGTTCAAAGCCTTAATTGAATGACAAACCACAGGAGTGATGATAGATGTTCGGCTAATTGGGTGGGGAGGCATGACCAGGCCAACCATCCCAGCACCTGGGGTAACCAGCTTGCGTGCTTCTAGCAAGTGGAATATTCCAGAAGGGTACACACATGCCAACCAATTATAGAGGGCCACGTATGAGAGAGCCCTATAGTTTGTGTAATAAATAAGGTGTTGAGTATTAGTATGACATGGAAGATGACTTGAACTTGGGATGGGCTTAGTTGTCCACCTGATCTTAGAGACCCAATCAAAACCCCTGTCAGTATGGAACTTGTACCTAGATGTTCCCTGTAAGCCTATCACATTCCCTATTAGGTTTACTTATTTTGACACGTAGGATGACGTCAGTAGTGATGAATTCTGAGTATAGGAACGCTGTTTTTCATATGATCGCTGAGAAAAAGCGAGCGAACATTCATTGATGTCCATTGTAACTCCCTGTGTTAGATCATTGTTAATAAAACATTACAGTGTTTTGCCAACTTCCTGAGCTCGGTTTGATTATTGATATTTGAATAAATTCTGCATCCCAATCCATCTCTAAGTATTGCTACCTCGTCTTAAAGGACCCCAGGTCTCGGGGTTCACAATGTAATGTGCCACAATGCTGGCAAAAAGCACAAATTATAATGCAACCACTGCCTATGTTATGTGAAAAACAAAAATGTACTACAGTGTGCTATATTGTGTCACATCTTGACTGTTTACCTAAACTTATGAGTTCTGCTACTGTTCTTCTGGCACATGGTCATTATGTCACTGCCGAGGTCCTAATGCTATGTTAGATACTCTTTCTCAGGTGGTACTTGGACTCACGTGGTGGGTGATGCACCTGTATATGAAAAGTCCCCCTTTTGTTATGTCAGTAACAAACAACTCCTCCTCTGTCCCTCTTTTCTCATCCCTCTTCTTCACCCACATCTTGCAAAGACCCTCCAAGCTGTAGCCCTCCTCCACACATTCCTCCAGGGACCCAGGGAGGATAATACAGTCCTCTTCACCAATGCAACTAACCTAGTCGGTTTCATAATTGTATATATCTGGTGGTTCTGTAAATTGCACATCTGAGCTGTTAACCATTTTTCTCACCTCTATTAACACTGTTTATCTAACTCCACTGTCTTTCTTCTTTCTTATTCCCTTTCCCAACTCCTTTACTCCCATAATAAACATCCTTCCTCTCCTTCTTCAACATCTACCCCTACTCTCTTCCTCCAACTTGCACACTACAATCCAATGCTACTTGTGTAGTGCAAAGAATGATGAGCACCCCATTACAAGGATGGGGACCAACACCTTCAGGGCCTGAGTCAACCACATGGTCAGTCATGAAAAAATGGCATCATACCAATCTTTCTTGATGACCCTGCTAGATTCTTCCATCTTCATGTGTAACTTGTGTAAAGCTTTTTTTTTATTTGTGTTTTAACCAAATTTGGTTTTTCACAATAACATTTCACAGAATTAAAAAAGAAATAAAATTATAAAAAATAAAAAAAATAAACAATTGAATCATTTCTTTTTTTAGCACCTCTTACAGTGTTTCGATAATATGAACTCAGTCTGTTGGAGCACTCTAATGACATTTATCGTTAAAATAGTTTCATGTCCAGCAATTAATCTATTCCAAAACATCTGCAATGACAGACCTCTATGATAGTCAATAGTAGGGATAAATCTCCCTAAGTAGGTCTCTCTAGTAGTCGAAGTTCCCTGAAAATGTCTAAGTAGATGTTCAAGAGTCTGATATTTCGGATCTTTACATTCTGGGCAGAGAGGTTTACTTCTGTCTTCCCGGCCTCTCCTTGCTAAGACTGAGCCTGTATGAACCAAATTGAGCCAGAGCCTGAGGAAATTCTGCCTTATCTTGGGATCTGGAAATGTTATTAAGTATCTTAGCAAGTAACCCAATTTTTTATCAGTAAAAGAAAAAGAGGCTGTGACCGCCGAGGATCTCATTTGATCAATTGTCCTGATCCAGTCGAGTGTATCTATTGCCTTCTTTGTCTTCAATGGGTTTGATATTAATGTCTCTTCATTGCTATCACAATTGGTGAGGTTCTCTTGTGCCAGATCTTATAATTCTCGCAATACAGATGAATGGTCTTGTGTAAAATGTATTCTGAGGTCTTCATATAATGAATTCCATAATGGATCAATTATCAGTCTGTATAGCGAGAGTAATTTCCAGTCGATTTGGGATTTAAAGATTTTAATCCCAACTCAAACCTTAGGAACGCGATTGGCAGACTGTTTGGGAGATTTAGAACCTTTTTCCAAATCTGTCCCTCGATTTAATTCCACTCGATAGTCCATGCTAGTGTTTTGGCCTCTATTCCATAAAGAAGGGTTGGGATAATCTTTGCTTTGTAAAACCTCAGTGCTGGTAAAAATGAGAATTTACAAAATTGGCCAACGATTCTTTGTAGTTGTGCTGTGAGGTGATTAGTCTTAATTGTGAGTTCTGACAGAGTTTGACTTATTCTGGGTTTAGCATACAAGGTATAGCCTAAGAATAAAATGTCCTCTACCACTCGTATTATTTGACCACCAATCGTCCATAATAAGCTACCATCGCCGATCATCCCTTTCCTCCAAAGACTACTATTTTTGATTTTTCTGGATTCACTATCAGGTCGTTTTGCTTCATGTAGGTTTCCAGAGCATTCAACAGCCTTTGGAAGCCCACAGGTGTTCTATCGATGAGGACGATGTTGTCCACGTACATGAGCCATTTAATTGCTTCAGAGCCAATTTTAACACTTCCCAATGCTGCAGAATTGACCTCCTGACCAAAACCTGAGAGATAGAAATGAAAAAGGAATGGGGCGACCATACAGCCCTGCCTCACTCCTCTTTCTACAGATATATCTTCAGAGAGGAAGCCTTCGAAGTTTAATCTACTGCAGTATTGTTTTCATGGAGGGCTGCTAGAATATTAAGTAATGGTTTTGGAGAGCCCCTATTACTGAGCTTGTGCCAAAGTCGCTCTCGATGAACTAAATCGAAGGTACATGACAAATCAATGAAGGCTGCAAATATCCTCAGTGGTTTCTTCCTTTCATGGGCGTTACAAAGGGTTGCCAATATAATGCCATTCATGCCTGTTGAATGTCCCCTTCCGAAACTGGTCTGTTTCGGGACAATATAGTTGGATCAGGCCCATTTCTCCAGTTCTTTCAATGACAGGCCAGCGAAGATCTTGCTTTCTACGTCCAACAAAGTAATAGGCCTGTAGTTTTTTGGATCCCTTCGGTCTCCCTTTTTGTAAATAGGTATGATTAAAGCTGCCTTCCATGATTGTGGAATTAATCTTTTCTTCAAGATTCCACGGAAGAGGTAAAACAGAATTCTTGCCCAAATCTCTGGATTTCCCTTTAGCACCTGGTAAGTGAACCCACTTGGCCCTGCAGCTCTTGAAGATGAAGTTGTATTAATTAGCTCAATAATGGCCTCTTCTGTTATTTCTAGCGAGCAAGGAATATTAGAGATGTAAAACGTTTGACGCCCTTTAGGTTTCAGCTATTTTTTGGAGAAATAGTTAATCCAAACAGACTCTGGCACACAGTTTGTTTGGATGATATTTTGATCTTTATCTTGGGAATTAAGCAATGTCCAGAAATTACGTGAATTATTATCGGATAAAGTTTTAAGCATTAATTCCCCGTCATTTTGTGAGCGGGTGACTGTATAGTACTTAGACCAATTTTTATATTTGTTTTTAATGATCTTGACTTTTATCGAAAGGAGCATCTTGTCCATTGTTTCGTTCTTTCCCTTTAGCACCTGGTAAGTGAGCCCACTTGGCCCTGCAGCTCTTGAAGATGAAGATGTATTAATTAGCTCAAGAATGGCCTCGTCTGTTATTTCTAGCGACAAAGGAATATTAGAGATGTTAAACCTTGGACCATCTTTAGGTTTCAGGTATTTTTCGGAGAAATAGTTAATCCAAACAGACTCTGGCACACAGTTTGTTTGGATGATATTTTGATGTTTATCTTGGGAATTAATCAATGTCCAGAAATTACATTAATTATTATCGGATAAAGTTCTAAGCATTAATTCACTGTCTTTTTGTGAGCGAGTGACTCTATAGTACTTAGACCAATTTCTATATTTGTTTTTAATGATCTTTACTTTTATCGAAAGGAGGATCTTGCCCATTGTTTCTTTCTTTGCAGTATTCACAAGGTGGAGCATTTCCTGTTTTTTTGCCCATGTTATTTCATCAAATGCATGATTATGAATTATGTTTTTATTCAGCGTTCTGGCCTGAGGACATTCTATTGTCCAAAAAAAATCATGAAAGATTTGTGGCTGACAATTTGTTCCTAAACCTTCTGTGCCTGGAACGCTTTGGATCTGATCGAGAGCTTTATTTAGCCACAGACCGTCCTTTCTATATTTTACTAAACGGTTTTTCTGAGTATTTACTGATAATGTATCTTGCCATAGTTTAACTTCTTATGATGGTTCCAACTGAAGGAAGCTTCTAGCCCCCTATGATCACTAGAGGATAAGAAAATATAATCCAATGTGGATTTAGTTTCCCCTCGTGTCCATGTATATGCTGGTGGTACGTCCCCTTCTATGGATCCATTGGAGATCTTTAAGTCCCATTCCTGAAAGAAGGAACGCTACCTCCTCCCATTAGCGCTTACTATTCTCATTTTAGATGGTTGACCCCCTGAGTTATATGGGACACATTGAGAATTCAAGTCGCCTGCATCCAGAATATGTGCAGTAGGTTGTTTTCATGTGAGTGAGCACTTCTCTGAGGGAGTCCTGGAAAGCAGAGCATTCTAGGCTCGAGGGGTTCCAGTACAAGTTCAAGGCAATTAGGTGTTTCATCCCTTCTATAGATAGTACCTCTATTTTGACGACTAAAATTCCCTCCCGGTGACATGGTATCTGTGTCACTTGTTTGAAGAATTCGGATTTACATGCCGTTAATAATTCCTCCTTGGGTCTTCCTTTCCCAATGGAAGTGGCTGATTGTGTTACCATTGTGAAACCCTCTAGGTCTGGTGAATGTATTAACCATGTCTCTTGAAGAGAATTAGAATGTTTTTACCAAATATGTCAGATGTTATCTTTATATTTCTAAAGGTACTGGATCCCCTCGTATTCCAACTCGTCAGCTTTATCTGTTCCCTACTAAAGCTAAATCTGCCCTGCACCCAATTTCTGGCATCCTTGTGTTATCATTTCTGGCAGTATCGGCCATAGGGCAGATTGGTCTCCACTCTTTTCATGAACATTGGGTTTATTTCTCCTTGGTTGTTCCTACCTTCCTAGTACTATCTCGCATTTAGGGTTGCCAACGTTATCCCTTTCCTCATTGGACATTGGAAGTGATTCATGGACTAACAAACTATGCTTTAGAAAGAGTACAGATGCGGATAAAACTGCTTTAGCCCCTTCTCTAGATGTTAGACCCACTTCAACTAAATGGGCTATGCTTGGATTGGAATATTTGATATATTCTATATCCGTGGAGGAGAAAAGAGAGAGATCTGGGATCTTTTTGATGATTTACAAAATGTCTCTTCTGTTCAAAAATCTGGGATTTAATTTATGTTTTTGACAGGTGAACCACACTCTTGGAATAGCAAAAGGAGCTGAGTCTTCCTACAGAGGTGTTCGATCTTTAGGTTCTATGAGGACAGCAGGTACTTGATCGTCTCTTGTCCTCTCCATATTTTGTCCATCATGATCATTTAATGTTGGTGCAATTGTCATTGCTGGTCTTAATTCAGGCTGAGCCAAGTCTGGTCTGCCTTGAATTCCATCTATAGGTCGAATTCCGAATGCTGGATTCTGAGTCTTTTTTATTTCCTTACAGAATATTGGAGCTATTTTTAAGGTGGGGCCTTGTTGAGTCGATGTTATTTTTGGTGGTTCCGAACTGGGAAGGAAGATTGGTGCCCATTTCAGCTGCTTCCCACCATTGGCTGGCATGCTCACTTCTTTAAGGGATGGAATTGGACCCTCTTGAATTCTTCCTTGTATCAAATCAGTCTGTACACCTATAGTGATTTTAGTCACTGTTGTGTCATCATGAACTTGCATCGACCTTTCATTGTGACGCCTTCCTTTACGATGTGACAGCTCTGAAGGATTCCTTCGATTTCCTTTAGTTGTTAATCCCTCATTTATTGTCTCCTTCCTGGCGTCTTGTTTTTCCACAGTTATTTAAGGCATTGATGAACTTGTTTGTCCCAGAGTTCCCTAGTTTTTTTGACTTCTTGTTTTTGGAATTATTTTCCTCTATGTTAGGTAACTCTGGCATTTGATTCTTCCTCCTCTGCATTTTTTCTCCTGATTCTTCTTCTACGCTTATAAGATTGCTGTGAGCCTTCCTTCCATTCGTCCGCCGCCGCTTTATCACTCGATTCCTGTCGAAGATGTTGTTCCTCTATTGGAAGTGATGAATCTGCAGGAATAGCATCGGTCATGACGGCTAATCGGCAGAATTCATCTAAGACGGTTTGGGAGAGAGAGGAGTGTCCTCGAGTGTAGAAGGATACAAAATTATCTCAGGAGAAATCTCAATTTCTTGAGTCTTTGGTGTGGGTGTCCCCTTAGCTTGGATGTAATTTGAAAGTAAATGTTTAGTTTCTTTTCCATCCATGCTCAGTTGTCTTTTGTAAGCCAATGTTTCTGTAATGGCTTGCAGAGTAGGGGGTGACTGTGGTATTGATAGAGTTTCTCAAGACCACAATTGAAAAGTCAAACTGGTCTATATCTTTAGACATTTCCAGTAATATTCCCGTGTGTGTTTGCACGTCTCCTTTGATGTTTTTGAAGACCTTGACAAGGGAATTCAGGACAAAATTCACACCTACTAATGTGGTCTCACTTGCACAGAGATCTTGACTATCAGTCTCTAATGAAGAAAGGGGAATTCCTTTATTTAATTTTTGTCCTGGTGCCGTTGGTGCAAATTAGTCTCTCCTTGCTTCTTCTGTTGAATTTAGCAATGTCAATGGTATATGAGCGCTATTCAAGGGAATAGGGGATGGCGAAAACCCCTGCGGAAAGTCTAGACCAGAAACTATCTGTCCAGTTCCTCTATTTTCGTTCACGTTTCTCAATCTTGCTGCCAGGCTTAACTATAGATTTGTTGAAAAATTGGTCAGACTTCTATGTTTCTGTCTAGTGAAATAATGATGTATTGTTCCCTTCATATTTGTTGCTGTGAGAGTGAAATCTTTTACACCTCCTAGCTAAGAGTCTGTGTTTGACATTTCTTCACCTGTACCTGCTCCAAAAGTTTGATTAGTGTCGGGATTATGTACTTGTGCGTAGGCTAGGATCTCTTGTCCTGCTGGAGCGCTTTGTTGAAGTTGTAGATGTTGTTGATCGTCTAATGGTATAGATGTAGAAATAAAAGAGCCCTCCCATCCTTGGTCCCCTAGCTCATCTGTCACTTGACCGCTTCTCAAATTGTATCTTGTTGAAATTTTTGTGTATGAGGGCGTGACAGAAAGCCATAAGTATTTATGGGCTTGTATGTTTTTCACTTGTTACTTTGGTCTCGTAGATCGTTCAATGGGGTTTAATAGTCCCGTAATGTATTGCTCGTTTAGCGCAAGAATTTTTCAATCATACAAATCTAGTACGGGTCTATTGAAAGGGCAACTCTCTATGCCCTCCGCCTTGCATTATCAGAAACGAAGGGACGCCGTCTACGGTCTTCTGGTCACAGCCACCTGAGGATGGTCTCCGACGACACCACAATCTCTCACCTGCTCGCCGGCACCCGCCTACACCAGGAGTCCAAAAGTACGTATCAATGAGCAGGTTTGTTAAGGGTGGGCACTGCTAAGTATAGAGAAGCAGAATTATTAATACAATTTTGAGGATTTAAGTGGAGGAAATTTGAGCCGGATCAAAGGGTATAATCCCAACAGTCTCCCGCTCATGCTCCCGTTTGCAGTGCAAGTCTTGTATGTGCTGGGGACAAGCAATATTTAAGTGCAAGGGAACAAAATTAATAGTTCGGCTTTAACTTTCATGTGAGGAGCAACTTTATATCTAACAAGCAATCTCAACAATCTCTTGCTCGTACCGCTGGTTGGAAAGAGTTGCTCAGTTTACCGGACAGCTACTTGTGGTGACCCGTCGTGTTTTTTTCACATCAATTGGTCTTCATTTGTGGACCACGGTCGGGAGCACTTCAATCCTGGCCCTCCGTTGATTTCAAAGTTACACTCGGGTAAGCAGCTATTCGTCAATCGAAGGGGGTTTATATACTGGTGGCTAGATGAGAGTATCCATTATTTTTCCTTTTCTTTCCCCCACGCAGCCACGGAGCCCGCAGAGCCCAAAGACCAAAAGACTGCTGCCTGACTCAGCAGCCGCTCTGCAGCGTGTCTGAGCTTTTAATGATGAATGGCAAAGAAAGAGGACAGGGTGCCTCTCGAAATCCACTGTTCTCTGCTGCTGGAAGTGCTGCAAATGGGTCAGTGCAAAAGACTCTGCTGCCTGACTCTGCGGCCGCTGCGCAGCGTTTCTGAGCTTTTAATGATGAATGGCAAAGAAAGAGGACTGGACGCCTCCCGAAATCCACTGTTCTCTGCTGCTGGAAGTACTGCAAATGGGCCAGTGCAAAAGACTCTGCTGCCTGACTCTGCAGCTGCTCTGTGGCGTTTCTGAGCTTTTAATGATGAATGGCAAGGAAATGGGACTGGATGCCTCTTGAAATCCACTGTTCTCTGCTGCTGGAAGTGCTTCAAAAGGGTCAGTGCAAAAGACTCTGCTGCCTGACTCTGCTGCGTTTCTGAGCTTTTAATGATGAATAGCAAAGAAAGAGGACTGGATGGCTCTTGAAATCCACTGTTCTCTGCTGCTGGAAGTGCTGAAATGGGTCAGTGCAAAAGACTCTGCTGCCTGACTGTGCAGCGTTTCTGAGCTTTTAATGATGAATGGCAAGGAAAGAGGGCTGGATGCCTCTTGAAATCCACTGTTCTCTGCTGCTGGAAGTGCTGCAAATAGTTCAGTGCAAAAGACTGCTGCATGTCTCTGCAGCGTTTCTGAGCTTGTAATGATGAATGGCAAAGAAAGAGGACATGATGCCTCTCAAAATCCACTGTTCTCTGCTGCTGGAAGTGCTGCAAATGGATCAGTGCAAAAGACTCTGCTGCCTGACTTTGCAGCCGCTCCGCAGAGTTTGGGAGCTTTTAATGATGAATGGCAAAGAAAGAGGACTGTATCCCTCTCGAAATCCACTGTTCTCTGCTGCTGGAAGTGCTGTAAATGGGTCAGTGCAAAAGACTCTGCTGCCTGACTCCACTGCCGCTCTGCTGCATTTCTGAGCTTTTAATGATGAATGGCAAAGAAAGAGGACTGGATGCCTCTCGAAATCCACTGTTCTCTGCTGCTGGAAGTGCTGCAAATGGGTCAGTGCAAAAGACTGCTGCCTGACTCTGCAACCTCTCTGCAGCGTTTCTGAGCTTTTAATGATGAATGGCAAAGAAAGAGGGCTGGATGCCTCTCGAAATCCACTGTTCGCTGCTGCTGGAAGTGCTGCAAATGGGTCAATGCAAACAATTCTGCTGCCTGACTCTGCGGCCGCTCCACAGCGTTTCTGAGCTTTTAATGATGAATGGCAAAGAAAGAGGACTGGATGCCTCTCACAATCCACTGTCCTCTGCTGCTGGAAGTGCTGCAAATGGGTCAGTGCAAAAGACTCTCTGCCTTTGTCGGCGCCCGCTCCGCTGCATTTCTGAGCTTGTAATGATGAATGGCAAAGAAAGAGGACTGGATGCCTCTCGAAATCCACTGTTCTCTGCTGCTGGAAGAGCTGCAAGTGGGTCAGTGCAAAAGGCTCTGCTGCCTGACTCCACGGCCACTCTGGAGCGTTTCAGAGCGTTTAATGATGAATGTCAAAGAAAGAGGACTGGATGCCTCTCGAAATGCACTGTTCTACTTGAAGTGCTGCAAATGGGTCAATGCAAAAGACTCTGCTACCTGACTCTGCGACTTGTGTAAAGCTTTTATGGCTGCTGTTAAATTACCATTTTGTTCATTGTTAGCTGGTTAGGGGGCAGCAGCTTGCCTCAATCTTTCCACAAACCCTGCTTCCATAGCTGTCAACAGGTCTAAGACGTATATGTTTTTCAGGATTATCAATCTCACTGCCCTAGGCACCTCTTGTATCAAATTTAAACCCCTCGCTGTTGCATTGGCTAGTTGTAAAAGCTCCCGCCTGGTAACTTGTAACCACTTTGCATTCCCAGCTGCCTGAAACCTGGTGCTAAAAGAGATGCAAAAAAGGTAGTGGTTGAAGAAAACCATCTATGATCTCTTGGTAACTCATGCAACAATTCTGATGATTTTGAAGATGTATAAGTATTCTCCGTCTACTCCCGTTGCGGAATACACCAACAGAGCTATTGTTCTGAATGTTATTGAGAAATTCCTTAGGATGTGAATGTCTGTACCTAGCATTCAACAGTTCTTCAATATGACGCCTAAGTCTTGAATGCCTGATATTCTTCTGGAACGACAAGCCATTGGTACCCGAATGTTATGCAAAAGAACGTGACTCAGTAGAAAGTTCGGCAACATTGTGGACATTGCGAGGTGCAACTTCTGAGTGAGGCACTACCAATGCTGGTGTGTTTAGTGCAAAGAGAGTGCATGAGCCGGCCCAACATAGTGGTAACTTCAGATAGTCATTGGGCCTACAGGCCCACCAGAGGTTCATAATGGTATAGGTCCCTCCTTGCATACCGGGTAGCTCCATCGTCTTGGGGCAATCCTCATTCTCTCCCATGTTAATGGTGCCTCGTGCTCTGTTACCTAAAGCACTACGTTTAAGTGGTTCTATTGTTACATGTGTTTTGTTGTCTGTTATCCAAGTGAGGGCATGCACATCCCCCTTCCATGTTTTTGGATGCATTAATGGTGGTTGCCACGTCATGCCTAAATCCCGCCAAGCCCTTTGCCCTGCTTCTCATCATCCGTCCACCACTTCACCTCTGAAGAAACCCCTTCCATGTACATCAATGGCCGAGTCCCACACCAGGGTAAGGAAAGCCCTGACTCGTTGAGGCACTTACATGTGTCGTGTGTTGGGAACGTGACTTCCTCCTTTTGTGGCCACTCCCTCTCATAGTATAGCACAATGTCCCTCATGTCTGTGTCCTCTGCCATCTTTTTCAATGTTATATAGTTGCCATCATGCACTACCTCCCCTTCCTCCACCCACTTTGGCTTTCTTAATAGCCGAATGATGAGTATTATAAGTCATTGCGCAAACCATTCTAGATTGGTCCGATTTATCACGGTTGTTCTTAGTTAAAAGGATCTCGCGATGTTGGTGGCGTGCCCTCTTGCGAGATTGGCGCAATATATGATGGGGATACCCTCGATCCAAAAGTTTGTTTTCAATAATATCGGCCTGTTTGGAGAAATCTGTTTTATCAGAGCAATTGCACCTTGCCCTTAAAAATTGGCCATAGGGAATGCTGACTCTCAAGGCTTGAGGATGAAAGCTTTCGAACATCGCGAGATCCTTTTAACTAAGAACAACCGTGATAAATCGGACCAATCTAGAATGGTTTGCGCGATGACTTATAATACTCATCATTCGGCTATTAAGAAAGCCATTAGCAAGCATTGGCATCTTTTACAATTGAACCACCCAGATCTGGTTTCTCCCATGTTTGCTTTCAAAAAAGGTAAAAACCTGAAGAATTGGCTCTCCAAAGCCGACAGGTCTTTATTTCCATCAGGACCCAAAACCATCACTGAGATATGGGGCATGAACAAAGTGCAGGGCCATTTTCCATGCGGATACTGTTGCCACTGCGGGTCTACCACAGCTACCTCGGCTGTGAACATTAATAACAGGGTATGGAAGCTTAGGGACCACACTACATGTAACTCCAAGAACGTTATATATGCAGTTACATGTCCCTGCGACAAGACCTACATTGGCAAAACTTCTAGACCCGTAAAACTCAGAATTTCTGAGCACAAGTCCAGGATCCGCACTGGTAATTTCACATCCCCTCTTGCTCTTCATTTTTCCGAACAAAGTCATAATTGCGACGATTTTACGCTGGTGGGCAATTGAACAAGTAAGAGGCTCTGACCCTCACATTTCTGCTAATAGATTATCGATTCGAGAAAATTGGTGGATTTATAATACCCAAAGCCATGTTGTAGGCCTCAACTCACAGGAAGAGTGGGCTGCCACCGCCTATACATTTGTCTAAGTTTGAATTATGTCACTGGCAGCCTATATTACTTTGGCCCTCATTACGACCCTTGCGGAAATTGACTGACCGGACCGCAACAGCGTAAATAGCGTTTCCGCCATTGCACGAAGGAGCAAAGTGCGGCCAATCACGACCCATCGGGCACGAGCATTACGCCATGGCGGAATCCGAAAGGCTGCGATGGCGGAAATGACCCCAAAACGGCCCTTACCGCCGCCGTACGCTGCACCAGGTGCAATACCGCCACCCATCTTAGCGGTCACCGTAATGAGCGGTCACCGTAACGAGCGTGCACCGCAAATTACGGCCACCGTAAATATACGGAAACGGAAGTAAAAGCATGTGGCCGGAACGGGAAACAGCACGCCGCACAACTATAAAATCCGAATCCCAACACAACCATAAAAAATCCGACCCTGACACACATCCCAACCCGTTAGCAACCCCAGTTAAAAAAATAAATATGGGAAAGGTAGCCAAGAAAGCGTGTGACCGCAAGCGGCAGGTACACTTCTCCCGAGAGGAACTGACCGTGCTCACCGAGACCCTACAGGAAAATTCCGCCGTCGTCTTCTCCAGTCAAATGACCAGGACGGCCCTTGCCAACAAGAAGGCCATATGGGTCCTGGTGGCACAGCGCGTAAGTGCGGTGGGGACAACACCCCGCACGCCACAGCAATGTCGCAAGCGGTGGGACGACCTGCGGATCCGCGTACGCAGCATACTTTCTGCGAACAGGAACATCGCCACAGCTACCGGGGGGGGTTCAGAGTCGCCCATCAAGTTGACCCCCTGGGAGGAAATCTGCGCCTCCACCATAGGAATGGAGAGCATAGAGGGAGTCGGAGGGATGGAGAAAGGAGTGCCGACATCCGGAGAATCAGGTAGGTTGGCCAAGAGAAACAATGCGAAATCCACAAACCACGAACATGTGCAGTACCATGTGACCCCATAGTGCAATACATACTTAGCCCTGACAGCGCCCTCTAAAAGTCAGAATGAACAAACAAATCAATCAAGAAGCCATAAACAACCCCTACATGTGCAGCATGCACCCCCTAACTGCAGGCAGCCAAATGAATGCATCCTCAATCCACACGGAAATGAGACCACCTCCAAGGCCCAGTCCCAAATCAGCCTCATGTACCACCCCAATGCATTTGATACGTTGCCATTCCAAATCCGACAGACCCATAACTAACGCTCGCCCCTCTTTACTCCACCACAGGGTCCGATACCAACGACGAGCTGCAGGACACCCCTACCAGCACGCCTGCAAAGAGGGCCAGGACCAACGTCCCAAGAGCCTCCACCTCAGGTGCAAGGATCAAGACACGGCAGCAGCAGGAATGGCAGCACACTGGAGGGGACTGCAACAGGCACCCCAGCAGCCAGCAAGTCCACAACCCCAGCACCACAGGTCCCCCCAAAGAACGTATCTGATGGCACCGCCTCTGGTGGTAGCAGCACCATAGGGGACACAGCTGTCATGCCAGCATGCTCCGACACGGAAAACAGTGCTGGCGACGTAGGTACCATCCATGACCTTTCCCAATCCCCCTGCATGTCCCATCCCCTACACCATGACGAAACCACGCAGGGGCACCCTGAAGACGACGACTGGCCAACCCCCACAAGTCCTGTGCCAAGGCAACATGTGTTGAGCAGCCCCCCTGTCACACCACCGCAAATGTCCATGGCCCAGCAGAGGCAACAGTCCCTCGACCTGCTGATCGAGCAACAGCAGGAAGCGTCCACGCTACTCAAGGACCATGCAAATGAATGCGGGGGTTCCAAGGCAGCCATGGAAACATCCACCGAGACACTCAGGGCACAAATAGAGAAAAGTAGTGAGAGCCTCAGGGGAGAAATGGAGAGAAGCACCGAGAGCCTGAGAGCACAAATGGAGAAAAGCACCGAGAGCCTGAGGGGGGAACTGCATGCGACGTCCAAAGACGTCTGTGCTGAACTTGCTGCTGTGCGCCGTGTGCTCTCGGAGCTCTCACAAACCCTCAGAGACATGCATGGACGCAAGCAGGCAGAGACCTCATCCGTGGCAAGTTCCGTCCAGGGCAGCCCCCAACGCAGATCTGGCAGGAACCTGCGCTCCACGGGCAGGGGTGCCCCTGATACCCGTAGAGGGGGCTTGCAATAGCGTCTACCCACGGACAGCATGCATATTTGGACACTGGTGTTGGGGGGGGAGGTAGTAGGGTGGAGGGGGTGTGTTGGGCTTCACTGGGTGGCGGGTCCATAGGGTGTATAAATCAAATCACATTAACAATACAGCACCTCATTATCATCCAATGACATGTGTGGACATTGATATTTGCGTACGAGGCCTTCATAGGCGTACAGTCCACAATGTGCCTGTACTACACACACACAGTGCCACAGGTCCCCTTTCCGTGTAATAGGCACCATGCGTGGTTGCTAGAAGCATGCATCTATGATGCTCTGTCGGATTGCACGTGCATCCTGTGCCTCATGGACTCCTTGAGGTGCCTCCACATCCCCACCCTCATCATCATCATCATCTTCAGGTGCATGCAGTACAGCGTCAGGGGGCATGGGCACATTCCTACGTATGCACATGTTGTGCAGCATGACACATGCCATGACCATCTTAGAAACCTTCTCATGGCTGTATATGAGTGCCCCGCCAGACCTGCTGAGGCTGCGGAAACGAGCCTTCAGTAGGCCGAATGCCTGTTCAATGACCACACGGGTACGTGAGTGGGCATGGTTGTAGTCCTCCTCATGCTCGTTCTGTGGGTTCCGGATTGGTGTAAGGAGCCATCTCTTCAGTGGATACCCGGCATCACCTGTATGAGACGAATAAAGGGTGTCAGTGGAATGATAGTGCTAAGTAGCCCCCCCCCCCCCCCTGCAAGGTCATTGACGCATCAAATGGGCCACGATGTCATGCATGAAATGAGACTCACCGAGTAGCCAGGATCTGTGCCCTGCGTGTCGCTCCATGTAGCGTGGTATTCTTGTGTTCCTCAGGACCATAGAATCATGGGTAGATCCTGGAAATCTGGCACAACAATGCGTAAATATCTTGTTGGAGTCACACACCATTTGCACATTGATTGAATGAAATTGTTTCCGGTTGCGGTACTGGACCTCCATGGCATGTGGGACAACCAATTCAACATGGGTGCAGTCGATGGCACCAATGCAACCCGGGATGCCGCCAAGTGCATGGAATCCCACTTTTGCGTTGGTAATCTCCTGGTACGTGCGTGGTAGTGTGATGTGGTCGTCGGCGTGCTTCAGGAGGGCATCGTGCACTTGGAAGAGTGTCCGTGAGAACAGTGGCTGTGAAATGCCATGCAACTGTCCCACTGTGTGCTGGTAGGTGCCTGTGGCCAGGAAGTGGAGTGCAGACACCACCTTCAGTAGGGGTGGGATGGCGGTTGGGCTATCTATCATGCTCACGAGGTCAGCATGTGTCATGTCCACAATGGCGATTATGGTGTCCCGGTCCAAACGGTAGAGGGTGTGGATCTGCTCAGCAGTGAGGTTGAACGGATCGGCTCGGAGGCGTGGGATTGCGGGCCGCCTGCGTGGTGGTGGTGGCAGTGCTTGTGGGCCTTGCTGACCCTGCCTTGCCCTCCTCCTCCTCCTCCTCCTCCGTCTCCCCTGTGCGCCCGGTTGTTGTACCTGTTGTTGTTCGTCGTCTTCTTGTAGTTGTAGCACTTGCAGTGCTATCTGGTACCCCAGGCCCAACATCGCTAGTCCTGCCGGTAGCATTTTGGAGTGGGAGTGGTTGTGGGAGGGGTTTGGGTCTGCAATATATGTGCTGTCGGCCTGTATGGCCTCCACCTGTGCTGATTGAATGAATCTGTGGCAGATGCAATCCCTTCTGGTCGAGCACGGCCCGCACGTAAGGCTGCATTTGGCCGCATGGCATCTTGGGATTGGAATCATGTATCAAATCCCGATGGCAGTGTGATGTACTTTGACTGATTTTCATGCTATGCTCCCATTGTTACACATGCTATGATTGCAGCCGCTTACATACCTGTGAAGAGTCAGTGGTATGTAGGGCTCGATCGATGGCCGACCCTCATGCAGCACAGTAACGTACTTCACCGACGGGCGTGGCGTCCCATTTGTGATTGCAGCCAGTTAGCATCATGACACACAGCCGCACTACATTGATGTAATTGTGAATGCAAGCGTTCACAGAAGCCTTTTCGACGTAATGTTGCAAGTGAGGAATTCGAAGGCCAGCATTTTTGGTTTTGAAGTAGCGGCGAGGATACGCCCACAGGTCTGGCTGGAAATGTAACGTTCTATTGTAGAATGTCCTTGGGACATGGCCCATAACGAGCAGGCAATGAATGATATGAATTGAATGGGATGCGCAATAGCGTAGTGGACGATAAGGCAGGACGTTCCCAAATCCATCTTGCTTCACAACACTACAGATCCGGCCAGGGGCACAGTGGTTTTTGCGGACTGCATTACGCACAGACGCGATGGAAGTTTCACATATTATGTGAGTGAATATTCATGCGTTTTCATTGCGGGATGAGGGAATGATGTGTGGATGCATGGACTGATGAATCCGTTCAGGGTCTGCCATGTACATGGGTTTCTTGGTTCACTCCCCTTCCCCTGCGTTATGTGATGCAAGGCTGCCATAGTGGGACATACGTCTCTCTGCCCTTGTCGGATCCTCCCTGTCTCGACGCGCCTTCATACACTTGTGTCTAGGCACGTTACTAATCCCATGTCATGGGTTCTATCTTGACGGACGCATGCACAGTAACCGACGTTGCCAATGGTGTATTTAGCTCGATTGGTTTCGTTGTGATTCGATACTGGATTAGGGGTGTGTATATTCCTTTGGAGTGGGCTAGCATGCATATGGGTGTGGATTTGGTGTGTTGAATGAAGATTGTAATGCATCATGAGTCCCGTAATGCAATCGGTTGATTTGTGTTTCTTTTGGGTGACAGGTATCTCCTGCCCTATTGCAGATGCCATCTCTACGCCACTCCTCCAGATGGTTTTTACTCTCGACTCCTGCAGCTTCGGGTGAATCAGTGGAGCACCATTTCGATCATATGGGACGATCGCCAATGGGCCACATGCCCTTACGCTGTACTGGTGGCTAGGTGCAACATTTCGGCCTTTCAGCTCGACTAGTGCCTGCCTCATGGGACGGACCTGCGGTTCTTGCCGCTTCCATGTTGCCTTTTGGAACGTTGATGTAAGCCCTGTGTGCCATGATGGTACAGGGCGTCACACAAGTGGAAGCCGGTCAATTATTGCAGATGCAGCCCTCGGTGATGATGGTTGTTTTGGTGGGATTTTGCAAATTGATGTGGGGCCTTTGTCATTTGGATGTGCATTTAAATTGTATTCCGATATTTGTCGTGTTGCGTTGTTCTTTGCAGGTGATGTGGCGATTTTCGCTTTGTGGCGGTATGTATTGCATGATGATCTGCTTTGTGTTCCGCCTTCTGAGTTGAGTTGTGTGGTACAGTACTGGCCGCGTTTGCCTACGTAGCACAGTATGGTCACGGATAGAGGCTGCCATTGTGTCTGTTTACATGATGTGCTGTTCAGGGGCGGGGGATTGGCTTTTGGCCGACTGGTGCCTGTCAGCCAGGTCGATTGGTGGAATGATGGGTTGTTCAGAATGTGGCTGGTCACAGGTGACTGTGTTTGCGTGCGTTTGTTGGAGGGGGACTGGGGTCATGTCCATTGGAATAGCTTCTGTATTGATGCCATCTGTGCCCTGCAGCTCCCATCGGCCCCTCTTGGGATGGGCCTGGCTGCTCAGTCACTCTGCCGACTTGTGTGGTACATGCTTCTGCTGATGGTTGGTTTGTTTACTGGCATGAGTACAGGGCTGGTGCAATCCCCCTCAGGATGCTGTTGTGGATGTTGCCTTGCGCTGGTGGCAAGCGATGGGGGACTACTGTTGTTTTGTGTCATGTGTTCTTGATTTTCATTTTGATGTGTTGTACCTTCACATGCCTGTGCTGCGTCAGTACGGCTATGGTGACATGCCGTACATGGATGCCCACTCACGGGGCGCTTTGAGCCCCTGCATGCTTTTCTACGTTGGCATGCATGGGTGAATAGTGGATTTCACTGGTTGCATAGTGTGTGTACATTGCGCCTGCCAGGAGTTGTGCAATGAGGCCAGGGAGTGGAGTACAGGCACTCAGTGGGCCATTTACGGTTGGTTCGCGTTGCCGTATTTCTCGCCATGGCGGAATGGTACTTTACGACGTGCTTGATGGCGTTCAGTACATGTCCGCTAGGGTCAGAATTTGCGTACCGTTGCGCCATGGCGGTGATTACGGTTTTGCAAGGCGCGCGTGCGCGTACTTGGTGCAGTTAGCGTTGCCGTTCACTGCGGTGTCGCTAATGGCATCGTACTTTACGGTGACGGGTCATGATCGCAACGAGCGGTGTTCGATGGCGGTATTGCATTTCCGCCATCATTTTTCCATTTCCGCAAGGGTCGTAATGAGGCCCTTTATCTTTTCACTTCTAGTTTTTCTATAGAAACTATTGCAGTTTCTATTTTAGGTGCTATGTTATCTGCAGTTCAGTTTTTTTATTTATTTTCATTTTATCTTCAGTTTTTTTCTGAAACTAGTGTAGTTTGTATTTTTTCCTGTAGTTTATATATTTCCACAGGTCAGGGTTGGCAATTCCCCTCACTAGCCTGCAGAAACACACATATATTAATCTTATGCTGCCTTTTTATTTACATTGCAACTTGCAATGTGGCTGTTTTTCTCTTTATTTTTGTTAACCATCTCATTAATAGTATTCACAGCCATCATTCATTTGAACATTTCGTGCAACTTTCCAGCAGTAGTTTGCAAATTTGCCCCTGAGTAAGATTTACTGCTCACGAGGCGACCTTTCAGACTGACGCCTTTCTACTTTGCAGCGGGTGTGTTTACTGCTATTGCCTCAGCTGGAGTCTTTGGGATTGCGTAGCATCGGGGAGAAGTGTGTTTTCCCTTCCCGGTCCGGGCTCGTGCACATGCACTTCCAGCTGGGGCTTATTTTGACTAATTACCTTGTCATCCGCCCTTTTGGCTATTTAAACCCCTGCTGTTGATAACTCTCGTGAGATTCATTGAAATCCCGGGGCATGGATATATGCAATTCCAAGTCAAGTCAATAAGTTTATTCGGATTCCGAAGGAAATCCATCAAACACAAAAAACATCATACAAAATCCATTACATTCAATATTCCTAAAGATAGCAAAATGCACCCCATCAAAATCATTGAGGAAGGAGATAAATAAAACTAAAAGCCCCATTATCATCAAGACGTCCCCCATTACAAGGGCCTGTCCCCCAAGGAACCTGACCCATAACGTCCCAAAGGGGTGAGATTAGCACCGGACAGGGGGGAAGGTCTCAAAGTTAACCTCGGGGGGCACTCAGGGACTATTTGCGGATGAATACTAATTAGAATGCCACTCCTGGGTGACCAACTAGACCCCCCACGGTGACCTAGGACCGCCCTTGCCACTCCCACGTCCCAAAATGCAAGTTCCACAGTGTCACCCTGCTGGTTGTCCACACTTGGCGTTCTGCGACACCCTGCCAAGGATTCCCTAGACACAAAATAGCAGCCTCTTACGGACCGCAGCCAATGTAGACTTTTATTGAGGAGGGCATCCCTAGACTCCTTCCTGTCCCTTGCCAGCCTGGGTACGCCATGCAGATACATGGTAGCTTGTCCGGTCCGGCCTAGGCCAGAGGGTGGAGGTAGCCTCTCTCTACGCCACGGGCCATAGGCTCTCCCCTCTCCAGGAATGAGGCGTTTAGGGCCCGATTTGCTTGATGCAGTGTCCTCCCGAGATATAGGTTTTACCTTGGGTTGTGGCACCCCCATGGACACTCTAGGCTTAACACAAGTACTGGGGTTAATACCCTTGGCTGCTTGTAGATTCTCATGCACCAAGCTAGGGCAAGGTTCAGTGAACGTGGGTGACATAGGGGCCTGTTCCTGATGGTGTGCCAGGGGGTGGGCCGTGGGTGAAACGATGGGCCCTTTGCGAGCTATTGTAATGGTACAGGGCTCCCCCTCGCACTGCTTTTCCCCCTGCATTCCTGTGAGGACTGAGAGCAGATTTTTAATAACTGCCAACTCAGCCAACACTTGGATGCATACACAATTGCACACCCTGGCTGTAAAATCCCCCCCATTCGGGGGGTCAGAGGCTTGTTTTTCAGCGGAGTTGGGGTCATCAAGTTGTTGCTTTGGAGCCCCGAGTAAGGATGGATGAGAAAGCGAGCTGACTGAAGGGCTTAACGATGACATATAGTCGCTCCAGAGACTGCTATGATCAGAAGATAGATTCAGCGGGGGTGTGACCATAGGCGAACTGCAGGGATGCAAGCTGCCCTCGTTGGGTGAGCAGTCAGGGGTGGAGCTGGACGGGCCCACCTCTGTGCAAGAGCCAGGGTTAGAGCAAGGGACTGGGATAGGGACCATGCTAAGGGTTCCGGGGGTAGAATTTGGTAGAGGACAGCTGCTTTCCAATATTACAGGCCCGGCCATTTCCCACTCTTGTTCCCCCTCTAGCTCTTGCTCGAAATAGGGTTGGTCGGATGCAGGAATCCCAATTAAGTCACTGGGTATCGTGGGGAACTGGGGTGTAGAGAGCTCGACCTCATCGGAATTCAGGGGGGCCGAGTTGGGGGGTTTGGCTGTATGACCCTGTTGGCGCTGTCTCCTGACAACCAGTATCTTGCGGGCCGATTTAGGACCGTTGACATGGGGGGCGGACGTGAGGCAAGAGGGGGGGGGAGGAAGGGCAAAACAGAGGGAACTTTCCTTGGCTCAGCATGTGACTTCATGGACCTTAGAGACTTTAGGAGAGTCATGGTCAACGATCTCTGTCCCCCCTTGGCAGCAGTTAGATTTGGGGTTGCTTGATGGCTGTCTCTAAGATGACTCTTAAAAGGTCCCTCCAGGGACAGACAACATTCTCCGCGGACCACCAACACCCTGTGCCCTTGACCCACGTAAGAATCTTGTTGGGGGCTTGTTGAGGGCTTGTGGGCTTAGCTGTTACAGAGGGCCACGGGTACTCTAAAGGAAGGTTGGCAGGAATGATGATGGCTGGCTTTTGCTCACCTTGAAGACCCCCGGAGCAGTCCAGGACGTTAAAGGCCGGTCAGTCTGGTCCCCCACGGATCCGCGAACACCCTGCGGGCCGCAAACACCCGCGCCCTTTCTCCCGCGGGCTTCACCCTGGCGGGTGCGGGAGGCGAGCGGATGTAGTGGAGGGGGCGTGGCTTCAGTGCGGAGGCCCTCCTGGGCCAAGCGAAAACACCCTGCGGGCCGCAAACACCCGCGCCCTTTCTCCCGCGGGCTTCACCCTGGCGGGTGCGGGAGGCGAGCGGATGTAGTGGAGGGGGCGTGGCTTCAGTGCGGAGGCCCTCCTGGGCCAAGCGAAAACACCCTGCGGGCCGCAAACACCCGCGCCCTTTCTCCCGCGGGCTTCACCCTGGCGGGTGCGGGAGGCGAGCGGATGTAGTGGAGGGGGCGTGGCTTCAGTGCGGAGGCCCTCCTGGGCCAAGCGAAAACACCCTGCGGGCCGCAAACACCCGCGCCCTTTCTCCCGCGGGCTTCACCCTGGCGGGTGCGGGAGGCTAGCGGATGTAGTGGAGGGGCGTGGCTTCAGTGCGGAGGCCCTCCTGGGCCAAGCGAAAACACCCTGTGGGCCGCAAACACCCGCGCCCTTTCTCCCGCGGGCAATTCCAAGACGCCAACATTGTTTAGGTAAGTCGGGCAGGGATGTTTTGTTTTGTTTGTTCATTTAATTCCTGGAAAGTTTGCAGCCATATGCTAAGAGCCGAGGTACTACTGCCTTTGGCAACATGCATCCCGTGTCCATTTGCCTACTTTACATTTGTAAGGCTTGCAGCCACATTCTGAGAGCCGAGGCACTGCGCCTCCAGCAACGTGCATTTTGAAAAACGGCTGCAGCAGTAACTGTTTATTCAGTTCGGCTGATAGCCGTTTGAGAGGGAGGACATCAGTATGGTGATCCTTCTAGCCTCGGCCAGCCTCTGTGAGCCTGTATATTATCTGGGACACTATTTTGGATATTGTTCCCAAGCAGATATATCTAGTTTTTACTAATAGGTGGGAAACTGCTAGCCAGTTTCATGGGCGTTATAATAAACGCATCGCCTATAACAAACTTATTGCTTTAGTTAACTGCTGAAAATGCTCTGCAAAACGCTTCAAAATATTTAGGAACGTTTTACTTTTTTTGCATTATTGACACTTCTATGAGCACGGCAGTTACCACATCTGCTGAGTATTCTGTTTTGTTTTGAAACATTTCGAAATATTTGGGAACACAATTCGATTACTATCAGGTCGACCATCTCAAAACAATTATGTTGTGTTATGATAACACCTTGCATTGGCGGCATATTGCTTATTTATTTATTCATTTATCTAGTTAGTTTTTGGTGTGTTCATTACGCCACGCCGAACAACATTCCGTCCTGATAGGACAACTTTTTGCAGACGCCTTCATGCCATCTGTCGCCTGCAACACAATGTCAAGATCAATGTCTTCTTCGCCTTGTTTATTCTTATTCAGGTGAGCAGAATGTCTTTGCCCTATGGCTACACTGGGAAGGACTGCACCTCGGTGGTCTTTTTCTGCTTTTCGGAGAGGTTTCTAATTTATCATTGCCTCTCCGTGATTATAACATGTCCCTACTTGTCGCTTTTTGTTTTCTGCAGTTCTACTTCATAGAGAACTAGTCCTGCTGAACTACATTTATTTCTCAGGATTCACATTCGGGAAAAGGTGACCAGCGTTTAAGGTTGAGATAATGGTAATTTAAGAATTCAATTGCTATACCCATTTCTCCCGTTATCAAGTTTGGAGGATTTTTTGCCTTATCATTTTGGAGGGAGGCACTCTCTCAGTTCGTTATTCACAAGATCATTCCTACCAAAACCATATTTTTAGTTCATTGCGTAAATGTTTAAGTTTTAGCGTAATATTTATTGCACTAATTATTTTTGAATTCGTTTGACTGATGTGTGTGTTTTTCTACTTCTGTTTTATGTTTTAGGCAAAATTATGGATTCAGCCTGCACAAATCTTTACAGCTGAACGCATTATCGCCTTACATATGCAGTTTTCCACATTATAAAATCCTGTGGCATACATTTGATGGGAGTGCACCGTCCTGAAGAAGATGGGCATCAATTGTGAATCAGCTTAGATGCCTTGTACCATCGAAACTACTGTCTGTTTACATGTCGGACCCAGTGTATTCAATAGGTCATGACAGTATAGTAGTTGACGTACGGCACCCCTTCTTTTTTCTGTTGGTCTTAACTTTAGAAGTAACCAACATTACCCTGTCTAGTAAGCTAAGGCGGTTCTTATATTGTTAAATGTAGCCGTAGCCTCTGACCGCCAGCTGGATGATCCCCTTCAACCGGCATGACGTTCAGACTGCTTGGCTACATTAAGTTAGCGTTGACTGAATTATCAGTCGTGTTTTTAGAAAAGTACTGTGTTTTTCAATTTTCTAATTAAATGGTATTATTTAGATAATGAGCTTGAAACATGATTTAATATGTATATTTTAAACATATAATGAAATACAAATAAAACATTCATGGTTTCTAATTTTTCTGTTTTTGTTTTTGGTATGGTTTGATCTGTGGTTCCGAATTTGGGTGCCCCTCTCCTAGTTCTATAGAGGGGTTCCTACGTAATTTGGTTTTTTTCCACTGACACACTTTCCGTATATTAACATCTGCCTGTCAGTCACAATCTCATGAAGTGTGAGATGGTGGTCGGACCCAGGCTGATTGCACAGAGCAAAGAGAGCAAGTGGCAAGCAGAGGAGCTAGCTTTTACAAAGTGTGTCGCACAGCTTCGCAAGGCACTCCTTCAGCAGGCCACTGATGTTTTTGTCAGGTTTGTCTATCACTTCCTGGTTGTCGATGAACCCAATGTCACCCTCCTGCTCCTCATCACCTGTATCTTCCGATGAAGTGTACTGCCGTCTTCCATTCTTTGGTTTATCCTTTCATTTTTTACGGAAGAGGTACGGCCGTCCTCGGGTGGAAGCCACCCTGTCGCCTTTCTAGTGAAGGCGGGCAGGGGACCCCCCTCCGAGAACGCCAGAAAGAGAGGAAAAAGCCACACAACAGAAAAAAACTCTCAGAGTATGCAGTTGGTATGAGGTACTCCAGGGAAAGGATTCGTCTTGATAGATTCTTGCTTGGAATACTTGCAGGCAAAGGATGAAGTGGTAACAGTCTTTGTAGGCAAAAAGCGAGTTGTAGTCCACCTTCCTGGTAGAAGTCAATAAAGAAGGCAACCAGAAGTCCTCAGATGATAGGCACCAACGAAGCACTCAGGAGGAAGTAGACAACCAAAGTAATGACTGTTGGACAGAGGATCGGCGGGGTACGGGCATGACCGTACCGGAGCAGATAGAGGTAAGAGCCGACAGAGAAGAGACAGACCGGCCCTGAGGAAAACCACTTTGGAACAGTAAAGAAGGACCGGATCGGAGAGAGCAGAAAGCTAAGAGGTAATGAGCCGAGAGGCAGAATAAAAAGAAGGCAAGAAGAGGCTACAGGAAGAGAAAGAGGAAACAAAGCTGCAGGAAGGAGAAAGGCAACGGAAAGAAAAATGAGGAAGGGAACAGAGAGAGAGAGAGCAGCAACAACACGGCTGCACGGTGGGAACCGAAGTAGAAAGCAAACGCAGAAAGTAAGAAAGAAAGCTTGCAAAAGGGGCAGAAGGGAAACAGAGGAATGGGCTGGCAGATATGTGCAGAGACAGAGTAAAGGAGAGTAGAACAGCGTGTAGACCCGGAAGCCAGAGTGAAAGGGTTGCAACGTGGCGTTGCTGGGGAGAGGCATGGCTAAGTAGGAAAACACAGGAAGCAGTCATAAAAGCTAGACCGGCACAGCAAGAACGGAATAGAACGTGATGCGATACTCTAATGGCGTCTTGCTGTCCATGTGTTCCACAAGCATCAGGAGGGCAGGCGTGTGACAGTATGCTCCATCCTTATGGGCGAACTGCCCGGTTTGCTGGGGTGGCAATGGTGAAATCTCTGGACAAGAATGGGAGCATGGAGATGGGATTGTGGCTCCCAGGAGTCCTCTGAATGTGCCTAGCCTCTCCCATGGATCAGGTATTCAAGACGACCCCTTCTGTACCTAGAGTCCATAACGATATCAACCTTGTATTCTTCAGGCGGTAGGCCAGTGGGGACCGGAAAAGTTGGAAGGGACCGTTGGTATGGGTCCGTGTGGTGTTCTTTGAGCAGAAAAGAGTGAAAAACAGGGTGTATGCCTCTCATATGCTTGGGCAACTGCAAACGGTAGGCCACTGGGTTTATGCATTCTGCGATGGAAAAAGGCCCAAGAAACCGAGATGACAACTTGGATGCCTGCAACCAACAAGGCAGGTATTTAGTTGAGAGCCATACTTTGGTACCCTTTTTCCACACAGGGGATGGTTGCCTAGGTGGGTTAGTCTGGGTACAGTAGCAGAGTCTGGCGTCAAGAAGACTCTTCTTGGCAACATTATGTGCTTCAATGAAGTTGGAGAGAGAGACGTCCACTGAAGGAATAGGAGAGGTCTGTTTGTTCTCAGGTAGAAGGGCACGAGGGTGGAAACCGTAGGAACAGTAAAACGGACTGACAGGCCGATTCATGGAATAATTAGCGCGGCGCAAGTGGGCAAAAACGTGCGTATCGCAGTGGAATAGCGAAAATCGCAGTGCAAGTGCGAAAATCGCACGAAAAGCAGCGCACGTCGATTCATGGAAGGCCGTGCGCGAGAAAACCAGCGGATGTGCGATAAAAAAGTGCGCGGCGCACGTTGGCGCACGTTGGCGCACGTTGGCGCACAGGCTATCTAACAGCGTGCGCCAGGTCACAGCGAAAATCGCACAGGCCACAGCGAAATTCGCACATAGCGCGGCGCACGCAACAAAAGTAGGCGGAACACGGGCGTAACACTCGGAATGGGGAACAACTTGCCAAAACGTGGGCGTCACGGGGGAAGTACAGGGCACAAGTGCGCGGAACGCCCACACGCTCGCCTACAACACGTATTCATGGAATAGAATAGGGGAAAAAAGCGCACGCTCAAACCAGCGCACAGGCACAAACACGACCGCCACAAGAAAGGAGGCGGTAGCGTCTCTGCGGCTGTAAGAAATGTGCGCCAAAAGGTGCGCCAACAAATAGCACCTATATACTGCCATGATGAATGTCCCATACTGTGGCCCTCCAGGAAAAATGACGTGCAAAGGGGTACCCACAAACACGGACACCCGCTGACAAAAAATACGTGTGCATATATACCGGGGTGCGCGGGAAGTGTCACACGCGATTTGCAGGGTACGTGCATCACAGGGGTTCGCGTGAAGTTATTCACGCGATCGGGCCTGGTGGAGCGGGCTACGTGTATTTCAGGGGTTCGCGTGAAGTTCCTCACGCGATCGGGCCTGGGGGAGCGGGCTACGTGTATTACAGGGGTTTGCGTGAAGTTCCTAACGCGATTGGGCCTGGGGGAGCGGGCTACGTGTATTTCAGGGGTTCGCGTGAAGTTTCACACGCGAATAGCCTGGGCGCGTGTATTTCAGGGGTGCGCGGGGAGTTCCACACGCGAATAGCCTGGGCGTGTGAATTTCAGGGGTGCGCGGGGAGTTCCACACGCGAATAGCCTGGGCGCGTGTATTTCAGGGGTACGCGGGGAGTTCCACACGCGAATAGCCTGGGCGCGTGTATTTCAGGGGTGCGCAGGGAGTTCCACACGCGAATAGCCTGGGTGCGTGTATTTCAGGGGTGCGCGGGAAGTTCCACACGCGAATAGCCTGGGCGCGTGTATTTCAGGGGTGCGCGGGAAGTTCCACACGTGAATAGCCTGGGCGCGTGTATTTCAGGGGTGCGCGGGAAGTTCCACACGCGAATAGCCTGGGCGCGTGTATTTCAGGGGTGCGCGGGGAGTTCCACACGCGAATAGCCTGGGCGCGTGTATTTCAGGGGTGCGCGGGAAGTTCCACACGCGAATAGCCTGGGCGCGTGTATTTCAGGGGTGCGCGGGAAGTTTTACACGCGAACAGCCTGGGCGCGTGTATTTCAGGGGTGCGCGGGAAGTTCCACACGCGAATAGCCTGGGCGCGTGTATTTCAGGGGTGCGCGGGAAGTTTTACACGCGAACAGCCTGGGCGCGTGTATTTCAGGGGTGCGCGGGAAGTTTTACACGCGATTTCTGCACGGTACGTGTATTTCAGGGGTGCCGGGGAGTCCCACATGTGATTTGACAGTGTGGGTCCTCCCAGGTGTACCCTGTACACCCTCCACGGCCCCTGCAGGCAGCCCACCCCACAGGGGACTACCCTGCATCCCTGGTCATGTCCCGCAGGCAGCCCACCCAACATGGGCATGCCCCCCAGCAAAGGCACATGTCTCCTTGAACTAATGAACACCAACACATGTCCCCTTGCACCCCCACCCCCCAGCACTGTGGGGCACCTGCCAGCAGGCCCCCACCCATGTCCAACTCATGTCCCCCACCACCCCCACCCCCCAGCACTGTGGGGCACCTGCCAGTAGGCCCCCACCCATGTCCAACTCATGTCTCCCACCACCCCCACCCCCCAGCCACCAGGGTCACCCTCCACCAGGCCCCCACCCATGTCCCCTATCACCCCCACCCCCCAGCCACCAGGGGCACCCTCACCAGGCCCCCACTCATGTCACCCACCACCCCCACCCCCCAGCCACCAGGGTCACCCTCCACCAGGCCCCCACTCATGTCTCCCACCACCCCCACACCCCAGCAGTGCAGGGGCACCCTCCACCAGGCCCCACTCATGTCTACCACCACCCCCACACATATGGGTTTTGACATTCACTTGCACCCATTGTGTATGTGTGTGTGACGGACATGTGTTCTTTTGCATACTTGGCATTGGGGTTGTGTCATGTGATTGCATTCACTATGTGGGTGGATGCAATCCTTGCCTGGGTGTTTGTGCTGGGTATGCTGGCCATTACTGCCATGATTGTGTATCGTCAGGACCTGGGGCCAGGGGGACATGTGTGGGGGCCTGCTGGCAGGTTCCCCACAGTGCTGGGGGGTGGGGGTGGTGGGAGACATGAGTGGGGGCCTGGTGGAGGGTGCCCCTGGATGGTGGGGGCTGGGGGTGGTGGGAGACATGAGTGGGGGCCTGGTGGAGGCTGCCCCTGCACTGCTGGGGGGTGGGGGTGGTGGGAGACATGAGTGGGGGCCTGGTGGAGGGTGCCCCTGCACTGCTGGGGGGTGGGGGTGGTGGGAGACATGAGTGGGGGCCTGGTGGAGGGTGCCCCTGGATGGTGGGGGCTGGGGGTGGTGGGAGACATGAGTGGGGGCCTGGTGGAGGCTGCCCCTGCACTGCTGGGGGGTGGGGGTGGTGGGAGACATGAGTGGGGGCCTGGTGGAGGGTGCCCCTGCACTGCTGGGGGGTGGGGGTGGTGGGAGACATGAGTGGGGGCCTGGTGGAGGCTCCCCCTGCACTGCTGGGGGGTGGGGGTGGTGGGAGACATGAGTGGGGGCCTGGTGGAGGCTGCCCCTGGATGGTGGGGGCTGGGGGTGGTGGGAGACATGAGTGGGGGCCTGGTGGAGGCTGCCCCTGCACTGCTGGGGGGTGGGGGTGGTGGGAGACATGAGTGGGGGCCTGGTGGAGGGTGCCCCTGCACTGCTGGGGGGTGGGGGTGGTGGGAGACTTGAGTGGGGGCCTGGTGGAGGCTGCCCCTGCACTGCTGGGGGGTGGGGGTGGTGGGAGACATGAGTGGGGGCCTGGTGGAGGCTGCCCCTGGATGGTGGGGGGTGGGGGTGGTAGGAGACATGAGTGGGGGCCTGGTGGAGGCTGCCCCTGCACTGCTGGGGGGTGGGGGTGGTGGGAGACATGAGTGGGGGCCTGGTGGAGGCTGCCCCTGGATGGTGGGGGGTGAGGGTGGTGGGAGACATGAGTGGGGGCCTGGTGGAGGCTGCCCCTGCACTGCTGGGGGGTGGGGGTGGTGGGAGACATGAGTGGGGGCCTGGTGGAGGGTGCCCCTGGATGGTGGGGGGTGGGGGTGGTGGGAGACATGAGTGGGGGCCTGGTGGAAGGTGCCCCTGCACTGCTGGGGGGTGGGGGTGGTGGGAGACATGAGTGGGGGCCTGGTGGAGAGTGCCCCTGGATGCTGGGGGGTGGGGGTGGTGGGAGACATGAGTGGGGGCCTGGTGGAGGGTGCCCCTGCACTGCTGGGGGGTGGGGGTGGTGGGAGACATGGGTGGGGGCCTGGTGGAGAGTGCCCCTGGATGCTGGGGGGTGGGGTGGTGGGAGACATGAGTGGGGGCCTGGTGGAGGGTACCCCTGCACTGCTGGGGGGTGGGGGTGGTGGGAGACATGAGTGGGGGCCTGGTGGAGGGTGCCCCTGGATGCTGGGGGGTGGGGGTGGTGGGAGACATGAGTGGGGGCCTGGTGGAGGGTGCCCCTGCACTGCTGGGGGGTGGGGGTGGTGGGAGACATGGGTGGGGGCCTGGTGGAGGCTGCCCCTGCACTGCTGGGGGGTGGGGGTGCAGGGGGACATGAGCAGGTGTGCAGGGTAGTCCCCTGTTTTGTGGGCTGCCTGCAGGGGCCGTCGAGGGTGTACAGGGAACACCTGTGAGGACCCACCCAGCCTAATCGCGTGTGGAACTTCCCGCGCACCCCTGAAATACACGTACCCTGCTGAAATCGCGTGTAAAAATTCCAGCGCACCCCTGAAATACACGTACCCTGCTGAAATCGCGTGTAAAACTTCCCGCGCACCCCTGAAATACACGCGCCCAGGCTATTCGCGTGTGGAACTTCCCGCGCACCCCTGAAATACACGCGCCCAGGCTATTCGCGTGTGGAACTTCCCGCGCACCCCTAAAATACACGTAGCACGCTGGGAGACATGAGTGGGGGCCTGGTGGAGGGTCCCCCTGGTGACTGGGGGGTGGGGGTGGTGGGAGACATGGGTGGGGGCCTGGTGGAGGGTGACCCTGGTGGCTGGGGGGGGGTGAGGGTGGTGGGAGACATGAGTGGGGGCCTGGTGGGGGCTGCCCCTGCACTGCTGGGGGGTGGGGGTGGTGGGAGACATGAGTGGGGGCCTGGTGGAGGGTGCCCCTGGATGCTGGGGGGTGGGGGTGGTGGGAGACATGAGTGGGGGCCTGGTGGAGGGTGCCCCTGCACTGCTGGGGGGTGGGGGTGGTGGGAGACATGGGTGGGGGCCTGGTGGAGAGTGCCCCTGGATGCTGGGGGGTGGGGTGGTGGGAGACATGAGTGGGGGCCTGGTGGAGGGTACCCCTGCACTGCTGGGGGGTGGGGGTGGTGGGAGACATGAGTGGGGGCCTGGTGGAGGGTGCCCCTGGATGCTGGGGGGTGGGGGTGGTGGGAGACATGAGTGGGGGCCTGGTGGAGGGTGCCCCTGTACTGCTGGGGGGTGGGGGTGGTGGGAGACATGGGTGGGGGCCTGGTGGAGGCTGCCCCTGCACTGCTGGGGGCTGGGGGTGCAGGGGGACATGAGCAGGTGTGCAGGGTAGTCCCCTGTTTTGTGGGCTGCCTGCAGGGGCCGTCGAGGGTGTACAGGGAACACCTGTGAGGACCCACCCAGCCTAATCGCGTGTGGAACTTCCCGCGCACCCCTGAAATACACGTACCCTGCTGAAATCGCGTGTAAAAGTTCCCGCGCACCCCTGAAATACACGCGCCCAGGCTATTCGCGTGTGGAACTTCCCGCGCACCCCTGAAATACACGTGCCCAGGCTATTCGCGTGTGGAACTTCCCGCACACCCCTGAAATACACGTACCCTGGCTAATCGCGTGTAAAACTTCACGCGTACCCCTGATATGCACGTCACCCACTTTGCGTTCCTTGTTTGGCAGCCCTGTATACTGGTCCAGGGTTAGCGCAGCCCTTTGCGATGATTTAGCGATTTTGATGGCTTTTCCTTGCGCGAGGGCGTTCTTGGGGGCGTTACTGGCGCTGCTGCAGGGTCGCTGCGATACTCTGCGCCACGGCTGGTTTGGGAGCCTAAAATCCATGAATACGCTGTGCGCAGAAATCGGTTTTAGCGCACGTGCCTGGCGCAGACAATCGCACGCGGACACTCTGCGCCAGCCGCTTGCGACACTTTTCTGCGAAATTCTATGAATTACCCTGTGAGTGTGGTGGTACTATGTTTTGAGTTATTATAGGAGAACTCTGCAGTAGGGAGGAAACCCACCCAATTGTCCTGTTGGCTGTTGATGTAGCAACATAGGTATTGTTCCAGAGAGGCAGTAAGTCTCTCGGTCTGTCACTTGGTCTGAGGATGAAAACCAGAAGACAACGCCCTCTCAATTCCTAATCTGTTGCGCAATGCTTTCCAAAAGTGTGAAGTGTATTGACTTGCTCGATCAGATATAATTTTTTCAGGCAATCCATGGAGTCGGAATATATCCTTGGCAAAGAAAGCGGCCATTTCTGCGGCAGAAGGTACACCAGGTAATGAAGAGAAATGGGACATTTTAGCGAATGCGTCAATAGTGACCATTATGCAGGTGCAGCCTTCTGAGGGCGGTAGTTCCGCGATGAAGTCCATGGATATGACACTCCATGGTCTTGTGGGTAGAGTATCGTGTTGAAGCAGACCTATGGACTTCTGAGTCTTGTGCTTAGCACTGAGGCAGATTGGGCAAGTTTGGACATACTTGATAATGTCAGTAGCCATACCAGGCCACCAGAACTGTCTCCTAAGAATCTCTGTAGTGTTAGCGATACCTCGATGGACCCCTGAGGGACAATCATGGCACCATTTTAGGGCACACTGTCTGGTACCACCGTCGGGAAGAAACAGACGCTGGTTGACAAAAAGCAGTCCGTCTTGCCTGCGAATGTTGTCTTGTGGTGCAGTGATAGGTGCTGTTGAAGCAAGTCTGGTGGCCTCCTTAACTTTTTGGAGGAAGGTGTTAACGTGACTAACAACTTTGTTCAAGGGAATAACTAGCTCCGGGAGGTGATCGAGTGTGATGCCAGGCATGGGAATCCAAGAGAGAGCATCGGCCAGTACGTTCTTGGATCTAGGTATGTAAGATATGATGAAATCGTACTGGGCGAATAAATTCGCCCAGCTAGCCTGGTGAGAGTTAACACACTCCATTTACTGTATGAAATTATATGATATGGCATTTATAACGCGCCTATACACAAGTGTTTCAAGGCCCGACGAGGCAGGGAGGGGGGACAAAGGGAAGACAGACAACGATCTTACTAGGCCAGGTGTCATTCAGATCGCGCAAGTGCATGGGAAGAGGGGAAGGGAAAGTGCAAGGGGAAAGGAAGAGGGGAAAGTGCAGTACAGGGGTAGTAGCATAACAAGATAAATATTAAGGGCCAGCTCGTGGCAAGTGCAAGGTAAGTGCAGACAATTGCTGGGAGGGGAGCTGTAGGGATACAGAGACAGTCCCGCAGTGCAGGGGTTGCCAAGGAGGCAGAGCAAGGGGCAAGTGGCTGGGCCAGGGACCGAGAACAGTGAGAGTGGCCCAGTGCAGATTCAATGCAGTTTCAATAAGGAATTTAGCAGGGGAGAGGAGGAGAGAAAGCAGAAGCAAAGAGGAAGGTTTTGAGGTGCTTCCGGAACCGGAGATGGTTCTCCTCAAGTTTCAGGGAGGCAGGAAGGCTGTTCCAGAGGGAAGCCCCAGCGGAGGAGAGAGATCTACCCCCAACTCGTTGCTTGGAGAAGCGGCTGACCCTGAGGGAGTTTGAGGCGGATGAGTGAAGAGCTCGAGAAGGAAGATATTTAGGAAGAGAGAGTTGAAGGTATTTCGGCCCCAGGCCCTAGAAGGCCTTGTGGACAATGCAGAGGGTTTTGAACTTAATCCTCGCAGCCACTGGGAGCCAGTGCAGAGATTTCAGTCCTGGTGAGATACGGTCCCTGGGCTTGAGGCCAAGGACAAGTCTCGCAGTCCTATTCTGGATGATTTGCAGAGGGCAGAGAGTAGAGGCAGGCAGATTTAGATAGAGGCTGTTACAGTAGTCCAGGTTAGAGAGAACCAGAGCTTTGGAGACAGTGAGCTTATGGGGGAAGAAGAGGAAAGTATCACCTTTAAATTCTTGTGGTCAGTCCTCAAAAGAAGAGGGTGCGCAGCCCCTTGGAGGAGGTGGCGCCATTCTTCACAGGCGGTCTTCGTAGCTAACAGTTCCTCGATAACAGTAATTAGCCTGACTGGGATTAAGAGTCTTAGAGATATAGGCCAAAGGATACTCATCTCCTTCAAACTCCTGCAGCAATGCTGCCCCTATAGCAGCCGAAGAGGCGTCGGTTTCAACTTTGAGGGGCCGTCCTTGATCAGGTTGGCGTAGATAGGAGCAGAGCAAAAAAGATGTTTCAACTGAAGAGAGGCCTCCTCCGCTTGCTTCGTCCAACTGAAAGGAAGGGAAGACTTCTTAAGCAGCGAAGTGATGGGTAGCACGGTCTCAAAGAATCCAGCGATAAATTTGCAATAGAAATTGGCCAATCCCAAGAAATTCTGTACTTCCTTGATGGAGGATGGAGAGGGCCAATCCAAGATCGTCTTCACCTTCCTGGGATCCATCTGAACCCCAGCACCGGACCAAAGGAAACCCACATAAGATACAATAGAGACATGAAACACATACTTCTCAGGATTAACAAGAAGGTGGTTATCCTTGAGACATTGTAGAACCGGATGGAGAGGCTTCTGATGTAGTTGGGTAGAAGTGGAGTACACCAGGATGTCATCGAGGTAGATGATAGCACTGCTGTACAAGAGATCCGAGAATGTACAGTCCATGAACCTCTGAAAAATGGATGGCGCATTGACCAGGCCGTAGGGCATGACTCAGTACTCAAAGTATATGTATGGGGTACGAAAATAAGTCTTCCACTCGTCCCCCGCAAGGACACGCAACAGGTGGTAAGCTCTGTGCAAATCCAGTTTAGAGAAAACCACTGCTACCTGAACGGCCTCTAGAATGTCTTGGATGTGCGGCATGGGGTACCTATCTCAGACGTAACGGTTAAGGCCCCGGTAATCGATACATGGCCTCAATTCATGGGTATCCCTCTTCGGTACAAAGAACAGAGAAGCCCCGGCAAGGGAACGTGAAGGCTGAGTTAGTCCGTTAAGAAGATTGGAATCTAGGTATTTCCGTAGAACCTCCTTCTCCTTGAGAGATAGGGAAAACATACGGTCAAATGCAACAAGCGTGTCAGGCAGGAGATCAATGGCACAATCTTCAGGACGATGGGGAGGTAAGTCTTGAGGGTCCTTGTCGAGAAACACCTCGCTGAATTCACACAGAGCAATAGGAATGGAATGCACGCCAAGAGATGGTTGTTGCAGGGAAGCATCCATGACTGCCTTAACAGTGGAGTAGTGGGCTCCCGAGAGACATGTTTGGGAGCAATAGTCGGAAGAGAAAACCAACTGGTTCTTAATCCAGTCGATAGCAGGGTTGTGTTTCTGAATCCAGGAAACCCTGAGGATCACCGAAAAATGAGCAGCTCGAATGAGGTCAAACTGGATCTCCTCTGAATGTGTTACGCTCACCTGGTATTCACAGAGACACCACCCAGCCGGGTTACTCGCTGGTATGCTTCTCAGCTTTGCCCTGATGTGGTCTGCAGGAAAGGTTCTGCCTGAAAATACAGGAGGACTGTGTTCAAGACTGACCGACTGAGATAAGTATCCTCCCTCCACCCCTGTATGCTTTCAGTCCCTCTGGCGCCCTCTCCTCACCTTGTGGTAGAATCAGGCGTGCTCTGCATCCTGCCTTCTTTGCAGGGGCGCGTTGTCTTTCATGGGCGAGTGCGGTCCAGTTACTTCACTGACGCCGGCCCATTTGATATTTTTCAGGTAGGTCTTATTGCTGTTCTTTAGTTTTGTTGCTATCCTGCATGCCTTTCTTTGTTTAAAATGTCTCTTTTTTCTCCCTGAGGTATGCAGAGCTTCAGCGCGGTGAACTGGCTTGGTTGAGCCCCGCTGGTAAATGATGACGCATTAAGAGCGCTATGATGCGGTAAGTAAGCGCTAAGTCTTGCCTTTGCTAACCTGTGTTTTCCTTCCTCTTAGGTCGCGGTGTTCTCCAGTGCAAGTGGAATGTCTGGAGTGGTGCCAGCCGAGAGGCAACCAGCCAGGTAAGCCTTTTGAACAGTTCGCAATTTGTAAATGTCTCTACAGCTTTCTTTAATGTTGCCTCTATCTTCCTCTTTCAGGTCATTCTGTCCGGGAGGCGTGCAGATTCAAGGAAGCTGTTCTCAGTAGCTGCGAGTGTTTAAAGATGAAGACTGCAGGTAAGATGCTGCTGCTAATGATGTTCCTTTTGTCTCCTTACAGGTTCTGCTTCTCCGATGTTCGAGGGAATAGTTGGACACGGTGAGCGTCACGTTGCAAGCTGCAAAGTAACACGAAGCATGTTCTGCAGTCAGGTTGTGGCTTATATAGCCCAGGTAAAGTAGTACCAGGAAAAGTAGTTCCAGGCCTGCCACACCCAAAACACTAGACCACATAGCTTGGTTCTTAGGGAACCAAGCTATGTGGATGCCTCCATGTTGGCTGACAATACAATGAAGTAGTTCCCAAGCACATTGTTGTTCATGGTGTATTAGTCTGGCGCCATAGGCGCCACGACTGGCCCCATGAGGGCTTTTGAAGAGGATGCCAGGCTCTAGAGGCCCGAGTCCTGACTCCACCTGGCCAATGGGTTTGCCAGAGGGGGTTTTGGGCGAGGGTCGTGACAGTATAATGCATAACTGTCATTTTCAGGGCAATGGTGGAATGATTAGACCAGAACTCAAAGGCTTGCCTTCCACGCCCTCTACCTTCTGGTTGTCTTTCTCCAGCAGGTCGATACCTGTCTTCTTAGCCCATCCGGTATCTAAAAAGCATCCAGCCGCCCCGCAATCAAAGCCAGGACGTCTATGATCTATTGTTTGAAGTGTAGATGGATGCTGACTACCATAAATCAGTTGTCGTCTGTAGGGGGCGGTGGATGAGACCGACTGTCACGCCCACCCTTCCATGCACACGTACTCTCACCTCCCTGCAACAAGTCCCCTCCCTACAACAAGTCCCTAGCCTCTGTTACAAAACTCACCCACGTAGATTCCCGGGATCCGGGGTTGCCAGCTCTAAGTTCCCCCTTCATCCACTTCAGGGGTTCGTTCCTTCGGTGGGCAGAAGAGTGCTGGGGCACTGGAGAGAGTACCACGGGAGAAGCCATCGTGTGTATCCGGCATGGCGACTCCCTTGGAGCCTGCACACTCAAAGAAGGAAAGGTGTCTCATGTGGAGCACCTTGGGCACGCTATGTTTCCAGGAGCGTCATTGCCCATTGCAGTCAGACACTAGCCACGCCACTATTGCCAAGAACCAACGTACCCGTTGCCCAGCGTCAATCACTGAATCACGTGGGGCATCACGTGATCAACAGGCTCACGTGACAGGAGTTTCAGGATAAAACAGACGCTACCCAGCAACACAACGCTTCTCAGCTGTTTTCTTACAGCGTGTTGCGTTATGATTTGGATTCCTGTTTTCTTCGTTTTCTTTGTGCTTCTGCCTTACCCTTTTGTGCTACGCCTTGGGATTGTTACTTCTGGTTCTGACCTCGGATTGCTTACGGATTGCTCACGGATTGTTCTTGGTACCCTATGCCAACAGATTGACATTCTGGTTCTGACCTCGGATTGTTTACTGACTTGTTACGGTTTTCCCCTTTGAATCATCTGACTTGGATTTGCATTCCTGCGACACTCCATCAAGTCACAGACCTCAAGCTACAGGTGGTTCCAGCGTGGTGTAAGGGCGATTTCTTCTACCTCCCAGTGCCCCTGTGTGTTGTATCGGCCTGCTGAGGGAACAGGTATTGCCCCACCATTTAGGGTACTCTATCTCCTGGCTTCTGGTAGGTGTGCCTACTGTTTCCTACATATAACACGTGCTTACCTTGTTGCCATCACCTAACTTGCCCCTTTTCCTTTGCAGCAGCCATCCGGAAGCCCTGGGTATCCTGTTTCTTCCACCTGTGGCCCTAATCTTCGGACAGCGAGTATCTTTTGGTCTCTCTGTTGCCTGCTTAGGGATGGAGGTATGCTTCTTCCTTGCGACTCGCAAGTCTTGACAGACTGAGAAGTCCTCCGGTCGCTTGGAGCATGGATCCCTCAACTGGGGATCTCGTGGCTGCTCTGGTCCATGCCATTGATGTCCTACATTCTACTATGGCTGCTGCAACTGCAGCTATCCATTAATGCCTTGATACTATTCAAAGTGAACGTCATGCCTTACCGGCTGACCAGAATTTGGGGACCCACACCTTCACCAAGTGTGCCCCAAGCTGTACCGTCCATCACTACTCAGATCATTGTGCCCACTCCCTTTCCATTGGCAGCACCAGAAAAATTCCAGGGGGACCCCAGAAGATTCCGCACCTTCCTGAATCATTGCAAGCTGCATTTTTTATGCAAACCACAGTCTTTTCCTGATTCAACAACTAAAGCTGCATTCACGCACTCGCACTTAGGTGGTATTGCGGCCACTTGGGCCAATCCCTTGTTAGAAAGCGACAGTCCAGCACTTTATGATTTTGACCTATTAGCAGCTGAAATGACCAAAGTGTCCGACATAAGACACAAGGCCCAATCTAGAGATCTATAGCTACTCAATTTAACACAAGGGAAATCCACTCTCATCGACTACATAACTCGGTACAATCAGTTAGCAGTAGAGACTGCTTGGCCTGAAGACAAAAAAGCAGTAGTCTTCTATAAAGGGTTAAACGATGCCATGAAAGACGCTTTGGTGGTAGTCCCATCTCTGCCAGTCCTGTTTCATGAACTAGTGGACCTAACCCTCCAGGTAGATGCTAGTCGCTGTGAGAGGAGAGCAGAGTCGGGCTTCTCTTCAGCCCCACCAACCCCGACAGGATCTCAAGGAGAACCCATGCAATAGGGGGGGTTCGTAGTCCAATCACGCCTACTGAAAGAGAACGCAGGAGGACAGCAAACGCCTGTTTCTACTGCGGCCTTAATGGACACTATGTCAAAGAATGCCCTTGACGCCCTTGTCTCAAAACCCCGGGTTTTCAGAAAGCTCGTCCCTGAATATGGGGGCACGGATGAGCTACACTCAGACCCCCACACCATCCTTACAAACAAGCACTGGTTTAAAACCTATAATGATACAGGCCAGTTTGTTCTTTGCCCCCGATACCATGCATTCAGTCCATCTGGTCATAGATTCCGGCGCCACAGGGAACTATATTGACAATGATTTGGCCCTCTCTCTCAATTTGCCTCTACAGTCCAAGCCACGGCCCAAAACGGCACAAGCAGTGGATGGCAGGGCGCTCATTTCAGTTCCTATCAAACAGACCACTCTCTTGTCCCTGGTAATCCAAGATACCCATAAGGAAACTCTTGATCTTTGATTTAATCACGACTCCCCATTTTGGTGTGATCCTTGGGATACCTTGGTTGTGTCTCCATAACCCTGTGATTGATTGGGCCTCCGGCCAACTGTATTTTGAATCACCTTTCTGTCAGACCAATTGCCTTACTCAACTAGGAAAGGTAGAGACGCCATCCCAATTGCTAGGGGCAGTCGCCCGGCTTACTCTGAACGAACCGCCCTAATGGATGCTGATCCACCCCAAAACATGGTGGGTACTATTGTCTCTGGGTTGCCTACTGAATATCACGACTACCTAGATGTATTCGATAAGGGTTGCGCAGAGGCCTTGCCACCACACAGGCCTTACGATGGTCCTATCAATTTAGTGCCAGACGCGGAAATACCCAAGGGGAGGATATATTCATTATCACATGTGGAGGAGAAAATACTCAAGGAATACATAAAAACGGCCTTAAAACTCGGTCATATCCCACAATCAGCATCACCGGCCTCTAGCCCAATATTCTTTGTACCAAAACGAGAAGGGGACCTACGTCCCTGTATTGACTGTCAATGTCTTAAAACCATAACCATTAAGAATAGGTATCCCATACCCCTCACTGGCCCCCTGCTTGACCGTTTGACGCACGCCACCATATATACAAGCTGGACCTCCGAGGGGTCTACAACCTAATTAGGATTCGTCAAGGTGACGAATGGAAAACAGCATTCAGTACATGGTATGGGCTCTACGAAAATACTGTCATGCCGTTTGGTTTATGTAATGCCCCTGCAACCTTCCAGCGGTTTATGAATGACATATTTAGTGACATCATCGATGCATACGTTGCATTTACTTGGATGACATACTGGTGTTTTCACCCACTCTAGAGGATCACGTGAAACATGTCCATGAAGTACTCTCCCGGTTACAGGCCCATTCCCTCTATGCTAAACCCGAGAAATGCCTATTCTATGTAAACAGTGTAGAATTCTTGGGGTTCCACATTTCGCCTGGAGGTCTATCCATGAACGAGTCTATGATCCGTGTGGTATTAGAGTGGCCTGTTCCCACCTCCCGCAAAGCCCTAAGGTCATTTCTGGGCTTTGCCAATTTTTACAGGCGATTCATCTTTGGGTTCTCTGACATTTCGGCTCCACTTACTGCTCTCACCAGTCTTCATGTACCCTTCATATGGTCCACAAAACAACAGGAAGCCTTCGACAAATTAAAAGCCGCTTTATCCTCGGCCCCAGTTCTCCAACACCCAAATCCCGATCTTCCTTTTATAGTCATGCCATGGAAGCCATCTTATCCCTGACATGCCCTGATTCTGGCCGTTTGCATCCAGTGGTCTATCATTCCCGGAAGTTCAACATTACAGAAACACACTGCACCGTCACTGAGAAAGAACTACTGGCCATCAAAGAAGCATTTCGGGTCTGGAGACACTATCTACTAGGGGCCACTCATCAGACCTACTCCAACCATAGAAACCTACAGGACCTTGCCTCATTGAAATGTGTCAATAGCAGACAAGTTTGGTGGCACCTATTCTTTGCTACCTACGACTTTGTCATCAAACATAAACCAGGAACTACACACCGAAAGGCCAATGCCCTTTCTCGTTCCCCAGGGGGTGTTTCTCTCCCAGTTTTTCCAGAAACAGTCTTAGAGAAAAAACATGTAATATGCTTATGCACCCCTCCTTTAAGCCTACTACACACTATACGTCAGTGGACTAAATCACATCCCGAACAGATATCGGATTGGGGGTTAGTAGTACATAACGATCTTCCTTACTATCAAGACAAGCTGTTCCTACCAGTCACAGAATCACGCAATTTAGCTCTAGAGTGGTCCCACGATGCTCCCATTAATGTCCGCCCCAGACAAAGGCGCACTTTAGGTTCACTACAACGCTGGTGTTGGTGGCCTTCGATGAGGGCAGATCTTAATACCTATGTTAACACCTGTTCTGTTTGTCATGAGTGCAAAAACAGGAAGGGACGTCCTCTTGGCCTACTCCAACCGCTACCTGTACCCCCGAGACCATGGCATACCCTTACTATGGACTTCGTTATCGATTTGCCCAGAATCAAGTGGTTTGACACCATTTGGGTGGTAGTTGACTCATTTACCAAAATGGCCCGTTTGTCCCCTGTACAGGCATACCCTCAGCACCTAGATTGGAAGAGATATTCTTTCGGGAGGTGTTTTGTTTTTTTGGGCTACCCACAGTCTTGATTTCAAATCGCGGTACCCAATTCACATCCAAGTTCTGGAAGGCCCTCACCAGTCTACTAGGAATTGATGCCCGTTACTCCTCTGCCTACCATCCAGAGACGGATGGGCAAACAGAGAGAGTGAATCAGGTAATGGAACAGTATCTACGTTGCCACACGCTGCAAAAGCAGCAATCATGGTATCAACTCATCCATCGGGCAGAATTCACCTACAACAATGCACCTCATTCCTCTCTGGGTACTTCCCCTTTCTATTCCCTGTATGGACAGAATCCTCGCACCCTGCCAATACCAGATCTGTCCGGGCCGAATGTGCCTGCCGCCACTGTTTGTTTCCGTGATATGTCCCTGATTCATGCGGAAACACTCACGCACCTCCTTGAGGCACAGGAAAGCATGAGGGTGGCGGCTAATAAGAAACGGATCCTACGCCATCCTATGCCCTGGGCATAGGGTGTGGCTCTCCACTAGACATCTGCAATTGCCTGGCTCTTGTAAGCTCTTGCCGTGTTTTGTGTGTCCATACAAGGTCCTACGTGTGGTGAATCCAGAGGCTTTTCGATTGTCTCTTCCTCCTGCTTGGAGTATACATCCTGTCTTTCACTCCTCCCTGCTCAACCCCTGCCCGGTTGCAGCTAAATGGTCCGTTCACCCTTCCCCAGTGGTACGTGACGATTCTGTTTAATATGAAGTTAATGCTATTTTGGGTTCTCGTGTCTCTAGGGGTCGCTTGTACTACCTGGTAGATTGGGTGGGTTATGGCCCAGAGGAGAGGTCGTGGGAATTGGCTTCTGATGTCCATGCGCCCTTGGTGGTGTCCCGATTCCACCGAGAGCACCCATCCTGCCCACGGGGTCGTGGGCCATTGGGGGGGATTCTGTCACGCCCACACATGCATGCACACGTACTCACACCTCCCTGCAACAAGTCCCCTCCCTACAACAAGTCGCTAGCCTCTGTTACAAAACTCACCCACATAGATGCCCGGGATCTGGCGTTGCCGACTCTAAGTTTCCCCTTCGTCCACTTCAGGGGTTCATTCCCTTGGTGGGCAGAAGAGTGCTGGGGCACTGGAGAGGGTACACAGGAGAGGCCATTGTGTGTATCCGGCATTGCGACTCCCTTGGCGTCTGCACACGCAAAGAAGGAAAGGTGTCTCATGTGGAGCACCCGGGGCACGCCATGTTTCCAGGCGTGTCATTGCCCATTGCAGTCAGACACTAGCCACGCCCACTATTGCCAAGAACCCACGTACTCGTTGCGCCGCGTCAATCACTGAATCATGTGACGCATCACGTGATCAACAGGCTCACGTGACAGAATTTACGGGATAAAACAGACGCTACCCAGCAACACAACGCTTTTTAGCTGTTTCCTTACGGCGTGTGGCGTTACGATTTGGATTCCTGTTTTCTTCGTTTTCTTTGTGCTTCTGACCTCTGGACCTCATTCTACATGCTCCTGTTTGCCTTACCCTTTTGGGCTATGCCTTGGGATTGTTACTTCTGGTTCTGACCTCGGATTGCTTACGGATTGCTCACGGATTGTTCTTGGTACCCTACGCCAACAGATTGACATTCTGGTTCTGACTTCGGATTGTTTACAGTCTTCTTACGGATTTCCCCTTTGAATCGGCTGACCTGGATTTGTATTCCTGTGACACTCCATTAAGTCACAGACCTCAAGCTACAAGTGGTTCCAGCGTGGTGTAAGGGCGATTTATTCTACCTCCAAGTGCCCCTGTGTGTTGTATCGGCCCGCTGAGGGAACAGGTATTACCGCACCATTTAGGATACTCTATCTCCTGGCTTCTGGTAGGTGTGCTTACTGTTTCCTACATATGATACGTGCTTACCTTGTTTCCATCAACTACCTTACCCCTTTTCCTTTTCAGCAGACATCCGGAAGCCCTGGGTATCCTGTTTCTTCCACCTGTGGCCCTAATCTTCGTACAGCAAGTGTCTTTCGGTCTCGCTGCTGGCTGCTTAGGGACGGAGGTATCCTTGTTCCTCGCAACTCACAAGTCTTGACACCAACATTGAGACTGACAGACCCTCCTTGGTAACTATTCCCTGTTAGTTCTGAGGACGACCATTTCCCGGCCGATGTGGTGGGACTTCTGGACACTTGCGTAGCATGTGTTTGTCCGATCCACAATACATACAGAGGTTATTATCTCTCCGCCTTTTTCGTTCCTCAGCACTCAGGGGTCATCTGGTGGTTCCAATCTGCACGGGTTCTTCTTTAGCTGGTCGAGGTGAGGAGGGGACTGAAATAGGCTGGTCTGGGAGAAAGAGTGGACCGCGTCCTCTTCTTCACTCAATCCGTCGCTCAGAGAGACGAAAATCCACTTGTAGGACAGTGGATAATAAGCCGAAAACGAGGCCGGCCTAGGAGAGTGAGCCAGCTCATCTTTAAGTTCTTCCAGCAGTACTCTGCTGAAGATGGTGTATTGTGCTACTTCTGGCCATCCGGTCTCAGCAGCAACCCTCTTGGAATGGGAGATGTAGGTCAGCAAATCCGATGAACCCTGACGTATGTCTAAAGGTTCTTCGCTGGCCACTTGCACTGATTCCTGTCTTTCAGAGGCCTGCTTAAACTGGCCAGTGAAGGCGCTGTAGTTCTACAACAAGGGGCGCACACTGGTTACCAGAGGGGTTGCCAAGCTAGAGCATTTCCGATCAGGTTTGAGATTAGAAAGCCTATGCATGCTTGGTCTGAGGCATAGGTCTGGGGCCGAAAAGTAAAGTGGATTATGCAAGCTTCCATTAACTCCGAAAAACGCCGGGGGAAGCCATCACACTTCCCGGACGCCAGTAACATAGGGGGCAGTTCAGCTGGATGTTGATCACGATTTGCCATCATCTGTCGGAGATTGGCGTTCTCTTTCTTAAGGGTCTGGACTTTTTGAGAGAGACCTTGGACGGCACCCACTAATTCTTGTATCTGTTCAGCAGTAGCCATGGTAGGGAGTTCTGGGAGTTGCAAACTGTCAGGTTTGTCTATCACTTCCTGGTTGTTGATGAGCCCAATATCACATTCATCCTCCTCCTCATCTGTATCTTCCAATGAAGCGTACCGCCGTCTTCCCTTCTTCGGTTTATCCTTTCATTTTTTACAGAAGAGGTACAGCCGTCCTCGGGTGGAAGCCACCCTGTCGCCTTTCTAGTGAAGGTGGGCAGGGGACCCCTTCCGAGAACGCCAGAAAGAGAGGAAAAAGCCACACAGCTAGAAACACTCTCAGAGGATGCAGTTGGTATGAAGTACTCCAGGGAAAGGATTTGTCTTGTTAGATTCTTGCTTGGAGTACTTGTAGGCAAAGGATGAAGTTGTAACAGTCTTTGTAAGCAAAAAGCCTGATGTAGTCCACCTTCCTCGTGGATGTCAATAAAGAAGACACCCAGAAGTCCTCAGATGATAGGCATCAACGGAGCACTCAGGAGGAAGCAACCAAAGTAATGACCGATGGACAGAGGATTGGCTGGGTACAGGCGTGACCGTACCGGAGCAGATAGAGGTAAGAGCCGACAGAGAAGAGACAGACCGGCCCGTAGGAAAACCACTGCGGAATGGTAAAGAAGGACCGGACCGGAGAGAGCAGAAAGCTAAGAGGTAGTAAGACGAGAGGTGGAATAAAAAGAAGGCAAGAAGAGTATACAGGAAGAGAAAGAGGAAACAAGGCTGCAGGAAGGAGAAAGGCAATGGAAAGTAAAACTAGGAAGGGAACAGAGAGAGGGAGAGCAGCAACGCCGCAGCTAAAAATTACAAGCCGGAACTAACAGCTGCCACGGTGGGAACCGAAATAGAAAGCAAACGCGGAAAGTAAGAAAGAAAGCTCACCAAAGGGGCAGAAGGGAAACAGAGGAATGGGCTGGCAGATATGCGTGGAGACAGAGTAAATGAGAGTAGAAAAGCATGTAAACCCAGAAGCAAGAGCAAAAGGGTTGCAACGCGACGTTGCTAGGGAGAGGCGTGACTAAGTAGGAAAACACAGGGAGCAGTCAGAAAATCTAGACCTTCACAGCAAAGAACGGAATAGAACGTAATGGGATACTCTAATTGCGTCTTGCTGTCCATGTGTTCCACAAGCGCCAGGAGGGCAGGCGCGTGACAGTTTTCCACTAGGCCATTGGCTTGACGATGGTAAACGAAACAAAGCTTGTGTTTGATGCCTAATAGGGAGGTAATTTCCTTAAAAGGTCATTGGAGAAGTGCATCCCATTGTTGGACCTTAGTACTTTGCAAGCTGCCCAACAAAGGAAAACCTTGCGTGTGAGGAACTTAGCTGTCGATTTAGCATCACAGTGGACACACAGTCCTACCGTATGCCAATGGGAGAATGTACATGCCACAACTATTTCATAGCAATAGTTGGCACTCCTATTTTACATATCAGTGTAATCAATATGCAAATGGAAAAAAGGCCCTGAAGGGTGAGCTAAAGTTGCTTTAATAGCTTTTAGTATATGCCTTGCTGTAAACTGCTGGCATGTCATACAATTGGCAATAAACTTGCTCGGTACTCGAAGTATCTGTATGGGGTATGAAAATCAGTCTTCCACTCGTCCCCCACACAGACACGCAACAAGTGGTAAGCTCTGTGCAAATCCTGTTTAGAGAAAACCACTGCCCCCTGAACGGCCTCTAGAATGTCTTGGATGTGCGGCATGGGGTACCTATCTCAGACGTAACCCGGTTAAGGCCCCAGTAATCGATACATGGCTTCAATTCATGGGTATCCCTCTTTGGTACAAAGAACAGAGAAGCCCCGGCAGGGGAACGTGAAGGCTGAATAAGTCTGTTAAGAATATTGGAATCTAGGTATTTCCGTTGAACCTCCTTCTCCTTGAGAGATACGGAAAACATACGGCCGAATGGAACACGCGTGTCAGGCAGGAGATCAATGGCACAATCTTCGGGACGATGGGGAGGTAAGTCTTGAGGGTCCTTATCGAGAAACACCTCGCTGAATTCACACAGAGCAATAGGAATGGAATGCACGCCAAGAGAGGGTTGTTGCATGGAAGCATCCATGACTGCCTTAACAGTGGAGTAGTGGGCTCCCGAGAGACATGTTTGGGAGCAATAGTCAGAAGAGACAACCAACTGGTTCTTAATCCAGTCGATAGCAGGGTTGTGTTTCCGAAGCCAGGAAACCCTGAGGATCACCTGAAAATGAGCAGCTGGAATGAGGTCAAACTGGATCTCCTCTGTATGATGCATAACTGTCATTTTAAGGGCAATGGTGGAATGAGTAATTAGACCAGAACTCAAAGGCTTGCCATCCACGCCCTCTACCTTCTGGTCGTCTTTCTCCAGCAAGTCGATACCTGTCTTCTTAGCCCTTCCGGTATCCATAAAGCATCCAGCCGCCCCGCAATCAATCAAAGCCAGGACGTCCCTGATCTTGTTTGAAGTGTAGATGGATACTGACTACCATAAGTCGGTTGTCGTCTGTAGGGGCGGTGGATGAGACAGACTCTCACGCCCACACATCCTTGCACACATACTCACACATCCCTGCAACAAGTCCCCTCCCTAAAACAAGTCCCTAGCCTCTGTTACAAAACTCACCCATATAGATGCCCGGGATCCGGGGTTGCCACCTCTGAGTTCCCCCTTCATCCACTTCAGGGGTTTGTTCCCTCGGTGGGCAGAAGAGTGCTGGGGCACTGGAGAGGGTACCATGGGAGAAGCCATTGTGTGTATCCGGCATGGCGATTCCCTTGGCGCCTGCACATGCAAAGAAGGAAAGGTGTCTCATGTGGAGCACCTGGGGCATGCCACGTTTCCAGGCGTGTCATTGCCCATGACTGAATCAAGTGGGGCATCACGTGATCAACAGGCTCACATGACAGGAGTTACGGGATAAAACAGACGCTACCCAGCAACACAATGCTTCTCAGCTGTTTTCTTACAGCGTGTGGCTTTACAATTTGGATTCCTGTTTTCTTCGTTATCTTTGTGCTTCTGACCTCTGGATCTCGTTCTACGGACTCTTGTTTGCCTTACCCTTTTGTGCTACGCCTTGGGATTGTTACTTCTGGTTCTGACCTCGGATTGCTTACATATTGCTCACAGATTGTTCTTGGTACCCTACGCCAACAGATTGACATTCTGGTTCTGACTTCGGATTGTTTACAAACTGCTTACGGTTTTCCCCTTTGAATCATCTGACTTGGATCTGCATTCCTGTGACACTCCATCAAGTCACAGACCTCAAGCTACAGGTATTTCCAGCGTGGTGTAAGGGCGATTTCTTCTACCTCCCAGTGGCCCTGTGTGTTGTATCGGCCCGCTGAGGGAACAGGTATTACCCCACCATTTAGGATACTCTATCTCCTGGATTCTGGTAGGTGTGCCTACTGTTTCCTATATATAACACTTGCTTACCTTGTTGCCATCACCTAACTTGCCCCTTTTCCTTTGCAGCAGCCATCCGGAAGCCCTGGGTATCCTGTTTCTTCCACGTGTGGCCCTAATCTTCGAGCAGCGAGTGTCTTTTGGTCTCGCTGTTGGCTGCTTAGGGATGGAGGTATCCTTCTTCCTCGTGACTCGCAAGTCTTGACAGAAGCCTTCCGGTCGCTTGGAGCATGGATCCCTCAACTGGGGATCCGGTGGCTTCTCTGGTCCAGGCCATTGCTGTCCTACGTTCTCATATGGCTGCTGCAACTGCAGCTATCCACCAACGCCTTGATACTATTCAAAGTGAACGTCATGCCTTACTGGCTGACCCAGAATTTGGGGATCCCACACCTTCACCAAGTGCGCCCCAGGCTGTACCGCCCGTCACTACTCAGATCATTGTACCCACTCCCTTACCATTGGCAGCACCAGAAAAATTCCAGGGGGACCACAGAATATTCCGCACCTTCTTGAATCAGTGCAAGCTGCATTTTTTATGCAAACCACAGTCTTTTCCTGATTCAACAACAAAAGCCGCATTCACGCACTCACACTTAGGTGGTATTGCGGCCACTTGGGCCAATCCTTGTTAGAAAGCGACAGTCCAGCACTTTATGATTTTGACCTATTAGTAGCTGAAATGACCAAAGTGTTCGACATAAGACACAAGGCCCAATCTAGAAATCTAGAGCTACTCAATTTAACACAAGGGAAATTCACTCTCATCGACTACATAACTCGGTACAATCAGTTAGCAGTAGAAACTGCTTGGCCTGAAGACAAAAAAGCAGTAGTTTTCTATAAAGGGTTAAACGATGCCATGAAAGATGCTTTGGCGGTAGTCCCATCTCTGCCGGTCCTCTATCATGAACTAGTGGACCTAACCCTCCAGGTAGATGCTAGACGCTCTGAGAGGAGAGCAGAGTCGGGCTTCTCTTCAGCCCCACCAACCCCGACAGGATCTCTAGGAGAACCCGTGCAAATAGGGGGGGTTTGTATTCCAATCACGCCTACTGAAAGGGAACGCAGTAGGACAGCGAACGCCTGTTTCTACTGCGGCCTTAATGGACACTATGTCAAGGAATGCCCTAGACGCCCTTGTCTCAAAACCCCGGGTTTTCAGAAAGCTCGTCCCTGAATATGGGGGCACGGACGAGCTACGATCAGACCCCCACACCATCCTTACCAACACACACTGGTTTGAAACCTATAATGATACAGGCCAGTTTGTTCTTTGACCCCGATATCATGCATTCAGTCTATCTGGTCATCGATTCTGGCGCCACGGGGAACTATGTTGACAATATTTTGGCCCTCTCCCTCAATTTGCCTCTACAGTCCAAGCCACGGCCCGAACCAGTGCAAGCAGTGGATGGCACAGCGCTCATTTCAGGTCCTATTAAACAACAGACCGCTCCCTTGTCCCTGGTAATCCAAGATACCCATAAGGAAACTCTTGTTCTTTGATTTAATCATAACTCCCCATTTTGGTCTGATCCTTGGGATACCTTGGTTGCATCTCCATAACCCTGTGATTGATTGGGCCTCTGGCCAATGGTATTTTGAATCACCTTTCTGTCAGACCAAGTGCCTTACTCAACTAGGAAAGGTAGAGACGCCATCCCAATTGCTAGAGGCAGTCATCCGGCTTACTCTGAACGAACCACCCCTAATAGAGGCTGATCCATCCCAACACATAGTGGGTACTATCGTCTCTGGGTTGCCTACTGAATATCACGACTACGTAGATGTATTCGGTAAGGGTTGCGCAGAGGCCTTGCCACCACACAGGCCTTACGATTGTCCTATCAATTTGGTGCCAGATGCGGACATACCCATTGGGAGGGTATATTCATTATCACCTGTGGAGGAGAAAATACTCAAGGAATACATACAAACGGCCTAAAAACTCTGTCATATCTGACAATCAGCATCACCGGCCGCTAGCCCAATATTCTTTGTTCCAAAACGAGAAGGGGACCTACGTCCCTGTTTTGACTATCGACGTCTTAATGCCATAACCATTAAGAAAAGGTATGCCATACCCCTCATTGGCCCCCTGCTCAACCGTTTGACACACGCCACCATATATACAAACTGGTCCTCCTAGGGACCTACAACCTAATTAGGATTCGTCAAGGTGACGAATGAAAACAGCATTCAGTACGCGGAATGGGCTCTACGAATATATGGTCATGCCGTTTGGTTTATGTATTGCCCCTGCAACCTTCCAGCGGTTTATGAATGACATATTTAGTGACATCATCGATGCATACGTTGTTATTTACTTGGATGACATACTGGTGTTTTCACCCACTCTACAGGATCACATGAAACATGTCTGTGAAGTACTCTCCCGGTTACGGGCCCATTCCCTCTATGCCAAACCGAGGAATGCCTATTCCATGTAAACAGTGTAGAATTTTTGGGGTTCCACATTTTGCCTGGAGGTCTATCTATGAACGAGTCTATGATCTGTGCGGTGTTAGACTGGCCTGTTCCCACCTCCCGCAAAGCCTTACAGTCATTCCTGGGCTTCGCCAATTTTTACAGGCGATTCATCTTTGGGTTCTCTGACTTTTCGGCTCCACTTACTGATCTCACCAGTCTTCATGTTCCCTTCATATGGTCCACAAAACAACAGGAAGCCTTCGACAAATTAAAAGCCGCTTTTACCTCGACCCCGGTTCTCCAACACCCGAATCCCGATCTTCCTTTTATAGTGGAAGCCGATGCCTCCTCGTTTGTCATGGGAGCCGTTTTATCCTAGACATGCCCTGATTCTGGCCATTTGCATCCAGTGGCCTATCACTCCCGGAAGTTCAACATTACAGAAACACACTACACCGTCACTGAGAAAGAACTACTAGCCATCAAAGAAGCATTTTGGGTCTGGAGACACTATCTACTAGTGGCCACTCATCAGACCTACTCCGACCATAGAAACCTACAGGACCTGGCCTCATTGAAATGTGTCAATAGCAGACAAGTTCAGTGGCACCTATTCTTTGCTGCCTACGACTTTGTCATCAAACATGAACCAGGAACTACACACCGAAAGGCCGATGCCCTTTCTCGTTCCCCAGGGGGCGTTTCTCTCCCAGTTTTTCCAGAAACAGTATTAGAGAAAAAAACATGTAATATGCTTATGCACCCCTCCTTCAAGCCTACTACACACTATACGTCAGTGGACTAAATCACATCCCGAACAGATATCGGATTGGGGGTTAGTGGTACATAATGATCTTCCCAACTATCAAGACAAGCTGTTTCTACCAGTCACAGAATCACACAATTTAGCTCTAGAGTGGTCCCACGATGCTTCCTTTAATGGCCACCCCAGACAAAGGTGCACTTTAGGTTTACTACAATGCTGGTGTTGGTGGCCTTCCATGAGGGCATACGTTAATGCCTATGTTAACACCTGTTCTGTTTGTGCTCAGTGCAAAAACAGGAAGGGACGTCTTCTTGGCCTACTCCAACCACTACCTGTACCCCCGAGACCATGGCATACCCTTACTATGGACTTCATTACCAATTTGCCCAGAATCAAGGGGTTTGACACCATTTGGGTGGTAGTTGACTCATTTACCAAAATGGCCCGTTTGTCCCCTGTACAGGCATACCCTCAGCACCTAGATTGGCAGAGATATTGTTTTGGGATGTGTTTTGTTTTTTTGGGCTACCCACAGTCTTGATTTCAGATCGCGGTACCCAATTCACATCCAAGTTCTGGAAGGCCCTCACCAGTCTACTAGGAATTGATGCCCGTTACTCCTCTGCCTACCATCCGGAGACAGATGGGCAAACAGAGAGAGTGAATCAGGTAATGGAACAGTATCTACGTTGCCTCACCCTGCAAAAGCAGCAATCATGGTTTCAACTCATCCATCTGGCAGAATTCGCCTACAACAATGCACCTCATTCCTCTCTGGGTACTTCCCCTTTCTATTCCCTGTTTGGACAGAATCCTCGCACCCTGCCAATGCCAGATCTGTCCGGGCCGACTGTGCCCGCCGCCACTGCTTGTGTCCGTGATATGTCCCTGATCCATGCGCAAACATTCACACACCTCCTTGAGGCACAGGAAAGCATGAGGGTGGCGCTAATAAGAAATGGGCTCCTACGCCATCCTATGCCCCGGGGGATAGGATGTGGCTCTCCACTAGACATCTGCAATTGTCTGGCTCTCGTAAGCTCTTGCCGCGTTTTGTGGGTCCATACAAGGTCCTACGTGTGGAGAATCGGTGGCTTTTCGATTGTCACTTCCTCCTGCTTGGAGGATACATCCTGTCTTTCACTCCTCCCTGCTCATCCCCTGTCCGGTTGCCTCTAGATTGGCCGTTCCCCCTTCCCCAGTGGTACGTGACGATTCTGTGGAATATGAAGTTAATGCTATTTTGGGTTCTCGTGTCTCTAGGGGTCGCTTGTACTACCTGGTAGATTGGGTGAGTTATGGCCCCGAGGAGAGGTCGTGGTAATTGGCTTCTGATTTCCATGCGCCCTTGTTGGTGTCCCGATTCCACCGAGAGCACCCATCCTGCCCACGGGGTCGTGGGCCCTTGGAGGGGATTCTGTCACACCACACGTCCATGCACACGTACTCACACCTCCCTGCAACAAGTTCCCTCCCTACAACAAGTCCCTAGCCTCTGTTACAAAACTCACCCACATAGATGCCCGGGATCCGGCGTTGCCGACTCTAAGTTTCCCCTTCGTCCACTTCAGGGGTTTGTTCCCTCTGTGGGCAGAAGAGTGCTGGGGCACTGGAGAGGGTACCACAGGAGAAGCCATCGTGTGTATCCGGCATGGCGACTCCCTTGGCGCCTGCACACGCAAAGAAGGAAAGGTGTCTCATGTGGAGCACCCAGGGCACGCCATGTTTCCAGGCACGTCATTGCCCTTTGCAGTCAGACACTAGCCCCGCCCACTATTGCCAAGGACCAACGTACCCGTTGCGCCACGTCAATCACTGAATCATGTGGTGCATCACATGATCAACAGGCTCACGTGACAGGAGTTATGGGATAAAACAGACACTACCCAGCAACACATCGCTTCTCAGCTGTTTTCTTACGGCGTGTGGCGTTAAGATTTGGATTCCTGTTTTATTCGTTTTCTTTGTGCTTCTGACCTCTGGAGCTCGTTCTATGGAATCCTGTTTGCCTTACCCTTTTGTGCTATGGCTTGGGGTTGTTACTTCTGGTTCTGACGTCGGATTGCTTACGGATTGCTCACAGATTGTTCTTTGTACCCTACGCCAACAGATTGACATTCTGGTTCTGACTTCGGATTGTGTACAGACTTCTTACGGTTTTCCCCTTTGAATCAGCTGACCTGGATTTGCATTCCTGTGACACTCCATTAAGTCACAGACCTCAAGCTACAGGTGGTTCCAGCGTGGTGTAAGGGTGATTTCTTCTACCTCCCAGTGCCCCTGTGTGTTGTATCGGCCCGCTGAGGGAACAGGTATTACCGCACCATTTAGGATACTCTATCTCCTGGCTTCTGGTAGGTGTGCTTACTGTTTCCTACATATAATACGTGCTTACCTTGTTGCCATCACCTAACTTACCCCCTTTCCTTTGCAGCAGCCACCCGGAAGCCCTGGGTATCCTGTTTCTTCCACCTGTGGCCCTAATCTTCGAACAGCAAGTATCTTTCGGTCTCGCTGCTGGCTGCTTAGGGACGGAGGTATCCTTGTTCCTGGCAACTCGCAAGTCTTGACACCGACATTGCGACTGACAGACCCTCCTTGGTAACTAGTCTCTGTTAGTTCTGAGGACGACCGTTTCCCGGCCGCCGTGGTGGGACTTCTGGACACTTGCGTAGCATGTGTTCGTCCGATCCACAATACATACAGAGGTTATTATCTCTCCATCTTTTTCGTTCCTCAGCACTCAGGAGTCCTCTGGTGGTCCCAATCTACACAGGTTCTTCTTTAGCTGGTCGATGTGAGGAGGGGACTGAAATAGGCTTGTCTGGGAGAAAGAGTGGACCGCGTCCTCTTCTTCACTCAATCCGTCACTCAGAGAGACGGAAATCCACTTGTAGGACAGTAGATAATAAGTAGAAAACGAGGCCGGCCTAAGAGAGTGAGCCAGCTCATCTTTAAGTTCTTCCCACAGTCCTCTGCTGAAGATGGTGTATTGTTCTACTTCTGGCCATCCGGTCTCAGCAGCGACCCTCTTGAAATGGGAGATGTAGGTCAGCAAATCCGATGAACCCTGACGTAGGTCTAACAGTTCTTCGCTGGCCACTTGCGCTGATTCCTGTCTTTCAGAGGCCTGCTTAAACTGGCCAGTGAAGGCGCTGTAGTTCTACAACAGGGGGCTTGCACTGGTTACCAGAGGGGTTGCCAAGCTAGAGCATTTCCGATCAGGTTTGAGATTAGAAAGCCTATGCATGCTTGGTCTGAGGCATAGGTCTGGGGCCGAAAAGTAAAGTGGATTATGCAAGCTGCCATTAACTCCTAAAAACGCCGGGGTAAGCCATCACACTTCCTGGACGCCAATAACATAGGGGGCAGTTCAGCTGGCTGTTGATCACGATTTGCCATCATCTGTCGAAGATTGCCGTTCTTTGTTTTAAGGGTCTGGACTTCATGAGAGAGACCTTGGACAGCACCCACTAATTCTTGTATCTGTTCAGCAGTATCCATGGTAGGGAGTTCTGAGAGTTGCAAACTGTTGTGTTTGTCTATCACTTCCTGGTTGTTGATGAGCCCAATATCACATTCCTCCTCCTCCTCACCTGTGTCTTCCAATGAAGCGTACTGCCGTCTTCCCTTCTTCGGTTTATCCTTTCATTTTTTACAGAAGAGGTACAGCCGTCCTTGGGTGGAAGCCACCCTGTCGCCTTTCTAGTGAAGGTGGGTAGGGGACCCCTTCCGAGAACGCCAGAAAGAGAGGGAAAAGCCACACGGCAAGAAAAACTCTCAGAGGATACAGTTGGGATGAAGTACTCCAGGGAAAGGATTTGTCTTGATAGATTCTTGCTTGGAGTACTTGCAGGCAAAGGATGAAGTCGTAACAGTCTTTCTAAGCAAAAAGCCAGATGTAGTCCACCTTCCTCGTAGATGTCAATAAAGAAGGCACCCAGAAGTCCTCAGATGATAGGCACCAACGGAGCACTCAGGAGGAAGCAGCCAACCAAAGTAATGACTGATGGACAGAGGAATGGCTGGGTACAGGCGTGACCGTACCGGAGAAGATAGAGGTAAGAGCCGACAGAGAAGAGACAGACCGCCCCTGAGGAAAACCACTGCGGAACGGTAAAGAAGGACCGGACTGGAGAGAGCAGAAAGCTAAGAGGTAGTGAGCCGAGAGGTGGAATAAAAAGAAGGCAAGAAGAGGATACAGGAAGAGAAAGAGGAAACAAGGCTGCAGGAAGGAGACAGGCAACGTAAAGAAAAACTAGGAAGGGAACAGAGAGAGGGAGAGCAGAAACGCTGCAGCTAAAAATTACGAGCCGGAACTCACAGCTGCCATGGTGGGAACCGAAATAGAAAACAAACGCGGAAAGAAAGCTCAGGACAGAAAATAATTCATGCTCTACAGAGAGCATCAATTGACAGCCCATAGTTATGGCAGATGATTTTTCAATTGCAAAAGCTGTTGCTGTGAGTGCTTGCTCAGATGAAAAATGCACCTGCATCTAAAACACCACTGTAATAAGCCCGGGGCTTGGGTCCTTGGGGCTTTTTCTGATTGAGGACAGCCGTCATGACTTACCCGTTGGAATGGGAGAGCAGAACAAATTCTTGTAATCTGGAGTTGCTAGTACTGGTGTATGGGTCAGTGCATATTTTAGTTCTTTAAAGGAACATATCGAGTGGCCACCAGGGGGCGCGCAGATGTGGTCTGACTTCGCATGAGCTCGCTACTTTGGGTCCCTAGGAGGGATTGAGCCCACACTTTGACGACCCCCCCAAGATTCTATGTCGGTGTGCCGCCAGCAGAGGACCCCCCCTCCGTTCGGTCGAAAACCCGATCGAAAACGGCCCCTGCAAACCGCAGATATACATCCCTCAAAAAGGACGTCACACATAACGGCTCCGCAGCCTGCTCGCAGGAAACTGCGCAACGGTCGGAAGCGGGCCCTAGGCCTGCCGAACGGAGAAAACCTGAAAGACCCTGAACCCCGGCCACGGAATTCACACTCCCGGCGACGTTCCTCGCCGCAAAGGGGTCGGGACAGCCTCGGTCGAGTCGGCGGAGCCTCCGCAGAGTGGGACCGGCCTAGGCCCTGAGACAGCACTGAGCGGAGAGACGGTAGGCCCATCCCATCTACCCCGTGAACTACAGCGCCACCACCACGCAGCGGCGGTTTGGACCCCTCTCGGCCTGAATGTTTCACCTTGCACAAGAGGAAAACACCCCCAAAGCGTCGCCGGGCCTGAACGCTGCCTAAAGGGCACCCCGGGTAACCCATACGCAGTACTAAACCCCCCGTACCCTGGGCATATCAATAAACGCACAACAGACATCTCTCCCAACACCTAATTTACAGAGAACGCTGACGTTGGAGTGCAGAGGGTAGGGCCCCCGACCCAGCGGCGTGTGCCTCCTCTGCCCCCGACTCCATCTCCCCATCGAGCAGCATTGGTGACACTAAGGAGCTTTGGGAGAACCAATGGACATTAGGGAGAAACTAGCCACATTCTCCTACTCTCAACTTCATCTGAAAACTGTGCCCATACCATGGCGAACCCAAATCCCTCGGGAAGTGAATCCGCAGCTACCAAAGGAGACATTGCCGCCTTGCTGGGTGAAATAAAGAATATGGGCGCCAACATTGGCCCCAAAATTGACAAGATTACCCAACGTCTAGATACCATGGAGGAGAGGCTCGAAGGGGTCGAGAACAACCAAGCGTCCATAGACACTCTTGAAACGCAACTCGACCAACGGATGACCAAACTGGAGCAACGAGAGGAGAGCTTCAAACTCAAGCTTGATGACTTGGTAAACCAAGAGAGGCGGAACAATCTGAGGATTTTTGGAATCCCGGAACGAGAAGGGGAGACGGAGAGCAATCTGAAGAACACCCTGCACGACATTATCAAACTCTTAGTCGCCGACGATGCAGTTGACGAACCTAAGACAGAGAGGATACACAGAGCCGGAGGGCCCCCAGGCGGACCAAGATCTGTCCTTGCTCGATTTCACCGCTTTCAGGACAAAAAATGAATCCTCGAGAAAGCAAGAGGCAGCGACTCAATTACCCTCCAAGGATCCCGAATCTCGATATACCAGGACCTATCATCCATGACCCTGGCACTTCGACGCATGTGCGGGCCTATCACCAAACATCTGAAAGAAAAGAACATAAGATACAGGTGGGGGTACCCCTTCTCTCTGTCCTTTGAATACGACGGAAACAAAATCAAGCTAAGCTCAGAGGGGGAGATCAAGACGTAGATCTCTGACCTCCTTGGATCAAGTGCAGAGGGACACGATCGGGTAGATCCACGTCATGAAGAAAGAGGATGGCGTATACAGGGCCCCAGAAGGAAACGTGTCAAAGGATCGAGGACATTTCGGAGAGGTAATACCCCCCCAGGGGGGGAGAACTGATGATCCACAACACTGGTAAGACGACATATACTCTAATACATATGTCCGTGGCCCGAACTGTGTAAGGATGTCTAGGCTCAAAAGAAATTCGGACTATGTAAACAATGGTGGGGGGTGAATGGGGGCTCAATCAAGATTATGATGTTATAATAATCTTGGGAACCCAAAGCGACGGTCCCTAAAGGTGGTTCGATGCAGGACCAGAGTCTTTATCTGGATCCGCACGGACGCCGTCAATGTGGGAAGGGTGGAGGGTGGGGGGGTTGGGCAGACAGGAAATGTACAGAGGATGAAGCATTATCGGCAACACAAAGGATCACTCAAGACAATGTGAGTCCTTATGACCAATATACTCACTTGACACGGGTCTCGAATCTACAACCGAAATACTCTGATAATGACACCAATTGAAGAACAGAAGGGTGGGGAGTCCTTAAGGATAGGAACACTTAACGTGAAAGGCCTCAACTCGCCGACCAAGAGATCACTAGTGGCAAGGGAATTCCGCAGATCTCAAATAGACATTCTCCTTCTACAAGAAACAAAGTTTGCCAAGGGGGAGGAGAGAGGAATATTTGGAAAAAGAGGTGGAAAGGAATTCTGGGGCTCGGGCCCACTCACGAAAGGCAAAGTCGGAATCTTGATCAAGAAAGGAATCAACTTCGAAATGGATAAAACCTGGTCCGATGTAAGCGGGCGGACTCTCCGGTAATATACTCCCCCAATGCAGGACAAGCCAAGTTCCTAGAAAAGACAATACCCAAAATAATGTTGGAGGCATACGGCCAGGTTGTTATTGGAGGAGACTTTAACCAGTGGGCAGACCCGACCAAAGACTGGGAACCAGGCAACCCTGAGATAAGAAGCCAAGTTAGAAGTGAACGCACTGGACTTTCAGACATAATGGAGATATATGACCTGCAAGATGTGTGGAGAAATAAACATCCTGATGACAGAGGCTACACATTTTACTCCAATCCGCACAAAACATTCACCAGGATTGATTACCTCTACCTCACCAAGGACCTCCTCGATACCACAACACTATCTGAAATAGTTCCGATAACATGGTCAGACCATGACATGGTCCTATCAGATATAAGGTGGGAAGACTTAACTGTTTCAGGAGGGAAGTGGCGCTGTAATGAAAGCCTGTTGAAAGATTCAGTATTTAAAATTGAAATGGCAACTGAAATTGAGGAATACTTCAAACTGAATAACAATGGGGACGTCTCCCAGCAGACAATATGGGAGGCGGGTAAAGCCACCTGGAGAGGCATCCTGATACGAGAAGGATCTACCAAAAAAAGAGAGAGAAAGATCATTGAGCACAGACTTAGATCCGAAATATGCCAACTGGAAAGTGAGAACAGGGAACACCTGGGCACGGACCGCAACAACATCAACATAGCACAAACATAAAAGGGAAGAACTCAGACTATTGGAGCACGAGCAAATTGCGCGTAAACTCTGATTCCTCAAACAGAAATTCTACGAGAAGGGGGACAAGGCCGACGCGCTATTGGCAGCCAGACTCAGGGAACAAAGAGCAGAACGGAAAGTGAAAGAGATAATTGAAGAAAACCCTACGAACCCCCAACGCCCCACACTATCCCGGAGAGTTTTGCCAACTTTTATGAGGCGTTGTACACCTCGGAATTGACTCCAGGGCAATCAGATACAGAACACTATCTTTCCCAGATAGATATGCCCAAAATCTCGTGCCCCAAAACTGAGCTCTTAGAATCTCCGATATCCGAACCTGAGGTCCAAGAGGCAATTGAAAGACTAACTGTAGGCAAATCCCCTGGAGAGGATGATTATACCGCTGGGTTTTATAAAACCTTCAGTGACCAACTAACACCATTCCTGACAGAGCTCTTTAACGAGATATTAGAAACAGGGACGGCCCCCGACTCCTTTACGAAGGCGCTCATAACAGTGATCCCAAAGGAAGGAAGGAACCCCAAACTTTGTGGTTCATACCGCCCAATTTCATTGCTCAACTTGGATGCGAAAATTTACACCAGGGTATTAGCCGCTCGATTGGAAGTACTGATCCCTCACCTCATACACAATGACCAAGTCGGATTTATATTGGGTAGGCAAGGGGCTGACACCATGCGCAAAACGCTACATCTCATCCACTCATCACCAGAACTACCAAGTGACCCTACCCTACTGTCAATAGATCCAGAAAAGGCCTTTGATAGAGTGGAGTGGGAATTCTTGAGGGCAGTCCTTCGCAAGGTGGGGATAGGGCTGAGATTTAGGAAAGGGATACAAGCAGTATACACATCCCCAACGGCGTCTATCTCGGTTAATGGGGAATATTCCAGATGGTTTGACATGGGACGTGGTACTAGACAGGGGTGCCCCCTCTCTGCTATACTTTTTGCACTCTCCCTAGAACCCCTGGCCCAAAAAATACGAGCCGACCCCAGAATAGAAGGCATGCGATTGGGAACAAAAGAATATAAGATATCACTCTATGCTGATGATATACTTTTACACATTACCAACCCCTCTGTTTCTGTCCCCCATGCTCTCCAACTATTAGAAGAATATGGCAAACTCTCTGGGTTTAAGGTGAACAAGACTAAATCAACATTGTTCCCTTTGCAAGGAACAAAAGAGGAAAACGAAACTAGGTTCTTGCCCTTAGGCCTCAAACTCGAACACTCTGCCTTTAAATACTTGGGCATCCAGATAACCAAAAACATAACAGCCCTATATGAAGCCAACCTTCCTCCCCTCCTCCAGAGCTTCTCGGCCGATCTGAACAGGTGGGACAAACTCACGATTTCGTGGTTAGGGCGGATTAACGCCATTAAAATGGTATGCCTCCCCCGATTCCTATACCCTTTCCAGATGTTACCTATCGAGATACCAAATGCGTTTTTTGATGAAGCTAAAAAACGTATGCTTAGGTTCCTCTGGCAGGCAAAGAAGGCGAGGATTGCATTCGACACTCTGACGCTCTCCAAGGACAAAGGAGGAGTAGGTCACCCCGACCTGCGAGCATATTACAAAGCCTCACAACTACATATCCTTATCCCACACTTACGTGATCACAACCACCTACAATGGGTCCACATGGACAACCATTACTTCACGGCCACTGTGTCACAATGGCTATGGACCCCTCACAAAAGGATACAACGGAAAATTAAGGGCCACCCGATACTGAGTACCATCTGGAACATCTGGCAACCAAGCAAGGCAATGAAAAAGATCACCACCTGGCCGTCCCCACTTAGCCATTTATGGTCCCCTGGTATAAACGATCATATACCTGAGGTAGGAAGATTCCAATCCTGGTACGAGGCAGGACTCGAAAGGGTAGGGCAACTCCAGCAGAAGGACAAATTCATTACTCTTCCAGACTTAACTGAAGCCCTAGGAATAGGTCCATTATCCACCTTCCAATACATCCAGATAAAATGAGTCCTCACAAAATCAGCATGGAAAGAAAAACTGCAGCGAGAACTCACCCCATTCGAACAACTCTTGGATTCTAAGTCTGAAATGAAGGGTTTGATATCGGCTATGTACAAAGAACTTATCGAAGCAGGCACCGGGTCCACAGAACATCTTAGAAGCAGATGGGGGAGGGATTTAGGAGAGGAGATAGACCCAGAACAATGGGAAATGATATGCAAAAACGCACCTAAGACGTCCTTATCCAGCCAATACAAATCACACGTCATCAAACTCCTACACAGATGGCAATACGACCCACTCAAATTGATGTTTCAGAGTCTGAGCCCGAGATGTTGGCGAGAATGTGGAGAAACTGCCGACTATTGGCAAATGTGGTGGAGCTGCCCACGCATTAAAGTATTCTGGGAGGAAGTCCTGGCATGGATTAAAGACATAGATCGCATACAAAGAGACATTGATCCACGTTTGGTTGTCTTCGGAATGGAAAAAAACGAGGATGAGTGGTCTAGACTCAGGGGTCTTGCCCCACACCTACTACTAGCAGCCCGTGCACTCCTAGTAACAAAATGGAAATCCAAAAAGGTTCCAAGTAAGAAGGAATGGATCAATTTGTCAACCAACATTTACACAATGGAACTGATCACGGCATCCCTGCATAACAAAGCATCGCAATGTGAGACCTTATGGTCGGACTTTCGAGGCAAACACATCTCCGATGCGACGGACTCCCAAACCCGAAGACGCTACAGGATCTTAATTGAACCAAGAATCCCAAAAACTCTCAATACAGGACAGTTATGACCCAAGAATCAAGGAAACCTCACAATAGTGAACCGAACATTACTTGCTATGAGCATGTCAACAGAGAAATGATGCCGCAATGATGTCTGCCCAACCATGGGGAGGAGGGGGGAGGGTAAGGAAGATGTTATACTGATTGTTACTACTAGAGATCGGAAACGAACACAAGAACGATCAAGTGTATAATGAGACTTTAGTTTTGTTCTGTTGATGTAACCATATGCTAACAGAGCTGTAACAATTGAAACACTTAAATCTCTTGTTCATTTTTTGTTTTTATTTTTATTTTTGTTTCAAAATCAATAAAACCAAATAAAAATAAAAAAAGGAACACATCATTTTTGCTCTTTAGGTGATGGGACATTTCACATTCTGTGCTGCCTTGAGCTGCTGTAGTAATGGTTTAGTGTAACTGGAGAAGTCATAATTCAGGACCTGCAGTAATTGCACAAGCCCAGGAACTGTTGTTTTTCTTTTACTGTATTTGGCTGGGATGTATTGCGTACCGTTGCTGCCCTAGGTGTTAATCTCTTCCCCTCTGATGACAATATTTGCCCTAGGTAAACTACTTCTTTCTGGCAATATTGCAACTTGTCTCTGTCCACTTTGTACGCTTTATCTGCCAGTAACATCAAGAGTATTATTCAATGCTACCTGCACAGCTCCTCTTTCACTGCACACTAGGAGGTCATCCACGTATTAAATCCCTGTGCTCTGTGTCTGTACATTTCCCAAATCTGCCTGTAATACCCTATTAAATATGCTTGGGGACTTGCAGTACCCTTGTGGAAGTCTGGTATGTTGGAATAGCTGACCGCAGTAAGTGAATGCAGTGAGGTACTGGGAAGTGCAGTGGTATTGAAAAGAATGCAGTTTTAGGACCAATCACTATGAGCATGTTGTCCCTGTGGGAATGTTACACAAGATTGTGGCTGGATTTGGTACCAGTGGAAACTCTGAATCCAAGATGTTGTTCAGCTGACAGAGATCCTGCACCACCCTCAAAGACCCCCCTTTGCCTTTTTCACAGGGCACACAGCCATGTTACATGGGGAGTCTGAGTGTTGTGTTATGCCCTGTTGCCATAATGCATCAATGGTGTAATATATCCCTTCATCTACTTCTCTGCACAAGGGGAACTGTTTGACCCAGGGCAGCATGGCCCATTCCTTCAATTTGATGTTTACTGCCCCTATCCTCTTCAAAAGTCCCACGCCATGGGCCCATTACTCCAAATCACAGCTGACACATTCTGCAAGTCTTCCTGCAGGTGTGTCAGCATTTCCCTCATAAGGAGTGCCAATTGTGGAACTTCACTATGCTGTACGCGCAAGTGACATGGTATAATAATCTGTAACACCATCTCTTCTCTGGCCTTGTCGTCATCAAAAATGTGTTAATCAGTTAAGTCAGTCAGGCATTGGTTGAGGTCAATACACAGGACAGTGTGCCATTCAATACATCCTCATCCACCCCCTGTAAGATCACCTTGTCCTTTTGTGTTATTACCACATCTAGCTGTATTGTAATGACAGTTCCTGGCACTACATCCTTCTATGCTGCTGGTGTGTACAGAAATTCTGTGGGCAATCAGAAGGTGTGGTTTCTTATCATAGGTACCCATCCTAACAGCACCTGAACCCCAGAGAGGAATAACTGGTGTGTGTGGAGAGTGTTGGCGAGTGTGGCATTGCATACTGTAGCCACTGGCAGAAGTCTGCCTTTCATTGTAACTGCTGTTTCCAGACCAGACTTTTGGAGGCGGAGCCAATCCTTCAAAATCTCCTACTCCCGCGTATGCAGAGTGTGTATGGAGAGTGTTGGCGAGTGTGGCGTTGCATACTGTAGCCATTGGCAGAAGTATGCCTTTCATTGTAACTGCTATTGTTTCCGCACTGGACTTTTGGAGTGGAGCCAATCCTTCAAAATCTCCTGCTCCTGCGTAATGCAGAGCGTGTGTGGAGAGTGTTGGCGAGTGTAGCGTTGCATACTGTAGCCACAGCAGAAGTCTGCCTTTGATTGTAACTGCTGTTGTTTCTGGACCGGACATTTGAAGGCGGAACCAATCCTTCAAAATCTCCTGCTCCCATGTATGCGGAGCGTGTGTGGAGAGTGTTGGCGAGTGTGGCGTTGCATACTGTAGCCACTGGCAGAAGTCTGCCTTTCATTGTAACTGCTGTTGTTTCCGGACCAGACTTCTTGAGGCTGAGCCAATCCTTCAAAATCTCCTGCTCCCGCGTATGCGGAGCGTGTGTGGAGTCTGTTGGCAAGTGTTAGCGCAGTGGGAGAGCAGACTGAGGTGGTTTTGGTAATGTGCTACCCCAGCGCTATACACCTCATTACTTTCAGCTGCACCAGATGAAGGGAATAGTTGGATCTCTATTTGCTTTGCCTCATTTGAATTACATACATGTCGTGAATGCTGGAGTGGGTTTTTGGACTTCTGCTGCCCGCTTTTGGATGGTAAGCCACCTCTTAGAGACTGCGTGACTCACCTGCACTGTGTTTAAAAAATACCTTTGATTGGTGGCCTGTATAGATACACTGCTGCAATTGGACGTTTTTGAGGCGTCTCCTGTATTGGACGAACCAGTCTGACCCTTTGGACGGAGTTACTGCGGGCATTCACAGCCTTTGAGCTCGGCCACGATTGCCGCCTTGGGTTAACTGCTGGTAAAGATACCATTGAGCCCTAGTCAGTTGGTATGACTTCGGACCCCTGTTGGGAGACTGGTGTTAGCACGCGCAGGGGTGACTGTGGGTGTCATGGCCTTTGAGCCCCTGCATGGCTCCACGGTATTGGGCTTGCCTTGTGCGGGACTCCAATTGATTTTCCCGTAGTGATTCTTTGTTCCCCGGCATTTATTCCGCAGGGTGGAGTTGTGATTTGATTGCAGCCTTGCCTGGGGATTTTGGCCCCACATACTGTACTGATTGTGTAATGTGTATGTGCAAAATATTCACTTATAGGGTTTCGTTTAAATTGCAACCTTTTTTTTTGTATAATTACTGTTTTAGAAAACAGTTATTTACTCATTGTTGAATACTTATTTATTATTTTGCAAGTTTTCCACAATTGAAGTTGCAATCTAGTGCGACATTGTTATTATTTTCTTTTCTTTTCTGGGGCGTTCTGTGAAAATTGGACGGTCTCGAGTAAGTGGGTGGAGTGCCTGATTATAGAGTTGATATGGTGTGTGGCCTGTTAATAGTGTGTATAATTCTGTGCACCTATTGGGGCAGTGCGAAAGCCTTTGCGGACACCTTTTCTGGCTGGGCACCTACACTCTAATAGCAGTACTTAGTAATTACAATGCCAGGCAAGGCGCAAACTCGTACCAAAGCTACAGCGTGCCGGAGCAAAAAGCCTTATGGCCTCCATTCATGCAGTAACGGTACTACTTCCTTTCGTCGCGGGGTGTTTTTTCGCAGGTTTTTTTACCGCAAATTATTTTTTTTTAAAAACCAGCAAATTTTGCAGAAAACGGGGGGGGTTTGGGGGGCAGCGGGGGGGGGGGGCATTCCAAAAAAAATGAGATTTTTTTTAGAAAAAAAATCACAGTAAAAAACCCCACGAAAAAACATCCCACGATGAAATGACATGGAACCGCCATAACAAGGGAGTGAACTCTTTGGTAAATGATAAGACCACATCCGTTATGGAGGTGTCGGTGGGGTGCAAAGGCCCCCTTGATGCTTATTTTCCTGCTAAAGCAATTATGTTACGCATTATAAAATAATGCTCTACCTCCTGCCTCAGACGGTGAAACTAGGGATTTGTACCCTGAGGTGGTTTTGGCGGCAGGTGACCGGGCCTATGATATGGGAGTTAACCAGGAGAAGGTTACTATAGCATCGGAGTCATTTCCTGCTCCTATTCCGGTAGTGGTTCAACTCACAACAGCTCAGGTACCCGATAGGCCGGATATGTGTGAAGGAGATTCAGCCATACCCACAATGCCGGCAGCCTTGCTAGCACCATTACTTCCCTCTTGTACACACAGGTTATCGGCAAGTCCAAACCTCTTATATGAGACTGGGACTCATTTAGATCCCGACTCTGACAATAATAGTGTGCACAATACCTCCTCAGCATCTCAGAGTGAAAGCACTTTACACTTTGCGGTAAAAATATTGCTTAAATTCTGCGGAGCGATGCACGAGGACGTAAAAAAACAGGGTGCTGCAATCCTCACCCTGAAAAATTGCTCACTAGCCATAAAAGTCCAGACCACTCATCCTTGTCAAACACCATGTCTAAAGGAAATCAGGGAAAGGGACCTTGGGCCTCATTCCGATCCTGGCGTTAACCAAGGCGCTATTAGCGCCTTGGTTGACGCCGTTATTTTTCCGACTCCGCCATGGTGAATGGCAGAATTACCGCCCCATTCCAAGGTTGGCGGGGGCGCTAATTCCCCATTCAACATGGGCCCTTCCCCATTCCCATTTTTGGCCCATAGGGCTCAATGGGAATGGGGAAGGCGCTAATTACGGCACCGTAAATTACGGTGCCGTAATTAGCTCCAAGGTCCCTTTGCGGGTTGGTTTTTTAACGCCTGCAAAAAGCAGGCTTTAAGTACCAACCCGCAAAGGGAACTCGGAATAGGGCGGTAAGGGTTTAACGGCACCGGTCTCATTACCGGTGACCGTTAACCCTTACCGCCCTACTCAGAATGACCCCCCCTTGTGTCAATTCTTCTACTATTTTGGGAGTTAAGGATCCAAAACCAACCAGAATTGTGCCAAAGGTGAATGGGGCTCTGGCATCTGCCCCGCCACTTCTAGCTACAGTGGAAGAGAGATCAGTCCTGATGGATCCCTTACCTTCAAGGAGGCAGCTCCATATGAATATAAAACTCCAGCTTAAGAATCTTAAATTGAAAAAGAATGTACTGTCCACGGAAGCAAGTGTCATCGCTATAGATACTCAACCATTAAACTCCACCTTTGCGCGTTAAGAAAAAACAACTATCAAAAAACAACGTAGAAGAGTCGCCCGCATGAAACGTAGTTTGGCGCAGACAGTGGGGACACTGACTAATTGGTTGGTTGGGGAAGCACCTGACAATGAGCAAGTGCCTCCCACCACTGATGATGTCCAAGATATTGAACCACCCTTTGAGCAGGGAATGATTCCGGCCAATTTACCAGCTCGGCTGGAACCACCTTGGTCATTGGACAAAGTCTGTAAACCCGATTTGGACAAGCAAAAATTCATCATTGTGGCAGATAATGCTGTGACAAAAAAGCCCCCCTTGAATCGAGCCTTGTTGGGTCTCTTTTCCAAAATTCCATCATTGAGAATTCTCAATTCGGGGGATTTTGAGTTTATAGAACCACATCGGAACCAACCGACAAGGCCGACCAGGGTACACTGTTACTTACCAGAGATGGCAGCATTAATACAGGCACACTCCCAGTCTTTAAAATATCTGGGTTATACACTGTATACTCCACTGCAGAAGATACCCAGCCCTGATAAATCACAAGGATGTAAGTGTGGCCATCAGCCTGCAGCACCCTGGAAAAAAGACAGCCTGGCCGTGGTTGATGATAATATCCAAGATGCCCTAGGATGGCAATGGTTGCAGTGGATGATCATCTCTCAGAAATGCCCTCCCAAGTGAAAAATTACTGCACTCTGCTGGAATACCAAGGGTTTTTCACATTGGGTACAATCGGGTGGCTCTAGGGATCACCTAACTGCATGTGATTTCTTTGCACTGCAGGAAACCTGGGTCACTTTCGATTTCGTATTTGATGGTTATGTTATATTTCGAACCTTAAAGGGGGATAGGGGACATCCGTCAGGGGGGCTAATGACTATTAAAAATTATCTTAACCCTAAAGTAATTGTGCAAAGCCCTCCTGGCGTAAATCTTCTGGCAGTTGAAATTGCTGTACCAATTGAGGGGGCATCGACCATGAGACTATTATTGGTTAATGTATACGATCTCCCTGGCGAGGAAACACCAGAGAGACTTCTTGAGCTATTGTACTCCACATTATTAAATTGGTGCACTGCGTCGCCTGATAATGCTGTTCTTATTTGCGGGGATTGCAATGCAAAATGTGTTGACCGCGAAAGTGGTGGTATTTACTCAAACATGACTGAATGCAGTATAATGTTACAAAATAGATCCAATGTTAAAGGAAGACAGTGGCTGGGACTCCTTGTTGATTGGGATCTCACACTACTTAACGGTCGCTCCACAGGTGACCAGCCCGGTAATTTTACTTGGAAGATGGGCAAGAAGGAGGCCACCCTTGACTGTATGGCAGGGAACCATAGAGTCCTAGAACGGGTGTCCTCTGTTAAAATTGTGGTGAATGCCTTCAGTGACCATTCCATCCTGTGGCTGGAACTGGTAAACACAGCCCTCAATGGGAAAAACAATATGTGTGGGGAGGCGGTGGTTAACCATGCTGGTAACAGAATCAGCTGGAGTCATAGGAACATTTTTAAGATGAATGCCACCCTGTTCCCTAGAAATTAGGTGGATCGTGCTGGCTTTAGAGGTATGGACCCGGCAGCTATAGAGCAGTTGATTCATAAATAGGTACACAACATCGGCCAAATTAACACTCCTACGGCAGTCAGTGGCAATAATAAGCCTAATGAGTCCTTTGATGTTAACATACGTGATGATCGTACAAGGTCGGTGTACGGATGTCCTCTCGCAAATACAGCGCGAGATTAAACAAACTAGGATGAATTTTCAGAATTGGGTAAAACATTATCACCAGTCCCTCAAACGCACTGGCAGTGATTTGTTTCTGCAATAATCTCTAGAGATAGTAACATTTGGCGGTCATTAGCGTCTGCAAGGGGGGATAAGCATATGATTACGCTAAACCCCATTTCAGGTACGACCTGGGTTGAGCATGTTACTTATAAGTTTTCACGCATGTGATCCCTGTCTTTATGCCTGATTCGCAAGGACCCTGGCCAGTTACCCTGAGTCACCGCATATTGGTGGAAGCGAACACAAAACTCAAGGGGTCCAGAGCCCCAGGGCCGAAGGGCCTTGCTAATGTTGTGCTCAAAGGTGATCCTGAATATTGGGCGCAATTATTAATTTTGTTTTCCAGGGTCTGCAGAACGAGGACTATTCTTTCCTCATGGCAGCAATCGGTCTTGCCCCTGGAGCATAAGAAGGGCGATCGAGCTAAAATTAACAACTACCAGCTGCTGTCAATGTTGAATAGCACAGGGAAGATTTTTACTTCTCTAGTCCTCAGTAAATTGCAAGCATGGATAGTGGAAAATAAAATACTGCATCCAGCCCAGACAGGATTTCGCCCAAGGTCAGAGACCACCCGTAACATCCTGGTCTTAGACCAACTGATACACGCCTCCCGTAGTCGCAGGGACCTAACCGTGCATGTGCATTAAATTGCCCTGACTGGATTGTTCATATTCTGTGTCTTCTTCAGAGTAAGAACAATGCCAGAGTACGCTTGGACCACGGAGGGACTGTCACTGATCCTATACCTGTTAATAAAGGGGTAAAACAGGGATGTGTTGCTGCAGCCATTTTATACAACTTGTATATTGCTGACCTCCGCCCACGGCTGTTAGGAGTGGCTTTCTGTCCCCCTAAGATTGGTGACATGCCTATTGTGGGAATGCTCTATGATGACGACTTAGTGGTATTCAACCGCAAGGGAATGAAGACTCTGCTTAATGAGCTGCATACGTATGCCCTAGGACCCGGATTGATCGTCAATTTAGAAAAGACCAACGTGATGCTAATCACCAGAAATGTGGTCAATCGGCCATGGATGGATACAGCGTATGGCACCATTGATTATATCGATTCATATCCATACCTGGGCCTGGATTTCAGTTCTAGAGGTGACTATGAGAACATAAACAACAAGAAGATTCGCAGAGCTAAACAACTAACGCTACAAGTGTGTAGGTTTGCTGGGGGGCATGCAGGATATTCCTTGGTTGGGATTCTCCTTCTATATAACCAAAGCTTTATTCCAGCAATACTGTATGGGCTTGACGCCCTGGCTATGCAGGACTTTGCCTGGCTTAATGTCCTTGAGGGTCATTTCTGGAGAGCGATGTTGCATTTGGTACCAACATGCTCCATGGAATATCTTCGATTGGAGCTGGGTCTCATCTCCTTGGGGGGCATGGCGAGTCGGGCGCGTGGATTCTTTTATCTTAAGTCCCACGCCAAGCCTACATGTGATTTACTGGCGACAGTAGGCAGGAACTTTGACTCTGAAAAGATGTACGCGGTTTTGAACTTCCAAGACTTGAATGAAGAGCTTTTTATGAAAATTAACTGGACGTATAACTCTAGCCTGGTTACTCCCTATATTAATTTGTGAAAAAGTTTGATAGATGGGATTGGTGTCAGAACTCCTCCCATCTGGCTGAACTGAAGGGGTAAGAAGAAGTATCTCATGTGACGCACCGTTTCTGTAAAGGTCAACCCTATTTGGTCCTCTGCCTCTGCCCGGACACAGTGTTAAGGACTTTTTTCCTTGAAGTGTGCACAAATCAACTCCCAGTACGCACAATAATTGGGCCTCGTTTGGGATAAGCTTGTGCCCTCAAGACCCATCCTGATACTGTGAGACATGTGCTCAGCCTGTGCAGCAAACTGGGTGATATATACATGACCAATCTATGGACCTTTGTGCATCATTATGATATTATCACCACTGATACCTTCTGGGATAGATATTTGAACATGGACTCCCTCGCCTAACAAATTGCACTCTTGCGGGTATGGAGACGTGTTCAACCTCTACTTATATAGAAGGATCTTGCACCTCTAGCTCACAACGTTCATGTTATACTGTATATTAAGATGCCGTATGATTGAAAGATAGACAGGGTAATTCATAGAAATTCGCACAAAAGTGGCGCACGCGGCTGCGCACAGTGTCCCCGTGCGATACACTGCGCCAGCCGCGTGCGAAAAAATCCTTTTCATCGCACAGCGTATTCATGGATTTTAGCCTCTGAAACCAGCCGTGGCGCAGAGTGGCGCAGCGACCCTGCAGCAGCGCCAGTTACGCCCCCGCGAACACCCTCGCGCAAGGAAAAGCCTTCAAAATTCCAAAATCATCGCAAAGGGCTGCGCTAACCCTGGACCAGTTCACAGGGCTGCCAAACAGCAAACGCCAAGCGGGGAACGTGTATTTCAGTGGTTCGCGGGACGTTTCACACGCGATTGTCCTGGGTACGTGTACATCAGGGGTGCGTGGGAAGTAACACATGCAAAAACAGTAGGGCACGTGCATTTCAGGGGTGCGCGGGAAGTATCACACGCGATTCCATCAGGGTACGTGTATTCCAGGGGTGCGCGGGAAGTAACACACGCAAAAGCAGCAGGGTATGTGTATTCCAGGGGTGCGTGGGAAGTATCACACGCAAAAGCAGCAGGGTACGTGTATTTCAGGGGTGCGCGCGAAGTATCACACGCGATTCCATCAGGGTACGTGTATTCCAGGGGTGCGCGGGAAGTATCACACGCAAAAGCAGCAGGGTACGTGTATTCCAGGGGTGCGTGGGAAGTATCACACGCAAAAGCAGCAGGGTACGTGTATTTCAGGGGTGCGCAGGAAGTATCACACGCGATTCCATCAGGGTACGTATATTCCAGGGGTGCGTGGGAAGTATCACACGCAAAAGCAGCAGGGTACGTGTATTTCAGGGGTGCGCAGGAAGTATCACACGCGATTCCATCAGGGTATGTGTATTCCAGGGGTGCACGGGAAGCACCACACGTGAATTGCACGTGTGGGTCCTCCCAGGTGTTCCCTCTACACCCTCCACAGCCCCTGCAGGCGGCCCACACCACAGGGGCCTACCCTGCACATGTCCCGCAGGCACCCCATCCACCATGCCCATGCCCCCCAGCCAACCCACATGTCACCTTGCACTACTGCCCACCAACGCATGTCCCCCTGGACCCCCAGCCCCCAGGGGCACACTCCACCAGGCCCCCACTCATGTCCCCCACCACCCCCACCCCCCAGCATCCAGGGGCACCCTCCACCAGGCCCCCACTCATGTCTCCCTTCACCCCCAACCCCCAGCATCCAGGGGCACCCTCCACCAGGCCCCCACTCATGTCTCCCTGCACCCCCACCCCCAGCAGTGCAGGGCACCCTCCACCAGGCCCCCACTCATGTCTCCCATCACCCCCACCCCCCAGCATCCAGGGGCACCCTCCACCAGGCCCCCACTAATGTCTCCCTGCAACCCCACCCCCAAGCAGTGCAGGACACCCTCCACCAGGCCCCCACTCATGTCTCCCACCACCCCCACCCCCCAGCAGTGCAGGGGCAGCCTCCACCAGGCCCCCACTCATGTCTCCCACCACCCCCACCCCCCAACAGTGCAGGGGCACCCTCCACCAGGCCCCCACTCATGTCTCCCATCACCCCCATCCCCCAGCAGTGCAGGGGCAGCCTCCACCAGGCCCCCACTCATGTCTCCCTGGACCCCCACCCCCCAGCATCCAAGGGCACCCTCCACCAGGCCCACACTCATGTCTTCCACCACCCCCACCCCCCAGCATACAGGGGCACCCTCCACCAGGCCCCCACTCATGACTCCCATCACCCCCACCCCCCAGCAGTGCAGGGGCAGCCTCCACCAGGCCCCATTCATGTCTCCCACCACCCCAGCACCCAGCAGTGCAGGGGCACCCTCCACCAGGCCCCCAATCATGTCTCCCACCACCCGCACCCCCCAGCAGTGCAGGGCACCCTCCACCAGGCCCCCACTCATGTCCAACTCATGTCTCCCATCACGCCCACCCCCCAGCAGTGCAGGGGCACCCTCCACTAGGCCCCCACTCATGTCTCCCAGCACTCCCACCCCCCAGCAGTGCAGGGGCACCCTCCACCAGGCCCCCACTCATGTCCCCCATCACCCCCACCCCCCAGCATCAAGGGGCCCCCTCCACCAGGCCCCCACTCATGTCTCCCAGGACCCCCACCCCCCAGCAGTGCAGGGCACCCTCCACCAGGCCCCCACTCATGTCTCCCACCACCCCCACCCCCCAGCTTTGCAGGGGCACCCTCCACCAGGCCCCCACTCATGTCTCCCACCACCCCCGCCCCCCAGCAGTGCAGGGGCAGCCTCCACCAGGCCCCCACTCATATCTCCCAGCACCCCCACCCCCCAGCAGTGCAGGGGCACCCTTCACCAGGCCCCCACTCATGTCTCCCATCACCCCCACCCCCCAGCAGTGCAGGGGCAGCCTCCACCAGGCCCCCACTCATGTCTCCCTGCACCCCCACCCCCCAGCATCCAGGGGCACCCTCCATCAGGCCCCCACTCATGTCTCCCACCACCCCCACCCCCCAGCATCCAGGGGCACCCTCCACCAGGCCCCCACTCATGTCTCCCATCACCTCCACCCCCCAGCAGTGCAGGGCACCCTCCACCAGGCCCCCACTCATGTCCAACTCATGTCTCCCATCACCCCCACCCCCCAGCAGTGCAGGGGCACCCTCCACCAGGCCCCCATGATTGTCTCCCAGCACCCCAACCCCTCAGCAGTGCAGGGGCACCCTCCACCAGGCCCCCACTCATGTCTCCCTAAACCCCCACCCCCCAGCAGTGCAGGGCACCCTCCACCAGGCCCCCACTCATGTTTCCCAGCCCCCCCACCCCCCAGCAGTGCAAGGGCAGCCTCCACCAGGCCCCCACTCATGTCTCGCTGGACCCCCACCCCCCAGCAGCCAGGGGCACCCTCCACCAGGCCCCCACTCATGTCTTCCACCACCCCCACCCCCCAGCATCCAGGGGCACCCTCCACCAGGCCCCCACTCATGTCTCCCATCACCCCACCCCCCAGCAGTGCAGGGGCAGCCTCCACCAGGCCCCACTCATGTCTCCCACCACCCCAGCCCCTAGCAGTGCAGGGACACCCTCCACCAGGCCCCCACTCATGTCTCCCACCACCCGCACCCCCCAGCAGTGCAGGGCACCCTCCACCAGGCCCCCACTCATGTCACCCAGCAACCCCACCCGCCAGCAGTGCAGGGGCACCCTCCACCAGGCCCCCACTCATGTCCCCCATCACCCCCACCCCCCAGCATCCAGGGGCACCCTCCACCAGGCCCCCACTCATGTCTCCCAGCACCTCCACCCCCCCGCAGTGCAGGGCACCCTCCACCAGGCCCCCACTCATGTCCAACTCATGTCTCCCATCACCCTCACCTCCCAGCAGTGCAGGGGCACCCTCCACCAGGCCCCCACTCATGTCTCCCACCACCCCCACCCCCCAGCTGTGCAGGGGCACCATCCACCAGGCCCCCACTCATGTCTCCCACCACCCCCGCCCCCCAGCAGTTCAGGGGCAGCCTCCACCAGGCCCCAACTCATGTCTCCCAGCAGCCCCACCCCCCAGCAGTGCAGGGGCACCCTCCACCAGGCCCCCACTCATGTCTCCCATCACCCCCACAGCCCAGCAGTGCAGGGGCAGCCTCCACCAGGCCCCCACTCATGTCTCCCTGCACCCCCACCCCCCAGCATCCAGGGGCACCCTCCACCAGGCCCCCACTCATGTCTCCCACCACCCCCACCCCCCAGCATCCAGGGGCACCCTCCACCAGGCCCCCACTCATGTCTCCCAACACCCCCACCCCCCAGCAGTGCAGGGCACCCTCCACCAGGCCCCCATGATTGTCCAACTCATGTCTCCCATCACCCCCACCCCCCAGCAGTGCAGGGGCACCCTCCACCAGGCCCCCATGATTGTCTCCCAGCACCCCAACCCCTCAGCAGTGCAGGGGCATCCTCCACCAGGCCCCCACTCATGTCTCCCTGCACCCCCATCCCCCAGCAGTGCAGGGCACCCTCCACCAGGCCCCCACTCATGTTTCCCAGCACCCCCACCCCCCAGCAGTGCAAGGGCAGCCTCCACCAGGCCCCCACTCATGTCTCCCAGCACCCCCACCCCCCAGCAGTGCAGCGCACCCTCCAACAGGCCCCCACTCATGTCCAACTCATGTCTCCCATCAGCCCCACCCCCCAGCAGTGCAGGGGCACCCTACACCAGGCCCCCACTCATGTCTCCCAGCACCCCCACTCCCCAGCAGTGCAGGGCACCCTCCACCAGGCCCCCACTCATGTCTCCCATCACCCCCACCTGTGCTGCCTCCTGTCCCTGGTCCTGCACTGCACCACTAGCACCAGTGGAATCCCCACCTCCAGACCCCGTCTCTGTTGCATAGCTCTCAACCATTTCTGTTGCAAAGGCGGGTGAAATCACCCGATTTTGTTTTTGGCGGGTGAGACGCCTATTGAAATGAATGGGCGTGCAGGAGGCTTGGTGGTGAGTCAGCCCTTTACAAAGCGGGTGACACCCGCCAAAAGCGTGTGAGTTGAGAGCTATGCTGTTGCTTGCACGGCCTCCTCCTCCACCAAACCCCCCACCAACCTGGATGACTCCGTGCCATCTTCCCCCGTTGGGCCCTGTGGGGTCCCAGCTGCCCCTTCTGCTGCCGAGGAGTCCAACTCCGACCTCCGCCTCTTGGACCTCCCTCCGGCAGCTGCAGCCTGGGACGCGGCACCGGACTCATCACTCCCCGACGACATCACAACCTGGGAGGGGAGCCGGGGCTTGCGTCTCCGGCTGGCGGTGCGATCCCCGCCGCTGTGCTCCACAGCACCTTCCCCGCCCTCTTCATCAGTTGACGCTGCAGACAGGGAGAAATAAAACACAGGCATCAGGGCACTGTACAATGGACACATACACACATGACAGTTGCACATGAGTGGCATTGGCAAACCTCAGACATGGCATCACAATCGCCAACACACATGTCATTTCAACTTGCACACATGAGCCATACCACAGCCATATCGCAACTGCTAGCACCATCCATACACATACAACAGCATGAGCAGGCAAAGGTGAGCCAGACATCACATGCAACACAGGGAGTGCACTACACATGCACGCACACTACCACACTTGCATGCATGTGTACACCTCAGCCAACTGTCGCAGTGTTCAGATGGGCATCCATGTCACATCTGCCAATCAGGCTTCCACATCCCGCTGTCACATGCATCCATGTTGCATCACTGTTGCACCCATGTCAAATACACACACATGCACATGTACACAGTGCTTATACATGCAGCAGAAAACAACATACATGCGTGACATCACGAACATGCCTACTTACATACACATTCATCCAAACATGTGTGCCCACACAACTGCATTTGGCATGCAAGCCTACACACACAAGCACCATCCATGTCTCACACATGACAGCCCTCGCATGTGTTAGCCTCACGGCCCTGTACACCCCCACCCATACTCGGCCCCATACAAACATATGTGCAACCTGCACACTATTGGCACATCACCACACGCGCAGCTTACAATCATGATGCATGTACACTTACCACTCGACTCCAGACGGGTCTGCCTCTCAAGGACCTGGAAGTGGAGCGCTGGGGATATGCGTTCCAGGACCCTCATCTGATCTTCCGACAAGTGGCCCCGGCACCCCTTAGCATCCGCTGCCTTCAAGAGTCGCCGGGCCTTGTTGAGGGTCCTGGACCTGAAGTCCTCCCAGCGCATCTTGACATGTTGGAAGTCGCGGACTGCCACCCCCTCCGCGTTGATGGCAGTCACGATGTCCGTCCAGATCCGAGTCCGTCCTTCCTTGTCGGCGCGCACATTTCCGAAGAGGGCATCATACTGCCCCAGGACTTGCTCCACCAGGACACCAACTTCCCTGGCACTGAAGCTGGTGCCCCTCTGCCTCTCTGGCCGGGGGTTGTCAGTGTTGCCAGATGTTGCAGTGCCCGACATGACAACCCCAGAGGCAGGAGTGGGTGGGCAACTGGTTCCTGGGGCTGGGCTGTGGAGCGATGGAATCCCAGTCGGGAGTCTTCGGATCCAGCAGGGGTGGTCACAGCAACAGCACCCCTGGCTGATGTGCAGGCAGCAAATGGCAGGGCACGTGGGCAGCAGGCAGACAGGCAGCAGCAGATGGCAGGTGGGAGCGTGCTCGGGGCTCTGGGGGGCAGTAATTCGGCCTTCTGGACAGGAGCGTGGTCTTCCGTGTGCTTACGCGTGGCCAGCTTGATAAGGAGTGATTTTGCACGTGAAAATCCTACACGTCTGCGTGTAAATCGAGGAAAGGCCCTTAGCGCGTATGCACGTCAGCACGCATATGCGATTTCATTGGACCAAAGGCCCTTAGCGTGTAATTCGTCTGTGACGTGCCGCGCGCGGGTGTTTCCCTCATAACACGTGATGACAGAGCACACGTGGTAAAACTGCAGGTCCGAGTGTCATCGCGTGTAATCGGAGGGAAGTGAGCGTACACGCGATTGGCCTGGGTACGTGTACTTCGGGGTGTGCAGGAAGTTACACACGCGATTGGCCTGGGTACATGTATTTCTGGGGTGCGCAGGAAGTTTCACACGTGATTGGTGGAAATCCACGTGTGCTCTGTCATCACGTGTTATGAGGGAAACACCCGCGCGCGTCACGTCACAGACGAATTATGCACTAAGGGCCTTTGGTCCAATGAAATCGCATATGTGTGCTGACGTGCATATGCGCTAAGGGCCTTTCCTCGAATTACACGCAGACGTGCAGGATTTTCACGTGCAAAATCACTCCGTATCAAGCTGGCCACGTGTAAGCACACGGAAGACCACGCTCCTGCACAGAAGGCTGACTTACTGCCGCCCAGAGCCCTGAGCACGCTTCTACCTGCCATCTGCTGCTGCCTGACTGCCTGCTGCCCACGTGCCCTGCCATTTGCTGCCTGCACATCAGCCAGGGGTGCTGTTGCTGTGACCACCCCTGCTGGAACCGAGGACTCCCGACTGGGATTCCATCGCTCCACAGCCCAGCCCCAGGACCCAGTTGCCCACCCACTCCTGCCTCTGGGGTTGTCATGTCGGGCACTGCAATATCTGGCACCACTGACAACCCCCGGCCAGAGAGGCAGAGGGGCACCGGCTCCAGTGCCAGGGAAGTTGGTGTCCTGGTGGAGCAAGTCCTGGGGCAGTATGATGCCCTCTTCGGAAGTGTGCGCGCCGACAAGGAAGGACGGACTCGGATCTGGACGGAAATCGTGACTGCCATCAACACGGAGGGGGTGGCAGTCCGCGACTTCGAACATGTCAAGAAGCGCTGGGAGGACTTCAGGTCCAGGACCCTCAACAAGGCCCGGCGACTCTTGAAGGCAGCGGATGCTAAGGGGTGCCGGGGCCACTTGTCGGAAGATCAGATGAGGGTCCTGGAACGCATATCCCCAGCGCTCCACGTCCAGGTCCTTGAGAGGCAGACCCGTCTGGAGTCGAGCGGTAAGTGTACATGCATCATGATTGTAAGCTGTGCGTGGGGTGATGTGCCAGTAGTGTGCAGGTTGCACATATGTTTGTATGGGGCCGAGTATGGGTGGGGGTGTACAGGGCCGTGAGGCTAACACATGCGAGGGCTGTCATGTGTGAGACATGGATGGTGCTTGTGTGTGTAGGCTTGCATGCCAAATGCAGTTGTGTGGGCACACATGTTTGGATGAATGTGTATGTAAGTAGGCATGTTCGTGATGTCACGCATGTATGTTGTTTTCTGCTGCATGTATCAGCACTGTGTACATGTGCATGTGTGTGTATTTGACAAGGGTGCAACAGTGATGCAACATGGATGCATGTGACAGCGGGATGTGGAAGCCTGATTGGCAGATGTGACATGGATGCCCATCTGAACACTGCGACAGTTGGCTGAGGTGTACACATGCATGCAAGTGTGGTGGTGTGTGTGCATGTGTAGTGCACTCCCTGTATTGCATGTGATGTCTGGCTCACCTTTGCCTGCTCATGCTGTTGTATGTGTATGGATTGTGCTGGCAGTTGCGATATGGCTGTGGTATGGCTCATGTGTACAAGTTGAAATGACATGAGTGTTGGCAATTGTGATGCCATGTCTGAGGTTTGCCAATGCCACTCATGTACAACTGTCATGTGTGTATGTGTCCATTGTACAGTGCCATGATGCCTGTGTTTTATTTCTCCATGTCTGCAGCGTCAACTGATGAAGAGGGCAGAGAAGGTACTGTGGAGCACAGCGGCGGGGATCGCACCGCCAGCCGGAGACGCAAGGCTCGGCTCCCCTCCCAGGTTGTGATCTCGTCGGGGAGTGAGGAGTCCGGTGCCGTGTCCCAGGCCGCAGCTGCCGGGGGGAGGTCCAAGAGGCGGAGGTCGGAGTTGGACTCCTCGGCAGCAGAAGGGGTAGCTGGGACCCCACAGGGCCCAATGGGGGAAGATGGCACGCAGTCATCCAGGTTGGTGGGAGGTTTGGTGGAGGAGGAGGCCATGCAAGCAACAGAGACGGGGTCTGGAGGTGGGGATTCCACTGGTGCTAGTGGTGCAGTGCAGGACCAGGGACAGGAGGCAGCACAGGTCGCCGCGGAGGTGCCTGTGTGCAATCCTGTCCCTGATCCTGTCACTGCATCATCTTGCACCAGCAGGGATGCCTACGTCCAGACCCGTTTTCAGGCAGGGGATGAGCTCACGACAACTGGCCTTCCTCTGCCTGCGGACGTGGCTATCCTGGTCCGGGTTGAGCCTGTCCTGACTGGTGTGGCGTTGCGTCAACGGGCCATGCGAGGTGACCTGCAGTCTTTTCATGAGGAGACTGCACGTCATCTCGAATGGCTCGTTGACCGCGTCAGCCTAATGGGACAGGTCACCCAGGCCGGATTCCGCCGTTTGATGGGGCTTGCTCAGACCCCCTTCTCAACTGAACCCCCTTTGCGCCAGTCGTCCTCCGTGCCATCTTCCCACCCATTAGTCACCTGGGTGCCCTGTGGAGCTGCCTCTGACGGTGCGGCCAGGCTGGTGGAGGAGGCGTCCCCGCCACAGTCGGGAGTCGGACGTCCAGCAGGGGTGGCCACATCAACGGCTGCACCCCAGCCAGTGGAGGATGTGTAGGCAGCAGGAGGCAGTGCACGGGCAGAGGCACAGCAGCAGCAGCAACGTGGTGGAAGCCATGATGGCTCGGGGCCTTCGACATCGGAGGGGCAGGCATCGGCCAGAGGGCAGGAGGACCCAGGACGGGAAGTGTCTTCTGTGTGGCAGCGGTTGGGCCACGCCATAGATGCGGAGCTGCAGCGGTCGGAAGAGGTACGGCTCACGATGGTCAGGGCGGAGAACTCCATGCGGAGGGCCCTGAGGCGGGCCGAGTGCCTCGAGGCAATCCGCAGTGAGTTGGGGGTGAACATGTCGACGGCCCTGCGGACCCTCGGGGCCATGGAGGAGGACCGCCTCAGGGACATTGAGCAGGAGTTTGATGATGCCCTGGCCCGGAAGATCCCGAAGTGAGCCGTCGGACTAGCCCGCTGCCCTTGTAAATAGTTCTGTAGTTAGTGTTAGGTTTCCTTTGGTTTAGCATTTTTTTTGGACCTTTTGGACAATGGGCCACATTTTTGTATATAGTTTCTTTTTTTTAGGTAGTGTTATTAGATAGGTTTCATTTCTTCTGTTGGGATCATGGACCCTGGATTGTTTATCTGTATATAGTTGACTTTTGGATTTTCTTTTTTTTTAATGATTTACCCATGGAGCAATGGTTTTCGATTTTAATTTTCCATTGGATTTACTTTTGTGGACTGTGACTTTGGACACCATTCCTTTGGATTATTATTTGTGGTTTTGCATTATTTCACGGACATGCTGGTTTCTTTTTTTTTAATTTCCATTATTGTTTGTTTATTTTTGCTTCAATTTATGTTGCTTCTAATACATATTTTTTCTTCAAACTTCAATGTGTAGTATCATCTCATTGGTTTCATGCATATCATGATATGGGTTTTGACATTCACTGACACCCATTGGGTGTATGTGAGGGACATGTGTTCATTTCCAAACTTGCAATTGGGGTTCTATCATGTTATTGCCATTTCTAAGTCGGTGGATGCAATACTCGGGTGTGTGTTTGGCATTTGGAGGCTGACCATAAGGGCCAGGGATCTAGATTGTGATGACATGTTGGCTGGGGGACATGAGTGGGGGCCTGGTGGAGGGTGCCCCTGGATGCTGGGGGTTGGGGGTGATGGGAGACATGAGTGGGGGCCTGGTGGAGGGTGCCCTGCACTGCTGGGGGGTGGGGGTGCAGGGCGACATGAGTGGGGGCCTGGTGGAGGGTGCCCCTGGATGCTGGGGGGTAGGGGTGCTGGGAGACATGAGTGGGGGCCTGGTGGAGGGTGCCCCTGGATGCTGGGGGGTGGGGGTGCTGGGAGACATGAGTGGGGGCCTGGTGGAGGGTGCCCTGCACTGCTGGGGGGTGGGGGTGCAGGGCGACATGAGTGGGGGCCTGGTGGAGGGTGCCCCTGGATGCTGGGGGGTAGGGGTGCTGGGAGACATGAGTGGGGGCCTGGTGGAGGGTGCCCCTGGATGCTGCAGGGTGGGGGTGCTGGGAGACATGAGTGGGGGCCTGGTGGAGGGTGCCCCTGGATGCTGGCGGGTGGGGTGCAGGGGGACATGAGTGGGGGCCTGGTGGAGGGTGCCCTGCACTGCCGGGGGGTGGGGGTGATGGGAGACATGAGTTGGACATGAGTGGGGGCCTGGTGGAGGGTGCCCCTGCACTGCCGGGGGTGGGGGTGCTGGGAGACATGAGTGGGGGCCTGGTGGAGGGTGCCCTGCACTGCTGGGGGGTGGGGTGATGGGAGACATGAGTTGGACATGAGTGGGGGCCTGGTGGAGGGTGCCCTGCACTGCTGGGGAGTGGGGTGCAGGGAGACATGAGTGGGGGCCTGGTGGAAGGTGCCCCTGCACTGCTGGGGGTGGGGGTGGTGGCAGACATGAGTGGAGGCCTGGTGGAGGGTGCCCCTGCACTGCTGGGGGGTGGGGGTGCTGGGAGACATGAGTGGGGGCCTGGTGGAGGGTGCCCTGCACTGCTGGGGGGTGGGGTGATGGGAGGCATGAGTTGGACATGAGTGGGGGCCTGGTGAAGGGTGCCCCTGGATGCTGGGGGGTGGGGGTGCTGTGAGACATGAGTGGGGGCCTGGTGGAGGATGCCCCTGCACTGCTGGGGGGTGGGGGTGATGGGGGACATGAGTGGGGGCTGGTGGAGGGTGCCCTGCACTGCTGGGGGGTGGGGTGCTGGGAGACATGAGTGGGGGCCTGGTGGAGGGTGCCCTGCACTGCTGGGGGGGTGGGGGTGCAGGGAGACATGAGTGGGGGCTGGTGGAGGGTGCCCCTGCACTGCTGGGGGGTGGGGGTGGTGGGAGACATGAGTGGGGGCCTGGTGAAGGGTGCCCCTGCACTGCTGGGGGGTGGGGGTGCTGGGAGACATGAGTGGGGGCCTGGTGGAGGGTGCCCCTGCACTGCTGGGGGTATGGGTGGAGGGAGACATGAGTGGGGGCCTGGTGGAGGGTGCCCCTGCACTGCTGGGGGGTGGGGGTGGTGGTAGGCATGAGTGGGGGCCTGTTGGAGGGTGCCCCTGCACTGCTGGGGGATGGGGGTGCTGGGAGACATGAGTGGGGGCCTGGTGGAGGGAGCCCTGCACTGCTGGGGGGTGGGGGTGTTGGGAGACATGAGTTGGACATGAGTGGGGGCCTGGTGGAGGGTGCCCTGCACTGCTGGGGGGTGGGGGTGCAGGGAGACATGAGTGGGGGTCTGGTGGAAGGTGCCCCTGTACTGCTGGGGGGTGGGGGTGGTGGGAGACATGAGTGGAGGCCTGGTGGAGGGTGCCCCTGGATGCTGGGGGGTGGGGGTGCTGGGAGACATGAGTGGAGGCCTGGTAGAGGGTGCCCCTGCACTGCTGGGGGTATGGGTGGAGGGAGACATGAGTGGGGGCCTGGTGGAGGGTGCCCCTGCACTGCTGGGGGGTGGGGGTGGTGGTAGACATGAGTGGGGGACTATTGGAGGGTGCCCCTGCACTGCTGGGGGGTGGGGGTGCTGGGAGACATGAGTGGGGGCCTGGTGGAGGGTGCCCTGCACTGCTGGGGGGTGGGGGTGATGGGAGACATGAGTTGGACATGAGTGGGGGCCTGGTGGAGGGTGCCCCTGGATGCTGGGGGTGGGGGTGCTGGGAGACATGAGTGGAGGCCTGTTGGAGGGTGCCCTGCACTGCTGGGGGTATGGGTGGAGGGAGACATGAGTGGGGGCCTGGTGGAGGGTGCCCCTGCACTGCTGGGAGGTGGGGGTGGTGGTAGACATGAGTGGGGGCCTGTTGGAGGGTGCCCCTGCACTGCTGGGGGATGGGGGTGCTGGGAGACATGAGTGGGGGCCTGGTGGAGGGAGCCCTGCACTGCTGGGGGGTGGGGGTGTTGGGAGACATGAGTTGGACATGAGTGGGGGCCTGGTGGAGGGTGCCCTGCACTGCTGGGGGGTGGGGGTGCAGGGAGACATGAGTGGGGGTCTGGTGGAAGGTGCCCCTGTACTGCTGGGGGGTGGGGGTGGTGGGAGACATGAGTGGAGGCCTGGTGGAGGGTGCCCCTGGATGCTGGGGGGTGGGGGTGCTGGGAGACATGAGTGGAGGCCTGGTGGAGGGTGCCCCTGCACTGCTGGGGGTATGGGTGGAGGGAGACATGAGTGGGGGCCTGGTGGAGGGTGCCCCTGCACTGCTGGGGGTGGTGGTAGACATGAGTGGGGGCCTATTGGAGGGTGCCCCTGCACTGCTGGGGGGTGGGGGTGCTGGGAGACATGAGTGGGGGCCTGGTGGAGGGTGCCCTGCACTGCTGGGGGGTGGGGGTGATGGGAGACATGAGTTGGACATGAGTGGGGGCCTGGTGGAGGGTGCCCTGCACTGCTGGGGGTGGGGGTGGGGGTGCAGGGAGACATGAGTGGGGGCCTGTTGGAAGGTGCCCCTGCACTGCTGGGGGGTGGGGGTGGTGGGAGACATGAGTGGAGGCCTGGTGGAGGGTGCCCCTGCACTGCTGGGGGTTGGGGGTGCTGGGAGACATGAGTGGGGGCCTGGTGGACGGTGCCCCTGCACTGCTGGGGGTTAAGGGTGATGGGAGACATGGGTTGGACATGAGTGGGGGCCTGGTGGAGGGTGCCCCTGGATGCTGGGGGGTGGGGGTGCAGGGAGACATGAGTGGGGGCCTGGTGGAGGATGCCCCTGCACTGCTGGGGGGTGGGGGTGATGGGGGACATGAGTGGGGGCCTGGTGGAGGGTGCCCTGCACTGCTGGGGGGTGGGGGTGCTGGGAGACATGAGTGGGGCCTGGTGGAGGGTGCCCTGCACTGCTGGGGGGTGTGGGTGCAGGGAGACATGAGTGGGGGCCTGGTGGAGGGTGCCCCTGCACTGCTGGGGGGTGGGGGTGGTGGGAGACATGAGTGGGGGCCTGGTGGAGGGTGCCCCTGCACTGCTGGGGGGTGGGGGTGATGGGAGACATGAGTTGGACATGAGTGGGGGCCTGGTGGAGGGTGCCCCTGGATGCTGGGGGGTGGGGTGCTGGGAGACATGAGTGGGGGCCTGGTGGAGGGTGCCCCTGCACTGCTGGGGGGTGGGGGTGATGGGAGACATGAGTTGGACATTAGTGGGGGCCTGGTGGAGGGTGCCCCTGGATGCTGGGGGGTGGGGGTGCTTGGAGACATGAGTGGGGGCCTGGTGGAGGGTGCCCCTGCACTGCTGGGGGGTGGTGGTGGTGGGAGACATGAGTGGGGGCCTAGTGGAGGGTGCCCCTGCACTGCTGGGGGGTGGGGGTGCTGGGAGACATGAGTGGGGGCCTGGTGGAGCGTGCCCCTGCACTGCTGGGGGGTGGGGGTGATGGGAGACATGAGTTGGACATTAGTGGGGGCCTGGTGGAGGGTGCCCCTGGATGCTGGGGGGTGGGGGTGCTGGGAGACATGAGTGGGGGCCTGGTGGAGGGTGCCCCTACACTGCCGGGGGGTGGGGGTGATGGGAGACATGCGTTGGACATGAGTGGGGGCCTGGTGGAGGGTGCCCTGCACTGCTGGGGGTGGGGGTGATGGGAGACATGAGTTGGACATGAGTGGGGGCCTGGTGGAGGGTGCCCTGCACTGCTGGGGGGTGGGGGGGTGGGAGACATGAGTGGGGGCCTAGTGGAGGGTGCCCCTGCACTGCTGGGGGGTGGGGGTGCTGGGAGAGATGAGTGGGGGCCTGGTGGAGGGTGCCCCTGCACTGCTGGGGGGTGGGGGTGGTGGGAGACATGAGTGGGGGCCTAGTGGAGGGTGCCCCTGCACTGCTGGGGGGTGGGGGTGCTGGGAGACATGAGTGGGGGCCTGGTGGAGGTTGCCCCTGCACTGCTGGGGGGTGGGGGTGATGGGAGACATGAGTTGGACATTAGTGGGGGCCTGGTGGAGGGTGCCCCTGGATGCTGGGGGGTGGGGGTGCTGGGAGACATGAGTGGGGGCCTGGTGGAGGGTGCCCCTGCACTGCTGGGGGGTGGGGGTGATGGGAGACATGCGTTGGACATGAGTGGGGGCCTGGTGGAGGGTGCCCCTGCACTGCTGGGGGGTGGGGGTGGTGGTAGACATGAGTGGGGGCCTAGTGGAGGGTGCCCCTGCACTGCTGGGGGGTGGGGGTGCTGGGAGACATTAGTGGGGGCCTGGTGGAGGGTGCCCTGCACTGCTGGGGGGTGGGGGTGATGGGAGACATGAGTTGGACATGAGTGGGGGCCTGGTGGAGGGTGCCCTGCACTGCTGGGGGTGGGGGTGCAGGGAGACATGAGTGGGGGCCTGGTGGAAGGTGCCCCTGCACTGCTGGGGGGTGGGGGTGGTGGGAGACATGAGTGGAGGCCTGGTGGAGGGTGCCCCTGCACTGCTGGGGGGTGGGGGTGCTGGGAGACATGAGTGGGGGCCTGGTGGAGGGTGCCCTGCACTGCTGGGGGGTGGGGGAGATGGGAGACATGAGTTGGACATGAGTGGGGGCCTGGTGGAGGGTGCCCTGCACTGCTGGGGGTGGGGGTGCAGGGAGACATGAGTGGGGGCCTGGTGGAAGGTGCCCCTGCACTGCTGGGGGGTGGGGGTGGTGGGAGACATGAGTGGAGGCCTGGTGGAGGGTGCCCCTGCACTGCTTGGGGTGGGGGTGCTGGGAGACATGAGTGGGGGCCTGGTGGACGGTGCCCCTGCACTGCTGGGGGGTGGGGGTGCTGGGAGACATGAGTGGGGGCCTGGTGGAGGATGCCCCTGCACTGCTGGGGGGTGGGGGTGATGGGGGACATGAGTGGGGGCCTGGTGGAGGGTGCCCTGCACTGCTGGGGGGTGGGGGTGCTGGGAGACATGAGTGGGGCCTGGTGGAGGGTGCCCTGCACTGCTGGGGTGTGGGGGTGCAGGGAAACATGAGTGGGGGCTTGGTGGAGGGTGCCCCTGCACTGCTGGGGGTGGGGGTGCTGGGAGACATGCGTGGGGGCCTGGTGGAGGGTGCCCCTGCACTGCTGGGGGGTGGGGGTGATGGGAGACATGAGTTGGACATGAGTGGGGGCCTGGTGGAGGGTGCCCTGGATGCTGGGGGGTGGGGGTGCTGGGAGACATGAGTGGGGGCCTGGTGGAGGGTGCCCCTGCACTGCTGGGGGGTGGGGGTGATGGGAGACATGAGTTGGACATTAGTGGGGGCCTGGTGGAGGGTGCCCCTGGATGCTGGGGGGTGGGGGTGCTGGGAGACATGAGTGGGGGCCTGGTGGAGGGTGCCCCTGCACTGCTAGGGGATGGGGGTGGAGGGAGACATGAGTGGGGGCCTAGTGGAGGGTGCCCCTGCACTGCTGGGGGGTGGGGGTGCTGGGAGACATGAGTGGGGACCTGGTGGAGGGTGCCCCTGCACTGCTGGGGGGTGGGGGTGATGGGAGACATGAGTTGGACATTAGTGGGGGCCTGGTGGAGGGTGCCCCTGGATGCTGGGGGGTGGGGGTGCTGGGAGACATGAGTGGGGGCCTGGTGGAGGGTGCCCCTGCACTGCTGGGGGGTGGGGGTGATGGGAGACATGCGTTGGACATGAGTGGGGGCCTGGTGGAGGGTGCCCTGCACTGCTGGGGGGTCGGGGTGATGGGAGACATGAGTTGGACATGAGTGGGGGCCTGGTGGAGAGTGCCCTGCACTGCTGGGGGGTGGGGGGGTGGGAGACATTAGTGGGGGCCTGGTGGAGGGTGCCTCTGCACTGCTGGGGGGTGGGGGTGATGGGAGACATGAGTTGGACATGAGTGGGGGCCTGGTGGAGGGTGCCCCTGGATGCTGGGGGGTGGGGGTGCAGGGGGACATGAGTGGGGGCCTGGTGGAGGGTGCCCCTGGATGCTGGGGGGTGGGGGTGCTGGGAGACATGAGTGGGGGCCTGGTGGAGGGTGCGCCGCACTGCTGGGGGGTGGGGGTGCAGGGAGACATGAGTGGGGGCCTGGTGGAGGGTGCCCCTGGATGCTGGGGGTGGGGGTGCTGGGAGACATGAGTGGGGGCCTGGTGGAGGGTGTCCCTGGATGCTGGGGGGTGGGGGTGCACGGGAACATGAGTGGGGGCCTGGTGGAGGGTGCCCTGCACTGCTGGGGGGTGGGGGTGATGGGAGACATGAGTTGGACATGAGTGGGGGCTTGTTGGAGGGTGCCCCTGGATGCTGGGGCGGGGGTACAGGGGGACATGAGTGGGGGCCTGGTGGAGGGTGCCCCACAGTGCTGGGGGGTGGGGTGATGGGAGACATGAGTGGGGGCCTGGTGGAGGGTGCACCACAGTGCAGGGGGGTGGGGGTGGTGGGAGAAATGAGTGGGGGCCTGGTGGAGGGTGCCCTGCACTGCTGGGGAGTGGGGGTGCAGGGAGACATGAGTTGGACATGAGTGGGGGCCTGGTGGAGGGTGCCCCTGGATGCTGGGGGGGTGGGGGTGCAGGGGGACATGAGTGGGGGCCTGGTGGAGGGTGCCCAACAGAGCTGGGGGTTGGGGGTGCTGGGAGACATGTGTTGGTGATCAGTAGTGCAAGGTGACATGTGGGTTGGCTGGGGGGCATGGCCATGGTGAATGGGTTGCCTGTGGGACATGAGCAGGGGTGCAGGGTAGTCCCCTGTGGTGTGGGCTGCCTGCAGGGGCCGTGGAGGGTGTAGAGGGAACACCTGGGAGGACCCACACGGCCAAATCACGTGTAGCACCACCGAAATACACGTACCCTGCTGAAATCACATGTGAAACTTCCCGGGCACTTCGGAATACACGTACCCTGCTGAAATCGCGTGTGGGACTTCCCGAGCACCCTGAAGTACACGTACCCAGGCCAATGGCATGTGGAACTTCTCGCGCACCCCGAAGTACACGTACCCAGGCCACTTGCATGTGGAACTTCCCGCCGCATCCCGAAACACACGTACCCAGGCCAATCGCGTGTGGAACCTCCCGCGCATCCCGAAACACACGTACCCAGGCCAATCGCGTGTGGAACTTCCCGCGCACCCCGAAGTACACGTACCCAGGCCAATCGCGTGTGGAACCTCCCGCTCATCCCGAAACACACGTACCCAGGCCAATCGTGTGTGGAACTTCCCGCGCACCCCGAAGTACACGTACCCAGGCCAATCGCGTGTGGAACTTCCCGCGCATCCCGAAACACACGTACCCAGGCCAATCGCGTGTGGAACTTCCTGCACACCCCAAAGTACACGTACCCAGGCCAATCGCGTGTGGAACTTCCCGCGATTCCCGAAACACACGTACCCAGGCCAATCGCGTGTGGAACTTCCCGCGCACCCCGAAGTACACGTACCCAGGCCAATCGCGTGTGGAACTTCCCGCGCATCCCGAAACACGCGTACCCAGGCCAATCGCGTGTGGAACTTCCCGCGCACCCTGAAGTACACGTACCCAGGCCAATCTGGAACTTCCTGCGCATCCCGAAACACACGCACATGCTATTTTTCACACAGCGGGTGTCCGTGTTTGTCGGTACCCCTTTGCACCTCATTTGTCCCAGAGGGCCACTGTATGGACCATTCATCATGGCTGTATATGGGTGCTTTTTGTTAGTGCACATTTTGGTGCACATTTATTCAGGGACGCTACCGCCTGCTTTCTTGTGGCATACTTGTTTGGCCCTGTGCGCGTCTTTGACCGTGCGCTGCTTTACCCTATTCGATTCCATGAATACGGGTTGTAGGCGAGCGTGTGGGCGTTCCACGCACTTGCCTCCTGTACTTCCCCCGTGACGCCCATATTTTCACGCGTTGTTCCCCATTCCGAGTGTTACGCCCCGTGTTCCGCCTACTTTTCTGATGTGCGCCACGCTATGTGCGATTTCGCAGTGGCCATGGTGCACGCTGTTGGATGACCTGTGCGCCGGCGTGCGCGGCACACTTTTTCAGGACACATCCAATGTTTTTCTCGCGCACGGACTTCCATGAATCGATGTGCGCTGGTTTCCCTGCGATTTTCGCACTTGCACTGCGATTTTCGCACTTTTATTTTCGGTGCACATTAATTCCATGAATCGACGCCAGAATGAGTTGTGTGTTCAATGTGTTAATTAGTTAAGGGTGTAATACCCTGCAGTTACATTCTTAAAATCATTTATATTCTTAATATCAAATTAGTTTGCTTGATTACTTGTTTTAGTTTTGCCATCGGTTTTATGAACATTGCTTTAAAATAGTATTTTGAAGCGTTTAATTGTTTCATTGTTTATTTGTAAGAAAAACAGTTTTTGAAGAATATAGCTTTGAGGTACACAAGAAATCACTCTATGATATGACGATTGTACATATAATATGTACATTGTTTGGTTAATTGTTGCTGATTCATAAGTGTATGTTTTATGTTTTGTGTAATGTGCTAAGTGAACTAAATCACAATAAAGTTTATTATTATTATTTTTATTATAACTGGGGGTATATTGGGATCCCTTGCAGTGCGCTGTGGGAGCAAAGTGTTAAGAGGACTGGGCGTGCTCTGTTGTAGTACACCCCAGGAGTGGAACACACTATGGCTTTGTTAGTGGACAAAATGGTCATGTCCAATTTGTTCATAATACCTCTGCCCAATATGTTAATCTGAGTGTCTCTGGAGTACAATATGGGTGCAACTACTTCCTGATCGCTAATGGTGAGGGGTAGATCTTTTATAAAAGGAACCTTTACAACAGCCCCAGAGAATCCTTGCATGTCCATTTCTATCTGACAAAGGGAATCTTCCTTCTCTAATTTAAAAGTTAGTAGCCCCTGTGTCAGCCAGAAATGAGAATGTCTTGCCGCCTATACTCACTGCCACCTGTTTTTCCTCTTCCGGGTCAGCAGTTATTGATAGGATTGGGCACGCTAGAGAATTCTGTGGGATGTCCTGTTGTGTATCTATTGTTGTGCCTACTTGTAGAAAAGGTTTGCCCCCAACACTGCTGCTCCAGTGTAGTGTGGTACTGTGACACACAGTAACAGGTTGGTGTCCCATGGCTGGTTGGTTGTACGTGCTTGTGTCTGTACCTGGATCTGTGCCTGCGCTTGTGCCTGGAATGGATTCAGTAGCTGATACTACTGTGGTGTACTGCCAGCAGGTGGAGTAAATGGTGACTGTGAAACCGCCGGTGCAGCTGCTGCTTGGGCATCGTTGGTGCATTCTGGGCATTAAGGACAAATTGTGCCTGCTGTGGTGGGTGGCATGTTCTGGATGGTCTGGGTAAATGTAAGGTGCATAGGCAGTTCTTGCTGCTGCGGCATACTCTGAATATTCTGGGGAATCATGTATTGTATGGGCTGAGCTTAATAGCTGAAAACATCAGTATTTTGGTGACATATGGTTACTAAAACCATCTTTAGAAAAAGGAGAGTTAAAAGTTCATTAAGTTCATCAGTCATAAACACAGTGTTTTAAAAGAATAACACTCCAAAGAATAATGCTTTCAGAATGTCAGCACATTTCAAGTAAAATGTCGTCATGTAATATATCAGATTAAGATCATATCCCTCAATAAGCAATGACCACAACAGAGATGAGTCGATAAAATTAAAACTACTATCATACAATCTAAGATAACTAGTCCTCAATTGTTGCAAGCTCTCAATTTCAGCCAGCAAGTGTTGGATACTTTCAATTGCTGCAGTGCCAAACAGTCGACAAAATCGTTGTTCTCGCGCTATACCATATCAGGCTCCATGGGTAATTAATGCATCACTTATATTTAACTTAAGTAGCACATATTGTCTGGCTATAAAGCTTTCTGGATAAGCCACAATATAAGTCGGTTTAATCAAATGAGTGGAGATATAGGTGCAAAACGATGCACTGTTATGTTTAGTATTTAATACTACTAAATGTTGCTCTTTTCTAATCGTGGTGAGTCTTGCTTTGAGTCTTGATTTCACTATCCAGAGTAAGCTTAAGACACCCAACACTTCACTTAAAATGGAGAACAAGCAATGATCCTAATGTACCAATCGATTTACAATTATCAAGCTCAAGGAAGGCATTTAAGAAGCTCACCATCATTGTTGTATTTCAGAGCCATCTAATGTGTTCATAAAACATGACTGTTTACAAAATAAAGTTGTGTACAAACCCATTTAAGGTAAATTCAAGGTACACATATTCGATTGATACAACTTGCGGCAGACACAGCAAATTACGCAAAATATTTCTCTCAAAGCATTTGAGTGCTGCAACTTATCGAGGACCCCAAATATCAATGTCATAGAAAAGAATAGGTTGCCTACCAATAATTAGGTGAAGAGTACGTACAGCTGTACTACATTAAATCTTGGTTTGGGACGAGTGTGTTGTCCACTTCAGGGTATTTTGTATGTTTATCCCTAGATACTTATACGAAGCAACACACTCTAATCGCAAGTCATTTAATTTACATAATATATTTTTAGATTGTCGACTCTTTGTAGAAAATGTCATTATTTTACTTTTTTCAATGTTTACTGAGAGTCCATTTGCCACTGCATACTTGCCTAATGCTGAAATCAAATTCTGCAGCCCTTTGGGGTGTGGTCAAGTAATAACAAGTCATCAGCCTAAGCTAACCAGCTGATTTGATGATGGCACATTTTGATTGGGCTGATGTGCAAGTTGTAAAATGCTATCCCGAGGTCAGCCAGATAAAGATTAAAGAGAGTAGCGACGACAATCACCCTTGTTTCAACCCACACTGGGTAGGCATAAGGTGAGACAATTTGCCCTCAGCATCCAATCTAATTCTCACCGTCCTGTTTGTGTAAAGTAACATCAGCATCTTGAGAAGTCCTGGAGGAATGTCCCATTGTGCCAGTTTTTGCCACAATGTATTGCGTATTACTGAGTCAAAGTCTATAAATGCGCAATATACAGGGGGTTCTATACGTTTCTAAGCATATTCAACAGATGTAACTAAAAGGAACAGATTATGAGAAGTTGATGCTTTTTTTTATAAAGTTCATTTGGTTGATCGGAAGTATTCTATTTTGATAGATCCAAAGAATTAACTCAAGCAAGAGGACCTTGGCAAACAACTTTGTGGGGACGTCAAGCATTGCTAACATTCAGTAGTTACCCGGGGTATTCCATGACCCCGTTTTGTGCACTGGGAGGATGTGCCTTTTGCACCAGGTTTCAGGAATGTTATCAGTTGTCCCAATCTGGATAAAGAGTAAATGCAGCACATGAGCCCATAACCCGGGGGATGCTTTGACAAGAGCATTGCAGATCCCATCTGGACCGGCTGCATGAGAGCTGTTTAGCTGCTTGATAATGATGGTTAAGTCTAAGATGGAGAATTGACATATCCAGGGAGCACTCGACAAAAGGCAAGAAACATCGTCAGGGAAAGACATATACAGAGTCTGTGCTAAATGGAGCACCCAATCTGGTTATTATACACTGTTAATTATTAGAGCACGCTTTTCATTGCCCCTGAGTGCATTCCATATTCGTGTGTTCTCTTTTTAAGCAGCAAGAAGGGCTATTTCCTTCCATTTGGTGACCTCTCTTTTTACTGTATGTGTTTTAAGCCAACTGCGATAAACTTGCTTTTTCTTACGAATATACCAATTGGTCTCTTGTGAGGTGTAAGGACTTACGGTGTAAATGACATCAGCAATGGTTGCACGAAGATGGTGTTTGGCTTGTGCAATTAAGGGGTTTGTTTTTGTCACTTATATTGCGCACCAGACCTAGGGGTAACCGGGCGCATTTTATAAGACAATTTACAGCTTAGTTACAGGAAAAACACATGGCGGAAAGAAACAAGAAATGTACAGAGAATATAAATACACAATATACACAACAGGCAGGAGTGTTGGTGCATGTATTTACAGTTCTACTTAAGCAGGCAGTAGCGGCTAGGTAATAGGTGTGTGCAAAATGCAGAAGTGGAGAGAGACGCAGGATAAGTCCAGGCAAGATGGCAGTCTGTTATTTGTCTGCGTCTTTAATCCACCTTGTAAGGTTGTGTCGGAAGGGGAAGTAAGGTTGGTTTGTCCGCAGGGTGGGTGGTAGGGAATTCCAAAGTTGAGCTGCTTTAACGTGGCAGCTACAGCCACCGACTCTGGACAATTTAAACCTGGGTGTTGATATGTTGTTAGAGTTAATGGATCTGGTGAGTCTTGTTGGTTTAGTTCTCGTGAATCTCGCCGAGAGGTAGCATGGTTTAGGCATTTGTAAACAAGTGAGGCCACTTTTAGCTGGATTTTCTCCTGAGTAGAAAGCCAGTTGTTGGCCCTTCTGAGTTTGGTGATGTGGGTTCTCCTGGGAATGCCTAATGCTGCTCCTAGCGCGTTATTCTGTAAGATTTGAATTCTTTTGATAACTTCCTTGTTGGCTCCAATATAGAGCGAGTTGCAATAGTCCAACTTTGATAACACGAGCGCTCTCACCAGTGTGATGCAGCTATTGTTGGACAGGAAGGGTTTGCCTGCTCTTATCAATTTGCAGGTGTAGGCAGTGGCAGAAGCCATCGCGTTTACCTGCTTGTTGAAAGAGAGGGAAGAGTCCAGGTAGAAACCCAGAGTTTTTACCGCGTGAGCGGTTGTGGTTTGGTTATTATCTATGTTAAAGGAGGAGTAGTTAGGGCCCAGTTTTTTTAGGGTAGCGGGACAAAGTGCGTCCCACCAGCCGTTTTACCAGCCGTTAAGGAACGGGCCCGCAAAGGGACCTTGGTGCTAATTATGGAACCGCAATTTGCGGTACCGTAATTAACGCCTTCCCCATTCCTATTGAGCCCTACGGGGCCAAAAATGGGAATGGGGAAGTGCCTTGGTGAATGGGGAATTACCGCCCCCGCTCACCTTGGAGTAGGGCGGTAATTCCGCCATCCACCAAGGCGGACACGGTAAAATACCGGCGGCAACCATGGCGCTAATAGCGCCATGGTTACCGCCTACAGTGTAATGTGGCCCAATGTGTTTAAGGAGAGTGAGTGGAAAAATGATCACCTTCAGCTTTAACATAGGACAAACCACTCTGATTAACAAATCAGTAGTTGGGGTTCGATGCAGATTTACTGCAGACACGTGTGAAGGCCAGATGTACGTCGCCTGAGCAGAAACCGTTGAAGCGTATAAAGTCAAATCCATCCAGGAGACATAGCCACGCTCTCACCGAACATGTACACGGGGCAAGTCGGGCCGTGGGCATCGACTCCTGAGTGACTGCATGGCTTAAATCGGACAGTTCTATGAATGTGTTGAAGTTGCTGACTATCCACATAGGATAATCTTTATAGTAGTTACTCAAAATCTGTCTAGTTGTGGCAACATTTTCTGAGGTACTGGTTCAATAAGGAGGATCATGTATGTTAATCAAAATGAATGTTTGATGTTGCTGTTGTAGTTTAACAGCTACATCATCAAAGTGGAACCATCTATCTAAGTCATTTGCCAAGGGGATGCCACTGTAATCAACAGGCCACCCTTTGGATGGCTAATCAGTCCCTTAACAGCTAGTTTCTGAATAGTCACTCGTCCGTTGAAATCAACAATTTGGGTAAGCCATGTTTCTTGTAAGGCAACAATGGAAAAAATGGACATGTTTGATATCAGACCATCATCACTGAATAGATGGGTAAAGCCCAGAGTATTATGATATGGTATGATATGGCATTTATAATGCGCCTATACACAGGTTTTTCAAGGCACAACGAGGAAAGGGAGGGGAAACAGAGGGAAGACAGAGACAACGGCCCTACTAGGCCAGGTGCCATTGAGATCGCGCAAGTGCATGGGAGGGGGGAAGGGGAAAAGTGCAGGGGGAAAGGGGCAGTGCAGTTAATAGGATAACAGTAAATAAATAAAGGCAATAAATTAAAGTACGGCCAGCTGGTGGCAAGTGCAAGGGTAAGTGGCAACATCAGGTGTCAAGTGCTAGAAGGGGCTGTGTGGATACAGAAACAGTCCCCGAGTGCAACGGTTACCAAGGGGGCAGTGCAGGTGTGCAACTGGCAGGGAGGGGACCTGGGCCCGGGATCAGAGGGTAGCCAGGTAACCAGTGCAATTTCAGATTCAGCCAGGAAATTAGCAGGGGGGAGGAGGAGAGAAAGCGGAAGCAAAGAGGAAGATCTTGAGGTGCTTCAGGAACCAGAGAGCACAAGAGGCCCAGCAGAAGAAAGAGATCCACCACCAACTCGCTGCTTGGAGAAGCGACTAACCCCGAGGGAGTTGGAGGCGGATGAGCAAAGAGCTCGAGAAGGAAGATATTTAGGAAGAGAGAGTTGAAGGTATTGAGGTCCCAGGCCCAGAAGGCCTTGTGGACAATGCAAAGGGTTTTGAACTTAATCCTTGCTGCCACTGGGAGCCAGTGCAGAAATTTCCGTCCTGTAGAGATACGATCCCTAGGCTTGAGGCCAAGGACAAGTCTCAGAGTCCTGTTTTGGATGAGTTGCATAGAGAAGAGAGTAGAGGCAGGCAGATTTAGAAATAGGCTGTTGCAGAAGTCTAGCCTAGACAGAACCAGAGCTCTGGAGACCGTGAGCTTCAGGGTGAAGGAGAGGAAGGGAAGAATGCCTCTGAGGTGGTTCAGCTGGTAGTATGACTTCTTAGAGATGTCAGAAATATGGGGAGAAAAGGAAAGTGTGCAGTCAAAGATGACCCTGAGGTTTCTAGCCTCACAGGTGGGAGCAGGAAGAGGGCCAAGAGAGGCCGGACGGAGAGTGACAGGAAAGGAGGGAGCATGTGTGCCGATGAGGAGAATCTCGGTCTCACTGGCATTAAGGCAGAGATCATTGGCAGCACACCACTCATGGATGGCGTCCAGGCAGTCAGAGATGAGAGAAGGAGAAGAGGTGGCAGAAGAGAGCCTGAAAATCTAAGAACACATTATCTCTATGTCACTGCAACATTGATACAAAATGTTCTCTGAAGACAGCCGGCAGCCATTGCCAATACCCAGCTTCAGCAGCACTGGTCACACTTAACTTGCTTCACCTGGAGCTACAGTTGAAGGGTTGTTAGCCAGTATGTGCATCTGCTTGGTTTCATTCATAGTGGTGCTTGGAAGGCGATGTATGGGCATGCACTCGTCTTTAGTACAAACATGTTGGCAGCATAATTGATGGGTGAGTTGTTTTTTTAGTCTGAGTAGTTGCAACCCCAACACCAACAGGGACTGGGTCCAACTTTGGGTTTGCCAATGTGCATATCATAGGACCTGATCTCATTTTAGTCAACAGTATCTGAGTGATGGTACATAGATACCCCAATTTAAATATCTCATCTTGGTATTTTACTACATAATCAAGCAACGATTCAGTGTTAAACCAAACATTAGAGATGTTAGCTAAACTATGATCGACTTGGTCGACTATACAAATATCTTCTGATTGAATTACCCAGTGGGGGGCAACCAAGCAGAATAAACTGAGCATTGCTTTGCGGTTGAGTTGCAGAAGATTTGGTTCTACAGATATCGCTTGAAGCTGCACAGCTCTACGTAACACACTATCAGGGTTGACAGTGGGAAACAGCTGAGTGGAAAGGCTAGGGGTTGTGAGTTGGGAAGTGGTTGGAGTCCACATATCAGACATGTTGGCTGAGTTTGGGGGCTACTGGTCTAACCAGCAGACCACTACAAGCACACTCAACCGGTGCAGTGATAATACATTCTCTACTAGTATTTACAGGCGTGGTGTTGGCATGGAGGTTGGGCTGATTTGATGCTTATAATTGTGCTACATCTATAATGGGGCATGCATTTATTTCTGAGGGTAACTGTCGACCATGAAGGCTATTCTCAGAAATTATGCAATCATTTGAGCTTGCCCTGGGGCGTTTCACATACATTTGGCCTCATTATGAGTGCAGCAGTAAGGGGTTAACGGCCCGGTAAGGATGCCGGTGCCGTTAACCCCTTACCGCTGCATTACGAGGTCCCTTAGCGGGAGCCGCTAAAGGACCAGGGAGCAAATAACGGGCCTGTTATTAACGGGCCCGTTATTAGCTCCCTCCCCATTCCCATTGAGCCCTATGGCCCATGGGAATGGGGATGGGTTTTTTGAATGAGGAATTACCGGGTCCTCCAAGGTTGGAATGGCCCAGTAATTCCTCATTCAAGGAACCCGGACGGATTTTGGAGGCAGCCATGGTGCTAATAGCACCATGACTACCTCCAAACTCGTAATGAGGCCCATTATAGCTTGCAATATGACTTTCTTTTTATGCTTCAGTATAGCGGCTTTAACCGCCGGGTGCCCCTTTGGGCAACAGAGCATAGCTGATGTAGGTTCCATTAAAGATTTCACGGTAATCACTAATTGAGTTTTTATAGCAGATATTAGATTAAATATAGAGACAACTGGATCAGTGTTAGAACATTGATCTTGCATCGTTTTTTTGCATCTATGATTTTGTGAAGGAGGAGTGATTGGAGATCCAATTTCTTTTCTATCCTTTCACTTGCTTCAATTAAGGTATGCAAGAGCCATTCAAATGCCATAAACATCTCGTCTGAGGTAATACTCGAGGAACTAGTATCATCCAGATTGTCATTACCCTCGGATTGGCAGGATGACATAAGCAAACCTCTTCTTTCTATTACCAATTTGATGACATGGGAGGGTAGGGGCTTCTCTAACATATCAGGGAGGTGGGGAGAGGGGATTACAGGAGGGGGGTAGGGGTGTCCTGAGAGGGTAACAGGACAGGTGGGGTAGAGAGGGGAAACAGGGGGGAGAGAGGATACATTTCTGATTGGCCGCAAGATGCGCTTCAATTTTAGGAATGGAGTCACATCTAACTGGTGAATAGAGAGATGGAATGCACACATTCAGGTCAGGTCCAAGAAATTCAATGTCTATACACATAGGTGACAAATCAAGTAGGATGGGCATTTCAGAGACAGATGAACTGGCCAAGGTCACATGGTGTATTAACACAGTGGTAACTGTCGTAGCAGGAAATGCAAGCCAAGGGTTCAGACCATCAACCAGAGCATTAGCTGGCTTAATAGGAGTTTCAGATAAAATTACACAGTCAAAAGCAGCTGCATGTTCATGGTTGGGTAAAAACGCTGTGCATTCATGGTCTAATAAGATCTATGATTTTGGCGGGGTGGAGACCACTAGCGGGACTGAGGGAGTGATTCATTTGGTAACCAAATTCGAGCCCAGACAGCCAAGAGTTACACTGAGTTAATTGTTGGGTGTCTTGGCCCACGTTCAAGTTATTATGCTGCAACATTTGGTGCTGTGGGCTCAGGAAATCCAAGAGGGCGGAAATGCGCCAGAATCCTAGAGAACCGTGCAGTTGTGCCCACACCAAAATGGTCCCCTGACCTGCCACCCACCAGTGCAAGCATGATGGGCCAGGGGTGCCATGAGTGGAATGTGTGCCAAAGGAAAAACAGCAGTGGCTGTTAGCTTAAAAGCGCTTTAAAATCACCTTTGTTTCCTTGAATGCAAGCTAAAAATGCCTATTTTAAACATCACAAGATATTCAAAAATCTCAATGGACACCAGCAGGCATTTGGCAGAATGTATTCTTGTGTGCATACAAAATCTGGAAAGATGAAGAGCCCAAAACAATGTTTATAACAAAACTGGCTGAGCTGTGGATGTCAGCAGCTTAAGTTAAATGGACAGAAAGCCACTAAAATCGAAATGTTTAAAATAAATGAGTGACCTACTTTTGAGTGTAACATAGGTTGCAACTGTTGAAATGTCATAGTTTTGAACTTAGAATCGGCATTCTAGCTGCATGTGTGAAAATTGTAAGTTTGATTTGAATGTAGAAAACTGGGAACAAACATGAAATTTAGCTGAAGCTTGGCTTAAAGACATTGGCCCTCATTACGACCCTGGCGGAATTCGCGGTGCTAAATGCACCGCGGAGCACGGCGGAAAGCCGCCGATAGCGCCATGGGGGTTGGCGGATTTACCACCCCATGCCGACATTGGCGGAGCGGTAAATCCCCAATCCCCATTCTGCCCTTCCCCATTCCCATTCTTGCCCCATAGGGTATAATGGGAGTGGGGAAGGCGTTAATTACGCCACCGTAAAGTACGGTGGCGTAATTAACAACGAGGTCCCTTAGCGCCATGGATTTCTCCGCCCGGTAAAACCAGGCGGAGAAAGGCTCCATGGCGCTACGGGAACTCGTAGTAGGGCGGACGGGTCCGCCGCGAATAACGCTGGCGGAAACCCACTCCGCCAGGGTCGTAATGAGGGCCATTGAATTCTGCCTGACAACTACCCCCGACAGGAGTTGAACTGGCTCAACAACTCTTCCCAGGCCTGGCTGCATCCTGCTGCCCCCACCAAAAGGAGGTGACACCTCTCTGTTTGAATTAGGGGAGTGGTACCTGGGAACTACAGGAAACTAAACAAAGCACTGTCCCTGACTCAGCAAATGTTATATTGGGGGGGTCGTAAAATGGCTTCCTCTTGGGAGAAACTGGGAGGGGCAGTGCCTGTGAGAGCAAGCTGAGCTTGGGGGAAGTGGATAAACCAGAAATTCCACCATGTGCTTTGGAAAACTACACCCCTTTGGGGCAGAGCATGATTTTAAAAAGATGGATAATTCACAGTGCGGACTTGTCAAAATTATATAAATAACATCATCATTCTTGTGATTTTTCTGTGCACATTTTAAGAGGTGTTAGGAGGATAGTAGCGGAAAAAAGGTTGTTGCTCCAAATGTATGCATGTTAAAAATCTGACACTTTATCATCTGAAACCCATATCGCTGGTGCACATTTGTGTAAAATCTGGAAAGGTTTAGAGGTCATTATCTGGATGAAAAGGGGAGAATTCTGTCATAAGTGGACACAACATCGTACAAAGACAGGGATCGGATGGTTTGGTGCTACAGAAAATATGTTAACTGGACCTATAATATTAGAAAAATGGTACATAGATAAATATGTATTTGGGTCAAAAATAGATTTTTGTGCAATTTGACAAGGGGAGGTTCCTCTGACCATAAAACCTACAGCATCACTCTGACACTCCATTTCTTTCCCCCAATCAGGGAGAGAGGAAAGCTTGGCCAATGATAAGTGAGAGAGGCAGGCTTAGCTAGGCCCAGGCACACACCCATTTTCAAAACACATAAAAGGAACATTGAAACCCAGGTAGAGGATTCACTTTCCACTTTCTTGCGGGACGCTTTGCCGGGAGACTCCAGACTTCAAATCCATCAATCTCCAGAGACCAGAGATCCAGATAGACCAGAGATCCAGAGAGACCAGAACTGTGCAGTGCTGAGAGCAGAACCAGAGACCACTGTATCCGGAACCGCTAGCAGAACCGATAACAGAACTGGAGACCCAGAGACCAGATCGCTGTGAAGAACCGCTAGCAGAAGTCTAGCCAATCCTGACCCGATCGGTGACGAAGTCGCATTCCTGTCCAAAATCTAGTGTGAGTACCCAGCTAGCACTGTGCCAAAACCAATCTCTTAGTTTAAAATAATCTAATCCAAACTATTTTAGCCTATTAGAACTGCCTCCTAGAATGTTGTCATTCTGTCATCTTTAAAACTGAAAACTGTCATCTGTCATTCTGAGCTTTAAAATTTCAAATATGAAAAACGACCTTTACTAAATCGGCCGTATCTCCGGAACCGTTTGTGCTAGGAGCGAGTTTTAACTGTCATCTTAAAGCTAAGATTCTAAGCTTTCCAACGGGCCTAGAACCGACTTCCTATAGTTTCTCCGTAATTGCGCTTGACGCACGCGACTAAATTTGCCGCGATTTGACATTTTGCTTAATTTCAGCCACGTGTAAAAATATTTGTCCTCGCTTTCCTTGCTGAAATTCGTGTGCAACCTGACAATCATTCATAGAGCATTGCTAAAGTGATCCTGAATTAATTTAAGTATCTCTCACTCACCCTGAACCTCCTATAGGGAATTAAAAGCAATTTGAGTATATTTTTCACTTCATTGCCACCACATTTAAAAGTATATTGCCTGTGTTTAAAACTCCTACCTGTTTTCCTCTAAGCTTGCTAGGGGGGAACTGAATTAATTATATTTGATTGCATTCCTGAGAACTGTGTGCTTTCCTCCCATCTCTTTACCTGGCATATAGAGGGGGAGTGAATTGTTCAAGAAAAAGTGATCACATTGTCTTTTGTTGAAGTTACATCAAGTTTATTTTCTGTACTGCATTTTCATTCATCATTGCATTGTCCTTGAAGCCATAAAAGCATTCTCAGCTACTTTATCCTCTCTATATCACTTCTAAGCCATGAAAAAGAGTGTACCACTGTAACATTATCCATTGTTGATCACTATCATCTTCACAAGTGTGCTATCAAACATTAATTTATTATAAAAGTGTGATATATATATATATATATATATATTGTTTAATTTTCAAATAAACCTTTTAATTTGCAAAACAAACCTACTTCTTGGCTCAGTGGGGTCAGGGGATTCTAAGAGAGGGGTGTTATATAAGGGTTGTCATCCAGAGTAAACGAACTGGACATATAAATATATCAATAAGGGTTTCCCTCAGCATCCCAGACTAGGCATTGACTTAGCTGTAGTGTTGAATTGAATCCGCTTACAAAGTGGGGGCTCGTAGCCGGAGATTCTGGATTAGATTTACCACTTGTGCAGCTTAATACAGTGTGCCAATTGACCGGATATACATATCCGGTTAGATCACCACGCTGTTTTACACTGTGAAAGCACTCCTCAAAGGAACGCTCTAAGGAACCGGTCTGTTTTGCAAAATAAAATACAAACTTCTGTAAATCAGGAAGGAACTCAAATTCCAGAATGACGACACTGGTAGACATCGAAATAGCCAGAGAGCACTTCTTACATAAGCTATTTGTGAGAGGTGAATGGACTGAGCAGGGCCAGGATGCGTGGTTGCAGGCAATCACACAACAGGTCACTGCAACTGGGTTAGATATCTGGAGAGATCAGGGTCCCTTACATGTGGCCCTGAGCGAACTATACATGGCTCCTAAAGATGAACACGACAAGATGGTTAGGATAGCAGCATATTTGTATCTATATATGCGAGCCATGCAGGACAAATGTGCTGAAGGCCAAGATCTGGCAAGTAGGCAACTGTTGGCATTAGAGAAGGCCCAATCTGACCTGGTCTCTTCTGAGCAGAGGCTGCAGAGGAGCCAGGAGTCAGAAAATGATAGTAGGCAGTATATCATTAAAATAAAAGAGGACATGGATATACTGCAACAGGAAAAGACAGACCTGGATACCAGAATTCTGGCTTTGCAGAAGGAGCACCAAAACAGTTTGGACTCCTTACTGCAGAGCCAGAAAAAGCTGGAGCAACAGATCAATTTCAACAGGGCATGCACAGAGCAGGTAGCCACCCTGCAAATCCAACTAGACAGAGAGAAAGAGGAAAGCAACAAATTGATTTTGAAAGACCTGGATACCCAGGCAGAGTTTGATGAAAAACGCCAAAAAGCTGGTGCCTTTCACAGGCAGAGGGATGGCCTGGCGTCACAAATGCAGGCTCTTGGTCGGGAAAGGGATACCTTAGGCCAGGAAGTCTGCCATTTAAAAAGAAACATTGAAGAAAATCACTTGGCCCTACAGGGGCTGGGTGACCTCCAGAAAGAGTATCAGGGCTTGCTAGATCACACCAGGAGGGTGGAGGAGGCTCTGGCAAGAAAGGAGCAGGCCAGTAGGGATGGGACTCAGAGGTAACCCTCCTGCAGCAGAGACTGGCCCAGTACTCCAGGACCAATCCGGAGGCACAGAGAGAAAATGAGGCTCTCTGTCAGCACAATGATAGGCTCCAGCAACAGGTAGCCATGCAGGAGCGACTGATAGAGTCTAGTAAGGCCTTAACTGAGGAACTGAAAGTGCAGGCTCTGCATTGCAACAGGGAGCAGGGGCTGACAGAGATGAAGTTCGCTGGGAAAGGGAAACACCTGAGCATAACCGCAGAAGCCCTAGTACCAGAGGCCTTTATCTCTCTCAGTCCCTGGACTCTGCCACCCCATGTCCCCTGGCGCGCATGAGCACAGGGCCACAGGAATGTCAGATTACTATCCAGCCAAAAGTATGGGGCTCATAGGCCAGTACCACCCAGGAATGGATGGGCGGGCACCCGGGTATGGGCACCTAAGTGCAGTACAATTTAGTGGGGAACCCCAGGAAATTAGGCCCCCTAAGGGCATCCTAAAAACCACTGCCCAGTTAGGTCACTGGGGGGGTACCCATCAAATCCTGGTAGCAAGGAGGGATTTGAAGACTCCTCTGAGCGTCACAGGACACAGGAGACCAAGTCCCCACATTCTGCCAGCTATTCCCAGGCTCGCAGAATCCGGGAAAACCTGGAAGATCTGACGGGCACCTCTGGGAGCAGTGCTTCTGAATCAGAGGATGAATGGACCAGGGTTACCTGAACCAAAAAGGGCAATAAGGTGAAAAGGACCTTGCTTAAGGACCCCTTAAAACAGATTAAGGCAACCAGGAGTGTCATCACACCTTATCATAAGAACGCCAAGTATTCTGTTTGGGAACACTTGGAGCTCTATGAGCAAATGATGGAGACTTTCCATTTGAAGGACAGCAGTAGCTGCATCCAGTACGTCAAATGGACATTCTCCCCTGAATACTCCAGTTTCTTTGCAGGGCTGGAGGACCAAAACCATTCAAGATGGTCCTCATATAGGGCGGCCATCTTGAAACATTTTTCTGTACATAGAAATCCCCAAGAGGCTCGCAAGGCAGCCTACAATTTGCAATGTGGGGAGGATGAGGCCCCACGAGAATTCGTGCAAGAATTGAAGCGTGCCTTTGTGCAGACCACCATAAGGGTGCGCACGGACAGCAGAGAATTCATCAACACATTTTTCCATGCTCTTCCCAAGTACATAATGACCCAGCTTGTGAGGGATTTTCACGAGAAAAGATCTTTAGACTGAGTCATTGAGCAAGCCACCCGGATCTATGAGGTGCAGAAGCCCATAGAAAATAAAAGTAATGCGCCAAAAAATCCCAAAACCAACAGCACCCCTGCTGCTGCCAAGGTGGCTGAGGTAAAGGTTGCCCCCGTTTTAGATTTCAGATGGGGGGGCCTAACAACCTGCCTGCGCAGAATAACTCTAACACCAGAAGGCCCTCGGGCCAGTCACAGACAGGGAGTCAAGGAGGTAGTCCCACAAATGGGGTCCCTCGCTCCCCTGATTATGTAAGTCCCCGCTACAAGGGAAACCGACCCATACTGGGTTATGTGTGGACTCCTCCAGCCCAAGGGGGGAATCCAGTCAAGCACCTAACCCAGAGAACTTTCCTCCAAACTTCCCGCAGGAGGGCAGAAATTCACCAAACCCTGGGCCAAACATTTTCCCCAGGTATCCACAAGGTTTGCAGCCCAAAACTCATCCATCCTTCTTTCCCCAATTCAATGAGCCTAGACCACCTAATCCGGGAGAGGGGAGGCCAAGGGTGGAGGGGTACCCAAATCTTCCCAACCCTGGGGATTACCAGAGAAAGGAGAGCTACCCTTCCCGGAATCAGCCCGGGGGAGAAAACCGGACCCCGTATCAGCCTGAGCGGGTTTCCCAGTTAGAGCGCCAGGTTCAGAGCATGGCACAGGATTTGGGCCGCATGCTGAGGGCCCAACAGAACCCCCAGATGGGCATGCAGGCACAGAATGCCCCAAACTCTGGGCCTGGTGCTCCAGAACAATGACGGGGCAGCACCCTGATAACCCACCGGTTCCCAGGGAGGAGACACAAGGGGAAGGGGGATGTAAAGCCTTGGAGGAAGCTTCCTTCCCAAATAGTAAACAGCCCCTGGAAAACCAGGAACCGGAAATAAAATCTCCTACCCCTGAAAGTCTGCCACCCAAGGAGCAGAGAGGAGGTAGGAGAAACAAAGGACCCAAACAGACCCACTTTGTGGAGGAGGTACAGGTCTTCCAATTTGAGGGAGAGGGATCCTCGGAAGATCCTGGGAATAGGGTCTTCTCCTTCAGAGATGGGGAACTCCTCCCAAGGAAAAATGGTTCCCAAGAGATTCCAATCCAGACTGGGTAGATGTGGGGATTGAGCTGTCGCCGCCCATCATTCTATCCAGAACCAACAAAACTAAAAACCCCTGGTTCAAACCCATCCTGGTGACTGCCTCCCAAAAGGCAGGGGCGGCCCAGAACCGGAACCAGGGGAACCTAAAACCGAATCAACAGACTGGGTAGATGTGGGGATTGAGCTGTCGCCGCCCATCATTCTATCCCAGAACCAACAATACCAAAATCCCATGGGTCAAACCCATCCTGATGACTGCCTCCAAAAAGGGGGGGGGGGCGGCCCAGAACCCGAAACCATTTCCAGTTGCCAACTTTTTCTTTCAGATTACCCAGGCTCTCCACAGAATTCTGCCCAAAACTCTTCGCTAGCAATGTCCAAAACCAGAAAACTAGCCCACCAGTTGTCCAAAAATGTGCATTATCTGTGCCCCCTTGAAGAGAAGGAGGGAAGATACTATGCCCCGGTACAAGTACAGGTGCAGGGTACAATTTTGGCACTGGTGGACACTGGATCCCAAGCTACCCTTCTGTCCAAAAGGGCCTTTGATGAACTAAATGCAGGAAGGGGGGAGAATTACTGTATTCCCCTCACCTCTATTTCTGGACAACTGCAGAACTTTGATGGGAAGGAAATTCCCGTCGATGGGAATGCAGATTTGGACATCAAAATTGGGCGACACAAGGTGAAACACCCGGTCATAGTAGTGACTCCAGAGGGCACCCCTTGTTTACTAGGGAATGACCTCCTGAGAAGGTTGTCACCCCTAATCGATTGTGTAAACAAGGTCCTCTGGACCCAGACTAGCCGACCAATAAAATTAAAACTGAGTGTCAACCATGTTAGTTTAAACGGCACCTGCCACATGGTTGAACAAAAATCTGACCAAGTAGAATTTCACTTCCAGAACAACCAAATTCCAGATGTGACAGTAATAGCAGTAGGACAACAGACTGGTGATGGGGGGTCCTCTCTATTTCTGAAAATCAACCTTCCTTCCAGTTTAAGGTGGTATTCCACACTGGAAGGAAACACTCTGAAATTCTTTACCAATCCACAATCAGACACTCCCACTCCTATAGTCCAGAAAGATGTGAAATCAGCTCAGAGCCTGGCTGATATTCAGCAAATTGGAGATCAGTTGTTCATCCCTGTTCAGTTAAATGATGGGAAGGACTCTGTTCTCGCTCAAGTGTGTGTGAACAACGGTAAGAGCTTCATCAGCGAAGCCATGTTCCTCCAACTCCCAAAAGATCCAGCCATTCCCACATTCAAACTGATAGACAAATGGGAAATGGATCTGGAAACACCCAATTCCAAACATCTCCTGCGAAGCAGGTGTGTGCTCAAAATCTCCATTGGCAACAAGAGCATAGTCCATAATTGTTGGGTCGTGCGAGACGTCACTGCCGCCTTTTACTTAGGCAGTGACATTCTCAATCGCTTCGCCATTAGTTTGGACCTAATAAACTTCAAAGCTTGGTCCCGATTAGCGGATAATCCCATGGGCTTTGATGATCAAGAAAAAGCATTTAGGTCAGCTCAATTGCTACCTTATGCAGTTGTGACTTCAGGAGGGATGAGGTGATTGTCCAGGTCCATGAAGGCTGCCTTTTCCACCTGAAGCCTCCAGTCCAAATCAGCACTCTGACCAGGCACTTCTCCACCCAGCTGGAGGAGGCCGCTGAGATAGCCAAACCAGAAGTCTTTCCAGGCTTCAGGCAGATGGTGGAAGAGAGAGTCAACCTAGCTGATGCCTGTGTGACTCTGGAACAGAAGCAAAAGTTGAAACAGGTTTTCTTGGATTTCCAAGATCTCTTTGCGGTAGACTCATATGACTGTGGTCGCACCGACATCCACACAATTCCCAGGGACCCGGGCATGACTACAGTGTTTGTGAAGCAATATCGCTTGCCTCTCGCATCCATGGAGTCCCTTACTGAAATAATTAAGAACCTTGCGTCCCGGGGAATAATCCATCCAGTACACAGCACCTTCAATAATCCGGTGCTGGGAATATTGAAGCCAAACGGCCAGTGGAGACTCTGCGCTGTCCTTAGGGAGCTCAACAAATGGGTCCATACTTCACGATGGCCTCTGCCCTACATTGACCAAGGGCTGGCCCAGATCCAGGGGTCAGAGGGATTCACTGCAATAGACCTGACCAATGGATACTGGACCGTGCCTGTCAGTAGGGAGGACCAATACAAACTGGCTTTTACCTTTGGGGGCCAGCAGTACACATGGACTCGGACTCCCTTCGGATACCTCAACTCCGGCAATGAATTCAACATTTTCCTACATAAGGCCATGCCTCACCTGGGTGCGAGGGGTAACCTGGCTTATGTAGATGATGTCCTCATCAAAAGTTCATCTGTGGAAGAACACATAGCGGAGATCCCTTATGTTCTGACACAGTTGAGGGCCGCCGGAGCAAAACTTTTCTTTCAGAAAGCACAATGGTGTAGAACCCGTGTTAATTTCTTGGGGCATGAGATTACTCCTCAGGGTCTCTGTCTACAAGAAAAGAAAGTGGAAGCACTTCAGAAACTTAAGGATCCCACAACTCTGCGGGAACTAAGGAGCCTCCTTGGACTGACTAATTACAGCAGAAAGTTCATTGAGGGCTACGCAGAGATCACCAGACCCCTGATTCATCTCTTAAAGGGGGGGGTCAAGTGGGAATGGGGTCCAGAACAATCCGAGGCAGTAAGACAACTCAAGAGAAGCCTCTCACAAGCGCCTTGCCTAGCTTACCCTGTCAGAAACAAGGAGTTCTTCCTGGAGACAGGGTTCTCTAATACGTGCTTGACGGCAGTATTATACCAAAAGCATGACAAGGTCAATAAAGTAATCTCCTATGCGAGCAAAACTTTATCCTCTGTGGAGGAAAAAGTCTACGATTGTGAGAAGGCACTACTGGCAACGGTGTGGGCATTGAAGAATTACCGCCCGTTTATCCAGGGGGAACACATCATAGTGGAGACTCCACACCAGCCTCTGCAATGCCTCCAAAGTGACAGAATCCAGGCCGGAAATGTGAGTAATTCTCAAATTACTTCCTGGATTCTGTCAATGCAAGGCTTTCCTGTGGAGGTCAGATATGGCCAAAACAAGAAGAGCCCCCTCGCGCAAGGTCTGGCTGACTTGCATGATTGTGCCAGAGAAAACTGTCTCGAGGACGAAAGTCTAAAAATCAAGGACAACCTGGAGGCATACCTTAATTCCCCCCACAAAGTCTTTGAAGAAGACAAGTGTGAGGGAATGCCCACTGTCTATGTGGATGGATGCTCTTACCATGTTGACAACAACAGGGAAAAAGAACTTGTGGCCGGCGTAGGGAACTCATGGGTGAATGAGTCCCCAGAACCCTCCGCTGGATACAAAATTGGTCCCCGAAGTGGTCAGGTTGCAGAATTGATGGCTGTGCATCAAGCCATCCTCACTGCTGTCCAACATCAACTCCACAAACTGGTCATAATCACAGATTCGGATTATGTACGGAACGGGTTCGTGGAGCACCTGGTTAATTGGAAAACCAGAGGCATGTTATGTGCTAATAACAAACCCTTGAAACATGGGAAGTTAATCCAAAACATTGATTAACGTCGAATGGGATGACCATCTACTGGAAAAAGTCAAGGATCATTCCAAAGTAGAGGGACCAGACAAAACTGGAAATGACTCAGGTGATCAGCTGGGCAAAACCGGGGCCATCCAAGGGGATCTAATAGAAATAGAGTCCCTGTTGGGGGAAATTCAGGTCACTGCTATCACTAGGTCCCATACAAATGCTCACAATGATCTTTCAACTGCACAATGGAGTAAGGAGACCCCTGATGCTGATTTGATTACAGCTCAGAAGTGGGACCCAATAATTGGTAAGTTTTACCAACACATTGAGGACCCTGAGAACTTTCCCCTGACGGATACCGATTACATTGGGAAAGAGGACCGAAGAGTGTTGATGAAATGTCCAAAAAGGTTCCGAATCTAAGACGGTTTGTTGGTAAGGAAATCCCAAGCTAGACATGATCAGTGGGTGGTTCCTACCTCATTCCGAAGCCTGATGTTAAGTCACGCCCATGATGTGGCCACCGCCGGTCATCGGGGGTTTCACACAACACTTCAGATCTTAAGAGAGGTTGCATACTGGCCACACATGGGGCAGGACCTCGACCAATACTTGAAGGGGTGTCTGGTGTGTGCACAATTTCAGCCAAAATCCCTCACACAATGGGCGCCTCTCCAAAAGAGGGGATGACACTGCCATGGTCAGATTTGCAAATCGACTTCGTAGGCCCTGTAATTCGCTCGTCTAGAGGAAACAAGTACATGTTGACCGTCACATGCTTGTTTACCAAGTGGGTGGAATGTCTACCGGCCCCAAACTGCAAGGCAGAAACAGCAGCTGCCCTGATGATTTGCCACATCTTTTCCCGTTTTGGTCTACCTCAAAGGATTGAGTCAGACAGAGGTAGCCACTTCACCAGTGAAGTAATGACAAAGATGTGGGAGATACTGGGTGTCAAAAGGAAGTTACATATTGCTTACCGGCCAGCTTCTTCTGGGGCAGTAGAACGCTACAACCGAACCATTGTGAGCATATTAAAAAAGTTTGTGGCAGATTATGGGCCAAGTTGGGATATCCGATTACCTCTGGTCCTAATGGCCATCAGATCTACCCCTTCATCTGAAACTAAAAAGTCACCATTTGAGTTGCTGACCGGACGCAAGATGGTGCTTCCCCAGCATTTGCTCTGCAGGACCCAAGAACAGACACTGATAAATGCCTGCACAACTCATGAGTATGTGGAGAATTTAAGGAAACACCTTCAGCATGCTTTTGCCTATGCTCAGCAGAATCTAGAAAGATCAGCTGATAGCATGAAAACCCACTACGACCTGAAGACCACCAGGAAGGAATATACTGTGGGAGGCCGGGTCTATCTATACAATTTCCAAAGGAACCAGGCCAAACAGCGAACATTTTTGCCTACATGGAAGGGACCGTTTGAAATTATAGACAAGGTCTCCCCAGTAGCGTATAAGATCCACATCCCCAAAGGTAGTCTGGCAGAAGGGGAAGACAAGTGGGTACATATAAATCAGCTAAAGTGTTGCCATCCCAGGCACACTCTGCCGCAACTGGAGGAGTCCTCTGCAATACCAGAGGGGACCGCTCCAGATTTATTCAGTTCCCATCCTAAAATATCCCACATATAGTCTCTAAAATATTATGATTGGAAAAAAAATGTTTCATGTTATATCTTGTTTTAAAATAAGACTGAAAAATGTTTCCTGATGTATAAAATGTATATGCAGCCCCACTATATCAATAGCGGTGGAAAAATGTCTATGAATAGGTATTGCCGCTTTTGCTTTATCATCCTAGGAGAGATGAAACCATGGAGACTGACCAAGGAGAACGATCCGGGGACCGGGAGCAGAGATCCGAGGGGCCCGGGGTACCGCCCAATATTCCCATCAGGACAGGCGAGGAGAACCGATCGATCCAACCGGATGGAGGAAAAGATGCTGAACTGTGCCATCTACGGAATTGGAAGAAGATGATGCAGACATCCCAGCGCGTGGATCAAAACATCCTTTGCACCCGACTCCCCCTCGACTAGAATTCAAAGTGCAGTCGGGCGGGGGCTTGTTGGGTGTCTTGGCCCACGTTCAAGTTATTATGCTGCAACATTTGGTGCTGTGGGCTCAGGAAATCCAAGAGGGCAGAAAAGCCCACATGTGTGCCAGAATCCTAGAGAACCGTGCAATTGTGCGCATACCAAAATGGTCCCCTGACCTGCCACCCACCAGTGCAAGCATGATGGGCCAGGGGTGTCATGAGTGGAATGTGTGCCAAAGGAAAAACAGCAGTGCCTGTTAGCTTAAAAGCGCTTTAAAATCACCTTTGCTTCCCTGAATGCAAGCTAAAAATGCCTATTTTAAACATCACAAGATATTCAAAAATCTCAATGGACACCAGCAGGCATTTGGCAGAATGTATTCTTGTGTGCATACAAAATCTGGAAAGATGAAGAGCCCAAAACAATGTTTATAACAAAATTGGCTGACCTGTGGATGTCAGCAGCTTAAGTTAGATGGACAGAGAGCCACTAAAATCAAAATGTTTAAAATAAATGAGTGACCTACTTTTGAGTGTAAGATAGGTTGCAACTGTTGAAATGTCATAGTTTTGAACTTAGAATTGGCATTCTAGCTGCATGTGTGAAAATTGTAAGTTTGATTTGAATGTAGAAAACTGGGAACAAACATGACATTTAGCTGAAGCTTGGCTTAAAGAGATTGAATTCTGCCTGACAACTACCCCCGACAGAAGTTGAACTGGCTCAACAACTCTTCCCAGGCCTGGCTGCATCCTGCTGCCCGCACCAAAAGGAGGTGACACCTCTCTGTTTGAATTAGGGGAGTGGTACCTGGGGACTACAGGAAACTAAACAAAGCACTGTCCCTGACTCAGGCAAATGTTATATTGGGGGGGTCGTAAAATGGCTTCCTCTTGGGAGAAACTGGGAGGGGCAGTGCCTGTGAGAGCAAGCTGAGCTTGGGGGAAGTGGATAAACCAGAAATTCCACCATGTGCTTTGGAAAACCACACCCCTTTGGGGCGAGAGCATGATTTTAAAAAGATGGCTAATTCACAGTGCGGACTTGTCAAAATTATATAAATAACATCATCATTCTTGTGATTTTTCTGTGCACATTCTAAGAGGTGTTAGGACCCTGTGGTATGTTCTTGGGGATAGTAGCGGTAAAAAGGGTTGTTACTCCAAATGTATGCATGTTAAAAATCTGACACTTTATCATCTGAAACCCATATCCCTGGTGCACATTTGTGTAAAATCAGGAAAGGTTTAGAGGTCGTTATCTGGATGAAAAGGGGAGAATTCTGTCATAAGTGGACACAATATTGTACAAAGACAGGGATCGGATGGTTTGGTGCTACAGAAAATATGTTAACTGGACCTATAATATTAGAAAAATGGTACATAGATAAATATGTATTTGGGTCAGAAATAGATTTGTGTGCAATTTGACAAGTGGAGGTCCCTCTGACCATAAAACCTACAGCATCACTCTGACACTCCATTTCTTACCCCCAAATAAGGGAGAGAGGAAAGCTTGGCCAATGATAAGTGAGAGGGGCAGGCTTAACTAGGCCCACGCACACACCCATTTTCAAAACACATAAAAGGAACATTGAAACCCAGGCAGAGGATTCACTTTCCACTTTCTTGCGGGACGCTTTGCCGGGAGACTCCAGCCTTCAAATGCATCAATCTCCAGAGACCAGAGATCCAGAGAGACCAGAGATCCAGAGAGACCAGAGATCCAGAGAGACCAGAACTGTACAGTGCTGAGAGCAGAACCAGAGGCCGCTGTATCCGGAACCACTAGCAGAACCGGTAACAGAACTGGAGACCCAGAGACCAGATCGCTGTGAAGAACCGCTAGCAAAAGTCCAGCCAATCCTGACCCGATCGGTGACGAAGTCGCATTCCTGTCCAAAATCTAGTGTGAGTACCCAGCTAGCACTGTGCCAAAACCAATCTCTTAGTTTAAAATAATCTAATCCAAACTATTTTAGCCTATTAGAACTGCCTCCAAGAATCGTGTCATTCTGTCATCTTTAAAACTGAAAACTGTCATCTGTCATTCTGAGCTTTAAAATTTCAAATCCGAAAAACTACCTTTACTAAATCGGCCGTATCTCCGGAACCGTTTGTGCTAGGAGCGAGTTTTAACTGTCACCTTAAAGCTAAGATTCTAAGCTTTCCAACGGGCCTAGAACCGACTTCCTATATTACCTCCATAATTGTGCTCGAAGCACGCGACTAAATTTGCCGCGATTTGACATTTTGCTTAATTTCAGCCACGTGTAAAAATATTTGTCCTCGCTTTCCTTGCTGAAATTCGTGTGCAACCTGACAATCATTCATAGAGCATTGCTAAAGTGATCCTGAATTAATTTAAGTATCTCTCACTCACCCTGAACCTCCTATAGGGAATTAAAAGCAATTTGAGTATATTTTTCACTTCATTGCCACCACATTTAAAAGTATATTGCCTGTGTTTAAAACTCCTACCTGTTTTCCTCTAAGCTTGCTAGGGGGGAACTGAATTAATTATATTTGATTGCATTCCTGAGAACTGTGTGCTTCCTCCCATCTCTTTACCTGGCATATAGAGGGGGAGTGAATTGTTCAAGAAAAAGTGATCACATTGTCTTTTGTTGAAGTTACATCAAGTTTATTTTCTGTACTGCATTTTCATTCATCATTGCATTGTCCTTGAAGCCATAAAGGCATTCTCAGCTACTTTATCCTATCTATATCACTTCTAAGCCATCAAAAAGAGTGTACCACTGTAACATTATCCATTGTTGATCACTATCATATTCACAAGTGTGCTATCAAACATTAATTTATTATAAAAGTGTGATATATATATATATTGTTTAATTTTCAAATAAACCTTTTAATTTGCAAAACAAACCTACTTCTTGGCTCAGTGGAGTCAGGGGGATTCTAAGAGAGGGGTGTTATATAAGGGTTGTCATCCAGAGTAAACGAACTGGACATAAAAATATATCAATAAGGGTTTCCCTCAGCATCCCAGACTAGGCATTGACTTAGCTGTAGTGTTGAATTGAATCCGCTTACAAAGTGGGGGCTCGTAGCCGGAGATTCTTGATTAGATTTACCACTTGTGCAGCTTAATACAGTGTGCCAATTGACCAGATACACATATCCGGTTAGATCACCACGCTGTTTTACACTGTGAAAGCACTCCTCAAAGGAACGCTCTAAGAAAACGGTCTGTTTTGCAAAATAAAATACAAACTTCTGTAAATCAGGAAGGAACTCAAATTCCAGAATGACGACACTGGTAGACATCAAAATAGCCAGAGAGCACTTCTTACATAAGCTATTTGTGAGAGGTGAATGGACTGAGCAGGGCCAGGATGCGTGGTTGCAGGCAATAACACAACAGGTCACTGCAACTGGGTTAGATATCTGGAGAGATCAGGGTCCCTTACATGTGGCCCTGAGCTAACTATACATGGCTCCTAAAGCTAAAGATGAACACGACAAGATGGTTAGGATAGCGGCATATTTGTATCTATATATGCGAGCCATGCAGGACAAATGTGCTGAAGGCCAAGATCTGGCAAGTAGGCAATTGTTGGCATTAGAGAAGACCCAATCTGACCTGGTCTTTTCTGAGCAGAGGTTGCAGAGGAGCCAGGAGTCAGAAAATGATAGTAGGCAGTATATCATTAAAATAAAAGAGGACATGGATATACTGCAACAGGAAAAGACAGACCAGGATACCAGAATTCTGGCTTTGCAGAAGGAGCACCAAGACAGTTTGGACTCCTTACTGCAGAGCCAGAAAAAGCTGGAGCAACAGATCAATTTCAACAAAGCATGCACAGAGCAGGTAGCCACCCTGCAAATCCAACTAGACAGAGAGAAAGAGGAAAGCAACAAATTGATTTTGAAAGACCTGGATACCCAGGCAGAGTTTGATGAAGAACACCAAAAAGCTGGTGCCTTTCAAAGGCAGAGGGACGACCTTCCGTCACAAATGCAGGCTCTTGGTCAGGAAAGGGATACCTTAGGCCAGGAAGTCTGCCATTTAAAAAGAAAAATTGAAGAAAATCACTTGGCCCTACAGGGGCTGGGTGACCTCCAAAAAGAGCATCAGGGCTTGCTAGATCACACCAGGAGGTTGGAGGAGGCTCTGGCAAGAAAAGAGCAGGCCAGTAGGGATGGGACTCAGGAGGTAACCCTCCTGCAGCAGAGACTGGCCAAGTACTCCAGTACCAATCAGGAGGCACAGAGAGAAAATGAGGCTCTCTGTCAGCACAATGATAGGCTCCAGAAACAGGTAGCCATGCAGGAGCGACTGATAGAGTCTAGTAAGGCCTTAACTGAGGAACTGAAAGCGCAGGCTCTTGCATTGCAACAGGGAGCAGGGGCTGACAGAGATGAAGTTCGCTGGGAAACGGAAACACCTGAGCATAACCGCAGAAGCCCTAGTACCAGAGGCCTTCATCTCTCTCAGTCCCTGGACTCTGCCACCCCCATGTCACCTGGCGCGCATGAGCACAGGGCCACAGGAATGGCAGATTACTATCCAGCCAAAAGTATGGGGCTCATAGGCCAGTACCACCCAGGAATGGATGGGCGGGCACCCGGGTATGGGCACCTAAGTGCAGTGCAATTTAGTGGGGAACCCCAGGAAATTAGGCCCCCTAAGGGCATCCTAAAAACCTCTGCCCAGTTAGGTCACTGGGGGGGGTACCCATCAAATCCTGGTAGCAAGGAGGGATCTGAAGACTCCTCTGAGCGTCACAGGACACAGGAGACCAGGTCCCCACATTCTGCCAGCTATTCCCAGGCTCGCAGAATCCGGGAAAACCTGGAAGATCAGACGGGCACCTCTGGGGGCAGTGCTTCTGAATCAGAGGATGAATGGACCATGGTTACCCGAATCAAAAAGGCCAATAAGGTGAAAAGGGCCTTGCTTAAGGACCCCTTAAAGCAGATTAAGGCAACCAGGATTGTCATCACGCCTTATCATAAGAACGCCAAGTATTCTGTTTGGGAACACTTGGAGCTCTATGAGCAAATGATGGAGACTTTCCATTTGAAGGACAGCAGTAGCTGCATCCAGTACGTCAAATGGACATTCTCCCCTGAATACTCCAGTTTCTTTGCAGGGCTGGAGGACCAAAACCATTCAAGATGGTCCACATATAGGGCGGCCATCTTGAAATATTTTTCTGTACATAGAAATCCCCAAGAGGCTCGCAAGGCAGCCTACAATTTGCAATGTGGGGAGGATCAGGCCCCACAAGAATTTGTGCAAGAATTGAAGCGTGCCTTTGTGCAGACCACCAGAAGGGTGCGCACGGACAGCAGAGAATTCATCAACACATTTTTCCATGCTCTTCCCAAGTACATAATGACCCAGCTTGTGAGGGATTTTCATGAGAAAAGATCTTTAGACTGGGTCATTGAGCAAGCCACCTGGATCTATGAGGTGCAGAAGCCCATAGAAAATAAAAGTAATGCGCAGAAAATCCTCAACACCAACAGCACCCCTGCTGCTGCCAAGGTGGCAGAGGTAAAGGTTGCCCGCGTATTAGATTTCAGATGGGGGGCCTAAAAACCTGCCTGCGCAGAATAACTCTAACACCAGAAGGCCCTCGGGCCAGTCACAGACAGGGAGTCAAGGAGGTAGTCCCACAAATGGGGTCCCTCGCTCCCCTGATTATGTAAGTCCCCGCTACAAGGGAAACCGACCCATCCTGGGTTATGTGTGGACTCCTCCAGCCTAAGGGGGGGGATCCAGTCAAGCACCTAACCCAGAGAACTTCCCTCCAAACTTCCCACAGGAGGGCAGAAATTCACCAAACCCTGGGCCGAACTTTTTCCCCAGGTATTCACAAGGTTTCCAGCCCCAAACTCATCCATCCTTCTTTCCCCAATTCCATGAGCCCAGACCACCTAATCCGGGAGAGGGGAGGCCAAGGGTGGAGGGGTACCCAAATCTTCCCAACCCAGGGGATTACCAGAGAAGGGATAGCTACCCTTCCCGGGATCAGCCTAGGGGAGAAAACCGGACCCCGTATCAGCCTGAGCGGGTTTCCCAGTTAGAGCGCCAGGTTCAGAACATGGCACAGGATTTGGGCACCATGCTAAGGGCCCAACAAAACCCCCATATGGGCATGCCGGCACAGAATGCCCCAAACTCTGGGCCTTTTGCTCCAGAACAATGACGGGGGCAGCACCCTGATAACCCACCGGTTCCCAGGGAGGAGGCACAAGGGGAAGGGGGATATAAAGCCTTGGAGGAAGCTTCCTTCCCAAATTGTAAACAGCCCCTGGAAAACCAGGAACCGGAAATAAAATCTCCTACCCCTGAACGTCTGCCACCCAAGGAGCAGAGAGGAGGTAGGAGAAACAAAGGACCCAAACAGACCCACTTTGTGGAGGAGGTACAGGTCTTCCAATTTGAGGGAGAGGGATCCTCGGAAGATCCTGGGAATAGGGTCTTCTCCTTCAGAGATGGGGGAACTCCTCCCAAGGAAAAATGGGTCCCAAGAGATTCCAATCCAGACTGGGTAGATGTGGGGATTGAGCTGTCACCGCCCATCATTCTATCCCAGAACCAACAAAACCAAAAACCCCTGGTTCAAACCCATCCTGGTGACTGCCTCCCAAAAGGTAGGGGCGGCCCAGAACTGGAACCAGGGGAACCTAAAACCGAATCAACAGACTGGGTAGATGTGGGGATTGAGCTATCGCCGCCCATCATTCTATCCCAGAACCAACAATACCAAAATCCCATGGGTCAAACCCATCCTGATGACTGCCTCCAAAAAGGGGCGGGCGGCCCAGATCCCGAAACCATTTCCAGTTTTTCAGATTCCCCAGGCTCTCCACAGAATTCTGCCCAAAACTCTTCGCTAGCAATGTCCAAAACCAGAAAATTAGCCCACCAGTTGTCCAAAAATGTGCATTATCTGTGCCCCCTTGAGGAGAAGGAGGGAAGATACTATGCCCCGGTACAAGTACAGGGGCAGGGTACAATGTTGGCACTGGTGGACACTGGATCCCAAGCTACCCTTCTGTACAAAAGGGCCTTTGATGAACTAAATGCAGGAAGGGGGGAGAATTACTGTATTCCCCTCACCTCTCTTCCTGGACAACTGCAGAACTTTGACGGGAAGGAAATTCCCGTCGATGGGACTGCAGATTTGGACATCAAAATTGGGCGACACAAGGTGAAACACCCGGTCATAGTAGTGACTCCAGAGGACACCCCTTGTTTAGTAGGGAATGACCTCCTGAGAAGGTTGTCACCCCTAATAGATTGTGTAAACAAGGTCCTCTGGACCCAGACTAGCCGACCAATAAAATTAAAACAGAGTGTCAACCATGTTAGTTTAAACGGCACCTGCCACATGGTTGAACAAAAATCTGACCAAGTAGAATTTCACTTCCAGAACAACCAAATTCCAGACGTGACAGTAACAGCAGTAGGACAACAGATTGGTGATGGGGGGTCCTCTCTATTTCTGAAAATCAACCTTCCTTCCAGTTTAAGGTGGTATTCCACACTGGAAGGAAACACTCTGAAATTCTTTACCAATCCACAATCAGACACTCCCACTCCTATAGTGCAGAAAGATGTGAAATAAGCTCAGAGCCTGGCTGATATTCAGCAAATTGGAGATCAGTTGTTCATCCCTGTTCAGTTAAATGATGGGAAGGACTCTGTTCTCGCTCAAGTGTGTGTGAACAACGGTAAGAGCTTCATCAGCGAAGCCATGTTCCGCCAACTCCCAAAAGATCCAGCCATTCCCACATTCAAACTGATAGACAAATGGGAAATGGATTTGGAAACACCCAATTCCAAACATCTCCTGCCAAGCAGGTGTATGCTCAAAATCTCCATTGGCAACAAGAGCATAGTCCATAATTGTTGGGTCGTGCGAGACGTCACTGCCGCCTTTTACTTAGGCAGTGACATTCTCAATCGCTTCGCCATTAGTTTGGACCCAATACACTTCAAAGCTTGCTCCCAATTAGCGGATAATCCCATGGGCTTTGATGATCAAGAAAAAGCATTTAGGTCAGCTCAATTGCTACCTTATGCAGTTGTGACTTCAGGAGGGATGAGGTGATTTTCCAGGTCCATGAAGGCTGCCTTTCCCACCTGAAGCCTCCAGTCCAAATCAGCACTCTGACCAGGGACTTCTCCACCCAGCTGGAGGAGGCCGCTGAGATAGCCAAACCAGAAGTCTTTCCAGGCTTCAGGCAGATGGTGGAAGAGAGAGTCAACCTAGCTGATGCCTGTGTGACTCTGGAACAGAAGCAAAAGTTGAAACAAGTTTTCTTGGATTAACAAGATCTCTTTGCGGTAGACTCATATGACGGTGGTCGCACCGACATCCACACAACAATTCTCACGGACCCGGGCATGACTCCAGTGTTTGTGAAGCAATATCGCTTGCCTCTCGCATCCATGGAGTCCCTTACTGAAATAATTAAGAACCTTGAGTCCCGGGGAATAATCCGTCCAGTACACAGCACCTTCAATAATCCGGTGCTGGGAATATTGAAGCCAAACGGCCAGTGGAGACTCTGCGCTGACCTTAGGGAGCTCAACAAACGGATCCATACTTCCTGATGGCCTCTGCCCTACATTGACCAAGGGCTGGCCCAGATCCAGGGGTCACAGGTATTCACTGCAATAGATCTGACCAATGGATACTGGACCGTGCCTGTCAGTAGGGAGGACCCATACAAACTGGCTTTTAACTTTGGGGGCCAGCAGCACACATGGACCCGGACTCCCTTCGGATACCTCAACTCCGGCAATGATTTCAACATTTTCCTACATAAGGCCATGCCCGACCTGGGTGCGAGGGGTAACCTGGCTTATGTAGATGATGTCCTCATCAAAGGTTCGTCTGTGGAAGAACACATAGCGGAGATCCGTTATGTTCTGACACAGTTGAGGGCCTCCGGAGCAAAACTTTCCTTTTAGAAAGCACAATGGTGTAGAACCAGTGTTAATTTCTTGGGACATGAGATTACTCCTCAGGGTCTCTGTCCCCAAGAAAAGAAAGTGGAAACACTTCAGAAACTTAAGGATCCCACAACTCTGCGGGAACTAAGGAGCCTCCTTGGACTGACTAATTACAGCAGAAAGTTCATTGAGGGCTACGCAGAGATCACCAGACCCCTGATTCATCTCTTAAAGGGGGGTCAAGTGGGAACGGGGTCCAGAACAATCCGAGGCAGTAAGACAACTCAAGAGAAGCCTCTCACAAGCGCCTTGCCTAGCTTACCCTGTCAGAAACAAGGAGTTCTTCCTGGAGACAGGGTTCTCTAATACGTGCTTGACGGCAGTATTATACAAAAGCATGACACGGTCAATAAAGTAATCTTCTATGCGAGCAAAACTTTATCCTCTGTGGAGGAAAAATTCAACGATTGTGATAAGGCACTCCTGGCAACGCTGTGGGCATTGAAGAATTACCGCCCGTTTATCCAGGGGGAACACATCATAGTGGAGACTCCACACCAGCCTCTGCAATTCCTCCAAAGTGACAGAATCCGGGCCGGAAATGTGAGTAATTCCCAAATTACTTCCTGGATTCTATCAATGCAAGGCTTTCCTGTGGAGGTCAGATATGTTCAAAACAAGAAGGGTCCCCTCGCCCAAGGTCTGGCTGACTTGCATGATTGTGCCAGAGAAAACTGTCTCGAGGACAAAAGTCTAAAAATCAAGGACAACATGGAGGTATACCTTAAGTCCCCCCACAAAGTCTTTGAAGAAGATAAGTGTGAGGGAATGCCCACTGTCTATGTGGATGGATGCTCTTACCATGTTGACAACAACGGCGAAAAAGAACTTGTGGCCGGCGTAGGGAACGCATGGGTGAATGAGTCCCTAGAACCCTCCGCTGGATACAAAATTGGTCCCCGAAGTAGTCAGGTGGCAGAATTGATGGCTGTGCATCAAGCCATCCTCACTGCTGTCCAATATCAACTCCACGAACTGGTCATAATCACAGATTCGGATTATGTACGGAACGGGTTCGGGGAGCACCTGGTTAATTGGAAAACCCGAGGCATGTTATGTGCTAATAACAAACCCTTGAAACATGGGAAGTTAATCCAAAACATTGATTAACTTCGAATGGGATGACCATCTACTGGAAAAAGATCAAGGGGCATTCCAAAGTAGAGGGACCAGACAAAACTGGAAATTACTTAGCTGATCAGCTGGCCAAAACCGGGGCCATCCAAGGGGATCTAATAGAAATAGAGTCCCTGTTGGGGGAAATTCAGGTCACTGCTATCACTTGGTGCCAGACAAATGCCCACAATGATCTTTCAACTGCACAATGGAGTAAGGAAACCCCTGATGCTGATTTGATTACAGCTCAGAAGGGGGACCCAATAATTGGTAAGTTTTACCAACACATTGAGGACCCTGAGAACTTCCCCCTGACGGATACCGATTACATTGGGAAAGAGGACCTAAGAGTGTTGATGAAATGTCCAAAAAGGTTCCGAATCCAAGACGGTTTGTTTGTAATGAAATCCCAAGCTAGCCATGATCAGTGGGTGGTTCCTACCTCATTCCGAAGCCTGATGTTAAGTCACGCCCATGATGCGGCCACCGCCGGTCATCAGGGTTTTCACACAACACTTCAGATCTTAAGAGAGGTTGCATACTGGCCACACATGGGGCAGGACCTCGACCAATACTTGAAGGGGTCTCTGGTATGTGCACAATTTCAGCCAACATCCCTCACACACCGGGCGCCTCTCCAAAAGAGGGGGATGACACTGCCATGGTCAGATTTGCAAATCGACTTCGTAGGCCCTGTAATTCGCTCGTCTAGAGGAAACAAGTACATGTTCACCGTCACATGCTTGTTTACCAAGTGGGTGGAATGTCTACCGGCCCCAAACTGTAAGGCAGAAACAGCAGCTGCCCTGATGATTTGCCACATCTTTTCCCGTTTTGGTCTACCTCAAAGGATTGAGTCAGACAGAGGTAGCCACTTCACCAGTGAAGTAATGACAAAGATGTGGGAGATACTGGGCGTCAAAAGGAAGTTACATATTGCGTACCGGCCAGCTTCTTCTGGGGCAGTAGAACGCTACAACCGAACCATTGTGAGCATATTAAAAAAGTTTGTGGCAGATTATGGGCCAAGTTGGGATATCCGATTACCTCTGGTCCTAATGGCCATCAGATCTACCCCTTCATCTGCAACTAAAATGTCACCATTTGAGTTGATGACCGGACGCAAGATGGTGCTTCCCCAGCATTTGCTCTACAGGACCCAAGAGCAGACACTGATAAATGCCTCCACAACTCATGAGTATGTGGAGAATTTAAGAAAACACCTTCAGCATGCTTTTGCCTATGCTCAGCGGAATCTAGAAAGATCAGCTGAAAGCATGAAAACCCACTACGACCTGAAGACCACCAGGAAGGAATATACTGTGGGAGACCGGGTCTATCTATACAATTTCCAAAGGAACCAGGCCAAACAGCGAAAATGTTTGCCAACATGGAAGGGACCGTTTGAAATTATAGACAAGGTCTCCCCAGTAGCGTATAAGATCCGCATCCCCAAAGGTAGTCTGACGGAAGGGGAAGACAAGTGGGTACATATAAATCAGCTAAAGTGTTGCCATCCCAGGCACACTCTGCAGCAACTGGAGGAGTCCTCTGCAATACCAGAGGGGACCGCTCCAGATTAATTCAGTTCCCATCCTAAAATATCCCACATGTAGTCTCTAAAATATTATGATTGGAAAAAAAATGTTTCATGTTATATCTTGTTTTAAAATAAGACTGAAAAATGTATCCTCATGTATAAAATGTATATGCCGCCCCACTATATCAATAGTGGTGGAAAAATGTCTATGAATAGGTATTGCCGCTTTTGCTTTATCATCCTAGGAGAGATGAAACCATGGAGACTGACCAAGGAGAACGATCCGGGGACCGGGAGCAGAGATCCGAGGGGCCCGCGGTACCGCTCAATATTCCCATCATGACAGGCGAGGAGAACCGATCGATCCAACTGGATGGAGGAAAAGATGCTGAACTGTGCCATCTACGGAATTGGAAGAAGATGATGCTGACATCCCAGCACGTGGATCAAAACATACTTTGCACCCGACACCCCCTCGACTAGAATTCAAAGTGCAGTCGGGCGGGGGGCTTGTTGGGTGTCTTGGCTCATGTTCAAGTTATTATGCTGCAACATTTGGTGCTGTGGGCTCAGGAAATCCAAGAGGGCAGAAAAGCCCACATGTGTGCCAGAATCCTAGAGAACCGTGCAATTGTGCGCACACCAAAATGGTCCCCTGACCTGCCACCCACCAGTGCAAGCATGATGGGCCAGGGGTGCCATGAGTGGAATGTGTGCCAAAGGAAAAACAGCAGTGCCTGTTAGCTTAAAAGCGCTTTAAAATCACCTTTGTTTCCCTGAATGCAAGCTAAAAATGCCTATTTTAAACATCACAAGATATTCAAAAATCTCAATGGACACTAGCAGGCATTTGGCAGAATATATTCTTGTGTGCATACAAAATCTGGAAAGATGAAGAGCCCAAAACAATGTTTATAACAAAATTGGCTGACCTGTGGATGTCAGCAGCTTAAGTTAAATGGACAGAAAGCCACTCAAATCAAAATGTTTAAAATAAATGAGTGACCTACTTTTGAGTGTAACATAGGTTGCAACTGTTGAAATGTCATCGTTTTGAACTTAGAATTGGCATTCTAGTTGCATGTGTGAAAATTGTAAGTTTGATTTCAATGTAGAAAACTGGGAACAAACATGACATTTAGCTGAAGCTTGGCTTAAAGAGATTGAATTCTGCCTGACACCTACCCCTGACAGAAGTTGAACTGGCTCAACAACTCTTCCCAGGCCTGGCTGCATCCTGCTGCCCCCACCAAAAGGAGGTGACACCTCTCTGTTTGAATTAGGGGAGTGGTACCTGGGGACTACAGGAAACTAAATAAAGCACTGTCCCTGACTCAGGCAAATATTAAATTTGGGGGGTCGTAAAATGGCTTCCTCTTGGGAGAAACTGGGAGGGGCAGTGCCTGTGAGAGCAAGCTGAGCTTGGGGGAAGTGGATAAACCAGAAATTCCACCATGTGCTTTGGAAAACCACACCCCTTTGGGGCCAGAGCATGATTTTAAAAAGATGGATAATTCACAGTGCGGACTTGTCAAAATTATATAAATAACATCATCATTCTTGTGATTTTTCTGTGCACATTTTAAGAGGTGTTAGGACCCTGTGGTATGTTCTTGGGGATAGTAGCGGTAAAAAGAGTTGTTACTCCAAATGTATACATGTTAAAAATCTGACACTTTATCATCTTAAACCCATATCCCTGGTGCACATTTGTGTAAAATCTGGAAAGGTTTAGAGGTCGTTATCTGGATGAAAAGGGGAGAATTCTGTCATAAGTGGACACAACATCGTACAAAGACAGGGATCGGATGGTTTGGTGCTACAGAAAATATGTTAACTGGACCTATAATATTAGAAAAATGGTACATAGATAAATATGTATTTGGGTCAGAAATAGATTTGTGTGCAATTTGACATGGGGAGGTTCCTCTGACCATAAAACCTACAGTATCACTCTGACACTCCATTTCTTACCCCCAATCAAGGGAGAGAGGAAAGCTTGGCCAATGATAAGTGAGAGGGGCAGGCTTAGCTAGGCCCAGGCACACACCCATTTTCAAAACACATAAAAGGAACATTGAAACTCAGGCAGAGGATTCACTTTCCACTTTCTTGCGGGACGCTTTGCCGGGAGACTCCAGCCTTCAAATCCATCAATCTCCAGAGACCAGAGATCCAGAGAGACCAGAGATCCAGAGAGACCAGAGATCCAGAGAGACCAGAACTGTACAGTGCTGAGAGCAGAACCAGAGACCGCTGTATCCGGAACCGCTAGCAGAACCGATAACAGAACTGTAGACCCAGAGACCAGATCGCTGTGAAGAACCGCTAGCAAAAGTCCAGCCAATCCTGACCCGATAGGTGACAAAGTCGCATTCCTGTCCAAAATCTAGTGTGAGTACCCAGCTAGCACTGTGCCAAAACCAATCTCTTAGTTTAAAATAATCTAATCCAAACTATTTTAGCCTATTAGAACTGCCTCCTAGAATTGTGTCATTCTGTCATCTTTAAAACTGAAAACTGTCATCTGTCATTCTGAGCTTTAAAATTTCAAATCCGAAAAACAACCTTTACTAAATCAGCAGTATCTCTGGAACCGTTTGTGCTAGGAGCGAGTTTTAACTTATCTTAAAGCTAAGATTCTAAGCTTTCGAACGAGCCTAGAACCGACTTTCTACTCCTTATAGTGCCTCCGTAATTGCGCTCGACGCACGTGACTAAATTTGCCGCGATTTGACATTTTGCTTAATTTCAGCCACGTGTAAAAATATTTGTCCTCGCTTTCCTTGCTGAAATTCGTGTGCAACCTGACAATCATTCATAGAGCATTGCTAAAGTGATCCTGAATTAATTTAAGTATCTCTCACTCACCCTGAACCTCCTATAGGGAATTAAAAGCAATTTGAGTATATTTTGCACTTCATTGCCACCACATTTAAAAGTATATTGCCTGTGTTTAAAACTCCTACCTGTTTTCCTCTAAGCTTGCTAGGGGGAACTGAATTATATTTGATTGCATTCCTGAGAACTGTGTGCTTTCCTCCCATCTCTTTACGTGGCATATAGGGGGGGAGTGAATTGTTCAAGAAAAAGTGATCACATTGTTATGTTGAAGTCACATCAAGTTTATTTTCTGTACTGCATTTTCATTCATCATTGCATTGTCCTTGAAGCCATAAAAGCATTCTCAGCTACTTTATCCTCTCTATATCACTTCTAAGCCTTCAAAAAGAGTGTACCACTGTAACATTATCCATTGTTGATCACTATCATCTTCACAAGTGTGCTATCAAACATTAATTTATTATAAAAGTGTGATATATATATATTGTTTAAATTTTCAAATAAACCTTTTAATTTGCAAAACAAACCTACTTCTTGGCTCAGTGGGGTCAGGGGGATTCTAAGAGAGGGGTGTTATATAAGGGTTGTCGTCCAGAGTAAACAAACTGGACATAAAAATATATCAATAAGGGTTTCCCTCAGCATCCCAGACTAGGCATTGATTTAGCTGTAGTGTTGAATTGAATCCGCTTACATAATCTGTAACTGCTTGTGCAGCCGAGAGGGCCTGTTCACTATTTAAGGGCACATACGTTGTGCCCATAACAAAATACATTGTTAGTTTTTGTGTTTTTGCTAGCGAACCTGTGTGGGTGATCATTTTAGTGGGGCACACTCTCCGGCCCCATCACAATGGTTTCACATCATCCTATGAATCCATTGCGGTTCCGGGTGTAGTAGATGAAACTGAGTCAGAAATTAAAGAGGTGCCATGGTAAGAGCCGCAGCGCAATATGTGCACTCTGCAAATGTGATAAGACACACCACCAAAATACCCTGTGTTTTCTTCAACGTTTGCCCCTTGTATTTTGCTGTGAGATAGACATACATGTGCCCTATGATATTCTGCTTGTGTGTACGCTCTCCATGTCATGGTGTGAAAAGTTGTCCCGCTGTGTGCCTTGGCTACTCAAAATGATATTTCAATATCTTGTCTCGTTGCTGTGGACGTATCTTGCACAAGTGCTCCACGTAGTGCTGGCATATTACTTCCCCTGACAATCTTTAAACTCTTCCCTCGGTTTGTTTCCACCTTGTCAATATTAAAAATATAATTCAAATATACATTTACATCCCCTAAAGCCAATTTAAATTCCCAATTTCACAATGCAAATTGTCAACCAGTTTTTTTGTGGACGTCTTTAACACACAGCACACCCATCACTCCTCTATATTTCAAATACACACAATGCATTATCTTACACACTCCTCATACACAGGCATCCCGTCAAACATACTTCATCAACCAAAAAATACACCAAAAAATGCAACCAATCCAACCAAAGCCAAATACCTCACTCAACACAAAAAAGTCTCTCCTAACCGTACAAATTTAAATCACACCCCTATCCACAAAAATGCACCTCCAAATCATAAACCTCTAAATACCACAATTACTTCTTATCCTTCACAAATCAAAAAATTGTTTCTGCGCAGAGTGGTAGCTATTATCACAGAAATTACTTCACATCAATATGTCACTGCTAGTCTTCTTATAATGTGATCTTTCCTCCCAACTGACTAAATCCCCTTCCTTAAGCTGCATGCGCTACTATGCTACAATACTACACTATTTATGATGTCATCTTTTCTCCCCATGGAGTAGATCCCTTCACCAAATCCCCATACACCACTGCGCAATGCCATCTTTCTCCATCGCTGGAGAGATACCTTTTCCAAATTAACATGCACTACTAAACAACACAGCCTTCCCCAACTACGGGGAGTTCCCTGCACTAATTGTGCTACTCAATAATAAAAGAGAGAAGGAAAAAATCTAAAAGATCAAATAACACACTGCGCCTTGTGCTTTCATGCGAGGGTGCACTAACGAGTTTGTCGATCCTCCAACTCGTTTAACGCTGCACCTCTCTCAAATGTCTGCACCACCCGGGGCAGTTGACCATGCCCAAGGGATAAGGCAGAACATTTGGGAGCTCTGCCTCTGCAATGCCATCTGATTTGTGCTCACTGGATCTGGTCTCTACAAGTTGGCTCCATCTCCCCGGGCATGTGGCAGAGAGCTCCCAGCCCGTCAGGTTCTGGCAATCTTGCTGGGGCCTCCAAATTTTAAGGTAGGGGTACTCCGAACACAGTCCAAAAGCTGGAAAAATCAATTCACAGAAACAAAAAGGGAGTGCAGCACATGCAGGAAAAAACAGAAAATTATTCATACATCATGGTTAAGAAGATGAACAGAGCAAGCAAACTTCGGCCCGCCCCTTGCAAGCTCATCATTTTATAGTCACAACCAGAACATTAACATATCACAGAAGAAACTTTGCAAAATACTCACCCTAACATTATCATTGGCTGGTCATCACCAGCCCTCTTAACAACCCTATGCGTTGCTCAAAAATGATTGGCAGTAACCATTTCATCATAAAAGGACACCACCCACCCAATATGATCACACACCCCCTTAGGCAGCCCAAAATATTCACCAACCCCAACTCAGGAAAACAGTTTGATAAAAGGCATAATTTTAAATGGTCCATGTTGTTAAACTGTAAATGCAATCGCATAGCACCAATAATATGAATAGTATGTTGGCCAGAAGCAAATCGCATCATGTGACAAACTTCGCAAACCATGAAACCTGAATGTGACCATTGGGAATCCATTTTGCAAATGCCGGCTTTTTTCTTTTCTGTAACGATTTGCAAATATATTCTGTGCTTCAGATACACACACGGTGCGAGGCCACAGCTTGAACTCTGAATGCTAACGTAGACAGGAATGTGAAACCCTGCAGAAATACATTGTTTTTCTGTTCAGTGAAGCCTTGAAGCTGTGCAAGAGCCGCGACTAATCAGCAGCCCAGGTGCCGGTTTGTCTTGCAAGCGCTGTTGTAAAAGGCAGTTAAATGAAAACTATATGCAACTAACGGTGCTCCTTCACAAAGGAGGGTATTTTCTCTGCTTCAGAACTGTCTGACCCTTAGCCCATGAGCGCAGCGAACAGATAACGTTAGTTGGAATGTCTCCCTGCTAAACATGATATCCTTCCCTGTGCCGGTGCCCCGTGTTCCCCATAACAGAAAACTGTCTCTGCAGCCTCAGCTAGAAATGCTAATGTTTATACGACTGAATGAAGTTATGTGCGTAACTGTCAATTACCGAACCCTAGCTTGTATGTCACGTATAAGGGCGGACCAGATAATGCTGTAGAATGATGATGTATTATGTATATATATGACTGCTTTACCGCTGTTCGCTCTCTCTCATCTCACGGTGTCTGGGAACACACGTTGTGAGGCATTGAGACCCAGTCGGCTGACTGAGATACTCTGAAAGTAAACCAGACTTGTTTGGAAAACGAACCTCACGAATGGCGTGTCATTAGTATATGTTTATTGTGCCTTTATTCCACATATGGTCTTACAAAAAAGGCGCCTGAATAGGGACTCTCTGTGTGATGCTCCATTGTGTACTTTGAAGGCAAGGACGAGTCGAGGACAAAGCTGTCGGACCAGGATCGGAAGGTGTTCAGGGCGCCCCCTGCAGAAGTGATTAGAGACTCCTCCGCAGATCTGTACACAGCCGATTCCCGATCGACAAGCGGCTCCCAGATAGCATCAAGGCGAGGGTCCTGGAAGTGAGGCAAATTGTGCCAGACACGTGGTTGTGACGATTCTTGGTTGCGCCTGTATATGGGCGAATTGCATCCGGAGAGACGAATTGATTGATCAGGTGAGTCGTGCCCTGATTCTTAAACGTCCTGATATTGATTGAGTGCAAATACAAACGCCCAGCTGAAAGAGGCAAGAGTTAACTATGCCTGGGACATTGTCTTCCTGTCTAGTGAGATTTTTTCACTGCGGTAGACAGTCGTTGGAAACTGGCCAGGCCGCGCCACCCGAGGGGTCGCCGGCATACAATATGTACATTAAATTCAGAATAGGGGCAATAGTGTTTAATGCGATTTGGCATAGGCAGGCCAGACGTGTATCAGACCTTCAGTGGCCGAATAATGGGAGCTTTGAGCTAGCACGTATAGAACATTTGGAATCAGATTTGCTACAGAAAAAAGCCAGACCTGCAGCAGTACAGCCTTTTCACATCCACAAGAGACGCCGGCGATTGCTCATGTGATTCCATATATGGAACAAGGATCGGCTTTCCATCGCGTCGCTACTGGTGAAACTGGCGCTCCGTGAGTTTGCTGCTAGGTGCACTTCTAATGCCTGCCTTTTTCCTTGGACTTTCTTCACAGCCTGTAACTTTATCTCCGTGTTTCCCTTCTGCCCGGGTCTTCACAGCGGCTCTCTCCCTTCGCCCATATCTCTCTATTGTTTTCCACATCAGCCATCATTCAATCGAACCGTTCTATTCAACCTCGCTCTCTTTTGGCATTGTATAACTCTTTCCGTGAACATCCTAAAGTGAGTTTCATCTTCGGATCGTTAGGGAATCCTTCCATTTCCTGGTAACATCCTTTCCCTAGATTTAAATCCTCTCTGTCTGTTATAGGAATCCTTTGGACGAATGTATGTGCTCTCCCAGCAAGAAAGCAAGAAAAAACTGCTCTCAAGGAATATCTCCAAGCCAATATACAGAATGGTCTCATTACAGAATCAGTCTCCCCTGCGGTAGCCTCCTTATTTTTCATTCCCAAGAAGGACTCTGATGAACTTAGGCCATGTATTGATTATCGGGGCCTTAACAAAATCACTATAGCGGATAAGTATCCGCTGCCTTTGATACCTGATATCCTAGAAGCTGTCCGGGGGGCTTCTATTTATACTAAATTGGATCTCCGACAGGTGTATCATCTCATTCGCATCGCTCCCGGGGATGAGTGGAAAACAGCCTTCAGGACACCGTTTGGACATTACAAGTATCATGTAATGCCGTTTGGCCTGGTTAACGTGCCAGCTATTTTCCAACGGTTCATGGACCATCTGTTCACGGATATTCTTTTACATTTCATTATCATATATTTAGATGACATTCTGGTGTTCTCTACAGACAAAGAAAAACACATCCAACAAGTTAAAATCGTCCTTGATCGTCTCCAGTCCAACCATCTGTACTGCAAAGCAGAGAAATGTGAATTCCACCAAGATCAAGTTACCTATTTGGGCTTTGTGTTGTCTGCGCAGGGCATATCCATGGACCCCAAGAAAGTATCTGCAGTATTAAACTGGCCTACCCCATCTAGCATCAAGGAAATACAGCGATTCTTGGGGTTCGCAAATGTTTATCGTAAATTCATTCCTTGCTTTTCAGAGATAATCTTACCCATTAACCGACTCTTGAAAAAGGGGTCCCATTCTTCTGGGATGAGTCAGCACAAGGGGTGTTCGAGACACTGAAGAAATTGTTCACGTCTGCTTCCATCTTGACCACTCCAGACCAGTCTAAGCAATTTATTGTTGAGACAGATGCCTCCCACCATGCGTTTGGTGCATTTCTGCTACAACTATCTGACCAGGGAGAAGAAAGACCAGTGGCTTAACTATCAAAAACCTTTAATTCATTGGAAGAGAACTATTCTGTTCTTGAGAAAGAACTGTTAGCCATAAAGAGAGATTTCGAGGAATGGAGGCATTTACTGTTGGGATCACCGTTTCCGATGGAGGTCTGTACACCATCAAAATCTCAGAGTACTACAACATGCCCATACTACCAATAGCCGGCAGGCCCGTTGGGCACATTTTTTCTTACCTTTTCAGATAGACTTCACCTTCCTTCCAGGGAAACAAAATTTAAGGGCAGATGCCCTTTCCCGCAAAGATACTCCTACAACCAAATACTGCTCGGAAAAATTGTTTCCTAACGCAAAATTTATCGCTGTATTTACCGATTTTCTTCAAGAACTCAAACTAGCTACCTCTCAACACTAACAACTATGCGAAGAAATTGCATCTACTCATCACCTTATCAAGGAACGTGACTACTTCTTTCACAGGAAACGAGTCTTGGTCCCAACCTCGTCGCTACAGAAGGAAGTCCTGCGGATGTGCCTTGACTCGCGGGCTGCAGGCCATTGAGGTTCTCAATCTACCTTGGATCTTATTCAATGCCATTTCTGGTGGCCCAGTCTACGATCTGATGTTCATGATTATGTATCGGCGTGTATGGTGTGTTTACAATCCAAGACTCCACGATTACTACCTTTGGTCTTATTAACCAGGATGCCTATCCCTGATAGACCATGGCAAGTTATCTCTACAGACTTTATTGTAGACCTTCTTCCCTCTTGTAAACATACCACCGTCATGGTGACCATAGACTATTTCACCAAATTGGCTTGTTTACCCCGTTACTCAAGATACCTGGAGCTGCACAAATGGGCAAAATATTCCTTTCTGAAATATTTTCCTGACACGGCCTCCCGGATACTATAGTATCAGACAGGGGTCCCCAATACACCTCACTATTCTGGCAAAAGGTCTGTCATGTATTGGGGATCAGAAGAGCTCTTAGCTCTGGATATCATCCCCAGACTAATGGGCAGACAGAACGTCTTAACCAAAGCTTAGAGGGATACTTACGATGTTTCGTTTTGGCTGCTCAGGACAACTGGGTAGACTTACTACCATTGGTGGAGTTTGCCTACAACAATGCCAGACATTCAGCCCTGCAAACCAGTCCCTTTCACTGTTCGTATGGATATCACCCTTTGTTTGTTCCTTCAGCAACTAGTCCCCCTTCTAGCTGTCCTGGGGTGGACAGTCTCATAACTGATATACAAGAAGGACAAAGACTTACTAGGTTGTTACTTCAAGCAGCGCAAGACCGGGCCAAAAGGTATGCCGATCATCATCGCTTAGATATTCCTGCACTTAATGTAGGAGATTCGGTTTAGTTAGCTTCCCGGTTTCTTCCCTGTCGCTTAGTTCCATCTAAACTGTCTCCTAGGTTCTTCCGGCCTTTCAAGGTGGTATCCCTGGTGGGCACAGCAGCAGTTAAACTGGCATTGCCCTCTTCATGGTCACGCTTACATCCGGTGTTTCATCTGTCTCAGACCAGGTTGGCAGTACAGGATCGTTTTCAACGTTCTGTTACGGCTCATCCACCTCCAGTGTGGACTGAGACGGGTCCGGAGTTTGAGGTAGCCAACATTTGTGATTCCCGATATCAGAGAGGTCGGCTACAATTTCTTGTGGATTGGAAAGGTTATTCCCCTGCGGAAAGGTCATGGGAACCCACTTCTGGAGTTCACGTTCCCTGTTTGGTGCAGCGTTTTTTTCAGTTACATCCGGGGAAGCCGGGGTCGCCGCCCCTGAGTAGGGGGCATACTGTTACACGTATTGGCCGCTGGTCACTTTGGCATCGCAGTCGCCTATGTGGATCGGCTGAGATGAGCACATCCAATATGGCGGGTATCCAGGCAGACTGTGCGGATTGCAGCAGTACAGCCTTTTCACGTCCGCAAGGGATGCCGTTGATTGCTCACGTGATTCCATATGCAGAACAAGGATCGGCTTTCCAGCGCGTCGCTATTGGTGAAACTGGCGCTCCGTGAGTTTGCTGCTAGGTGCACTTCTAATCCCTGCCTTTTTCCTTGGACTTTCTTCACAGCCTGTAACTTTATCTCTGTGTTTCCCTTCTGCCCAGGTCTTCACAGCGGCTCTCTCCCTTTGCCCTTATCTCTCTGTTGTTTTCAACATCGGCCATCATTCTATCGAACTATTCTATTCAACCTCGCTCTCTTTTGGCATCGTATAACTCTTTCCCTGAACATCCTAAAGTGAGTTTCATCTTCGGATCGTTAGGGAATCCTTCCATTTCCTGGTAATATCCTTTCTCTAGATTTAAATCCTCTCTGTCTGTTATAGGAATCCTTTCTTCCAAACTCCGTCGACTCCGGACAGCTCTATTCCTGGGATTGGAGTTTGTCCCCTCTTCATAATTAGAGTCATCTACTCTCAGTAGGTGAGGACTTCCCTTCCTAGTTTGCTTGTTACCCAGTCCTATCTCTCTTTCTCACTTGTGAAGTGTTCTCACTATTCTTTGTTTCTTCATTCTTAGAGGAGGTTTTCCCGCTACCATCATCGCCTCATTCAAACTGTGGAAACCGTCCTCAAGACTTGATTCAGAAGTTCCATTACCTACCTCAACACAGGGTTTTCTTCCCCAGAGGGTTTCCCTGGCTGTCGTGTCCATTCTCCCTGGTCTGTAAATTCCGGGTGAGGAGGGATAGGTCGGTACGGGAGGTCATTTACTGCTGCATCTGTGTCTCCACTGGAATATCAGCTGTCTATCCAGGTGAGAGTGCATTTGAATCTAATCCTACTTGTCTAGGAGCTGTCTGAACATATTTAACAATCCGTAACATTAACTCTTATCAGATAACAGTTAACTTTAACAGATATAACAATGTGCCACAATTTTGGCAAAAAGCACACATTTTAATGCAACCACTGCCTATGTTATGTAAAAAGCAAAAATGTACCACTGTGTGCCATATTGTGTCACACCTTGACTGTTAACCTAAACTTATGAGCTCTGCTAGTGTCCTTGTGGCACGGGGTCATTACGTCACTGTGAGGTCCTGATGCTCTGTTAGGTGAGCTTTTTCAGCAGTACCTGCAGGCTGTAGAAGGACAGCTGCCTCATTTGGGCAAATGTGACTTACTGTCACATTTGGGCAAATTTACGAGAGGTATAAATACAGAACCATGTCAAAATGAGGAAGTGGGACTTTGTTTACCCACAAATACAACAAAAGGAAAAAGCACAACGTATGTAGTGTGGCGAGTGTAGGTAGATATTATACCCAAGTATAAGAACATGAATGAGGTTTCTCATGTTGACCCCAGAAGAAATTCAACTTTGAATATTGGTCCTGACGATGGTGATACTACAGTGATCTCATCCCTGAAAACAATCGACCACCTTAGTGGATATCCATTGATTAAGACTATTGGATACAACATGAAAGTAATTGGTTTATTGTTTGGCCTAAAGTCGTGTATATATTTTGTGTAATACCTTTTGGGATACCAGCTACATATTCGGGCAGGGTGGAATAAAAATATGAAAATCTCAACCTGAATGTAACTAGGATATACTCGAATACTTAGGTCTCACTTTTAAACTTTTCACTTCCATTCATTTTTTTTCCATTACTTGCTCCCATCAGGGTTACTCTGGTAGTAGAGCAATACAGTTTATGGGACCAAAGCTGCTTTGTTGGGAAATGGCATCCATTTCTTGTTAGTCTAAGCTCTCACATTGTTGCTCGTCATCTGACTCGATCTTGTGTATTTGACTCCATTTTGTGTTTCCCATTTTCAGCTTAAAATGATTGCTGCATGAAAGCTACTGAGCTCTTCAGAAAAACATTTTTTTGCAAGAAATGATTAGCTCAGTGTTTCTGCAGGCCCTAAACCTGGAACTGCCCGGCACAAGTAAGATACGAGATAATGTATGCCTTTCCATCTCCCGTCTCCCAAAGCTAATTGCAAAGGCCTGCAAATATAGGTACCAATTATTAACAAAAGCATGACATGCTCTGCACATTCCAGGAAGGGGGATTCTAAACAAACTGCCGAGTCACAGATGCACAGCGACCTTTGGTTGGGAAATACATAGATTAGGTACACAAGAATGTCTCCTTGCGCTGGGAACAGTTTGAACTTTGTGAAAGGTTAATTTGTGCGAACATGGCACTGATGAGATATGTATGTTTTTTGCAAAAAATGTATGCGTTGCAGGAAGACATAAACTGTCTTGAAATTGACAACCTGAGCAAACCAGTACTGTATATAAAGGTGAGCAAATCACAACGTAAATTGCTCAATTTCTCTATGGCTGTTGTCAGACATAAATGAACCTTGGTTCGCATGAAGCGAATACACTTTTATTAATATATAACTTGTGACTGATGGTTCTTATTTTATTTGCAGTACCCGAATTTGGTTTCACATTGTGGTGACATTGTGTCACACTTTCTAGGAAATTGTTTCCTCTGTGACTATTGAAGTTATGGCTTTTTGGAACATGGTGTTAGTAATAGTTTAGATGAGGGCTAGCTCTGATTCTCTTCCTTTTAGATGGTGGTCCATAAGCTCTTGCCATGGGAAGCTGTTTCTCAAGGGACAGGTTAGTTCTTCTAGAGGGAAGGTAATAGAGTAGCTTAGGCACATGTAAAGTAATGGGACCTGCTTGTGTTGCATTTTCTGCAATTATGTTGTATGGTGACATACAGTGTGCTGTGTGTCATATTCAGATGTGGGACAAAGTTTTACATGAAAAATTATGTGATGCATCCTCTTTATGAAGTGCAGTGCATGCAAGCAACACCATGTTATGTTCCACAATGCTGTCAAAAAGCAAACATTATAATGCAATCACTGCCTATTTTATGTGAAATGCAAAAATTGACTACTGTGCGCTATTTTGGGTCACATCTTGACTGTTAACCTAAACGTAAGAGCTCTGCTACTGTCCTCTTGGCATGTGGTCATTACATCAATGCTGAGGTACTGATGCTCTTTCAAGATGATCTTTCCTTTGCAAATATATTCTGTGCTTCAGATCCACACACGGTGCAAGGCCACAGATTGAACTCTGAATGCTAACGTAGACAGGAATGTGAAACCCTGCAGAAATACATTGTTTTTCTGTTCAGAGAAGCCTTGAAGCTGTGCAAGAGCTGCGACTAATCAGCAGCCCAGGTGCTGGTTTGCCTTGCAAGCGCTGTTGTAAAAGGCAGTTAAATGAAAACTATATGCAACTAACGGTGCTCCTTCACAAAGGATGGTATTTTCTCTGCTTCAGAACTGTCTGACCCTTAGCCCATGAGCGCAGCGAACAGATAACGTTAGTTGGAATGTCTCCCTGCTAAACATGATATCCTTCCCTGTGCCGGTGCCCCGTGTTCCCCATAACAGAAAACTGTCTCTGCAGCCTCAGCTAGAAATGCTAATGTGTATACGACTGAATGAAGTTATGTGCGTAACTGTCAATTACCAAACCCTAGCTTGTATGTCACGTATAAGGGCGGACCAGATAATGCTGTAGAATGATGATGTATTATGTATATATATGACTGCTTTACCGCTGCTCGCTCTCTCTCATCTCACGGTGTCTGGGAACACACGTTGTGAGGCATTGAGACCCAGTCGGCTGACTGAGATACTCTGAAAGTAAACCAGACTTGTTTGGATAACGAACCTCACGAATGGCGTGTCATTAGTATATGTTTATTGTGCCTTTATTCCACATATGGTCTTACAAAAAAGGCGCCCGAAAAGGGACCCTCTGTGTGATGCTCCATTGTGTACGTTGAAGGCAAGGACGAGTCGAGGATGAAGCTGTCGGACCAGGATCGGAAGGTGTTCGGGGCGCCCCCTGCAGAAGTGATTAGAGACTCCTCCGCAGATCTGTACACAGCCGATTCCTGAGCGACAAGCGGCTCCCAGATAGCATCAAGGCGAGGGTCCTGGAAGTGAGGCAAATTGTGCCAGGCACGTGGTTGTGACGATTCTTGGTTGCGCCTGTATATGGGCGAATTGCATCCGGAGAGACAAATTGATTGATCAGGTGAGTCGTGCCCTGATTCTTAAACGTCCTGATATTGATTGAGTGTTGCACTTGCAAGTACAAACGCCCAGCTGAAAGAGGCAAGAGTTAACTATGCCTGGGACATTGTCTTCCTGTCTAGTGAGATTTTTTCACTGCGGTAGACAGGCTTTGGAAACTGGCCAGGCCGCGCCACCCGAGGGGTCGCCGGCATACAATATGTACATTAAATTCAGAATAGGGGCAATAGTGTTTAATGCGATTTGGCATAGGCAGACCAGACGTGTATCAGACCTTCAGTGGCCGAATAATGGGAGCTTTGAGCTAGCACGTATAGAACATTTGGAATCAGATTTGCTACAGAAAAAGGCCAGACCTGCAGCAGTACAGCCTTTTCATGTCCACAAGAGATGCCGGCGATTGCTCATGTGATTCCATATACGGAACAAGGATCGGCTTTCCATCGCGTCGCTACTGGTGAAACTGGCGCTCCGTGAGTTTGCTGCTAGGTGCACTTCTAATGCCTGCCTTTTTCCTTGGACTTTCTTCACAGCCTGTAACTTTATCTCTGTGTTTCCCTTCTGCCCAGGTCTTCACAGCGGCTCTCTCCCTTCGCCCATATCTCTCTATTGTTTTCCACATCAGCCATCATTCAATCGAACCGTTCTATTCAACCTCGCTCTCTTTTGGCATTGTATAACTCTTTCCGTGAACATCCTAAAGTGAGTTTCATCTTCGGATCGTTAGGGAATCCTTCCATTTCCTGGTAACATCCTTTCCCTAGATTTAAATCCTCTCTGTCTGTTATAGGAATCCTTTGGACGAATGTATGTGCTCTCCCAGCAAGAAAGCAAGAAAAAACTGCTCTCCAGGAATATCTCCAAGCCAATATACAGAATGGTCTCATTACAGAATCAGTCTCCCCTGCGGTAGCCTCCTTATTTTTCATTCCCAAGAAGGACTCTGATGAACTTAGGCCATGTATTGATTATCGGGGCCTTAACAAAATCACTATAGCGGATAAGTATCCGCTGCCTTTGATACCTGATATCCTAGAAGCTGTCCGGGGGGCTTCTATTTATACTAAATTGGATCTCCGACAGGTGTATCATCTCATTCGCATCGCTCCCGGGGATGAGTGGAAAACAGCCTTCAGGACACCGTTTGGACATGACGAGTATCATGTAATGCCGTTTGGCCTGGTTAACCTGCCAGCTATTTTCCAACGGTTCATGGACCATCTGTTCAAGGATATTCTTTTACATTTCATTATCATATATTTAGATGACATTCTGGTGTTCTCTACAAAGAAAAACACATCCAATAAGTTAAAATCGTCCTTGATCGTCTCCAGTCCAACCATCTGTACTGCAAAGCAGAGGAATGTGAATTCCACCAAGATCAAGTTACCTATTTGGGCTTTGTGTTGTCTGCGCAGGGCATATCCATGGACCCCAAGAAAGTATCTGCAGTGTTAAACTGGCCTACCCCATCTAGCATCAAGGAAATACAGCGATTCTTGGGGTTCGCAAATTTTTATCGTAAATTCATTCCTTGCTTTTCAGAGATAATCTTACCCATTAACCGACTCTTGAAAAAGGGGTCCCATTCTCCTGGGATGAGTCAGCACAAGGGGTGTTCGAGACACTGAAGAAATTGTTCACGTCTGCTTCCATCTTGACCACTCCAGACCAGTCTAAGCAATTTATTGTTGAGACAGATGCCTCCCACCATGCGTTTGGTGCATTTCTGTTACAACTATCTGTCCAGGGAGAAGAAAGACCAGTGGCTTAACTATCAAAAACCTTTAATTCATTGGAAGAGAACTATTCTGTTCTTGAGAAAGAACTGTTAGCCATAAAGAGAGATTTTGAGGAATGGAGGCATTTACTGTTGGGATCACCGTTTCCGATGGAGGTCTGTACACCATCAAAATCTCAGAGTACTACAACATGCCCATACTACCAATAGCCGGCAGGCCCGTTGGGCACATTTTTTCTTACCTTTTCAGATAGACTTCACCTTCCTTCCAGGGAAACAAAATTTAAGGGCAGATGCCCTTTCTCCTACAACCAAATTCTGCTTGGAAAAATTGTTTCCTAAAGCAAAATTTATCGCTGTATTTACCGATTTTCTTCAAGAACTCAAACTAGCTACCTCTCAACACTGGCAACTATGCGAAGAAATTGCATCTACTCATCACCTTATCAAGGAACGTGACTACTTCTTTCACAGGAAACGAGTCTTGTTCCCAACCTCGTCGCTACAGAAGGAAGTCCTGCGGATGTGCCTTGACTCGCGGGCTGCAGGCCATTGAGGTTCTCAATCTACCTTGGATCTTATTCAATGCCATTTCTGGTGGCCCAGTCTACGATCTGATGTTCAAGATTATGTATCGGCGTGTATGGTGTGTTTACAATCCAAGACTCCACGATTACTACCTTTGGGCTTATTAACCAGGATGCCTATCCCTGATAGACCATGGCAAGTTATCTCTACAGACTTTATTGTAGACCTTCCTCCCTCTTGTAAACATACCACCGTCATGGTGACCATAGACTATTTCACCAAATTGGCTTGTTTTACCCCGTTACTCAAGATACCTGGAGCTGCACAAATGGGCAAAATATTCCTTTCTGAAATATTTTCCTGACACGGCCTCCCGGATACTATAGTATCAGACAGGGGTCCCCAATACACCTCACTATTCTGGCAAAAGGTCTGTCATGTATTGGGGATCAGAAGAGCTCTTAGCTCTGGATATCATCCCCAGACTAATGGGCAGACAGAACGTCTTAACCAAAGCTTAGAGGGATACTTACGATGTTTCGTTTTGGCTGCTCAGGACAACTGGGTAGACTTACTACCATTGGTGGAGTTTGCCTACAACAATGCCAGACATTCAGCCCTGAAAACCTGTCCCTTTCACTGTTCGTATGGATATCACCCTTTGTTTGTTCCTTCAGCAACTAGTCCCCCTTCTAGCTGTCCTGGGGTGGACAGTCTCATAACTGATATACAAGAAGGACAAAGACTTACTAGGTTGTTACTTCAAGCGGCGCAAGACCGGGCCAAAAGATATGCCGATCATCATCGCTTAGATATTCCTGCACTTAATGTAGGAGATTCGGTTTAGTTAGCTTCCCGGTTTCTTCCCTGTCGCTTAGTTCCATCTAAACTGTCTCCTAGTTTCTCCCGGCCTTTCAAGGTGGTATCCCTGGTGGGCACAGCAGCAGTTAAACTGGCATTACCCTCTTCATGGTCACGCTTACATCCGGTGTTTCATCTGTCTCAGACCAGGTTGGCAGTACAGGATCGTTTTCAACGTTCTGTTACGGCTCATCCACCTCTGGTGTGGACTGAGACGGGTCCGGAGTTTGAGGTAGCCAACATTTGTGATTCCCGATATCAGAAAGGTCGGCTACAATTTCTTGTGGATTGGAAAGGTTATTCCCCTGTGGAAAGGTCATGGGAAACCACTTCTGGAGTTCACGTTGCCCGTTTGGTGCAGCGTTTTTTCCAGTTACATCCGGGGAAGCCGGGGTCGCCGCCCCTGAGTAGGGGGCATACTGTTACACGTATTGGCCGCTGGTCACTTTGGCATCGCAGTCGCCTATGTGGATCGGCTGAGATGAGCACATCCAATATGGCGGGTATCCAGGCAGACTGTGCGAATTGCAGCAGTACAGCCTTTTCACGTCCGCAAGGGACGCCGTTGATTGCTCACGTGATTCCATATGCAGAACAAGGATCGGCTTTCCAGTGCGTCGCTATTGGTGAAACTGGCGCTCCGTGAGTTTGCTGCTAGGTGCACTTCTAATCCCTGCCTTTTTCCTTGGACTTTCTTCACAGCCTGTAACTTTATCTCTGTGTTTCCCTTCTGCCCAGGTCTTTACAGCGGCTCTCTCCCTTTGCCCTTATCTCTCTGTTGTTTTCAACATCGGCCATCATTCTAGCGAACTATTCTATTCAACCTCGCTCTCTTTTGGCATCGTATAACTCTTTCCGTGAACATCCTAAAGTGAGTTTCATCTTCGGATCGTTAGGGAATCCTTCCATTTCCTGGTAATATCCTTTCTCTAGATTTAAATCCTCTCTGTCTGTTATAGGAATCCTTTCTTCCAAACTCCGTCGACTCCGGACAGCTCTATTCCTGGGATTGGAGTTTGTCCCCTCTTCATAATTAGAGTCATCTACTCTCAGTAGGTGAGGACTTCCCTTCCTAATTTGCTTGTTACCCAGTCCTATCTCTCTTTCTCACTTGTGAAGTGTTCTCACTATTCTTTGTTTCTTCATTCTTAGAGGAAGTTTTCCCGCTACCATCATCGCCTCATTCAAACTGTGGAAACCGTCCTCAAGACTTGATTCAGAAGTTCCATTACCTACCTCAACACAGGGTTTTCTTCCCCAGAGGGTTTCCCTGGCTTTCGTGTCCATTCTCCCTGGTCTGTAAATTCCGGGTGAGGAGGGATAGGTCGGTACGGGAGGTCCTTGTAACGCTCACCTGATTCCCGTAGAGGCGCCGGTCTTGACTGGGCGTATACCGTATCTTCAAAGGTGATGTGTAACACACGGCTGGCTCTTTGGGCTGGACCTCTGGGCACTGTATGTCTGACTCGAAGGGTAAGATGTCTTATGTAAGTGAACGCCGTGCTCTCCATCTGCCTCGGGGCAGGGTGCTGTAACCAGTTTCTTCACTGGATAAGGGGAGCAGGCCTCTTGACTTCAGAGGACTGCTGTCCGTCGTTTACTGCACGAACTGTAAGTTTCGAGTCATTCTAATGTCTTTAAAGTCTTTAGTAATGATGTCTCTTGTTTTGCAGGGTTCCGGCGATGGTGGATGACGGGCTGAAGTGAGTTGAAGATGGAGCCCGTGTGATGAATAGAAGCGCCTGGAAGCACGTAAGTAAGCGCTTGTTGCCTGCTTCACGATGCGCTCTAACTGTCTTTTTATTTTGCAGGTACAAGTTCGGAGCGGCTGCAGGGTGCCGGAATACCCACTGGGTTAGATGTGGAAAGGAGTAATGGCACGTGAGTATTAAAGTTCCCCAATGTCTTTAAACGCACCTTGTTTTGTCTTTCAGATGCGGGATACAGCGCCGAAGGCCTCCGGAGCGTGCGAAGAGTTGGTAAGCTTTTGTCTTTCAGATGCCGGAATGCAGTTTGAAGACCTCCGGAGCGCACGAAGAGTAGGTAAGCCTTTGTCTTTCAGATGTCGGAATGCAGCGCGAGGCGTTGGTGACAGCCGATGGACCAGGTAAGTGAAGAGCTGTCACTGAAGACCGTAATGCTAACCTGTTCTTTCTTGTCTTTATAGGTGTTGCTGAAGACTGGATTCAGGATGGTAAGCCTTTTTCCTTAGGCCCAGGATCAGATGCAGAAGACACGATGAGCGTTCTGCTGCAGAGGATGCAGAATAACACAAAGCAAGATTCATCCATCGGGTGTGGTTTAAATAGCCTCCTGTAGTGCTTAGGTGTCTCCTTCCACAGCCACGCCTAGGTAAGAAAAGAGTTCCTGCTTTCCAGAAGAGTTTCAGTGTTCTGAACCTAGGGAGTGGCTCCTGCCCCACCCAACAGGAAAAGTAGTTCCAAACAGAAGAGGATCAGAGGCTCAACTGGCAGGCAAGTAAGCAGCATTGTCTACTGCAGGTAAGTCCACCCAAGCATTATGAGCCCGGCGCTTCCAGCGCTGGGACTGGGCATATTTATGAGCCTGGTGCCACTGGCGCCAGGACTGGGTCCAAAAGGTCCCAATTGGGACTGGTTGGCAATCGGAACCTGGGTTATGGATCTGCTTCCAAGGGAGTTGGGAAAACCCTGACCTTTTGGAAGCAGAGATCATGACAGTACCCCCCCTCAAGGCCCCTCCCAAACCGGGCTTTTCCGGGGGTTTTGGCTTGTCAGGAAATGTTCGGTGAAATCTTTTGATTAGGCGATGAGCGTGGACATATTCAGCAGGTTCCCAGGATCACTCTTGGGGGTCGTAGCCTTTCCAGTCAATTAGGTAAAATAGTTTAGATTTGGAGATCTTGGAGTCCAGAATGCTTTTGACTTCAAACTCGAGTTCTCCATCAACTAGGATAGGTTTTGGAGATTTAGTTAGTCGGGTTTGAGGTTGCACGGGTTTTAATAGAGAGACGTGGAAGACCGGATGTATCTTCATGTGCGGGGGCAAGTCCAACTTGACCGCTACTGGGTTTACTATGGTAGTGATGGAATAGGGACCAAGGTATCTTGGGTTGAATGTGCGTGGCCCTTTTAGAGGTAGATATTTGGTGGATAACCAGACTTGATCCCCTACTTGATATTGAGGGGCTTCCTTCCGATGTTGATCTGCTCCTTTCTTGTATTGTTCTTTAGCCCTTTGAAGGTGAGACACAGCTTCCTTAAAGGCTTGGGTGATTGTAGAATGCAGGTAGTCTACTGCTGGTGTTTCAAGATCTTGGAGGGGATCCAACTCCGAGGTTCGAGGGTGACTGCCGTACAAAAGAAAAAACGGGGTTTTCCCAGTTCCTGAATGGACAGAGTTATTGTAGGCATATTCGGCTATCCAAAGGATGTCTTTCCAAGTTTTTTCAGTTTGTTGCAGCATGCAGCGTAAATACTGTTCCAGAGTTTGATTGGTCCTCTCGGTTTGTCCGTCGGTCTGAGGGTGGTGACTGGTCGATAGTCTCACATCAATTTGAGCCGACCGACAGCAACTTCGCCAAAAATGAGAAATATATTGACTACCTCGATCCGAAATTAGAACCGAAGGAAAACCGTGCAGTTGGACGATGTTTTCGAGAAATTCTCGGGCCAGAGTTGCTGCTGTTGGCAAGCCTTTGAGCAGAATGAAATGCGCCATCTTGGAGAATAAGTCCACGATTACTAGAATCGTATTGTAGATAGAGGATATCGTATTGGAGGTAGATCGGTGATGAAGTCCATAGAAAGCGTATGCCAAGGGCGAGGTGGGATGTCAATAGGGCGTAAGAGGCCTGCTGGTCTTTCCTTTTGACTCTTGTTTTGGGCGCATACTCCACAGGACATTATAAAGTCTCTGATATCTTTTTTCCAAGACGGCCACCAGAAGTAGCGCTTGATCTTTTCTGAGGTCTTGGCTATACCGGGATGTCCTTCTATTAATGAATCGTGATAACAAGAGATTACTTTTTTCTGTAAATCTGTGCTGGGTAGGTATAATCGTTCTTGGAAATACAATAAGTTGTCTTTTACTGCAAAGTCCTTTCCCTGCAGATGCCAATTCTGTATGTCTGTTGGAGTTACAAGTTGCCTGGCTTTATCCTTAACTTCCTCTATGGATTGTGTGGCGATTACACCCAGAATTCTTTGTTCGGGAATGATTGGTACAGGTTTAGGGTTGATCAAGTGTTCTTCCACTCCCATCCGAGAAAGGGCATCAGCTTTACCGTTTTTTGTACCAGGTCGATAGGTAATTATGAAGTCAAACTCGGCAAAGAATAATGCCCAACGGAGTTGTCTAGAGGATTGGGCTTTTGCGGTTTTCAAATATTGCAGGTTTCGGTGATCCGTAATCACAGTAACGGTGTGTCGGGCCCCCAGCAGATAATGCCGCCAAGCCTTAAAGGCAGACTTTATAGCCAGAAGTTCCTTGTCAGTAATCGTGTAATTGATTTCAAGAGGTGAGAATTTGCGGGACCAAAATGCCACGGGATGCAACTGATTGGTTACCGGGTCCTTTTGTGATAGAACTGCCCCCATGGCAAGGCTTGAAGCATCAGTTTCCACGATGTAGGGGAGTTCGGGGCGAGGGTGTTTCAAGATTGGTGCAGAGATAAATTTAGTCTTCAAATCCTGGAAAGCTTGTTCCGCCTCGGTAGACCATTCAAAACGTTTGTTTATCTTTAACAAGGCAGTGATGGGCTGGACTATTCGAGAGAATTCGGGGATAAACCTGCGGTAAAAGTTAGCGAAGCCTAACATGCTTTGCACACCTTTTACGGAGGATGGTGATGGCCATTTGAGAATTGCATCGACCTTCTTTGAATCCATACGCACTCCGCCAGGTGATAATATGAATCCCAAGAATTCAACTTCAGTCACGTTGAAAACACATTTTTCCAACTTAGCGAAAAGTTTGTGTTGACGCAATCTTTCGAGGACCATTTTCACGTGTTTCCGATGTTCAGATTCCGATGAAGTATAAACGAGGATGTCGTCAATGTAAACAACAACACACACATCTATGAGCTCTCTGAGGACATCGTTCATAAAATATTGAAAGGCGGCCGGGGCATTGCAAAGTCCGAAGGGCATGACCTGATATTCAAATAGCCCATACTTGGTGCGGGAGGCCGTCTTCCATTCATCGCCCTCTTTTACTCGTACCAAGTGGTAAGCTCCTCTAAGATCCAGCTTTGTATATATGCATGCTTTTCTGACTTGGTCCAGGAGTTCAGGGATCAAAGGTAACGGATATCTATTCTTAACGGTGATCTGGTTCAGGGAGCGATAATCTATACAAGTTCTAAGGTCTCCTTCCTTTTTTGGAACGAAGAACAAAGCTGAAGAAGCAGGGGACTTGGAAGGACGAATAAACCCATTTGCCAGGTATTGATCCAGGTATTGTCGAAGGTGAAGGTTCTCAGGCTCGGTGAGGGCATAAATTCTACTACAAGGAGGAGTAGATCCAGGTATCAGGTCTATCTGGCAGTCATAAGACCTATGAGGAGGTAGAGAGTTAGCCTGATCCTTCCGGAAAACATCTTGGTATTCTAGGTATTCGGGAGGTAACTGGAGAGTCTCTGAAGAAATTGCTGCCAGTGCAACACCAGGTGGAGGGTGACAAGTAGAGACACATTCTGGAAACTGGACCGTTCTTGCTCGCCAATCGATCAGAGGATTGTGTTTCTCTAACCAAGGTATTCCTAGAATAATCTGAAACTGAGGGGCCTTGATCACATCGAACACGATCTTCTCATGGTGTCCATCTTGACTTACTAGCGTCACTTCTTGAGTGGTATGCGTTACTGGCCCGGAGGCTATCTCCGTACCATCCACCGTAGTAATGACGTCCTTTACAGCCTTGGGACAAAGAGTTAGATTCATCCTCAAAACCATTTCATGATCCACATAATTGCCGATGGCACCGCTGTCGACGTAAGCTTCAATTGCATGTAATCGATCCGGATTATCAGGGCTAATGAGGACCATAGGTATCACGAAATGCGAGGTCACGGAACTGGTTTTCACGCTCGGCAAGAGGACCTCTATTCTTGTCGGGCGAGGTCGTTTCCCTGCTCAGAGTTTGTAACTTTGGTAACTGCAGCTCCTACTGCCTTCTTGGCAGGTTTCACCGGACAGTCTCGAAGAAAGTGCCCTGAGTTTCCGCAACAGAGGCATAATTGCAACTGTTTTCTCCTTTCCCGCTCCTTTTGTGTTAGAGGACCTTTCAGACCCCCTATTTGCATGGGTTCCCCGGAGTCTACTCCTTTGGAATGAGTTGGCGGTTTGGAAAATACTCGAGCATCAAACTTGGAACGATCGGCCTTCCTGTTCTGCAGTCTGTGATCTATTTGAATGACTAAGTCTATATAGTCCGAACAATCTTGTGGGGGATTCACTACTTGGGCTAACACATCTTTGAGCTCTCCACGTAGACCTCTATAAAACAGCGTAATCCTTTTGTCCTCAGGCCATTGAGTTTCCACTATCAGTCTGTTGAAAGACGCAATATAAGCCAAAAGGTCTTGATTACCTTGTCGCAACGAAAGAAGCTCATTGTCCAAGGCCTGCACCTGTGAATGTCTTGCGAACAGTTTTTCCATACTGAGCTGAAAAGCTTGAAAATCATGGAGGACCGGATCATCTTGATTTACTAGAGGGATCGACCAGTCTGCCGCATTGCCACCAAGGTACGAAAGCACAAAAACTACTTTAGCTTGATCAGTTGGAAAGGCTGCTGGCCGGCATAAGAAATGCAACCGGCACTGATTGATAAATACTGCAAACCTCTTTGGGTCACCAGAAAATCGTTCGGGCGGAGCCAGAGGTACATTCCCAGGTAGGTTGATCTGCACTGGATTCATAGAGGATGTAGAAGGAAGATTTCCCCCAGATGCGAGTAACAGGGTCTGTCCGGCTTGTGACTGTAGCAATTGTCTAGCGAGATCATCTGTTCGCTCCTTGGAAATAATCAGTTCCCTTCTTAGAGCGTTCGTTTCCTGACGGGCTGCATGCACTTCTGCCCTTAGTTCCCCAAGTAACTGGGCTAGTTGGTCGGTATCCGAGGTTTCCATAGCGCCTGGACGGGAGTTTTGTGGTAGGCTTTGTGTTCTGTAACGCTCACCTGATTCCCGTAGAGGCGCCGGTCTTGACTGGGCGTATACCGTATCTTCAAAGGTGATGTGTAACACACGGCTGGCTCTTTGGGCTGGACCTCTGGGCACTGTATGTCTGACTCGAAGGGTAAAATGTCTTAGGTAAGTGAACGCCGTGCTCTCCATCTGCCTCGGGGCAGGGTGCTGTAACCAGTTTCTTCACTGGATAAGGGGAGCAGGCCTCTTGACTTCAGAGGACTGCTGTCCGTCGTTTACTGCACGAACGGTAAGTTTCGAGTAATTCTAATGTCTTTAAAGTCTTTAGTAATGATGTCTCTTGTTTTGCAGGGTTCCGGCGATGGTGGATGACGGGCTGAAGTGAGTTGAAGATGGAGCCCGTGTGATGAATAGAAGCCCCTGGAAGCACGTAAGTAAGCGCTTGTTGCCTGCTTCATGATGCGCTCTAACTGTCTTTTTATTTTGCAGGTACAAGTTCGGAGCGGCTGCAGGGTGCCGGAATACCCACTGGGTTAGATGTGGAAAGGAGTAATGGCACGTGAGTATTAAAGTTCCCCAATGTCTTTAAACGCACCTTGTTTTGTCTTTCAGATGCGGGATACAGCGCCGAAGGCCTCCGGAGCTTGCGAAGAGTTGGTAAGCTTTTGTCTTTCAGATGCCGGAATGTAGTGTGAAGACCTCCAGAGCGCACGAAGAGTAGGTAAGCCTTTGTCTTTCAGATGTCGGAATGCAGCGCGAGGCGTTGGTGACAGCCGATGGACCAGGTAAGTGAAAAGCTGTCACTGAAGACCGTAATGCTAACCTGTTCTTTCTTGTCTTTATCGGTGTTGCTGAAGACTGGATTCAGGATGGTAAGCCTTTTTCCTTAGGCCCAGGATCAGATGCAGAAGACACGATGAGCGTTCTGCTGCAGAGGATGCAGAATAACACAAAGCAAGATTCATCCATCGGGTGTGGTTTAAATAGCCTCCTGTAGTGCTTAGGGGTCTCCTTCCACAGCCACGCCTAGGTAAGAAAAGAGTTCCTGCTTTCCAGAAGAGTTCCAGTGTTCTGAACCTAGGGAGTGGCTCCTGCCCCACCCAACAGGAAAAGTAGTTCCAAACAGAAGAGGATCAGAGGCTCAACTGGCAGGCAAGTAAGCAGCATTGTCTACTGCAGGTAAGTCCACCTAAGCATTATGAGCCCGGCGCTTCCAGCGCTGGGACTGGGCATATTTATGAGCCTGGTGCCACTGGCGCCAGGACTGGGTCCAAAAGGTCCCAATTGGGACTGGTTGGCAATCGGAACCTGGGTTATGGATCTGCTTCCAAGGGAGTTGGGAAAACCCTGACCTTTTGGAAGCAGAGATCATGACAGTCCTTTACTGCTGCATCTGTGTCTCCACTGGAATATCAGCTGTCTATCCAGGTGAGAATGCATTTGAATCTAATCCTACTTGTCTAGGAGCTGTCTGAACATATTTAACAATCCGTAACATTAACTCTTATCAGATAACAGTTAACTTTAACAGATATAACAATGTGCCACAATTTTGGCAAAAAGCACACATTTTAATGCAACCACTGCCTATGTTATGTAAAAAGCAAAAATGTACCACTGTGTGCCATATTGTGTCACACCTTGACTGTTAACCTAAACTTATGAGCTCTGCTAGTGTCCTTGTGGCACGGGGTCATTACGTCACTGTGAGGTCCTGATGCTCTGTTAGGTGAGATTTTTCAGCAGTACCTGCAGGCTGTAGAAGGACAGCTGCCTCATTTGGGCAAATGTGACTTACTGTCACATTTGGGCAAATTTACGAGAGGTATAAATACAGAACCATGTCAAAATGAGGAAGTGGGACTTTGTTTACCCACAAATACAACTAAAGGAAAAAGCACGACGTATGTAGTGTGGCGAGTGTAGGTAGATATTATACCCAAGTATGAGAACATGAATGAGGTTTCTCATGTTGACCCCAGAAGAAATTCAACTTTGAATATTGGTCCTGACGATGGTGATACTACAGTGATCTCATCCTTGAAAACAATCGACCACCTTAGTGGATATCCATTGATTAAGACTATTGGATACAACATGAAAGCAATTGGTTTATTGTTTGGCCTAAAGTCGTGTATATATTTTGTGTAATACCTTTTGGGATACCAGCTACATATTCGGGCAGGGTGGAATAAAAATATGAAAATCTCAACCTGAATGTAACTAGGATATACTCGAATACTTAGGTCTTACTTTTAAACTTTTCACTTCCATACATTTTTTCCATTACTTGCTCCCATCAGGGTTACTCTGGGAGTAGAGCAATACAGTTTATGGGAGCAAAGCTGCTTTGTTGGGAAATGGCATCCATTTCTTGTTAGTCTAAGCTCTCACATTGTTGCTCGCCATCTGACTCGATCTTGTGTATTCGACTCCATTTTGTGTTTCCCATTTTCAGCTTAAAATGATTGCTGCATGAAAGCTACTGAGCTCTTCAGAAAAAACATTTTTTTGCAAGAAATGATTAGCTCAGTGTTTGTGCAGGCCCTAAACCTTGAACTGCCCGGCACAAGTAAGATACGAGATAATATATGCCTTTCCATCTCCCGTCTCCCAAAGCTAATTGCAAAGGCCTGCAAATATAGGTGCCAATTATTAACAAAAGCATGACATGCTCTGCACATTCCAGGAAGGGGGATTCTAAGCAAACTGCCGAGTCAAAGATGCACAGCGACCTTTGGTTGAGAAATACATAGATTAGGTACACAAGAATGTCTCCTTGCGCTGGGAACAGTTTGAACTTTGTGAAAGGTTAATTTGTGCGAACATGGCACTGATGAGATATCTATGTTTTTTGCAAAAAATGTATGCGTTGCAGGAAGACATAAACTGTCTTGAAATTGACAACCTGAGCAAACCAGTACTGTATATCAAGGTGAGCAAATCACGATGTAAATTGCTCAATTTCTCTATGGCTGTTGTCAGACATAAATGAACCTTGGTTCGCTTGAAGCAAATACACTTTTATTAATATATAACTTGTGACTGATGGTTCTTATTTTATTTGCAGTACCCGAATTTGGTTTCACATTGTGGTGACATTGTGTCACACTTTCTAGGAAATTGGTTCCTCTGTGACTATTGAAGTTATGGCTTTTTGGAACATGGTGTTAGTAATAGTTTAGATGAGGGCTAGCTCTGATTCTCTTCCTTTTAGATGGTGGTCCATAAGCTCTTGCCATGGGAAGCTGTTTCTCAAGGGACAGGTTAGTTCTTCTAGAGGGAAGGTAATAGAGTAGCTTAGGCACATGTAAAGTAATGGGACCTGCTTGTGTTGCATTTTCTGCAATTATGTTGTATGGTGACATACAGTGTGCTGTGTGTCATACTCAGATGTGGGACAAAGTTTTACATGAAAAAGTATGTGATGCATCCTCTTTATGAAGTGCAGTGCATGCAAGCAACACCATGTTATGTTCCACAATGCTGTCAAAAAGCAAACATTATAATGCAATCAATGTCTATTTTATGTGAAATGCAAAATTTGACTACTGTGCGCTATTTTGGGTCACATCTTGACTGTTAACCTAAACTTAAGAGCTCTCCTACTGTCCTCTTGGCATGTGGTCATTACATCAATGCTGAGGTACTGATGCTCTTTCAAGATGATCTTTCTCAGGCGGTGCCTGCGCTCACGTGGTGGTCGATGCACCTGCATATGAACAGTCTCTAAAAGACCCTGGCTATTTGCCATTGAGAAGAACTACTACTTTTAAAGTGGCTGTATACTGTCTGAGCCAATCAACTCACTACCTATATATAGTGCATGTCTCTAATGCACACACACACACAGGGTTACTGGAAGATTCAAGCAGTGGACCATCAATAAAATAAATGTGAAATTAGAAAACCACTCCTGTGCTGATGACTTGGAGTAGCCACCCACTGAAGAGGGGGTGATTGCCTACTCTCTTTACTGATGCACAGTGACAGGTATATTATTTTCCCTACCACTACTCCTACCACTGCCCCTGCTATGCACACCTTTGGCATCCCTGGGTTGGTTTCACTGCTTAAACAATCCTACACCCTAAAATATAAGAGGATATAAGAGGGGCTAAGGTGGTTGCTACAGGCCTGGCCATACACAGAATAAGTTAAGTTCATCAAGCACACTTTAGTGAAGAGCCGGGTGTATAATAAATATAAAGATCTTGCAATACACTCTAGTGAAGAGCAGGGTATATATTAAATATACAGATCTTACAACACACCCTGGGTATCAAATAAATAACTTAAATCACACTCAAGTGAAGAGCACAGTGTTTTTAAGCAAGTACTCTTAACAGATATCTACCTAGGAGATACTAGAATGGCTAACGCCCATTTTGATATCCCTATACCTGTGCATTGCCGAACAGTGGTAACCAGGTGGTTTCAAAAAGGCAGTGTCGGAAGTGTCAACATCAACCTTACAGTGGCAGTAGCTGGGCCTTTAGGAATGCTAGGAGAAAGCATGTTTACATATATAAAGAAGCCTGGCTTCAAGTCAGGGATTGGTTTGAGATGCTACACATCTGAAGGGATCTAGACCAAATACAGTACCCACCCCATAGGTATCCTGTGTTCGCTTTTCAGGAGGCAGAGCACCAGAGCTGGTTTCAAGGGAGTTTGATATATCCCACTACTCAGGCTAGCCATGACCCTTTTGCCATGGAAGGGTTAACCTTAGAACACATCCTTAGGTTCCACCCAAATAGGCAGCCAAATTACCCATATACCAGGGAAGACTATTACATTCTGGTGAGACAATTTGAAACTGTTCACACTCAGGCTGTAGAATAAAGAGCTTTGGGAGCTGTACCAGCAGCACCCTCACCAGTAATAGCAGGGTAGGAAGGAACACTTCTATTCCAGATGTTCCAGGCCGTATTGGGCACCTGCCCTACAAAGAGGAGGAAATCCCTGGATAGTATTCAACTACATTGCGTCAGCTAGAGGCAGAATACCCTCGAGTAACTCCTCAGTAGAGGCAGAGGGTTTTAACACTCATAATGCCAAAAGGCTGTAATCCACTTAAGAAACACTATGACAGTTGGGTTTCAGTGTACAGTTGGTTATACCTGCATTTCATAGGGACTCCTTCAATTACAGCTTTACCCTCCATTCTGGGAGAGATACTGAACTCCCAGGGAGCTGAAATGGCAATGAGTTTACGACTGGCAATAGCTGAGGGCAATTATCCTATGCTAGAGGGAGTAGTCACGTTCCTTATAAAAAGTGAGTCAGTGAGACTATAAGTATTCAGGTGCATAACTGTGCTGCCCAATTAACAAGAGAAGAAAGTCCAGTTTGGTCAAATTGTGACAGATACTTACAGGTCCATAGGTAAAGATCACCTAGGTAGAAGCCCTGGGGAGAGGACAAAGAAGCATTAGGGGAGAGTAATATTCAAGAACCACTGGTATCAGGCAGGAACCAGGCAGAAATGCTAGAGGCAGAAAAGGAAGGACACAGGCTTCTATTATGCCCACTGTCGAAACAGAAAGGGAGACATTTCATAGCAGGACAGTGGGGGTCATTATGAGTTGGGTGGTAAGGGATACCGGGCACCGGTAAGGAGACTGGTGCCGGTAATCCCTTACCGCCCAATTCCGAGGTCCCTTAGCGGGAACCGTAAACGACGTGTGGTCTGACCACACGTCCTTTACGGATCCCGCTAAGGGACCAGGGCGCTAATAACAGGCCTGCTATTCGCGGGCCCATTATTAGCACCTTCCCCATTCCCATTGAGCCCTATGGGGGCTCAATTGGGAATGGGAATGGTTTGGTGAATGGGGACTTACCGGGTCCTCCAGGGTCAGAATAACCCGGTAAGTCCCCATTGCACCATACCGCACCCTGACCCGGTATTGGAGGCAGCCATGACGCTAATAGCGCCATGGCTACCTTCAATCTCGGAATGAGGGCCTGTATCTGTAGAGAGAGACAGTTCAGACCCCAGGCAATAGGCTGGTTGGGGTAGAAGATGCTACACAGGGAGAATTGATGAGAAAAGTACTCATCAATTAAGAAAGAGGGCACAGCTTTGCCAACAACAAAGTTACACTTCTTTCCCTTGACAGAAACAGAAGAAACAGGGCTCTGCACCCAAGGGAGAGCAGAACCCCACAAGGGAGGGGGAGAAAAAAGGAGAAAGGAAACAAACTGCAGCTTTAAGAGCGGACAATGGCAAGAGCTCTAAACCAGACTCAGAATAATATCAGTGACTAAAGATCCAAGTGATTGGCTAATAGTGCAATTGGATTCTGGTACACAGGTCTCCATTCAAAGAAAGGCACAAGAATCTTTTACATCACATTCCTACTAATCAGAAAGAAGAAGTTATTACTCCACATGAGAAGTGGTTGAGGAAACTGAAGTGTACATAGTTACCATACATCTTGAAGGGGAACATATACTTTTTTCGCACCTTGAAACACTTGTTTATAGGCCCACTATAAATGTCATATCGTTTCGTAACCTCCAAATGAAATAGAGGCACTAGTTTTGTATAAGTTGCATATAACACAAGATGGACATTTAGCAGAACATGACTGGCCCAGACTATATGTTAGGGAAGACCTGGGGGACGGGGGTTTAATTGGGCCATCTTTTTCAGAAAAAGCTGAGGAACATGAATTGGACACTTATTTAGCCATGTGGGCCGTTATAGGTGCAGCAAGAATCATGTAGGACATGACATAGATTTCCCTCCACATATAATGCCAGTGTTTGCAACCCCAAAGCCTCAGAAACAATATTAAATCAAAGCACAGGCTATACCACATTTAAAGCTAATAGTGGATAAATTATTAGACCAAGGGGATCTGATACAGCAGGGTTATACAACACAGCACTACTTCCATTGTATAAACCAGATGGTTCATATTGATTGCTAATAGACTTTAGGGTTCTATCTTGCAATACACGCATAGAGGCTTTATAGAGCATGCATAGTTCAGGCCTTCTGAGTAACATACAGAGGTACAAATATAAGACTGTGTTGGATTTGGGAAATTGATTTTTTGGACTACCTTTGGATCCGGAGAGCTATACATACACAGCAATAACATTTAGGAGAACACAGTTTTGCTTTATGATGCTTCCACAGGGATACAGCAACAGACCAGGGCTATTCTCCAGTAGAATGCAATCCCACCTATACGGTATACACACAGGCTGGACATATGTGCATGGCATATAATGCACAGATGATGACTTAAATGAACACTTAGAGAAGTTGGATTTAATAAGTAGCACACTAGCTGCTAAAGGCTACATTTTCAATTTCAAGAAATGTAAAATAGCCCACAGAGAAATCATATTTCTATGGTTTTCATTGTTTAATGATGGAAGGGGACTTACACGGCATTTCCTAGAAAAATGTTACACACTTGCAGGCCCCACGTACACTGTAGGAGATATTTTCTAGCTGTATTTTTGGTTGGTGGAATTTTTGGTTGGTGGTATTTTTGGTATTCCATGCTATAGTGGTGAGCCTAACTTTAGACTATCACCTGATAATTGTTCTTATACTGGGGTCGCTAACTGTGAGTGAATACTGGACTTAGTACACTCTAAACAATTAACTTATCCTCTTTGCAGTATTTTATTTACAATACCACAATATGCCCTTATGCCTTGCATCTCAGAATACATTTACAATGCAATTGAAACATGAACATTCATTCAGAGCCTCTCAGAAGAACACAATTTACATTGATTGACATTGCTTTACATTGTACCACATGTTCTGCATATATGTGTATGCTAACCCAAGAGCTCAGCATATAATAAGTACACTGAGGCTAATTCACCTTTTTCCAACTGATATTCTTTATCAGAAGTTAGAAATATGCAAGTTACACAGAAGGGCATGTACAATGCATGACATCCATGTTGTATTTCCAACATAAAGTAAGGCTTTCCTGCAATGGGTTTCAAAACATTCTATTTGCGATAATGCCCAGAGTTGTGCCAACATTGGCCTTGAACTTCGCAACAAAACTTGGCAGAGCACAGGCTTCTGTCAAATCTGACTTGCATCGCATTAATGGAGAAAGATAAACACAGTTATGCACGTTTAAAATGTCACTGTGCATAACCTAAAAAAAAGATGTACCCACTCTACACTATCTAATACTAAGCATTCACTAATTTGCATGCTCCTCGAATTAACTAAACTTAACAAGGATAAACTTTAAGTCTGTGTGTGTCCCAAAATGCTCTTGACCCCCGTCTGGTTGTCGGACAGAAGAACTCTTTATTTGGTCCACAGCGTTTTCGCCTGGAACGAGTCCACAGATTCCTCTACCAAGGTTTTATGGCACACGCTTCTCCCGAAGTCAGCCAGAGGATAAGAGCGTCTGGCACTGCAACCTCCCTGAAACAGCTGCCAGCTCCCGAGCCAGTGAGTGAGAGAAAAAGCCCCAGCCCTTTCCTGGCCAGCCTTTTTTTGAGACCTACCCAGAATATCTGCTTTATGTGGAGGTGGGGTGTAGCCATATTACGGGTGCGCTATTGCCCTTGAGTCTCTTAAGTAGGCTGTCTGTGCTACAACACTAGGTGGTAGTCCCCAACCACCCAAAAGATTGTAGGCTTGAACAGTGGGTTATTTATTTTATTTTTTACATTTGTATAGCGCACAAAAGCCCATGGGCATCGTGGCGCTGTTGCTTGAGGGGAACTTAGTTACATGGAGGGTACAAGTGGGTTAGGCATAAAACAGGTTGTACATTTATACATAATTGATCATAGGTTAAGCATACACTTAGCAGGTTAACAGGAACTGCAGTAAGCACTCACAAGGGGTGAGTGTGGTGTTAATCATGCGAATAGCATGGTTTTCATGGCCTTGCGGAATGCTAGGAGTGATTCTTCAGCTCGAAGTGTTGATAGAAGGGCATTCCAGTGAAGGGACGCCAGGTATGGGAAGCTGGCGCCGCCTGCTTTGACTCTTTTTACCATAGGCACTGTTAGCATGTTTGAGTATGGTGTTCTTATTGGCCTGGTTGATGTAGAGGGGTGAATCATTTGTGATAGGTAGGCAGGTGCAGAGAGGTGGATGCACTTATGAGTAAGTGTTGGCACTTTGAATATAACCCGTTATTTTATTGGGAGCCAGTGGGCTAGTTTTCTGGTGGCAGTGATGTGCTCTCTTTTGGAGATGCCTTGGGCTGCACGAAGAGCACTGTTCTGGATGACTTGCAACTTTTTCCAGGTTTTTGTGGAGGTCCCTAAGAAGAGTACATTGCAGAAGTCCAACCTTGAGCCTGTGATAGCTCTGGCTATGTTGGTGCAATTCTCTTTGGAGAGGAAAGGCCTAACTGCGTTTATGAGTTTGGCATTGCACGTTGCTGAGGAGGCAATAGCATTAACTTGCCTAATTATGGATAGGTTAGAGTCCAAATAGACTCCCAGAGTTTTCACTGCCTCAGATACTGGGATCCTGATAGAGTCAATGGTGAAATGGCTAAACTGAGTGTCAAGGTTTTTAAGTGTGTCAGAGGATCCTACTAGGAGGAGTTCTGTCTTGTCAGAGTTTAGGCATAGTCCGTTGGCTGCCATCCATGCTTGGATGGTGTTATAGATGTTGGTGTGTGTTGTGGAGTCTGCATCATAGTTACCTGTGACCGTATGGAGCATCTGGGTATCGTCCACGTAGTTGGTGTAGGAGATACCCAGGGCCTCAAAGATGAGGAAGAAGGGGAATGTAAAGATGTTGTAGAGAGTTGGGTAGAGGTAGGATCCTTGACGCACCCCACATAGCATGATGGTGGGTGAGGCAGCGGCTAAATCAGAGAACACTTGCATGGTCCTACCTAGCAAGAAGGAGGTGATCCAAGCCATGGCATCTGAGGAAAATTTGGCTGTGGAGGTGAGGTGGTGGCATAGGACATTATGGTCAACCAAGTCAAATGCCACCGCGAGGTCAAGTAGAAGGAGGAGGGCAGGTTTGCCTAGGTCTCTGGCATCGTCCATCTGGATTTTTAGGTCTAATAGGGTGGTTTCCATCCTGTGCCTGGGTCGGAATCCAGATTGTCGAAGCCCTAGGAGATTGTTCTCTTCGATGAATTGTTGCACCTGCAGGTAAGCTTCTTTGTCCAATATTTTGAGTAAGAATGGGATGGTGGTGATGGGCCTGTAGTTGTTAGGAGATGTGGGGTCGACAGTGCTTTAAGTGGGCCGGGGCCTGCCGGGGCCCCCCGTCCCACACAACATTGGCGGGATGCATTATCCCACCGCAGCCGCGACGGGAGATGCGCCCGTCAGTATGTCGGCCAAGCTGACAGAAGTGCCAGCCAGCCACAGGGACGCTGAGGCTGGCGGCACTTCTGTCAGTTAGTGTAACTCCCTCTGATGACCCCTCATCAGGGTCATCAGAGGAAGTTACTGTCCCTTTGTTTTCCCTCCCCAGGTCACTGACCCCCGCGGTCTCCGTGATCTAATATGCAGATTAAATCACGGAGCCCGCGGGTTCGCAGAGGGTGAAAGACGCCTCGGGCTCAGTGATCTATGTGCTCTGAGCAGATAAATCACAGAGCCCGAGGTGCCTTTCTCCGTCGGCAAAGCTTTATAAAAGATGCCTTGAACTGTGTACGTTTCAAGCCATCTTTTATAAAGGTAGAAATATTTCTATGTTTATAAAAGACGGCTTGAAACGTGCACAATTCAAGGCATCTTTTATAAAGCTTTGTCGACAGACAAAGCCACCTTGCGGTTTGTTTTGTCCGTCATCAACGCTTTATAAAAGATGCCTTGACTTGTTTACGTGTCAAGCCATCTTTTAGAAACATAGAAACATGTTACAAATATCTATGTTTATAAAAGGTGGCTTGAAAAGTACACAAACCATAGTAAGGTAAGCACACAAGTGTGCGTAACTTATTATGGTTTGTGCACTTTTCAAGCCACCTTTTATAAACATAGAAATATGTAACATTGCTATGTTTATAAAATATGGCTTGAAAAGTACACACACCATAGTAGTACGCATACAAACATATAAATGCTCACATACATTTATATATTTGTTTGCGCACCTTACTATGATTTGTGCACTTTTAGGCCACGCCCACAACGAAAGCCACGCCCCCAAACAAGGGCCCCCCCTCAATTTCTTGCCCCACTTAAAGCACTGGGGGTCGAGGATAGGTTTTTTTAAAAGTGGGCGGGCCCACGCTTCCTTGAGGCAGGAGGGGACTTTCCCTGTGGCAAATGAGGCATTGACGAAGGCTGTCAGGAAAGGAGCGAGTGTGTCAGCAAAGTCCTTAATAATTGCGGCAGGTCATGAGTCTCCTTTACAGTTGGATGGCTTTATGATTTTCATAAGGTTGATCATATCCTGTTCCTGTATAGCTTTGAATGAAAAAAGAGGGGCGGTGTCAATAGAGACTACGGGGGTGGGGATGGGGTATTAGCGAGTGTTGGGTGGGTTGGATTTTAGTTTGGAGCAAGTTCAGGTTGTTGTGCATGGCTGTTTGGATGTCATCACACCACGTTTTGTCTTTAGTGAAGTTCTGGGGGAGAGGGGTGGGGGTCTCTAGTTCTCTGAAGATGGAGAACATTTATTTCGTGTTGGATTTGGCCTCAGAGATTCTGGATTCGAAGGAGTTAGCTTTGGCGTGAGTGATTGCTTTTTTGTACTCTTATGAGAGGGAGTTAAAGTCATGTTTGTCTGCGTGTCATGATCTCTGCTTCCAAAAGGTCAGGGTTTTCCCAACTCCCTTGGAGCAGATCCATAACCCAGGTCCCGAGTGCCAACCAGTCCCAATTGGGACCTTTTGGACCCAGTCCTGGTGCCAGTGGCACCAGGCTCATAAATATGCCCAGTCCCAGCGCTGGAAGCGCCGGGCTCATAATGCTTGGGTGGACTTACCTGCAGCAGACCATGCTGCTTACTTGCCTGCCAGTTGAGCCTCTGATCCCCTTCTGTTGGGAACTACTTTTCCTGTTGGGTGGGGCTGGAGCCACTCCCTAGATTCAGAACACTGGAACTCTTCTGGAAAGCAGGAACTCTTTTCTTACCTAGGCGTGGCTGTGGAAGGAGACACCTAAGCACTACAGGAGGCTATTTAAACCACACCCGGTGGATGAATCTTGCTTTGCGTTATTCTGCACCCTCTGCAGCAGAACGCTCATCGTGTTTTCTGCATCCGGTCCTGGGCCTAAGGAAAAAGGCTTACCATCCTGAATCCAGTCTTCAGCAACACCTATAAAGACAAGAAAGAACAGGTTAGCATTCCGGCCTCTGAAAGGCAAAGGCTTACCTACTCTTCGTGCGCTCCGGAGGCCTTCACACTGCATTCCGGCATCTGAAAGACAAAAGCTTACCAACTCTTTGCACGCTCCGGAGGCCGTCGGCGCTGCATCCCGCATCTGAAAGACAAAACAAGGTGCGTTTAAAGACATTGGGGAACTTTAATACTCACGTGCCATTACTCCTTTCCACATCTAACCCAGTGGGTATTCCGGCACCCTGCAGCCGCTCCGAACTTGTACCTGCAAAATAAAAAGACAGTTAGAGCGCATCGTGAAGCAGGCAACAAGCGCTTACTTACGTGCTTCCAGGCGCTACTATTCATCACACGGGCTCCATCTTCAACTCACTTCAGCCCGTCATCCGCCATTGCCGGAACCCTGCAAAACAAGAGACATCATTATTAAAGACTTTAAAGACATTTGAATTACTCAAAACTTACCGTTCGTGCAGTAAACGACGGACAGCAGTCCTCTGAAGTCAAGAGGCCTGCGCTACCTATCCAGTGAAGAAACTGGTTACAGCACCCTGCCCCGAGGCAGATGGAGAGCTCGGCATTCTCTTACCTAAGGTGAGAGCGTTAACTTTTGGGGGTCTTCAGGAGAGGAGAAGAGGAAAGAGATAGGGACACCCCAATAACCCCAGTTCATTAACCCCATATTTTCTATCTGCAGACATCTTACTCTTCACGTCAGGCATACAGTGCACAGAGGTCCAGCCCAAAGAGCCAACCGGGTGCTACACATCCCCTTTGAAGATACGGTAGTCGCCCAGTCAAGACCGGCGCCTCTGCGAGAATCAGGTGAGCGTTACACTGCGTCAGAGTGGCAAGCGTGTTAGTGCGTCAGAGTGGCCAGCGTGTTAGAGTGGCCCATTTTTTCGTGTGGAGCTCGATGAGATCTGGAGTGAACCAGGCATTAGAGTGGCTGGTGGGTTTGGTTTTGCGGGGCTTGAGTGGGGTAATGGAAATGAATGTTGATTTGATTGCGATGTCATAGGGTAGGGCGAGGGCCTCTGGGTCAGTGGATAATGGTGGTCTGAAGGTTGGACCCTGGAGGAATAGAAGTATCCTTTCTTTAGTGAGTTGGCGGGAGCTAAGTACGAGAGCTGGGGTCAAGGGGATGCAGGCGTGAGCGGTAGTTCTGGTGGTGGGAATGCCAAATGTGATAATATGGTGGTCAGACCAGAGGGTGGGGACATTGCCAGTGATGAGGAGAAGACAGTTGTGTTGGGCAATCTAGTCCAATGTCCGGACCAGAGTATATGTGGGGCTTTAGCTGCTGGGTCCTTGGTGTCATTAAGGCCTAGGTTGAGGTCGCCAAGTACGATGACTTTAGAGGGTTTCTTTAGATTATCTGCAAGAAGGTGAGTGAGGGAGGCCTGGAAATCACCTATGGGACCTTGTGGGCGGTAGACAAGGTGGATTGCAATAGTGCAGTGATGGGAGAGGTTAATTTTCAGTTGAAGGTAATCACTGTTGTTGTTCATGTTTTTGTCAATCTTCCTGATGGAGAGGGAGTCTTTAGCTATAAGGGCTACGCCGCCACCTTTGGAGGGGCGGTCTTGTCTGGCGACTGAATAATCAGGTGGGAGTGCAAGGGAAAGTGCAGGGTCTGAGGCTTCATGTAGCCACGTTTCGGTCACCATGAGGAGGTCTAGGTTGTGCGTGGTGATGAGGTCATGGATGTCTAATGCATGTGCGTTGATGGAGCAGGCATTAACCAGGGCACATTTAAGATGGGGCTTGGGTAAAGTGGCTTTCAGTTCAATACAGCGCAAAATGGGGGAAGACAGATGTGGTAGTGCAGCATTTGCAGTGGTGGCATTGGGGTCACATTTTCAGAGGTCATAGACACAGGTACAGTGGCATTCAGTTAAGTGCATTGCAAAATGGGGGTAGATAAATGTGGTAGCGCAGCATTTGCAGTGGTAGCATTGGGGGTCACATTTTCAGAGGTCATAGACACAGGTATAGTGGCATTCAGTTCAGTGTAATGCAAAATGGGGGTAGATAGATGTGGTAGCGTAGCATTTGCAGTGGTAGCATTTGGGGTCACATTTTCAGAGGTCATAGACACATGAACAGTGGCATTCGGTTCAGTGCAATGCAAAATGGGGGTAGATAAATGTTGTAGCACAGCATTTGCAGTGGTAGCATTGGGGGTCACATTTTCAGAGGTCATAGACACAGGTATAGTGCCATTCAGTTCAGTGCAATGCATTATGGGAGTAGATAAATGTAACGTTATGTTCTTTGTAATACACGTAGTGCGGGTAGACTTTATTGGCTCATTCACGGTGGTGGCGGAGTCAGTAGATTCTGCAAGGTGAGCAGTTGGAATTGTGTTTTTATTGTGAATAGTCATTGTTTCATGGTGCAGGAAATGGTGGGCTCAGGTATTAGGATAGCAAGACATCCGCATCTGACAATGTTTGTGAGCTGCCCGGCGTGGATGGATGAGCGCTAGAGGCGTAAGCTAGCCCCTGGGACCTGGCTTGTTGGTGTGTATTCCGGGTGATTATAGGCAGTGGCTGAGAGGTAAGAGGGGCATTTCAGGTACGGGACCCTAGTCGCGCTAGTCTGAGGGCGAGGCTTAATGTCTGGGAATTCTGGGTAGCAATGGGACGCTTACCTTGTGACACGTGCAGGAGTGTGAGTCATACAGCAGGCTTCGAGCAGCAAAGAGCTGCAAAGAGGACCGGTAGCCTTTCCTTACGGCCTTCCCTGCTCTGCTTCGCCTCTCGGCCCTCTCCCCCTCCATTTAAAGCAGGAGGGGAGGGGCAAGCAGACGGAGGCAGCAAATGGGCACACAGGCCTGCAGCCGTGAAATTCGCGTGCTTCTTTGTTGCTGTGCTGGCGTCCATGGCAACCATGGGGGACATTTTAAGGAGCATCTGAGCCGAGCAATACACCTGTGCACTGCCAACATTCCATTGAATAGATGCAGTCGCAAATGTTCTTTGGCATTGTGCTTGGTAGTTTATTCATATATTCAGCCAATATAGGTCCTACCTACATAAACTGTAGAAATGCCTGCCCCTTTCTGTGACCTCATGTGTCATTCAAAACCACCTCCATTTTTGTCAATCAGCCAGTCCTCTCTAAAACCCTGACCGTGCTCTACCTGATTGCTTATAATGGTAGCAAAAGAAGCAAATAGCTACATCTCAGCACTGTTTTACTGCTCTAAAAGTCTTTTAAACAATAAAATGTCTTTAGCAGAACGGATCTTACATTCCACACTTCTGACTTGTCACATCTTCGTTGAAAAAACACAGCGAAGCCTTAATTCTGCATGTATTATTTATGCATTTCCAAGCTAACCCTGCACAGCTCAAATGCCTTGCACACTGGATTTATCAATCTGCACCAAAGCTAAAGGCATGAACTGATTTGCAATGATTGTTACTATGGAATATGTTATATGTTAGATGGATAAGGTAAATCAGTATGTTAATCACATGTTTTTATTTCAGTGCAGCTCAGCCCACAACTGTGGGCTTAAGCGCTTTAAAACACATTAGGCGCTACACAAATAAACTATCAATCAATTGTGGTGCAAACTGATAACACCCTGTTATGATCTTTTTAGCATGTCTTCTGTACATACCCAATATTGACATCTACTAGATTCAGCCTGAGTCTCAGACATGAGTCTCACTCTTGCTCAACACTAGGACCAATCTTCTACCCTTGTTGAAAAGTGGAGCACTAGCTGAAATTCAAACTACATTTCCCTACACACCCTCCTTTTTTTCCGCTGGAACATAACCAAGAATCACTGCAGGAAAAAATATATGTTCTAAAATGCATGTGCTTCTCCCAATTGGATCTTCTCTTTTCCCTTTGCCATTAAAACAAACATCAATATCTTCACCTTAATTGTAAGTACAATCAACCAAATCAAAATAATCACCATTGGCATTGCCAAAATCACTAATATTCTTTCGATCCTTGTCCCCCTAGTGAACCTATTTGTCTCTGTCAGGCCTAATCTACTCACAGTAATGTTATCGTTGTACAGATTCTTTCTAATCATGTCTATGCTTTTAGGTTATAGTAGGAATTGAATATCTGGATCAATAGGAAACATTTTTCTAAGAATAATCGATATTCTCCACTTCCCTTCCCACAAATTGTCATCCGATTGAAAAAGGGTCAATCCTCCCGCCGACACCACTGTATCTTTAGGGACAGATATGTAGAACACACTATGCTGCAATTGCTTGACAATAAAAGAACTGTGATTAAGGTGAGTAACTGTATAATTTGTCACTGAAGTACTCACTGACCGCCTGTGCTTAATACATCTAGCATGGGCAAACTCCTCAATCTTTGTATTACTTATAGCTGCCTCACATCTTTCAGAGACCCCAAGGTCTACCCTCAACCAGCAAATAGCACCACTGCATCAGGTACAAATGGCCTGCCTGGACATATATAATATTGCTCCTTGAATTTTACACAGGTATGTAATTTTGGGATCAGATACATCTCAGGTTCCCATGCTTGAAATGCTAACATCTCTGGAGTCACAATCTTGAAATGTTTGTCATCTTGCCAAAAGCCTACATTATGTACCAGCTTAGCAAGCAGAATGCACAGTAGAAAACCTATTTCCATTCTTTGCATATTAATATATAATGGTATTGCACTTCCCATCTCAAATGCAATATTTTCTAGGATTATCTCCACATCTCTTTGTGTAATCCATGCCATCATTTGACGAAAGATATCTGATGACACAAAATACAGAGTCATATGACCTTGAATTAATTGACACACCACATTTTGAATATCTTGTAAATGCTTCGTCATAGTGCTTTCTAATGGAGTTAAAACATTTAAAATGTCATGACAAATCATAACTCAATTCACGTGCCTTGTTACCCAATGTGTTTACAGATACAGCATTGGTTGTAGATGTCATCGTGCCCACCACCGCTCCAATTATAGTCATCACTATTGTCTCCACCAAAACACCAGCCACCCTTTTTCTCCTCTTTTTCTTGATGCTAGAGGAACTCATATAAGTCGTTCTTAACTGCAACATTATTTCCTTGATTGCCCTTCACGCTTCCACTTTACGGGACCGCACCCACTTCTCCAATTGCTCTGATTTTATTTCTGATCCATTAAGAACTCTTTCATTCGTCAAATCAGCGTTTAGGCTAATATACACATTTTGGTACAACAACCTCGTATTCTCTAATATAAAACCTAGTGCTTCTTCTACTACAATTCCTGAGACTGGTCCTGGTCCTATCAGAACTTGTCCTTCCACACAAATGACACATGGGGCCTCATTACGACCCTGGCGCTAAGAGGTTAACGGCGCCGTAAAAGGCTGCGGCGCCGTTAACCCCTTAGCACCTAATTACGAGGTCCCTTTGCGTCTCCCGACCTTAACCACTGGTCTGGACCAGCCGTTAAAGTAGGGACCCGCAAAGGGACCTTGAAGGTAATTATGGTACCGCAATTTGTCGTACCGTAATTACCGCCTTCCCCATTCCCATTGAGCCCTATGGGGCAAAAATGGGAATGGGGAAGGGCCAATGGTGCATGGGGAATTACCACCCACCAATCTTGGAATGGGGTGGTAATTCCCCATTGCACCATGGCGGACTCGTTACAATACCGGCAGCAACCATGGTGCTAATAGCACCATTGGTTACCGCCGGTGTTGTAATGAGGGCCAATGACATCTTCAGCCTCATAGACATCCGTACTGCTATCCCCCCTCTACTGAAGGTGGTCACTGTGCTCCAGTTCTTGGCCACAGGCACCTACCAGCATACGGTAGGGCAGATGCATGGCATATCACAACCAGTATTCTCACGCACGCTGAACCAGGTGCTCGATGCCCTCCTGATGCACACAAATGAACAGATATCCCTGCCAGGGACTGCCCAGGAGATCTCCAACACCAAAGTTGGCTTCCATTCACTGGCAGGCATCCCAAGTTGCATCAGGGCCATCGACTGTACCCATGTGGAATTGGTGGTCCCACATGCCAATGAGGCAGTCTACCGAAACAGAAATCTATACCACTCCATCAACGTCCAAATGGTATGTGACTCTAACAAGATAATCACACATTGTTGTGCCCGATATCCCGGATGAACCCATGATTCAATGGTCCTGCGGAACTCAACTATACCACGCTAAATGGAGCGACATTCTGGACAACATTCGTGGCTACTTGGTGAGTAGCAGTGCAAGCACATGGCAGTGTGATTGGGGGATGCATACTCCAACTGGGTTTGATTGGGGGGGGTGGAGATGCATACTCCAACTGGGTGTGATTGGGGGGGAGAGATGCATACTCCAACTGGGTGTGATTGGGGGGGGGAGATGCATACTCCAACTAAGTGTGATTGGGGAGGGGGATGCATACTCCAACTGGGTATGAATAGTTGTCAGGATAAACAATGGACATACAGATTTACTCCACTGTCCACCGAGGCAGCCCACAATGGACCTGACGCATTAAAACCACATGCAAGTAGTAAGCTGCACAACAATGAAACAAATCCATTACCTCAAACATGCCATATCCATCCACATGCACATTGCACATCAGACCATACACTCTATAACACAATGCAGCTGCATGCAGCCTAAATGGACATTGGAAATGTACACTGAACAGCATCACAATGGATGTGCGCCCTTGAGTGCATACAAAGGGATCTCCTGTAGCCATTATACTGATCCACACCCGCACACCACTACAGAAGTGCCGCATGACAGCATGGGGACATCAACTTCAGAATGGCAGTACACTAGCAGTGTGGTACAAACGGTGCCAGGACCAAAAGACACGAATGACTTCACCTCACCCAGTACACCCAGTACAAAGGCGTGCACTAAGGTAAACTCCCTGTCCTTGCCTGTGTCTGATCACTCACACATGGACACCGAAGGACCAGTAGTCTCACCTTCACTGCAGGCGCAGTGTGTCGTTGGGGAGTGAAGCTGGAGCTTCCTCTGTTTCCAAGGTAGGCCCCTGGGCTTGCTGTACCTTTTCCTGAAGTAGGCGAATCTCTGTCTGAAACAGCGTGGTCGCACGCGTATTATATCCTGTTTATTGATGATCACTACTGCTGCCAGAAATTGCCCTTATTCTTCTGTGTTGCTCCTGAAGACACTTGTGTCCCCATTGTTTGAATATCAATGGGCCGCCATTCCAAGATGGCCACCCGCCGTGTCCAGGGATTGCCCTCCTTGGCTTGGGTTCACCTAGGCTACTAGTGGCTCCGCCATTGGCTGCATTCGCCTAGAAGATAGCCAATCATTAACCGGCTGTCGCAAGCCGGCATCAGCCCGAAGGCATGCACTAAGGTAAACTCCCTGTCCTTGCCTGTCACTGCCTGGCACCTGCCCGAAACTTTGATCGTGGCCCCCTGTAAACGTCCATAAGGTACTTTTGCCTCCGACTCTGCTCTTCCGCCCTCAAGTGCCCAGAACCACTACAGGGCCATTCTGACACGTTTCTATTCCCACCGGCCTTAAGACATTTTAAAATTGTCTCTTGAAAATTCCAATCCTGATACCCGTCACTTACTGCTTCTACTACGCATAACTGCTATGGTAACTGTAATGTGGGTTTGAAACATTATATGCACTTTAAACATGCTACGCTATATATCCGTATATATATATATATACTGACATTGCACGCTATGACCCTAATCCGTGTAGCCTCTCTCGGAATTACCTTGCATTAACTTTTAATTAACTGTATGGCTCCCAAAGTTATAGCTACCCAGGTTTAGTCCAAATGTATCTGCCTTGACTTGCCTAATTCCAATATACTAATATATTGCACAGTCTGCATTTGCCTATGCCCATTTAGCTTCTAGCCTAAATTGTACTTGCCTAGTTTGCATAACTACTAGCACACTGCCACTATCTGTACATGTCTATGGGCCTCATTACACGGTAGGCGGTAACCATGGCGCTATTAGCTACTACTAGCATACTGCCACAATCTGTACGTGTCTATGCCTACCTAGCCCAAATGTATTTGCCTAGTCTGCCTAACTACTAGCATACTGATACAACCGGTACATGTCTATGCCTGCCTAGGTCCTAGCACAACTGTACTTGTTTAGCCTGCCTAACCACTAGCATACTGTTACATACTCTTACTAACTGCATTTGCTTAGACCTCCCTACTACCTGAATTGCCACAACTAAAACACAGTTACACGCCTTTGCACACAGCACTAGTCCATACCCATAGCCCAAACTTGGACTCACCAATCACCAGCACCTCTGCCCATGACCATAATGAAAACCACTCAATACCAGACATTACACTTCGTATTGAGCCTCCTCACCACCATGGCACTTGCATCCGCTGCCTCATGCCCTCCTAAGGATAGAAATATGAGACTGAGGGCAAGACTGTCCCGTCTCCATGAACCATCATCCTACCACACCTATAGAGGCTATTTCGACCCAGCGAACAAACGCTCACAATACCTCAAGTCTACCCCTTTGCTTCCTGCCCTCACAGCAACTAACCAGTCACCATCACAAAGGTCCTCATTACACGGTAGGCGGTAAGGGTTTACTGGTACTGGTATTTTACCGATACCGGTAAACCCTTACCGCCTTACTACGAGGTCCCTTTGCGGGTTGGGGAATTTAACGCCTGCTTTTTGCAGGCGTTAAAAACCAACCCGCAAAGGGACCAGGGAGCTAATTACGGTACCGCAATTTGCGGTGCCGTAATTAGCACCTTCCCCATTCCCATTATGCCCTATGGGGCAAAAATGGGAATGTGGAAGGGCAATGGGGGAAGGGGGAATTACCGCCCCACCAACCTTGGAATAGGGCGGTAATTCCCCTTTCCACCAAGGCGGTGCCAGTATTTTACCGGCATGGACCAAGGTGCTAATATCACCTTGGTCCACCGCCATCCGTGTAATGAGGCCCAAAGAGTTACCACAACTAAAAATAAACAACCTCCCACTGCCATACCAACTAGCACCCTATCACTAACTGGGTCACTCATCAATGCTAGATCCATGGTAGCCCACGCCACAGAGATCTCAGACACTCTAATTAATGAGAACGTGGACCTATTGGTCATAACCGAAACCTGGCTTCATGAGGCGGCTGGCCCCACCATCATGCTAGCAATACCAGATGGCACAGACCCAACACCAGAGGAGGCGGCCTAGCCATCATCCACAAATCTACCCTACCAATCAGATTAGCTACTACCCTGCTATTTCAATCCTGTGAACTCCTTACTGCTAAACTCCACCTTTCATGCAACCACACCCTTACCATGTATGTCATCTATAGAGCACCTGGACCATTAGGATCCTTCGAGGACAACCTAACTAGCATCCTAACCAATAACACGAAAGATCACGCTCAAATTCTACTACTGGGAGACTTTAACCTTGGCTTTAATGACTGTAATGACAAACATGCCCTATCTGTTGGCTCATTATTGAATGATTATGGCCTGACACAAAAAGTCGCTCCCCCTACTCATTCTAAAGGTAGGACCCTAGACTGGGTTGCTGATCTGAATTACAACATCAGAATCACCAACATAATACCTCAATCATGGACGGACCACCACATAATTTCATTCTCTGCCTCACTTGACCTTATCCGCCCTAAACCTATACTTATGGCCCCGCCACTCCCCACTAGTAGTAAAAAGGACATCACAGCAGAAAAACTCTTACCTCACCTCCTCCCCACTCTCGACAACTTAGACAATATTACAGACCCGACCCTTCTCGTGGAAGCTTACAACAGCACCATGATTAAGGCACTTGACTCGATTGCCCCCACCCAAATCCGTAAAAGCAAACAACTCTCTCATCTGAATAATTGGTTCACACCACAACTGAAAGACCTCAGAATTAAAAAAAGAAAGTTGCAATCAATCTGGCGACATTCGCCCACCGAGGAGAACAAAATTAAATTAGCCACTCTCTCCAAACGGTACAAAAAGGAAATCATTAGCACTAAAAAGAACACCTATAATGATAGAATATCTAAGGCTAAATCAGATACTAAGGAACTATTCTCCATCCTCCGTGAAATGGAATCACCCATACCTCTGATTGACAACATTCCTAAAAATAAGCTTTGGTGTACAAAATGCCCTGGCGGGAAAAATTAGCTCTCTCCAAACTAAAATTGCTAACAAAAAAGCTTCCCTGCTCTTGCCGGCGGAGCCCACACCTCAGTCACAGCTTCCTCTAAACCAGCCTAACTACACCCCTCACCCCTTTAGCTTCAAACAAATAACCATATCAGAGACAGAAAAAATTATACTTTCTCTAAAGCCTTCTAACTGCAAAGGAGACAATTACCCGGCCCAAATTATAAAAGATGCAGCTAGAGACCTATCTCCCTTTATATCCAAGCTGATCAACATGTCCTTTAAGTCTAACCTAGTGCCCAATAACCTAAAGCAATCTTGGGTGCTTCCCTTGCTAAAAAGACAAACACTTGACCCCGCAATACCGTCAAACTACAGATCTATTTCCACCGTCCCATTCTTACTCAAAATCATTGACGGAGTAGCTTACTTCAGGACTACCTAGTAACCAATAACCTACTAGGCTCACGTCAATCCGGCTTCCGTCCCCTTCATGGTACTGAAACAGCCTTGATTGACCTAAAGACCCAAATTGACGAGTTGAAGGACAATGGCAAATCAGCTATGCTACTCCTCCTTGACCTATCGGCGGCTTTCGACCTGGTAAATCATGCAGTCTTATGCAATCATCTCAGCTCCGCCGCCCATATTTCAAGTGATGCCATAACCTGGGTACAATCCTTCCTTGCAAACCAGACAATGAGAGTCTTCTCCCTCTTAGCAGCCGCCGATCCCATACAAGTTTCCTGCGGTGTCCCTCAAGGATCATGTGTATCTCCCACGATGTACAACATCTTTACTAAACCTTTGTTTGACAAGTTGGACAGACTGGGTGTCATCTACACCAACTACGCAGATGATACTCAGATCCTCATCCCCCTTTCGGGCAACTTCTTGGAAGACACGGCTTTAGTAAACAAGATATATCTCCTCATTCAGGCATGAATGCCATCTCACGGCCTTTGCCTGAATGATGACAAAACAGAGTAACTGATCCTTGCGTCAGAGATGGCGATTAAAAAACTTGACCCGAACTATACTTCATTCAACATCGACAACAATGTCATCAAAGTCAAAACCCTCGGGATCTATCTCGACTCAGCGCTCACCTTTAAGAAACAAACTAACTCCTTAGCATCTTCCACAGCATATACTTGCAAATTGAACCGAGCATGTAGATCATTCCTAACTGAGACTAGCTGCATCACACTAGCCAACGCACTTATCATATCCAGGATGGATTACTGTAATGCTCTATATGCGGGATCTAACAAAATACACTCTTGATAAACTCCAAACACTCCAGAATAACGCTCTTAGAGTAGCTTTAAATATTCCTAATAGAGCTCATATCTCCACCTCCAGAAGAAATATCCACTGGCTATAAATTAAGGACAGGATTGCCCTGAAAACCCTCTCTCTCACTTCCAAATGTCTCAACCACACAGCTCCTCCCTACCTGGCAAATAGAGTCAAGAAGAGAATCTCAAACCGTCCCACAAGAATGACTATTGCTTACACCTTAGTGGTGCCCAGATACAAAAAGAGCACAGCTGGCGGCTCCAGCTTTCCGGTCATAGCTGCCCAAACTTGGAACAGACTCCCTTTAGATATCAGAATGGACCAACCTTACCCTAGCTTACCCTAGTCCTTACCTGGATACGATCCAATGACATTTAACTCAACCACCTCTCCTTACTAGGACTTCTGGCATCCGCTGCTAGCATCTAGGAATGCCACTGGGTCCCACTTGGCCCTCGAGACCTCTGATGATGGTAACTATGTCACCTGGCTTCTGTTCAGTCGGCTTTAACTGTATCTTCATATTCAGTTTGTACATGTACTTTGCTTCCTAATCATACTGCATGACTGTAACTTCCTGTAACCAAGTTCTCAAGTATCCTTGTAATGTCTGCGCCCAGCTACCCACGGGTTTGGTCTTACGCTATACCAAATAAACAAATAAACAAAACAAACAAACATGGCAATAACTGCCGTAGGCAAGCACGGTGCATGTCCACTTGCAAGGACTACCTCACCTTCCCACATTGCAGTTACTTTGATTTCCTCCATGCATGCAGGGATTAGTGGATGTCATTCACAATACAAAGTTGATTTCTGTGATATGTACAGGTTCCACTTGATGTAAACACTTACACATACCCATTGTTGCACCCATGCAGGTGATGCTGGCTATCCCCTGAAGAGGTGGCTCCTTACCCCTGTACGGAACCCACAGAACAGGCACGTAGAGGAATACAATCGCGCACATACCCGTACCCGTGTGGCAATTGAGCAGACATTTGGCCTTTTGAAGACACGGTTCAGGTGCCTCAGTAGGTCGGGTGGGGCACTCCTGTACGGGCATGAGAAGGTGGCCAAGATCACCATGGCATGTGTCATGCTGCACAATATGTGTATCAGACGGAATGTGCCAATGCCCCCTGACATTGAACTGCAACCACCTGCTGAGGATGATGATGTGGATGAGGAGGGAGTTGACGGGGCTGCAGGTCATGCAGGTGGCGATGCCCAGGAGGAACGTGCTGTGCGTCAGCATCTGATCGACCAATATTTCTAATACACATGGATGTACATTGTTCAATGGCTGTGGGTATTTGGGCACTGGGTTTTGTGGTGAAATGTACACTGTGGCCTGTCCACCAGTAAAGCACACATACACAATGAAATTGTCCACTCCTGTGATTTCTCATGTCACCAGTTTGTATTATGTATTTTAAGTAAAAGAAGTGCATGGACCCAACTACGTAAACACCCTTTCCCCCCTCCCCCCACAACACTCTCAAAACACCCTTTCCCTCCTCCCCCCACAACACTCCCATAAATGGCTTGTACATCAGTGCTGCATAGCTGTACATGTGTCAGCAACATCTGGCTGGCCCTAGTTCCCATCCCCACTGCCACCATTGGGGGGTTGAGAGGTTGTGTGCCGCATAGCCCGCAAGGACCTGCGCCGGGGGCTGGACTGCCTTGAGCTGGCAGAGGAGGAGTTGCACGGTTGGTCCGGTGCCGGTGGGGGGTTCTGCCTGTCCATCGCATCTGCAGTGCGTGTGAGGACCTGCCTCACAAGTGACATTTCTATGGCTTCTATGGCTAGTCTGATGTCCCTTGCATGCTCCCTGCACTCCTCCCTCGCAAGTGCAGCCTCATCCACATGCTGGCCAACCAGCGCAGTGATGTCTTCCTGCCGCTGTCTGATGATGGCCATGTCATGGCCTCTATGGGCCTCATTACACGGAAGGCGGTAAGGGTTAGCGGTCACCGGTAATGGTACCGGTGACCGTTAACCCTTACCGCCTTACTACGAGGTCCCTTTGCGGGTAGTTACTTTAACGCCTGCTGTTTAGCAGGCGTTAAAAACCAACCCGCAAAGGGACGAGGGTGCTAATTACGGTACCGCAATTTGCGGCACCGTAATTAGCGACTTCCCCATTCCCATAGAGCCCTATGGGGCAAAAATGGGAATGAGGAAGGGCAATGGGGGAAGGGGGAATTACCGCCTGCCAACCTTGGAATGGGGCGGTAATTCCCCTTTCCAACAAGGCGGTGCCGGTATTTTACCGGCATGGACCAAGATGCTACTAGCACCTTGGTCCTCCCCCCTTCTGTGTAATGAGGCCCTATGTCTGCGTTGTGCGGTGGGTGCCGCACCTTGTTGTATTGGTCCAGAATCAGGTGATGGCACCGGTGGACTCCAGCACCCTGTCACGATTTCATCCCCAGACTGGCCATGGCTGCTGGAATGTGATGTCAGGTGTGGGCTCGGTTGTTTCGACTGCTGGGGGCTGGGTGTGTGTTGTTGAATGGGCGAGTTACAGGTGTCCTCCACATCAGACATGGGTGCCGTGGCAGCTGCCTCGCCGATGGAGCTATTGGCAGCAGACAGTGTCCCTTCTGCGGGTGCATCGTGCGTGGGGGGATTTCTGGAGTGGGTGCTGCAATTGGTTTAGGCGTACGCTCACGTCTTGGTGACGAGGGTGGCTTTGTGGGTTTGGCCCTCTGCGGGTGTGCGCTCTTTCCTGTGCCCCTCGACGTGCTGGCCATGTTGCCTGATTCCTTTTCCCTGGGTTGTTTCTTAGTGGGTGGGGTCTGCATCGCAGTGTCCTGCTCATCGCTGTCAGTTTGTGAGCCTGTGGGGGACAAAGAGAGGGATGGCTTTGGTGATTCGTCAATGTGCTTCATGCAGATGTTGTTGTTCATGCTGTTCTATGCCTTCGGACTTCATGTTTGACCATACAGGTCATACGACACCTTGGGTGGGTCATTCATGCATGAGTCTGGGTGACACGTGTCTGTGGTGCTGCATGCATGTGCATGTGTTGGGATGTGAATCGCATATGGGCAGGGTTGTGTGCATGTATGTTTGATGGCCACATCCATGAGATGATTTGAGGGTCACATTTGGGGAATCACCTCATGGTTTGCAGTGTTTTGTGTGGACACTCACCTCCATCTGACGATGTCGGCAAACCGCGCTCCATTTCGCCTACTGCCTCGATTGATTCGACCCCAATGGTGTTTGCATAGGTCTCCTCCCACTCCATTAGTTTTATTGGTGATCCTCCACCGCCTCCTGTGCCCATGGCCAGGCTCCGGTTGGCAGCCAGGATGCTGCGTACACGGAAGCGTAGATCGTCCCAACGCTTCGTGACATCCTTCACAGTGCGGGGGGTGAAGCCCACCGCACTGACTTTACGGGCCACCTCTGCCAAGATCTCCTTCTTCTTGCTTAGGTTGGGACGCCCCATGTCATTGGCAAACACCACCTCTGCGTTGGCAGCAAGCGTGTCAGTTAGCATTGTGAGCTCTTCATTAGAAAAGCGCTCCTTCCGCTGCCGCTCTGCTCCTCTTTTTTTATTGCCTTGGGCATTCTCAGTGGGTCTATGGAAGATTTTGGAAGGCTCTGGTGTGACTGCAGGTCCTGGGGCCAGAGGATGGCAATGGATTGTGTTTTTAAAGATGGCCGCTGTGCTATCAGCGCTTTCCTCGGTGCCGCTAAGGGCCTTTACAGGGCCTTTAGCAGCATGGCGGTAGGGTCCTTAACAGCATGGCGCTAAGCTCGTGCCCGCGTACTCGTGATGCCACGCTATTAGCGGCCTACTTCCTACACGGACACGTTATTAGCGCCATGCTGGTAAGGGGCGTAACTTACCGTCTACTGTGTAATGAGGCCCAATATAATGTAGCAAGGCCATCTCTTCCATCTCTTCAGGACCATCTGAAAATGACAAAAATGAAGCAGACAAACATAACACGGCACTCTTCCAGGCATATGTTTCAAACACAACCAATCTCAACACCGAATCTAATAAAAAAATAATGCAACTTACTAAGCATGTACATATTTACAATACCCCTTTCTCTTAGTTATCTAGTTACATATTTGTTTACTTCCTGAACACCTTGGGCTCATATTTCCATTCATGTACCCACCTGTTTCATCCCTCTTTTTCTCACATATTATTATAAAGTTGTATGCAATTACACACCTTACATATCTCTGCATTCTGACCCCTTTACAACCCAATTTGACATTTTCCATAATTCTCATATCTATTTACCTGCTATGGTAAGTCTATTTAATGCGTATGTGCTTTATTTTCAGAACACCATCACACGTTTCATGCCCTGCTAGTCTCAATTTGCTGTAGCCTTTTCACCTAATACTTTGGGTAGAATGGCTTAATCTGACTAACAATTCTCTAGACCACAGGTGAAACCTTATCTACAATTCTATATGGTCTGTGACATGATGCAAGCAAATTGGAGTTTTTATGTTTACATGTTCCAAAATGAAACTTATACACCTGGTTGCCTACCTCATATTCTCTCAAAAATGTTTTCTTGTCATAATATGACTTTGCACTCTCAGCGGATTTTTCCAAATGTTGCTGTGCAAATGCAAAAGCATATTGTAAGTGCTTTCTCAATTCTTCCGCATATTCATGAATTGTGGATGCATTTACAAGAACCTGTTCATTTTTTCGGTAAAGTAGGTGTTGTGCCAAAACCATTTTCCTACCTGTGAAACTTTCATGGGGGCTGATATTTGTCGATCTAGTTGGCATCAACCTGAAAGCCATTAATACCAAAGTAAGTCACACATCCCAGCTAGATCCTGCTTCACCTAGAAATTTCTTTGACATGTCAACTATTGATCTGTTGCACTCACCCTGAAGAGGAGGTCCGGTAAGAAATGGGTGGCTTCCTCTTGACGCCCAAGATTTCCACATTTCTGTCATTACTGCACTAATGAAATGACTTCCACAGTCTGATCCTATTCTTTGAGGTAATCCAAATCTTGAAAAGATATGATTCCCAAGTAAAGTTGTCACCATTTGCGCACTGCAGTTTGGGGCTGGCACGCACTCCACCCACTTAGACATTAAACAAATGACCACTGATATGTACCTGTTTCCCCTTGCCGATCTTCACAGAGGCCCTACAAAATCAACTTTTAGATCGGACCATGTAGATGTCAAACCCCTTTTCATTAATGGTGCTCTATGAGCCGGTGATGCAGGCTTAAACTGTGCAACACTAAACACCCTCTGGTGTAGAGTTCAACATCCTGGGACAAGTGTGGCCAATAGATATTAGACTCTGGGTAAGTCTCTCGTAACCAGGACTAATGTCTGGCAGAGGGACTCCCAGGACCCCCCTTGTTAATTTGTATATTTAAGTAACTTTGGGTCTCACCCTAAGTTACTAGGGGAATCCAGACGTGGGCCCCTTGCTCACTATTCTTAGAGAGGCACAGCTCCACCCTACTGATGATGTCCAACCAGACCGAAACACGTGTCTGGGGTTGCTGTTGGTACTCTTGTTCAGAGGAGAATTGCCTAGCATTTCGGTGCTGGACTGCCCCAGGGCAGGACAAAGACTGATATGTTTGGGATAATTTTTCTCTGTGAAAGATAGTGAGCTAAAGACTCTGGGTAAGTCTCTCGTAACCAGGACTAATGTCTGGCAGAGGCACTCCCAGGACCCCCCTTGTTAATTTGAATAGATATGGGGCCTCATTCCGAGTTTGGAGGTAGCCATGGTGCTATTAGCGCCATGGCTGTCTCCAAAATCGGTCCGGGTTCCTTGAATGGGTTTTACCGGGTCATTCCAACCTTGGAGGGCCAGGTAAGTCCCCATTCAAAATACCCATCCCCATTCCCATTTGAGCCCCCATAGGGCTCAATGGGAATGGGGAGGGAGCTAATAATATAGTTATTAGCTCCCAGGTCCCTTAGCGGATCCCGCAAAGGGTGCCTGGTAAAACCAGCTGCCCTTAGCGGGACCCGCTAAGGGACCTCGGAATGCGGCAGTAAGGGGTTAACGGCACCGGCATCCTTACCGCCGCCGTTAACCCGTTACTGCCGCACTCGTAATGACCCCCTTAATCTTTTAAAATTTCCAAAGTTTTCTGGGAACCTCTGTGACCTGCAGTTATGGCATCGTGGGCATCATGTAACATCAATTCCCCGAAATGACAAAGGCACTAACCATTGGATTTGACCTGTCACAGATTCCCTAATCATCAGTCCATCCTCTAAACTAATTCTCTTTTTGTTTTTTTAATAACACGCTCAATTCCTCTTTCCCTTTGCAGTCGTCTTCAGTCAGAGGATTTTGTTCTGCATCTAGCAAATGGTTGTAAAATAGGCCTAAAATAAGATCCTTCTTTGTTTCTTAATCAAGTCTTGATCTGGAGTATCAACACTCCGTTGTGCCACAGGCTGCTCAACTGCTTTCAGAGTTTTGGAGCATGTTATCGCATCCACCTGTATTTCACCAACTAGATGTTCAATAAAAAATAACTCCCTCATTACAGCTCCAATTTTGGCTAACTGATCTGCCATGTCATTTCCTTCTTTATCCTCACCTGGTGTTTTCAAATGACCACATATTTTCTTCCAATGGATGATCAGGTCATTTTCTGAAACAAGTTTGTCTATACCTTGATCATTTTTCCATGTTTAAGTGGCTTCTTGTTATATCTAAGCATATCTCTCACCTTCCAGTCAGGTAAATACTTCACAAAACTACTTTGTGCATAATCAGAATCAGTGACTAAAACTACTTCTATAAGTCTGTTTTCTACTGCTGTAGATATTGGGCCTCATTACAAGGTGGGCGGTAAGGGATGACCGGCACCTACGAGTTCCCTTTGTGGGTCCTTCACTAACGCCGGGTTTTTCCAGGTGTAAAGGACGGGACCCGCAAAGGGATACCAGGGTCAATAACGGTACCGCAATTTGCGGTACCGTTATTGCCGACTTCCCCCTTCCCCCTTTCCCCTATGGGGGCTCAAATGGGAATGGGGAATGGCTCTGGTGAATGGGGAATTACCGGTCCCTTCGACCTCGGAATGGACCAGTAATTGCTCCATCCACCAGACCGGAGTCGGAACGATTTTGGAGGCAGCCATGGCGCTAACAGCGCCATGGCCACCTCCAACCTCGTAATGAGGCCCATTGCCTTATACATGGCAGACAATTCTGAACCTTGACTGCTTTTGGGGCCTATCCCCATGCTTACTCTTGGAATGCCATTGCATTGAAAGCACACATTTCCTATTCATGCCACCAGTTCGTTTTCAGCATCATTTTCTACATGGTATGCACATCCATCTACAAACACAGTGGGCCTCATTACGAGGTTGGAGGTAAGGGATTACCGGCACCGGTAAGGGTGCTGGTGCCGGTAATCCCTTACCTCCATATTCTGAGGTCCCTTAGCGGGTCCCGCTATGGGCGCCTGGTTTTACCGGGCGCCCTTAGCGGGAGCCGCTAAGGGACCAGGGAGCTAATAACGGGCCCAGCAGATCCATCCCCATTCCCATTGAGCCCTATGGGGGCTCGAAGGGGAATGGGGAATAGTTCTCGGAATGGGGATTTACCGGGTCCTCCAAGGTTGGAATGACCCAGTAAGTCCCTATTTCGAGAACCCGGACCCAGAATGCGGTAAGGGGTAGCCATGGTGCTAATAGCACCATGGCTACCTCCAACCTCGTAATGAGGCCCATTGACCTGATTCACATCTCGAAAGCACCATTAGAGAATAGCACTGTGTTAATTAGCTTGTGCCCTCTAGAATAGTACTGTGATTACTAGCTTGCGCAGCCTAGAATAGTACTGTGATTATTGCCTTCTTCCCCAGGATAATACTGTAATTGATTGTTAAGGATGCTGGCACAGTAGTCCAGTTTAGAGAAGATAAGACTGGTTAAGAGATGCTTGGCGGTAAAGACAGGAAGGAGATGCCTGATTTTCCTAATATTTAGGTGGTTGTGGCAAGCTGCGGTTCCAGTTTTGGAGATGAAAATTGAGAAGGTGTGAGAAGGGTCATAGATGATGCAGAGTTTTGTAGATGAAGAAGACAAGGGGAGAGTGCCATACAAAATCACAGTCAAGAATTGTAAAGAGGAAATCTTTAGAGCCAAACAGAAGAACTTGAATGAAAAAATAGACAAAGCCAAATGTAAATTGAAGGAGCTCTTCTGTGTTCTACAAGAACTAAATGGGTCTACAGTACACTCTTCGGTTAATACAGATGATAGCTGGTGTCAAAGCATTCTTGATAGTTTTAGGGAAAAAATGAAAAAACACCAAAATCTTATTTTGGATCAAATTAAGCAGTTGCAGTCAAGTACTGCTGACTCTGCACTGCCATGTGATATCTTCCCTCCTAATGCTACTCCTTTTTCATTCAAATAAGTATCGGAAAAAAAGGTTTTCAAAGTTATTCACAAGCTTAAACCTACGTCTTGTAAGGGAGATGTTTTCCCAGCAACATTGTTCAAGGACTTTGCCAGTGTACTGGCCCCCTAGGTTACAAACTTTGCTAACCGCTCATTTGTGGAGTCCTCTATTACAGCTAACATTAAGGAGGCCTGGATAACCCCTCTATTAAAAAAGGAGAACTTGGATCCCATGCTCCCTGGTAATTACAGACCGATAACAAATGTACACTTCTTGTTAAAAATGACTGATCAAATTGCCTACACACAGTACCAGCATTTCGTGGAACGTAGCTCTATTCTAGCCAATGAACAATCTGGATTTTATACACATTTTGGAACAGAGGCCGCCTTGCTGGACTTAAAATCAAACATAACAGAAATCATTGATGATGGTAAAGCTGCATTACTTCTTTTGCTGGATCTTTCCTCAGCTTTCGACTTGGTTGGTCATGCGCTTCTGGAGGAAAGATTGATAAAAGTTGGTAAGTGTACCTCTCAGGCCGCTAATTGGTTCGGGTCTTTTCTTGGACCCAGAATGGCCCATGTAGTGAAGGGTAATGCTCAATCTCTTAGAAATCTTCTGACCTGCGGTGTCCCTCAAGGATCATGTTTGTCGCCTCTGCTTTTTAACGTTTACTCTAAACCTTTGTGCAATCTTCTTGCTTCTCTTAGAGACTATTTTGCAAACTATGCTAACGGCACTCAGATTGTGTTCGAGCTATCTGGAGTCTATAAGGCAGATTCTGCAAAGGTCAATGATGTTTTTTTGCCAATATAAACATGGATGGCGCTAAATTCTCTTCCCTTAAATCACTCCAAAATGGAGCTGCTCATCATTGGCACCCAACCCAAACTGAGAAATCTTGACAATCTATACAACTCCTTTGTGGTAAATGGTATGGTTATTGCTGTATCTGAAAATGTTAAAACTTTGGGAGTCTATTTTGACTCCCATCTAACTTTTCAAAAACATGTCTCATCTGTTAAATCTTCATCTGCCTTTTTTACTAGCTTACTCTGGTAGATTCGTCCTTACTTGTCTGAGGTAAATCGTGCTTTAATTGCAGCAGCAATCATCAATTCGAGACTAGACTACTGTAATAGTCTCTTGGTAGGTACTGCCAAATGAAATATCCAGTGGCTACATGTCTCACAAAATGGAGCTGCTCGTGCAGTTTGTGGGCTTAATCGATCGTATAAGGTCTTGGAGTCTCGTAAAAGTAAGAAATGACAATGGCTTCCTGTTGTGCAGCAAATTCTCTTTAACGGTTCTGTTCTGATTTTTAAATGTCTCTCAGATCAAGCCTCCCAATATCTCTCTTCCAGAATCCAGAAAGCTCCCATCAGACACACTCTTCGTTCTAATCATGATTTGTTTCTCTTCCAACCTTGTGTTACTCCGAAAAAGTTTGGTGGTGCAGGCTGTAATGCCTGAGCTCCCACTGTCTGGAACTCTTTGCCTCTGGAACTTCGAGTATGCGATTCCATAACCAGATTTAAGAAACAACTTAAGACGCTCCTGTTTGACAGGTGATAGGACAAGCATACGGCCCCTTCCTACTTTTTCTGTGTAATGGACCTCCTCTCTCTGCGCCCCACCCACCCCGTTTCTGTTTGAATGTCTGTCTGTCTTGGCGATTTTTGCAGCAAAGTATTCAGCTAATTCAAAAGCTGTGAGAGCACAGTTGATAGCCCTAGGCTTAGAAGGAGTGGCAAGTGATTTTAGGGTGCCCTGTAGCTTGCAAGGATGTTTGGAGTGAGAGTCAATGAGGGTTGGTAGAATTCACTTTTCGTTCTATCAAGAGTGTATTTGAGAGAGTTCTGGGCAGAGAAGTAAAGTTCCAGGTCCTCATAAGGGTGGTTATGCCTCCATTTGTCAAGCAGCCAATGCATATCTGTGCAGAGAGAGCCTATGAATGGGGTGACCCATGGTTGAAGATGCTGAGCCTGAGGGCTGAAAGTAAGCAATGGGAAGTGACAGGATAATTAATCTTATAGTAGGGATTGGAAGCTGGAAAAGGCAGTGTTGGTAGAAGAGGCATTAGGTGTGAACGAGGAGATTAAGAACTGTACGTCAGAAAGAAAGAGGGGAATTGAAGAAGGTTTACATTTCCTTTTAGTAATAGGTGAAGTAAGTGGTGGGGAAAGGTCAGAGGGTAGAAGGGAGATGGTGGTGGAAACAATTGAGGGATCAGGTATGGATGGTGTGACAGTAGTATTAGTGGCAGAGAGAGAGTTGGAAATGATTAATAGATTCAAAGTGTCATCCCCTGTGTCGGTAGTTAGTTTTTGGATTGAGTGGAGAGCGTGGTCATTAAGAAAAGACTGTAGTTCAGATTTCTGAGAAGTGGTTCTATAGGGAAGTTTAAAATCACCTAAGAGAATGAGGTGATACTTAGTGGAAATAGAATCAAGTAGTTGCTCAAGATCATCAAAGAATGGTCCAGTGGGACCAGGAGGGTGATAGATGGAGATGATGTGAACCAAGTAAGGCAGAGCAATAGTAGACATGGTGCAATCAAAAGAGGTAGGAGAGGATGTGGCATTGCAGATTTCTGAGGCATTGAGAGAGGACGAGATTAGGTGCCCGGCGCATCCACCTCTGCCAGTTAGTCGAGGAAAGTGAATAGAGGATTATTTGGAGTCATGTTGGGCCGCCAGAGTGGCAGTGTCAGATGGTTAAAATCCAGGTTTCAATGATAGCAAGAAGGTCTAGGGGAGGACAGCTGGAGTGAAAGTAGTCAGTGATAAAGGACGTTTTGTTGCATACAGACTGAGCATTCCAGAGTGTAATGTTCATTTGATGAGGTAAGGAAGAGTCGAGAAGTTGACTCTCAGAGGAAGAGAGGCAAGGTGAATAGATGTTAGAGGAGGTTAACTTGTCGGCTTTGTTTGTTGGAAGGAGGTGGAAGAGAGATGGAGAAGTGGGGGTTTCGAGTTGTGAGTTTTATAATAGGGATAGGAAAGGAGGAAGTTGTAGCACGATTGGAGAAAAAGTAAGGAGATGTAAGTAGGAGGAACAGGAGTGAATGCATTATAAGTGAGTAGCACAGTGTGAAGACAGCACAGGAATTAGGAAGCTTGGGGAACTCACAGGTGACACAGGGAAAATGGCAATGGCTCAGAGGCTAATAGGCAAAGAGGCTGGCCAATGGCTGGTCTTCACTGTTCCACCCTTAACTGCGACACACCTGCCTGGACACCGATAGGAAGTTCAGAAGGAATGACACACGCTCTTGTCACCTGATCACCTAGTCCATCAGTGGTGTGTCTCTCTGATATTGTACATTTACTTGATCATTCAAACACATTCATACATTCAAACAGCATTTACACAGTATTTTCTCGCTCATTCAAACATGCATTCACACATTCCATCAACAATTATTTGCTCTTTCAAAACATACATTTATGTATTCAAACAGCATTTGCACACTTATTCAAACACATATTCATGCATTCAAACAGCATTTACAGATCACATACTTGTGCATTCAAACACATATTCACGCATTCAAACAACCTTTACACATTCCAAACTCGCTTATTCAAACACATTTTCACACATTTACAAAGCACATACTCGCTCATTCAAACATGCCTACATATACATAGATACAAAATTATATTTTCCTTACACTTACCTCTGAGTCAGCACTGGTCCAGATGTTGCTTCTGAGGTCTTTTCGGCTCCTGCACACAAGAACATAAACCAGGAAGCACAGAGCCCTCCTGGTTTCTGCACTTGTGCCAGGAGCCCTGCCACTGCCCTCCTTCAGCACGGACCACAGAGGCAGTGGTCACAGTGGGGTCATAGGGGTCGCAGCTGCAACCCTTGTTCACCCTCAAATGAGATCCCTGCTGCCTGCCTCCTTCGCCTGGCTTCCCCCTCAGGTAGGTCTACTTGCTGCTGCTGCAGAGCCCACCCTGAGAGTCTTCCTCCTTTCTGCAGCAGATCCTCTATGCCCCCACCCAGTCAGGACCCAAACCAAATATTTATTTATCTATTTATTTATTTATTGTTTGCTTGTTAGGCACTTCTACAATAAGAAAATACAACAACAAAGTGCCCACAAGGTAGGGAGGAGCAAGGGTGGGAAAACATTAAAAACACTATATTTAAGAGCAGAGGGGGGAAAAAGGTAGAAGGGACAAATCTACTATGCCTTGTGAGCATTCGGAATGTGCAAGTGCAGCAAGGAAGAGGGAAAGGGGGTAAGTGCTGGGGAGTCTGAACTCATGTGTGAGCCACAGATGAAGTGCTACCAATGTTGAGTACTACACGGACAGGGGCAGCGGGAGGTGGAAGTGCGAACCTCCGGAGCAGAGTGTGTGCAGATGCAAGTGCTGTGGATAGACAGGAGCTGAGTAGAATTGGTGTGGGAGGTCAGGACCCTGAGGATGCATAAGGGCCAGGACTCTAATCGCAGGAACTGTGGGATTAGCAGAGGAGAGAAGAAGGGAAGGAGGAGGAAAGAGGAAAGTCTTAAGGAGCTTCCGGAATTTGAGAAGATCCTACTCAAGGCGCAGAGAGGCTATTCCATAGGAGGGAGCCCGCTTAGGATAGTGATCGACCTTCTACTCTCTATTTAGCAAAACGCTTTACACACAGAGAGTAAGTGCCAGAGGAACATAGTGGTCTAGAGGGATAGTATTTAGTGAGATAAAGTTGAAGATAGTTTGGTCCCTGGGCCCAGACAGTATTGTGGATAATGCAGAGGGATTTTAATTTAATCCGTGCAGGAACCAGGAGCCAGTGAAGACTTTTTAGTGCAGGGGAGATGTGGTCCTTGGGCTAAGGCCAATGATAAGTCTTGCTGCCCTATTCTGAATTAACTGGAGTGGTCGCAGAGTGGAAGATGGTAGATTCAGGAGAAGGATATTTCAATAGTCAAGCCTAGAGAGACCCAGGGCTTGGGTCACATTGAACCTCTGAGGGAAAGTGAGAAAAGGTAGAATTACTTTGAGACGGAAGAGCTGAAAGTGGGACTTCTTGGCAATGTGAGGGAGGAAGGAAAGAGAGAAGTCGAAGATCACTCAAAGATTTATGGCTTCAGTTGTAGGCGCAGGAGGAGAGCCCAAGGAGGAAGGCCAGAGTGAGGGGAAGAAGGAAGGAGCCGGGGTTCCTATGGGAAGGACCTCAGTTTTACAGGCAGTGAGGCAGAGATTGTTGGCGGTGCACAAGGGCTGGATGGCAGATATACAGTCAGGGATGATGGAGGGTGCAAAAGGATCAGCAAGGAGTTTGAAAAAGAGCTGTGTGTCATCTGCGTAACACTGGAAGTTGGAGGAGAAGGAAGCGATGAGGCATACAAGGAGAGCAAGGTAGATGTTAAAGAACCTGGGGCAGAGTATAGAGCCCTGGGGGACACCCCAAGTGGAGTGGGAAGGAGGAGAGGAGATTGTGTCCAGGATGACTCAGGGAAAACGGTTAGTGAGGAAAGAGGTCGACCAGTCCAGTGCCCATTCCGAGATACTGAGGGTATCGTGGAGCCTTTGTATGAGGATGGAATGGTTGACAGTGTCAAAGGCAGAGGAGAGATCGAGAAGGATAAAGACAGCAGGGGAGTCCAGAGATACAAGCAGTTCTTCATGGGTGTTCAGAAGAGCAGTTTCTGTGCCTATGGATGCTCGGAATCCAGAATGATGGTCGTGGAGGCCACCAACAAGTTCAGTGTGTGAGTTGAGTTGGGGCAAGATCAGCTTCTAAAGCAGCTTCCCCCTGGAAATAGAGAGGTAGCTGGCAGGGCAAGTAGGGTCTGAGGATGTTTGTTTCAGGAGTGGGTGCACAAGGGAGTGCTTAAGAGGGTAGGGGAAATATCTAGTCCCAAAACAGTGATTGCAGAAATTAGTGAGCGCATGGGCAACAAATACAATGTTATCCTTGTTGGTCCTGGATGAGCAAGGGGAGACCTGTTTAGAAGAGACCTTCATGGAGCGGACAAGTCTGATAACATCTTCAGGTTTGACAGGGGAAAAGGAAGGGAAGGAGGAAGGAGGAGGAAGGGGGAGTGGAGGTGAGGGGGTCTGGGATGAGTTGTGAGAGAGTGTAGAAAGGGTGGTCAGCATGTCCTGAGTTTTGGTGGCAAAGTGTGAGGCCAATGCATTGCAGAGGGCCTGGTAAGGAGACGGAGAGGAGCAGACTGTAGAAGGGTTGGCTGGGTCCCTGCAGATCTTGAAAAGTGCAGCTGTGTTGTTAGATGTGCCAGAGACCCGTGCCTGTATGTGGGCTCTTTTCTTTGCACAGATGGCGAGTCAAAAGAGCCTTTGGAGCGTACAGCAGGCCAGTTTGTCAGAGGAGGAGCCTGAGATTAGCCACTTCCATTCTGCTACCCTGCATTTTCATTTCAGGGCTGCAAGTTTGGTGTTGTTACAGATGTTAAGCTTAGAGGCAGGTATCAGGTGAATCCTCATGACCGGGTCAAGAATATCTAGAGTGTGATGGACAGGTGGAGGTTTCTGAGGGCACAGTCAGAGTTAGAGTCATAGGTGGGGAGGACTGAGGGGGGGTGAAGGTGGAGGAGAAGGCAGCCACAGTCACTCGTTTCATCGGGCGGATATTAGCGAACAAGGTTGGTAGGACTTTGGGGGGGTGGTCAGTGGGCCAAAGGGACCCAGGTGGGTGGAGACGAGAGAATGGTCTGTCCAGGGGAGAGGGGTGCCTACTGGGGGAGAGAGAGAGGTCAGAGTGTATGAGGGCAGTCAGAGTGTGTCCAGCTGAGTGGGTTGGCCCAGAAGGGAGACTGGAGGGGGAAAGTGAGGTGCAGATGTCAATGGAAAAAATGGATGCAGAGCCAGAGGAGTCCAATTGAATGTTGAAGTCAACCAGGAGATGAAGGTTAGAGGTAGATGAAAGTAAGAAAAAGCAGAAGTCACCCCATTCAGAGAGGAACAGGATGGTGGTCCCTGGAGGCCGGTAAATGGTGGAAATGGTCAGGATGGAGATCAGAGAGATGACCAACTTGCAAAGCAGGCTTTTAAAGATAGAATAGGACTCGGTAGGTAAGATGGAAGCAGGAACCCACTGGGGTAAGATTAAGGCAACCGCCCGATCAGAGCAGTGAGGTCGAGGCTTGGAGATGATCTTGAAGCCGTCAGGGAGGAGGGAGTCAAAGGCAGTGGCTGAGCTGGCATTGAACTAAGAATCGGTAAGAGTGAGAATGTCGAGGTCAAAATCTTCAAGAAGGAGACTGATGTCAGAGGAATGTTTGTTGGCTGAGCGTGCGTTAAGGGTTGCGAGGTGGAGGAGGTCTGTGCCTTTGAAGGTTTTCTGAGGTGGAGTACAGGGGCGTGGTCCACCGGTCAGAGGAGGGAGAGAGAGAGTAGACAGGAGAGATGCAGGAGAAAGAGGGAAGTTAATGAGAGAATGCAGGATGCGGTCAAAGTGAAGGAGATTGGGTTGTGGACCGTGAACCAGGATGATGCCAATGTGATAGATATTAACAAAGCAACATGAAGATGAGAAACCCGCCAAGAGGACATCCCACTTGGTGCCACCGTTAATGGAATTCGATTTAGAAAATGAAGGCAACAACAACAATGCAATGTTACTCGGATGTAAAACTAAACAGGCAAAGCAGATAGTGCGGAGATCAATGCTAAACATATCTAAACAAAATTTTAAAATGGAAGCAGCAACACAGTCCAAAGGAGATGGTGCACAGATAGTTTATTTATTTTGTTTAGTTTATTTAATTGATTAGCGCACCAAACCCTCGGGTATCTGTGCGCATTTCGGATAATTGTGCAGGTTACATTGGCAGGTTTCAGGCAACAACAGTAAGGAAGCATTATCAAGAGGTACAATTCAGTCAATTTACAGATGTTTCCTTGTCAAGTTGGAGCAATCACAGAAAGAACAATGGCGTATATAAAGGATAGCAAACTGAATACCTATGTACATAGTAAGTTAATTAGACTCTTGGGTGGAGAGCCATGATTTGGCTCTGGCTCTAAATAGGGTGAACAAGGGTTCTGCCCTAAGATCTGCGGGAAAAGAGTTCCAGAGTTTCGAGGCTCAATCAGATAAGCTGTTGGTGCCGTATTTTACGCAGTTGTTTGTTTGTTTGTTTGTTTATTCACTTTTTATGCGCACCAGACCCTTAGGTAACAGGGTGCAGCAGTAAGAAAATGCAAGGCTTACAAAGTTACAAGAATATACACATTACAATAGAATACACCAAAATAGAATAAATTACACATAGTTTACAAATAGTGATACAAAATTCAAATGGGAATATTGGGCGAGTAGGAGTATACTGAGCCAAATGTGGAAACAACCTAGAGGATGGGAGACTAGGGGTCAGTAGAGATGAAATGTTTGATGGCATTTTTTCTAAAAGTGTAGGTAGGGTTTGTCTACTCTCAGATTTTGTGGCAGTAAGTTCCAGAGTTTAGCAGCTTTCACTGGGAAAAAATTACCACCAATTGTGGTAAGCCTATATCTAGGTACTGCCAGGCAATTGGCATTACCAGCTCTGGTAGGTCTGATTGAGATTCTTCTATGAAGTTTATCTATAAGGTAACTAGGGGCCGCGTAATTTAAGGTCAGTGAAATCATTTTCAACTGTATTTTGTTGTTGGTAGAAAGCCAATTATGTTGGCGTCTGATGGAGGAGATATGAGTTCTTTCTTTGATGATATTCCCGTCAATATTGAATGAGGAAAACTCCTGGCCTAGTTTTTGATGTTGGCATGTGTACCCATGATTATCAGCTCAGTCTTTTCATCGTTCAGGCATAGGCCATGGGTGGCCATCCATGCCTGGATGATAAGATATACCCTGTTCACCAGCTCTGTGTCCTTACTATGATCCCCGGAAAGCGGGAGGAGAATCTGTGTATCATCTGCATAGTTAGTGTAGGTGATACTCAGAAGGTCCAGATCATCAAACAAGGGCTTGGTGAAGATGTTGTATAGAGTTGGCGAGACACATGAACCTTGGGGAACACCGCACAAAATGGGGGTAGGGTCTGCGGCTGCTGATGGAGAGAATACTCTCATGGTTCTCTCGCTCAGGAAAGACTCAATCTATCTGATAGCCTCAGAAGAGAAGTGAGCGGCAGAGTCCAGGTGTCTACAGAGGACCTTGTGGTCCACTAAATCGAATGCAGCTGAGGGATCAAGTAGGAGCAGAAGTGTTGTCTTCCCTTTGTCTCTCAGCTCATCAATTTGGGTTTTTAAATCAATTAACGCAGTTTCCGTCCCATGTAGTTGGCGGAAGCCAGATTGTCTAGTTCCTAGGAGTTTATGCAGTTCTAAATGTTTTTGAATCTGGATATAAGCAGCTTTATCCAATATTTTAAGTAGGAATGGTACCGTGGTAATGGGACGGTAGTTGGTGAGGATGAGAGGATCTAATGTCTGTTTCTTGAGGATGGTACCTGAGGCAAAAGAGGCATAAATCAATTTGGAGATCAAAGGAGATAAATCTCTGGCAGCATCTTTTATTAGCTGGGTTAGGCAGATGTATCCTTTGCAATTGGAAGGTTTAAGCGAAAGGATAATTTTTTCTACTTCCAGGGTAGATATTTTAGTGAAGTGAAATGTATTGTTGTGTGCCGTAGGTAGGTCACTAGGCGGCGGGATATTGGGCAAGTGCTGTGGGTTCAGCGTTTCTTTCTTTTGCTGTATTTTACTTTGGAACATGTTAATTTTATTTGATAGTGCCTGTTGGATGTCTGCGCACCAAGACTTATCCATAGTGCAGATATCAGGTGTGGCTTTTGGAGACTTTAGATCTTTTAATATGGAAAAGAGTTCCTTCATGCTAGAGTTCGATTTGGCAATGCGTTCGTCATAAGAATTCTGTTTTGCCAAGCAGACTTCATTCTAATAGTGTGAGGAGAGGGAGGTTAATTTGGCTTTGTTGTCGTTGGAGGGGCATAGTCTCCAATTGGTTTGACTTTTTCTTTTCAGGAGTCGTAGGTCTCTAAGTTTTGTCGTAGACCATTTGTTTAAATGGGCTTTGGGTTTGCTAGAACAGAGTTTAAGAGGGGCGAATTTGACCATAGTATTGAGCATGATAATGTTGAATTTATGGACTAGATTACTGGGATCTAGATTTTCTGGCAGTGCATTTAGAGTGGGAAGGATGGCAGGGATGACTTTGTCTACTGTGATTTTCTTATTGTTTCTGGTTAAACAAGGTGGTACTAGTAGAGGGGCTGTAGAAGTCGGTCTGGTGGTAGATAAATTAAAGGACACCAGTGAGTGGTCAGTCCAGGGTAGAGGCAAGATAGATGCGATACTAGCAGTGCAGTTATTGGGCCTCATCACGACTTGGGCGGTAACGGTAACGCTATTAGCGCAGGGGCTATTAGCGCGACCGCCATAGCCCCTGGCGCTAATAGCGCGGGATCACGACTTTGGCGGACTTGGGAGTCCCCATTCCCCATTGAGCCCATTCGGGAATGCCCCATTCCCCATTGGGCTCAATGGGGAAAATTCACGCTCTTACCGCCAGCGGATTTCCCGCCGGCGGTAATAGCGCGAATCTTCGGCGGATTTCCCCCCAGCTAAGGGCTGGGGGGAAATCCACCGAAGTCCTGATTTGGCGAACCCTTAAATCCGGCGGTAATAGCGCTACCGCCGGATTTAATGGTTACCGCCAAAGTCGTGATGAGGCCCATAGTCCGCTATCCAATCCAAAGTTCTCCCTTTCAAGTGGGTAGGTTTGTTAACTTTTTGAGACAAGCCTAGTGCATTGATGGTGTTAGCTATATCCGTAGCGTTTTTGTCCATGGGATCATTAAAGCCTATGTTAAAGTCCCCTAATAGAAGTAGCTGAGAGGATGGTTTGAGGTTGTTAGTAAGTATATTATGCAGATCCTCCTCGAAAGTGCCAAGAGGACCAGGCGGTCTGTATATTAGATGAATGGTGAGTGATTGTGAATTGTTTATCTGGAATTTAGTATGTATAAATTCGCAAGATTGTGACAGTTGGGTAGGGGCTAATCTGAGGGAGAGACACATTTTAGAAATAATAGCATTACCGCTTCCTCTTGCACCATCTCGGTCGTGTCTAGATATAGTATAGCCGTCTGGGATGGCTAACATAAGTGATGGTCCTGCCGCATTATGTAGCCATGTCTCAGTAGCCGCTAAGAAATCCAGATCACCTTCTGGAAATTAGGCCAGCTATGTCGAGGGCATGGGCGAAGAGCGGTCTTGCATTGAGAAGTGCTCCTTTAAGGGAAGGGGCCTCGGTTGCAGCTTTGGCCTGGATAGGCTTAGCTATATTGGTAACAGATGGCGGAGATTCGCGACTATTGGGTTGGAGGGCGTTTATATTAGAGGTAGAATTTGGCGATGCCAAGTTGGTATGACTAGGTTTCATAATATACTGGTAGTTTGTTTTCAGATTGGTAGGTGGTAGAGATCTTCTCCTTGGTTCATGTAATTTGGAGAGTCTGGCACGGAGTCTATAGTTTCTATCAACCGTGGTGCATGGTGAAGCGTTATAGGGTACTGTCCCTATGACACTGTGATGTAGGGATTGGAAGGTGGTGGCGTTGTTCGTGGCTATTTTGGTCAGAATAGGTAGGCATGGAGCTAGGAGAGGTGCTGGTGGTAGCTCAGTGAGGCATCTAGGTTTCTGGTAGCAGAGTGTAGAGTTAGAGCCATTATGCAGAGCAGAATTGTTAGACTTAGCATCTTGCACAATTTAAATAGCAAAGGTATGTGCTGCACGTAGAGGCACCTAGGCCTCGTTACAGTCAGGCTACGGAGATAGGGCAGTGGGTGTGAGGCACCTGAGCCTGGACACAATTAATCAGCAGCAATAAAGTAATGCATAGGAGACACCTCGGCCTGATCACAATGAGGCACCAACAATAGGGCAATGCATAGGAGGCACCTTGGCCTAATTACAATTAATCAGCAGCAATGAGGTAATGCATGGGAGACACCTGGGCCTGATCACAATGAGGCAGCAACAATAGGGCAATGCATAGGAGGCACCTTGGCCTAATTCCAATTAATCAGAAGCAATGAGGCAATGCATGGGAGACACCAGGGCCTGATCACAATGAGGCAGCAACAATAGGGCAATGCATGGGAGGCACCTTGGCCTAATTGCAATTAATCAGCAGCAATGAGGCAATGCATGGGAGACATCTGGGCCTGATCACAATGAGGCAGCAACAATAGGGCAATGCATAGGAGGCACCTTGGCCTAATTCCAATTAATCAGCAGCAATGAGGCAATGCATGGGAGACACCTGGGCCTGATCACAATGAAGCAGCAACAATAGGGCAATGCATAGGAGGCACCTTGGCCTAATTGCAATTAATCAGCAGCAGTGAGGCAATGCATAGGAGGCACCTGGGCCTAATTACAATAATCAGCAGCAATGAGGCAATGAGGCAATGCATAGGAGGCACCTTGGCCTAATTACAATAATCAGCAGCAATGAGGCAATGCATAGGAGGCACCTTGGCCTAATTACAATAATCAGCAGCAATGAGGCAATGCATAGGAGGCACCTGGGCCTAATTACAATTAATCAGCAGCAATAAAGTGATGCATTGGAGACACCCGGGCCTGATCGCAGTGAGGCACCAACAATAGGGCAATGCATAGGAGGCACCTTGGCCTAATTACAATAATCAGCAGCAATGAGGCATTGCATAGGAGGCCCCTGGGCCTAATTACAATTAATCAGCAGCAATAAAGTAATGCATAGGAGACACCTCGGCCTGATCACAATGAGGCACCAACAATAGGGCAATGCATAGGAGGCACCTTGGCCTAATTACAATTAATCAGTAGCAATGAGGTAATGCATGGGAGACACCTGGGCCTGATCACAATGAGGCAGCAACAATAGGGCAATGCATAGGAGGCACCTTGGCCTAATTCCAATTAATCAGCAGCAATGAGGCAATGCATGGGAGACACCTGGGCCTGATCACAATGAGGCAGCAACAATAGGGCAATGCATGGGAGGCACCTTGGCCTAATTGCAATTAATCAGCAGCAATAAAGTGATGCATTGGAGACACCCGGGCCTGATCGCAGTGAGGCACCAACAATAGGGCAATGCATAGGAGGCACCTTGGCCTAGTTACAATAATCAGCAGCAATGAGGCATTGCATAGGAGGCCCCTGGGCCTAATTACAATTAATCAGCAGCAATAAAGTAATGCATAGGAGACACCTCGGCCTGATCACAATGAGGCATCAACAATAGGGCAATGCATAGGAGGCACCTTGGCCTAATTACAATTAATCAGCAGCAATGAGGTAATGCATGGGAGACACCTGGGCCTGATCACAATGAGGCAGCAACAATAGGGCAATGCATAGGAGGCACCTTGGCCTAATTCCAATTAATCAGCAGCAATGAGGCAATGCATGGGAGACACCTGGGCCTGATCACAATGAGGCAGCAACAATAGGGCAATGCATGGGAGGCACCTTGGCCTAATTGCAATTAATCAGCAGCAATGAGGCAATGCCTGGGAGACACATGGGTCTGATCACAATGAGGCAGCAACAATAGGGCCATGCAAGGGAGGCACTTTGGCCTAATTACAATTAATCAGCAGCAATGAGGCAATGCATGGGAGACACCTGGGCCTGAACACAATGAGGCAGCAACAATAGGGCAATGCATAGGAGGCACCTTGGCCTAATTCCAATTAATCAGCAGCAATGACACAATGCATGGGAGACACCTGGGCCTGATCACAATGAGGTAGCAACAATAGGGCAATGCATAGGAGGCACCTTGGTCTAATTCCAATTAATCAGCAGCAATGAGGCAATGCATGGGAGACACATGGGCCTGATCACAATGAGGCAGCAACAATAGGGCAATGCATAGGAGGCACCTTGGCCTAATTCCAATTAATCAGCAGCAATGAGGCAATGCATGGGAGACACCTGGGCCTGGTCACAATGAGGCAGCAACAATAGGGCAATGCATAGGAGGCACCTTGGCCTAATTGCAATTAATCAGCAGCAGTGAGGCAATGCATAGGAGGCACCTGGGCCTAATTACAATTAATCAGCAGCAATGAGGCAATGCATGGGAGACACCTGGGCTGGATCACAGTGAGGCAGCAACAATAGGGCAATGCATAGGAGGCACCTTGGCTTAATTACAATTAATCAGCAGTAATGAGGCAATGCATGGGAGACACCAGGGCCTGATCACAATGAGGCAGCAACAATAGGGCAATGCATAGGAGGTTACAATTAATCAGCAGCAATGAGGCAATGCATAGGAGGCACCTTGGCATAATTACAATTAATCAGCAACAATGAGGCAATGCATAGGAGGCACCTGGGCCTAGTTACAATTAATCAGCAGCAATGAGGCAATGCATAGGAGGCACCTTGGCCTAATTACAATAATCAGCAGCAATGAGGCATTGCATAGGAGGCACCTGGGCCTAAATACAATTAACCAGCAGCAATAAAGTGATGCATTGGAGACACCCGGGCCTGATCGCAGTGAGGCAGCAGCAATAAGGCAATGCATAGAAGGCACCAGGGCCAGATCAGGTAGCGGAGCAATAATTGTGGGATACAGGTGGATCACATGTGACCAATGCCTGGTTGGGAGCAGCAACGAGTACGAGAGGTTGATTCAACAGTCAGGGACATTGGAGGTGTGCGGGTAAGGTGAACACAATTGGAACACACAGCCTGTTTAGATGGGCGCGTAGGCTCAAGTGGACTCAAGTAGCTAGAGAGTGTGCGGTTCGTTAGACAATGTGCACGCGTGGGAGAATAGACAGAAGGCTCCTAGTAGTACTGCACTAGGCGACTGATAAAGTGGTCGGAAATGGATTGCTACTAAGGGCAGGGAGCAGCGGTTAGGCAGTGGCTGTAAAGAGTTACTTTGGTGTTGCATAGGGATAGTTCAGCTCGTGCAGAGGTCCTGGCAGACGGCATGACGGCTGGTGACAGGCTGAGGACAGGTAAAATCCTTGATTCCTAGGCCTTGTTGACGTGGGCCGGCTTCCGCTTGCGGCTCACGGGATAGGCTGTGTATATTCTCCTAATGGCCAATCAGTGCCTCCGGAGGTGTGCTTAGCCTGGAAGGGTGAAGAGAGGCTAAATCGAACAGCAGTCGGCCATCTTGGAGGGGGTTTCCTTCCACGAGGAAGGCAATGGCGTCTAGTGACACGAAGAGTGGCACACGAAGAGTGGCACAGGCCAGCGGAGCCTGTTTTCAGCTGGCAAAATGCTGTTAGGCACATCAGGGCGATATTAGCTGTATTTAGGGTGACCAATAGCTAATATTGTAGCATCTGTATTATCAGTGCACGTAGTTGTACTTATGGACTCTAAGGCAATGTAGTTGGGCTGATCTGATGGGTCAGTCGGATTGATTTTTGGTGAATTTGCAGGTATTTAGGTGCTGAATTGGCTAAGCACTTGTTAGTGAGTGTCAAAGTTTGGAGGGCGATTCTGATTTTAATAGATAGCCAGCAAATGTTGTGCCTGGTGTCGGAGATGTGGTGGGATCTGGCTATGTTAAAGGCTGCTCTTAGAGCATTATTCAGAAGTACCTGTAACTTATTTAGGTTATGCTTACTAGTTCCTAAATAGAGTTTGTTGCAGTAATCCAGTTTGGATAATATAAGTGCTCTGGCTAGGGTGGAGCAGCTTGTTGTAGAGAGGAATGGTCTGCAAGAATTTATCAGTTTACAAGTGTAAGCTGTGGCTGAGGCTGCAGCGTTAACTTGTTTTGTCAATGTTAGGGAAGCGTTAGATACCATGATGTTGATGCCGTCTATCAAAAATGAGTTAAAGGCTGTGTCAAGTTTGTTTAATTTGGCTTGAGAGCCCGTTAGGAGAAGCTCAGTCTTCTCATCATCAAGGCAGAGGCCATGTGTGGCCATCCATGCCTGAATGATGAGATATATTTTATTTAGCTGTTTAGTATTTCTGTCCTGATTACCAGAGATGGGTATAAGGACTTGGGTGTCATCTGCATAATTCATGTTGGTGACACCCAAGAGGTCAAGATCGTCAAATAAAGGCTTCATAAATATATTATAGAGCGTTGGTGAGACGCAAGACCCTTGTGGTACTCCACATGTTACTGGTGTTGGGTCAGCCGAGGCAAGGCAAGAGAACACTCTTGTTCATTTGTCCAGAAAGGATTGGATCCTGGCTGTAGCTTCCTTAAAGAAGTATTCTGAGGATGTGAGGTGTTTACAGAGGACTTCATGGTTGACAAGGTCAAATGCCGCTGAGAGGTCCAGCAGAAGGATGAGCGTTATATTGCCTTTGTCGATTTGGTCGTCAATTCAAGTTTTTAAATCGATAAGTGCCATTTCAGTACCATGTCTGGGTCTAAACCCAGATTGTCACAAGCCCGGGATGTGGTTGGTTTCAAGGTGCGCCTGTATTTGAAGATAGGCTGCCCTATCATGAATTTTCAATAGGAAAGGCACTGTAGTAATAGGCCTGTACTTTGTTGGAATGTCTCGGTCAAGTTTGTTTTTTTTTAGGAGAGGGAGAACCCAAGCATCTTTTAGGTTAGTAGGAACGATGCTAGATTCAAAGAAGGAGTTTATGAACAGCGTGATGGCAGGTGCCACTTCTTTGGGTGCTTCTTTGATTATGGATGCCCGGCAGATGTCTCCTTGGCATCGGGATGATTTCAGACTAAGAATTATGTTTTCTACTTCTGTAGTGGATAAGGGAGTGAAGTTGAAAGGAGTGCATGGTGTGCCTGCCGGATGGTATTTGTAGTTTAGCGGGGGTTCTGTGTTGGAGTGGACATTGAGTTTCTTGTTTTCAATTTTGGTTTGTAACATTGAGATTTTATCAAGTAAGGCTGCTTGTATTTTAGTACACCAGATGTTGTCTTTAGTACAGGTATCAGTAGGTGGGATAGGGGATTCAAGCTCTCTAAGGATCTTGAATAATTCTTTAGAGCCAGACTTAGTGTTGGAGATTCTATTGTTACTTTTAGTTTGTAAGATAGCTAATTTATATCCTTTGGCAGCCTTTAGGAAGGCATTTCTGTTGGATGTTGAAGGGGTGTTTTCCAAATGGTTTTAGCTTTTCTTTTATTATCACATAGGAGTTTGAGTCTAGGGTTGAACCAGTTACTAAGGTGAGCTTGTGGTTTGGCTTTCCGTAGTTTCAGAGGGGCTATGATATGATATGATAGGTTATGTATAATGTACTTAATACCCAGAGGTTTCTAAGTGCTGACCCGGGGATCGAACCCGTGTTGCTCCATGTCGTCTTGCTTCCAAGGCCAGCACGTTGCCCCTGAGTTATCCTCCTCCCGAGACCGAGACTATGTTATCAAGGGCTTGGTTAAGTGTTTGGTTGTAGAGATTAACAAATGAGGCAGGGTTTATTCTCGTATTGAAGAGGTTTCGAATAGGTTTGAGTAGAGGTAATATGTGGTCTTTAGTAATATTCGTATTATTTCTCGTTAGCGTTGATGGCGCCAAGGCCTTGGTAACGTTTTTAGGCATGTAGGACTGTATGGTAAATATGATGAGATGATGGTCAGTCGAGACACATGGTACATTCGAAAGGATATTGGTTTCACAGTTAAGGTCAGCAATCCAATCAAGGGTTCTGATTTTATTGTGTGTGGGATTAGTAATACAATGGGACAGGCCTAATTCAGAGATTGAGTTGGCTAGAGATGTGACTGGGCTGTTGTTAGGGTCAAGGAAGCCTAGGTTAAAATCATCAAGTAGCAATATTTGTGAACCTGGTTTAGTGTCAGTGGCGAGGAGTTGTTGTATATCATCCTCGAAGGTAGTTATAGGTCTGAGTGGCCTATAGAACAAGTGGATCTTTAAGGTGCGTGAAGCTGATATTGTAAGTTTCAGAGTGAATCACATGAGTGGTGTGGGAATGCTCTAAGGCCAAGGTCAGTTTTGCAAATAATGGCGATCCTGCCTCTTTTAGAAGATTCTTTTTCCTGTCTGATGATTGAATAGTTATCTGGGATAGCTAGTGCCAGTGAGGGGCCTGCTGCGGCGTGCAGCAGGGTCTCTGTTATGGCTAGGAAGTCTAGTTGGTTGGAGGTGATAAGGTCAGCCACTTCTGGGGTATGTGCAGGCCACCTTTGAGCAGTGTGGAGTTGATAGATGGCTTACTACTGTTAGACATATATTTTCGTGGGTAGGGGGATACCTTTATCAGTAGCATTTTTATATGGCTTTTCGAATTTGACCTTGATGGTGTTGGTTATAGATTTGATAAAGGGTTTGGCTGTGTGAAGATAGGATGGGTTTAACCTAGATCTCAGCCTGTAGTTTCTTGTTGCTATGTCACAGGCTTGGTTGGGTGTTGGTCGGGTGGCGTAGCGTTCAATCCATTCAATTGGTGAAATCAAGTTGGTGCCTTTAGTTTGAGGTCCTATTGAGGTGTTCAAATGGTTGTGGAGATAAGGATGGCAAGAAGTAAGTTGGTGTTATAGTGTCGTGCCGTAATGGAGGGGCAGACATGGAGATAGATACATATTTCTTGTTAAAAGGTAGTGCTGGGTTTAGAGATGTATGGGGGTGATCACTGGAGCTAATAGAAGCAATGTGTTCAATGTGGTTAAGATAGCACTTAGTGGGAAGGGTTGAATCAATAAATGAAAATTTTTGTGCAAAGGCATGATTTGCGATCCTCAAACAGAGGTACATATTAAGGTGAGTGGTTAGGATGGCAGGGGTGAGAAGTGTGTTGGGCTAGCAGGGTTGTCTATCCAGAGATGGTCTTGGATAGATCTAGCATGTTAAGCAAGTCTGTTTTGTGTTATAAGGTACAGGTGGAAGGTGTGGGAACATTGGTGAAGGATGGCGTGTACACAGATAACAGGCAATACAGTTGGTCTATGCAAGCATATTTGTCTAGCATTACAGTCACTGTGGTCACCAGTGGTATATGCAGTTTACAGTTTGCAGACAGTGAAGGCAGATTGGGCATGCGCATAGTTTAGCATTGTGCAGAAAGATATATTGATAAGATAGAATACATTTACCATACATAATTAGCACAGCTGCCATACATAATTAACAGGTGAATAGAATGCATTTACCATACATAATTAGTACCTGGTCATACATATAGGTACATGCTTATAAGTACATGTAGCATGAGTCGGATTGTGGCCGACTTGCCAGTGACTAGGTGTTGCGAGCTGACAGCGAGCAAATCATTGAGTAACAGGCAGTAAGAGAGGATACGTTGTGACCACAGCTGAGTAAATTTGGTGCGGAGGCCGTGGATCACGTGATGTCAGGACAGTATAATAACGATAGGGAATCATGCGAGCTGTAATGTATAGCGTGATAGGAACGCTTTGAGAGGTTGTACAGCGATATCGGCCAGTGTGGGTTTCTCACCCAGAACCATTCGGATGAGACGGTATTCATAGGATTGGCCGGGCTGGACAGGAGCGAGGCATATTTGTGGCTACATTTGATAGGGGAAGTCAATGAGTGTCCACAAGTAAGTTAGTTCATGGAGATTTATTGCACGGTAGGCAAATGCATAGTGTTACAAACTGGCGGCAATGCGAGCAGATTAAGGTAGGAGGCAGCTCATAGTGGTTTGGGCAAAATGTTTAATACTTACTGCGGGTGTATGGTGGTTATTGCTTGACTTGGGTCATGGGTATTGATTGAGGCAGCAGTAAGGTGGCGGCTTGGACGCCCCTGCGGCACGGACAGGCACAGACAGGATCGGGCCTTTTAGTGGGCCTTCTGGTGTGGGTCGGCGTCCGCCTGCCGGCACACCGGATTTGAAGAAGTAGTCTGTGAGTGCCAATCAGGACGTTCTGCAGGTTGTTGATATGTTGGTTAGCAACATGAAGAAAGCATGGCAGCTGCCATTTTAGGATGGTCGAATCGTGCTGTTTAAAAGTACCGTTGTCAGAGATGCTGCTCCAGTGGATGCATCGTTAGGCAGAATCAGTTGCAGTACCCTTTGGGAACACTACAGGCAATTAGGACTACAAGTGTAAGCACAATTTCACCTTTGGTACAAGCCTGTACTACACAGTAAAGTAGTAGCGATGGCTGAGCAGCCAGACTTATCTTAAGAGTTTAGCAGTAGAACAAATTACACAAAGGACCAACAAATACAGTGATTCATATATACACTTACTCAAGGTTTCTTGGTAAAAGAATATACATGTATTTACACATTTAGTTAGAAAACATTACACTAGCACAAGCAGCTCAATATCACACACTAATAAACCACAAAAATCCAACCGGGAAGTAAATGAACAAGTTTAGCTCCAAAATGAAGTGGGAGCAAAATGGCACTTCAGATTCTTATAAAAGGGAGGAAAAGACAAGATTATAAGAATAGACATCCCAAATACATTCATAGGCAGGGCAAAGGGTTTCAGTTAAATGCAACCAGCAATTCTTCTCAACAGGCCTGGGCCAAAGTCAATGGTTCAGAGTCTTTTGTATAGGATAGCACAGTTCTGGTATATAACGGTTAAATCTTTGCCACAGATTTTTAAAGGATTTGGCTAGGCGAAAAGTTTGACGAATGTTTACAGAAGGACGAGCCTTCGTAGTTGAGGAAAGTTTCACGCACTTTCTCGATGGCCGAAAATATTTCTGCACCACGTTTGCACAGTGCCTTTTTTAACGAAGAAAGCTGTAGCTGAGGCAGTTGTTCCTGGCAGTTCCAAGCAGGTCTCGCAGTGCCTGAGCTTCAGTCGTGGGGACTGGAGGAAGAAGGAGGATGTCAGCAGGTTCCTGCACTGCCCAGAGATGAGGCCAAAAGCTGTAGCAAGACGTCGGCTTAAGGTGTGAGTGCCTTAAAGTCCACGAGCTGGTTTCTTTCCCACTGGCTATCCGGTTTTTCAAGTAGAACTCTGCTGAAAATCCAACCAGTCAGGGACGGTGTCCAGGTGGTTTACAAGTTGGTTGTTCCCACCAAACTCAAGGGAAGAAGTTAACCTTGAAGGGCTTCTCTGTCAATTGGAGTTTCAGGCAATTCGTACCTGCAGCAGGGCTTCACTGGTCGTCCAGGAGTTGCAGAAGTCCTCTTCCTTCAGCTCGTCTTTGGTTCTTTCATTCCAGGGGTCAACTCTGCTTTCCAAGCCCCAGAGACCTGCTTTTAAACAGTTTTCCCCCATTCATTCATCCTGGCTATCACTCACCAAGCAGGGTGGCTGTCCTTGCCGGACAGTCAGCCAGCCAATCACACCAGAGTGCATTCAGGTCTCCTAGGAGACTAAGCACAGGGAGTTTCGGGCACCTCCCTCACATCCTGTCCACCCCAGACACTCTGGCACTACAGGAGGGCTTCAGCACTGAAGCCCACCAAAGGTCACGAACAAAGGGACCAAACCTGGTTTGGCGTGCAGAGTTAAACACAAGAAAGACTTTTCCTAAAAGAAATGGTGAAAAAAGATGATGGGAGTCTGTTTTTACAGATAGGTCTAGTGAGCCATATTGAAAAACATGGCTGCTGTCATGATGCCTACCCCCGGGTACCCAGACCAAGTCCAGCAACTCCGGAAGCAGGCCTCAAGTTATTCCAAGCAAGCCCAACAACCCCTGCTAGGGGCTATTTGGGTGCAGTCCTGGCGTCTGTGGCGCCAGGCTCATATGGAGAGTCATTCCTGGCGCCATAGGCGCCAGGCTCATAGATTAAAACTTACCTGATGCAGACCATGCTGCAAGAGCTCCAAGCCAAAAGAAGCTTGGAAGGGACTACTTTACCTAGGGACTATTTTTTTACTCGGGTGGGGCTTGGGAGGAATACTTACCCAGGACTACTTTGGAGGCTATTTCAACCACGCCCGAAGAGCAGCACACGCTTCGCGTTATTCTGCATCCAGCAGCATAACGCTCACCGTGCCTGCAAGTCTGCATCCAGTCTTCTGCCACGCCCGCCTCGAGTCTGGAGCTCCTAGAAAAAGGGAGAAAGAAGGAGAAAAGGTTAGAACAAGAGCAATACCTTTGATCCTTACCTGAATTCCCGATCCATTGCGCCTTCAAGCTGGAAGAAAGAAGTTATTTTATGCGCGTCACCTCGCCTGCTGCAGCGCCGCGCTGAACTCACCGTCCTTCGCAGCATCTTCACATTCCACTGCATCCTTCTGCATGTTCCCGCCGCACTCCGGCACCTAAGGGGAAGACTAGAACAGCCAGGAGAGCCAAGGGAATACACAGACGCAATATTAGTTACCCCCATAGACTTAACTGATTTTACCACCGGGGGTACTATTCGTCTTCACGGGTCGGCACAGCTTCCACTGCATCCTCGCCGAGCCCCGGGCCCTAAGGGGAAACAAAAGGACAGCAAGGTGAAACAAAGGGACAAACAAGGGGAAACCTCCTCACCACAATAGACTTACCTGATTTTACCGCCAGAGGCATTATTCCCAGAGACTTCATACTTTCTCTCAGCGCCTGAATAAAGGAGAAAGCAACAGGTTACATATTGACATTATTTTATTGAACTGTGTTGGATAATACAAATCCTTACCTGAATATTACCGGTTGCCACGAGGAACTCTTCGCTAGGGTCAAGCTGCAACCTGCAAGGAATCGGACAGAGTGAAAGTCAGACATTTGAACTCTTACGAACTACATACTTACGGCGTCTTGCCGGGAATCTCAGAGTCAATATTGTTCTGGAACTCACCAATTCCTTCGAGCCAGTGAAGCAACTGGTTATCTACGCACCCCTGCGCTCAATGCAGGATGGAGAACTCATCTTTCCAAACCATCAGGTGAGACTATAAGAGGGGACATCAAATTTGATCAGTGGGGAGAACAGTGGGAGTGGGGGGGGGGTAAACGCTCAACTCCACGGGTGGTTAATTCCCATTCTCCATTTGCAGAAGAATATTCCTACGGGCCAAGCAAACGAAGCTAGGTGGGCCAGTCCAGTCCGTCATCTCGGCACTATGCGTCACATTGGTGGAGACTGCAGCTGTCCAGTTCAGATCGGCGCCCCTATGGGAGCCAGGTCAGCGTAACAGAATGCGAAGCCTACCCACAAATTCCCATCCAGGCATTATGGATACCTCAGAAACTGACCAATTGACCCAATTAATAGGGGAACTGAGGGCTGAAGTGCATTCAGCCCGTCAGGAAACCAATGTTCTAAGGAGAGAACCTATTTTGTCAAAGGAGCGAACTGATGACCTTGCTAGGCAACTACTGCAAAGCCAGGCCGCCAAGCACCCCTACGAGGTCCCGGGGGAAATCCAGCTCCTGTGTCATCGAGTAACCCTGTGCAAATAAACCTACCAGGAAATATTCCATTAGCTCCGCCCGAACGCTTTGCCAGAGATCCCAAAAGGTTCGCCGTGTTTATGAACCAATGCCGCTTGCACTTTTTATGCAGACCTGGAGCCTTCCCAAACAATCAAGCCAAGGTAGCCTTTGTATTGTTATATCTCAGCGGCAGTGCAGCTGATTGGTCAATTCCACTAGTTACTCAGGATGACCCAATTCTTTGGGATTTTCAGGGCTTTCAAATGAGCACGGAAAGACTATTTGCCCAGCACTCCCAAGGACAGGCCCTGGATAACAAACTTTTGTCCCTACGACAGGGTAATCAGGACCTTCTTTCCTACATCGCGACCGTTAATGGGTTGATAGTGGAAACTGGATGGCCTGACGTAAAACGAATCACGTTATATCATCGAGGGCTTCGAGGAGAACTCAAGGATGTCTTGGCTCAAGTCGTGAACCCACCTCAAGACTGCGCTGAATATATAGACTTAGTGGTCCAGTCACAGACTTCAGAACAGAAAGGCTGATCGAGCCAAGTTTGAGAATCGGGTGTTGGTCAAAACCCACGCTAGCCCCAAAGGAGCAGATGGTTCAGAACCCATGCAAATCGGAGGGGTTAAAGGACCCTTAACCCAGAAGGAAAGAAAAAGGAGACGGCAAATGCAATTGTGTCTATATTGTGGAACTTCTTGGCATTTTCTACGGGATTGCCTTGTAAAACCACCCAAGAAGGTGGTAGGAGCTGCTGATAAAAGCCATATGGAGTCAGACTCGGGAAACGACCATGCCCGACAAGTGTAGAGGTCCGCTTGCCGAGCTTGAAGAAGGATACACAGACCTCGCACTTCATCACACCAATGGTCCTCGTAGATCCAAGGCAGCCATCGCGTATGCACGCAGTAAGGGCATACATTGATAGCGGGGCCATAGGAAACTATGTGGATTACGAATTGGCTTCCAGGATGAATCTACCTCTCTGCCGAAAAACCACCTGAGATTTCATCACCACAGTCGATGGAACTGAAATTGCCTTTGGGCCTGTAACTCATTCCACCGCAGAGATGACACTATTGGGTCAGGATGGGCATCGAGAGACTATTGTGTTTGATCTAATCAAAGCCCCACAGTTCCAAATAATACTGGGGATTCCTTGGTTGGAAACACATAATCCTTGTATTGATTGGCGAGAGAAGAGAATAACCTTCCCGGATTGTGAACAAAACTGTTACCCAAAGAAAATTCTGAACGGAGGCCTGGCCACAGTAACCACAGCAGTCATGCAACTACCTCCAGAATACCAAGAATTCCAGGATGTCTTCCAAAAAGAACAGGAAAACACCTTACCACCTCACAGATCGAATGATTGTCAAATCGATCTCATACCCGGTGCACAAGCCCCTTGTAGCAGGATCTACACCCTTACGGAACCTGAGAACCTTCACCGACGACATTACTTAGACCAGTACCTTGCTAATGGCTTCATTCGCCCATCCAAGTCCCCTGCATCTTCAGCTTTGTTCTTCGTGCCCAAAAAGGAAGGTGACCTCAGAACGTGCATAGACTACTGCGCATTGAACCAGATAACTGTTAAGAACCGATACCCATTGCCTCTGATCCCTGAACTAATAGACCAAGTGAAGGACGCTTGCATATACACTAAGTTAGATCTCCGGGGGGCATACCATCTGGTACGTATAAAAGAGGGCGATGAATGGAAGACCGCTTTTCGCACTAAGTATGGGTTATTTGAATACCAGGTGATGCCTTTCGGGTTGTGTAATGTACCAGCGGCCTTCCAATATTTCATGAACGATGTCCTTCGTGAACTCATTGACGTTTGTGTTGTCGTATATATCGATGATATTCTAGTATACTCCTCTTCAGAATCTGACCATGTGAAGCACGTCCGAGCAGTCCTTGAGAAACTGCACCAGCACAAACTATATGCAAAACTGGAAAAATGCGTTTTTCATGCCACAGAAGTTGAATTCCTTGGGTTTATCCTGACCCCAAAAGGAGTCCGAATGGACTCACGAAAGGTGGACGCAATCATTAAGTGGCCATCACCAAGTTCAGTTAAAGGAGTACAAAGCATGCTCAGCTTTGCCAATTTCTACCGCAGATTCATCCCGGATTTATCACATGTTGTACATCCCATCACAGCACTCTTGCGAAAAAATAAATGCTTTATGTGGACTGAAGAAGCTGAAAATGCCTTCCAAGAGCTGAAAGTGAAATTCACGTCTGCACCTGTATTAAAGCACCTGCGCCCTGAACTTCCATACATAGTGGAAACTGATGCATCCAGTCTAGCCATGGGAGCTGTTCTGTCTCAAAAGGACCCTGAAACTGGCCAGCTTCACCCAGTAGCATTTTGGTCCAGAAAGTTCTCGGCACCCGAGTTAAACTATGCGGTTACCGACAAGGAGTTATTAGCCATTAAATCCGCCTTCAAGGCGTGGCGGCACTATCTTCTCGGTGACAGGCATACCATTACTGTGATCACCGATCACCAGAACTTATAGTATTTAAAGACAGCCAAAGCCCAATCGTCACGCCAACTCTGATGGGCATTGTTCTTTGCCGAGTTCGATTTCGTGATAACCTATCGACCAGGTTGTAAGAATGGTAAAGCAGACACCTTATCCCGAATAGGGATGGGAGAGGCAGAAGTGAACCCAGAACCAGTACCTATAATTTCCGAACAAAGGATTCTTGGCATGACTACTCTACAGACAATAGAGGACATTCAGGTAAAGATCCAGCAACTCTTTGATCCTACAGCCCTGCAGGACTGGGTAAAGAAAGGCCCGGACTACTCTGTCACCAATGACCTGCCTTATTACCAAGGGCGGCTATTTCTGCCACACAAGGAACTACAAGAGCTAGTCATTTCCCGTTATCATGATACCCTAATGGAGGGGCACCCAGGTATTGCAAAAACTGAAGCTAAAATTAAGAGACAATTCTGGTGGCCCACCTGGCGAAGGGATTTTAAATCATTTGTGATGTCTTGTGGCATTTGCGCCCAAAACAAAAGTCAAAAGAAAAAAACAGCTGGACTCGTACAACCTTTAGACATTCGGCATACACCCTGGCACACCTTATTTTTAGACTTTATTACTGATCTACCCCCATGCAATGGATTTAACACCATTCTAGTTATTGTGGATCTTTTTTCCAAGATGGCCCACTTTATTCCTTTAAAGGGATTACCTTCAGCTTCAATCCTGGCCAAGGAGTTCCTCGAAAACATTGTTTGCATACACGGATTTCCATCCGTATTGGTCTCTGACCGGGGCAGTCAATTCATTTCACATTTTTGGAAAAAATGTTGTCAATTGGCGCAAATCGATGTGAGGTTATCGACCAGTCACCACCCCCAAACCGATGGTCAAACGGAGAGGACCAACCAGACTCTCGAACCATACCTGCGTTGTATGTTACATCAGACTGAGAGTAATTGGAAAGACATTCTTTGGATCGCCGAATATGCATACAATAATTCAGTACATTCTGGAACTGGACAAAGCCCCTTTTATACCTTATATGGGCACCATCCTCGAACCTCAGACCTTGACTCACCCCAACACTTAGAAATGCCCGCAGTGGACCATCTGCACGCTACGATTACACAAGCCTTTAAGGAAGCTACTGCACATTTAAAACAGGCGAAAGAAGAATACAAGAAAGATGCTGATCGGCATAGAATTGATACTCCACAATACCAGATAAGGGACCAGTATGGTTAGCCACAAAACATATACCTCTAAAGGGAACACGGACCTTTAACCCCAGATATTTAGGACCTTACTCTATTAAGGCCATTATCAACCCGGTGGCTGTCAAGTTGGACTTACCTGCTAATATGTGAATTCACCCCGTCTTTCATGTGTCACTTTTGAAGCCAGTGCAACCAGGTACAAGATTAACCAAGCCACCAGACCCCATCCTTGTAGACGGGGAACCCGAATTTGAAGTTAAAACATCCTGGACTCCAAGCTGTTAAAGGCAAAACTTTTTTATTTAATCGACTGTAAAGGTTACGGACCACAGGAAAGGTCATGGGAACCTAGTGACCACGTTCATGCACCCCGATTGGTGAAAAAATTCCACCGAAATTTCCGAGACAAACCGAAACCACAGGGAAGAACGACTTTAGGAGGGGCCTTGGGGGGGAGTGCTGTCATGATGCCTACCCCCGGGGACCCAGACCAAGTCCAGCTACCCCGGAAGCAGGCATCAAGTTATTCCAAGCAAGCCCAACAACCCCTGCTAGGGGCTATTTGGGTGCAGTCCTGGCGTCTATGGCGCCAGGCTCATATGGAGAGTCAGTCCTGGCGCCATAGGCGCCAGGCTCATAGATTAAAACTTACCTGATGCAGACAATGCTGCAAGAGCTCCAAGCCAAAAGAGGCTTAGAAGGGACTACTTTACCTAGGGACTATTTTTTTACTCGGGTGGGGCTGGGGAGGAATACTTACCTGGGACTACTTTGGAGGCTATTTAAACCACGCCCGAAGAGCAGCACACGCTTCGCATTATTCTGCATCCAGCAGCGTAACGCTCACTGTGCCTGCAAGTCTGCATCCAGTCTTCTGCTACGCCTGCCTCGAGTCTGGAGCTCCTAGAAAAAGGGAGAAAGAAGGAGAAAAGGTTAGAACAAGAGCAATACTTTTGATCCTTACCTGAATTCCTGATCCATCGCGCCTTCGAGCTGGAAATAAGAAGTTATTTTATGCGCGTCGCCTCGCCTGCTGCAGCGCCGCGCTGAACTCACCGGCCTTCGCAGCATCTTCACATTCCACTGCATCCTTCTGCATGTTCCTGCCACACTCCGGCACCTAAGGGGAAGACAAGAACAGCAAGGTGAGCCAAGGGAATACACAGAGGCAATATTAGTTACCCCCCATAGACTTACCTGATTTTACCACCGGGGCTACTATTCCTCTTCACGGGTCGGCGCAGCTTCCACTGCATCCTGACCCAACCCCCTAAGGGGAAACAAAAGGACAGCAAGGTGAAACAAAGGGACAAACAAGGGGAAACCTCCTCACCACAATAGACTTACCTGATTTTACCGCCGGAGGCATTATTCCCTGAGACTTCATACTTTCTCTTAGCGCCTGTATAAAGGAGAAAGCAACAGGTTACATATTGACATTATTTTATCGAACTGTGTTGGATAATACAAATCCTTACCTGAATATTACCGGTTGCCACGGGGAACTCTTCGCTAGGGTCAAGCTGCAACCTGCAAGGAATCGGACAGAGTGAAAGTCAGACATTTGAACTCTTATGAACTACATACTTACAGCGTCTTGCCGGGAATCTCAGAGTCAATATTGTTCTGGAACGCACCAATTCCTTCGAACCAGTGAAGCAACTGGTTATCTACGCCCCCTGCGCTCAATGCAGGATGGAGAGCTCATCTTTCCAAACCATCAGGTGAGACTATAAGAGGGGACATCAAAGGTGATCAGTGGCGAGAACAGTGGGAGTGGGGGGTGTTAACGCTCAACTCCACGGGTGGTAAATTCCCTTTCTCCATTTGCAGAAGAATATTCCTACGGGCCAAGCAAACGAAACTAGGTGGGCCAGTCCAGTCCGTCATCTCGGCACTACGCATCACATTGGTGGACATCGCAGCTGTCCAGTTGAGATCGACACCCATGTGGGAGCCAGATGAGCGTAACAGCTGCCCCGATTTTTACCTACCGTTGTTAGCGGTCGCGAAAAAACCTTGATAGTTGATCTAAACCACTGCCACCAGCCATTTAAAATAGGAAAAGGTAACATTTTACTGTTACATGAGTGTTTTGACTCAGGGGAAGCTAGGCAACCCCCCCCCCCAGCACTCTATTGGAAGATAGTGTGTGCTGGGCCAGTAAATTTAGAAAGACTAGTAAAGACAATTTAGCTTTACATACTCTGGGAGACGGTAGTCAGTCCCAGAGAAGGTATTTAAACCTTGGGGAGTCTGAAAGACAGCCCTGTGCCATTGCACTGAAGGTGCTGTGTGACACACAGAAAAAGATGATGCCACTGGAGTTGTTTTAAAACTCCATAACCAAAGAACACAAAAGTAAAACACACACAAAATACATGAAAGAGTGCATGAGGCATTAGAAGTGGAGGTGGTACATAAAAAGGGTGTCTCATGCGTCGAGTAGGCTGGCACTTCTGCTTACCAGTGCAGAATGCTGGAAACACGTCTGCAGGCTCACTCCTCCAAGAGCTGGCGTCAGGGTGATGAGGGGTGGGCTCCTGCCCTCCCTGGTCCGTGTAACGAAATGGTGAGGAAAGGCACAGACATGAACTGGCCTTTTAGGGGGGGCCTTCTGGTGTGGGCCGGCTACCGCCTGCCGGCACACCTGATTGGTAGAAGTAGTCTGTGTGGGCCAATCAGAAAGTACTGCAGGTTGTTGATATGTTGCTTAGCAACATGAAGAAAGTGTGGCAGCAGCCATGTAAGGATGGTCGCATCAAGCTGTTTAAAAGCACCGTCGTCAAAGATACTTCTCCAGTGGGTGCGCAAAGGCAAAAATACTTACAAATGCGCTTGCAGCATTAGAAGTGGAGGTGGTACATCAGAAGGATGTCTCATGTGTCGAGTATTCTGGTGCTTCTGCTTACCAGTTCAGAATGCTGGAATCACGTCTGCGGGCTCGCTCCTCCAAGAGCTGGCGTTGGGAGTGATGAGGTTTGGGCTCCTGCCCTCCCTGGTCGGTGGAACGAAAATCAATGCTAAACAAAGTTAGGTTTGATTTTAAAGTGGAGGCAGCAAAACAGTGCAAGGATCAATGCTAAACACACCTAAATGTGATTTTAAAATGGAGACAGCTAAAATATGCAATTCAGATGGTGCACAGATCTAATGCTAAACAAAACTAGGCTTGATTTTAAAATGGAGGCAGCAAAAACATGCAAAGCAAATTGTGCACAGATCTAATGCTAAACAATGCTAGGTTCGATTTTAAAATGGAGGCAGCAAAACAGTGCAAAGCAAATGGTGCACAGATCAATGCTAAACACACCTAAATGTGTTTTTAAAATTAAGACAGGAAAAAAATGCAAAACAGATGGTTCACAGATTTAATGCTAAACAAAGCTATGTTTGATTTTAAAATGGAGGCAGCAAAACAGTGCAAAGCAGATGGTGCACAGATCTAATGCTAAACAAAGCTAGGTTCAATTTTAAAATGGAGGCAGCAAAACAGTGAAAAGCAGATGGAGACAGTAAAACAGTGCAAATCAGATGGTGCACAGATCAATGCTAATCAAAGCTAGGTTCGATTTTAAAATGGAGGCAGTAAAACAGTGCAAAGCAGATGGTGCACAGATCAATGCTAAACAAAGCTAGGTTTGATTTTGAAATATTGGCAGCAAAAACACGCAAAGCAAATGGTGCACAGATCTAATGCTAAACAAAGCTAGGTACGATTTTAAAATGGAAGCAGAAAAACAGTGCAAAGCAAATGGTGCACAGATCAATGCTAAACACACCTAAATTAGATTTTTAAATTAATACAGCAAAATAATGCAAGGCAGATAGTGCACAGATCTAATGCTAAACATAGCTAGTTTGATTTTAAAATAGAGGCAGCAAAAACATGCAAAGCAAATGGTGCACAGATCTAATGCTAAAGAAAGCTTCGATTTTAAAATGGAGGCAGCAAAACAGTGCAAAGCAGATGGTGCACAGATGAATGCTAAACACACTAAAATTCGATTTTGAAATGGAAACAGCAAAAAAAAATTGCGAATTAAATGGTGCACAGATCTAATGCTAAACAAAGCTAGGTTCGATTTTAAAATAGAGGCAGCAAAACATTTCAAACAAAATGGTGAACTGATCAATGCTAAACACACCTCAATTTGATTTTAAAATTAAGACTGCAAAAAAAGGAAAAGCAAATGGTGCACAGATCTAATGCTAAACAAAGCTAGGTTTGATTTTAAAATAGAGGCAGCAAAGAAATGAAAACCAGATGGTGCACAGATCTAATGCTCAACACAGCTAGGCTCGATTTTAAAATGGAGGCAGCAAAACAGTGTAAAGCAGATGCACAGATCAGTGCTAAACACACCTAAATTTGATTTTAAAATGGAGACAGCAAACAAATGCAAAGCAGATGGTGCAAATGAGGTCTGGTATCTCCTGAACTGGCTAGTAGCATTCCTGGTCTCGAATGTGCTGCGTGTGCTGGCCACTAATGCAACCCCCTCCTCGTCCTGTTGGGAGTCGACAGTGGATCAGCCGAGGTGGTCACCATGCTGATCTAGGGAACAACAGGAGCAATGACAATGGAGGGAGAGCAGGCACCCAGGAGCAGGCCACGGACCCAACTCCCCCGGGTGATGTCATCAGCCCGGAAGGTGTCCACATGAAGCAGGCACCGGTCGATTTGGCAGCAGCAGGCTGAAAGTATTTGTCTTTTTATCTTGTTTACAGGGACACAAAAGAGGAAAAGTACAAGAGGGGAAGGCAATCCTTTTTTTATATATTGAAACTAACACAAGACTCAATCACACACTGACTAAATAATTATATTTACACAGGAGCCTAAACACTTACTAAATCCACAGCAGCCAGCATGACGAGGGAACAGGCAGGAGCCGTCCCTTCCATCCCTGCACTGCGCCTGAGAAGCCTGATCCATGAAGATCCTCGGCTATTCCACACACTCCATCTCTGCGCTGCCGCCGCACCCGCATAGTGCATAGTTCACGTTGCCCCATCCAATGCCAGTAAACTTGCAAACTTTGTTGAAAAGTACTGAAGAAACACTTGGCAGATGCCTTTTCCATCTGTTCCTGTTTACCGTTGCCATAGGAACTTCTAAGATGGCCGCCGCTTCCAGCTAATCAGCTGATTTGCCCCCGGCTGCTTCTTACATGCAGCACCCACACAAGAGGCGGAAGCCGGCCCTCTTTTCAGAAGGCTCAATTCAAAAGGCTCTGTCCTGAGCCTTTTGCTCACACAGGAGCCAGCAAGATGAGGGAATGGGCAGGAGCCCTCCCTTCCATCCCTGCACTGCGCCTGAGAAGCCTGATCCACGAGGAGCAGCACATGAGAGAAGCCTCACCTGTTGCGCCCGCTCCATTTCCGCACTGCCGTTGCACCAGCAAAGTGCAGAATTCACTTTGCCCCATCTGATGCCAGTAAACCTGCACACTTCGTTGAAAAGTACCGAAGAAACACGTGGCAGATGCCTTTTCCATCCGTTCCTTTTAACCGTTGCCATAGGAACTTCTAAGATGGCCGCCGCTTCCAGCTAATCAGCTGATTGGCCCTCAGCTGCTTCTTACATGCAGTGCCCGCACCGGAGGAGGATGCCGGCCCTGCTTTCAGAAGGTCCGATTCAATTGGCCCCATCCCGAGCCTGCCAGGGCCGGGAGGGCTGTAGGGCTGCCCAAAAACTCTGTCCCCCTCTTCGAACGAACATTGCCTCTCTCCTGAGTGCTACTATGGTCAGCACGTGGTAAGGCTATCTCATAAACAAATATCTATTATGTGACCCGGTTATTGTATATCTAGAATCCTATATTCGAGCATTTACTATTGTGTGAGGTTTAGCACGTATCTCCAACCTTGCAAGTATAACTCCGGGCCTTCCAGTGCGGAACCTTCACTATTGTGTCCAAGCCTCACCTGTCCATGACGCCTCTGCACCGTAATATTGCACGGCACCCCCCCTAGAGATCGCTGATCCCTCCCATGCAGTCCCTATACTCTGCCGCCCGATAGCATCCGGCCCACTGAAGGCAGCATTTCAGTCCAGTCAAATCTGTGCAAGCATACTATCTTATTCCCACAATTGCCTATGCAAACATATCACCTTATGGCTACAAAACAAACTTCAATAACGCCTGAAAGTGCATTACTAATTACTGTGCATAGCAATTGTGTTGGAAGTCTATTATGTTCAACAACATATCCTGCACTGATATTTTTCTCTGGCACATAACCCGCTGTCACTAACCCAATTTGCCCATTCGGTCACGCACCTGCATCTTTAGTAATGTATTGCCATTATGATCTGTGTTGTATCACCTATACTTAACCTATACTTAAGCATCTCTGTGCCTGTCATTATAATATTAATGCTTATCTGTTAGGATCATTGCCCTATTACCTATACTTAACCACGATTCAAATCATCACAACGCCATACCACTTCTAGGTAGATTGCTGTTACTTTATTACTATCACATTTTGTACCACTGGTTTCCCCCCCTCTCCCTTCGGCTTCTAAGCACGGCTTGCACCTTTGATGTTAGCCATATCGCTACATTGCTTACCATTGTACCTTGATGCCCTGTTCACTGCCTCTCTACCATAGTGTTGTTTTTCCACCCAACCTTGCAACTGAGTGCCCCCTTCTCTATTGCCGAATACCTTCATGGTACCAATGATGACTGCCACTTCTACCTAACATTGTGCCAACCAACCAATATCACCATCAGTCTCTCACGTCCTCACTCACAGTCCAGCCATGACGACCTTATGGAAAGTAACACTCACCATACCTAGTAGCCTACCTTTGTTTCACACCATAACACCCACTAAATTCCTCCCAGCCCTGCAGACCCACCAACCCTCAGATACACTGCATCCAGCCATGGCCACTATTGCATCTCCCTTCACCCCCATAGAATGGATCACCCACTTTGCTTCCCCTCCTGCACCTTTGATTCCCTGTCCTTTCAGCCTGCGAAACGCAAGACTAGGCTCTCGCTTCCACTGTAGGATGATGACCCATTGCACACCGGACCCACACAATACTATCAGGTCCCGCTCTCCACCTACTGTGACTCTCCACTTGCGCCTATATGCCCTCTTAGTGATGCCTATCTCAGCACGCACCACAAGCCAACCACATCATGCACCATCATGCACTACAAGCCTCTACAAGGAACCCCAGTCTTGGATAACCCAACTTTTAAGGGAGCACTTATCAATGCCCGGTCGTTGTTGGCCCACAGACCTGACATCGCAGACCTTATCTCCTCTAACCAACTCGACCTTCTCGCCATTACTGAAACCTGGCTACACCCAGCTGCAGGTCCCACCCTATCATTAGCTATCCCTGACAACTACACAATCATTCACGCAGACAGAATCACTGGCAAAGGTCGTGGAGTGGTCTTTATAGCCAAATCACACCTAAACCTCAGAGAATTCTCTTATTCAAGCCTACCCTCAGCAGACCTCCTCTCAGCTAAACTCTCACTGTCTGACACCCGTACTATCCTACTCCACCTTGTCTATCGACCGCCGGGAGCCCTGTCCTCCTTCCAGGAAGACATCACACACCTCCTAACCTTAAATACAAAGCCTAGCTCACAAATCATCTTATTGGGTTACCTCAATCTAGGACTCGAGGACCCTAATGATCTTAATGCCTCTCCGTTGGACGACACTATTACACAACTAGGCCTCACTCAACGTATTAATGAGCCCACCCGTTCTAAAGGTAGAACACTGGACTGGTTGGCTGAATCCAACTGTAACATTATAATACTCAATAACATGCCCTGTGCCTGGTCTGACCACCATTGTATCACCTTCTCCATTCCTAAAGGAACTCATAACAGCACACCTGCTATCATCGCACCACAATCCCGGTCCAGTAACAAATGAAATATAACCTTGGAGAACCTTTTACCACTGCTACAGCCCATTACCAACCTGCCAGCTAATGCAGATACAGACCCCTCCTCGCTGGTTGACCTTTACAATACTACCCTGGACCAAGCCCTAAACCAAATTGCCCCGCTATAATTGAGGAAAGCCAAACTGGCCACCCATTTAAATAAATGTTTTTCTGCTGAACTAAAGGCACTGCACAATATTAAAAGATCTTCTGAAGCTAATTGGAGAAAAGCCCCCTCTTCTTTCAACAAAGAAATATTCTCCAGTGCCGCAGCCACTTATAAAACGGCCATTACCAATACAAAAAAGGACATCTACAATACCAGAATTCAGAATGCTAAATCTGGCACTAAAGAACTCTTCTCCATTCTGAGAGAACTGGAGTCCCTGGCACTGCACCCTGACGACTGTATTAAGGACAGGGCCTGGTGTGCGAATATCCAGCAAGCTTTATCAGATAAGATAGACCTTCTCCAATCGAAAATTGAAAAAAAAAACAGCCTCACCCCCAATGCTCAGTCTCGCAATGCACCCATCCCTCAATTGCCAACCTGCCCCATGTTCCACTTTTCCCCAGTAACTGTGAAAGAAGTGGCACATATAATTTCGAGCCTCAAACCATCCAACTGCCAGTGAGACTCATGCCCAGCATCAGTTATCAAGCAAGGCACCCAAGAATTGGCACCTTTCATCACAACCTTGATAAACTCCTCTTTCAAAAACTCTTCAGTCCCCAACAACCTCAAAGAAGCTTGGGTCATGCCTCTACTAAAAAAGCCAAACCTAGATCCCAACATACCGACAAATTTCCGACCCATTACAACTGTCCCATTCCTCCTGAAAATACTAGATAGAGTGGCCTATATCCAAATTCAAAAACACTTGGAGGCCAACATTCTTCTAGGTTTGCGACAGTCCGGCTTCAGACCTATGGATGGGACTGAAACAGCCCTCCTGAACCTAAAAATCCAAATGGATGAAGCCAAAGACAAGGGCAACTTAGCCATCCTGCTCTTGTTGGATCTGTTCACAGCGTTTGACCTGGTTGACCATCAAATCCTAACTAAACACCTTGCCATGACTGCAGCATTTTCACTTTACGCTTCCAATTGAATCCAAGCCTTCCTTTCAAACAGGACGACTAGGGTCTTCGCATCCACGGCAGCTGCCAAACAAGTTCCAATTCAGTGTGGAGTCCCCCAAGGGTCCTGTGTTTCGCCAATACTTTATATTTTCACCAATACACAGGTTGCTTCCATTATGTATATCCAGAAATCGTGTAAATATTATTTCTTGTTTTATCGTTGTATATTTGCAAAGCTTGTAATATGTGTGTTATTGTTGGTCATCCTCTATAAACTGTCTGTATCTTCGTAACATCTAAGTTTAGCGCCTAGCTGCCTAAGCGCTTGAAGCGCTCTATAAATAAATAAACTAACCTAAACGAAACTAAACTAAGCTTCTTTTCTACCGTCTTGAGGATCTGGGTGTCACCTATACCAATTAAGCTGATGACACTCAGGTCCTCATTACTCTCACAGGTTGCTATGAGAAAGACTCAATAAAGCTAAATTAAATATATCTAGAAATACAGGCTTGGATGGCTACACATAGCCTCTGCTTAAACGACAATAAGACGGAGCTTCTGATCGTCGGTACCCAAGTCCGTTTAAATAAACTCGACCCCCGTTACCAGTCGATGGTAATATTATCAAGGTCGCCAAAGAGGTCAAAACCCTCAGGGTTTACCTTGACTCCACTCTCTCCCTCAAAAAGCAAGTAAACTCCACAGCATCCACCACAGCGTATACTAATAAATTAATCAATGCTTGCAAACCCTTTCTTTCCTCAAACAGCTGCCTCACCCTAGTTGGTGCCCTGATTTTGTCCAAATTTGATTACTGCAACACCCTTTTCTTAGGCTCCACCAACCATAACTTGAATAAACTGCAAGTTCTCAAGAATAATGCCCTTTGAGGTGCATTAAACATACCTCGTACTAATCACATCTCCACCGTTAGACGGGATTCACAGTGGTTACCAGTACGTGACAGAATTAAATTATGTACGCTTGTCATCACCCACAAATGCTTATCTATGACAGCACCCCAATACCTGAGCGACACATTTTCAAGACACAATTCTACTAGACCTAGGAGATCACCTTACCTACACTGCCTTAAAATACCCAACTTTAACTTGAAAACAGCTGGTGGAACGAGTTTCCCAGTGCTAGCAGCAAAATGCTGGAATGCACTCCCAGCAGATATCAGAGCTGAATCCTCCTTCTGGTCATTTCGATCTAAAGTAAAAGACCTGCTCTTCACTGAACAAAGTTAGTTCACCTCTCACTAAATATGCTTCGTCAGCACTTGAGTATGCCCTCCCGGTTTGTCCTTCACCATTGTACTATCACTCTGCCTGTCCGCATTGCTTTGTCAGACATACAGACCATTATGTAACCTGGTCCGTATGCCTGCTGTCACTTAGCTGGCCACTTTGTAACTTGGTAGTTCATTCACTTATTGACACATTCATCTACTGTAACTGCAATGTCGACCATTTTGTAACCTGGTCATCAAAATCCCATTGTTCTTTGCTTTTCATTCCCTGTACTGTCATTGTAACAAATGTTCCAGGCACCCTGATACTGTTAGGTTAGGTTACGCTATACAAATAATAAACTAAACTAAACTAAACTTTCAAAAATGGGAACAAATAAAGGATTCAAAAACACACTTAACATTCACAAACAACAAAAAAGACCAACAACAAACAGATAACACTCCTTCAAACTCTTCCAAAGGACAAACAAACACTGCAAAAGCACACACCACTCTCCAAGTATGAGCCCACACTGCACTGCACCTTCCCTCACAACCCCGAAAACCCACAAAAGGAACAAGGAGTGTGCAAGGCTTTATTTAGGGAACAAACTATCTTTATGAGATCTGTATCCTCTGAAAGACTGTACAAACTCAGTCAATCTCAGTGAATCACCAGAGATGGCCATGATTAACTAGACAAACCCAGTGAATACACCTGTTATGCATTACAAGGTCCACGGGCTCCAGTTTAGAGAACAAATCATTTGGCAAGAACTAGAAGTCCACTGTGAATTCAGTTGGGCCTCGTCAACACTCACAAATCTACTTCATTCTCACGGTTGGGAAGAATCCTCGCTACATGTTTCATCCACTAGCACTTATCAATTTTTAAGATGTTTGCTCAAGCCCATTCACGTGTATGCTGGTAGCTGTCATGGTCACTGGTCCAATGGGCCCAAGGAGATTGGCATCGTGCCATCAGGGGAAGAGGACAAAGGTTCACAATCCCAGGGGGCCCGGGTGGACACAGTCCTTGCGTCTTTGGTGTCAGGCTCATAAAAGTCAGTAAACAGGAACACTTTATTTTGTATGGGAATGCTTTTAATTTGGAGCTTCATCTTGCTGGAACAGCTCCACGTGCACATTGTTCGGGGGTGGCCTCCCTGAGTTACTGTACACGTGCTAACTCAGGGAGTGGCAAGGAGAGCCAGGCAAGCCAGGCCTGATGGGCTTGGCCTCACAAACTTGGCTATATTAGCCACTCCCAACCAAAGGCCAGCACTTCGCGTTAATCTGCATTCACATGCAGCGTAACGCTCACAGCCGCCTGGGACAAAGCATACTTATCTTGGGAATCCAGTCTCCGGTCCACGCGCTTACATCCTGGAACCAGCATTCACCTGCATCCTTCACGCACCGAGACAAACGTCTGTGCATCCATTATCTTCATCCTTCGGAACGCAGGAATCTTGCTCTTGACACCGCAGCACGACGCAATCTTCATTTCTGGAGGCAGACCTTGTAAAGTAGATGAAAAGAAAAGGTTAGACAGAAAGAACATTTAGTTTAAGGTGGTGCTTTCACAACTCTACGCACTCATCCTTAAACAACCTCTTACCTGCTGTCAGACCACTGCGGGAGCATTCTCATCTCCTTCGGCGCTGCAGTGGTTCTACTGGGCCTCCATTAAACCTATTTGGGAGAAAGCAGAGATAGACATTAATAACGAGAACAACGGGTTGTGGAAAGAACGAAACAAATACTTCACGACACAACGAAAGGGAAGACAAATAGAAAACTGAAAGACCCTTGCCTGAGTGGCGTGGAATAGTCGCAGCTGGACTGGACAACCACGTGCGAAGGGCCAGTGAAGGAACTCAGTCCTCATCAGAAAAGCGCTCCTGCCAGAAGTAGCAGGACGGAGAGCTCGCCTTTAAGAATCAGCAGGTGAGCCTTAATGGGGCTATGTATGCACAAGACCACACTATGGGACCAAGGGTTTGAGAGGGGAATCAGTCACAGACTGGTAAACTCACATACTCTCATCTACACAGGAGCAGTGCTACAATCCACCACAGCCCACAACTCATTTGCAAAGGAAGAAGGCAGGCAGAGGGGATCTACTTCCCGGGAGGGCTGCAACCGTTCCCCAACTCCCCCGCAGAGACCAGGTGAGCGTAATAGTAGCACACAACCATAGTTGTACAGTCAGGAGCATACATTTGCATCATTTCACTGTAAACAAAGAACACATCTGCACTTTTTGAAAATCGTTAATATCAATACAGTACACATTTGTGTATTTCATGATTAAAATACACAATGGTACATACACAAAATTCATATTCCTAAGACTGTGATGAGTCTTTAAATAGACACAATCTTGATCTTCCATTTTATGTAAGAAAATCAACCAAATATGGTTATGTATTCTCAACAATGGCTTTCACACCATTCCTGTTCCCTTAATGTGCTAGGTGGTGTGCATTGGAAGTAATGTCCCGTACACTTTCTCTGTGCCACAAACTTGCAAACACTATTTTATATAAACAAACAGTAATACAATCTATGTCATGGGAGTGCATTTGTCAAGGGGAGTTTTCAATGTCTGACTTTTTAGATTAATCTTTTAAACCACAAATTGGTTCCTATGTTTCAGAATTAATGAAAAAGAATGTCAAAGTTTAAATTAATAGAACAAATAGTAGTCCTTGAAAGTAGTTTGCTTTCTTCTTCTTGCTTTGGTTTATGAAAACACATACACTAGCTGATCAATGGTGTTCACAAAAAAGAACATTTTTTTTAAATTTCAATGAATACTCGCATGAAAAAGGGTTTTGTAACCGGGTATCCATCGTATACGCTGTTCCCTTTTCAATAACCATAGGGTAATGTTTTGTAATTAGCAGTTAGCACACGCTTATCAAATACTACCCTCAAGGTTTTTTGCAGCGTTTCACTGCTAATCTCCCATTGTTTCTTTTTACGCACTATTGAAGGTTGATGAACTGTGATATTTCTGCTTATGTTGTTTAAAGAGTATTCCTGCACCAGCTCCTTTAAACTGTCAAAATTAATTTTTATACTATTGCTAACATTTAAAGTGATACCCTTTACTTTCATACAGACAACACCGTTGGATGTCCTATAGAAATAGGTTTTGGGACCTGCAGAAACAAATTCTACAATGTGCTCTCCCGGAGCTAGTTCGCTTGTTAAATTACCTAGATAATCCCCCAGGGGCGGGTCCTCATCACCAGGAAAGCTGACAAAAATAACAGAGTCAGTATCGTGGTACAAACAACGGTCTCTGAGGGCATCCATGACTTTATAAAGCTCCAAACGGGGGTGGGCTGTTGTAAAACATGCAATAAAAATGTTTATGTTGTTGGAGCACGTTGGGAACTCTTTGGCATACTTCCAACAAAGACACACTGTTTCCTCGTCTATAAACTGTAAGGTTAAAATGTCATAGCCCAAGTCAAAAAGATAAGCGGTCAACTCTTCGGGGTCTGTTATAATGGTTGTGTTTGGAAGGTTGGTTCTTTGCGCAAATTTACCCCATAAGGAATTTAAACACAGTTTAGCTAACTGACGTCTAGAGGGATTGTTTTCAATGAACTCGGGTCTTAAACTTATCCCTTGGTGTTTGTAATACTCGTCTATATACCGCTGTCGGGATTCATCATCCTTGCAACTTTCAGGGTAACCCGACGCTTCCTGTTTGTCTCGAAGAAAAAGACAAATGTATTTTGTGAACAGCTCTACTGTAGCTTTCCCAAAGTGCCATTTCATAAATCCTACCCAGCCGGTATCCTTTCTGCAAGGCCACTTGTAGCTCAACAGTACACCAGGTACCAGTAATAGAGCGTTCCTCGTCACTGTGTGTGCATTTTTCAGTTTGTTTTGTAGTGGCACAAGTCATACAAAGTGGGAACATTAGTTTTCCAGAAACTCTTTGAGGGAGCACTGGAAAATAAAGTTTTTTAGGGGGGTACACCTGACATTTAATCAGTCCAAAATATTGTTTAACATCTCCAAAATCTTCATAGATTATTTGCGGGTGTCCTAGCGGGTATGGTTTTCAATTGTTAACAAAGGGATAGAGACTGGTGTAGTCAAAGTAATGTATCTTTTCACCAGGAGCTATCTCGTGGTAAAGTTTAACAGCATTAGTTCTTCCCCCAAAGAGTGCATCACGGGGTTCTAAGGGTTCTGGTAGATTTGTTTGTTTCAAAAAAATGTTTAGCCCCTCATCATTTATTAGCATATATGTCCATTCATGCTCCCAAAGTGTAATAACGCGCAAACCCTTGTTTTCAAGAAAATTCTTTTTTAAAAGTGTTCTTCTATGTAAATGGTCATTAGTACAGCCCATCATGGTGTTATAGTAATTTTCCTTATAGCATCGGGGGCACCCGTGAAAAAAACAACCATTAAATTCGTAGGCCAATTCCTCCCCATTTAGACACGCATAACCATCTAAAAAATAGGGACCAATCTTTTTTTCCCCTCCACGCAGGGCATGTTGTACAGATATACCATCTTGATGGGACAAGTACATCAACCACTGTATAGAAGGGGTAGAAAAACGTTTTTGTTTTCCATGATACAAGTCGATTGGCACTAGGGCTATTGTTTCAGGCTCAAGAAACAGTTGTTTATATATATGCATGCACATGCTAGCTAGCATGATAAAAGTGAATGGATCAACATACGTCACATATTTTAACTCCTCAGGAGTATTGGGTTTCAAAATGTGCTCCTTTTGGGTTAGCTCAATGATACCGTTTCTAAAAATGTTACAGGCTGTTAACATCTTCGCGACAATACCTTTTTAGCTCCCTCTTAAAATCAAAAACATCTTTACGGGCCTCTGAGTACCATTTTAGAAATGCCTCCTTTTCTTCAGACATCATTAATTCTGAACCATAGCACTCCACAGGAGGAATAGGACCCACATAGTTTTGATTCTGCTGGGTATTAAAAAAATGCGGAAAATAACCTTTCGACCCTGGAAATCCAAAAGCTTTAGGCAACTTACTTAACTTCATAGGCAAAAAATGCAATCTGTCAATAAACCGAATTTTAAAGGGTATTACCTCTAGAAGTTTTAGCTTTGCACCATGCATTACCAGTTTTACTGCTACTCGTTCTTTAATCATTTCATGTATCAAAAAGAAAGAATCATACCCCTGACTGTTGTGTGCCAGAAAGCTATACCCCCTAAATTTTTGATCCAAGAAATTAGTAATAAAACGCTTAATGTAGTCTATACCATAAAAGGACCATGTCTTATCACCCGTCAAATGTTTGGCATAAACATAGTTTGGGACGTGTATGCCTGTCTCTTGCATACACTCTATATCAAACACAATGTAATCCTCAGTTTTAGCCACATCTTTTGGAACGGTCATGTAACACAAATGGTCCTCCAATGAAACAACTTCAATTTTACATCTAGGGCAAATTTTACCACGGCATTCATGATCAGCATTTATAAAGCGACCGCATGAAACACAGTCTGTTTTCAAATAGCATTGGGCTAAACCCTGCGCTGCTTTCTCAATGTGTTTTTTAAGGCATTGTTCAGACCGGGCAAAAGTTTACATTTGGGACATTTAAACTTTGATTCATCCAACACAAGACACCCATCTCTTTGACACATGTGACAATGTAATATACATTTGTGAGCCATTCGATTGTTGTATATATGACAACAAAAAGGACATAAATTCTTTACCCCTAGAAAACCTTGTAGGTTTAAAATACCGTAATAGTGTTTCTCATGATGTAAAAGCTAGACAGTGTTTTTATTAGAAGTGTCACCCTGGGGAAAATATTTCCAAATCCGGTCTTCATTATACAAAATTTTGAACGGCACCCCAAAGTAATCTTCAAATAGGCACACTTCATTAAAACCAACCATGACGTCAGGGGGTATACCCAGAGTCTGGTGGACCTCTAAAGCCTTTCTTTGTATGTAACCGTCAGTAACAGTTCTAGGCTCCAGCAGACCTATGATACTGGCAGCCATACATATATTTAAGTCCCCATAGTTAAAATCCAAAAGCCAACACTTCTTCTTAGCCACAATCATACTGTAGAGTGTTTTCTTTAAAGGCCTGTACACGCCACCCTCTCTAGATCTAACAATCACAGTTACAATTCTTAAGGGTTCCGTTACAAGAAGCTCAGCCTTACTTTGTAGCAAACGGCCAATGTTTTCTAAAAACTCTAAAACATCAAACACCTGTCGGTGGGATCGTCTGGTAAAAAGAGGTCTATTTAAATTAGAACTGTCTAAACGGATCTGGACAAAGTCATTAGGACCAGCAGATTCCAAAATGTGGGAAACAAGCCTCTCAACCGATTCTGTTATCAGTAATAGTGCGTGACCTGTTGAGGTTATCCTATCTAGATTCATAAAACGAAAAATTTCATAGTATTCAACACTTTTATATTTTGGTATATCATGATGGTATGTTCCCAAACTCTGTAAAAAAACAGTTTCTGTATCAGATGTGTCAGGTGTGTCTGGAGAGTGAAGCTCTAAATCTTTCTTTGCACGGCGGGTAATGATAGCTTTTGCTTTTTTTAAGCGTTTCAAAAACATTTTCCTCTGTCTGCTCGAGCGAAGCCATTTTAAACGCAAGGCCTTTGTACCTTTTACAGGTAAATGTGGTATGTCTACAGGCTTAGGGGGTGTATGAACATCTTCCAAACCATACCCTAGGGTGCTAGGGGATGTCATTACATCTATACCATTTGTGGACTTCCCAGGACCTAACCCAGTCCTTAATGCTGTTATGGGGATTGTCAACTGATTTGGAGCAGCCCTAGCTTTATTTTTTAAAGACTGTTTTTTATAGTCTTGAGCCAGTACATTGGTTTTAGATTTCATGTTGAACAAAAGGTGTTTGGCCTTACAAACACTTCTACGTGTATCAATTAAAGCTTTTTTAGTTACACTTTTGCTTTAATCTATACCTCTGGCAGCCTAAGTTTACTTTCTTATGTATACCTGGTAGATGTTTTCCTTTTTTACTATTTAATACATCTACCTCAAATAACCGCTTAGCAGTGTCACCCCTTTTATAACAGGGAACTCTCACCCTGGCGGCTGATGTGTTAACATGTTTAAAGGTATGTCTGGGAGACAACGGTTTATTATCAAGCTTGTGAAAATTGTTCACTGCACACACCCGTTTGTTTACACCATTTGGCCCTGTGCTTGAAAGATCTAACGGCTTAGGGGGGGTCATTTAACCTACAAATAACAGAGGCATATACAAATTCTTCACAAGCTAATTTTATGTGGGAGTCTGAGTTAACTAAAATAGGCTCTTTTATATGGCGGTTTACAAAAAGCTCTTTTATAGGTGGATTTACAATAGGCTCTTTTACAGGGGAGTCTATAATTATTATAACAGGCTCAGAAGCACGCGCTGTTGGTATATCTGGTACCAAAGGGACCTGTTTGAAATTCTGGAAAATATCAGCACACCGTTCACTGTTGGGGCTTGTACGTAAACACGAATGGGGTCTTGAATAATCTCCACAATCCAGAGACCGTTGCCTAGTGGTATCCTGTATTGGGTCTAAAGCAGGAACATTTCCAAGAGGTTCTTTTATAGGGGAGTCTATAATTATTATAACATTTTCAGAATCAGGGGCTATTGGTACACCTGGTACCACCAACGCTGGTTCTAAATTTTGGGGAATATCAACATACCTCTCACTGCTGGGGATTGTGGGTGAATAGGTATGGGGCGGTGTACAGTATCCATAATCAGGAGACCGTGCCCTAACGACGGCCGGTATTGGGTCTAAAGGAGTTACGGCCTTTAAAGATGAAAGCACAAGAGGAGGGGTAATATCTCCACAACCTATACTCTCCAGCCGCAATCTATTAGCTGATGGGTCTATAGGTGTTGTAACCTTTACACGGGACCGTATATTTTTATCAGAGCTAACAGACTGGGCCTGAGGGGCATCCGCCGGAGTGACCTGAATACTTTGATCTTCCACACTTTTAGAGTTAGTAACATTTAAAACAGGTTGAACCCCTGTAAACTGTACCTCTTTTTTCAAACTTAATTTAAAGTTCTTTTTTTTTTTTCTTTAAAATATTTTGGAGCCCCACACACTCCTCATAACCCCCAACGGTTGTTGTGTCAAAGTGTTCTGTGCAGGGCTGACCTGTTTTCTTCACACGAGTCGTTGCTGGCACCGCAAAGGGCGTAAGCCCTACACTAGACCCTAAAAGGAACTTAATTAAAAGAAAATTACAAATTAGAAGCAAAAGCCTATTCCTTATAACCATACACCATCCTAAAGCCTAATACATGCTTCCTTTTAAAACATCCAAAACCCATAAAGACCTATAATAAAATAAGCCCTAGATACCTTTATAAACCTTAAAGCTGCAAAGTTAGCAAACATAAATAACATACCGTGCGTACTGTCCCTTGAATAGGTCCTTTTCAAAATCCCCTTAAAATGCTCTAAGGTCGGGCTTGTTTTTTTTCACACGATTCGCTGCCTGGCCTCCAGATGTAGCAGGTGTTACGCCTTTACACTTGTGAACAACACTAGGCCCTAAAAATGACCATAACATAATTAAATACATATTTACAAAACTAGAAGCATGAGTCTGATTACTTATAAACATACAAACTGATAAATCCCTAATACATGTTTCCTTCTAAATCATCCAAAACCCCTTAAAAAAAGAAAAACCTATAATAAACCTTAAAGCTGCAAAGTTAGCAAACATAAATAACATACTGTGTGTATCTGTCTCCAAACGTTTCCTTTTCAGGGTCCCCTCAAAATGCTCTAAGGTCTGGCCTGTTTTTTTCACACGATCCGCTGCCTGACCTCCCGAGGTAGCAAGCGCTAAGCCTTTAGACTTGTACACAACACTAGGCCCTAAAAAAAATGACCATAACATACTTAAATACATATTTACAAAACTAAAAACATGTGTGATTCCTTATAACCATACAAGCTCATAAATCTTAATAATTGTTTCCTTCTAAAGCACCCAAAAAACAATAAAAAAAAGCCTGTAATAAAATACACCCTAGATACCTTTATAAGCCTTAAAGCTGCAAAACTCCTTGGTAAGCAAACATAAACAACGTACCATGAGTATCGACCTCTAAACGCTTCCTTTTGAGCTGACCCTCAACATGTTCTGCTCGGCCCAACAATTGTAAATCTATATAAAAACATTATAACATTAATCCTTACTTACATACTGCAGGAGACACACACACACACACACACACACACACACACACACACACACATACACACACACACACACACACACACACACCTCTTACAGGTTTTGGAAATATATATTATCAATTAAAAAAGCTCCATAGCCTACCCAAACATATAGTCAGACCATAGCGCAGACTCCAAGAGCGCTGTCTACTTCTCTCCATAGCTCCTTCTCTATATATACACACCATACTCCGCCCCTATGGGAGAACCCATAACTACATCACCCCCACAACGCCCCCAGCCTGCCCCCAGACATCACAACTTCATACCTACATCATCTCATCAGAGACCTGGACCTTGACACGCCTGTAATGTCACCATCCCCCATACTGGACCACGCCTAACCACAAAATATTGCCTCATCCACAACATCACCACCAGGAAACGCCCTTATCTATACCAGCCATCCCCCAACACAACACATGACATCACTATTAGGTTAGGCCTTAGGGGAAACTTCAGGGACACACCCGTGATGTCACCATTCCTGCTGTGCCACGCCTAACCCAAAATATTACCTCATGCACAACATCACCACCGGGGAAATGCCCTTATCTACGCCTGCCATCCCCCAACACAACATATGATGTCACTATTAGGTTAGGCCTTAGGGGAAACTTCAGGGACACGCCCATGATGTCACCATCCCTGCTGGACCACGCCTAACCCAAAATATTACCTCATGCACGACATCACCACCGGGAAACGCCCTTATCTATGTCTACACACCTCTAAATACAAATCATGTCATCACTATTAGGTTAGACCTTAGGGGAAACTTCAGGGACACGCCCGTGATGTCACCATCCCTGCTGGACCACGCCTAACCCAAAATATTACCTCTTGCACAACATCACCACCAGGAAACGCCCTTATCTTCGCCGGCCATCCCCCAACACAATACATGACGTCACTATTAGGTTAAGCCTTAGGGGAAACTTCAGGGACACGCCCGTGATGTCACCATTCCTGCTGGACCACGCCTAACCCAAAATAGTACCTCATGCACGACATCACCACCGGGAAACACCCTTATCTACACCAACACGCCCCTGAACACAACGCATGACGTCACTATTAGGTTAGGCCTTAGGGGAAACTTCAGGGACACGCCCGTGATGTCACCATCCCTGCTGGACCACACCTAGCCCCCAAAATATTACCTCACCCATGACATCACCACCGGGAAACGCCCTTTCCTATACCAACACGCCCCTGAATACAACACATGACGTCTCTACAGCACAGGACATCCGGTAAGGAGGGACCTGCGTTACCATGGACACCACAGGAGGGGGGACATCCGGTTAGGGCGGGACTTCCGGGTAAAGGGGGCATAGCCACCTGTCACATTATGCAAACCACGCCCCCTTTTCAGTTTGATGAAAGGGGGTTTATAGTACTACTTTGGTAAGTTCTCCTCTAACCGCTCAAGTCTGTTTGCCATTTCTGTGAGAAGAAAATGTGATTATGTCTTATAACACGTGTTTATATAATGTAAGCTAATACTAGAGAAATAAATACAATGCACTTACTACTTAGTGAGAATGTGTTGTCCAGTGGGCACCTGATGTTTCTCAATCTGTGGGCAGAGTTGTAGTGAAGAGATTATATGAAGTGTGCAGTTATGGTTTGTGATTGTGCATTCCATTTTAATGTGTGACAAATGAAAACAAATTGTATTTTTTAAAGTAAGTGTTTGTACAAAAAGGTATATTTGAGTGTTGTAAACATTATTTGTGATTTTATGTACATCTGTTTGTTGGTTGATGGGTATATCTTATTTGGGTCTCCACAATGATTCTGAGCCTTTTGAATGCTGTCCAATGTCTGTGGACTACCACGCTGTGCACTGACTCCATAGATGCCACATTGGGGGGGGGGTTATAATATAAGGAATTTGTAGCAGATTAAGGGTGCACTAGTTAACACCTATGAAATTCACAGAAAAAACTTTGTTAAAGGGACTTCATGGTTAAATTGCACTAATAAAAACCCATGAAATTCACTAAAAAAACATTGTTAAAGGGACATTATGGTTAAGTTATACTAACAAAAACCCATGAAAATCAGTGAAGAAATTTTGTTAAAGGAACCTTACAGTTACAAGTAAAACCAAAAAAAAACCTGAAATTCGCCAGTTATGATATGCTAAGCAACTATAACACGCACCACCTCCATGCACTGCTAAGACTAACACCCAGGACATCAAAGATGACATGACAAATGTCATCACATATGAAATTAATGGTGATAAAAGTCTCTAAAAGGGATTGTGTTTATAATGTTAGTAACAAGATGTCAGGGGGGATCGGGAGATCTATCATGAACTTCTTAATGTATTAAAGAATGTACTCATCTGAGCAAAATATAATATTGGAGTGTTGTTGTTAATACAGGAACCTATTCATACATACACATATACCTCTTCATTTCCTAAACTCCTCCCTTTTTTCTTGCTGGGGCCTATCCAAAGAGTCACTGCCAAAACAATGTAATCCTGGCTACAAACCTAAGTGTGATCTTGGGCAAGCAGAATTTCATATTTTGACTTCAGACTGGTAAATGTCAAGCAATTGGTAAAAATACATATATATTTTGTTTTTTTTTACAGTTTTTTGTACCTCCTTTTTATCCTTTGATCACTTCTTGTTGTATCTTTTTTCTTTCTTCTTGGTGATCTCTGACCACTAAGTGGTAGTGGCCATGTAGTTATGGTTAAGTTGCCGTTTCCATAGGAAGAGCACTTTTTGGGTGGCTTATAACTTCGCTCTCCCTGGACGGATCCTCACCAAACTTTGCAAAAAAGGTATTTGGGTCACTCTGAATTTTTTTGCAAAGTTTGGTGAGGATTCGTCCAGGGGGGGCAAAGTTATAGGGGGGTCCCAAAACTTTTTTTTTTCCCATAGACTGAATGGGAAAAAAATGTTGCTCGCGCCTACAGCCCAAACCGCTGGACGGATTCCCACCAAATTTGGACCAGGAGCAGCGGCTTGGTCCCGAAAGCGTGCTTTTGCAAATTTGGTGAAAATCCGTCCAGTATTTTTATTTTAAAATGACCAAAAAGTAGGTAAAAAAAAATGAGTGTCCTGATTGGCCAATCGTCTTGCGTGATGTTCGCGGACATGCAACGTGTTCGCTGATTGGAGGGCGTGGAGCGTGAAGCACGTCAGATTTTTCGGTAGCGCCCGCCATCTTGGATTTGCGGACGTCCGCGGACAGTGCAGTGAAACTTTGTTCAAAATGTGTATTTAGTAGAGTGTGTTGGTGTGTAGGAGTGTTTGGGGAGGGTGGGAGTGTATGAGATAGGTTGAAAGTTGTGTTTTTTATGTGTTAGACGTTCTTTTGTGTTCGATTTGTTTGCGGACATCACAGGTGTTCTGAAATGTTCTAAATAAACTGACTGGGGGGTGTTCTAAGGACTCAATATGTGTCCGTTTTGTTCGCAAGCAAAGTGAAACTGTTCTAAGAACACTCGCGGTGTCCGGGGAGTGTTCGTAGGGGGTGTCCTGAGGACGCTGTCCGTATTGTTCTCTGTCAAGTTGAATGTGTTCTAAGAACACCCGCGGTGTCCTGAAATGTTCGCAAATAAACAAAATGGGGGTGTTCTGAAGACGCTTCTAAGAACACTTGCGGTGTCCGGGGAGTGTTCGTAGGGGGTGTCCTGAGGATGCTGTCCGTATTGTTCTCTGTCAAGTTGAATGTGTCCTAAGAACACTCGCGGTGTCCTGAAATGTTCGCAAATAAACAAAATGGGGGTGTTCTGAAGACGCTTCTAAGAACACTCGCGGTGTCCGGGGAGTGTTCGTAGGGGGTGTCCTGAGGACGCTGTCCGTATTGTTCTCTGTCAAGTTGAATGTGTCCTAAGAACACTCGCGGTGTCCTGAAATGTTCGCAAATAAACAAGATGGTGGTGTTCTGAAGACACTTCTAAGAACACTCCCGGTGTCCTGGAATGTTTGTAGGGGGTGTCCTGAGGACGCTGTCCGTATTGTTCTCTGTCAAGTTGAATGTGTTCTAAGAACACCGGCGGTGTCCTGAAATGTACGCAAATAAACAAGATGGTGGTGTTCTGAAGACGCTTCTAAGAACACTCGCGGTGTCCGGGGAGTGTTCGTAGGGGGTGTCCTGAGGACGCTGTCCGTATTGTTCTCTGTCAAGTTGAATGTGTCCTAAGAACACTTGCGGTGTCCTGAAATGTTCGCAAATAAACAAGATGGTGGTGTTCTGAAGACGCTTCTAAGAACACTCGCGGTGTCCGGGGAGTGTTCGTAGGGGGTGTCCTGAGGACGCTGTCCGTATTGTTCTCTGTCTAGTTGAATGTGTCCTAAGAACACTCGCGGTGTCCTGAAATGTTCGCAAATAAACAAGATGGTGGTGTTCTGAAGACGCTTCTAAGAACACTTGCGGTGTCTGGGGAGTGTGCGTAGGGGGTGTCCTGAGGACGCTGTCCGTATTGTTCTCTGTCAAGTTGAATGTGTTCTAAGAACACCCGCGGTGTCCTGAAATGTTCGCAAATAAACAAAATGGGGGTGTTCTGAAGACGTTTTTGAGAACACTCCCAGTGTCCTCGAATGTTCGTAGGGGGTGTCCTTAGGACGCTGTCCGTATTGTTCGTTGTTAAGTTGAAAGTGTTCTAAGAACTATCGCATTGTTCTGAAATGTTCGTAGGGGGTGTCCTGAAAACGGTGTCCGTATTGTTCGCTGGCAAGTCCAAAGTGTTCTAAGAACACTCACATTGTTCGCGGACATTAAAAGTTTCCCATAGATCATAGTTGAAATGTTTGACTCTATGGATGTGATATGCTGCGGTGGTTGTTGCGAGGGCATAGAGTCTTGGGTGCATGGCCATTTGGCCATGCACCCAAGACTGTATGCCCTGGCAACAATCACCGCAGCATATCATATTCATATTTGCTTATAACTTTGGGTGAAAAACAAATGTATGGTTCTCTGTCAAGTTGAATGTGTCCTAAGAACACTCGCGGTGTCCTGAAATGTTCGCAAATAAACAAGATGGTGGTGTTCTGAAGACACTTCTAAGAACAGTCGCGGTGTCCGGGGAGTGTTCGTAGGGGGTGTCCTGAGGATGCGGTCCGTATTGTTCTCTGTCAAGTTGAATGTGTCCTAAAAACACTTGCGGTGTCCTGAAATGTTCGCAAATAAACAAGATGGTGGTGTTCTGAAGACGCTTCTAAGAACACTCGCTGTGTCTGGGGAGTGTTCGTAGGGGGTGTCCTGAGGACGCTGTCCGTATTGTTCGTTGTTAAGTTGAAAGTGTTCTGAGAACTATCGCATTGTTCTGAAATGTTTGTAGGGGGTGTCCTGAAAACGGTGTCCGTATTGTTCGCTGGCAAGTTCAAAGTGTTCTAAGAACACTCACATTGTTCGCGGACATTAAAAGTTTCCCATAGATCATAGTTGAAATGTTTGACTCTATGGATGTGATATGCTGCGGTGGTTGTTGCCAGGGCATAGAGTCTTGGGTGCATGGCCATTTGGCCATGCACCCAAGACTCTATGCCCTGGCAACAACCACCGCAGCATATCACATTCATATTTGCTTATAACTTTGGGTGAAAAACAAATGTATAAGGAACAAAGGTATTAGATACTATGGATGTGATATGCTGCTATGGTTGTCATTATTGTATACTTACTGTTTGGTCTAGTAATGGGAGTCCATGTTTTTCTTCATTTCTGTGATAAAAGAAAATAGCATGTTAGTATTAGTATTTTGTAATGACTTATTACATTGTATAAGCAATATACTTTTATTTTTTTTCGACCCTCATATTTAGTAGAGTACAAATCAGAGTACTGTGCAATTTGCTCAGTTTCTGTATTTGTTGCTAAAATCATTGGGTCTGTGGGAGAAAAAAAAATCCATGTTGGATTAAAAAAAAAAACTTTTTCTGTTATGCTACAGTTTATTTGTTTGTTTGTTTTCAGTGTTCACTTGTTGTTTCTGGCTAATGCTTTATACTTTGCTTTGTTGTATTTTTTTTTGGAGCAGTAACAGATTCTTCATTTGTTTTGATATTATAAAATTTTGGAGCAGTTAGATACCAATTGGCGTATTCTAACTGTCTATTTTTTTAATATATTTTAGTGGTTTTGATTTATCTATTTGGATAGTGTTAAATTTTGGGACAGTTAGATACCAATTGGCGTATTCTAACTGTGTATTTTTTGGCCTAATTTAGTGGTATTCATTTATCTGATTAGTTGTTGTAGAATCTTTGAGCTGTTAGATAGCATTTGGAGTATTCTAACAGTTTATATTATTTTAACACCAATTTATAATTTTGGGACAGTTAGATACCAATTGGCGTATTCTAACTGTATTTTTTGGTCTAATTTAGTGGTATTCATTTATCTGATTAGTTGTTGTAGAATCTTTGAGCAGTTAGATAGCTCTTGGAGTATTCTAACAGTTTATATTTTTTTAACACAAATTTACTTAAAGGTTTAAATACAGTTTATTTATCAAATTTTGGTTTTAAGAACATCAAATAAGCGTTTGTAAGATTTGCTGGTAATCTCTGCTTTAGAGTAATGGTACTATCATTACATTCAAACCATCCACATTTCTTTTTTATATATGCCGTGTAGTGCCCTGAATTGGTTGTGGCTCCTGCGTGGTAGATTATACCTATTGTTGTGAAGGTTTTCTTACCAAGTGATATTTGACTATGTGTGAATCCAGTCAGCTTGCAGTTGTTTTTGGCACCATCTGCATTGTAACGTAGAAGCATTAGTATTACGTATTTACTATGTGTTTGTATTACTAACGTGGAGCGATTATCTGAATTGCAGGCAGAGCATAATCTACCATGGTTTGCATTTTGTACAAGTTGCTGAAATGGAATGGATTCACAATTTGGTATTGATATATAATTTATGACAGAGAAGGTGAGGCAGAAACAGAAACAAAAACAGGAGAATTTGGGGTTTCAACATGATTGGTATTAGGTGAAGAAGGGATGGAAGTCTCATCAAAACATTTTGGATTATGGAGAGGGTTTGGGGATAATTGACTGGTATATGGTGAGGAGGGACAAGTACATGTGGGGCAATGGTACGAGGTTTTTGGTTTGAAATGATTTTCTACAAAAGTTTTTAAATTATTAAAATTAGCCAACAATACATCCATTTTTTCTTCTATATTGTGAAGACTGTTATCCATAACAGGGTTTTCTGAAGTTTTTTCTATTTTGGTATGCTCTGTACAAAAAAACAATATATATGTTAAATGTATATAAAAAAATAATAAATAAATGGTTTATATTATAAACTGTTTACCATTAGTTTCACTATCTTGTGACATTTCTTCATGTGGGAAATTGTCCTCTAGCCATTCCAGAGTACTAGACATTTCTGTGAGAAAAAAAAAAGATAATATATGTTTTAATCTAATACAGAAAGTTTATAAATATATGAGTAAAATGAAGTACACTTACTATTTCTGGTAAAATAAGTCCTATGTATTCAGTGGGTCTGGTCTTGTTCTCAGTTCTGTTGTGTCTGTGAGGTAATTATGTTGGAATCCAATTTATCTTCTTGTGGTATATTCCATTTCAGAACATATTGTATTTAAATGAATGGTTAGTGTGTTACATATATGGGTTACATTTCTTATGTATTACTATATATAATGTGTTTGTGTGCTGCTTTTTGAATTTGTTAAATGTTCCTATATTATGATATAACAATCAAACATACCCCACCACCCCCCCCACACAGTTTTTAGGTAGTGGTACTGTTCTCCGAACATGTCCGCGAACATTAAATAAGTTCGCGGACATCAAGTTCATAAGAAGAGATCTAGTCAGTTCCATATGGCAAGTATATAAAGTCAAAGTCATTATTGTTAAGTTGTGCTACTAAAAAACTATGAAATTTAGTGAAAAAAACTTTGTTAAAGGGACGTTATGGTTAAGTTGCGCTACTAAAAACCTATGAAATTCAGTGAAAAAACTTTGTTAAAGGGACGTTATGGTTCCAAGTAAAACCGAAAAACCCTTGAAATTCGCCAGTTATGGTAAGCTAAGCAACCATAACTCGCGCCACCACCGTGCACTGCTAAGACTAACACCCAGGACATCAAAGATGACATCACAAATGTCATTGATGACATCACTGATGACATCACATATCTTGGCCACTATTTTTTCTTTTGCTGACATATCTAGGCCACATGGTTTTCTTCAGTAACAGTCAGAAACTAAGAATTTTATTTTATTTGTAGACATATCCTTCTAGTAGGTTCTTACAGTAATTCCCTTAGAGTACAGTCACATCATATGAAACATATACATATGGGAAAACACAAGCTTGAAAGACAGCAATCCTTTTTGTGCATAAAGATAATCACTAGATTTATGAGCACTTTCTGATAGTTCTCTTGTTTTTTTTTATGGCTGTACTTTCCCTGTATATGGTCATATTTGTATACATTGTACTCACACTACTTTCCTTAGGGTCCAATCACATCAAGTGATACATATACATAGGGTAAATAGCAGCTTTGAAACAGAGCAATCATTTATTTGCATGAAACTAATCAGTTAAGTTATGAATTGTTTCTGCTACTACTTGTGCTTTTTTGCTAACTTCACCCTTCCCTGTATATACCCATATTGGTATGTGTTCTTGTGTCTTTGTGTTTTGTCTATAGTAATGCAATTATGTAATACATGGGTTTTATTAGCTACTTATTATATATTTCACAGTACACAAAAATCTATTAAGAAAACAATTATCATTTCATTATTCAACATATTAACATTACGAATATCATACCTTCATCTTGTATGCTGCACACAATGTTATGTTTCTGTATGAGTAGCTTAGTATACTAGATAGAACCCCATAATAGGATGCTATTTATATCAATGCATCGTTCAATGCACTTATTAGGGTATATTTCTTGCAATGATTCTTGACACTTTTTTCGCAACATAATAAGAATCCCTTCTACACATATTTCATGAGAAGTACATACACATGTGATGTCATCAGTGATGTCATCAATGACATTTGTGATGTCATCTTTGATGTCCTGGGTGTTAGTCTTAGCAGTGCACGGTGGTGGCGTGAGTTATGGTTGCTTAGCTTACCATAACTGGCGAATTTCAAGGGTTTTTCGGTTTTACTTGGAACCATAACGTCCCTTTAACAAAGTTTTTTCACTGAATTTCATAGGTTTTTAGTAGCGCAACTTAACCATAACGTCCCTTTAACAAAGTTTTTTCACTGAATATATATATATATATATATTCAGTGAAAAAACTTTGTTAAAGGGACATTATGGTTTAGTTGCGCTACTAAAAAGCTATGAAATTTAGTAAAAAAAACTTTGTTAAAGGGACGTTATGGTTAAGTTGCGCTACTAAAAACCTATGAAATTCAGTGAAAAAACGTTGTTAAAGGGACGTTATGGTTCAAAGTAAAACCGAAAAACCCCTGAAATTCGGCAGTTATGGTAAGATAAGCAACCATAACTCGAGCCACCACCGTGCACTGCTAAGACTACCACCCAGGACGTCAAAGATGACATCACAAATGTCATTGAAGACATCACTGATGATATCACATGTGCATTTACTCTTCATGAAAACTCTGTAGAAGGGATTCTTATTGTAATATTGACAAAAAAGTGTCAAGGATCATTGGAATAAATATCATGAGCTAATTAGTGCATTAAGGAATGTGTTGATATACACAGCATTCTATTATGAAGTTCTATCCAGTATACTTAGCTATTCATGCAGAAACATAAGCAGTGTGTGCAGCATAAATGATGAAGGTGCAATATTCATAATCTTGCCATGTTGAATACTGAAATGATAACTGCTTTTTTATTAGAGTTTTGCATAAGGTGAAACATGTAATAGATAGCTAATAAAACCCAATTACTACATTATTGCATTACTGCACACCAAACACAAACAGACAATAACACATACAAATAGAGCATATACAGGGAAAGTGAAGTAAACAAAAAAACAGCAGCATTACCCGACAATTTTCATAACGTAACTGATTATCTTCATGTACAGAAATGATTGCTCTGCTTCAAAGCTACTACTTCCTTATGTATAACTATCACATATTGTGACTAGACCCTAATGAAAGTAGTGTACGTGCAATGTGTACAAATATGAGCATATTCAGGGAAAGTACAGTAATAAAAAAACAACAGAACTATAACACAGTGTTGATAACCGTACTAATCATCTTCATACATAGAAAGCATTGTTGTCTTCCAAGTCTGTGTTTTCTCCCTTGTATATGGTTCATATGCTTTGAGTGGACCCTAAGTGAATTACTGTAAGAACATATTTGTAGTGTAAGTCTACAAACATAGTACTTTGTATTATAGTATAGTGAATTTTTAGTTCCTGATTGTAACTGGCCTAGATATATCAGTAAAGGAAAAAAGAGGGGGCCAGACATGTGATGTCATCAGTGATGTCATCAATGACATTTGTGATGTCATCTTTGATGTCCTGGGTGTTAGTCTTAGCAGTGCACGGTGGAGGCGCGAGTTATGGTTGCTTATCTTACCATAACTGCCGAATTTCAGGGGTTTTTCGGTTTTACTTTGAACCATAACGTCCCTTTAACAAAGTTTTTTCACTGAATTTCATAGGTTTTTAGTAGCGCAACTTAACCATAACGTCCCTTTAACAAAGTTTTTTTACTGAATTTCATACGTTGTTAGTAGCGCAACTTAACCATAACGTCCCTTTAACACAGTTTTTTCACTGAATTTCATAGGTTTTTAGTAGCACAACTTAACCATTATATCCCTGACTTCATATACATGTAACATAGAACATACTAACCCCTTCGTAGTGATTTTCATGTCCGCGGACTACCGCCATGTCCGCGGACACATCGAAAATCTGAGCGTGGTGAATGTAAATTTAAATATTGTGCCCCATTTCCCCTTTGAAGTTGGCTCTAAAAAGAGCCTTTGTTTTTTTTTTACAGATGCTTGACAGACACCTGTTATTTTGTATTTTTTTTCTTGTTTTTTTCTTACTTTACTCCTAAAATCTTTACATAACCTTCTCCAAAGCAACCCTTACATTCCAAAATAGAAAGGCATTTGCCGTAAAAGATAAAGAAATGCCATCTTCTTTAAAATTAACAGCATTACTGGCATCAATATTCTCATTGTTACAGAAGAACATACCAGCTCTAAGCATGAAGGCACACATGCCTCGGTTGATGACACACCTAGAAATGTTTTGCTGAGGACAAAAAACTGAACTATTGTCCCATATTGCCCTAGGTAGTAATCCAGAAAAAATTACTTTCGCATTTGGAAGGATCTTCATTACGGCTTGAACCAAGCGTTCCAAATCAGCCAACAAAGTAGGGGCACTGACGTTGCCCAAATGGAAAGCACCATAGTGCAAAACTACCACATGCGGACTGTTCATCGTGGTCATATCCTCACAAACTTGTACAATTCCCTGTACATTGCAATCAGGCACACTGCTCCACACCACCTCCACTCCTTTCACATTCTCCACTTCTGCCATCTTCACCACACACAGTCTCTTTCAACACAAATCCACAACCTCGACATCTGATTGGCTGATCCGTACAGTCTTCTTTCCATGTTGGATTTCCTTGAAAAACCCGGATGTAGCATGCCCTGTCCACGAACAGCCGCGGTGTCCGCGGACGGCGTCCACTTTACTCTCTGTGCCATTCCCTCATTGCATACAGCTAAGCAATCACACAATACGAATAACGTCCTCAGAACACCCCCATTTTGTGAATTTTCGAACATTTCAGGACAATTATCATTTCATTATTCAACATATTAACATCACAAATATTATACTTTCATCTTGTACTCTGCACACAATGCTATGTTTCTCCATTAGTAGCTCAGTATACTAGATAGAATCCCATAATACAATGCTATTTATATCAATGCATCGTTCAAAGCACTAATAACGGTATGATATTTATTGCAATATCCTTGACACTTTTTTCGCAACATTATAATAAAAATCCCTAGTACACAAATTTCATGAAAAGTACATACACATGTGATGTCATCAGTGATTTCATCAATGACATTTGCAATGTTATCTTTGATGTCCTGGGTGTTAGTCTTAGCAGTGCACGGTGGTGGCGTGAGTTATTTTTCATAGATTAGCATAACTTGCGATTTTCAGGGGTCTTTCGGCTGTACTTAAAACCATAACGTCCTTTAAACAAACTTTTTTTAATATCACGCAAAAAATATACAAACATGGCGTGCAAAAACCAACTTCTCACAGATGGCTTTACACAGAATGTTGCAAAGTAAGAATTTATGCTCGTTCACAGTGAAGGTCAGCTGCTTCCATTTTTTTCTCGGGCCCCGGAGAGGCTCAGGAAGTGGACTATAAGGTTGTATTGTGTTTTGACCTTGACAGACAGAGATTGTGATGAAAGACTTCTCTTGAAGGAGTGTTGCTAAAACGTAAGAGAAGAGAAGGATGAAATTTATGAAACGAAACCACTTTTATATATTATATCACTATGCGAAAGATCGTTGGCACACGCGGAGTCGTATTTTGGGACTGCACCACTCGTAGACAATGGAAATTGCAATTGTACTGTAAGTAACCCTTTAGATTATTTTATACCAAATATAATTACAATAGCATAGCATTAAAGACCGCTCAAGTTGAACTTGTTCGTTGAAAGTGGCATATGTTTTCTACCACGCACTATCACCGCCGAATTGATCCCCTGCTGTTTAGAGGGCTCTGAAAAAGGGAGACGACACAGGGTCGGTTAATACAAATAATTTAACTGGTCTTTAGGGGGTCAAGCGCTCTACTCGCTGTGCCACTTCACTGTAGCCTGTCAAATGGCACAGTGAGTACAACGCTCGCTTTGACATCCGTGCACAGTTTGCTAACGCAAGTTCGAATCCCGGCAAGGCCAAACTCAGCCTTTCATCCTTCTGTGGTCGATAAATGAGCACCACACACCGTGGTTAATAATAAGCACCGCTTAGATACCTCACGGTTCTTAGCGCTATATGAATGGGAAAATATTATTATTTTATTATTAACACACTCCGTTGCACTATCTTCGACAGCAAATAGTTTCACGCCCTAATAAATAAAATGATGATTTTTAATGAAGATCGGCTGGTGAGACTAATTTATGTTTTTTAAAACAGGTATGTGGCCCCATTTTGCCTATGTCACGATTTACAGACTCCAGCGGATGGGGTCTTCAACTGCCAGGTGCAGGTCCAAATATGCAACTTCATGACCCTCACCCTTTTATGGGACAATCGCCAAGGACCAATATGCCCTTACGCAGTACTAGCGGCTACAAACAACATACCAACAAATAGGGTGGTCTAAAGGCTCGTTTTTGCAGCAACCTTCCGATTATCAGAGCGACCATTTACTGCTTTTATCATAAACCAACAGCCTATCTACCGCAAAGGAACAACGCGTGGCTCCAAATAAACTTTTGCTGATCGACAGCAGAGACAATAGCAAATCACTGAATATTCACTAAACATTTCATGTGAAATAAATGTACTTTACCAAATGTACAATCCTGCTGTTTACTTTTAAACCACAGTTTCATATTCCGAATTGTAGCGCACTGAGTTGTAAGCTGATCTAACACCCTCTGTACCGCAAAGGAACATCGCGTGCCTCAACATGAACTTTTGCGGATCGACAACAAAGACAAATGCAAATTGCTGAATATTCTCTAAACATTTGCTGTCAAATAAATGTACTTTATAAAATTTACAATCTTGCTGTTTGCTTTTAAATCACTGTTTCATATTCCGAATTGTGGCGTGCTGTGTTGTGACATAATATGTGTTGTCTTCCGAGTTCTGTGTAAAGTCACTTAGGAGTGGAGAGGACTGGGCGCGTTTGATGACGCACCCTGTAACGTCACGGAGAGAGGTGGGGAATATGAATGCTTTGATAATATCAGGTTTAGGGGCGGGAGATATGATTTAGTGTTGCAAAAGCAAGTCAGCCAGGTCAATAGCGCCAGTCATAGGATTATCACATAATGTCCGCGCAGACCAGCCGGATTTATCGTTTCTTTAGTGGACAAAAAGTCAGTTGACGCCCATAGAAAATTGTACTATTAGCGGACAAAAGGAGTGGTCTTAAAACACTTTCACCCTCAAAACGAACAATACAAACAACGTTCTCAGAACACCCCCATTTTGTGTAATTGCAACCATTTCGAGACACCGCAAGTGTTCTTAGAACACATTCAACTAGAAAGATTACAATACGGACAGCGTCCTGAGGACACCCCCAGTTTGTGTATTTACGAACAATTAAGTACACCGCTAGTGTTCATAGCTCATTTTTACCTTCCTTGCGAACAAAAATGATACAGACTCCGTCCTCTAAACATCCCACCATTTAGTTTATTTACAAAATGTCAGAACAGCCGTGTTCTCCGCGGACAAATCAAACGCAACAAAAACATCTAGCACATAAATACAATACAACTTTGAACCTATCTCATACTCCCCCATCCTCCCCAAAGACTTCTACACACCAACACACTCTACTAAATACACATTTTGAACAAACTTTCAATGCGCGGTCCGCGGACGTCCGCAAATGCAAGGTGGCGGCGCGACAGAAAATCTGACGCGCATCACGCACCACGCTGCCCAATCAGCGAACACGTCGCATATCCGCGGACATGACGCAAGCCGCTGGGCCAATCGGGGTGCTGTCCGCGGAGTGAACAGGGAAGTCCGTCCGCGAAGTGAACACAGATATCACAAATTTGTTTGCCTTACATTTTGGTCATTTTTAAAGAAACTACTGGACGGATTTACACCAAATTTGCAAAAGCACGCTTTCGGGACCAGGCCGCCGCTCCTGCCGCAAATTTGGTGTAAATCCCTACAGCGGTTCGGGCTGTATCCGTGCGCAAAGTTTTTTTCCATTCAGTCTATGGGGAAAAAAAAAGTTTTGGGACCCCCCCCTATAACTTCCCCCCCCCTGGACGAATCCTCACCAAACTTTGCAGTAAAATTCAGAGTTTGCCATATACTTTTTTAGCAAAGTTTGGTGAGGATTCGTCCACGGGGAGCGAAGTTATAAGCCGCCCAAAAAGTGCTCTTCCTATGGAAACACCAATTTAACCATAACTACATGGCCGCTACCGCGGCCATGTAATATATATATATACATATATATATATATATATATATATATATATATATATATATATATATATATATATATATATATATGTATATATATATATATGCCTACTAAAAACCTGTGAAATTCACAAAAAAAAACTTTATAACCATGACATTATGGTTTGAGCTAAAACATTTGTGATGCCATCTTTGATGTCCTGGGTGTAAGTCTTAGCAATGCACGTAGGTGGCAGAGTTATGGTTGCTTAGCTTACCATAATTAGCGAATGTCAAGTGTTTTTCGGTTTTACTGTGAACCATAACGTCCCTTTAACAAAGTTTTTTAACTGAATATACATATATATATATATATATATATGGCAGTGAACAAAAACAAAGGAGCTACACATGTGATATCAGCAGTGATGTCATCAATGACATTTGTGATGCCATCTTTCATGTCCTGGGTGTTAGTGTTAGCAGTGCAAAGTGGGGAAGGCAGGTATGGTTGCCTAGCTTACCATAACTGTCGAATTTCAGGGGTTTTTCGGTTTTACCTCGAACCATAATGTCACGGTTATAAAGGTTTTTTTTGTGGATTTCACAGTGGTGCAACTTAACCATAACGTCCCCTTAACAACGTTTTTTTTGTGTGAATTTTACGGGTTTTTAGTAGGGCAATTTAACTATAACGTCATTTTAATAAAATCTTTTTTACTGAATGTCACAGATTTTCAGTAGGACAACGTAACCATCACTTCCCTTTAACGAGGTTCTTTTGCTACACAGTATGCACCTTGCGAAGAATGTCACATGACAATATGCTGGCGTGCAGCACGGTGACGTGTCCCAGAATCGGTACACACTTAACAGTAAGATCTATGCCTCGTGGACAGTGTGGAAATAGACTTTATATTGATGTAGGAACATCCACCTTCAACATTTCCCTTATGCAGCGCCAACACGTATTGGTATGCAGCGATTAGCAATGCACTACACATTATATATTTTTTGCAAAAGTTCTACTTATCTGAAAATGACGTCAGCTAAAGCCATCCCTCCTCTCCAACCATGAGAAACAGTGCCGCTACCTTACAAATAACAAATGCACAACATTTTTCGCCGTCCATCCACCAGCCCATATTACCGTTTCTTGCCTCTTTCCTCATTGCCGTTCGCAAATTGCCTTATTAGCTGTCGTACCAAAAAATAAAGCCACCGTAAACAAAGTAAATATTCAGTTAAGAGCAACCTTTCACAGTGTAAATAAATGTAAACAAAAAAAATTGCATACACTCCATGTACTTCATATTTCTCAGTAAAGTACATAGACGCAATAATCTTTGCCAGTAATAGTCTAGATTTGCAAAGCAGTAACATGTGCTACTAAAAAATAGGATTACTGGTTATAATCTGGCGCGGCTTTGGTGGGTTGGATTACAAAACAAAATCCTTTTTCAAGATGGCCACCATGGAAAGGGAAGGCGGTTGTTTTATACATAGCCCCTCTTCCCTTTCCATGGTAGCCTGCAAAAAGCACAAGTATGAGACGTGACGCAGAGCCTGTAAATAAACATACAGCAACGTACAATGTAGTAACTTACATTTTGAAATAACAGACTGGATTGTAAAAGAAAGCGTTAACATTTTAGAGTTCGTAAAGTAGGTTTATTTAAGAGGAAACTGTCAGAGACCATCAGAGTAATCCCATTTTCAATGGAATGATAACAATGGTTCTAGGGGCGTCATTGCAAATGTTAAAGATGAGGCACATGTTGGTCTTTTCCCATACAAAAATTATGCGTTCTTCATTAAAGCAGCCACTTTGTTTCCAGAGTGCTTTCCAAGAAGGCGCCATGACCTTCGGCCTACAGCACCATAAATGATGTGTAGTTGCTCCGACTAGCGAGTGCATCGTACGGGCAAAGCGGGCCTGGGCTCTCATCCCACAGAAGTGTAATGGACAGGCAACCGCTTACGAGCAGTTGGAAACCATGGCACGGACAGTACGGCAAGATGTACCTGGGTGGAAAACGTAACAGAAAATACATGTCAATAACCAATCTTTAGCAAAAAATTGCAAAAAAGACACAAAGAATGTGCAAAGTAATACACAAATGTAACTGGTCAAACATGACATTTTAGTGAAATTTTACTATTGACCATGTGTAAATATAGTAACATGCAACAAAAGCCGATATTCTGCATGCGCCGTAAGGTAAAAAAAAAAAAGGCAACTACACAAGAAGACGATAAATGAGTTATGAAGGCAAAATGAATGGACACGTAAAAAGAAATTACATCTCGTGATTTCAAACAAGACCTAAAGAACGTGCAAAGTGATATACAAAGCTATGTGGGCAAACATAACGTTTGAAACAAGAAATAATAATGCTAAAAAAAGGTGAGTGTAGTCATACCCTGCAAACGCGGAAACTCTGCACTTTCCATTATTGGAGGAAAAATATAACATTGTAGAAAGATAATACTTCAGTTATATTGGCATAAGTAGAGTTTCAGTAATTTAAAATTAAAACGCGGGTCGGTGTTGAACTGGTGAAAAGTAAACTTACATAATATGTACTGCCTCCATTCTTTTTTGCCAAGTCACATACCAACGTATTTGCACCGAAGAATCTTCGTGGACTGATATTGCATGTGCCTTTCAAATGTTATCAAAACATAACCTTATCAATTGCTATTTTTTTCGAACCTTTCACTCCTTGAATTGCTTCTAAAGTTTCCCTTTCGCTCAAGGTCAAAAAACAATTGGCCGTTATACATTCACTCAGATGCGTGGGCCTATTGAGCGTGCAACCAAAAAAGCAACTCATGTGACCTTCACTCAGAAGGCAAATACATTCTTACTTCGCAACAACATATTGAAATCCAATTATGAGAACCGCTACTACCATACACCTCCAGAATCGCTGTTTCCAGCAAACAGTGCAGATGGAGGGCTTAGTTTTCAAAATTTAGGACGCCAATCTGACGGCAATATTATTCCAAAAACATTGTAACCCGGACGCACTAATTGGTATTGGTACAGTGAGCACCAACTTACATTTAACCGTATGACTTTGGTGACAAGAAAACTCCACTTTTTCAGTTTGTGTTGCCACATCCCATCCTAGCCTACTTAAAGGTCACCTTCTGAAATAGTATTTCATAAGTGTGACAAGTGCAATGCTGTCTTGTTTTATTTGTGTTACTGGCGATCTCCACGTACACCAAAGCATGAAAAAGATGGCGGGGGCACTGAAGAAAGCTGACGTACTTCACGCTGTTCCACAACCAATCAGGGAAAGCGCCACATGTCTGCGGACACAAACTTTTTCCCCCATTCAGTCAAAGGGGAAAAGAGACGTTTTGGGAACCCCGCTTTATAACTTTTCCCCCCCTGGACCAAACATCATCAAACTTTCAAAAGAATTCTGAGTCGCCAATATACTTTTTTTGCAAAGTTTGGTGAGGATTCGTCCAGGGGAACAGAGTTATAAAGCACCCAAAAAGTCCTCTTCCTATAGAAACAGCAACTTCACCATAACTACACAGCCACTAACGTGGCTGTCTAATATGCTGCAGTGGTTGTGGGCAGGGCCTAGAGGTTTAGATGTATGTCTAGAGATATTCCAATGTATGGATGTACAGTGCCTTATAACTCCACTGTTTATAAGGTCGTTCTTGGGTGCATGGCCGACTGTACACCCTCCCCAGAACCATCTACGGGTGTATGCATTGCTGTCATATGATATGGAGGTTCTGGACAAGGCATAGCGTTTTGTGAGTATGGCGTACGACCTACAGCCTGCAGCCATGCACCCAAAACTCTACATCCTGTCCACAACCACTGTACTATATAAAATCCATGGTGCCTTATATCTTCAGTGCTTATAACTTTGTTCTTGGGTGCATCGGCCATGCACCCAAAACTCTATGTCCTGACCAGAACCACCACAGCATATCGCACCTATTGGGGTTTGTAACTTTACTACGTATAAATGTGATCCCCACAACCACCTCATTGATATTTAATAGTACGGGTGTATCTATAGCTGTGATATGCTACAGTGGTTGTGGCCAGACCTTAGAATTTTGGGTGTAAGGCCATAGAATTTTCCAAAGAAAATCAGAGTGCACCACATACTTTTTTTGCAAAGTGGCGGGAGCAGCGAAGAAAGATGACGTACTTCACGCTGTACCACAACCAATCGGTGAAAGCATCACATGTCAACGGACACAAAGTTTTCCCCCCATTCAGTCTATGGGGAAAAGAGACGTTTTGGGAGACCCCCCTATAACTTTTCCCCCCCTGGACCAAACATCACCAAACTTTCCAAAGAAATTCAGAGTGGCCCATAAATGTTTTGTACAAAGTTTGGTGAGCATTCGTCCATGGGGAAGCAGAGTTATAAGGCACCCGAAAAGTACTCTTCCTATGGAAACAGCAACTTCACCATAAGTACACAGCCACTACCGTGGCTATGTAATATACTGCAGTGGTTGTGGGCAGGGCCTAGAGTTTTGGGGGTATGGCTATAGATATTTAAATGTATGGGTGTACAGTGGCTTATAACTCCAGTGGCCATGCACCCAAGACTGTACACCCTCCCCAGAACCATCTGAGCAATAAGCGATAGTATGGGTGTATGCATTGCTGTGCTATGATGTGGTGGTTGTGGACGGGGCCTAGAGTTTTGGAAGTATGGCGCACGGCCTACGGCCTGCAGCCATGCAGCCAGAACTGTACATCCTGCCCACAATCAATGTACTATATGAAAACCATGGTGCCTTATAACTTCACTGCTTATAAAAAGGCCATGCACTCAAAACTCCACATCCTGGCCATAACCACCACATCATATTGCACCCATTGTGGCTTGTAAGTCCACTACATATAAATTGATGTTTGATACTACGGTTGTATCTATAGCTGTGATTTGGTTCAGTGGTTGTGGCCGGAGGCTAGAGTCTTGGGTGAAAGGCCATATATATGTGAATGCATGGGTGTCCATTATATGAAACCCATAGTGGCTTATAACTGCAGTGCTTATAACTGTGCTTTTGGGTGCATGGCCTTCACCCATGCAGCCAACACTCTACTTACTTTCCACAACTACCACAGCATATCGCAACCATAGTGCCTTATAAATTCTCTACGTACAAATTTGACCTTGTGTACATGGCCTTTGGCCATAGATCCAAGACTTTAGTCCCTCCCCACAAACACCTAATCTATAAGCGAGACTACAGGTGTAGGTATATCTGCGATATGCCGTGGTGGTTGTGGCCAGGGCCTAGCATCCTGGGAGTATGACCTACAACCTACGGCCTACGGCCATGCACCCGAGACTCTAGGCCCTGGCCACAACCACCACAGCATATCACATCCATGGCGGCGTATAAATTAGTAGCACATCCATACAAACAAAAATAGGAACTACAGCATGTACTCAACTATAGTGTTCGCTAACACCACGCGTGTCCTTAGAACAGTTTTAGGTTGCCTGTGCACAGCACAGACTGAAGTACTAGTCTTATGAGACCCCTCAATTTCAGTACTTACAAACATCCTGGACAAGGCTGGCATGGTGAATACATCATTAACACCTGCAGCCTAAACAAGTACAGTATTTCACCCATCCCTTACTCTTTGGACCTCCTCAAACGCTGTAGCAGACCAAATCAGTTTCCGAAACAGCATTTCGCCTCTGGTTGCGACCGCGCTGTCGTCGGATCCAAGATGTCGGGCGCATCCACACATTCTGACACACATCACGGCTCACTGCAGCCAATCGGCGAAGACGTCACGTGTCTGCGGTCATGACGCCACCCCCTAGCCAATCGGTATCTTGTCCGCGGAGCGAACAAGGAAGTGTGACCACAGAGCGGACATAGATATCACTTATTGTTAGAGACATATTTTTTAGTCATTTTAAAGGAAACTACTGGACGTATTGTCACCAAATATACAAAAGCATGCTTTCGGGACCAAGCCCCTGTTGCAAATTTGGTGAAAATCCGTCCAGCGGTTTGACCTGTACGCGTGCGCAAAGTTTTTCCCTCATTCAGTCTATGGGAAAAAAAGATGTTTTGGGGCCCACCTATAACTTTTGCCCCCCTGGACCAAACATCACCAAACTTTGCAAAAGAATTCAGAGTGGCCCATATATTTTTTTGCAAAGTTTGGTGAGGATTCGTCCAGGGGGAGCGGAGTTATAGGCCGCCCAAAAAGTGCTCTTCCTATGGAAACAGCAACTTAACCATAACTACACAGCCACTAGCGTGGCGGTGTAATTACGCGGCCCGTGGTAGCAGCCGTGTAGTTATGGTTAAGTTGCTCATCTCATAGGAAGAGCACTTTTTGGGTGGCTTATAATTTAGCTCCCCGTGGAGGAATTTGCATAAAACTTTGCAAAAAAACATATATGGGCCTCTCTGATTTCTTTTGACAAGTTGGGAGAGGTTTCGTGGAGGGGGGCAAAGTTATAGGGGGGGGTCCCATATTTATTTTTCTTCCATAAACTGAATGGGCCAAAACTTTGCGCACGCCTACAGGCCAAACCACTGGACAGATTTTCACCAAATTTGCAACAGGAGCGGCAGTTTGGTTCGGAAAGTGTTCTTTTCTAATTTTGGTGAAAATCCGTCCAGTACTTGTTTTTAGAAACAACTGAAATGTAAGTCTAAAAAAAATAGTGATATTTGGCTCCGCTCTGCGGTCCCATTTCCCTGTTTACTCCGCAGTCAATAGTCTCATTGGCCTGGAGTGTGGCGTGATGTCGGCGAACATTGGACGTGTCTGGTGGTTGGCTGGAGGGAGCGTGATGTGCATCACAATTTTGTGAAATGCTGCCGTGTTGTATCAGAGGGTAGTGCGGCGCAGAAAGGGGCTGAAGAACATGGTTTGCAGCATCTGGTGCATGGAAGAGGGGCTGGAAAGGGTGAGGGAGTGAAAAGCGAGTCATATGATATTATTTTTGTTTAGGTGGAAGAAGAAGGTGGTGTGCAAGCGGTGTCCGTGAGTACTGCAGCAATTCGCGGGTAGCTCCTGAGGCGAGTAACTTCTGTGGTGACTGCAGGGGGGCTCCATTGGTGATGAGGAGTGCATTGCAGATGATATGAAGATATTCCCATTGTGTTGTGGAGTTGGGTAGGGGTGCCGGTGGCTCTGTTATGTTTGTGTGTTGGGGTAAATGGGCACATGTTCCCATGCATGGTTGCATTGATTTGCGGTGGTTGTGGCCAAGGCCTAGGCTCTTGGGTGCATGGTCGGAGGCTGTAGGCCTCTGCATGCACCCAAGAGGCTATGCCTTGGCCACAGCGACCACAAAGCAATGCAGCCATGCATGTGAACAGTGTGATACTGGCATGTGCATTGCACAAATATGTATACTGAGTGCATTTTCTTTTCCTTTGCTCATTTGGGTAAGTTAGTATAACCATATGTTGCTTCATCGCACACCCTTTTAAATCTGTATCTCGCATAGGGTAGTTACCGTTACACATTGGTTGTGGAGGACATTGTAGACTTCTTAGAGCAGCAGAGGTGAGCGAAAATGCATGCACTTCCATATGCTGTACTTCATTGCCCATGTTGGCAATTACGGAGTGACATGCCACCATTTGTATTTGCAATGGTTTGCCTCTTTGCGAGTGCAGTAAGGATTTCCTTAGCATTACACACTTACAATATGGACAATGTACGCAGCTACTCACATATACTTGATTCTGGAGTTCCTCCACAGGCCACCTTCTGCGGTGAGTGCAGGCAGACTCCATTGGGGATAGGGAGTGGATTGCAAATGGTATGAGGATATTTGCAGTCGGTGTACTATGCTGTGTTGAGTGTGCCAAGCCCCTAGTGCCTTGTGTGCATGGCTGAAGTCATTGGACTAAAGAGTCTGCACACTGGTTGCAAGTAGGTTTCACATAGTTGACTTGTGTGCATGGTTTGTGCGCAGTGTTCACATTGTTGGCTGCATGGGTGTGGTGATTGTTAGCATGTCCTACAGTGTTCTGTCTATGCCTGGAGGTAATGGAGTCAATAGTCTTGCAGAGTGTCCACTGGGTGAAGTGTTCCAGTACTGTGCGCATAGAAGTGGATAGGGTTCCAGTGGATGGTTTATGTGTTTGGTTTGTGCCCATTGGCCAGATGACTGAGAACTGTCCGGTATTTTGATGTATTGGTTGTCAGACATAACACAGTTTTTGGTGCAGGGGCAATGCTCTGAAGATTTAGTGCTTTAGTTAGACGAAGTACAATAATATGTGAACGGAAGTGGATAGGCGTGCCGGAAGATGTATGTTTGTGGGCTTTGGTAACTGGCTAGATGTTTGTATGCATGTGTGTATTATGCTGCAGAGGTTCGGTTGGGGTCCCGGTGGCTGTGTTAAGTTTGTGGGTTCTGGTACCTGGCCACATGTTCACATACATGGCTGCATAACATTGCAGTCGGTGTGGCCAAGGCATAGGCTCTTGGGTGCATGGCAGTAGGCTGTAGGCCGTAGTCCATGCACCCAAGAACCTAGGCCTTGGCCACACCCACCGCAACATTATGCAGCCAAGTATTCCAACATTTTGATACTGCTATATGGATTTTGTTTTTGAATTGCATAGAACATCTACATTTGGCGCAATTCATGCGTTCCACTGAAACCTATTTTACAATGACCTCTTCCCCTGTTCATAGAGAGGTATGGCAGGTTTCCATTCCCTGCCACCATGCGGCTACAAAAACAAAATCAGGCGGCAACATGTTAACATGTCATCGTGCATTTCCGATGTTAAGTACTCCAGTTGCGTACAACTTCCTTGTCCACTAGATGCAAATAAGTTTGAGATCGTTGCCTTGTGTGTGTGGTGTGTCAGCATTGTACATATTGGTGGTTGAATGGGTGTGGTGATTGTTGTTCCATCCTACAGTTTTGGGTCCATAGCTGGACATGATGGAGTCAACAGTACTGCAGTGTGTCCACTTGGTGATGTGTTGGAATACTCTGTGTATAGAAGTTCATAGGGTTCCAGTGGATGTTTTATGTGGTTGGGTTGTGGCCATTGCACAGATTACAGAGTACTGTACTGTACTATGATGTATTGGGTTTGTGTACTTAATAGACAGCTGGGAGCGGGGGCAATGTTCTGAAGATTTTGTGGTTTGGTTGGCAGCGGAAAAATACCATGTCAGTGGAAGTGGGTAGAGGTGCTGGAGATTGTGTTGTTTGTGGATATTGCTAACTACCTACATGTTTGCATGCATGCATGTTTTATGGTGCGGGGGTTGTGGAGTGCCAGTGGCTGTATGACGTTTGTGGGTTCTGGCACCTAGCCACATGTTCGCATGCATGACTGCATAACGTTGCAGTGGGTGTGGCCAAGGCCGAGGCTCTTGGGTGCATGGCCAAAGGCTGTAGGTTGTAGGTCATGCACTGAAGATGGTAGGCCTTGGCAACACACACTGCAACGTTATGGAGCCATGCATGCCAACACTTTTTTTTTAATTTGCATTTGTATAGCGCACGAAATTTGTACGGAATTTTGATTAAGAGGATACAGGGGACCGAATTGGTCTCTTGGGTACAAGTGCATAGCAAATAGGTGACTTCATACATGACAGGTAGGTGACTTCATACATGATGAAGTGAGCAAACAATCAGTAGTACATCAGAAATAACATAGCATAAGAGAGTTAGGGAGGCAGTTTAGACAAAGAGCTTGGTTTTGATGGCTTTTCAGAAAGCTTGGTGGGACTCTATCATTCTTAGTTGAGAGGGAAGAGCGTTCCAATGTGAAGCGGCCAATGTGGGAAAGCTAGAGCCCCCGGCGCGAACTTACTTTCAGTGTCTTGGGAGTGATGATAGTGTTGGCATAACCCTTTCTGAGGGGTTTTGTGGATGTGTGCTTAATGATTCTTTGGGTAAGGTAGGGTGGTGCTAGATCATGAAGGCATTTATGTGTAAGCGAGAGTGTCTTAAAGACGATTCACTCTTTGACTGGGAGCCAATGAGCCTGTCTCCTTACCTCAGAGATCCAGTCCTTCCTCGATGTGCCCGTGGCAGCCCTGAGGGCGTTGTTTTGCACCAGTTGGAGTTTAGCCAGGTTTTTGTAAGAGGTCCCTACAAGGAGGGCATTGCAGTAATCAAGCCTTAATCCAATTATTGCCCTAGCGATGGTAAGGCAATTCTGGCCGGATAAGAAGGACCTGGCAGCATTGAGAACTTTGGAGTAATAGGCCGCTGAGGAGGCCACGGCGTTAACCTGTCTGTCCATGGTCAGATCCGAATCAAGGTAAACTCCAAGTGTCTTAACATTATTGGATACCTTGATGGGAATGTTGTCAATAGTGAAGGACAAGTACTGATGATCCAGGTTGCCCAGGGTAGTGGGGGAGCCAATTAAGAGGATTTCCGTTTTCTCACTATTAAGGCACAGCCAGCTATCTGCCATCCAGGACTCGATTGTGGAGTATATGGTGGTGAGGGTGATCATGTCCTCTTTGTAATTGCCGGTGAGTGGAATAAGCACCTGTGTGTCATTCGCATAGTTAGTATACGAGATGCATAGGGAGTCGAGGATGCTGAATAGAGGCCTTGTGAAGAAGTTGTAGAGTGTGGGCGCAATGCAAGAGCCTTGAGGGACTCCACATTTGATGAGGCTGGGGGTGGCAGAGGCCGAGTCGGAGAAGACTTTCATAGCCCTCTCTTGGAGAAAGGAGGTGATCCAGGCACAGCTTTGGGGGAGAAGGTGGCTGCAGTGGCGAGGTGGTTGCAGAGGGTGTTATGCTCTACCAGGTCAAAGGCCGCCAATAAATCAAGAAGCAATAGGAGCGCAGGTTTGCCTGAGTCTCTAATATCATCCATTTGATTCTTTAGGTCTAGAAGGGCTGTTTCTGTGCTATGTCATGGGAGGAAGCCAGATTGCTGCAGGCCGAGGAGACGGTTATCTTCGAGAAATTAAAGGACTTGCAGGTAGGCTGCTTTGTCCAAGATTTTTAGGAGGAAAGGGACGGTGGTGATGGGCCTATAGTTCCCTTGAACCATTGGGTCAAGGGAAGGTTTTTTAAGGAGCGGGTGAGCCCAAGCTTCCTTGAGGTCCTTAGGTACAAGGCCAGACTTAAAGGGGCGAGAAGTTGTGCTGAGTCTTTAATCAGTTGTGCCGGGCAGGCATCGCCCTTACAATTGGAAGGTTTGATGGTTTTAAGCAAAGGGATGACATAGAGTTCTGTCATTTCTTTAAAGTCAAAAGGGGTGAAAGTGTTAGATTTGGTGACTGCAGGCGAGTTGTCATGCATGTTGGCTATGAGAAAGCTAAGCGCTTTTTGATGGCCCCGGATTTTGGTTTGGAGAGTATTCAGTTTGTCCAACATAGCCGACTGGATGCTATTACACCAATCATCCTTGAGGAGAGTGGGGGGGGGTGGACAGCTTTTCAAGCTCGCGGAAGATGGTGAATATGTCGTTGGACCCTGATTTTGCATCATTGATCCTCGAGTTGAACGATGCAGCTTTGGCTTGAATAATGTTAATTTTGTAAGTTTTAGAGATGGCTTTAAAGGCACTCCTGGTAGCCTCCGAGGGGTTGGCTTTCCAGGCAGAGAGTGCCAACCTTTTTTTGGCACGTTCGTCGAGCAGTTTCTTTGAGAACCAGGGATTTGAGTGTTTGGATTTTTTAGCTTTTTTAAGGGAGAGGGGGGCTACAGCGTCAACAGCTTGCGTGATGATTTATTTGAAGGTGCTCGCAAGAATTTCAGGGTTTTCGGAAAAACGGGCCTGCACTGCGGGCACCGTTAAAAAAGGTGAAATGTTGAAGGCCGCTGGGCAGGGACTAATTGGCTTTGAGGAACCTCTTTTGGATAGGGGGTTGAACTGAATATAGTGGTGGTCAGACCACGGGATGGGCGTGTTGGCAATTACTTGGATAGTGCAGTTATGCTGAGTAATCCAGTTTAGGGTGCGTCCTTTAATGTGTGTTGGTTCATGGATGATCTTGGAGAAAACCAATGTGGTCAGGGCTTTGTTCAAGGTATTATCATGGGAGTCTTTGGGGTTGTTAAGCCCTAAATTCAGATCGCCCAAGAGCAGAACTTGGGTGGCCCTTCTGATGTTGTCAGACAGGGAAAGGATGAGGTTTTCCTGGAAGTCATCAATGGGCCCTGGGGTACGATATACAATGTGCATTGTGAAAGTGCAGTTGTGAGAAATGTTAATTTTGAGTAGGAGGTAGTCACAACTGTGACTGAATTGACCTTCAACCTCCCTTGCCTCATACACAAGTACTGGGATGAAGTAGAGGTACACGGAGGTAGTGCCTGACTTAGCTACCTGTACTCTTCATTACTCCTAGTCCCACTCTTCTTCATCCAAGTACTTACCTATGAGGCAAAGAGCCTCATACGTAATCTCTGGGACAAGGAAGAGTGACATGGAGGTAATTCTGGGCCAAGGAGCTGATTTTGGAGGTTGGGGTAGGGGTGGTAGCGAGAGCGGATCTGTGGGGGGCAGGATTGTGCAACAAATCATAATGCTCTCCATGTCCAGGTTAAGCAGACATGATATGTGGTATTAGTGGCTAGAGAGGCATGTTGGTGCAGCCAGTCTATTCATTCCTCAGTTTGGTATGACTTTTTTTTAACTGGCCATTTCTGATAAAGCAGTCCTGCTAAGTGATTTAGCTGGCTAGACTGCCATTTGGGTGCTGCCAGTCTAGCCGTTTCTTACTGCGGCATTGTATATTTTTCTGGGCATCTGTGATCAAATGATATGATATAAGTCATTCATAACGCGACGGTACACAAGTGTTTCTAGGCGCGACAAGAAAAGGGAGGGAAGATAGAGGGAGGACAAGACAAAGAATCTTACTAAGCCTTGTGTCATTCAGATCATGCAAGTGCGAGAACGAGAAGTGCAAGGGGAAAGTGAGGAGGGAAGTGCAAGGGAGAGGGGAGGGAAAAACAGGGCAGCAATGCTCGGAGTAAGTGCAGACAGGGCAGCGTGGCTCTGGGTATTGCAAGCCGAACAAGGGACTGTAGGGTTACAGTTACAGCCCCCAAGTGCTTGGTAGGCCCAGAGGCAGTGCAAGGGTGACTGATCAAGAAAGAGTCTGGACTCAGTGAGACTCTGAGGGTAGCCAAGCAACCAGTCGGTACAGCGGACAGGTAGGTCAGGTAGGCCAGCAGGGGAGGGAGAGAGAGAAAACAGAGGAGAAGAGGAAAGTTTTGAGCTGCTTCCGGAACTTCATGTGGTCTGGCTCAAGTTTTAGAGGGGCAGGGAGGCTATTCCAGAGGGAGGCACCTGCAGAGGAGAGAGATCTACCCCCACTCACTGCCTGGAGAAGTGTCTAACCCTTAGAGAGTTGTAGGTAGCTGAGCGAAAGGCTTGAGAAGGAAGATATTTTGGAAGAGAGCGTTGGATGTAGTGTGGACTCCAGGCCCAGAAAGCCTTGTGGACAATGCAAAGGGTGTTGAACTTGATCCTTGCAGCAACTGGGAGCCAGTGGAGAGATTTCATGGCTGGAGAGATACGATCCCTGGGATTGAGGCCAAGGATAAGCCTTGCAGTCCTGTTCTGGATTAGTTGCAGAGGGTGGAGAGTAGATGAGGCAGATTGAGAAAGAGGCTGTTGCACTAGGCCAGCCTAGAGAGAACCAGGGCTCTGGTGACTGTGAGCTTCTGTGAGAAAGTGAGAAAGGGAAGAGTTCCTTTGAGGAGGAGCAGCTGGTAGTGGGACTTCTCGTCGACGTCCGAGATGTGAGCAGAGAAAGAGAAAGAAAGAGTATTTTCAAAGATGACACCAAGGTTGTTTGCCTCACAGGAAGGGCCCAAGGCGGGCAGCCAGAGAGAGAGGGAAATCAGGGACAGGAGTCCAAATGAGAAGGATCGCCATCTTATTGACATTAAGGCAGATATCGTTGGAGGCACACCAATCCTGAATCGTGGATAGACAGTCAGGAACGAGCAAGAGAGTAGAGGAGTCTGAGGGGAGCCTGAAGGAAAGCAGAGTGTCAGCCGCATAACATTGAAAGTTAGAGGAGAAGGTAGAGTTCAGGTGGGTCAAAGGGGCCAAGTAGAGGTTGAAAAACCATTTTGAGAGGATGGAGCGGAGAGAAAGGGACCAAGTTGGTCCTGGGAGGGGCTGTCCAAGAGGAAGGAGGTCAGCCACTCAAGGGCCTGATCCGTGATGTCCAGGTTCTCATGGAGTCAATTGATCAGGATTGATCAGGATAGCGTGGTTGACCGCGTCGAAAGCAGAGGAAAGATCAAGGAGGATAAGGACAGAAGGAATGCTGGAATCAAGGTTAGAGAGCAGATCTTTACAGGTGTTCAGGAGAGCAGTTTCCGTGCCTCTGGCAGCTCTGAAGCCAGACTGAAGGTCATGGAGACAACCAACAGATTATGTGTGGAGAGTAAGCTGGGAGATGGCCAGCTTTTCCAACAGTTTGGCTAGGAAAGGGGTGATGGAGATTGGGCGATAGTTTGCCGAGCAGGCAGGATCAGCATATGGCTTCTTGAGGTGTGGGTGCATAAGGGAGTGGTTAAGGGAAGAGGGGAACATTCCAGTGGCAAAAGAGTGATTACAGAAATCAGCCAAGGCTAGAACGAGGGTGTCAATATGGTCCTTGATGGTTTTGGAGGAGCAGGGGAGCACCTGTTTGGATGACACTTTCATAGATCAGACTTGTCTAAAAACCTCTCTCAGGTGTTGTCAGAGAGAAAGAGGAGAAAGGAGGAAGAGAGGTAGAGATGGCCAAAGGGGGCTGAGAGAGGAAGAGGGAGAGGAAGAGGAGACGAAGGACAGGAGTTTTAGCAGAGAAGTGAGATGACAGAGGTAAAGACCGCAACAGGATTGATCAATTCCTTGCAGATATTAAAGAGTTTGACTGTGTTGTTAAAGGCCACAGGCTTGAATGTGTGTTCTCTTCTTGATGAGTGTTAATGCTTCCACTGACATTTTGGCGCAACCAGTCTAGGTATGTCTAAATGTGGCCTGGCATGCTTTACTGTAACAATATTACGTGTCTATACTGGTCTACATTGTGTAGCCAGTTGGACATGTTTTCATTGTGGCATGGCATTTTTAATAGCCAAGTATTAATGTTCCTGTGCACTGTTGCTGACTTGCATCTATTGGATTGGTGTTACCCTACAAAACAATTGCAAACACTTTGGCTTTTTAGGCAATTTTTCTCAGAAAGTGTGCTGTATACTGCATTAAAACACATATTTATATCTTTCTCCTAGTGCAGTGTGTGGCATATCCCTTCAGCAGCACGTTTGTGCGTATTTCGCAAGCATGATAATCTATGGCGGCCCAGAGTTTGGTGCAACCAGTGGTTTGTTCCTGAGTTGGGGGGCCCCCTCAGCATGGCTCGCAGGGGGGCCCTCACATTTTGTGTTACGCCACTGCACAGAACATTTCGTGCATGGACACATGTTAGTACCTTATACATGGTGCAATGAATGTACAGCTGACACAATATATACATGTAGATTTACGGCCCCTATCTACTATTTATATGTGGAGGGAGTTACAAATCAACAGTGTATGCTGGCAGTCTCTGTGTGCATACATGGGTGCCGGGGCCATCTTACGCACTTTAGTGCCTTTGGGGAAGGAGATTTTTGGGCCTCTCCTTCATGAAAGGAAACAAATTCCTTTACAACTTCTTGAAAGATTGTACATGCTTTCTAATGTACGCAGCTTATTGACCTGACCTGGTTGTGTCGCGTGTGTGGTACATTACGGTTATTGGTGTGAACGTTTTGTTGCCAAATGACACCTGTCCGTGTGTGAAGGTAGTAAGCTTGCAGTTACTTTTTTTTTCCATCTTCATTGTATGTTGAAAGCATTCATATTTTGTATTGCCTATGGGATTGTATCTGTAAGGTGGAACGATTATCGGAATTGAAAGGCCTACACAATGTGCTTTGGTTTGCATTTTGTAACACCTGCTGAAATGGAATGGAATAACGGTTAGGTATACATACATAGAGAAAGTGTTTGTTAGGGACTTCTTCCTGAATGACATGATTGCAGAGGGTGCATGTATGTTTCCACATGTAGGAAATCTGAAAGATTGTATTTATAGGTATGTTTTTGCTTTCGAATACCTGCAGTAAGTACATTACCACTTCCTGTGGATTTACTTGTCTATTTAACGTGCATTTACTGTTCAAGCACAGTAGTCTATTTCCTCCCTTATTCCTGAGCCCCTGTAACTGTTTCCAGGATTGTGTGTTGCATTTCTGTGCATGCCTACTATTTCTAAGCACAACTGGTGTGAGCCGTTTTAATAAATGTTTGAAACAATTAGTGCCATTTGCAATACATCATTGCTTGCCACATTTGCATACTAATGTAAACTACTTGTGTAGGAAAATTTGAATGAACCAGGCAGTTTTGTGTCTGAGTACTTTTTGCTTACTACACTTTGTAAATGGAGATTTCGTACAGTACAATTGCTAACATTTGGACATGGTGGAAGGTGCTTTTGTAAGCAGGTCCAGAAATTGAGGATAACGAATATCCTCGTTTTCCTGTGAATTTTTGCGCACTGAACAGGAGTTCACAGTTTGTAGCATTTTACTTTTTCCGTTGTTGCTGACATTTACATGGTGCTTGAAGAACTGCTGCAACAACTTCATAGAGTTGTGACGACCGTTACAAATAAATGTACAAGGCGATTTGTAGATGCACCACATTGGTTCGGTACCATAGACAGTGGCATCTAAGTTTGCTGGGGATATTTTTGAAAGCAGTGTTTCTTCTTCCATTATGCTATTGTGTACCTTTTCACACCCTCGTACAGTGCTATGCATGAGAATTTGGTTTCTTTGCTCTTGATTTCTGATTTCATGATTTCTCATTGAAGTATGCCTCTGTGCTGGCAGTGTGTATCCACTGACCTATATTGATATTGTGAAGGTATCTATGCTGATATTGCTTTTGCTTCTAAGTAGTGGTGGTAGTTTACAGAGTAATTTTGTTAGTGGCTTAATTCTCATTAAATTTAATTGAAAGCATTTTCGTTTTAAGAACATTGCACTGTCTGCAACAGTTTCCAGGATTACTTGTGTGCGGTAAGGTTTAAGGGTTGAGCGTGATTTCTACCCTCTACTTATAAGGATGTGAAGGACTCTGTGGTGGATTGTTTTTGTAAAAATACTTTTTTTGAATGCTTTTTTTGTGGTGTCATTAGCATTTGCACATACTCCATTACCAGTAGTGACAGTTGCACACTTTTCAGTACCTTTCACTACCTTTATTTTCATTTCAATATTTTGATTTAGGTATTACATTCTCAGTACTGGTAGGTGTTTTTGTTTTCCTTTGGGCCTATATTAGCTGTTCTCTTTCAACTTTCAGTACAAGATCTGCTAGGGGTGCATGGCAACTTTCAATGCTTTTATGTAGAGCTGGGCTATTTCTGTGTTGTTTTCTATGGAGTTCCTTTTTGCTAGGCATTCTGTAGCAGCTGCTGGAGAAAAAAAGAAAAGTATAGGTCTGCACATTTTTTGATGTATATGCGTGCATCTGTGTATGAATGGATGAATATGAGGGTAGGAATACAGATAGAGGTGTGTGATTGTTTAATGGTGTATTAGTGTACGGTGGGTACGCTATACTGCTATTTGGGAGTTACTATAATGCCCACGACATGATAACACAAAGTGTGCCACTGCTGATGTGCACTTAGTAAGCCTGAAGCAAATACCAGAGGGCTGACGCAATTGTGTACTTTAATATACATGAACACTGCATTGTCTTAGTAAGAGGTGCAGCTCCAAGATAATATTGCAGTTACTTCGTTGGCTGTCGAGAGTAGGCTTCCTCTGGGTTGCATTTTGAAGCTGACACGCCACTGCCTTTTAGGACAGACGTGGTTACTGCAACTGTTAAAGAAGACCATAAGACAATTTGTTAATGGCATACTGACTGCATTTGGAGAATGCGTTACATAAAAGGGTAGGGGGATGTGTTGGAAGGAAGATTTAGGGCCTCATTACGGCTTTGGCGGTAGCCATGCCCTTAATAAGGGCATGGCTGCCACCAAAACCGGGTCCGGGTCCAGGTTCCCTGAATGGGGAATTACCGGGCCATTCCGAGTTTGGAGGGCCCGGTAATTCCTCCCGCAGGGAACCCGGGACGGACCTTCCCCATTCCCATTTGAGCCCCATAGGGCTCAATGGGAATGGGGGAGGAAGCTAACAATGGGCCGATTATGACCGGACCGTTGTTAGCTCCCTGGTTCCCTTGTGGGACCCGCTCTGCACGTCTGGTTTTACCAGATGTGGTTTTACCAGACGTGCAGAGCGGGTCCCGTGAGGGAACCTCGTAATTTTGCAGAATGGGTTTAACGGGTCCGCCTCCATTAGCGGAGCCTGTTAACCCATTCCGCAAAACTTATAATGAGGCCCTTAGTGTGTGTCTTTAATTGGATGGCTTTGTATATGATTGGGGATTTGGGAGCATCATCATTGTTGGTAAGGGGGTACTTGGTTCATTTGTAAGTGTACCGTATGATGTGCCATTTAGCAAGTGTGTTCATTGAAGTAGGACTATTTACTTTGCAAATGGATTAGTCCTACTTCTGGAAGGGTGAGAAAAAGGTTGTGAAAAGTGTACAGCTCGGAAAGGAAAATGTGTTAGTGTGTGAAATTCCATTAACTTTTCTGCACATATATGCTTCTTTCATGAGTACAGCAATTATTACACTTCTTGGAATTATGTATCCACATTTACGATTGCTACTGTTGTCAATGCACACATAATTTGTTTTGCCCGTCTAACTGTTACATTCTGTGAAGTGTGCAAGGTAAGTGGCAGGCACCCTGTTTTTATGTGTTCAATGTATGTACTTGGTTTAGGTTGGTAGGATACATTTAGTGCTGCTTTTGTGCGATAATTTAACTAATTTTATAGGGGATGCGTTAGTGCGGAAACAAATTCGTAGCATTGTCAGAAGGAAAGAAGAGAGTTCCTTTTTGGATATTACAATGGCTGATATGGGTAAATAAAAATGTTAAAAGCACATACCATTGAAGTGGCACTTGATGGTAGGTGATGGGAGAAATTACGGTATGATTTTTGAGTACGTTATGGAGGTTCAGTGGCAGATAACCTGCTCAGAGGCACGTATAACAGAGTTGTAAAAATACTGTAGACAAAATATTTATACCTGTACTTTGTTGTAATGGGTGTCGATGTGGATGAATCTGAATGCAGAAATCTTGGATAGTTTCACAGAACTTTCTAACAGAGGTGCTTGCGAATCACCTGAGACTTGCACTCTGAATGTTTAATGGTACATATGGAGTGTCATACAGAACTTCTAATGTTAGATGCAAAGGTCTTGGATGTGATTGGTGGATGCATGTGTGACTATTTAACAGTGCGCAATGATGGAGTGCTGGAAAAATAATAGTAGGAAGGGAAGAAGGACTGCTTCTGCTTTACTGGGGCGCAGCTCTCACGGTAGTTGGGGAAGCGAACGTGCCACATCCTGCCCTTCTCAGCATGCTGGGCATGGGAATGGACTGTGGGGATTATCCAATCAGGTGCTGAGGGTGTGAGTCACAGTAAAGGGTGGTAATATTTGTTTTCATTACTCTATGTAGTGAGGCTGACAGAGATGGAGAGACGCACCGTGTTGATCATCAGTGATGCCTTAGTGCTAGATCTGCACAGGTATGCCCTGGAAAGAGACTTTGATGTCAATTTGGATTTGGAAGGAGTGGAGGCTTTGTGATGCAGTGTCGATGTGTGCAGTTTTGGCACTGTGCTTGAACTTTGTAGAGAAGTGGCCACTTTTGCTACTGTTCATGTTGCCGTGGTGCATTATGGAGCCCTGCATTTGGGTTATATGGCTTGCTCACATTTGTTCCGTCAAATAAAGTAGTTGATAAAAGCAGTGAAGCAGATTTTTCCCACTGCCAAGGTGGTTTTCTCAACCATACCACCAAGCAGAGTATGGGACGATCCCAATGTACTTTGTTCCCAGCCGGAGGTCGGAAGGTGTGTAATCAACAGAAACATGTGTGATTTTTGTCCGCTGCTGGGATGTTCTCCTGTGACAATGACATAATTGATTGTCGAAATGTTTACCTTTTGAATGGAAATGGCATTTCTTTGTCCAGCATTGAAAATGTATATTTTTTTTACAATCTACAGGCTGTGTTGAAGACATTATTGTAAGAATGTGAGGAGGCGAGGAAATTAAAAACCCCTTATAAAAACAAAAAAAGGTGTTTGTTTACAAGCACCTACAAAACAAATGCTCTTTTCAGAGCCACCACTAAAGACGAAATCCCCTACCCTGGTTGAAATGTATTCCCCCACTCCCGCCGCACACAGCAGGATAAGTCCACGGACACCGTGGAAGTTCCAGGATTACATGTGCCACATACAGGGCTTTTGGGGATGGCAGGTATGGAAATGGGAATGTGGAGGCTAAGGGATTGCTCAGTAAGGTTTGGGGGTGTGGTGTGTACGTACAGACTGTGCTAGAAGGTATATTTGTAGATAGGAATGCAGAAGCCTATGGTTATGGCTGTGTGTTTCAGGAGGCAGAGTGTATGGGAGAGTCCTAGAAACATTGGTTGAAAGTGAATGCAAAACACTGTGGAGTGGCTGGTCATTTTGGATTCCATCATGTGGATGTGCACTGGTATGGAGTACATGCAATGAAGTGGCTGATTTTGGTTCCTCTTTGTGCCACTTTGGTGACACGGGATCATCCAGACATTATTATTCTTCATTGTGGAGGGAAAAGTTTAGGACATGTTACCAAAATTTCTCTGCAGTTTGCGATGAAGCAGGCAGTTGGCCAGGTCATGCATGTTTCCGACCTCCTGCATAACTTTTTTGTCGAATTACGCAGACACAGATGTGTTTGCATTCTTCTTGATTTGGTCCGCAAATGGAGAAAGCGAGGCACATTGTCAAGAAGATAATTTGTTCCTTTTTCGACATGTGGCCATGTTATACTTCCAGAATGGAAATATTACGTTTCATAGCACGAAGATTTTTCACACTGATTGTGTTTATCTTACTGATCCTGGCAATCAGGTTTTTCTGCGACCTATCCAAAATGCATTGCTGCCCTCTTTGGAAGTACAGCAAGCATTTTTCTAGTGGGTGTTGCACACTTAAACCCTTCGAAAACACAAACAAACATAAACAAAGCCTCTTTTGACAGCCAGCCCTTTCTACCCGAACCGACTGCAATGTTTCTCGCATAGCCACGCCTCCCATTATTTGCAGCGCAATTTGTGGAGCATACAGGCTGCGTGGCGGTCTGCATTCTTTCATTTCAACTCCATTTGTGACCTCTGAAAGGAGCATTTTTTTTCTTTTTTACTTTTTCGTTGCTTTATTTCTTTTTTGGTATTGTAACACATGACACAGAAGGAAAGGAAGGAAAGGGAGGGTACAGAAGGGGCACCACCCACAGGGATAAGATAGGGCGAGTGCAGAGAGTGGAAGATATTGGGTGGCCCTCACTTAAGTAGGCAGCAATCATTGTCATGCTCCCTGACCAAACCTTCTCAAGCACTTTGAAGTTGCTCCCCCTGCAGAGTACCGTGTTGCAGTACATGCAGAATACAATGAGCTTTGACAGGTAAGGGTCTGCTGTGTAGTATATGGTCTGCAAGGATGCTTTAGGGGTCCGTCGTTCTACAGGAGTGTCCCTGGTGTTGGCAAAAGCAGATGCGGAGAATGCTGTAGAGGAAAGTAACCTACTGCATTGTTGGAAGGGCAGTACCCTGCGCACTGCTGCCTAATGTTTCGCTTTGAGGTGTCGTCGCATGGAGTATGGTTACTTGATGGTACGGCATTAGCCGTAGCACCAGCATTCACAGAGATGAGTAAACTCTGAAATACAAGAATGCTTTCAACAAGGAGAAACACAGATTCATTACGTGGATCAAGAAGATAATTATTCAGGCAGACCCACGCAGCCACAGTACCTTTGAAACAACCACTGATATTCTTTGCGATCCGAAGAATCTCCTGATTACTTAGTTGTCTTTACATTTAGTTGTATGGGAGTAACCAAGCAGCAACATCGATACCATTTTCCAGAATGACTGGAGACTGTCACACTTGCAGTGAAATCCTTTCTCCAACTCTACAAACCGCAGGCGAGAACTTGACACTTTTACCTCACGGTGCTCAGTGCAGAGATGGTGTCTCTGTTTCACGGGGCATGCAAGGGCAAATAGCACATCAATAAAATTAATGGGCCATTTAACAAGCCCACCGTACACTGGAGCATGCTGTTCCTTGCTCCCAATGGGCCTCCGGCAGCGAGGCCAGCTGCAGCCATAAATCAGTAGGTTTTGACAGCAAAATACATAGGCGGCAGGACTGCTTGAAATGTGGCAGCCTTCTGCATGCATCGGTAGGGTTGGTGACAGGGGCGGTGTTACCAGGACACAGAGGATGACATACGCGTGCACTTAGCTGTATAACGGACAGACATGCTCCCACAACTAATTAAAAGTGCATTTGAAGATGCGGACATGCCGCGGCACTGGAGTCCTACGGATACCTGCATTGCGATTGCATGTACACCGGGGAGGTGCAGTCTCCGTAGGAAACCTCAATTTCGCTTACCTCCAGCCATCGCGGACAGTACTGTGTGCCACAAACTCACCATGCAATTTTAACACAAAAGGAAAAGCCACTCACCAACACTTTACATGTACACCTTTTATTTCTAAGATACATAGACACTATTAGGAAAGGGAAGTAGTAGCACAATTCGATACATACATAGGGGAATTTGGGATTTCAACAGGTTTGTCATGAGGGGAGCCAAGGATTGAGGTCTCATTGTAACATCTCTGCTCACAGGGATGTTATTGGGGATGGTGGGCTGGGAAATGGGGAAGGGGTACACGTGAAGGTGGGGCAGTTGTATTTCAAGTTTCCAATAATATGTCCTTGTACAAAATCTTTTAAGGCGGCTACATTGTTTAGCAATTCTTCCATTTTGACGTCCATGCTGTCTAGGTTGCTTTTTAAAGAGTTTCCTTCATTTCCTGTGGCCATATGCTGTTGTGAAAGAAGTGCCACTTGTAATGCATTCCTTTCATTTCCAATGGGCCTCATTACGACTGAGGCAGAATGGGTTAACGGGCTCCGCTAAAGGAGGCGGACCCGTTAAACCCGTTCTGCCTCATTACAAGCTCCCCTCCCGGGACCCGGTAAGTAACGCCTGGTCAAACCTTACCGAGTCCCGCAAGGGGAAGAGGGAGCAAACAACGGGCCGCTCGTCATCGGCCCGTTGTTTGCTCCCTCTCCCATTCCCATTCAGCTCTATGGGGCTGAAATGGCAATGGGGAAGGTCCGGGCCCGGGTTCATGGAGGGAGGAATTACCGGGCCCTCCGAACTCGGAATGGCAAGGTAATTCCCCATTCTGGGAACCCGGACCCGATTTTGGCGGCAGCCATGCCGCCAATAGCGGCATGGCTACCGACAAAGTCGTAATGAGGCCCCATTATGTCCTGTTAAAGATAAAAAATATCTGTTAGGTGTATATGAAGCAATGCATATTAACTGTCTTACTTTTTACACTGTGCTGCATATCAATGGAGTTACTATCGTTACTCATTTCATCAAGAGGGAAATTCTCTTCAAGCCAATCTAGGGTGCTTTGCATTGCTGCGCACAAAAAAAACTATCACAGTGTTTCACTGTTGTACACTGCACAAGCTGTGCAATTACAGAAGAAACTTCAGTGTACTTACCGCGTTGTACTGACGCTCTCAATACTTGGCCGTCCTTACTCTGCCATTTCCTTCTTCTTTACTATGTACAGCAGAAGTGCGGTATTATTGTTGGACGCAGACATTACTTCACCTATTGGTGCATTCCATTATAGTGTATACTCTATGCCTTTGCTCTGTTTGTTTCACAAGTACAGATTTTGCAGACCTACTCCATTTTTCCTTACAATGCACTTAAATGGTGCTCTTTGTACATGTGCCTTCTCTTTGCTGAATGGTACGACTATGTAAGAGAACCCCTGCCCTTTTCAGCAGTTTGAATGCTAGCCGCTATCCGCAAACAGACGCACAGTCCGCGGTTAGTGTGCCCATTGGCATGCTGTATGGTACATCTACACAAACTAAGGGTATCCTGGTAAAAACCTAGGAAATTCAGTGAAAAAACATTGTTAAAGGGACGTTATGGTTAAATTGTGCTACTAAAAACCTATCAAATTCAGTGAAAAAAAGTTGTTAAAGGCACATTATGGTTCAGTTGCCCTAAGAAAAACCTAGCACATTCAGTGCAAAAACTTTGTTAAGGGACGTTATACTTACTTTGCACTATCAACAACCTGTCCATATTATGGGTACACGTAAAACCGGTAACCCCAGAAATTCACCCGTTATGGTAAGCTAAGCAACCATAACTCGCCCCACCACTGTTCTCTGCTAAGAATAACACCCATGACATCAAAGATGACATCACATATCATTGATGACATCACTGATGACATCACATGTGTATTTAGTATTCATGAAACACCTCCACAAGGGATTATCATTATAATGTAGTCAGAAAACTATCACAGTTCATTGGTAGAACTTTCATGAGATACATAGATCATTAAGCAATGCATTGCTATAAATACCATTGCATTACAGAGTTCTTTCCAGTACATGACCCTACTCATGTAGAAATGTTGGCATTCTCTGCAGCATGCACCATAGAGGTGCAATATTCCACATCCTGCCATGTTGGATGATAAAATGATGAATTCTTTCATTTCAGAGTTTTGCGTGCTGTGAAACATGAAATAAGTAGCTATCAATGACTCACTACTACATAACTGTACTACTACACACACAATATAAGCAGACCACAACACATACAAATATGAGCACATATCGGAAAAGTTAACTAAGCAAAAAAGCAGCAGTATCCCAAGAAAGTGTTCATAACCTAACTGATTATCTTCATGCACATAAATGATTGCTGTGTTTCACTCTTGGTTCTTCCCCTCAGTACATGTATCATATGATGTGACTAAACCGTAAGGAATGTAGTGTAAGAACATATGAGAAGGGTAAAGTCTACAAATGTAGTACCTTTTCAATTTTTTGTTCCTGACTGGCAGTGAAGAAAACCTCCTGGCCTAGATATATCAGTGACCAAAAAAAGAGGGAGCCAGAGATGTGATGTCATCAGTGATGTCATCAATGACATTTGTGATGTCATCTTTGATGTCATGGGTGTAAGTCTTAGCAGCGCGCAGTGGTGGGTGAGTTAAGATTGCTTAGCTTACCATAACTGGCGAATTTCTGGGATCTTTTGGTTTTACATGTACCCATAATATGGATAGGTTGTTGATATTGCAAGTAAGTATAACGTAAGTATAACGTCCCTTAACAAAGGTTTTGCACTGAAGGGAAACTGAACCATAACGTGCCTTTAACAATGTTTTCACACTGAATATGATAGATTTTTAGTAGCACAACTTAACTATAACGTCCCTTTAACAACGTTTTTTCACTGACATATATATATATATTTTTAAAATTTTATTTTTCAGAATTATTTAAAAAACATGTTTTTATAACTAAATAATTACAAAGTAAATAACATTAATATTGCCACCCAAAATGAAGAATGTTCATAACATCTATTCCACATGGCTGCATCAGTGTCAGAACTCGTTCGCTCAAGGCAGGTGCTCGCGTAGCGTGGACGACGAGTTCTTCTGACCAATGTACCTCTCTGAGTGAAAGAACACACAGAGGAGTCAATTAGCAGGAAGAAAGGAACACCAGATGCAGGCTGGATACAGCTTCTTGGGATGGAACACCGACACTGTCCGTTGATGGTAGTTTAAGATGACAAGCCAAACATAGGCTGTAATAGGGAAATAACAAGCAATAAATAACCCAAGAAATACTAAACCAATAGTTGACTCAAGAGGCAGTATGGACTTACTTAGGATTCTGAATCTAAAGGGCCCAGAATGGCGATTCTTTTCTACGTATCAGCGTTCCTGCAGAAAAAGCAGGATACGTCAATACTCAGATGTAATGAGCAAAGAATATCAATGAGAGCATAAACAAGACCTACCTAACAGCGTCCCACAGGATGAAGGAGGTTCCAAGAGTAGCCCAGCTGTTGGTAGAGGAGAAAGGGAGGCCACCCCAATGGCACATGGATGCCTAATGCTAAGGTGATCCAGTCACAAGTCCTAGGAGGGATCACCGGACCCGCTGGCACAAGGACGCCTAGGCAGGAAGTACACAACACTATCGGCAGTCTCAAGTCTCTGTGTGTTTACCTGCAATGTTGAACTACCAACAGACCAGACAGATGGGACAGGGTCCAAGTAACAAGACAATCCGAACAGCAAATCCAAATAGTCAATGAGCGGGCAAAAACCAAAACAAAACGTGATCCAAGCGAAGGTCCGTACAGCAGTCCAGTTCAAAGTACGTTCTGAGCAAAGTACAACAATCCATGGCAATCCAGAGTCAAAATAGCATTGGCAACGAGTAAGCAGCAGATGAAGGGATAATCCAAAACACAATACCAGGAGGACAGAAAGTAATCGGCAATGTAAGAACTCAAACCAAAACAGAGCAAGGCGATCTTCCGTAAATCTGCAATCAGAAGCACTGGGCTATAGAATGGTTGCGATCTTATTGGCCAGGGGTGTCACGTGATCAGGGAAAAGAGAGCGGAGCATTGCATGGACAAAATGAGGAAGAAAATCTCCATGGCAACCTCCAACGCTCTATCTGTCTGGAATGCCCAGTAATAAACACCTGTGATCGGCTGCCACTTAGAGCAGAAGCGGTGCGCCCTTTCGGGTTACAGTGTTGAAACATGACAGCAACACCCTCCGTTAGCGGTTTATCAGACTTGCTCATGTTGCTTGCATTGGCACGTTCCGCCTGGCAACCGGAATGTTTCCTGACAGTACCCCCTCTCAAAGAAGAACACATCCATGAATGTTACCAGCAGGTTCCCATGTTCTGTCTTCGGGACCGTAGCCCTTCCAGTCCACGAGATATAATCGCACCCCCGGCTGACTTTAGTGTCTAGAATGTGATGTACGTCATACTCGTCCGATCCACAAACTGACACAGGAGCAGGTGGACCAGTCAGTTTCGTGGCAGGATGGAACGGTTTGATTAATGAAACGTGGAAAACTGGGTAGATCTTCCACCGAACAGGGAGGTTCATGCGCACAACCACTGGGTTGAGCACTCTAGAGATCCGATAAGGACCCACAAAACGAGGCAACAGGGACTTACGACCAGGTATCTGGAGATTCATTCTGGACATCCACACTTTCATCCCAACTCGGTATTCCGGTGCTGGAGCATGTCGCGTGTCCACTGCAGCCTTCATTCTAGCTTGTGCGAGTAAGAGGTGTTTCCCTACGTTAACATGCAGCCGGGTTAAATCCTGGGCACATGCGGAAACAGCAGGACTGGATGGCGAAGCCCCCAACGGCATGGGAAGTGAGCGAGGATGATGACCACCCAGAGCAAAAAAGGGAGAAACCCCAGTGGAGTCATGAACCGAGTTATTATATGCAAATTCTGCCATAACTAAAGTGGACAACCAGGTTTCCTGGTGCTGGAAAATGAGACAGCGCAGGTACTGCTCCAAGGTGGCCTTAATGCGCTCCGTTTGCCTGTCCGTCTGAGGATGGTAAGAACTGGAATACCGATCCTCTATGCCCAGGGAACCGGTCAAGGAACACCAGAAATGCGAGGTAAATTGGCTATCCCGGTCAGAGACTATGATTTTGGGTAGACCAAAGAACCTGAATACGTTCCGTAAGAACATGTCTGCCAATAGCCAAGCTGATGGCAGCCCCCGACAAGGGACAAAGGGCCTCATTACGAGTAGGGCGCAAAGGGATACCGGGCACCGTTAAGGACATCAGTGCCGGTAATCCCTTTGCACCCTATTCCGAGGTCCCTAAGCGGGTCCCGCTATGGGTGCCTGGTTTTACCAGGCGCCCTTAGCGGGAGCCGCAAAGGGACCAAGGAGCAAATAACGGTACTGCAAATTGCGGTACCGTTATTAGCTCCCTCCCCATTCCCATTGAGCCCTATGGGGGCTCAAATGGGAATGGGGATTGCCCTTTTCAATGGGGACTTACCGGTCCCGCAAAGGTCAGACTATGCCGGTAAGTCCCCATTTAACCAGGTCGGAGTCGGGACCGGTATGGGAGGTAGTCATGGCGCAAATAAGGCCATGACTACCTCCATACTCGGAATGAGGCCCACAGACATTTTAGAAAAGTAGTCCACGACTACCCATATGGTATCGTAGCCGTGGACTACAGGGAGCTCAACAATGAAATCCATTGATATGATTATCCAGGGGTGATCTGGAACAGGCAGGGGATGAAGCAAACCCACTGGTTTAGTATTGGTGCCTTTACTTTGAGCACAAATTGCACATGACATGATATAAGTGGACACATCCCGGGAGATCGACGGCCACCAACACCAACGTCTCAGTAGATCCAAGGTCTTCTTCAGGCCGGGATGAGCAGCTACCTTGGAATCATGACACCATTGTACAGCCTTTGCACGGTTCTTCTTGTCTGGTAAGTAGATTCTTCACAGTACATAAGGCAATTCCTGTACCACATCCATGTTATACTCAAGGATTTCTGACGGCTTAGATCGGACCCATTCCTAAATGTCTGCCTTCATGGTCTGTTGTAAGACACAGGCACATACCACCTGATTGGGAAGAATGGGATTACCATCAGTCATGCGTGAGAACTTGGCACTATCCAGACGGGACAAGGCATCCGCCTTGGAATGAAGAGAACCCGGACGGTATGTAATAACAAAGTGAAACATGGAGAAAAAATCATACCATCGAGCATGTCGAGCCGTAGAACATTTGATTGATTGCAAGGCCAAGAGATTTCTAGGGTGCGTATAGACCTGTACCGGCTGTATAGTACCCAGTTGGTAGTGACACAAAACCATGAAGGCGTCCCGAACAGCCAAAAGCTCCTTCTTGGTGATGGTGTAGTTCCTCTCATATGAGGACATTTTTTGAGAATGAAATGCTACTGGATGTAACTCGTTGGTGTCTACACAGTCCTGGGATAATATGGCCCCCAGGGCCACGTCTAAGGCATCAGCCTCCACTACAAATGGTAACGCTGGATCTGGGTGTTGGAGAACCGGAGCCGTAGTGAAGGCGTTCTTTAATGTATCAAAAGCAGTTTGTGCCGTTGTGTCCCAAACAAACATCACCTTACTGCTGGTCAAAGCAGTAAGGGGAGCATCAATCTTGGAGAAATCCTGAAAGAATCTCCTATAAAAATTGGAGAAACCCAAAAAAGACTGAAAAGATTTAACATCCCATGGAACAGGCCAATCTAGAATAGTATTAACCATAGAAGGGCTCATGCAAACACCCCTGTTGGCGATCTCATTGTCATGATGCCTACCCCCGGAGCACCAGGCCAGGCCCAGCACCCCCGGAAGCAGGCATCATGCCCTCAGGTAAAAGCCCAGCGGCCCCTTATAGGGGCTCTTTGGACTCAGTCCTGGCGCCTTTGGCGCCAGGCTCATGTTGGACATCAGTCCTGGCGCCATAGGCGCCAGGCTCATAAAGGGAGGTGTTTTGTGCACTTACCTGATGCAGACCATGTTGCACGCTTCAGGCCTCCCTGAGACCTGAAAGGGACTATTTTTTCATAGGGACTATTTTTTCACTCGGGCGTGGCCAGGGAAGGATACATACCTAGTTGGGGAAGGATATATACCTGGGACTTCTTTGGGGGCTATTTAAGCCACGCCCAGACAGCAGCCCATGCTTCGCGTTGTTCTGCTTCCTGCAGCTTAACGCTCACCGTGTCTGCTCCTGCTCCTGGACTCCAGCCACGCCTGCCTCGAACCTGGAAGACCTGCAAGGAAGGAAGAGAAGAGAAAGGTGAAAACCAATGACTTTTTCAAACTTCTTACCTGCATCCGGAATCTTCTCGCCAGCATCCCTGAAGAAAGACTTCCCTTTAAAAGCATTGCGTTGCTCGCTGCAGCGCCACGCTTCACTCACCTGTCCTCGAGACATCTCCCGGCTCCATCGCGGCTGTCAGCATCGCACGCCACATCTCTGCACCTAGGGGAGAGAGGAAGAAACAAAAGGTGAGCAGAAGGAACACAGAAGGAAAGCCTGATTAACAGCCATAATACTTACCGGCTTTTCTTCCACATTTCGGGTCGGCGCCGCCCCGTTGGCAGGTACCATACCCCGGCGCCTATGGGGAAAGGACAAGAGACATTTCTGGGGAATGATAAGGACATTTAGAGGGATCGCCCTCATCATTACTCACCTCGGCAGTTTAACCCCTCGACGCATCGCCTTCATTCTGCACCTGAAATAAAGGACAGATCACAGGTTAGAAAGACAACATAAAGGGGGCCTCACTTGAACTTTGAACTTTCATACTTACGGCACATCGCTCAGGAAAGTCAAGTGGATTTTGCCAGCGCCATTCTGAAAACCACTGAAGTAACTGGACGAACGCGCGCCCCTGCACCAGAAGCAGGATTGAGAGTTCATCCTTCCAAACCATAAGGTGAGCTTAAACCGGGGTTTGGGGGAAGTTAGAGAGGAACGAAGGGGGAAAGGGGGGAGCTAGCACACTATTCTGCAGACTGTTAATCCCCTTTCTCATCTGCAGAAGGATATTCCTATGGGCCAGGCAAGCACGATTTGGAGATCCTGTCCAATCGGTGTTCCAGGTCCTGCGCATCACGCTAGAAGAGGCCACAGCAAACCAGACTAGACCAGCGCCCCCGTGGGAACCAGGTGAGCGTCTCACACTGGTGACAAGAAAAAGGCATTTCTGCAGTTTGCCATACAAGTGTTTGTCACGTTGACATTGTAGAATGGCAGAGACATGCTTGATACGGGTCTCCAAGGAAGGTGAGTAAATCAATATGTCATCAAGGTAGACAACCAGAAACCTATCCAGCATATCTCAAAAGACATCATTAATAAAGTGCTGGAAGGTGGCAGGAGCGTTGCATAGGTAGAACGGCATAACACAGTACTCATACAGGCCATAATGTGTCTTAAAGGCTGTTTTCCATTTGTCTCCTTGACGTATATGGATAAGGTTACACGCACCCCTGAAGTCCAGTTTAGTAAAGATAACTGAAGACTCCAATTGATCCAGTAAAACAGAGATCAAAGGAATGGGGTTCTGATTGCGTATCATGACTGCGTTCAATGCGCGATAGTCAATGCAAGGCCTAAGGTCTCACTCCTTCTTAGGCAAAAAAAACAGGGGAGACGCTGCAGGTGAACGTGCAGGACTTATCAATGTACTGTTAAATACGGTGTCCTCTTTAACAGTAAGGGAATACGCACAACCAGATGGCACAACAGCCCCGGTACAAGATCGATAGGGCTTCTTACGGTCGGTGCGGTGGTAGGGCGTTGAACACGTCCCTAATTACATCGTATTCCCTAGGCAAAGGGGTACTGGTGACTGGCCCGATAGTAGAAGTCACTGTCATCAACGGACGACAGGGAGTGCGTGGAACATAATCGTAATCCAGACAGGCCGTACCACAATATTCTGAGCAACAATCCAGGTTACCATTACACCAGTCTATGCTGGGATTATGCAGGGTTAGCCAAGACAGACCAAGAATGACTTTATACTGAGGGGCTGCGATGATATCGAAATGAATAGTCTCAATGTGACAGTTGTCGATGACCATTGTCAAACCTGTAGTGTTTTCTGAAATTAGACCAGAAATCAAGGTTGTGCCGTCCACCGCATTAACCTGTTCGGGTCGTTCTTTGGTAACTACAGGTATACCGAATTCGAGAGCGTATTGACAGTTCATATAATTGCCTGTAGCTTCGAATCTAATACCACGTGGACAGAACAAGGAGGTCTAGCAGGGAGCAATATCTGAACCGGTATTGTGAAAGCCGAAGCCATGGGGTCCATGGACGGTGGACTCGGCATTAGGACCCCCTTCATTGCCGAGCCCTCATGTTTCCCTGTTTCTTGGGTTTCTTTGGGCAGGTTCACAACAAATGGTCAGGAGAACCGCAGTAGAAACACAAACCAGACATTCTACGTAGTTCCCTTTCTGCAGCAGTCAATGGTCCCTGCACGGCCCCGATTTGCATAGGTTCTGGTGTACCAGAACTGGCTGCAAGTGGAACCAAAGGAACCGGAACCTGAGTTCTGAGTTCCCCCTTCCTTTCTGATTTTCTGGCATCGATCTGCAGAACAAAATCAAGAAATTCAGAAAACCCCATAGGGACCACAGGCACCGTAGCCAAGGTGCCCTTAAGGGAATCCGAAAGCCCTTTGTAAAACAACAAGGCTCTCTTGTCATCCGGCCAACCAGACTCAGACAGAGGAAATTGGGTGGCCATATACACTGGGCCTTGTCCTGAGCTATGGGAAGCCACCCCAGAACCGGACGCCCCCGTAGCTGTAGAAGCAGAAGCACCAGAAGGGGGAATAGCTGCCTGCAATTCAGCTAGGTGATGCTCTGTAACATTGTGGGCTGCTTGCATCTCAGTTCGCAAATCAGCGACAAGTTGCATGATACCCGTTAAGGGCTTGCTAGCATCCATAATGGCTTCTGATTTTGTCAGAACTCGTCCGCTCAAGGCAGTTGCTCGCGTAGCTTGGATGAGTTCTTCTGACCAATGGACCTCTCTGAGTGAAAGAACACACAGAGGAGTCAATTAGCAGGAAGAAAGGAACACCAGACGCAGGCCGGAGACAGCTTTTTGGAATGGAACACCAACACTGTCCGTAGATGGTAGTTTAAGATGACAAGCCAAACGTAGGCTGTAATAGGGAAATACCAAGCAATGAATAACCCAAGAAATGCTAAACCAATTGTTGACTCAAGAGGCAGTAAGGACTTAGAATTCTGAATCTAAAGGGCCCAGAATGGCGATTCTTTTCTGCTATCAGAGTTCCTGCAGAAAAAGCAGGATATGTCAATACTCAGATGTAATGATCAAAGAATAGCAATGAGAGATAAACAAGACCTACCTACCAGCGTCCCAGAGGATGAAGGAGGTTCCAAGAGTAGCCCAGATGTTGGTAGAGGAGAAAGGGAGGCTACCCCGACAGCACGCGGACGCCTGATGCAAGTCTCTGGAGGGATCACCGGACCCGCCAGCACGAGGATGCCTAGGCAGGAAGTACACATTATGTAACTAAGCTTCAAGTCTACTTGTCTTTTTGCGCCCAGCTAACTAAGGGTTTGGTGCACTTTATCAAATTAATAAACAAAAAAACAAACAAACACAACACTATCGGCAGTCTCAAGTTTCTGTGTGTGTACCTGCAATGTTGAACTACCAACAGCCCAGGCAGATGGGACAGGGTCCAAGTAAAAAGACAATCCGAACAGCAAATCCAAGTAGTCAATGAGCGGGCAAAAACCAAAACAAAACGTGATCCAATCGAAGGTCCGTAGAGCAGTCCGGGTCAAAGCACGTTCCGAGCAGAGTACAACAATCTGTGAGAGAAGGCAATCCAGAGTCAAAATAGCATTAGCAACGAGTAAGCAGCAGACAAAGGGATAATCCAAAACACAATATCAGGAGGACAGAAAGTAATCAGCAATGTAAGAATTCAAACCAAAACAGAGCAGCAACAAGGCGATCTTCCGTAAAGCTGCAATCAGAAGCACTGGGCTATAGAATGGTTGCGATCCTTTTGGCCAGGGGTGTCACGTGATCGGGGAGAAGAGAGCAGAGCGTTGCGTGGACATAATGAGGAAGGCAATCTCCATGGCAACCTCCAACGCTCTATCTGTCTCGAATGGCCAGTAATAAACACCTGTGATCGACTGCCACTTAGAGCAGAAGCGGTGCGCCCTTTCGGGTTACAGTGTTGAAACATGACAGCAACACCCTTCGTTAGCGGTTTATCAGACTTGCTCATGTTGTTTGCATTGGCACGTTCCGCCAGGCGAGCGGAACATTTCCTGACAATCAGTGCATGCATCAGTCCAATCTTGGAAATCAAACCATTCAAGTCAAGTTTTGTAAAAAAAAAAAGAGATGTGTAAAAATGTCTTATTCCCATAACGAATGTTCAACCTTCATGTGGGTGAATTAAAACAAGAATAAAATATGATGCATAAGATAAAGCACAAGATACTTGAATTTCTCTTAAGTGGCCATCACGAGGCTACCGCTGAATGGCCTACCACTAGACTTTCAATCAGGCTCCTGTCCATTAAATAATTTGAGAGTGAGACAGGCTCCAATCCTCTGCAAGCGGGGCTTCCTTCAGGGGTCACCATCTTCTCCCTCCTTCTTCGGTGCAGAATTATTTTCCAGGAGACTTCAGTTCATCCAGTGGACTCCAGGGGATCCGGCTGTGTTAGGGAGAATTCTCTGTTTAGGGTGAATTTCCTAAACTAGTGAGTCCCCCAGCAGCTTTGCTGGATTTCTGGAGTTTTTTTTTTTCCATCCTGCCAAGAGTGAGACACTTTTTCTCCCACTCTTGGACATGAATGTGTGTATTCCTTTGAATGTCAATGTGTTCTATGGGCTATAGGGTCTTTTACTCCATAGGGTCTCATATGTTTTGCTATGTGTGTTACACCGCACCCTCCGTGCCGTAACACTGGGGCATCCTAGAGGATTCCCACCATAGACTCCATACCCGGGGACTGACTACTGTCTCCCCGGGCATGTAAAGTCACCATTGGCTTTACTAGACCTAAATTTACTAACAGAACTAGTACAAACCATCCTATTGTGGACGTACTAGTAGGGGTAATTCGATTACTCCTGGGTCTGTTATTCGAGGGGGCACTGTCCCATCCCCTCTTGTCGGGTTTTGGCTGGTGGCAGTGGAAACTACTTGCTATATTCGTCCCCAAATATAACTCTATGGGATTCTTCCCATTGTTGGAGGTTAATACTTTTTCTCGTTAATCTCTAACATACCACCGGTTTATTTATCTTAAATAAATCTATCGGTTGGTATTTTCTGCCAGAACTCGGTTTTTAAAATGGCGTTTGTGTTCGTCTCTGTGACTCCTAAACCAAAGGTTGAGCCCTTTGTTCCACTTTTGGCTGGCTTCTACACAGAAGTCCTCCAAAGTGGTGCCATTCTGTCTGGGTACCACAGGGGGTGTGGGAGGGGGTTTAGGCACCCTGGACTGAGTTGCCTTGCCAACTCAAGTCGCACTCTGGTGTGATTGGCCCAAGTGGTGAGCCACCCCGCTCACCACTTAGCGTGTTTTGATTGACAGCTAGGCTGAATGAATGGGGCTTTTCTGTATAAAAGCAGGGCTTTTGGGACTGGATCTTCAGAAGTCGCCACAGGACCTAAGAATCCGACGAGGGTAAAGCTGAGTCGACCTGCAACGACGACACCTCCGGTGGAGCCCTGCTGAACCGACTCACCACTTCCCGACGACAGAGGAGATCTCCCCGCCGGAGAGGCTCTTCCCCTAACTGGTGGGAACAACCAGTCCCCTTTGCTTTTTCTTCGTTCCAGGACGCAGTGGTCGAATTGCCCGTGCAGAGCTCCCCGGCAACCGGATAGCCACTAACCCCTGTCCCGCAACCAAAAGGTGGTGCCTTGTGACGGAGCACTCCGCGGCTGGTCTCTTCCCTGGTGGTGCAACGATCTTCAACTTTCCTTCGTTGACGAGATCATCTCTTCACTTGGCAAAGCCCCGACATGCATCCACCACCAGGAACAACTGCCCCCGCCGGAGCTGTCTCTCCACAAACAAGGTACCGTGTCCGCCTGGCTTCCCTTGTGTCGGTTAGCGTGAGGTGTCTGAATCCTCGCCTCTCCATTGGGTCGCCTCCGAGCCTTCTTAACTTTCTGTTCTGAACTGGGCCAATCTTTCTATAACAATTTGCGACAAAGACTCGAAGTGCATTTCCACTGTGATACTTTTTGGGACATATCGCCTTGCCTCTCTCCGAGTGGGCCTGGCCTCTGAACTTTGAGATCTACAGTAGACCCTGCCTTACTTGCCTTGCATTTGTTCGTAAAAGTGTTGGTACCGAGTTGATTTCATATCCTGCCTTTTCTCTCCCGTCCTAACGAATACTAGAGTGCCATCTAGGTTAAAGCATTCACCTCTGTCTGCAAATAAGTGGTGCCGTTGAACCTAGACTTGTCGAACTATTGTTAGTGGGATTGATTTACTTATACTAATTGTGATTGAAGTTGTTTGCCGTATTAGTGCCAGAGTGTTTTCCATAGATGTGTTTTTATAAATAAATAACTATATATCTTTACACCGAAGCCTTGTTCCCTGTTTGCTTGTCCTACTGTGTAAATTGCCCTATTTTTGTATACTCCACATACTGCCTAACTCTTCGTGAGTTAAGTCTGACTGCTCAGCCACAGCTACCAAGTGAATCTGTGTGGTACAGACTGCTACCAAGTGGGTTTACTGCCAAACACCTGTAGTCCTAAATCTTTTGCAGTGGTCCCAGAGGGAACTGCACAGGTTTCTGCCTAACACTGGTGTACAGCGGTGGGATTTGTATCGAGTATACAGTTTAGAGTGCTTTTCAACACTTTAGGATAACTAACCACAAAGCTTAGCACTAAAAGCAACTTTCAAAAACCTGTCTACTATGGAAGTTTACAGTCAAGAATCCTTGTCAGGTGAAAATACTGAGAGTTTACGAGCCCTCTGTAGACAAGAGAATCTTTCTGTAAAAGGCAAGAAAGTAGAACTGATAGCGAGATTGCTGGAAAACCAAAGTCTGGGTACTGGTTCAGAGGAACCAACGTCTCCAGCGAATGTCGAAAACAGTAATGGTATTGATCTAAATCAAAGTCTTGATAATGAGTCAGAAGAGGAAAGTGAACCTAATGAAGTTAGCCACTCTGAGCCTATGTCTGCCTTACCTACTGTACCTATGGGGCCCATACCAGGTCCCACATGTAACCCTGCTTATTTTGAACTTGAAAAAATGAAGCTCGAATTAGAATACAAACGGTTCTTGGCTCAATCTGAAAGAAACCAAGAGCTCGAGTTCAGACGGATGAATGCCCAGGCTGAGCAGAAGCAAGCTGAGTTAAGACTCAGAGAAATCTAACTTAATCACGAGTCAGAGATGAAAAAGTTGTCTGTGGAAAATGCTTCTCTCTCCTCTGGTTCCTCTAGAAGCTCTAGTCCCAAAAGACCCCGGATGCCGAAGGAATTAGTGGGTTTGTATGAACCGAGATTGGATGTTTTGGATTGGTTAAAACTGTTTGAGTACAATCATGGGCTCCAGGACATCACCGGGAATGATTTACTTCCCTGGTTGTTCTCTAGGCTCCCCCCTGCTGCGACTGATGTGGTAATGGAGTTGGGGGAGGCGGATAAGAAGGATTACGAAAGTGTGAAACTAGCTTTGATAGCTAGATTCGGGAAGACCCCTTCCCAGTATCTTAAGACGTTTAGAACCCTCAAAAAGCATGATGGTACCCCTTGGGCTACCTGGGTGAGTGAAGGGTTGAAAAACTTAGAGGGATGGATTAAGGATCACAAAGTGAACACTTATGAGGGTATGAAGAATCTTTTTATGTTGGAGTCTATTTATGATGCCTGTTCTCCTGAGCTCAGACAGCACTTGGCTGATTCGAAGGAATTGGATTCCAGGAAGCTAGCTAAGGCTGCTGACTTGTGGGTTGCCAACAGTGCTACTCATAAGGATTCTGGGGCAACTCAGAAAAAGGATGAGGGAAAACAGGCTAAGAAGGACTCAAAAGAGAATTCGAATAACTCAAATTCCAAAGAGGTCCCCAAACAAAACCAGAAGGGTAAACCACAAGGAAAACCGCAGCAGAATAGTGTGTCTTCTGGTGCCAAACCGGAAGGAGGCCAGAACAAGCCACCATTCCAGAAAGCATTCGGTAAATGCTTTGTTTGTGGCCTGACTGACCACGTGAAAGGAGATCCCAGATGTAAGGGTAAACCTTCAGGGGTCCAGCTTGTCTCCTTAGCCTTCGCTCCAGAGGAGGAAGTCCAAATGGCAAGTGGAAACTTTCTACTGCTGGCTGATGAACCCATTGGAGTCTCAGCCAGCGTTTCTTTAGTGTCTCTGGGTTGTGGGAACAACAGCATTTAGATGTCTATAATTCTATCCCCGATAATACTAAAGAATATTATAAGGACAGTGTCCAGGTGAATGGTCAGGAGACTCCTGCCATTAGGGACACTGGGGCCAGCATAACTGTGGTGGATAAATCGTTTTTTCAGGCCGAGGATGTTGCTAAGGCACCCAAACGCCTCACCAAGTTAGCTGGAGGGCCTGTGCAGATGCTTCCCCAATTACCAGTTCTCATCCAGTGTAACGACATGACTGTGAAGATACCTGTCAGCATACAGAGTGAGGTACCAGGACGCGTTCTGTTGGGTAACGATTTGAAAACTCTCTGAGTTATATCGCATATCTCCAGACCTCCTAGTAAACGGTTACAGGAGCTAACCAGACCTGCAAGGGAGAGAACCATGCGCAGTACTCCCCAGGAGATGATGAAGACAGAAATCACTCCTGCTCCACTGGAATTGTCCGCTGCTGTCTCAAAGAGATCAGAAGCGAAAGGGAAACCTAAGACTTCTACCCCGAAACCAGCAGCCAGCATTTCAGTGCAGTCACTAAGGACTTCCCCGCGGTTGTCCAAAGATACACCCGTAACTCCACCTCCAGCTGAGGCTGAGAGGGAGGTACAACCCTGTGTGGTAGAATTAGACTCTGAAGAAGAGCTAATGGAAGGCCAGGAACTCATTGGAGATCTGGATCCTGTTGAGCATCCTGAGCTGCAGTCTTTACTTGCAGAAGGTGGACCCAGCAGGGCAGACTTCAGTAAGGGACAGAGAGAATGTCCAACTCTGGAAGGTCTTCGCTACCAGGCAGAATCTCAGGCTGAAGGGCAAGAGCCTGGGAAATACAGGTTGCACTGGGAAGATGGCCTCTTCTACAGTGAACTGACCGAGTCTGCACCTGGAGACTACAAACGACTTGTAGTACCCCAAGAGAACAGACCACAGTTCTTGCAGTTAGCCCACGAGATTCCTTTGGCTGGTCACTTGAGTTTCAAGAAGACTAAGGAAAGGCTCTCTCTCTACTTTTATTGCCCAAAGATGGGGGCCGAAGTAGAAAAACACTGCAGGAACTGCCACACCTGCCAGCCCTCTGGTAAGGTTGGCTCCAAGAATGTGGCACCTTTAGTGCCTCTCCCAGTTGTGGGAGTCCCATTTGAGAGAGTAGGGATTGACATTGTTGGTCCCCTTGATCCTCCAACCTCCTCATGCAACAGGTTTATACTTGTTGTAGTAGACCATGCTACTAGGTATCCTGAGGCAATTCCTATGAGGACTATTACAGCTCCGGCTGTGGCTAAGGCCCTCCTTGGTATTTTACCAGGGTCGGGTTTCCTAAGGAAGTAATCTCTGACAGAGGGTCAAACTTTATGTCCCACTACATGAAAGCCATGTGGAAAACCTGTGGAGTTACATACAAGTTCTCAAGGGCGTACCACCCACAAACCAATGTCAACCGAATCATGAAGAGCATGATAGGTGCTTTAGAGGAACCCCTTAAGCGTAAGTGGGACCTTCTACTGCCATGGCTTCTATTTGCTTATAGAGAAGTCCCTCAGGAGGGAGTAGGTTATTCTCCCTTTGAGCTTCTCTATGGTCATCCCGTCAGAGGTCCATTGGCCCTGATTAAGGAGGGGTTGGAGAGTGCTCCTTCCCCCAAGCCAGTCAGAGTGACTGACTACGTGATATCGTAGGGAGAATGTCGCACATGATGACAGAAGCAAGCGATAACTTGAAAGCTGGACAAGCATTGGTCAAGCACTGGCATGATCAAAAGGCTAACATGGTTGGGTTCGCTCAAGACCAGCTTGTTCTCATTATGATCCCAACAAGGCAGAGGGCCTTGCAAGACAAATGGATGGGACCCTTCAGAGTTGTGGGTAAACTCGGAGAGGTCAACTATCTGGTGGACTTGGGCAATCCCAAGGAGGCTCTGACAGTCTTCCACACCAACCGACTCAAAGCGTATGTCTCAAGACCTGATGTAGGAGCGTTGCTTCTAGCATCATCCGAGGAAGAAGAAGAGAGTGAAGCTGAACCGGATCTCCTCAGAGGCTTACCTTTAGACGAAAAAATTGAAGGAGTAAATCTCTCTTCCAATCTGACACCCGAGCACCAAGGAGAGTGCAAATCTATGTTGAATCAGTTTGCCTCTCTGTTCTCGCTTTCACCAGGCTTGACCCCTTGGGGCCAGCATGACATACTCACTGGTGACTGTCTGCCAGTCAAAAGCAGAGGATACCGAATGTCAGAAAATGTACGAACCCACATCAAAGGTGAGGTCAGCCAGATGCTTGATCTCGGGGTAATAGAGCCCTCTACTAGTCCATGGTCTAGCCCAGTTGTGTTAGTACCAAAGACCGGATCTAAAGAACTTAGATTCTGTGTGGATTATAGAGCTCTTAATGCAGTCACCAAGACTGATGCCCACCCTTTGCCAAGAACAGATGAGTTGGTGGACAAACTTGGCGCAGCCAAGTTCCTCAGCACATTTGACTTGACGTCAGGTTATTGGCAAATAGCCCTGACAGACCATGCCAAGGAGAAAACTGCATTTTCTACCCCCGTCGGCTTATACCAGTTTAAGGTAATGCCTTTCGGATTGAAGAATGCACCTGCTACATTTCAACGGATGGTAAACCAGGTTCTGAATGGGATGGAGGACTTCTGCATGGCATACTTGGATGACATAGCAGTGTTCAGCAATTCCTGTGAAGAACATGTAACCCACCTGAGAGATGTTTTGCAGGCATTTGGACGAGCCAATCTGACCATAAAGGCGAGTAAATGCCAAATTGGACAGAGTAAGGTAGTCTATCTTGGACATGAGGTAGGAGGTGGAGAAATAAGGCCTTTGCTCAGTAAGATTGAAGCTGTGCAAAATTGGACAACACCTACTACTCAGACCCAAGTGAAAGTCTTCCTAGGCCTCATTGGGTATTACAGGAATTTCATCAAGAACTATGGGACCATAGCTTCTCCAATGAATGTCATCTCCTCGCCCAAATTTCCTAAAAAGGTTAGATGGAACGAGGAGTGCAATCAGGCTTTTGAAAACCTGAAAAAGGCTCTTTGCCAAGCCCCAGTACTCAGAGCTCCTGATTACCGCCAAACTTTCATTGTGCAGACAGATGCTTCAAATGTAGGAATAGGTGCCGTACTCAGTCAACTGGATGGGAAAGGTAGGGAGCACCCCGTTTGCTTCATCAGCCGCAAGCTGAAGGATCCTGAAGCAAGGTGGGCAACAATCGAAAGAGAATGCTTTGCTATTGTGTGGGCTCTGAAGAAGTTTAGGCCATACTTGTATGGTTCTACTTTTGTCATTCAGACTGACCACCAACCCTTGAGATGGTTAATGCAAATGAAAGGGGAAAACCCAAAACTACTGAGATGGTCGATCTGCCTGCAAGGGTTTGATTTCACCATTGAGCACAGGTCAGGGTGTCACCACCAAAACGCTGATGGTCTCTCTAGGATGTATGTCATCGACTAGAGGTATGAGATTCATCCAGGAGTGGATTAAATCCTCCTGTCCCTTAGTCTGGGGGGGCGAGTGTTAGGGAGAATTCTCTGTTTAGGCTGAATTTCCTAACCTAGTGAGTCCCCCAGCAGCTTTGCTGGATTTCTGGAGTTTGTTTTTTTCCATCCTGCCAAGAGTGAGACACTTTTCCTCCCACTCTTGGACATGAATGTGTGTATTCCTTTGAATGTCAATGTGTTCTATGGGCTATGGGGTCTTTTACTCCATAGGGTCTCATATGTTTTGCTATGTGTGTTACACCGCACCCTCCGTGCCGTAAAACTGGGGCATCCTAGAGGATCCCCACCATAGACTCCATACCCGGGGACTGACTACTGTCTGCCCAGGCATGTAAAGTCACCATTGGCTTTACTAGACCTAAATTTACTAACAGAACTAGTACAAACCATCCTATTGTGGACGTACTAGTAGGGGTAATTCGATTACTCCTGGGTCTGTTATTCGAGGGGGCACTGTCCCATCCCCTCTCGTCGGGTTTTGGCTGGTGGCAGTGGAAACTACTTGTTATATTCGTCCCCGAATATAACTCTATGGGATTCTTCCCATTGTTGGAGGTTAATACTTTTTCTCGTTAATCTCTAACATACCACCGGTTTATTTATCTTAAATAAATCTATCGGTTGGTATTTTCTGCCAGAACTCGGTTTTTAAAATGGCGTTTGTGTTCGTCTCTGTGACTCCTAAACCAAAGGTTGAGCCCTTTGTTCCACTTTTGGCGGGCTTCTACACAGAAGTCCTCCAAAGTGGTGTCATTCTGTCTGGGTACCACAGGGGGTGTGGGAGGGGGTTTAGGCACCCTGGACTGAGTTGCCTTGCCAACTCAAGTCGTACTCTGGTGTGATTGGCCCAAGTGGTGAGCCACCCCGCTCACCATTTAGCGTGTTTTGATTGACAGCTAGGCTGAATGAATGGGGGTTTTCTGCATAAAAGCAGGGCTTTTGGGACTGGATCTTCAGAAGTCGCCACAGGACCTAAGAATCCGACGAGGGTAAAGCTGAGCCGACCTGCAACGACGACACCTCCGGTGGAGCCCTGCTGAACCGACTCAACACTTCCCGACGACAGAGGAGATCTCCCAGCCGGAGCGTCTCTTCCCCTGACTGGTGGGAACAACCAGTCCCCTTTGCTTTTTCTTCATTCCAGGACGCAGTGGTCGAATTGCCCGTGCAGAGCACCCCGGCAACCGGATAGCCACTAACCCCTGTACCGCAACCAAAAGGTGGTGCCTTGTGACGGAGCACTCTGCGGCTGGTCTCTTCCCTGGTGGTGCAACGATCTTCAACTTTCCTTCGACGACGAGATCATCTCTTCACTTGGCAAAGCCCCGACGTGCATCCACCACCAGGAACAACTGCCCCCGCCGGAGCTGTCTCTCCACAAACAAGGTACCTTGTCCGCCTGGCTTCCCTTGTGTCGGTTAGCGTGAGGTGTCTGAATCCTCGCCTCTCCATTGGGTCGCCTCTGAGCCTTCTTAACTTTCTGTTCTGAACTGGGCCAATCTTTCTATAACAATTTGCGACAAAGACTCGAAGTGCATTTCCACTGTGATACTTTTTGGGACATATCGCTTTGCCTCTCTCCGAGTGGGCCTGGCCTCTGAACTTTGCGATCTACAGTAGACCCTGCCTTACTTGCCTTGCATTTGTTCGTAAAAGTGTTGGTACCGAGTTGATTTCATACCCTGCCTTTTCTCTCCCGTCCTAACGAATACTAGAGTGCCATCTAGGTTAAAGCATTCACCTCTGTCTGCAAATAAGTGGTGCCGTTGAACCTAGACTTGTCGAACTATTGTTAGTGGGATTGATTTACTTACAGTAATTGTGATTGAAGTTTTTTGCCGTATTAGTGCTAGAGTGTTTTCCATAGATGTGTTTTTATAAATAAATAACTATATATCTTTACACCGAAGCCTTGTTCCCTGTTTGCTTGTCCTACTGTGTAAATTGCCGTATTTTTGTATACTCCACATACTGCCTAACTCTTCTTGAGGGAAGTCTGACTGCTCAGCCACAGCAACCAAGTGAATCTGTGTGGTACAAACTGCTACCAAGTGGGTTTACTGCCAAACACCTGTAGTCCTAAATCTTTTGCAGTGGTCCCAGAGGGAACTGCACAGGTTTCCGCCTAACAGGCTGTTTCCAACTCGCGGAGTGCTGGCGAAGGAAGTAGTTAGTGACCTAATGCAAAGATAAAAAGACAAATTAAGAACCAAGCACATCACACTCATTCATTTTTCCCTCTTTTTTGGATATCATCTGAAATCAAAAGGTGGATTATGTACATAAATATACAATATACAGAAACAGTGAAGGATGCTTTCTCAGGACCTGCAAATAATACAGGAGTTGAGTATAAAAGATACAATGACAATTGTAATTGGCAATGACAATTGACTGTAAACACAATACATTTCAATAGAAATTCCCTATGTCATTGTACTCACACATCGACCTGAGATACTTAGCCATCAAAATAAATGTCACATGGAAGCCTGTCTGTATCTTTTTATTCTTTTTCCTGAATATACATTATATATTTATTTTTTATATGATATGGTATTATATGATGTGGCATTTATAACGTGCCGATACGCAAGTGTTTCTAGGCGCGACAAGACAAGGAGGGGGAAACAAAGAGAGGACAGAATAACGATCTTACTAGGCCTTACATCATTCATATCGTGCGAGTGCAGGGAAGAGGGTGGGGGAGAAGTGCCAGGGGGAGGGGAAGGAGAGAGTTCTGTTAACTCACAAGTGCAGCCAGCGGGTGGTGCATAAGTTCAGAGAAAAGCGACTGTAAGGTTGCAGAAACAGACCCTTAAGAGGCAGTGTGAGGGCAACTGGCATGCAGGAGCCTGGACCCAAGTTCAAAGGGTGACCAGGTGACCAGTGCGCAGAGCATTCAGGTGCATCAGCAGGGGAGAGGAAGAGAGAAAGTGGAAGCAGAAAGAAAGGTCTTGAGTTGCATCCAGAACCGGAGGAAGTTCTGCTCAAGTTTGAGAGAGGCAGGGAGGCTATTCCAGAGGGAGCCCCTAGGTGAATAGATAGATCTGCCCCCAAAACTCTGCTAGGAGAAGCGTCTGACTCTCAGAGAGTTGGAGGTGGATGAGCGGAGAGCACGAGAAGGAAGATGTTTTAAAAGAGAAAGTTGGAGGTAGAAGGGTCCCAGGCACCGGAAAGCCTTGTGAACGATGCAGAGGGTCTTGAACTTTATACTTGCAGCCACAGGGAGCCAGTGAAGAGATTTCAAAGCTGTAGAGATACGATCCCTGGGCTTGAGGACAAGGACAAGTTTTGCAGTCCTGTTCTGGATACGTTGTAAAGGTCCAAGAGTAGAGGCAGGAAGATTTAGAAAAAGGCTGTTGCAATAGTCCTGCCTAGAGAGGAGCAGAGCTCTGGAAATAGTGAGCTTCTGGGGGAAAGTGAGAAAAGGATGAATACCTCTGAAGAGGTGCAGATGACAGTTTGACTTGTTAAAGATGTCAGAAATGTGAGGAGACAAGGAGAGGGTGGAGTCGAAGATGACACCAAGGTTCTTAGCCTCACATGAAGGAGCAGGAACAGGACCCAGAGTGGGCAGCCAGAGAGACAGGAAAGGAGGGAGTGGGTGTCCCAATGAGGGGGATCTCAGTCTTACTGGCATTAAGACAGAGATTAGTGGCATCACACCATTCCTGAAAGCGAACCTAGTGTCATCCCCATAACATTGAATATTGGAGCAGAAAGTAGTGATGCAGTGGGCAAGAGGGGACAGGTAGTGGCTGAAGAGCCAGGGAGAGAGGTTAGATCCCTGGGGAACACAACAAGTACAGAGAGAGATAGAAGAGTGGAAAGACCCCAGTTGGACCTGAGAGGGTCGGTCACTGAGTAAGGAGGTCAGCCAGGCCAGGGCCAGATCAATAATACCAAGGTTGTCGCAGAGGCGATTAAGCAGGCTGGCATTGTTGACCCTGTCAAAAGCAGAAAACAGTTCAATGAGAATGTGGACAGAAGGGAGATTAGAGTCAATATTGGAAAGCAAGTCTTCACGGGTGTTCATGAGAGCAGTTTCTGTGCTTCATGCAGCTCTGAAACCAGACTGGTGGTCATGGAGGCAACCAACAAATTCAGTATATAGATTTGTTAGGGAGAATTCTCCAGAATGGCTAATTTCCCTTACCAACTGAGTCCCTCAGCGGCTTTGCTGGATTTCTAGGATTTCTTTTTTTCACTGGGTAAGAGTGTGAGGTTTTCTTCCCACTCTTACATGTGTTTTGCTGTGTGTGTTTAACACTTTTGTGTTCATAGACTGTGGAGCCTCACCTACTTCATAGGCATCATCTTTTTACTGTATGTTACACAGCACCTTCAGTGCAGTGACACAGGGTTGTCTTTTTCAGACTTCCCACTTTAAACTCAATTTTCTGGGACTGACTACTGTCTCCCAGAACATATAAACTTGGCATTAACTTTATTAGCCTCTGTAAAACCACAGACCCAGTACACCCTATTTTACATAAAGTACTGGAAAGGGTTACTAGATATCCCTTTTTATCTGTTCCTCTTGGAGCATTGTTTCACTCCCTTTTCATCAAGACTTGGCTGGTGGCAGTGGTAACTACCCTATTTTTCCTACAGCGGTTATTCAAAATAACCTTGGTATTGTTTTAGGCTATCTTGGTAGCCTCAAATTTAAACCCGCTAGACCATATATGTTTTATCTCGGTTCTGGCTGGGTGTATTCGCCATTTCTTGTTGTAAAAGTCTTTCTCGTGTTTTACTCTGCTCTGCCAAACCAGGTTTGATTCCTTTGTTCACCATCTTTTCGCTGGCTTCTACGCAGAAGCCCTCCTTAGGTGCCTGTATGTCTGGGGGGGACAGGATGTGAGGGAGGGCTTTAGGACTCCCTGCACAGGGTCTCCTGGAGACCCATGTCGCACTCTGAAATTATTGGCTGTGGTAACTGTCCCGGCGGGACAGCCACCCTACTGTGTGATTGACAGCCAGGCTGTGTGAATGGGGGAAAACTGCATAAAAAGCATGTCTCTGGGTCTGGAAAGACAGAGTTGCCACTGGAACAAAAGAACCAATGAGGATCTGACAGAAGAGGACCCCTACAACGAGTTAACCACCCGGTGAAGCCCTGCTGCAGGTCCGAATCTTCAAACTCCAATGACAGAGAAGATCCTCCAGGAATCTTCTTTCCCTGAGCTGGTGGGACCAACCAGTTCACCCAAACTGCAAGCCAGGACTCCCTCCTCTGGTCGAATTCGCTGTACAGAGCTACAGTGGGCTGGATAGCCAGGAAAGTCCAACCCTGCTTGGGTTTTAAGGAGCACACCTTTTATTTGTTGCTTTGCTCTGCTGCTGGTTTCTTCCCTGGGCAGTGCAGGACCGTCCAGTTTTTCTACTTCATGTCAGTCCGACAGTCGCTTCAGGAACCGTGACCCTACAGGAACTGCCAGGAATGTCCGCCTAAGCTACAGCTTCTTCTCCATTTAAAGGTACTGTGCAAACCCGGTTCTTCGTTTTGTTCAGCCACGGCAAAGGTGTGTGAAACCTTCCCAATTCGAGGGCTTGTCCTTCTCTACTCTTTTTTTCTAACTGGCTTGCTATATAATAAGTCCTTCTCTACTCTTTAAACTAACTTTTCTGACAACCAACTTCGCCCGGAACTCTTGGCAAAGACTTCACCGCAACATACCCTGAACTGTGTGATCTTGAGCAAAAGACTTTTGTCCTATTGACTTTGGCCCTGAGCCTTTTTAATTTGATTCCATAACCGTAGTTCCTCTTTCTAGATTGCCCTGCTTACTTACCTGTTGGTGCTGCTCAATTTTTGCTTAACTTTGTATTTCCCTCCCTTTTAAATTGCTGGAGTGCCATTTTGCTCACACTCATTTTTTTTTAGCTTAACTTAACCAGAATCTATTGTGAGTGGTGTGGTGCATTAAGAGTGTGATTTTTCAATTGCTTTACTTCAGTGAGATGTTATACAACTGATGTGTAAATAAATGTATATTCTTTTACTCAGAAACCTTGCGTCAGTGTTTGTTTGAATCACAGTAATTGCTGTCCTTTGTGTAACCATTTATACTGCTCACTTGCTCTTGAGATAAGTCTGGCTGCTCAGCCATCGCTATCACTTTACTCTGTAGTATGGGCTTCTACCAAAGGTGAATTTGTACTGTCACTTGTAGTCTTAATTGTGTGTAGTGTTCTCAAAGGGTACTGCATATAAGTCTGCCTAACACTGGTGTACAGTGGTGAGGATCAAGTATATTAATTACACTTAGAACGCTGCTATTACCTTGGATCGAATAGCCACAAGGCTAACATCACCAAAAAGCAATATTAATCATGTCTGAAATGGAAAGCTACAGTCAGCATATGCTCCTTAGTTACTCTGCAGATTATCTAAAAAATCTGTGTAGAGAAAGGAATCTCTCTGCCAAAGGCAAAAAGTCTGAATTGATTGAAAAGTTGTTAAAGAAACAAAGTCTGGGTGGTGGGCCTGAAATGCCTGACTCTCAGCAAATGTGTGTTAGGCAGAAACCTGTGCAGTTCCCTTGGGGAACACTGCAAAAGATTTAAGACTACAGGTAGAGCAGTAAACCCCTTTGGTAGCAGTCTGTACCACCCAGATTTACCTGGTAGCTGTGGCTGAGCAGTCAGACTTCTCTCAAGAAGAGTTAGGCAGTATGCAAAGTATACACAATATGTACCAACACACAATAGCACAAGCAAACACTGACCAGAGCTTGGTTTCAAAAGTATATAGTTATTTATTTAAAATACACATAAGTTAAAAACACTCTAGCAAAATATAGTAAACACTTCAAACACAGTTATAACGAAAGTAGATTCAATCCTTTCTCCTATCTAGACAACTCTAGGTTAACACCACTTAATTAAAACAGAGGTGAGTGCTTAACGTTAGATGACCCTCTAGTAGTTTCCAAGAAAGGGAGAGAAAAAGCAGAAATGGGTTAAACACACCACTCTAAGGTCCAGAACACTTGCAATAGGCTCAAAGAAGCACAAAGTCACAGGTGAGCAAAAGTCACTAGGCAGGGCCCACTCTTAGAGTAGCCGGAGCGAAAATGTGCCCAAGATCACACTGTTATTAGGGATTCAAAGTCTTGCAAAGAGTTAGAAAGAGGTTAGAGTGGCTTAGAAAGTTTAGCCAGGGTGTTCCAGGCACTCCCAGGTTCGAAAGCCGGGGGCTAAATCTACCCCGTACAGTCGGTGGCAAGGGAAGCCAGGCGGAACACGGTACCTTAAGCGAAAAGGGTCCTCCAGCGGTGGCAGTTGTTCCAGGCAGTGGCAGCAAGGCTCGACGTCGGTCAGGGAAGAAGAAGTTCTCGCTGAAGAGTAGAAGAAGAGGGTCGTTGCACTGCCCGGGAAGAAACCAGCCGCGGAGTCCTCCGGTTAAAGGGTTGTACCGACTTTCGTGGTTGGGGTAAAAGTGGTGGGGTTCCGGTTGCCGGGGTGCTTGGCACTGGCAAGGCGGCCACGAGATACCTCGAGAAGCGAAAAGAAGGCGAAAACTGGTTGTCCCCACCAGTCAAGGGAAGGAGCCACTCTGTTAGGAGTTCTCCTCGGTCGTCGGGAAAAGTGGTGAGACGGTTCAGCAGGGCTCCACCGGGTGGTGTCGTCGAAGCAGGTCGGCTCAGCTCTTCCCTCGTCGGATTCTTGGTCCTGTGGCGACTTCTGAAGTTCCAGTCCCCAAAGCCCTGCTTTTATGCAGCAAACCCCCATTCACCCAGCCTAGCTGTCACTCAAACATGCTAAGTGGTGAGCCGGCCGGCTCACCACTTGGGCCAATCAGGACGGAGTGCGACTTGAGTTACCAAGGTAACTCAGTCCAGGGTGCCTAAATCCCCCTCCACCCCTCCTAAGTACCCCAGACAGAGTGGCACCACTTTGGAGGGCTTCTGTGGAGAAGCCCGCCAAAAGTGGAACAAAGGGCTCCACTTTGGGTCAGAGTTACAGAGGCGAACACCAACGCCATTTTAGAATCAAGTTTTGGCAAAAAGTCCCAACCGGAGTTATAAAAATAAATATATAAACCGGTGGTATGTTTAAGGCTACCGTAAATAAATAATTAAATGTGTTAGCCTAAAACAATGGGAAATCCCATAGGAATATATTCGCGGTCGAATATAAAACGTAGTTTCCACTGCCACCAGCCAAAACTCGATCAGGGGGGACGGAGACGTGCCCCCTCGACTAACAGACCCTGGGGCAATCGAATTGCCCCAGCCAGTACGTCCACAATATGATGGTTTGTACTGGTTCTGTTCAGGATTCAAGACTAGCAAAGTCTTTGGTGACTTTACATGCCCTGGGAGACAGTAGTCAGTCCCAGGGTATGGAGTCTATGTTGGGGAGTCCCTAGGACACCCCTGGGTCACGGCACAGAGGGTGCTGTGTAACCCACATCACAAAAATACATGAGGCCCTATGGAGTAAAAGACCCCATAGCCCATTCAACACAAGGTTTGTCCAAGATAACACAGTTCAACATGTCCAAGAGTGAGGGTAAAAGAGTCTCACTCTTGGCAGGAGAAAAAAATAAACCCCAGAAATCCAGCAAAGCTGCTGGGGGACTCACTAGGGAGGGAAATTCAGCCTAAACAGAGAATTCTCCCTAACACTCGCCCCCCCCCAGACTAAGGGACAGGAGGATTTAATCCACTCCTGGATGAACCTCATACCTCTAGTCGATGATATACATCCTAGAGAGTCCATCAGCATTTTGATGGTGACACCTTGACCTTTGCTTAAGGGAGAACTCAAAGGTTTTCTTTTGCAAGCTAAAGGACCTACAAACCCTTTGAGGAACATCAGTCTTTTTGTTATAGGGGATCTGGTTGACCAGTCCCTCAGAAGTTGGTACAACTTCTGAACCTATGTTAGGCTTTTTGAAGGGGTCCTTATAAAGGATTCCCTTAGATCTAGAGGGGCCTCCAAGGTTCCTCACCACCTCTCTTGTGGGAGCAGGTTGGGTCTTAGGCCTCTTGGTTGGAGGGGTTGGGGTTAGGCAATGTACCTGCTTCCCCTTCCTCTTAGATCTACCCTTACCTATTTTAGGAGTTTCCCCCCTAATATTAGGATTTGAGTTGGGGTCTTCAGTAGAAGGTCCAACAGTCTGAAGGTTTCTGGCCTTAGACTTTTCTTTTCTGGTTTTCCACCAGCACTGAGAATTACCAGTTCTCTCAGGTTCAGATAGGGGCCTAGTTGGTCTATCCACCTCTTCCTCAGAAGCAGGGGGGGTCAGAGACTCTGAAACTAGGGGAACAAGGGTGGAGCTTGGTTGGGGCTCCCATGTTCCTAGCATACTATCCTGAACTGTGCCTGGGTTAGAGGTCAACTTACTAAAACCAGGGCTTGTAGTGGGGTTCTCAGTAGAGGGTCCCACAGGCTTAGAAGGGTCCTTCAAGGTAGCCTTTCTAGCCAATTTGGTTAAGTTCTGCTTCTCCATACTGGGAGGCCTGGGGGTATGTGACACTACTCCTAGAGTTCTTAGGTCATTCCCCAACAGGACCTTCCCAGGTACCTCAGTCTGAACACTGACAGGGATCCTCACTGTCATGTTGTTACACTGAATGAGGGCTGGTAGAATAGGAACCATTTGGACAGGGCCTCCAGACATCTTAGTGGGACCTTTGGGTGCTTTGGCCACATCCTCAGGTTGAAAGAAGCGTTCATCCACTACTGTTCTGCTGGCCCCAGTGTCTCTCCTGGCAGGAGTATCCTGGCCATTGACAAGAACACTGTCCACATAATACACCTTAGAGTTAACAGGTAGGGAGTTATACACAACCCTATTCTGGGGACTAACCAGACCCATAGGCTCTAAGTTTACAGTTGCTTGAAGACCCAAGGGTTCTTCAGCAAAGAGTTCAAAGTGGGCACTAGCCATCTGTACTTCATCCTCAGGAGTGAAGGCTAAGGAGACTGTGCTGATCCCTGCAGGTTTACCCTTGCACTGGGGATCTCCTTTGATATGGTCAGTACCCTGACAGACATAGCATTGTCCAAATGCTCTCTGGAAGGGTGGCTTGTTCTGACCTCCTTCTGGCTTGTGGCCAGAAGGTACAGTAGCCTGACTTGGTTTCCCATGTGGCTTACCCTGGTTATTTTGTGGTTTGGGGCCCTCTTTGGGATAGGAATTATTAGAATTCTCTTTTGAGTCTTTTCTAGGCTGTTTCTCCCCATCCTTCTTCTGAGTGACCCCAGAATCCTTGTGAGTGGCCCTGTTGGCAACCCACAAGTCAGCAGCCTTAGCTAGTTTCCTGGAATCCAATTCCCTGGAATCAGCCAAGTGTTGTCTGAGCTCAGGAGAGCAGGCATCATAAATAGTCTCCAACATAAACAAATTCTTCATACCTTCATAAGTGTTCACCTTGTAACCCTTAATCCATCCCTCTAAGTTTTTCAAACATTCACTCACCCAGGTAGCCCAAGGGGTACCATCATGCTTTTTGAGGTTCCTAAACCTCTTAAGATACTGGGAAGGGGTCTTCCCAAACCTAGCTATCAAAGCTAGTTTCACACATTCATAGTCCTTCCTATCCTCCTCCCCCATCTCCATTACCACATCAGTTGCAACAGGGGGAAGCCTAGAGAACAACCAGGTGAGTAAGTCATTTCCTGTGATGTTCTGGAGCCCATGATTATATTCAAACAGAGACAACCAATCCAACACATCCAACTTAGGCTCATACATACCAACCAATTCTTTAGGCATCCGGGGTCTTTTAGGACTGGAACTTCTAGAGGAGCCAGAGAGAGAAACATTCTCAACAGATAATTTCTTCATTTCTAAGTCATACTTGAGCTCCATTTCCCTTAGCCTTAGTTCTTTGTCAGTTTGAGCATTAAGTTTCTTATACTCCAATTCTAGCTTCATTTTCTCCAGTTCAAAGTACTGAGGACTAAATATGGGACCTGGTAAAGGTCCAGTAGGCACAGCAGGTAGAGCAGGCAGAGGCCTAGGGGGGACAGTTACAACAGCCTCACCCTCCTCTTCTGACTCTTCCTCAGAATCATCAACATTTTGCTCCATGTTAACTTCAACACTGTCATCTACAGTTGCTGGAGTGGTAGGTTCCTCTGAACCATCACCCAGACTTTGGTTAGCTAACAATCTTTCAATCAGCTCCATTTTCTTGCCCTTAGTCAGGAGATCCTTATGTTTACAGAGCACTCTTAAACAATCAGCAGTTTTGGCTGCAAGGGACTCTTGACTATAGCTTTCTATAACTGACATGTTAGAGGTTTTACTTTTTCAGTGCTAAGCTTTGTGGTTAGTTGCACTAAGGTATCTAAAGCACAATAAAATGTATACTCAATACAAATCCCACCGCTGTACACCAGTGTTAGGCAGAAACCTGTGCAGTTCCCTTGGGGAACACTGCAAAAGATTTAAGACTACAGGTAGAGCAGTAAACCCCTTTGGTAGCAGTCTGTACCACCCAGATTTACCTGGTAGCTGTGGCTGAGCAGTCAGACTTCTCTCAAGAAGAGTTAGGCAGTATGCAAAGTATACACAATATGTACCAACACACAATAGCACAAGCAAACACTGACCAGAGCTTGGTTTCAAAAGTATATAGTTATTTATTTAAAATACACATAAGTTAAAAACACTCTAGCAAAATATAGTAAACACTTCAAACACAGTTATAACGAAAGTAGATTCAATCCTTTCTCCTATCTAGACAACTCTAGGTTAACACCACTTAATTAAAACAGAGGTGAGTGCTTAACGTTAGATGACCCTCTAGTAGTTTCCAAGAAAGGGAGAGAAAAAGCAGAAATGGGTTAAACACACCACTCTAAGGTCCAGAACACTTGCAATAGGCTCAAAGAAGCACAAAGTCACAGGTGAGCAAAAGTCACTAGGCAGGGCCCACTCTTAGAGTAGCCGGAGCGAAAATGTGCCCAAGATCACACTGTTATTAGGGATTCAAAGTCTTGCAAAGAGTTAGAAAGAGGTTAGAGTGGCTTAGAAAGTTTAGCCAGGGTGTTCCAGGCACTCCCAGGTTCGAAAGCCGGGGGCTAAATCTACCCCGTACAGTCGGTGGCAAGGGAAGCCAGGCGGAACACGGTACCTTAAGCGAAAAGGGTCCTCCAGCGGTGGCAGTTGTTCCAGGCAGTGGCAGCAAGGCTCGACGTCGGTCAGGGAAGAAGAAGTTCTCGCTGAAGAGTAGAAGAAGAGGGTCGTTGCACTGCCCGGGAAGAAACCAGCCGCGGAGTCCTCCGGTTAAAGGGTTGTACCGACTTTCGTGGTTGGGGTAAAAGTGGTGGGGTTCCGGTTGCCGGGGTGCTTGGCACTGGCAAGGCGGCCACGAGATACCTCGAGAAGCGAAAAGAAGGCGAAAACTGGTTGTCCCCACCAGTCAAGGGAAGGAGCCACTCTGTTAGGAGTTCTCCTCGGTCGTCGGGAAAAGTGGTGAGACGGTTCAGCAGGGCTCCACCGGGTGGTGTCGTCGAAGCAGGTCGGCTCAGCTCTTCCCTCGTCGGATTCTTGGTCCTGTGGCGACTTCTGAAGTTCCAGTCCCCAAAGCCCTGCTTTTATGCAGCAAACCCCCATTCACCCAGCCTAGCTGTCACTCAAACATGCTAAGTGGTGAGCCGGCCGGCTCACCACTTGGGCCAATCAGGACGGAGTGCGACTTGAGTTACCAAGGTAACTCAGTCCAGGGTGCCTAAATCCCCCTCCACCCCTCCTAAGTACCCCAGACAGAGTGGCACCACTTTGGAGGGCTTCTGTGGAGAAGCCCGCCAAAAGTGGAACAAAGGGCTCCACTTTGGGTCAGAGTTACAGAGGCGAACACCAACGCCATTTTAGAATCAAGTTTTGGCAAAAAGTCCCAACCGGAGTTATAAAAATAAATATATAAACCGGTGGTATGTTTAAGGCTACCGTAAATAAATAATTAAATGTGTTAGCCTAAAACAATGGGAAATCCCATAGGAATATATTCGCGGTCGAATATAAAACGTAGTTTCCACTGCCACCAGCCAAAACTCGATCAGGGGGGACGGAGACGTGCCCCCTCGACTAACAGACCCTGGGGCAATCGAATTGCCCCAGCCAGTACGTCCACAATATGATGGTTTGTACTGGTTCTGTTCAGGATTCAAGACTAGCAAAGTCTTTGGTGACTTTACATGCCCTGGGAGACAGTAGTCAGTCCCAGGGTATGGAGTCTATGTTGGGGAGTCCCTAGGACACCCCTGGGTCACGGCACAGAGGGTGCTGTGTAACCCACATCACAAAAATACATGAGGCCCTATGGAGTAAAAGACCCCATAGCCCATTCAACACAAGGTTTGTCCAAGATAACACAGTTCAACATGTCCAAGAGTGAGGGTAAAAGAGTCTCACTCTTGGCAGGAGAAAAAAATAAACCCCAGAAATCCAGCAAAGCTGCTGGGGGACTCACTAGGGAGGGAAATTCAGCCTAAACAGAGAATTCTCCCTAACACTGTGGAACATAATCAGGATGATAATGTGTCTATTGTTGATGAGTTAGAGGAAGTAGATGTGTCTCCTAATGTAGGCCTTACTGCTCCCTTACCTGCTCAGCAACCTCAACCTTTGTCCACTGGGACCCCCACAGGTCCTACACTCAGTCCTGCATTCATTGCTCTAGAAAAGATGAGGCTTGAATTGGAATTTAAACGTTTAAATGTTCAAACTGAACAAAAGCATCAAGAACCTAAGCTCAGAGAAATGGAGTTGAACCATGCCTTAGAAATGAAAAAGTTGTCTTTGGAAAATGCTTCTCTCCCAGAGTCTTCTAGGTCTTCCAGTCCTAAGAGACCCTGTATGCCCAAATAAATTGTGAGTATGTATGAGGTTAAGCTTGATATTTTGGATTGATTGGCAATGTTTGGATATAACCATGGGATTCAAGGTCTTACAGGGAATCAGTTGCTTCCCTGGCCCTTCTCTAGGCCACCCACTGTTGCATCTGATGTTGTGATGGAGTTGGGGGAGGTGGATAGGATAGATTATGAGTGTGTGAAGCTAGCTTTAATTGCTAGATTTGGGAAGATCCCTTCCCAGTACCTTAAGAGGTTTAGGACCCTCAAAAGGCATGATGGTACCCCTTGGGCTTCCTGGGTATGTGAATGTTTAAAAAACGTAGATGGTTGGATTAAGGGTTACAGAGTGAACACTTATGAAGGTATGAGAAATCTTATTATGTTGGAGTCAATTTATGATGCCTGTTGCTTGAGCTCAGACAGCACTTGGCTGATTCTAAGGAGATACATCCAAAGACATTAGCTAAGGCTGCTGACTTGTGGGTTGCCAATAGGGCTACTCACAAGGATTCTAGGGCAACTCAGAAGAAGGATGAGGGAAAGCAGCCAAAGAAAGATAACAAGGATAATTCTAATACCTCCAATCCAAAAGAGGGCCACAAACAGCAACATAAGGGTAAACCACAAGGGAAACCAAATCAGGCTAGTGCACCATCTTGACCCAAACCAGATAGAGGTCAGAACAAACCCCCATTCATCAAGACATTTGGGAAATGTTATGTTTGTGGGTCAACTGACCATGTGAAAGGGGATCCCAGATGTAAAGGTAAACCTTCAGGGGTCCACACTATCTCCTTAGCCTTCTCCCCAGAGGAAGAAGTACCCATGGCAAGTGGAAAGTTTCACCAACTGGCTGACGAACCCATGAGAGTCTCAGTTAGTGTTTCTTTAGTGTCCCTGCACTTGTAGGAACAACAGAATTTAGATGTCTATAATTCCATCCCAGATAATACTAAAGAGTATTATAAAGATAGTGTTCTTGTGAATGGACAGGAGACCCCTGCCATCAGAGACACTGGAGACAGCATAACTGTGGTGGATGAATCATTTGTAAAGGTGGATGATGTTACTACAGCACCCAACTGCCTTACCAAGTTAGCTGGAGGCCCTGTGCAAATGCTTCCCCAGTTACCAGCTCTCATCCAGTGTAATGATATGACTTGTCAAAATACCTGTTAGTGTGCAGAGTGAAGTGCCTGGGAGAGTCCTGTTGGGTAATGACCTGGAAACTCTTAGAGTTGTGTCCAGCACCCCAGGCCTCCCAGTAAGAGGAGACAGGAGATCACTAGGTCTGCAAGGGAGAGGACCGTAAGAGGCTCTCCAGAGGAGTTGATAGAGGAAACTATCACTCCCACTCCACAGGAGTTGCTCACTGCTATTTCTAGAAAGAATGAGGCAAAGGGGAAACCCAAGACATCGAGGAAAAAGTCAGACAGCACCCCTGTGCTACGAACTAGGACATCCCCAAGATTGTCCAAGATCACACCTGTGATCCCTCCACCTGCTGAGGCAGAGTGTGAGGTGCTACCTTGTGTGGATGAGCCAGTTTCTGAGGAGTCAGATCTGGAAGAAGACACTGTTTTAGTTGGGGATCTTGACCCCATTGACCATGCTCAGCTGCAGTCTTTACTGGCAGAAGGGGGACCCAACAGGGCAGACTTCAGAAGAGGACAAAGAGAGTGTCCTACACTCGAAGGTCTTCGACAACAGGCTGCTAACCAACTTGATGGGCAAGAAGTTGGAAAGGATAGGTTAAACTGGGAAGATGGCCTCTTCTACATTGAACCAACTGAGTCTATCCCTGGGGACTGCAAAAGAATTATAGTGCCCCTTGCCAACAGACTCCAGTTCCTACAGTTGGCTCATCAGATACCTTTCGCTGGTCATTTGAGTTTCAAAAAGACCAAGGAAAGGCTCTCCCTCTACTTCTACTGGTCTAAGATGGGTTTAGAAGTGGACACATTTCGTAGGAGCTGTCACACTTGCCAAACCTCTGGCAAGAGTGGAGCCAAGAATGTGGCACCCCTGGTGCCTCTCCCAGGGGTGGGAGTTCTGTTTGAGAAGGTGGGCATTGACATTGTTGGTCCCCTTGACCCTCCCACATCTTCAGGGAACAGGTTTATCCTGGTTGTAGTAAACCATGCTACAAGAAGAAAATACCTATGAGAACTATGACAGCTCAGGCTGTGGCTAAGGCTCTACATGGTATTTTTACCAGAGTAGGGTTTCCTAAGGAAGTGATATCCGACAGGGGATCCAATTTTATGTCCCACTACATGCAAGCCATGTGGAAAAACTTTGGTGTTACTTACAAGTTCTCTACAGCCTACCATCCACAGACAAATGGACTGGTAGAGAGGTTTAATCGTACTACGAAGAGTATGATAGGTGCTTTAGAGGAACCCCTTAAAAGAAAGTAGGACCTTCTAGTGTCATGCCTTCTCTTTGCTTATAGAGAGGTCTCTCAGGAGGGAGCTGGTTCCAGTCCCTTTGATCTTCTCTATGGCCATCCAGTCAGAGGTCCATTGGCCCTGATTAAGGAGGGGTGGAGAGTGCTCCTTCCCCCACGCCAAACTTTACTAACACTCACTTCCCGTTTCTGTCTAAATTTGATGCTACAGAATTTCTAAAATTGACTTGTTGAATAAATTCATCAAACTGCATGTGCACCAAAAATAAGTGTTACTATGCTGATGCTGGTAAAAGAACTGTACCATTGCTCTCTGTTCCCCTTCTTCAATTTGAGACTGATGCTCTAAAAACCTGTTTGCCTTTTTGAAAACATTGTATTTTTGGTTCTAAAATATGTTTGTTATACTGAGTGCACTAAAAATAAAATAGCACTGAATACAACTAGTTGTTGGTTACAGAACTTGCTCAAATAATACAAAGTAGGTTTTCCTGTATTTAACCAACTAAGGGGTGTTTGATTTCACCACAAGGATAAACTATAGGTTGATTTTTGTACAAACCACCCTTTCTCACTTTTTTAAAATGTTGACCATATATAAATTAAAGTATGGTGAAATTTAGTCAGGCGGTTACCTCTTTCTGTGACATACTCCTTCCCCCAAGCCAGTCAGAGTGACTGACTATGTGATAGGTCTCCAGATGAGAATGTCCCACATGATGGCAGAAGCTAGTGATAACCTAAAAGCAGGTCAGGCTCTGGTCAAACATTGGCATGACCAGAAGGCCTGCATGGTTGAGTTAACTCAAGACCAGCTTGTATTAGTTATGGTGCCAACAAGGCAGAGGGCCTTGCAGGACAAATGGATAGGCCCCTTCAAGGTTGTGGGCAAACTTTGAGAGGTGAACCCTTTGGTGGACTTGGGCAGACCTAAGGAGGCTCCCAGAGTCTTTCACACCAACAGTTTGAAGGCATATGTCTCGAGACCAGAAGTGGGAGCTTTGCTTCTAGCTTCAGCTCAAGACGAGGAGGAGAGTGAACCTCTACCTAACCTCCTCAGAGGCCAACCGTTGGATGAGAAAATAGAAGGAGTCAATGGCCCTCATTCCGAGGTTGGTGGTAGGACTGCCACCAATAACGGTACCAACTCCGGTCTAGTTCAATGGGGATTTACCGGTGTAGTCCGACCTTTGCAGAACCGGTAAATCCCCATTGAAAAAGCCATTCCCCATTCCCATTTGATCCCCCATAGGGCTTAATGGGAATGGGAAAGTCGCTAATAACGGTACCGCAAATTTCAGTACCGTTATTAGCTCTGAAGTCCCTTAACGGGTCCCGTCCTCAACGCCTGGTCAGACCAGGTGTTAAAGGAGGGACCCGCTAAGGGACCTCGTAGTAGGGCGGTAAGGGATAACCAGCACCGGTCCCCTTACCAGTGCCCGGTATCCCTTACCGCCCTTCTCGGAATGAGGCCCAATCTCTCTTCTCAACTGACATCTGAACAACAGGAGGAGTGCAAAATTCTGTTAAATCAGTTTGCCTCCCTGTTTTCACTTTCACCAGGTTTGACCCCTTGGGGCCAGCATGATATTCTCACTGGTGACTGTCTACCTGTGAAAAGCAGGGGTTACAGAATGTCAGAACATGTGAGATCCCACATCAAAGGAGAGGTCAACAAGATGCTTCATCTCTGGGTTATAAAGCCCTCTACCAGTCCATGGCCTAGTCCAGTTGTTCTAGTACCAAAGGCAGGATCCAAGCAGTTGAGATTCTGTGTGGACTATAGAGCTCTGAATGCAGTCACTAAGACTAATGCCCATCCTTTGCCAAGGACAGATGAACTGGTGGATAGACTTGGTTCAGCCAAGTACCTCAGTGCATTTGATCTGACATCAGGCTATTGGCATATAGCCCTGACAGACCATGCCAAGGAGAAAACTGCATTCTCAGCCACAGCAGGCCTCTACCAGTTTAAGGTTATGCCTTTTTGACTAAAGAATGCACCTGCTACATTCCAAAGGATGGTCAATCAAGTTCTGAATGGGATGGAGGACTTCTGCATGGCATACTTGGATGACATTGCAGTGTTCAGCCCTACATGGAAAGAACATATTGATAACTTAGGATATATTTTTCAGGCTCTTGAGCAGGCCCATCTGACCATAAAGGCATGAAACTGTCAAATTGGTCAGAGCAAAGTGGTCTATCTTGGTCATGAGGTAGGAGGAGGTGTAATAAGGTAATTGCCTAGCAAAGTACAAGCTGTACAAAACTGGACCACCCATATTACTCAAACCCAAGTGAGAGCTTTCCTACATCTCACTGGGTGCTACAGGAATTTCATAGAGAACTATGGGACCATAGCTTCTCCCTTGAATGTGATCCTCTCTCAAAAATTCCCTAAAAAGGTTAGATGGAATGAGGAGTGCATTCAAGCCTTTGAAATCCTGAAGAAAGCCCTTTGTAAAGTTCAAGTCCTAAGAGCTCCTGATGATCCCCAACCCTTCATTGTGCAGACAGATGCCTCCAATACAGGTATATGGGCAGTCCTTAGTCAACTGGATGAGAAAGGTAGGGCGCACCACATTCGCTTCATAAGTAGGAAACTGAAGGAACCAGAAACAGGTGGGCAACCATAGAACGTGAATGTTTTGCCATTGTGTGGTCTCTGAAGAAGTTTAGGCCATACTTGTATGGATCTACTTTTGTGATTCAGACAGACCACCAGCCCTTGAGATGGTTAATGAAAATGAAAGGGAAAAACCCAAAACTTCTGAGATGGTCAATCTGCCTGCAAGGGTTTGATTTCACCATTGAGCTCAGAGCAGGATGTCACCACCAAAATGCTGATGGTCTCTCTAGGATGTTTTTAACCGATTAGAGGTAGAGATTCATCCAGGAGAGGATTACCTCCTCCTGTCCCTTAGTCTGGGGGGCGAGTGTTAGGGGGATTCTCCAGAATGGCTAATTTCCCTTACCTACTGATTCCCTCAGCAGCTTTGCTGCATTTCTAGGATTAATTTTTTTCACCCGATAAGAGTGTGAGCCTTTTTTCCCACGATTACATGTGTTTTGCTGTGTGTGTTTAACAGTTTTGTGTTCATAGACTCTGGAGCCTCACCTACTCCATAGGCATCATCTTTTTACTGTGTGTCACACAGCACCTTCAGTGCAGTGACACAGGGTTGTCTTTTAGACTTCCCAACTCAGACTCCATTTTCTTGCACTGACTACTGTCTCCCAGAACATATAAGGTTGCCATTAACTTGATTAGCCTCTGCAAAACCACAGACCCAGTACACCCTATCTTACATAGAGTACTGGAAAGGGTTACTAGATATCCCTTATTATCTGTTCCTCTTGGAGCATTGTTTCGCTCCCTTTTCATCAAGACTTGGCTGGTGGCAGTGGTAACTACGCTATTTTTTCCTACAGCGGTTATTTAAAATAACCTTGGTATTGTTTTAGGCTATCTTGGTAGCCTCAAATTTGAACCCGCTAGACCATATATGTTTTATTTCAGTTCCGGCTAGGTGTATTCGCCATTTCTTGTTGTAAAAGTCGCTTGTGTATTGCTTTGCGCGCCAAACCAGGTTTGATTCCTTCGTTCACCGTCTTTTCGCTGGCTTCTACACAGAAGCCCTCCTTAGGCGCCTGTATGTCTGGGGGGGACAGGATGTGAGGGAGGGGTTTAGAACTCCCTGCACAGGGTCTCCTTGGAGACCCATGTCACACTCTGAAATGATTGGCTGTGGTGACTGTCCCGGTGGGACAGCCACCCTGCTGTGTGATTGACAGCCAGGCGGTGTGAATGGGGGAAAACTGCATAAAAAGCAGGTCTCTGGGTCTGGAAAGGCAGAGTCGCCACTGGAATGAAAGAACCAATGAGGAGCTGACAGAAGAGGACCCCTACAATGACTGAACCACCCGGTGAAGCCCTGCTGCACGTCTGAATCTTCAAACTCCAACGACAGAGAAGATCCTTCAGGAGTCTTCTTCCACTGAGCTGGTGGGACCAACCAGTTCACCCAAACTGCAAGCCAGGACTCTCTCCTCTGGTCAAATTTTCTGTACAGAGCTACAGTGGGCCGGATAGCCAGGAAGGTTGGACCCTGCTTGGGTTTTAAGGAGCGCATCTTTTATTCTGCTGCTGGTTTCTTCCCTGGGCAGTGCAGGACGATCCAGTCTTCCTATTTCATGTCAGTCCAACAGTCGCTTCAGGAAAAGTGAGCCTGCAGGAACTACCAGGTACGTCCACCTCAGCTACAGCTTCTTCTCCATTTAAAGGTACTGTGCAAACCCGATTGTTCGTTTTGTTCAGCCGCGGCGAAGGTGTGTGAAACCTTTCGCCAATCCGAGGGCTTGTCCTGCTCTACTCTTTTTTTGTTTGATTTAAATTTTATTGATTTTGAAACACAAGGGTATTGTACACGAGTACAGTCATGTTATTTTCACATAAGTACATCGGTATTGTATTGGGATTACACAAGAAAATGTCATCAAAATTAAATTCCCTTACCCTTTCACAATAGGTGTTCTTAATCCCTTCTCCCCTCCCTCCCCAAGATGGTCTGACAGGTTTATACGTTTTGTTGGCAGGAACTTAGTCTATGCTTAGTGCAAACAGGAGTGCTGATATCATTTGATTTGCATATGTTCGATCAGGGAGATAGGCCTGGACGAGTCTGGACTGCTGGATGATATTCGGGTTTCGTCTCTGGGTGATGTTTACCGCAGTATCGGGTCTTCCAGAGACGTTAGTCTTTGGCTTGGGATATGCGTGTTGGCGAAGTCACACCAGGTTTCCTCTTGGCGGGCTGCCTTTCCGTGGAGGGCCGCCGTTTTTTTCTCCATCGTGTATATGTTTGTTGCAATGGTGGTCCATTCCTTTTTGACTGGGAGACGCAGAGATTTCCATTTGATGACTAGGCCGCCCTACGCTGCCAGTAGGAGTGGGGATGCCAGTCCCTTCATCCTGATCAGTTTGTCTTCTTCTTCTTCTAGGCCGAATAGAATCATGAGGGGAGATGGTTCCCTCTCAATGCCATCTATTTCTTTGATCCATCCAAGCACTTTTGTTCCAGTGTATGCGGACTTTGGGGCAGTCCCACCACATGTGCCAGTAGTTGGCCTCCATTACACATAGTATCCAGCATTTTGAGCTGTTGGTCTGGTACATTTTCCATAGTCTGTGAGGATCGTACTGCCATCTATGGAGCAGTTTTATAGCATGTAGTTTGTATTGCGCGGCAATGGATATTTTGGACAGTGTTTTGCATATTGTTACCCATGCCTGTTGATCAAAGTCTCTGGAGAAGTCTTTTTCCCATTTCTCTTTGAGGCGGTGATTCTGGTTTTGGTCTTTTACTGATCAGGGTACTGTACATGCGCGCAATCAGGCCTTTGCTTGTGGAGGTTGTGTCGAGGATTTTCTCGAATGGAGTGAGTTCTCTCCGAATCTTGGTTTTCCATTCCCGTTTAGATAAGAATCCCTTCAAGTGGAGGTAGAGGAAAATCGGGATCAGATGTAGTTGGAGGGCGTCTTCCAGCTCTGTGATCTGGATGAATTTATCATCTCTTCATAGTTGTCCGACCCTTTCGAGTCCTGCGTCAAACCAGGTTTGGTATCTAGAATGCTCCGGGATTTCTTCTCTGATCCCTGGTGCCCAGAGGTGGTTCAAGGGGGATGGCCATGTTGTCACTCCCACCATCCCTTTTCCCTCTTTCCATATATTTCAGATTGTCCCCAGTATTGGGTGATTGCGTAGTTTCCGTGTGAGTTGTGGTCTGGGGACCCATAGCCACTCAGATAGGGTCACGGGGTCAGGTTGTTGTTGTCTAGCTGGATTCATTGCAAATCCTTCCTGTCTCTGAGGTGGGGGATGCGGACACTCAACTGTGCTGCCTGTTAATATTGTTCGATATCGGGAAGGCCCACCCCTCCCCGGTCTGTGGGTAGTATAAGAGTTTCGTAGGGTATTCTGGGCTTCTTTCCTTTCCACAGGAATCCGCTTATCACCCTTTTCATCTGTTTGAAGAAGTCGTCTTGTACTGTCGCAGGAAGTACCTGGGAGGGATATAGAAAGCGTGGGAGGCTTACCATCTTGATGGCGTTCAGACGCCCCATCCAGGAGATCGTGAGGGGTTGCCATTTTACGAGGTCTGCTTTGAAGGCGGCGAGGAGATGGGGAAAGTTGGCCTTGTATAAGTTGCGATGTCTCTCGTCAGGTTGACGCCCAGGTATCAGAGCGTACGACCTCCAACGATAAAGTCAAGCAGTTCGAATTGTGCTCTTTGGCTCGTAGTGAGTTCACACAAATGGAAAAGGATTGATTTAGACCTATTCATTTTAAAGCCTGACAATGTGCCATATTGTTCAATGAGATGGATAGCTTTGGGGATTGACGTCATCGGGTTTTCGTCATGAAGTAGCATATCATCGGCGTACAGGGCCCGCTTGTAGTCTCTTCCGCCCACTTGGAGCCCTTCAACTCCTTCATTTGTTCTAAGCGTATGTGGCCAGTTTCACCTTAACGTTCATGGGGTGGTAAGTGTGGTAGAGGAGGCACACGCCCTTGAATCGGGGCCCAACCCTCTGCACTACAGTGCTTGTAGATGGCTTCAGAATGATTCCAGGTGCAGGGTGAAGTCCGGAGTCCCTGCGTCACTAGGTGGCGGGTGAGCAATGTCTAAAGCTCGTTGGTTGGGCGTGCCCACTGCTAGGTCTCTTAGTTGCGGTGGGCTGGTGCTGCTATCTTCTGGGTCCTTGCACGTGTGGTTCTGACCTGCAGGGGTTGGAAGCTGGTGATTGCTCTGGGCAGCCTTTTGTGGTCCTTATTGGTTGCTCTTCAATTTTGGGCCAATGCTTTTCCCCCCCAGCAGAGAGTGTGGGGGTAGGGTGGTGCGCTACATTCGGCGAATGATATAGGTCCTTTGATGTGCTCCGGTGTCAGGGCGTGTGGGCCACGGGAAAGGTGACTCTTCCTTCCTTTATTGGGTGGGTAGCTCACTTGGGCCTGTAATTGTAGCTGGTGGGTGTGTATCAGGTCTTGCCGGTGTTGTTGCTCGCTAAAGGGGCTGGGCACTTGGGCCTCCATGGGGCTTTGTGCAGTTACGTGGGGAATATGAGTGGAGTCTCCGGACTTTGTTGTGCTTTACACTGCTGTCCGTGACCTATGTTATTTTGGCGTCTGGGGCAAGGTGACTTGCAGGTTTGTGCTCCTCCTGGGTTTGATCCAAGCTTATTTTGTGCAGGAGGAGTGATCAATGAGCCTTTATGGGCGTTCAAGGGCCTTGGGTATAATGAGTTTGTTTTTGGCCACTGTCAGTCCAAGGTTGAAGGAAGTCTGCTTATTGTGGTGGCTCTGGGCTGCTGTGGGCTTGCGAGCCCCTCCCTCCCCTCCGTTTGCCGGAGGGCATAGACGCCAGCTCCGAGCCGGCGAGGCAGTCCTCACAGCACCCAGCCCCCGAAGGGGGGCAGGAGGGCGGTGCTGCGGTGTGACTCCAACTTCCCGCGGGGTTATGAGGGCCCCTCCCACTGGGGGTTTAGCGGCCGTGTGCAGCAGGCTCTCCTAGTGCGCAGCCCGTGGGCGATGGGGGGGGGGCGCTTACCTTTCTCCCTTGACAGGCGTACTCCGCCTCCTCTGGAAGCTCCGGCTGGCGTCTCCTGCAGCACTGGTCAATGGCACGCAGCGCAAGATGCAGGCTGCAATTCTCTTCAGGTCGCAATGAGGTGGGCAGGCAACACTGTGAGGGAGTCAGGCCGGGCCTCGCCTTAGTCACGCAGACAGGGGTCCACCTCTGTTCATTGCATGGGCTCTCCGTGCTCGATTTAACTTTGAAGCGGACCAGTGCCGGCTCCTCTTCAACGTCGAGTTTCTTCACTTTCCTGACTCCGATTTTGGCTGGGTTTTTTACCAGTGGTGGGGGGGTCTTCCGACGGCTTCTCGTTCGTTTTGGATCTGGGGGTCACAAGACGGAGTCTCAGTTCACTTCAAGGACCCACAGAGCTCACACGGAGGTGAAACTCATCCATGCGCCCCCTGGTGGCCAACCTCCCTCTACTCTTTAAACTAACTTTTCTGCCGACCAACTTCGTCCGTAACTCTTGGCAAAAACTTAACCGCGAACTAACCTGAACTGTGTGATCTTGAGCAAAAGACTTTTGTCCTATTGACTTTGGGCCTGAGCCTTTTTGATTTTATTCCATCACTGTGGTTCCTCTTTCTAGATTGCCCTGCTTACTTAACTGTTGGTGCTGCTCAATTTCTGCCTAACTTTGTCTTTCCCTCCCTGTAAAAATTGCTGGCGTGCCATTTTGCTCACACTTCATTTTTTTAGCTTAACTTTTCCAGAATCAATTGAGAGTGGTGTTGTGTATCAAGAATGTGATTTTTCAACTGCTTTACTTTAGTGAGATGTTATACAACTGATGTGTAAATAAATGTATATTCTTTTACTCAGAAACCTTGAGTCAGTGTTTGTTTGAATCATAGTAATTGCTGTCCTTTGTGTAACTATTGATACTGCTCACTAGCTCTTGAGAAAAGTCTGGCTGCTCAGCCATCGCTACCACTTTACTGTGTAGTACAGGCTTGTACCAAAGGTGAATTTTACTGTCACCTGTAGTCTTAATTGTGTGTGGTGTTCCCAAAGGGTACTACATATCATTCTGCCTAACAAGATTAAGCTGGGAATTGGCCAGCTTTTCCAAGAATTTGCCCAGGGAAGGAGTGACAGAGATGGGCGATAATTAGCCGGAGAGGTATGATCGGCCGAGGGCTTCTTTAGAAGGGGGTGCACAAGAGAGTGTTTAATGGGGAGGGGAAAGTTCCAGTGGCAAAGGAGTCATTGCAGAAATCAGCCAAAACAGGAGCAAGGGTGTTGATGTGGTCCTTGATGGTTCTGGATGAGCATGGGAGACCTGCTTTGATGAGACTTTTATAAATCGTACTTGTCCAGAAACATTGTCCAGAGTGAATAGGGGAAAGGAGGAGGAGAGACAGCCTCAGACGTGCTAGGCGTGGTAGAGGAGGAGGAAGATAGGGTTAACAGGATGTCCTGAGTTTTAGTAGTGAAATGTGGCCAAGGTCAGAATTGCACCAAGAGTTGCACTTGGATTTGTGCTTCATACATCCAGAGTGTTATAGATAGGGAGATGAAGGTTAGAGAGGGCTGTGTCAGGGTGTGAGTCAGCCAAAGGTGCAGGAGGAGGAGAGAAAGTAGTGGCTATAGCCTCATCTGACATACGCTTCATGGGTCGGATGACCGAGAAGGTAGGTGGCAGTGCTGGAGTCGGCTTGACCTACAAGGAAGAGAGAGAGAGAGAGAGAGAGAGAGAGAGAGAGATGGGAAGAAAGGAGAAAGTGATCACTCCAACAGAAAGGAGTGGTGAGAGGGTTAGAGAAGGGGAGATATGACGAGATCAGAATATCCAGGGAGTTCCCAGCAGAGTGAGTTGGGCCAGTGGGAAGAATAGAGAGAGTGAGAATTGCAGAGGTTGCAAAAGAGTCCTGATGAAGGGCTGGTGGCATCCAGGTGGATTTTCAAATCTCCAAGGAGGAGAAGTTTAGCGGTAGAGGCAAGGAGCAATGAGGAGAGGTCAGCCCAATCTGAGAGGAAGAGGACGACCTGGCTAGGCGCCCTGTAGATAGTGGCCACAGTGAGAGAAAGGCCAGGAGAGATAGTGAGCCTGCTGACCAGGCATTCAAAGGAGGAGTAGTGCTGCATTGGAAAGATAAAAGCAGGGATCCACTCTGAGAAAATCAAGGCTACACCCCCACCAGGGGTCATTAAACAAGTGACCAACAACCTTTTCCGTACGAGTGGATTTAAGAATGGGCATTGTTTCTCAGAGTCCGTTCAGAAGCCTCTCCGTTAGGCTCTTGTAGTTCATCCGTTGGTGGCATGCAAATTGGAATGCAAATCAGTGGCAGCCTGTTTGGCTATTCTGTCAGCAAAAGCGTTTCCTTTTCCCACATCATTCGTTACTTTCTGGTATGCTGCGCACTTCATTATTGCTAACTGAGTAGGAAGCGCAAGTGCTAAAAAGTATCTGAACTATTAGAGTACCATGCTGTATCTTAGTTCAATGCGAAGTCAAGAAACATCTCTCTGCCCATAATCAACCGAAGTTGTGAACTACCCCAACTGCACACTGGCTGTCCGTATATATGTTCACACTAAACCCTTCAAAAGTTCACAAGCTCTAATCAACGCAATAATCTCTGCGGCATGCGCAGAATTATGCAGAATTCGTTTGGTCTCCACTATAGTGCTTAATGTAGTGATTGCGTAAGCAGCAGTGGGTGTACCATCCGGAAGTTTGAAGCAGGAGCCATCGCAAAACAGCTCCCCTTGTGGATTCTTTAAAGGTGTATCAGTTAGATCAATTCTGCCCTTAGTCTCTTCTTCTCTGGTATAGTGGCAAACATGTGACATTTTGTCACCACAATCAATTTCTTGCGGAAGAGGCAATAATTCGGCCGGATTTAATGAGGAACATCTTTTAATTTGGATATGTGATGCAAATAGAATCAGCTCGTACCTTGTTAGTCGTGCTGATGTGAGATGTTGCGTCTGTGTTCTGTTTAATAGAACGTCTACAGAGTGAGGTAATATCACGGTTAAAGAGTGACCCAGAACCATACCCTCACTTTGTTTTACAGATGCAGCGGCAGCAGCAACAGCGCTCAACCATCTCGGCAAAGCGCATGCAACAGGGTCTAACGTGGAGGAAAAATAAACGCATGGTTGATTTTTCCCGCCATTTTCCTGCGTTAAAACAACCAAAGCACATCCTTCACATTCATGCATATATAACACAAAGGTTTTTTTGTAATTTGGTGTGCCCAAAACCGGTGCTGAACACAGTGCCGCCTTAAGCATATCAAAAGAATTCTGACAATCCATGTTCCACGGTAAAGGCAAAGAAATGCCCTTCTTTGTCAATGCCAACATTGGTTTTATCATTAATGAACATTTTGGGATCCACTGTCTACAGTATGAAGCCATGCCTATAAGAGCTCTGACCTCTTTCTGTGTTTTTGGGACAGACATGCTAGAGATGCTTTGTATCCTTTTAGGTGTCAGTCGTCTTCCCTCTTTTGACAGGAGATAGCCTAAATAGGCGACCTCCTGCGACAATATTGAAACTTATTTAATGAAGCCTTATGCCCATGTTCCAATAGGTGAATAAGCAGTAACACAGTGCCCTCCTGGCATGCAACTTCGGAGTCAGCAGCTAAAAGCAAATCGTATAAATACTGCAACAGAGAACAAGCAGAAGGTAACTCAAGCATGTCAAGCTGTTCCTTCAACGCTCTGCTATAAATGCTTGGACTCTCAGTGTACCCTTGTGGCACACAAGTAAATGCAAACAACCGTCCTCCTAGGGTGAACGCAAACAAATATTTACTGTCACCATGTACAGGGATGCTGAAAAAGGCATTCTTTAAATCCACAACACTAAAATTAGTAGCCGTAGCTGGAATCATTGTTAATATCGTAGTAACATCAGGTACAACTGGAAATTGTGGAGCAACAAACTAAATCAATGATGAAACGAAAAGGAATTACATTATCCCCTTTCTTATATACTGGTAGGATCGGATTATTACACACGCTCCCTGCAATTTCCTCAATCACTCCTCAATGTACAAAATCAGAAACAATATTCTTCAAAGTTTGTTCACCATCAACCGAAATCTTATATTGTGGAATACACTGTCGTTTAACACCTGGATTCACCACATTTTTAACAGGTTCAATTTGCAAAATACTGACGTCATTATCATCAACCACCCATAAACATGTTGCAACCATATCCAATTCAGTCGGTAAAGGCCTAGTTAAAAATGGTGAAACGGAAGTTTGTTGAGGTGAAATCGTTAAATAAACTCCATCCGGAGAACAGTAAATGACAGCATTCAGTTTCTTTAGTAAATTTAATCCCAACAGGGTCGGACTGGGACAGGAAATAGGCCTGGACACCAAAAATAAAGTGGCACACCCCTCGCCTCAAAAAAGTGGCCCACCCCTCGCCTCAAAAAAAGTGGCCCTCAAACCATCATCCGTGAATCGCGTCAATTCACAACTTTACAGGTAATTCTACGTATGGAGGGTTCATGTGTCTGTTACATTACAACACAGCTCATAAAATAAAATTACTTTGAATACAGTTCTGTGACAGGGTCCGTCCACAGCTCTGACGCGCAGGAGTGGCATGAATCAACCACCCCCACTGCGGTTTTGGGACCTGCTGCAAGTCAATGCTTATACAGTTTTCTAACATTGAGAACTTTTTTGAGATATCATAGGCCTGTACCTTCACGACCAAATCGGGGTTACTTTATTAGCCTTTTTAGGGTTTTTGTCTTTTGTGGTTGGTTCTTTGTCGCATGAGTGTAGGTCACTACGGAGACACTGAGTTCCTCTACTCCGTTTGTAAACTGTAGGAAAAGTTGCAACTGTGCCTGCACTTATTTGCGCCAAGATAAATACTGGTGTATTTCCTTTTGCTATGAATGACAAATCCAAAAGTTCTGTTGAATTTGATAAAGTTTTTTATTTTGAATTTTGGATGACACGTGTTGCGGCATACAACCTGCGCCTTTTTCAAATCCGGGCCTTTAATGCTTGTAGCGCGAGCATCAGAATTTTCAGGTGGGATTGAGCCCAAGACTAAAAGTGCTTCATTTACAACAAGAACATTATTCTATGTGTGAACCGTAATGACACATTAAAGGCCCGGATTTGAAAAAGGCGCAGGTTGTACGCCGAAACACGTGTCATCCAAGAGGAGCTGAAAATTCAAAACAAAAAACTTTATCAAATACAACAGAACTTTTGGATTTGTCATTCATAGCAAAAGGAAATACACCAGTAATTTATTTTGGCGCAAATAAGTGCAGGCACAGTTGCAACTTTTCCTACAATGCTTATACAAGGCTCTGCAACCCCAGCAGGGAAGGAGGGTTAGAGTGACGATGGTTAGATGGGAGGGGGGGAGTAGGGAAACTGGAATGAGGTTTAGGGAGAGGTTATGGATAGGTTGGGGATGTTAGGGTAAGGTTTTGATCACTGCGCATTCTTCCAGCTAGCTGTTACACTGATAGAAACCCACGTCTCTGCTTCTGACTCTACACACATATACAATATCACTAAAGCAGTATACAAAGGCACAGCAACATAATAAACACACATGAGGTAGTGCAGCACTTAGCTTAGTTTAGTTGTCATCAGAGTGTCCCTTGTTGTCTCCTGCGATTTCGTTGTGCCAGGATGTGTCGTAGTGGCTGTTAAAATGCTGCAATAAAGTGCTACAATTAGTGCACATATCAAACACTGCCACATGTTGCTGTTCAAATGCTTGTACACATGCAAGAGATTTAGAGAGGCCGTACGCACGTGGCTACTAAACATGCACAGTAGGGCCACATGTGGCTCTGATAAGTGATGGTAAAGTGTTAGTGCATGCAGGAGTAAGCAGTAATAGTAACGCCTTAGGAATGTGTTCCGAATTGTGTCCACAACTAGCAAGCCGGCCCGCTATCCAATGATTTATGGTGCTGTGCATGGTTGGGAAGCGCTGATTAGTGTTGTGCTCTGTTACATGGCATGCAGTGTCTTACTGGTACAGTTGCCTTTATAGGAAGCAGGTGCCGGTTGTCTCTGTCTGGTGGGGCTGGCTGGGCTCCCTGCACGACCCCACTTCTCCCTGTGGTTATGCAGAGCACTGCAGCACTTATCTGTGTCAGGCGAGGGGCCGGGATGTTGACCCGGTGGGGCGTGGCCCCTCACAATGATATGAAGCTGGAGTTGCTCTGAGACATTTCTACTCAGCAAGAGGACTTGAGGACAAGCACTCTGCCTTTGTTCCTGCGCACGGGCGATGACATGCCACTCCCAACATGGCCTTCCTGTAGTTCTGGGGCCAGGTGCTGCTGGGAAACATAGTTTGGTAGGCGGTTGCCCTACAAAAAGGTGCTGAGATAAGTCTTCTAAAAGTCTGTATTGTCCATCTGGGGTGCATTTTAATTGTTGCTGTGTCTTTGGAACTATTACAGTGTCTTTGACCTGACTATATATTGCTTGCTTGCCTTTCTTGCTGGTTGGGTGGTACCTCCCCTTGGCCCCCAGCCCTATCATCTGTGGAAAGTCTTTTTCTGTTGAAAGTCATGTAGCTGGCCTGGACTCAAAATCTGATAATACACAAAGATGTAAAGCTGAATGATTCATATATTGTCCCCCCTGATGTTAACACTGTCTTGATGAACGGTACCGTCATCACAGAAACGTTATGATTATAAGTACTGTGTCACCCTTCCCACTTTGGTCTTTGATTGGACACATCATCATGGTTTAAGAGTGCATGATGTATTGCACATTTCAACTGAGCCAAGTCAGGGTCCTAGTGATTGAAGTGATGATGGTCAATTGTAAATCCTGCAGGTGCCATATAATAAGTTTTTAAAATGTTAGTTGGTGACTTATCCAAAATTAAATGTTTTGTTTTAGTTTAAAAGACGATATTAGGCTGTTTGCCTTCAAGAAATGTGGTTTGACAAAGCAATGTAAGAACATTGTTGCATGCTTTGACAAGCTGTCTTTAAAGTCTTTGTGGAAATCCTGAAAAATCACTCAATCAAGAGGTCCTTCAACAATGCACTTTTTTGTGCAATGAGGTCGATTATGTCTGGATTTTGCAATTGGACAAGCAAATTCCACTCCACAGACATGAGCATAAAGGCTTCGAGGTTGTCCTGACTGAGGTGGTTTCTTAGGCGGGTTTTAATATTCTTCAATTTTGAAAAACCTCTTTCACATGCTACCTGTGTGCAAGATAAGGTCAAGATGAACTTGTATGCCAAATACAATTGCTGGTAAGCACTACTAAAAGGTTCATACTTTTTTAGAATTGGGTAGCAACATACTGCACAGTTACAGCATGTATTGCATTTCTGTACTAAATGTTTAAGTAGCTCTCCATATTCTTCTTGTAGTGCTGGATCTTCACTATGTAGGGCGTCAAAGGCATACTCTTCTGGTAGTGTCCTCTTCAGATTAGTCCACTTGGTTGCAAAGTCTGAGAGTTCTTCCCTCAACCCCTGTACCGTTATGGAGTCATCCAGTCAAACAAGGAACACATTTTTATAAGAGCATTGTCGGGTAGACTTTCATTGACATTTTTGGGATCCAGGCATGCTATATCTGCGGCAAGAGATGAGTGGGGTTGAAAACAACTAGTTAGGCTTTGAAGAATGTTGTCCATAATGGCATTATGTACAGTAACTCTAAACCAGTCTTTAGCCAAGGTGATTGTCTCATCCCTTGCACTCATTCCAGGCATCCTCTTTTTGTGGGACACTCTCCCCTCTGGAAGAGGAGTTTCCACTCCTTTATCATAGCCTCTCTTTTCCAGTCCCACGTTGGCCCATTCCGCACATTTTTCTGCTGCACAGTACACAGAATCAACATTTCTTGACTCTGCAGCAAGTGTTTTTGTAGTGTCTAAAACCATCCTTTGTGCCTGGAGGATGTCCATTCCACTTGTCTGGAGGTACTTAGATAATGGGGTTGTCGAATTAAATACTCAGAGATATAACTGGGCTGTGTGCACTGTTTGGAATTTGCAAAGAGCCTCAGAAAGGTATAAAGCTTGGTAACGGACGTTTTCATTGGATTTATCTGTATTTGAGCAAATATTATTGAGTGCTACAACCACATCAATGGACATTGCTTTGTTTGGGTTATTAAAGGACCCAAAAACTTTCCGTAGTGCTGCATCCATTGCCCACCACCTTGTTTCTCCTATTATTTGGATTGTGCGGCCTTCCACAGACAGCTCACGCCATACATCCATCCTTTTGTAGGACTCCCGGAAAAAAACGGCACAGGAGTTTAACAGGCCAAACAAAGACGTGGATTCATTTGATACTTGTGTCCCTTCTACAAGTACAAGATTTAATACATGGGCATAGCACCAGACATGTATTTGACCAGGGGATTCCTTACTGAGCCAGGATTTGAGACCATTGTACTGGCCCTGCATATTGGATGCACCATCAGTTGAATTTCCAATGCACTTGCATAGGTCAAGACCATTATCTTTAATAACACTATGCACCAACTCAAACAGCCCCTTTCCAGTAGACAAAGTGCAGTTGGTTACTGCTAGCAGGCGTTCATGTACAGTGTCTGTAACATATCTCATAATTATAGAGCACTGATTGGTAACACTCACATCTTGGGTTGAGTCTATCTGAATGGAAAATAGTCCTGCTTCCTGTATTTCTTGACTGATTACCATTTTAATCAGTTTGGAAATGGTGTCAATCACTAACCCAACTGTAGTCTTTGACATGAAGGTCACAGAAGCACCCCGTCCTTGCCCTATTTTCTTTTTGGACTTGGTTTGAATGGCCTCAATATGTTTAGCGGTCTGTCAAATTTACTTAGGAGCAGAAGCATTTCAAGAAAGTTGCCATGATCCAGCTCTTCATTATCCAGCTCAAACATGGACTCTGATTTCCCACGAAAACTGAGCCCCCTTTTTTCCAATTACTTTTACAACTTCAATGACGTGCTCCAATAAGTCTCTCCTTTTTCTGATTTGCTCACTTTGAGATAATTTCTGTTGTTGAAAGAGTAGACCACCTATGGCGACCCCGGAAAAGGTCCTCATATATGAATCTGTGCCCCTCCGATGACCTTGGCCTGCCTCATGTTCTATAATGCGCTGGTAAAGTCGCCTCCAGTTTCTCATCCCGTTGATGAAAGGACCCCTCTCTCCACGTTTAGTAAATGCTAAACAAACTGTGCAAAAAAGGGCATTTTGTATTTCAGAGTAACTTAACTAATTCCATTTACTCCCATTTCTTCTCAAAATGCTAACTCTGCTTTTAATGCATCTATGTTTAGGAGGTTGAATTGCATGGTGCTGAAAGAAATTGGAAAGTTGATCTGATTTTGGACGTTGAAACAAATAGTCTGCCACCTGCGGATCATCTTTCTGTGCTCTGTGCTGCACACCCCAGTTCCCTGAGTCTTCAGTATGTGGTAAAGCAGATAAAGATTCTTCTGAATTACTAGTACCTACCACTTCCTCTGTGGGGTGATGTCTTCTCCAATTATTTCTGGCAGACTTTTTCCAACAATTCCTCCTTTGGGGAATCTTCAATTGTTTGTGACAGACTGGTACCACCACCGGCTGCCACTTCCTCCAGACGGACATCCTCAATTATTTCTGGCAAAATTGATTCCGACATTTCCTCCTTGGGGGAATCTTCAATTTTTTGTGACAGACTGGTACCACCACCGGCTGCCACTTCCTCCAGACGGACATCCTCAATTATTTCTGGCAGACTTGTTTCCGACATTTCCTCTCGGGGGGCACCTTCAATGATTGCTGACAGTGTAGTTGCTGCTGCATCTGCCTCTGTTGAGATGTCACCAATAACTGCAGAGACACAGGCTTCTGCCACTTCCACTGTTCTCACATCTTGAGCTCTTGTTGATGGCTCCAGTGAAGAACCAGGTTTAACACTTGTATCTGAAGAAGATGCCTGTTCAGCCCCCTCCACTTTTATCCCAGCAATGCCATGTGACATTTTGATAGTCTGACCTGTAAACAGATCTTCAATTTTCTTGTTTTGCCGGATTTCCTCTTCAATCCGCCTTTTCTTCTTTTCTCTTTGTTTTTCTGCTCCTCCCTTTCTTTTTTTGAATCAATTTCTCTCCTAAAAAATAAAAAGACCTTAAATGGGCATCGGATTCCTGCCTTTATCACAGTAGGTCTAAGTAACCTGGCTGCCAAAATCCAAAATAGCATTTCATTAAGAGGAAACAAGTGCTTTCCATTAGATCAATGTCAGCATTTTCAGATGTGACTGTTCCCCAGCCCCACCATAACCTCCTTCCCCAAAAAAGAGAACAATATCCAGACAACGTTTTTTTACTGAATATATATATATATATATATATATATATATATATATATATATATATATATATATATATATATATATATATATATTACACGGCCCATGGTTAAGTTGCTAATCCCACAGGAAGAGCACTTTTGGGTGGCTTATAACTTTGCTCCCCCTGGACGAATCCTCACCAAACTTTGCAAAAGAAGTATATGGCCCACTCGGAATTGTTTTGCAAAGTTTAGTGAGGTATGGTACAGGGGGGGCAAAGTTATAAGGGGGGGTCCCAAAATTTCTTTTTTTCCTATAGAGTGAATGGGGAAAAAACTTTGCTCACGCCTACAGCTCAAACTGCTGCACCAAATTTATGGCAGGGGCAGCGGCTTGGTCCCAAACGCGTGCTTTTGTAAATTTGGTGGAAATCTGTCCAGTAGTTTTTTTTAAAATGACCAAAAAGTAGGTGTCAAAAAATTAGTGATATCTATGTCCGCTCCGTGGACACATTTCCCTGTTCACTCCAAGGACTGCACACCGATTGGCTGATTATCTTGCGTCACGTCCGCTGACATGCAACATGTTCATTGATTGGCTGGGATGAAGCATGAGGTGCGTCGTATTGTTTTGATGCAGCCGCCATTTTGGATCTGCGGACAGCGCAGCGATGAACGGGGAAAAAATACAACTTTGGGGAGTGTGTTAGTGTGTAAGAGTGCTTGGGGAGGATGGGGGAGTAAGAGATGGGTCAAATGCTGTATTTGTTTAGGTGGCAGGCGCCCCTGAGGTGTTTGTCGTGTCCGCGGTCACCGCACAGTTAAAATGTTTGATTCTATGGGTGTGTCATACTGTGGTGGTTGTGGCCAGTGCCTAGAGTCTTGGGTGCATGGCCGAAGATTGTTATTTAAATTGCTTAATGCTAAAGCTGGACTTTTAGCATAGTACAGTTTATGGACTAGATTTCTTATAGCTGAACGATGTGTTGATATCATTTTGATATGATGGAAGGTGCTTTTGCAATTAGGTCCTGAAATGCAGGCTAATGAATGTCCTTGTAGTCCTGTGTGTTTGCGCACTGGACAGGTATCCTTATCTTGGATGGGGAGCAGGTGCAAGTGGATCTAGGTCACCTGGCCTAAGCCCCGCCTACCTGGTACCTGGTTCATTAGCTTCTGCACCACCCCCAAACCTGCCACCACCATCACCTCTCCAAGGGCCTCCAGAGAGATATATGGGTGAGGATGTAGAGAGCGAGGAAAAAGAGGAGGAAGAGAATGAGGTGCAGGAACTCCGCACTACGAGCACTTGCCGGGAGTCGTGGGTGTGACGGTTGTTTTCCGTTTATGGGAACCGACCAAAAGCATGTGAGAACCTGGTGAGGTGTAACCAGTGTCAGGTGGTGCTGAGTCTTGGGAGACTTGGTGCCTACAGCTTTGGTACGACAACCATGAAGCGACACCTCACTTCGTTCCACACTGCGGACATTTGCAAGGTGGTGCCATGTGAAGAGCATAGTCGATTGAGTTCCTCCACAGCATCCTCCATGTCTGATCCTCTCACCACAAGAGACACTCCTGTGGGGGAGCACCTCCCTCCAGCTGCCTCACAAGTAATTCACAATGCTGTTGACCCTGACCTTTCAAAGGTGACAATAGTGTGTATGTATTGTGACGCAGTACTCTGCAGTGGGGAGAGTTTTCAAAGTGCTTTTGAGGCTACGGTCACAGAGCACCAGAAGATCTGTTCCTTACCTAAGTAAAGCTCACCCTATATCTTTCTCTGTCCACTTGCCCTTTCTTATCCCCGTGGCTGGTGTCCCTTCCTTACTCTCCTTTGGCCTCCTCTCCTAGTGTATCGTGTGCTGAGAAGCAATAAATGTGAAAACAACAAAAATTACAGAAAAGGCTCTTTACAGAGCCACCTTTCTCAGTTTAACAATAGAACTATGAAGTGACCATTGTAGACGCCCGCGCAGTTGTGGAAAAGTTCGCGGACAGTCGTGGAAAAAAAAAGGAGGGTGCTTGCGGAGCAAACGCAATGAAGTGTACGCTGGGAGTAAGTGGTTGCTCTGAAAAGAGCCTTTGGGTGGTGTGTTGTGTGGGTCAAAAACTGTGGATTGGAGAAAACGGATTGTTAGACAGGTTAGTGGGATTGCAAAAGAGGTTGCAATGCATTTTGTACATTGCGAAGAAAAATCTGATTGCCAGCATATGTCAGATGGACTCCATCTCTGCGGAAAATGAAAGAGCTGCAAAACAAAATGTTTTCATTGTGGAATGAGGACATGCCAACATCTCTTAAAAAGGCACAAACAGCCTTATTCACTTTGTGTTTTGGTTTCTCCATTTCCGGACCAAAAGCAGAAGAACGCGGCCATATTTGTCTTTGTGCAATACGGGAAAAAAGTATTTGACAATTTGGAAACATATCCATGAGCTTCGCAAGTCCTTCCTTCACTGCAAATTGCAAAGAAATTCCAGAGACATGCCCTAAACTGTTTCCTCTGCAATTAATGATAAGTATATCTGGAGGACGCTCTGTCAGTAAAGTAACACGGAGAGGTACCAAGTCTAGCCACCTCATGCCATGCACGCCATGCCAGTGCACTTCCACATGAAGAAATCCGAGATCTGTAGATAAACTGCACCTTTTGGCATGCACCTTCAACCAATGTATCGATGAGTCTCCCAAAATCCAGATAATGGGGGTCATTACAACCCTGGCGTTAAGGGTTTAACAGCGCCGTAAAAGGTGTCGGCGCTGTTAAACCCTTAACGCCTGATTACGAGGTCCCTTTGCGGGACCCGACCTTAACGGTTGGTTTTACCAGCCGTTAAAGTAGGGTGCTGCAAAGGGACCTCAGTGCTAATTACGGTACCGCAATTTGCGGTACCGTACTTAGCGCCTTCCCCAGTCCCATTGAGCCCTATGGGGCGAAAATGGGAATGGGGAAGGGCCATGGTGAAATGGGGAAATACCGCCCCACCAACCTTGGAATGGGGCAGTATTTCCCCCATTTCACCATGGCGGACTTGTTACAACACTGGCACCAACCATGGTGCTAATAGCACCATGGTTTAGCGCCAGGGTTGTAATGAGGGCCAATCTGTTTTCGAGCACGAAAAGCCATGGCTGTGTGGTCTCCTGTCAGGGAGAAGATGGTCTTACTAAATCTCGCAGTTCAGAACACACCTACTGAACTTTATTGACCAATCCCTAGCTCCGCTCATTCTCATTTGCATGCGTCTCCACCCCAGAATCCTTGTTGGTGATATGCGCTGGCTGCAAACTACCGCCATGTCCGCGGACATGTATAGGATCAGAGCGTGACAACGGTACATTAAAGTATTATTCCCCTTTTTCCCCTTTAAGGTGGGCTCTGAAAAGAGCTGTTTTTTTTGTTTTTGTTGGGCAGATACCTTACAGACATCTGTTATTTTGTTTATCTTTTTGTATTTTTTGTCCTTACTTTACTTCTACAACCATTACAGAACGTTCTCTAAAGCAAGCTTTACGTTCCAAAAGAACATCGCATTTCCCAAAGAAGATAGCGCAACACCATCTGCTTCAAAATAATCCGCTTTACTTGGAACAATGTTTTCGTGGCTGCAGAAAAACATACCAGCTCGTAACATAAAAGCATGCATGCCGTGATTAATGATACATCTCCCAATACTTTGATCTGGACAGAAAAAATTATTGTTGTCCCATTTTACTCTAGGAAGTAAACCAGAAAAAACTACTTTTGCTGTTGGAAAGATGTTCATGAGTGCTTGAACCAACTGTTCCAAATCTGCCAACAAAGTATGTGAACTCACGTAGCCCAAATGGCAAGCACCGTAGTAAAAAATTACCACATGAGGAGAGGTCATCGTACGTATGTCTCTGCAAACTTGCAGAATTGCCACAACATTGGCATCAGTCTCAGCTTTCCACACCACCTCCACTCCTCTCACATCGAAATGGTGTGCCACATGCCTACTCTCGGCATAGTGTTGTAAGCCATGGACAAAAACGTCTCCAAGCACCAAAACCCTGACCCTCTCCAGCTCTGCCATCTTCAGTGTACGCACCGTTTTACGACACAAAAGAGTAATGTGAACATCTGATTGGCTGATGCCTACAGTCCCCTTTCCATGCAGGATTTGCTTTAGAAACCTGTATGTGACACGCCCTACCCGTGGACAAGTGTTGCCTACGTGCGGCACGTAACTCTTACCCAGTCCTTCCACCCTTTCCACAGCGGTAGCAAATGGAGTCCCTCATTGGACACAACTAAGCAGTAGCAGTCACACAACCATCGACCAATCACATTGAACACCGCTAAATCTAACTCCGTCATCAACATTGCGCACTTCAAAATTACTGTTGATAATTCTGAATGGAAGTCGCATATCATTGCAAAGCACCTACTTCACAAGGTACTGTGCAAGTGTTGCGAATTTCTACTTACAACTCCATGCATGCCCACATGCATGAGTATAGAGTACAGGTATGTATATTTTAATCAGAGAACATATGCAACCCTTATGATTTAATTTAAACAAATTAATGTCGCTAATTGTGCATAGGCAATACATACCAACGCTCCCCCTTTTAAGTGCAAGATGTCCGATTTATCATTGACAAACCGCACGACTTCTTACTGTCTTCCGCATAACCTATACATACTTTGCAAGCATGCCTATTTAGGGCGAACCTCGATTTTGTATTAGAAAATGTCGGAGTTGTGTACTGTGTACGGCCTACAGTAATGCTACTTGCAATGTAATCGTATAAGAAAAGTAAGCGGTCCCGATTGCTGTGGTGACATCTCCCTCTGAGGGTCTCCTGATTTTTCGGCATCATGCTTTAAATTTGCAAGTAGACATTTTTTTCCCATCTACTACTGTGCCCTATCGCTTCCAAACTTCTCTCCTGTAGATAGTACACCTTGTAAAAAACAAGGCATTTTCATAACCTTAAAATTGTTAGCAATTTTGAAGGACTTGCAAGTAACATATTACAAATACCATGCAAAGGCTGCACAGAGTGAAGTGAAATGCACACATGCACTGGGTTGAAATATGAAAGGAGAATGCTCTGACGAAAGATGCACAATTAATGTGTGCAGTACCATCACTGCTGTAAGCACACAAAGTAATTAATTTTGTTGTTGTGAACACTACTCTCCTGAGAATCAACAGCATCTACACTGCAGACGACATATCCGAAGAAACCTGGTCATTTTGCAAAAAATAGTAAGTACAGTACTACCTTTATATTGTAACTACTCCTAAAAGAGGCTGCGTGGGTTATTTGTTTAATTTGGGCACCAAAGCAAACATTGATTTCTGAACCATTCTACCTACAAATATCCATTTATTGAACAAAGAATAACAGGCCGAATGGCTCACAAATCCCTGTGTGTTTGGAACTCAAATAACATACGTAATCCTTAGAAGGTTAGATTTAGAAAAGAAGTTGTTGTTGCAAGTTTATGGCATTTTGTTTATTAATAAAGTTTCTCGTCACCACTAGCCCACTTTGTACTCTCATCAGAAGCACATTGTAGTAGTATACAAACAGTAAAATAGCCTTTCCAAATCATTGCAAGAATCCAATGCACATTCACACACCATGACAAAGAGCTTCCCCATCAGACCCATGCACGCATGCACACAACACACATACATTGTTCAACAGACCAAAGTATGCCTTCTTTTTTTCAACAGACACCAAAGAATGCCTACCAAAAAGCAACTCCGTAGAAAGGAATGCAGATGTAGAGCAACTAAAAATAAAAGTGCACAATCTAAGCATGCATCTGTTGTACAGTTTGTAAAGAATGTTGGAACAAACCAGCTAATGCAGTCGGTTAGCAAAACAAAGGAAGCTTCAACTACCGTAACTTTACCTCCTCCATCAAAATGTCTCACAAAACATAATAATCCTGATAGTGTAACAAGAACCCATAGTAAAAAAAGTATTTTATCAAAAATGTTTCATCACAGAGTCCTTCAGAATCTACTAAGAAGAGGACCGAAATCATCCTCATCCCTTAAAACCTACTGTATAAAGTTAATACTACAAGCTCTCATGGACAGTGCAATCCTTCTCAAAAGGAAGTTGTTTATATTAGTGTTAAATAGGATGAAAGCGCTAACAAAACTAAGTACTAAACAACAAAAGAAACTCAGCAATAAACGGAATGTGAAACATATTTTAATGAAGAAGCATACAAACAAAATCAAACAAACACAATTGCCATCCATAGCAGTGGACGAGGGTATGAGAAAATCAATACTACCATCATGGAACAAGAAACACTGCTTACAAAAGTATCCCTGAAAACTCAGAATTACCTCTCGATTCAGCAGAACCACACCGTCCAGTATACAAATGGCTGTGCACATCATTGTGTGCCATTCCAAACAAAGCTTTCAAATCTTTACATCAGTTCCTCAATCAGTATGTAAAAGGTAAAGACAAAAGTAAAATGAAAGTGCTACAAAATATGGATATTTGTCCAGTGCGCATATACACAGGACTACAAGGACATTCATTAGCCTGCATTTCTGGGCCTATCTGCAAAAGCACCTTCCATGATATCAAAAGGATATCAATACATCATTCAAATATAAGAAATCTAGTGTATAAAATATACTATGCAAAAAGTCCAGCTTCAGAATTAGGCAATTTAAATAACACTCTTCTGCATGGTACACCCAAATACTTACAAAAAGAAATTGACCGTATTCAGAGAAAGTATTTTGGAAGTGAAAGACACTTACAAAATGCAATAGTTTTAGAACATAGTAGCAACAATTCTGCACATAGCAACCTTCTATTACACACATACAGAAAAGAAATAGTAAAATTTAAAAGATCATCAGCTGAAGTACCAAACCGTGTGTGTGTGTTGCTGCAGAACGCTTTACAAAAGGAACACAAAAAATGTAGACATAGCATACAAAATAGAAGACAATGAAGATTCTAAATGCTTTGAATTAGCTCTCTACCTTTTAGCAGAAAACAAATATGAACTAACTGAACGCCTAATATGTTGCAGTTACTGTACTACAAAATTAGACAACAACCACACTCCTTCACGTGCTATTATAAATAATTTGGAATTGTTTCCACTACCAAAAATCCTGCAACAACTCAATTTGTATGAGAGCATAATAATTCAAACAGTTCACCCATTTTAAGCAATTATACGCCTTCATCGTAAAACAGTAAAATTACCTTCCTCTGAATTGGTGAGAGGCATTTGTGGCAAAGTAGTTTATTTGCCATTAGATCTAACGGAAAATGTACATGATATGATATGATATTTTATTTATATCGTGCTCATACACAGGTGTTTCAGAGTGCGACCAGGCAAAGGGAGGGGAACAGTGGAGAACAAACACAACGATCTTACTAGGCCCAGTGACATTGAGAACGTGCAAGTGCATGGAGAAGGGAAAAAGGGGGAAAGTGCATGGGAGGGGGGAGAAATTGGAAAGTGCAGAAGCATAAGAGAGGACAAGATAAATAATAAGTAAATAAATAAATAAATACGGTGATCAGAAACAGTGGTAGTGCAAGCCTGTGCGGGCCAAGTGCAAGGTTAGTCAGATAGGGAGTATCTGATCGGTGCAGACAAAGAGTGGGGGGCCTGTATGGGTACAGATACACGCCCCAGTGCAAGGGTGGCCAGGGGGCAGTGCTGGAGGGTGACAGGGTGAGCAGGGACCTGGGCACGAAGGGCAGACGGTGGCCAGGTGCAGCTTTGCTGAGAGAGAAAGCAGATCAGCAAGGGAGTGGAGAGGGAAAGGCAGAGGCGAAGAGGAGGTCTTGAGGAGCTTCCGGAACCGTAGGCGGTTCTCCTCAAGTTTCAAGGTGGCAGGTAGGCAGTTCCAGAGGGAGGCCCCCGCAGAAGACAAAGATCTACCACCAGCTCATTTCTTTGAAAAACGACTGACCCTGAGGGAGTTGGAGGTAGAGGAGCAAAGGGCTCTAGAGTGGAGGTATTTACGAAGGGATAGTTGAAGGTAATTTGGACCCAGACCCCAGAAAGCCTTGTGGACAATGCAGAGGGTTTTACATTTAATCCTAGCAGCCAAAGGGAGCCAATGAAAAGATTTGAGAGCTGGAGAGATACGATCCCAGGGCTTGAGGCCAAGGACAAGTCTCGCAGTCATGTTCTGGATTAGTTGTAAAGGGCGGAGAGTGGAGGCAGGTAGATTTAGAAAAAGGCTATTACAGTGGTCCAACCTAGAGAGAATCAGAGCTTGGGAGACAAGTAGCTTCTGAGGGACGGAGAGAAAAGGAAGAGTACCTTTAAGGAGGTGCAGTAAGAAGTTAGACATTTTGGAGACATCAGAGATATGTGCGGAGAAGGAAAGTGTGGAGTCAAAGATGACCTCAAGGTTCTTAGCTTCTCTGGTAGGGGCAGGAGGAGGGCCAAGGGAGGCTGGCCAGAGAGTGAGTGGAAAGGATGGAAGGGGTGTACCAATGAGGAGGATCTCAGTCTTGTTGGCATTTAAACAAAGAACATTTGCAGCACACCAATTTTGAATGGCGATTAGGCAGTCAGATATGAGGGAGGGAGAGGAGGTCACCGAGAGAAGCCTGAAAATGAGTTGGGTGTCGTCAGCATAGCACTGGAAATTTGAGCAGAAAATGGAAATGCAGTAGGCAAGAGTTGCCAGATAGTGATTGAAAATCCAGGGTGAGAGGTTAGACCCCTGGGGAACACCGCAGGTAGAGAGGGAGATGGAGGATAGGAAGGAGCCAAGTTGTACCTGGGAGGGTCGATCAGAGAGAAAAGAGGTCAGCCAGGCCAGAGCCTGATCGGTGATACCCAGGTTGTCACAGAGACGATTTAGCAGGGTGGTATGGTTGACCGTGCCAAAAGCAGAGGAGAGATCAAGTAGGATGAGGACAGAGGGAATGTTAGAGTCAAGGTTGGAGAGCAGGTCTTCACGGATGTTCAGGAGAGCAGTTTCCGTACTTCTGGCAGCTCTGAAGTCAGATTGGTGGTCATGGAGAGAGCCAACTGAGTCAGAGTGAAGGTTAAGCTGAGAGATGGCAAGCTTTTCCAGGAGCTTACCCAAAAAGGGAGTAATGGAAATTGGGCGATAGTTAGGCTATGGCAAGAGGGATCAGCTGTGGGTTTCCTGAGGAGAGGATGTACAACGGAATGCTTGAGAGGGGGGGAGTTCCAGAGGCAAAGGAGATGTTGCAGAAGTCGGCAAGGGCTGGAGCAAGGGTATCGATGTGGTCCTTAAGAGTTTTGGAGGAGCAGGGATGGACCTGTCTTGAGGCGGCTTTCATGGATCGGACTTGTCCAGCAACCTCATCAGGGGAGAAAAGAGGAAAGGCAGAGAAAGAGGGAGGAGGGGTAGCTGAGGGTGGGTCAGCACGCAGAGAGGGAGAGGGGAGAGGAGCAGGGGAGGAGGAGAGTGAGGACAAGATGTCCTGGGTTTTAGAGATAAAGTGTGAGGCAAGGTCATTTCAAAGAGCCTGAGAGGCGAAAGAGTTCGGCCGAGTTGTTAGATGCCGCAGAGATACGGGCTTGAATATGGACTCGCTTCTTGGTACGTACAGAGAGACAGTATTGCCGTTGGAGTAGGCGCCTGGCCAGTTTGTCAGAGGATGAGCAAGAGACCCTCCATTTCCTCTCGGCTGCCCTACACTTGCTTTTGAGTGTAGCTAGGTCAGAGTCAAAACAAGAATTACACTTGGTTTTGGGCTTCAAGCGGATCCTCATGACAGGGGCAAGAGCATCAAGAGTATCAGAAATAGAGGAGTAGAGGAGAGACAGGGCTGTGTCAGGGTGTGAGTCAGCCAGGAGTGGAGGAGGGGGTGAGAAGGTGCAGCGAAAGCCTCGATTGACACACGTTTCATTGGCCAGATGTCCAAGAAGGTGAGTGGCAGTCTTGGGGTAGGCTTGGCTTGAGGGGAGGAGATGGGAAGATGAAAGGAGAGGAGGCAGTGATCACTCCAGGAAAGAGAAGTGGTGAGGGGAGTAGATAGGGGGAGGTCAGAGGAGTTCAAGACATCCAGTGTGTGGCCAGCAGAGTGAGTCGGGCCAGAGGGGAGGATAGAAAGGGAGAGTGAATTGCAGAGGTCGCGAAAGAGCACAGATGAGGAACAGGGAGAATCAAGATGGATGTTAAGGTCACCAAGGAGGAGGAGTTGAGAGGTAGAGGCCAGGAGGGTGGAAGAGAGATCTGCCCACTCAGAGAGAAAAGAGGTGAATTGACCAGGTGGCCAGTAGAGTGTAGCAACAGTAAGGGAGTGGCTTGGAGAGAGGGAGAGCCTACAGACAAGGCATTCGAAAGAGGAGTAAGTCTGAGTGGGGATGATAGAGGCAGCAATCCACTCACGGAAGATCAGGGCTACACCACCTCCAGGCCGGGTGGATCTGGGGGCAGAGAGCATCTTATAGCCATCTGGGAGGAGGGTGTCAAAGCTCGCGACAGAGCTGGCCGTGAACCATGTCTCGGTAAGACCGAGGACATCGAGGTCAAGTTTTTCAAGGAGGTGGCAGATGTCAGAGGAGTGTTTGACAGCTGAGCGAGGATTGAGGGTGGCAAGATGAAGAAGGTTGCAGCCTTAAAGACCTTCCGGGGAGGAGTACATATTAGAGGTACGCCCTACGGAGGTGTGGAAGGAGTATGAGATGGGGCAGAGGATGAAGGAGAAAAGGGCAAGGTAGCCAAGAGAGAGGAGTAGGGTACAGTAGGAGATGAGAGGAAGTTGATGATGTGAGGGAACTGTCTATCAAAGAGACGGAGATTGGCCTTAGGGCCTTGCACCATGACAGTGCCATTTAGGTAGACATTTATGATGACTCTGAAGGAGTCGAAGGAATCCATACGCACTTCCCAGCGGGTGCCACCATTAATGGGAGAGGAGGAGAAAGGACAGAGCACAGAGATCATATGAGGGGTCCATAGATCTGGCGAAGGAACGACAAAGAGGATGTCGGTAAGGGTTTGTCTGGCAGAAGCGCTGGAATAGGTATCAGCAATGGGGAGTCCTGGGTTGGAGGCCAGGATATCTTTTTTGAATTTCTTCTTACCAGACATAGTGAGAAGGGAGGGATAGTTGATAATGTAGCATTTTGAGTAGATGGGAGAGACAGATAGTGCCATGGTCAGGTGGAGAGGGGGCAGTGGGAGAGAAATGCAAGTACAATGGTAGGGAACAGTCACTGGGCTAGCAGGTTACATTTAAGGTCCAAAAATGGGTTTAAGCAAAAATGAAAACACACCCAAATTTGCTTACAAAAACACACCCAGATTTGCTTACAAATACACACCCAGATTTGACCTTTTAAACAAACCCAAATTTGCTTACAAAAAGACACCCAGATTTGACTTTTTAAACACACCCAAATTTGCTTACAAAAACACACCTAGATTTGACCTTTTAAACAAACCCACATTTGCTTACAAAAAGACACCCAGATTTGCTTACAAAAACACACCCAGATTTGACATTCAATGGCATAGGCTGGGGTAACAAAGGTGAGTGAGATGATTTAAGAGTAGAGGAGAGTGTTGGAATGAGCATTAAAGAGCATAGCAGATAGAAAGTTTGGAGAAGGCAGAGGGGAGAGTGAAGGTTCAAGAAGGGAAGAGAAAGGGTAGGCAGAAGGAAGAGGGAGTTAAGCCAAGGAGAGGAAAGTAGGAGTACTTGGTAGTCCAGTTACATAGCTGAGAAAGATGGCAGCACCGGGAAAGGGTCCGGCTGGTGTAGTGGTGGCATCGTGCGTCCCGGTAAGCGGACAGGGAAGCTGACAGGGCCCTTAGAAGTGGTCCTTGGAACAGGGGCCGGCTCACGCCTCTCGGTACCTCATTGGTCGAAGTAAGTAGCAGCCCAGCCAATGACAGAGCAGGATGTAGGCAGGCAGCTTACACACACTGCCTCAATATACATTTGTGTTCAGGCGGCCATGATGGAAGCACCACATGGTGACTATTTGTGCTGGTCAAAAATCAAAGAAACATCAACAAAACGAGATGTGGCAGGCAGCAGGATGTTTTGCCAACAAATGTACAGAAGCACACTGACAAGCACTGAAATTACTGCCTTCCCGCACCAAAACGAAAATAATGTTTGCTTCTTTAAAATATTTTCGGAAATGCACTGCAATTCGTGGCAAGTACAGGGGTGCATGGATAATTGCACCTACCTGCACCAGGGGGCTTCAGCAGCCCAGCATCCGTCAGGAAGTCTGTGTGCAAAGCAGGGATGAAAAAGGACGAGGCGCAAGGCAGCAGATCCTCACACACGGCAGTGGTAGAAAGGAATGGAGAAAGAATGAATGTACACACTCTAGGAGTGCAACGTTCAATAGAGCATTCTTTAATAGTCTTGGTAAATGGTGTACCAACAAAGGACAAAAAAATTTGGCAACGACTGGTGGACTTACATAAAGTTAGACAAGCATTGCAATATCTAAAAGACAATAACGAATACTACAAGGAAATAAATATTGATGAAAGCTTAAGGGAAACAACTGAAATAATTCAAGAGCCATCAGAAACTGGACAATTTGAACTTCTGGATCCTGTTACAGTATCCACTCTTCTGGACCATTACACAATTCATCCATTGCATTCCAATGAAAGCATAGATGATGCACTAGAAACTTACCAAATGCGACAAACCAAAGGATCACCAATGAGTATATGGGAAAATAGTATAGCAGCACATGCTTTTCCAATGCTATTTCCTACTGGCAAAGGTGGAAGATACGATGATAGACCCACTCAGATTGGGGCATCAGAATACCGCTCATTACAAATGTATTCGCAAGATCCCAGATTTAGACAAAATGTGGAATACATATTCCACCTACTCTAAATTAGCAACGCTATGTTACGGAGTTGCACACATTTTGAAATCTGGAACACACTTTCAAAATATGTCAGCTACACAGTTAATACAAAAAGTACAGGAAAAAGATGAGGTTTTACAATCAAGTATAACACATTTGTTTGCAAACATGTGTGGTACAAAGGAATACTGGTTCCGACGGCACAGAGACGTGCGTTGTATGATCAGAAACCTTGGACCACCGACTTGGTTTGTTATGCTAAGTTGTGCAGAATATGCATGGGAAGATTTACATGAGTTCCTACGCATAGCAAACAGCAACAAAAACAACTCAGAAATATTAACACCTGAAGAACTTTGCTCTCTAGATCCAGTTAATGTGTCAAGATATTTCCATCATCGTTTCATTGCCATGCTACACTTTATTTGCAATAAAACTGTTCCTCCCCTTGGAGAAGTGCAACACTTTTGGAGAAAAGAATATCAAGCGAGAGGAGCACCACATATTCACATGCTGTTATGGATCAAAGGTGCACCGAAATTCGGTCACGACAGTGAGAGCAAGGTTTTGCAGTTTACACAAAAATATGTCACTTGTGAAATCCCTTCACAACAGACACATAGTGAGCTGCATGGGCAGATTTTACAATTTCAAAGACACAAATGTGGCAAATATTGTCGCCGCAAATACAAAAACAAAGGTCAATACTACACCAAATGCCGCTTTGGTTTCCCTAGACCAGTTCCAGAAACAGGTGAAGTAAACAACTTCATGTCTTCAGTTTGACATAGTGTTAAAGGTAAATCACATAAGAACACTTATTACATAAAAAGAAGGGAAGAATCAAAATATATCAATGATTGCAATGCATTCATTGCCCTCTTATGGAATGCAAACATAGATGTGCAGTACATTTCAGACAATTCAACTGCTGTTGCATGATATGTTACAGCCTACTTAACAAAAGCAGAAAAAATAGAGCTTCAAGACCTCTGGGATGACCTAGCATCAGACAAAACATTGTCACAGAAATTGTACAGCCTAGGCATAAAAATGCTCTCTCATAGAGAATGTGGCACCTATGACGCAGCAGATCGTTTAACCGGTACTGCTTTGTATGGAAAATCAGACAACATAGTACGGCTAAGTCTTGGTCCTGCAAAATCTAGAAAAAGAGTGCTGAAATCATATGAGGACATAGAAACAATTGCCAGAAATTATCCCAACAGCCAAGACGTTCTAAAAAACAATTTACTGGACACATACCATCCGAACAGGAGTAGCACTTTGGAAAGCATGTGTCTATACCACATAGCTCAAAACTTTGCATACAAAAATAATGTAAAACCTGATGAAAGCAAACGTAGATATAGAGTGACCGATTGTGAGGGGAGCTTAGTGAAACTTACCAAACGAAGCTTAATTAATCATGTAAAATTGTCAATAAAAACTCCTCAACAGAAAGAACTATATTACATGTCTCTATTACAACTTTTCAAACCATGGAGAAAAGAGGAAGACATACTAGATAACTATGACTGCTATGAAGATGCTTTCAAAGCAAATGAAAGCGCTATCACCGATGTGAACTTTACACAGTACAAAACAATGTTACACAATGAGCAGTAACAGGAAGAAGAGCTTCAGGCCCAACTAGATAAGAACGTTTCCGACAGTAGTAAACCATCTAAAACAGGAAGTCAAGAACCACTAGGACAACCACTAATAGCAAATGAGGCTGAAGTAGCTATGGCAGAAGTAGAAAACACCATGTATCAGTATTAAGAAGATAAAGAAGACTTAACTGTACAACAAGCAAAACTTAACAAAGATCAGCGTACCATTTTTGAAGACGTAACAAAACAAATTGTACATGGTGTACAACACGAAAATAAAGATTGTACCTGCCAAAATTACAAACCTATACTGCTGTACATGAGTGTTGAAGCTGGATCAGGGAAAACATTTTTAATCAAAATCATCAGCAATTTCCTTCAACAATTGACAAACAACAAACTGTCAGCTGTTGTAATGGCCCCCACAGGTTTAGCTGCCTGCAACATAGGCGGTGTCACTTTACACCGATTACTACTGATTCAAGTAGAGCATCAAAATAAATTAGACTATTACAAACTTTCTGCAGAAGCTGCAATGGAATTACGCAGAGTATTGAAACAAATTAAAATGCTACTAATAGATGAAGTGAGCATGGTCTCCAACCTAATGTTGGCTTTGATTCACCTCAGATTGCAAGAAGAACCTAAAAGTAACAACAAAGAACTCTTTGCAGGGAAACACATAATCGTTTTTGGAGATCTTCTTCAATTGACACCAGTGAAAGGTGAACCTATTTTTAAAAACTTAGGCCACAAAATCTGCCGGAAAACTGTTGGTAGCATAGGTAATGTCAACCTTTGGCAACATTTCCAATACAGAGAATTAACTGAGAACATGCAGCAATCTGCAGATCTCACTTATGCCAACATCTTAAAAAGTATTAGAGTTGGTGTACTATCGCAAGAAGCACAAGTTGTATTGCAAACCGCCACATTCATGCTCTTTATGGCGATAATGCATGTGCAACTGATGTTATGGAACAAATAGTGCACAAAAATGTCAATTGTATGGCCTTAATGCCAATGCAACGCTTGCAAGCTGTTTCTCATTCAATGAAACAATGTTAAATAAAGAAATGCAACCAATAATGGAAATTAGCGCCACAGACAAACTAGACGTACATGGTATGACAGTACCCATGTGTGAGCAAGCCACAACAAGACTAAATAGTTTAGAAAATTCAATCTCCAACACAGCTGGGTTAGAAAAAATATTAAAATTATCCTTAAATTGTAAAGTAATGCTTAAACGTAAACTTGACGTCGAGCAAGGGCTAGTTAATGCAGCACTGGGTACAGTTGTTGGCTATCAATCATACCCACATGACAGCAACATTCAGTTTGTCAATATTCGCTTTGATAAAGTTTCAGAAGTGAAAAGGATAGGGCGCTCAGTTGCTCGATTCCTTCTCTTCAAACACATGTATGTACATAGAGAGCAATTTTCTCTAACTCTTGCATATGCAGTTACCATTCATAAATCCCAAGGTCTTAACCTAGACAAAGCCTTGACAGCTATAGGAAACACAGTCTTTAAGGAAGGCATGAGCTACGTAGCATTATCACGCTTAGGTACACTTGACGGTCAATTGCTAATGAACTTTGATGCAAGTAAAGTCAAAGCTGATATTCCTTGCATTCTAGAATACAATAGACTGTGTTCACTGTACACCCCCCATCTGAAACAATATCCTGTTCCAGATAAAGTAAAACACAGTAAACGAAAACTAAATGAAACAGAAATGCAACAGAATTCAACAGCAAATTCCTCAAAGAAAAGAAAAGAAGCTAAAGTTTAATCAGATACCACAAACAAAGAAGAGCCTATTAGGGAATGTAAACCAAGGACGTTGTCAAAGAAGGAACAGAAATTCCGGAAAATTCACTCAGATACAGAACTAGCTGGTCCATTCAAATTTGCTAATAAAAATGGGGTAAATTGCTAAGCAAATGCAGCAATGAATATTCTATTTCAATAGCCACCAATTGTTAACAACATTTCCTTGCACAGTACAGACCAATTGTGTTTGCAAATGTTAGTGCTTCATAGAAATGTGACAAGCAATCCTGACAACACATACAGTGTTCATTGAATAAGGCAAGAATTGGACGACTGTGCTGGAATGGTGAGATTCACTATGAACTCACAAGAAGATCCACAAGAATTTCTAATGTACTTACTATTAGTATGGGAAAACAAAAGCATACCTGTAAATTAAATTGTCCAGATTTCGTACATGTGGAAACATACATGCACTTTCTGTAGCAATGTGATACAGGAAGAAATCCCAAATGAGCGATTTGTGTATGTTTCCATACCAAATTGTGAAAGCATTCCATTTCAGCAACTTGTACAGAATGCAAACCATGGAGAGATTATGTACTATTTGCAATTCAGACAATCGTTCCAGCTTACTGATACAATCACATAGTGCCTACATAATACTTATGCTTCTACGTTATAATGCAGATGGTATCAAAAACAACTGCAAACTGACTGGATTCAAACACGGTCAAGTGTCTCTTGGAAAGAAAACCTTTACAACAATAGGTATAATCTACCATGCAGGAGCTACAACCAGTGCAGGTCACTACACTGCATACATTAAAAAGAAATGTGGATAGTTTAAATGTAATGATAGCACCATTACTCTAAAGCAGAGATTGCCAGCTAATCTTACAAATGCGTATTTAATATTCTTAAAGCTAACATTTTATAAATAATGTGTACTTCAAGATTGCCAAAAAATTATGTGAAAGACTACAAACAGTTAGAATAGGCCAACAGGTATCTAACTGCCCAAGAGGATATAACAACGACACAAATAAATGAATATCCCAGATCTGTAGGAACAAATGCACAGTTAGAATACGCCTACAGGTATCTCTAAGTGTTGTTAAAAATCGGCAGGAAGGCAACAAACATAACATTAATCAGAAAGATGAAGGAAACACTCAAAGGAAACAAGGGAGTAGGTAGTACCATAGCAAATTAAGTTATTTTTTAATCCGACAAGGACTTTTTTTCCCAGAACCAAGGATCAGAAAAGCAAACACAGAAACTGAGCACAATGCACAATACACTGGTTTGTAAACTAAATATGAGGGTAGAAAAAAAGGTACACTGTCTATTAATGTAGTAAGGTTTCATAAAATGCAAAGACTGACATACCTTTTTCTTTAATCACAGAAATGAAAAAAGGGATACTTCCACCAAGTACGAAAGACATTTAAAAAATATATGTGGATTCTGAACAAAGTAAGGAGTAAGTATATTGGCAGTCATTTCCTACACATGCGAATCTCCACGTCTAATCTATGGTAGTAATATGCTGCAGTGGCTGTAGGCTGGCCCTTGCATCTTCGGTGTGTAACCTACCACCTACGCCTTACGACCAAGGTACAAAGAGTATAGTTCCTAGCCACAACCATCGCTGCATATCAAAACCATGGTCCTGGTAAATTAGCTGCTTATAAATTAACTTTTGGGACCATCCTCTGCAGCCATGCAGCCAAGACACTTGCGCGTGCACACAACTAGTGCATTATACCACACCCATATTCACTTATAACTCAACTGCTTATGACGTCAGTCTTGGGTGCATGGCCTTTGGGCATGCACTCAAGACTCTGGGTCCTGGCCAGAAACACCACATGTGATATGGGGCAGTAGTTTGTAGTCACAGGCTACAGACGTGAGTTTGAGGCCATAGAATTATCAATGTATGGGTATACAATATATAAAATGCATAGTTGCTTACAACTGCAGTGCTTATTACTTTGTTCAAATACTCTGCATCCTGTCCACTACTACCACACCCTATGACATCCATTGTGGCATATAACTACACTACGTACAAATGTGTTTTTGGGGGCATGGCCTTTGGCCATGCACCCATGATTGCAGCCCCTCCCCACAGCCACCTGAGAGATGCACTACCACACCATATCACACTCATTGTGCCTTGTAAGTACACTACATATAATTGTGCTGTTGGGTGCATGGCCTGCGGCCATGCACTCATGACTGCAGACCCTCCCCACAGCCACCTGACTGATGTTGAATACTAGGGGTGTCTCTGAAGCTCTGAAATGCTGCACTGTTTGTAGGCAGGGCCTAAAATCTTAGGGATATGTCCATACATTTCAAATATGGTTGTGAAGTGGCTTATAACTCCAGTGCTTACAAGTTTCCTTTTGGGTGCATGCTTGGGTGTATGGCATACGGCCTGCAACCATGCACCCAAAATTATACATCTTGGACACAACCACCGCACTAGATAAAACCCATGTGGGCTTGTAAGTGAAGAGGTTGTATCTTTGTTGTTGGGTGCATGGCCGTACACTCCCCACAACCAGGCAACCGATACGCATTACTATGGGTGTATCCATGGGTGTGACATGCTGCAGTGTTTGTGGCCAGGGCCTAGAGTTTTGGAAGTAAGGCCTTCAGACTTCGGCCGACAGCCATGCATCCAAGACTCTAGGCCCTGGCCACAACCACTGTAGCATGTGACACCCATGGTGGTGTACTAATGAATATAATAATACCCATAGGAAAAAGTAATGCAATTACGGCATGTTGTCAATTTCAATGTTCCCTAACACCACACGTGCCCTTACAACAGTTACAAGTTCCCTGTGCACTGCACGGACTGAAATACTGCCCTTATTGGACCCCTCATTTTCTGTGCGTACAAGGTGGCCTTAGAAAATACATCATGAAGAGGTTATAACTTTGTTATTGGGTGCATGGCCTTCGGCCATGCCCCCAAGAGTGCAGGGTCTCCCCACAACCACTTCAGTGATGTGTGGTAGTGGGGTTTTTTCTATAGGTGTGGTATCCTTCAGTGCTTCTGGCCAGAGGCTTCACTCCTAGCTGCATGTCCATAGATATTACATGGGATAGGTGTGCAGTGGCTTGGACGTCCAGTGCTTATAACTTTGTTCTTGGGTGTAGCACCCAAGACTGCACACACTCCCCACAATTTGGCAATCGATACGCAATACTACGGGTGTATCCATGGGTGTGACATGCAGTGGTTGTGGCCAGGGCCTACAGTCTTGGAAGTAAGGCCTTCGGCCTTCGGCCTTCGGCCGACGGCCATGCATCCAAGACTCTAGGCCCTGGCCACAACCACTGTAGCATGTGACACCCATGGTGACGTACTAATAAATTTAATAATACTGATAGGAAAAAGTAGTGCAATTACGGCATGTTGTCAATTTCAATGTTCGCTACCACTACGCGTGTCCTTACAACAGTTACAAGTTTCCTGTGCACTGCACGGACTGAAATGCTACCGTTATTACACCTCTCATTTTCTGTGCGTACAAGGTGGCCATAGAAAATACATCATGAAGACCGACCCCCAGAACAAATGCATTCATCACCCATGTCTTACTGTCTGAACCTTTCCCAACGCTCTGTGACACAGCAAAAGAGTTTTATAAATATAGCATTTGTACGCTGGTTGTTGCTCCGCTATCAGTGGATCCAAGATGTCGGGCGCATCCAAACAATCTGACGCAGAACACGTCTCGCAGCAACCAATTGGCAGAGACGTTGCGTGTCTGCGGTCATGACGCCAGCCCCTTGGCCAATCGGTATCTTGTCCGTGGACCAAACAGGGAAGTGTGACCGCGAAGCGGACATAGATATCACTAATTTCTTCATACCTACTTTTTGGTCATTTTAATGAAAAGTACTGCTTGGAAGGTCACCAAATTTACAAAAGTACGCTTTCTGGGCCGAGCCCCTGTACCTGCCGCAAATTACGTGAAAATCCGTCCAGCCGTTTGACCTGTAGCCGTGTGCAAAGTTTTTCCCCCATTCAGTCCATGGGAAAAAAAGACGTTTTGGGACCCCCCCCCCCTATAACTTTTCCCCCCCTGGACCAAACCTCACCAAACTTTGTGAAAAAATTCAGAGTGGACCATATACTTTTTTGCAAATTCACTTAGGGTCCACTCACAGCATATGAAACATACACATAAGTAAAATACACACTGGAAAGACAGCAATGCTTTCTGTGTATGAAGACAATCAGTAAGGTTATTAACACTTTCTTATTGTTCTGCTGTTTCTTTATTACTGTACTTTCTCTGGATATGCTTATATTTGTATTCGCATTACTTTCTTTAGGGTGCAGTCACATCATGTGATAGTTATACATAGGGAAGTAATAGGTTTGAAGCAGAGCAATCATTTCTGTGCATAAAGATAATCAGTTAGGTTATGAACACTTTCTGGTTGTACTGCTGCTTTTTTGCATACTTCACTTTCCCTTTATATACTCATATTTGTATGTGTTGTTCTGTCTTTGTGTTTTGTATGTAATAGTGAAATGATGTAGTAAGTGGTTTTTATTAGCTACTTATTACATGTTGCACAGTACGCAAAACTCTAATAAGAAAGCATTTATCATTTCACTATTCAACATGGGAAGATTATGAATATTGCATCTCCATCATGTATGCTGCACACAATGCTTATGTTTATGCATGAGTAGCTTAGTATACTGGAAAGAACTTCATAATCGAATGCTCTTTATATGAATGCATTGCTTAATGCACTACATAGCTCATGATATTTATTCCAATGATCCTTGACAATTTTTTTGTCAACATTATAAGAATCCCTTGTACAGACTTTTCATGAAAGTTAAATGCACATGTGATGTCATCAGTGATGTCATCAATGACATGTGTGATGTCATCTTTGATGTCCTGGGTGTTAGTCTTAGCAATGCACAGTGATGGCGTGAGTTATCGTTCCTTAGCTTACCATAACTGGTGAATTTCAAGGGTTTTTTCGGTTTTACTTGGAACCATAACATCCCTTTAACAATGTTTTTTTACTGAATTTCATAGGTTTTTAGTAGCGCAACTTAACCATAACGTCCCTTTGACAACGTTTTTTTACTGAATATATATATATATATATATATATATATATATATATATATATATATATATATATATATATATATATATTACACGGCCCATGGTTAAGTTGCTAATCCCACAGGAAGAGCACTTTTGGGTGGCTTATAACTTTGCTCCCCCTGGACGAATCCTCACCAAACTTTGCAAAAGAAGTATATGGCCCACTCGGAATTGTTTTGCAAAGTTTAGTGAGGTATGGTACAGGGGGGGCAAAGTTATAAGGGGGGTCCCAAAATTTCTTTTTTTCCTATAGAGTGAATGGGGAAAAAACTTTGCTCACGCCTACAGCTCAAACTGCTGCACCAAATTTATGGCAGGGGCAGCGGCTTGGTCCCAAACGCGTGCTTTTGTAAATTTGGTGGAAGTCTGTCCAGTAGTTTTTTTTAAAATGACCAAAAAGTAGGTGTCAAAAAATTAGTGATATCTATGTCCGCTCCGTGGACACATTTCCCTGTTCACTCCAAGGACTGGACACCGATTGGCTGATTATCTTGCGTCACGTCCGCAGACATGCAACGTGTTCATTGATTGGCTGGGATGAAGCATGAGGTGCGTCGTATTGTTTTGATGCAGCCGCCATTTTGGATCTGCGGACAGCGCGGCGATGAACGGGGAAAAAATACAACTTTGGGGAGTGTGTTAGTGTGTAAGAGTGCTTGGGGAGGATGGGGGAGTAAGAGATGGGTCAAATGCTGTATTTGTTTACGTGGCAGGCGCCCCTGATGTGTTTGTCGTGTCCGCGGTCACCGCACAGTTAAAATGTTTGATTCTATGGGTGTGTTATACTGTGGTGGTTGTGGCCAGTGCCTAGAGTCTTGGGTGCATGGCCGAAGATTGTTATTTAAATTGCTTAATGCTAAAGCTGGACTTTTAGCATAGTACAGTTTATGGACTAGATTTCTTATAGCTGAACGATGTGTTAATATCATTTTGATATGATGGAAGGTGCTTTTGCAATTAGGTCCTGAAATGCAGGCTAATGAATGTCCTTGTAGTCCTGTGTGTTTGCGCACTGGACAGGTATCCTTATCTTGGATGGGGAGCAGGTGCAATTGGATCTAGGTCACCTAGCCTAAGCCCCGCCTACCTGGTACCTTCCTGCCTGCTGCTCTTTTTCACCACTTAGCAAGTCCTGCCCACCTGGTGCCTTCCTGTTTGCCACTCTTTTTCCTTACTTAAGGAGCCCTCCAGCCTCTTTTCCTTTGCAGATGGGAAGCAGGTGCAAGTGGATCTAGGTCACCTGGCCTAAGCCCCAGCCCACCTGGTGCCTTCCTGTTTGCTGCTCTTTTCCACCACTTCTCAATCCCCGCCCACCTGGAGCCTTCCTGTTTTACGCTCTTTTTCACCACTTAGCAAGCACCAACCACCTTCTTAGCCCTGCCTCTTCCTTCCTGCTCCTAACTATTAGATCAATGGCGTCTCTCGCCCGGGCATCCTAAGTGAAGGGCAGACGATGAAAAGGGGAATTCCTGTATGGACCTGTTCGGACCAGGAGGACCCAGGGCCCGACCCCCTGCTCAGACAGCAGGTAGGCATGCACCAACATGTGTTACTCCCTCTGGTCCCCCGTGATGTTCCCTTGTGCCCCCATTTTCGCACACAGGTGTTGCCTGTTTTGCTTGATTCTTCTACCCTGCTACCCCCTCACCCCACTCAAGCCTACTTCTGCAGGAGTCTGTCCTGATACATTCTGGTTTAACCATCACCGTCTTGTGGACAATGCTGGATTTGACTTTTATGGACTTCATTCATTCATGGTGCGTCACCCTTTCTCAACTTTCATGCTGAACTTCTTTTGCTTCTTGTACTCATGGTGGCCCTGAATCAAGCTGTTCCCATCTTCATCTTGTATCCTGGCTTGCAACATTATGTGTAACACTGACTTCTGCAATTGTATTCACTCTCCCCTCTTGCTTCTCCACTCTTTTGACTGCTAACTCTCTGTTCTCTCCTCCTTTCCCTTCTCCCTTTTCCTATCTCCTCCCCTTACTTTCTTCTATGCACTTACTCTATCAGAATTGTCCCTGGACCTAGTATGATAGCAACCTCGTCTGTCTCCTCTTCCCTCCCCTTACTGTTTTTTTCCTCCCCAACCCCTTCAGTATTATCTGAAATGTCGTCAGGCCTAATATGATAGTCGCTTGTTTTGTTGCTCCCCTACCTTTCTGCACCCCTCTCACTCACCTCTTGTTTTTTTTCCGGCTCTACCAGAAATGTCGTCAGGCCTAGTACGATAGTCGCCTGTCTGTTTCCATTTCCTTCCCACTCTCCCCCTCCCTTCCGTATCAATGTCTTAGCTCTTAAAATACCTGAAATGTCATCAGGCCGAGTACGATAGTTAATTTCACATCTTTACTGTTCATGGCCTGTAAGAATGTCATTGTTTTTCCCTTGTTCCCTCCCTTACCTTGAAGCTTCTAGGATTATTTTTCTACAGTAGGTTTTAAGGTTGTGCATGATTTCTCTCCTGTTTGTATAAGATTCTGAAGGGACATTTTTTGTCAAATACTTTTTTTTTTGTATGGTTACTTGCCACTAGATCAAAATGTATAGGAGCAGTGTTAGCAGTGGTGGTAGCTGAATTCTTGTTAATCACTTTCTGTTTTGTTTAAAATTTTGAAAGAGGAGGCAAAGTTTTTGTACTGGAAGCTTGTTTTGTTTTGCTTAATGACTCTATTAGATCTTTTGTTTGAACTTTTTGTACAAATTCTGCTAGAGATGGATGCTTATTTTGGACACTTTTATTTTCATTTGCTCTACTTCTGCATTGCTTTCTACGGACTTGCTTTTTGGTAGGTATTCTTTAGGGTCTGTTGAAAAAAAAGAAGGTATGGGTTGGGCTGTTCTGCGAAGTATGTGTGCTGTGTGCATGAGTGTCTGAGTATGAAGCTAAGGGTGTATGTGGTGGTGTATGATTGTGCATTGGGCATCTACAACTAGTTGGGAAGGCAATTCTTGAATGTGTGTGTTACTATACTGGGGTCCAGATGACAGTAGAAAGTAAGCTAGTGGTGAGGAGAAGCACTAATACTAAATCAAATGGCATAGAATTAAAACAGTTCTTTGTTCTGCAATAATAACATTCTAGGGGCTGATTTATGGAATTTGTGCACCGAAAAACGGGGATTTGTGTGCCATTCTGCCTGCAAATCCCTGTTTAACAAATAAGGATATGTGGGCAGAATGGTGCACTAATCCCTGTTTTTCAGCACACGAATTCCATGAATCAACACCACAGTGTGTTTGAGTAAAAGCAACAATATTATGGTGGTATTGTACTTACTTTTTTTGTTTGGAATGAGCAGGTTTCTTCTGAGTTGTTGTTTGTACTTCAGATGCTGCTGCTTTTCAGGAGAGTGGTCTTCACTGCAATTGTAAAAGAAAGAAGTTAGTCATTTTGTGTGTTTATAGCACTGATGTAAATTTAGACATTGAAGTTTGTGTAGTACTATTGTCATTTGATAACTGAACATAGTGTGTGCATGCAGTTTCCTTTGACTATGTGCAGCCTTTATATATAACTTAAATATGTTAGTTCACAATGCTTTGCAAATGAGTAGAATACTAAGTGTATGAAACTCACTTGGTTTCTTAATGCTGTGTTGTTGGATGTTAAGAGATAGAAGAAATAATGATATACTTATTTTGCAATTTTTATAAGGTAAATGGCAGAAACTGTATAGAAAAGCATTGAATGTATGCATTTGTGAAAGTGTGGGTAATAAAGCAGAAGGATGTGATGTACAGGCAGTGGTGTTATTTCAGCTGGGAGCTTTTCAATGATAGTGTCTATCTTTGTGAGTGTATACAGATATATGAACTTATCATGGCAGTGTGTAATTTTATAATACACTACTAAGTGTTTTTCTACAATTGTACTGTTATTTCTCCCATCTTTTAATATTATAATTTTTTAGATAGTTGGGTGTGTAAAAAAAGAATCTAGATGGCAGACAGGTTTCAAAGTGACAGTTGATTATAGCAGATGGGAAAAATTAATAGTAAGTTCATTTTATGGGTTATGCAGGTTAAGTGGCAGTTGCTCTGTTTATATACATTTGTAAGAGTTGTACATGTACTCTGCATAACATATGCATACCTGTAGTTTGTATTCATGCATGTCGATATGCAAGTAGAAATCTTGGAGACGTGTACAGTAGGTTTTGTAGTAGGTGCTTGCCAATGATTTGAGACTTATACTCAGAGTGATCAACAGTACATTTGAAGTGCTGAACTCTGATGATGGAGTTAGATGTAGAAGTCTTGGATGTGATTGGTGGATGGTTATGTCACTGCTTAGGTGTATCCGTACTCGTCTGACATCTGTCACCTCCTAGAAGAACTCGACCTTGATGTCCTCGGTCTCACCGAGACATGGTTCACAGCCAGCTTAATCACGAGTTTTGACACTCTCCTCCCTGACGGCTACAAGATCCTCTCAGCTCCCAGATCCAATCGTCCGGGAGGGGGTGTAGCCCTAATCGTCCCTGAGTGGATCCCTGCCTCTCTCATTCCCACTCAAGCTTACTCCTCGTTTGAATGCCTAGTCTGCAGGCTCTCTCTCTCTCCTAGCCACTCTCTTACTGTTGCTACTCTCTACCGGCCCCCTGGACAAATCACCTCTTTTCTCTCTGAGTGGGCTGACCTCTCCTCTTCCCTCTTGGTCTCCACCACTCAACTTCTCCTCCTTGGTGACCTCAACATTCATCTTGATTCTACCTGTCCCTCATCTTCACTCTTTCGCGACCTCTGCGATACACTCTCCCTCTCCATCCTTCCCTCCGGTCCGACTCACCTGGCTGGCCACACACTTGATGTCTTGATCTCATCTGGCCTCCCCCTCTCTGCCCCCCTTACCACTCCTCTCTCCTGCAGTGAGCACTGCCTCCTCTCCTCTCATCTCTCCATCTCCTCCCCCCAAGCCAAGCTCACTCCTAGATTGCCACCCACCTTATCAGATATCCGGCCCATGAAGCGTGTGGCAGTCGAGGCCTTTGCTGCAACCTTCTCCCCCCTCCTCCACCCCAGGCTGACTCACACCCTGACACAGCCCTCTCTCTTCTCTACTCCTCTATTTCTGCTACTCTTCATACTCTTGCCCCCATCATGAGGATCCGTTTGAAGTCCAAAGCCAAGTGCAATTCTTGGTATGACTCTGTCCTTGCTACACTTAAACAGAAGTGTAGGGTGGCTGAGAGGAAATGGAGGGCTTCTTGCTCATCCTCTGCCAAACTGTCCGGCCGCCTGCTCCAAAGGCAATACCGACTTGCTGTCCACACTAAGAAGAGAGTCCACATACAAGCCCGCGTCTCTGCGGCATCTAACAAATCGGACGAACTTTTCAAAATCTGAAGGAGCTGGCCAACCCTGCTGCAGTCTCCACCCCTCCTCTCTCCTCACAGGATCTTTGCAATGCCCTTGCCTCTCACTTTATCTCTAAAACCCAGGACATCCTGTCCACCCTCTCCTCCGCTCCCCCTCCTCCTCCTTCTTCTTCTCAGCCTGCTGACCCTCCTTCAGCTACCCCTCATCCCCCTTTCTCTTCCTTTCCTCTTTTCTCCCCTGATGAGATATCTAGACAAGTCCGATCTATGAAAACCTCATCAAAACAGGTCCTTCCCTGTTCCTCTAAAACCATTAAGGACCACATTGACATCCTTGCACCAGCCCTTGCTGATTTCTGCAACCTCTCCTTTGCATCTGGCTCTTTCCCCACCCCTCTTAAACACTCCCCTGTGCATCCTCTCCTCAAGAAATCCTCTGCTGATCCGTCATGTCCGGCAAACTACTGCCCAATTTCCATTACTCCCTTTTTGGGCAAGCTCCTGGAAAAGCTGGCCATCTCTCAGCTTAATCTCCATTCTGACTCTGTTGGCTCCCTCCATGACCACCAATCTGGCTTCAGAGCTGCCAGAAGTACGGAAACTGCTCTCCTGAACATCCGTGAAAACCTGCTCTCCAACCTCGATTCTAACATTCCCTCTGTCCTCATCCTACTTGACCTCTCCTCTGTGTATGACACGGTCAACCATACCACCCTGCTCAATCGTCTACGTGACAACCGCGGTATCACTGATCAAACTCTGGCCTGGCTGACCTCTTTTCTCTCTTATCGAACCTCCCACGTACAACTTGGGTCCTTCCTATCTTCTATCTCCCTCTCCACATGTGGTGTTCCCCAGGGGTCAATCCTCTCGCCTTGGCTTTTCAACCAATACCTAGCAACTCTCGCTTAGTGCATCTCAATGTTCTGCTCAACTTTCCAGTGCTATGCTGACGACACACAACTCATTTTCAGGCTTTCCTCAGCCTCCTCCTCTCCTTCCCTCATATCAGATTGTCTAATCGTCATTCAAAATTGGTGTGCCGCCAATGATCTATGTCTAAATGCCAACAAGACTGAGATCCTCCTTATTGGTACACCATCTCCATCCTTTCATCTCACTCTCTGGCCGGCCTCCCTTGGCCCTCCTCCCACCCCCACTTGCGCGGCTAAGAACCTTGGGGTTATCTTTGACTCTACACTTTCCTTCTCCGCACACATCTCTGATGTCTCCAAAAAATCTAACTTTTTACTTCACCTCCTTAGAGGTACTCTACCTTTCTTCTCCTTCCCTCAAAAGCTCACGGTCTCCCAAGCTCTGGTTCTTTCCAAACTGGATGACTGTAACAGCCTCTTCCTAAATCTACCTGCCTCCACTCTCCGCCCTCTACAGCTAATCCAGAACAGGACTGCGAGACTTGTCCTTGGCCTCAAGCCCTGGGATCGTATCTCTCCAGCCTTGAAATCCCTTCATTGGCTCCCAGTGGATGCAAGGATTAAATTTAAAACCCTCTGCATCGTCCACAAGGCTTTCTGGGGCCTGGGTCCAATATACCTTCAACTATCCCTCCGTAAATACCTCCCCTCTCGAGCCCTTCACTCCTCTACTTCTAACTCCCTCAGGGTTAGTCGTTTTGCAAAAAAACGAGCTGGGGGTAGATCCCTGTCTTCGGCTAGTGCCTCCATTTGGAACAGCCTCCCGGCCACCTTGAAACTTGAAGAAAAACATCTTCGGTTCTGGAAACTTCTCAAGACCTTCCTCTTTGCCTCTGCCTTTGCCCCCTTCTCCCCTGTTGATCTGTTTCTTCTCATGACATTGTGCACCTGGCCACCCTCTGTTCTTTCGGGCCCAGGTGTCTGCTCACCCTGCCACCCTCCTGCACTGCCTCCAGGCCACCATCTGCACTAGGGTTCTGTACATGTACCCATACAGTCCCCCTCCCACGTTTCATCTGCACTTATCAGATATACCTTTCTGACTAACTTTCACCTGCCACTTGCTGGCTGCACTACAATGGTTTAAAGCCCTTATTTATTATTTATTCTATTTAATATTTATTTGTTTTTCTCTCCTCTGCTTCCCACTTTTCCCCCATTTTTCTTTCCCATGCACTTGCGCTTTCTTAAATGTCACTGGGCCTAGTAAGATCGCTGTTTTTTCTGCTTTTTCTCTCCCTTGTTCCCCACCCTTTTTGCCTGGTCGCGCTCTGAAACACTTGTGTACGAGCACGATATAAATAAAATATCATTTCATTTCATTTATCCAATGAGGGAATGGCAGAGAGAGTGAAGTGGAAATGGTGGAAGGGCTGTCTAAGAGTTACGCGTTCCACGGACACCGCGGCTATTCGCAGACAGGGCGTGCCACATCCAGGGATTTCCAGCAAATCCAGCATGGAAAGGGGACTGTAGGGATTAGCCAATCAGGTGTTGAGGTTGTGGATTTGTGTTGAAAGAAGCTGTGTGTAGTGAAGATGGCCCGAGTTGGAGAAAGTAAAGGTGTTGGTGGTTGGAGATATGTTTGTGCATGGTTTACAGCAGTATGCTCAATGCAGGCATTTGGCAAACAATTTTGATGTTAAAGGAGTGGAGGTGGTGTGGAGCAGTGGTCCTGATAGCAATGTACAGGGAATTGTACAGGTTTGTGAAGATAAGGGCAGGATGAACAGCCCCCATGTGGTAGTTTTGCACTGTGGTGCTTTGCATTTGGGCTATGTCAGCGCCACTACTTTGTTGGCAGATTTGGAACACTTGGTTCAAGCAGTAATGAACATCCTTCCAAATGCCAAAGTAATTTTTTCTGGATTAGTACCTAGGGCAATATGGGACAATAGTTCTGTTTTTTGTCCTCAGCAAAACATTGCTAGGTGTGAAATCAACCGAGGCATGTGTGCTTTCATGCTTAGAGCTGGTATGTTATTTGTAATAATGAGAATATTGATTCCAGTAATGCTGTTTATTTGAAAGAAGATGGCATTTCTTTATCTTTTATGGGAAATGCCATGCTGTTTTGGAATGTAAGGGTTGCTTTGGAGAAGGTTATGTGAAGATTTAGGGAGTAAAGTAAGAAAAAAAAAGAGAAAAAAAAGAGAAAATAACAGGTGTCTGTCAAGCAACTGCAACCCCCCCCCAGAAAACGGCTCTTTCCAGAGTCAACCTCAAAGGGGAAATGGTACACACTATTTAAATTTAAATTCACCATGCTCAGATTTTCGATATGTCCGCGGACATGGCGGTAGTCTGCCGACACTGCGTATTACATACAGGGATTTGGGGTGGAGAGGCATGCAAATGAGAAAGAGTAGAGCAAGGGATTGGTCAATACAATTTACTGGGTGTGTTGTGTAAGGAGAGAGTTTGTCAGAAAGTCTTTTTCCTGAGAGAAGAACAGATAGCTATGGCTATGTGTATAAGAAAACAGATTATCTGGATTTTGGGAGACTCTTGGATACATTGGTTGGAGGTGCATGCAGAACGCTGTGGATTAGCTGCAGATCTTGCATTCCCTCATGTGGAAGTGCACTGGCATGGAGTGCGTGGAATGAATTGGCTGGACTTGGTACCTCTCTGTGCTAGTTTGGAGACAGAGCATCATCCAGACATAATTATAATTCATTGTGGAGGGAACAGTTTAGGACATGTGTCAGGAATTTCTTTGCAATTTGCAATGAAAGAAGGACTTGGCAAGGTCATGTACATGTTTCCAAATTCCCAAGTAATTTTTTCTCGTATTGTGCAGAGAGAAATGTGGTTGCGTTCTTCTTCATTTAGTCCACAAATGGAGAAAGCGAGGCGCAATGTCAATAAGGCTGTTTGTGCCTTTTTAAGAGATGTTGGCATGTCCTCTTTTCACAATGAAAATATTATGTTTCGTAGCACATACATTTTTTGCAGAGATGAAGTATATCTTACTTATGCTGGCAATCAGATTTTTCTGAGAAATGTACAAAATGCATTGCGACCTTTTTTGGAATTACAGCAATCCATTTTGCAGTAGGTGTTGACCATTTGAAGTTTTTCAAACACAAAACAACCACCAAAAGGCTCTTTTCAGAGCCACCACTTCCTCCCATAGAAAAGTGCAATGGTTCTGATAGGGCAGCATTCCCAAAAAGATAAATGTCCGCAGACTGTCTGCGGACACCTAAAAAATGCACATGGCACTGCACTATTTATCTTTCACTTCTATTTTTAAACTGTGAAAGTCGGCTCTGAAAAGAGCCTTTTTTTGTTTTTTGTTGTTTTATATTTTATTTTGTTTTTTAAACATGACACACAAGGAAAGGAGGGGAAAGGAGGTTAAGGAAGGGACACCAACCACGGGGATAAGAAAGGGCAGGTGGAGAGAGGAAGATGTAGGGTGGGCCTTATTTAGGTAGGTAGCAACCTTCTCGTGCTCCTTCACCGCAGTCTCGAAAGCACTCCGAGGATTCTCCCCCCTGCAGAGTACTGCGTCACAGTACATACACAATATTGTGACCCTCGAAAGGTATGGGTCAACAGCATCATGAATGGCCTGTGAGGCAGCTGGAGGGATGCGCTGTCCCACAGGAGTGTCTCTTGTGGTGACAAGAGCGGAAACGGAGGATGTTGTAGAGGATCTCAACCTACTACGTTTATCACAATGTACAACCTTGCGAATAGCCCCACCGTGGAACGACTTTAGGTGTCGCTTCATTGATGTCGTACCAAAGCTGTACGAACCAGGCTTCCCATGACTCAGCACCATTTTGCACTGGTTGCAGGTGACCTTATTCGCACGCGCTTTTGGCACTCCATCAAGAATGGTAAACAACTGCCACACCCAAGACTCATGGCGAGTGCTGGTAGTAGGGACTTCCACTACCTCATCCTTTTCATCCTCTTCACCCATCTCATCTACATCCTCACTCCTTTTCCCCTCTTCAGGCCCTTGGGGACATGGTGGTGGTGGAGGAGGTGGGGGTGCTGATGCCGAGGCTGAAGCAATTTGAGATGCCATCAGGAACCAGGAAGCAAAAGCAGCAAAAGCAGCAAAAACAGGTCAATCTGCCAGGTTAATATGCGGTTCTGGAAAGACAATGCTCTGTCAGATAGCCAGAAGCACAATGAGGATCAGCTCTTGGGTGTAGCCTTTTATAGGGGTGCTGGTGCACGCTTCGCAGACAGCCAGGATGTCTGCGGACACATCGAACACCAAAAAGGCTTAAAAAGTTCTAAAAAGTATGTAGAACACCAGGGACATTGTCTGGGACATGTGCAATGGTGAATTGTTACTGTCAAATACTTTGTATTGTCCAAAAAAGTACTTTTAAAATGTTCGGGGACCCAGACAGTGTCCGCAAATCGGGACACACGCTCAGTGTGGGTGCTGTCACATGATGACATCACGAACATGTCCGCGAATGGGACAGGTGTCCTTAGGACACCAAATGCGCAGGAACGGTCGTGTGCATGCGCACGGATGTTCTACGGACAGTGTTCGGGTCCTCAAACTAATTAAAAGTGCGACACACGTGAGACAGACAGTTACGAACAGGCGCGATGTTTGTGGGACCTATCGGTGTGGTGCGCATGTGCGTAGATGTTCTACGGACAGTACGGACAGGTATAGTGTCCTTAGGACACCTCCATTTTGGTTAATTGCGGACATTCCAGACACCAAATGTGTTCTAAGAACAGTTCCATCTTGCTTGCGGACAGTAAGGACAGGTATAGTGTCCTTAGGACACCTCCATTTTGTATAATTGCGGACATTCCGGACCCCGAGTGTGTTCTAAGAACAGTTCCATCTTGCTTGCGAACAGTAAGGACAGGTATAGTGTCCTTAGGACACCTCCATTTTGTTTAATTGCGGACATTCCGGACCCCGAGTGTGTTCTAAGAACAGTTCCATCTTGCTTGCGTACAGTACGGACAGGTATAGTGTCCTTAGGACACCTCCATTTTGGCTAATTGCGGACATTCAGGACACCGAGTGTGTTCTAAGGACAGTTCCATTTTGCTTGCGGACAGTACGGACAGGTATAGTGTCTGTAGGACACCCCTATTTTGGTTAATTGCGGACATCCCGGACACCTGTGCTGTCCGCGGACACCCCAACTGCCTTTAAAAAAAAAAAAGACACAAAGGACTGAATTAAAACACACATAATATTTTTTTTATTATATACAGATATAACATTTATGAAAGAGAGGGGGAAGCAGAAACTTTCACAAATACAGGGGAATTCGGGGTTTGGAGAGGATAGATGGGGGGGTGAAGGGATGGAAGTCTCATCATAACGAGTTTACTTACTAGCGTCTGGTACGTTTTGGTGTTACTGTTGTGTAGGTCTGCTGTTGCTTCTTGCTGTGCAGTTTCTGCGAGGTAATTATGTTCGAGACATATCTTTTTTGTTTTGGTATATTCCATTTTAGTACATATAGTATTTAAATGGACGGTTGATGTGTTACATATATAGGTTCCACTTCTTATTTAATATTACATAAACGGGGTAATTCATAGAATCCAGCGAACAAGTGGCACATGCGGCTGGCACACAGTGTGCGCATGCGACAGTCTGCGCCAGCCGTGTGCGCTAAAATCAATTTCTGCGCACAGCGTATTCATGGATTTCAACATCCAAAACCAGCCGTGGTGCAGTAGTGCCAGTTACGCCCCCAACCCCTCCCCGTGCGCCATGCACAGCGCACAAATCCCGTACTTGACGCACAGGCCATTGGACCAGCATACAGCCCCCCAACCACGAAAACCTGTGTAAAACTCCCCGCGCACCCCTCCGAATACGTTTACACCACGGTGCGGGGAGTTTCACATGCGGTTGGCCCTGTGCGAGTGTTGTACGTGTATTTCCGGGGTGCGCAGGAAGTTTCACACGCGATTGGCCCTGTGCGAGCGTGGCACGCGTATTTCAGGGGTGCGCGGGAAGTTTCATACGCGATTGGCCCTGTGCGAGTGGGTACGTGTATTTCGGGGGTGCGCAGGAAGTTTCACACGCGATTGGCCCTGTACGAGCGATGTACGTGTATTACTGGGGTTCGCGGGAAGTTTAACACGTGATTTTGCTGTCAGAGCGGGGTACGTGTATTTCGGGGGTGCACAAAAAAGTTTCACACGTGATTTCGCTCTCAGAGCAGGGTACGTGTATCCAGTAGGGTGCGGGGGGAATCCCACACGTGAATTGGCAGTGTGGGTACTCCCAGGTGTCCCCTCTATCCCCTCCACGGCCCTTGCAGGCAGCCCACACCACAGGGGACTACCCTGCACCCCTGGTCATGTCCCTCAGGCAATTAAGAACAGGTGAACTGGGCTTAGGGTTACAGCTGGTCTGTTGGGCGACTCTTGATGCTTAAAAATAGGTGCAACAAATTCTCGTTTTCCGAGAATAATCAGTATTGTTGTCGCAGATCACTGGACTGACGGTAAGCCACAGGTAAAACCGTCTAATATATGAACAAATAACATGCAACCGCATGAAGAAGAGTCCAGGAAATTGCGCCTTATTTCAAATACTTGAATTTATTTATATTGATTTGCTACCACACTCGCCCTTGCTTTACACGTGTTTCGGCCATCCAAGGCCTTTATCAAAATAGGACTTGGACAAATTGATACTTAGATTTAACCTAAAAACATTCACATAGCAATGTATTACATCATACATATTCAAAATTTAAAAAATGAAAAAATGAAAAAATGCATCATTACCCAAGTGGTGGTGTGGATGCAGGAGAAACAAACAGGAAGAGAGAAAAGGCAACAAATGTAATATGAGTAAGGGACAATACCTAAATATTATATACTCAACCACAAAGACCACAGAGCTTCCAGGTAAAGACTTACCCACTAGGGTGTTCAATGATTCCTCACTCTTCGCAATTATAAAGGGTTAAATCCCGGTGTAGTCTATTTCATATGAAAAGAAAACATGACGGGAGAGTCTATATCATACTTCTTTTCAAATCCCCAAAATTGTATAATAATATCAAAAAGCATAGTTTAGCTTGCATTTAGTTCTGCTTGCATTGCTCAGTTTCTTATTACTATTATTCTAATGTGTCTCCACACATCTGGTGCACTGCGCGGTTCAGTTACGTTATTAATTAGTTCATCTCATATACTATGATTAAAGGTAAGTAAGATTACACCTCATGTTAATTCAAGCACCTCCTGTTAGTCCAAATGCAACTGTCTCCATACAATTATACGCGCATAGCACTATGCCATGCAGCGTTATCACGAGTAAACATTAATCCCGGTTCATGAAATTCTAACCAGCCCAAACAGCTATGGGTAAATTTTTGAGGAAAATCCTCAGCCACATTGTCAGAACTCTGTATTGTAAGAGTTACTCACTCGCCAGTTAGCAGGACAGTCTCAACTCGTCGGCTTCTCTCGATCTAAGCCGGTGCCATTTTGGGACTACTTTATGTGTCCCCATGACAACCAGATGCCGTAACTATGCGCCTCAATGTGTTACTAAGCAACGTATCCATTCTGCCAGCTGTGCTGATCTAATTGCGCATTAGTTGAATATCTCTCTATCAATCATTGTAAGACAAAACACAATGGCCCTCATTACGACCCTGGCGGAGTGGGTTTACGCCAGCGGTATTCGTGGCGGACCCGTCCGCCCTACTACGAGTTCCCGTAGCGCCATGGAGCCTTTCTCCGCCTGGTTTTTCCGGGCGGAGAAATCCATGGCGCTACGGGACCTTGTTGTTAATTACGCCACCGTACTTTACGGTGGCGTAATTAACGCCTTCCCCACTCCCATTATACCCTATGGGGCAAAAATGGGAATGGGGAAGGGTAAAATGGGGATTGGGGATTTACCGCCCCGCCAAGGTCGGAATGGGGCGGAAAATCCGCCAACCCCCATGGCGGTATCGGCAGCTTTCCGCCGTGCTCCAAGGTGCATTTTGCACCGCGATTTCCGCCAGGGTCGTAATGAGGGCCAATATATGTGTAATTCTAAAATGACAATTCACTCAAAAAATTCCTAAACGTCTAGGTAATGCACGGTCAGCAGTCCTGTTTGATAGAAAACCCTTAAAGGGGTATACACATTTTAACTTGTACCGGATCCAGATATCCCAAACTTAAATACCTTAAGTTCATAACTGTTTCTTCTACAACTAACAGGAGTGGTAGTACTTCGCATATTACACATGATAGTTGGAACATCACATTAATACATCTTATTCATATTAGGTACATTCACAAAAAAGATGCCATTTCTGCATCTAAATTCAGACCCCATATGGTTGCATTAAAAAAACAAATAATATGCGCTTCTGCCTGGCGCAATGCCCTCATTCTGTCACCGCCCCTCTTATTCATATTAACTTGTTTTATACCGAAAAACTGAATATCAGATTTATCATCTAGTTGGTGATTCTTTTGCCAGTGTGTCGCCAGTGGCAGGGTGGTATCCTGACTCCCAATTTTAGCCAGGTGTTCCCTAATTCTAATGCGCAATTCCCTTATGGTGCTCCCTACATACAATTTCTTGCAAACACATCTGATCACATAGACCACATATTTAGATCTGCAGTTAATGAACTGATTTATCACAAACTTTCGTCCATTGTGACCCTCTATATAGGTAATTTTGTCTCCAGAAAATTTACTGATTGAACAGTATCCACATTTCCTGAAACCAGGCTCCGTTTGGGTGAGCCATGTAGTTTGATTATTTCTTGTTGGCTCTGTTAATATGGATGGACAAATTATTGATTTGAGTGTATTAGCTCTCTTGAATATCATATTGGGAGTATTGTCAAGAAATGTATTCAAATGTTCATCCAATTTTAACAAATACCAATGCTTCTGCAACGTTTTTCTAATAGGATGATGATCTTTGTTATATTGTGTCACGAACATAAGTTTCCTCTGTTGGTCTTCCTCTCTTTTTCTTGGGATTAATGTATCCTTTTGTTGCAAATTTTTTGTTTTTTCAAATGCTTTTTGTATCCACTTATTGGGGTAACCCCTTTGTTGGAATCGACCCCTTAGCAAGTTACACTCTTGTCGGAAGGCTTGGTCATTCTTACAGTTCCGTCCGGCGCGTATGTATTCCCCTAAGGGAATGTTGCGAATGGTTGAACGTTGATGGCAACTTTGTGCATGCAAGATTGAATTAACTTCTGTTGGTTTTCGGAACGTTCTTGTTTCCAGGTGATCCTCCTTCACAAAAATGTTCAGATCTAGAAAGTTAATAGATTTAGTATTAGCTTCTCCTGTAAATTCAATTTCAAACTGATTGTGGTTCAATCGCTCTGTGAATTATTGCAGTATAGTTATCGGTCCATCCCATATTAGGAAAATGTCATCAATATAACGAGTCCATAATTTAACATGTTCTTGAAATAATATGTCTGAGTATACGCTATGTTCTTCCAGAATCCCCATGAAGATATTAGCTAAAGAAGGGGCATATTTTGTCCCCATGGCCACTCCCTTTTGTTGTTGGAACAGACAGTTGTTGAACGTGAATATATTGGAGTCTAAAGTAATTTGTAGCATCTCTTTCAACATCTGGATTTGGCCATAATATGACGCAGAATCCTTCCTGAAGGTGTATTCAATAGATGCTATGGCCCACTTATGTTGTATGGACGTATACAACGCTTTAACGTCCAATGTAGCTAATACAAAGGTTTCTTTCCAGAAAACCGATTGGATCATTTGTATAAGATTGGTGGAGTCCCGCAAGTAAGACTTAACCTGTGTCGCTCGTGGTTTCAAAATTTCATCTAGATATTCCGATAGGTTCTCTGAGATCCAGCCAATGCCGCTCAGTATTGGCCGTCCCTCTGGTATGTCTTGATAGCTTTTATGGACCTTAGGCAAAAAGTACATTGTTGGAGTGATAGGATTATGTAAACTGAAGTAAGATTTCTCCTCGTCCATTATGAGCCCCTTTCTGTGCCAGCTCATAATTGCCTCCTCAATTTGTATTAAAGTTGTTTGTCTGTCCAAGGGATTGAGTTGCTTATAACACTTGGGTACTGTCAGATGATTCATGGCCATTTTGAGATAATCTTCTCTGTTCATAATTACGATGTTACCACCTTTATCGGCCTCTTTAATAACTATTGTTGTGTCTTCTGATAGAGTTTTCAGAGCTCGTCTCTCTCCCTTAGTGAGATTATCATTCATATGTTGAGTTCTGGCATAATTCTTCTGTGCAGACAATTCCCAGAGGTCATGTGTGACCACTTTATAGAAGGTATCAATTACACTGTCTAATTGACAATTGAGGATTACATTTTGATTTCGTTCTTAATTCTTTGATGGTCAAAAGGTCAGGTTTGATTTTTAATTCATGTAGTAGGTTATGCATTTCAAAATTATCATCTTCTGATAGTGATCTTAAAGTGAAGATGTCTTCTATATCTTGTATTGAAAACTCACTCTCTGGCATTTTGATTGGTCTTGGCACATATTGGCCTGGTGCTTGTGTCACAAAATATTTTTTAAGTCTCAGCTTACGTATGAATCTAAAGAGATCAATATGTATATCAATATCATTGAGCTTCTGTGTCGGGGCAAAAGACAGCCCTTTATTAAGCAATGTAGTCTCATCTTCTAAAAGAGTTCTTGACGAGAGGTTAAGTACCAAATTGTGACTTATTTGTTTTTGTTGGATTCCTTCGAGGTTGCCCTCGTTAGTCTTTTGTCGACTACCTGCTCTTGTTCTTCGTTGCTGGAGTCCCCCCTAGTTCCTCTCCTCCTTGTGGTGGTATTAAGGCATTCGCCTTTGGGGATAGTTGAAAACGGACTGTTTTCTGTTTCTGGGTTCTATTAGCCCTTTTGTATCTTTTGATTTGGTTCATGTAACTTTTATCCTGTCTTGGTAAGTTTTCGATTTCTACCGTTTCTGGTTCTGATTCTGCCTCCGAGCTGGTAGATGACGTATTTGGTGTAGGGTTGCGGGATGGTGGTCTAATGCAATTATCATATTTGGTTTGAAAGGTATAAACCCTATCTTCTTTGTAGTCCTGCTCATCTCTGTAACTCTTTCTCAATTTTCTAATTTTCACTTCATCTTGATATACTTGTAGAATATCATACATTTTGTCAAAATTCTTCAATTTGGTCTCCTCACTTGATTTCATATCTTTAATTTCTTTCTTGATGTTCTCTATTCCCTGTAATGCCCTCTTATATTCCCTTGATGCATGTTCGATCAACAAGTCCATAATTTTCATTGAACTGTTGCTTAGGTTGGCTTCCCAAGCTTCTGCTAGGTCTTCATCTTCCTGATGACTGGAATTTGGAAAAATTCAAATTCTAAGACCTTGTGGTACTTGGTCGTTCTTGGTATAGTTTTCCAATGACACTTTCTCCCAATATTTATCAATTTCTTTTTTTGATATTCTCTCAAGTCGGATAAATTTACTACTGAGGTCTTCTTGTCGTTTATTCAAATTGGAAAATGCATGAGTCATAGCTCCCCTCTGTGTGAATACATTCTTTGTATATTCTTTTCTGTTTTTCAAATATGATGCCATACTCATATTTATATTAGCACTGTGGTGACACTTAATTCGCGCTTCTGCCTGGCACAATGCCCTCATTCTGTCACCACCCCTCTTATTCATATTAACTTGTTTTATACCAAAAAACTGAGTATCAGATTTATCATCTAGTTGGTGATTCTTTTACCAGTGTGTCGCCAGTGGCAGGGTGGTATCCTGACTCCCAATTTTATCCAGGTGTTCCCTAATTCTAATGCGCAATTGTGGTTGAGGATTTTCCTCAAAAATTGACCCATAGCTGTTTGGGCTGGTTAGAATGTCATAAACGGGGATTAATGTTTACCCGTGATAACGCTGCATGGCGTAGTGCTATGCGCGTATAACTGTATGGAGACCGTTGCATTTGGACTAACAGGAGGTGCTTGAATTAACATGAGGTGTAATCTTACTTACCTTTAATCATAGTATATGAGATGAACTTATTAAAAACGTATCTGAACCGCGCAGTGCACCAGAAGTGTGGAGACACATTAGAATAATAGTAATAAGAAACTGAGCAATGCAAGCAGAACTAAATGCAATTTTAGACGGAATGCAAGCTAAACTATGCTTTTTGATATTATTATACAATTTTGGGGATTTCAAAAGAAATATGATATAGACTTTCCCGTCATGTTTTCTTTTCATATGAAATAGACTACAACAGGATTTAACCCTTTATAATTGCGAAGAGTGAGGAATCATTGAAAACCCTAGTGGGTAAGTCTTTACCTGGAAGCTCTGTGGTCTTTGTGGTTGAGTATATAATATTTAGGTATTGTTCCTTACTCATATTACATTTGTTGCCTTTTCTCTCTTCCTGTTTGTTTCTCCTGCATCCACACCACCACTTGGGTAATTATGCATTTTTTAATTTCTTCATTTTTTAAATTTTGAATATGTATGATGTAATACATTGCTATATGAATGTTTTTTAGGTTAAATCTAAGTATCAATTTGTCCAAGCCCTATTTTGAGAAAGGCCTTTAATGGCCGAAACACGTGTAAAGCAAGGGCGAGTGTGATAGCAAATCAATATAAATAAATTCAAGTATTTGAAATAAGGCGCAATTTCCTGGACTCTTCTTCATGCGGTTGCATGTTATCTGTTCATGTCCCTCAGGCAGCCTATCCACCATGGGCATGCCCCCCAGCCAAGCCACATGTCACCTTGCAATATGATCACCAACTCATGTCCCCCAGCACCCCCACCCCCCAGCAGTGAGGGGCACCTGCCAGCAGGCCCCCACTCATGTCCCACTCATGTGCCCCTGTACCCCCATCCCCCAGCAGTGAGGGGCACCTGCCAGCAGGCCCCCACTCATGTCCCACTCATGTCCCCCTGCACACCCACCCCCCAGCAGTGAGGGGCACCTGCCAGCAGGCCCCCACTCATGCCCCCTGCACCCCCACCCCCCAGCAGTGAGGGGCACCTGCCAGCAGGCCCCCAATCATGTCCCCCGGCACCCTCACCCCCCAGCAGTTAGGGGCCCCTGCCAGCAGGCCCCCACTCATGTCCCCCTGCACCCCCACCCCCCAGCAGTGAGAGACACCTACCAGCAGGCCCCCTCTCATGTCTCCCAGCACCCCTACACCCCAGCAGTGAGGGGCACCTGCCAGCAGGCCCCCACTCATGTCCCCCAGCACCCCCACCCCCAGCAGTGAGGGGCACCTGCCAGCAGGCCCCCACTCCTGTCCCGCTCATGTCCCCCAGCACCCCCACCCCCCAGCAGTGAGGGGCACCTACCAGCAGGCCCCCACTCATGTCCCCCTGCACCCCCACCCCCCAGCAGTGAGGGGCGCTTGCCAGCAGGCCCCCACTCATGTCCCTCAGCACCCCCCAACCCAGCAGTGAGGGTCACCTGCTAGCAGGCCCCCACTCATGTCCCCCTGCACCCCACTCCCCAGCAGTTGGTGGCACCTGCCAGCAGGCCCCCACTCATGTCCCCCTGCACCCCCACCCCATAGCAGTGAGGGGCACCTGCCAGCAGGCCCTCACTCATGTCCCCCTGCACTCCACCCCCATCAGTGAGGAGCACCTGCCAGCAGGCCCCCACACATGTCTCCCTGCACCCCCACACCCCAGCAGTGAGGGGCACCTGCCAGCAGGCCCCTACTCATGTCCCCCCCAACATGTCAAAATGACCCACAATCATGGCCCTCATGGCCACCAAAATCCCACGGCATGCCACCCCTGCCCAAATAACCAGCATAACATGCACCCCACATTGAAATGCACATTATATCAAACAACCCAAATGGCATGCATGTATATCAACACATGTCCGTCACACACACACACACACACACACACAATGGGTGCCAGTGAATGTGAAAACCCACATCGTGACATGCATGAAACCAATGATAGAATACCACACATTGAAGTACGGGAACAAATGTATTGAACAAAAAATGTGGTGAAAGAAATCCAAAGACCGAACAATGTACATAAGGAAAACAATGCAGAATGTCACATAATGATAAAAAAAGGAAATCAGAATCCAAAATATATGACATCAAAAATGTCTCCAAAGTCTCCTTCCAACAAAGCAAATCCAAACAGACATGAAAAAGTAAAATCCATTGCTCCATGGAAAAATCAAAAAAGAAAATGCCGACAAATCCACACTCCAACTATTTACAAGGATGAAATCCTGGGTCCATGAGCCCAACTGTCCAAATGAAACCTACAAAAATACACTAACTAATGAAGAACTGTATACAAAAATGTGGGGTATTGTCCAAGCGCCATAAACAAAAATGAAAACCAAAATGAAACCTAACACTAACTAACTAACTAACTATTTACAATGGCAGCGGGCTAGTCCGACGGCTCACTTTTTCATGTCCCGGGCCGGGCATCATCGAACTTCCGCTCAATGGCCTGGAGGTGGTCCTCTTCCATGGCCCCGAGGGTTCGCAGAGACGATGGCATGTTGACCTCCAACTCCCTGCGAATTGCCTCGGGGCACTCGGCCCGCCTCAGTGCCCCCCGCATGGAGTTCTCCGCCCTGACCATTGTGCGCCGTGCCTCTTCCGCCCGCTGCTGCTCCGCATCTATGGTGTGGCCCAACCACTGCCACACGGAAGACACTTGCAATCCTGGGTCCTCCTGCCCTCTGGCCGATGCCTGCCCCTCCGATGTTGAAGGCCCGAGCCATCATTGCTCCCACCATGTTGCTGCTGCTGCTGTGGCTGTGCCTGCGCCCTGGCTCTTGCTGCCTGCACGTCCTCCTCCGGCTGGGGTGCAGTTGTCGTGGTGGCCACCCCTGCTGGACGTCTGACTCCCGACTGTGGCAGGGATGTGTCCTCCACCAGCCTGGCCGCTGGGTCAGAGGCAGCTCCACAGGTTACCCAGGTGATACATGGGTGGGAAGATGGCATGGAGGACGACTGGCACATAGGGGGTTCAGGTGAGGAGGGGGTCGCAAGAAGGTCCAGCACACGGAGGAATCCAGCACTGGTGACCCATCCCAATAAGTCAACGTGGTCAAAGAGGCATCCGAGATGATGTGCAGTGTCTTCACGAAAACACCACAGGTCACCTTGCATGACCCGTTGACCAACGCTATCCCAGCCAGGACATGCTCAACCCGGTCCCGGATAGCCACGTCCGCAGGGAGAGGAAGGCCAGTTGTTGTATGCTCATCCCCTCCCTGAAAATGGGTCTGGACGTAGGCATCCCTGCTGGTGCCGGATGATGCAGTCACAGGATCATGGACAGGATTACACACAGGCACCTCCGCGGCGGCCTGTGTAACGCTCACCTGACTCCCACGGAGGCGCTGGTCTAGTCTGGGTTGCTGTGGCCTCTTCGAGCGTGATGCGCAGAACTCGGAACACCGACTGAACAGGACCCTCAAATCTTGCTTGTCTGGCCCGTAGGAATATCCTTCTGCAGATGAGAAAGGGAATTAACAGTGTGCAGAATAGTGTGCTTGCTCCCCCCTTCCCCCCTTCGTTCTTCTCTAACTTCCACTGAAATCCCCGGTTGAAGCTCACCTTATGGTTTGAAAGGATGAACTCTCCATCCTGCTTCTGGTACAGGGGCGCGTGTTTGTCCAGTTACTTCACTGGTTTTCAGAATGGCGCTGGCAAAATCCACTTGACTTTTCCGAGCGGAACGCCGTAAGTATGAAGATTACAAAAGTTCAAGTGTTGAGCCTCCTTTTCTGTTGCCTTCCTAACCTGTGATGTGTCCTTTATTTCAGGTGCAGAATGAAGGCGATGCGTTGAGGGATTGACTTGCCGATGGTAAACTCAGGTGAGTTAGCGATGGGGGCGATCCCTCTTAATGTCTTTATATTCCTCCAGTAATGTCTTTTGTCCTTTCCCCATAGGGGCCGGGGTGCGGTACCTGCCAACGAAGCGGCGCTGACCCGAAATGAGGAATGATCCACCAACAGAAGACCGGTAAGTGTTATGGCGGAAAATTAGGCTTTCCTCATATGTTCCTTCTGCTCACCTTTTGTCTCTTCTTCTCTCCCCTATGCGCAGAGATGTGGTGACCAGTGCAGACAGTCGCAGTGGAGCCAGAAGAACTCCCGAGGACAGGTGAGTGAAGCGCGGCGCTGCAGCGAGCAACGCAATGCTTTTAAATGAAAGTCTTTTCTCAGGAACGCTGGCGTGAAGGTTCTGGATGCAGGTAAGAAGTTTGATAAAATTCTTGGTTTTCACCTTTCTCTTCTCTTCTTTCCTTACAGGTTTTTCCAGGATCGAGGCGGGCGTGGTTGGAGACCAGATGCAGGAGCAGACATGGTGAGTGTTCAGCTGCTTGGATGCAGAACAACGCGAAGCGTGAGCTACTGTCTGGGTGTGGCTTAAATAGCCCCCAAAGTAGTTCCAGGTACGTATCCTTCCCCGGCCACGCCCGAGTGGCAAAATAGTCCCAATGAAAAAATAGTCCCTTTCAGGTCTCAGGGAGGCCTGAATCTTGCAGCATGGTCTGCATCAGGTAAGTGCACAAAAAACCTTCCTTTATGAGCCTGGCGCCTATGGCGCCAGGACTGATGTCCAACATGAGCCTGGCGCCAAAGGCGCCAGGACAGAGAGTCTAAAGAGCCCCTATAAGGGGCCGCTGGGCTTTTACCCGGGGGCATGATGCCTGCTCCCGGGGGTGCTGGGCCTGGCCTGGTGCTCCGGGAGTAGGCATCATGACAGCACTCCCCCCCAAGGCCCCTCCCAAGGTTGTTCCCTCTGGAGGTTTCGGTTTGTTTGGGAAAAATCCGATGGAACCTTTTTACCAGCCGAGGTGCATGTACGTGGTCGCTGGGTTCCCAAGACCTTTCCTGAGGCCCGAACCCTTTCCAATCAATTAGATAGAAAAGTTTTGATTTTGAGATCTTAGAATCCAAAATGTTCTTCACCTCGAATTCAGGCTCCCCATCTATCTGGATTGGTTCTGGTGGCTTTATTAATCTGGTTCCTGGTTGCACTGGTTTCAAAAGTGACACATGAAAAACGGGGTGAATCCGCATGTTAGCTGGCAGATCGAGCTTGACTGCCACTGGGTTAATTATAGCTTTGATCGAGTAAGGGCCCAAATACCTTGGATTAAAAGTTCGAGGTCCCTTGAGCAATAAGTGTTTGGTAGCCAACCATACTTGATCCCCTATTTGGTATGGAGGCGCCTCACTCCGATGCAGATCCGCATTCTTTTTGTATTTCCCTTTCGCTTGTTGCAAATGTGCAGTTGCATCCTTGAAGGCTGGAGTTATCGTGGAATGCAAATGGTCCACTGCGGGCATTTCAAGGCTCAGAGGTGAGTCCAGGTCTGAAGTACGAGGGTGATGTCCATATAGGGTATAAAAGGGGCTTTGTCCTGTTCCAGAGTGTACCGAGTTATTGTATGCATATTCAGCCACCCATAAAATATCCTTCCAATTACCCTCCGATTGGTGCAACATACATCGTAGGTATTGTTCAAGGGTCTGGTTCGTTCTCTTCGTCTGACCATCGGTCTGTGGGTGGTGGCTGGTTGAGAGTCTTACGTCGATTTGTGCCAGTTGACAACACTTCCTCCAAAAATGAGAAATAAACTGGCTTCGCCGGTCGGAGACTAGTATGGAATCCATGCAAACGGATGATATTTTCGAGGAATTCCTTGGCTAGGACAGAAGCTGAAGGTAATCCTTTCAACGGAATAAAATGGGCCATCTTGGAAAATAAATCCACCACAACCAGAATAGTATTGTATCCATTACAAGAGGGCAGGTCCGTGATAAAATCTAGTGACAAGGTGTGCCAAGGTGCTGGTGGAATGTCTAAAGGCTGAAGAAGACCGGCAGGTTTTGTCTTTTGGCCTTTGTTTTGGGCGCAAAATCCACAGGACATCACGAAAGATTTAATATCCTTTCGCCAGGAAGGCCACCAGAATTGTCGTTTAATTTTTTCCTCAGTTTTGGCAATGCCAGGATGTCCTTCCATCAGGGTATCATGATGACGGGAAATAACCAGTTCTTGCAATTCCTTTTCTGGCAGAAATAAGTGTCCTTGGAAGTAAGGTAGGCCATCGTTGACCGAAAAGTAAGACCCCCTTTGGATCCAATCCTGCAAGGCTGTAGAGTCGAGGAGTTGTTTTACCCGTGCTTGAATGTCTTCAAGGGTTTGTAAAGAGGTTATCCCCAAAATTCTTTGTTCGGGAATTATCGGCACAGGTTCTGAGTTTGCGTCTATTTCTCCCATTCCTATTCGAGATAGCGCGTCCGCTTTGCCATTCTTACAGCCGGGGCGGTAAGTGATTACAAAATCGAACTCAGCAAAGAACAAAGCCCATCGGAGCTGATGTGACGATTGAGCCTTGGCAGTTTTTAAATATTGTAAGTTTCGGTGATCACGGTGATGGTATGCCTGGCGCCAAGAAGATAATGCCGCCAAGCCTTAAAGGCGGACTTAATGGCTAATAATTCCTTGTCGGTGATTGCATAATTTACCTCAGGCGGCGAGAACTTTCTGGACCAAAATGCTACGGGGTGCAGTTGGTTGGTTTCAGGGTCTCTCTGAGACAGGACAGCTCCCATGGCTAAGCTGGACGCGTCGGTTTCGACTATATATGGGAGATCGGGACGCGGGTGCTTCAAAATAGGTGCGGACGTGAATTTAGCTTTCAATTCCTGAAAGGCCTGTTCGGCTTCCTCGGTCCATTCGAAGCGTTTATTTTTCCGCAAGAGTGCAGTGATGGGTTGTACCACACGTGAAAATTCCGGGATAAATCTGCGATAAAAATTGGCAAATCCAAGCATGCTTTGGACACCTTTCACCGAACTAGGTGATGGCCATTTGAGGATGGCATCCACTTTTCGTGAGTCCATTCGGACCCCTTTAGGTGTCAGGATGAATCCAAGAAACTCAACCTCGGTGGTATGGAAAACGCACTTTTCCAGCTTTGCAAACAGTTTGTGCTGGCGCAATTTCTCAAGGACGGCCCTGACATGCTTTCTGTGATCAGATTCCGAAGAGGAGTACACAAGAATGTCATCGATATATACGACAACACAAACATCGATGAGTTCCCGAAGGACATCGTTCATGAAGAATTGGAAGGCAGCAGGCGTGTTGCACAACCCGAAAGGCATCACCTGGTATTCGAAAAAAATCCATATTTTGTTCGGAAGGCCGTTTTCCATTCGTCGCCTTCTTTTACTCGCACCAGATGATAAGCCCCCCCGGAGATCTAACTTGGTGTATACGCAAGCGTCCTTCACCTGGTCAAGGAGTTCAGGGATCAGAGGCAGAGGGTAACGGTTTTTAACAGTTATCTGGTTCAATGCGCGGTAGTCGATACAAGTTCTAAGGTCGCCTTCTTTTTTGGGCACGAAGAACAAAGCCGAGGATGCCGGAGACTTTGACGGGCGAATGAAACCATTGGCTAGGTATTGATCTAAATATTGTCTCAAATGCAGATTCTCAGGTTCAATAAGGGCATAAATCCTGCTACAAGGGGGTTGTGCACCGGGCACCAGATCGATTTGGCAATCGTACGATCTGTGGGGAGGTAACGTGTTGGCCTGTTCCTTTTGGAAGACGTCCTGAAAGTCTTGGTATTCTGAGGTAGTTGCATGGAGACAGAGGTTACAGACGCTAGACTAATCTTCAGATTTTCTGGGTAGCAGGTTTGTGCACAATCCGGGAAGGTTATTCTCTTCGCTCGCCAATCAATTCGAGGATTATGTGTCTCTAACCAAGGGATTCCGAGAATAACCTGAAACTGTGGAGCCTTGATTACATCAAACACAACTGCCTCCCGATGGCCGTCCGGACCTATAAGTGTCACCTCAGCAGTGGAATGTGTTACCAGTCCAGAGGCAATTTCGGTTCCATCGACTGTGGTGATGACATCTTTGCTGGTTTTAGGACGCAGAGGGAGGTTAATCCTAGAGGCCAATTCACGATCCACATAATTTCCTATAGCCCCACTATCGATGTATGCCTTTATTGCATGCAACCGCTTAGGCTGTTCCGGATCTACGAGGACCATTGGCACAATGAAATGTGAGGTCTGAGAGTTAGTTTTCAAGCTCGGCAAGCGGACCCCTACGCTTGTCAGGCGTGGTCGTTTCCCGAAACAGAGTCTTCATGGTTTTTATCAGCGGCTCCTACCACCTTCTTGGGCGGTTTTCCCGGGCAATCTCGTAGAAAGTGTCCAGAGGACCCACAATAAAGACATAATTGCATCTGCCGTCTTCTTTCACGTTCTTTTTGAGTTAAAGGTCCTTTAACCCCTCCGATTTGCATAGGCTCAGAGACATCAGCACCCTTGGGGTTAGCGTGGGTCTTGACCAACACCCGGGTCTCAAACTTGGACCGATCTGCTTTTCTGTTTTGAAGTCTGTGATCCAATTGGACCACAAAGTCTATATATTCTGTGCATTCTTGGGGCGGATTTACAACTTGGGCCAGGACATCTTTAAGTTCTCCGCGTAGACCTTGATAAAATAATGTGATTCTTTTATCCTCTGGCCACCCAGTTTCCACAATTAGTCTATTAAAGGTTGCAATGTAGGATAGGAGGTCCTGATTGCCCTGTCGCAGGGATAGGAGTTCGTCATCCAGAGCCTGCCCCTGAGAGTGTCGAGCAAATAACCTATCCATGCTTGCTTGAAATCCTTGAAAATCACGGAGAATTGGGTCATCTTGAGTAACCAGTGGAACTGACCGATAGGCAGCACAGCCGCTGAGATATGGCAATACAAAGGCTACCTTGGTCTGGTCATTAGGGAAGGCCCCAGGTCTGCATAGGAAGTGTAAACGACACTGATTCATGAATACGGCGAATCGTTTGGGATCCCCAGCAAAGCGTTCGGGTGGGGCCAGCGGCATGTTTCCAGGTATATTAATCTGCACAGGGTTACTCGGAACCACAGGAGCAGGGTTCCCCCCGGAACCGGGTAGAGGAGTGTGTCCAGCTTGACCTTGCAAAAACTGCCTAGCCAGGTCATCAGTTCTTTCCTTTGATACAATCACTTCCCTCCTGAGAGCATTAGTCTCTTGACGAGCGGTGTGTACTTCGGCCCATAATTCCCCCAGTAGTTGGGCCAACTGATCAGTCTCAGAAGTTTCCATAGCGCCTGGGTGGGAATTTGTAGGAAGGCTTTGCGTTCTGTAACGCTCACCTGACTCCCACGGAGGCGTTGGTCTAGTCTGGGTTGCTGTGGCCTCTTCGAGCGTGATGCGCAGAACTCGGAACACCGACTGAACAGGACCCTCAAATCTTGCTTGTCTGGCCCATAGGAATATCCTTCTGCAGATGAGAAAGGGGATTAACAGTCTGCAGAATAGTGTGCTTGCTCCCCCCTCCCCCCTTCGTTCTTCTCTAACTTCCTCCGAAATCCCCGGTTGAAGCTCACCTTATGGTTTGAAAGGATGAACTCTCCATGCTGCTTCTGGTGCAGGGGCACTTCACTGGTTTTCAGAATGGCGCTGGCAAAATCCACTTGACTTTTCCGAGCGGAACGCCGTAAGTATGAAGATTACAAAAGTTCAAGCGTTGAGCCTCCTTTTCTGTTGCCTTCCTAACCTGTGATCTGTCCTTTATTTCAGGTGCAGAATGAAGGCGATGCGTTGAGGGATTGACTTGCCGATGGTAAACTCAGGTGAGTTAGCGATGGGGGCGATCCCTCTTAATGTCTTTATATTCCTCCAGTAATGTCTTTTGTCCTTTCCCCATAGGGGCCGGGGTGCGGTACCTGCCAACGAAGCGGCGCCAACCCGAAATGAGGAATGATCCACCAACAGAAGACTGGTAAGTGTTATGGCGGAAAATTAGGCTTTCCTCATATGTTCCTTCTGCTCACCTTTTGTCTCTTCTTCTCTCCCCTAGGCACAGAGATGTGGCGACCGGTGCAGACAGTCGCGGTGGAGCCAGAAGAACTCCCGAGGACAGGTGAGTGAAGCGCGGCACTGCAGCGAGCAACGCAGTGCTTTTAAATGAAAGTCTTTTCTCAGGAACGCTGGCGTGAAGGTTCCGGATGCAGGTAAGAAGTTTGATAAAATTCTTGTTTTTCACCTTTCTCTTCTCTTCTTTCCTTACAGGTTTTTCCAGGATCGAGGCGGGCGTGGCTGGAGACCAGATGCAGGAGCAGACACGGTGAGCATTCCGCTGCTTGGATGCAGAACAACGCAAAGCGTGAGCTACTGTCTGGGCGTTGCTTATATAGCCCCCAAAGTAGTTCCAGGTAAGTATCCTTCCCTGGCCACGCCCGAGTGGCAAAATAGTCCCAATGAAAAAATAGTCCCTTTCAGGTCTCAGGGAGGCCTGAATCTTGCAGCATGGTCTGCATCAGGTAAGTGCACAAAACACCTTCCTTTATGAGCCTGGCGCCTATGGCAGAGTCCAAAGAGCCCCTATAAGGGGCCGCTGGGCTATTACCCGGGGGCATGATGCCTGCTCCCGGGGGTGCTGGGCCTGGCCTGGTGCTCCGGGGGTAGGCATCATGACAGCCTGTGCTGCCTCCTGTCCCTGCCCATGCACTGCACCACTGTCACCAGTGGAATCCCCACCTCCAGACCCCGTGTGTGTCCCTTCCATGGCCTCCTCCTCCTCCAAATCCCCCACCAACCTGGATGACTCCATGCCATCTTCCTCCGTCGGACCCTGTGGGGTCTCAGCTGCCCCTTCTGCTGCAGAGGAGTCCATCTCCAACCTCCGCCTCTTGGACCTACCCTCGGCAGCTGTGGCCTGGGACGCGGCACCAGACTCCTCACTCCCCGAAGAGATGACAATCTGGGAGGGGAGCCGGGCCTTGCGTCTCCGGCTGGTGTTGCGATCCCTGCCGCTTTGCTCCACAGCACCCTCTCCGCCCTCTTCATCAATTGACGCTGCAGACAGGGAGAGATAGAACACAGGCATCAGGGCACTGTACAATGTACTGATTCACACATGACAGTTGCACATGAGTGGCAGTGTCAAACTTCAGACATGTCATCACACTCCCTAACACACATGTCATTTCTACTCACAAACATGAGAAATTCCACAGCAATATTACACCAGGCAGCACCATCCATACACATACAAGAGCAAAAACATCCGAAGGTGAGCTTGACGTCACATGAAACATGGGGAGTACACAACACATGCACACACACCAAGACACTTACATGCATGAGTACATGTCCACCAACTGTCAGAGTGATGAGATCGCCATACATGTCACATCTGGCATTCAGCCTACTACATGTCAGTGCCACATGCATCCATGTTGCATCACAGTTGCACACTTGTCAAATACACACACATGCACATTTACACAGTGCAGATACATGCAGCTGGAACCAACATCCATGTGTGACACCACAACCATGCCAACGTACATACACAGTAATTCAAACATGTGTGCTCCCACATCTGCATTTGGCCTGCATGCTTATCCACACATACACCATCCATGTGTCTCACACATGAGAGGACTCGCATGTGTCAGCCTCACGCCCCTGTACATACACATCCGTACATGGCCCTACAGAAACACATGTGCAACCTGCACACTACTGGTACACCACGACATGCACAGCGTCCAACCAGTATGCATGTACACTTACCGCACGACTCCAGACGGGTCTGCCTCTTAAGGACCTGGACGTGGAGCGCTGGGTTTATGCGTTCCAGGACCCTCATTTGGTGGTCGGACAGGTGGCCCCGGCGCCCCTTGGCATCCGCTGCCTTCAAGAGGCGCCGAGTCTTGCCGAGGGTCCTGGACCTGAAGTCTTCCCAGCGCTTCTTGACATGTTTGATGTCGTGGACTGCCACCCCCTCCTCGTTGATGGCAGTCACAATGTCCATCCAGATCCTGGTCCGTCCTTCATAGTCGGCGCACAAACCTCCAAAGAGGGCATCATACTGCCCCAGGACTTGCTCCACCAGGACACCAACTTCCCTGGCACTGAAGCTGGTGGCCCTCTGCCTCTCTGGCTGGGGGTTGCCAGTGGTGCCAGATGGTGTTGTGCCCAACATGGCAACCCCAGAGGCAGGTGTGGGTGGGCGACTGGGTCCTGGGGCTGGGCTGTGGAGCGATGGTATCCCAGTCAAGAGTCTTCAGTTCCAGCAGGGGTGATCACAGCAACTTCACCCCTGGCTGATGTGCAGGCAGCAAATAGCAGTGCACGTGGGCAGCAGGCAGGTAGGCAGCAGCAGATGGCAGGTGGGAGCGTGCTGGGGGCTCGTGGGGGCAGTAATTCGGCCTTCTGGGCAGGAGCGTGGTCTTCCATGTGTTGTTGCGTGGCCAGCTTGATACGGAGTGATTTGGCACGTGAAAAAATTGCATCTCAGCGTGTAATTCGAGGAAAGGGCCTTGGCGCGTAAGCACGTCTGTGTTTTACACGCGCGGGTGTTTCCCTCGTGATGGGTGCATAGTGAATCAGCACGTGATTACACCACACGTACGCAAATTCATTGGACCACAGGCCCTTTAACGCGTAAGCGCGTCTGTGACGTTATGCGCAAGGGCGTTTCCCTCAAAACGGGTGCATGTTCATCGTACACGTGCAAAAACTGCTCGTCCGAGTGTCAGCTTGTGTAATTGGAGGAAAGGGCCTTAGCGCGTACACGCGTAAGTGACGTTGTACGTGTGGGCCGGTTTAAAAGGTACGTGTAGGATGCCATTTACTTGTACGTGCTTTTCGTGGAGAGCGAGTGGGTGAATTTTGTACTTCTTGTTGGTTCACACGCGATTACTTCACAGCGTTTCAAGTTCGTACTCCCTGTTACCTCTGACAGCGTTCAATTTTTTTGTTGTGCCTGTTTCCTCACACAGCGTTCACTTCTTCTTTTGTCCTGTTTTCTCAGACAGCGTACAATTCTTCTTTTGGCGGGGGTGTGTGTGCGTCTTTTTCACGTTCTTTTTCCAGGCATAGGTGAGTCGCACACGTATTTACCAACTGTGCTTGCCCCGTGTGTCGCGTACCTCTTCAGAAGTCATTCTAGGATGCGTGTACGCTTATTTTTGTGTTTCTGGGTGCCACAGCGTAGTGCAGGTTCATTTTTCCACGCACGTGGTCTACGAGGGGTTGCGTGCACATTCATTTTTGTTTTCGGGGTGCCTGTGCGTTGTGTGACCCGTCATCTTCCCCCAGGGGTCACAGACAGCCTTGCAAGAGAACTATGGTACGAATTCCATCTAGTACCCTACCCCTTTGACTCCCAATTGCCCAGGACAATAGTTTACTGCTACTCACATATGCACAACAACATCAGTGCCATGGTTGGGAGGCGACCAAGCGGTAAGGGAGGCAAAGGTGGCTGACCTTCAAAAGGTGGGCGTGGTGGGCGCGGTCAGGGATGTGGCTAGGATTTGCAGGGTGCCCATAGACCCCCATGTGTGGACGACCAATCAGGGCCACCCATGCCCCACCCCCCATGGTTGTGGGAAATGTAGCTGACACCATCCCAGCTCAGCCCTTGTTGGACCTGCCCATTGTGGCACCTGAACTGGCACAGGAAGACTCCCAAGATGACTTCCAGGTCAGCAAGTCTAAGCCATGTGTGGCGGTGCAAGTTGGTGTAACCGGGCCACGTGGATCTGGGGCAGCAATGTCATCTGCTGCCCCAAGTAGGCAGGGTGGGGAGGCTGCAGGGGCAGCTGCAGCTCTATCCACCCCAGCTCTGAGTCTCCCAGCCGGGACAGTGTCGGTCCAGGTCCATCAAACCGATGTTGCCCCTCCCAACATCACCCTGCAGCCAATGCCTGCACCAAGACCTATGGTCATTGTGCCTTCGCACACTCCTAGTACACAGTCCACAGGCGCTTCTGCCCCTACTGACCAGAGCAGCGTAAGCCACTCAGGATCTGCACCACCTTTGAAAAAGAAGAAGAAGGGTGCTCTGGCACTACAGGCTGAGACCCCAGACACGGCTACACACTCCGGCATGTCAAGAAAGCCTAGCTTTAATGACGCTGAACTTGATGCACTTGTGGCCTATGTGTCGGCACATAGCCGCAAAATAGTGGTGACTGCAGGGTGCAAGACCACACCTGGTTAACGTAGGGCACACTGGCAGACCATCGCGAACCACATTAGTGCCCTTGGATTTGTGAGGCGCACAGCTGATGATTGCTACAAGCGGTGGAATGACCTGAAACGCAGAGCAAAGAACAAGCTGGCCTCAAATCATGCCTCTACTCTGGTGACTGGCGGTGGGTCTCCACCAGAGGACAACCAACTCACTGAACATGAGTCTGTTGCTGGAACCTTTGTCACAGAGGAACAGATCCAAGGCGTGGGAGACCTACCTGATTACGACGCATTGTCCGTTGAGTTCCCATGCATGTGTGTGTAATCCATGTGTATGTTGTTTGGGTGACGGGTTCTGATTGAGTGCCAGGTGAGGGTGTGTACTCCAGAGTGATATGGGTCACCCATGTGCTTCCTCCAATACATTCAAGTGCCTTGGATTTGGGTATGACAGTATCCCTTCTGCCCACAGTAGCCAATTAGCGCCACATTACTGCCCTTGAACTGTCATCTTGCAACAACATTGTTCAGATTATTTCAGTGTTCATTCAGGCTGATTGTTTCAATTCTCCCATTTTTGCTACGCATTTTTCAGCCCTAATGCCACATATGTGATATGCCACCACAAATTGGGCCACATTTGTTACCTGGTTATGTGAATGATTAGACCATTCAGGCCGATAGAATATTGGCCTGCTCACATTTATTTTTAGGGCCTGTTTGCATGTGGAACATGATAGTTGTTTCCTGTCATGTTAAAGTGACCAACCATTGATGTGTACATCTGCCTACAATCACTGTATTTTTGTACACTGGATGTGTTGCAGTGTGTGGCACATGCATATTTTGCCACACTATTTAGGATTTTTCATCTCATCATGTCCATCTCACATGGATGGGTGACAGTACTCATTCACTGACATATCGATGTAGTTGTCTAATGTACCCTGGCTATGCTACATGCCATCTGTGTGCTGGCATGTGTCATGTATGTCTATTGGACATGCCACTCACAGGCTAATGTGTGATGCCAGTGCTACCCACCATGCTGCAAGTGTGTTGCTTTTCCATCTTGGTGTCCTCAGTGTTTGCTTTTTGCCCACCCTTCCAACTCATTGACAGTACATGCATGCCAGGGTTATAGTCATGTGGGACATGTGTAAATCATGTAAAAGATCTCTGTCTTGTCAGGCATATGTGTGTGCTATGGTGCTCATGCCTGTTTCCATTTGTTGTATTTCATGTTTTTGCAGGTGATGATGCACATGATGCTGGTGAGGTTGAGGAGATGGTGCAGACCCAGGAGGGATTTCAGCCACGACCGGGCACCAGTGGAGGACGTGGTGTGATGGTGGGTGAAAACCCTTTGTTACTGCAGACCATACTGTCCAGGGGTGTCTCTGGGTGCACCTCCCCAGACCTTTATTCAGGTGCTGAATCGGATGATGAGATTATGTGCTGTCGCAGGTGAGTGCTTCTGACAGGGATTCTGTTCTGTCCAACCCACCTGCACCAGGGGTAGAACCCTCTATGGGGATGTCAGTGTTGGTAGGTCCGCCTTTGGTGGTTACGTATACAGGCTCACACTCCACAACATCTGATCCTGTTCCTGGGCCAGCAGATCAGAGGGGGAATGCAGTCCTGCAGCCTCAGGCAGTGCCAGCACAGCAAGGTGCAGATCGCCTTTCCCCAAACAGGTGTGATGCCCGCCAATGCGGTGGTCGTGCGCCACCAGGCAATACTGTATGGGAAAACTCCATGTACGGTATGGCAACCCAACAGGCAGCATCAGTTGAAATAATGGCTCAGGCAATGGAAAGGGTGGCCACTTCCATTATCCCCCCTGCAAGGCAGATGGAGCAACAACAGCAGGCAACAGACTCCATTTGCCAATCACACAGGGAAGACATGTTGGCGTCCGACAGGGACCGACGGGCGGCACTGGAGACTCTGCGCGAAGCCATATCAATAGAGTCACAGGGCCAAAGGGAAGCCCTGAGGGTAGAACTCCATAACGTCAGGGAGACTCTGCTTGAACTTGAGGCTTTCTGAAATTTTAGGGCAGAACAGCAGCTGGAGCAGCTCACATGTTCGCTCTCAGCTGAGCTGCAGGCAACCTTTGAGGAGATCCGGGCATCATGCGAGGCCATACGTGCAGAAATGCAGGTAACACGTGAGGTGCTGCATGGGGATCTCTGCACTATCATCCTCCAGAATCAGACCTTCCAGACCTGCATGCTTGCTGCCATGGAGGACCATACCAGGGCTTTGCATGGGCTGCCTCTCATAGCACCAGCACCTACTGATGCAGCATCAGAGAGTGAAGAGACCGACAGCAGTTCTCCCACAATGGCATGGCCGTGCAGGCCATGGACCCATGGAGGTATTTTTATTTCCGCAACATCCACGCAGGTGGGTGTTGGTGTGCACTCTCTCCTCGAACCTCCTGGATGGCCTCCCCCCCGGCACCCACATGTTTTTTTTTTTGTTTTCTTTTTTTTTTTTTTTACAGTGTGTTGCCTTGTGTGGCTCCCGTGGGCATCCACTGTGTATTCCGGCTGGACACATGCAGGCTTGTCCTGAGTTTGGGTTAGATGCTTGGGTTCGTGAGACACACACCCCTCCTGATTCCCATTTATATGGGCTTTCAAAGGGTGTGACCAAGTGACAGTGACTTACACGGTGACATTGGGCTCCCATGTGCTGTGTGGGCAGTCTGTAGTCAGTACTGTGTGGACATCCCTAGTGGGTATTGTTGTTGTATTGAACACTGCATGGTGTATTGATATTGTGCATCCATGTCTTCCTCAAAATTCGCAAGTACCTTCTTCATATCTTCACAAGGCCGTCTCCTTTGCTGATGGAGTTCATGTTGTATGCAGTACACTGACACATTTGCGTGGCAGCACCACTCTGCAGCTGGAAGGGGTCAATGTGATGGCTTATTCAGGTTGTAAGACTACTACTACTTTGACTTTGTACTGTCATGCTTTTGCAATCTTTCGTGCTGTCTTGCTGTATTGTGTTGGTGGTAAGTATTTGGTCATGTGTGCTGTTTGTTATTGATTACTGGGAGCATATTGTCTGTGGGCTGTTTTCATTTGGGACAGTGCACTCTGTGACACTTGTGTCTGGTCTTGTGCATTGCTTTGTTTGCTTTCACATTGCATGACATGCCATGGTGTGTTGGGTGGCGGAGATGGGGAGGGGTTGGGTGACATGGCGCTATTTTCATGTTGTATTTTGCTAGGGGGTAGTCATTCATGCAGCATGAATGTATGTCTTTTAATGACACAGCATTGGTTGTCTTTCGGTAGGTAGGGATGCACACAATGTAACACTTCCAGGTGACCAATCTCAGGCTGGTATGGTTGTGACAGTTGACTGTCCCTTATGTCATCATCATTGATTGTCATCTGGTATGTGCCAAGGCTGTGTGCACTCCACAGGGGATGATTTTAGGTGAAGTAATTAGCCACCAGCTGCATACGGGCTGCCTCACCATGTGCCCTTTCCCCTCCCATGCGCAGTGGCCGTGCATGTGGTTGGGGATGTGGGGGCACCACCATGTCCACCGGCAGGCCCCGGCGTGTTGCAACATTGTGCAGGACACATGCTGCCACTATGATCCTCCACACTACTGTGGGAGCATATAGCAGCTGCCCACCAGAATGGTCAAGGGATCGAAAGCGTGACTTGAGCACTCCGAATGTGCGCTCCACTATGCCCCGGGTTGCAATATGGGCTGTGTTGTATCTTACCTCGGGTGGTGTGGTGGGTTCCGAATTGGCGTCATCATGTGGGTGCTCAGAGGGTAGGCACTGTCCCCTGGGGAGGTGATGATGGGTATCATTAGTGGGGTTGTGACATTACTCAGTATCTGACATGCATGCATGTGCAGTGGCATTTATACTCACCAAGCAGCCATGTATCGCCATGCCGCCCAGCTTCTAGGTCCCGGTTTAGGGTTGACATTCTGTATATGAAACTGTCATGGGTGGACCCTGGATAGTTGGCATATACTGAGGTGATGATTCCCTTGGCATCACATACTACCTGCACGTTGATGGAATGCCAGTGCTTGTGGTTTCTCTAGATGTGCTCTGATGCCCTGGGAGGACGTAGAGCCACATGGGTGCAATCAATGGCACCTAGCACTTTGGGGAAGTGTGCCACCACGTAAAAATCCTGGACAACAGCCTGCCTTTCTGCAGGTGTTCTGGGCAGGTATATGTCCTGACTATCCTCCTCCTCCTCCTGCGATAACCCACGACCACTGCTGCCAGGAACGGTATATTCATCTTAGCGTCTGAGCTTATTTGTTGTTTGCGTGCACTTTTATGCTGCGCGGGTCCGCGTACGCCTGCTTCCTGCTGGCGTACATGTTTACGGATTAGCGTGTTTTTTTTGACGCACACGTTAGCCCTGTTCGATTCCATGAATTCGTGTTTTAGGCGCGCATGTGGGCGTTCCGCGCATTTGCCTCCTTACTTCCCCCGTAACGCCCACATTTTCACATTTTGTTCCCCATTCCGCGTGTTACGCCCCGTGTTTCGCCTACTTTTGTTGTGTGCGCCGCGCTATGTGCGCTTTCGCTGTGCGCGTAGTGCACACTGTTTGATGAAGTGTGCGCCCGCAGGATTTCAGCACACATCCATGGATTTACACGCACGCGGACTTCCATGAATCGATGTGCGCGGGTTTCGCTGCGATTTTCGCACTTGCGCTGCGATTCGCACTCTTTCGCACGCTTGCGCAGAAATTTTCAGCGCACATTAATTCCATGAATCGGCCTGATAATGTGTTTATGTGCTGCTTTTTGAACTTGTTCAGTGTTTATATGGCATGATAGAACAATATATGATACCCATTGATTTTTTGGGTAGTGTTGATGTTGTCCGCGTCCGCCCGCGGACAAACGCACAGTCCGCGGACATCAAATCACTAGCAGGATGTTCAGTATATTATATGTTACATGTATATAAAGTAAGGGAATCCTACTAAACATTTCTCAAATTCACACTATGAATATGTATATTCAGTAAAAAATACTTTGATAAAGGGAGGTTATGGTTAAGTTGCGCTATTGAAAACCTGTGAAATTCAGTAAAAAAACTTTGTTAAAGAGACGTTATGGTTCCAAGTAAAACCAAAAAAAACCTGACATTCGCTAGCTATGTAAGCTAAGCAACCATAACTCGCAGCACCACCGTGCATTGCTAAGACTAAAACCCAGGACATTAAAGATGACATCACAAATGTCATTGATGAAACAAAGTTTTTTTATTGAATTTCATAGGTTTTTAGTAGCACAACTTAACCATAACGTCCCTTTAACAAAGTTATTTTACCGAACATATATATATATATATATATATTACACAGCCACGCTAGGGGCTGTGTAGTTATGGTTAAGTTGCTGTTTCCATAGGAAGAGTACTTTTTGGGCGGCTTATAACTTTGCTCCCCCTGCAAAAAAAGTAAATGGCCCACTCTGAATTTTTTAGCAAAGTTTGGTGAGGTTTGGTCCAGGGGGGGCAAAGTTATAGGGGGGGTCCCAAAACTTATTTTTTTCCTGTAGACTGAATGGGGAAAAAAACTTTGCTCATGCCTACAGCCCAAACCGCTGGACGGATTTCCACCAAATTTGCGGCAGGAGCAGCGGATTGGTCCCGAAAGCGTGCTTTTGTAAATTTGGTGAATATCCGTCCAGTAGTTTTTAAAAAAATTACCAAGAAGTAGGTCACAAAAAATGTGTGATATCTATGTCCGCTCCGTGGACACATTTCCCTGTTCGCTCCGCGGACAGTGTCCTGATTGGCTAATCGGCTTGCATCGTGTTCGCGGACATGTGACGTGTCCGCTGAATGGATGGTGAAGAGCTTGGAGAGCATTGGATTTTTGGGAACGCCCGCCATCTTGTATCCGCGGACATCCGCGGACAGCGCAGTGATAAATGGTGGAGAAATACAATTTTGGCAAGTGTGTTGGTGTGTAAGACTGTTTGAGGAGGGTGGGGGTCTAAGAAATGGGTCAAATATTGTATCTATTTAGGTGGCAGGCACCCCTGTTCTGTTCGTGGTGTCGCGAACAGCCACGCTGTCCTTGATATCTGTAATAGACCTAAATGGGGGTGTCCTAAGAACACTATACCTGTCCGTATTGTTTGCAGGCAAGTTGGAACTGTTCTAAGAATACACATGGTATCCGGGATGTCCATAATTAAACGAAAATGGAGGTGTCCTAAGGACACTATACCTGTCCGTACTGTTCGCAGGCAAGTTGAAACTGTTCTAAGAACACACACGGTGTCCGGGATGTCCATAATTAAATGAAAATGGAGGTGTCCTAAGGACACTATACCTGTCCGTACTGTTTGCAGGCATGTTGAAACTGTTCTAAGAACACACACGGAGTCCGTGGACATACACATTGCCCATATGACATAGTTAAAATGTGTGATTCTACGGGTGTGATCTATGGGTGTGATATGCTGTGGTGGTTGTGGCCAGGGCCTACCCAAGACCCAAGTTATAAGTACCGAAGTTATAAGCTACCAAGGGTTTGATATGCTGCAGTGGTTGTGGCCAGGTTCTAGAGTCTTGGGTGTATGTGCCATGCACACAAGACCGAAGCTATATGCACTGTTTGCTTCAATGGTTGTGTTATGGAGCAGTATTTATGAGTTGTACTTATTGTAATATACTTACTGCTTGGTTTGGTAACTGGAGTACATATATTCTTTGTCAATTTCTGTGATAAAAGAAAAGATCGTGTTAGTATTGGTAGTTTGTAAGGACTTATAGCATTGAATAATAGACATTCTTTATTCATTTTGACCCTCATATTTAGTAGATTACAAACCAGTGTACTGTGCTATTTGCTCAGTTTCTGTGTTTGTTTTTCAAATAATTGGGTCTGTGGGAAAAAAAATCCATGTCGGATTAAAAAAAACCTTTTTTTGTTATGCTACAGTCTATTTGTTTGTTTGTTTTCAGAGTTCACTTGTTTCTGACTAATGTTCTATCTGTTGGCTTGTTGCACATTTTTGGAGCAGTTAGATACCTGTTGGCGTATTCTAACTGTCTATTTTTGTTATAATTTAGTGGTATTGATTTATCTGTTTGGTTGTTGCAAAATTTTGGGCAGTTACATACCTGTTGGCGTATTCTAACTGTTTATTTCTTGTTATAATTGAGTGGTATTTATTTATTTAACTGTTTGGTTGTTATAGAATCTTGTGGCAGTTAGATACCTGTTGGCATATTCTAACAGTTTATAGTTTTTTAATTGATGTTTTGTTAATGTTTAAGTACAGATTAGTTATTACATTTTGGTTTTAAGAAGATTAAATAAGTGTTTGTAAGATCTGCTGGTAATATCTGCTTTAGAGTAATGGTACTATTATTACATTCAAACCATCCACATTTCTTTTTAATATATGAAGTGTAGTGATCTGCATTGGTAGTGGCTCCTGCGTGGTAGATAAAAAACCCTTTTTTTGTTATGCTACAGTCTATTTGTTTGTTTTTAGTGTTCACTTGTTGGTTTTGACTAATGTTCTATCTGTTGGCTTGTTGCACATTTTCGGAGCAGTTAGATACCTGTTGGCGTATTCTGTCTATTTTTTGTTATAATTTAGTGGTATTGATTTATCTGTTTGGTTTTTGCAAAATCTTGGGGCAGTTAGATACCTGTTGGTGTTTTCTAACTGTTTATTTCTTGTTATAATTTAGTGGTATTCATTTATCTGTTTGGTTGTTATAGAATTTTGGGACAGTTAGATACCTGTTGGTGTATTGTAACAGTTTATAGTTTTTTAATCAAAGTTTGGTAATGTTTAAGCACAGATTAGTTATTAAATTTTGGTTTTAAGAAGATTAAATAAGCGTTTGTAAGAGTTGCTGGTAATCTCTGATTTAGAGTAATGGTACTATCATTACATTCGAACCATCCAAATTTCTTTTTAATATATGCAGGGTAGTGACCTGCATTGGTTGTGGCTCCTGCGTGGTAGATTATACCTATTGTTGTGAAGGTTTTCTTACCAATTGATACTTGACCATGTGTGAATCCAGTCAGCTTGCAATTGTTTTTGGTACCATCTGCATTCTAACGTAGAAGCATTAGTATTCTGTATTTACTATGTGTTTGTATTAGTAAGGTGGAGCAATTATCTGAATTGCAGGTAGAACATAATCTACCATGGTTTGCATTTTGTACAAGTTGCTGAAATGGAATGGATTCACAATTAGGTATGGATAGATACACGAAGTGCTCATTAGGGATGTGTTCCTGTGTCACATTGTTGCAGAGAGTGCATGTATGTTTCCACATGTATAAAATCTGGAAAATGTCATTTATAGGTATGTTTTTGTTTTCAAGTACTTGTATTAAGTACATTAGAAATTCTTGTGGATCTTCTTGTGAGTTTATAGTGAATTTCACCATTCCAGCACAGTAGTCCAATTCTTGTCTTATTCCATGAACACTATGGGCCTCATTACACGGAAGGCGGTAAGGGTTAACGGTCACCGGTAAGGGTACCGGTGACTGTTAACCCTCACCGGCTTACTACGAGGTCCCTTTGTGGGACCCGACCTTAACGGCTGGTGTAGACCAGCCGTTAAAGTTGGGACCCACAAAGGGACCTTGGTGCTAATTACAATAATGAGCTCCTTCCCCATTCCCATTATGCCCTATGGGGCAAAAATGAGAATGGGGAAGGGCCATGGAGAAAGGGGGAATTGCCGCCCCACCAACCTTGGAATGGGGTGGCAATTCCCCTTTCCTCCATGGTGGTACCGGTATGTACCGGCGGCAACCATGGTGCTAATAGCACCATGGTTTACTGCCTACCGTGTAATGAGGCCCTATACGTGTTCTCAGGATTGTTTGTTGTGTTTCTATGAAGAACTAACATTTGCAAACATAATTGGTCTGTACTATGTAAGTAAATGTTGTCAACAATTGGTGGTAATTGAAATAGAATATTCATTGCTACATTTGCGTAGCAACTTACACCAGTTATATTTGAAAATTTGAATGGACCAGATAGGTCTGTGTCCAAGTCATTTTTTTGGAGTGTTTGTTGCTTCTTTGAAGAAGTACCTGAGTTACTTTGAGTGATAGGTTCTGCTTTGGTTGTGCTAATTGATGAAGTATTAGCTTCTTTTTGTCTCTTTGGAGGATTTGCAGTGAGATCCTGTTGCATTTCTGTTTGAATTATTTTTCTTTTACAACGTTTTCCTTTTTGTGGAACAGGATATGTTTTTAGATGGGGGTGCATAGTGAACGTAGTCTATTGTATTCTAAAATGCAAGGAATATCAGCGTTTACTTTACTTGCATCAAAGTTGATTAGAAATAGACCGTCAAGTGTACGTAAGCGTGATAGTGCTACGTAGTTCATGCCTTCTTTAAGGACTGTGTTCCCAATATCTATCAATGCTTTGTCTAGGGTAAGACCTTGTGATTTATGAATGGTGACTGCATATGCTAGAGTTAGAGAAAATTGTTCTCTGCGTACATACATGTCTTTTAAGAGAAGGAATCAAGCTGTTGAGCGTCCTATCCTTTTTATTTCTGAAAGTTTGTCAAAGAGAATATTGACAAACTTAATGTTGTTGTCACATGGGTATGTTTGAAAGCCAACACCTGTACCCAGTGCTCCATTAACTAGTCCTTGCTCCACTTCAAGGTTACGTTTAAGCATTACTCTACAGTTTAAGGATAATTTTAATATTTTTTCCAAACCAGCTATGTTGGAGATAGAATTTTCTAAGGTATTTAGTCTTGTTGTGGCTTGTGGCACATGGGTAGTGTCATACCATGTACGTCCAGTTTGTCTGTGAAGCAAATTTCAATTATTGGTTGCATTTCTTTTTTCAACATTGTTTCATTGAATTTGGAACAGATTGCAAGATTTGGCATTAAGGACATACAATTGACATTTTTGTGCGCTAATCGATCCATAACATCAGTAGCACATGAGTTATGGCCATAAAGTGCATGGATGTGCCGGGTTTTTAATAATCCTTGTGCTTCTTCAGATACTACACCAACTCTAATACTTTTTAAAATGTTGGCATAGGTGAGGTCTGCAGACTGTCACATGTTTTCTGTTAATTCTCTGTATTTTAAATGTTGCAAAGGTTGACATTGCCTATGCTGCCAACAGTTTTCCAGCAGAGTTTGTGTCCTAAGGTTTTAAAAATGGGTTCACCTTTCACTGGAGTCAATTGAAGAAGATCTCCCAAAACAATAATGTGTTTTCCTGCAAAGAGCTCTTCATAGTTTGTTTTAAGTACTTAAGTAATGTGAGGTGAATCGAAGCCAACATTAGGTTGGAGACCATGCTCACTTTATCTATTAGTAGCATTTTCATTTGTTTTAACACTCTGCGTAGTTCCATTGCAGCTTCTGTAGAAAGTTTGTAATATTCTAATTTGTTTTGGTGCTCTACTGGCAGGAGTAGTAATCAGTGTAAAGTGACACCGCCTATGTTGTAGGCAGCTAAACCTGTGGGGGCCATTACAACAGCTGACAGTTTGTTGTTTGTCAATTGTTGAAGGAAATTGCTGATGATTTTGATTAAAAATGTTTTCCCTGATCCAGCTTCAACACTCACGTACAGCAGTATAGGTTTGTAATTTTGGCAGGTACAATCTTTATTTTCGTGTTGTACACCATGTACAATTTGTTTTGTTACGTCTTCAAAAATGGTACGCTGATCTTTGTTAAGTTTTGCTTGTTGTACAGTTGGGTCTTCTTTATCTTCTTAATACTGATACATGGTGTTTTCTACTTCTGCCATAGCTACTTCAGCCTCATTTGCTATTAGTGGTTGTCCTAGTGGTTCTTGACTTCCTGTTACAGAAGGTTGACTACTGTCGGAAGAGTCCTTATCTAGTTGGGCCTGAAGCTCTTCTTCCTGTTACTTTGTTTTGTACTGTGTAAAGTTCACATCAGTGATAGCGCTTTCATTTGCTTTGAAAGCATCTTCATAGCAGTCATAGTTATCTAGTATGTCTTCCTCTTTTCTCCATGGTTTGAAAAGTTGTAATAGAGACATGTAATATAGTTCTTTCTGTTGAGGAGTTTTTATTGACAATTTTACATGATTAATTAAGCTTCGTTTGGTAAGTTTCACTAAGCTCCCCTCACAATCGGTCACTCTATATCTACGTTTGCTTTCATCAGTCACATTAACAGGATCTAGAGAGCAAAGTTCTCCAGGTGTTACTATATCTATGTTTGTTTTGTTTTTGTTTGATATGCGTAGGAAATCATGTAGATCTTCCCATGCATATTCTGCACAACTTAATGTAACAAACCAAGTGGGTAGGCCAAGGTTTCTTATCATACAACGTACATCTCTGTGATGTCGGAACTAGTACTCTTTCGTACCACGCATGTTTGCTAACAGATTTGTAATGCTTGATTGTAAAACTTCATCTTTTTTATAGTAATTGCGTAGCTGACATATTTTGAAAGTGTGTTCCTGATTTTAATGTGTGTGTAACTCTGTAACATAGAGATGCTAGTTCACTTTCAAAGAGTAGGTGGAATATGTATTCCACATTTTGTCTAAATCTGGGCTATTCAGAATACATTTGTAATGAGCGGTATGTATTCTGATGCTGTTATATGAGTGGGTCTATCATCGTAACTGCAAAGTGTTAAGGGGTCAGTTATTTCGTATTTGCTTTCTGCTATAAGGTAGAGAGCTAATTCAAACCATTTGGAATCTTCATTGTCTTCTATTTTGTATGTTATGTCTATAGTTTTTGTGTTACTTTTGTGAAAAGTTCTGCGACAACACACACACACATGGTTTGGTACATCAGCTGATGTACTTTTGAATTTTAGTATTTCTTTTTTGTATGTGTGTAGTAGAAGGTTGCCATGTGCAGAATTGTTGCTTGTCTGTTGTAAAGCTATTGCATTTTGTAAGTGGTTTTCACTTCCAAAATATTTACTCTGGATATGGTTGATTTCTTCGAGTAGGTCTTTGGCTGTACCATGTAGAAGATTGTTATTTAAATTGGCTAGTGCTAAAGCAGGACCTTTAGCATTGTACTGTTTATAGACTAGATTTCATATAGTTGAATGATGTGTTGATATCATTTTGATATGATGGAAGCTGCTTTTGCAAATAGGTCCTGAAATGCAGGCCAATGAATGTCCTTGCAGTCCTGTGTATTAGCGCACTGGACAGTTATCCATATTTTGCAGCAGTTTTATTTTGATTTTGTCTTTGCCTTTCACATATTGATTGAGGAAGTGGCGAAAAGATTTGAAAGATTTTTTGGCAATGTTACACATTGATGTGCAAAGCTTCTAAGATACATTTTCTACAGTAGTTTTTAAGGGTTGTGCATGTTTTGTCTCCTGTTTTTATAAGATTCTGAAGGACTCTGTGGCAGAACATTTTTGCTAATATACTTTTTTTGGTATGGTTACTTCCTAATATATCAAGATTTATACGAGCAGTTTTAGCAGTAGTGGTAGCTGCATTTCTCTTAATCATTTTCTGTTTTCTTTAACATTTTGATAGAGGAGGCAAAGTTTCTGTACTGGAAAATTGTTTAGTTTTGCTAAATGACTGTATTAGCTGTTTTGTTTGAACTTTTTGTACAAACTCTGCTAGAGATGGATGCTTATTTTGGACATTTTTATTTTAATTTGCTCTATTTCTGCGTTGCTTTCTACGGACCTGCTTTCTGGTAGGCATTCTATGGGGTCTGTTGAAACAAAAAAATAGAAGGTGTGGGTTGGGCTCTTGTGCAATGTATGTGTGCTGTATGCATGAGTGTTTGAGTATGATGGTAAAGATGTATCTGGTGGTGTGTGATTGTGCATTGGGCAGCTAAAATTAGTTGGTAAGGCTATTCTTCTATTTGTGTGTACTATACTGTGGTTCAGATGACAGTAGAAGGTGAGCTAGTGGTGAGGATAAGCACTAATAGTAAATCAAATGGTATAAAATTTAAATAATTCTTTGTTTTGTAATACTAATATTCTAGGGGCTGAGTTATGTTATTTGTGCTCTGAAAAACGGGGATTTGTGTGCCATTCTGCGTGCTAATCCCTGTTTAATAAATGGTGATTTGTGGGCAGAATGGTACACAAATCTTTGTTTTTGGTGCACAAATTACATGAATCACCCGCACAGTGTGTTTGAGTAATACATTTTAATAACAAGAGGATACATATAACAATTAACATTATAACAGTAACAGTGGAAGCAATTTAAAATTGAGAATTAGACCAAGAAAACAGTAAGTAGAGCAATTACACTGAAGGGGAGGAGAGTAGTGCAGTAAAAGTGAGAGAGAGCGAAGGGTGGGGAAGAGGGGGAGGAGGGAAACAGATGGGGTTAAAGGTGGGAATGGGGGAGAGGGAAGAGGAGGGGGCAAGAAGGTGGGAGGGGTTTTATGGTGGGGAATGGAGAAGGAGAAGAGGCGTCCTCCTAAAGATCGATAGCAAGCTCTGGGACCTAGCCACAAATGAAGCGTGTGAGGGCGCCAAAGGTCTTCTTTTCGGAGAGGCCTTCGCGAAGGAGATGTCCCAAATTGTTGGTACATACTCAGCGCTCGAAAAAGCCTAGAGCTCCTTAAGAAATATATTTCTGGGACGTGTTTTTGCTGGGACCGGGTGATTCAGAGGTCGCTCGTCCGGTCGCTACAACTATCAAAGAAGACCTCAAAGTCCGCACGCACAAAATTGGGAAGGCCTTCAGCAAGATACCTTTTCCCGGCCAGAGGTAGACATCCAAGAGGCCGCAGAGGAAGAGGTTCATTCCGTCAGCCCAGTGCAACAGGCGGTGAGTACACCAAATGTTCCTATTGGAGGGAGAACTCTCCACTTTCTGAAAGAATGGTAAGCTTTATCAAGCGATGCTTGGGTTTTGCAAGCAGTGCCGGGTCTCCAGCTAGATTTTATAGGCATTCCAAGACAGGACAGAGTGCCTGCCCCCATTTGCATGCCGCAAGAAGAAAAAGCGCTTTTACACAGCAAGTTGATCAATTTAGTAGAAAAGAATGCAATAGAGCGCGAGAGCACAGAGGGTCAGGTTTTTCTCAGCAACATGTTTTTTGTGCGCAGAGGAGAAAAGATTTGTCCAGTCATAAATCTAAAAGACTTAAACAGCTGGCTGGAGTACAACCATTTCAAGATGGAGGGCATACACCTCCTCCAAGACCTATTGCATTTAGGAGATTGGCTAGCACGCCTAGACCTCAAGGACGCCTATCTAACGATTCCAATAGCAGCAGATTTTCGTAAGTACCTTCAGTTTTGATGGAGAGGAGAGATTTGGCGATTTACAAGCCTTCCGTTCGGCCTAGCAACAGCTCCTTGGGCTTTCACGAAAGTGATGAAACCAGTAGCCGCAGCTATAAGGGAGAGAGGTATTCTTATGATCATCTATCTGGACGATATCCTAGTGATGGGATCCAGCAAAGAGACCCTCGCGAGAGATGTGCAGTGGATATTCAAGCTCCTATCATCTCTGGGATGTTCAGTAAATTTAGAGAAATCCCAATTAGCACCAGTTCAGAAATTGGAATTTTTAGGCTTCACCATAGATACTGTGAAAGCGATCCTAGAGCTCCAGGTCACAAAGTCAGAGTGATAAAGAAGGAGCTCAGGACAGTTATAGCAAAGCGATCTATTTCGCTTCGGAATCTGGCCAGAGTAGTGGGTCTACTAGCAGCCTCCATTCAAGCCATTTTCCCGGGGCTGTTGCATTATCGAGCCTTACAAATCAAGCATCTCTGCAGAGGCTTGCAATACCATCAGATAGTGAACCTAGACCAAGAAGCCATGACAGAACTTCATTGGTGGCTGGAGAATATGGAAGCCTGGAACGGACACGCGATTTTCGGAGATGTTCCAGAACTGACCATAGAGTCAGACGCAAGCAGGTCGGGTTGGGGAGCCAGGTTTGTGCAGATTCAGACAGGCGGAAAATGGTCCAATGAAGAATTGAGTCTCCACATAAATTGCCTCGAACTTCTAGCAGGCTCTTTCGTAGTTCAAGCATTCACGAAAGACAAAATAAGATGTTGCGTATTGCTCAAGATGGACAACATCTCGGCAGTCCGCTACATCAACAAGTTAGGAGGCACAAAATCCAGAATGTTAGTGGAACTAGCAAATGATTTCTGGCATTATTGCCTCCGAAACAACATTGCAGTGACCGCAGAATAACCTTCCATGGAGTCAGAACAGTATAGCAGACTGGAACTCTCGATATCTTGTAGACTCCAGCGATTGGAAGCTACACCCTCTAATTTTCAAGCGCTTGCAAGAGATATAGGGGACCTCTAGACATAGATCTAGTTGCGTCCAGACTGAATGCGCAAACACAGAGGTACTTCAGTTGGAGGATAGACCCGGGAACAGCGGGTACAGACGCCTTTCTGCATCCATGGAACGGAACAGTCCACTATGCCTTCCCGCCATTCGTAATGATCACAATAGCTCTAACGAAAGTCCACAGAGACAGAGCAGAAGTGGTGATCGTGCTGCCCTGTTGGAGAGCACAGGCCTGGTTTCCAGTAGCGATGGAACTTTCTACGGATTTTCCAAGGATAGTTCCGAACATCCCGAGCCTTCTACTCGACCCGACCGATCGGGTCCACCCACTGATAGAAGCGGGCTCCCTGCAGCTGATTGCCTGCAGTGTTTCAGGAGAAGATGGAACTTGCCGGGAATTTCAGACCTCACTGCAGACTGTATCCGAGATTCCTGGGCACCTTCCACCGTTAGGAGCTATAACACAGCTTGGAGCAGTTGGGCGCAGTGGTGTTCAGAAGGTATCAGGTAATATTATCCCCACCAAAAATATCGCCGTACATATGGTCGTCTGGAACGGCCATAGGCGATATTTTTGGTGGGGATAATTTATTGGGTAAATGGATGGGGGGATTGCGGGCGTGTCCCGTGTTCCCTTTTAAAATATATGGGGGTTGCGGGGGTGTCCCCCGCAGGTTCCATGGGGTAATATCGCCGCACAAATATGGCGAAATTTTTGTATGGCGATATTTTTGCTGCGATATTATCACATGGAACCGTTCAAAACACAGTTTGGATCCCATTTCAGCACCTCTAGTGAGCATCCGAAATTTTTTGGCTTTAAAGTTCCAGGATGGTTGTGCTTACAGAACGATAGGAGTCTACAGATCCGCAATTTCAGCAAGGCACAACAAAGTGGAAGGTAATCCAGTAGGAGAGCACCCAGCAGTCCTGTGTCTCCTCAAGGGCATAGAGAATATATTGAGAAGGCCGCCGGAGCCAAAGTATGCTGTCTTATTGGACGTCAGAGACGTTTTTCACCTATTTCTTAGGTGGCAGGAAAATGAAGCCTTTTCCCGTTCACAATTGTCAGGCAAGTTAGCTATGCTCCTGCGTCTAGTAGCGTGCCGGAGAGTATCGGACGTGAAAGCATTAGAGATTGATAGAAAGATATTTTACCCAGAAGGGGTGGCGTTTACTATCGCTAAAAGAACAAAGACCGATTCCAGAGTAATTTCCTACCCGTATTTTGCAGAGAATAAAAAGTTTTGCGTCGCACAATGTATCAAAGATTATGAAGCAGCAACAGCACAGATTAGACCGTGCAGCGTAACCCAGTTGCTTATACCCTCCATGCGGTAGCGACAGCGACCATTGCGAGATGGGTGAGGGAGCTCATGCAATGGGCAGGGATAGATTTATCCTTATTTGGTGCACATTCCGCTAGAGGAGCAATGGCTTCTAGAGTTTTTGCGACAGGAGTGTCTTTGCAAATATTATGAAATCAGCAGATTGGTCCTCTGAATCCACTTTTAAGATGTTTTATTTTAAGCCAGTATCTGATATACCAAATAGAGCTTTGAACAAGCATAATGCAAGCCTCCTGTCTTGTCATAAAATAAAGATTGCCCACGCTAATAGCTCAGGAAAGTCTTAATTCTATTAAAGACAAGGAGGTGAGCATTATATTCCACCCGAAATGATTAAAATGAATGAAGATTGTGATGTACTGTGTAGCATTTGTAGTTCATTTCCGCCCTCATGTGAAATTTTATGTTCTCATAGGAGATGACCAGAAGACTTTGTGAGCAATTTAAAACATAAACGAGTGATCTTCTGGCAAGTTGTCCCCGTTGGACCGAGCAGTTACGCCAGCTGCGGATCAAAGCAGAACTTATGGATTGTGCTTAACATATTCTGGACTCTCTGTGGATCTAGATCTCTAATGGCAAAGAAAGAGGAATGGACCTAGGGGGGAGAGTGTTAATACCCCGATCTGGCCACTGATTGGTGTGGAGATAGAGGTCAGGACTACAAAGGGCCTCAGGATTATGGGAATCCTGGTTTCTGGAACCTAGTTTGAATTTTGTTGAAATATGGAACTTGTAACTTGTTGATTTGTTTTTTCCAAATAACATGTAAGAAAAACTAAAACAAAAAGTTAAAGTTAAAGTTTTGAAATGCTGATATGGCAGTATTAAAGAAAGTAAAGCATAAATGCAAGCCTTCTGTCTTGTCATAGAATAAAGATTGCCCACGCTAATAGCTCAGGAAAGTCTCAATTCTGTTAAAGACAAGGAGACAAGCATTATTGGATATGCATTCAGCTGCAAGTAGAAATCTTGGAGACTTGTACAGTAGTTTTTGTAGTAGGTGCTTTCCAATGATATGAGACTTGTACTCAGAGTGATCTACACTACATTTGAAGTGCTGAACACTGATGATGGAGTTAGATGTAGAGGTCTTGGATGCGATTGGTGGATGGTTGTGTGACTGCTTAGCTGTATCCAATGAGGGAATGGCACAAACAGTGAAGTGGAAATGGTAGAAGGGCTGTCCAAGTTATGATATGTCCACGGACATGGTGGTAGTCCGCGGACATCGCGTATTGCATCCGTGGATTGTGGGGCGGAGAGGCATGCAAATGAGAATGAGCAGAGCAATTGATTGGTCTGTAAAGTTTAGTGGGCGTGTTCTGTAAGGAGAGAGTTTGTCAGAAACTCTTTTTCCTGAGAGAAGAACAGTTAGCTATGGCTGTGTGTTTCAGAAAACAGATTGTCTGGATTTTGGGAGACTCATGGATACATTGGCTGGAGGTTCAAGCACAGTGCTGTGGAGTAGCTGCAGATCTTGGATTCCCTCATGTGGAAGTGCACTGGCATGGAGTGTGTGGAATTAGTGGCTGGACTTGGTACCTCTCTGTGCTAGTTTGGAGACAGAGCTTCATCCAGACATAATTATAATTCATTGTGGAGGGAACAGTTTAGGACATGTGTTAGGAATTTCTTTGCAATTTGCGATGAAAGAAGGACTTGGGAATGTCATGGACATGTTTCCAAATTCCCAAGTAATATTTTCTCACATTGCGCAGAGACAAATGTGGCTGCATTCTTCTTCATTTGGTCCACAAATGGAGAAAGCAAGGCAGAATGTTAATGAGGCAGCTTGTGCCTTTCTAGGAGATGTTGGCAGGTCCTCTTTCCACAATGAAGATATTATATTTCGTAGCACATACATTTTTCGCAGAGATGGAGTTCATTTTACTTATGCTGGTAACCAGATTTTTCTGAGAAATGTACAAAATGCATTGCGTCCTTTTGTGGAATTACAGCCATCCATTTTCCAGTAGGTGTTGACTATTTCAAGTTTTTCAAACACAAAAAAACACCACCAAAAGGCACTTCCTCCCAGAGAAAACTGCAATGATTTTGATAGGGCAGCAACCCAAAATTTTAGATGTTCACGAACTGTCCGTGGACTTCTAAAAAAAATGCACAGGGCCCTGCTCCATTTGTTTGTCTCTTCTATTTTTAGACTGTGAAAGGCGGCTCTGAAAAGGGCTTTTTTTTTGGATTTTTGTTGTTTCATATTTTTTTTGTTTTTTTACACACGACACACTAGGATAGGAGGGGAAAGGAGGGTAAGGGGGGACACCAACCACGGGGATAAAAAAGGGCGGGTGGAGAAAGGAAGATGTAGGGTGGGCCTTACTTAGGTAGTGGGCAGGTCTTCTCGTGCTCTGAGACCGTAGTCTCGAAAGCACTTCGAAGTCTCTCCCCCCTGCAGAGTACTGCGTCGCAGTACATACACAAAACTGTGACCCTCGAAAGGTAAGGGTCATCAGCATTGTGAATGGCCTGTGAGGCAGCTGGAGGGATGCGCTCTCCCACAGGAGTGTCTCTTGTGGTGAGAGGAGCAGAAACGGAGGATGTAGTAGAGGAACTCAACCTACTACGCTCCTCACAAGGTACAACCTTGCAAATGGCCCTACCGTGGAACAACCTTAGGTGTCGCTTCATAGTTGTCTTACCAAAGCTGTACGAACTAGGCCTCCCGAGACTCAGCACCATATTGCACTGGTTGCAGGTGACCTTGTTCGCATGCACCTTGGGTATGTTACCATAAATGGTAAATAACCGCCATACCCAATACTCACGGCGAGTGCTGGTAGTAGGGACTTCTACTACCTCATCCTCGTCATCCTCCTCTACATCTTCATGCTTGTTCCCCTCTTCAGGCCCTTGGCGAGGTGGTGGTGGTGAGGGGTTGGGAGTGGTACTGAGGCAGATGTAGCACCAGGTGGAAGTAGAGTAGCCATGGATGCCATCAGGTTTCAGCTAAATCTGGAAGATTGGCAGCCAAAGCACAGTGTTCTGTTAGATAGCCAGAAACACAATGAGGATGAGCTCTGGGGTGTAGCCTTTTATTGGGGCGCAAGTGCGTGCTTCGCGGATACCTGCGCTGTCCGCGGACAGATCGAACACCCCAAAAAGGCTCAAAAAGTTCCAAAAAGTATGTAGAAAGTCAGGGTCATTGTCTGGGACATGTGCTATGGTGAATCTTTACTATAAAATACTGCGGATTGCCTGAAAAGGTACTTTTAAAATGTTCGGGGACCCAGACAGTGTCCGCAATTCAGGACACACACTCAGTGTGGGTGCAGTCACATGATGGCGTTGCGAACATGTCGCGAACATCTGGACACCCCGATTTTGTTTATTTACTAACATCCGGTCACCTTGTGTGTTCTTAGAACAGTTTCAACTTGCCTGCAAACAGTATGGACAGGCATAGTGTCCTTAGGACACCTCCATTTTGGTTTATTACTGACATCCCGGACACAGAGTGTGTTCTAAGAACAGTTCCATTTTGCTTGCGGACAGTGTGGATAGGTATAGTGTCCTTAGGACACCCCCATTTTGGTTAATCACGGACATACCGGACACTTGTGCTGTCTGCGGACACCCCATCTGCCTTTTTTAAAAAAAAACACAAAAAATAAAAAAGAACTGAATTAAAACACATATAATATTTTTGTTTTATTATATATAGATGTACATTTTATGAAAGAGAAGGGGAAGCAGAAACTGACACAAACACAGGGGAATTGGGGCTTTCAAGAGGATGGATAGGAGGAGATGAAGGGATGGAAGTCGCATCAAAATGTTTTTCTTCGTGGAGAGGGTTTGGGGATAATTGACTGGGATATGGAGAGGGGGGAGAGGCACATGTGGGACAATGGTATTAATTTTTTCTTTTATGTGGTCCTCCACAAAAATTTTCAAATGGTTGAATTTTGCCAAGAGCATGTCCATTTTATCTTCCATGCGCTGGAGAGTCTTTTCCAATGTATCTTTTGGTGTACTATTTTCAATGTTTGGATGGTCTGTTAAAAAAATATATAAATGTTAAGTGTACATAAAGTAATGCTTATTATTTTGGTTATATGGAGAAGTGTCTACCATTAGTATCACTATCTTCAGACATTTCCTCACATGGGAAATTCCCCTCAATCCCTTCTGTACTGGACATTTCTGTGAAAAAAAATATATATTACTTTTATTCTATCTAATACAGAAATTTTAGAAATATATAAGAAAAATGAAGTACACTTACTAACTTCTGGTAAGTTGTGTTCTTACTGGTCTGTAGATCTGCTGTTGCTCCTAGTTGTGCAGTTTCTGTGAGGTAATTATGTTGGAAGCCTATCTTTCTTCTTTTGGTATATTCCATTTTAGTACATATGGTATTTAAATGGATGGGTGATGTGTTAGATATATAGGCTTTCACTTCTTATTTATTACTACATATAATGTGTTTGTGTGCTGGTTTTTTAACTTATGCAGTGTTCATATGGCATGATATAACAATTTAAGAACCCGCTGAGTTTTTGGGTAGTGTTGCTGTTGTCCGCGTCTGTCCGCAGACATGTGCACAGTCCGCGGACATAAAAATCACTAGCTGGGGGTTCAGTATGTTCTATGTTACATGTATATAAAGTCAGGGATATTATGGTTAAGTTGTGCTACTAAAAACCTATGAAATTCAGAAAAAAACTTTGTTTAAAGGACGTAATGGTTAAGTTGCGCTACCAAAAACCTATGAAATTCAGAAAGTAAAACCGAAAACCCCTGAAATTCACCAGTTATGGTAAGCTAAGCAACCATAACTCCCGCCACCACCGTGCACTGCTAAGACTAACACCCAGGACATCAAAGATGACATAAAAAATGTCATTGATGACATCACTGATGACATCACATGTTTGGCTCACTCTTTTTTACTTTACTGATATATCTAGGTCAGTAACAGTGAGGAACTAAAAATTCACTATACTATAGTACAAAGTACTATATTTGTAGAGGTATACTTCAAATATGTTCTTACAGTAATTCACTTAGGGTCCACTCAAACCATATGAAACATATACAAAGGGCAAAACACAGACTTGGAAGACAGCAATGCTTTCTATGTATGAAGATGATTAGAACGGTTATTAACACTGTCTTATAGTTCTGTTGTTTTTTATTACTGTACTTTCCCTGGATATGCTCATATTTGGACACATTGCACTTACACTACTTTCTTTAGGGTCTAGTCACAATATGTGATAGTTATACATAGGGAAGTAGTAGCTTTGAAGCAAAGCAATCATTTCTGTGCTTGAAAATAATCAGTTAGTTTATGAAGATTGTCGGGTAATACTGCTGTTTTTTGTTGACTTCACTTTCCCTGTATATGCTCTATTTCTATGTGTTGTTGTGTGTTTGTGTTTTGCGTGCAGTAATGCAATAATGTAGTAAGTGGGTTTGATTAGGTACTTATTAAATGTTTCACAGTATGCAAGACTCTAATAAGAAAGCATTTATAATTTTAGTATTTAACATGGCAAGATTATTAATATTGCATCTTCATCATGTCTGCTGCACACTATGCCTATGTTACTACGTGTGTACCTTAGTATATTGGAACTTCATAATACAATGCTATTTGGATTAATGCATTACTTAATGCACTACGTACCTCATGATATTTATTCCAATGATCCTTGACACTTTTTTATTAACATTACAATAAGAATCCCTTGTAAAGACTTTTCATGAAAGGTAAATGCACATGTGATGTCATCAGTGATGTCATCAATGATATTTGTGATGTCATCTTTGATGTCCTGGGTGTTAGTCTTAGCAGTGCACGGTGGTGGCATGAGCTGTGGTTGCTTAGTTTACCATAACTGGCGAATTTCAGGGGGATTTCAGTTTTACTTGGAACCATAACGTCCCTTTAACAAAGTTTTTATTCTGAATTTTATAGGTTTTTGGTAGCGCAACTTAACCATAATGCCCCTTTGCCAAAGTTTTTTTTCTGAATATATATATATATATATATATATATATATATATATATATATATATATATATATATATTCACTACAAAAAAACTTTGTTGAGGGGACGTTATGGTTAAAAAAAATTCTACCTCCCCATTATGGGTCAAATTAAAACCGAAAAACCCCTGAAATTTGCCAGTTATGGTAAACTAAGCCCCCATACCTGCCATCACCACTGTGCACTGCTAACACTAACACCCAGAACATGAAAGATGGCATCACAAATGTTATTGATGACATCACTGACAACATCACATGTTTAGCCCCTTTGTTTTCGTTCCCTGCCACATATATATATGTACATTCAGGACAAAAACTTTGTTAAAGGGATGTTACACTTCACAGTGAAACCAAAACACACTGCACATTCCCCCATTATGGTTAGCTCAGCAACCATAACTCACAGCATCTACGTCCATTGCTGAGACTAACACCCAGGACATCAAATATGACATCACAAATATCATTGATGACAGCAACCCTTAGACTCTTGGGTGCATGGCCGGAGACATGCACTCAAGAGTCTGCCCACTGGCTGCAAGTACTGTAATAGTGTGTGTACAGAAGTGGACATGGCCTCAGGCGGTTGGCTTTTGTGTGTGGGTTGTGGTCACTGGACAGATTCTTGGGTGCATGGATGTATTATGCTATCATGGTTGTGGCCAGCCCCTAGACTCTTGGGTGCATGGTCAGGGACAATGCACCCAAGAGTATGGCCACTGGCTGCAAGTACTGTATAGTATGTGTATTTCAATCTTAGGGCACCTGGCTAGGTCCCGATTTACCCAGGTGGGTATGCGTAGTATAAACAAAATAATCGGGATGGGGAGATCCAAAACAACGACACAGAAGTGCTAAGTGTGTGGGTTTATTATGTCTTCACACGGGACGTGGTAGATAACTTCACAATTTAATGTACATTACTTCCGATAAGCACGAAAGTTTAGTTGAAAAAGATGGACAGGGTTGGTTTATGCAGTAGTGACACAGATGGGTGCATGCACTGTAATAGTATGTGCACAAAAGTGGACAGGGCCTCGGCCAGCTGACTTATGTGTGTGGGTTCTGGTCACTGGCCAGATTGTTGGGTGCATGGCCGTAGGCCATAGGCCATCCACCCAAGATTCTGCCCACTTGCTGCAAGCACTGTAATAGTATGTGCACAGATGTGGACAGGGCCTGAGGCGGCTGGCCTATGTGTGAGGGTTGTGGTCACTGGACAGATTCATGGGTGCATGGCTGTATTATGCTGTGGTGATTGTGGCCAGCCCCTAGACTCTTGGGTGCATGGCTGCCAGGCACCCAAGAGTCTGCCCACTGACTGTAAGTACTGTAATAGTATGTGTACAGAAGTGAACAGGGCCTCTGCTGGCTGGCTTATGTGTGTGGGTTGTGGGCACTGGTTAGATTCTTGGGTGCATGGCTGTATAATGCTGCTATGGTTGTGGCCTGCCCCTAGACTCTTGGGTGCATGGCAGGAGGCCGTATGCCATGCACCCAAGAATCTATGGGCTGGCCACAACTACCACAGCATAATACAGCCATGCTCCCAAGAATGTGCCTACTGGCATAAGCATTGCACAAACAGGTGTATAGAACTGCAATTTGCCCATTACAAAGAAGCATGACACTAATAAGCGTATACTCACTACACATTCTGTTCAGGCACTGCATACTTTTTGGGACACAGTGAGAGAATACCATTGAAGTGTAAATAGCACTTATGAATATTGTGCCATTGCGGGCACACATTCTGTTTGTTGCATGTGGAAATGCAGGAGAAATCTTTGTTTCTTTGTCTGTGAAAAAAACAGCTTAACATGTTAGGGAAGGTACTTCATAATGTCGTATTGTACACAATTTTACATATTCATGTACTTTGTAGACCCTCATAATTAGTACATTACAAGTACTATGCTTTAAACAAGTTTACTGTGCAATGTGCTCAGTTCCTGTGTTCGATTGCATAATCATTGGGTCTCAGGGAATAAAAATCCATGCAGGAGAAATAAAACCGAGTACATTTATTTGATGTTATTTGTCACACTATGTTTCATTGTAGTGTACAGTACTTATAGGAATGTTTAAGGTGCACAACTACTTGATTTTGTTGTTACAAGCAATGTTGCAGTTGGAGGAATTGAAATGGTGTATGTGTTTTGCTTTTTGGAAATGGTGGTGGTATGGTTGCAGTTAGATACCAGTTGGCGTATTCTAACTGTTTATCCATTTTCACTTTTTAACACAATCTGTTTATGCAGTTTGATTCCTGTTGGTGTATTGTAAATACTGTACTATTGAAAACTAATATTGCAGTATTGTGGGGGCAGTTAGATACCTATTGGCGTATTCTAACTGTTTCTACTTTCAGAGTTCTCGAGGGTATCTTCGGAAGCACGTTCATTATTGAAGGTGGATTTTTGCATTATGACTGCTGGAAGTAACATTGTAGTACTGAGGGTCTACCGAGAAACCAGTTGGCATATTCTGACTGTTGAGACTTTACGAGTCTTGAAGGGCATCTTCAGAATAACTTTTATTTTTGCTGGTAGATTTTACCTTTTGTAGTAATGGAAAGTAATATTGCAGTAGTATGGTTGCAGTTAGATACCAGTTGGCGTATTCTAACTGTTCACAGTTTCACAGTTTTGCAGGGTATATTTTGAAGCACCTTCATTCCTGGTGGTGGAGTTATGTTTTCCACTATTGCCAAGTGACTTTGCAGTATTATGGGTGCAATTAGATGCCAGTTGCTGTATTAATTGCAGTGGTATGGGCACAGTTGATAGTTTTGCAGCTTAGTGAGGGAAGTTTGGAGCGGTCAAAAAAGCACTTTTTAGGTCTCTGGGGGTCCAGACAGTGTCAGTGGATACGGACCAACACCCAGCGTGGGTGTGTTCACATGGTGACATCGCGGACATTCACAGATGGGATGGCTGTCCGTAGGATGCATATTGCACGAGATGCGGTGTGCACATTCGCCTAGGTGTCCAGAGGACCGGGGCGGGATCCCCAAACTAATTAAAAGTACGCCACAACTTTACAGACCTTGCAGACAGGTGCAGTGTTCGGAAGGCACAGGGGATTCCGCATTTGCACTTTGGGTGTCTCTATGCCCATCCCCTTGTACATTGGCTGGTGTGCCTGGCTCATTGACTTCATTTGCAGTATGTACTGTTAAAATATAAACATGTTTAGTTACATGTGAAGCAAAGTGCATTAATGTTCCTACTTCAAAAATGGAATTGTGTACCATTGGAGTTGCTATCATCACTCATTTCATCATGAAGGGGAAATTCTCCTCAAGCCACTCCAAGGTGCTTGTCAGTTCTGTGTAAAAAAAGAATACTTTTTACTAGTCATGAACACTGAACAAACTCCACAGTTACAGGAAGAAATGTAGTGTACTTACTACTTTTTTGTATGGTTTTCCTATTAGAACGTTGCACTTCCTTGTGATTGTTTCTTCTCCAAAGCAGCACTGAGGTAATATTGTTGGATGCACAGGTTATTTTCTGCTTGGTGCATTCCATTATGTTGCAAAACCTGTGTAATTGCACTACTGCTTCTTTTATATGATATGATATGATATGCCTTTAATAACGTTCCTATACACAAGTGTTTCAAGGCGCGTTTGTAGACCTACTTTATTTTTCCTTGTAGTACACATATGTGTGGCCCTTCAAACATCTTCTGTTTGTTTGCTACACGGTACAACAATGTAAGACAACCCCTGAGTTTTTGGGCAGTGTGGATGCTGCCCGACATCCGTGGACAGTCACGCAGTCCGTGGACTCTGTGGCCATTACATTGGGCCGGGGGGTCATTATGTGGTATGGTACATGCACACAAATTAAGGGTATCCTGGTAAAAACCTGTGAAATTCAGTGAAAATAATTTGTTAAAGGGACGTTATGGTTAAGTTGCACTAATAAAAACCTATCAAATTCAGTGAAAAACTTAGTTAAAGGGACGTTATGGTCATCAATGACATTTGTGATGTCATGGGTGTTAGACTTAGCAGTGCACTGTGGTTGCGGGAGTTATGGTTGCTTAGCTTACCATAACTGTCGAATTTCTGGGGTTTTTCGACTGTACTTGTAACCATAATATCCTGTTAACACACTTGTTCAACTGGTTTTGATAGGTTTTTATTAGTGTAAAGTAACCATAACATCCCTTTAACAAAGTTTTTTTTTACTGAATATTACACAGCCACGCTAGTGACTGTGTAGTTATGGTTAAGTTGCTAGTCCTATAGGAAGAGCATTTTTAGGGCAGCTTATAACTTTGCTCCCCTTGGAGGAATCTTCACCAAACTTTGCAAAAAGTATATGGCCCACTCTGAGTTTTTTTTGCAAAGTTTGGTGAGGTTTGGGCCAGGGGGGGCAAAGTTATAGGGGAGGTCCCAAAACTTCTTTTTTTCCCATAGACTGAATGGGGCAACAACTTTGCTCATGCCTACAGCCCAAACCACTGGACGGATTTTCACCAAATTTGCGGCAGGAGCAGCAGCTTTTATAAATTTGGTGAAAATCCGTCCAGTAGTTTTTTTTAAAAATTATCAAAAAGTAGGTCACAAAAAATGTGTGATATCTATGTCCGCTCCGTGACACATTTCCCTGTTCGCTCCACGCACAGGTCACCGATTGGCTAATAGGCTTGTGTCATATCTGTGGACATGTGACGTGTTCGCTGATTGGATGGTGAAAAGCGGGAAGTGTGTCAGATTGTTCCGATGCGCCCGCCATCTTGGATCCGCGGACATCCGTGGACAGCGCAGTGACCAACGGGGGAGAAATACAACTTTGGCAAGTGTTTTGGTGGGAAAGAGTGTTTGGGAAGGGTGGGGGAGTATTTATATAGGTGGCAGGCACCCCCGTTGTGTTTGTCTTGTCCGCGGACAGCATCGCTGTCCAGGATGTCTGAAATTAGTCAAAATGGGGGTGTCCTAAGGACACTATTCCTGTCCGTACTGTCCGCAGGCAAGTTGAAACTATTCTAAGAACACACGCAGTGTCCGGGATGTCCGTAATTTAACAAAATGGAGGTGTCCTAAGGACACTATACCTGTCCGTACTGTACGCAAGCAAAATAAAACTGTTCTTAGAACACAAACTGTGTCCGGGATGTCCGTAATTAAGCAAAATGGGGGTGTCTTAGGGACACTATTCCTGTCCGTAATGTCCGCAGGCAAGTTGAAACTGTTCTAAGAACATGCGCGGTGTCCGGGTAGTTTAACAAAATGGAGGTCCCCTAAGGACACTATACCTGTCCGTACTGTACGCAAGCAAAATAAAACTGTTCTTAGAACACGCACGGTGTCCGCAGACATAAAAAATGCCCATATGGCATAGTTGAAATGTTTGATTCCATGTGTGTGATCCATGGGTGTGATATGCTGCAGTGGGTGTTGGTAGTTTATAAAGATTTATAACATTGAATAATAGACATTTCTGATTCATTTCAACCCTCATATTTAGTACATTAAAAACTAGTGTACTGTGCAATGTGCTCAGTGTCTGTGTTTGTTGCTTAAATCATTGGGTCTGTGGGGAAAAAAATCCATGTTGGATTAAAAAATAACTTTTTTTGTTTTTTGGTACAGTACATTTATTTCTGTGTTTTCAGTGCTTACTTGTTGTTTCTAGCTATTGTTCGCTTGTTGCAGATTGTTAGATACTTTTTGTTTAATTGTAACTGGTTATAGTTTTTTTATTTATATTCTCAAATTGCTAATCTATCTGTTGGGTTGTTGCAGATTCTTGGGGCAGTTAGATACATGTTGATGTATTTTAACTGTTTATTTCTTGTTATTTTTTAGTGGTATTGATTTATCTGTTTGGTTGTTGCAAAATCTTGGGGCAGTTAGATACCTGTTGGCATATTCTAACTGTTGATTTCTTGTTATTTTTCAGTGGTATTAATTTATGTGTTTGGTTGTTGCAACATCTTGGGGCAGTTAGATACCTGTTGGCGTATTCTAGCTGTTTATTTCTTCTTATAATTTAGTGGTATTGATTTATCTGTTTGGTTTTTGCAGAATCTTTAGACAGTTAGATACCTGTAGGCGTATTCTTAATTGTTTATAGTTTGTTAATTGAAGTTTTATGAATGTTTATGCACAGATTAGTTATAACATTTGGTTTTAAGAATATTAAATAAGCGTTTATAAGATTTGCTGGTAATCTTTTCTTTAAAGTAACAGTACTATCATTACATTCGAACCATCCACAATTCTTTTTTATATATGCAGTGTAGTGACCTGCATTGGTTGTGGTTCCTGCATGGTAGATTATACCTATGGTTATGAAAGTTTTCTTACCAAGTGATACTTGACCATGTGTGAATCCAGTCAGCTTGCCGTTGTTTTTGGTACCATCTGCATTGGAACGTAAAAGCATTAGTATTACGTATTTACTATGTGGTTGTATTAGTAAGATGGAGCGATTATCTGAATTGCAGGTAGTACATAATCTGCCATGGTTTGCATTTTGTACAAGTTGCTGAAATGGAAGGGATTCACAGTTAGGTATGGATATATACACAAAACGTTAATTAGGGATTTCTTCGTGTTGCATATTGTTGCAGAGAGTGCATGTATGTTTCCACATGTATGAAATCTGAAAGATTTCATTTATAGGTATGTTTTTGTTTTCCAGTACTTGTAGTAAGTACATTAGAAATTCTTGCGGATATTCTTGTGAGTTTATAGTGAATTTCACCATTCCAGCACAGTAGTCCAAATCTTGTCTTATTCCATGAACACTATGGGGCCGATTCATGGAACAAACGTGCGCCGAAAATCTTTGCGCAAGCAGGCGCAAGCAGGCGCAAGCACAAAAAAACAGGCGCACGCGTGCGATTCATGGAAGTCCCTGCGCGTGTTTACCTCGGGATGTGCGCCAAACCCGTCCATGGCGCACATGTCATTGCAACATTCAGAAAGGCGTGCGCGACGCGCACAGTGAAAGCGCACAACCTCGGCGCATACACCAGAAAGTGGGTGAAACACGGGGCGTAACGCGCGGAATGGGGAACAACGCGCGAAAATAAGGGTGTAACTGGGGATGTACTGCAGGGAAGCAGATGGAACGCCCACTCAAACCACACGTATTCATGGAATCGAATAGGGCAAAGCCACGCACAGCCAAAGACACGCACAAGCTGAAACACGTCCGCCACACGAAGGCAGGCGGTAGCGTCCCTGCGCATTACAAAAGTGGCAACATACAGCAATTGGGCCTGTGCGAGCGGGGCACGTGTATTTTGGGCATGCGTAGGAAGTTACACACGTGATTGAGCGGGGCACGTGTATTTCGGGGGATGCGCGGGAAGTTACACACGCGATTGAGCGGGGTACGTGTATTTCGGGGTTGCGTGGGAAGTTACATACGCGATTGAGCGGGGTATGTGTATTTCGGGGGTGTGCGGGAAGTTACACACGCGATTGAGCGGGGTACGTGTATTTCGGGGGTGCGCGGGAAGTTACACACGCGATTGAGCGGGGTACGTGTATTTCGGGGGTGCGCGGGAAGTTACACACGCGATTGAGCAGGGTACGTGTATTTCGGGGGTGCGCGGGAAGTTACACACGCGATTGAGCGGGGTACGTGCATATCAGGGGTACGCAGAAAGTATCACACACGATTCCATCAGGGTACGTGTATTACAGGGGTGCGCGGGAAGTTCCACACGCGAATGTCCAGGCTACGTGTATTTCGGGGTACGCGGGAAGTCTCACACGCGATTCCATCAGGGTACGTGTATTACAGAGGTGCGGGGGAAGTGCCACACGCGACATCAGCAGGGTACGTGTATTCCAGGGGTGCGCGGGAAGTTCCACACGCGATTCCATCAGGGTACGTGTATTACAGGGGTGCGCGGGAAGTTCCACACGCGATCTCATCAGGGTACGTGTATTTCGGGGTGCGGGGGAAGTATCACACGCAACATCAGCAGGGTACGTGTATTCCAGGGGTGCGCGGGAAGTTCCACACGCGATTCCATCAGGGTACGTGTATTACAGGGGTGCGCGGAAAGTTCCACACGCGATCTCATCAGCATACGTGTATTACAGGGGTGCGTGGGGAGCACCACACGTGAATTGCACGTGTGGGTCCTCCCAGGTGTTCCCTCTACACCCTCCATGGCCCCTGCAGGTGGCTCACACCACAGGGGCCTACCCTGCACATGTCCTGCAGGCACCCTATCCACCATGGCCATGCCCCCCAGCCAACCCACATGTCAACTTTCACTACTGCCCACCAACGCATGTCCCCCTGCACCCCCAGCCACCAGGGGCAACCTCCACCAGGCCCCCGCCCATGTCTCCCCCCACCCCCACCCTCCAGCAGTGCAGGGTCACCCTCCACCAGGCCCCCACCCATGTCTCCCACCACCCCCCCCCCAGCAGTGCAGGGTCACACGCCACCAGGCCCCCACCCATGTCAACTCATGTTCCCCACTCGTCCCACCGCCCAGCACTGTGGGGCACCTGCCAGCAGGCCCCCACCCATGTCTCCCTTACCCCCACCCCCCAGCAGTGCATGCTCACCCTCCACCAGGCCCCCACCCATGTCTCCCACCCCCCACCCCACAGCACTGTGGGGCACCCGCCAGCAGGCCCCCACCCATGTCTCCCACCACCCCCACCCCCCAGCAGTGCAGGGTCACCCTCCACCAGGCCCCCACCCATGTCTCCCGCCACCCCCACCCCCCAGCAGTGCAGGGTCACCCTCCACCAGGCCCCCACCCATGTCTCTCACCACCCCCACGCCCCAGCAGTGCAGGGTCACCCTGCACCAGGCCTCCACCCATGTCTCCCACCACCCCTACCCCCCAGCAGTGCAGGGTCACCCTCCACCAGGCCCCCACCCATGTCTTCCACCACCCCCAGCCCCCAGCAGTGCAGGGTCACCCTCCACCAGGCCTCCACCCATGTCTCCCACCACCCCTACCCCCCAGCAGTGCAGGGTCACCCTCCACCAGGCCCCCACCCATGTCTTCCACCACCCCCAGCCCCCAGCAGTGCAGGGTCACCCTCCACCAGGCCCCCACCCATGTCTCCCACCACCCCCACCCCCAGCAGTGCAGGGTCACCCTCCACCAGGCCCCCACCCATGTCTCCCACCTCCCCCTACCCCCCAGCAGTGCAGGGTCACCCTCCACCAGGCCCCCACCCATGTCTCCCGCCACCCCCACCGCCCAGCAGTGCAGGGTCACCCTCCACCAGGCCCCCACCCATGTCTCCCACCACCCCCACCCCCTAGCAGTGCAGGGTCACCCTCCACCAGGCCCCCACCCATTTCTCCCACCACCCCCACCCCCCAGCAGTGCAGGGTCACCCTCCACCAGGCCCCCACCCATGTCTCCCACCACCCCCGCCCCCCAGCTGTGCAGGGTCACCCTCCACCAGGCCCCCACCCATGTCTCCCACCCCCCCACCCCCCAGCAGTGCAGGGTCACCCTCCACCAGGCCCCCACCCATGTCTCCTACCACCCCCCGCCCCCCAGCTGTGCAGGGTCACCCTCCACCAGGCCCCCACCCATGTCTCCCACCCCCCGCCCCCCAGCAGTGCAGGGTTACCCTCCACCAGGCCCCCACCCATGTCTCCCACTCCCCCACCCCCCAGCAGTGCAGGGTCACCCTCCACCAGGCCCCCACCCATGTCTCCCACCACCCCCACCCCCCAGCAGTGCAGGGTCACCCTCCACCAGGCCCCCACCCATGTCTCACACCACCCCCACCCCCCAGCAGTGCAGGGTCACCCTCCACCAGGCCCCATCCATGTCTCCCACCCCCCCCCACTCCCCAGCAGTGCAGGGGCAGCCTCCACCAGGCCCCCACTCCTGTCTCCCAGCACCCCCAACCCCCAGCCACTAGGGGCAGCCTCCACCAGGCCCCCACTCATGTCTACCACCACCCCCACCCCCCAGCCACCAGGGGCAGCCTCCACCAGGCCCCCACTCATGTCTGCCACCACCCCCACCCCCCAGGCACCAGGGGCAGCCTCCACCAGGCCCCCACTCATGTCTCCCACCACCCCCACCCCCCAGCAGTGCAGGGGCAGCCTCCACCAGGCCCCCACTCATGTCTCCCACCACCCCCACCCCCCAGCACTGTGGGGCACCTGCCAGCAGGCCCCCACCCATGTCGAACTCATGTTCCCCACCACCCCACCCCCCAGCACTGTGGGGCACCTGCCAGCAGGCCCCCACCCATGTCTCCCACCACCCCCACCCCCCAGCAGTGCAGGGTCATCCTCCACCAGGCCCCCACCCATGTCTCCCACCATCCCCCCCAGCACTGTGGGGCACCTGCCAGCAGGCCCCCACCCATGTCCAACTCATGTTCCCCAGCGAACATGTCATCACAATCTAGATCCCTGGTCCCTATGGTCAGCCTCCAAATGCAAAACACCCACCCGAGTATTGCATCCACCCACTCATAATTGGCAATTACATGACAGAACACCAATTGCAAGTTCCGAAACAAACACATTTCCCTCAAATACACCCAATGGGTGTCAGTGAATCTCAAAACCTATATCATGATATGCATGAAACCAATGAGATGATACTACACATTGAAGTTTGATAAAAAAATATGTATTAAAGGAAACATAAATAGAATCCAAAAAAAAGAAACAGAAATGGGAATGTACAAAAATGAAAAGAAGCATGTCCGTGAAAAAAAGCAAAACCAAAAATCAAAATCCAAAGTAATGGTGTCCAAAGTCACTGTCCAGAAAACAAAATCCAATGGGAAATAAAATTGAAAGCCATTGCTCCATGGTGAAAATGTGAAAGAAAAATACAATCCAACAGTGAACTATGTACATACGAACAAGCCAGGGTCCATTATCCCAACAAAAGAAAGGAAACCTATCTAACTACACTAACTAATAAAATAAACTATATACAAAAATGTGGCCAATGTCCGAAAGGTCCAAAATAAATCCAAAAAAAAATGAAACCTAACACTACCTGCATAACTATGTACGAGGGCAGTGGGCTAGTTTGACGGCTCACTTGTGGATGTCCCGGGCCAGGGCATCATCGAACTCCTGCTCAATGTCCCGGAGGCGGTCCTCCTCCATGGCCCCGAGGGTCCGCAGGGCCGTCGACGTGTCCACCTCGAAACCCCTGCGGATTGCCTCGTGGCACTCGGCCCGCCTCAGGGCCCTCCGCATGGAGTTCTCCGCCCTGACCATTGTGAGCCGTGCCTCTTCTGCCCGCTGCCGCTCCGCATCTATGGCGTGGCCCAACCGCTGCCACACGGAAGACACTCTCTGTCCTGGGTCCTCTTGCCCTCCGGCCGATGCCTGCCCCTCCGATGTTGAAGGCCCCGAGCCTTCATGGCTCCCACCACGTTGCTGCTGTGCCTCTGCCCGTGCACTGCCTCCTGCTGCCTGCACATCCTCCGCCGGCTGGGGTGCAGTCGTTGATGTGGCCACCCCTGCTGGACGTCCGACTCCCGACTGTGGCAGGGATGCCTCCTCCACCAGCCTGGCCGCACCGTCAGAGGCAGCTCCACAGGGCACCCAGGTGACTGATGGGTGGGAAGATGGCACGGAGGACGACTGGTGCGTAAGGGGTTCAGTTGAGGAGGGGGTCGTAGCAAGCCCCATCATACGGAGGAATCCGGCCTGGGTGACCTGTCCCAGCAGGCTGACGTGGTCAACGAGCCATTCGAGATGACGTGCAGTCTCCTCATGAAAAGACTGCAGGTCACCTCGCATGGCCCGTTGACGCAACGCCACACCACTCAGAACAGGCTCAACCCGGACCCGGATAGCCACGTCCGCAGGCAGAGGAAAGCCAGTTGTCGTGAGCTCATCCCCTGCCTGAAAACGGGTCTGGACGTAGGCATCCCTGCTGGTGCAAGATGATGCAGGGACAGGATCAGGGACAGGATTGCACACAGGCATCTCCGCGGCGGCCTGTGCTGCCTCCTGTCCCTGGTCCTGCACTGCACCACTAGCACCAGTGGTATCCCCACCTCCAGACCCCATCTCTGTTGCTTGCACGGCCTCCTCCTCCACCAAACCCCCCACCAACCTGGATGACTCCGTGCCATCTTCCCCCGTTGGGCCCTGTGGGGTCCCAGCTGCCCCTTCTGCTGCCGAGGAGTCCAACTCAACCTCCGACTCTTGGACCTCCCCCCGGCAGCTGCGGCCTGGGACACGGCACTGGACTCCTCACTCCCCGATGAGATGACAACATGGGAGGGGAGCCGGGCCTTGCGTCTCCGGCTGGCGGTGGGATCCCCGCTGCTGTGCTCCACAGCACCTTCTCCGCCCTCTTCATCAGTTGACGCTGCAGACAGGGAGAAATAAAACACAGGCATCAGGGCACTGTACAATGGACACATACACACATGACAGTTGTACATGAGTTGCTTTGGCAAACCTCAGACATGTCATCACAATCCCCAACACACATGTCATTTCAACTCGCACACATGAGCCATACCACAGCCATATCGCAACTGCCAGCACCATCCATACACATACAACAGCATGAGCAGGCAAAGGTGAGCCAGACATCACATGCAACACAGGAAGCGCACCACACATGTACACACACCACCACACTTGCATGCATGTGTACACCTCTGCCAAGTGTCGCAGTGTTCAGATGGGCATCCATGTCACATCTGCCGATCAGGCTTCCACATACCGCTGTCACATGCATCCATGTTGCATCACTGTTGCACCCTTGACATGTTGGAAGTCGCGGACTGCCACCCCCTCCGCGTTGATGGCAGTCACGATGTCAGTCCAGATCCGAGTCCGTCCTACCTTGTCGGCGTGGGAACTTCCGAAGAGGGCATCATACTGCCCCAGGACTTGCTCCACCAGGACACCAACTTCGGTGGCACTGAAGCTGGTGCCCCTCTGCCTCTCTGGCCGGGGGTTGTCAGTGGTCTCAGATGGTGTTTGCCCCGACATGACAACCCCAGAGGCAGGAGTGGGTGGGCAACTAGGTCTTGGGGCTGGGCTGTGGAGCGATGGAATCCCAGTCGGGAGTCTTCGGTTCCAGCAGGGGTGGTCACAGGTGTGGAAGCCTGATCGGCAGATGTGACATGGATGCCCATCTGAACACTGCGACACTTGGCAGAGGTGTACACATGCATGCAAGTGTGGTGGTGTGTGTACATGTGTGGTGCACTTCCTGTGTTGCATGTGATGTCTGGCTCACCTTTGCCTGCTCATGCTGTTGTATGTGTATGGATGGTGCTGGCAGTTGCGATATGGCTGTGGTATGGCTCATGTGTGTGAGTTGAAATGACATGTGTGTTGGGGATTGTGATGGCATGTCTGAGGTTTGCCAATGCCACTCATGTACAACTGTCATGTGTGTATGTGTCCATTGTACAGTGCCCTGATGCCTGTGTTTTATTTCTCCCTGTCTGCAGCGTCAACTGATGAAGAGGGCGGAGAAGGTGCTGTGGAGCACAGCGGCGGGGATCCCACCGCCAGCCGGAGACGCAAGGCCCGGCTCCCCTCCCATGTTGTCATCTCATCAGGGAGTGAGGAGTCCGGTGCCGCGTCCCAGGCCGCAGCTGCCGGGGGGAGGTCCAACAGGCAGAGGTTGGAGTTGGACTCCTCGGCAGCAGAAGGGGCAGCTGGGACCCCACAGGGCCCAACGGGGGAAGATGGCACGGAGTCATCCAGGTTGGTGGGGGGTTTGGTGGAGGAGGAGGCCGTGCAAGCAACAGAGACGGGGTCTGGAGGTGGGGATCCCACTGGTGCTAGTGGTGCAGTGCAGGACCAGGGACAGGAGGCAGCACAGGCCGCCGCGGAGGTGCCTGTGTGCAATCCTGTCCCTGATCTTGTCCCTGCATCATCTTGCACCAGCAGGGATGCCTACGTCCAAACCCATTTTCAGGCAGCGGATGAGCTCACGACAACTGGCCTTCCTCTGCCTGCGGACGTGGCTATCCGGGTCCCGGTTGAGCCTGTTCTGAGTCGTGTGGCGTTGCGTCAACGGGCCATGCGAGGTGACCTGCAGTCTTTTCATGAGGAGACTGCACGTCATCTCGAATGGCTCGTTGACCACGTCAGCCTGCTGGGACAGGTCACCCAGGCCGGATTCCTCAGTATGATGGGGCTTGCTACGACCCCCTCCTCAACTGAACCCCCTAGGCGCCAGTCGTCCTCCGTGCCATCTTCCCACCCATCAGTCACCTGGGTGCCCTGTGGAGCTGCCTCTGACGGTGCGGCCAGGCTGGTGGAGGAGGCATCCCTGCCACAGTCGGGAGTCGGACGTCCAGCAGGGGTGGCCACATCAACGACTGCACCCCAGCCGGCGGAGGATGTGCAGGCAGCAGGAGGCAGTGCACGGGCAGAGGCACAGCAGCAGCCGCAACTTGGTGGGAGCCATGAAGGTTCGGGGCCTTCAACATCGGAGGGGCAGGCATCGTCCGGAGGGCAGGAGGACCCAGGACAGAGAGTGTCTTCCGTGTGGCAGCGGTTGGGCCACGCCATAGATGCGGAGCGGCAGCGGGCGGAAGAGGCATGGCTCACAATGGTCAGGGTGGAGAACTCCATGCGGAGGGCCCTGAGGCAGGCCGAGTGCCTCGAGGCAATCCGCAGGGGTTGGAGGTGGACATGTCGACGGCCCTGCGGACCCTCAGGGCCATGGAGGAGGACAGCCTCCGGGACATTGAGCAGGAGTTCGATGATGCCCTGGCCCGGGACATCCACAAGTGAGCCGTCAAACTAGCCCGCTGCCCTTGTACATAGTTATGTAGGTAGTGTTAGGTTTCATTTTTTTTGGTAATTATTTTGGACCTTTCGGACATTGGCCACATTTTTGTATATAGTTTATTTTATTAGTTAGTGTAGTTAGATAGGTTTCCTTTCTTTTGTTGGTATAATGGACACTGGCTTGTTCGTATGTACATAGTTCACTGTTGGATTGTATTTTTCTTTCACATTTTCACCATGGAGCAATGGCTTTCAATTTTATTTCCCATTGGATTTTGTTTTCTGGACAGTGACTTTGGACACAATTACTTTGGATTTTGATTTTTGGTTTTGCTTTTTTTCACGGACATGCTTCTTTTCATTTTTGTACATTCCCATTTCTGTTTCTTTATTTTTGATTCTATTTATGTTTCCTTTAATTCATATTTTGTTTATCAAACTTCAATGTGTAGTATCATCTCATTGGTTTCATGCATATCATGATATGGGTTTTGAGATTCACTGACACCCATTGGGTGTTTGTGAGGGAAATGTGTTGGTTTCGGAACTTGCAATTGGTGTTCTGTCATGTAATTGCCAATTATGAGTGGGTGAATGCAATACTCGGGTGGGTGTTTTGCATTTGGAGGCTGACCATAGGGACCAGGGATCTAGATTGTGATGACATGTTGGCTGGGGAACATGAGTTGGACATGGGTGGGGGCCTGCTGGCAGGTGCCCCACAGTGCTGGGGGGTGGGGGTGGTGGGAGACATGGGTGGGGGCCTGGTGGAGGGTGACCCTGCACTGCTTGGAGGTGGGGGTGGTGGGAGACATGGGTGGGGGCCTGCTGGCAGGTGCCCCACAGTGCTGGGGGGTGGGGGAGGTGGGGAACATGAGTTGGACATGGGTAGGGGCCTGCTGGCAGGTGCCCCACAGTGCTGGGGGGTGGGGGTGCAGGGGTATATGAGTTGGACATGAGTGGGGGCCTGCTGGCAGGTGCCCCACAGTGCTGGGGCGTGGGGGTGGTGGGAGACATGAGTGGGGGCCTGGTGGAGGCTGCCCCTGCATTGCTGGGGGGTGGGGGTGGTAGGAGACATGAGTGGGGGCCTGGTGGAGGCTGCCCCTGGTGGCTGGGGGGTGGGGGTGGTGGTAGACATGAGTGGGGGCCTGGTGGAGGCTGCCCCTGGTGGCTGAGGGGTGGGGGTGCTGGGAGACAGGAGTGGGGGCCTGGTGGAGGCTGCCCCTGCACTGCTGGGGGGTGGGGGTGGTAGGAGACATGGGTGGGGGCCTGGTGGAGGGTGACCCTGCACTGCTGGGGGGTGGGGGGTGGGAGACATGGGTGGGGGCCTGCTGGCAGGTGCCCCATAGTTCTGGGGGGTGGGGGGGTGGGAGACATGGGTGGGGGCCTGGTGGAGGGTGACCCTGCACTGCTGGGGGGTGGGGGGGTGGGAGACATGGGCGGGGGCCTGGTGGAGGGTGACCCTGCACTGCTGGGGGGTGGGGGTGCTGGGAGACATGGGTGGGGGCCTGCTGGCAGGTGCCCCACAGTGCTGGGGGGTGGGGGTGCATGGGAACATGAGTTGGACATGAGTGGGGGCCTGCTGGCAGGTGCCCCACAGTGCTGGGGGGTGGGGGTGGTGGGGAACATGATTTGGACATGGGTGGGGGCCTGCTGGCAGGTCCCCCACAGTGCTGGGTGGTGGGGGGGTGGGAGACATGGGTGGGGGCCTGCTGGCAGGTGCCCCACAGTGCTGGGGGGTGGGGGTGCATGGGAACATGAGTTGCACATGAGTGGGGGCCTGCTGTCAGGTGCCCCACAGCGCTGGGGTGTGGGGGGGTGAGAGACATGGGTGGGGGCCTGCTGGCAGGTGCCCCTGCACTGCTGGGGGGTGGGGGGGTGGGAGACATGGGTGGGGGCCTGCTGCAGGTGCCCCACAGTGCTGGGGGATGGGGGTGGTGGGGAACATGATTTGGACATGGGTGGGGCCTGCTGGCAGGTGCCCTACAGTGCTGGTGGGTGGGTGGGTGGGAGACATGGGTGGGGGCCTGCTGGCAGGTGCTCCACAGTGCTGGGGGGTGGGGGTGCAGGGGTACATGAGTTGGACATGAGTGGGGCCTGCTGGCAGGTGCCCTACAGTGCTGGTGGGTGGGTGGGTGGGAGACATGGGTGGGGGCCTGCTGGCAGGTGCCCCACAGTGCTGGGAGGTGGGGGGTGGGAGACATGGGTGGGGGCCTGGTGGAGGCTGCCCCTGCACTGCTGGGGGGTGGGGGGGTGGGAGACATAGGAGGGGGCCTGGTGGAGGGTGACCCTGCACTGCTGGGGGGTGGGGGTGGTGGGAGACATGGGTGGGGGCCTGGTGGAGGGTGACCCTGCACTGCTGGGGGGTGGGGGTGGTGGGAGACATGGGTGGGGGCCTGGTGGAGGGTGACCCTGCACTGCAGGGGGGTGGGGGTGGTGGGAGACATGGGTGGGGGCCTGGTGGAGGGTGACCCTGCACTGCTGGGGGGTGGGGGGAGTAGGAGACATGGGTGGGGGCCTGGTGGAGGGTGACCCTGCACTGCTGGGGGGTGGGGGGGTGGGAGACATGGGTGGGGGCCTTGTGGAGGGTGACCCTGCACTGCTGGGGGGTGGGGGTGGTGGGAGACATGGGTGGGGGCCTGGTGGAGGGTGACCCTGCACTGCTGGGGGTTGGAGTTGGTGGGAGACATGGGTGGGGGCCTGGTGGAGGGTGACCCTGCACTGCTGGGGGCTGGGGGTGGTGGGAGACATGGGTGGGGGCCTGGTGGAGAGTGACTGTTAGGAAAGATTTCGTAATTGTAGGTAATTTTCCTTCCATGTGGCAACCCCTAAACTTTTTGCTGTTGTTTTTCACCTTGTTCTTGACTTTGCCAGAGAAGTGCAGCCTTCTGCCTCACTCCTCTGGGCTTTCGCTCCTTTCTTACGGGGAAACTGACATGCCCTTAAGACAGTCAGTACCGGGAAACGCTGTTTTCCGTAGTTTCTTTTATCTTGTTGCTGCTTTCGTGCAACATGACACAAGATGGCACTGTAAGCTAAGTTACAGCTCTCTTGGGTCTCTAGCCTTCTACAGGCCCTAGATACTCGTTTAGGATTGTAACTGATCGGTGCAAGTGATTCACGGACGGGAATGGTGGCAGCGATCGTTTCTTGTGTTTTGAGCTCCTTTTGGCGTCCTAAGCGTGTTTCTCGGGCTTAACCCAAAATGATGGCCTGGCTCCCAAAATGGCCAGACCACGAGGCTCCTTTGTCCTGTCCGCTGACTGTCTTGCTCCCTTCACCTTCCCCAGGTCGAGCCGACCCTAGGCCTTCCTTATTTGGGCATGTACTTTCCCGCGAAACACGGATGCTTCTACATGTCTTGTGTGTGCCTCCAGGATGTGGGCTGGGATGTCTGGTCCCAATACACATCCTGGGTGCCAGAGTGTCTAGGGTGGTGTGAATGCCTGGGACCACCGTGGTCCGTGATTGGTCCACGAATGGTGTGTGTGATGATGAGCGGATCTCCCATTGGGTCCCCTCCGTTTTGGCGCGAAGGGAACCGTGGATAAGAGGGGGCTGGAAACATCACTACCATGTCAATCTCCTGAGTTCTCACGAACGAAGGAATACAGGAGCCAAGTATCCTGCAACCAAGAGGCTGAACCGAGGAATCGCTGGTGACCCGCTGAAGGACTGCTCGTCTGCACTGCTGTCGCCTTGTGAAACCCTTTTTACCTTTGATCGAACCAGAAGGCCTGTACTGGTACTTCGACCCTTGGAATAGCGGGGACAGCTATTCTCGGCATCTTCATCATCTCCTGCTAGTAAGCCTTCGGAAGTGTCTCTGGGCCATCCAGCTGACTGACCAGCCTACACAGGAGTCTTGCTCTGTAACCGCCACCAGGTTGTGTAGTATTTCGAGTCCTTGTCACTCTCACACGCTTCGTACACTTGGCGTTCCCAGGTCTGAAGTGAGTAGTGTACATTTGGCTCAGATACACACAGCCGCTCCGTGGCCCTGCTGTGGTAACAAACTGTGCGGGTTTCTTAGATTGGGACGTCTTTTACTCAACTCTGCTGCTGCAGACTCAACACGACGACGAGACGTTCCCTGATCTTCTGAACCTGCCAGCTACTGAAACTGACGCGGAGAAGCCTGGGTCTGCTTGCATCGGGGACCGGTGAGTAGCATAGCTAGGAACTGGTCGCCCTCCTGCAGGAGCCCATAGCTTTTCCCCGCTGTGTCAAAACAGCACCCTTTTCCGTACTCACGCTCTGCTTCTACCCACAGTGGAGGCTGCGCTTGAGTCGCGGAACTTGTTCTTCTTCATTTGTGCACTAAACTGAACTGCCTGATTTCCCTCGAAGAGACTCCCCTTTTGCCCGTTGGCACCAGCGTGTGCAGGTACTTTTGAGCACAAGGCTCCACTCTTCGCAGGGCTCGGACTTCCTTTTAGTTAGGTGCCTCTGAAGGCGGACTGGGTCTAAGCATTTTTTCGCACTGCCTGTTTTCCTTCCCTTTTAGGTGGACTACACATTTCGTGCATCTAACGCTTGAGACTTGTATTTGTATATATATTGTATTGGTATGGTATGTGTTGGTTTACTAGAGTTGTATTGTGATTTCTCGCTACGGTCATTGTTTTAAAGGCCTTGGAATAAATGTGTATATATTTTTCATATAACACCTGTTTGGAGTAGTTTGTAAGTGTCCTTGCTTTGTGTGCTTTTTGCGGGCTTTCAGTCACCCTCACCCCTCTTGAGACCTAGTCTTGACCGCCGCGATCGCTACCTTGATTGGTCTGGCTCGTCCAGAGGTTACCCTGTTCCAAGTAATTAGGTTGGCCTTCTGAACTTCTGCGCCACCAGGACAGAGTTCAGAAATCCGTCTTAACAAATTGGCGTACAGCGGTGGGATACGACTGAAGGTATCCAGTGTTGCGCACGAACTAAGGCATTTCAAGTTATTCCTAACAGGACACGTAGTGAATTGTTATAGTATAACTTTAAAAAGGCCATAGTCCTATCTAACAGTATGGAAACAAATACCTTGTTAACTTTAAATGCTTCCAAATCAGAAACATTGAAAAAGATGTGTGCGGAGAGAGGTGTTTCCTCTCAAGGCACGAAGTTGTATACGATCCAAAGAATCGTGGCGTGGCAAGAAGCGCAGCTTGACGCTATAACTTCTGAGGACAGTGCGGAAGGAGGTGGGGCTGCTCTCACTGGTAGAACCGACGGTTCTGCCGCTGCACTGATCCCCCGCGACCACGAGGACAGGGAGGATGAGATGTCTAATGTTTCCTCTGCCAGTGCTGATGGGGAGGCTATGCTTGAATTCAAGAAGCAAGAGCTGCGGTTTAGGCAGAAGGAGCTTGAATTCAGCATAGCCAAACTAAAAATCGAACAGGCAGAAAAACAGAAAGACAGGGATCACCAGTTGGAACTGGCCAAGCTTCAGGTTGCAAATGGGTCCAAGGGTCCTGGGGCCTCCTCTCATCCACGGTTTCTGAAAGATCTGCTCAGTGTGTATGAGGAAAGGAATGACATTATGGACTGGCTGAATGCGTTTGAGTATGCATGCGAAGTTCAACAAGTTGACAATGCTGATAAGATTGCCTGGTTACTCAGCAGACTGCCCCATTCTGGCTGTAGTGCCATTATGGAAATGTCGAAGGCTGAGCGAGCTGATTTCGCAATGTTAAAGCAAACTCTCATTTTAAAGTTTGGGAAGACTCCGACCCAATATTTGAAACGATTCAGAGAGTATAGGAAAAAGGAAGGTGGTACTTGGGTATCTTATGTCACTGAATCCTTGAAAAACTTAACTGGCTGGGTCGAAGGTTATAAGGTTTCTACCTTCGAAGGCATGATAAATCTTGTCATGCTGGAACACATTTTTGCATCTTCTTCCCCGGAGCTTAAGCAGCATTTGGCCGATTCGAAGGAGATAGATCCTAAGAAGCTGGCCATTGCAGCAGACTTATGGGTGTCACATCGAGTGTCCCATAAGGACAAAACTCATCCTGGTAAGCAGGAGGAAGGGAAAAAGTCCAAAGATAAGGAGGGTGGAGAATCTGATAAATCTTCTTCTCATAAGGGCCACAAAAAGAAAAATAAGGGTAAGACACAAGAGAACTCACAGGGTAGTGGAGGTCAGCCTCCGAAACAGAACTCTGGTTACAATAAGCCTCCCTATGTAAACAAACCCAATGGATCTTGTTTTGCTTGTGGAGCAACTGACCACGTGAAGGGGGATCCCCGGTGTAAGGTTAGACCTTTGGGGGTCCACTCCGCTAATATGGCCTTCTCCTCCTACGAGGAAGAAGAGATCACAGGAGCATCCTTCTCCTCAGACTCATTTCCCAGCGGGATAGAGGCTGAGGTAGTTTTAGTTTCCCTGGGTTCCTGGGAGCCTAAAGTCGCAGAGTCTTATGCTAGGATTCCAGATAATACCAAGCACTACTTTCAAGACAGTGTGCTGATCAATGGAGTAGATACTCCAGCTCTTATGGATAGTGGGTGCAGTCTAACTGTAGTGGATTCTACCTTGGTAGACTCAGAGGAAGTTGCCAGAGCTACTCTGATGCCCACTAAGTTGGCTGACGGCCCACTCCGTATGTTCCCAGTAATACCTGTAAATCTTACTTTAAATGGTACAGCAGTCAGGATTCCAGTGAGCATTCAGAGAAACGTCCCGGGAAAGGTCTTGTTAGGTAATGATCTCAGAGCTTTAGGGCTTGTAGGAGACACTGCCGAAAGACCCTACACACGGTCTCAAGCACAGGCAGCATTGGCCAAGACCAATACGCCGCCCCAGCCGAAGGGGAAACCCAAGGCGAAAGGAGTAAACAAGTCAAGACGAGGGAAAGAGAATATTCCCCCGAGCTCGCCTACCACTGCGGTGGAGGAAGTTGGTCAATCGCCCGGGCCTGACGAGGAGGTGGCGATGCCTGAAGTATTTGACCCCAACGACCATCCTGAACTAAAAGACTTGTTAGTTGAAGGAGGTCCTGATAGGGACGAATTCAGTAAAGGCCAACATGAGTGCCCATCTCTGGAAGGCCTAAGGAAACAGGCCTGCTCCCAGCTTGAGGGTGAACCTCCTGGGACGCATAGGATTTATTGGGAAGGTGGACTCCTGTATAGTGAGCCCACAGAGTCTACAGAAGGAGACCATAGGAGGTTGGTGGTTCCCCTTGCTGTTAGGCCCTTCCTCCTGCAGTTGGTGCATGACGTTTCCCTTGCTGGACACCTTGGTATTAAGAGGACCAAGCAAAGGTTATCCATGCACTTCTACTGGCCCAAGATGGGGGTGCAAGTAGAAAGTCACTGCAGGAGTTGTGCCTCCTGCCAGTTATCTGGTAAGGTTGGCTCGACAATCCAAGCTCCATTGGTACCGCTCCCAGTTGTGGGGGTACCATTTGAAAGGGTAGGGATCAACATCGTTAGTCCCCTTGACCCGCAAACATCCTCAGGCAATAGGTTTATCCTGGTGCTGGTCGACCATGCAACCAGATATCCTGAGGCCATCCCATTGAAAACTGTAACTGCCAAGTCAGTTGCAAAAGCTTTACTTGGCATATTTACTAGGGTTGGCTTCCCTAAAGAAGTTGTGTCGGATCGTGGCAGCACCTTTATGTCGAAGTATATGCAGGCTATGTGGAAAGAATGTGGGGTCACCTACAAGTTCTCTTCTGCATACCACCCCCAGACCAATGGTCTGGTGGAACGTTTCAACAGAACGTTAAAGAGCATGATTGGGGCTCTGGAAGAGCCTCAGAGAAGAAAATGGGATCTTCTTTTACCATGCTTACTGTGTGCCTACCGAGAGGTACCACAGGAGGGTGTTGGCTTCAACCCCTTCGAACTTCTGTTCGGTCATCCTGTACGGGGACCATTAGCCATAGTCAAAAAGGGATGGGAGATGCCCACTCCCCCTGTTACTACCAACGTAGTTGATTATGTGCTAGGGCTCAGAAAACGGATGGTACTTCTGATGGGCTTGGCTAGTGATAAATTGAAGGCAGGACAAGCGCTGGTGAAACATTGGTACGACCAGAAAGCTTCCCTCATCAACTTTACACCTGGTCAGCAAGTCCTGATCATGAATCCCATAAGGCCTCGAGCTTTACAGGACAAATGGTCAGGCCCTTACACAGTGGTGGAGCCCCTGGGTGAGGTTAACTATTTAGTGGACCTTGGAAGGCCTGGACAGGCTCCAAAAGTGTTTCATGTGAATAGGCTGAAGGCTTTCGTCCCAAGAGTCGAAATCGCAGCACTGCTACTGGCTTCAGATGTTGAGGAAGAGGAGTCGGAACCTCTCCCCGACCTGTTCCAAAGCGGTCCTTCAGATAGCTCCTTTGAGGGTGTCCGAATGGCCCCCCACCTGACTTCTGATCAGCAGGCTGAGGTGAAAAGTTTGCTTAGGCAGTTTTCCCCCCTGTTTTCACAGTCGCCTGGTTTGACACCTTGGTGCAAACATAACATAGACACAGGAGACAATGTACCTACCAAAAGTAGGGGATACAGGATGTCAGTCAAAGTACGTTCTTATATTAAGACCGAGGTCAACAAGATGTTAGACCTTGGGGTGATTGAACCCTCTAGTAGTCCTTGGTCCAGCCCTGTGGTTTTGGTTCCAAAGGCAGGCATTTCTGAATTGAGGTTCTGCGTGGATTACAGGGCTCTGAATGCTGTCACCAAGACAGATGCACACCCCTTGCCTCGAACAGATGAGCTGGTGGATACTTTGGGTGCCTCCAAGTACCTCAGCACGTTTGACCTCACTGCTGGCTATTGGCAAATAGCTTTAGCAGAACATGCCAAGGAGAAGACAGCATTTTCTACTCCAGACGGCCTTTACCAATTCCAGGTAATGCCGTTCGGGTTGAAGAATGCACCTGCCACTTTCCAGAGGCTTGTGAATCATATTTTGAATGGGTTGGACGAATTCTGTCTTGCATATCTGGACGATATAGCAGTTTTCAGTGCCACCTGGGAAGACCATGTGAAACACCTCGGGATTGTGCTCCAGGCTCTTCAGAAAGCACACTTGACCACAAAGGCTAGTAAATGCCAGATTGGACAAGGCTCAGTGGTTTACCTTGGACATGAAGTAGGTGGAGGGAGGATACAGCCTCTTCCCAGTAAAGTACAAGCAGTACAAGACTGGCCTACCCCCACTACACAAACCCAAGTGAGAGCCTTCTTAGGACTCACGGGGTATTACCGCAATTTTGTGGCAGACTATGGCACCATAGCTGCCCCTCTTATTGCCCTCACAACTCCGAAGAACTCCTGGGACGCATAGGATTTATTGGGAAGGTGGACTCCTGTATAGTGAGCCCACAGAGTCTACAGAAGGAGACCATAGGAGGTTGGTGGTTCCCCTAGCTGTTAGGCCCTTCCTCCTGCAGTTGGTGCATGACGTTTCCCTTGCTGGACACCTTGGTATTAAGAGGACCAAGCAAAGGTTATCCATGCACTTCTACTGGCCCAAGATGGGGGTGCAAGTAGAAAGTCACTGCAGGAGTTGTGCCTCCTGCCAGTTATCTGGTAAGGTTGGCTCGACAATCCAAGCTCCATTGGTACCGCTCCCAGTTGTGGGGGTACCATTTGAAAGGGTAGGGATCAACATCGTTAGTCCCCTTGACCCGCAAACATCCTCAGGCAATAGGTTTATCCTGGTGCTGGTCGACCATGCAACCAGATATCCTGAGGCCATCCCATTGAAAACTGTAACTGCCAAGTCAGTTGCAAAAGCTTTACTTGGCATATTTACTAGGGTTGGCTTCCCTAAAGAAGTTGTGTCGGATCGTGGCAGCACCTTTATGTCGAAGTATATGCAGGCTATGTGGAAAGAATGTGGGGTCACCTACAAGTTCTCTTCTGCATACCACCCCCAGACCAATGGTCTGGTGGAACGTTTCAACAGAACGTTAAAGAGCATGATTGGGGCTCTGGAAGAGCCTCAGAGAAGAAAATGGGATCTTCTTTTACCATGCTTACTGTGTGCCTACCGAGAGGTACCACAGGAGGGTGTTGGCTTCAACCCCTTCGAACTTCTGTTCGGTCATCCTGTACGGGGACCATTAGCCATAGTCAAAAAGGGATGGGAGATGCCCACTCCCCCTGTTACTACCAACGTAGTTGATTATGTGCTAGGGCTCAGAAAACGGATGGTACTTCTGATGGGCTTGGCTAGTGATAAATTGAAGGCAGGACAAGCGCTGGTGAAACATTGGTACGACCAGAAAGCTTCCCTCATCAACTTTACACCTGGTCAGCAAGTCCTGATCATGAATCCCATAAGGCCTCGAGCTTTACAGGACAAATGGTCAGGCCCTTACACAGTGGTGGAGCCCCTGGGTGAGGTTAACTATTTAGTGGACCTTGGAAGGCCTGGACAGGCTCCAAAAGTGTTTCATGTGAATAGGCTGAAGGCTTTCGTCCCAAGAGTCGAAATCGCAGCACTGCTACTGGCTTCAGATGTTGAGGAAGAGGAGTCGGAACCTCTCCCCGACCTGTTCCAAAGCGGTCCTTCAGATAGCTCCTTTGAGGGTGTCCGAATGGCCCCCCACCTGACTTCTGATCAGCAGGCTGAGGTGAAAAGTTTGCTTAGGCAGTTTTCCCCCCTGTTTTCACAGTCGCCTGGTTTGACACCTTGGTGCAAACATAACATAGACACAGGAGACAATGTACCTACCAAAAGTAGGGGATACAGGATGTCAGTCAAAGTACGTTCTTATATTAAGACCAAGGTCAACAAGATGTTAGACCTTGGGGTGATTGAACCCTCTAGTAGTCCTTGGTCCAGCCCTGTGGTTTTGGTTCCAAAGGCAGGCATTTCTGAATTGAGGTTCTGCGTGGATTACAGGGCTCTGAATGCTGTCACCAAGACAGATGCACACCCCTTGCCTCGAACAGATGAGCTGGTGGATACTTTGGGTGCCTCCAAGTACCTCAGCACGTTTGACCTCACTGCTGGCTATTGGCAAATAGCTTTAGCAGAACATGCCAAGGAGAAGACAGCATTTTCTACTCCAGACGGCCTTTACCAATTCCAGGTAATGCCGTTCGGGTTGAAGAATGCACCTGCCACTTTCCAGAGGCGTGTGAATCATATTTTGAATGGGTTGGACGAATTCTGTCTTGCATATCTGGACGATATAGCAGTTTTCAGTGCCACCTGGGAAGACCATGTGAAACACCTCGGGATTGTGCTCCAGGCTCTTCAGAAAGCACACTTGACCACAAAGGCTAGTAAATGCCAGATTGGACAAGGCTCAGTGGTTTACCTTGGACATGAAGTAGGTGGAGGGAGGATACAGCCTCTCCCCAGTAAAGTACAAGCAGTACAAGACTGGCCTACCCCCACTACACAAACCCAAGTGAGAGCCTTCTTAGGACTCACGGGGTATTACCGCAATTTTGTGGCAGACTATGGCACCATAGCTGCCCCTCTTATTGCCCTCACAACTCCGAAGAAACCCAAGAAGGTAACTTGGACCGACGAGTGTGAGAAGGCCTTCAATGGGTTAAAAGACTCCTTGTGCCAGGCCCCTGTTCTCAGGGCCCCTGATTATCAAAGACCTTTTATCGTGCAGACTGACGCCTCTGACACTGGGATAGGAGCTGTACTATCGCAAGTAGATGAGAAGGGTAAGGAACACCCTATTGGTTTTATTAGCCGCCAGCTTAAGGACAGAGAGCTCAGATGGTCCACGGTAGAGAAAGAATGTTTCTCTGTTGTGTGGGCCCTAAGGAAGCTGAGGCCCTACCTCTCTGGGACCCACTTCACTGTGCAAACTGACCATAAGCCTTTAAAGTGGGTAATGAACATGAAGGGGGAGAATCCAAAGTTGCTTAGGTGGTCCATAAGTCTACAAGGCTTCGACTTCCCTATTGAGCATAGGCCAGGTGTCCAACATAGCAATGCTGATGGGTGGTCCAGAATGTTTAACCGACCTGAACAAGAGACTCATCCAGGGGTGGATTAGTTCCCCCTGTCCATAGTCTGGGAGGGACGAGTGTTAGGAAAGATTTCGTAATTGTAGGTAATTTTCCTTCCATGTGGCAACCCCTAAACTTTTTGCTGTTGTTTTTCACCTTGTTCTTGAATTTGCCAGAGAAGTGCAGCCTTCTGCCACACTCCTCTGGGATTTCGCTCCTTTCTTACGGGGAAACTGACATGCCCTTAAGACAGTCAGTACCGGGAAACGCTGTTTTCCGTAGTTTCTTTTATCATGTTGCGGCTTTTGTGCAACATGACACAAGAGGGCACTGTAAGCTAAGTTACAGCTCTCTTGGGTCTCTAGCCTTCTACAGGCCCTAGATACTCGTTTAGGATTGTAACTGATCGGTGCAAGTGATTCACGGACGGGAATGGTGGCAGCGATCGTTTCTTGTGTTTTGAGCTCCTTTTGGCGTTCTAAGCGCATTTCTCGCGCTTAACCCAAAATGGTGGTCTGGCTCCCAAAATGGCCAGACCACGAGGCTCCTTTGTCCTGTCCGCTGACCGTCTTGCTCGCTTCACCTTCCCCAGGTCGAGCCGACCCGGGGCCTTCCTTATTTGGTCATGTACTTTCCCGCGAAACACGGATGCTTTTGCGGGCTTCTACATGTCTTGTGTGTGCCTCCAGGATGTGGGCTGGGATGTCTGGTCCCAATACACATCCTGGGTGCCAGAGAGTCTAGGGTGGTGTGAATGCCTGGGACCACCGTGGTCCGTGATTGGTCCACGAATGGTGTGAGTGTTGATGAGCGGATCTCCCATTGGGTCCCCTCCGTTTTGGCGCAAAGGGAACCGTGGATAAGAGGGGGCTGGAAACACCACTACCATGTCGATCTCCTGAGTTCTCACGAACGAAGGAATACAGGAGCCAAGTATCCTGCAACCAAGAGGCTGAACCGAGGAATCGCTGGTGACCCGCTGAAGGACTGCTCCTCTGCACTGCTGTCGCCTTGTGAAACCCTTTTCACCTTTGATCGAACCAGAAGGCCTGTACTGGTACTTCGACCCTTGGAATAGCGGGGACAGCTATTCTCGGCATCTTCATCATCTCCTGCTAGTAAGCCTTCGGAAGCGTCTCTGGGCCATCCAGCTGACTGACCAGCCTACACAGGAGTCTTGCTCTGTAACCGCTGCCAGGTTGTGTAGTATTTCGAGTCCTTGTCACTCTCACACGCTTCGTACACTTAGCGTTCCCAGGTCTGAAGTGAGTAGTGTACATTTGGCTCAGATACACACGGCCGCTCCGTGGCCCTGCTGTGGTAACAAACGGTGCGGGTTTCTTCGATTGGGACGTCTTTTACTCAACTCTGCTGCTGCAGACTCAACACGACGACGAGACGTTCCCTGCTCTTCTGAACCTGCCAGCTACTGAAACTGACGCCGAGAAGCCTGGGTCTGCTTGCATCGGGGACCGGTGAGTAGCATAGCTAGGAACTGGTTGCCCTCCTGCAGGAGCCCATAGCTTTTCCCCGCTGTGTCAAAACAGCACCCTTTTCCGTACTCGCGCTCTGCTTCTGCCCACAGTGGAGGCTGCGCTTGAGTCGCGGAACTTGTTCTTCTTCATTTGTGCACTAAACTGAACTGCCTGATTTCCCTCGAAGAGACTCCCCTTTTGCCCGTTGGCACCAGCGTGTGCAGGTACTTTTGAGCACAAGGCTCCACTCTTCGCAGGGCTCGGACTTCCTTTTAGTTAGGTGCCTCTGAAGGCGGACTGGGTCTAAGCATTATTTCGCACTGCCTGTTTTCCTTCCCTTTTAGGTGGACTACACATTTCGTGCATCTAACGCTTGAGACTTGTATTTGTATATATATTGTATTGGTATGGTATGTGTTGGTTTACTAGAGTTGTATTGTGATTTCTCGCTACGGTCATTGTTTTAAAGGCCTTGGAATAAATGTGTATATATTTTTCATATAACACCTGTTTGGAGTAGTTTGTAAGTGTCTTTGCTTTGTGTGCTCATTGCGGGCTTTCAGTCACCCTCATCCCTCTTGAGACCTAGTCTTGACCGCCGCGATCGCTACCTTGATTGGTCTGGCTCGTCCAGAGGTTACCCTGTTCCAAGTAATTAGGTTGGCCTTCTGAACTTCTGCGCCACCAGGACAGAGTTCAGAAATCCGTCTTAACAGTGACCCTGCACTGCTGGGGGTGGGGGTGGTGGGAGACATGAGTGGGGGCCTGCTGGCAGGTGCCCCACAGTGCTGGGCGGTGGGGGGGTGGGAGACATGGGTGGGGGCCTGGTGGAGGGTGACCCTGCACTGCTGGGGGTGGGGGGGTGGGATACATGGGTGGGGGCCTGGTGGAGGGTGAGCCTGCACTGCTGGGGGGTGGGGGTGGTGGGAGACATGTGTGGGGGCCTGCTGGCAGGTGCCCCACAGTGCTGGGGGTGGGGGAGGGGTGGGGAACATGAGTTGGACATGGGTGGGGGCCTGGTGGCGGGTGACCCTGCACTGCTGGGGGGTGGGGGTGGTGGGAGACATGGGTGGGGGCCTGGTGGAGGGTGACCCTGCACTACTGGGGGGTGGGGGTGGTGGGAGACATGGGTGGGAGCCTGGTGGAGGGTGCCCCTGGTGGCTGGGGGTGCAGGGGGACATGCGTTGGTGGGCAGTAGTGCAAGTTGACATGTGGGTTGGCTGGGGGGCATGGCCATGGTGGATGGGATGGCCCCTGTGCAGGGTAGGCCCCTGTGGTGTGAGCCAGCTGCAGGGGCCGTGGAGGGTGTAGAGGGAACACCTGGGAGGACCCACACGTGCAATTCACGTGTGGTGCTCCCCGCGCACCCCTGTAATACATGTACCCTGATGAGATCGCGTGTGGAACTTCCCGCGCACCCCTGTAATACACGTACCCTGATGGAATCGCGTGTGGAACTTCCCGCGCACCCCTGGAATACACGTACCCTGCTGATGTCACATGTGACACTTCCCCCGCACCCCTGTAATACACGTACCCTGATGGAATCGCTTGTGAGACTTCCCGCGCACCCCGAAATACACGTAGCCTGGACATTCGCGTGTGGAACTTCCCGCGCACCCCTGTAATACACGTACCCTGATGGAATCGCGTGTGATACTTTCCGCGCACCCCTGATATGCACGTACCCCGCTCAATCGTGTGTGTAACTTCCCGCGCACCCCCGAAATACACGTACCCTGCTGAAATCGCGTGTGGAACTTCCCGCGCACCCCTGAAATACACGTACCCTGCTGGAATCGTGTGTGGAACTTCCCGCGCACCCCTGAAATACGCGTACCCTGCTTGCACGAGGCAAATCGCGTGAGGTACTTCCCGCGCACCCCAGTGATACACGTAGCCCGCTTGCCGTGCTGGTACAGGGTTAGCGCAGCCCTTTGCACTGGATTGGGGATTTTGATGGCTTTTCCCTGCGCGAGAGGCATTCTTGGGGGCGTAACTGGCACTGCTGCAGGGTCGCTGCGCCACTGTGCGCCACGGCTGGTTTTGGTGGCTGGAATCCATGAATACGCTGTGCGCGGAAATGGATTTTAGCGCACGTGGCTGGCGCAGGGATTTGCACGCACACACTGTGCGCCAGCCGCGTGCGCCACTTGTGCGCTAGATTCTATGAATTACCCCCTATATGTGTTGTCAGGATTGTTGGATGCATTTCTATGAAGGACTAACATTTGCAAAGACAATTGGTCTGTACTCTGTAAGTAAATGTTGTCAACAATTGGTGGAAATTGAAATAGAAAATTGATTGCTACATTTGCATAGCAATTTACACCAGTTATATTTGAAAATGTGAATGGACCAGATAGGTCTGTATCCAAGTAATTTTTTTGGAGTGTGTGTTGCTTCTTTGAAGAAGTACCTGAGTTACTTTGAGTAGTAGATTCTTCTTTGGTTGTAGTAATTGATGAAGTTTTACCTTCTTTTACTCTCTTTGGAGGATTTGCAGTGAGATCCTGTTGCATTTCTGTTTGAAGTAGTTTTCTTTTACAACATTTTCCTTTTTGTGGAACAGGATATGTTTTTAGATTAGGAGTTGTATAGTGAACGTAGTCTATTGTACTCTAAAATGCAAGGAATATCAGCGTTTAATTTACTTGCATCAAAGTTGATTAGAAATAGACTGTCAAGTTTACGTAAGCGTGATAGTGCTACGTAGCTCATGCCTTCTTTAAAGACTGTGTTTCCAATATCTATTAATACTTTATCTAGGGTAAGACCTTGTGATTTATGAATGGTGACTGCATATGCTAGAGTTAGAGAAAATTATTCTCTGCGTACATACATGTCTTTGAAAAGAAGGAATCGAGCTATTGAGCTTCCTATCCTTTTTACTTCTGAAAGTTTGTCAAAGAGAATATTGACAAACTGAAAGTTGTTGTCACGTGGGTATGTTTGAAAGCCAACAATTGTACCCAGTACTCCATTAACTAGTCCTTGCTCCACTTCAAGGTTACGTTTAAGCATTACTCTGCAGTTTAAAGATAATTTTAATATTTTCTCCAAACCAGCTGTGTTGGAGATAGAGTTTTCTAAGGTATTTAGTCTTGTGGCTTGTTGACACATTGGTACTGTCATATCAGGTACGTCCAGTTTGTCTGTGGAGAAAATTTCAATTATTGGTTGCATTTCTTTTTTCAACCTTATTTCATTGACTTTGGAACAGCTTGCAAGAGTTGGCATTAAGGAATACAGTTGACATTTTTGTGTGCTAATTGTTCCATGACATCAGTAGCACATGAGTTATGGCCATAAAGTGCATGGATGTGCTGGGTTTTTAATATTGCTGTGCTTCTTGAGATTGTACACCAACTCTAATACTTTTTAAAATGTTGGCGTACGTGAGGTCTGCAGATTGGCGCATGTTTTCTGTTAATTCTCTGTATTGGAAATGTTGCCAACGGTTGACATTTCCTATGCTGCCAACAGTTTTACAGCAGAGTTTGGGTCCTAAGGTTTTAAAAATAGGTTCACCTTTCACTGGTGTCAATTGAAGAAGATCTCCGAAAAAAATAATGTGTTTTCCTCCAAAGAGCTCTTCGTAGTCTGTTTTCAGTACTTCTTGTAATCTGAAGTGAATCAAAGCCACAATTAGGTTGCAGACCATGCTCACTTCATCTATCAGTAGCATTTTCATTTGTTTTAACACTCTGCGTAGTTCCATTGCAGCTTCTGTAGAAAGTTTGTAATATTCTAATTTGTTTTGGTGTTCTACTGGAAGAAGGAGTAATCGGTGTAAAGTGACACCGCTTATGATGTAGACAGCTAAACCTGTGGGGGCAGTTACAACAGCTGACAGTTTGTTGTTTGTCAATTGTTGAAGGAACTTGCTGATGATTTTGATTAAGAATGTTTTGCCTGAACCGGCTTCACCACTGACGTATAGTAGTATAGGTTTTTAATTTTGGCAGGTGCATTATTTATTTTCATGTTGTACACCATGTGCAATTTGTTTTGTTACTTCTTGAAAAATGGTACGCTGCTCTTTGATCAATTTTGATTGTAGTACAGTTAAGTCTTCTGTATCTTCTTCATAGTGACACATAGGGGGTCATTACGACCCAGGCGCTAATTGCGCCAACATTACTACCATGGTGTAAACTACGTTTACACCATGGTGGATGGCGGATTTACCGCCCCATTCCAAGGTGAGTGGGGCGGTAAATCCCCATTTCCCATTTTCCCTTCCCCATTCCCATTTTTGCCCCATAGGGCATAATGGGAGTGGGGAAGGCGCTAATTGCGCCACCGTAAATTACGGTGCCGTAATTAGCATCATGGCAGGTTAGCGCCATGGATTTTAACGGCTGCTAAAAGCAGCCGTTAAAATCAGAATAGGCGTTAAGGGTTAACGACGGCGTTAACCCTTGACACCTGGGTCGTAATGAGGCCCATAGTGTTTTCTACTGATTTTGATTAGGAATGTTTTGCCAGAACCAGCTTCACCAATGACGTACAGTAGTATAGGTTTATAATTATGGCAGGAACATTCTTTATTTTCATGTTTTACACCATGTGCAATTTGTTTTGTTACTTCTTGAAAAATGCTACTTTGCTCATTGTTTAGTTTTGATTGTAGTATAGTTAAGTCTTCCTTATCTTCATACTGACACATGGTGTTTTCTACTTCTATCATAGCTAATTCTGCCTCATTTGCTATTAGTGGCTGTCCCAGTAGTTCTTGGCTTCATGTTACAGAAGGTTGACTGCTGTCGGGAGTGTCCTTATCTAGTTGGGCCTGGAGTTCTTCTTCGTGTTGCTGTTCATTGTGCAACATTGTTTTGTACTATGTAAAGTTTCCATTGGTTATAGTGCTTTCATGTGCTTTGAAAGCATCTTCATAGGAGTGCTAGTTATCTAGTATTTCTTCTTCTTGTCTCCATGGTTTAAAAAGTTGTAGCATGGACATGTAATATAGTTCTTTATGTTGAGGAGTTTTTAATGAAAATTTGATATGATTAATTATACTTGGTTTGGTAAGTTTCACTAAGCTGCCTTCACAATTTGTCACTCTGTATCTACCTTTTTTTCATCAGGTTTTATATTATTTTTGTACGTGAACTTTGGGCTATTTGGTATAGACACATGGTTTCCAAAGTGGTACTCCTGTTTGGGTAGTATGTGCCTAGTAAATTGTTTTTCAAAATGTCTTGGCTGTTGGGATCATTTTTGGCTATTGTTTCAATGTTGTCGTATGATTTGAGAACTCTTTTTCTAGATTTAGCAGGACCAAGACTTAGTCATACTATATTTTCAGATTTTCCATACAAAGCAGTACCGGATAAATGGTCTGCAGCTTCATAACAGCCACATTCTCTATGAGAGAGAATTTTTATGCCTAAGCTGTACAATTTCCTAGACAGTGTTTTGTCTGATGATAGGTCATTCCAGAGGTCTTGAAGCTCTGTTTTTTCTGCTTATGTTAAGTAGGCTGTAACATATCATGCAACTGCAGTGGAATTGTCTGCAATGTACTTCACATCTATGTTTGCATTCCATAAGAGGGCAATGATTGCATTGTAATCATTGATATATTTTGCTTCTTCTGTTCTTTTTATGTAATATGTGTTCTTAGGTGATTTACCTTTAACACTATGGGCCTCATTACGACCCAGGCGGTGAGGGATTAATGGTGCCATAAAAGGTGGTGGCGCCTTTAACCGCTTACCACCTAGTTACGAGGTCCGTTTGCGGGTCCCCACCTTAATGGCTGGTTTTACCAGCCGTTAAGGAAGGAACCAGCAAAGGGACTTTCGGGGTAATTACGGTACTGCAATTTGCAGTACCGTAATGGCCGCCTTCCCCATTCCCATTGAGCCCTATGGGGTCAAAAATGGGAATGGGGAAGGGCCAATGGTGAATGGGGAATTACCGCCCCACCAACCTTGGAATGGGGCGGTAATTCCGCCATCCACCATGGCGCAATCGGTAAAATACTGGCGTCAACCATGGCGCTAATAGCACCATGGTTAACGCCTGGGTCGTAATTACCCCCTATGTCTAACTGAAGACATGAAGTTGCTCACTTTACATGTTTCTGTAAATGGTCTAGGGAAACCAAAGCAGCATTTGGTGCAGTATATCCCTTTGATTTTGTATTTGCAACGACAATATTTGCCTCATTTGTGTCTTTGAAATTGTACAATTTGTGCATGAAGATCCCTATTTGTTGATGCTGATGGAATTTCACAAGTGACATATTTTTTGATAAACTGTAAAACAGTGGCATCACTGTCTTAACCAAAGTTAGGAGCATCTTTAATCCATAAAAGCATGTAGATATGTGGTGCTCGTCTGGCTTGGTATTCTTTTCTCCAAAAGAAATGTTGCACTTCACCGAGGGGAGGAACAGTTTTATTACAAATAAAGTGTAGCATAGCAATGAAACGATGATGGAAATATCTTGAAACATTAACAAGATCTAGAGAGCAAAGTTCTCTGGGTGTTAGTATATCTATGTTTGTTTTGTTTTTGTGTGATATGCGTAGGAAATCATGTAAATCTTCCCATGCATATTCTGGACAACTTAATGTAACAAACCAAGTGGGTGTGCCAAGGTTTCTTATCATATAACGTACATCTCTGTGATATTGGAACCAGTACTCTTTAGTACCACGCATGTTTGCTAACAGATTTGTAATGCTTGATTGTAAAACCTCATCTTTTTCTTGCACTTTTTGTAGTAATTGCGTAGCTGACATATTTTATAAGTGGGTTCCTGATTTCAATGTGAGTACAACTCCGTAACATAGAGTTGCTAGTTCACTTTCAAAGAGTAGGTGGAATATGTATTCCAAATTTTTTCTAAATCTGGGATCTTCAGAATACATCCGTAATGAGCGGTATTCTGATGCTGTTATCTGAATAGGTCTATCATCGTACCTCCTCCTTTGCCAGTAAGAAAGACTAGAGGAAAAGCACATGCTTCTATACTTTTTTCCCATATGCTGATTGGGGATCCTTTGGTTTGCCGCTTTTGGTACGTTTCTAGTGCATCATCTATGGTGTCATTAGAGTGTAATGGATGAATTGTATAATGGTATAAAATATTGGATAACGTAGCAGGATCTAGAAGTTCAAATTGACCACTTTCTGGTGACTCTTGAATTATTTCAGTTGTTTCCCTCAAGTTTTCTTCAATATTTATTTCTTTGTAGTATTCATTATTGTCTTTTAGATATTGCAAGGCTTGTCTAACTTTATGTAAGTCTACGAGTTGTTGCCAAATTTTTTTGTCTTTGTAGGTACACCATTTTCTAAGACAATTAAAGATTGCTCTATTTGGATGTTGCACTTCCAGAGTGTGCACATTTTCTTTTAGATCTAATGGTAAATATACTACTTTGCCACAAATGCCTTTCACCAATTCAGAGGGAGGTAATTTTGCTGTTTTTGGTTGACGGCATATTATTGCTTGAAATCAGTGTACTGTTTGAATTATGATGCTCTCATATAAATTCAGTTATTGCAGGGGTTTTGGTAGTGGGAATAATTCCAAATTATTTGTGATAGCACGTGAAGGAGTTTGATTGTTGTCAAGTTTTGTAGTACAGTAACTGCAAAGTATTAAGGGGTCAGTTATTTCGTATTTGTTTTCTGATATAAAGTAGAGAGCTAATTCAAACCATTTGGTATCTTCATTGTTTTATATTTTGTATGTCACGTCTATAGTTTTTGTGTTACTTATATAAAAAGTTCTGTAGCAACACACACACACACATGGTTTGGTACTTCAGCGGATGTACTTTTACATTTTAGTATTATTTTTTTGTATGTGTGTAGTAGAGGGTTGCCATCTGTACAATTGTTGCTAGTCTGTTGTAAAGCTAATGCATTTTTTAAGTGGCTTCACTTCCAAAATATTTTGCAAATAGGTCCCGAAATGTAGGCTAATGAATGTCCTTGTAGTCCTGTGTATTTGCGCACTCGGCAGGTATCCATATTTTGCAGCAGTTTCATTTTGATTTTGTCTTTGCCTTTCACATACTGATTGAGGAACTGGCGTAAAGATTTGAACGATTTTTTGGCAATGTTACACATTGACGTGCATGGCCATTTGTATACTGGACGTTCTGGTTCAGTCGAATGGAGAGGTAATACTGAGTTTTCTGGGGAAATTTTTGTAAGCTGTCCACTGCTATGTATGGCAATTGTGTTTGTTTGCTTTTGTTTGTATGCTTCTTCATTAAAATATAGTTCTGTGCTCTTGGTGTGACTCCATTCACTTCCACAGATATATAAGAAGTTATTTTTGTTGACATTCTATTTATTGAGCAGTCTTTTTTGTAATGTTGTAGTTTTGTTAGTGGTTTCATTCTGTTTAACACTAAAATAAATAACTTTCTTTTAAGAAGGATTGCACTGTCTAACAAAGCTTCTAAGATTAATTTTCTACGGTAGGTTTTAAGGATTGTGCAGGACTCTGTGGCAGAACATTTTTGCTAAAATACTTTTTTTGGTATGGTTACTTGCCACTATATCAATATTTATGGGAGGAGTTTCAACAGTAGTGGTAGCTGAATTTGTGTTAATCATTTTCTGTTTCGTTTTACATTTTGATAGAGGAGGCAAAGTTTCAGTAATGGAAGCTTGTTTTGTTTCGCTAAATGACTGTATTAGCTGTTTTTTTGAACTTTTTGTACACACTCTGCTAGAGATGGATGCTTATTTTGGACACTTTTATTTTCATTTGCTCTAATTCTGCATTGCTTTCTACAGACTTTCTTTTTGATAGGCATTCTTTGGGGTCTGTTGAAAAAAAAGAAGGTATGGGTTGGGCTGTTCTGCAATGTATGTGTGCTGTGTGCATGATTGTCTGAGTATGATGGTAAAGATGTATGTGGTGGTGTGTGATTATGCATTGGGCAGCTACAATTAGTTGGGAAGGCTATTCTTCTATTTGTGTATTACTATACTGTGATTCAAATGACAGTAGAAAGTGAGCTAGTGGCGAGGAGAAGCACTAATAGTAAATCTAATGGTATCAAATTAAAACAGTTCTTTGTTGTGTAATACTAACATTCTAGGGGTTGAGTTATGTTATTTGTGTCCCAAAAAACAGGGATTTGTGTGCAATTCTGCCTGCTAATCCCTGCTTAATAAATGGGGATTTGTGGGCAGACTGGTTCTGAAATCTCTGTTTTTTTGGTGCACAAATTACATGAATGAACAGTGTGTTTGAGTAACAGTAAGAATGTTAAGGTAGTATTGTACTTACTGTTTTTTTGTGGGATGAGCAAATTTCTTCGTAGATGTTGTTTGTAGTTCAGATGCTGCTGAATTTCAGGAGAGTGGTCTTCACTGCAATTGTAAAAGAAAGAAGTTAGTAATGTTGTGTGTTTATAGCAGTGATGTTAATTTAGAAATTGATTTTCATGTTTTTGCAGCAGTATTCTTGTTTGATATCTGAACATAGTGTATGCATGCATTTCATTTGACTATGTGCAGCCTTTATATTTTATTTACAATATGTTAGTTCAACATGCTTTGCAAATTAGTAGAATATTATGTGTATGAAATTCACTTGGTTTTTTAAAGCTGTGTTATAGAATGTTAGGAGAAAGAAGAAATAATAGTATATTTATTTTGCAATTTTTATAAGGTAAATGGCAGAAACTGTATAGAAAAGCACGGAATGTATGTATTTATGAAGGTGTGGGTAATAAAGCTGAAGGTGTGATTTAAAGGCAGTGGTCTTATTGCAGCTGGGAGCTTTTCAATGATAGTGTCTATGTGTGTGAATGTATGAAGATGCATGACCTTTTCCAGTCTGTGGCCCTCATTACGACCCTGGCGGAGTGGGTTTCCGCCAGCGTTATTCGCGGTGGACCCGTCCGCCCTACTACGAGTTCCCGTAGCGCCATGGAGCCTTTCTCCGCCTGGTTTTACCGGGCGGAGAAATCCATGGCGCTAAGGGACCTCGTTGTTAATTACGCCACCGTACTTTACGGTGGCGTAATTAACGCCTTCCCCACTCCCATTATACCCTATGGGGCAAGAATGGGAATGGGGAAGGGCAAAATGGGGATTGGGGATTTACCGCTCCGCCAAGGTCGGCATGGGGTGGTAAATCCGCCAACCCCCATGGCGATATCGGCGGCTTTCCGCCGTGCTCCGCGGTGCATTTAGCACCGCGAATTCCGCCAGGGTCGTAATGAGGGCCTGTGTGTAATTTTATAATACACTACTAAGTGTTTTTCCACAATTATACTGTTATTTCTGTCATCTTCTAATATTATAATTTTTTAGATAGGTGTGAGTGTAAAAAAAATTGTAGATAGCAGACAGGTTTGGAAGTGACAGTTGAATATAGCAGATGGGAAACATTGCAATAAGTTCCTGCATTTGTGATGTCATCTTTGATGTCCTGGGTGTTAGTCTTAGCAGTGCACGGTGGTGGCGCGAGTTATGTTTGCTTAGCTTACCATAACTGGTGAATTTCAAGGGTTTTTCGCTTTTACTTGGAACCATAACGTCCCTTTAACCAAGTTTTTTCATTGAATTTCATAGGTTTTTATTAGTGAAACTTAAGCATAACGTCCCCTTAACAAAGTTTTTTCATTGAATTTCATAGGTTTTTATGAGTCCAACTTAACCATAATGTCCCTTTAACAAAGTTTTTTTCATTGCATTTCATAGGTTTTTATTAGTGCAACTTAACCATAACGTCCCCTTCACAAAGATTTTTCATTGAATTTCATACGTTTTTATTAGTGCAACTTAACCATAATGTCTACGAACATCTGACTTCATTGCAGACCTTCCAGAGAGTGCCACATGACCATATGCTAGCATGCAGCATGATGACGTGTCTGAGAACCCGTACGCACTTCATAATAAAATCTGTGCTTTGCGGACAGTTTGGAACTGCATTTTAAACTGATATAGGAACTTTCAACTTCAAAATTTCCATTGCACAGCTCTAACACCTATTCCTACTCATTCATTAACAATCTAGGACACAGTACATAGTTTTAGCAAAACTGCTAGTTATCTTAAAATGGCATCAGCTAAGGCCATCCCTCCTCCCCAAGAGACACCACCACTGCTGTAATCAAGGAGCATGAGAAACACTGCCCCCTACCTTAGAAATAACACACGTGCAACATTTTTCCCTGTCCACCTGCCCCTCCACATTAGTGTTGGGTGCCTCTTCCCTCATTTCACTCCCCACCTTTCATTCTAAGCTCTCCTGCCAAATAAAATCCATCCAAAAACAAAATAAATGTTCCTTTAGGAACGAACTTTCACAGTTAAAAAATAGAACAAGAAAAACTGCATAGACTCCATCTACTTTATATTTCTCAGTAAAGTACATAGACTCAATAAGATTTTCCAACAGTTCAATTTGCATTTTGTGTTATGCTAATGGGAATATTGGAGCGTTCATCCTCCGTTCCAGGGACTGGAACTGTGGATACTGGCCCAGCAGCCCAGGTTATCAGCCCAAGCAAAGCGAGGGTGGATAATGAGATCTCTGGACCATTACCCCCATTCCAGCCCCTGAAATCAGGGATGAAGGTCATTAGCAGCCTAGATTCCCAAAGCGGTAATCCATGGTACTAAAAAAGAGGAATTCCCATCCTACACTGGGACGCCAAGGAAGGAAAATCCTTTTCCAAGATGCCCACCATGGAAAGGGAAGGCGGTGGTTCCATGAAGGGCCCCTCTTCGCTTTCCATGGCAGCCTGCGGAAGGCAAAAGAAAACCATATGCCCATATTACCATGAGCACATTTTTCTTCCCTTTCAAATCTATCCTAATTTCGAATAACTTTGCCACAAAGCCAGTCCCAGGTGGACATGGCCACTTTAATCCTATGTTTTGTCCCTTGTGGTCATTGCCAGTAGCCACATTGTCTGGATCATGACCTTATTCAATGACCCGGACATTCTGGCCACTACCCCTGGCTACAGGCTATCCCTCAGCTATTCTTTTTTACTACATTATGAAAACACTGCTACATTTGCAAAACCATGCTTTTAGATCCTTGCCAATGCGCCTTACGCAGGTTTGCTGGAAATCCAGCCACGTTTTATTTTTTGAAAACTGTCAAATGAATGCACATACAATCGTCATATAAGCTCTGCACAAAATCCCATCAAACTTTGTAAACTCATTCGAAATCACGTCAAAAATATCCCACCCATCATCATCACTCCTCACCTCCCCAAAACTTATTTCATAAGTTTCACAAGTGCAATACTCAGAAAATATTATTATCCCGGGGGTTCGGCCATGTATTTTTATACATACGTTGATCTATCGCAAACATTTCCAATTCACCTTACCTCACTTTTCCTGTTTTAAAAATGTACGAAATCTGGCAGCAGGGCGAGTCCATCTTGTGCTATTCTTATCCATTGCTGCATCTGCCTAAAAACTGCCCTGACGTCACTAAATCATATGCCCCGTCCCTGACACTCATATCACCAACCCTAGTGATATTCCTCACCTTTCTCTGTGACGTTCCTCTTCAGCGTAGCCAAACGCCCCCAGTCATCACCTACGTGACGCAGAACCCGAAAATCAACACACATCCACCAACCAACACAGCACGTCACAATTCGGAATATTAAATCGTACTTTAAAAGAAAGCAATACCACTGTACAATTTGTAAAGTACTTTTATTTCACAATAAACACTGCAAGAACATCCAACTATTGACATATTCAAACAAATTGCAAATTTGTTTCTTCGCTCGTGATCAAAAATGTTAATCGTGACGCACATGTTCTTTTTCCATACACAAAGTGTTTGTTCGATAAAAGAACCGCTTGGGTCGCACAGTGAATTGGAGGGCTTCTGCATCAACTTGGGCCTAGACCACCATAAAGGATGTTATGTTACTACTAATCGCTAGTACAGCATGCGGGCACATTGGCCCTGGGCGATCGTCCCAAAAAACAGTCACTGTGATCCACGTGTTGACAACTATGTGTAGATGCCGATTAAAAATACCGTCAGTTGGCATCTGGAATCTATGACCATCGCAGAAAGGCAGAATGTAGCTATTTCGAAAACATAACAGAAAATGTGTGTCAATACCCGAACTTTATTACAATGTATCTATTGACTTTTCGATTCAGCATAGAGTTTAAACTAATGATTAGCACATACATCAAACAATCTCAACAAACAGAAAACAACGTGGAAATGGATACACAATTCGATATGGCCATACATGACATTTTAATAAAATATTAGTGTTGAACCTGGCTGAACCTAGTGATAGTCTACATGCACCTCGATCCTGCACTCCCCATAACCACGTAAAAAAGACAACTAAACAGAAAGATAGTACTTGCGTTACATTGCAATAAGCAACACAGAACAAACGAATAGAATATAACCCAAAATTAATCTTCAGATAATAATAAGTTAATGCTTGTTACGGTATGCATCTGTCAAAATCAAACTTAAATTATATTCACCATTTCCATTCTCTTGGTGTAAGTCAGACCATAATGCTCACTGCGCTCGCACCAAAGATTCTTCATGAACTGAATTTACATGTTCCTTACACACTTTTGGAATGCATAACCTTATCAAATGTTCATTATTACAAACCTCCTCTCATTGCATTCCTTACGGAAGGGTCCCTTTCTCTCAAGGTCAAAAAACAATTGAACCTTATACTTTGTATCCCATGCGTGGGCTGCATTAGCTCACAACCAAAAATTCAAAGCTGGTGACCTTCACTCAGAATCTAAATACATTCCCACTTTGCAACAACATGGCTCACAACATCCATGAGAACTGGTATTCTCATAGAAGTAAATAGCCGCTCTCTGCATCAGACACTGCAGGTGGCTGCCTCAGATGCCAGACTCTAGGGGGCGGCTGTCTGACTCCATTATTATTTTAAATACATTTTAACACAGACACATTAGTCCTTCTTCTGTACTTTACGCACATTATAATGTTGAACACCTCCAAATGTACCGTATGACTTTTGTGACAAAAAAACATCAGTTTTTCACTTCTTACTGCCATATCCCATCCCATCTTCATCAACCCTCAGCTCCCCAGAAATTATTTGATAAGTTTAACAAGTGCAATGTTGTGTTTTTTAATATGTTTTTGCGGCAATGTCCGCGGACCCCAAAACACTGATCCAAGATGTCGGACGCATCGGAACAATCTGAGGCACTTCATGCTCTTCACCATCCAATCAGCGAATGCGTCACATGTCTGTGGACATGACGCCACCGATTAGCCAATCAATATCGTGCCCGTGGAGCGAACAGGGAAGTGTGTTCGCGGATCGGACATAGATATCACTAATTTTTTTAGACCTACTTTTTGATTGTTTAAAAAAAAACTACTGGACGGATTTTCACCAAATTTACAAAAGCACACTTTTGGGAGCAAGCCGCTGCTCCTGCTGCAAATTTGGTGAAAATCTGTCCAGCGATTTGGGCTGTAGGCATGCGCAAAGTTTTTCCCCCATTCATTTTGGGACCCACCCTATTACTTTTCCCCCCCTGGACCAAACCTCACCAACCTTTGCAAAAAAATTCAGAGTGCACCATATACTTTTTTGGCAAAGTTTGGTGTGCATTTGTCCAGGGGGAGCGAAGTTATAAGCCGCCCAAAAAGTGCTCTTCCTATGGGAAGAGCAACTTAACCATAACTACACGGCCACTACCATGGCCGTATAATTCAGTGAAAAAACTTTGTTAAAGAGATGTTATGGTTACGTTGCGCTCCTAAAAACCTATGAAATTCAGTGAAAAAACTTGTTATAGGGGTGTTATGGTTAAATTCCGCCACTAAAACCTATGAAATTCAGTGAAAAGACTTTGTTAAAGGGACGTTATGGTTGCAAGTAAAACCGAAAAACCCCTGAAATTCGCCAGTTATTTTAAGCTAAGCAACCATAACTCACGCCACCATCATGCACTGCTAAGACTAACACCCAGGATATCAAAGATGTCATCACAAATGTCATTGATGTAATTTTTTTTAAACCCTGATAGGAATACGCGGACAGTGCGACTGTCAAGATTGTTCATAATTAATCAAAATGGAGGTGTTCTACGGACACTTAACATGTCCGGGCTGTCCGCAATCAAAATGGAGGTGTCCGTAAAACACTGCGCCTGTCCGCATGTCCGTAAAGTTGTGATGCACCTTTAATTAGTTCGGGGACCCTACCCCTGACCGGCGGACACCTGGACGCATGCGCATCCCACCTTCGACGTCCTACGAACCAGAGACTGTCTGGAATGTCTGTAACTAATTAAAATGGAGGTGTCCTATGGACACTGCACCTGTCCGGGCTCTCCTCAATCAAAATGGAGGTGTCTGTAGAACACCGCGCCTGTCTGCATGCCCGCCAAGTTGTGACGCACCTTTAATTAGTTCGGGGACCCTACCCAGGTCTGGCAGACACCGGGTCGCATGCGCATCCCACCTTTGACATCCTACAAACAAGGAGACTGTCCGGAATGTCAATTATTAATTAAAATGGAGGTGTCCTACGGACAGACACTGCACCTGTCCGGGCTGTCCGAAAAGCAAAATGGAGGTGTCCACAGAACACTGCGCCTGTCCGCATGTCCGCAAAGTTGTGACGCATCCTTAATTAGTTCAGGAACCCCAACCCTGGCCGGCGTACACATGCGCACACGCGCATCCCACCTTCGGGTTTCTACGAACATCGTGCCTGTCCGGAACAGTCTGCTGCATGTGTGTCGCACTTTTAATTAGTCTGGGGAGACCAACCCTGTACGCAGCACACCTATACACATGCGCACAACGGATCCCGACTAATAGGTGTCCTACGGACACCCATCCCATTCGCGAACATCTGCAATGTCACTATCTGACCGCACCCACGCTCAGCGTGGGCCGTTGTCCCGGTCCCCGAACACCAAAAAAGGGCTTTTTTGAGCAATCCAAGGTGTTTTACTGTGAAACTTCTCTCTTGCACAGGTCCCAGACCATGCCCCTGGCGTTCTGGACACTTTTTGGAGTTTTTTTAGCCCACTTTGGGGTCTGAAATGTCCGCAGAGCATGCAGCTGTCCACGGAGCGCTCCCCAGCACCCCTATAAAAGGCCAAACCCCAGAGCTGTCGCTCATTCTGTTTTGTTAATGTTAATGTTAATGTTAAAGGACATTTGTACCGCGCACTATCACCACCGAAGTGGTCCCCTGGTGCTCTGGCGGCTCTGAAAATTGGAGGAGAGGGTGTGGGTTAGTGGGAATAAGCTGGAAAAGTGCAAGAGAGCAGTGATGTGCTGTTGGAAGCCTGAGGCCGGTGGGTCCGTTGGCTGGTCTTGGGGTGTTTTACGGTCCGTAGTCGTCGTGTGCTGTTGTGCAAGTCTATGGCCCTCATTACGACCCTGGCGGAGTGGGTTTACGCCAGCGGTATTCGTGGCGGACCCGTCCGCCCTACTACGAGTTCCCGTAGCGCCATGGAGCCTTTCTCCGCCTGGTTTTTCCGGGCGGAGAAAACCATGGTGCTACGGGACCTTGTTGTTAATTACACCACCGTACTTTACGGTGGCGTAATTAACGCCTTCCCCACTCCCATTATACCCTATGGGGCAAAAATGGGAATGGGGAAGGGTAAAATGGGGATTGGGGATTTACCGCCCCGCCAAGGTCAGAATGGGGCGGAAAATCCGCCAACCCCCATGGCGGTATCGGCAGCTTTCCGCCGTGCTCCAAGGTGCATTTAGCACCGCGATTTCCGCCAGGGTCGTAATGAGGGCCAATGTGTGGTTTGTTTTGTTGTTGCGTTGTTGTGAAGTTGTGTGGATTGCTGCATTTTAGGCTTGTGGTTGTGTTTGGTTAGAGTTTGAGAGGTGTATGCAGAGGGATGGAATTGTTAGTTGGTTGGTTAGTTGGCATTGCTGTCCTTCCAATTGTGGGATTCCATCTGGGTGCGATACATGCTGACATTCACATTTCTATCTGGATACGATGCAAGCTAAAGTCAAGAACTCCATACGAGTGTGGCACATTCTAACCATTATATTTGTATCTAGATGCAGCAGATGCCAGAGTTCAGAATTCTAAGTGTGGTGAATGTTAAGAATCACATTTCTATCTAGATGCGACGCGAGCTCAAGTTCAGAATTCTGAGTGTGGTGCATGTTAAGAATAACATTTCTATCTAGATGCGATGCAAGCTAAAGTTAAGAATCCTGAGTGAGGCACATGCTAACAATCACATTTCTATCTAGATGCAACGCAAGCTAAAGTCAAGAATCCTGAGTGTGGCACATGCTAACAATCACATTTTTATCTAGATGCGACGCAAGCTAAAGTTAAGAATCCTGAGTGAGGCACATGCTAACAATCACATTTCTATCTAGATGCGACGCAAGCTAAAGTCAAGAATCCTGAGTGTGGCACATGCTAACAATCACATTTCTATCTAGATGCGACGCAAGCTAAAGTTAAGAACCCTGAGTGTGACTCATGCTATCAAACACATTTCTATCTAGATGCGGCGCAAGCTAAAGTTCAGAATCCTGAGTGTGGCGCATGTTAACAGACATATTTCTATCTAGATGTGGCGTGAGCCAAAGTTCACAATATCATACTAGTGTGGCACATACTAACAGTCACATTTCCATCTAGATGCGATGCAAGTCAAAGTTCAGTTCCCTACATGGGTGGCACTAGGTAAAATTGGCAAGTAAGTTCATATGCATCACAAGGCAACATTTACAATCCATTTACAGTGGTCACAAGTCTTCCTAAGTATGTATTGTTTAAGTCTATGGCAATCTACGCTATGGAAGGCAAGGTAGAGTGACAGGGGCTTTCTGGAGTAGAGTAATTGTTCTACACCTCACCCATGCCACACTCACAGTTTTGTTGGTGCCTGCTGGCTTCCTTGGCTTCCCCCGCGGACACCTGCAGACATATCTTGGAGCCGCCATTGTTGGAGCCGCCCTTTGCTTGGGGCCCTTAGCCACAGGGGCTGCTGGGCAGAGGGCTGCCCGTGTCGTGTCCAGGTTGAGGAGGGGTAGGCCAATCAGGGCTGGGGGAGGGTGCGGGAGGCGGGACTGAAGGGGGAAGCTTGACCGGGGAATTGAGGACGGCAGGGATGGCTCTGGGTGGAATTGGAGCGCCATGCTGCTTCAGATGGAGTTGGGAAGCAGAAAAACGAAATGCTTACCCGTAGAACCACGATCTAAGTGGCTCAGGCAGCATGAGTGCAACGGGTTAGGCCCTGCAGCACAACACGGTCGGGGTAGCCAATCAGGGCCTGGGGGAGGGTGCGGGAAGCAGGACTGAAGGGGTAAGCTGGACCAGGGAATCGAGGACGGCAAGGATGGCTCTGGGTGGAATTGGAGCACCATGCTGCTTCAGATGGAGTTGGGCAGCAGAAAACGAAATGCTTACCCGTAGAACCATGATCTAAGTGGCTCAGGCATCATGAGTGCAACGGGTTAGGCCCTGCAGCACAACATGGTCGGGGTAGCCAATCAGGGCCTGGGGGAGGGTGCGGGAGGCGGGACGGAAGGGGGAAGCTGGACCGGGAATCGAGGATGGCAGGATGGCTCTGGGTGGAATTTGAGCGCTGTGCTGCTTCAGATGGAGTTGGGCAGCAGAAAAACGAAACGCTTACCTGTAGAACCTTGATCTAAGTGGCTCAGGCAGCATGAGTGCAACAGGTTAGGCCCTGTAGCACAACACGGTCGGGGTAGCCAATCAGGGCCTGGGGGAGGGAGCGGGAGGCGGGACTGAAGGGGGAAGCTGGACTGGGGAATCAAGGATGGCAGGGATGGCTGTAACGCTTGCCTGGACTCTGCGGGGACACTCACGATGGAACTACGTAACACAGCTTTTCTCAATTAGTGTGCTTCCAAATCTCCCTTCAACAAACCATGAAAGGTTCCTAGAACAAACACAAGAGAATTCTAAGAATTTTGACTAGCGCTTCAATGAAGTTAAACTAATCTAAAACACTATGTCATTCTTCAGCTTTTCTCATTACCTTGGGAATTTGTGTTGTTAGCTCTCCATCCTGCATCGGTGCAGGGGCGCTAGTTCTGAAGAAGGGATATGGCGCTAATTATAGTGGCAAGGAAGGACGTTATTACTAAAGTTCAAATGAACTGGGAAGGTACTTCGAACAGATGTTCACACGGATTGATAAAGAGTGTGAACCCTAGACGACTGTGCCTAAACTGAAGTAGCTGAAACTATTGATCAATACAAGGGACCCCCACAGGTGAATAGGGCTGGGAAAGATTGCTGAGTTGGGAGTACCTTGGATGTGAGGAAAATTTCTACACACACGCTTTCGTGGAACCACCACAGGAAACAAATTTACCTCAGGAAAACGCTCACAACCACTGAGCGTGCAAGCCTTTGAAAATAGCAAAATGCGTCATCAAAAGCTTGTTGCAAACAATGTGTGAAGAACACATACCAACTAAAACCAAAGCTAAGAAGGCTCAATAACTAATGAAGCGTAAAACCGGCTCCATTACATTGCGCACAACATGAGTTTAGATAAATATTACAACGTAACATAGAACTTCACAATACCATGAAAAACTATGACACTTCTGGGAAAATAAAAGATACTTGCGAAAAAATCCTGACTGAAACCCTTGAACCATGGAAGCCGCTCTGTGTCTGGAAAGTGACGGGGCCAACTGAGTGACAGGGAAGAATTCCGTGACTAGAGTTCCAAGACCCTACTGTGGAAAATTCTGTGACTGGAATTGTAGGAATTACAGGGAACTCCGGGGAAACAAATAACGGGAGCAGAGGGAACCAAAATGACAGAAAAGGAAGGGTGACTAGTGGCGCTGAACGTGACAGGACCTAAAGCTGGACAGCGGTAAGCGTTGACTGGATTCTTTCCGAACGCGAAGCAGGGAATGCTCGAGGGGAGGGGCTTAAATAGGAGGAGAGAGAAAACAACTAGACCTACACTGCGCACGCTACCAGCATAACCCAGGCAGCCCTGTTGAGTGTCAAGATGTACTACCCATGCCTAACACTTCCCTGAGTTGTCTTTTCCTAACATCCACGAATGGTAGATTGAAGACCAATTCTTTTTGGAAGCAATTTTAGGAACCTTTGCCGTGATCATGACAGTATTCCTCCCCAAGGCCCCTCCTAAGGTGAAACCTTCTCCCTTTGGTTTGCTAGGATTATTCAAATGGAAGGATTTAATTAATCGGGGAGCGTGAAGGTTTTCAAGGGGTTCCCAGGTTCTATCCTGCGGCCCATAACCCTTCCAATCCACCAGGTAATACAATTTTCTGCGAACCATCTTAGAGTCCAAGATAGCCTTAACCTCGTACTCTGGTTGGTCACCTTCCACAATTACAGGAGCCGGTGGACCCTGAATTCGAGTATTTGGACTTACAGCTTTCAACAAGGACACGTGGAATACCGAATGAATTTTCATGTGTTTAGGGAGTGTCAATTTCATAGCCACCGGGTTGATGACCTTCTCAATGGCAAAAGGACCCAAAAATCTAGGAAGAAATTTCCTGGATCCCTTCAACCTCAGATTCCTTGTAGCCAACCACACTGAGTCTCCCACCTTGTATTCTGGGGAGTCTCTTCGCTTTTTATCAGCGAACTTCTTCTGAGCAGTCTTCGCCAAGTACAACTGTTTTCTGGCTAGGTGAACAGCGGTTACTATATTGTCATGCAGAGTCTTTATAGCTGGCATTTCCAGAGATTCAGGTGGATCATGAACCGAGGTTCGTGGATGTCTACCATATACAGAGAAGAATGGGCTTAATCCAGTCGAGGAGTGTATGGAATTATTGTAGGCATATTCTGCAATCCACAATATTTTTTGCCAAGAGTCGTCAGTTTGGTGAAGCATGCACCTGAGGTACTGTTCCAACGTTTGATTTGTGCGTTCTGTTTGTCCATCAGTTTGTGGGTGGTAACTTGTGGACAAACGTATCTCCATCTGAACCATCTTGCAACATCTTTTCCAGAATTCAGAGACAAATTGGCTTCCCCGATCAGACACCACAATGGAAGGAAAGCCATGCAGCCTTACGATGTTTTCCAAAAATACCTTGGCTAGGACCGACGCAGTAGGCAATCCCTTCAATGCCACAAAGTGTGCCATTTTGGAAAATAGATCCACAACCACCAGGATGGTGTAAAATCCTTCACTATTGGGTAAGTCTGTAATAAAATCTAGGGAGAGTGTGTGCCAAGGAAGAGGCGGAATCTCCAATGGTTTGAGAAGACCAGCAGGTTTCTTTTTCTGCAATTTATTTTGAGCACAAACTCCACAGGTCTTGATGAATTGAATTACATCATTACGCCAAGTTGGCCACCAATACGATCTCTTGACTCTTTCTAAGGTTTTAGTGACTCCCGGATGTCCTTCCATTAGTGCACTGTGGTAGTCTGCAATCACTTGCTCTCGTAGCTTTTGAGTTGGCAAGAAAAGTCGCCCCTTAAAAAAGGGCAATTCTTCCTGCACATAACAATGTTCCTTCTCAGATGCCCATTTTTGCAACTCTGCTGCACTGATATTGGCTTTGATTTCAGCCCTCAATTCTTCAAATAAAGAATCTGTAACATTCATGACTCCAAGCACCTTTTCAACTGGAATTATCTTCACCGGAGTTGTGGCACTGTAAGCTTCTTCTCCTTTACCAATTCGGGACAGAGCATCGGCCTTTCCATTACGGATACCAGGCCGAAATGTGATAACAAAATCGTACTCAGCAAAGAAAAGAGCCCATCTCAACTGTCGCGAAGATTGTGCCTTTGCCGAGCGCAAGTACTGCAGATTCCGATGATCTGTGAAAATGGTAACGGTGTGTCTAGCCCCCAGCAGATAATGTCTCCATTCCTTCAGTGCACACTTTATCGCCAACAATTCCTTATCGGTGACTGTATAATTCAATTCCGCTGCTGAGAACTTTTTTGACCAAAAGGCCACAGGATGTAATTCGTGCGAGATAGGATCACGCTGCGACAAGACTGCGCCCATGGCGACGTTGGATGCATCGGTCTCTACCACAAAGGGAAGATCCAACTTAGGATGTCGAAGGACCGGGGCTGCAGTGAATTTCTCTTTCAGTTTCTGGAAGGCCTCACCAGCCTCATTTGTCCAAGCAAAGGTCTTATTCTTTCGCAGCAACGACGTGATAGGATGAACCAGCTGAGAAAAATCAGACACAAATCGTCGGTAAAAGTTAGCGAACCCCAAAAAACTTTGGACTCCTTTAACTGATGTTGGAGCTGGCCAGGATAGAATTGCGTCAACCTTTATGTTGTCCATTTTCACCCCGTCCGATGACAATATGAATCCCAAAAATTCTACCTCTGGAACATGAAAGTGACATTTCTCCAATTTTACATACAAGAAGTTTTCCTTGAGGATTTGAAGAACTGAAGTTACATGTTTGATATGTTCCCGGGGGTCGGCAGAAAAAATCAGGATGTCATCAACATATATCACAACACAGATATCCAGAAGCTCCCGAAAAATGTCATTCATGAATGACTGAAATGCTGCTGGAGCATTACATAATCCAAAAGGTATAACCTGATATTCGAAGAGCCCATAACGTGTGCGAAAGGCAGTCTTCCATTCATCTCCAGGTTTAATGCGAACGAGATGATATGCCCCACGAAGGTCAAGTTTGGTGAAGATCCTAGCTCCTTTCACCTGGTCCAGCAACGTGGAAATTAGAGGCAAGGGGTATCGGTTCTTTATAGTGATTTGATTTAGGGCCCTGTAATCGATGCAGGTTCTCAGGTCCCCTTCCTTTTTGGGCACGAAGAACAAAGGCGACGCTGCTGGGGACTTGGATGGTCGAATAAATCCATTGGCTAAATACTGGTCCAGATACGTTCTCAAATGGAGGTTTTCCTTTTCAGTTAATGCATAGATTCGATGACACGGGAGTTGGGCTCCTGGAACCAGATCTATTTGGCAATCATAAGGTCTATGAGGGGGCAGGACTTCAGCTTGCTTCTCCTCCTGAAAAACATCCTGGAAACGTTGATATTCATAGGGCAACAAACCGATGAGACCCAATGTGATTTCTGGAGTGTTCGGCAGTAGTTCCTTTTCCTTAACATGTTCTGTCCCATCACAAGTTTCTTGACACTCTGAACTAAACACCACAGTCCTTGCACGCCAATCAATGACAGGATTATGTCTTTCTAGCCAGGGAATTCCTAGGATGATCTGGAATTGTGGCGCCTGAATAAGGTCAAAGGAAATCTCCTCCTTGTGTTCCCCCTGGCAGAGCATTATGATATCGTTAGTGCGTTGTGTAACTGGACCTGACACAAGGGGTGTACCATCCACTCCAGAAACATTTTCTGCTTCCAACTTATCAGTTAACGGAATGCCCAATCTGCTTGCCAGGTTTAAATCCATATAATTGCCGATGGCCCCACAATCAATGAAAGCGTTTAGCGTGAATTTTTTTGTAGGACAATCCCGACTGAATAGGATGACTGGAATCACAAAGTGTGAGGTCGCCGAAACCTTCTTCACGCTCGACAAGCTGACCTCTATGCTTGTCGGGCACTTAAGTTTTCCGGAGTTTGCTCCTTCTTCTCCTGACTAACACTTCCCAGGGGGTTTCGTGAAGGTTTCACAGGACAGTCCTTCAGGAAATGACCAGCTTTTCTGCAGTACAAACAGAGCTGTTGCTGCCGCCTCTTTTCCCTTTCAGCTTGGGAGATAGGACCACGAATGACACCCAGTTGCATAGGTTCGGCATGGTTTTCTGACGACACCCTTCCAGAGGTTTCCTTGGGGCGAACAAAATATGCCCGACTCTCTGGGCGACCTCGATCCATTCTTCGATCTTGAAGTCGGTGATCCAATTGGATGGTTAAGTCTATGAATTCGGCAATTCCTTCTGGTGGGTTCACCACTTGTGCTAGGACATCCTTCAGTTCACTCCGCAACCCACGGTAAAACAAGGTGGTTCTTTTCTCTGAAGGCCAATTGGTTTCTGCAACTAGTCTATTGAAGGTGGCTACATATGCTAGCAAATCTTGGTTACCCTGTCGAAGTGACAACAATTCATTGTCTAATGCTTGACCTTGGGTGTGGCGAGCAAAAAGCTTTTCCAGTTCACGTTGGAAGTCTTGAAAATTTCTCAGCACCGGATCATCTCTATTGACAAGAGGAACTGCCCAGTCAGCCGCGTACCCCCCAAGGTAAGACAACACAAAGGCCACTTTAGATTGGTCTGTGGGAAACGTTCCCGGCCTGCATAAGAAATGTAGCCTGCACTGATTTAGAAACACTGCGAACCTTTTTGGATCCCCAAAAAAGCGCTCTGGGGGGGCTAAGGGAATATTTCCTGGTACGATTACTTGGACAGGTACTGTCGGTGCAATTGGGGCTGAAACTTGGGGGTTCCCAGAAGGCAACGGAACCTGACCAGCTTGTGACTGTAATACTTGGCGGGCCAATTCCTCAGTTCTATCCCTGTTTACCACTAATTCTTTCCTCAGAGCATTAGTTTCGGAACGTGCTGCATGCACTTCCGCTCTCAATTCCCCCAACAATTGGACCAACTGATCAACCTCAGGAGTTCCCATGATGTCCAGGCAGAGTATGTTTCAGTGGGCTTCGCGTTCTGTAACGCTTACCTGGACTCTGCGGGGACACTCACGATGGAAGTACGTAACACAGCTTTTCTCAATTAGTGTGCTTCCAAATCTCCCTTCAACAAACCATGAAAGGTTCCTAGAACAAACACAAGAGAATTCTAAGAATTTTGACTAGCGCTTCAATGAAGTTAAACTAATCTAAAACACTATGTCATTCTTCAGCTTTTCTCATTACCTTGGGAATTTGTGTTGTTAGCTCTCCATCCTGCATCAGTGCAGGGGCGCTAGTTCTGAAGAAGGGATATGGCACTAATTATAGTGGCAAGGAAGGACGTTATTACTAAAGTTCAAATGAACTGGGAAGGTACTTCGAACAGATGTTCACACGGATTGATAAAGAGTGTGAACCCTAGATGACTGTGCCTAAACTGAAGTAGCTGAAACTATTGATCAATCCAAGGGACCCCCACAGGTGAATAGGGCTGGGAAAGATTGCTGAGTTGGGAGTACCTTGGATGTGAGGAAAATTTCTACACACACGCTTTCGTGGAACCACCACAGGAAACGAATTTACCTCAGGAAAACGCTCACAACCACTGAGCGTGCAAGCCTTTGAAAATAGCAAAATGCGTCATCAAAAGCTTGTTGCAAACAATGTGTGAAGAACACATACCAACTAAAACCAAAGCTAAGAAGGCTCAATAACTAATGAAGCGTAAAACCGGCTCCATTACATTGCGCACAACATGAGTTTAGATAAATATTACAACGTAACATAGAACCTCACAGTACCATGAAAAACTATTACACTTCTGGGAAAATAAAAGATACTTGCATAAAAATCCTGACTGAAACCCTTGAACCATGGAAGCCGCTCTGTGTCTGGAAAGTGACAGGGCCAACTGAGTGACAGGGAAGAATTCCGTGACTAGAGTTCCAAGACCCTACTGTGGAAAATTCTGTGACTGGAATTGTAGGAATTACAGGGAACTCCGGGGAAACAAATAACGGGAGCAGAGGGAACCAAAATGACAGAAAAGGAAGGGTGACTAGTGGCGCTGAACGTGACAGGACCTAAAGCTGGACAGCGGTAAGCGTTGACTGGATTCTTTCCGAACGCGAAGCAGGGAATGCTCGAGGGGAGGGGCTTAAATAGGAGGGGAGAGAAAACAACTAGACCTACACTGCGCATGCTACCAGCATAACCCAGGCAGCCCTGTTGAGTGTCAAGATGTACTACCCATGCCTAACACTTCCCTGAGTTGTCTTTTCCTAACATCCACGAATGGTAGATTGAAGACCAATTCTTTTTGGAAGCAATTTTAGGAACCTTTGCCGTGATCATGACATGGCTCTGGGTGGATGGGAGCGCCATGCTGCTTCAGATGGAGTTGGGCAGCAGAAAAACGAAACACTTACCCGTAGAACCATGATCTAAGTGGCTCAGGCAGCATGAGTGCAACGGGTTAGGCCCTGCAGCACAACACAGTCGGGGTAGCCAATCAGGGCCTGGGGAAGGGTGCGGGAGGTGGGACTGAAGGGGGAAGCTGTACCGGGGAATAGAGGACGGCAGGGATGGCTCTGGGTGGAATTGGAATGCCATGCTGCTTCAGATGGAGTTGGGCAGCAGAAAAACAAAACGCTTACCCGTAGAACCACTATCTAAGTGGCTCAGACAGCATGAGTGCAACGGGTTAGGCACTGCAGCACAACACGGTCGGGGTAGCCAATCAGGGCCTGGGGAGGGTGCTTGAGGTGGGACTGAAGGGGAAGCTGGACCGGGGAATAAAGGACGGCAGGGATGGCTCTGGGTGGATACCAAGGAATACTGAGCACTGCTACAGCTTGCTGTTTACTGTTTCCTGTGTGCAGATTTCTATTTCCTATTTCATGACACCTTTGATGATGCATCCATGGCTGCTCCTACTGCTGCTGCCTCTGCCTCAGCACCACCCCCAGCCCCTCCACAACCACCACCTTGCCAAGTGCCTGGGGAGGGGAACAGGCATGGTGATGTAGAGAGGGATCAAGAGGAAGACGAGGATGAGGTAGTGGAAGTCCTCACTACTGCCGGCCAGCATGGGTCTTGGGTGTGGATGCTCTTTACCACCATTGGAGGGGTACCCAAGGCATGTGCAGACAAGGTGTGCTTCACTAAGTGCAAAATTGTGCGCAGTCATGGCAAACCTGGCCTGTATAGCTATGGGACCACCTCCATGGGCGACACCTAAGGTCGAACCACAATGCAGCAGTTTGGAGGGTTGTCCCCATTGAAAAAAGTAGTAGGTTGGGTTTCTCTACAACATCCTATGTATCTGCTGCTGCCACCACAAAGGATACTCCTGAGGGGCAGCGGATCCCTGAACTAGCCTCGCAGGCCATACACAATGCGGCAGAGCCTTACCTTTCGAGGGTCACTGTATTGTGTATGTACTGCGATGCAATTTTGAAGTGCTTTCGAGCCTTCGGTCAGGGAGCACGAAAAAGAGTGCCCCCTACCTAAGTGAGGCCCAACCAACATCTTCCTCTCTCCACTTGCCCTTTCTTATCCCTGTGGTTGGTGCCCCTTCCCTACCCTCCCTGCCCTTCCTTTCCTTATGTGTCATGTATAAAAAAAAATACAAAAAACAAAACAAGAGCCACCTTTTACAGTTTAAAAATAGAAGTGCCGATGAAACGTTGCAGGGCACCGGGCATTCTGAGAAGTCCGTGGACAAAGCGGTAGTCTGCAGACTTCAAAGAAAATTTACGGTTGTAGCACATTCAAAAACATTGCACTCTTTTCCGGAAGAAAGTGGTGGCTCTGAAAAGACCCTTTTTGTGGTGTTTGTTTGTTTTTGTAAGAGTGGAAGAAGCCAACACTTACTGGAAACATGCTTCCTATACTTGCAAAAAGGGCTGCTACGAAATGTAATATTTCATTGTGGAAGGACAACATGCCAACATCTCTCAAAAAGGCACAAACAGCCTTGTTGATATTTCACATCGCTTTCTCCATTTGCGGACCAAATGAAGACCACACAGCCACAGCCATAGCCATCTGCACTCCTCTCATCAAACAGACTTTCTGCCATAGTCTCTCCTTGAACATCACACCCAGAAAACCTTATTGACCATTCCTCTAGCCTTCAGGGTCCATTTCCATGGCTACCAGCCTCAAAAGCCCAGGATGAGGCACGTGCGATCCGCGGGCTACTGCACTGTCCATGGACATATTGCGCTATTCGCTAGAGTGGGGACAGAAATCTCAACCAGGGTAGGATATTTCCTCTTTAGTGCTGGTATCTCAATTGCAAAATAGAACCTAGAAGAAACCTACTCTTCACATCCAACAAAGTAAGTGCAATACTGTGATAGTGTTCTGCCCTTTACTCAGACAGTGCAGTGTTCTTGTATTGTAGGCTACACAATTGTATCAACCCAACAACATTTGCTTCCCTCTTACTCATTGCACCTTAGCAGGTGCATACTTTGTATTGTCATCTGAACACCTGTGTAGTAACACACAGATACCAGTACAGTCTTCCCAACCTGAAGTAACAGCCCATTCCACAATCACACACCTCTATATGTATGCCTGCCCTCATATATTCAGACACTCATGCACAGTGCACACATATAAATTGCACAACCTCCTAACCCACACTTACCTTTCTTCTCCAACAGACGCTAAAGAATGCCTACCAAAAAGCAACTCTGTACAAAGCACACAGAAATAGAGCAGATCAAACTAAAAGCGTACAAAATAGCCATCCGCCTCTAGCAGAATTTGTATAAAAAGTTCAAACAAAACAGCTAATACAGTCACTAAGCAACACTGAATCAGATAACAGGAAAGAAACTGCAACTCCTCTTTCAAAATTTAAAAATATAAAATAAATGTATTAAGAAGATTGCAACTACCACTAGTGCTAACACTGCACCTACAAATGTTAATGTAGCCACAAGCAAGCATTCCAAAAAATGTAATTTACAAAATATAAAATGTTTTCCACTTCAGAGTCCTTCAGAACCTTATAAAAACAGGGGATAAATCATGCTCAACCCTTAAAACTTAAAGCACAAAACTCATCCTGGAAGCTCTCATCGACAGTGCAATCCTTCTCAAAATGAAATTATTTATATTAGTTTTAAACAGAATGAAACCACTAACAAAATGAATTACTAAACTAGAAGTACACTTTGCAACAGACGTAATATCAACATCGATACCTTTGCAAAAGTCTGTGCAGGAGAGTGAAGTCACACCACCAGCACAGAGCCATATTTCAATGAAGAGGCATACAAACAAAAGCAACCAAACCCAATTGCCATACATGGCAGTGGGCGAAAGTATGAAAAGGTAGACAATACCATTATGAAAGAAGAAACGCTGCTTCCAAGAATATCCCCAGCAAACTTACAATCAACTCTCCATTTCACGGAACCAATACGTCCAGTCTACAAATGGCCGTGCACGTCAATGTGTAATGTGAGAAAAACAATCTTTCACATCTTTACGGCAGTTCCTCCATCAGTATGTGAAAGGCAAAGACAACTTAAAAATTAAAATATTACAAACTATGGACTCCTGTCCAGTGCGCAAATACACAGGACTACGAGGACATTCATTAGCCTGTATTTCTGGACCTGCTTGCAAAAGAACCTTCCACCATATCAAAATGTTATCAACACATCATTATCATTATCATTAATAAACCATTCAACTGTACGAAATCTCGTTCACAAACTGTGCTATGCAAAATGTCCTGCTTTAGCACTGGACCATTTAAATGACATTCTCCTACATGGTACAGCCAAAGAACTGCTCGAAGAAATAGACCACATCCAAAGCAAATATTTTGGAACTGAAGAGCACTTAGAAAATCCAGTAACTTTAGAAAAGAGTTGCAAAAACCTTGCAGATGTCAACCTGCTATTACACATATACAAAAAAGAAATACTAAAGTTTAAAAGCACATTTGCTGAAGTACCAAACCAAGTATGTGTGTGTTGCTGCAGAACTTTGTATAAAAAGAGCACCAAATCTGTAGACATAATGTACAAAATAGAAGACAATGAGGAATCCCAATGGTTCCAGTTAGCTCTCTATCTTAGAGCAGAAAACAAATACGAAATGACTAACCCCTCAATACTTTGCACATACTGCACTGCAAAACTTGACAATAACCGAATGCCTCCATGTGCTATCACTAATAACTTAGAAATATTCCCACTGCCAAAACCACTCCAACAACTTAAGATGCATGAGAGCATTATAATCCAAACAATGCGCCCATTTCAAGCAATAATACACCATCAGCCGAAAACAGCAAAACCACCGCCCTCTGAATTACTGAAAGACATTCATGGCAAAGTAGTTTATTTGCCATTAGACCTCAAAGAAAACATAGACACTCTAGGAGTGCAACGGCCAATAGATGAATCTTTGAATATCCTAGTGAATGATGTACCGACAAAAGACTTTGCCAGCAACTAGTGGATTTAAATAAAGTTAGAGAAGCCCTGCAATATCTTAAAGACAACAATGAATACTACAAAGAAATAAACATTGAAGAAAACCTGAGGGAAACCACCAAAATAATTCAGGATTCCTCAGCAGGCCAATTTGAACTTCTACATCCAACTACAGCTTCCAATATTTTAGACCACTATACAATTCACCCACTGCTCTCCAAAGACACCAGAGACGATGCACTAGAAACATATCAAATGTGGCATGCCAAAGGATCTCCAATCAGCATATGGGAAAACAGTGTGGAAGCACAAGCTTTCCTCTACTTTTTCCTACTGGAAAAGGTGGAAGGTACGATGAAAGATGCACACAAATAACAGCATCAGAATACCGCTGTTTACGAATGTATTCTGAAGACCCCATATTCAGACAAAACATTGAATACATATTCCACCTCCTCTTTGAAAGTGAACTAGCAACTCTATGTTATGGAGTTGCACACACATTGAAAACAGCATCCAATTTTCAAAACATGTCTGCTATGGAGCTACTTCAAAAGGTGCAAGAGAAAGATGAAGTTTTACAGTCAAGTATTACAAATCTCTTGGCAAACATGCGTGGTGCGAAAGAATACTGGTTCTGATGTCACGCAATGTAAGTCCCCATTCTCAATTGTCTGCAATGTACTGCACATCCATGTTCGTATTCCATGGGAGGGCAATGATTGCATTGTAATTATGGATGCACTTTGATGCTTCAGTTCTTTTAATGCAGTATGTGTTCTTAGGTGATTTGCCTTTCACACTGTGTCTAACCGGAGACTTGAAGCTGTTTACTTGTTCTGTTGCTGAAACTGGTCTAGGGAAACCAATGTGGCATTTGGTGTAGTATGGGGCATTCCCGAATGGGCTCAGTGGGGAATGGGGACTTACATTACCGCCAAACTCGTGATCGGGCGCTATTAGCGCCGGGGAGTTCGGCGGTAGGGCTAATACCGCCCACGCTAATAGCGCTACCATTACCGCCCAAGTCGTGATGAGGCCCATAGAAACAATAGCCAAAACCAATCCCAACAGCCTGGACATTTTGAAAAACTAACGTATTGGACACATACTTCCCAAACAGGAGTACTGCTTTAGAAACCATGTGCCTATACCACGTAGCCCAACATTTTGCATACAAAAATATTAAACCAGATTAGAAAAAAGGTAAATACCTATTCAAAGATTGTGAGGGCAGCTTGGTTAAACTTACCAAACTCAGCTTGGTTAATCATATGACGCTATCATTAAAAACTCCTAAACATAGAGAACTGTACTACATGTCCTACATGTCCCTACTCCAATGTTTTTAAACCATGGAGAAAAGAAGAAGAAAGATTGGACACCCATGCCTCCTATGAAGATGCTTACAATGCTAATGAAAGCACTATAACAGATATAAATGTTACACAGTAAAAAAACATGTTGGACAATGAACGCCAACAAGAAAAAGAACTTCAGGGACAACTAAATGTAGACACTCCTGAGAGCAGTCAACCTTCTCTTACAGGAAGCCAAGAACCACTTGGACAGCCACTCATACCAAATGAGGCAGAATTAGTCATGACTGAAGTAGAAAATACCATGGGCCTCATTCCGAGTACGGCGCTAACCAATGGCGCTATTAACGCCTTGGTTGACGCCGTACCCGGAACGGCAGCGCCTTGGTGGATGGCGGAATCACCGCCCCATTCCAAGGTTGGCGGGGCGGTAATTCCCCATTCACCAAGGCTCTTCCCCATTCCCAAATGAGCCCCCATAGGGCTCAATGGGAATGGGGAAGATGCAAATAACGGTGACCGTTCATTACGGTCACCGTTATTGGCTTGGAGGCCCCTTTGCGCCCTCGACTTTAACACCTGCTCAAAGCAGGCGTTAAGGGCGAGGGCGCAGAGGGAACTCGGAGTATGGCGGTAAGGGAATACCGCCACCGGTCTCGTTACCGGTGGCCGCTATCCCTTACCGCCATACTCGGAATGAGGCCCCATGTGTCAATATGGGCAATCTGCAAAAGACTTTGCTCTACTGAAATCACAACTAAACAATGAGCAGCGTAGCATTTTCCTAAAAGTAACTAAAGAAATTGAACATGGTATGCAGCACGAAACTAAAACTTGTACCTGTCAAAACTATGAACCTATACTGCTTTATGTAAGTGGTCCAGCTGGTTCAGGCAAAACATTCTTAATAAAAAATCATCAACAAATTCCTCAAACAATTGACAAACAACAAGCTTTCAGCTGTTGTAACTTCCCCCACAGGTTTAGCTGCCTACAACATAGGTGGTATCACTTTACATTGATTGCTACTCCTTCCAGTAAACACCAAAACAAATTACTACAAACTTTCAGCAGAAGCTGCTATGGTCTCGAACCTAACGATGGCTTTGATTCACCTCAGATTGCAAGAAGTCCTTAAAACAGACTATGAAGAACTCTTTGGAGGAAAACACGTTATTGTTTTTGGAGATCTTCTTCAATTAACACCAGTAAAAGGTGAACCTATTTTTAAAACCTTAGGACACAAACTGTGCCATAAAACTCTTGGCAGCAAAGGAAATGTAAATCTCTGGCAACATTTCCAATACAGAGAACTAACTGAAAACATGGCCAGTCTACAGACCTCACCTATGCCAACATTTTGAAAAACATTCGGATTGGTGCACTTTCCAGAGAAGCAAAGTCTATCTTAAATAGCAGACGCATCCATGAGCTATACGACCATAACTCATGTGCTACTGATGTCATGGAACAATTAGCACACAAAAATATAAACTGTATATCCTTAATGCCAACTCTAGCACGCTGTGCATTATTCAATGAAATAATGTTGAAAAAAGAAATTCAACAACTAGTGCAAATTCACTCCACAGACAAACTATACGTGCATGGTATGACTGTACCTATGTGTCAACAAGCTACATTGCGACTAAATACCTTAGAGAACTCTTTCTCTAACACAGCTGGTTTAGAGAAAATGTTAACATTGTGTTTAAACTGTAATGCTAAAGCGTAACCTTGATTTGGTTAATGGAGCACTTGGTACAGATGTTGGCTTCCATACATACCCACGTGAAAACAGCATTCAATTTGTTAATATTCACTTTGACAAACTTTCAGAAGTTAAAAGGATAAGATGCTCAACAGCCCGATTCCTTCTTTTCAAAGATATGTATGTACACAGAGAACGGTTTTCTCTGTCTCTAGCATATGCAGTCACCATCCTTAAATCACAAGGTCTAACCCTAGATTAAGCATTGATTGTTATTAGCAGCATAGTCTTTAAAGAAGGCATGAGTTACCTAGCACTGTCACGGCTATGCACAGTTGAAGTACTATTTCTAGTCAATTTTGATGCAAGTAAAGTCACTGCTGACATTCCTTGCATTGTAGAGTACAACAGACTATGTGCACTCTACACACCCCATCTCAAAATGTACCCTGTTGCTCAAAAAGTCAAACTTTGTAAAAGAAAACTAGTGCAAACTCAACTTATAGATGATCTCACAGCAATACCACCAACAGAAATTGAAAACAGCTGGTACTTCATTAATTACCAGAAACAAAGAAGGATGTATGATATGATATGATATGGCATTTATAACGCGCCTATACACAAATGTTTCAAGGTACTGAAAAGACAAATGCATACCCAACTGCACAAACAAAGACAACCACCTCTTCAAAGAAACTACTTGCACTTCCATCAAATGATTCAGACACAGAACTGTCTGGTCCATTCACATTTTCCAATACAACTGGTGTATATTGCAATGCAAATGTAGCAATCAATGTTCTATTCCAATTGCCAACAATGGTTGTAAACATTGTAAACATTTCCTTAAACGGCACAGACCAATTTCTTTTGCAAATGTTGCTCCTTCACAGAAGTGTTTCTGGAATAAGGCAGAAATTAGACTACTGTGCAGGAATGGTGTGATTCACTATAAACACAGAAGCCGATCCACAAGAATTTCTAATGTACTTATTACAAGTACTGGAAAACAAAAACATACCTATAAATGAAATCTACCAGATTTCATACATGTGGAGACATGCATTCACTGTCTGCAGCCATGTCATGCATAACAAAATCCCTAACTAACGTGTTGTGTATGTATCTATACTTAACTATCAATCCATTCCATTTTAACAGATCATACAAAATGCAAACCATGGCATATTATGTACTACTTGAAATTCCGATAAGCGCACCACCTTATACAATCAAATAGCCAATACGTAATAGTAATGCGTTTACGATACAATGCAGATGGTACCAAAAACAACTGCAAGCTTACTGGCATCACAGATGGACAAGTATCACTTGGCAAGAAAACGTTCAAAACAGTAGGCAGAATCTACCACATGGGTGCCACAACCAGTGCAGGTCACTATACTGCATACATTAAAAAGAAATGTGGGTGGTTTGAGTGCAATGATACTTCCATTACTCTGAAGCAGAGATTACCAGCAAATCTCGCAAATGCCTATTTAATATTCTTGAAACCAAAATGTACTCACTGATCTGAGTATTAGCATCTACAAACTGTCCTCAATAACCTTTGAAACCACCAACTGGTAGAATAAGGCAACAGTTATCTAACAATGCCCATACCAATGCAAGAAATACACATCTACTATAACTACACCCATACTGCTGCAAAATCACTTCACAAGAGTAAAACATGTACATCCACCAACAAGAATTAACGTGCTTGAAGACATACCCTGCAAAATTGAGAAACTTTAAATAGTTAGAATACGCCAACTGGTATCTGACTGCAACCATAATACTACAATATAACTTCCCATTACTACACAATGTGAAATCCACCAGCAAAAATGAAAGTTCTCCTGAGGAAACCCTTCAACACGTATAAACATAACCTCAACAACTTCGAAACTATCAACAGTTAGTATACTCCAACAGGTATCCAACTGCCCCCACAATTCTGCACCGTTACTGTGCAATACCACAGTACTTAGAAAACATCAAAAACAACCAAACGCATAAATAAATACTGCAAAAAAGGCAGAAACAAATAAACAGTTCAAATACGCTAACTGCGACCATAGTAACACCACTTCCAAAATGAAAATCATACACCTTTTCAATTCCTCCTACTACAATAGACCACCTTAAATATTGCTATAATTAGTGCACACGTCACCGAAACAGACTTTGCCACTTATCAACAAATAAACGTCAAAAGCTTTTTTTTAATCCTGCATGGATTTTCTTCCCACATACCCAATGATTATGCGAACAAACACAGGAACTGAGCACATTGCACAGTACACTTGTTTGAAGCACAGTACTTGTGAAGTACTAATTATGAGGGTCCACAAAGTACACACATGTCTGCAATGCAATACAAAAACACATTACAAAGTACCTACCCTAACATGTTATGCTTTCTTTTATCACAGAAAATGAAAGAAGAATTTCTGCTGCATTTCCACATACCATGCAAATAACTTCATAGAGTCTGAATAATACAAACAGTAAGTACACAATGATTGGTGTCACACTTCTTTGTAATGTACAAATTTAATTCTGTACATATATTTGTACCAACCATATACCAGTATCACAATTTCCAGTGCATACCTGTATTATACTGCCATAGATGTAAACTCATCTCTGTGTTTATCCTTTTAGTTTTGCAACATGGGTGTATTTCACTGCATAATCTTTTTCACTTCATAGTGTATGTTGACCGACACACCACACGTTGGAATCTTTCCTTCCATGAATGGTGCTACCCCCTTACCTTTTGCCCAAACTGTGCCTCGCGACAAACTACCATCCTCCATATCAACTCTACCTACAGAGTGTTAGGTAAGCAGAACCTACTTTTTACGATCCCTACTAAACTCTATCTATTAATTTGAAAATGCCATGGTTCTTCAATAGTAATTGGAAAATGATATCCACCTTAGTGATCACTAGATAGTTATCTTTCCCTCCGCTAAGCATATTCAAGTCCTGGATCTTTGCTCTTTGGCACAATTTAACATTCATCCTTGTATACATTCTACAGCGAAGATTGATCGACGCTGATAATTGGAATCATCCCCTTGGTGGATGACGAATTTTCAATATATTTGAATCATTAGATGAGCTACATCTAAACTTTTCATTGTATATTCTTTTCATCTGCAGTACATTAGGTAAGCTTTAATATCTTATTTACCTTGAACTTGGCAGAGCATTCTAGAACATGGATTCAATGTCTTACAGCTTGACATTTATTTATCGGTATAACATGTTTTAATATGAACCTCAGAAGAATATCCTACACAGCTCTACGAGGGATCAGTTGATGCATACTCATTTCACGAACACCACCATCCTACACTACAGTGGACTTCTGCTATCATACAATACATTTAATTTGTCTACACGGGGTATCACAGTTCAGGTATATTCTGCTACATTATCTATTCAGTTAGATTTCATAACTAGAATACCTTTAAATCTTTATTGGAGTATTCTCTTGGGTAATAATTTACACTGCATTACACGCAAAGGCTCCAGAGTGACTGGCACTATGGATGGACCGATACTTTTCTAACTCTCCATTTTAGGTTTACTTTGTGGTGACATGATTAGTACATTTTATCAACTGAAGTTGATTTGTCGCTTTCCCATCTAATTAACAATGTCTCTGGGTTTAGCTTCTATTCTATTTAGAGATTGCACTGAAGTTGTATTTGATTTAGATGACTTTCTGATAAAATTCTAATTGTATTGTGATCAACATTTCCTTTGACTGATTTATTCAGCTTCGATGGTGTGCAGGGGACGGGAGTGTCTCTAGTAAGACACTTATCTTCTGTTTTTAGTATATTTCAGACTCTGTGTCAGAGCCTGTATTCCTCCCCTGCACCCAAAGTGTTTAATTAATACATACCTTACCTGTAAGTGTGATTTTCCTTTAACCTGGTGTGCTCTTGTAGACATTAGTTGTTTGTGATTTGGTCCTATTCTTTAGTGTGATATTATGTCCTTTTAAAAAACCAACGATGTTACCGACAAACATGCCACCACATTGGAATTCTCTAGTGAAGAAGCCAAGAGAATATTAGCTTTAATAGGACAAACAGAAAAAACAGCAGATAGACAGGAAGACCCTGAAAGACTTATTTTCAAATTAGAACGCATTTTCAGATTTGAGATTTCACAGAACTTACATGCGTTCACATTAGTTGAATACTATGAATGTCAACGCATACCTTCGACCTACCCTATGTAAGACAACAAGGACCTTACAATTAAATTAGATCAAATCCTCAACTAATGTTCCCTTTACCTCTTTCTCTTGATGATAGAAGAACTAGCTAAATCCTTAGTATCGATTGATAAAGAAGTCACAGACTTAACTAATCAACTTAGTAAGCTAAAATCAGAACAGGATCTAAAATCTATCTTAGACAACATCAATGGAAATCTAGCTTCATATAAGCACGACAACTCAAGTTGACAAAGTTCAAAAGAGATACATTCGATTACCTCAACAACATAGTCTATTCTTGGCAAGAATTTTACACGCAAAGAAATAAAAATAGATTTCCCAATCCACGCCCAAATTCATCCAGTTCAGACAATACCAGTGAAGGCAGCATTGGCAAACCCCTGCCTGGTAAGAAACTACCTTCACAGAAATCAAGTGAGAATACTAATTTAACGGATACACCGGCCACATCACAAACCAATACACCAGCAGCCACGACTTCTTTTTTAGAAAAAAGACCAGACGTGGGAACAAGGTCAAAAAAGAAAAACAAATAAGCAAATCTATCATTTTGAACATTTCTAGCAAACCTTTAACATATAATCAAATAGAGATCCTGAATAAAGGGTTCTCATTTGTACCAACATCTAACACAACACTGTTTGAAGAAAAAGTTAATTTACACCTACTTTTGCGTAAAATCAAACTTAAATTGTTTTTTGCTACACAAATGTCTGATGTTATGGAGGAAGAGGTTGATGATCGACTTGAAATAAAGCCTAAAAGTATTTTTAATCCTCCAATACAGAAACCGGTCATTAATATGTTCAAACATAATGTGGAATTTGACCTTAGGAATATTAATTACACCCAACTAACCCCATTTAACATCAAAGACTCCCAATTAAGAGAGATTGAAATGGTGTCAAAAATTGAAGAACTTACTCTGAAACCTGCTGACAAGGGTAGAGCTGTGCTAATCATGGATACCAGCTTTTACCCTAAACAATGTGTGGGAATGCTCAGTGACTTAACAACATATGTCCTAGTGGAGCAGGATCCGACGCCAGCAACTAGAACTGTGATTGAAACTTGTGTCAACAAAGGTTTTGACAATGATTGGATTAGTGAGAAAAGTTTTTTCTACTTAAAAGACACCCAATCATACCAGTCTTTTATGGACTGCCAAAAATTCACGAGGATAGACATCACCCTCCCTTAAGACCGATAGTTGCCGGTACTGACAGCATCCTGGACCCACTAGCTACATACGTTGACAGGATCCTTCAACCTCTGGTGCAATCCATTCCAACCTACCTAATGGACATACTGATTTCCTCACTAATATCAATGAAATTACATGTTTGTCACCAGAATGCATACTATTCTTTTTAGTTAGATGTGTGTAGTCTGTACACCTCAATCCCTCATAATGAGGGGATAGATGTTGTTGAATGGTTATTGTTACAGTCACAAGATGTCAAATGTGAACCACAGCTCATCATCAAATGTATCACGATTATTATGTATAACAGTTTGTTTCAGATATCAATGTACATTTTATGCACAGATCTCTGGAACATCTGTGGGGTCAGCAATGGGCTCTGCCTGTGCTAATATTTTTATGTACTTATTTGAGAAGACATATGTACTAGATAAATTGGAATGGTCCTCAAAGATTAGTATCTGGAATGTTACATAGACAATATTTTTGGGATTTGATATGGCTCTAAAATTGAACTGGAAGAGTTTTTCACATATTTGAACAGCATACACCCACGCATCAAATTTACCCTAGATATTGGCAAGCCAACATTACACTTTCTTCACGTACAATTGATGATTGCCAATAATCGGATCAAAACATCTTTATACCATAAGCCAACTGATGTTAACAGTCTCATATATTTTGCAAGCTTTCATCCTGAAGCCATGATGTCAAGTTTACCATACAGCCAAATCTTACGTCTCAAAAGAATAATCTCAGATGTTGACGACTTCAATACAGAATGTGACATATTATCTAATAAATTCACCAATAGAGGGTATCCTGAAAAAGTTATCGAAGAAGCTATAACTTCTCCAGCCATGCGCCCAAGACTCTAGGCCCTGGCCACAACCACTGCAGCATAATACAGCCATGCATGCAAACATATGCCCACTTACCAAAACCCAAACACATAAGGCATCCACTTGAAGCTCTGTCTACTACAGTACACATAGCATTCCAGTACGTGAAACTAGTCAGAACACTCTTCAGTACAATAGGCCAGCCGACTGAGGCCCTCCCCACTTTTCTACAAATACCATTGCAGTACATTGAGGGGGGCCACACTACTAGACTGTCCAGTGCATCACCTGCAGCCTGCACCCAAGACTACAATAGCTGAGCACAATGAACACAGCACCCAAGAATTTTCCCAACGGCCACAACCCAAACACATAACTCATCTATCTAAACCCCTGTCCACTTCACTTCACAAACTATAACATTACTCCCACCCACTGCACAGTCTATGATACACCCAAAAAAACAGGTCACTCCAACAAACAACATGCCACACAACCTATCCACTTCTGTACACATACTATTACACTACTTGCAGACACTGAAAAGACTCTTGGGTGCATGATCTGTGGCCATGTACCTAAGTGTCTACTAGCTGACACAGTCATTACACCATAATATAACCATGCACCCAACAATCTGTACACTGGCCACAACCCACACACATAAGGCAACTGTCTGAGGCCCTATCCACTTCTTTACACAAAGTATTACAATGCATGCAAGCAATCACCACACTATTAGGTGCAGTAAGCAAGCCACCCAAGGTCCTCTCCACTCTTCGACACATACCATTACAGTTCTTCAACCAGTGGGCACACTCTTGAACTCTACAGTGCATCCCCTACAGCCATGCACCCAAGACTATAGTAGCTGGCCACAATTACCTCCCAATACATACTGTATCATACACCCAAGAATCTCAAGACAATCCAAAAAAACACCTGACACACACCCTTTCCACTTTTATAGACATACTATTACAATGCTTACAACCAGTGTAGAGACTCTTGGATGCATGCCCTCCACCCAGACACCCAAGAGTCTAGTAGCTGGTCACAATCGCCACAGCATAAGACAGCCATGCACCCAACAATATATACACTGCCACAACCCACATACATAAACCAACCACCTGAGGCTCTGTTCACTTCTGTACACATATTATTCAAGGACATACAAGCACTCAACAAACTCTTGCATCCAATAAGCCAGCCACCTAAGGCCCTGTTCACTTTTCTAGACAAACTATTACAATACTTCAATCAGTGGCCAGACTCTACCGCTCTTGGGTGCAAACACCAAACACTACAGTAACTGGCCACAATTACCGCCCATTGCATAGAATATCATACGCCCAACAATCTCAAGACAGTCCAAAAAACCACCTGCCACACACCCTCTCCACTTTTGTACACCTATTATTACACTATTTGCAGCCAGCGGGCAGGCTCTTGGGTACATGGCCTCCTATGCGATCCACCTGCCACTGTCAAAATGTTTCGATGCATGACTGTATTCTGCTGCAGTGTTTGTGGCCAGGGCCGCAAGTCTTGGGTGCATGGCCTACGGCCTACAGCCTCTGGCCACGCACCCAAGATTCTAGGCCCTGGCCATAACCACCGCAGCATGATAAAGCCATGCATGTAAACATCTGCCCACTTGCCACAAGCCACAAACATAACACAGCCACCTCAGACCCGATCCACCGCACTTGGCATACTATTACAGTACTTGCAGCCAATGGACACACTCTTGAATGTATGGCCTCTCCACCCAATACTCTACTAACTAACCACAACCAATACATCATAATATAGTAAAATACCCAACAATCTGCCCAGTGGCCACACCTCAAACACATAATGCATCCACTTGAAGCTCTGTCTCCTACAGTACACATAGCATTCCAGTATGTACAACTAGTCAGGACACTCTTCAGTCCAATAGGCCAGCTGACTGAGGCCCTCCCCACTTTTCTACTCATACCATTACAGTACTTTAACGAGGGGCCACACTACTGGACTCTTCAGTGCATCACCTCCAGCCATGCACCCAAGCCTGTAATAGCTGGTCATAATGAACACAGCATAACACACCCTTGCACCCAACAATCTATACATTAGCCACAACCCAGACACATAATCCAGCCATCTGAAGCCCTGTCCACTTCTTTACACTTCCTCATATCATCTACATTCTACTCCCCCACCCTAATGAATCCTACCTGCAGTCACCACATAAACTGCACACCTGAGGATCTGTCAGCGAACTGATGGGTGTCTGCGGACACAGCGACCACAGAAGGGTCTTTTTCCACCTAAACAAATACATCATATGACCCATCTTTCACTCCCCCACCCTTTCCAGACCCTCTTCCCCCCAGCAGATGCCCCAAAATTGGTTTTCAGCCCTGTTCGCCGCTGCGCTATCTGCGGATATCCGTGGATCCAACATGGCGTGCACTTCAGGAAAATGTGACGCACAGCTAGTTTCCCTCCAGCCAATCAGCGGGCACGTCGTATGTCTGTGGGCCAATCAGAGTCCTGTCCGCAGAGCAGACAGGAAAATGGGACCGCAGAGCGGACCTAGATATCACTAATTTTTGGGGACCAATATTTTGCCTGTTTTAAAAAAGCGACTGAACGGATTTTCACCAGATTTACAAAAGAACACTTTTGTGACCAAGCCACCGCTCCTGCTGTCAATTTGGTGAATATCCGTCCAGCGGTTTGAGCTGTAGACGTGAGCAAAAGTTTTTCCCATTCAGTTTATGGAAAAAATAATTATTTGGAACCCCCCTATAACTTTGCCCTCCCTTGACGAAACCTCACCAAACTTACCAAGAGAATTCAGAGTGGCCCATATACTTTTTTTGCAAAGTCTGGTAAAGATCCGTCCAGGGGGACCAAAGTTAGAAGCCACCCAAAAAGTTATCCTCCTATGAGATGAGCAACTTAACCATAACTACATGACAGCTACCGCAGGCTGTGTAATATATATATATATATATATATATATATATATATATATATATATTACATGGCCACGGTAGTGGCCATGTAGTTATGGTTAAGTTGCTGTTTCCATAGGAAGAGCACTTTTTGGGCGGCTTATAACTTCGCTCTCCCTGGACGGATCCTCACCAAACTTTGCAAACAACGTAGTTGGGTCACTCTGAATTCTCTTGGTAAGTTTGGTGAGGTTTCGTCAAGGGAGGGCAAAGTTATAGGGGGGTCCCAAAACTTTTTTTTTTCCCATAGACTGAATGGGAAAAAACTTTGCGCACGGCTACAGCCAGAACCGCTGGACGGATTTACACCAAATTTGCGGCAGGAGCGGCGGCCTGGTCCCAAAAGCGTGCTTTTGTAAATTTGGTGTAAATCTGTCCAGTAGTTTTTTTAAAAATGACCAAAATGTAAGGCAAAAAAATTAGTGATATCTGTGTTCGCTTCGCGGATGGACTTCCCTGTTCGCTCCGCGGACAGCACCCCGATTGGCCCATGGCCTTGCGTCATGTCCGCGGACATGCGACGTGTTCGCTGATTGGATGGCGAGGGGCGTGGAGCGCGTCAGATTTTCTGTGGCGCCCGCCATCTTGTATTCGCAGTCCACCGCGTACAGCGCAGTGAAACGTGGATAAAAATTGTATTTAGTGCTGTGTGTTGGTGTATAAGAGTGTTTGGGGAGGGTGGGGGAGTATGAGATAGGTTCAATGTTTTGTTTTTTTATGTGCTAGACGTTTTTGTTGCGTTCGATTTGTCCGAGGAGAACACGGCTGTTCTGACATTTTGTAAATAAACTAAATGGTGGGGTGTTTAGAGGACGGAGTATGTGTCATTTTTGTTCGCAAGGAAGGTAAAAATGAGCTATGAACACTTGCGGTGTACTTAATTGTTCGTAAATACACAAACTGGGGGTGTCCTCAGGACGCTGTCCGTATTGTAATCTGTCTAGTTGAATGTGTTCTAAGAACACTCGCAGTGTCCCGAAATGGTTGCAATTACACAAAATGGGGGTGTTCTGAGAACGTTGTTTGTATTGTTCGTTGTCAGGGTGAAAGTGTTTTAAGACCACTCCTTTTGTCCGCTAATAGTACAATTTCCTAGGGGCGTCAACCGACTTTTTGTCCACTAAAGAAACGATAAATCTGGCTGGTGTGCGCCGACATTATGTGATAATCCTATGACTGGCGCTATTGACCTGGCTGACTTGCTTTTGCGACACTAAATCATATCTCCCGCCCCTAAGCCTGATATTATCAAAGCATTCATATTCCCCGCCTCTCTCCGTGACGTTACAGGGTGCGTAATCAAACACGCCCAGTTCTCTGCAGTCCTAAGTGACTTTACACAGAACCCGGAAGACAACACATATTATGTCACAACACAGCGCGCCACAATTCGGAATATGAAACAGTGATTTAAAAGCAAACAGCAAGATTGTAAATGTTGTAAAGTACATTTATTTGACATCAAAAGTTTAGAGAATATTTAGCAATTTGCATTTGTCTTTGTTGTCGATCCGCAAAAGTTCATGTTGAGGCACGCGACGTTCCTTTGCAGTACAGAGGGTGTTAGATCAGCTTACAACTCAGTGCGCCACAATTCAGAATATGAAACTGTGGTTTAAAAGTAAACAGCAGGATTGTACATTTGGTAAAGTACATTTATTTCACATGAAATGTTTAGTGAATATTCAGCGATTTGCTATTGTCTCTGCTGTCGATCAGCAAAAGTTTATTTGGAGCCACGCGTTGTTCCTTTGCGGTAGATAGGCTGTTGGTTTATAATAAAAGCAGTAAATGGTCGCTCTGATAATCGGAAGGTTGCTCCAACAACAAGCCATTAGACCACCCTATTGGTTGGTATGTTCTTTGTAGCCGCTAGTACTGCGTAAGGGAATATTGGTCCTTGGCGATTGTCCCATAAAATGGTGAGGGTCATGAAGTTGCATATTTGGACCTGCACCTGGCAGTTGAAGACCCCATCCGCTGGAGTCTGTAAATCGTGACATAGGCAAAATGGAGCCACATACCTGTTTTAAAAAACATACATTTTTCTCACCAGCCGATCTTCATTAAAAATCATCATTTTATTTATTAGGGCGTGAAACTATTTGCTATCGAAGATAGTGCAACAGAGTATGTTAATAATAAAATAATAATATTTTCCCATTAATATAGCGCTAAGAACCGTGAGGTATCTAAGCGGTGCTTATTATTAACCACGGTGTGTGGTGCTCATTTATCGACCACGGAATGATGAAAGGCTGAGTTTGGCCTTGCCGGGATTCAAACTTGCGTTAGCAAGCTGTGCATGGATGTCAAAGCGAGCGCTGTACTCGCTGTGCCACTTGACAGGCTACAGTGAAGTGGCACAGCGAGTAGAGCGCTTGACCGCCTATAGACCGGTTAAATTATTTCTATTAACCCACCCTGTGTCGTCTGCCTTTTTCAGAGCCCTCTAAACGACAGGGGATCAATTTGGCGGTGATAGTGCGCGGTAGAAAACATTATGCCACTTTCAACAAACAAGTTCAACTTGAGCGGTCTTTAATGCTACGCTATTGTAATTATATTTGGTATAAAATAATCTAAAGGGTTACTTACAGTACAATTGCAATTTCCATTGTCTACGAGTGGTGCAGTCCCAAAATACGACTCTGCGTGTGCCAACGATCTTTCGCATAGTGATATAATATATAAAAGTGGTTTTGTTTCAGAAATGTCATCTTTATCTTCTCTTACGTTTTAGCAACACTCCTTCAAGAGAAGTCTTTCATCACAATCTCTGTCTGTCAAGGTCAAAACACAATACAACCTTATAGTCCGCTTCGTGAGCCTCTCCGGGGCCCGAGAAAAAAAGGGAAGCAGCTGACCTTCACTGTGAACGAGCATAAATACTTACTTTGCAACATTCTGTGTAAAGCCATCTGTAGAAGTTGTGGAAGCAGCTGACCTTCACTGTGAACGAGCATAAATTCTTACTTTGCAACATTCTGTGTAAAGTCATCTGTAGAAGTTGGTTTTTGCACGCCATGTTTGTATATTGTTTGCGTGATATTAAAAAAAGTTTGTTTAAAGGACATTATGGTTCTAAGTACAGCCGAAAGACCCCTGAAAATCGCAAGTTATGGTAAGCTATGAAAAATAACTGGCGCCACCACCGTGCACTGCTAAGACTAACACCCAGGACATCAAAGATGACATCGCAAATGTCATTGATGAAATCACTGATGACATCACGTGTTTATGTACTTTTCATGGAATTTGTGTACTAGGGATTTTTATTATAATGTTGCGAAAAAAGTGTCAAGGATATTGCAATAAATATCATACCGTTATTAGTGCTTTGAACGATGCATTGATATGAATAGCATTGTATTATGGGATTCTATCTAGTATACTGAGCTACTAATGGAGAAACATAGCATTGTGTGCAGAGTACAAGATGAAAGTATAATATTTGTAATGTTAATATGTTGAATAATGAAATAATAATTGTCCTGAAATGTTCGAAAATTCACAAAATGGGGTTGTTCTGAGGACGTTATTCGTATTGTGTTATTGCTTAGCTGTATGCAATGAGGGAATGGCACATAGAATAAAGTGGACGCTGTCCGTGGACACCGCGGCTGTTCGTGGACAGGGCGTGCTACATCCGGGTTTTTCCAGGAAATCCAACATGGAAAGAAGACTGTACGGATCAGCCAATCAGATGTCGAGGTTGTGGATTTGTGTTGAAAGAGACTGTGTGTGGTGAAGATGGCAGAAGTGGAGAAAGTCAGGGTGTTGGTGCTCGGAGATATGTTTGTGCATGGTTTACAGCAGTACGCTGAATGCAGGCATGTTGCAAAGAACTTTGATGTGAAAGGAGTGGAGGTGGTGTGAGCACTGTGCCTGATTGCAATGTACAGGGAATTGTACAAGTTTGTGAGGATATGGCCACGATGAACAGTGCGCATGTGGTAGTTTTGCACTATGGTGCTTTCCATTTGGGCAACGTCAGTGCCCCTACTTTGTTGGCTGATTTGGAACGCTTGGTTCAAGCAGTAATGAAGATCCTTCCAAATGCAAAAGTAATTTTTTCTGGATTACTACCTAGGGCAATATGGGACAATAGTTCAGTTTTTTGTCCTCTGCAAAATATTGCTAGGTGTGTCATCAACCGAGGCATGTGTGCCTTCATGCTTAGAGCTGGTATGTTCTTCTGTAACAATGAGAATATTGATGCCAGTAATGCTGTTAATTTTAAAGAAGATGGCATTTCTTTATCTTTTACGGGAAATGCCTTTCTATTATATGTATAAGGAACAAAGGTATTAGATACTATGGATGTGATATGCTGCTATGGTTGTCCTTATTATTGTATACTTACTGTTTGGTCTAGTAATGGGAGTCCATGTTTTTCTTCTTCATTTCTGTGATAAAAGAAAATAGCATGTTAGTATTAGTATTTTGTAATGACTTATTACATTGTATAAGCAATATACTTTTATTTTTTTTCGACCCTCATATTTAGTAGAGTACAAATCAGAGTACTGTGCAATTTGCTCAGTTTCTGTATTTGTTGCTAAAATCATTGGGTCTGTGGGAGAAAAAAAAATCCATGTTGGATTAAAAAAAAAACCTTTTTCTGTTATGCTACAGTTTATTTGTTTGTTTGTTTTCAGTGTTCACTTGTTGTTTCTGGCTAATGCTTTATACTTTGCTTTGTTGTATTTTTTTTGGAGCAGTTACAGATTCTTCATTTGTTTTGATATTATAAAATTTTGCAGCAGTTAGATACCAATTGGCGTATTCTAACTGTCTATTTTTTTAATATATTTTAGTGGTTTTGATTTATCTATTTGGATATTGTTAAATTTTGGGACAGTTAGATACCAATTGGCGTATTCTAACTGTGTATTTTTTGGTCTAATTTAGTGGTATTCATTTATCTGATTAGTTGTTGTAGAATCTTTGAGCAGTTAGATAGCTTTTGGAGTATTCTAGCAGTTTATATTTTTTTAACACAAATTTATTTAAAGGTTTAAATACAGTTTATTTATCAAATTTTGGTTTTAAGAACATCAAATAAGCGTTTGTAAGATTTGCTGGTAATCTCTGCTTTAGAGTAATGGAACTATCATTACATTCAAACCGTCCGCATATCTTTTTTATATATGCAGTGTAGTGCCCTGAATTGGTTGTGGCTCCTGCGTGGTAGATTATACCTATTGTTGTGGAGGTTTTCTTACCAAGTGATATTTGACCATGTGTGAATCCAGTCAGCTTGCAGTTGTTTTTGGTACCATCTGCATTGTAACGTAGAAGCATTAGTATTACGTATTTACTATGTGTTTGTATTACTAACGTGGAGCGATTATCTGAATTGCAGGTAGAGCATAATCTACCATGGTTTGCATTTTGTACAAGTTGCTGAAAAGGAATGGATTCACAATTTGGTATTGATATATATATGAAGCGTTCATTGGGGATTTCTTCTTGTGTCACATTGTTGCAGAGAGTGCATGTATGTTTCCACATGTATGAAATCTGAAAGATTTCATTTATAGGTATGTTTTTGTTTTCCAGTACTTGTAGTAAGTACATTAGAAATTCTTGTGGATCTTCCTGTGAGTTTATAGTGAATTTCACCATTCCAGCACAGTAGTCCAATTGTCGTCTTATTCCAAAAACACTATCAGGCCGATTCATGGAATAATTAGCGCGGCGCAAGTGGGCAAAAACGTGCGAATCGCAGTGGAATAGCGAAAATCGCAGTGCAAGTGCGAAAATCGCACGAAAAGCTGCGCACGTCGATTCATGGAAAGCCGTGCGCGAGAAAACCAGCGGATGTGCGATAAAAAAGTGTGCGGCGCACGTTGGCGCACGTTGGCGCACAGGCTATCTAACAGCGTGCGCCAGGTCACAGCGAAAATCGCACAGGCCACAGCGAAATTCGCACATAGCGCGGCGCACGCAACAAAAGTAGGCGGAACACGGGCGTAACACTCGGAATGGGGAACAACTTGCCAAAACGTGGGCGTCACGGGGGAAGTACAGGGCACAAGTGCGCGGAACGCCCACACGCTCGCCTACAACACGTATTCATGGAATAGAATAGGGCAAAAAAGCGCACGCTCAAACCAGCGCACAGGCACAAACACGACCGCCACAAGAAAGGAGGCGGTAGCATCTCTGCGGCTGTAAGAAATGTGCGCCAAAAGGTGCGCCAACAAATAGCACCTATATACTGCCATGATGAATGTCCCATACTGTGGCCCTCCAGGAAAAATGACGTGCAAAGGGGTACCCACAAACACGGACACCCGCTGACAAAAAATACGTGTGCATATATACCGGGGTGCGCGGGAAGTGTCACACGCGATTTGCAGGGTACGTGCATCACAGGGGTTCGCGTGAAGTTATTCACGCGATCGGGCCTGGGGGAGCGGGCTACGTGTATTTCAGGGGTTCGCGTGAAGTTCCTCACGCGATCGGGCCTGGGGGAGCGGGCTACGTGTATTACAGGGGTTCGCGTGAAGTTCCTCACGCGATCGGGCCTGGGGGAGCGGGCTACGTGTATTACAGGGGTTTGCGTGAAGTTCCTAACGCGATCGGGCCTGGGGGAGCATGCTACGTGTATTTCAGGGGTTCGCGTGAAGTTTCACACGCGATCGGGCCTGGGGGAGCGGGCTACGTGTATTACAGGGGTTCGCGTGAAGTTCCTCACGCGATCGGGCCTGGGGGAGCGGGCTACGTGTATTTCAGGGGTTCGCGTGAAGTTCCTCACGCGATCGGGCCTGGGGGAGCGGGCTATGTGTATTACAGGGGTTCGCGTGAAGTTCCTCACGCGATCGGGCCTAGGGGAGCGGGCTACGTGTATTACAGGGGTTCGCGTGAAGTTCCACACGCGAATAGCCTGGGCGCGTGTATTTCAGGGGTGCGCGGGGAGTTCCACACGCGAATAGCCTGGGCGCGTGAATTTCAGGGGTGCGTGGGGAGTTCCACACGCGAATAGCCTGGGCGCGTGTATTCCAGGGGTGCGCGGGGAGTTCCACACGCGAATAGCCTGGGCGCGTGTATTTCAGGGGTGCGCGGGGAGTTCCACACGCGAATAGCCTGGGTGCGTGTATTTCAGGGGTGCGCGGGAAGTTCCACACGCGAATAGCCTGGGCGCGTGTATTTCAGGGGTGCGCGGGAAGTTTTACACGCGAACAGCCTGGGCGCGTATATTTCAGGGGTGTGCGGGAAGTTCCACACGCGAATAGCCTGGGCGCGTGTATTTCAGGGGTGCGCGGGAAGTTCAACACGCGAATAGCCTGGGCGCGTGTATTTCAGGGGTGCGCGGGAAGTTTTACACGCGAATAGCCTGGGCGCGTGTATTTCAGGGGTGCGCGGGAAGTTTTACACGCGAACAGCCTGGGCGCGTGTATTTCAGGGGTGCGCGGGAAGTTCCACACGCGAATAGCCTGGGCGCGTGTATTTCAGGGGTGCGCGGGAAGTTCCACACGCGAATAGCCTGGGCGCGTGTATTTCAGGGGTGCGCGGGAAGTTTTACACGCGAACAGCCTGGGCGCGTATATTTCAGGGGTGCGCGGGAAGTTCCACACGCGAATAGCCTGGGCGCGTGTATTTCAGGGGTGCGCGGGAAGTTTTACACGCGAACAGCCTGGGCGCGTGTATTTCAGGGGTGCGCGGGAAGTTTTACACGCAATTTCTGCACGGTACGTGTATTTCAGGGGTGCCGGGGAGTCCCACATGTGATTTGACAGTGTGGGTCCTCCCAGGTGTACCCTGTACACCCTCCACGGCCCCTGCAGGCAGCCCACCCCACAGGGGACTACCCTGCATCCCTGGTCATGTCCCGCAGGCAGCCCACCCAACATGGGCATGCCCCCCAGCAAAGGCACATGTCTCCTTGAACTAATGAACACCAACACATGTCCCCTTGCACCCCCACCCCCCAGCACGTTGGGGCACCTGCCAGCAGGCCCCCACCCATGTCCAACTCATGTCCCCCACCACCCCCACCCCCCAGCACTGTGGGGCACCTGCCAGTAGGCCCCCACCCATGTCCAACTCATGTCTCCCACCACCCCCACCCCCAGCCACCAGGGTCACCCTCCACCAGGCCTCCACCCATGTCCCCTATCACCCCCACCCCCCAGCCACCAGGGGCACCCTCCACCAGGCCCCCACTCATGTCACCCACCACCCCCACCCCCCAGCCACCAGGGTCACCCTCCACCAGGCCCCCACTCATGTCTCCCACCACCCCCACACCCCAGCAGTGCAGGGGCACCCTCCACCAGGCCCCACTCATGTCTACCACCACCCCCACACCCCCAGCCACCAGGGGCACCCTCCACCAGGCCCCCACTCATGTCTCCTACCACCCCTACACCCCAGCAGTGCAGGGGCACCCTCCACCAGGCCCCCACTCATGTCTCCCACCACCCCCACACCCCAGCAGTGCAGGGGCACCCTCCACCAGGCCCCCACTCATGTCTCCCACCACCCCCACACCCCAGCAGTGCAGGGGCACCCTCCACCAGGCCCCCACTCATGTCTCCCACCACCCCCACCCCCCAGCAGTGCAGGGGCAGCCTCCACCAGGCCCCCACTCATGTCTCCCACCACCCCCACCCCCCACCATCCAGGGGCAGCCTCCACCAGGCCCCCACTCATGTCTCCCACCACCCCCACCCCCCAGCACTGTGGGGAACCTGCCAGCAGGCCCCCACACATGTCCCCCTGGCCCCAGGTCCTGACGATACACAATCATGGCAGTAATGGCCAGCATACCCAGCACAAACACCCAGGCAAGGATTGCATCCACCCACATAGTGAATGCAATCACATGACACAACCCCAATGCCAAGTATGCAAAAGAACACATGTCCGTCACACACACATACACAATGGGTGCAAGTGAATGTCAAAACCCATATCATGACATGTAACAAACCAATGAGAAAATAACACAAGTGTAAGAAAATATAAAAAATGTATTAAATACCAAAAATAAGTGAACTTTTCAAACATACAACGATGTGGCTAAGTAAATAAATGGTCCATGTCCGAGAACAAAAGTGATAAACCAAAAAACAAAGGAATAAAAAATTAAAATGAATTTGTCCAAAGCAATATCATGTCATAGGAAATTAATGAAAAACCATTACGTCATGGTGAAAACAATAAGAAATTAAAAAAATGTATCTCCCAAAAAAACAAACTATATACAGGAATGTTCCAGGGTCCATGAGCCCAACACCAAAAATGAAACCTACCACTAACTAATGTAAAATATATGTACAAAAAAGTGGCCATTGTCCGAGCGGTCCAAAATAATAAAAATAAATAAAGGAAACCTAGCACTAACTAACTAAATAACTATATACAAAGGCAGCGGGCAAGTCCTGCGGCTCACTTGGTGATGTTGCTGGCCAGGGCATCATCGAACTCCATGTCGATGTCCTGCAGGCGGGACTCTGTCCTGGCCCCGAGGTCTCGCAGGGACAACCCCATGTCCACCTCAAACTCCCTGCGAGCTTCCTCGAGGCACTCAGCCCGCCTCAATGCCCGACGCATGGAGAACTCCGCCCTGACCATGGCGAGCCGCTCCTCTTCCGCCCGCTGCCGCTCCGCACCTATCCGCTGGCCAAACTCCTCCCACACGGAACACACCACCATCCCAGGGTTGCCCTGCCCTCCGGCCGATGCCTGCCCCTCTGATCTTGATGGCCCCGAGCCATGATGCCTCCCACGTCGAGCCCGCTGCTGCCTCCGACGCCACTGCCTCTGCCAGCACGACGGCATCCAGGCTGATGGAAACCACCGACGCCGTCGTGCACGTGCCCTGCCCGATGATGCCGTCACATCTTCCATCTGCTGGGGTCCACTTGCTGTGTTGTCCACCCCTGCTGGACCCCCGACTCCCAACTGTGGCAGGGATGGGATCCCCACCGATCCGGCTGCATTGGTCGGGGCAGGTCCACAGGGGGCCCTGGTGGCATCTGGGCCGGAAGACGGCAAGGAGAACGACCGGTGGATAGCCTGCACAGAGGAGGAGAGGGCCGTCAGATTGGCCAACACATGCAGGAAACCCCGAACATGGCCGATCCCAATTGGGCCACGTCGGCACGGTGCACTTCGTGATGACGTGCGTGCTCCTCCCGGGAAGCACGCACGTCATCACGAATCACAGCCGTGCGCATCGCGACCCCAATCAGGACCTTCTCCACGCGGCCAGGGGTTACCACGTCCGCAGGTGGAGGGGAGTCAGGTGACATGGACATCCCCTCTACCTGCGGACGGGCCTGGGATGGGGCATCCCTGCTGGTGCATGGTGGTGCACTCACAGGGTCAGGGACAGTGACATGCACAGGCCCCTCCACGGTGACCTGTGCTGCCTCCTGCCCCTGGCCCTGGACTGCACCACTTGCACCAGCAGGGATGCTCCCACCAGGCCCCATGTGTGCACCAGTGTCGGCCTCCTCCTCCTCTGTGCAAACCACCAACCTGGATGGCTCCTCACCGTCTCCCGCCGTAGCAGGCCCCTGTGGGGGCTCACCCACCCCTTCCGCTGCAGCCGTGGGGGCATCCCCGCCGCCTTGCTCCACAGCGCCGTCTCCGCCCTCTCCTTCACTAGCCGCTGCGTAGAGGGAGACATAGAACACAAGCATCAGGGTACTGTACAATGGTCCCCTAGACAGGAAGCAATAGCAGATGAGTGCCACTGTCAAAGTACACTTCCATCATGTCACACCACAACACATGTGTCAGTCCAGGCAAAACACACACAGTGACAGTCATGGTGCGTTCCATGGACATTTCTATGCATGTCCAATGGACTCTCGAATCATACAATGTAATGGGACTCACATGCATCATGGGTCATGCCTATCACATGCACACACTTCACCTCAGTCACATCCATCTGGCCCCGTACACCCCAATCACAGTGCATACAAGGATGACTAGGCTGCATCAGTGAATCTGTACATTGTCACAGACATGTGTCATGCATCCATGGCACTCACAAGTCACAGACACGCAGGTCAGGCACACAGACATGGATACCACATATGTATCTGGCATCAGCACCCATCCCTCGCCCCCACCCATGTCCAGGAACAGAGACTGCCATGCTCTCATGTGTGCAATCTGCACAGGGCTCCCCATGTCGCATTCAAACACATGCAACAACCGTGCGGTTCACACATTACAGGTCGCACATGCATTCCCATGATGTCCCTGCACACATACATGCGTACATGGCCTATGTCACACATGCAGGCAAGTATCAGGCAACTAGCACACTGCAACATGCCCTGTCTCACACAGCAATGCTTGGCCACTTACCGCTCAACTCCAGACGGGTCTCCCTCTCAAGGACCTGGGCGTGGAGCGCTGGGTGTGCGCGTTCCAGGACCCTCAACTGGATGGAACTCATGCGGCCCCGGCCCCCCTCCACGAGGCGCCGGGCCTTCATGAGGGTCCTGGACCTCAAGTCTTCCCAGCGCTTCTTGACCTTCTGGATGGTGCGGGTTGCCACCCCCTCCGCGTTGATGGCAACCACACAGTCGGCCCAGATCCTGTCCCGTCCTTCCTTGTTGGCGCGGGACGGTCCGAAGAGGGCATCATACTGCCCCAGGACTTGCTCCACCAGGACACCAACTTCGGTGGCAGTGAAGCTGGTGCCCCTCTGCCCCTCTGGCTGGGGGTTGCCACTGGTGCCAGATGTTGATGTGCCCGACATGGCAACCCCAGGGGCAGGAGTGGGTGGGCAACTGGGTCCTGGGGCTGGGCTGTGGAGCGATGTTATCCGAGTCGGGAGTCTTCTGTTCCAGCAGGGGTGGACACAGCAACTGGACACCTGCAGATGGCTGATGTGCAGGCACCAAATGGCAGGGCACGGTGGCAGCAGGCAGGCAGGCAGCAGCAGATGGCACGTGGGAGGCTGCTCGGGGCACTGGGGGGCAGTAATTCGGCCTTCTGGGCAGGAGCGTGGTCTTCCGTGTGTTTTCGCGTGGCCAGCTTGATACGGAGTGATTTGGCACGTGAAAATCCTGCACGTCAGCGTGAAAATCGAGGAAAGGCCCTTAGCGCGTGAGCGCGTCAGCACGCGTACGCGATTTCATTGGACCAAAGGCCCTTACAGCGTAAGCGCGTCTGTGACGTATTGCGCACGGGCGTTGCCCTGGCAGGGCTTGGTGATCCCACGTGCCTTTATGTTCTGTACGTGCTTTTCGTGCGGTGCGTGTGTTTTCCATCCGTTGGGGTTCACACGCTATTACTTCACAGCGGGTGTTGGCCACGCGTTCTTCTACACGCAAGGCAGACGGTGAGTGGTACCCCGCTCCCCCAGGCCCGATCGCGTGAAAAACTTCCCGCGCACCCCTGAAATACACGTACCCTGCTGAAATCGCGTGTAAAACTTCCCGCGCACCCCTGAAATACACGTACCCTGCTGAAATCGCGTGTAAAACTTCCTGCGCACCCCTGAAATACACGCGCCCAGGCTATTCGCAAGTGGAACTTCCCGCGCACCCCTGAAATACACGCGCCCAGGCTATTCGCGTGTGGAACTTCCCGCGCACCCCTGAAATACACGTAGCACGCTGGGAGACATGAGTGGGGGCCTGGTGGAGGGTGCCCCTGGTGACTGGGGGGTGGGGGTGGTGGGAGACATGGGTGGGGGCCTGGTGGAGGGTGCCCCTGGTGGCTGGGGGGGTGAGGGTGGTGGGAGACATGAGTGGGGGCCTGGTGGGGGCTGCCCCTGCACTGCTGGGGGTTGGGGGTGGTGGGAGACATGGGTGGGGGCCTGCTGGCTGGTGCCCCACAGTGCTGGGGGGTGGGGGTGGTGGGGACATGAGTTGGACATGGGTGGGGGCCTGCTGGCAGGTGCCCCACAGTGCTGGGGGGTGGGGGTGGTGGGGGACATGAGTGGGGGCCTGGTGGGGGCTGCCCCTGCACTGCTGGGGGTTGGGGGTGGTGGGAGACATGAGTGGGGGCCTGCTGGCAGGTGCCCCACAGTGCTGGGGGGTGGGGGTGGTGGGGGACATGAGTTGGACATGGGTGGGGGCCTGCTGGCAGGTGCCCCACAGTGCTGGGGGGTGGGGGTGGTGGGGGACATGAGTTGGACATGGGTGGGGGCCTGCTGGCAGGTGCCCCACAGTGCTGGGGGGTGGGGGTGGTGGGGACATGAGTGGGGGCCTGGTGGAGGGTGCCCCTGCACTGCTGGGGGGTGGGGGTGGTGGGAGACATGGGTGGGGGCCTGGTGGAGAGTGCCCCTGGATGCTGGGGGGTGGGGGTGGTGGGAGACATGAGTGGAGGCCTGGTGGAGGGTGCCCCTGCACTGCTGGGGGTTGGGGGTGGTGGGAGACATGAGTGGGGGCCTGGTGGAGGGTGCCCCTGCACTTCTGGGGGGTGGGGGTGGTGGGAGACATGAGTGGGGGCCTGATGGAGAGTGCCCCTGGATGCTGGGGGGTGGGGCTGGTGGGAGACATGAGTGGGGGCCTGGTGGAGGGTGCCCCTGGATGGTGGGGGGTGGGGGTGGTGGGAGACATGAGTGGGGGCCTGGTGGAGGGTGCCCCTGCACTGCTGGGGGGTGGGGGTGGTGGGAGACATGGGTGGGGGCCTGGTGGAGAGTGCCCCTGGATGCTGGGGGGTGGGGGTGGTGGGAGACATGAGTGGGGGCCTGGTGGAGGGTGCCCCTGGATGGTGGGGGGTGGGGGTGGTGGGGACATGAGTGGGGGCCTGGTGGAGGCTGCCCCTGCACTGCTGGGGGGTGGGGGTGCAGGGGGACATGAGCAGGTGTGCAGGGTAGTCCCCTGTTTTGTGGGCTGCCTGCAGGGGCCGTCGAGGGTGTACAGGGAACACCTGTGAGGACCCACCCAGCCTAATCGCGTGTGGAACTTCCCGCGCACCCCTGAAATACACGTACCCTGCTGAAATCGCGTGTAAAAGTTCCCGCGCACCCCTGAAATACACGCGCCCAGGCTATTCGCTTGTGGAACTTCCCGCGCACCCCTGAAATACACGCGCCCAGGCTATTCGCGTGTGGAACTTCCCGCACACCCCTGAAATACACGTACCCTGGCTAATCGCGTGTAAAACTTCACGCGTACCCCTGATATGCACGTTACCCGCTTTGCGTTCCTTGTTTGGCAGCCCTGTATACTGGTCCAGGGTTAGCGCAGCCCTTTGCGATGATTTAGCGATTTTGATGGCTTTTCCTTGCGCGAGGGCGTTCTTGGGGGCGTTACTGGCGCTGCTGCAGGGTCGCTGCGATACTCTGCGCCACGGCTGGTTTGGGAGCCTAAAATCCATGAATACGCTGTGCGCAGAAATCGGTTTTAGCGCACGTGCCTGGCGCAGACAATCGCACGCGGACACTCTGCGCCAGCCGCTTGCGACACTTTTCTGCGAAATTCTATGAATTACCCTGACAATGTGTTGTCAGGATTGTTTGCTGCATTTCTGTGAACTACTAACATTTGCAAACACAATAGGTCTGTACTGTGTAAGTAAATGTTGTCAACAATTGGTGGTAATTGAAATAGAATATTCATTGCTACATTTGCATAGCAACTTAAACCAACTATATTTGAGAATTTAAATGGTCCAGGTAGTTCTGTATCTAACTGCTTTTTTTGGAGTTTGTCTTCCTTCTTTAAAGAAGTACCTGGTTTACTTTCTCTAATTGATTCTTTTTTGTTTGTGGTACTTGATGAAAGATTAGTTTCTTTTACTCTCTTTGGAGGATTCGCAGTGACGTCCTGTTGCATTTCTGTTTGATTTAGTTTTCTTTTACAACGTTTTAGTTTTTGTGGAACAGAATATGTGTTTAGATGGGGAGTGTATAGTGAGCGAAGTCTATTATATTCTAAAATGCAAGGAATATCAGCGTTTACTTTACTTGCATCAAAGTTGATTAGAAATGGACCGTCAAGTGTACGTAAGCGTGATAGTGCTACGTAGCTCATGCCTTCTATAAAGACTGGGTTACCAATATCTATCATTGCTTTGTCTAGGGTAAGACCTTGTGATTTATGAATCGTGACTGCGCATGCAAGAGTTAGAGAAAATTGTTCTCTGCGTACATACATATCTTTGAAGAGAAGGAATCTAGCTGTTGAGCGTCCTATCCGTTTTACTTCTGAAAGTTTGTCAAAGAGTATATTGACAAACTGAATTTTATTGTCACGTGGGTATGTTTGAAAGCCAACAACTGTACCCAGTGCTCCAAAAACTAGTCCTTGGTCCACGTCAAGGTTACCTTTAAGCATTACTCTGCAATTTAAGGATAATTTTAACATCTTTTCTAAGCCTGCTGTGTTTGAGATTGATTTTTAAAAATTATTTAGTCTTGTTGTGGCTTGGTCACACATGGGTAGTGTCATACCATGTACATCTAGTTTGTCTGTGGCGCTAATTTCCATTATTGGTTGCATTTCTTTACTTAACATTATTTCATTGAATTTGAGACAGCTTGCAAGAGTTGGCATTAAGGCCATACAATTGACATTTTTGTGGGCTAATTGTTCCATAACATTTGTAGCACATGCATTATCGCCATAAAGTGCATTAATGTGCCGGGTTTTCAATGTTGCTTCTGCTTCTTTAGAAAGTATAACAACTCTCAAACTTTTTAAAATGTTGGCATAAGTGAGATCTGCAGATTGGCGCATGTTTTCTGTTAATTCTCTGTATTGGAAATGTTGCCAAAGGTTGACATTTCCAATGCTGCCAATAGTTTTACGGCAGAGTTTGTGCCCTAATGTTTTAAAAATAGGTTCACCTTTTACTGGTGTTAATTGAAGCAGATCTCCAAAAACAATAATGTGTTTTCCTGCAAAGAGCTCTTCATAGTCTGTTTTGAGTACTTCTTGTAATCTGAGGTGAATCAAAGCTAACATCAGGTTGGAGACCATGCTCACTTCATCTATTAGTAGCATTTTCATTTGTTTCAATACTCTGCGTAATTCCGTAATAGTCTAATTTGTTCTGGTGTTCTACTGGTAATAGTAGTAATCAGTGTAATGTAACACCACCTATGTTGTAGGCAGCTAAACCTGTGGGGGCAGTGACAACAGCTGACAGTTTGTTGTTTGTCAATTGTTGAAGGAACTTACTAATGATTTTGATTAGGAATGTTTTGCCAGAACCAGCTTCACCAATGACGTACAGTAGTATAGGTTTATAATTATGGCAGGAACATTCTTTATTTTCATGTTTTACACCATGTGCAATTTGTTTTGTTACTTCTTGAAAAATGCTACTTTGCTCATTGTTTAGTTTTGATTGTAGTATAGTTAAGTCTTCCTTATCTTCATACTGACACATGGTGTTTTCCACTTCTATCATAGCTACTTCTGCCTCATTTGTTATTAGTGGTTCTCCCAGTGGTTCTTGGCTTCCTGTTACAGAAGGTTGACTACTGTCAGGAGTATTCTTATCTAGTTGGGCTTGGAGTTCTTCTTCATGTTGCTGTTCATTGTGCAACATTGTTTTGTACTGTGTAAAGTTTACATCAGTTATAGTGCTTTCATTTGCTTTGAAAGCATCCCCATATGAGTCATAGTTATCTAGTAATTGTTCTTCTTTTCTCCATGGTTTGAAGAGTTGTAGCAGGGACATGTAATATACTTCTTTATGTTGAGGAGTCTTCAATGACAATTTGATATGATTAATTAAATTTGGTTTAGTGAGTTTAACTAAGCTGCCTTCATAGTCTGTCACTCTATATTTACCTTTTTTTTCATCAGGTTTCATATTATTTTTGTATGTGTAGTTTTGGGCTATTTGGTATAGACACATGTTTTCCAAAGTATTACTTCTGTTTGGGTAGTATGTGTCCAATAAATTGTTTTTTAAAATGTCTTGGCTGTTGGGATCATGTTTGGCTATTATTTCTATATCTTCATATGATTTTAGAACTCTTTTTCTAGATTTAGCTGGACCAAGACTTAGCCATACTATATTTTCAGATTTACCATGCAATGAAGTACCAGTTAAACGATCAGCTGCTTCATAAGATCCACATTCTCTATGGGTGAGCATTTTTATGCCCAAGCTGTATAATTTCTGAGATACTGTTTTATCTGATGACAGGTCATTCCAGAGGTCTTGGAGCTCTGTCTTTTCTGCTTTAGTTAAGTATGCTGTGACATATCGTGCAACTGCAGTAGAATTGTCTGCAATCTACTGCACATCTATGTTTGCATTCCATAAGTGGGCAATGATTGCATTATAATCATTGATATATTTTTCTTCTTCTTTTCTTTTTATGTTATATGTATTTGTAGGTGACTTACCTTTAACACTATGTGTAACTGAAGACATGAGGTTGTTTACTTGACCTGTATTTGTAACTGGTCTAGGGAAACCAAATCGGCATTTGGTGTAGTATTTGCCTTTGTTTTTGTATTTGCGACGACAATATTTTCCACATTTGTGTCTTTGAAATTGTAAAATTTGTGCACGAAGATCACTATTTGTGGCGTCTGATGGAATTTCACAAGTGACATATTTTTCAATAAACTGTAAAACAGTGGCATCACTGTCTTGACCAAATTTAGGAGCATCTTTAATCCATAAAAGCATGTGGATATGTGGTGCTCCTCTGGCTTGGTATTCTTTTCTCCAAAAGAAGTGTTGCACTTCTCCAAAGGGAGGAACAGTTTTATTACAAATAAAATGTAGCATAGCAATGAAGCGATGGTGAAAATATCTTGAAACATTAACAGGATCCAAAGAACAAAGTTCTCCAGGCGTAAGAATATCTATGTTTGTTTTGTTTTTATTTGATATGCGTAGGAAATCATGTAAATCTTCCCATGCATATTCTGCACAACTTAATGTAACAAACCAAGTGGGTGGGCCAAGGTTTCTGATCATACAACGTACATCTCCATGACGTTGAAACCAGTACTCTTTAGTACCACGCATATTTGCTAATAGATTTGTAATATTTGATTGTAAAACCTCCTCCTTTTGTTGCACTTTCTCTAATAATTGTGTAGCTGTCATATTTTGAAAGTGTGATCCTGATTTTAATATGTGTGCAACTCCGTAACATAAAGTTGCTAGTTCACTTTCAAAGAGTAGGTGGAATATGTATTCCACATTTTGTCTAAATCTGGGATCTTCAGAATACATCCGTAATGAGCGGTATTCTGAAGCTGATATTTGAATAGGTCTATCATCATACCTTCCTCCTTTGCCAGTAGGAAAGGGTAGAGGAAAAGCATGTGCTTCTATACTTTTTTCCCATATACTGATTGGCGATCCTTTTGTTTGACGCATTTGGTAAGTTTCCAGTACATCTTGTACGGTGTCATTACAGTGCAAAGGATGAATTGTATAATGGTCTAAAGTATTTGATATTGTAGCAGGATCTAGTAGCTCAAATTGACCAGCTTCTTGTGTTTCTTGAATTATTTCAGTTGTATCTTTCAAGTTTTCTTCAATATTAATTTCTTTGTAATATTCATTATTCTCTTTAAGATATTGGAAGGCTTGTCTAACTTTATATAAATCTACCAGCTGTTGCCATATTTTTTGTCTTTTGTAGGTACTCCATTTACTAATATAATTAAAGATTGCTGCATTGGACGTTGCACTCCTAGAGTATGCACATTTACTTTTAGATTTAATGGTAAATAAACTACTTTTCCACGAATGCCTTTTACCAATTCAGAGTTAGGTAATTTTGCTGTTTTTGGTTGAAGGCGTATTATTGCTTGAAATGGGTGTACTGTTTGAATTATGATGCTCTCATATAAATTAAGTTGTTGTAGAGGTTTTGGTACTGGGTATAATTCCAAATTATTTGTGATAGAACGTGAAGGAGTTTGGTTGTCAAGTTTTGTAGTGCAATAACTGCAAAGTATTAAGGGCTCAGTTATTTCATATTTGTTTTCTGCTACAAGGTAGAGAGCTAATTCAAACCATTTAGAATCTTCACTGTCTTCTATTTTGTATGATAGCTTTTTGTGTTACTTTTATAAAAAATTCTACGGCAACATACACATACATGGTTTGGTACTTCAGCTGATGTACTTTTAGATTGTATAATTTCTTTTTTGTATGTGTTTAGCAAAAGGTTGCCATGTGTAGAATTGTTGCTTAATTGGTTTAAAGCTATTTCATTCTGTAAATGGCTTTCACTTCCAACATATTTTTTCTGGATATAGTGAATTTCTTCAAGTAGGTCTTTTGCTGTACCATGTAGAAGGATGTTATTTAACTTTGCTAGTGCTAAAGCAGGACTTTTAGCATAGTACAGTTTATAGACTAGATTTCTTATAGTTGAATGATGTGTTGATATCCTTTTGATATCATGGAAAGTGGTTTTACAAGTAGGTCCTGTAATGCAGGCCAATGAATGTCCTTGTAGTCCTGTGTACTTGCGCACTGGACAGGTATCTATATTTTGCAGTAATTTAATTTTGATTTTGTCTTTGCTTTTTACATTTTTATTGAGGAATTGGTGTAAAGATTTGAAACATTGTTTGGGAATGTTACACATTGACGTGCATGGCCATTTGTACACTAGACGTTCTGATTCAGTTGAATGGAGGGGTAATTCTAAGTTTTCAGGGCATATTTTTGTAAGGAGTACTTCTTGTTCCATTATGGTATTATTCACTTTTTCATAACCTCGACCACTGCTATTTATGGCAATTGTATTCGTTTGCTTTTGTTTGTACGCTTCTTCATTAAAATATGGTTCTGTGCTCGTAGTGTGATTCCATTCACCTCCTCAGATACTTAAGAAGTTCTTTCTGTTGACATTTCGCTTATTGAGAAGTCTTTTTTGTAATTTAGTTATTAGTTTTGTTAGTGGTTTCATTTTGTTTAACAGTAAAATAAATAAATTTCTTTTGAGAAGAATTGCACTGGCCATCAATGCTTCTAAGATTAATTTCCTACGATAGGTTTGAACCTGATTTCTCTCCTGTTTTTATAAGATTTTTAAGGACTTTGTGATGGTATATTTTGGCTAAAATACTTTTCTTGGTATGCTTACTTTGCACTATATTAAAATTTGAAGAAGTAGTTTTATCTGTACTGATAGCTGATTTTCTGTTAATTGTTTTTTGGTTTGTTTTACATTTTGATAGAGGAAGCGAAGTTGTTGTACTTGAAACTTCTTGTGTTTCACCAAATGATTGTATTAGCTGTTTTGTTTCAACTTTTTTTACAAATTCTGCTAGAGATGGATGCTTATGTTGGACACCTTTATTTTCAATTGCTCTACTTTTGCGTTGCTTTCTACGGACTTGTCTTTTGGTAGGCATTCTTTAGGGTCTGTTGAAAAAAATAAAGAAGATATGGGTTGGGGTGTTCTGGAATGTATGTGTGCTGTGTGCATGAGTGTTTGAGTAAGATGATAAAGATGTATGTAATGGTGTGTGATTGTGCATTGGGAACTAAAACTAGTAGGGATAGGTATTCTTGAATTTATGTGTTACTAAACTGGGATTCAGATGACAAAAAAAAAGTAAGCTAGTGGTGTGGAAAAGTACAAATAGTAAATCTAATGTATACAATTAAAACAGTTGTTTGTTCTATAATATGAAAATTGTAGTGGTTCAGTTGGCTAATTTGAGTGTCCAAAAATAGAAATTTGTGGGCCATTCTGGCTGTAAATCGCTGTTTAAGACATGGACATTTTTGGACAAAATGGTACAAAATCTCTATTTTAAGAAACCAAAATAGCTTGTATTAATGTTATAGTATATTTGATTAATAATACAAATACTATGGCGATATTTTACTTACTTTTTTTTTTAAATGAACAGAGAACTTCTTAGTTTTTTTTTCTTCTTCGAATTCGGCTGCTTCTTTTCAGGAAACTGGTCTTCACTGCAATTGTAAAAGCTTCAAATTAGTAACTTTGTTTGTATATAGCACTGTTTTTAATTTAGATATTGATTTTTTTAATTGAAATCCTCAGTGCCTTCTGTAAAACCATTAAACTTATTTATTTACATAAGATACATTGCATCAGTTCAGTACATATGATATGTTCTTAATGACCAAATTGTATTGAATGACTAACTGTAGCAAAAAAAAATGTCTTTACTATGTCTTGTGAAATTTATAATATATTAGTGAATACCACTATTTCTGTAAGTAAACTGTTCTAGGTAATAGCGCCTCAATGTCATGTCTAATTTAAAGTAATTAAGTACATAAATAAATAAATAAAAATATGAAATTGTATAAGTATTTTTATAAAGGTTTAAACATAGATTGTGTTTGCATGCAATTTTGTTTGAATATATGTAGTCTATATATTTCATTTAAAAAATGTTAGTTTAACATGATTTGAGTGTGTGTGTATAAAGAAAGTAAAAAGTATAAAGGTTTATAAGTGATAGTTGATTTTAGGAAATTGAAAAAAGTACAGTAAATTCATTTTACAGATTTTACAAGGCATAGCTCTCAACTTACACACTTTTGGCGGGTGCCAAACATCCTGCACGCCCATTCATTTCAATGGGCGTCTCACCCACCAAAAACAAAATCGGGTGTTTTCACCCGCCTATGCGACACAAATGGTTGAGAGCTATGACAAGGTAAAAGTCTGTTTGAAAATGTGTGCATCTACTATACAGAAAATATGCATACCTGAAGTTTGTGTTCATGCATATGGATATGCATGGAGCTGCAAGTAGAAATCTTGAAGACTTGTACAGTATTTCTGGTAGATGCTGCTTGCCAATGATATGATACTTGTACTCAGAGAGATTCAGAGTACATTTGCAGTGCTGATCTATGATGATGCAGTTAGATGTAGAGGTCTTGAATGTGATTGGTGCATGGTCATGTGATTTTTGAGGTACATCCAATGAGGGAATGGCAGAGAGAGTGTAGTGTAAATGGTAGAAGGGCTGTTCATGTTACGATATGTCCGCGGACATGGCGGTAGTTTGCGGACATCGGGAGTTACATCCGGGGATTTTTGGGTTCAGAAGTCATGCAAATGAGAATAAGCACTGAAAGGGATTGGTCAGGAAAGTTTGGTGGGTGTGTTGTGCCAGGAGAGATTTTCTCAGATACTCTTTTTGCTGAGAGAACAAAAGATAGCTATGGCTGTGTGTTTCAGAAAACAGATTGTTTGGATTTTAGGAGATTCGTGGATACATTGGTTGAAGGTGCATGCAGAAAGCTGTGGAGTAGCTGTAGATCTTGGATTCCCACATGTGGAAGTACACTGGCATGGAGTACGTGGAATGAAGTGGTTGGACTTGCTACCTCTCTGTGCTACTTTGGAGACAGAGCAACATCCAGACATAATTGTAATTCATTGTGGAGGGAACAGTTTAGGACATGTGACTGGAATTTTTTTGCAATTTGCTATGAAAGAAGGATTTAGGAAGGTTATGGACATGTTTCCTAATTCTCAAGTGATATTTTCACGGATTGCGCAGAGACAAATGTGGCTTCGTTCTTCTTCATTTGGTCCACAAATGGAAAAAGCAAGGCGCAATGTTAATAAGGCTGTTTGTGGCTTTCTAAGAGATTTTGGCATGCCTTCTTTTCACAATGAAAATATTATGTTTTGTAGTACATACATTTTTCGCAGAGATGGAGTCCATCTTACTTATGCTGGCAATCAGATTTTTCTGAGAAATGTACAAAATGCATTGTGACCTTTTTTGGAATTACAACAACGATTTTGAAGTAGATGTTAAGCATTTACAATTTTTGACTTACAAACACCACCCAAAGGCTCTTTTCAGAGCCACCACTTCTTTCCAGAGAAAATTACAATGTTTGTGATGGAGTAGCAACCCAATTTTTTTAATGTTCGCGAACTGTCCGCGGACTTCTAAAAAATACAAAGAGCCCTGCTTCATTTATTTTCACTTCTATTTTTTAACTGGGAAAGGCGGCTCTGAAAAGAGCCTTATTTTTTTTTTGATTTTTGTAATTTTGTATTTTTTTTGGTTTTTCAGACACGACACACTAGGAGAGGAGGGTAAAGGATGGTAAAGGGGGGGACACCAACCACAGGGATAAGAAAGGGCGAGCTGAGAGAGGAAGATGTAGAGTGGGTTTTATTTGGGTAGTGAGCATGTCTTCTCGTGCTCTGAGACGATAGTCTCAAAAGCACTCCGAAGTCACTCCCCCCTGCAGAGTACTGTGTCATAGTACATACATACAACTGTGACCCTCGAAAGCTAAGGGTCATCAGCATTCTGTATGGCCTGTGAGGCAGCTTGAGAAAGACGCTGTCCCACAGAGGTGGTCCTTGTGGTGACAGGATCAGAAACAGAGGATGAAGTAGAGGAAATCAACCTGCTACGTTCTTCGCAAGGTAGGATAGCCCCAGAGTGAAATGACCTCAGGTGTCGCTTCATAGTAGTGGTCCCAAAGCTGTAGTTACCGTGCTTCCCGCGACTGAGTATCATTTTGCATTCATTGCAGGTAACATGGTTCGCACGAGCCTTAGGACCATTCCCATGAATGGTAAATAACCGCCACACCCAAGACTCACGCCTAGTGCGGGTAGTAGGGATTTCCTCTACCTCATTCTTATCATCCTCTTTTTCCTCCTCCGCATCCTCACTCCTGTTCCCCTCTTCAGGTCCTTGGGGAGGTGGTGGTGGTGGAGGGGATGGGGGTGGTGCTGAAGCAGGTGCAGCACCAGTGGCAGTTCAGCAGCCAAGGATGCCATCTCGATGATGGTGTAGTCTGCAGGTGGCAGCAAAAATCACTGTGTTCTGAAGAATAGCCAGAAACACAATGGGAATGGGATGGGAATAAGCTCTTGGGCGTGGTCTTTTATAGGGGTGCTTGTGCGCGGTCCGCGGACATGCGCACTGTCCGCGGACAGATCGAACACAAAAAAGGATCGGAAAGTTTCAAAAGGTATATAGAAACTCAAGATTGCTATGTGAGATTTTATTGAAAAATATTATGGATTAACTGAAAATGTACTTTTAAATTGTTCGGGAACAGTGTCCGCATTTCAGGACACAGGATGAGCATGGGCGCGGTCATATGATCTGTTTGCGAACTAGTCTGCGAAGGAAGCGCCTGTCCGCAGGACACCAAGTGCACGGAGATTGGTTAGCGCATGCGCATTGATGTCCTACGGACACTGTTCGGGTTCTGAAGTAATTAAAAGTGCGTCACACGTGAAACGAACATTTCAGGACACCGCGTGTGTTCTTAGAACAGTTTAAACTTGGTAGCGAACAGTAAGGACAGATATAGTGTTCTTCAGGACACGTGTAATTTAGTTTATGTACGAACATTTCAGGACACCAATTGTGTTCTTAGAACAGTTTCAGTTGGGTAGCGAACACTACGGACAGGTATAGTGTTCTTAATGACACCTCCATTTTCGTTTACGTACGAACATTTCAGGACACCAATAGCGTTCTTAGAACAGTTTGAACTTGCTAGCGAACAGTACCGGACAGGTATAGTGTTCTTTAGAACACTTTAATTTTTGTTTCTTTACGAACAATTCAGGACACCGCGTGTGTTCTTAGTACAGTTTCATGTTGCTAGCGAACACTACGAACAGTTGTACTGTTGTTCAGGACACATCATTTTCGTTTATTTACGAACATTTCAGGACAGCAATTGTGTTCTTAGGACAGTTTTAATTTCAAAGCGAACATTACGGACAGATATAGTGTTCTTTAGAACACTTTAATTTTTGTTTCTTTACGAACATTTCAGGACACCACGTGTGTTCTTAGAACAGTTTCAACTTGCTAGCGAACAGTACGAACAGGTGTGGTGTTCTTCAGGACACCTCCATTTTCGTTTATGTACGAACATTTCAGAACACTCGCACTGTCCGCGGACACTTTTATTGTTTTAAAAAAAACGGAAACTATGCACAATACAATATAAAAATTAAACTTTATTTAACATATATTAATAATTTATGACAGAGAAGGTGAGGCAGAAACAGAAACAAAAACAGGAGAATTTGGGGTTTCAACATGATTGGTATTAGGTGAAGAAGGGATGGAAATCTCATCAAAACGTTTTGGATTATGGAGAGGGTTTGGGGATAATTGAATGGGATATGGTGAGGAGGGACAAGTACATGTGGGGCAATGGTATGACGTTTTTGTTTTAAAATGATCTTCAACAAAAGTTTTCAAATTATTAAAATTGGTCAACAATAAATCAATTCTTTCTTTTATGTTGTCAAGCGTGTTTTCCATAACAGCTTCTTCAGAGGTAGTTTCTATTTTGTTATGCTCTGTACAAAATATATATATATATGTTAAATGTATACAAAATAATAATATTTAAATGGTTTATATTATAAAGTGTTTACCATTAGTTTCACTATCTTGTGACATTTCTTCATGTGGGAAATTGTCCTCTAGCCATTCCAGAGTACTATACATTTCTGTGAGAAAAAAAAAAAAAAGATAATATATTTTTCAATCTAATACAGAAAGTTTATAAATATATGAGTAAAATGAAGTACACTTACTATTTCTGGTAAGATAAGTCCTATGTATTCAGTGGGTCTGATCTTGTTCTCAGTTGTGTTGTGTCTGTGAGGTAATTATGTTGGAAGCCAATTTATGGTCTTGTGGTATATTCCATTTCAGAACATATTGTATTTAAATGAATGGTTAGTGTGTTACATATATGGGTTACATTTCTTATGTATTACTATATATAATGTGTTTGTGTGCTGCTTTTTGAATTTGTTAAATGTTCCTATATTATGATATAACAATCAAACATACCCCACCACCCCCCCACCACAGTTTTTAGGTAGTGGTACTGTTCTCGGAACATGTCCGCGAACATTAAATAAGTTTGCGGACATCACGTTCATAAGAAGAGATCTAGTCAGTTCCATATGACATGCATATAAAGTCAAAGTCATTATTGTTAAGTTTTGCTACTAAAAAACTATGAAATTCAGTGAAAAAACTTTGTTAAAGGGACGTTATGGTTAAGTTGCGCTACTAAAAACCTTTGAAATTCAGTGAAAAAAACTTTGTTAAACTCGCCAGGCACTGCTAAGACAAACACCCAGTACATGAAAGATGACATCACAAATCTCATTGATGACATCACTGATAAGATCACATAATTTTCATGAACAGTCCCTACAAGGGGTATTGTTTAAAAAGTTGGTAACAAGATGTCAAGGGTGATCGAGAGATCTATTATAAACTACTTAATGTATTAAAGAATGTTCTCGTCTAAAGAAAACATTATATTGAAGTGTTGTTGTTAATACAGGAACCTAATCATACATACACACAGGCAATGGCTGCAGAATCGACCAAAAAAGTATTTTTAAACTGGTAATTTATGATAGTGAAATAATAAATGCTACCTTATCAAAGTTTTGCGTAATGTTAAAAATGGAATAAATAGCTAACAATTTCAAACTTGCGACATGCTTGTGTTAGTACAGAAAATACATATAAAAACCCAGAATGCATACAAATTAGAGCCAGATACAGGGAAACAAAAGTAAAGAAGAAAGAAACAACAGCACCCCAAAATGACAATAACATTAGAACTGATTATCATGTGCACAAATTAATTGTGTTTGAGGCCTGCCTATTACCCCATTATATGATATGATATGATATGGCATTTATAACGCGCCTATACACAAGTGTTTCAAGGCGCAACCAGGCAAGGGAGGGGGAACAGAGGGAAGACAGACAGTGATCCTATTAGGCCAGGTGTCATTCTGATCGCGCAAGTGCATGGGAAGGGGGATGGAGGAAAGTACGGGGGAAAGGGGAGAAGAGTGCAGTACATGGGATAGTAAAATAACAATAAGTAAAAGTACGGCCAGCAGGTGGCAAGTGCAAGGGTAAGTGTAGACATCAGGTGTCAAGTGCTGGTAGTGTAGTGGCGGGATACACAAAAGAGTCCCCAAGTGCGGGGGTTGCCAGGAATGCAGTGCAGGAGTAAGACTGGCAGGAGAGGGGACCAATTTGTGATTTCATCTTTGATGTCCTGGGTGTTAGTCTTAGCAGTGCACAGTGTTGGGGCGAGTTATAGTTGCTTAGCTTACCATAACTAGCAAATTTCAGTGTTTTTTTGGTTTTACTTTGAACCATAACCTCCCCCTTTAACAAAGTTTTTTTACTGAATTTCATAGGTATTTAGTAGCGCAACTTAACCATAACGTCCCTTTAACAACATTTTTTTACTGAATATACATATACATAGTGTGAATTTGATGGATGTTTACTAGGATTGCCTTACTTTATATACATATAACATAGAACATGCTGAACCCCCAGCTAGTGATTTTGATATCTGCGGACTGTACGTATGTCCGCAGACGGACGCGGACAACATCAACACTACCCAAACACTCAGGGGGTATCTTAAATTGTTCTATCATGCCATATAAACACTGCACAAGTTCAAAGAGCAGCACATAAACACATTATATGTAATAATAAATAAGAAGTGGAACCTATATATCTAACACATGAACCATCAATTTAAATACAATATGTACTAAAATGAAATATACCAAAACAAAAAAGATATGCCTCCATCATAATTACCTCACAGAAACTGCACAGCTAGGAGCAACAGCAGACCTACACAACATTAAGAATACAACTTACCAGAAACTAGTAAGTAAACTTTGTTTTCTTATATATTTCTAAACTTTCTGTATTAGGTACACTAAAAGTAATATATATATTTTCTTTTTTACACAGAACTGGCCAGCACTTTGGAATGGCTTGAGGAAAATTTCCCACGTGAGGAAGTGACTGAAGATAGTGATACTAATGGTAGACACGTCTCTATATAACCAAATTAATAATCATTACTTCATTTGTAGTTACCATTTGTATTTTTGTTTAACAGACCATACAAACATTGAGAATAATACACCTAAAGAGGCATTAGAAAATACTCTGCAGTGCATGGAACAAAAAATTGACATGCTCATGGAAAACTTCAATCTTCTGAAACATTTTGTGGAGGACCACATAAAAGAACACATTTAATATCATTGTCCCACATGCAGCTGTTCTCTCTCTCTATGTCCCAGTCAACTATCCCCAAACCCTCAAGATCAAGAAAAACGTTACGATGAGACTTCCATCCCTTCATCTCCTCCCATCCATCCTCTCCAAACCCCCAATTCCCCTGTGTTTGTGTCAGTTTCTGCTTCCCCTTCTCTTTCATAAATTGTGTATCTGTATATAATAAAAACAAATATATTGTGTCTTTTAATTCAATCCTTTGTGTCTTATTTTTTTTTTAAAGTCAGTTGGGGCGTCCATGGACAGCGCACCTGTCCAGAATGCCCGTAATTAGCAAACTGGGGGTGTCCTAAGGACACTATACCTGTCCATACCGTTCGCAAGCAAGATGGAACTGTTCTTAGAACACGCCCGGTGTCCGGGATGTCCGTAAGTGAACAAAATAGAGGTTTCCTAAGGACACTATACCTGTCTGTACCGTCCGCAGGCGAGTTGAAACTGTCCTAAGAACACGCGCAGTGTCCGGGATGTCCGTAGTTAAAAAAAATGGAGGTGTCCTAAGGACACTATGGGCCTCATTACGACCCTGGCGGAACGGGTTAACGGGTGCCGCAAAAGGATGCAGACCCGTTAAACCCGTTCCACCACATTATAAGGACCCCTCGCGGGACCCGTTAAGCACGCCTGGTAAAACCAGGCGTGCCTACCGGATCCCGCGAGGGGAATAGGGAGCAAACAACGGGTCACTCGTAATCAGCCCGTTGTTCGATCCCTCTCCCATTCCCATTCAGCCCTATAGGGGCTGGATTGGCAATGGGGAAGGTCCGGGTCCGGGTTCTTGGAGGGAGGAATTACCGGTCCCTCCGAACTCGGAATGGCCCGGTGATTCCTCCTTCTGGGAACCCGGACGCGATTTCGGCAGCAGCCATGCTGCCAATAGCAGCATGGCTACCGCCGAGGTCGTAATGAGGCCTTATACGGTGTCCAGTCATAATTTCGAAAACATAATTTCGAAAGTAAAAAAAGTCGAATCAAAAATGTTGAAAAAAAAAATGTCGAATTGTTTTTTTTTTCGATATTTTTTTTTTTGGCTCTAGTTTCTGTGAAAAAAATAGAAAAAAGGGGGGTTGGGGGGGGAACCCCCCCATTTCGAAAAAAAAATGTCATTAAAAAAAATTCGACATTTTTTTCGACGTTTTTTTTTTCGACTTTTTGACTTTCGAATATTTTGTATTCAAAATTATGTCTATGAACCGCCTTATACCTGTCCGTATAGTCTACAGAACATCTACGCACATGCGCACCACACCCATAAGTCCTGCGAACATTGCGCCTGTCTGTAACTGTCTGTCTCACTTGTGTCACACTTTTAATTTGTTTGAGGACCCGAACACTGTCCATAGAACACCCGTGCACATGCGCATGACCGTTCACGTGCATTTGGTGTCCTGCAGACTCCAGTTCCCTTCGCGGACGTGTTCCCGACGTCATCATGTGAATGCACCCACGCTGAGCGTGTGTCTTGATTTGCGGACACTGTCCAGTTCCCCAACATTTTAAAATAACTTTTTCAGACAATCCAAATGATTTTACAGTAAGAATTCACCATTGCACATGTCCCAGACAATGATCCTGTCTTTCCACATACTTTTTGGAACTTGTTGAACCTTTTTGGGGTGTTTGGTCTGTCCAGCCCTATAAAAGGCTCCACCCCAGAAATGATCTTCATTGTGCTTCTGGATATGGCAGATTGACTTTTGCTACTTTTGCTGCTCTTGCTAAGATTATCTCATCAACCCTGATGGCATCCATGGCTGCTGTTGCTACATCTGCCTCAGCACCACCCCCAAACCCTCCACCACCACCACCTCCCCAAGGGCCTGCAGAGGGGAACAGGCGTGAGGATATAGAGGACGAGGGTGAAGAGGATGAAGAGGATGAGGTAGTGGAACTCCCTACTACCAGCACTCGCCGGGAGTCTTGGGTGTGGCGGTTGTTTACCATTCATGGTAACGTACCAAAAACATGTGCGACAAGGTCACCTGCAACCAGTGCAAAATGGTGCTGTGTCGTGGGAGACGTGGTTCGTACTGCTTTGGTACAACATCCATGAAGCGACACCTAATGTCGTTCCACGGTGGGGCCATTTGCAAGGTTGTACCTTGTGATCAACGTAGTAGGTTGAGTTCCTCTACCACATCCTCCTTTTCCGCTCCTCTCACCACAAGAGACACTCCTGTGGGAAAGCGAATCCCTCCAGCTGCCTCACAGGCCATTCACGATGCTGTTGACCCTTACCTTTCAAGGGTCACAATATTGTGTATATACTGTGATGCAGTACTCTGCAGGGGGGAGAGTCTTCGAAGTGCTTTCGAGACTACGGTCACAGAGCACCAGAAGACCTGCTTCCTACCTAAGTAAGGCCCACCCTACATCCTCCTCTCTCCACCTGCTCTATCTTATCCCCATTGTTGGTGTCCCTTCATTACCCTCCTTTCCCCTCCTCTCCTAGTGTGTTGTGTGTAAAAAAAACAAAAATAAATAAAAGAACAAGAATAAAAAAATAAAAAGGCTCTTTTCAGAGCCACCTTTCACAGTTTAAAAATAGAAGTGTCAAATAAACAGTGCAGGGCACTGTGCATTTTTTGGAAGTCCGCGGACAGGTCTAGGACATATAAAGTTTTAGAGTGCTGCCCTAGCAAAACCAATGCACTTTTCTCTGCGAGGAAGTGGTGGCTCTGAAAAGACCCTTTTGGTGGTGTTTTTGTGTGTTTGAAAAACTTGAATTCGTCAACATCTACTGCAAAATAGATGACTATAATTCCAAAAAAGGTCACAATGCATTTTATACATTTCTCAGAAAAATCTGATTGCAGCATAAGTAAGATGGTCTCCATCTCTGCGAAAAATGTATGTGCTACGAAACATAATATTTTCATTTTGATAAGAGGACATGCCAACATCTCTTAGAAAGGCACAAACAGCCTTATTGACATTGTGCCAAGCTTTCTCCATTTGTGGACCAAATGAAGAAGAACGCAGCCACATTTGTCCTTACGCAATACGAGAAAAAATTACTTGGGAATTTGGAAATATGCCCATGACCTTCCCAAGTCCTTCTTTCATTGCAAATTGCAAAGAAATTCCAGACACATGTCCTAAACTGTTCCCTCCACAATGAATTATAATTATGTCTGGATGATGCTCTGTCTCTAAAGTAGCACAGAGAGGTAGCAAGTCCAGCCACTTCATTCCACGCACTCCATGCCAGTGCACTTCCACATGAGGGAATCCAAGATCTGCATCTACTCCACAGTGTTCTGCATGCACCTCCAACCAATTTATCCATGAGTGTCCCAAAATCCAGATAATCTGTTTTCGGAAACAGGCAGCCATAGCTATCTGTTCTTCTGTCAGGAAAAATACGTTCTGACAAACTCTCACCTTACACAACACACCCAGTAAACTTTACTGACCAAACCCTAGCTCTGCTCATTCTCATTTGCATGCCTCTCCACCCCAAAACCCCTGCATGTAACACGCGCTGTCCGCGGACTACCACCATGTCCGCGGACATATCGAAAATCTGAGCGTGGTGAATGTAAAATTAAATAGTGTGCCCCATTTCCCCTTTGAGGTTTCCCAAAAAAGATAAGGAAATGCCATCTTCTTTAAAATAAACAGCATTACTGGAATAAATATTCTCATTATTACAAAAAACATACCAGCTCTAAGCATGAAAGCACACATGCCTCGGTTGATTGCACACCTAGCAAAGTTTTGCTGAGGACAAAAAACAGAACTATTGTCCCATATTGCCCTAGGTTGTAATCCAGAAAAAATTACTTTGGCATTTGGAAGGATGTTCATTACTGCTTGAACCAAGTGTTCCAAATCTGCTAACAAAGTAGGGGCACTGATGTAGCCCAAATGGAAAGCACCATAGTGCAGAACTACCAGATGCAGACGGTTCATCCTGCCCATATCTTCACAAACTTGTACAATTCCCTGTACATTGCAATCAGGCACAGTGCTCCACACCACCTCCACTCATTTAACATCGAAATTGTTTGCCACATGCCTGCATTGAGCATACTGCTGTAAAGCATGCACAAACATACCTCCAAGCACCAACACCCTGACTTTCTCCACCTCTGCCATCTTCACTACACACAGTCTCTTTCAACACAAATCCACAATCTCAACATCTGATTGGCTGAACCCTACAGTCCCCTTTCCATGCTAGATTTGCTGGAAAACCCCGGATGTGGCAAGCCCTATCCGCGGACAGCGGCTGTGTCCAAGAAGCGCGTAACTCTTAGCCAGCCCTTCTACCCTTTCCACATCACTCTCAGTGACACCAATCACATCCAAGACCGCTACATCTAACTCCATCATCAGAGTTCCGCACTTCAAATGTACTGTTGATCACTCTGAGTACAAGTCTCATATCATTGGACAGGACCTACTACAAAAACTACTCTACAAGTCTCCAAGATTTCTACTTAGAGCTGCATGCATATCCACATGCATGAATACAAACTACAGGTATGCATATTTTATTCACAGTACATGTACAACTCTTATGAATACATATAAACAGAGTAATTCCACTAAACCCGCATAACCTATAAAATGAACTTATTGCAATTTTTCCCATCTACTATGATCAACTGTCACTTCCAAACCAGTCTGCTATCTACAAAACAGCTCTAAAAAAACAAGTGAATTTCATACACTAAAAACTCTACTCATTTTCAAACCATGTTGAACTAACATATTGTAAATAAAATATAAAGGCTGCACATAGTCAAATGAAATGCATGCATACATTATGTTCAGATATCAAACAAGAATACTACTACAAAAACATAAAAATCAACGTCTAAATTAACATCAGTGCTATAAATACACAAAATTACTAACTTCTTTCTTTTACAATTGCAGTGAAGACCATGCTCCTGAAAAGCAGCAGCATCTGAACTACAAACAACATATGTGAAGAAACCTGCTCATTCCACAAAAAAGTACAATACTACCTTAATATACTTATTGTTACTCAAACACACTGTAATTTCCACACCAAAAAACAGAGATTTCTGAACCATTCTGCCCACAAATCCCCATTTATTAAATATGAATTAGCAGGCAGAATGGCACACAAATCCCAGTTTTTTGGAACACAAATAACATAACTCAACCCCTAGAATGTTAGTACTACAAAACTAAGAACTGTTTTAATTTTATAACATTAGATTTACTATTAGTGTTTCTCTTCACCACTAGCTCACTTTCTACTGTCATCTGAACCGCAGTATAGTAACACACAAATAGAAGAATAGCCTTCCCAACTAATTAGTGCTGCCCAATGCACAATCACAAACCACCACATACATCTTTACCATCATACTCATACACTCATGCACACAGCACACATACATTGCAGAACGGCCCAACCCATACCTTCTTTTTTTTTCAACAGACCCCAAAGAATGCCTACCAAAAAGCAGGTCCGTAGAAAGCAACGCAGAAATAGAGCCAATGAAAATAAAAGTTTCCAAAATAAGCATCCATCTCTTGCAGAGTGTGTACAAAAAGTTCAAACAAAACAGCTAATACAGTCATTTAGCGAAACAAAACAAGCTTCCAGTTCAGAAACTTTGCCTCCTCTATCAAAATGTAAAACGAAACAGAAAATTTTTAACAAGAATTCAGCTACCACGACTGCTAAAATTGCTCCTATAAATCTTGATATACCAGCAAGTAACATACCAAAAAAAGTATTTTAGCAAAATTTTCCACCACACAGTCCTTCAGAATCTTATAAAAACAGGAGACAAATCAAGCACAACCCTTAAAACCTACCGTAGAAAATTAATCTTAGAAGCTTTGATAGACAGTGCAATTCTTCTCAAAAGAAAGTTATTTATTTTAGTGTTAAACAGAATGAAACCACTAACAAAACTAACTATACATTACAAAAAAGACTTCTCAATAAACGGAATGTCAACAAAAATAACTTCTTAAATATCTGTGGAGGTGAATGGAGTCACACCACGAGCACAGAACCATATTTTAATGAAGAAGCATACAAATAAAACCAAATAAACACAATTGCCATACATAACAATGGACAAGGTTATGAAAAATGTAATAATACCATAATGCAACAAGAAATACTGCTTACAAAAATATCCCCAGAAAATTCAGAATTACCTCTCCATTCGACTGAACCAGAATGTCGAGTAGACAAATGGCCATGCACGTCAAATTGTAACATTCCAAAAAAATCTTTCAAATCTTTACGCCAGTTCCTCAATCAGTATGTGAAAGGCAAAGACAAAATCAAAAGGAAACTACTGCAAAATATGGATACCTGTCCAGTGCGCAAAAACACAGGACTGCAAAGACATTAATTAGCCTGCATTTCAGGACCTATTTGCAATAGCACCTTCCATCATATCAAAATGATATCAACACATCATTCAACTATAAGATATCTAGTCTATAAACTGTACTATGCTAAAAGTCCTGCTTTAGCATTATCCAATTTAAAAAACAATCTTCTACATGGTACAGCCAAAGACCTACTCGAAGAAATCGAGCATATCCAGAAAAAATATTTTGGAAGTGAAAGCCACTTACAAAATACAATAGCTTTATAACAGACTAGCTACAATTCTACACATGGCAACCTTCTACTACACACATACAAAAAAGAAATACTAAAATTTTAAAGTACATCCGCTGAAGTACCAAACCATTGTGTGTGTTGCCGCAGAACTTTTTATAAAAGTAACACAACAACTGTAGACGTAACATACAAAGTAGAAGACAATGAAGATACCAAATGGTTTGAATTAGCTCTCTACCTTATAGCAGAAAACAAATACGAAATAACTGACCCCTTAATACTTTGCAGTTACTGCACTACAAAACTTGACAACAACCAAACTCCTTCACGTGCTATCACAAATAACTTGGAATTATTCCCACTACCAAAACCCCTGCAACAACTCAATTTATATGAGAGCATCATAATTCAAACAGTGCACCCATTGCAAGCAATAATATGCCTTCAACCAAAAACAGCACAATTACCTCCCTCTGAATTAGTGAAAGGCATTCGTGGCAAAGTAGGTAATTTATCATTAGATCTGAAAGAAAATGTGCACACTCTGGGAGTGCAACGTCCAATAGAGCAATCTTTAATTGTCTTAGTAAATGGTGTACCTACAAAAGACAAAAAAAATTGGCAACAACTCGTAGACTTACATAAAGTTAGACAAGCCTTGCAATATCGAAAAGACAATAATGAATACTACAAAGAAATAAATATTGAAGAAAACTTAAGGGAAACAACTGAAATAATTCAACAGAACTGGTCCATTTGAACTTCCAGATCCTGCTACAGCATCCAATATTGTAGACCATTATACAATTCATCCATTACACCTAATGACACCGTAGATGATGCACTAGAAACGTACCAAATGCGACAAACCAAAGGATCACCAATCAGCATATGGGAAAAAAGTATAGAAGCACATGCTTTTCCTCTACTCTTTCCTACTCGAAAAGGAGGAAGGTTCGATGATAGGCCTATTCAGATAAGAGCATCAGAATACTGCTTGTTACGAATGTATTCTGAAGATCTCAGGATTAGACAAAATGTGGAATACATATTCCACCTACTCTCTGAAAGTTAACTAGCAACTCTATGTTACAGAGTGGACACACATTGAAATCAGGAACCCACTTTCAAAATAAGTCAGCTACGCAATTAATACAAAAAATGCAAGAAAAAGATAAGGTTTTACAATCAAGCATTACAAATCTGTTAGCAAACATGCATGGTACGAAAGAGTACTGGTTCTGACGTCACGTAGATTTACGTTGTATGATAAGAAACCTTGGTCCACCCACTTGGTTTGTTACATTAATTTGTGCAGAATATGCATGGGAAGATTTACATGATTTCCTACGCATATCAAACAAAAACAAAACAAACATAGATATACTAACACCTGGAGAACTTTGCTCTCTAGATCCTGTTAATGTTTCAAGATATTTCCATCATCGTTTCATTGCTATGCTACACTTTATTTGTAATAAAACTGTTCCTCCCCTCGGAGAAGTGTAACACTTCTTTTGGAGAAAACAATACCAAGCCAGAGGAGCACCACACATCCACATGCTTTTATGGATTAAAGATGCTCCAAAATTTGGTCAGGACAGTGATGCCACTGTTTTACAGTTTATTGAATAATATGTCACTTGTGAAATTCCATCGGAATCCAAAAATAGTGCTCTTCATGCACAAATTTTACAATTTCAAAGACACAAATGTGGTAAATATTGTCGTCGCAAATACAAAAAACAAAGGGAAATACTACACCAAATGCCGCTTTGGTTTCCCTAGACCAGTAACAGAAACAGGTGAAATGAACAACTTCATGTCTTCAGTTAGACATAGTGTTAAAGGTAAATCACCTAAGAACACATATTACATAAAAAGAATAGAAGAAGCCAAATATATCAATGATTACAATGCAATCATTGCCTTCTTATGGAATGCAAACATAGATGTGCAGTACATTGCAGACAATTCCACTGCAGTTGCACGATATGTTACAGCCTACTTAAAAAAAGCAGAAAAAACAGAGCTTCAAGACATCTGGAATGACCTATCATCGGACAAAACACTATCTCAGAAAATGTACAGCTTAGGCATGAAAATGCTCTGTCATAGAGAATGTGGCTCCTATGAAGCTGCAGATCATTTAACCGGTACTGCTTTGTATGTAAAATCTGAAAATATATTTTGGCTAAGTCTTGGTCCTGCTAAATCTAGAAAAAGAGTTCTCAAATCATACGACGACATAGAAACAATAGCCAAAAATGATCCCAACAGCCAAGACATTTTGAAAAACAATTTACTGGACACATACTACCCAAACAGGAGTACCACTTTGGATACCATGTGTCTATACCATATAGCCCAAAACGTCACATCCAAAAATAATATAAAACCATTTGGAAAAAAAAGTAGATATAGAGTGACAATCTCAGATTTGGGGGGTTCTTTGTTAAGGTTAATACCAGGATCCTCCCTCTCTTCCTTCTCACCTGTTTCTTGTTCCTCAGATGAGCTCCCAGTAGATATCGTCCTTCTATTTCTCCAAGCTCCCTCTTCTCTCTCCTTGTAGGTTTTGGGACGAACTCGTCTGAAGGCCACCTTGCCAGTTCGCAGATTACTCGGCAGTGGGACCCTCAGGGAGTCCGCCCCCAATCCCAGGGAAAAAGGCGTATGCCGAAAAAAACCCTGGCGTGATGGTTACCTGCTGCGGGATGGAATGCAGGAGAGCGTAGAACGTGATTCCAAAAAGACTCTTCCAAGAATCAAACAAAGCGAAGCGAAATCCAGGCACAACAAGGCAGAAGGTGAGTGAATGCAGCTGAGTGGAAGCAGGATTCGTACACGAAGGGAAACGGGAAACGAGAGTTGTAGTACTTGGACCGGAGAAGAGAAGAACAGAGCAGGGGCGGAAAACAAAACAAGGTAAGCAAGCAAGGTAAGGCGGAGGAATGCGGGAGACAGAAACCCAGCGGGGAAACAGCAGGAGGGCAGAGAAATACTCACACGGAGCGCGAAGGAAGGAACTTCAGCGTATTAACCCGAAGCGGAGACTGAGGGTTGCAACGCACCGGCGTAGCTGTTCGGTGCGTAGATAACGTTGAGCCTCAGGGGGCGTGGCACGGCAGTCCGGACACTAGACCATAGTGTATGGTTCCGTTAGTGCTTCCTCCAACGATTCCACAGTTTCCAGGACGGACGCGTCGTGACAGTATAACCCCTTCTCCTCTGGACTCCTCCGGGTTTCCCTGGATGGTTTCTATGGAAGAGACGTAGTAGTCGAGGTGCACTGAGGTTTTTTGCAGGTTCCCAGGACCTTTCGGTCCAAGGGTATCCCTTCCAAGGTATGAGGTACTGGAGAACCCCGTGTCTGTAACGAGAGTCCAAGATTTGAGAGACTTCATATTCGGGATCTTCTTCTAAGTTTGGGATGCATTTCTTGATCGGTCTTTGATATGGATCTCTTTTGTAAGCCTTGAGAAGGGACACGTGAAACACTGGATGGATCCTTCGTAAGAAAGAGGGTAGCTTAAGTCGAAAAGCTACTGGATTGATCTGCTGTTCAATGATGTATGGGCCAATATACCTTGGAGTGAATTTTCCTGGACGTATACGCCTTGGTAAGTATTTTGTGGATAACCAAACCTTATCTCCAGGCTTCCAGATCGGATTTGCTTGTCGCTTTCTGTCGGCCCATTTCTTATAGGATTGACGGCTAGCTGTTAATGTTTCCTGAGCTCTCAAGTGGGTTTAATTGAGAGTATTCAACAATTGGTCTACAGTGGGTATGTTAGTGGTCGGAATCACTGACTGTGGGATATGTCGAGGTTCGTATCCATAAGTACATTTGAAAGGGCTCATACCAATCGCCAAATGTACTGTATTATTATAGGAGAACTCGGCTATGGATATAAGTTGGCTCCAGTTATCCTGTGTCTGGTTGCAGTAACATCTGAGGTATTGTTCCAGGGTAGCGTTTAGTCGTTCGGTTTGTCCATTGCTCTCGGGATGGAATCCGGAAGACAATGCCCTTTGGATCTGTAATTGTTTACACAACGAGGACCAAAATTTTGAGGTAAACTGAGACCCTCGATCCGAGACTATTGTATGTGGTAGACCATGTAGTTTGACTATATCTTTCAGAAATACTTCTGCAGTCCTAGTAGCAGATGGAGTACCCTGGAGGGGGGCAAAATGAGCAAGTTTGCTAAATGAGTCCACTACAACCATGATGGCTGTGAAGTCTTCTGAAGGAGGTAAGTCCACGATAAAATCCATGGATATATGCTGCCAGGGACCCGCAGGTGATGAATTCTGTTGGAGAAGGCCCAGTGGTTTGGCCGTGCTGTATTTACCTTGAGCACACGTGGGACAAGAAGATATACATAGGCATAGACGTCCTTGACCATTGTCGGCCACCAAAAGTTTCTCTTTAGTAGGTGTAGTGTGGCTGCTCGACCCTTATGTCCTGCTGTGGGTAGATCGTGACACCAGGCTAGTGCTTGAGACTGTAGACCGGTATTTGGTAAGAACAGCTGGACGTCTTTAAACACGTATTCACCCTTCTTGGTTAAGGATGGAAAACGTGTGACTATGGACCTTGTTTGGGCTTCTAACACTTGTTGTAAAAAGGTGTTGACTGTTCCTATGAATTTCTTCCCTTGAAGTAACTGTTCGTGATTGGAGTATGAACCCGATTCTTCCCCAAAACTTCGGGAGAGGGCATCCGCTAGGTGATTCTCCTTTCCTGGTAAGTAAGTTAGTTCGAAATCATATTGAGCGAAGAAGTATGCCCACCTGGCATGGCGGGAATTTCGAGTGATCAGTTCGTACTTGGAACGGGAAGTTCGCTCCTTGTAAAAGGTGTCTCCATTCTTCACATGCCTGTCTGATGGCCAACAGTTCCTTTTCTACTACAGAGTAATTCCTTTCACTAAGGGAGAGTGTCCTAGAATAATAAGCAACAGGATGCTCCAGTTGATCTTCCTTCTTTTGGAGGAGAGCAGCTCCAATCGCTCCTTGTGAGGCATCTGTCTCTACAATAAAAGGTAAGGTTTGATCAGGTTGCCTGAGGATGGGTGCGGAAATGAAAGCCTCCTTAAGATTTTTGAAAGCCATATCAGCCTCTGTATTCCAGGAAAATCGTGTGCCTTTCTTTAGTAAGGCTGTGATGGGTAGGACAATGTTGGAAAAGCCCGGGATAAATTTACGGTAAAAATTTGTCAGTCCTAGGAAACTCTGTATATCTTTTACAGAGTTTGGAGTGGGCCAGTATTGGATGGCTGAGGTCTTGTTGGGATCCATTTCTACCCTTCCTTCTGACAGGATAAATCCCAGATAAGGGACTGTAACAGCCTCAAACAAACATTTTTCTGGTTTGGCTAGCAGATGATGAATACTGAGCCATCGAAGTACCTCTGATACCTGCTGACGATGTTGTGTAAGGGTTGATGAAAATACCAATATGTCATCCAGATAGACCACTACTGAATTGAACAAAAGATCACAGAAAATCTTATCCATAAATCTCTGGAATTGAGCTGGAGCATTCACCAACCCAAAAGGCATCACTTTGTACTCGTAATGACCCAAGGGAGTCCGGAAAGTGGTCTTCCATTCGTCTCCTCTTCGTACCCTCAAGAGATGATATGCTCCTCTTAGGTCTAACTTAGTAAACCACTTGGCTCCTTGCACTGCTTCCATTATGTCTTTAATCAAGGGCATGGGGTACCGATCCCGAATGGTCAAGCTATTAAAACCCCTATAGTCAATACAAGGTCGGAGCTCCTTGGTGCCTTTCTTGGGGATAAAAAATAAAGATGCTCCGGCTGACGAGGTGGATTCTTGTATAAGACCATTTTGAATATTGGTGTCCAGATAATCTCTTAGAGCTTCCCTTTCAGGCAGAGACAATGGAAACATACGTCCAAAAGGAACTATAGCATCCGGTACCAGATCGATCTTACAATCCTCATTGCGACTTGGTGGTAAAGGTCTGGGTTGAACGTCTGCAAACACATCAGCATAATCTTGATAGTGTCTTGGTATGGTGTTGATACTTCTTACAGAGAGAGTAGACACTTGAGGACATAATTGTTCCTTATTGGATAGGCAGGATCGAAGACATTGTTCAGAGCGGAATTCCACTACTTTGGTAATCCAGTCGATGCCAGGATTATGCCTTCTTAACCATGGGATGCCTAGGATAATAGGAAAGTGCGCTGCTCTTATGAGATCGAACACCATTATTTCCTGATGAAATTTCATCTTTACTCCCAGTTCTTGAGTCTCCTGCCTGATAAGGCCCGAGGACAAAGGGGTACCATCCACCCCTTCTACAGGGTTTGGGATAGGTTTCGCTTTTCTGGGGATAGCATGATCTAGAGCCCATTGATCGTCCATGAAGTTCCCGGCCGCTCCACAATCCAACATGGCTAGACATTCTACAGAGTGTCCTCCTTTCCATTCTAGAACCACAGGTAAAACCATCAACTGGTGTGAGGCATTTGGTACTTGGGGTGTATTAGTAATACAGGGATCTGCCGTTTGAACCCCTTCCTTGTCCCTGTTCAGGGTCGGGGTCTTTTGTTTCCCGATCTCCTGGGAGGTACATGTGGACAATCTCGCAGTAGGTGTTTCTCAGAACCACAATACATACATAAGTTTAAGTCTTTACGTCTCTTTCTCTCTATTACAGTTAGAGGCCCTCGTGCAGTTCCGACCTGCATGGGTTCTTCTGTTTGTCGCACGGTTCTTTCAGGTGTTGAAGGAATAAAGGAGAAGGATGAGGAGGGTGATCTTCCAAACTTGTATCCTCGTCTTTCAGTGCGTCTCTCGGCCATGCGGTACTCTATCTGAAGAGCCAGAGTAACCAGTTCCTGGAAGGTCTCTGGTCTAGCGACCCTCGAGAGTTCGTCTTTAAGTTCATCTAGTAAACCCCGTCTGAAGAGGTTCTGTTTGGCAGAATCCAGTCATCCTATTTCTGCTGCAATCCTTTGAAAGGTTGACAAGTACGTCTGTACGTCTTGAGAACCCTGTTTAAAATCTACTAGATTCTCATATGAGGAGAATAGAACTTCGGGTCTTTCGAATCATGCGTGGAACTGTTGAACAAAGGCTCCATAATCAGCTAGAATCGGGTCGGCGTTAGTCACCAACGGAGTTGCCCAAGCAAGGGCATTACCTCCTAGATTGGAGATAAGAAAACCGACTTTGGCTCTGTCAGATACAAACATCCGAGGGCGAAAGGTAAAGTAAACCTGACAGGCATCAAGAAATTCTTTCATTCCTTTGGGATTTCCTTCGTATTTGCCACATGGCAAGGGCATAGGAGGAAGGTCATCTCGTACCTCCTCCCTTTGTGCTACTTGTAGGCGTAGAGCAGCGTTATCCGCCTTTAATGCATTATTATCGACCTTTACTGCCTGCAGTTCGGCTGTAATTCCCTGAATAGCATTGACAAGTTCCTGATATTGCTCCAAACTGGCCATCCTTGGGCGTTGCAATCTCTCAGATTTGGGGGGTTCTTTGTTAAGGTTAATACCAGGATCCTCCCTCTCTTCCTTCTCACCTGTTTCTTGTTCCTCAGATGAGCTCCCAGTAGATATCGTCCTTCTATTTCTCCAAGCTCCCTCTTCTCTCTCCTTGTAGGTTTTGGGACGAACTCGTCTGGAGGCCACCTTGCCAGTTCGCAGATTACTCGGCAGTGGGACCCTCAGGGAGTCCGCCCCCAATCCCAGGGAAAAAGGCGTATGCCGAAAAAAACCCTGGCGTGATGGTTACCTGCTGTGGGATGGAATGCAGGAGAGCGTAGAACGTGATTCCAAAAAGACTCTTCCAAGAATCAAACAAAGCGAAGCGAAATCCAGGCACAACAAGGCGGAAGGTGAGTGAATGCAGCTGAGTGGAAGCAGGATTCGTACACGAAGGGAAACGGGAAATGAGAGTTGTAGTACTTGGACCGGAGAAGAGAAGCACAGAGCGGGGGCGGAAGACAAAACAAGGTAAGCAAGCAAGGTAAGGCGGAGGAATGCGGGAGACAGAAACCCAGCGGGGAAACAGCAGGAGGGCAGAGAAATACTCACACGGAGCGCGAAGGAAGGAACTTCAGCGTATTAACCCGAAGCGGAGACTGAGGGTTGCAACGCACCGGCGTAGCTGTTCGGTGAGTAGATAACGTTGAGCCTCAGGGGGCGTGGCACGGCAGTCCGGACACTAGACCGTAGTGTATGGTTCCGTTAGTGCTTCCTCAAACGATTCCACAGTTTCCAGGACGGACGCGTCGTGACAGACAAATTGTGAAGGCAGCTCAGTGAAACTTACCAAACGAAGCTTAAATAATCATATCAAATTGTCATTAAAAACTCCTCAACATAAAGAACTATATTACATGTCCCTGCTACAACTTTTTAAACCATGGAGAAAAGAAGAAGAGATACTAGAAACCTATGACTCCTATGAAGATGCTTTCAAAGCAAATGAAAGCACTATCACCGATGTAAACTTTCCACAGTACAAAACAATGTTGCACAATGAAGGGCAACACGAAGAAGAACTCCAGGCCCAACTAGATAAGTACATTCCCGCCAGTAGTCAACCTTCTGTTACAGGAAGCCAAGAACCACTGGGACAGCCACTAATAGCAAATGAGGCAGAATTAGCTATGACAGAAGTAGAGAACACCATGTGTCACTATGAAGAATTACAGAAGACTTAACTGTACTACAATCAAAATTGTACAAAGAACAGCGTACCATTTTTCAAGAAGTAACAAAACAAATTGCACATGGTGTACAACATGAAAATAAAGAATAAAACCTGCCAAAATTACAAACCTATACTACCATACGCCAGTGGTGAAGCTGGTTCAGGCAAAACATTCTTAACCAAAATCATCAGCAAGTTCCTTCAAGAATTGACAAACAACAAACTGTCAGCTGTTGTAACTGCCCCACAGGTTTAGTTGCCGTCCACATAGGCGGTGTCACTTTACACCGATTACTACTCCTTGCAGTAGAACACCAAAACAAATTAGAATATTACAAACTTTCTACAGAAGCTGCAAAGGAACTATGCAGAGTGTTAAAACAAATGAAAATGCTCCTAATAGATGAAGTGAGCATGTTCTCCAACCTAATGTTGGCTTTGATTCACCTCAGATTTCAAGAAGTACTTAAAACAAACTACGAAGAGCTTTTTGGAGGAAAACACATTATTGTTTTTGGAGATCTTCTTCAATTGACACCAGTGAAAGGTGAACCTATTTTTAAAAGCTTAGGACACAAACTCTGGCGTAAAACAGTTGGCAGCATAGGAAATGTCAACCTTTGGCAACATTTCTAATACAGAGATTTGAAAGAAAACATGCACCAATCTGGAGACCTCACTTAGAACAACATTTTAAAAAGTATTAGAGTTGGTGTACTATCTCAAGAAGCACAAGCAATATTAAAAACCCGGCACATCCATGCACTTTATGGCCATAACTCATGTACTACTGATGTCATGGAACAATTAGCAAACACAAATGTCAATTGTATGTCCTTAATGCCAACTCTTGCAAGCTGTTCCAAATTCAATGAAACAATGTTGAAAAAAGAAATGCAACCAATAATTGAAATTTTCTTCACAGACAAACTGGACGTACATAGTATGACACTGCCCATGTGTCAACAAGCCACAACAAGACTAAATACCTTAGAAAATTCTATCTCCAACACAGCTGGTTTGGAGAAAATATTAAAATTATACTTAAACTGTAGACTAATGCTTAAGTGTAACCTTGACGTGGAGCAAGGACTAGTTAATGGAGCAATGGGTACAATTGTTGGCTTTCAAACATACCCACGTGACAACAACATTCAGTTTGTCAATATTCTCTTTGACAAACTTTCAGAAGTAAAAAGGATAGGGAGCTCAACAGCTCGATTCCTTCTTTTCAAAGACATGTATGTACGCAGAGAACAATTTTCTCTAACTCTAGCATACGCAGTCACCATTCACAAATCACAAGGTCTTACCCTAGATAAAGCATTGATAGATATTGGGAACACAGTCTTTAAAGAAGGCATGAGCTACGTGGCACTATCACGCTTACGTACACTTGACAGTCTATTTCTAATCAACTTTGATGCAAGTAAAGTAAACGCGGATAATCCTTGCATTTTAGAATACAATAGACTACGTTCACTATACACCCCATCTAAAAACATATCCTGTTCCACAAAAAGGAAAACGTAAAAGAAAACTAATTCAAACAGAAATGCAACATGATCTCACAGCAAATCCTCCAAAGAGAGTAAAAGAAGCTAATACTTCATGAATTACCACTACCAAAGAAGAATCTATTACTCAAAGTAACTCAGGTACTTCTTCTAAGAAGCAACACACACTCCGAAAAAATGACTTGGACACAGAACTATCTGGTCCATTCAAATGTTCAAATATAACTGGTGTAAATTGCTACACAAATTTAGCAATCAATATTCTATTTCAATTGCCACCAATTGTTGACAACATTTACTTACACAGTACAGACCAATTGTGTTTGCAAATGTTAGTCCTTCATAGAAACGCAACCAACAATCCTGACAACTCATATACAGGCCGATTCATGGAATTAATGTGCACCGAAAATTCCGGCGCAGAGGTGCCAAAACGTGCAAATCGCAGTGCAAGTGCGAAAATCGCAGGGAAAAAAGCACACATCGATTCATGGAAGTCCGTGCGCGAGAAAAATATTGGATGTGCGCTGAAAAAGTGTGTGGCGCACGCCGGCGCACAGGTCATCCAACGGCGTGCGCCATGGCCACAGCGAAATCGCACATAGCGCGGCGCACATAACAAAAGTAGGTGGAACACGGGGCGTAACACTCGGAATGGGGAACAACGTGTGAAAATATGGGCGTCACGGGGGAAGTACAGGAGGCAAGTGCGCAGAACGCCCACACGCTCACCTAAAACTCGTATTCATGGAATCGAATAGGGCAAACCAGCGCATGGTCAAAGACGTGCACAGGGCCAAACAAGTCTGCCACAAGAAAGCAGGCGGTAGCGTCCCTGTACCTGAAATAAATGTGCGCCAAAATGTGCGCTTACAAAAAGCACCTATATACAGCTATGATGAATGATCCATACTGTGGCCCTCTAGGACAAATGAGATGCAAAGGGGTACCGACAAACACGGACACCCGCTGTGTGAAAAATAGCATGTGCGTGTATTTCGGGGTGCGCGGGAAGTTCCACATGCGATTGGCATGGGTACGTGTATTTCAGGGTGCACGGGAAGTTTCACAAGCGATTGTCCATGGTACGTGTATTTCGGGGTGCACGTGAAGTTTCACACGCGGTTTCAGCAGAGTACGTGTATTCCAAGGTGCGCAGGAAGTTTCACACGCGAATTTGCAGGGTATGTGTATTTTGGTGTGCGCGTGAAGTTCCACACGCGATTCCAGCAGGGTACGTGAGCTCCGCGTGCGAGGGAAATTCCACACGCGAATCAAGCAGCCTACGTGTATTTCGGGGGTGCCGGGGAGTCCTACACGTGAATTGGCTGTGTGGGTCATCCCAGCTGTTCCCTCTACACCCTCCACGGCCCCTGCAGGCGGCCCACACCACAGGGGACTACCCTGCACCCCTGCACATGTCCCGCAGGCAGCCCATCCACCTTGGCCATGCCCCCCAGCCAACCCACATGTCACCTTGCACTACTGCCCACCAACACATGTCTCCCAGCACCCCCACCCCCCCAGCATCCAGGGGCACCCTCCACCAGGCCCCCACTCATGTCTCCCAGCAGTCAGGGGCACCCTCCACCAGGCCCCTCTCATGTCCAACTCATGTCCCCCTGCACACCCACACCCCAGCAGTCAGGGGCACCCTCCACCAGGCACCCACTCATGTCTCCCAGCACCCCCACCCCCCAGCATCCAGGGGCACCCTCCACCAGGCCCCCACTCATGTCTCCCAGCACCCCCACCCCCCAGCATTCAGGGGTACCCTCCACCAGGCCCCCACTCATGTCCCCCTGCACCCCCACCCCCCAGCAGTCAGGGGCACCCTCCACCAGGCCCCCACTCATGTCTCCCTGCACCCCCACCCCCCAGCATCCAGGGGCACCCTCCACCAGGCCCCACTCATGTCTCCCAGCACCCCCAACCCCCTGCATCCAGGGGCACCCTCCACCAGGCCCCACTCATGTCCAACTCATGTCCCCCTGTACCCCCACCTCCAACAGTCAGGGCACCCTCCACCAGGCCCCACTCATGTCCTACTCATGTCCCCCTGCACTCCCACCCCCCAGCAGTCAGGGGTACCCTTCACCAGGCCCCCACTCATGTCTCCCTGCACCCCCACCCCCCAGCATCCAGGGGCAACCTCCACCAGGCCCCACTCATGTCCAACTCATGTCCCCCTGCACCCCCACCCCCCAGCAGTCAGGGGCACCCTCCACCAGGCCCCACTCATGTCCAGCTCATGTCCCCCTTCACCCCCACCCCCCAGCAGTCAGGGGCACCCTCCACCAGGCCCCCATTCATGTCCAACTCATGTCCCCCTGCACCCCCAGCCCCCAGCATCCAGGGGCACCCTCCACCAGGCCCCCACTCATGTCTCCCAGCACACCCACCCCCCAGCATACAGGGGCACCCTCCACCAGGCCCCCACTCATGTCGCCCTGCACCCCCACCCCCCAGCATCCAGGGGCACCCTCCACCAGGCCCCACTCATGCCCAACTCATGTCCCCCTGCACCCCCAACCCCAGCAGTCAGGGGCACCCTCCACCAGGCCCCCCACTCATGTCTCCCACCCCCCCACCCCCCAGCAGTCAGGGGCATTCTCCACCCGGCCCCCACTCATGTCTCCCAGCACCCCCACCCCCAGCATCCAGGGGCACCCTCCACCAGGCCCCACTCATGTCTCTCAGCACCCCCACCCCCCAGCATCCAGGGGCACCCTCCACCAGGCCCCCACTCATGTCTCCAAGCACCCCCACCCCCAGCATCCAGGGGCACCTTCCACCAGGCCCCTACTCATGTCTCCCTGCACCCCCACCCCCCCAGCATCCAGAGGCACCCTCCACCAGGCCCCCACTCATGTCCAACTCATGTCCCCCTGCACCCCCACCCCCCAGCAGTCAGGGGCACCCTCCACCAGGCCCCACTCATGTCCAACTCATGTCCCCCTGCACTCCAGCCCCCAGCAGTCAGGGGCACCCTCCACCAGGCCCACACTCATGTCTCCCAGCACCCCTACCACCCAGCATCCAGGGGCACCCTCCTCCAGGCCCCCACTCATGTCCCGCTGCACCCCCACCCCCCAGCATCCAGGGGCACCCTCCACCAGGCCCCCACTCATGTCTCCCAGCACCCCCACCCCCCAGCATCCAGGGGCACCTTCCACTAGGCCCCCACTCATGTCTCCCAACACCCCCACCCCCCAGCATCCAGAGGCACCCTCCACCAGGCCCCCACTCATGTCCCCCTGCACCCCCACCTCCAGCATCCAGGGGCACCCTCCACCAGGCCCCCACTCATGTCTCCCAGCACCCCAACCCCCCAGCATCCAGGCGCACCCTCCGCCAGGCCCCACTCATGTCTAACTCATGTACCCCTGCACCCCCACCCCCCAGCAGTCAGGGGCACCCTCCACCAGGCCCCCACTCATGTCTCCCAGCACCCCCACCCCCCAGCATCCAAGGGCACCCTCCACCAGGCCCCCACTCATGTCCAACTCATGTCCCCCTGCACCCCCACACCCCATCAGTCAGGGGCACCGTCCACCAGGCCCCCACTCATGTCTCACTGCACCCCCACCCCCCAGCAGTGCGGGTAGTCTTACACACGATTTCATCAGGGTACGTGTATTATGGGTCCGCGTGAACTTCCACACGCGATATCAGCAGGGTACGTGTATTACAGGGTTCGCGTGAACTTCCAAACGCGATATCAGCAGGGTACGTGTACTACGGGGTTCGCGTTAACTTCCACACGTGATATCAGCAGGGTACGTGTATTACGGGGTTCGCGTTTACTTCCACACGCGATATCAGCAGGGTACGTGTAATACGAGTTTGCGTGAACTTCCACACACAACTGGGCCTGGGAGAGCGTGTTACGTGTATTCCTGGGGTGGGCAAGAATATTCACTTGTGACTGGGCCTGGGAGAGCGTGTTATGTTGTTAGGGCGAATTCTCTGTTTAGGCTGAATTTCCTAACCTAGTGAGTCCCCCAGCAGCTTTGCTGGATTTCTGGAGTTTGTTTTTTTCATCCTGCCAAGAGAGAGACTCTTTTCTCCCACTCTTGGACATGTATGTGTGTAATTCCTTTTGAAATGTCAATGTGTTCGATGGGCTATGGGGTCTTTTACTCCATAGGGTCTCATATGTTTTTCTATGTGTGTTACACCGCATCCTACGTGCAGTAACACGGGGGCGCCCTAGCGGGTGCCCCACCATAGACTCCATACCCGGGGACTGACTACTGTCTCCCCGGGCATGTAAAGTCACCATTGGCTTTACTAGACCTAAATTTACTAACAGAACTAGTACAAACCATCTTATTGTGGACGTACTAGTAGGGGTAATTCGATTACTCCTAGATCTGTTACTCGAGGGGGCACTGTCCTGTCCCCCCTCGTCGAGTTTTTGGCTGGTGGCAGTGGAAATTACTTGTTATGTTCGTCCCCGAACATAACCCTATGGGACTCGTCCCATTGTTGGAGATTGATACTTTTTCTCATTAATCTCTGACGTACCACCGATCTACTTATCTTAAATAGGTTTATCGAGTGGTATTTTCTGCCAAAACTCGGTTTGTAAAATGGCGTCTGTGTTCGTCTCTGTGACTCCTAAACCAAAGGTCGAGCCCTTTGTTCCACTTTTGGCGGGCTCTGTACAGAGACCCTCCAAAGTGGTGCCATTCTGTCTGGGTTACCACAGGGGTGTGGGAGGGGGTTTAGGCCAACTCCGGTCGCACTCTGGAGTGATTGGCCCAGGTGGTGAGCAGTCCCGCTCAACACTTAGCATGTGTTGATTGACAGCTAGGCTGAATGAATGGGGGTTTTCTGCATAAAAGCAGGGCTTTTGGGACTGGATCTTCAGAAGTCGCCACAGGACCTAAGAATCCGACGAGGGTAACGCTGAGCCGACCTGCACGACGACACCTCCGGTGGAGCCCTGCGGAACCGACTCACAACTTCCCGACGACAGAGGAGATCTCCCTGCCGGAGAGTCTCTTCCCCTGACTGGTGGGAACAACCAGTCCCCTTTGCTTTTTATTCGCCTCAGGACGCGGTGGTCGAATTGCCCGTGCAGAAGCACCTCGGCAACCGGATAGCCACTACCCCTGAACCGCGACCAAAAGGTGGTGCCTTGTGACGGAGCACTCCGCGGAGGGTCTCTTCCCTGCACCGGACTTCATTTTCTTCGACGACGAGATCATCTCTACTCTTGGCAAAGAACCAACGTGCATCCACCACCAGGAACAACTGCCCCCGCCGGAGCTGCCCTCCACAACAAGGTACCGTGTCCGCCTGGCTTCCCTTTCGATCGGTTCGAGTGAGGTGTCTTAATCCTCTCCGTTCCGTTGGGTCGCCTCCAAGCTTTTCTCATTCGTTGTTCTGAACTGGTTCAATCCACCGATAACAATTTGCAATACAGACTTGAATGCATCTCCACTAGAGACTTTTTGGGACATCGCGCCTTGCCTCTCTCCGAGTGGGCCTGGCCTCTGAACTTTACAATCTATTGTGATTCTTGCCTTCCTGCCTTGCATTTTATCCGATAGGATCGAACTGTGTTGATTTCGTAACCTGCCTATCTTTTTCTCTCCCGTCCTAACTAATATTCGAGTGTCATCTGGGTTGAGGTATACACCTCTGTCTCAAAATAAGTGGTACCAGTAGAACCTAGAGTTGTCGATATTGCTAGGGGGATTGATCGTCTACTCCGTAGAGTAATTGTGTTTGATTTGTTTGCCGTGATTTGCCTTAGTGTTTTTCATAGACATTTTGTTATAAATAAATACCTTATTATCTTTACACTAAGCCTCGTTGCGTGTTTGCTTGTCTTGCTGTGAAGAATTGCCCTATTTTGTATACTCCACATACTGCTCAACTTTTCTTGAGAGAAGTCTGACTGCTCAGCCACAGCTACCACGTGAATCTGTGTGGTGCAGACTGCTACCAAGTGGGTTCACCGCCAACGCCTGTAGTCCTAAATCTTTTGCAGTGGTCCCAGAGGGAACTGCACAGGTTTCCGCCTAACACTGGTGTACAGCGGTGGGATTTGTATCGAGTATACAGTTTAGAGTGCTTTTTGACACTGTAGGATAACTAACCACAAAACTTTGCACAAAAAGCAACTTTCAAAAAACATGTCTACGATGGAAACTTACAGTCAAGAGTCTTTGTCAAGTGAAAATATTGAGAGTCTGCGAGCTCTCTGTAGGCAAGAGAATCTTCCTGTAAGAGGCAAGAAGTTAGAACTAATCGAGAGATTGCTGGCGACCCAAAGTCTGGGTACTGGTTCAGAGGAACCAATCTCTCCAGCAACTGTAGAAAACAGTAATGGTGTTGATCTGAATCGTGATTCTGATGATAGCGATGAAGAGGCTGACGAGGACGGAGAGGCTAACGAAACTGTCTCCCCTGCTCCTCTACCTGCCTTACCAGCTGTGCCTACGGGGCCCATACAAGGTCCCACAAGTAACCCTGCTTATTTTGAACTTGAGAAAATGAAGCTCGAACTAGAATATAAACGGTTCTTGGCTCAATCTGAACGAAACCAAGAGCTCGAGTTCAGACGGATGAATGCCCAGGCTGAGCAGAAGCAAGCTGAGTTAAGACTCAGAGAAATAGAACTTAATCACGAGTTAGAGATGAAAAAGTTGTCTGTGGAAAATGCTTCTCTCTCCTCTGGTTCCTCTAGGAGCTCCAGTCCCAAAAGACCCCGGATGCCGAAGGAATTAGTGGGTATGTATGAACCGAGATTGGATGTGTTGGATTGGTTGAAACTGTTTGAATACAATCATGGGCTCCAGGACATCACAGGGAATGCGTTGCTCCACTGGTTGTTCTCTAGGCTCCCTCCTGTTGCGACTGATGTGGTAATGGAGTTGGGGGAGGCCGATAAAACGGATTACGAAAGTGTGAAAGTAGCTTTAATAGCTAGATTTGGGAAGACCCCTTCCCAGTATTTTAAGAGGTTTAGAACCCTCTAAAAGCATGATGGTACCCCTTGGGCTACCTGGGTGAGTGAAGGGTTGAAAAACTTAGAGGGATGGATTAAGGGTTACAAAGTGAACACTTATGAGGGTATGAGAAATCATTTTATGTTGGAGTCTATTTATGATGCCTGTTCTCCTGAGCTCAGACAGCACTTGGCTGATTCGAAGGAATTGGATTCCAGGGAGCTAGCTAAGGCTGCTGACTTGTGGGTTGCCAACAGGGCTACTCATAAGGATTCTGGGGCAACTCAGAAAAAGGATGAGGGAAAACAGCCAAAAAAAGACTCAAAAGAGAATTCAAATAACTCACATTCCAAAGAGGGCCCCAAACAAAGCCAGAAGGGTAAGCCACCGTGAAAACCACAGCAGAATAGTGTGCCTTCTGGTGCCAAACCGGAAGGAGGTCAGAACAAGCCATCATTCCAGAAAGCATTCGGTAAATGCTTTGTTTGTGGCTCGACTGATCACGTGAAAGGAGATCCCAGATGTAAGGGTAAACCTTCAGGGGTCCTTAGCCTTCGCTCCAGAGGAGGAAGTCCAAATGGTAAGTGGAAACTTTCTACTGCTAGCTGACGAACCCATTGGAGTCTCAGCCAGCATTTCTTTATTATCTCTGGGGTTGTGGGAACAACAGAATTTAGATGTCTATAATTCTATCCCCGATAATACTAAAGAGTATTATAAGGACAGTGTCCAGGTGAATGGTCAGGAGACTCCTGCCATTAGGGACACTGGGGCCAGCATAACTGTGGTGGATAAATCGTTTTTTCAGGCCGAGGATGTTGCTAAGGCACCCAAACGCCTCACCAAGTTAGCTGGAGGGCCTGTGCAGATGCTTCCCCAATTACCAGTTCTCATCCAGTGTAACGACATGACTGTGAAGATACCTGTCAGCATACAGAGTGAGGTACCAGGACGCGTACTGTTGGGTAACGATTTGAAAACTCTCGGAGTTGTATCGCATACTCCCAGACCTCCTAGTAAACGGTTACAGGAGCTAACCAGACCCACAAGAGAGAGGACCATGCACGGAACTCTCCAGGAGATGATGAAGAAAGATATCACTCCTGCTCCACTGGAATTGTCGGCCGCTGTCTCCAAGAAATCAGAAGCGAAAGGGAAACCTAAGACTTCTATCCCAAAACCAGCAGCCAGCATTCCAGTGCAGCCAATACGGACTTCCCCTCGGTTGTCCAAAGTTACACCCGTAACTCCACCTCCAGCCGAGGCTGAGAGGGAGGTACAACCCTGTGTGGTAGAATTAGACTCTGAGGAAGAGCTAATGGAAGGCCAGGAACTCATTGGAGATCTGGATCCTGTTGACCATCCTGAGCTGCAGTCTTTACTGGCAGAAGGTGGACCCAACAGGGCAGACTTCAGTAAGGGACAGAGAGAATGTCCAACTCTGGAAGGTCTTCGCCACCAGGCAGAAGCTCAGGCTGAAGGGTAAGAGCCTGGGAAATACAGGTTGCACTGGGAAGATGGCCTCTTCTACAGTGAACCGACCGAGTCTGCACCTGGAGACTACAAACGACTTGTAGTACCCCAAGAGAACAGACCACAGTTCTTGCAGTTAGCCCACGAGATTCGTTTGGCTGGTCAATTGAGTTTCAAGAAGACCAAGGAAAGGCTCTCGCTCTACTTCTATTGGCCAAAGATGGGGGCCGAAGTAGAAAAACACTGCAGGAGCTGCCACACCTGCCAGATCTCTGGTAAGGTTGGATCCAAGAATGTGGCACCGTTAGTGCCTCTCCCAGTTGTGGGAGTCCCATTTGAGAGAGTAGGGATTGACATCGTTGGTCCCCTTGATCCTCCAACCTCCTCAGGCAACAGGTTTATACTTGTTGTAGTAGACCATGCTACTAGGTATCCTGAGGCAATTCCTATGAGGACGGTTACAGCTCCGGCTGTGGCTAAGGCCCTCCTTGGTATTTTTACTAGGGTCGGGTTTCCTAAGGAAGTAATCTCTGACAGGGGGTCAAACTTTATGTCCCACTACATGAAAGCCATGTGGAAAACCTGTGGAGTTACTTACAAGTTCTCAACAGCTTACCACCCACAAACCAATGGGTTGGTAGAAATGTTCAACCGAACCATGAAGAGCATGATAGGTGCTTTAGAGGAACCCCTTAAGCGTAAATGGGACCTTCTACTGCCATGCCTTCTCTTTGCTTATAGAGAAGTCCCTCAGGAGGGAGTAGGTTACTCTCCCTTCGAACTACTCTATGGTCATCCCGTCAGAGGTCCATTGGCCCTGATTAAGGAGGGGTTGGAGAGTGCTCCTTCCCCCAAGCCAGTCAGAGTGACTGACTACGTGATAGGTCTCCGGAGGAGAATGTGGCACATGATGACGGAAGCAAGCGATAACTTGAAAGCTGGACAAGCATTGGTCAAGCACTGGCACGATCAAAAGGCTAACATGGTTGAGTTCGCTCAAGACCAGCTCGTTCTCGTTATGATCCCAACAAGGCAGAGGGCCTTGCAGGATAAGTGGATGGGACCCTTCCGAGTAGTGGGTAAACTCGGAGAGGTTAACTATTTGGTGGACTTGGGCAATCCCAAGGAGGCTCCGACAGTCTTTCACACCAACCGACTTAAAGCGTATGTCTCGCGACCTGATTTAGGAGCGTTGCTTCTAGCGTCATCCGAGGAAGAAGAAGAGAGTGAAGCTCTTCCGGATCTCCTCAGAGGCTAACCTTTAGATGAAAAAATTGAAGGAGTGAATCTCTCCTCCAATCTGACACCCGAGCAACAAGAAGAGTGCAAATCTATGTTGAATCAGTTTGCCTCCCTGTTCTCGCTTTCACCAGGCTTGACCCCTTCGGGCCAGCACGACATACTCACTGGTGACTGTCTGCCAGTCAAAAGCAGAGGATACCGCATGTCAGAAAACGTACGAACCCACATCAAAGGTGAGGTTAGCAAGATGCTCGATCTCGGGGTAATAGAGCCCTCTACTAGTCCATGGTCTAGCCCAGTTGTGTTAGTACAAAAGGCCGGATCTAAAGAGCTTAGATTCTGCGTGGACTATAGAGCTCTTAATGCAGTCACCAAGACTGATGCCCACCCTTTGCCAAGAACAGATGAGTTGGTGGATAAACTTGGCGCCGCCAAGTTCCTCAGCACATTTGACTTGACGTCAGGCTATTGGCAAATAGCCCTGACAGACCATGCCAAGGAGAAAACTGCATTTTCTACCCCCGTTGGCTTATACCAGTTTAAGGTAATGCTTTCGGACTGAAGAATGCACCTGCTACGTTTCAACGGATGGTAAACCAGGTTCTAAATGGGATGGAGGACTTCTGCATGGCATACTTGGATGACATCGCAGTGTTCAGCAATTCCTGGGAAGAACATGTAACCCACCTGAGAGATGTTTTGCAGGCTCTTGGACGAGCCAATCTGACCATAAAGGCAAGCAAATGCCAAATTGGACAGAGTAAGGTAGTCTATCTTGGGCATGAGGTAGGCGGTGGAGAAATAAGACCTTTGCTCAGTAAGATTGAAGCTGTGCAAAATTGGACAACACCGACTACTCAAAACCCGGTGAGAGCCTTCCTAGGCCTCACTGGGTATTACAGGAATTTCATAGAGAACTATGGGACCATAGCTTCTCCACTGAATGTCATCTCCTCGCCCAAATTTCCTAAAAAGGTTAAATGGAACGAGGAGTGCAATCAGGCTTTTGAAAACCTGAAAAAGGCTCTTTGCCAAGCCCCAGTACTCAGAGCTCCTGATTACCACCAACACTTCATTGTGCAGACAGATGCTTCAAATGTAGGAATAGGTGCCATACTCAGTCAACTGGATGGGAAAGGTAGGGAGCACCCCGTTTGCTTCATCAGCCGCAAGCTGAAGGATCCTGAAACAAGGTGGGCAACAATCGAAAGAGAATGCTTTGCTATCGTGTGGGCTCTGAAGAAGTTTAGGCTGTACTTGTATGGTTCTACTTTCGTCATTCAGACTGACCACCAACCCTTGAGATGGTTAATGCAGATGAAAGGGGAAAACCCAAAACTACTGAGATGGTCGATCTGCCTGCAAGGGTTTGATTTCACCATTGAGCACAGGTCAGGGTGTCACCACCAAAATGCTGATGGTCTCTCTAGGATGTATGTCATCGACTAGAGGTATGAGATTCATCCAGGAGTGGATTAAATCCTCCTGTCCCTTAGTCTGGGGGGGGCGAGTGTTAGGGAGAATTCTCTGTTTAGGCTGAATTTCCTAACCTAGTGAGTCCCCCAGCAGCTTTGCTGGATTTCTGGAGTTTGTTTTTTCCATCCTGCCAAGAGTGAGACTCTTTTCTCCCACTCTTGGACATGTATGTGTGTAATTCCTTTTGAAATGTCAATGTGTTCGATGGGCTATGGGGTCTTTTACTCCATAGGGTCTCATATGTTTTTCTATGTGTGTTACACCGCACCCTACGTGCCGTAACACGGGGGCGCCCTAGCGGGTCCCCCACCATAGACTCCATACCCGGGGACTGACTACTGTCTCCCCGGGCCGGGCATGTAAAGTCACCATTGGCTTTACTAGACCTAAATTTACTAACAGAACTAGTACAAACCATCTTATTGTGGACGTACTAGTAGGGGTAATTCGATTACTCCTAGATCTGTTACTCGAGGGGGCACTGTCCCGTCCCCCCTCGTCGAGTTTTTGGCTGGTGGCAGTGGAAACTACTTGTTATGTTCGTCCCCGAACATAACCCTATGGGACTCGTCCCATTGTTGGAGATTGATACTTTTTCTCATTAATCTCTGACGTACCACCGATCTACTTATCTTAAATAGGTTTATCGAGTGGTATTTTCTGCCAAAACTTGGTTTGTAAAATGGCGTCTGTGTTCGTCTCTGTGACTCCTAAACCAAAGGTCGAGCCCTTTGTTCCACTTTTGGCGGGCTCTGTACGGAGACCCTCCAAAGTGGTGCCATTCTGTCTGGGTTACCACAGGGGTGTGGGAGGGGGTTTAGGCACCCTGGACCGAGTTGCCTTGCCAACTCCGGTCGCACTCTGGAGTGATTGGCCCAGGTGGTGAGCCGTCCCGCTCACCACTTAGCATGTGTTGATTGACAGCTAGGCTGAATGAATGGGGGTTTTCTGCATAAAAGCAGGGCTTTTGGGACTGGATCTTCAGAAGTTGCCACAGGACCTAAGAATCCGACGAGGGTAACGCTGAGCCGACCTGCACGACGACACCTCTGGTGGAGCCCTGCGGAACCGACTCACCACTTCCCGACGACAGAGGAGATCTCCCTGCCGGAGAGTCTCTTCCCCTGACTGGTGGGAACAACCAGTCCCCTTTGCTTTTTATTCGCCTCAGGACGCGGTGGTCGAATTGCCCGTGCAGAAGCACCTCAGCAACCGGATAGCCACTACCCCTGAACCGCGACCAAAAGGTGGTGCCTTGTGATGGAGCACTCCGCGGCGGGTCTCTTCCCTGGTGGTGCACCGGACTTCATTTTCTTCGACGACGAGATTATCTCTACTCTTGGCAAAGAACCAACGTGCATCCACCACCAGGAACAACTGCCCCCGCCGGAGCTGCCCTCCACAACAAGGTACCGTGTCCGCCTGGCTTCCCTTTTGATCGGTTCGAGTGAGGTGTCTTAATCCTCTCCGTTCCGTTGGGTCGCCTCCAAGCTTTTCTCATTCGTTGTTCTGAACTGGTTCAATCCACCAATATCAATTTGCAATACAGACTTGAATGCATCTCTACTAGAGACTTTTTGGGACATCGCGCCTTGCCTCTCTCCGAGTGGGCCTGGCCTCTGAACTTTACGATCTATTGTGATTCTTGCCTTCCTGCCTTGCATTTTATCCGATAGGATCGAACTGTGTTGATTTCGTAACCTGCCTATCTTTTTCTCTCCCGTCCTAACTAATATTCGAGTGTCATCTGGGTTGAGGTATACACCTCTGTCTCAAAATAAGTGGTACCAGTAGAACCTAGAGTTGTCGATATTGCTAGGGGGATTGATCGTCTACTCCGTAGAGTAATTGTGTTTGATTTGTTTGCCGTGATTTGCCTTAGTGTTTTTCATAGACATTTTGTTATAAATAAATACCTTAATATCTTTACACTAAGCCTCGTTGCGTGTTTGCTTGTCTTGCTGTGAAGAATTGCCCTATTTTGTATACTCCACATACTGCTCAACTTTTCTTGAGAGAAGTCTGACTGCTCAGCCACAGCTACCACGTGAATCTGTGTGGTGCAGACTGCTACCAAGTGGATTCACCGCCAACGCCTGTAGTCCTAAATCTTTTGCAGTGGTCCCAGAGGGAACTGCACAGGTTTCTGCCTAACATATGTGTATTCCTGGGGTGGGTGGGAAGGTTTACACGGTCGCCTACAACGCGCCAAAAAAAAGGTCCAATCCGGAAACACGTACGCCACCATGAAGCAGGCGCACGTCCCGCGCAGCATAAAAGTGTGCGCAAACAACAAACAAGCTCAGACACCAGGATGAATATACCGTTCCTAGCAGCAGTGGCCGTGGGATACCGCAGGATGAGGAGGAGGATAGTCAGGGCCAGAATCTTGACACTCAGAACCATCCTTTTTGGTATGCCTGATGACCAGGTGTATGGGAGGTACAGGTTTCCACCTCACATAATACTCGACCTGGTCAGTGAGTGGGAGGATGACCTCACATCACCCACCCTGTGCTCCCAAGCACTGAGCCCCCTGGAGAAGGTCCTCAATGTACTGCACTTCTTGGCTACCGGATCATTTCAGCGGACAAGTGCCAAATTGGGGGGGGTGTCACAGGCCACGCAGTCACGGTGCCTACACCAGGTGTTGGCCATCATCAATGCACGCCCATCAGTCCGCAGGCACATATACCTGTCCAGAACACCTGCAGAAAGGCAGGCTGTCAGCCAGGATTTCTACAGTGTGGCCCAATTCCCCAAAGTGCTAGGTGCCATTGATTGCACCCATGTGGCTCTACGTCCCCCCAGGGCATCTGAGCACATCTATCGAAACTGCAAGCACTGGCATTCCATCAACGTCCAGGTACTATGTGATGCCAAGGGAATCATCACCTCAGTATATTCCAACTATCCAGGGTCCACCCACGACAGCTTCATTTACAGGATGTCAACCCTAAACCGGGACATGGAAGCTGGGCGGCATGGCGATGCATGGCTGCTTGGTGAGTATAAATGCCACAGCACACGCATGCATGACAGATACAGAGTAATGTCACAACCCCACTAATGATCCCCATCACCACCTCCCCAGGGGACAATGCCTACCCTCTGAGCACCCACATGATGACACCAATTCGGAACCCCATCACGCCTCCCGAGGTAAGATACAACACAGCCCATATTGCAACCCGGGGCATAGTGGAGCGCACATTCGCAGTGCTCAAGTCACGCTTTCGCTCCCTTGACCGTTCTGGCGGGCAGCTGTTATACGCTCCCCCAGTAGTGTGCAGGATCATAGTGGCAGCATGTGTACTGCACAATGTTGCAACACGCTGGGGCCTGGCTGTTGACATGGTGGTGCCCCCACATCCCCAACCACATGCACGCCCGCTGCGCATGGGAGGGGAAAGGGCACGGGGTGAGGCAGCCCGTACACAGCTGGTGGCTAATTACTTCACATAGCAATCACACCCCTGTGGAGTGCACACAGCCCTGGCACATACCATCTGACAATCAATGATGACTCAATCTGACAATTCTGATGAATTAAGGGACAGTCAACTGTCGAACCATAGCAGCCTGAGATTTTTCACCAGGAAGTGTCACAATGTGTTCATCCCTACCTACACAAACACCACCAATGCAGTGTCATCAAAAGACACACTTCTATGCAGCAAAAATGAATACCACTTGCTAAATACAACATGAGAACAGTGCCATGTCACCCAACCCCTCCCCGGCACCGCCACACAACACACCATGGCATGTCATGCTATGTGAGAGCAAACAAATGAATCCCCACATGACACAAGTGTCACAAACTACAGTGTCCCTAATGGAAACTGGCCACACATGAAATGCTCACAGTAATGCAGGACCAACAACACACATTACCAAATATTTACCAATAATACGAATCACCTACACAACCTCCAACCTACCATAAACATGGAGGTACGGATTTAAAAGAATGGTAGTCTCACTACCTGATAATGCCAGCACTTTGAACACTTCCAACTGTACAGTGTTAGCGCCACGCAAAAGTGGAGGTGCACTGCTTACAACATGGACTCCATTTCCAAAGTAGACCGCCTTGTGAAGACATGAGAAATGGACCTGCAAATTAGGAGGATGAGATGAATGCAGAGGCACATATCAATACACCATGCAGTGTACAATACAACAACAATATGCACTAGGAATGTATACACAGTATTGACTACAGACTGCCCACACATCAAATGGGAGTCCAACGTCACTGTGTAAGTCAATGTCACTTGGGCACACCCTTTGCAAGCCCATGGAAACGGGAAGCAGGAGGGGTGTGTGTCACACAAACCCAAGCATCTAACCCAAATTCAGGACAAGCCTGCATGTGCCCAGCCAGAATACAGCGTATGCCCACGGTAGCTACACAAGGCAACACACTGTCAAAAAAATCAAAAATCAAAAATCAAAAATGGCCATGAATGGGCCAGGAGGGGTGGGGGAGGCCACCCAGGAGGTCCGAGGACAGGGTGCACACCAAAACCCACCTGTGTGGATCTTGCGGAAAAAAAAACACCTCCATAGGCTCATGGCCTGCACGGCTACCCTATTGTGAGAGATTCGCTGCTGTCGCTCTCCTCACCCTCTGCAGCTGCATCAGGAGGTGGTGGCACTATGGGAGGCAGCCCACGCAAAGCCCTAGTCTGGTCCTCCATGGCAGCAAGCATGCGGGTGTGGAAGGTCTAGTTCTGGAGGATAATCGTGCGGAGGTCCCCATGCAACAACTCACGGGATGCCCGGACCTCCTCCCTAGTTGCCTGCATCTCAGCTGAGAGCGTACGTGTGAGCCGCTCCAGCTGCTGTTCTGTCCTTGTGTCAGTTGAAGCCTCAAGCTCAACAAGAGTCACCCTGAGCTGACGGAGTTCCAACCTCAGGGCTTCCCTGTGGCCCTGGGACTCAATAGAAATGGCTTCCCGCGGAGTCTCCAGTGCCGCCCGTCTGTCCCTGTTGGACGCCAACATGTCCTCCCTGTGTGACTTGCAAATGGAGTCTGTTGCCTGCTGTAGTTGTTCCATCAGCCTTTCTTGGGGGACAATGGAAATGGACACCCTATCCCTGGCCTGAGCCATCATCTCAGATGATGCTGCCTATTGGTTTGCCCTACCGTATATGGATTGCTCCAATGCGGTATTGCCAGGTGGCGTACGGCCACCGCGTCGGCGGGCACCACACCTGTCTGGGGCAAGGCGAACTGCGCCTTGCTGTGCCGGCACTGCCTGAGGCTGCAGGACTGCATTCCCCCTCTGATCTGCTGGCCCAGGAACAGGATCAGATGTTGCGGAGTGTGACCCTGCATCCTTAACCACCAAAGGCGGACCTACCAACACTGACATCCCCATTGAGGGTTCTACCCCTGGTGCAGGTGGGTTGGACAGTACAGAATCCCTCCCAGAAACACTTACCTGCGACCGCACATAGGTCTCATAATCCGAATCGACACCTGAATAGAGCTCGGGGGAGGTGCACCCAGAGACACCCCTTGAGATGATGGTCTGCAGCAAGCGTGGGCTCTCACCCACCACCACACCACGTCCGTCACTGGTGCCCGGTCGGGCCTGAGACCCCTCCTGGGTCTGCACCATCTCCACAACCCCAGCAGTATCAAGTGCGTCATCCCCTGCAAAGACATGAAAGAAAAGAAATGGGAACAGGCATTAGCACCATGGCACACAATTAGGGCGGAGAAGCAACAGAAATAGTACTTCATTGACACATGTCCCACATGACTATAACCCTCCCATGCATGCACCGTCACTGCGTATGAAGGGGAGGCAAATGGCACACATTGATGACACCAAGATGGAAGACCAACACATTTGCTGCATGCTGGCTAGCAGTGCCATCACACATTGGCCTGTGATTGGCATGTCCAATACACATACATGACACATGCCATCACATAGATGGCATGTACCATAGCCATGTCACACATGTGACAATAGGACTGAGAAATGCCTAGTGAAAGTGGTGGAATGCAAACAATCAGCCTGAACTAACACTGAATAATACGCAACTATGTTATGGTAAAATGACACTTCAAGGGCAACTGGCGTGAGGTTGGGCTGAATGTCTACTGTTGCCAGAAGGGATACTGCAATACCCAAATCCTGGTGCGCATAATGTATTGGATGAAGCACATGGATGACCCAAACCACTCAGGCACACACACCCTCACCTGGCACTCAATCAGAAGCCCTCACACACACACCATGCACATGGATGACACACACATGCATGTGCACTCACCGGACAATGCCTCGTAATCTGGCAGGTCTCCCACGCCTTGGATCTGTTCCTCCGTGACGTAGGTCCCAGCAACATACTCATGTGGAGTGAGTTCTATGTCCTCTGCTGGAGACCCACCTCAAGTCACTAGAGTTGCGGCATGACTTGAGGCCAGCTTTTTTTTTTGCCCTGCGCTTCAGGTCATTCCAGCGCTTGTAGCAATCATTAGCTGTGCACTTCACGAATCCAAGGGCACTTATGATGTCCGCGATGGCCTGCCAGTGTGCCTGACGTTGTGCAGGTATGGTCTTGCATCCTGCAGTAATCACCATTTCGCTGTCATGTGCGGGCACATACTCCACAAGTGCATCGAGTTCGGCCTGATTGAAGCTGGGCTTCCTTGGTGGGCTGGACTGTGTAGCCGTGTCTGGGGCATCAGCCTGTACTGGACGAGCACTCTTCCTCTTCCGCTTGGAAGGTGGTGGGGATCCTGAGTGTCCTACACCGCTCTGGAAACACTAGGGGCAGGAGCCCCGGTGGACTGTGGACTAGGAGTGTGGGAATGAACACTCACCATGGGACTTGGTGCAGGCATTAGCTGAAGTGTGATGTAGTCAGGGGGAACGTCAGCAGGATGGACTGGGACCGACACTGCCCTGGCTGGGAGACTCAGAGCTGGGGTGGATGGAGCCGCAGCTGCCCCTGCAGCCTCCCCACCCTGCCTACTCGGGGCAGCAGATGACATAGCTGCCCCTGATCCACGTGGCCTGGTGACACCAACGTGCACCACCACACGTGGCCTAGACCTGCTGACCTGGAAGTCAGCCATGGAGTCACCCTATGCCAGGTCTGGTGCCACAATGGGCTGGTCCAATGAGGGCTGAGCAGGGATGGTGTCAGCCACGTTACCCTCAACCAGGGGGGGGGCATGGGTGTCCCTGACTGGTCACCCACACATGGGGGGCTAGGGGCACCCTGCTAGTCCCGGCCACGTCCCCTACCATATCCACCACGGACACCTCTTGAGGCTCGGCCACCTTTGCCACCCTCACCGCATGCTCGCCTCCCAACCATGGCACTGATGTTGTTGTGCGTATGGGAGTTGCAGTAAACTATTGTCCTGGGCAATTGGGGGTCAAAGGGGTAGGGTACTAGATAAAATTCGTACCCTAGTGCTCTATCAAGGCTGTATGTGACCCCTGGGGGAAGATGACGGGTCACGCAATGCAAGACACCCCAAAAAAGGGAGATAATGTGCACGCAACCCCTCCTAGACCACGTGCGTGGAAAAATAAACCTGCAGTACGCTGTGGCACCCAGAAACACAAAAATGAACGTATGCGTGTCACACGCAGCCTAGACTGACCTCTGAAGGGGTACGCAACACACAGGGCAAGCACACATGTTAAATACGTGCGCGACTCACCATCTGCCCGGAAAAATCGCGTGAAAAATACACACGTGTGCGCGTTGGCAACACCCCCGCCAAAAGAAGAATTGTACGCTGTCTGAGGAGACAGGACAACAGAAGAAGTGAACGCTGTTTGAAGAAAAAGGCCCAGGAAAAAGATAAAAAGAGAAAAAGCTGTCAGAGGTAACAGGGAGTACGAACTTGGAACGCCGTGAAGTACATCGCGTGTGAACCGACAAGAAGTACAGATTTCACCCACTCGCTCTCCACGAAAAGCACGTACAAGGAAATGGCGTTCTACACGTACCTTTTAAACATGCCCACACATCTAGCGTCACTTTCGTGTGTACGCGCTAAGGCCCTATCCTCCAATTACACGAGCTGACACTTGACGTGCAGTCATAGGGAAACGCCCGCGCACGCACGTCACAGACATGCATACGCGCTGAGGCCCTTTCCACCAATTGCACGCTATGACACTCTGACGTGCTTATTTTTTCTACGCGCCATGGAAAACGCACGTGCGCGTAACATCATAGACGCACCTACACGCTGGGGGCCTTTGGGCCAATGAATTCGCGTACGTGTGCTGACGCGCTTACGAGCTAAGGCCCTTTCCTCAAATTACACGCAGACGTGCTTGATTTTCAGGTGTCAAATCACTCCGTATCAAGCTGGCCACGCGTAAGCACACAGAAGACCACGCTCCTGCCCAGAAGGCCGAAATACTGCCCCCCAGAGCCCCGAGCACACTCCCACCTGCCATCTGCTGCTGCCTGATTGCCTACTGCCCACGTGCCCTGCCATTTGCTGCCTGCACATCAGCCAGGGGTGCTGTTGCTGTGACCACCTCTGCTGGAACCGAAGACTCCCGACTGGGATTCCATCGCTCCACAGACCAGCCCAGGACCCAGTTGCCCACCCACTCCTGCCTCTGGGGTTGTCATGTCGGGCACTGCAACATCTGGCACCACTGGCAACCCCCGGCCAGAGAGGCAGAGGGGCACCAGCTTCACTGCCACCGAAGTTGGTGTCCTGGTGGAGCAAGTCCTGGGGCAGTATGAGGCCCTCTTCGGAAGTTTGCACGCCGACAAGGAAGGACGGACTCGGATCTGGACGGACATCGTGACTGCCATCAACGCGGAGGGGGTGGCAGTCCGACTATTCCATCATGTCAAGAAGCGCTGGGAGGACTTAAGGTCCAGGACCCTCAACAAGGCCCGGTGCCTCTTGAAGGCAGCGGATGCTAAGGGGCGCCGGGGCCACTTGTCGGACGATCAGATGAGGGTCCTGGAACGCATATCCCCAGCGCTCCACATCCAGGTCCTTGAGAGGCAGACCCGTCTGGAGTCGAGCGGTAAGTGTACATGCATCATGATTGTAAGCTGTGCGTGTGGTGGTGTGCCAGTAGTGTGCAGGTTGCACATGTGTTTTTATGGGGCCAAGTATGGGGGGGTGTACAGGGCCGTGAGGCTAACACATGCGAGGGCTCTCATGTGTGAGACATGGATGGTGCTTGTGTGTGTAGGCTTGCATGCCAAATGCAGATGTGTGGGCACACATGTTTGGATGAATGTGTATGTAAGTAGGCAGTTTGTGATGTCACACATGGATGTTGGTTTCATCTGCATGTATCAGCACTGTGTACATGTGCATGTGTGTGTATTTGACAAGGGTGCAACAGTGATGCAACATGGATGCATGTGACAGCGGGATGTGGAAGCCTGATTGGCAGATGTGACATGGATGCCAATCTGAACACTGCGACAGTTGGCAGAGGTGTACACATGCATGCAAGTGTGGTGGTGTGTGTGCATGTGTAGTGCACTTCCTGTGTTGCATGTGATGTCTGGCTCACCTTTGCCTGCTCATGCTGTTGTATGTGTATGGATGGTGCTGGCTGTTGCAATATGGCTGTGTATGGCTCATGTGTGCGAGTTGAAATGACATGTGTGTTGGCGAATGTGATGCCATGTCTGATGTTTCCAAATGCCACTCATGTACAACTGTCATGTGTGTATGTGCCCATTGTACAGTGCCCTGATGCCTGTGTTTTATTTCTCCCTGTCTGCAGCGTCAACTGATGAAGAGGGCGGAGAAGGTGCTGTGGAGCACAGCGGCCGGGATTGCACCGCCAGCTGGAGACGCAAGGCCCGGCTCCCCTCCCAGGTTGTCATCTCGTCGGGGAGTGAGGAGTCCGGTGCCGCGTCCCAGGCCGCAGCTGCCGGGGGGGAGGTCCAAGAGGCGGAGGTCAGAGTTGGACTCCTTGGCAGCAGAAGGGGCAGCTGGGACCCCACAGGGACCAATGGGGGAAGATGGCACGGAGTCATCCAGGTTGGTGGGGTGTTTGGTGGAGGAGGAGGCAGTGCAAGCGCTAGAGACGGGGTCTGGAGGTGGGGATTCCACTGGTGCTAGTGGTGCAGTGCAGGACCAGGGACAGGAGGCAGCACAGGCCGCCGTGGAGGAGCCTGTGTGCAATCCTGTCCCTGATCCTGTCACTGCATCATCTTGTACCAGCAGGGATGCCTACATCCAGACCCGTTTTCAGGCAGGGGATGAGTTTACAACAACTGGCCTTCCTCTGCCTGTGGACGTGGCTATCCAGGTAAGGGTTAAGCCTTTCCTGACTGGTGTGGCGTTGCGTCAACGGGCCATGCGAGGTGACCTGCAGTCTTTTCATGAGGAGACTGCACGTCATCTCGAATGGCTCGTTGACCGCGTTGGCCTACTGGGACAGGTCACCCAGGCCGGATTCCTCCGTTTGCTGGAGCTTGTTCCGACCCCCTCCTCAACTGAACACCCTATGCGCCAGTCGTCCTCCGTGCCATCTTTCCACCCATTTGTCACCTGGGTGCCCTGTGGAGCTGCCTCTGACGGTGCAGCCAGGCTGGTGGAGGACACATCCCTGACACAGTTGGGAGTCGGACGTCCAGCAGGGGTGGCCACATCAACGACTGCACCCCGGCCGGTGGAGGATGTGCAGGCAGCAGGAGCCAGGGCACGGGCACAGGCACAGCAGCAGCAGCAACGAGGTGGGAGCCATGATGGCTCGGGGTCTTCGACATCGGAGGGGCAGGCATCGGCCGGAGGGCTGGGGGACCCAAGACGGGAAGTGTCTTCCGTATGGCAGCGGTTGGGCCACGCCATAGATGCAGAGCGGCAGCGGGTGGAAGAGGCACGGCTCACGATGGAGGCGGGCCGAGTGCCCCGAGGCAATCCGCAGGGCGTTGGAGGAGAACATGCCGTCGGCCCTGCGAACCCTCGGGGCCATGGAGGAGGACCGCCTCCGGGACATTGAGCAGGAGTTCGATGATGCCCTGGCCCGGAACATCCCGAAGTGAGCCGTCGGACTAGCCAGCTGCCCTTGTAAATAGTTCTTTAGTGTTACGTTTCCTTTCGGTTTTGTTTTGGGGCGCTTGGACAATGCCCCAACTTCTTGTATATAGTTCTTCATTAGGTAGTATTTTATTTTATAGGTTTCATTTAAAGGATTGGGCACATGGACCCTGGATGTTCACCTTGTACATAGTTTGACAATGGATTTGGATTTTTGATTTTTTTTTCACATGGATCAATGGTTTTTTCTTATTTTGGAACATTGGATTTATTTTCTCAGACTGACACTTTGGAGACTTGCTTTTGGATTGCCTTTCATTTGGATTTCATGCATCTTTTTCATTTATTGGACATGCTGGATTTCATTTATTAGTTCCATTTTCTTCTGTTCCATTTCATTGCCTTGCTTTTCTGTGTAATACATTATAATTTTCTAGTTCAATGTGTGGTATTCTCTCTTTGGTTTCATGCATGGCACAATGTGTGCTCTATCATTCACATGCTGTCATTGTGTGGGTTTGACGGATATGTGCTGATGTGCAGACTAGCCATTTGGGATGCATCATGTGCTGGTAATTTCTTTGTCGGGTGGATGTCATACCTGGTTGTGTGTTCGGACTGGGGTGGTGTAGGCATTGTATTGAGTGGGCATGGGGGCCAAGATTATGGATCGTCATGAGGTGTTGGGGGGACATGTATGGGGGCCTGCTGGCAGGTGCCCTGCACTGCTGGGGGGTGGGGGTGCAGGGGGACATGGGTGGGGGCCTGCTGGCAGGTGTCCCACAGTGCTGGGGGGTGGGGGTGCAGGGGGACATGTATGGGGGCCTGCTGGCAGGTGCCCTGCACTGCTGGGGGGTGGGGGTGCAGGGGGACATGAGTGGGGGCGTGCTGGCAGGTGTCCCACAGTGCTGGGGGGTGGGGGTGCAGGGGGACATGTATGGGGGCCTGCTGGCAGGTGCCCTGCACTGCAGGGGGGTGGGGGTGCTGGGAGACATGAGTGGGGGCCTGGTGGACGGCACCCCCACAGTGCTGGGGGGTGGGAGTGCAGGGGGACATGAGTGGGGGCCTGATGGAGGGTGCCCCTGGATGCTGGGGGGTGGTGGTGGTGCAGGGGGACATGTGTGGGGGCCTGGTGGAGGGTGCCCTGCACTTCTGAGGGGTGGGGGTGCTGGGAGACATGTGTGGGGGCCTGGTGGAGTGTGCCCCTGGATGCTGGGGGGTGGGGGTGCTGGGAGACATGTGTGGGGGCCTGGTGGAGGGTGCCCTGCACTGCTGGGGGGTGGGGGTGCTGGGAGACATGTGTGGGGCCTGGTGGAGTGTGCCCCTGGATGCTGGGGGGTGGGTGTGCTGGGAGACATGTGTGGGGACATGGTGGAGGGTGCCCTGCACTGCTGGGGGGTGGGGGTGCTGGGAGACATGAGTTGGACATGAGTGGGGGCCTGGTGGAGGGTGCCCCACAGTGCTGGGGGGTGGGGGTGCAGGGGGACATGAGTTGGACATGAGTGGGGGCCTGCTGGCAGGTGCCCCACAGTGCTAGGGGGTGGGGGTGCTGGGAGACATGAGTTGGACATGAGTGGGGGCCTGGTGGAGGGTGCCCTTGGATGCTGGGGGGTGGGGGTGCAGGGAGACATGTGTGGGGGCCTGGTGGAGGGTACCCATGAATGCTGGGGGGTGGGGGTGCAGGGGGACATGAGTTGGACATGAGTGGGGGCCTGCTGGCAGATGCCCCACAGTGCTGGGGGTGGGGGTGCTGGGAGACATGTGTGGGGGCATGGTGGAGGGTGCGCTGCACTGCTGGGGGGTGGGGGTGCTGGGAGACATGTGTGGGGGCCTGGTGGAGTGTGCCCATGGATGCTGAGGGGTGGGGGTACTGGGAGACATGTGTGGGGGCCTGGTGGAGGGTGCCCTGCACTGCTGGGGGGTGGGGGTGCTGGGAGACATGTGTGGGGCCTGGTGGAGTGTGCCCCTGGATGCTGGGGGGTGGGGGTGCTGGGAGACATGTGTGGGGACATGGTGGAGGGTGCCCTGCACTGCTGGGGGGTGGGGGTGCTGGGAGACATGAGTTGGACATGAGTGGGGGCCTGGTGGAGGGTGCCCCACAGTGCTGGGGGGTGGGGGTGCAGGGGGACATGAGTTGGACATGAGTGGGGGCCTGCTGGCAGGTGCCCCACAGTGCTAGGGGGTGGGGGTGCTGGGAGACATGTGTGGGGGCATGGTGGAGGGTGCCCTGCACTGCTGGGGGGTGGGGGTGCTGGGAGACATGTGTGGGGGTGTTAGGGAGAATTCTCTGTTTAGGCTGAATTTCCTAACCTAGTGAGTCCCCCAGCAGCTTTGCTGGATTTCTGGAGTTTGTTTTTCCATCCTGCCAAGAGTGAGACTCTTTTCTCCCACTCTTGGACATGAATGTGGTTTATTCCTTTGAATGTCAATGTGTTCTATGGGCTATGGGGTCTTTTACTCCATAGGGTCTCATATGTTTTTCTATGTGTGTTACACCGCATCCTCCGTGCCATAACACTGGCACTATACCAGATAACCTTGGCACTGCCCCGTCCCCCCTTGTTGAGTTTTAGCTGGTGGCAGTGGAAACTACTTGTTATATTCGACCCCGAATATAACCCTATGGGATTCTTCCCATTGTTGGGGATTAATACTTTTTCTTGTTAGTCTCTAACATACCACCAGTTTATTTGTCTTAAACAAATCTATCGGTTGGTATTTTCTGCCAGAACTCGGTTTTTAAAATGGCGTCTGTGTTCATCCGTGACTCCTAAACCAAAGGTTGAGCCCTTTGTTCCACTTTTGGCGGGCTTCTGCACAGAGGCCCTCCAAAGTGGTGCCATTCTGTCTGGGTACCACGGGGGGTGTGGGAGGGGGTTTAGGCACACTGGACTGAGTTGCCCTGCCAACTCAAGTCGCACTCTGCTGTGATTGGCCCAAGTGGTGAGCCACCCCGCTCACCACTTAGCGTGTTTTGATTGACATCTAGGCTGAATGAATAGGGGTTTGCTGCATAAAAGCAGGGCTTTTGGGACTGGATCTTCAGAAGTCGCCACAGGACCTAAGAATCCGACGAGGGTAAAGCTGAGCCAACCTGCAACGACGACACCTCCGGTGGAGCCCTGCTGAACCGTCTCACCACTTACCGACGACAGAGGAGATCTCCCGGCCGGAGAGTCTTCTTCCCATGACTGGTGGGAACAACCAGTCCCCTTTGCTTTTTCTTTGCTTCCAGGGCGTAGTGGTCGAATTGCCCGTGCAGAGCACCCCGGCAACCGGATAGCCACTAGCCCATACCGCAACCGAAAGGTGGTGCCTTGTGAAGGAGCACTCCGCAACTGGTCTCTTCCCTGGTGTTGCAACGATCTTCAACTTTCCTTGGACGACGAGATCATCTCTTCTCTTGGCAAAGCCCCGACTTGCATCCACCACCAGGAACAACTTCCCCCTCCGGAGCTGTCTCTCCAAATACAAGGTACCGTGTCCGACTGGCTCCCCTTTTTCCCGGGTAGTGTGAGGTGTCTTAATCCTCGCCTCTCCATTGGGTCGCCTCCAAGCTTTCTTAACTTTCTGTTCTGAACTGGTCCGATCTTTTGATAGCAATTTCCACCAAAGACTCGAAGTGCATTTCCACTGTGATACTTTTTGGGACATATCGCCTTGCCTCTCTCCGAGTGGGCCTGGCCTCTGAACTTTGCGATCTACAGTAGACCCTGCCTTACTTGTGCCTCTCCCAGTTGTGGGAGTCCCATTTGAGAGAGTAGGGATTGACATCGTTGGTCCCCTTGATCCTCCAACCTCCTCAGGCAACAGGTTTATACTAGTTGTAGTAGACCATGCTACTAGGTATCCTGAGGCAATTCCTATGAGGACGGTTACAGCTCCGGCTGTGGCTAAGGCCCTCCTTGGTATTTTTACTAGGGTCGGGTTTCCTAAGGAAGTAATCTCTGACAGGGGGTCAAACTTTATGTCCCACTACATGAAAGCCATGTGGAAAACCTGTGGAGTTACTTACAAGTTCTCAACAGCTTACCACCCACAAACCAATGGGTTGGTAGAAATGTTCAACCGAACCATGAAGAGCATGATAGGTGCTTTAGAGGAACCCCTTAAGCGTAAATGGGACCTTCTACTGCCATGCCTTCTCTTTGCTTATAGAGAAGTCCCTCAGGAGGGAGTAGGTTACTCTCCCTTCGAACTACTCTATGGTCATCCCGTCAGAGGTCCATTGGCCCTGATTAAGGAGGGGTTGGAGAGTGCTCCTTCCCCCAAGCCAGTCAGAGTGACTGACTACGTGATAGGTCTCCGGAGGAGAATGTGGCACATGATGACGGAAGCAAGCGATAACTTGAAAGCTGGACAAGCATTGGTCAAGCACTGGCACGATCAAAAGGCTAACATGGTTGAGTTCGCTCAAGACCAGCTCGTTCTCGTTATGATCCCAACAAGGCAGAGGGCCTTGCAGGATAAGTGGATGGGACCCTTCCGAGTAGTGGGTAAACTCGGAGAGGTTAACTATTTGGTGGACTTGGGCAATCCCAAGGAGGCTCCGACAGTCTTTCACACCAACCGACTTAAAGCGTATGTCTCGCGACCTGATGTAGGAGCGTTGCTTCTAGCGTCATCCGAGGAAGAAGAAGAGAGTGAAGCTCTTCCGGATCTCCTCAGAGGCTAACCTTTAGATGAAAAAATTGAAGGAGTGAATCTCTCCTCCAATCTGACACCCGAGCAACAAGAAGAGTGCAAATCTATGTTGAATCAGTTTGCCTCCCTGTTCTCGCTTTCACCAGGCTTGACCCCTTGGGGCCAGCACGACATACTCACTGGTGACTGTCTGCCAGTCAAAAGCAGAGGATACCGCATGTCAGAAAACATACGAACCCACATCAAAGGTGAGGTTAGCAAGATGCTCGATCTCGGGGTAATAGAGCCCTCTACTAGTCCATGGTCTATCCCAGTTGTGTTAGTACAAAAGGGCGGATCTAAAGAGCTTAGATTCTGCGTGGACTATAGAGCTCTTAATGCAGTCACCAAGACTGATGCCCACCCTTTGCCAAGAACAGATGAGTTGGTGGATAAACTTGGCGACGCCAAGTTCCTCAGCACATTTGACTTGACGTCAGGCTATTGGCAAATAGCCCTGACAGACCATGCCAAGGAGAAAACTGCATTTTCTACCCCCGTTGGCTTATACCAGTTTAAGGTAATGCTTTCGGACTGAAGAATGCACCTGCTACGTTTCAACGGATGGTAAACCAGGTTCTAAATGGGATGGAGGACTTCTGCATGGCATACTTGGATGACATTGCAGTGTTCAGCAATTCCTGGGAAGAACATGTAACCCACCTGAGAGATGTTTTGCAGGCTCTTGGACGAGCCAATCTGACCATAAAGGCAAGCAAATGCCAAATTGGACAGAGTAAGGTAGTCTATCTTGGGCATGAGGTAGGCGGTGGAGAAATAAGACCTTTGCTCAGTAAGATTGAAGCTGTGCAAAATTGGACAACACCGACTACTCAAAACCCGGTGAGAGCCTTCCTAGGCCTCACTGGGTATTACAGGAATTTCATAGAGAACTATGGGACCATAGCTTCTCCACTGAATGTCATCTCCTCGCCCAAATTTCCTAAAAAGGTTAAATGGAACGAGGAGTGCAATCAGGCTTTTGAAAACCTGAAAAAGGCTCTTTGCCAAGCCCCAGTACTCAGAGCTCCTGATTACCACCAACACTTCATTGTGCAGACAGATGCTTCAAATGTAGGAATAGGTGCCGTACTCAGTCAACTGGATGGGAAAGGTAGGGAGCACCCCGTTTGCTTCATCAGCCGCAAGCTGAAGGATCCTGAAACAAGGTGGGCAACAATCGAAAGAGAATGCTTTGCTATCGTGTGGGCTCTGAAGAAGTTTAGGCTGTACTTGTATGGTTCTACTTTCGTCATTCAGACTGACCACCAACCCTTGAGATGGTTAATGCAGATGAAAGGGGAAAACCCAAAACTACTGAGATGGTCGATCTGCCTGCAAGGGTTTGATTTCACCATTGAGCACAGGTCAGGGTGTCACCACCAAAATGCTGATAGTCTCTCTAGGATGTATGTCATCGACTAGAGGTATGAGATTCATCCAGGAGTGGATTAAATCCTCCTGTCCCTTAGTCTGGGGGGGCGAGTGTTAGGGAGAATTCTCTGTTTAGGCTGAATTTCCTAACCTAGTGAGTCCCCCAGCAGCTTTGCTGGATTTCTGGAGTTTGTTTTTTCCATCCTGCCAAGAGTGAGACTCTTTTCTCCCACTCTTGGACATGTATGTGTGTAATTCCTTTTGAAATGTCAATGTGTTCGATGGGCTATGGGGTCTTTTACTCCATAGGGTCTCATATGTTTTTCTATGTGTGTTACACCGCACCCTACGTGCCGTAACACGGGGGCGCCCTAGCGGGTCCCCCACCATAGACTCCATACCCGGGGACTGACTACTGTCTCCCCGGGCCGGGCATGTAAAGTCACCATTGGCTTTACTAGACCTAAATTTACTAACAGAACTAGTACAAACCATCTTATTGTGGACGTACTAGTAGGGGTAATTCGATTACTCCTAGATCTGTTACTCGAGGGGGCACTGTCCCGTCCCCCCTCGTCGAGTTTTTGGCTGGTGGCAGTGGAAACTACTTGTTATGTTCGTCCCCGAACATAACCCTATGGGACTCGTCCCATTGTTGGAGATTGATACTTTTTCTCATTAATCTCTGACGTACCACCGATCTACTTATCTCAAATAGGTTTATCGAGTGGTATTTTCTGCCAAAACTTGGTTTGTAAAATGGCGTCTGTGTTCGTCTCTGTGACTCCTAAACCAAAGGTCGAGCCCTTTGTTCCACTTTTGGCGGGCTCTGTACGGAGACCCTCCAAAGTGGTGCCATTCTGTCTGGGTTACCACAGGGGTGTGGGAGGGGGTTTAGGCACCCTGGACCGAGTTGCCTTGCCAACTCCGGTCGCACTCTGGAGTGATTGGCCCAGGTGGTGAGCCGTCCCGCTCACCACTTAGCATGTGTTGATTGACAGCTAGGCTGAATGAATGGGGGTTTTCTGCATAAAAGCAGGGCTTTTGGGACTGGATCTTCAGAAGTTGCCACAGGACCTAAGAATCCGACGAGGGTAACGCTGAGCCGACCTGCACGACGACACCTCTGGTGGAGCCCTGCGGAACCGACTCACCACTTCCCGACGACAGAGGAGATCTCCCTGCCGGAGAGTCTCTTCCCCTGACTGGTGGGAACAACCAGTCCCCTTTGCTTTTTATTCGCCTCAGGACGCGGTGGTCGAATTGCCCGTGCAGAAGCACCTCAGCAACCGGATAGCCACTACCCCTGAACCGCGACCAAAAGGTGGTGCCTTGTGATGGAGCACTCCGCGGCGGGTCTCTTCCCTGGTGGTGCACCGGACTTCATTTTCTTCGACGACGAGATTATCTCTACTCTTGGCAAAGAACCAACGTGCATCCACCACCAGGAACAACTGCCCCCGCCGGAGCTGCCCTCCACAACAAGGTACCGTGTCCGCCTGGCTTCCCTTTTGATCGGTTCGAGTGAGGTGTCTTAATCCTCTCTGTTCCGTTGGGTCGCCTCCAAGCTTTTCTCATTCGTTGTTCTGAACTGGTTCAATCCACCAATATCAATTTGCAATACAGACTTGAATGCATCTCTACTAGAGACTTTTTGGGACATCGCGCCTTGCCTCTCTCCGAGTGGGCCTGGCCTCTGAACTTTACGATCTATTGTGATTCTTGCCTTCCTGCCTTGCATTTTATCCGATAGGATCGAACTGTGTTGATTTCGTAACCTGCCTATCTTTTTCTCTCCCGTCCTAACTAATATTCGAGTGTCATCTGGGTTGAGGTATACACCTCTGTCTCAAAATAAGTGGTACCAGTAGAACCTAGAGTTGTCGATATTGCTAGGGGGATTGATCGTCTACTCCGTAGAGTAATTGTGTTTGATTTGTTTGCCGTGATTTGCCTTAGTGTTTTTCATAGACATTTTGTTATAAATAAATACCTTAATATCTTTACACTAAGCCTCGTTGCGTGTTTGCTTGTCTTGCTGTGAAGAATTGCCCTATTTTGTATACTCCACATACTGCTCAACTTTTCTTGAGAGAAGTCTGACTGCTCAGCCACAGCTACCACGTGAATCTGTGTGGTGCAGACTGCTACCAAGTGGATTCACCGCCAACGCCTGTAGTCCTAAATCTTTTGCAGTGGTCCCAGAGGGAACTGCACAGGTTTCTGCCTAACATATGTGTATTCCTGGGGTGGGTGGGAAGATTTACACGGTCGCCTACAACGCGCCAAAAAAAAGGTCCAATCCGGAAACACGTACGCCACCATGAAGCAGGCGCACGTCCCGCGCAGCATAAAAGTGTGCGCAAACAACAAACAAGCTCAGACACCAGGATGAATATACCGTTCCTAGCAGCAGTGGCCGTGGGATACCGCAGGATGAGGAGGAGGATAGTCAGGGCCAGAATCTTGACACTCAGAACCATCCTTTTTGGTATGCCTGATGACCAGGTGTATGGGAGGTACAGGTTTCCACCTCACATAATACTCGACCTGGTCAGTGAGTGGGAGGATGACCTCACATCACCCACCCTGTGCTCCCAAGCACTGAGCCCCCTGGAGAAGGTCCTCAATGTACTGCACTTCTTGGCTACCGGATCATTTCAGCGGACAAGTGCCAAATTGGGGGGGGTGTCACAGGCCACGCAGTCACGGTGCCTACACCAGGTGTTGGCCATCATCACTGCACGCCCATCAGTCCGCAGGCACATATACCTGTCCAGAACTGTTAGGGAGAATTCTCTGTTTAGGCTGAATTTCCCTACCTAGTGAGTCCCCCAGCAGCTTTGCTGGATTTCTGGGTTTATTTTTTCTCCCCTGCCCAGAGTGAGACTCTTTTACCCTCACTCTTGGACATGTTGAAGTGTGTTTTCTTGGTTAAACCTTGTGTTGAATGGGCTATGGGGTCTTTTACTCCATAGGGCCTCATGTATTTTTGTGATGTGGGTTACACAGCACCCTCTGTGCCGTGACCCAGGGGTGTCCTAGGGACTCCCCAACCTAGACTCCATATCCTGGGACTGACTACTGTCTCCCAGGGCATGTAAAGTCACCAAAGACTTTGCTAGTCTTGAATCCTGAACAGAACCAGTACAAACCATCATATTGTGGACGTACTGGCTGGGGCAATTCGATTGCCCCAGGGTCTGTTAGTCGAGGGGGCACGTCTCCGTCCCCCCTGATCGAGTTTTGGCTGGTGGCAGTGGAAACTACGTTTTATATTCGACCGCGAATATTTTCCTATGGGATTTCCCATTGTTTTAGGCTAACACATTTAATTATTTATTTACGGTAGCCTTAAACATACCGCCGGTTTATATATTTATTATTATAACTCCGGTTGGGATTTTTGCCAAAACTTGATTCTAAAAATGGCGTTGGTGTTCGCCTCTGTAACTCTGACCCAAAGTGGAGCCCTTTGTTCCACTTTTGGCGGGCTTCTCCACAGAAGCCCTCCAAAGTGGTGCCACTCTGTCTGGGGTACTTAGGAGGGGTGGAGGGGGATTTAGGCACCCTGGACTGAGTTACCTTGGTAACTCAAGTCGCACTCCGTCCTGATTGGCCCAAGTGGTGAGCCGGCCGGCTCACCACTTAGCATGTTTGAGTGACAGCTAGGCTGGGTGAATGGGGGTTTGCTGCATAAAAGCAGGGCTTTGGGGACTGGAACTTCAGAAGTCGCCACAGGACCAAGAATCCGACGAGGGAAGAGCTGAGCCGACCTGCTTCGACGACACCACCCGGTGGAGCCCTGCTGAACCGTCTCACCACTTTTCCCGACGACCGAGGAGAACCCTTAACGGAGTGGCTCCTTCCCTTGACTGGTGGGGACAACCAGTTTTCGCCTCATTTTCGCTTCTCGAGGTATCTCGTGGCCGCCTTGCCAGTGCCAAGCACCCCGGCAACCGGAACCCCACCACTTTTACCCCAACCACGAAAATCGGTACAACCCTTTAACCGGAGGACTCCGCGGCTGGTTTCTTCCCGGGCAGTGCAACGACCTTCTTCTTCTGCTCTTCAGCGAGAACTTCTTCTCCCCTGACCGACGTCGAGCCTTGCTGCCACTGCCTGGAACAACTGCCACTGCTGGAGGACCCTTTCCGCTTAAGGTACTGTGTTCCGCCTGGCTTCCCTTGCCACCGACTGTACGGGGTAGATTTAGCCCCCGGCTTTCGAACCTGGGAGTGCCTGGAATACCCTGGCTAAACTTCTAAGCCACTCGAAACTCTTTCTAACTCTTTGCAAGACTTTGAATCCCTAATAACAGTGTGATCTGGGGCACATTTTCGCTCCGGCTACTCTAAGAGTGGGCCCTGCCTAGTGACTTTTGCTCACCTGTGACTTTGTGCTTCGTTGAGTCTATTGCAAGTGTTCTGGACCTTAGAGTGGTGTGTTTAACCCATTTCTGTTTCTTTTTATCCCTTCCTTGAACCTACTAGAGTGTCATCTAACGTTAAGCGCTCACCTCTGTTTTAATTATGTGGTGTTAACCTAGAGTTGTCTAGATAGGAGTAAGGGTTGAAACTGCTTTCATTATAACTGTGTTGGAAGTGTTTTTACCATACTTTGCTAGAGTGTCTTCAACTTATGTGTTCTTGAAAATAAATAACTATATACTTTTGAAACCAAGCTCTGGTCAGTGTTTGCTTGTGCTATTGTGTCTGAGTACATACTGTGTATACTTTGCATACTGCCTAACTCTTCTTGAGGGAAGTCTGACTGCTCAGCCACAGCTACCAGGTAAATCTGGGTGGTGCAGACTGCTACCAAGTGGGTTTACTGCTATACCTGTAGTCTTAAATCTTTTGCAGTGTTCCCCAAGGGAACTGCACAGGTTTCTGCCTAACACTGGTGGCAGCGGTGGGATTTGTATTGAGTATACATTTTATTGTACTTTAAATACCTTAGTGCAACTAACCACAAAGCTTAGCACTGTAAAAGTAAACCTCTAACATGTCAGTTATAGAAAGCTATAGTCAAGAGTCCCTTGCAGCCAAAACTGCTGATTGTTTAAGAGTACTCTGTAAACATAAGGATCTCCTGACTAAGGGCAAGAAAATGGAGCTGATTGAAAGATTGTTAGCTAACCAAAGTCTGGGTGATGGTTCAGAGGAACCTATCACTCCAGCAACTGTAGATGACAGTATTGAAGTTAACATGGAGCAAAATGTTGATGATTCTGAGGAAGAGTCAGAAGAGGAGGGTGAGGCTGTTGTGACTGTCCCCCCTAGGCCTCTGCCTGCTCTACCTGCTGTACCTACTGGACCTTTACCAGGTCCCACATTTAGTCCTCAGTACTTTGAACTGGAGAAAATGAAACTAGAATTGGAGTATAAGAAACTTAATGCTCAAACTGACAAAGAACTAAGGCTAAGGGAAATGGAGCTCAAGTATGACTTAGAAATGAAGAAATTATCTGTTGAGAATGTTTCTCTCTCTGGCTCCTCTAGAAGTTCCAGTCCTAAAAGACCCCGGATGCCTAAAGAATTGATTGGTATGTATGAGCCTAAGTTGGATGTGTTGGATTGGTTGTCTCTGTTTGAATATAATCATGGGCTCCAGAACATCACAGGAAATGACTTACTCACCTGGTTGTTCTCTAGGCTTCCCCCTGTTGCAACTGATGTGGTAATGGAGATGGGGGAGGAGGATAGGAAGGACTATGAATGTGTGAAACTAGCTTTGATAGCTAGGTTTGGGAAGACCCCTTCCCAGTATCTTAAGAGGTTTAGGAGCCTCAAAAAGCATGATGGTACCCCTTGGGCTACCTGGGTGAGTGAATGTTTGAAAAACTTAGAGGGATGGATTAAGGGTTACAAGGTGAACACTTATGAAGGTATGAAGAATTTGTTTATGTTGGAGACTATTTATGATGCCTGCTCTCCTGAGCTCAGACAACACTTGGCTGATTCCAGGGAATTAGATTCCCGGAAACTAGCTAAGGCTGCTGACTTGTGGGTTGCCAACAGGGCCACTCACAAGGATTCTGGGGTAACTCAGAAGAAGGATGGGGAGAAACAGCCTAAAAAAGACTCCAAAGAGAATTCTAATAATTCCTATCCCAAAGAGGGCCCCAAACCACAAAATAACCAGGGTAAGCCACATGGGAAACCTAGTCAGGCTACTGTACCTCCTGGCCACAAGCCAGAAGGAGGTCAGAACAAGCCACCCTTCCAGAGAGCATTTGGACAATGCTATGTCTGTCAGGGTACTGACCATATCAAAGGAGATCCCAAGTGCAAGGGTAAACCTGCAGGGATCAGCACAGTCTCCTTAGCCTTCACTCCTGAGGATGAAGTACAGATGGCTAGTGCCCACTTTGAACTCTTTGCTGAAGAACCCTTGGGTCTTCAAGCAACTGTAAACTTAGAGCCTATGGGTCTGGTTAGTCCCCAGAATAGGGTTGTGTATAACTCCCTACCTGTTAACTCTAAGGTGTATTATGTGGACAGTGTTCTTGTCAATGGCCAGGATACTCCTGCCAGGAGAGACACTGGGGCCAGCAGAACAGTAGTGGATGAAAGCTTCTTTCAACCTGAGGATGTGGCCAAAGCACCTAAAGGTCCCACTAAGATGTCTGGAGGCCCTGTCCAAATGGTTCCTATTCTACCAGCCCTCATTCAGTGTAACAACATGACAGTGAGGATCCCTGTCAGTGTTCAGGCTGAGGTACCCGGGAAGGTCCTGTTGGGGAATGACCTAAGAACTCTAGGAGTAGTGTCCCATACCCCCAGGCCTCCCAGTATGGAGAAGCAGAACTTAACCAAATTGGCTAGAAAGGCTACCTTGAAGGACCCTTCTAAGCCTGTGGGACCCTCTACTGAGAACCCCACTACAAGCCCTGGTGTTAGTAAGTTGACCTCTAACCCAGGCACCTTTCAGGATAGTATGCTAGGAACATGGGAGCCCCAACCAAGCTCCATCCTTGTTCCCCTAGTCTCAGAGTCTCTGACTCCCCCTACTTCTGAGGAAGAGGTGGATAGACCAACTAGGCCCCTATCGGAACCTGAGAGAACTGGTAATTCTCAGTGCTGGTGGAAAACCAGAAAAGAAAAGTCTAAGGCCAAAAACCTTCAGACTGTTGGACCTTCTACTGAAGACCCCAACTCAAATCCTAATATTAGGGGGGAAACTCCTAAAATAGGTAAGGGTAGATCTAAGAGGAAGGGGAAGCAGGTACATTGCCTAACCCCAACCCCTCCAACCAAGAGGCCTAAGACCCAACCTGCTCCCACAAGAGAGGTGGTGAGGAACCTTGGAGGCCCCTCTAGATCTCAGGGAATCCTTTATAAGGACCCCTTGAAAAAGCCTAACATAGGTTCAGAAGTTGTACCAACTTCTGAGGGACTGGTCAACCAGATCCCCTATAACAAAAAGACTGATGTTCCTCAAAGGGTCTGTAGGTCCGTTAGCTTGCAAAAGAAAACCTTTGAGTTCTCCATTAAACATAGGTCAAGGTGTCACCATCAAAATGCTGATGGACTCTCTAGGATGTATATCATCGACTAGAGGTATGAGGTTCATCCAGGAGTGGATTAAATCCTCCTGTCCCTTAGTCTGGGGGGGGCGAGTGTTAGGGAGAATTCTCTGTTTAGGCTGAATTTCCCTACCTAGTGAGTCCCCCAGCAGCTTTGCTGGATTTCTGGGTTTATTTTTTCTCCCCTGCCCAGAGTGAGACTCTTTTACCCTCACTCTTGGACATGTTGAAGTGTGTTTTCTTGGTTAAACCTTGTGTTGAATGGGCTATGGGGTATTTTACTCCATAGGGCCTCATGTATTTTTGTGATGTGGGTTACACAGCACCCTCTGTGCCGTGACCCAGGGGTGTCCTAGGGACTCCCCAACCTAGACTCCATATCCTGGGACTGACTACTGTCTCCCAGGGCATGTAAAGTCACCAAAGACTTTGCTAGTCTTGAATCCTGAACAGAACCAGTACAAACCATCATATTGTGGACGTACTGGCTGGGGCAATTCGATTGCCCCAGGGTCTGTTAGTCGAGGGGGCACGTCTCCGTCCCCCCTGATCGAGTTTTGGCTGGTGGCAGTGGAAACTACGTTTTATATTCGACCGCGAATATTTTCCTATGGGATTTCCCATTGTTTTAGGCTAACACATTTAATTATTTATTTACGGTAGCCTTAAACATACCGCCGGTTTATATATTTATTATTATAACTCCGGTTGGGATTTTTGCCAAAACTTGATTCTAAAAATGGCGTTGGTGTTCGCCTCTGTAACTCTGACCCAAAGTGGAGCCCTTTGTTCCACTTTTGGCGGGCTTCTCCACAGAAGCCCTCCAAAGTGGTGCCACTCTGTCTGGGGTACTTAGGAGGGGTGGAGGGGGATTTAGGCACCCTGGACTGAGTTACCTTGGTAACTCAAGTCGCACTCCGTCCTGATTGGCCCAAGTGGTGAGCCGGCCGGCTCACCACTTAGCATGTTTGAGTGACAGCTAGGCTGGGTGAATGGGGGTTTGCTGCATAAAAGCAGGGCTTTGGGGACTGGAACTTCAGAAGTCGCCACAGGACCAAGAATCCGACGAGGGAAGAGCTGAGCCGACCTGCTTCGACGACACCACCCGGTGGAGCCCTGCTGAACCGTCTCACCACTTTTCCCGACGACCGAGGAGAACCCTTAACGGAGTGGCTCCTTCCCTTGACTGGTGGGGACAACCAGTTTTCGCCTCATTTTCGCTTCTCGAGGTATCTCGTGGCCGCCTTGCCAGTGCCAAGCACCCCGGCAACCGGAACCCCACCACTTTTACCCCAACCACGAAAATCGGTACAACCCTTTAACCGGAGGACTCCGCGGCTGGTTTCTTCCCGGGCAGTGCAACGACCTTCTTCTTCTGCTCTTCAGCGAGAACTTCTTCTCCCCTGACCGACGTCGAGCCTTGCTGCCACTGCCTGGAACAACTGCCACTGCTGGAGGACCCTTTCCGCTTAAGGTACTGTGTTCCGCCTGGCTTCCCTTGCCACCGACTGTACGGGGTAGATTTAGCCCCCGGCTTTCGAACCTGGGAGTGCCTGGAATACCCTGGCTAAACTTCTAAGCCACTCGAAACTCTTTCTAACTCTTTGCAAGACTTTGAATCCCTAATAACAGTGTGATCTGGGGCACATTTTCGCTCCGGCTACTCTAAGAGTGGGCCCTGCCTAGTGACTTTTGCTCACCTGTGACTTTGTGCTTCGTTGAGTCTATTGCAAGTGTTCTGGACCTTAGAGTGGTGTGTTTAACCCATTTCTGTTTCTTTTTATCCCTTCCTTGAACCTACTAGAGTGTCATCTAACGTTAAGCGCTCACCTCTGTTTTAATTATGTGGTGTTAACCTAGAGTTGTCTAGATAGGAGTAAGGGTTGAAACTGCTTTCATTATAACTGTGTTGGAAGTGTTTTTACCATACTTTGCTAGAGTGTCTTCAACTTATGTGTTCTTGAAAATAAATAACTATATACTTTTGAAACCAAGCTCTGGTCAGTGTTTGCTTGTGCTATTGTGTCTGAGTACATATTGTGTATACTTTGCATACTGCCTAACTCTTCTTGAGGGAAGTCTGACTGCTCAGCCACAGCTACCAGGTAAATCTGGGTGGTGCAGACTGCTACCAAGTGGGTTTACTGCTATACCTGTAGTCTTAAATCTTTTGCAGTGTTCCCCAAGGGAACTGCACAGGTTTCTGCCTAACAAGAACACCTGCAGAAAGGCAGGCTGTCAGCCAGGATTTCTACAGTGTGGCCCAATTCCCCAAAGTGCTAGGTGCCATTGATTGCACCCATGTGGCTCTACGTCCCCCCAGGGCATCTGAGCACATCTATCGAAACTGCAAGCACTGGCATTCCATCAACGTCCAGGTACTATGTGATGCCAAGGGAATCATCACCTCAGTATATTCCAACTATCCAGGGTCCACCCACGACAGCTTCATTTACAGGATGTCAACCCTAAACCGGGACATGGAAGCTGGGCGGCATGGCGATGCATGGCTGCTTGGTGAGTATAAATGCCACAGCACACGCATGCATGACAGATACAGAGTAATGTCACTACCCCACTAATGATCCCCATCACCACCTCCCCAGGGGACAATGCCTACCCTCTGAGCACCCACATGATGACACCAATTCGGAACCCCATCACGCCTCCCGAGGTAAGATACAACACAGCCCATATTGCAACCCGGGGCATAGTGGAGCGCACATTCGCAGTGCTCAAGTCACGCTTTCGCTCCCTTGACCGTTCTGGCGGGCAGCTGTTATACGCTCCCCCAGTAGTGTGCAGGATCATAGTGGCAGCATGTGTACTGCACAATGTTGCAACACGCTGGGGCCTGGCTGTTGACATGGTGGTGCCCCCACATCCCCAACCACATGCACGCCCGCTGCGCATGGGAGGGGAAAGGGCACGGGGTGAGGCAGCCCGTACACAGCTGGTGGCTAATTACTTCACATAGCAATCACACCCCTGTGGAGTGCACACAGCCCTGGCACATACCATCTGACAATCAATGATGACTCAATCTGACAATTCTGATGAATTAAGGGACAGTCAACTGTCGAACCATAGCAGCCTGAGATTTTTCACCAGGAAGTGTCACAATGTGTTCATCCCTACCTACACAAACACCACCAATGCAGTGTCATCAAAAGACACACTTCTATGCAGCAAAAATGAATACCACTTGCTAAATACAACATGAGAACAGTGCCATGTCACCCAACCCCTCCCCGGCACCGCCACACAACACACCATGGCATGTCATGCTATGTGAGAGCAAACAAATGAATCCCCACATGACACAAGTGTCACAAACTACAGTGTCCCTAATGGAAACTGGCCACACATGAAATGCTCACAGTAATGCAGGACCAACAACACACATTACCAAATATTTACCAATAATACGAATCACCTACACAACCTCCAACCTACCATAAACATGGCAGTACGGATTTAAAAGAATGGTAGTCTCACTACCTGATAATGCCAGCACTTTGAACACTTCCAACTGTACGGTGTTAGCGCCACGCAAAAGTGGAGGTGCACTGCTTACAACATGGACTCCATTTCCAAAGTAGACCGCCTTGTGAAGACATGAGAAATGGACCTGCAAATTAGGAGGATGAGATGAATGCAGAGGCACATATCAATACACCATGCAGTGTACAATACAACAACAATATGCACTAGGAATGTATACACAGTATTGACTACAGACTGCCCACACATCAAATGGGAGTCCAACGTCACTGTGTAAGTCAATGTCACTTGGGCACACCCTTTGCAAGCCCATGGAAACGGGAAGCAGGAGGGGTGTGTGTCACACAAACCCAAGCATCTAACCCAAATTCAGGACAAGCCTGCATGTGCCCAGCCAGAATACAGCGTATGCCCACGGTAGCTACACAAGGCAACACACTGTCAAAAAAATCAAAAATCAAAAATCAAAAATCAAAAATGGCCATGAATGGGCCAGGAGGGGTGGGGGAGGCCACCCAGGAGGTCCGAGGACAGGGTGCACACCAAAACCCACCTGTGTGGATCTTGCGGAAAAAAAAACACCTCCATAGGCTCATGGCCTGCACGGCTACCCTATTGTGAGAGATTCGCTGCTGTCGCTCTCCTCACCCTCTGCAGCTGCATCAGGAGGTGGTGGCACTATGGGAGGCAGCCCACGCAAAGCCCTAGTCTGGTCCTCCATGGCAGCAAGCATGCGGGTGTGGAAGGTCTAGTTCTGGAGGATAATCGTGCGGAGGTCCCCATGTAACAACTCACGGGATGCCCGGACCTCCTCCCTAGTTGCCTGCATCTCAGCTGAGAGCGTACGTGTGAGCCGCTCCAGCTGCTGTTCTGTCCTCGTGTCAGTTGAAGCCTCAAGCTCAACAAGAGTCACCCTGAGCTGACGGAGTTCCAACCTCAGGGCTTCCCTGTGGCCCTGGGACTCAATAGAAATGGCTTCCCGCGGAGTCTCCAGTGCCGCCCGTCTGTCCCTGTTGGACGCCAACATGTCCTCCCTGTGTGACTTGCAAATGGAGTCTGTTGCCTGCTGTAGTTGTTCCATCAGCCTTTCTTGGGGGACAATGGAAATGGACACCCTATCGATGGCCTGAGCCATCATCTCAGATGATGCTGCCTATTGGTTTGCCCTACCGTATATGGATTGCTCCAATGCGGTATTGCCAGGTGGCGTACGGCCACCGCGTCGGCGGGCACCACACCTGTCTGGGGCAAGGCGAACTGCGCCTTGCTGTGCCGGCACTGCCTGAGGCTGCAGGACTGCATTCCCCCTCTGATCTGCTGGCCCAGGAACAGGATCAGATGTTGCGGAGTGTGACCCTGCATCCTTAACCACCAAAGGCGGACCTACCAACACTGACATCCCCATTGAGGGTTCTACCCCTGGTGCAGGTGGGTTGGACAGTACAGAATCCCTCCCAGAAACACTTACCTGCGACCGCACATAGGTCTCATAATCCGAATCGACACCTGAATAGAGCTCGGGGGAGGTGCACCCAGAGACACCCCTTGAGATGATGGTCTGCAGCAAGTGTGGGCTCTCACCCACCACCACACCACGTCCGTCACTGGTGCCCGGTCGGGCCTGAGACCCCTCCTGGGTCTGCACCATCTCCACAACCCCAGCAGTATCAAGTGCGTCATCCCCTGCAAAGACATGAAAGAAAAGAAATGGGAACAGGCATTAGCACCATGGCACACAATTAGGGCGGAGAAGCAACAGAAATAGTACTTCATTGACACATGTCCCACATGACTATAACCCTCCCATGCATGCACCGTCACTGCGTATGAAGGGGAGGCAAATGGCACACATTGATGACACCAAGATGGAAGACCAACACATTTGCTGCATGCTGGCTAGCAGTGCCATCACACATTGGCCTGTGATTGGCATGTCCAATACACATACATGACACATGCCATCACACAGATGGCATGTACCATAGCCATGTCACACATGTGACAATAGGACTGAGAAATGCCTAGTGAAAGTGGTGGAATGCAAACAATCAGCCTGAACTAACACTGAATAATACGCAACTATGTTATGGTAAAATGACACTTCAAGGGCAACTGGCGTGAGGTTGGGCTGAATGTCTACTGTTGCCAGAAGGGATACTGCAATACCCAAATCCTGGTGCGCATAATGTATTGGATGAAGCACATGGATGACCCAAACCACTCAGGCACACACACCCTCACCTGGCACTCAATCAGAAGCCCTCACACACACACCATGCACATGGATGACACACACATGCATGTGCACTCACCGGACAATGCCTCGTAATCTGGCAGGTCTCCCACGCCTTGGATCTGTTCCTCCGTGACGTAGGTCCCAGCAACATACTCATGTGGAGTGAGTTCTATGTCCTCTGCTGGAGACCCACCTCAAGTCACTAGAGTTGCGGCATGACTTGAGGCCAGCTTTTTTTTTGCCCTGCGCTTCAGGTCATTCCAGCGCTTGTAGCAATCATTAGCTGTGCACTTCACGAATCCAAGGGCACTTATGATGTCCGCGATGGTCTGCCAGTGTGCCTGACGTTGTGCAGGTATGGTCTTGCATCCTGCAGTAATCACCATTTCGCTGTCATGTGCGGGCACATACTCCACAAGTGCATCGAGTTCGGCCTGATTGAAGCTGGGCTTCCTTGGTGGGCTGGACTGTGTAGCCGTGTCTGGGGCATCAGCCTGTACTGGACGAGCACTCTTCCTCTTCCGCTTGGAAGGTGGTGGGGATCCTGAGTGTCCTACACCGCTCTGGAAACACTAGGGGCAGGAGCCCCGGTGGACTGTGGACTAGGAGTGTGGGAATGAACACTCACCATGGGACTTGGTGCAGGCATTAGCTGAAGTGTGATGTAGTCAGGGGGAACGTCAGCAGGATGGACTGGGACCGACACTGCCCTGGCTGGGAGACTCAGAGCTGGGGTGGATGGAGCCGCAGCTGCCCCTGCAGCCTCCCCACCCTGCCTACTCGGGGCAGCAGATGACATAGCTGCCCCTGATCCACGTGGCCTGGTGACACCAACGTGCACCACCACACGTGGCCTAGACCTGCTGACCTGGAAGTCAGCCATGGAGTCACCCTATGCCAGGTCTGGTGCCACAATGGGCTGGTCCAACGAGGGCTGAGCAGGGATGGTGTCAGCCACGTTACCCTCAACCAGGGGGGGGCATGGGTGTCCCTGACTGGTCACCCACACATGGGGGGCTAGGGGCACCCTGCTAGTCCCGGCCACGTCCCCTACCATATCCACCACGGACACCTCTTGAGGCTCGGCCACCTTTGCCACCCTCACCGCATGCTCGCCTCCCAACCATGGCACTGATGTTGTTGTGCGTATGGGAGTTGCAGTAAACTATTGTCCTGGGCAATTGAGGGTCAAAGGGGTAGGGTACTAGATAAAATTCGTACCCTAGTGCTCTATCAAGGCTGTATGTGACCCCTGGGGGAAGATGACGGGTCACGCAATGCAAGACACCCCAAAAAAGGGAGATAATGTGCACGCAACCCCTCCTAGACCACGTGCGTGGAAAAATAAACCTGCAGTACGCTGTGGCACCCTGAAACACAAAAATGAACGTATGCGTGTCACACGCAGCCTAGACTGACCTCTGAAGGGGTACGCAACACACAGGGCAAGCACACATGTTAAACACGTGCGCGACTCACCATCTGCCCGGAAAAATCGCGTGAAAAATACGCACGTGTGCGCGTTGGCAACACCCCCGCCAAAAGAAGAATTGTACGCTGTCTGAGGAGACAGGACAACAGAAGAAGTGAACGCTGTTTGAAGAAAAAGGCCCAGGAAAAAGACAAAAAGAGAAAAAGCTGTCAGAGGTAACAGGGAGTACGAACTTGGAACGCCGTGAAGTACATCGCGTGTGAACCGACAAGAAGTACAGATTTCACCCACTCGCTCTCCACGAAAAGCACGTACAAGGAAATGGCGTTCTACACGTACCTTTTAAACATGCCCACACATCTAGCGTCACTTTCGTGTGTACGCGCTAAGGCCCTATCCTCCAATTACACGAGCTGACACTTGACGTGCAGTCATAGGGAAACGCCCACGCACGCACGTCACAGACATGCATACGCGCTGAGGCCCTTTCCACCAATTGCACGCTATGACACTCTGACGTGCTTATTTTTTCTACGCGCCATGGAAAACGCACGTGCGCGTAACATCATAGACGCACCTACACGCTGGGGGCCTTTGGGCCAATGAATTCGCGTACGTGTGCTGACGCGCTTACGAGCTAAGGCCCTTTCCTCAAATTACACGCAGACGTGCTTGATTTTCAGGTGTCAAATCACTCCGTATCAAGCTGGCCACGCGTAAGCACACAGAAGACCACGCTCCTGCCCAGAAGGCCGAAATACTGCCCCCCAGAGCCCCGAGCACACTCCCACCTGCCATCTGCTGCTGCCTGATTGCCTACTGCCCACGTGCCCTGCCATTTGCTGCCTGCACATCAGCCAGGGGTGCTGTTGCTGTGACCACCTCTGCTGGAACCGAAGACTCCCGACTGGGATTCCATCGCTCCACAGACCAGCCCAGGACCCAGTTGCCCACCCACTCCTGCCTCTGGGGTTGTCATGTCGGGCACTGCAACATCTGGCACCACTGGCAACCCCCGGCCAGAGAGGCAGAGGGGCACCAGCTTCACTGCCACCGAAGTTGGTGTCCTGGTGGAGCAAGTCCTGGGGCAGTATGAGGCCCTCTTCGGAAGTTTGCACGCCGACAAGGAAGGACGGACTCGGATCTGGACGGACATCGTGACTGCCATCAACGCGGAGGGGGTGGCAGTCCGACTATTCCATCATGTCAAGAAGCGCTGGGAGGACTTAAGGTCCAGGACCCTCAACAAGGCCCGGTGCCTCTTGAAGGCAGCGGATGCTAAGGGGCGCCGGGGCCACTTGTCGGACGATCAGATGAGGGTCCTGGAACGCATATCCCCAGCGCTCCACATCCAGGTCCTTGAGAGGCAGACCCGTCTGGAGTCGAGCGGTAAGTGTACATGCATCATTATTGTAAGCTGTGCGTGTGGTGGTGTGCCAGTAGTGTGCAGGTTGCACATGTGTTTTTATGGGGCCAAGTATGGGGGGGTTTACAGGGCCGTGAGGCTAACACATGCGAGGGCTCTCATGTGTGAGACATGGATGGTGCTTGTGTGTGTAGGCTTGCATGCCAAATGCAGATGTGTGGGCACACATGTTTGGATGAATGTGTATGTAAGTAGGCAGTTTGTGATGTCACACATGGATGTTGGTTTCATCTGCATGTATCAGCACTGTGTACATGTGCATGTGTGTGTATTTGACAAGGGTGCAACAGTGATGCAACATGGATGCATGTGACAGCGGGATGTGGAAGCCTGATTGGCAGATGTGACATGGATGCCAATCTGAACACTGCGACAGTTGGCAGAGGTGTACACATGCATGCAAGTGTGGTGGTGTGTGTGCATGTGTAGTGCACTTCCTGTGTTGCATGTGATGTCTGGCTCACCTTTGCCTGCTCATGCTGTTGTATGTGTATGGATGGTGCTGGCTGTTGCAATATGGCTGTGTATGGCTCATGTGTGCGAGTTGAAATGACATGTGTGTTGGCGAATGTGATGCCATGTCTGATGTTTCCAAATGCCACTCATGTACAACTGTCATGTGTGTATGTGCCCATTGTACAGTGCCCTGATGCCTGTGTTTTATTTCTCCCTGTCTGCAGCGTCAACTGATGAAGAGGGCGGAGAAGGTGCTGTGGAGCACAGCGGCCTGGATTGCACCGCCAGCTGGAGACGCAAGGCCCGGCTCCCCTCCCAGGTTGTCATCTCGTCGGGGAGTGAGGAGTCCGGTGCCGCGTCCCAGGCCGCAGCTGCCGGGGGGGAGGTCCAAGAGGCGGAGGTCAGAGTTGGACTCCTTGGCAGCAGAAGGGGCAGCTGGGACCCCACAGGGACCAATGGGGGAAGATGGCACGGAGTCATCCAGGTTGGTGGGGTGTTTGGTGGAGGAGGAGGCAGTGCAAGCGATAGAGACGGGGTCTGGAGGTGGGGATTCCACTGGTGCTAGTGGTGCAGTGCAGGACCAGGGACAGGAGGCAGCACAGGCTGCCGTGGAGGAGCCTGTGTGCAATCCTGTCCCTGATCCTGTCACTGCATCATCTTGTACCAGCAGGGATGCCTACATCCAGACCCGTTTTCAGGCAGGGGATGAGTTTACAACAACTGGCCTTCCTCTGCCTGCGGACGTGGCTATCCAGGTAAGGGTTAAGCCTTTCCTGACTGGTGTGGCGTTGCGTCAACGGGCCATGCGAGGTGACCTGCAGTCTTTTCATGAGGAGACTGCACGTCATCTCGAATGGCTCGTTGACCGCGTTGGCCTACTGGGACAGGTCACCCAGGCCGGATTCCTCCGTTTGCTGGAGCTTGTTCCGACCCCCTCCTCAACTGAACACCCTATGCGCCAGTCGTCCTCCGTGCCATCTTTCCACCCATTTGTCACCTGGGTGCCCTGTGGAGCTGCCTCTGACGGTGCAGCCAGGCTGGTGGAGGACACATCCCTGACACAGTCGGGAGTCGGACGTCCAGCAGGGGTGGCCACATCAACGACTGCACCCCGGCCGGTGGAGGATGTGCAGGCAGCAGGAGCCAGGGCACGGGCACAGGCACAGCAGCAGCAGCAACGAGGTGGGAGCCATGATGGCTCGGGGTCTTCGACATCGGAGGGGCAGGCATCGGCCGGAGGGCTGGGGGACCCAAGACGGGAAGTGTCTTCCGTATGGCAGCGGTTGGGCCACGCCATAGATGCAGAGCGGCAGCGGGTGGAAGAGGCACGGCTCACGATGGAGGCGGGCCGAGTGCCCCGAGGCAATCCGCAGGGCGTTGGAGGAGAACATGCCGTCGGCCCTGCGGACCCTCGGGGCCATGGAGGAGGACCGCCTCCGGGACATTGAGCAGGAGTTCGATGATGCCCTGGCCCGGAACATCCCGAAGTGAGCCGTCGGACTAGCCAGCTGCCCTTGTAAATAGTTCTTTAGTGTTACGTTTCCTTTCGGTTTTGTTTTGGGGCGCTTGGACAATGCCCCAACTTCTTGTATATAGTTCTTCATTAGGTAGTATTTTATTTTATAGGTTTCATTTAAAGGATTGGGCACATGGACCCTGGATGTTCACCTTGTACATAGTTTGACAATGGATTTGGATTTTTGATTTTTTTTTCACATGGATCAATGGTTTTTTCTTATTTTGGAACATTGGATTTATTTTCTCAGACTGACACTTTGGAGACTTGCTTTTGGATTGCCTTTCATTTGGATTTCATGCATCTTTTTCATTTATTGGACATGCTGGATTTCATTTATTAGTTCCATTTTCTTCTGTTCCATTTCATTGCCTTGCTTTTCTGTGTAATACATTATAATTTTCTAGTTCAATGTGTGGTATTCTCTCTTTGGTTTCATGCATGGCACAATGTGTGCTCTATCATTCACATGCTGTCATTGTGTGGGTTTGACGGATATGTGCTGATGTGCAGACTAGCCATTTGGGATGCATCATGTGCTGGTGATTTCTTTGTCGGGTGGATGTCATACCTGGTTGTGTGTTCGGACTGGGGTGGTGTAGGCATTGTATTGAGTGGGCATGGGGGCCAAGATTATGGATCGTCATGAGGTGTTGGGGGGACATGTATGGGGGCCTGCTGGCAGGTGCCCTGCACTGCTGGGGGGTGGGGGTGCAGGGGGACATGGGTGGGGGCCTGCTGGCAGGTGTCCCACAGTGCTGGGGGGTGGGGGTGCAGGGGGACATGTATGGGGGCCTGCTGGCAGGTGCCCTGCACTGCTGGGGGGTGGGGGTGCAGGGGGACATGAGTGGGGGCGTGCTGGCAGGTGTCCCACAGTGCTGGGGGGTGGGGGTGCAGGGGGACATGTATGGGGGCCTGCTGGCAGGTGCCCTGCACTGCAGGGGGGTGGGGGTGCTGGGAGACATGAGTGGGGGCCTGGTGGACGGCACCCCCACAGTGCTGGGGGGTGGGAGTGCAGGGGGACATGAGTGGGGGCCTGATGGAGGGTGCCCCTGGATGCTGGGGGGTGGTGGTGGTGCAGGGGGACATGTGTGGGGGCCTGGTGGAGGGTGCCCTGCACTTCTGAGGGGTGGGGGTGCTGGGAGACATGTGTGGGGGCCTGGTGGAGTGTGCCCCTGGATGCTGGGGGGTGGGGGTGCTGGGAGACATGTGTGGGGGCCTGGTGGAGGGTGCCCTGCACTGCTGGGGGGTGGGGGTGCTGGGAGACATGTGTGGGGCCTGGTGGAGTGTGCCCCTGGATGCTGGGGGGTGGGTGTGCTGGGAGACATGTGTGGGGACATGGTGGAGGGTGCCCTGCACTGCTGGGGGGTGGGGGTGCTGGGAGACATGAGTTGGACATGAGTGGGGGCCTGGTGGAGGGTGCCCCACAGTGCTGGGGGGTGGGGGTGCAGGGGGACATGAGTTGGACATGAGTGGGGACCTGCTGGCAGGTGCCCCACAGTGCTAGGGGGTGGGGGTGCTGCGAGACATGAGTTGGACATGAGTGGGGGCCTGGTGGAGGGTGCCCTTGGATGCTGGGGGGTGGGGGTGCAGGGAGACATGTGTGGGGGCCTGGTGGAGGGTACCCATGAATGCTGGGGGGTGGGGGTGCAGGGGGACATGAGTTGGACATGAGTGGGGGCCTGCTGGCAGATGCCCCACAGTGCTGGGGGTGGGGGTGCTGGGAGACATGTGTGGGGGCATGGTGGAGGGTGCGCTGCACTGCTGGGGGGTGGGGGTGCTGGGAGACATGTGTGGGGGCCTGGTGGAGTGTGCCCATGGATGCTGAGGGGTGGGGGTACTGGGAGACATGTGTGGGGGCCTGGTGGAGGGTGCCCTGCACTGCTGGGGGGTAGGGGTGCTGGGAGACATGTGTGGGGCCTGGTGGAGTGTGCCCCTGGATGCTGGGGGGTGGGGGTGCTGGGAGACATGTGTGGGGACATGGTGGAGGGTGCCCTGCACTGCTGGGGGGTGGGGGTGCTGGGAGACATGAGTTGGACATGAGTGGGGGCCTGGTGGAGGGTGCCCCACAGTGCTGGGGGGTGGGGGTGCAGGGGGACATGAGTTGGACATGAGTGGGGGCCTGCTGGCAGGTGCCCCACAGTGCTAGGGGGTGGGGGTGCTGGGAGACATGTGTGGGGGCATGGTGGAGGGTGCCCTGCACTGCTGGGGGGTGGGGGTGCTGGGAGACATGTGTGGGGGTGTTAGGGAGAATTCTCTGTTTAGGCTGAATTTCCTAACCTAGTGAGTCCCCCAGCAGCTTTGCTGGATTTCTGGAGTTTGTTTTTCCATCCTGCCAAGAGTGAGACTCTTTTCTCCCACTCTTGGACATGAATGTGGTTTATTCCTTTGAATGTCAATGTGTTCTATGGGCTATGGGGTCTTTTACTCCATAGGGTCTCATATGTTTTTCTATGTGTGTTACACCGCATCCTCCGTGCCATAACACTGGCACTATACCAGATAACCTTGGCACTGCCCCGTCCCCCCTTGTTGAGTTTTAGCTGGTGGCAGTGGAAACTACTTGTTATATTCGACCCCGAATATAACCCTATGGGATTCTTCCCATTGTTGGGGATTAATACTTTTTCTTGTTAGTCTCTAACATACCACCAGTTTATTTGTCTTAAACAAATCTATCGGTTGGTATTTTCTGCCAGAACTCGGTTTTTAAAATGGCGTCTGTGTTCATCCGTGACTCCTAAACCAAAGGTTGAGCCCTTTGTTCCACTTTTGGCGGGCTTCTGCACAGAGGCCCTCCAAAGTGGTGCCATTCTGTCTGGGTACCACGGGGGGTGTGGGAGGGGGTTTAGGCACACTGGACTGAGTTGCCCTGCCAACTCAAGTCGCACTCTGCTGTGATTGGCCCAAGTGGTGAGCCACCCCGCTCACCACTTAGCGTGTTTTGATTGACATCTAGGCTGAATGAATAGGGGTTTGCTGCATAAAAGCAGGGCTTTTGGGACTGGATCTTCAGAAGTCGCCACAGGACCTAAGAATCCGACGAGGGTAAAGCTGAGCCAACCTGCAACGACGACACCTCCGGTGGAGCCCTGCTGAACCGTCTCACCACTTACCGACGACAGAGGAGATCTCCCGGCCGGAGAGTCTTCTTCCCATGACTGGTGGGAACAACCAGTCCCCTTTGCTTTTTCTTTGCTTCCAGGGCGTAGTGGTCGAATTGCCCGTGCAGAGCACCCCGGCAACCGGATAGCCACTAGCCCATACCGCAACCGAAAGGTGGTGCCTTGTGAAGGAGCACTCCGCAACTGGTCTCTTCCCTGGTGTTGCAACGATCTTCAACTTTCCTTGGACGACGAGATCATCTCTTCTCTTGGCAAAGCCCCGACTTGCATCCACCACCAGGAACAACTTCCCCCTCCGGAGCTGTCTCTCCAAATACAAGGTACCGTGTCCGACTGGCTCCCCTTTTTCCCGGGTAGTGTGAGGTGTCTTAATCCTCGCCTCTCCATTGGGTCGCCTCCAAGCTTTCTTAACTTTCTGTTCTGAACTGGTCCGATCTTTTGATAACAATTTGCACCAAAGACTCGAAGTGCATTTCCACTGTGATACTTTTTGGGACATATCGCCTTGCCTCTCTCCGAGTGGGCCTGGCCTCTGAACTTTGCGATCTACAGTAGACCCTGCCTTACTTGTCTTGCATTTGTACTGAGTTGATTTCATACCCTGCCTTTTCTCTCCCATCCTAACGAATACTAGAGTGCCATCTAGGTTAAAGCATTCACCTCTGTCTGCAAATAAGTGGTGCCGTTGAACCTAGACTTGTCGAACTATTTTTAGGGGGATTGATTTACTTATAGTAATTGTACTTGAAGTTGTTTGCTGTATTAGTGCCAGAGTGTTTTCCATAGATGTGTTGTTATAAATAAATACCGATATATCGTTACACCCAAGCTCTGTTCCGTGTTTGCTTGTTCTACTGTGTAAATTGCCCTATTTTGTATACTCCACATACTGCCTAACTTTTCTTGAGAGAAGTCTGACTGCTCAGCCACAGCTACCAGGTGAATCTGTGTGGTACAGACAGCTACCAAGTGGGTTTACCGCCAACACCTGTAAGCCTAAATCTTTTGCAGTGGTCCCAGAGGGAACTGCACAGGTTTTCCACTTAACAGGGGGCCTGGTGGAGGGTGCCCCTGGATGCTAGGGGGTGGGGGTGCTGGGAGACATGTGTGGGGGGCTGGTGGAGTATGCCCGTGGATGCTGGGGGGTGGGGGTGCTAGGTGACATGTGTGGGAGCATGGTGGAGGGTGCCCTGCACTGCTGGGGGGTGGGAGTGATGGGAGACATGAGTGGGGGCCTGGTGGACGGTGCCCCTGACTGCTGGGGTGTGTGAGTGCAGGGGGACATGAGTTGGACATGAGTGGGGGCCTGGTGGAGGGTGCCCCTGGATGCTGGGGGGTGGGGGTGCAGGGGGACATGAGTTGGACATGAGTGGGGGCCTGGTGGAGGGTGCCCCTGGATGCTGGGGGGTGGGGGTGCTGGGAGACAGGCGTGGGGGCATGGTGGAGGGTGCCCAGCACTGCTGGGGGTGGGGGTTCTGGGAGACATGCGTGGGGGCCTGGTGGAGGGGGTCCCTGACTGCTGGGGGGTGGGGTTGCAGGGGGACATGAGTGGGGGCCTGGTGGAGGGTGCCCCTGACTGCTGGGGGATGGGGGTGCAGGGGGACATGAGTAGGGGCCTGGTGGGTGGTGCCCCTGGATGCTGAGGGGTGGGGGTGCTGGGAGACATGTGTGGGGGCCTGGTGGAGGGCACCCTGCACTGCTGGGGGGTGGGGGTGCTGGGAGACATGTGTTGGGGCCTGGTGGAGTGTGCCCCTGGATGCTTGGGGATGGGGGTGCAGGGAGACATGTGTGGGGGCATGGTGGAGGGTGCCCTGCACTGCTGGCAGGTGGGGGTGCTGGGAGACATGAGTGGGGGCCTGGTGGAGGGTGCCCCTGACTGCTGGGGGGTGGGGGTGCAGGGGGACATGAGTGGGGGCCTGGTGGACGGTGCCCCTGGATGCTGGGGGGTGGGGGTGCTGGGAGACATGTGTGGGGGCCTGGTGGAGGGTGCCCTGCACTGCTGGGGGGTGGGGGTGCTGGCAGACATGTGTGGGGGCCTGGTGGAGTGTGCCCCTGGATGCTGGGGGTGGGGGTGCTGGGAGACATGTGTGGGGGCATGGTAGAGGGTGCCCTGCACTGCTGGGGGGTGGTGGTGCTGGGAGACATGAGTTCGACATGAGTGGTGGCCTGGTGGAGGGTGCCCCACAGTGCTGGGGAGTGGGGGCGCAGGGGGACATGAGTTGGACATGAGTGAGGGCCTGGTGGAGGGTGCCCCTGGATGCTGGGAGGTGGGGGTGCAGGGAGACATGTGTGGGGGCCTGGTGGAGGGTGCCCCTGAATGCTGGGGGGTGGGGGTGCAGGGGGACATGAGTTGGACATGAGTGGGGGCCTGCTGGCAGGTGCCCCACAGTGCTGGGGGGTGGGGGTGCTGGGAGACATGTGTGGGGGCATGGTGGAGGGTGCCCTGCACTGCTGGGGGGTGGGGGTGCTGGGGGACATGTGTGGGGGCCTGGTGGAGGGTGACCCTGGATGCTGGGGGGTGGGGGTGCTGGGAGACATGTGTGGGGGCCTGGTGGAGTGTGCCCCTGGATTCTGGGGGGAGGGGGTGCTGGGAGACATGTGTGGGGGCATGGTGGAGGGTGCCCTGCAATGCTGGGGGGTGGGGGTGATGGGAGACATGAGTGGGGGCCTGGTGGACGGTGACCCTGACTGCTGGGGTGTGCGGGTGCAGGGGGACATGAGTTGGACATGAAATGGGGCCAGGTGAAGGATGCCCCTGGATGCTGGGGGGTGGGGGTGCAGGGGGACATGAGTTGGACATGAGTGGGGGCCTGGTGGAGGGTGCCCCTGGATTCTGGGGGGTGGGGGTGCTGGGAGACATGTGTGGGGGCATGGTGGAGGGTGCCCTGCACTGCTGGGGGGTGGGGGTGCTGGGAGACATGTGTTGGGGCCTGGTGGAGGGGGCCCCTGACTGCTGGGGGCTGGGGGCACAGGTGGACATGAGTGGGGGCCTGGTGGACGGTGCCCCTGGATGCTGGGGGGTGGCGGTGCTGGGAGACATGTGTGGGGGCCTGGTGGAGGGTGCCCTGCACTTCTGGGGGGTGGGGGTGCTGGGAGACATGTGTGGGGGCTTGGTGTAGTGTGCCCCTGGATGCTGAGGGTTGGGGGTGCTGGGAGACATGTGTGGGGGCATGGTGGAGGGTGCCCTGCACTGCTGGGGGGTGGGGGTGCTGGGAGACATGCGTTGGGGCCTGGTGGAGGGCGCCCCTGACTGCTGGGGGGTGGGGGCACAGGTGGACATGAGTGGGGGCCTGGTGGACGGTGCCACTGGATGCTGGGGGGTGGGGGTGCTGGGAGACATGTGTGGGGGCCTGGTGGAGGGTGCCCTGCACTGCTGGGGGGTGGGGGTGCTGGGAGACATGTGTGGGGGCTTGGTGTAATGTGCCCCTGGATGCTGAGGTTTGGGGGTGCTGGGAGACATGTGTGGGGGCATGGTGGAGGGTGCCCTGCACTGCTGGGAGGTGGGGGTGCTGGGAGACATGAGTGGGGGCCTGGTGGAGGGTGCCCCTGACTGCTGGGGGGTGGGGGTACAGGTGGACATGAGTGGGGGCCTTGTGGACGGTGCCCCTGGATGCTGGGGGGTGGGGGTGCTGGGAGACATGTGTGGGGGCCTGGTGGAGGGTGCCCTGCACTGCTGGGGGTGGGGGTGCTGGGAGACATGTGTGGGGGCCTGGTGGAGTGTGCCCCTGGATGCTGGGGGGTGGGGGTGCTGGGAGACATCTGTGGGGGCATGGTGGAGGGTGCCCTGCACTGCTGGGGGGTGGGGGTGCTGGGAGACATGAGTTGGACATGAGTGGGGGCCTGGTGTAGGGTGCCCCACAGTGCTGGGGGGTGGGGGTGCAGGGGGACATGAGTTGGACATGAGTGGGGGCCTGGTGGAGGGTGCCCCTGGATGCCGGGGGGTGGGGGTGCAGGGAGACATGTGTGGGGGCCTGGTGGAGGGTGCCCCTGAATGCTGGGGGGTGGGGGTGCAGGGGGACATGAGTTGGACATGAGTGGGGGCCTGGTGGAGGGTGCCCCACAGTGCTGAGGGGTGGGGGTGCAGGGGGACATGAGTTGGACATGAGTGGGGGCCTGCTGGCAGGTGCCCCACAGTGCTAGGGGGTGGGGGTGCTGGGAGACATGTGTGGGGGCATGGTGGAGGGTGCCCTGCACTGCTGGGGGGTGGGGGTGCTGGGAGACATGTGTGGGGGTGTTAGGGAGAATTCTCTGTTTAGGCTGAATTTCCTAACCTAGTGAGTCCCCCAGCAGCTTTGCTGGATTTCTGGAGTTTGTTTTTCCATCCTGCCAAGAGTGAGACTCTTTTCTCCCACTCTTGGACATGAATGTGGTTTATTCCTTTGAATGTCAATGTGTTCTATGGGCTATGGGGTCTTTTACTCCATAGGGTCTCATATGTTTTTCTATGTGTGTTACACCGCATCCTCCGTGCCATAACACTGGCACTATACCAGATAACCTTGGCACTGTCCCGTCCCCCCTTGTTGAGTTTTAGCTGGTGGCAGTGGAAACTACTTGTTATATTCGACCCCGAATATAACCCTATGGGATTCTTCCCATTGTTGGGGATTAATACTTTTTCTCATTTGTGATGTCATCTTTATTTCATGGGTGTTAGTCTTAGCAGTGCACAGTGGTGGTGTGAGTTATGGTTGCTTAGCTTACCATAACTGGTGAATGTATGGGGGTTTTCGATTATACTTGTAACCATATTATGGATATGTTTTTATTAGTGCAAAGTAACTATAATGTCCCTTTAACAACGTTTTTTCACTGAATTTGATAGGTTTTTAGTAGCGCAACTGAACCATAACGTCCCTTTAACAACGTTTTTTCACTGAATTCGATAGGTTTTTAGTAGCGCAACTGAACCATAACGTCCCTTTAACAATGTTTTTTCACTGAATTTGATAGGTTTTTAATAGCGCAACTTAACTATAACGTCCCTTTAAAAAAGTTTTTTCACTCAATTTCATAGGTTTTTACCAGGATACCCTTAATTTGTATAGATGTACCATACAACATACGGAACCCCCTGTCCCCATGCTGATAGCACCAGGGTCCCCAGACTATGCTACTATTTGCAGACGTCGGGTAGCATCCAAACTGCTCAAAAGGTCAGGAGTTCTCTTACATTGCTGTGCCATGCAGCAAAGACACTGAATATATATAAAGAGCAACACATAAGTGAAATTTAATGAAAAATACAGTAGGACTACAAACTCTGTACTGAAAGAAACAGAACAAATGCATAGGGTGTGCACCATAATGGAATGTACCAACAACAAAAATAACGTATGCTTCCAACAATATTACATCAGTGCTGCTTTAAATAGAAACCAAGAAGGAACTGTTATCGGAAGAACTGCAAACTACTGAGAGCAGAACTGCACTACTACGTGGTAAGTACACTAAGGGCCTCATTACGGTAAACCCGGCCATTACGGTAAGCCCGGTTGAACACCTCCCGCCTGCAGGCGGACATGGAAACACCAGCACCATCACGAGATGGTGCCGGTGTTTCCACTTCCCCATTCCAATTGAGTCCTATGGGACTCTATGGGAATGGGGATTAACACCATTCCTCCTCCGTGACTCCCGGGACACCGGGGCTGTAATGCCCTGGTAATTCCGGGAGTCACGGAGGCGGAATGGTAATACGAGTCTGGCGGTAACCAGGCGGTTTTACCATCGTGGTTACCGCCGGACTCGTAATGAGACCCTAAATGTTTTCCTATAACTGCACAGTTTGTTCAGTGTACAATAGTAGAAAAAAATATTTTTCTCTTGTTACTCAGAAGTGGCAAGCACCCTAGAATGGCTGGAAGAAAATTTCCCTCACGATGAAATGAGTGAAGACAGTAACCCCATTCGTATACACCACTGTCTGAAAAGTAAGACAGTTCATACACATTGCTTCACATATACCTGAGAGATATTTTTTTCTTCAATAGTACATACAAAAAATGAAGAAAATGCACCAGAAGCAGCTCCTCTTCCACAAGGGCATGCGCGCAAAGAAAATGAAACCGACTCTGTATATAATAAACTAGACAGCAATTGCTAAACAGTTTTGACAAATTAAAAGATGTGGTACAAAGACATATTATGGAAACAATGAAGTACTACTGCCCCACCTGCACCTATACCTCTTCCCCCTATCCCAGCCAACCATCCCCACAAATTCCCTGTAAAGAAAGACGTTATCATAAGACCTCAATCCCTTCCTCCCCTGATGCCCAACCTATAGAAAAACCCAATTCTGCTCTATATGTCTCCATTTCAGCTAGCCCTTCCCTTTCCTAATTGTGTCTATGTTTGGGTGTAAATAAAGGTTTATATGTATACTGTGTGTGTGTTTTCCTTATTTTTAAATCCTGTTATAAGTCCGCCGAGCGGGGTACTGTCCGGGATGCCTGCAATTAAGCAAAATGGAGGTGTCCTATGGACACCACGCCAGTCCGGCCTGTCCGCAATCAAAATGGAGGTGTCCATAGGATGCCATGCATGTCCACATGCCTGCAAACTTGTGACGCACCTTTAATTAGTTGTGGGAACCCACGCCTGCCTGGTGGACACCTACGCGCATTCATATCTCATCCTCTGTGTCCTGGTAACACCGACCCTGTCCGGCATTTCCAAAAAAGTTGTGATGTATTTTGATTAGTTTGAGGCACCCATCCATGCCCGACGGACACATAGGCACAGGTGCATTCCACCTCCTGGGTCCCACGAACACTGCGCCTGTTCAGAAATATCTGCTGCAAGTGTGTCACACTTTTAATTAGTTCAGGGAGCCCAACCCTGTCTGTAGGACACCTATGCACATGCGCACAATGTATACTGCGCAATAGATGTCCTGTGGACAGATGTCCCATTCAAGAATGTTTGCTACGTCACCATGTGACCACACCCACGCTGAGCGTCGGCCCTTATTGCGGACACTGTCTGGGGCCCCCGGACATCAAAAAAGTACTTTTCTGGGAAATCAAAGGTGTTTTACTGTGAAACTACACCCTTAGAGAGGCCCCAGACTATGCCCCTGGTGATCTGACATCTTTTGGGAACTATTTTGGCTCACTTTCGGGTTCGAAGTTCTCCCCAGCACCCCTATAAAAGGCTGCACACCAGTGCTGCTCCTCATTATGTTTTTGGCTGTCCAGAACAGAGCAATGGTCCAGATTGATCCTTCCTACTGCAATTGCTTTCTGCCGAAATCTGCTCTGCTGTGCTTCTTTAGCTGCTGTGCCAGAACAGTGTTCCAGATTGCTCCTTGCTAGAATTGCTTTCTGCTCATTTCTGCTGTGCTGTACTACTTTCGGAGCTGTGCTATACTAATGGCAACCATGGCTGCTGATACTGCCGCTGCCTCAGCAGCACCCCCACCCTTACCCTCACCACCGCCACCACCTTTCCAAGGGCCTGAGGAGGGGAACAGGGTGGTGATGTAGATAGGGATCAAGAAGAGAGCGAGGATGAGGCAGAGGAAGTCCCCATTGCCTGCAGACAGCGTGAGTCTTGGGTGTGGAGACTATTTACCACAATTGGAGATGTGCCCAAAGCTTGTGCAAACAAGGTTAAATGCATTGAGTGCGACATGGGGCTCAGTCGCAGGAAACCAGGTTTGTACAGCTATGGCACCACCTACATGCAGTGACACCTGAGCTTGAACCACAAGGCGGCAGTTCAGAGGGTCGTCCCATTCGAACAAGACAGTAGGATGAGCTCTTCTGCAGCATCCTCTGTATCTGCTCCTACTACCACAAAGGACACTCCTGTGGGGCAGCGGATCCCTGAACCAGCTTCGCCGGTCAAACGCACTGCAGCAGACCCTTACCTTTCGAGGGTCACTGTACTGTGCATGTACTGTGATGCAGTACTCTGCAGGGGAGAGGAATTTTGCACTGCTTTTGAGGCTACAGTCCGGGAGCAGGAGAAAAACTGCCATCTACCTAAGTGAGGCCCACCCAACATCTTCCTCTCTCCACCTCCCCTTTCTTATCCCTGTGCCCCTTCCCTACCCTCCCTTCCCTTCCTTTCCTTGTGTATAAAAATAAAAAAAATCCAAAACATCAAAAAACACTAAAAAAGGCTATTTTCAGAGCCACCTTTCACAGTTTAAAAAAAGAATAGCCAATGAAATGATGCAGGCCCCAATGCAGCCTGTGAAGTCGCGGACAGCACCGTAGTCCGCGAACATGTAAACTAATGCAGGGGTGGCTCTGTCAAAAACATTGCACTCTTTTCCGGCAGAAAGTGTTGGCTCTGAAAAGAGCCTTTTTGTGGTGTTTGTTTTTGGAAGGGTTGACGTGACCAACACCTACTGGAAAAATGCTTCCTATTCTTGAAAAAAAGGAATACAATGCATTTTGGATATTTTAAAGAAAAAGCTGATTGCCAGCATCAGTAAGATGGACTCCATCTCTGCGAAAAATGTTTGTGCTACAAAGCGTAATATTTTCATTGTGGAAGGAGGACATGCCCACATCTCTCAAAAAGGCACAAACAGCCTTGTTGACATTGATCCTCGCTTTTCTCCATTTGCGGACCAAATGAAGAAGAGCGCAGCCACATCTGTCTCTGGGCAATGCAAGAAAAAATTACTCTGGAGTTTTGAAACATGCCCATGACTTGCCCAAGTGCCTCCTTCATCGCAAACTGCAGAGAAATTCCAGTAACATGTCCTAAACTGTTCCCTCCACAATGATCAATAATAATGTCTGGGTGATGAAGCGCCACTAAAGTGGCACAAAGAGGAACCAAATTCAGCCACTTCATTCCACGCACTCCATACCAGTGGACATCCACATGATGGAATCCAAGATGTGCAGCCACTCCACAGTGTTCTGCATGCACCTCCAACCAATGTATCCAGGAGTCCCCCAAAATCCATACACTCTGCCTCCTGATCGACACAGCCATAACCATAGCCATCTGCACTCCTCTCTGCAAATAGACCTTCTGCCACAGTCTCTCCTTACACACCACACCCAGGAAACCTTATTGACCAATCCCCTGGCATCCACAGTCCCTTTTCCATGCATGCCATCCTCAAAGGCCTGTATTTGGCATATGTGATCCTCAAACTACTGTGTTGTCCGCAGACATATAGTACTTTGCGCAGTGTTGGGGGAACAACAGGGTAGGGGATTTCCTCTTTAGTGGTGGCTCTGAAAAGAGCCTTTTTTTTTCTTTTTTAGATGCTACTGAAGAAACACCTTTTATTTTCTATTTTTGGGGGGTGTGTTCTCTTCTTTTCCTCCTTACTGCCTTAAAATAAAATCTCTGCAAAGCATCCCTTAGATTTCCAATACAACAAGCATTTCCATGGAAGCACAATGAAACAGCATCTCCAGTAAAGTAGTGTGCACTAAGGGAATCAATGTTCTCATTGGAAAAAACGAACATCTCAGAACTTACCAAAACCACATCCATGCCGCTATTAACAAGACACCTTGCAACATTTTGCTGGTGACTGAAGACATTGGGATCGTTCTATAGTCTTCTTGGTATTATTTGTGAAGAAACCACTTTTGCATTAGGGAAAAGCACCATTAGCTCTTCCATGAACAACTTCAATACAGGAACCAAACTTGGGGCACTGATGTAGCCCAAATGCTCTCCTCCACATTGCACCACCAAAACATGAAGATGACCAAAAGTAGCCATGTTCCTACAAATATCAAGCAGTGCCTGCAAATTGTGACCAGGCACACTGCATCATAAAGCCTCCAATCCTGGAAAACCATGATCTGCAGAAAACCCTCTTGCCTTTGCATAGCTCTCCAGATCACATACAGAGGAATCTCCCACTATCCATACAGTAACTCCAGCCATATCCACTATGCAACCAACACAGTAATGAAACAAAGTATTGCCATCCTTTCCTGTTAAGCACACCCTGAACACCTGATTGGATAATCCCCATAGTACACTTCCAATTCCATGCTAAAATCCCCAGATGCAGCATGTGCAATCTGCAGCCTACTGCGTTGTCCGCAGATCTTGTAAGACAGGGGCAGCCCTTTTTCCCTTTCCACTTACACTTTACACCACTATCTCATTGGCTACTGGTAAGCAGTCACCCAACCATCCACCAATCACCTCCAAGACCTCTACATCTAACTGTATCATCTCTGTTCAACAAGATTTACCATTAAACACTCAGAGTACAGGTCTCCTGTGATTGCAAAGCACCTCCAGCAAAAAGTACTGTAAAACTATCCAAGATTTCTGCTTCCAGATTCATCCACATCTACATCCATCAACACAAACTACATGCATGAATGTTTTTTGTACAGTACATTTTCAATTCTTTTATAAGTGCCTGTGAACAGGGTACCTGCCACTTACCCTCCATAACCTACTCAAAAAGAATACTGTCATTTGTCCGATCGCCTATCATAAAGTGGCACTTACAATGCTATGTGATTTGAAGGTTTTCATTCCATATCACCCATTGTAATGTTCAAACTGGTATTCTCTTCTTTCCTTCTGTCATTTTACAACCTCTTCCCCCACTAACACACCTCCTATAAAATTCTCAAATGCACACACAAAAGGAAAACTGAATGTATCTTACCAAGCATACCAAGTACATAGATTGCATGCATGTCAGCAGGGTGCCTGCCACTTACCTTGCACAGTTCACAGAATGCACCATTACTTAAAAAGCAAACAAATGCATGTGTGCATTGAAAACAGTACCATGTATACATGTGGATAAATAAATCAAACAACAGAAATTATTGTTCCACTCATGTAGCAAGGATATATCTGCAGAAAAGTTGATGGAATTGCACACACAAAAACATTCTGCTTTCCAATCTGTACATCTTTCCAAACCTTTTTCTCACCCTACTACAACTTGCCCTAATCCATTTCCAAACATACAGCAACACACAGACGTACTAAAGTGCACCTCACACAGGACACTTATAATTAAACCACTGACTCCCTTACCAAAAATGCTGATGCTCCCAAGTCCCTATTCATAAACAAAGCTATCCAATTTCACACACAAACTCTTCCTGCCAAAATATCCTCCTACAATTTTAAATAAGGTATTCTCCAAATTCAAGGACTATGCTATTAACAAACATATGTTCTTACTTCCTCCTTTCACAGTTGCAGTGAACACTTCTCTCCTGAAAGCCAGTGGCATCTCAAGTGGAAAATACAACCTAGAAGAAACCTACTCTCAACATCCAACAAAGTAAGTGCAATACTATCGTAGTGTTCTGCTTCTTACTCAGACAGTGCAGAGTTCTTCTATTGTAGGATACACAATTCCATCAACCGAACAGTATTTGCTTCATTCTCACTCATTGCACATCAACAGGGTCCCACTTCCTATTGTCATCTGACCGCAATTATAGTAACACACAGATAGTAATACAGCCTTCCCAACCTAAAGTAATACCCCATTACACATTCACACACCTCTATATGCAGTATGCCTACCCTCATTTCAAACACTCATGCACAGTGCACATATATACATTGCACAACCTGCACACCCACACTTTCCTTTTTTCTCAGATACTACAAAATGCCTCTTAAAAAGCAACTCTGTAGAAAACAACGCAGAAATAGAGCAAATAAACCTAAAAGCATACAAAATAGCCATCCACCTCTAGGAGAATGTGTACAGAAAGTTCAAATAAAACAGCTAATATAGTCACTAACAAAAAACGGAAGCACCTAACAGGAAACAAACTTTAACTCCCCTTTCAAAATGTAAAAATCAAAAGAAGTGTACAAACATGTTTGCAACTACCACTACTGCTAACAGTACACGTACAAATGGTAACATAGCCACAAGGAAGCATTTAAAAAAATAAATGTTACAAAAAATGTTCCAGCACAGAGTCCTTCAGAACCTTATAAATCCAGGGGGAAAATCAAGCTCAACCCTTAAAACTTGCTGCACAAACCTGATCCTGGAAGATCTTGTAGACAGTGCAATGCTCCTCAAAAGGAAATTCTTTATGTTAATTTTAAACAGAATTAAACCACTAACAAAATTAATGAGTAAACTACAACCAGTACTTCACAACAAATGCAATATCAGCATAGACACCTTTAGCACCATCTGTACAGGTGAGTGAAGTCACACCACCAGCACAGAGCCATATTTCAATGAAGAATCATACAAAAAACAACAAACAAACCAAATTGTCATAGATAGTAGGGGGCGACGGTATGAAAAGGTAGACAATAGCATAATGGAAGAAGAAACCCTGCTTTGACAAATATCCCCATCAAACTTAGAATCAACTCTCCATTCCACCGAACCAATACGCCCTATCTAAAAAATGGCCATGCACATCAATGTGTAACGTATGCCAAAACTCTATCAATTCTTTGCAGCAGTTCCTCAATCACTATATGAAACCCAACGACAAAGGAAACAAAAAAATACTACAAACTATGGACTCCTGTCCAGTCCGCAAATACACAGGACTACGAGGACATTCATTAGCCTGGGTTTCGGGACCTGCTCGCAAAAGCATCTTCCACCATAACAAAATGTTAGCAACAGACCATTCTACTGTAAGAAATCTCATTCACAAACTGTACTATGCAAAAAGTCCTGTTTTAGCATTGGGACATTTAAATGACATTATCCTACACAGTACAGCCAAACAACGGCTCGAACAAATAGACCACATACATAGCAAATATTTTGGAGCAGAAGAGCACTTACAAAATCCAGTAACTTCAGAAAACAGTAGCGACAACCTTGCAGATGTAAACTTTCTATTACACACATACAAAAAAGAAATAGCCAAGTTCAAAAGCACATCTGCTGAAGTACCAAACCTAGTATGTGTGTGTTGTCACAGAACATTTTATACAAAGAGCACAAAAAATATAGATATAATGCACAAAATAGAAGACAATGAGGAATCCCAATGGTTCCAATTAGCTCTCTACCTTATAGTAGAAAACGAATACGAAATTATTAACCCCGCAATAGTGTACACATACTGCACTGCAAAACTTGACAATAACCAAATGCCTTCACAGGCTACCATTAATAATATGGAAAGATTCCCACTGCCAAAACCACTCCAACAGCTTAATTTGTATGAGACCATTATAATCCAAACAGTGCACCCATTTCAAGCAATAATACGACTATAACCAAGAACTACAAAATTGCCTCCCACTGAAATACTGAGAGGCATTTGTGGCAAAGTACTTTATTTGCCATATTAGATCCCAAAGAAAATGTAGACACTCTAGGAGTGCAACGACCAATAGAACAATCTTTGATTATCCTGGTGATAATTCTACTTTGTAGAATCCGTAACTTGTAAGAAGACTTCTGATGGAACAAAGAAATAAATAAAGTGGAATGTGAACAGCCTGCTGAAGACATTAATCTGATGCTGTTTTCACAGTGCGTTTCCAACTAAGACCCATAATTAAGTAAGTACATGGTACAAGTAATTGACACATATATGTAAATATCATAGGTAAAAACAAGAAACCCTTACTTGATCAAAGGAATAACAAGAAGTAATGTAAAATCCTAAAATAAGGACATTCGCTCTGATTCACCTGGTTTTTTAATATAAAGGTTAGTGCAATTAGTGCAATGATACGATTCTCCACCAAACAGCTCCTTGTCATTAGAATGTTTCTGATATGTTCTTATTTGTTTCTGTATTTTAGAGGGTGCTTAGCTGTTGCTCAAAAGTAGGAGTATGTGACTGAAGCACAACATTAGAAAACAAATGTTTTTGTCCTGAAGACAGCTATAATCATGCAAAAGGCACTAGGGTTAGTGCCTCATTAACGGTATCAAAGCCGAAACATATGTCGACCATCTTGCATACCTAAAAGACTCCAGCCTGACTAACAGAGATTATTATTGTTTATCTCTGGAATGACAAACTGTGTGACTGTGCAACAGAACTTTATGTAATAAATTGAAACGTCATAAACATTTATGTAGCTGTTCTGCAATCTTGAAAATAGAAAATTACTTAGGCAAACTCAGCACATGATCACATACTAACCTCACTTCTTAGACAATATTGATGTATATGAATTTGTGTGTATATTTTACTGTGCAACATGTGTAATGTAGCAATTCCATGATGTTTTTTAAGATTATGTATTTTTTCTAAGTGTTTAATTGCTGACTAAAATATGCTCTTATTTTGAATGACACAGAGTAGTTCTGAGAAGACCTGCTTACAGAATTATTGAAGTATTCAGGTAGTTCATGGGACACTAACCAACAAGCCGAATCAAGGTAACTGCCTTTCATGTGCTTTCTTTTTACCTGTTTCCTACCCTACAAAAGGCTGTCCCCCGAAAACAAAAAATAGGATCTACCCATTCATGTCTTACCTACATGGTCCTACTGCAACTTTTTAAACCATGGAGAAAAGAAGAAGATTTATTAGACACCCATACCTCCTGTGAAGATGCTTTCAATGCAAGTGAAAGCACCATAACGGATATAAACTTTACACAGTACAAAAACATGTTGGACAATGAATGCCAAGAAGAAGAAGAAACTCAAACACAACTAAATATAGACACTCCTGAGAGCAGTCAACCTTCTCTGACAGGAAGCCAAGACCACTTGGACAGCCACTCATAGCAAATGAGGCAGAATTAGCCATGACTGAAGTAGAGAACAGTATGTGTCTGTATGAGCAATCTGCAGAAGACGTTTCTCTACTGAAATCACAATTAAACAATGAGCAGCATACCATTTTCCTAGAAGTTACTAAAGAAATGGAAGATGGTATGCAGCATGAAACTAAAACTTGTACCTGTCAGCACTATAAACCTGTACTGTTGTATGTAAGTGGTCAAGCTGGTTCAGGCAAAACATTCTTGATAAAAATCTTCAGTAAATTCCTCCAACAAATAACAAACAACAAGCTTTCAACTGTTGTAACCGCCCCCACAGGTTTAGCTGCCTACAACATAGGTGGTGTCATTTTACACTGATTGGTACTCCTTCAAGTAGAACACCAAAACAAATTAGACTACTACAAACTTTCAAAAGAAGTTGCCATGGAGGTACGCAGAGTTTTGAAACTAATGGAAATGCTCCTAATAGATGAGGTGAGCATGGTTGGCTTTGATTCACCTCAGATTGCAAGAGGTCCTCAAAACAGACTACAAAGAACACTTTGGAGGAAAACATGTTATTCTTTTTAGAGATCTCCTTCAATTAACAGCAGTGAAAGGTGAACCTTTTTTTAAAACCTTAGGAGACAAACTGTGCCATACAACTCTTGGCAGCGTAGGGAATGTAAATCTCTGGCAACATTTCCAATACAGAGATCTAACTAAAAACATGCGTCAGTCTACAGACCTCACCTACACCAATATTTTAAAAAGCATTTGGATTGGGGTACTATGTAAGGAAGCTCAGTCTATCCTAAATACCAGACGCATCCATGAGCTATACAGGCATAACACATATGCTACTGATGTCATGGAACAATTAGCACACAAAAATGTCAACTGCATGTCCTTAATGCCAACTCTAGCAAGCTGTGCACAATTCAATGAAACAATGCTGAAAAAAGAAATGCAACCACTAGTAAAAATGTATTCCACAGACAAACTGGATGTACACGGTGTGACAGTACCTATATGTGAACAAGCCATAGCATGACTAAATACCTTAGAAAACTCTAACACAGCCGGTTTGGAGAAAATGTAGAGTAGTGCTAAAGCGTAACCTTGACGTGGAACAAGGTTTATTTAATGGAGCACTTGGTACAGTTGTTGGCTTCCAGACATACCCACATGACAACAGCATTCAGTTTGTCAACATCCACTTTGACAAACTTTCAGAAGTTAAAAGGATAGGATGCTCAACAGCCCGCTTCCTTCTTTTCAAAGACATGTATATATGCAGAGAACAGTTTAATCAACATACCTATAAATGAAATCTTCCAGATTTCATACATGTGGAAACACATATGCACTCTCTGCAGCCATGTGTTGCAGGAACAAGTCCCTTACGAGCACTTTGTCTATGTATCTATACCTAACTGTGAATCCATTCCATTTCAGCAGCTCGTACAAAATGCAAACCATAGCATATTATGTACTACTTGCAATTCTGATAATCATTACAGCTTACAGATATAGAGGCCGATTCATGGAATTAATGTGCGCTGACATTTTTGGCGCAAGCGTGCGAAAGCATGCGAATCGCAGTGCAAGTGTGAAAATCGCAGAGAAACCCACGCACAGCGATTCATGGAAGTCCATGCGCGTGTAAATCCCTGGATGTGTGCTAAAATTCTGCGTGGCGCACACTGGCGCACACGTCTCCAAACAGCGTGCGCTAAGTGCACAGCGAAAGCGCACATAGCGCAGCGCACACAACAAAAGTAGGCAGAACAGGGGGTGAATGGGGAACAACGCGTGAAAATGTGGGCGTCACGGGGGAAGTACAGGAGGCAAATGCGCGGAACGCCCACACGCGCGTCTACAACACGTATTCATGGAATCAAACAAGGCTAATGTGTGCACCAAAAAAGACGTGCTAATCCGGAAACACATACGCCAGCAGGAAGCAGACGTATGTGGACCCGCGCAGCATAAAAGTGCACGCAAACAACAAACAAGCTCAGACGCCAAGATAATATACCATTCCTAGCAGCAGTGGTTGTGGGATACCGCAGGAGGAGGAGGAGGATAGTCAGGCCCAGAATTTTTACACCCAGAACCAGCCTTTTTGGGATGCCTGATGACCAGGTGTGTGGGAGGTACAGGTTTCCACCTCACATAATACTCGACCTGGTGAGTGAGTGGGATGATGACCTCACATCACCCACCCTGTGCTCCCAAGCATTCAGCCCCCTGGAGAAGGTCCTCAATGTACTGCACTTCTTGGCCAATGGATCATTTCAGCGGACAAGTGCTATAGTGGGGGGGTGTCACAGGCCACGCAGTCACGCTGCCTACACCAGGTGTTGGCCATCATGACTGCACGCCCATCAGTCCGCAGGCGCATATACCTGCCCAGAACACCAGCAGAAAGGCAGCCTGCCGTCCAGGATTTCTATGGGGTGGCACAATTCCCCAAAGTGCTAGGTGCCATTGATTGCACCCATGTGGCTCTACGTCCCCCCAGGGCATCTGAGCACATCTATAGAAACCGCAAGCACTGGCATTCCATCAACGTGCAGGTAGTATGTGATGCCAAGGGAATCATCACCTCAGTATATGCCAACTATCCAGGGTCCACCCACAACAGTTTCATTTACAGAATGTCAACCCAAAACCGGGACCTAGAAGCTGGGTGGCATGGCGATACATGGCTGCTTGGCAAGTATAAATGCCACTGCACATGCATGCATGTCAGATACTGAGTAATGTCACAACCCCACTAATGATACCCATCACCACCTCCCCAGGGGACAGTGCCTACCCTCTGAGCACCCACATGATGACACTAATTCGGAACCCGACCACACCACCTGAGGTAAGATACAACACAGTCCATATTGCAACCCGGGGCATAGTGGAGCGCACATTCGGAGTGCTAAAGTCACGCTTTCGCTCCCTTGACCGCTCTGGTGGCCAGCTGTTATATGCTCCCCCAGAAGTGTGCAAGATCATAGTGGCAGCATGTGTCCTGCACAACGTTGCAACACGCCGGGGCCTGCCGGTGGACATGGTGGTGCCCCCACATCCCCAACCACATGCACGCCCACTGCGCATGGGAGGGGAAAGGGCACGTGGTGAGGCAGCCTGTACGTAGCTGGTGGCTAATTACTTCACATAAAATCACACCCCTGTGGAGTGCACACAGCCCAGGCACATACCAGCTGACAATCAATGATGATGACATAAGGGACACTCAACTGTCACAACCATACCAGCCTGAGATTGGTCACCTGGAAGGGTTACAGTGTGTGCATCCCTACCTACTCAAACACCACCAATGCTGTGTCATCAAAAGATATACATCTATGCTGCTACATTCATTACCCCCTTGCTAAATACAACATGATAACAGCGCCATGTCACCCAACCCCTCCCCAGCTCCACCACCAAACACACCATGGCATGTCATGCAATGTGAAAGCAAAAAAAGCAATGCACAAGACCTGACACAAGTGTCACAAAGTACACTGTCCCTAATGGAAACTGCGCACACCTAATATGCTCCCAGTGATGTATAACTAACAGCACACATTACCAAATACTTACCACGAACACAATGCTGCAACACACCATGGAAAAATGCAAAAGCATGACAGTACTAAGTTCAAGTAGTGGTAGTCTTACAACCTGAATACACCAGCACATCGACCCCTTACAACTGTAGAGTGTTGCTGCCACGCAAATGTCTCAGTGTACTGCATACAACTTGAACTGCATCTGCAAAGTAGACGGCCTTGTGAAGACATGTGGAAGGAACCTGCAGATTAGGAGGAAGACATGGATGCACAAGCACATATCAATACACCATGCAGTACAACAACAATATCGCTAGGGATGTCTACACAGTATTCACTACAGACTGCCAACACAGCTCATGGGAGCCCAACATCACTGTGTAATTCACTGTCACTTGGTCACCCCCTTTGCAAGCCCATGGAAACGGGAAGCAGGAGGGGTGTGTGTCTCACAAACCCAAGCATCTAACCCAAACTCAGGACAAGCCTGCATGTGCCCAGCTGGAATACAGTGGATGCCCATGGGACCCACACAAGGCAACACACTGTAAACAAAAAAAATCAAAAATCGCCATGTGGGGGCCAGGGGGAGTGGGGGAGGCCACCCAGGAGGATCGAGGACAGGATGCACACCAACACCCACCTGCGTGGATGTTGCGAGAAAAATTAATACCTCCTTGGGCTCATGGCCTGCACGGCTATGCCATTGTGGGAGAACTGCTGTCGCTCTGCTCATCCTCTGCTGCTGCATCAGGAGGCGGTGGCACTATGGGAGGCAGCCCACGCAAAGCCCTGGTATGGTCCTCCATGGCAGCAAGCATGCAGGTCTGGAAGGTCTGATTCTGGAGGATTAAAGTGCCGAGATCCCCATGCAGCACATCACGGGTTGCCTGCATTTCTGCACGCATGGCCTCGCGTGATGCCCGGATCTCCTCACGTGTTGCATGCTGCTCAGCTGAGAGCGAATGTGTGAGCTGTTCCAGCTGCTGTTCTGCCCTTAAATTACTGGAAGCCTCAGGTGCAACCAGAGTCTGTCTGAGGTTATGTAGTTCTACTCTCAGGGCTTCCCTGTGGCCCTGGGACTCTATTGATATGGATTTGAGCAGAGTCTCCAGTGCCGCCCGTCTGTCCCTGTTGGATGCCAACATGCCTTCCCTGTGTGATTGGCAAATGGAATCTGCTGTCTGCTGTTGTTGCTCCATCTGCCTTTCAGGGGGGATAATGGAAGTAATGGAAGTGGCCACCCTCTCCATTGCCTGAGCCATTATTTCTACTGATGCTGCATGTTGGGTTGCCATACTGTACATGGAGTTTCCCCATACAGTATTGCCTGGTGGGACACGGCCATCCGCGTCGACAGGGTCCACACCTGTTTGGGGCAAGGCGATTTGCACCTTGCTGTGCTGGCACTGCCTGAGGCTGCAGGACTGCATTCCCCCTCTGATCTGCTGGCCCAGGAACAGGATCATATGCTGTGGAGTGTGACCCTGCATCCGTAACCGCCAAAGGCGGACCTACCAACACTGACATCCCCATAGAGGGTTCTACCCCTGGTCCAGGTGGGTTGGACAGAACAGAATCCCTGCCAGAAACACTTACCTGCAACTGCACATAAGTCTCATCATCCGACTCAGCACCTGAATAGAGGTCTGGGGAGGTGCACCCAGAGGCACCCCTGGACAGTATGGTCTGCAGTAACATTGGGTTTTCACCCACCACCATACCACGTCCCCCACTGGTGCCCGGTCGTGCCTGAGATTCCTCCTGGGTCTGCACCATCTCCTCAACCTCAACAGCACCAAGTGTGTCATCACCTGCAAAAACATGAAACACAATAAATGGAAACAGGCATGAGCACCATAGCACACACATAGGCTGTGACAAGCCAGAGATCCAGTACATGAATTACACATGTCCCACATGACTATAACCCTGCCATGCATGCACTGTCAAAGAGTTGGAAGTGGAGTCAAAAAGGCAGACACTGGGGAGAGCAAGATGGATATGCAACACATTTGCAGCATGTTGGGTAGCACTGGCATCACACATCAGGCTGTGAGTGGCATGTCCAATACACATACATGACACATGCCACCACACAGATGTCATGTAGCATAGCCACAGTAAATTACAAAACTACAGCAATATGTCAGTGAATGAGTACTGTCACACATCCATGTCACATCGACATGATGCGAAGATTGATGCTGAATAGTGTTGCAAAACATGCATGTGCAACACACTGAAACACATCCAGTGTCCAATAACACAGTCATTGTGGGCTGATCAATGGTTGGTCACTTTAACATTACAGGAAACATCTGTCATCTTCCACATGCAAACAGGCCCTAATAAAAAATGTCTGCAGCCAATACTCCATCGGCCTGAATGGTGTAATCATTAACATAACCAGGTAAAAGTAGTGGCCCAGTGTGGGCTGTAAACAATGACCGAAGCATATCACATATGTTGCAATAGGGCAGAATAATGCGTAGTAAAAATGGGAGAGTGGAAACAATCAGCCTGAATGAACACTTACAAAATCTGAACAATGTAGTTGCAAGATGACAATTCAAGGTAAAGTGCACAAATGTGGGCGTAATTGGCAACTGTGGGCAGAAGGGATACAGTCATACCCAAATCCAAGGCACTTGAATGTATGGGAGGAAGCAAATGGGTGACCCATAACACTCAGGAGTACACACCCTCACCTGGCACTCAATCAGAACCCATCACCCAAACAACATACACATGGATTACACACACACGCATGGGCACTCACCGGACAATGCGTCGTAATCAGGTAGTTATCCCACACCTTGGATCTGTTCCTCTGTGACGCAGGTCCCAGCAACAGATTCATGTTCAGTGAGTTCGTTGTCCTCTTGTGGAGACCCACCGCCAGTCACCAGAGTAGCGGCATGATTTGAGGCCAGCTTGTTCTTTTCTCTGCGTTTCAGGTCATTCCACCGCTTGTAGCAATCATCAGTTGTGTGCCTCACAAATCCAAGGGCACTTATGCGGTCCACGATGGTCTGCCAGTGTGCCCTACTTTGACCAAGTGTGGTCTTGCACCCTGCAGTCACCAACATTTCATGGCTATGTGCCGACACATAGCTCACAAGTGCATCAAGTTCAGGGTCATTAAAGCTAGGCTTCCTTGAAGTGCCGGACTGTGTAGCCGTTTCTGGGGTCTCAGCCTGTAGTGCCAGAGCACCCTTCTTCCTCTTCTTCAAAGGTGGAGCTGAGCCTGAGTGGCTTTCGCCGCTCTGGTCTGTAGGGGCAGAAGCGCAGGTGGACTGGGTACTGGGAGTGTGAGAAGGCACAATGACCATAGGTCTTGGTGCAGGCATTGGCTGAAGTGTGATGTTGGCAGGGGCAACGTCAGTTTGATGGACCAGAACCAACACTGTCCCGGCTGGGAGACTCAGAGCTGGGGTGGATAGAGCTGCAGCTGCCCCTGCAGCCTCCCCACCCTGCCTACCTGGTGCAGCAGATGACATTGCGTCCCCAGATCCACGTGGCCTGGTGACACCAACTTGCACCGACACACGTGGCTTAGACTTGCTGACCTGGAAGTCAGCCTGGCAGTCATCCTGTGTCGGCTCATGTGCCACAATGGGCTGGTCCAACAAGGGCTGAGCTGGGATGGGTCAGCCAAGTTTACCTCAACCAGGGGGGGCATCGGTGTCCCTGATTGGTCCTCCACACATGGGGGTCTAGGGGCACCCTGCAAATCCACGTCCCCTACCGCGCCCACCACGCCCACCTTTTGGAGGTCAGCCACCTTTGCCTCCCTTACCGCTAGGTCGCCTCCCAACCATGGCACTGATGTTGTTGTGCATATGGGGGTTGCAGTAAACAATTGTCCTGGGCAATTGGGGGTGAAAGGGGTAGGGTACTAGATGGAATTTGTACCCTAGTGCTCTAGCAAGGCTGTCTGTGACCCCTGGGGGAAGATGACGGGTCACGCAACAGACAGGCACCCCAAAAACAAAAAGTAACGTGCACGCAACCCCTTGTAGTCCATGTACGTGGAAAAATGAACCTGCACTACGATGTGGCACCCAGAAACACAAAAACAAGCGTACGCGTATTACATGCAGCCTACAATGACCTCTGAAGGGGTACGCGACACACGGGGCAAGCACAGTTGGTATATGCGTGCGCGACTCACCGTCTGCCTGGAAAAATAACGTGAAAAAAACGCGCGTGTGCGCCTAGGCAACACCCCCGCCAAAAGAAGAACTGTACGCTGTGTGAGGAGATAGGACAAAAGAAGAAGTGAACGCTGTTTGAGGAAACAGGCCCAACAAAAATAAAGAACGCTGTCAGAGGTAACAGGGAGTACAAACTTGAAACACTGTGAAGTAATCGCGTGTGAACCAACAAGAAGTACAGAATTCACCCACTCGCTCTCCATGAAAAGCACATACAAGGGAATGGGGTCCTACACGTACTTTTTAAAGCGGCCCACACGTACAGCATCACTTGTGCGTGTACGCGCTAAGGCCCTTTCCTCCAATTACACAAGCTGACACTCGGAAGTGCAGTTTTTGGACGTGTACGATGAACATGCACCCATGTTGATGGAAACGCCTGCGCGTGTCACGTCACTTATGCACGTAGGCCATTTCCTCGGATTTCACGCATCCACACGTGGACGTGCAGTTTTTCCATGCGCGCTGAACCACTATGCCCACATCACGAGGGAAACGCCTGCGCGAGTGATGTCACAGAAGTGCTTACGCGCTAAGGGCCTTTGGTCCAATGAAACCGTGTACGTGTGCTGACGCACTTACGCGCGAAGGGCCTTTCCTCGAATTACACGCTGATATGCAAGATTTTCACGTGCCAAATCACTCCGTATCAAGCTGGCCATGCAATAACACATGGAAGACCACGCTCCTGCCCAGAAGGCCGAATTACTGCCCCCCAGAGCCCTAAGCACGCTCCCACCTGCCATCTGCTGCTGCCTGACTGCCTGCTGCCCACGTGCCCTGCTATTTGCTACCTGCATATCTGCCAGGGGTGCAGTTGCTGTGACCACCCCTGCTGGAACCGAAGACTCCCGACTGGGATACCATCTCTCTACAGCCCAGCCCCAGGACCCAGTTGACCACCCACTCCTGCCTCTGGGGTTGCCAATGTCGGGCACAACACCATCTGGCACCACTGGCAACCCCCAGCCAGAGAGGCAGAAGGCCACCAACTTCAGTGCCAGGGAAGTTGGTGTCCTGGTGGAGTAAGCCCTGGGGCAGTATGATGCCCTCTTTGGAAGTTTGCGTGCCGACAATAAAGGACGGACCATGATCTGGATGGACATCGTGACTGCCATCAACGTGGAGGGGGTGGCAGTCTGCGACTTACACCATGTCAAGAAGCGCTGGGAGGACTTCAGGTCCAGGACCCTCAACAAGGCCCGGCGCCTCTTGAAGGCAGTGGATGCCAAGGGGCACCAGGGCCACCTGTCCGACCACCAGATGAGGGTCCTAGAACACATATGCCCAGCACTCCATGTCCAGGTCCTTGAGAGGCAGACCCGTCTGGAGTCAAGCGGTAAGTGTACATGCATACTGATTGGACGCTGTGCGTGTGGTGGTGTGCCAGTAGTGTGCAGGTGGCACATGTGTTTTCGCAGGGCCATGTAGGGATGTGTATGAACAGGGGCGTGAGGCTGCCACATGTGAGTCCTCTTAGGTGTGAGACACATCGATGGTGTATGTGTTGGTAAGCATGCTGTGCAAATGCAGGTGTGGTAGCACACATGTTTGAATTTCTGTGTATGTACGTTGGCATGGTTGTGGTGTCACACATGGATGGTGGTTCCTGCTGCATGTATCTGCACTGTGTACATGTGCATGTGTGTGTATTTGAAAAGTGTGCAACTGTGAGGCAACATGGGTGCACGTGACACTGATATGTAGATGGCTGAATGCCAGATGTGACATGTATGGCGATCGCATCACCGCGACAGTTGGAGGAGATGTAGACATGCATGTAAATGTGGTGGCATGTGTGTGTGTCTAGTGCACTCCGTGTGTTTCATGTGATGTCAGGCTCACCTTCGGCTGTTCATGCTGTTGTATGTGTATGGATGTTGCTGCCTGGTGCAATATTGCTGTGGAAATGCACATGTGTGTGAGTTGAAATGACATGTGTGTCGTGGAGTGTGATGCCATGTCTGAAGTTTGACACTGCCACTCATCTGCAACTGTCATGTGTGTATCAGTCCATTGTACAGTGCCCTGATGTCTGTGTTTTATCTCTCCCTGTATGGCGCGTCAACTGATGAAGAGGGCGGAGAGGGTGCTGTGGGGCACAGCGGCAGGGATCGCACCACCACCCGGAGACGCAAGGCCCGGCTCCCCTCCCAGATTGTCATCTCGTCGGGGAGTGAGGAGTCTGGTGCCACGTCCCAGGCCACAGCTGCCGAGGGTAGGTCCAAGAGGCAGAGGTCGCAGGTGGACTCCTCGGCAAGCAGAAGGGGCAGCTGAGACCCCACAGGGTCCAATGGAGGAAGATGGCACAGAGTCATCCAGGTTGGTGGGGGGTTTGGTGGAGGAGGAGGCCGCGGAAGGGACACACATGGGGTCTGGAGGTGGGGATTCCACTGGTGCTAGTGGTGCAGTGCAGGGGCAGGGACAGGAGGCAGCACAGGCCGCCGCGGAGGTGCCTGTGTGTAATCCTGTCCCTGCATCATCTGGCACCAGCAGGGATGCCTTTGTCCAGACCCGTTTCCAGGGAGGGGATGAGCGCACAACAACTGGCCTTCCTCTCCCTGCGGACGTGGCCATCCGGGACCGTGTTGAGCCTGCCCTAAGTGGGATAGCGTTGCGTCAACGGGGCATGCGAGGTGACCTGCAGTCTTTTCGTTTAGAGACTGCACGTCGTCTCGCATGCCTCTTTGACCACGTCGACCTACTGGGATGGGTCACCGGTGCTAGATTCCTTCGTGTGCTGGACCTTCTTGCGACCCCCTCCTCACCTGAACCCCCTATGTGCCAGTCATCCTCCATGCCATCTTCCTACCTATGTGTCACCTGGGTACCCTGTGGAGCTGCCCCTGACCCAGCGGCCAGGCTGGTGGAGGACACATCCCTGCCACAGTCGGGAGTCGGACATCCAGCAGGGGTGGCCACCACGACAACTGCACCCCAGCCAGAGGAGGACGTGCAGGCAGCAAGAGCCAGGGCGCAGGCACAGACACAGTCACAGCAGCAGCAACATGGTGGGAGCAATGATGGCTCGGGCCTTCAACATCGGAGGGGCAGGCATCGGCCATAGGGCAGGAGGAACCCGGATTTTAAGTGTCTTCCGTGTGGCAGCAGTTGGGCCACGCTATAGATGCAGAGCGGCAGCGGGCGGAAGAGGCATGGCTCACAATGGTCAGAGCGGAGAACTCCATGCGGAGGGCCCTGAGGCGGGCCGAGTGCCTCGAGGCAATTCGCAGGGAGTTGGAGGTGAACATGTCGTCGTCCCTGCAAACCCTCGGGGCCATGGAAGAGGACTGCCTCCAGGACATTGAGCGGGAGTTCGATGATGCCCTGGCCCGGGACATCAATAAGTGAGACGTCGGACTAGCCTGCTGCCATTGTAAATAGTTAGATAGTGTTAGGTTTCCATTCTGTTTTTGTTTATTTTGGGGCGATTGGACAATGCACCACGTTTTTGTATATAGTCTTTTTTGTAGGTTTCATTTCATTTGTTGGGCTCATGGACCCTGGATTGGTGATTTGTATATAGTTGAACAGTGGATTTATTATTTATTTTTTTCATTTCACTATGGAGCAATGGATTTCGCTTATTTTTTTCGCTTGGATTTGCTTTGTTGGACTGAGACTTTGGACACATTTTCATTTGGATTTCTTTGGATTCTGATTTCATATTTTTGATTATTTTCTGGACATGCTGCGTTTTATTTCTTCTTCACATTATTGTGTGTTTTCTTTTCATTACATTCATTTTGGGTTCAATACATTTTTGTTTCATACTTCGATGTGTGGTATTCTCTCATTGATTTCATGCATGTCATGATGTGGGTTTTCACATTCACTTGCACCCATTGTGTGTGTGTGACGGACATGTGTTCATTTACATACTTGCCATTCGGGTTGTATCATGTAATGGGCATTTTTATGTGGGTGGATGCAATACTTGGTTGGGTCTTTGGGCTGGGGTGGCGTGGGGTCTGATGTGGGTGGCAATTAGGCCCATGATTGAGGATCGTCATGACGTGGGGCAGGGGGACATGAGTGGGGGCCTGCTGGCAGGTGCCCCTGACTGCTGGGGGTGGGGGTGCTGGGGGACATGAGTGGGGGCCTGCTGGCAGGTGCCCCTGACTGCTGGGGGGGTGGGGGTGCTGGGGGACATGTGTGGGACATGAGTGAGGGCCTGCTGGCAGGTGCCCTGACTGCTGGGGGGTGGGGGTGCTGGGGGACATGAGTGGGACATGAGTGGGGGCCTGCTGGCAGATGCCCCTGACTGCTGGGGGTGGGGGTGCTGGGGGACATGAGTGGGGGCCTGCTGGCAGGTGCCCCTGACTGCTGGGGGGTGGGGGTGCTGGGGGACATGAGTGGGGGTCTGCTGGCAGGTGCCCCTGACTGCTGGGGGTGGGGGTTCTGGGGGACATGTGTGGGACATGCATGGGGGGCTGCTGGCAGGTGCCCCCTGACTGGTAGTGGTTTGGGGTGCTGGGGGACATGTGTGGGGAATGAGTGGGGCCTGCTGGCAGGTTCCCCTGAATGCTGGGGGGTGGGGGTGCTGGGGGACATGAGTTGGACATGAGTGGGGTCTGCTGGCAGGTGCCCCTGACTGCTGGGGGGTGGGGCTGCTGGGGGACATGTGTGGGACATGAGTCGGGGCCTGCTGGCAGGTGGCCCTGACTGCTGGGGGTAGGAGTGCTGGGGGACATGAGTTGGTGATCAGTAGTGCAAGGTGACATGTGGCTTGGCTGGGGGGCATGCCCATGGTGGATGGGCTGCCTGCGGGACATGACAAGGGGTGCAGGGTAGTCCCCTGTGGTGTGAGCTGCCTGCAGGGGCCGTGGAGGGTGTAGAGAGAACACCTGGGAGGACCCACACTGCCAATTCACATGTAGGACTCCCCGCGCACCCCCGAAAATCACGTACCCCGCTCTGACAGCAACATCGCGTGTGAAACGTCCCACGCACCCCAGGAATACACGTACCCCACTCGCACAGGGCCTATCGTGTGTGAAACTTCCCGCGCACCCCAGGAATACACGTACCCCACTCGCACAGGGCCCATCGCTTGTGAAACTTCCAGCGCACCCCCGAAATACACGTTCCCCTCTCCAATTGCGTGTGAAACTTCCCGTGCACCCCAGAATACACGTACCCCACTCGCACAGGGCCTATCGCATGTGAAACTTCCCGCGCACCCCCGAAATACACGTTCCCTTCTCCAATTGCGTGTGAAACTTCCCGCGCACCCCAGGAATACACGTACCCCACTCGCACAGGGCCTATCGCGTGTGAAACTTCCCACGCACCCCAGGAATACACGTACCCCACTCGCACAGGGCTATCGCATGTGAAACTTCCCGTACACCCCAGGAATACACATACCCACTCGCACAGGGCATTTCACGTGTGATACTTCCCGTGCACCCCAGGAATACACCTACCCCACTCACACAGAGCATTTTGCGTGTGAAACTTCCCGCGCACCCCCGAAATACACGTACCCCGCTCCAATCACTTGTGAAACTTCCCGCGCACCCCAGGAATACACGCGCACAGGGCATTTTGCGTGTGAAACTTCCCACGCACCCCCAAAATACACGTACCCCACTCCAATTGCGTGTGAAACTTCCCGCGTACCCCAGGAATACACGCGCAAAGGGCATTTTGCGTGTGAAACTTCCCGCGCACCCCCTAAATACACGTTCCCCTCTCCAATCGCATGTGAAACTTCCTGCGCACCCCACGAATACACATACCCCACTCGCACAGGGCATTTCGCGTGTGAAACTTCCCGCGAACCCCTGTTATACATGTACCCCCTCCAATCGCGTGTGACACTCCCCGTGCAGCGGGGTACGTGTATTCGGAGGGGTGCGCAGGGAGTTTTACAGGTGTTTTTGTGGTTTGGGGCCTGTGCACCATGTACGGGATTTGTGCACTGTGCATTGCGCACAGGGAGGGGTTCGGGGCATAACAGGCACTGCTGCAGGGTCGCTGCGCCACGGCTGGTTTTGGAAACTAAAATCCATGAATAGGCTGTGCGCAGAAATGGATTTTAGCGCACGCGGCTGGCGCAGAAATTCGCATGCGCACCCTGTGCGCCAGCCCCGTGCGCCACTTGTGCGCTGAATTCTACGAATTACCCTCAAAATCACACAGCCAATATGTAATAGTAATGCTTTTAAGATACAAGGAAGTTAATACCAAAAACAACTGCAAGCTTATTAGCTTCACACACGGGCAAGTATCATTTGGCAAGAAAACCTTCACAACAGTAGCCATAATCTACGATGCAGGTGCCACAACCAGTGCAGTTCACCATACTGCATATATTAAAAAACAATGTGGATGGTTTGAATGCACTGATACTTCCATTACTCTAAAGCATAGATTACCTGCAAATCTTGCAAATCCCTACTTAATATTCTTGAAACCAAAATGTACTCACTGATCTACAAAATTAGAATAACTTACTGCCCAACACCCACCAGTACATATATCATTGCAACAACAAAAAATAACCTTCTACTCTGTGGAACTGGAACAATTTAGCATACAACTATCCAACAAATTCATCAGTTTGCCTGCTATACAATTTTTTCCCCAATGACCCAATGATTATAGTCACAGAAACAATAAGTGTAGAAAAGACACACTAATATTGATTCCTACATAGTACTTTAAAAAAAAGTACTGAGTATGAGGGTTTACAAACTGTCCTCAGTAACCTCTGAAACCACCAACTAGTAGAATAAGGCAACAGCTGTCTAACAATGCCCATACCAATGCAAAAAATATGCAAATATTAGCAACTATACACTTAATGCTGCAAAGGCACTTCACAATAGTGAAACATTTAAATGTACCAACAAGAATGCATGTGCTTGAAAATATATCCTGCAAAAATGAGTAACTGTAAGCAGTTAGAATACGCCAACTGGTATCTAACTGCAACCATAATACTTCAACATTACTTGCAGCAGTTAAACTGCCAAACGGAACCTTCAGTAACAACAGTGCTACAAACAAACAAACAACTTCCAAACTATCAACAATTATAATACGCCAACAGGTATCTAACTCCCCCCACAATTCTGCAATATTACTGTGCAATACCACAGTACTTACAAAACATCAACAGCAACCAAACGCATAAAGAAATACTGCTAAAAAGAGGAAACAGATAAACAGCTAGAATGGTAGAACAACTGGTATCTAACTGCAACAAAAGAAAAATCATACACCATTTCAATTACAGTGCACCTTAAACATTACTGTAACTAGTGCACACGTCAGTAAAACAGACTGTGCAACATAACAACAAATTAACGTGGAAGGTTTTTTTTTAAAATCCTGCATGGATTTTTTTTCCCCCACAGACCTATTTATTATGCGAAGAAACGCAGGAACTGCGCACATTGCACAATACACTTGTTTAAAGCATAGTACTTATGAAGTACTTATAATGAGGGTTCACAAAGTATACACATGTCTGCATGCAATGCAATACAACATCATGAAGTACCTACCCTAACATGTTATGTTTTCTTTTATCACAGAATATGAATCAACAATTACTCCTATATTTCCACTTACCATGCACAAAAACTGCATAGACCCTCAACAATACAAACCGTAAGTATAACATTACTGTTGTCATACTTCTTTATAATCTGGAAATTGCAATCTGCACACATATTTCTGCAATCCATATACCAGTATCACAATGTTGAATGCATAGGTATATTATACTTTGGTTCTTGTACCCAGGGCCTAGACTCTTAAGTGCATAGCCTACGGTTTTCGGCCTCCAGCCATGCACCCAATACCCTAGACCAGCACAGCATAATACAGCCATGCATGCAAACATCTACCCACTTATCACAAACCACAAACATAACATAGCTACCTGAGCACTTATCCACTTCAGTTCAAGTAGTATTGCACTACTTCCAGCCAACTGACTAAATCTTTGATGCATGGCCTCTGCAGCCAAGACTCGACTAACTGCCCCCAATTAATACATCATAATACAGTAAGCTACCGAATAATCTGCCCAGTGGCCACAACCCAAACACAGAATGAATCCACTTCTGACCCTGTCCACTTCTGTACACATAGTATTCCAATCCATGCAACCAGTCAGCGCACTCTTGAGTCCAATAAACCAACCGGTGGAGGTCCTGTCCACTTTTCTACACATACAATTACAGTACTTCAACCAGGGGGCACACTCATGTACTCTTCAGTACAACACCGCTGGTCATTCACCCAATACTAACTGGTCACAATCACCACAGCATAACACAGCCATACACCGAACAATCAGTACAATGGCCACAACCCACAGCAATAAGCCAGCTACCTGAAGCCCTGTCCAGTTCTATACATACAGTATTCCAGTACGTGCAACCAGCCAGCACATTCTTCACTCCAATAAGCCAGCCACCTAAGGCCCTATCCACTTCTCTACAGATACCATTACAGTACTTCAATCTATGAACACACTCTTGAACTCTAGATTGCATAGCCTCCAGCCATGCACCTAAGACTCTAGTAGCTGTTCACAATCACCCCAGCATAACATAACCATGCACCGAACAATCAGTACACTGGCCACAACCCACAAACATAACCCAACCCTGTATATTGTGTTTGACAGCTGCCTGATAGAGATTGTACACATGCTCAAATGGGAACATACAATCAGAGCCAAGATATGCGTGGAGCTATTGGTGAATGTGTCTCACATATTACAAGGCACCAACCTGAAAATCCAAGCAACCTGTTTCCACCGCCATAATACATTCACATGGTCTGCTCAACCGAGGCTCAGCAAAGTGCCAGCTGGGAATGTACTTTGTCCAGCAGCTTTACTGTTCAGCGGATCGACTTACAGCAAGATTTCCAGTTTTTGTCAGTTTGTGGGTCTTGAGTTCCTTGCTAAAACTCAATACTACAAATACCAAAGGGAATTTTTATTCCCTGCCATTAGTCATGCTTGGAATGTGTAACAGATGTCAATGGACAGTACGTTCTCTGGCAAAGGTTCCTGGCTAGCTGGCGACAGACAGTGTGACAGTCCATGATTTTCTGCAAAGTACTTCACTTACCACTTTCAAGACATGGAAAGTAAAAAGACTGCGAGTTCTGTTGTGGTGTAGGTAGCTGAATGTTCATCGTCTGTTGCCACAGAGAAACATGGCTTCATCAAATTAATTAAACTTCTGCAATCCAGGGGAATGCAAATAGACGTGATAACCACTGACAGGCAAGTTTCGATATCGAAGGCCATACAAGAGCAGTTTCCACACATTCGGCATCAATTTGATGTATGGCACGTTGCTAAATCAATCAATAAAAAATGACAGCTGCTGTCGAAAAAGAAGGGTTCTGAAAACCTTATAAAATGATGTCAGTCAACCAGCAACCATCTTTGGTGGAGCTCCAAAACTTGTGATGGATCTGTAGAAATTCTACTTGAGAAATGGTGTTCATTGATGGTATGGAGGCGAGAATGAAATTAGCAGTACTGGCCCATAACAATAACGTTGTTAGGGACCAAGCGAGAACTTTAGGAAAATTGGGGGTGCCACGTTACTACAAGGCCTTCACAAAACGAAGCAAACAATGGGTGGCCAAGCCAATATACAAGGAAATGGATTTTAATTTGTCAAAGATCTGACATTGACTGTGTTGGCCATGCATACTCATGGACTGGAAGCTGATTTAGTTTCCAGGACCCATAAAATGCCACAAAACATTGCAAAGGAGCCTTGTCCGCAAAAATCCAAACTTGTTGTAAAGCATAGTTCTAGATTCAAATGATTTGTAGCTCTCTGTAAAATGTGTTTACATTCACATCTAGAGGTGATATCAATGCCAATCATAAATGCCAAAAAATTTAATTTGAATGCAAAAGAAATTGTAATTGAATATTGAATTAAATGTGAATTCAATGTGAACTAAATTGAACGTGGGAGGGGAGGCCCACAAGGCGCCCTGATCTAAAGAAGTAAGATTCCTTTTTTCACCAGACTTGAATAGCACTTACCTCCAACAACAAACAAGTTGAAGTCACCTCTGAATTACTGCATAAAATTTCCTAACAAAAGACTGCAGAAAATAGTTATGAAAATGAGATTCAACCAAATGCCAACTCAAGAAATCAGAGGTATCCGGACAAAATCACTATTAAAAACCTGCAGAGTATGTTCAGAGACTGAAGCGGTGGAAACCATAAGACATTTACTTCTGTACTGTGCTAAAACCGCACATCTACGAGAATATCTGTAATGAAAATAGGTGGAACAGATCGTTGGGACAAGTTATGTCAGCTTGGGGGGCGGGTGTTTTAATTTATTGCCACGAGCGCACTTGAACTTAGGTTGATCGATCCACGGATAAGATTATCACAAGATGGCCACGCCCAACACGTTGTTTTCGCATGTGTAAAAGTGAGGAAAACTAAGGTAAGATGCATAGGAAAAATCTTTACGATCGATCAAGGTATGCTTATAACGACTTGCCTGAACAATCGAGAAAATAACATTTTTGAGCACACTATTCCTTTAACTCCAATAATCCAGCCACCTGAGACCATATCCACTTTTCTACATATACCATTACAGTACTTCAACCAGTGGACACACTCTTGGACTCTTATATGCATCACCTTCAGCATACACCTAAAACTATAGTATCCAGGAAAATTACATCCCACTGCATACAGTCTAGCACACCCAAGAATCTCAAGACAGTCCAACAAACCACCTGATACACACACTGTCCACTTTTGTACACATACTATTACACTACTTACAGACAATACATAAACCCTTGGGTACATGGACTCCAGCCATACACCCAATAGTCTAATAGCTGGTGACAATCACCACAGCATAATACAGCCATGCACCCGACAATCTATACACTGCCCTAACCCACAGGCATATGCTGTGGTGGTTTTGGTCTGCCCCTAGACTATTGGGTGCATGGCCGGAGGTCGTAGGCCATGCTCTCAAGAGTCTAGGGTCTGGCCACAACCACCACAGCATAATACGACCATGCACCCAAGAATGTGCCTACTTGCATAAGCATTGTACAAACATGTGTATAGAAATTCAATTTGCCCATTACAAAGAAGCATGACACTAATAAGCGTATACTCACTACACATTCTGTTCAGGCACTGCATACTTTTTGGAACACAGTGACAGAATACCATTGAAGTGAAATATCACTTTTGAATACTATACCATTGCAGGCACACATTCTGTTTGTTGTACGTGGAAATGCAGGAGAAATCTTTGTTTCTTTGTCTGTGAAAAAAAAAGCATAACATGTTAGGGAAGGTACTTCATAATGTCTTATTGCACACAATTTTACATATTAATGTACTTTGAAGACCCTCATAATTAGTACATTACAAGTACTATGCTTCAAACACGTTTAATGTGCAATGTGCTCAGTTCCTGTGTTTGGTTACATAATCATTGGGTCTGTGGCAAAAAAAATCCATGCAGGATAAAAATATACCATATACATTTATTTGATGTTACGTGTTACACTATGTTTAATTGAAGTGTGCAGTACTTACAGGAATGTTTAAGGTGCACATCTACATGGTTTTGTTGTTACAAGCACAGTTGCAGTAGGAGAAATTGAAATGGTTGTATGTGTTTTGCTTTTCGGAAGTGGTGGTATAGTTGCAGTTATATACCAGTTGGTGTATTCTAACTGTTTATCCGTTTTCACTTTTTAACACTGTCTGTTTATGCAGTTTGATACCTGTTGGAGTATTCTAACTGGTGCTAGTTTCAGAGTTCTCTAGGGTATCTTTTGAAGCAAGTTTATTCTTGAAGGTGGATGTTAACAGTATGACAGCTGAAAGTAACATTGTAGTACTGTGGGTCTAATGAAATATCAGTTGGCATATTCTGACTGTTGATGTTTTACGAGTCTTGAAGGGCATCTGCAGAAGAACTTTTATTTTTGCTGCTGGATTTTACCTTTTGTAGTAATGGAAAGTAATATTGTAGCATTATGGTTGCAGTTAGATACCAGTTGGCGTATTCTAACTGTTCACAGTTTCACAGTTTTGCAGGGTATGTTTTGAAACACCTTCATTCCTGTTGGCGGAGTTAAGTTTTCCACTATTGCCAAGTGACTTTGCAGTATTATGGGTCCAATTAGATGCCAGTTGCTGTATCCATTGCAGTTCTATGGGCACAGTTAGACATCAGTTGGCTAATTCTAACAGTTGGTAGTTTTACAGGTTAGTGAGGACAGTTTGCAATGGTCAGAAAAGCACTTTTTAGGTATCCGGGGACCCGGACAGTGTCCCGGGACACGGAACGACGCACAGCATGGGTGTGGTCACATGGTAAAATCACGACTGTTCACGGATGGGACGGCTGTCCGTAGGACACCTATTGCATGGGATGCAGTGTGTGCATACACCTAGGTGTCCGTAGGACAGGGTCAGGATCCCCAAACTAATTAAATGTACACCACAATTTTACAGACCTTGCGGACAGGCGTGGTGTTTGGAGGGCACAGGGGATTCCCCATTTGCACTTTGGGTGTCTCTGCGCCCATCCTCTTGTACAATGGCTGGTGCATCTGGCTCATTGACTTCATTTGCAGTATGTACTGTTAAAAATTAAGCATGTTTAAGTAACATGTGAAGCAATGTGCATTAATTTTACTACTTCAAGCATTGCATTGTGTACCATTGGATTTGTTATCGCCACTCACTTCATCATGAGGGAAATTCTCCTCCAGTCACTCCAAGGTGCTTGCCATTTCTGTGTAAAAAAAAATAATGATTTTTACTAGTCATGAACACAGAACAAACTCCACAGTTACAGGAAGAAATGTAGTGTACTTATTACTTTTTGAATGGTTTTCCTCTTAGAACGTTGCACTTCCTTGTGACAGTTGCTTCTCCCTGCAAAGCAGCACTAAGGTAATATTGTTGGATGAACATATTATTTGTCTGCTTGGTGCATTCCATTATGTTGCACAACCTATGTAATTGCACTGCTGCTTCTTTTATATGATATGATATGATATGATATGCCATGTATAACGTGCCTGTACACAAGTGTTTCAAGGCGCATTTGTAGACCTACTTAATTTTCCTTGTAGTACACATATGTGTTGCCCTTCAAACATCTTCTGTTTGTTTGCTACCTGGTACAACACTGTATGGCAACCGCTGAGTTTCTGGGTAGTGTGGATGCTGCCCGACGTCCACGGACAGTCGCACAGTCCTCAGACTCTGTGGCTATCACGTTGGGCCAGGGGGTCAGTAGGTGGTATGGAACATGTACACAATTTAAGGGTATCCTGGTAAAAACCTGTGAAATTCAGTGAAATAACTTTGGCAAAGGGATGTTATGGTTAAGTTGCGCTAATAAAAACCTATCAAATTCAGTGAAAAAACTTTATTAAATGGACGTTATGATCATCAATGACATTTGTGATGTCATCATTGATGTCATGGGTGTTAGTCCTAGCAGTGCACAGTGGTGGCGGGAGTTATGGTTGCTTAGCCTGCCATAACTGCAAATTTCTGGGGATTTCGATTTCGATAACATCGAGGGACGTTATGGTTAAGTTGCGCTACTAAAAACCTATGAAATTCATTGAAAAAAACTTTGTTAAAGGGACATTATGGTTAAGTTGCGCTACTAAAAACCTATGAAATTCAGTGAAAAAACGTTGTTAAAGGGACCTAAAACCGGAAAACCCTTGAAATTCGCCAGTTATGGTACACTAAGCAACCATAACTCATGCCACCACAGTGCACTGCTAAGACTAACACCCATGACGTCAAAGATGACATCACAAATGACATTGATGACATCACTGATGACATCACATGTGCATTTACTTTTGATGAAAAGTCTGTACAAGGGATTCTTATAGTAATGTTGATAAAAAAGTGTGAAGGATTATTGGAATAAATATCATGAGGTACGTAGTGCATTAAGTAATGCATTGATATGAATACCATTCTATTATCAGGTTCTTTCTAGTATATTAAGCTACTCATGTAGTAACGTAGGCATTGTGTGCAACATACGTGATGGATGCACAATATTATTAATTTTACCATGTTGAATAGTAAAATGATAAATGCTTTGTATTACAGTTTTGTCTACTGTGCAACATTTAATAACTAGCTAATAAAACCCACTTACTACATAATTGCATTATTTGAAACAAAACACAAATAACAACACATACAAATATGAGCATATACAGGGAAAATGAAGTAAACAACAGTATTACCAGCCAATCTTCATAACCCAACTGATTAACTTTATACACAGAAATGATCGCTCTGCTTCAAAGCTACTACTTTGCTATGTATAACTATCATATAATGTGACTGGACCCTCAGGAGAGTAGTGTGCATACAATGTATACAAATATGAGCATATCGAGGAAAGTAAAGTAATAAAAGAAGGCAGAACTATAAGAAAGTGTTGATAACCTTACTGATTATCTTTATACACACAAAGCATTGCTGTTTTCCAAATATGTGTTTTCCCCTATGTATATGTTTCAAATGCTGTGAGTGAACCCCAAATGAATTACTGTAAGAACATATTTGAAGTGTAACTCTACAAATATAGTACTTAAATATGAATTTTGAGTATATTAATTTTTAGTTCCTGACTGTTACTGGCCTAGATATGTCAGTAAAGGAAAAAAGAGGGAGCCAGACATGTGATGTCATCAGTGATGTTATCAGTGACATTTGTGATGTCATCTTTGATGTCCTGGGTGTTAGTCTTAGCAGTGCACGGTAGTGGCGCGAGTTATGGTTGCTTAGCGTACCATAACTGGCGAATTTCAAGGGTTTTTCGGTTTTACGTGGATCCATAATGTCCCTTTAACAACGTTTTTTTCACTGAATTTCATAGGTTTTTAGTAGTGCAACTTAACCATAATGTCCCTTTAACAAAGTTTTTTTCACTGTTTCACTGAATATAGATACAGATAATGTAAATGTTATAAATGTTTATTAAGACTCCCATAGCTTACATACATATAACATACAAAATACTGAACCCCCTGCCCCGCTAGTGATTTGGGTGTCCGCGGACTGTGCGCATGTCCGCGGATGGGTGCGGTCACCGTCAACACTATCCAAAAACTCAGGGGGTATCTTACATTATTGTATCATGCAATAAAAACACAAAACATGTTCAAAAAGCACCACATAAATACATTAAATTTAATAATAAATAAGAAGTGGAAACTGTATATGTAAGACACCAACCATCCACTGAAATAGCGTTTCCAATATAATGGAATATACCAAAACCAAATAAATATGCCTCCAACAGAAATACCTCACAGAAACTGTGCAGGAAAAAGCAAGAGCATACCTATACAGCAGTAACACCAAACGTTTGTAAGAAACTAGTAAGTACACAATATTCATTTCATATATTTATACATTTTCAGTATTACGTACACTAAAATGAATATATATTTTTTTTTACACAGTCATGTCCAGTACTTGGTACTTGGTACTTGGAATGGCTGGAAGAAAATTTCACAAGAGATGAAATGAGTGAAGACAGTGATACTAATGGTAGACACAACAGTTCTCTATATAAGCCAATTAATAACCATTACTTTATGTTTAGTTAACATATATTTTTTTAACAGACCATACAGACATAAAGTATAATATACCAACAGAGACATTAGAAGATCCTCTGAAACAAATGGAACTAAAAATGGATACGTTAATGAACAATTTCAATCTTCTAAAACAGTTTATTGAGGACCACATTAAAGAAATGATTAAATATCACTGTCCCACATGTACCTGTTCCCCCTCTCCATGTCCCAGCCAACTATCCCCAAACCCTCCCCAGCAAGAAAAACATTACGATGAGACTTCCATCCCTTCCTCCACTCCCATACATCACTTCCAAACCCTTAATTCCCCTGTATTTGTTTCAGTTTCTGCATCACCCTCGCTTTCGTAATTTTTATACTGTTAAACAATAATAACATTTTAAGTGTGTTCTTAGTATATGCATGTGTCTTTTTTTTTTAAAAGGAAGTTAGGCGTCCGCGGACAGGCGTTGTGCCCTGGCGTTATGGCGTTATGTCCGCAATTAACCAAAATGGGGGTGTCATAAGGACACTATAGCTGTTTGCACTGTTCGCAATTAAAATGTCCTTAGGACACACAACATGTTCGCTTGTCCGCAATTAACTCAAATGGTGGTGTACTGAGGACAATATACCTGTATGTACTGTTCGTAATTAAAATGGAGGTGTCTTTAGAACACACAAGATGTCCGCCTGTCTGCAATCACCCAAAATGGGGGTGTCCTAAGAACACCCCCCGTTCGTAATGTCTGCAACCAGAATGAATATATCCGTAGAACACATATCCGGTCTGCCTGTCCGCAAAGTTTTGACGCACATTTATTTTATTGAGGGACTTCAATACTCTTCGTAGAACACCCACACACATGCGCACCACACCCTTGGGTCCTATGAACATCGCGCCTGTGGATTGCTCACAAAAGCACTTTTAATTAGGTTGGGGACCCGAACACTGTCCGTAGAACACCCGCGCCCATGCGCACAACCGTCTCTGCGCATTTGGTGTTCTGCGGACAGCCATCCTATTCGCGAACGTGTCCACGACGTTATCATGTGACCGTACCCACGCTGAGCAGGTGTCCTGATTTGCAGACACTGTCCGGGCCCCTGAACATTTAAAAAGTGCTTTTTTGAGCAATTCAAGGTATTTTAAAATAAAGGTTCACCATTGCACATGTCCGAGACAATGTCCCTGCCGATATACATACTTTTTGAGCCCTTTCTGGGTGTCTGCGAAGCACTACTAACACCCCTATAAAAGGCCACACCTCAGAGCTGATCCTCATTCTTCTTTTGGATTTCCAGATTTACAACAGGACAATTGTGCAGGTTGTTGTTCTTCGTTCCTGGTTCCGGGTTCCTGGTTATTAACCTTCCAGATGGCATCCCAAATTTCTTCTGCTGCTACTGCCTCGGCATCAGCACCCCCACCCCCTCCACCACCACCACGTCCCCAAGGACCTGCAGAGGGGAGCAGGCGTGAGGATGCAGAGGAGAGTGATGAGGAGGATGAAGAGGATGAGGTAGTGGAAGTCCCTACTACTAGCACTCATCATGAGTCTTGGGTGTGGCGGTTATTTACCACTGTTGATGGAAAGGCAAAAGCTGATGCGAGCAAGGTGATCTGCACTCAGTGCCACATGGTGCTGAGTCGTGGCAAACCTGGTTCGTATAGCTATGGTACTACATCAATGAAGCGACACCTAAAGTCATTCCACGATGGGGCTATTCGTAAGGTTGTACCTTGCGATAAAAGTAGTAGGTTGAGTTCCTCTGCAGCATCCTCCGTTTCTGCTCCTGTCACCACAAAAGACACTCCTGTGGGACAGCGCATCCCTCCAGCTGCCTCACAGGCTATCCATGATGCTGTTGACCCTTACCTTTCGAAGGTCACAATATTGTGCATGTACTGCGACGCAGTACTCTGCAGGGGGGAGAACCTTCGCATTGCTTTCGAGACTGTGGTCAAGGAACATCAGAAGGTCTGCGACCTACCTCAATAAGGCCCACCCTACATCTTCCTCCCTCTACCTGCCCTTTCTTATCCCCGTGGTTGGTGTCCCTTCCTTACCCTCCTTTCCCATCCTTTTCTTCTGTATCGTGTTTAAAAAACCAAAAAAATATAAAACAACAAAAACCACAAAAAAGGCTCTTTTCAGAGCCGTCTTTCACAGTTTCTGTTGGGGTGCTGCACTATCAGAGCCATTGCACTTTTCTCTGGGAAGAAGTGGTGTTTTCTTGTGTTTCAAAAACTTCAAATGGTCAAGACCTACTGCAAAATGGATTGCTGTAATTCCAAAAAAGGTTGCAATGCATTTTGTATATTTTGCAGAAAAATATGACTGCCGGCATAAGTAAGATGTACTCCATGTCTGCGAAAAATGGGTGTGTTACAAAACATAATGTTTTCGTTCTGAAAAGAGGACATACCAACATCTCTCAAAAAGGCACAAACAGTATTGTTAACATTGCGCCTTGCTTTCTCCATTTGTGTACCAAATTAAAAAGAACGCAACCACATTTGTCTCTGCGCAATACGGGAAAAAATTACTCTGGAGTTTGAATACATGTCCATGACTTTCCCAAGTCCTTTTTTCATTGCAAATTGCAAAGAGATTCCAGACACATGTCCTAAACTGTTCCCTCCACAATGAATAATAATAATGTCTGGATGATGCTGTGTCACCAAAGAAGCACAGAGAGGTACCAAATCCACCCACTTCATTTCACGCACTCCATGCCAGTGCACTTCCACACGAGAGAATCCAAGAGTGCAGCCACTCCACAGCGATCTGTATGCACCTTCAACCAATTTATCCACAAATCTCCTAAAATCCAAATAATCTGTTTTCTAAAACACACAGCCATAGCTATCTGCTCTTCTCTCAGGAAAAAGACCTACTGACAAACTCTCTCCTTACACAACACACCCAGTAAATCTTACTAACCAATCCCTTCCTCTGCTCAGTCTCATTTGCATGCCTCTCAACCCCAAAATCCCCATATGTAATAAGTGCTAGCCAAATCAAATAATCTGCATGTGGGGAATGAAAATATAAATAGTGTGCCCCATTTCCCCTTTGAGGGTGGCTCTGAAAAGAGCGTTTTTCTTTTTATTTTTTGCAGATGCTTCAGAAACACCTTTTATTTTGTATTTTCATGTTTTTTTCTTCTAATTCTCCTCCAAAAATCTTCACATTAACTTCTCCAAAGCAACCCTTATGTTCCAAAAGAGTATGGCATTTGCCATAAAAGATAAAGAAATGCCATCTTCTTTAAAATAAACAACATTACCGGAATCAATGTTGTCATTATTACAAAACAACATACCAGCTCTAAGCATGAAAGCAAACATGCCTCGGTTGATTGCACATCTAGCAATATTTTGTTGAGGATAGAAAAACAAACTATTGTCCCATACTGCCCTAGGTAACAAAGCAGAAAAAATAACCTTGGCATTTGGAAGGACTTTCATGACTGCCTGAACCAAGTTTTGCACATCTAACTCTATCATCACAGATCAGCACTTTAGATGTACTATTGATCACTCTCAGTACAATTTGGCTGTCACTGCAAACGACCTACAGCAACAGCTACTATAAAACTCCCCAAGATTTCTACTTGCAGATTCATGCACATCCACATGCATGAAAACAGACTACAGATATGAATATTTTCTACATAGCACATGTACAGCTCTTCTAGGAATACAATAAATCCCAGATGCATAGCTCAGCGGCAAAGTGCACGACTTGGAAGCAAGGCGGGTTCGATCCCTAGGTCTGCGCTTATAAACCTCTGGGTGTTTAAGCGCATTATAAAGCTCAAACAACACCACTGCCTCTATATAAAATTTTCTGCTTTATTTCCCACACGTTCGCAAATGAATACATTGCATGCTTTTTTGTAGAATCTTTGCCATTTAACCTCTAAAAACAGCAAAAAAATATATGTTTATTTCTTCTATCTCTTAACATCCATTAACATAACATGAAAAAAAACAAGTGTATTCTATACATTTACTATTATACTCATTTGTAAAACATATTCAACTAACAGATTCTAAATAAAATATACAGGATGCACATAGGCAAAGGAAAGTGCATGTGTATACTATGCTCAGTTGTAAGAAAACACTACTACTACAAAAAAACAATGTCTACATTTACAAAAGTGCTATAAACACACATATTCACTAACCTCTTTCTTTTACTATTGCAGTGAAGACAACTCTCCTGAAAAGCAGCAGCGTCTGAAGTACGAACAAGGACTTAGAAGGAACCTACTCTTTCCATTTAAAAAAGTAAGTACAATACTAACATAATGTTCTAACTGTTACTCAAACACACTAGCATTTTAGTATTGTAGAAGAAACAAGTGTATTAACCCTTCACCATTAGATGTAGTATCAGTGCTTCTCCTTACCAGTTGCATACTTTATATTGTCATATGAAGCCCAGTATAGTGACACACAAATACAAGAATACCCTTCCCAACTTGATGTAGATGCCCATTGCACAAACACACACCTCCACAATCATACTTACCATCATACTCAGACACTCATGCACAAAGCACGGATACACTGCACAACAGCCCAACCCACACTTTCTTTTTTTCTCCAACAGACCCCAAAGAATACCTACCAAAATGTAACGCAGAAGTAGAGCAAATCAAAATAAAAGTGTCCAAAATAAGCATCCATCTCTAGCAGATTTTGCTCAAAAAGTTCAAACAAAACAGCTAATACAGTCATTAAGCGTAACAAAACAAGCCTCCAGTACAGAAACGTTGCCTCCTCTATCAAAAAGTAAAACAAAACAGAAAGTGATTAACAAGACTTCATCTACCATTACTGCTAACGCTGCACCTATAAATCTTGATGTAGTGGCAAGTAACCATACTAAAAAAAATATTTTACAAACATTATTCCGCCACAGAGTCCTTCAGAACCTTATAAAAAAGGAGAGAAATAATGCACAACCCTTAAAACCTACCGTAGAAAATTAATCCGAGAAGCTCTCATAGACAGTGCAATCCTTCTCAAAAGGAAGTTATTTATTTTAGTTTTAAACAGAATGAAACCACTAACAAAACTAACTACTAAACTACAAAAAAGACTTCTCAATAAACTGAATATCATCAGAAATAGCTTCTGTGGAGGCGAATGGACTCACACCATGACCACAGAACCACATTTTAATGAAGAAGCATATAAACAAATGCAAACAAACCCAATTGCCATACATAGCAGCGGACGAGGGTATGAAAAACTTAATAACACCATTATGGAACAGGAAACTCTGCTCACAAAAATATCCCCAGAAAACTCAGTATCACCTCCCCATTCTACCGAACCAAAACATCCAGTGTACAAATGGCCGTGCACATCAATGTGTAACATTGCCAAAAAATCTTTCAAATCTTTACACCAGTTCCTCAATCAGTATGTAAAAAGCAAAGACAAATTCAAAATGAAACTACTACAAAATATGGATGCCTGTCCAGTGTGCAAATACACAGGACTACAAGGACATTCATTAGCCTGCATTTCAGGACCTATTTGCAAAAGCACCTTCCATCATATCAAAACGATATCAACACATCATTCAACTATAAGAAATCTGGTCCAAAAACTCTACTATGCTAAAAGTCCTGCTTTAGCACTAGCCAATTTAAATAACAATCTTCTGCATAGTACATCCAAACAACTATTCGAAGAAATAGAGCCTATCCAGAGAAAATATTTTGGAATTGAAAGCCACTTACGAAATGCAATAGATGTACAACAAACTAGCAACTACTTTACAAATAGCAACCTTCTATTAAACATATACAAAAAAGAAATTCTAAAGTTTAAAAATACCTCCACTGAAGTACCAAATCGTGTGTGTGTGTGTTTCCGCAGGACTTTTTATAAAAGTAGCACAAAAACTGTAGACATAACGTACAAAATAGAAGAGAATGAAGATTCCAAATGGTTCCAATTAGCTCTCTACCTTATAGCAGAAAATAAATACGACATTACTGACCCCTTAATACTTTGCAATTACTGCACCACAACACCTGACAACAACCAAACACCTTCATGTGCTATCACAAATAACTTGGAATTATTCCCACTACCAAAACCCCTGCAACAACCAAATTTATATGAGAGCATCATCCTTCAAACAGTGCACCCATTTCAAGCAATAATACGCCTCCAACCAAAAACAGCAAAATTACCTCCCTCTGAATTAGTGAAAGGCATTTGTGGCAAAGTAGTTTATTTACCATTAGATCTCAAAGAAAATGTACACACTCTAGGAGTGCAACAGCCAATAGATCAATCTTTAGTTGTCTTAGTAAATGGCGTACCAACAAAAGATAAAATAAATTGGCAACAACTCGTGGATTTACATAAAGTTAGACAAGCCCTGCAATATCTAAAAAACAACAATGAATACTGCAAAGAAATTAATATTGAAGAAAATCTGAGAGAAACCATTGAAATAATTCAAGAGTCATCAGAAACTGGTCAATTTCAACTTTCAAATCCTGCTACAGAATCCAATATTTTAGACCATTATACAATTCATATTTTACACCCTAAAGACACTATATAGATGATGCACTGGAAATGTACCAAATGCATCAGTATATCGCTCTTTAAAAATGTATTCTGATGACCCCAGATTCAGACAAAACGTGTAATGCATATTCCACCTTCTCTTTGAAAGTCAACTAGCAACTCTATGCTACGGAGTTGCACGCACATTAAAATCAGGTACCCATTTTCAAAATATGTCAGCTACGCAATTATTACAAAAAGTGCAAGAAAAAGATGAGGTTTTACAGTCAAGTATTACAAATCTTTTAGCAAACATGCGTGGTACAAAAGAATACTGGTTCCGACATCATGGAGATGTACGCTGTATGATAACAAACCTTGGCCCACCCAGTTGGTTTGTTACATTAAGTTGTGCAGAATATGCATGGGAAGATTTACACGATTTCCTATGCATAGTAAACAAAACAAAACAAACATAGATATAAAAACACCGGGAGATCTCTGCTCTCTAGATCCTGTAAATGTATCAAGATATTTCCATCATCGCTTCATTGCTATGCTACACTGTATTTGTAATGATATGATATGATATGGCATTTGTAACGCGCCTATACACAAGTGTTTCAAGGCGCGACGAGGCAGGGAGGGGGGAACACGGGGAAGACAGACAACGATCCTACTAGGCCAGGTGTCATTCAGACCGCGCAAGTGCAGGGTTAGGGGGAAGGGAAAAATAAATAAATAAATAGGGCCAGCTGGTGGCAAGTGCCAGGTAAGTGCAGACAAGTGCTGGGAAGGGGGGCTGTAGGGATACAGAGACAGTCCCACAGTGCAGGGGTTGCCAGGGAGGCAGTGCAAGTGGAGAGTGGCTGGGCCCAGGACCGAGGTCGGTGAGGGTGGCCCAGTTGCAGATTCAGTGCAGTTTCAGTGAAGAATTTAGCAGGGGAGAGGTAGAGAGAAAGCAGAAGCAAAGAGGAAGGTTTTGAGGTGCTTCCGGAACCGGAGATGGTTCTCCTCAAGTTTCAGGGAGGCAGGAAGGCTGTTCCAGAGGGAGGCCCCTGCCGCGGAGAGAGATCTACCCCCAGCTCGTTGCTTCGAGAAGCGGCTGACCCTGAGGGAGTTGGAGGCGGATTAGCGAAGGGCTCGGGAAGGAAGATATTTAGGAAGAGAGAGTTGAAGGTATTTAGGCCCCAGGCCCCAGAAAGTCTTGTGGACAATGCAGAGGGTTTTGAACTTAATCCTCGCAGCCACTGGGAGCCAATGTAGCGATTTCAGTCCTGGAGAGATACGGTCCCTGGGCTTGAGGCCAAGGACAAGTCTCGCAGTTCTGTTCTGGATGAGTTGCAGAGGGCGGAGAGTGGAGGCAGGCAGATTTAGATAGAGGCTGTTACAGTAGTCCAGCTTCAAGAGAACCAGGGCTCGGGAGACAGTGAGCTTCTGGGGGAAGGAGAGGAAGGGAAGAATACCTCTGAGGAGGTGCAGCTGGTAATGTGACTTCTTAGAGACGTCAGATATATGAGACTGTTCCTCCCCTCAGGGAAGCTGAACACTTCTTTTGGAGAAAAGAATACCAAGCCAGAGGAGCACCACACATCCACATGCTATTATGGATTAAAGATGCTCCTAAATTTGGTCAGGACAGTGATGTCACTGTTTTGCGGTTTATCCAAAAATCTGTCACTTGTGAAATCCCTTCACAAACAACACATAGTGACCTTCATGCACAAATTTTACAATTTCAAAGACACAAATGTGGGAAATATTGTTGTTGCAAATATAAAAAAAGTGAAATACTACACCAAATGCTGCTTCGGTTTCCCTAGACCAGTTTCAGCAAAAGGTCAAGTAAGCAACTGCATGTCTTCAGTCAGACATAGTGTCAAAGGTAAATCACCTAAGAAAACATATTACATAAAAAGAACAGAAGAATCAAAATACATCAATGATTATAATGCAATCATTGCCCTCCTATAGAATGCAAACATAGATGTGCAGTACATGGAAGACAATTCCACTGCAGATGCATGATATGTCACAGCCTACTTAACTAAAGCAGAGAAAACAGAATTCAAGACCTCTGGGATGACGTATCATCCGACAAAACACTATCACAGAAATTGTACAGCTTAAGCATAAAAATACTATCTCATAGAGAATGTGGCTGCTATGAAGCTGCAGACCGTTTAACCGGTACTGCCTTTTATGGAAAATCTGACAATATAGTATGGCTAAGTCTTGGTCCTGCCAAATTTAGAAAAAGAGTTCTCAAATCATATGAGGACATAGAAACAATAGCCAAAAATTATCCCAACAGCCAAGACATTTTACCCTAACAGGAGTACCACTTTGGAAACCATGTCTGTCTACCATGTAGCCCAAAACTTCACATAATAAAATAATAGTAAACCAGATGATTAGAAAGGTAGATACAGAGTTCCAAATTGTAAAGGCAGCTTAGTGAAACTTACCAAATGCTTCCTAGTTAATCATAACAAATTGTCATTAAAAACTCCTCAACATAAAGAACTGTATTACATGTCCCTGCTACAACTTTTTTAAACTATGGAGCAAAGAAGAAGAGTTACTGGATACATATGAATCCTAGGAAGATGCTTTCAAAGCAAATGAAAGCAGTATAAAAGACATAAACTTGACACAGTACCAAACAGTGCAATGAACAGCAACACGAAGAAGAACTCCAGGCCCAACTGCAAGTGGACACTCCTGACAGTAGTCAACCTTCTGTAACAGGAAGCCAAGAACCACTTGGACAGCCACTAATAGCAAATTAGGCAGAATTAGCCATGACAGAAGTAGAAAACATCATGTGTCAGTATGAACAAGGTACAGAAGACTTTGCTGTACTGAAATCACACCTGAACAATGAGCAGAGTAGCAGTTTCCAAGAAATAACAAAACAAATTGAACATGGTGTGCAACATGAAAATAAAAACTGTATCTACCAAGACTACAAACCTATACTGCTATACGTGAGTGGTGAAGCTGATTCAGGCAAAACATTCTTAATCAAAATCAATAACAAGTTCCTCCAACAATTGACAAGTAACAAACTGTCAGCTGTTGTAACTGCCCCCACAAGTTTAGCTGTCTACAACATAGGCAGTGTCACTTTACACCGATTGCTACTCCTTCCAGTAGAACACCAAAACAAATTAGACTATTACAAACTTTCCACAGAAGCTGCAATGGAACTACGCAGAGTTTTCAAACAAATGAAAATGCTGCTAATAGATGAGGTGAGCATGGTCTCCAACCTAATGTCTTTGATTCACCTCAGATTACAACAGGTCCTCAAAACAGACTACGAAGAGCTCTTTGGGGGAAAACACATTATTGTTTTCGGAGATCTTCTTCAATTGATACCAGTGAAAGCTGAACCTATTTTTAAAACCTTAGGGCAAAAACTGTGCCGTAAAACTCTTGGCAGCATAGGAAATGTCAACCTTTGGCAACATTTCCAATACAGAGAATTAACAGAAAACCTGCGCCAGTCTGCAGACCTCACATATGCCAACATTTTTAAAAGTATTAGAGTTGGTGTACTATCTTAAGAAGCACAATCAATATTAAAAACCAGGAACATCCATGCACTCTATGGCCATAACTCATGGGCTACTGATGTCATGAAACAATGAGCACACAAAAATGCCAATTGTATGGCCTTGATGCCCACTCTTGCAAGCTGTTCAAAATTCAATGAAACAATGTTGAAAAAAAAAAATGCAAACAATAATTGAAATTTGCTCCACAGATAAACTGGACGTACATGGTATAACACTACCCATGTGTCAACAAGACTAAATACCTTAGAAAACTCTATCTCCAACACAGCTGGTTTGGAGAAAATATTAAAATTATCTTTAAACTGTAGAGTAATGCTTAAACGTAACCTTGATGTGGAGCAAAGACTAGTTAATGGAGCACTTGGTACAGTTGTTGGCTTTCAAACATGCCCACGTGACAACAACATTCAGTTTGTCAATATTCTCTTTGACAAACTATTAGAAGTTAAAAAGACAGCCGCTCCCTTCTTTTCAAAGATATCTATGTACGCAGAGAACAATTTTCACTAACTCTCGCATACGCAATTACCATTCAGAAATCACAAGGTCCTACCCTAGATAAAGCATTGATAAATATTGGTAGCACAGTCTTTAAAGAAGGCAAGAGCTATGTAGCACTATCACGCTTACGTACACTTGATGGGCTATTTCTAATCAACTTTGATGCAAGTAAATTAAATGCAGATATTCCTTGCATTCTAGAATACAATAGGCTGTGTTCACTCTACACCCCCATCTAAAAACCTATCCTGTTCCACAAAAAGCAAAACGTTGTAAAAGAAAACTACTTCAAACAGAAATGATAGAGGATATCACAGCAATTCCTCCAATGAAAAAAAAAGAAAGTAATACTTCATCAAGTATCACAACCAAAGAAGAATCTACTGGTCAAATTAACTCAAATACTTCTTCAAAGTAGCAACACACACTCCGAACAAATTACTTTGACAAAGAACTGTCAGGTCAATTTAAATTTTCAAATATAACTGCTGTAAATTGCTACGCAAATATAGCAATAAATATTATATTCCAATTGCCACCAATTATTGAGAAAATTTACTCACACAGTACAGACCAATTGTGTTTGCAAATGTTAGTCCTTCATAGAAATGCAACCAACAATCCTGACAACATTTACAGTGTTCATGGAATAAGACAAGAATTGGACTACTGTGTTGAAATAGTCAAATTTACTATAAACTCACAAGACGGTCCTCAAGAATTTCTAATGTACTTACTACAAGTACTGGAAAACAAAAACATACCAATAAATGAAATCTTCCAGATTTCATACATGTGGAAACATACATGCACTCTCTGCAGCCATGTGGCACAGGAACAAGTCCCTAATGAACGCTTCGTGTATGTATCCATACCGAATGGTGAATCCTTCCCATTTCAGCAACTTGAACAAAATGCAAAACATGGCAGATCATGTACTACCTGCAATTCAGATAATCGATCCACCTTACAAATACAGACACATAGTAAATACGTAATAGTAATGCTTTTATGTTACAATGCAGATGGTACCAAAAACAACTGTAAGCTGACTGGATTCACACATGGTCAGGTATCACTTGGTAAGAAAACCATCACAACAATAGGTATAATCTACCACGCAGGAGCAACAACCAATGCAGGTCACTACACTGCATATATAAAAAAGAATTGTGGATGGTTTGAATGTAATGATAGTACCATTAGTCTAAAGCAGAGATTACCAGCAAATCTTGTAAACTCTTACTTAATATTCTTAAAACCAAAATTTAATACGTAATCTGTGTATGAACATAAGCAAATCTTCGATTTCAAAACTGTGCTCAGTTAGAATACGCCAACATGTATCTAACTACCCCAAGATTCTACAACAAGCAAACAGATAAATAAATACCACTAAAATGTAACAAGAAATACACAGTTAGAATACGCCAACCGGTATCTAACTGTCCCAAGATTCTGCAACAAGCATACAGATAAATAAATACCACTAAAATCAAACACTAAATATACAGTTAGAATATGCCAACAGGTATCTAATTGCCCCAAAAATCTGCAACAAGCCAACAGATAGAAGAGTAGCAAGAAACAAGAAATAAACAGTAAAACAATGAAAGAAATATATTGTACCACAACATAGAAGTTTTTTTTTTAATCCAGCATGGATTTTTTTTTCACACAGACCCAATGATTTAGCAAACAAACACAGAAATTGAGCAAATTGCGCAGTACACTGGTTTGCACTATAGTAATTGTAAAGTAATAATATGAGGGTCAAAAAAATTGAAAAATGTCTATTATGCAATGCAACAACTCATTATGAAATACCTACTCTAGCATATGATCTTTTCTTTTATCACAGAGATTGAAAAAGTATGTCTGGTCCAGTTACCCATATCATGAAAAAACTGCATACAACGACAAATAACTCAACCAGTAAGTATAAAAAAATGGACTCACAAACACCGCTGCATAACACACCCATTCAAGCAAACATCGAACCATACACCACAATCCAAAATGTTTACTTCCAAGGGTATCTTATGACGCAGTCCTTGTTACAAAAGCTACAATCTTAATTGCATAGCCTAGCCAAAACTTCACCTACAAACTCTACAAATGAAACAGTACACAAACCTTTGGGTTGTGGTTATTTCATGGGTGTTTGATTCTATGGGTGTGTTATGCTGTGTTGGTTGTAGCCAGGGCCTAGAGTCTTGGGTGCATGGCCTACGGCACCCAAGACTATAGGCCCTGGCCACAACCACTGCAGCATAACACACCTATGCAACCAAACATTTCGACTGCGGTATGTGGGCTGCTTATAGGGATATTAATTACAATCAATGCTCAACTAACAACCCAAAACCAACATCATACTAAAGTGAAATAGCTAGTAGTGCATTTATTATGTCTGCGGACAGCCGCGAAGACCGCAGACATGGTGAACACATCAGGAGCACCTGCCACCTAAACAAATACAGTATTTGAGCCATCTCTTACTCCCCACCCCTCCTCAAGCACTCCTGCACACCAACACACTCCCCAAAATTGCATTTTGTCTCTGTTCGCAGCCGGGCGCATCGAAACAATGTGACGCACCTCACGCCTCACTCCAGCCAATCGGCAGACATGCTACATGTCCGCGGACATGACGCAAGCCAATTAGCCAATCTGTGTCCTGTCCGCGGAGCGAACAGGGAAGTGAGTCCGTGGAGCGAACATAGATATCACACATTTTTTTTCCTTACGTTTTGGTCATTTAAAAAAAACCACTGGACGGATTTACGCCAAATTAACAAAAGCACGCTTTCGGGACTAAGTCTCCGCTCCAGCCACAAATTTGATGGAAATCCGTCCAGCGGTTTGAGCTGTAGGCATGCGCAAATTTTTTTCCCATTATGTCTATGGGAAAAAAATTAATTTTGGGACCCCCCCCTATAACTTTGCCCGCTCTGGACCAAACCTCACCGCCAGGTTGGGTTCGTGGACAGCGACCGGTGTCCGCAGACATCACGGTAAAACCATATTAAAAAACACAACATTGCACTTGTCAAACTTATCAAATAATCTTTGGAGAAGTGAGGGGTGATGAAGATGGGATGGGATATGGCCGTAAAATGCCAAACCGCCAACATTCCAGATGTTCGGGGGCCAGTTTTGTGATGTTCGCGAACACTTCAGATGTCCGGGGGCATCTATGCCTATTTGTACATTGCAGGGTTGGTGAAAAGCAGTTTTTGGATGGCTTATAACTTTGGCGCCACTCAGTGAAACTGAATGCAATTTCAATTCTAGACCTGATACTGAATGGTTTCGTAATGTTTATGGGATTCTGTCAAGAGGGGGCAAAATTAGATGGGGGGTTCCAAAATATTGTAAAGTCTTATAAATGTGGTGCCATTTGACGAATCAACACAAAGGTTTGCTAAACTATTTTAGATCTAGTTATAAATGTTTTGTAAAGTTTTACAAAAGTAAAGTTTGGTGGGATTTTGTGAAGAGGGGGCTAAATTAGAGGGGGTGCTCTTAACATTTTTAAATGGCTTATAACTTTGTTGCTGTTTGACAAATATGGACAAATGTTTCCAGAAAGATTATAGACCCAACCTTGAATATTTGTGTAAAGTCTGAATAGGTTTTGTCAAGTGGGGGCTCAGTTATATGACTATTGTATGTACATATATTTTGACACTTTTGGAAAAATAAAACATGGGCGGATTTCCGGCAAACTCATGTAAGGAGCATTGGCAAGGACCTTAAAGCATGGTTTTGCAAATGTGCCCTTGTTTTATTTTTTGACAAGTGTCGTTATGTAGGTACAAAAAATTGTGATATACATTTGGTGACTGAGGTATAGCCTGTGGACATGGGCAGTGGCCAGATTGTCCGGGTAATGGCATAAGGTCATGACCCAAACAATCTGGCTACTGGCCATGACTATGAGAGACAACAAATGGGGTTAAAGTGGCCATGTGAACCTGGGACCCGCTATGTGGTAAAGTTATTCAAAAGTGGGATAGGTTTGAAAGGGAAAACAAATTGTGCTTGTGGTAATATGGTCATAGGGTTTTCTCTTCGCCTTCTGCAGGCTGCCATGGAAAGGGAAGAGGGGCTCTGTATGGAGCCGTGCCTTCACTTTTCCATGGTGGCCAACTTGGAAAAGGATTTTCCTTCGTACAGCAGGACGGCTCCGGCGTCCCAGTGTGGGAAGAAAACATATTTCTTTTTTTTAGCACCCAGGTTACAGCATTGGGAACCCAGGGTGCTAATTGTCTTTATCCCCCATTGCAGTGGCTGGAACAGGGGATAACGGTCCGGAGCTCTCATTATCCACCCTTGCTTCGCTTTGGCCGATAACTTGGACTACCGGGTCATTATTTCCCCCGTTTCAGTCTCTGGAATGGGGGATGAGCGCCACAGTATTCCCATTAGCATAACACAAAACTCGAATGGAAATGTTGGGAAAACTTATTGAAGAGCACTTTTTGGGCGGCTTATAACTTGGCTCCCCCGGACGAATCCTTACCAAACTTTGCAAAAAAGGTATATGGCCAGCTCTGAATGTTGTTGGTAAGTTTGGTGAGGTTTCGTCAAGGGCAGCAAAGTTATAGGGGGTATCACAATTTGTTTGTTTCCATCGATGCAATGGAAAATACCTTTTGCTCAAGCCTACAGCCTAAACCGCTGGACCGATTTTTACCAAATTCGTGGCAGGAGTGGTGGCTTGGTCCCAAAAGCGTGCTTTTGCAAATTTGGTGTAAATCCATCCAGTAGTTTTCTTTATAACGGGCTAAAAGCAGGTAAAAAATAATTTGTGATATCTGGTTTCGGTCCGTGGACTCACTTCCCTGCTCGGTCCGCGGACGGGCATCCGATTGGCTTAGAGGGTGAAATGATGTCTGTGGACATCGGAGGCCCCCACTGATTGGATGGTGAAAAGCGTAAAGTGCGTCAGATTTTTGGAAACAGCCACCATGTTGGATTCGCTGACAGCGACCGGTGTCCGTGGACATCATGGTAAAACCATATTAAAAAACACAACATTGCACGTGTGAAACTTATCAAACAATCTCTGCAGAGGTGAGGGGTGATGAGGATGGGATATGGCTGTAAGAAGCCAAAAAACGGGTGTTTTTCACCCCCAAAGTCCACGAACAGACCAGTTGTTCAGAGGGGCAGCCATGTGATATTCACGAACACTTCAGATGTCGGGGAGCATCTATGCCTATTTCTGCATTGCAGGGTTGGTGAAAAGCAGTTTTGGATGGCTTATAACTTTGGCGCCACTCAATGAAACTGCATGACATTTTTAATTCAATTCTAGACCTGATACTGAATGGTTTCACAATATTTGGTGGGATTCTGTCAAGAGGGGATACAATTAAAGGGGGTTCCAGAATATTGTAAATGCTTATAAATGTGGTGCCTGTTGACGAATCGACACAAAAGTGTGCAAAACATTTTAGCTCTAGATGTTTTTGTAAAGTTTGGTGGGATTTTGTCAAGAGGGGGCTAAATTAGAGGTGGTGGTGTCAACATTTTTAAATAGCTTATAACTTTGTTGCCATTTGACAAAGGTGGACAAATGCTTCCAGAAAGATTATAGACCCAACCTTGAATATTTGTGTAAAGTCTGAATGGGTTTTGTCAAGTGAGAGCTAAGTTATATGACTATTGTATGTACATATATTTTGACACTTTTGAAAAAATAAAACATGGGCGGATTTCCAGCAAACTCACGTAATGAGCTTTGGCAAGGACCTTAAAGCATGGTTTTGCACATGTGCCCTTGTTTTATTTTTTGACAAGTGTTGTTATGTAGCTATAAAAAATAGTGATATACTTTTGGCAACTGAGGTATAGCCTGTGGCCATGGGCAGTGGCCAGATTGTCCGGGTCATGGCATAAGGTCATTACCCGGACAATCTGGCTACTGGCCATGACCACGAGGGAATACAAATGGGATTAAAGTGGCAATGTCCACCTTTGACAGGCTGTGTGGTAAAGTTATTCAAAAGTGGGATAGGTTTGAAAGGGAAAACAGATTGTGCTTGTGGTAATATGGTCATAGGGTTCTCTCTTCGCCTTCTGCAGGCTGCCATGGAAAGGGAAGAGGGCCTCTGTATGGAGCCGTGCCTTCCCTTTCCATGGGGGCCACCTTGGAAAAGCATTTTCCTTCCTACAGCGGGACGACTGCAGCGTCCCGGTGTAGGAAGAAAAATCCTTTCTTTTTTTAGCACCTCAGGGAACCCGCTTTGGGAACCCGGTGTGCTAATGGTCTTCATCCACCATTGCAGGGCTGGAACGGGGGATACCGGTCCGGAGCCCTCATTATCCATCCTTGCTTCTCTTTGGGTGATAACTTGGACTGCCGGGCCATTATCCCCCATTCCAGTCCCTGGAACGGGGATGAACACCACATTAGTCCCATTAGGATAACACAAAACGCTAATGGAAATGTTGGGAAATCTTATTGAAGAGCAATTTTTGGGTGGCTTATAACTTGGCTCCCCCTGGACGAATCCTTACCAAACTTTGCAAAAAAAGTATATGGCCCGCTCTGAATGTTGTTGATAAGTTTGGGGAGGTTTTGTCAAGGGGGGCAAAGTTATAGGGGGTGTCCCAATTTGTTTGTTTCCATCGATGCAATGGAAAATACCTTTTGCCCAAGCCTACAGCCTAAACCGCTGGACTGATTTTGACAAAAATGACACCTTTGAAAAAATAAAACATGGGCGTATTTCCAGCTAACTCACGTAATGAGCTTTGGCAAGGACCTTAAAGCATGGTTTTGCAAATGACCCTTGTTTTATTTTGTACACGTGTATTAGCACCGCTTTGGGAACCCTGGGTGCTAATAGTCATCCTCCCCCATTGCAGCGGCTGGAACGGGAGATAACTTGGGCTGCTTGGTCATTATCCTCGTTCCCTCGTTCCCTGGAACGTGGGATGAATGCCACATTATTACCATTAGCATAACACAAAACGCTAATGGAAATGTTGGGAAATCTTATTGAGTCTATGTACTTTACTGAGAAATGTAGATGGTGTCTATAAGATTTTTTTTTAGTTCTATTTTTTAACTGTGAAAGGTGGTTCCTTTTGTTGTTGTTTGATGTATATATTTTTTTTGCAGCATATGTTAGAAAGTAACTTGGGGAGGGAAATGAGGGAAGAGACACCAACCACAAATATGGAGGGGAAGGCGGACAGGGGAAGATGTTGCGCATGCATTACATCTAAGGTAGTGGCAGTGTTTCTCATGCTCCTTGATTAGAGCTTCAAAAGCCTTTCAAAATTGCCCCCCTTCGCAGAGTGGTGTGTTGCAACATATACAGAGGACTGTTGTCTTTGAAAGATATGGACCAACAGCCTCTTTTAATGTTTTCAAGGTAGCTGCTGGGATTTTGTGTCCCACAGAAGTAGGCTGTGTGGTTACAGTATTGGTTGAGAAAGATGAGCTGGAGGAAGACAGCCTACTACTTGCTAGGAAAGAAACAACCTTTCTGAGAGCATTACAGTGTTTGGAATTTGTGTGGCGGTGAATGGAGGTGGTCCCATAGGATTACAGTGCATTTCACTTTGGTAGCTTTAGCCTTTGGTACATTCCCAACAGTGTTAAAGAACTGCCACACCCATTATTCTATCTGGGTACTAGAGGTAGGCACTTGGTCTACCTCATATTCTTGGTCATCTTCATTGTCTTTGGAAGTACTGCACTTTTTTTGTTGTGTATGTCTTCCAGCTGGTGGTGGTGGTGGCTCTTGGGGATGAGGGATGGCAATAGCTCATGCCATTTTTAGGATAAATAGCAGTTTTGCTAATATTCTTTCAAGTATGTGCTTTGTGCTAGATTGTTAATGGATAATGAGTACGTTTTATGAGTAGGAGCTTTGCAAGGATACATTTTAAGCTTGAAAGTTCCTAGATCGGTAGAAAATGCAGTCCTGAACTGTCCTCGAAGCACGGACCCGTTCGTGAAGTGCGGACGCGTTCATGGACACGTCATCATGTCGTGTGCGAGTGCATGGGCATGTGTACTGTCCGGAAGGTCCACAATGACGTCAGATGTTCACGGAACATCAACGGACCCAAAAACAGTGGTAAAAGTTGCAAAAAGTGTATAAAGTGTTAAATATGATGCTAGACGATGGGAAATGGCAGAGTTTTAAGGTGAAACTTTGTAAATTGGCCAATAATGTTGCTCTATTTGGGTAAGTATGATATTAGTAAGTTGTAGGAAAATAGCATTCACTGGTAAAACCCATGAACTTCACTGAAAAAACTTTGTTAAAGGGACGTTGTGGTTTACTTTGCACTAATAAAAACCTATCAAAACCAGTGGAAAAAGTGTGTGAACAGGATATTATGGTTACAAGTAAAATCGAAAAAAAAAAACAGAAATTCACCCGTTATGGTAAGCTAAGCAACCATAACTTGTGCCACCACCGTGCACTGCTAAGACTAACACGCAGGACATCAAAGATGATATCACACATGTTATTTATGACATCACTAGGTGTTAGTCTTAGCAGTGTATGGTGGTGGCACGAGTTATGCTTGCTTAGCTTACCATAACTGGTAAATTTCTGAGGTTTTTCGGTACTTTGGGTGAAGGCTTCACCCCTGGGCCCCCCTCTTCCGGGCATAGACCTCTCACAAATTGTACTCAACAATTCAACTAAACAGTTCCTTTCTCAATTAACTTTGGGTGATTACTTTTCACCCCTGGATCTCTCTCGGTCAGGCTCATACCCTAAATAACAAGGGGGGACAGTTCACTTGTACTTGTCTTGCAATACTTGTTTTCACGAATCTCAATGGCCCTCATTACGACCCTGGCGGAAAGTGACTGACCGGACCGCCACAGCGTAAATAGCGTTTCCGCCATTGCACAATGGAGCAAAGTCCGGCCCATTCCGACCCATCGGGCACGAGCACCACGCCATGGCGGAAGTGCAAAGTCTGCGATGTCGGAAATGACCCCAAAACGGCCCACACCGCCGCCGTACGGCGCCCTAGGTGCAATACCACCACCCATCACAGCGGACACCGCAGTGAGCGCCAACTGGAAAGTACGGTGACCGTAAATATACGGAAACGGAAGTAAAAACATGGGCCCGGAACGGGAAACATCCCGCCGTACACCTATAAAACCACAAAATCCACACAACCACTAAAAACACTACCCTGAGACACACCCCAACCCGTCATCCACCCTAGCGAAACCAAGAAAAATGGGAAAAGTAGCGAAGAAAGCGTGCGACCGCAAGCGGCAGGTCCACTTCTCCCCTGAGGAACTCACCGTGCTAACAGAGACCCTCCAGGAGAATGCTGCCGTCGTCTTCTCCACGCAAATGACCAGGACGGCACTTGCGAACAAGAAGGCCATATGGGCTCTGGTGGCACAGCGTGTAAGTGCGGTGGGGACCGCACCCCGCAACCCACAGCAATGCAGAAAGCGATGGGATGACCTGCGGATACGCGTCCGCAGCATACTTTCTGCCAACCGCAACATTGCCAAAGCCACCGGGGGAGGTCCTGAATCACCCATCAAGTTGACCCCCTGGGAAGAAATCTGTGCCTCCACCATCGGAATGGAGAGCATAGAGGGAGTCGGAGGGATGGAGAAAGGAGTGCAGACATCCGAAGAATCAGGTAGGTGGGCCAAATAAAACAATGCTAAATCCACAATGTCCAATCATGTGAAGTACCATGTGTCCACATAGTGCAACAGAAACACATGTCCAGGAGAACGTCCACACACATCGGCCTGATAGCGCACTTTAAAACTCACAATAAATACATAAATAATTAAAAACCCCTAAAACACCCACTACACGTGCAGCAGGCACACCCTAACTGCAGGCTGCCAAACAACTGCACCCTCACTCCACACACAAATGAAAGCACCTCCAAGGCCCCGACCCAAATCACCCTCAGGTACCACCCCAATGCATGTGATACAATGCCATTCCAATACCCACAGACCCATTAATAACCCTCGCCCTCCTTTACTCCACCACAGAGTCCGATCCAAACGACGAGCATCAGGACACCCCTACCAGCACACCTGCAAAGAGGGCCAAGACCAACGGCCAAAGACCCTCCACCTCAGCTGCACGCATCAAGACACGGCAGCAGCACAAATCAGGTGGCAGCACAGAGGAGGGAACATCAACAGGCACCCCAGCAGCCAGCATGCCCACAACACCACCACCACAGGTCCCCCCAACGGATGCCACAGAAGGCACTGCCTCTGGTGGCAGCAGCACCATAGGTGACACCCCATTGATGGCAGCATGCTCCGACACAGAAGACGGGGATGTCGAAGTCAGATCCATCCATGACCTGTCCCAATCCCCCTGTCTGTCCCATCCCGTACAACATGAGGATACCACGCAGGGGCACCCACAAGACGACGACTGGCCATCCCCCACAAGCCCTGTGGCAAGGCAACATGAGGTCAACAGCCCCTCTGTGACACCCCCGCAAATGGCCATGGCCCAGCAGAGGCAACAGTCCCTCGACCAGTTAATCGTGCAACAGCAGCAACTGGCCACGCTCCTCAAGGACCATGCCGATGAGTGTGGGGGCACTAAGGCAGACATAGAAACATCAACCGAGACACTTAGGGCAGAAATGGAGAGAAGTACAGAGACACTAAGTGCACAAATGGAGAGTAGCACCGAGAGCCTGAGAGTCCAAATGGAGAGTGGCACCGAGAGCCTGAGAGTCCAAATGGAGAGAAGCACCGAGAGCCTGAGGGGGGAACTGCATGCGACGTCCAAAGACGTATGTGCCGAACTTGCCGCAGTGCGCCGTGTGCTCACTGAGCTCTCACAAACCCTTAGGGACATGCATGGACGTGAGCAGGCAGAGACATCATCCGTTGCAAGTTCCGTCCAGGGCAGCCCCCAACGTAGATCTGGGAGGAACCTGTGCTCCACAGGCAGGGGTGCCCCTGATACCCGCAGAGGGGGCTTGCAATAGCGACAGCCCTCTGACAATGAGCATCTTTGGACACTGGTGTTCGGGGGGGAGGTAGGAGGGTGGAGGGGGTGTGTTGGGCTCACTTGGGTGGCGGGTCGATAGGGTGTTCAATATGATATCACATATGCCATAAACAGTGCACGATCAACCAATGAGATGTGTGGACAATGATCTTTGTGTACTAGGCCATCATAGGCGTACAGTCCATATTGTGCATGTACCAGACACACACAGTGCCACGAGTACCGTGTCCATGTATCAGCCACCAGGCGTGAGTGCTAGAAGCATGCATCAATGAGATGCTGACGAATGTCACGGCCCTCCGGTGCCTCGCAGACTCCTTGAGGTGCTGCCACATCCCCACCCTCATCATGACCATCATCAGGTGCTTGCAGTTCTGCGTCAGGGGGCATGGGCACATTTCTACGTACGCACATGTTGTGGAGCATGACACATGCCATCACCATCTTTGCAACCTTCTCATGGCGGTACAGGAGTGCCCCGCCAGACCTGCTGAGGCAGCGGAAACGAGTCTTCAGTAGGCCGAATGCCTGTTCAATGACTACACGGGTACGTGAGTGGGCATGGTTGTAGTCCTCCTCATGCTGGTCCCGTGGGTTCCGGACTGGTGTGAGGAGCCATCTCTTCAGTGGATATCCAGCATCACCTGTATGTGGACGATAAACGGATTATGTGGAATGCCATTGCTACGTACGCACCCCCCCCCTTCCTGCCAGGTCATTGCCGAATCACATACCCCACATTATCATGCATGTAATGAGACTCACCGAGTAGCCAGGATCTGTTCCCTGCGTGTCGCTCCATGTAGCGTGGTATTGTAGAGTTCCTCAAGACCATAGAATCATGGGTTGATCCAGGGAATCGGGCACAACAATGTGTAATGATCCTGTTGGAGTCACACACCATTTGTACATTCAGGGAATGAAATTGTTTTCGGTTGCGGTACTGGGCCTCCATGGCATGTGGGACGACCAATTCCACATGGGTGCAGTCGATGGCACCAATGCAACCCGGTATGCCGGCAAGTGCATGGAATCCCACTTTTGTGTTTGTAATTTCGCGTGCTGCAGGAGGGCATCGAGCACTTGCAATAGTGTCCGTGAGAACAGTGGCTGTGAAATGCCATGCAACTGTCCGACTGTGTGCTGGTAGGTGCCTGTGGCCAGGAAGTGTAGTACAGACACCACCTTCAGTAGGGGTGGGATGGCGGTTGGGCTATCTATCATGCTGACAAGGTCAGCCTGTGTCATGTCCACAATGGTGGCTATGGTGTCCCGGTCCAAACGGTAGAGGGTGTGGATCTGCTCATCAGTGAGGTTGAACGGATGTGCTCGGAGGCGTGGGATTGCGGGCTGCCTGCGTGGTGGTAGTGGCTGTGCTGGCGGCCCTTGCTGGCCCTGCCTTGGCCTCCTCCTCCTCCTGCGTCTCCTCCGTGCGGCCGGTTGTAGTTGGGGTTCGTCTTCTTCTTGGAGTTGGAGTACTTGCAGTGCTATCAGGTCCCCCAGGGCCAACATCGCGAGTCCTGCCGGTAGCATTTCGGAGTGGGTGTGGTTGTGGGAGGAGACTGGGTGTGCAATTTATGTGTTTTCAGGCTGTATGGCCTCCACCTGTGGTGATTCATTCCACCCGTGCAAGCTGCTCTCCCCTTTGGCCGAGCACGTCCCGCACACAACGCTGCAATTCGAGTAATGGCATGTATTTGTACCCGATGGCCGTGTAACATTTGTTGATATGTACATACGGCTATGGTCCCATTGTTTCACATACAATCTTTGCAGTCGCGAACAGACTTGTGAAGGGTCAGTGGAACGTAGTACTCGAGTAACGGTGGGCCCTCATGCATCACTGTACCGAGTTGCACCGACGGGCGGGGCGTCCCATTTGTGGGTGAAGGCAGTTGCCATTTTCACACACAGCCGCACTAGATGGATTAATTTGTGATTTCAAACGGCCACAGATGCCTTTTCGACGTGATGTTGCAAATGAGGAATTCGAAGGGCGGCGCTTTCGGTTTTCAGCTAGCGGCGAGGAGATGCCCACATGTCTGACTGCAAATATAACGTTCTATTGTTCAATGTCCTTGAGACAGGGGCCATGGCGAGGATGCAATGATTGATATGAATAGTTTGGGATGCGCAATAGCGACGTGGGCGATGAGGCCGGACGTTCCCAAATACATGTTACTTCACAACACTGGAATTACGGGCTGGGGCACTGTGGATTTTGCAGGCTGCATAACGCACAGACTCAATGGATATTTCTAATGTTATGTGAGTAAATATTCAGGCGTTTTTATACCGGGATGAGGGAATGATGAATGGATGCATGGGCAGATGATTTGATACAGAGTTTGCCATGTACAGGGCTTCTTGGAATCTATCCGCCTCCCCTGCGCTATGTGATGCAGGGCTGCCATAGTGGGACCATCGTCTATCTGGCCTTGTTGAGCCCTCCCTTTCTCGACGCGCCTTCAGACACTTGTGTCCATGCACGTTAACATTCCCATCTGATGGATTCTGTTTTGACAGACGCATGCACAGGTACACTCGTTTGTGATGGTGTTTACACCTCGATATAGATGGTTATGAGTCGCAAGTGGTTTTGGGGTGGTGATGATCCTTTGGAGTGGGCTAGCATGCATATGGCTGTGGATTTAGTGTGATCATTGAAGTGAGTTGTTCGAATGTAGTTCTGATGGCCATTCTGTTCTTTTTCTTTTCTTTTGGTTGACAGGTATCTCCTCCCCTTTTGCCACTGCCATCTGTATGCCACTCCTGCAGATGGCTTTTACTCCCGACACCTGCTGCTTCGTGTTAATCAGTGGAGCAGCATTACGATCTTATGGGACGATCGCCAATGGGCCACATGCCCTTATGCAGTACTAGTGGCTCGGAGCAACATTTCGGCCTTTCAGCTGGACTAGTGCCTCCCCATTGGGACGGCCCTGCGGTTCTGTGCGCTTCCATGTTGCCTTTTCGTACGTGAATGTGGCTCTGTGTACCATGATGGAACAGGGCGTCACACAAGTAGTAGCTGGTCATTTCTTGCGGATGCAGCCCACAATGGTGAAATGTGTTTTGGAGTTCATGGCCTAATGGCTGTATGGGCTTGGTGATTTTGTTGTGCATCAAATTTCTATTCTGATATGGGCCGTGTAGGGTTCTTCTTTGCGAGTGATGGGGCATATTCCTATTTGTGGAGCGATGTATTGTGAGGAGATCTGCATTGGGTTCCAGCTTCGGAGTTTAGTTGCGTGGTACTGTGCTGGGCGCGTTTGCCTACGAAGCCCAGTGAGGTCAGGGATGGGGGCTGCCAATATGACAGTTTGAATGTTGTCATGCTCAGGGGCGGGGGATTGGGTTTTGTGTAACAGATGCCGGTCAGCCAGGTGGACTGGTGGAATGATGCGATTTTCGGAATATTGCTGGTCACAGGTGCCTGTGTTTGCGTGCGTTTCTGGGGGGGGGACTGTGGTCATGTCCATTGGAATGGCTTCTGTATTCGTGCCATCTGTGCCCTGCAGCTCCCATTGGCCCCTCTTGTGAATCTTTTGTTCGTTGGCATGCATGGGTGACTTGTACATTTCACTGGTTGCATTGTGACTTCATTGCACCTACGGGGAGTTGTACTTTGTGGGCAGGGAGCGGTGTACAGGCACTCAGTGGGGCCGTTTACGGTTGATTCGCGATGCCGTACTTCTCACCATGGCGGAATGGTACTTTCCGCCATGCTTGATGGCGTTAGGTACATGTCCGCTAGGGTCGGAATTCGCGTACCCTTGCGCCATGGTGGTATTTACGGTTTGGCATGGCGCGCGCGCGCGTACTTGGTGCAGTTAGCGTTGGCGTTCACTACGGTGTCGCTAATGGCATCGTACTTTGCGGTGACGGGTCATAGTCGCACCGAGCGCTATTCGATGGCGGTATTGCATTTCCGCCATCGTTTTTCGATTTCCGCCAGGGTCGTAATGAGGGCCAATGTCTTTTCAAACAATTTGGTGTGGACATCTTTCGATTGAGTTCACTCTTCCCAACCTTTGCAACACACTATTCATACATTCACTTCACCAAGCAGGATTCACTTCCCTTAGCTTCCCAATCATCTGTCGGTCAAAGACTTTCGACGGTACAGAGGATTTTACAAGAACCCCGTATGAAAACTTTGACCTCTTCTGCCTTTTCCTAAGGCCTTCTGGTTATGGTAGTCTCTACCATCGTGTAATCGGCCAGAGTTTCCTGCGTGAACACCCATGTGGTACCAGACTCCTCTGTTGCTGGTTTTCCCCTCTTTCCTCAATAATATCTTGATGCTTTTCAAAGTTCAATTTAGCCGTTGGCTAGTTTTCATTTAACATAGTTCGGTTTCTTATCGATACTCCCCGCGACTCACCATCTGTGATGAACCACTTTGCTTTCTTTCTTCTTGGAGTCACGGTTGGTACCACAGAGACAAGCATCTCTCCCTGGCTTGGTAATCAGCGGAGAACGGTCTTGTGTACCGATGACACCTTCTGCAATACACGCTTGCTTTTGTTTCCAGACTTATAATTCCTTCGCGAATGTTTCACGTGCCTTAGTCAGAAATGGCAAGGTTGCTTCTCTCCTTGTCACCTTCTCGGTCTGCGCCATCTTGCTCCTCCTCTTGAACTTCCATGCTGAGTTAGCTCTTACATCATACGATCTGCCTTGCTCGTAGCGTGCTGTCGTGCTCCACATTTTTTTCCTGTGAGGAAGGTAAAGGGCCGATGGGTGTGTATGATTCTGCTCAATTGCCTCACTTTGACTGACCCTTGTATTGGGATATGCCAGGTAAACGGCTCTGGTGTTAGTTCATTGTCTTTCGTGTTCTGCAAAAATGTTTGTTTTGGAAAAGGGGTGGCCGTGTTTTAGAATATCCTACGTGGTAAAATTGGGAAAATGTGTTTAAAGAAGGGGGATACCACATCTCACCTGTTGGTGACCCTCCCGCACTGGTCCACCCCCAGCAACTGGATCCAAAATTGATGGCCGTGTCCTGGCCACCTGGATGACAGATCCCTGGGGACTAGACAGGGAGACACCTTCAGGTTTCTCACACCACATACCATTTTTTACAAGGACAACTCAAGACATATACCACAAATTCAGTTTCACATGTTATATTTGAGGAAATGGTATAACTCGTTTATAAGACAGGGTGTGAAAACTCTGATTACAATACTGCATATTGACACACTTTACATTTCTCACAGTTTAAAAATCCCATACGATATCTAGCTAGCCAATTGTGTTTTAGTGCTTTAACAGGTGGCAAATAGCTTCACATCAACTTATCCTTCAAGGATCGTGGTTGCCTGTAAGTAATAATGGGGTGTATTGGTAAAAGTTCAGTTAGATCTTTATCTACTTTTAGAATGTGTCAATGTTTAAATATGATGTCTCGAATGTAGCGACAATCTGGACAATAAGTCAAAATCAATCTCATGGCTTCAGTGTCATCAGCATGGTGTTTTCTACTTGGAGAATTATCAAGTAAACTGTCACGATTTAGGCTCCTCGCTTTATAAAAAGTGCTTTCGATCATTTTTGTAAAATAACCTCTAGAGATGAAACTAGAAGCAGCAATGAGCACTCATTGTTACATTTACTGACATCTGAGTAGGTACGCCTAAGGCGAATAAATTCACTGTAGGGGATACTGTTTATGCATGTGGATGGATGATTGCTAGAAGCCACCAATGGGACATTAGCACCTGTTGGCTTGCAGTATTCTGATGTACTAATACCATCGCAAGTGATTTTAACACAAACCCAAGTATACCACTTCTGTTGAGCTATGTGTTTCAGTAAAGCTCAGGTTTAAGTCATTACAATTTAAAACGTTCACAAAGCCAAGCCATTTACATTCCATCCCTTTCCAAATGATGAATAAATCATCAATAAAACGTGCCCTACAATTCACCTTATTGGTAAACTGCTCATTTTCAGAAAACCCCACAACATTCCTCTCCCACGATCCCATAGCGAGGTTCACATAGGAGGGCCAATGTTGCCCCCATAGCAGTAACCCTCACTTGGTGGTAGAAGGAGTAATTGAATACAAAATCACTGTGCATCAAGCAGAAAGAAATCATCTCCAAAATCATAGAAGTGTGTCCAAGATAATTCAAAGACCAAGGGCCTCATTACAAGATGGGCGGAATGGGATTAACGGTGCCGGTAATAGTGCTGGCACCGTTAATCCCATTCCGCCCTATTACGAGGTTCCCTCGCGGGACCCGCTCTGGACGTCTGGTTTTACCTGTTATTAACGGGCCCGTTGTTAGCTCCCTCCCCATTCCCATTGAGCCCTATGGGGGCTCGAATGGGAATGGGGAAGGACTGGGTCCGGGTTCCCTGAAGGAGGAAATACCAGGCACTCCAAAGTCAGAATGGCCCGGTATTTCCCCATTTAGGGAACCCGGACAGGATTTTGGAGGCAGCCATGCCCTTATTAACATTAACATTTAACAAATAACATTTACAAGCCTTGAATCTATATTTATGGTCAATGGAGGTATATAGGGGTACCACATCAAGAGTTGTAAGAAGCATACCTGCCTCCCACGGTATTTAATTAATTTGTCTTAAGAAGTCAGTTGTATCACATACAAATGATGGCATGGTAGGCACTAATGGGTTAAAGGTTTCATCAACAAATGTAGCCATATTTTCCAATACAGAGGATGCTCAAATGAAGCCTTTAATTGGATTAGATCTTTTCTTCGGGATAGGAAATCAAAGATAGTTTGAAATCAGGCATGCTAAAACCCAGAGGTTATCCAATGTTGTATTCCACAGGGAGCATGCCTTTCCCCTGTCTATTCAATATATTCTGCCGTACCCTATGCAATGCTCTAGGCGCATTAAGGGTACCCTTTTCTAATTATGCTAATGACACTGAGCTCATTATTGAACTGACTGGGATTTAAGAGAAGGATCTGGAACATATAGAAAAAAATATATGAGGCTATCCAGGTCTGGATGACAATGAATGGTCTCTGTCTTAATGCAAACAAGACAGAGTTCCTAATTTTTTGGATCCCCACAGGCAAGTTTGATAGCCTCTATGAAGGATTCACCTTAGAAGATCACTACATTAAAGAAGGTGAAGACCCTGGGAGTGACCCTGGAATCATCACTGGGTGCTGAAGCCCATGTTAATAGCGTAGTCCAAAAGACCCAATACCATCTGAGACTGTTAAGACTAGTAAAGCCATATGTTTCAGCAGTAAATTGCATATCACTAGTAAGTGCTGTGATGAGGCCTACGTTGCACTACTGCAATGCCATTGTTGTTGGAGCCAGCAAAGGATGCATTAAAAAACTTCATGTACTTCAGAATTATGCGGTTAGAATCATTAAAGACACCTCAAGATGGAATGCAGTATCTATCCATAGGAAGGAGCTTCACTGGCTCCCAGTGGATGTTATAATACAATTAAAAGTAAATAACATTGTACACAAATGCATGTATTGAAAAGCTCCTCAATACCCCCAGGAAAGACGGCCGTTGGAGCACATTTTCAAAACCACCAGGTCAAAAGATTCTATGCGTCTGGCCCAACCAAGATGCAAAAGAACCAGAAGAAATGGATGAGCCTTTGCCACGCAGGCCACAATAATGTGGAATAAATTACCACTGGAAATATGCTGTGAAGTAAATAACTCCACGTTCAGGAAAAATCCTAAAACTTTTTTATTTGCTTAGGATATAGGTGCTACCATCATATCTGGTTTTTCATTGATTCTGTGTTTGCGCCCTGATGCCGGTGGGCTCCGGCGCTATATGAGCAAACAAACATAAACATAAACAGAACCACATAGAGCCTGGAGGCTTTGTCAATGATTTGTGCATTTTAGGTAAAAAAATAAATGGTAGGAATCACCTGTGCAATGGGAAAAAGAAATGTTGCTGTTTCTAGATCCAAAAAAACCCTATTGGTCCATTCTGGAGCAAAGCAGAGAGTTCTTTGATAATATCCGAAAAAGGGTCCGAAATGAATTTCATGTAGCAAGAGCGATCCAGCAATTGTCTATTTGCTTCACCAATGTAGTCCAAACGATTCAGCAGGACTATATTTGACCCTTTATCTGAAGGCTTGATGACTACTTCCAAAAGATTTTGCAGCTGAGTCTGTATTAGTCATTGATTTGCAGTGAGGTTATATCTTATAGGGGCTTTTTTGTGTCGCTGTTTCTTCAGATCCATAATCACTAAATCTTGAAAAGCCTCAAGACAGCCACTGTTTATTGGTGGGTTAAATTTGGACTTTAATGAAAACTTTGTGGCTTTTGACTATTGCGTATTTATGCCGTAATCCATTAAATTCAAATCAGTTTCATCACAGGGAATAGATGCCAAATCAGTCAATGCAAATAAGTTTGGTAAATCAGCAATGATTAAATCTGTTTTTCCAATGTGTGCCATCTTGCTGTGTCGGGTGGAAAAGTTGAAAAAAGTTTATAGAAGTGTTAAAAATGATGCTAGAAGGTGGGAAATGGCAGAGTTTTAAGGCAAAACTTTGCAAATTGGAAATAAATGTTGCTATATTGGGGTAAGCATGATATTACTACATTGTAGGAAATTAGCGTGCACTGGTAAAAACCCATGGAATTCACTTCAAAAGCTTTGTTAAAGGGACATTATGGTTACAAGTAAAACTGAAAAACCTTAGAAATTCGGCAGTTATGGTAAGCTAAGAAACCACAACTCATGCCACCACCGTGCACTGCTAAGACAAACACCCAGTACATGAAAGATGACATCACAAATCTCATTGATGACACCGCTGATGACATATCTGGGCCACTTGTTTTTGTTCACTGACATGTCTAGGCTAGTTTTTATTTTTACTGACAGTTACAATTTTAAAAATTCACCTTCTTATATTTTCTTAAAGTACTTTCTATAGAGTTTGATTTGAACGTATAATGGACATAAATGGGGCAATAAGCAGGCCTCAAACACACAATTCATTTGTGTACATGATAATTAACTCCCATGTTTTGGTGCTGTTGCTTCTTTCTTCCTTACTTAAATTTCCTGGTATGTTGCTCTAATTTGTATGCATTCTGGGGTTGTCTATGTATTTTTTGTACTAACACAAGTGTGTCGTAAGTTTGACGTTTTTTGTTATTTATTCAATGTTTAACATTAGGAAAAACTTTGATAAGGTAGCATTTATTATTTTAGTATTGGAAATTACCAGATTAAAAATATGGTACTTCTTTGGTACACGCTGCAACCATTGCCTATGTGTATGTATGATTAGGTTCCTGTATTAACAACACTCAAATATAATCTTTTCTTTAGATGAGAACATGGTTTAATACATTAAGTCGGTTATGATAGATCTCCTGTTCACCCCTGACATCTTGTTACCAACATTAAAAAAAACGACCTCATGTAGGGACTGTTCATCAAAAAAATGTTAATATGAGATGTCATCAGTGATGTCATCAATAACATTTGTGAGGTCATCTTTCATGTACCCAGTGTTTGTCTCAGCAGTGCATGGTGGTGGGGCGATTTATGGTTGCTTAGCTTACCATAACTGGTGAATTTCTGAGGGTTTTCAGTTTTACTTATAACCATAACGTCCCTTTAACAAATGTTTTTCTCTGAATTGCATGCATTTTTATAAGTACAACTTATTCATAACATCCCTTTAACAAAGTATTGTCAATTTCATGAGTTTTTACCAGTGCACCCTAATTTACTACAACATACTACCACAATATAGCAATATTGTTCTCCAATTTAGAAAGTTTCACCTTAAAACTATGCCATTCCCCACCTTTGTAACACTTTTATACACTTTTTGCAACATTTTCCACTGTTTTTGTGTTTGCCGATGTTTGCGAATGTCTGACGTCATTGCAGACTTTTTGGACAGTATCATATGACCACGCACATGCGTGCAGCATGATCACATGTTCGTGAATGTGTCTGCACTTCGCAAACAAATCTATGCTTCACAAACAGTTTGGAACTGCATTTTTGAGCTCATCTAGAAACTTTAAATCTCAAGATGTGCCCTTGCACAGCTCCTACCCCTATTCTTACTCATTATCTATTAGCAATCTAGCACACAGCACATACTTAGAAAAATATTAGGAAAACTGCAATTCATCTTAAAAATGGCATCTGCTATTGACATCCCTCCTCCCCAAGAGCCACCACCACCAGCTGGAGGACCTACACAACAAAAGTAGCGCAATAGTTCAAAAGACAATCAAGAAGACCAGGAAGATGAAGTAAAACAAGTGCCTACCTCTATCACCCAGAGAGAATCATGGATGTGGCAGTTCTTTACCACTTTTGGAAATGTACCAAAGGCTAAAGCTACCAAATTGAAATGCAACATACTCAGTCGCGGGCAACCTGGCCAGTACTCCTACAGGACCACCTCCATGCTCCGCTACACCAAATCCAACCACTTCAATGCTCTCAGGAAGGCTGTTTCTTTCTTAAGAAGTAGTAGACTGTCTTCCTCTACCTCATCTTCCTCAACCAATGCTGTAACCACACAGCCTTCTTCTGTGGGACCCAAAATCCCACAAGCTACCTTGCAAGCGTTAAAAGAGGCTGTTGATCCATATCTTTCGAAAAAAACTGCACTCTGTATATACTGCAATACACCACTCTGCAATGGGGAGCAATTTCAAGTGCTTTTGAATCTGTAATCAAGGAGCATGAGAAACACTGCCCTCCACCTTAAATTTAACACACATGCAACATCTTCCCCTGGCCATTACCCCTCCATATGTGTGGTTGGTGCCTCTTCCCTCATTCTCTTTTCACCTTACTTTCTGGCCACATAAAAAAGGTTCCTTTAGGAACCACCTTTCACAGATAAAAAATAGAACTAAGGAAATAAACTTGTACACTAGTAAGATTCAGTAAGATTCTCCAAGATTCCCATTAGCATTTTCTACTCTGCTAATGGAGATAATGGACAATTTTATACTAGAGAAAAAGAAAAAAGCACAGAAACACATTTCTGTCTGAAATTCTTCTCTCTAGTATACAACAAACACCATAATCCATTGCAGTTTATAACTATCCACAGTCTCTGCATTCCCCTGTCTAGCCCGTGCCCTATTAGAAAACTTGATTGCCCATGCACACTATCACAAAAAACAGCCCTTCTATTCTTTTTACTGTTATGTTTGTAACGCTCCCTCATTGCCTGCTTTAAACCAATCAAGGCCGGCACCCTAAAACACGCGATTCGCAATAAACCAAATAATGACAAAACACCCCATCAGGGAATGAGCAAAGATAAGAATTGCAAGGAGAAACAAACTTTATAAAATAAAGTTGGCAAGCAAACAATTCTGCTGCCCGAGAGCGCTCTACCAAACAATACACAGGTAGCACATTATAAATGTTAAGAACGTCAGTGATTATGACACATATAGGGGATACATTCGGGGAGCGGATTCGAGAGGTCATGTGGCACAGTTGGTTCTATAGGGGATGCCAGGCTGCGATTGGCCATTGTTGTTCAGTCAGTCCGAGGGCACTTGGGTCCGCTGGGCTCATCTCTGCGCTGAAGGTCAGTTCAAACATGATACATTAATGACTAACTAAACTAATACATAGGCACTGATAATACAAGAATAATAGTGACCATAAAACATTCGCATGAATGGGGGTGCTTTTGGAAAAACATGATTTAATATATTGGCATTCTAACCTTTGTATTCAGCCCTTCTTTGATACTGGGTCCCTGCTTGATCTATATTTATGTTTTCCTGATACCTCGTGGCATTACCAGACATGTTGTGATTGGGAGCGAATATATTACCATGCAGGATTAAGTTTATGGTGGGTGTTCTGCAATGGTCAGTACAAGGAGGTCAAATGGTATCGGCATGAAAGAGAGTGGAGGGTTGAGGACTCGTGGTCTTTGGTCTGGCAGGGTGGGGGTTGACAGGCCATGGGCAGCTTTGTGGAGATGGATGGGCACTTGCGCAGAGGCCTGCCTCAATCTCATGCTCTGCGGCAAGCATAATCTGGGGAAGTGATGCTGAACAATTGCAACAATAAATGATTGGACTTCCGTGAGAACAAGGCTCGTGTGGAGCTGGTGGGGGAGGGAGGTGGCGGGGGCTTGGGCTCCCTGTGCGAGGCGCAGGGGACAGGAGAGCTGGGTTTTGCAGAACAATGATTCTGAGGCTTAGTAAAAAGATGGCGTCTGTTCTAATAGAAAATTAGCCTATCTATGGGGCTGTGGGTTAGGTTATGCAGGCAAATTTCTATGTTACATCATAAGGCAAGGTGCCGTGGGGGTAGGGCCCTCTCCCCCCCTGGCTTACACGTGATCTATTCACTTCTGGGAATGGTGGAGAGGGTGGGATCGGACCACCTCATCCCCAACATTCCTCCCTTTTGTTACTCCTAAAGTAATGAGTACCCTCCCCCAGTATGTGTACGTTCTTCAGCCCTTTTTACTGCTTCTTCCCAGGCTGGAGTACCTTTGATGGGCATCCATGCCCTACACACACTTCTTAAACTCTCCCCATGCTGTGCATATTCTTCAGGGGTGCATGTCATGTAAATACACCCCTATCCCCATCTAAATCAACCCACACTTCTTTATAATTCTCAAGATCCTGGGGTTGTTTAATAGTAGTGTGATAATAGTTGTCTACCTCATTCCCTGTGAGGTATATTGCCACCATGCAGTATTTGGGTTCATCATTTTCACCTGTTTGTACTTGGGCTTCCCTAGTATCATGATGTACCTTATTGTTTACATTTCTGTTGCCAATTGTCACCAACATCATCGCACTACTCGGCACTGCCTTTTTGCAGCACCTGCGACCTAACTAGCAAATACAGAAAATCAGTAGGAAGAACACAATGATGGGTACCAACATCTTACGTTTTAAAATATCTCACGCAGCTCACATTTTTCACCATCCAAACAGGAAAGTGAGTCTGAGGACCGAACCCAGATATCACTCAATTCTTTTGACCTACTTATTGCCAATTTAAAAAAAAATCTACTGGTCAAATTTACACAAATTTACAAAAGCACGCTTTTGGGACTAAGCCGCCGCTCCTGCCACAGATTTGGTGAAAATCTGTCCAGCGTTTGGGCTGTAGGCATGAGCAACATTTTCTATGAGGAAAACCACACATTTTGGGATCCCCCTATTTCTTTGCCCCCCCCGGGAGAAACCTCACAAGACTTTGCATAATCAATCCGATGGGGCTATATACTCTTTTAGCAAAGTTTTGTGAGGATTCATCCAGGGGAGGTGAAGTTATAAGCCGCCCAAAAAGAGCAACTTAAACACAACTACAGGGCCGCTACCCGAGGCCATGTAATTCAACTAAAGCCACCTTCACTTTGTGCCCCTGTTGTGCAGCCTATGACCACAATTACTACAATTCCCCTGTGCCCCTGCCTGGGTAAGTGTTGGTGTGTCTCTGACTGGCTTTCTCCATCACCTACATTAGGAATATTATCTGTGTGCACTAGAGGCCATTGCTTCAGCCCATCCAACCCTTCATTGCCTAGCCCCCTCCCTCCATTGTCCCGATTGGCTAGTGTTTAGACCGACGTGACCGGAATTGCCGTAATTTCGAGTGCTCGCAAGGCAGCCCCTCCCCATTGCAGACCCCTCCGGAAAAGGGCCCAGAGGGAAAGGGCATCTCCTTAAGAAGCTGCTCCAGACCATGTTGGCCCATGGTAGCCGGTGGAGCCTGCAGCCATCAACCAGCAGTGACTTACAAGGTAGGCAAGGTTTGGACAGGGAGACCATCAATTACTGCTTGCCATCAGACTGTTCAGCCCATCTTATTATCCTATTATCATATTGGGCATAGTGTGCTAGTCTTCCATATTGCTCACATAGGCATATTGTGCTACTCTGCCATATCTCCAATCTAGGCATATTGTGCTACCCTGCCATATCTCACATCTAGGCAAATTGTGCTAGTCTGCCATATTTCCCATCTAGACATATTGTGCTAGTGCGCCATATTTCTCATCTAGACATATTGTGCTAGTCTGTTATATCTCGCATTTAGACATATTGTGCTACTCTTCCATATCTCACATAGAGGCATATTGTTTCAGGTAACCATAATCTGTGTGTGAACCAATCACAGTGTAGGTGTTACTGCATTTACTGGTGTGCACCCACTTTAGACACTTCTCCCTCTTTCCAGGTGTCCCAAAAGTTGTTGTTACTGCATTTACGGTTCTTCATCCAATGTAGGCACTCCTCCCTCTGTCCGGATGTGTTAAATATGGGTGTTAATGCATTTACTGTTGTGCCCCCATGCTAGGCCATTCTCCCGCTATCCAGGCAGTCCAGTACTAAGTGTCATTGCATTTACTTTTGTGCCCACAATCTAGGACCTTCTCCCTCTATCCAGGTGTCCCCAATCTAGGTATTATGGCATTTACTGTTGTGCCCCCACTTTCGGCGCTTCTTCCTAAGTCCAGGTTTTAAAAATCCAGCTAGACTTGGGTGCCGCTCTCTCGGCCCAGGTACCTCGAAATAAAGTCCCCTCTACCTGCTGCTACTGACTTGGACCCAAACATTTCTCACTTGCTACAGCGCTCCCTCACATGACAATGATTGGCAACTCCAATCTGACAGGGACAGCACGACAACCGAGAGCACATCTCTGCCCTCACAACTCTGATCCATCTGCACCACACTCACCCAGAGCAACACCACACACACAGCCACTCACCACTCGCACCACTACCCACAAACAATACGAACCCTCTTGCAAGTCGAAAAAGCATCCCTCCCACCCCACATTTTTCAGACTAGCACCTTCATTCATGAACACTCCCTGCATGCCACAACTCCTCTCTGTCTCCAACCCCTGCACTCGAACATTACACCATGAACCACCTCACCACTCCTCCTGGCACCACACCCCCTCCAACTCTCAGACCAGAGGAGCTGTCTGCCGCTCCAAGAATTGCCTCTCCCCTATCCCACACCCATACAATTTTACCCTACCTCTTCTCACACCTAGCCCCCCAACATTCCATGAGACAGACCCACACCCCCCCACTTCTACACACCACACACCATCCAACTCTGAGGCCAGAGGAGCTCTCTGGTGCTCCAAACAACACATCCACCCAACTACTACCGCAACAACTGTGTCACCTCACAGGAATTCCCTCTCTAAATCAGTCCCCCGCCCCTCTCCGGCTTAGCCAGAACCCGAAGGACCCAAGTACACCACTCCTTATCAAGCACTCACATGTGGAGAGCTCTGCTTCACAATAACCCTGACCCTCTGCCAATATGCACATCCTCCCACCCATCCACCACCAACCTGACCAAGCCCACCCCATCCCACCGCCACAGAAAAACAGCGTTATTTGACAGCATCACGCCTCTCACACCACCCCCTCCTCTGCCCCATCCTGCCCAATGTCCTTTTCATTTGCCAAGCACCATTCCCCCCTCAGACATGCCCCTCAGACCCATCCTCTGAACCCCCTCAACCTCCATCTCCAGAACACCCCCTCCACTCCGTTCCCTTCTCTCAGAATTGTACGCCATGCTCTTTCCAGAAATATCACTTAATTCCCTTTCCCCTCTGACCCCCCTACCCTCTCTCACCTTTTGCACCCAAACACACAAAACTCAGTGACAGAAACCAGTCCTCACCCTCGATTCTTCATACCTCACCATGCCTGCATCGGTCCACCCATCTCACTGTCCCTAGCCCAGCTGTCAGGACCCCCATTTTAGCCACTCTCCGAATCTCCCTCTTTGAAAATGACCTCTTGCCCACAACATCTACACCTCTACCTCCCTCTGGACACAACCCCACCAATCAACTTGCTGGACTACACTCACCACACCGGCACCACTCACCGGCCACCCTCCATCTGCTGACCCCAATCCTTTCTTTTTTAAATGTATTTTTGTATTGTTGCGTTTGTGGTAAAATAAATACCTTACACAACAGTTTCAACCACATTAACGTCACTCGTGATAGTTCTTCAAATATTTTTTTTAAAGTTGATGTTAGGCAGAATTCTGTGCAGTTCCCTTGGGGAACACTGCAAAAAGATTAGGGGCCTCATTACACATTGTGCGGTAAAAATCTCCAATTACCAGCATGGTGCTCTTAATGTGTCCGCCCTCGCAAGAGGGCGCTAATAGCGTACCATTACGAGTACGTGGACACGAGCATATCGCCATGCCGGTAATGACCCTACCGCCATGCCGCTAAAGACCCCAAAAAGTCACTTACCGCCCTCGACGAAAGTGCAGATAGCACCTCCGCCCTCACGCTGCATGCAAATAGCGGTCACCGTTAAATTGCGGAACCGGAAATAGCGTAATCGCACAGGAATGGGAAAGAGCAATGCGGCCACCTTTAAAAACAAAATCCATTGCCATCCTCTGCCCCCTGGACCTGTTTGGAGTAGGTTGCAGTTGCAAATCATCAGGGACACCCTCAACATGCCCAAGGCATTGAAAAAAAGCACCGACAGGCAGCGCAAAGAAAACTTTACATCAGAGGAGCTGATCATGCTGACCCAGACCCTGGCTGACAATGCCGCCGTTGTCTTTGCCAACGACATGCGGTGGGAGACACTTATAAAAAAAAAGGCCATCTGGGATGAAGTTGCGGTAAAAGTTAGGGCAGTGGGCACCACCACCCGCAATGTGCGTGAGTGCAGGAAAAGGTGGGGCGACCTCAGACTGCGGGTGAGGAGCATCCTTGCCGAAAACCACAGAATAGCCACTGCAAGTGGATCCGGTTCACCCATCAAACTAAAGGAATGGGAGGAGACCTGTGCGAACCTAATCAGAGTGGAATGCATTGAGGGAGTCGGCACTATGGAGCATGGCGTGGCAACCACTTCAGATGGAGGTGAGTGTACACATGACAGGATGCTATGTGAATGTACTGTTCCCCCAAAATGTGAGCCCAGAATAATCTCATGGATGGACAAACATCCACACATGCATCCATCCCTGCCCATGTCAGTGTCAGACCCAAACACACACACATGCACACATCACCAGAGACAAGTGCCAAACACAACCATGCATGGATGAGGCACTGAACTGACACATCACCTGCATCCCCAACAATGAAGTCCCAATGGCCACAACTGCATTATTGATGTATTCTGCATAAAGTACATAGAAATGTAACCAATGCCATCCCCCTTCTTGTCCCTGACAGGCTCACATACAGATGGTGAGGATGCCGGAAATGCATCCCAGGCACCCCCTGCAAGTAAGAGACCAAGGGCACAGGACTCTGAGGACACCCCCACAACATCAAGGGGCAAGGGGGAAAGGTTCCACATGATGCGTGTCAAGCATCGGAGGAGTGCCACTGCCAGGATAGAAGTAGCGACACCACTAACTACAGCCCCACCATCGGAGGTGAACCCACAACCACCAATCCCAGCCACGGAGGGCCCACCATCAGCTGCGCCCAGCTCCGCAGGAGAGGCAGTGCCACTGCCCCACTATCTGATGTTGAGGACACAACAGATGTCACAATGGAGATGCACACCCCAAATCCCCCTGGAACCCCTGAGCCATCACCACTCCAGACACCTGGGTCTGATGCCACTGGCGAGGACAACATTCTAGGCTCAATGTCCCCCATGGTGGCTTCACCTGCTGACATGGATGCATCTGAGGGCATAGCAGCCACTCCACCAGCACCCAGCACTGCCCTCGACCTGGCCACCATCAGCCAGCGTCAACAGGAACTAACTGTGCTGGTTGGCCAGCATGTGGAGGAGGCTGCCCATCTCATGGAGGAGATTGTGGAGACGGCAAGGCACCAAGGCACTCCAGGGAGAGGATGGAGGCCTGTACAGACAGGCTGTGTGAGGAGTGGGCAGACTCAGGGAGGTCCTCACTCGAATAGCAGACACAATGGACCGCCACTTCACACCACCAGGACAGTCAGCCACGTCGTCATCAGACGGTTAAACACAGACAAGCCCCCTCCGCCGCTCCACACACACCACCAGGCGCATGTCTAGCCAGCCTCCAAATGCTGGTGCAGACAATGGCCAATAGGGAGTTTATGGCGAAGCTTCTGCGTGCATGGCCCGACGCAAGCATAGTGGCAGACACATGAGGAACTGTTGTGGGGGGTGGGGGAAAGGGTGTTATGGGTCTGTTGTGGGGGGTGGGTGGAAGGGTGTTATGGGTTTGTTGTGGGGCGTGGGTGGAAGGGTGTTATGGTCTGTTGTGGGGGGTGGGTGGAAGGGTGTTATGGTTCTGTTGTGGGGGGTGGGTTGAAGGGTGGTGGGATGTTTGGGGACATGCACTTTTTAATCTTTCCGTTACTTAATACACTGGTGTCTGATCAAAACACATGCTTGGACATCTTCATTGTGTTTGTGTACTTTATAGGCGACAGGGTCCATTGCATGCTTCCAAACATACACCAGTGCATTCATACCCATATCCATGTGACAGTAAAAAACCACGTTACTCAGAATATTTGGTTGATCAGATGTTGTCTCAGAGCACGTCCCTCTTGACCATCCCCTCTTGCATGTCCTGCATCCCCTTCACCTCCGTCCTCATCATCATCATCATCCTCATCAGGTGCTTCCATTTTAACGTCAGGGGGCAGTGGCACATTCCGTCTGATACTCATATTGTGCAGCATGACAAATGCCATGGTGATCTTGGCCACCTTCTCATGGCCATACAGGAGAGCGCCACCCGACCTGCTTATGCACCTAAACCGTGTCTTCAAAAGGCCAAATATCTGCTCGATCACGACGTGGGTACGGGTATGTGCACGATTGTAGTCCTCTTCGTGCCTGTTCTGTGTGTTCCGTACAGGGGTAAGGAGCCACCTCTTCAGGGGATAGCCAGCATCATCTGTATGGGGGGACAAATGGGGACCTGTTACTGTTCAGCACAAGTGCGGCCAGTTCATTTCAGGCTTTTTTAATTTGCATTGTGATTGAAGTGCACAATTAACAGCATACATGCAGACTGTCTGTGTGACTGGAATGTGCAAAGGTAAGGGCGACCCTGCAAGTACACATGCCCCGTCAATGCCTACAACAGTAATGAACATGTCCTGGCTGAAGCCGTGTGTTAGGAGTTCCTTGGTCCTAAGCAGATTTGGTATCACACTGCTGGTGTACTGCCATTCCAACATTGATGTTGCCATGCTGAGAGGCATCACTTGAGTTGTGCTATAAGTGTGTGGTGTAATGCTATGGCTAGGGGTGATCCCTTTGCATGCATTCAAGGCCACAATGCATTATTGCTGTTGTGCTGCGCTCATTTTGTAGGATTATGTTGGTGGCATGTATGAGATTTGTGTATTTTGAGGTGTGAAATGTTGTGCAATGTGGATGTGGATGGATGTTTGATTTTTCTAGACCTGGATTGTCATCTATGTTATGTGGCTCACACTTGCATGTCCATTCATCTCTGGTACGTTTTGGGCCTACCCAGATGGATGTTGGCGTACATCTGTATGTGCATTTGTCCAACGGACAACAAGCTACACCCAATCGGAGTATGTATCTCTACCCCCCCAATCAGACTGCCATGTGCTTGCCCTGCTACTCACCAAGTAGCCACGAACGTTGTCCGGCTTGTCGCTCCATGTAGCGTGGGATAGTTGAGTTCCGCAGGACCATGGAATCATGGGTTGATCCAGGAAATCGGGCACAGCAATGAGTGATTATCTTGTTGGCGTCACATACCATTTGGACATTGATGGAGTGGAATTGATTTCTGTTTCGGTACACTACTTCATTGTGATGTGGGACCACCAATTCCACATGGGTACAGTTGATTGCCCCGATACAACTTGGGATGCCTGCCAGTGCATAGAAGCCAACTTTGGTGTTTGCAAGCTCCTGGGCAGTCCGTGGCATGAATATGTGTTTAGGTGTATGCTTCAGAAGGGCATCGAGTACCTGGGTCAGCGTGCGTGAGAATACTGGTTGTGAGATGCCATGCATCTGCCCCACAGTATGCTGGTAAGTGCCTGTGGCCAGGAAGTGGAGCACAGTCACCACCTTGAGTAGAGGGGGGATGGCAGGTCGGATGTCTATGAGGCTCACAATGTTGTTGTGTATCATGTCTACAATGCTGTTTATGGTGTCCCGGTCCAGACGGTACAGGGTGTGTAACTGCTCTGGGGTTAGGTTAAATGGATTGGCTCTGATCCTGGTGATTGGTGGGTGCCTCTGTGGTATGATTAGGTGCCGTGGTGGTGCATGCTGTGCCTGTCTTGCCGTCCTCCTCCTCCTCCTCCTGCGTCTCCTCTGTGCTGCCTGCTGCTGCTGCTGCGCTGCAATCATGTCCTCCAGCCCATGTAATGCTGCTAGTATTGGAACCATCTTGGTGTGGGAAGGGGTGTGGTGTGCTCCTTTTGTGCTGCCTGAGTCTCCATTGCCTCCACCTGTGCTGATTGTGTCCACCTGTGGCAGGTGGGAACACTGCTCAGTTCTCTTAACGGGTGGTTCGCAATGGCGGTATTAGCGCCATGGCGGTAAGGGGTTTTGGGTGCTTTTCCATGCCGCTATTGGCACGTTCGCCTGGCTTGTGATGATGTGCTAATAGCGGCATGGCGTAAATTACAGACTTGAGGGTCGCGTGCCCGCGGACTGGCCGCTATTAGTGGCACCGTACTTAGCGGTGCCGCAAATAGCGGTGAGCCAGGTCATACTTTGGATGGGGATTTAACATTAAAGGTATTCCATTACCGGTAACGTTAAGTCCCTACCGCCTACCGTGTAATGAGGCCCTAAGACTACAGGAGTAAGCAGTAAACCCAATTGGTAGCAGTCTGTACCACCCAGATTTACCTGGTAGCTGTGGCTGAGCAGTCAGACTTCTCTCAAGAAGAGTAGGGCAGTATATAGAGTATACACAATAGGGCTATATACACAGTAGAGCAAACAAACACTGGCCAGAGCTTTGTATAAAAAGTATATAATTATTTATTTAAAAACACACTTTAGGCAATATACTAGCACTCTAAATCAAAAGCAAGTTAAAACACAGTCAGGTAAAGTATACACACCTCCCTTGATAACTATCAGACAAGTCAGAGTTAAAACACCACGATTTGTTAAAACAGATGTGAGCGCGTAACCTGATGGCACTCCAATAGTTCCGTAAAGGGAGAGAAAAAGGCAGAGCATAGAAATAAAACAGGTCCCAACACTTTTAGGAGTTCTCAGCAAGGGAATAAAGGCAGTAGACACTGTAGAGCCGAAGTTCATAGGCCTGGCCCACTTTAAATGGAGCAAAGCCAAATGTGCCCAGGATCACATGGTTTAAAATGCACTAAAAGTCTTTGCAGAATGTTCAAAAGAGGTTGGGGCGATTCAAGAAGGTAAAGTTAGAAGGTCTGGGGCCAACCCAGTTGGAAATCCAAGGATTTAAGGGTCACCTTGGGCAAACCGAAGAAAGGGAGGCCAGGCAGGACACAGTACCTTAAAGAGAGAGGAAGCTCCAGCGGTGGCAGTTGTTCCTGGCAGTGGTTGCAGTTCATTGTCTTGACTAGGGGAAGAGAGGATCTCGTCGAGGAGGAAACGTGGAGTCATTGCACTGCACAGGGATGAAACCAGCCGCAGAGTTTTTTCGGTAAATGGTGCGTTCCTTTTATTCGCGGTCAAAGTGGTGAAGCTTGGCTATCAGGCTGCCGGGGTGCTTGGCACAGGCAATTCGACCAAGAGACATCTTTGGAAGGTGAAAGGGGCAAACTGGCTGGTCCCACCAGCTAAGAGGAAGAAGACTCGTCCAGCAGAAGATCTTCTCTTGTCGTTGGGAAAGTGGTGAGTTCGTTGCAGCAGGGATTCACCGGTGGTGTCGTTGTTGCAAATGGCTCAGCTTCTTCCCCCTTTGGATTCTTAGGTCCTGTGGCGACTTCTGAAGTTCCAGTCCCAAAGGCCCTGCTTTTATGCAGAAAAACCCCCATTCAACAGCGGTCCAGGGTGCCAATTCCCCTCCCCACCCATCTTGTGGAACCCAGACAGAGTGGCACCATTTGGAGGGCTTCTGTGGAGAAGCCCGCCAAAAAGTGGAACAAAGGGCTCGACCTTAGTCAGAGTTACAGAGACGGACATGAACGCCATTTTAGAAAAGAGTTCTGGCAAAAATACCCAACCGTTGATTTAATATTAAATAAATAAACCGGCGGTATCTTTAACATTGCACCAAAAAGTGGTGCGTTTAAAATCAATGGGAAAATCCCATAGGAAATATTCCGGGGGAATATTTTGCGTGGTAACCACTGCCACCAGCCAGAAACTCCACAAGGGGGGACTAGACAGTGCCCCCTTGAAAACAGAGCCAGGGGCAATATAATTAACCCCTTCCAGTACTTCCACAATATGATGGTTTGTACTGGTTCTGTTCACAATTTAGGACTAGTAAAGTCAATGGTGACTTTACATGCCCTGGGAGACAGTAGTCAGTCCCAGGGTATGGAGTCTATGTTTGGGGGTCACTATGACACCCCTGTGTTACTGCACTGAGGGTGCTGTGTAACACATACACACAAAACAGATGATACCCTATGGAGTAAAAGACCCCATAGCCCAAAATCACAGAAATAGTCAGAGACATATCTCAAATTATGCCTAAGAGTGGGAGGAAAAGAGTCTTACTCTTAGCAGGAGAAAAACAACAAACCCCAAAAATCCAGCAAAGCTGCTGGGGGACTCACTAGGTTTGGGAAATTAGCCTTTTAAGAGAATTCTCCCTAACAGTTGACAAGAGCTAAAAGAAAGGACATTTGTGTTCTAGTCATAAATCTATTCCATAAAACATTTCCATTCGCATACATGATCGAATTAACATGCAATTTAAAATGTCTGATTCTATACTTGATTAATATAGTGCAATCAATTACTAAATGAAAAAGTGACTGTGTGCAAAAAGTCTGACAAGATCAGAGTTTTTTGAGGGATGTTCCACTGAGGTCTACTACTGAGGTCTACTATTTCAAATATAGTCTCAAGTTTCCACTTGGGATATACATCATACTTTGGCTTTTGTATCTTTTAAGTCTTTGCAGATATGCAGTGTCCCAAATGTTATCCCATTTCTTAAATGTGTTTTTCAAAACGAGCTGAGATAACTTCATGTTTATTTCCATTGATACCACACAATGTAGTCACCTCTTTCTAAAACGTTTAGTAAAATAATTTGTATCAACACCCATCATTTGTCTTACAAAGCAGGTTATACAAGAGTAGTCAGCTTCACATATTTTTTAATATAGAGACAAACTCTTATTAATATATTAATCGCATGCAAGCCTGCCAATGTCCATTCACTCTTCCTGCCCTGATCCACCAAGACTCACTCCCCATCCCCGCAATCAGAATCACTGACCCAAACCTTCACCACCCCACCAGTCACTCTGACTGTTCTGGCCCTATTGACCACACTGCCCCACCCCTCCTGTGACTGACACTTGCCCACTGAGTACTTAGGCCCCCCAAGCCCATCCAGCCACAAGCATCAGGTGAGGAAAACTACTGTCACGTCCCATTAAGAAACCTCCCTGCTATTCAAGCACACTCCATTGCCAAAAACAGACACAGCTCCTTTGACCTCCTATCCTCTGACAAGCCTGATCTCATCGTTATCCATGAAACATGGTTCTCAGATGATTTCAAACCAATTGCACATGAAGCTTACCCTCCCAACTACTCACTAATCCCCCACAAAAGACCACCAGAAGTGGTGGAATAGCCAAATCCTCCACAAACCTCACATCTCCATCTCACTCACCGAAACCCAGCCCTGCACAGCTAATTATCAATCCCTTCTAGTTAAACTCTCTCGGTTACCCACTCATCACACAGCTTCCTACTCATCACCGGGTCAGCCTGATATGACAGACATTTTGCCAACAATCTCTGTGACTCACTAGCAACCACTCTGGTTAACCACCCAGCACTCAACCTACTGTGGGACTTAAACATCTGGTTCAATGTACCCAACAGCCCCATGACCCAACCTCTGGTCGACAGTCTAGAGACATTCAATGTCTCCTGGCATACCACAGGTCCCACCCACATTGGAGGCTGCACCCTTAATACAATTTCCAGCTCCTCAGACCTTGTTTCAGTGTCCAACACCAAACCCCTCATCTGGACAGACCACTCAGCCATAGCTTTATCTGTCCACACGCCGCCCCCTAAACCCAAGGTCCGCCCTGTCCCCCTCACAATCACAAATGCTGGAACAAGGTGAAGGTACTACCCAACCTTGCGGAAGCCCTCCTACGCATACTCCTGGCCACAGAAAGACCCTTACCTATCAAATCATTTGACTCCTGGTTTAACAACTCATTCCACCCTCTCACGCCATCCTGCTACCACCCTCAAAGCACCAACCCCAAAATGGTTCAACCCCCACCTGAATTTCCTTCAAAACCCATAATCGCTCCCTTGAGCACAAATGGTGGGCATCCAAACCCCCCATAGCAAGTCGCTGTTCGACCGCCATTACCGTAACTACAAATCTGAGAACCATAAGGCAAAAAAGCCTACCACAAAATAACAATAATGAACTTCTGCAGCAGCAGCAAAGAGCTCCACATTATCATCTCAGAATTTACAAAGCCCTCCTGCACCACTGCTGTGACCACGTCCATGCAAAGTCTCTGCAACTCCCGCTCCCAACACTTCCAAAACCCAGGACTGGACAAGACAGCCATCCTAATTTCCAACCTCACACCCCGCCCATAACACACTCCTCAGGTTTAACCCATACCCTTCCCCATAATGCCATCTTTCAACTTTTTCAGCCCTATCTCATGCAAGGAGTTCCTCTAACTACTCTCCAGCAGCAGACCTTCCCGTTCCCCCCTGGACCTGTCTGCCGCCTCTCGCCTCAAAGAAATCTTCACCTCCACCTGTGCAGGGGAGAATGAGCGTGGTCCATACTCAATGATTCCCTCACCTCCGGCATCTTCCCAGAACCTTTCAAAATAGTTCATGTCAAACCCCTTGTAGAAAAAGCATGCCTCGACCCCCTCCAGCCAATCAATTACAGGCTGCTCTTCAACACCCGATTCTTGGTAAAACTCATTGACCGCTCTGCTTACTCTCAGCTCAACCTCTTTGTTGGATCCAACAACCTCGTAGACCCCGCACAATCAGGCTTCCGGCCATGCCACAGAACATAAACCACACTGATCTCGATCTGGGATGACCTCAAAGACTTGGCAGACTCTGAAGGATGGACAGCACTGAATCTCCTTGATCTCTCAGCAGCTTTTGACACCATTAACCACTCAATCCTCCTTGACCGACTCCACGCCCTAGGAATCTGAGACTCAGCACTCAACTGGATTGCCTCTTTCCGCAACAACAGAAAACAAATAACTTTCCTCCCCCTTTCCACTTGACTGCTCACCCTGTGAGCACTTGAGGACCCCAAGGTGCCTTCCTTTCACATCTCCTATTCAACCTCTACATGACCCCTCTCCCAGGGATCTTCCGCTTGCACACCTTCACCTGCTATCCCTACACTGACAACACCCAAATGATCCTGTGATCAGCTAACTCTTAATCCCTTCTAGTCAAACTCTCCGTTACCCACTCTCTCACACAGCATCCTACTCATTTACAGGTCACCCTGATATGACAGACATTTTGTCAACAATCTCTGCGACTCACTAGCAACCACTCTGGTTAACCACCCAGCACTCAACCTACTGTGGGACTTAAACCCAGAATTTTTTCCAACAATCTCTGCAACTCACTAGCAACCACTCTGATTAACCACCCAGCACTCACCCTACTGTGGTACTTAAACATCTGGTTTAATGTACCCAACAGCCCCATGACCCAACCCCTGGTCGACAGTCTAGAGGCATTCAATGTCTCCTGGCATACCACAGGTCCCACCCACATTGGAGGCTGCACCCTCAATACAATGTTCAGCTCCTCAGACCTTGTTTCAGTCTCCAACCCCAAACCTCTCATCTGGACAGACCACTCAGCCATAGCTTTCTCTGTCCACACGCCGCCCCCTACACCCAAGGTCTGCCCTGTCTCCCCTCACAATCACAAATGCTGGAACAAGGTGAAGGTACTACCCAACCTGGCGGAAGCGCTCTTATGCCACTCCTGGCCACAGAAAGACCCTTACCTATCAAATCATTTGACTCCTGGCTTAACAACTCATTCCTCCCACTCACACCATAATGCTACCACCCTCAAAGCACCAACCCCAAAATGGTTCAACCCCCACCTGAATTTCCTTCAAAACCCATAATCGCTCCCTTAAGCACAAATGGCGGGCATCCAAACCCCTCATAGCAAGTCGCTGTTCGACTGCCATCACCGTAACTACAAATCTGAGATCCAAAAGGCAAAAAAGCCTACTACAATTTAACAATCCTGAACTTCTGCAGCAGCAGCAAAGAGCTCCACTTATCATCACAGAATTTGCAAAGCCCTCCTGCACCACTGCTGTGACCACGTCCATGCAAAGGCTCTGCAACTCCCGCTACCAACACTCCCAAAACCCAGGACTGGACTAGACAGCCATCCTAATTTCCAACCTCACACCCCGCCCACAACACACTCCTCAGGATTAACCCATACCCTTCCCCATAATGCCATCTTTCAACTTTTTCAGCCCTATCTCATGCAAGGAGTTCCTCTAACTACTCTCCAGCAGCAGACCTTCCCGGTCCCCCCTGGACCTGTGTCACGCCACTCTTCTCAAAGAAATCTTCACCTCCACCTGTGCAAGGGAGAACGAGCGTGGTCCATACTCAATGATTCCCTTACCTCCGGCATCTTCCCAGAACCTTTCAAAATAGTTCATGTTAAACCCCTTGTAAAGAAAGCATGCCTCGACCCCCTCCAGCCAATCAATTACAGGCCGCTCTTAACACCCGATTCTTGGTAAAACTCATTGACCGCTCTGCTTACTCTCAGCTCAACCTCTTTGTTGGATCCAACAACCTCGTAGACCCCGCACAATCAGGCTTCCACCCATGCCACGGAACAGAAACCACACTGATCTCAATCTGGGATGACCTCAAAGTCTTGGCAGACTCTGAAGGACGGACAGCACTGAATCTTCTTGATCTCTCAGCAGCTTTTGACACCATTAACCACTCAATCCTCCTTGACCGACTCCACTCCCTAGGAATCTGAGACTCAGCACTCAACTGGATTGCCTCGTTCTGCAACAACAGAAAACAAATCACTTTCCTCCCCCTTTCCACTCGACCGCTCACCCTGTGAACACTTGAGGACCCCAAGGTGCCTTCCTTTCACATCTCCTATTCAACCTCCACATGACCCCTCTGCCAGTGATTATACACTTGCACAACTTCACCTCCTATCCCTACACTGACAACACCCAAATGATCCTGTGAATCCCCAAAACATTCTCCGATCCATGACCCAACCTATCAGCATAGACCTATGGATGGCAAGTAACCACCTCCATCTGAACCCAGGGGAAACAAAGATCAGGGTGTGCAGCAATACAGCTCTCCTCCCGCAACCACTCCAATGGCCCGCCTCCATCAGCACCCCCGGCCCCAAGCTTCACCACAGTCAAAAACCTTGGATGCACTTTGGACTCGGGTCTAACTCTGTCCCACCAGATCAATTATTAATCCAAATCCGGTCACTACCACCTCAGGCTTCTGAGACACATGTTTCCCTACCTCACTTACACCAGCAGACTGGCTCCATTGTCATGTCCAGACTGGAGTATGCAAACTCCATCTACTTGGGTGCCCCGTCCCTACCAACTTAACAAACTCCAAAGAGTCCAAAACGCAGCGCCCAGGATCCTCCTTGCACTGGGCCAAAGGGACCACATCTCACCTGCTCTCAGCACATTTCACTGGCTCCCTATTGGACGAAGGGCAACTTTCAAAATCCTATGCTTCAACCACCTAGCAGTGCACAAGGCCAGCCCGGCATAATTAAGGAAAAGAGTATGCCTTACCACCCAACACACACCCTAAAGTCAAGCCCGGCCCTCCTGCTAATGATCCCAGGCTTCAATTCAGTCAGTATTGGAGGGTCCGTCTACTCATTCTTTTTTTTTTTTTTTCTTTTTTTGATAACACATTTTATTGTATTTTCCGATTTAACATCATAAAACATGCATTCTTCTTATAAACATACAACCTGTGTGACCAGTGGAACAGTCCTTGGTCAGGTAAAAAGAAAACGTAAAAGAAAAGAAGAGAAAAAAAGGGAAGAAGAAGAGAAAAGGATCTTGCAGTGTCCGTTGTTTCTCACGCTACATTCCAGATTAGAGTACTTTTGCACATTGCACACTGTGCCCCACCATCCATTGCTCAGGTTGTTGCAGTCACTGGGCTTCCTCCCATTTGTTCCATATCTTATCTGCTTTCCTCGGGCATCCCCTGGCTGCATATACTCTCCTTTCCATCGCGATGCATATGTTGACGTCCGTCACCCATTGCTCGTATTGTGGCGTAGACGTCTACTCATTCTTGGTGCCAATGAATTCTGTCATCTAATTTAAAAAAAACTTTGGTACACAAAATTATGATGAAGTGGATGAACACTTCCAGCAGATGTATTGGCATCAGAAAGAAAAGATCCTGGGAAGGCCCCTCGCTCATTGAAATTCATACAGTTGGAGATGGGAGCAGCACATCTGAAGACACTTCATCAAAAGCCTCATCTATGAACCTCTCTAGCATTTCTGATGACTCTTCGAATGGAGTGCTAAAGTGCTGCAAACTTTTATAATTTGGCCATCAGAAGCAGCAGCAGCCAAAGGCAAATTATTTGGTCATTAGTTTATCAAGGAAAACCCTAAAAAGAATGTTCATATATTTATATATATTTTCAGTGGCTACTGTTTTACTCCCCTAAGAGTAGGCACAAAAACCCCATACTTTAAATAGTATTTGTGGACTTAAATTGCATTGCTGAATTCCATTGGGCGCCTGTATTTATTGAGGCAATTTGCATCAGAGAAAAACATTCTATTTCTTTTTTACACAATAGCAGTTTGCACAACTAATACCATTCATATATTTTTATGGGTGTATATTTCTGAATTTAAATGAACCAGAGAGTTTATCCTCTGTATCCGTTGATGGTCCTGCAGTTGTTTTTTGACAAGAGCCAGTGTCTCTTTGTTTTCTGATGCACATATTGTTGTTTTTGAAACAGAGAGTTTTGTGGTTGTATTACGTGATGGAGTAGTAGTTCTTTCTTTTTTCAGTGGTGTTGCTGGAGATCTGCTATGGGTGCTGTTTCTATTCATTTTCTTTCCAATGTTTTTTTTTTTTAGGTACCGGGTACATAGCTAGGTGAGGGGTGTACAGTGCATCTAGCCTATTGTATTATAGGATGCAAGGAATGTCAGTGTTGACTTTGTTTGCATCAAAGATAACTAGGAATAGACCTTTCAGTTTATGGAGACGTGAAAGTGCTACGTAGCCATACCTTCTTTGAAGACTGTGCTGCCAACGTCAATCAATGTGTGGTCTAGGGTTAGAACTAGCAATTTGTGAATAGTGACAGCATATGAAAGAGATAGAGACAATTGCGTATGTACATTTCTTTGAAAAGAAGGAAATGTGCTATTGTGCAACTCATTTTCTTAACTTCTGCAGGTTTGTCAAAGTGGATGTTGACAAACTGAATGTTGTAAACATGGCGATATTTTTCAAAGCCAACAACTGTATCAATTGCTCCATTGACTAAACCTTGTTAAAGGCCAAGGTTACATTTTAGGATTTCTCTGGAATTTAGAAACTGAGTTAATACTTTTTCTAATCCAGCTGTGTTGGACATACATTTTTCTAAGCTATTTAGTCATGTTGTTGCTTGTTGTCACATAGGGAGTGTCATGTTGTGCACTTATAATTTGTCTGTGGAGCTGATTTGCATTTCATTTTTCAAAATTGTATCATTGAATTGACTACAGCTTCCTAGGGTTGGTATTAAGGACATGCATTTTATATTTTGTTGAGTTAATTGTAACATGACATGAAGGTCAGATGTGCTTTGCCAATATAGCTCATTGATTACTCTAGTTTTTAAGATGGATTTTGCATCTTTAGTAAGCAGACCAGTTCTAATGCTTTTTAAAATGTTAGCATAGGTGAGATCTGCAGACTTTTTTCATGTTTTGAGTTAGTTTTCTGTAGCGAAAATATTGCCAGAGATTTACATTTCCAATGCTGCAGAGTGTGTTATGGCATTGTTTGTGTCGTAATGTTTTAAAAATAGGTCGACCTTATACTGGGGTACTGTAGGAGGTTTCCAAAAACAATGACGTGTTTTCCTCCAAACAGTTCTTCGTAGTTGTTTTTTAGGTCGTCTTGTATTCTGAAAATAATGAAAGCCAACATGAGGGTTGAAACCATGCTTACTTCAAATATCCGGAGCTCTTTAATTTTTTTAGAATTCTGTGATCTTCAGTAGCAGCTTCTGCTGATAATTTGTAGTATTGTAATTTGTTTTGGTGTTCTACTGGGAGGAGCAGTAGTTGGTGTAAAATTAGACCTCCTATGTTGTAGGCAGCTAAACCATTGGTGGCTGTTACAACAGCTGAAAAGGTTGTTGTTTTTAAAGTCTTGTAAAAATGTTTTCGTAGAACCAGCTTCACCACTTACATATAGTACAAGCAGAGGTTTATACTTTTTACAACTGCAAGTTTTAATTTCATGTTTAAGACTATGTTCAATTTCTTCAGTGACTTCTAGATCAATGGTGAGTTGTTCATCATTTAGCTGCGATTTGAGCACTGACAAGTCTTCTTCAGATTGTTTAGATGGATACATGGGGCCTCATTACAAATCAGGCGTTAAGGGGTTAACGGCGCTGTAAATGGCACCGACCCTTAACGCCTGATTACAAGGTCTCTTAGCGCCATGGTGATATTAACGTCTGCTTTTTGCAGGCGTTAAAATCCATGGCGCTAAGGGACCATGGTGCTAATTACGCGCCTTCCCCACTCCCATTATGCCCTATGGGGCAAAAATGGGAATGGGGAAGGGTAAAATGGGAAATGGGGATTTACCGCCCCACTCACCTTGGAATGGGGCGGTAAATCCGCCATCCACCATGGTGTAAACATAGTTTACACCATGGTGGTAAGGGTACGACCCAGGCGGTAACTTACCGCCTGGGTCGTAATGAGGCCCATGGTGTTTTCTACCTCAGTCATGGCTATTTCTGCTTCATTTAAAATGAGTGGTTCTCCAAGTTTGTTTTGGCTTCCTGTCAGAGAAGCTTAACTGGGACCAGGAGTGACTTTATCTAGTGTAGCTCAAATGTCTTCCTCTTGTTGGTATTCATTGTCCAACATTTGTTTGCATTGTTTGTAATTGACATTTGTTATACTTCTTTCATTTGCTTTGAATGCAGCTTCAAATGACTCATGGTCAGCTATTAATTCTTCTTCTTTTTTCCAAGGTTTAAAAAGTTGTAGTAGGGCCATGTAATAAGGTTCTCTATATTGCAGAGATTTAAATGATAACTTTATATGATTAATTAGGCTGGGTTTCGTATGTTTTACTAGGCCTCCTTCACAAGTTGAGACTGAATATTTGCCAGTTGTATCATCTGGTGTGACATCGTTTTTGTAGGAGTAGTTTTGGGCTATGTCGTACAGACACATGTTTAGTACTTCTGTTTGGGTAGAATGTGTCAATTAAATTGTTTTATAAAATGTCATGGCTGTTAGGATAATTTGTGGCTATTGTTTCTATCTCTTGGTAGGACTTTAGTATTCTTTTTCAGGATGAAGCTGGCAAGGTTGAGGCAGACAATGTGTTCAGATTTCCATTATAATGCTGTACTTGTTAAACGGTCTGCAGCTTCGTAGCACCAGCATTCTCTATGGGAGTGCATTTTTATACCAAAGCTGTACAATTTTTGTGACAGTGTTTTCTCAGATTATATGTTACCCCAGAGGTCTTTTAGCTCTGTTTTCTCAGCTTTGGTGAGATAGGCTGTTGCAACTGCAGTGGAATTGTCTGCAATGTATTGTGTGTCTATTTTTGCAATCCACAAGAGGGCAATGATTGCATTGTAATCATTGATGTACTTGGATGTTTCATTTGTGCAGTGGATAGTCAGTGCAAAGTCATTTTTGCAGTGTAAAGTGACTTTGTATTGACTTTGTACTGCAAAAATACACTTTTCACAGTACCATGAATCAGGGTTTGTGTTGGCAGTGCAACCCCACTTTTCAGCAGTGCAAAGTCACTTTGCACTTTGTAAAAAATTCAATGAAACAGGCCGTTTGGCAGTAAACACATGTGAGAGCAGTTGGAGAATGGTGGCTCTATAAGGGATGTAATGAGAAAGGTTGGAAAGTTTGATGTTCATATGGAATGAGAAATGGAAAATGGTGCACATTTAAAAGTGTTTCTTTTTTGGAGGATTTTGCTGAAAGTTAGAACAATGCATTGTGGAAACAGAGAAATTGACATGAGGCCGGGAAGCCCAAATGGAAACACACCAACACAGGTTACAAAGGACCATATAAAGCGCTTTATTTCAAAGTTACAAAGTTACCAAGTTATCAAAGTCAATTGACATGCGAATAGCTATTCGGCTCTCTGACTCACACACGAACCTCCAACGATAAGGTTTCGCATCGAAAGTGGGAGAGACCGAATATCTGGATGCTCGGGTTTTTATACAGTTTGTACCACATCGGCCAGCCCTCTTGCGAGTTAACCATTCTTAGAACCATGGCTAGGGTTCGTAGCCAGGTCGAACACACAATTTACATACATTAGATCAGTTCCGCTGATACAGTTACATATTTACACAAAGGTTGAACAGAGGACAGGGTCTTAGTTCATGACCCTAACACGTAGCCTGCGGACATATTATTCATTCACGTGTGCGGAGGTCACCATGGCCGAAGTCTTACTCGCAATGTCATTCGGCCTCCATTTTGTGATTCGGGGTGACTTCCACACTGCAAGAATACCTAAAATGGCGGCTAGATCCAAGATGGCGGCTTTACACAATACATTAAGGTCAAGACCTTGCCGCGGAACCTATGTTCACAATATTCTTTAGACAGCTTGGCGTAGGCCAACATACATTTAAACAATGCGATTGGGGTCACAATATTATATCGATTTCCACAGACCCTCCTTTTGGCCTATGCCAAGTGCTAAAACATAGTTTTCTAATATTTTTGAAAATACTTGAAGGCATTATCATTCATAGGTTCCGCATCATTGTCTGAAATATCAATAGCCATAAGGTCGTTCGTAAGAACTTCTTGCAACATGAACCCTTTAGATGCTGTCTTCGGAGTGTATATCTTACGCCCTATTGCGCTCATTACCTGGGCACAACATTCCCCCATCATTCCGCATATACTCGGGAGGCATTGAAAACAACAGCAAAGAAATAACAGAGTCCCTAAAATACCTAAAATAACAGAAAGCACCTTCCACCCCCAAGATCGTAGAGAGTCCCAAAACCAAGTACTAAGGCTCCAGTCTCCTACAGGGATATAGACTTCAGAACTAAGAGTGTGTAAATTCTGAATTGCTTTAAATATTGTTGGTGAAGAATCTGGTACGAAAACGCAACAAGCGGACCCCACTAATTTACATACTCCACCTCGTTCGGCTAAAATGACATCTAATGCCATTCGATTTTGCAGTGCTACCAATCTTATCGCCTTTTGCTCTAAGGTCATATTGTGGAGTATGTCCGTGGTCCGGTTGATCGTTTTCTCCAATACCCTCGCTAATCCCCTAATGTTCTCTGAATTTGCTATTTGTCCCCAGAAGGGGACTACTGATTTGGCTATATCCCCGAACACTTGTCCGGGGGTATCTTCATCACTATCTCGTCGCGGGCGAGCCTTGGATACCTCTAAGGTACTGGCTATAAATACACCTGGTAACAATATCCCTAAATAACAAGTTCCCTGCCAATCTTTGGGCAACCAGGGAAAAGCTAAACTACCACAAACAAAATAAACGGGTCCCCCTACATACAAAGGCCTATTTTCCCCAGTCAAATTTACAATATTCATACAAGGCTCAAAATCTCCCATTGGCCTAGTGCCATTTCTTTGTACACAGAAAGGGACAGAATCAGGATTATGATTTACAGAATAAGAAGGAGGCATGGCATCCTTATTGCCTATCGGAGCCATCTTGAAAGAAACTAGATTTTGGAAAGGAAAGGAAAGTTTATCAGACGGCCTAATAGAAGCGATATTAGGTCTACTCCTATTTGCGAAAAGCGAGCATCCCAGGGGAGTCAATTCACGTCTCTCAAATTCATTCAAATTAGTGCCATCGAAGTTCCCTGAGATGCTATCATTCCATCGGCCAAAGAAGAGTGCTCTAAGAGAGGCATAGCAGGAAGTCGTTAGAGGTAAGGGGTGTATATACCATCCCAGTCCCTTGTTCCCATGTTGTGGCAAATGCGTGCAAATCCAACAATTACTCTTATTAAAAATAGCATGCGTAGCATTCATCACTATCATCAGAGTGTTATTATGATATTTCTGTCTATGCCGAGAGTCCCTAGGGGACAGAGTGTGAAGGTGTACAGAGGGAGTCAAAACAGTTGGTACAATTTCGGTCGGTAACAGAGGCTTCAAAGGATAAATTTCTTCGAAGTACCAGAGTCCCACGGCAGCAGTTGCAAAACTAACAATAATCAAAACAAGAACACAACAGTACGTTTTCAGGGCCCAGGCACATTGTCCATTGTTCGAACTGGTCACCTCCTTATCTAATAGTTCAATACGAGGAGCAGCGGTGAAGGCGGCAGGCATCATGGTTATCCCGATCGACGGCCCCAATGTTCGTTGCTGGCGGCACTTCGGCCGAGCGACTTCTTAGTCCTTCCCAACCCTAGCCAACAGAACCCTCCTTTTCTGTGTTCCAAAAAAGGGAAAGACAATAGTATTCCAATCACTCCTTTTTCTTCCAGATGCACGATACTCGTGCAGCGATTTTATTTTCGTGGTCGAAGGTTGTACCTGATGGTACCCAAGTTTGTTGAATCCAAAAGCAAAGAATTGTCGCTCCCTGAGGGGAGCGTCACGTCGGTGGCGACGGAAGTCGCAGAACTCGAAACAAGGTTTTCCGGAAGTGAGTGATCAAGGGAGTGCGGAGACAAAATGGACGGCTCCCCGAGCTCCTCAGGCTCAGAGAACTTCTCCGACGCACTCACAACGCTGCTTGCTACTCCGAGATCAGAGAGTGTAGCATCAGCAAGGGGTTCTGTTTCTTCTGTAACGTGTGGCGTCGGTTGAGGGATCTTCTTGATGTGAGTTGCATGTATCCAGTTCTTCTTTCCTGCCACCCGCACTGCCGTCCTGGTGACCAATAAAACCTGGTAGGGTCCCCGCCAGCGAGGCGCGAGACAGGAAGACCTTTTGTAGGCCTTTACCAGGATCCAGCTGCCGGGCAATATATCGTGTCCTGGGCCCGTAAACCGTACAGGTAAGGCGGCCTTCACCTGGTGGTAGATGAAATACAGGTTTTTAGTCAATTGGTTACAATAATCTACAAGCAATACATTCTCCACATCCCTCAGGGCTTTAGGTTTAGGGAGGCCCCAAATATTAGCAGGCCTTCCCATTACTACCTCGAATGGAGAAAGCCCAGTTCTAGTCTGGGGTGTGGTGCGCATAGCTAACAATACAATAGGTAAAGCATCTGGCCATTTTAATTTAGTCTCAGCACATGTTTTTGCAAGTTTGTTTTTCAAAATACCGTTGTGTCTTTCTACCAACCCCGCACTTTGAGGGTGCCTAGCTGAATGAAAACGTTTCTCAATCCCTAAAGCAACACATATTTGCAATATTACAGCTGCGATGAAATGCGGGCCGTTATCCGACCAGATTATCCTCGGGAGCCCAAATCGAGGAAAATATTCTTTCACCAAGATCTTTGCGGTGGTCATGGCGGTAGCATCTTTGACGGGGAAAGCCTCGACCCATTTGCTAAAAGCACAAATGATAACAAGAACATACTTCAAGTTATTACATCGCTCCATTTCAATAAAATCAAGGTGAATGGTTTCAAAGGGGACAGAGGGGGGCCCGAAACTTCCCCTTGGAGTCACTGCCCCTTTACCCACATTGTGCTGCAGGCAAATCATACAATTCTGAACATGTCTCTTTGCAGTTTCCAAAATTTTGTCATTCACCCAAACCTGCTGTAATATCTTTGCAATTTGCTGGGCACACACATGTGTTGGACCATGTGCCATTGTGACCATTGCTAATACATAAGAATCAGGAAGCAACCATTTCCCGTCAGATGCGTCCACCCAACATCCTTCGTCATCCAATTTCCCCATGCCTTCAGCCCATTTCCTAGATTCTTCAACAGAGGCATCAGTCTGAATATCTCGCACAGACCCAATGCCTTCATCTATTATACAACCATCTCTCACTTCCCTCGAGGTATACATGTCTGTGCTAAGGTCTGTGGCTGTTTGTCTAGCTATCAAATCTGCAAAAGCATTTCCCTTGCCCACATCGTCTATGACCTTCCGATGTGCTGCACATTTCATGATTGCTAGCTGTTCAGGGAGTGAGAGTGCTGAGAGTAGTTGTACTATTAAGGGGCCATGCTGAATCTTGGTCCCATGTGAGGTCAGAAACCCTCTTTCCGACCACAGTTTTCCGAAGTTGTGAGCCACCCCAAAGGCATACTGACTATCCGTATAAATATTAACTCTATGCCCTTGGGAGAGCTCACAAGCACGAGTCAACGCTATAATCTCTGCGGCCTGCGCAGAGTTATGCGGAATCCTTTTAGTTTCTACGATCTTGTTCAAAGTAGTAACTGCATAAGCAGCTGTAGATGTGCCATTCGGAAGTTTAAAGCAGGAGCCATCACAAAACAGCTCCCCTTCCGCATTCTCCAAAGGAGTATCTGAGAGGTCTATTCTGCCCTTCGTTTCTTGCTCGGTGGCATACAGGCAGTCATGTGATCCGTCATCGCCGCAAGCAGTAGTTTGCGGGAGAGGCAAAAGTTCAGCCGGATTGAGAACACAACACCTTTTAATTTGGATATGAGGAGCAAATAGAACTAATTCATACCTGGTCAACCGGTCAGAAGTAAGGTGTTGTGTTTGAGTTTTATTCAATAGAATATCAACAGAGTGAGGTACCATCAAAATCAAATCGTGACCTAGGACCATCCCCTCACTCTGTTTTACAGACGCGGCAGCAGCAGCAACAGCGCGCAGACATCGCGGCAAAGCACATGCAACAGGATCGAGGGCGGAGGAATAATAGCCGCACGGCCTATTCTTCCCTCCATGTTCCTGTGTTAACACAGACAAAGCACATCCATTACATTCATGCACAAACAACACAAAGGCCTTATCGTAATTTGGTGTACCCAGAACCGGTGCTGAACACAGCGCGGCTTTGAGAAGCTCAAATGATCGTTGATGTTCCGATTCCCATGGCAGTGGCAAAGAAATGCCCTTCCTCGTCAAAGCCAACATCGGTTTTACCACTAGGGCAAAGTTCGGGATCCACAGTCTACAGTAGGACGCCATCCCTATCAGGGCTCTGACTTCCTTCTGTGTTTTTGGGACAGACATGCCAGAAATGTGTTTTATTCGTTCAGGTGTCAATCTTCTCCCCTCCTTTGACAGGAGGTAGCCTAAATAGGCAACCTCCTGGCAACAATATTGAAATTTCTTAAGTGAAGCTTTGTGTCCATGTTCAGCTAAATGAACAAGCAACAATATAGTGCCTTCTTTACAAGCTTTCTCAGAGTCTGCAGCTAAGAGCAAATCGTCTACATATTGAAGCAGCGTGCAAGTAGGTGGCAATTCAAGGGTGTCGAGCTGCTCTTTTAAGGCTCTACTATAGATACTAGGACTTTCAGTATACCCTTGAGGTGCCCTTGTGAATGTAAATGAGCGTCCCCCCAAGGTGAACGCAAACAAATACCTGCTCTCCTTGTGTATCGGAATACTAAAGAGAGCGTTTTTCAAATCTACGACACTGAAGTGCGTAGCCGTAGCAGGGATCATTGTTAAGATTGTTGTTACATCCGGCACGATTGGAAATTGTGGGGCCACTACCCGGTTAATAGCACGAAGATCTATTATAAACCGGTACGGAATTGCATTGTCGCCTTTCTTATATACCGGCAAGATCGGACTATTACATAAGCTACCTGTAATCTCTTCGATCACTCCACGATGTACAAAATCGGAGACAATGCATTTCAAAGCGCGCTCGCCCTCAACTGAAATTTTATATTGCGGAATGCGCGGTAGTTTAACCCCATGTTTCAATACTATCTTAACAGGGTCAATGTGCAATATCCCGACATCATTGTCGTCTATTGCCCACAAATATTCTGGGACAATGCCAAATTCGGGAGGTAGAGGTCGGGTCAAGTATTGGGAGTTAAAAGGTTGCTGTGGTGAAACTGTTAATCTTATTCCGTCAGGGGAACAATGAATCACTGCGTTCAATTTCTTCAACAAATTTAACCCCAGCAAATTTTCTCCACAGTTTGAAGTAAGAAGAAAAGGGCACTGGTCTGTAAAAGGGCCCAAAGAAATGGGTACCGGTGCAGAGACCGGACAAACAGTTGGTATACCAGAGAACCCTATAGAAACATTCGTTTGCCCTGACAGGGGGATGTTTGGAACCCGAGAATGGTCGATGGAGCACTTCTGTGCTCCAGTGTCGATCAAGAACTGATGTTTCCTATTCCCCACCAATAATTCAACATAGGGGCCCTTCTGAATAACGGGAATAGGTAAAGGTTCCAAACGCTGCTTCGGGCAATCCTAATAAGGCAGAACTTCATCAAAGGGAAGTTCCTCAGAAAGATAGGCGGCGGAAGGGTGATCAAATATATTTCTCGAGTCCATACTCGGGGTCTGATTTTCCTGTGAAAAAGGTTGCTGGGGATCTCGTAGAAGCTGACCCCTATCAGGGCCCCCTGCTCCAGGGCGGCCCCGTGGTCGCCTACCCATACCTCCGAATGTGCCTCCTGACCTCTGACTGAGGGCAGGGCACTGTGCTCGCTAGTGACCTTCCTGGCGGCAATAAGCACACTGATTAATATTTATAGAATTTAGAGGAGTATTTCCTCTTGGAATGTACTGACCTCTAGTTTGTGTCGTACCTCCTCTGGGGTGCCTGACAATTTGCTGCAACAATACTTTAGTCTTTAGGTCACCCCTTCTTTTTTCGATTTTCTCTTTTTCGTTATTAACCCGATTCTCATAATACTGAGCCATATGCAAAACCTCTGACTGAGATTTTGCCTGCCAAGCGCTCTCTGAGGACATAATTTGTGACTGGATGTCGGGCAACAATCCACGCACAAATTTGTCCACAAACAACCTCTTCCCCGACTCTGTACCCAAATCCTGTCCACTGAAGTCGGAGAACACTTGTTCAAACCTATTAAAGAATTCAGTGGTACCTTCAGTTTTTCCTTGGACACAGGCCGTGAGCTTGTCCCAAATAATCCTTTTTTCCGGAATTATAGTTTTCAATTTGGCAACTATTCTATCGGGTAAAGTGAGTATTACCTGGGGTGGTTTCTCACCAGCTGGTCGTTCCCCATCTATTCTAGTCAAATTTACCCATGTATCCCCTAACCCCGGCACATCATCTACTGTCCGTACCTGCTTCCATACATCAACAGGCAAAAGCACTGGAAACAATAAATCCATGTCACTTAAGGTGAACACAGAAGACTGCAAAACGGATTCTATTTCTTTATAAAACCCTGTCGGGTTCTTCCTAATATCAGGGACTGATTGCCTGATCGTGTTCACTTCCTGTCGAGAGAACGGGACGTGAACAAACTGTGATACATAGTGTGCTGGGATATCCACCGCGGGAGCACCAGTCGCCGCGTTGGCGGGGATTTCTACTTTTGGGACAAGGGTCGGAGGGACCTCTCTCATAGGCAACTGAGATATAGGGACCTCCGACCGCTTACTGAGTAATAAGGCCAAATCAAGCGCTAAAGCAGCTGTGGAAGTGTCGGGCGAAAAAGCTCTTTTACAAATACCTAATAACTCTGTGGGGCAACCAACCTTCTTTCTTATACATTCTTCCTGCAAGTGCTGTACCATCACTTGAATTACCTTCCTTTGCATTTCTACCGTATATTGACTATATGTATCGTATACCTCATCCGGCGGTATTGATGAATCCGAGATCCATCGAACCGCATCTCTAGTACAAATCCGTACTTCCTCGGGTGCTGATCTTCGGCACGAAAGGAACCGTTTCTGCATATATATCCTATCGTCCTCATCATCCTCATTTTGTAATCTTTCAAAATCCTGTCTAAACTCAAACAATCTATCAACATGCCCATATACTTTCTGTTCGGTATCCCTTGAGAGTGCCAAAGAGTTCAGATCTCTCACCCCTTGTGGGAGATCCGAAGTCTGTAATTTACCCCACATTACACCTAAGTGAATCCCCAGTCCTTCAATAAAAACGTTTTTCTCGGGAAAATCGTGCAAATTAGATAATGTTGAAAATACATCAGTTTGATCACCTTTTTCCATACAATGTTTAGCCCAAGCAAATAGTTCCTGTTTCCTGCCCGCAGGGACAGTACTACGAGTCACAATTTTCGACCCTGCACCGGGATCTGATTTAGTGAACACAGAACTCCCCGGAATCGAAAGTGTAGGAGAACCTAACAAGGGTGCAGGGGAAAGAGATAATGTAGTAGACGGAATAGACAGAGGTGTGACAGTCAAAGGACTGGAAACAGCAGACTGCGCAGGGGCGGGCAAAGCGCCCACAACAGGAGCATATGGAGGTGGTGCTGAAGAATCAGGCCTCCGTTCATTTAATATCTTCTCAATAAACTCCTCAGAAACATGAAAATCTTTAGAGGGATAAATTTTCTGGAGTCCAAGCGAGAAAGCTCTGTCCATTTTCTGGGTTTCATCTAATCGTTTTTCCTTGTCATATAACAATGCCTTTTCGGCATTCGTTTTATGACGTCGTGCATGTTTATCCCTACTTTTAAGCTGCTGTAATGCTTCCTTTTTCCAATTTTGTAACACGTCGAAGGCTGCTGGCCTAGCCTTCTTTTTAAGCAAGATCGACTCCAAGTATTCAATACGGTGGGTCTCAAAACTACCATTGATTGGCCACTGAAATTCGGAGGCTTTTCTGGTCTGTCTGTGCCAAATGTCATTAAATACAATACTACCAATGCCATACTTACAGTACATAGTACACGCCGGCGACCCCTCCTGTGGTGCCGGACGGCTAAATTCAAAGGATTGTCGATCGCTGCGGAACAGAGCCGTAAAGCAGCTAGACAATTTCCCAGGCATTTCTCAAAGACTTGGTGTTACCTGGTCCAATAATTGTGTCTGCAGATACAATACGCCAAATTCAAATTGTCAGGGTTAAATTAAGAGCCGGGTCACGACTGCACCTGACCAAACCCAAGGAGGACCGTACGGTTTTCAAAGGACTTCAACTAACAAATTTTACCTGCGTTCAGTGGTTTCGGCAAATCTGCCCGCCTCGGATTTGGACCCTCGTCAAGATGCCGTGTCAGACCACACGACCATCGTCCAAGGATCGGATCGTGCAGCGCTGCCGAGGTATCGCATCTCGATCGGTCGGGCCCGCAGAATCACACCGTCCGATCCCAGTTCGATAGTCTGCGTCAACCTTCAATGATCCGGCATCAATCTTGAGGGTCCCTATTCGGGCGCCAACTGTGGAAACAGAGAAATTGACATGAGGCCGGGAAGCCCAAATGGAAACACACCAACACAGGTTACAAAGGACCATATAAAGCGCTTTATTTCAAAGTTACAAAGTTACCAAGTTATCAAAGTCAATTGACATGCGAATAGCTATTCGGCTCTCTGACTCACACACGAACCTCCAACGATAAGGTTTCGCATCGAAAGTGGGAGAGACCGAATATCTGGATGCTCGGGTTTTTATACAGTTTGTACCACATCGGCCAGCCCTCTTGCGAGTTAACCATTCTTAGAACCATGGCTAGGGTTCGTAGCCAGGTCGAACACACAATTTACATACATTAGATCAGTTCCGCTGATACAGTTACATATTTACACAAAGGTTGAACAGAGGACAGGGTCTTAGTTCATGACCCTAACACGTAGCCTGCGGACATATTATTCATTCACGTGTGCGGAGGTCACCATGGCCGAAGTCTTACTCGCAATGTCATTCGGCCTCCATTTTGTGATTCGGGGTGACTTCCACACTGCAAGAATACCTAAAATGGCGGCTAGATCCAAGATGGCGGCTTTACACAATACATTAAGGTCAAGACCTTGCCGCGGAACCTATGTTCACAATATTCTTTAGACAGCTTGGCGTAGGCCAACATACATTTAAACAATGCGATTGGGGTCACAATATTATATCGATTTCCACAGCATATGTGCATTTACCGCAGCACTCTGCCTAAGTATTTTTGTAAAAGAAATGAAAAGCTGATGTGTAAGATCTGTACAACATATTTTTAAGTGGCACTTGGTGTGTAAGTAGCTGCCTCTTGATGTTACCCGGTGCAGAGTGCTGTCATATATGGCATTTGATATAGTGGTAAAAGAAGAATATGCTTATTGAGAAGATTATTACAGGGTAAGTGGCAGCAACCAGTATATATTTGTTGGAAAAATATACTTAAAAAATATAAGCATACCTCTACAATGGGCCTCATTACAAGTTTGCCGGTCCGGTAGTAACTGTGGTGGTAAGCTACCGGCGCCATTACTACCGGACCGGCAAACTATGAGTTGTACTCACGGGTGCCTGTGTGCCCACCAGGTCTAACCTGGCGGACAGACAGGCACCCGCGAGTACAGCATGTCGGAAGCACCGGCACCATTCACGAATGGTGCTGGTACATCTGGCTACCACATTCCCATTGAGCCGTATTGGGGCTCCAATGGGGATGGGGAAGAATATTTTCTGGCACCCGGTAATGGCCAATTACCGGGTCCGGCAAGGCCGTAATGACCCGGTAATTGCCAATTCCTGGGCGCCGGCCAAATTCGCAAGTTTGGCGGCAGCCTGACGGTTTTACCGGCAAGGCTACCGCCAAACTTGTAATGAGGCTCTATGTCTTCTTAGATGAAGATGTTGTTGAATATGCAAGTAGAATTCTTTGAAAGGTTCACAGTCGTTTTTGATGCAAGTGGCTCTGATTAACAGGAGATATGTACTCTCAGAATTCAAGTGGACATCTGAAGTGTTGAACTAAGATTACAGGGTTAGGTGTACAGTGATTTTGATGTGATTGATGGATGGATGGGTGACTGATTGAAAGCAGCCAATGAGTGAGTGTTACAAACATGAAAGTAGAAAGGGTAGAGGGGCTGGCCTGTGCTATGGGGTCTGCAAACACTACAGTAGTCTGCGGACACTGCATATGCCAACCGGATCCTTTGAGGATACCTGGCAGGGAAATGGGACCATGGAGACTGTGTACAGTTGTGATGTCTGCTGACACCGGGGATTAGCCATTCAGGTTTTGTGGCTGTGGTGTACAGGAAGACAGAGTAGAAGAAGTTTTTTGTTGTTGAGTGCACTGAAGATGGCTATGTCTTTGACGAAGCAGAATGTTTGGATTCTGGGAGACTCTTTGATCCATTGGCTGAAGGTGTATTCAGAGCACTGTGTATTGTCTGAGAATCTTAGATTATAACAATTACAAGTTTTATGGTATGGAGTTCGTGGAATGTAGTGGGCGGAATTGCTTCAGTTTTGTTGAGAGTATGGTTAATTTAAAACATCCAGACATCATTGTTGTTCACTGTGGAGGAAATCATTTCGGCTATGTCAACGGAACTTAATTACAGTTTCGTAGAGATGGAGTGCATTTGACTGATGTTGGCAATCTGATTTTTCTAGATAATTTTCAAAATGCATTGAACCAGTTTCCGTGAACATAAAAATATGGATTAAAGTCGATTTTAGTAGTTGAAGAAAACCAAAAGGAAAAATAGGAAAACAAATTAGAAGCACTTTTTGTGAAAGTTAGAAACAATTTAATTCAGTGGAACATTTGTTAGATTAGTATATAAAACCAAATAATAAAAATATAAAAGCCGGAAAGAGAAAAAAAATGTTATTTTAAGATACACCATTTTTTAACCAAAAACCAGTTAATTGATTTTAATTCCCCCACCCCACCCTTGAATTTTCTAGATGTCTGCAGAAAATTACACTGTCTGCAGACTACCCAGTCTGCAAAAGGGGCTGTGATTCTTTATGTACTTCTATTTTTTAACTGGGAAAGGCAGTTCCTAAGGGAACCTTTACGTGTTTTTGTTTTTTATTTTTTTGGGGTGTTCATTTTTTTCGGTAGAGGCAAGGTAAAATGGGGAGGGAAGGGAGGGAAGAGACACCAACCACAGAGACGGATGGGCAGGTGGATAGGGGAAGATGTTGTGCGGGTCTTAAATTTAAGGTAGGTGGCACTTTCTCTTGTGCTCCTTGACAGCGGCCTCTAAAGCACTATGAAACTGCTCCCCACTGCAGATTATCCAGTTGGATGTATCTGATGTGGCAGTGCATGGAGGTGGTGCTGTAGGAGTACAACCCAGGTTTCACGTTGCATAGTACGACCCTGCACTCAGTGCATCTCACCTTTGTTGCCTGAGCCTTCGGTACACCCCCAACAGTGGTGAAAAACCACTACATCCATGACTCACTCTGTGCGCTGGAGGTATGCACTTCCTTTTCCTCATCTTTCTCTTCCTATTCATCGTATTCTACAGCTCCACACCTGTTCCCCTCTCCATGCCCTCCAGGTTGTTGTGGTGGCTATGAATGATGCCATTTTGCAGGTAAGTCCAAGCAGGAACTCAAGAACTGCAAACAGGTGCTCTCTACTGGATAGCCAGATTAAGATTGAGAATGACTGAAAGTAATGGGTGGGTCCTTTCAGAGGAACCGTCTACGAACCGTGCAGCATTCCACAGACTACCAACTCATAAAAAGGTCTTGGAGAGTTGCAAAAGGTTGACAGATCAACAAAGAATGGTTCTATGAGCTCTGAAAGGGTAACATTTCAACTTGAAACACCCTACATTGGCTGAAAAGGCAGTGTCAGTCTGTCTGCGGTGATGGACTGGCAGCGGTGGGTGTCTGCGGACATCCATTGAGTGGGTGACACAGTGTGCATGCACATCAATGTAGGCAAATGGGCCAGCGCTGTCCGCAGACTAATTAAAAGTGCATTATGAGGGAACGGACATGTCCGGGCACAGAGGGATGTCTGCAGACACCCTATTTCGTAAGCGGACACCCCGAACAGTTGTGTGGTCCACAGACTATTAACTGGGGTTTTAAAAAGAAAAAGAATTTGACAGAATAATATACTAGATATTTATAGTATAAACAACAAATGTATTTATGAAAGGGATTGGGAATCGGAATGAGAAACATACATGGTAGAATTTGGAATTTCTATTTAATGATCATCGGGGAGGGAGGGAGCGTCTTTCATTGAAATGTTGGGAATGCTGGGGGCAATGGGGACAGGTACAAGAAGCAAAGTGATAATGAACATTTCTAATAACATGGTTTTTAACATAATTTACAAGTTTCTTAAAGTCTTTGCTAATTCATCCGATTTTGCAGACAAGATCATGATTTCATTATTAACATTTGGGGAAAGAGATTGTGTTTGTGATTCTTGGGATTCTCCATTATTAAATTGGGGTGTTGTGTCTTCATGTAAAGTATGTATTATAAGAAAAGAAGAAACTATTAACTCTGTATATATCACATTATGTGTTTATATTGAAAGATGCATTGTTTACCATTACAGATGTCATCATCACTCATTTCTTCTTTTGGGAAGTTTGCTTCCAACCACTCATGTGTGTTTGCCATTTCTGTTAAAATAAAAAGAGTGATGTTTGCTTATGAGAAATGTTTAGATAATGAATGGTAATAATAGAAAAATAAATACTGTGCACTTACTATTTGGCAAGAGGTTGTTTTGGAATGAGCACCTGGTTTATGTGAGTCTGTATGAATAGTTTTACTGGAATGATATTACGTGTACAGTTATGGTTTGTGCTTGGTGCATTCGATTATATGGTGTGTTAAATAAAAAATAATGTGTACATTTTCAAATGATGAATTGTACAAAAAGGTATATTTTGTTGTAGTAAATATAAGTAATGCTGTTTTATGTATTTGTGTTTGTTGGTTTAAGGGTACAACATTTTCTGTTGTCCCCTGTGCTTCTGTATTTTTGTGAATGCTACCTGAAGTCTGCGGACATTCACAATATTCCCAGACTCTGAAGCAGCTTCATTGTGGGTGAGTGTGATTTTTAGGTGTCATCATTAGAAATAGGTATAAGGAACTTGTAGCAAATTAAGGGGGTCTGGTAAAAACCTATGAAGTTCAGTGAAAACATTTTGTTAAAGTAACATTATGGTTAAGTCGCACTATTAAAAACCTACGAAATTCAGTGAAAAAGTGTAGTTATAGGGGCGTTATTGTTAAGTTACGCTAATAAAAACCTATGCAATTCAGTGAAAAACTCTGTTAAAGGGACATTATTTTTACAATTAAAACCAAAAGACCCTTGGTATTCACCAGTTATGGTAAGCTAAGCGACCATAACTCGCAATGTCACTGTGCACTGTTTAGACTAACACCCAGGACATCAAAGATGATATCACAAATGTCATTGATTTCTTGGTACAGTTTTTTGAGGAGGGGGCACACAAGGGAGAGCTTGCAGGAGGAGGGCGAGGATCAAGTGTCAAATGAGTTGTTGCAGAAATTGGTGAGTGCGGGGGCAAGAGAGCCAATGTTGTCTTGATGGTTATGGGTGAGCATGGGGAAACCTGTTTGGAAGAGACCTTCATGGAGCGGACAACACTGGTGACTTCTTCAGGTGTGACAGGCGAGAAGGAGCAGAGGGGGGAAGGAGGAGGTTGAGGGGCCAACGGAGGCCAGAGGCTGTGGGAAGGGTTGGGCGGATGCATAACAAGGGTGTTCATGATGTGGTGAGTTTTGGTGGTGAAGTGTGTGGCCAGTGCATTACTGAGGACCTGGGAAGCAAGAAGGGAGGAAGAGACTGTGGAAGGATTGGACAGTTCCCTGCAGATTTTGAAAAGTTCAGCCGTGTTATTGGATGCCTGTGCCTGAATGTGGGCCATTTTCATGGTATGGATTGAGAGTCTGGATTGCCTTTGGAGCAGGTGGCAGGCCAGTTTGTCAGATGCTGAGCCTGGGGTTTACCAATTCCATTGTGCCGCTTTGCACTTTTGTTTCACGGTTGCAAGTTCAGAATCATTTAGGTGTTATGCTTAGGGGCGAGTGTTAGGTAAGAATTAGTGCAGTCACACTGTGTGAGACTACACAAGAATTATTTGCTTGGTATTAGGTAACTCACCTTTTTGTATAGCTCTGTACTCCACAAGTTGGTAGTGTGAATGTGCAGCCAGGCCTATCGCAAGAGGGGTAAATTTGAGCTGTGGAGCTTTACAGATGAAATCAGTCAAAACAAGTAACCAACTAACACTTACACTCAAGGTTTCAGTTATAAATAATTCTTTATTTATTTACACATAGGTTTTAGTTAAGCATTCTTTAAAAAGCCAATTGTTTGTAACAGTTCAAGCAAACTTTGGAATCACTTTTCATAATCAATAAAGATGGTGAATACTCTTGGAATATGCTTATACACTTCTCCTACACCCTGAAGGGACTTCAATAACAAGGATAGTATTGAATTTATATATAACACCAATATACTTTTCAGACTCTGAGTTTCAGAAAGGAAGGATTAAGGAAACATAAAAAGGTTAAAACATACTTTCTTATCAATTGAGGACAATTTGAATCCCCCAATGAAATTTAGGTAAGCTTTTCCCAGCAGTAAAAGTGTACAAAACATTACAACCTCTAGAAGGACAAGCAATGCCAAAGTCAATGGACTCAGAAGAGTGCCTTTAGGGAGCCAGGACAGCCAAAGTACTTTGGACAAAGTCTTTCGTTCTGATGCATCTTGGATAAAAGACTTTCACAAAGTCAGATAGTTCAGAAAATCTCTGTAGGAACACCAGCTGTTAAACCTGTGCAAAGGGGAGTTGAAATCAACTCAGAAAATTAACCAAGTGTAATTCTCATGTGAGAAAGCATGACTTAAGGCAAGAAGGTAAGTACCCCAAGCCCAAACAGTACCTCTGGTTGGAATAAAGTGGTCCAGCTGGATTCAGTCTCGCTGCATCCAAGCAGACCCTGGTTCCTGAGCCTCAGTTGTGGAGACAAGAGGGAGGATGTCTGGAGGGCTCCTGCAGCAGTACTTGGGAAAGGCTTTGGCAGCTATCGGTTCTCTTTGATTCAGCGGCACTTCATGGTTTCAGCACCTGGTAAACAGCACTGATGCAGAACAAATATCTCTGGTTGGACTTTCCTTGCTCCCTCAGTCCCGGACTCTGGTGAAGGGACTCTGGATCAAGATTTCCTGCTTCTGGAGTATCCTGAGGAGGCCCCTTGTGCTTTTGGCCAGATTTATTCAGCGGCAGATGTTGCACTCTGATATGGACACTCGACACCTGGCATTGGGCTTCTACAGCAACAGAGAGGCACAGCAAGTCGGGGATTGTGTCAAAGTAGAGTTCCTCTCAGGTTTGGTTGGTCCCACTAACCCAAAGGAAGAAGTCATCCCGTCTGGAGCTTCTCTGTTGATACAAAAAAGGAAGTCAGCACAGTAGCAGGGCTTCATCAGGCAATTCAAGGTCCAGGAGGTTGCAGCAGGCTTCTCTTCACTATTTCATCTTTGGAATTTTCTTCCAGGGGTCGAAACTGCCTCGAGTCCCAAAACCCTTGCCTTTTAATCAAGGTTTTCCATTCATTCACAGCCTAGGTGGTCAATCACACAGCAGGGTGGCTGTCCTTCCCGGACAGCCAGCCGGCCAATCAGGACTGGCTTTGTGCAGGCACACCTAAAGACAAAGGACAGGGTAGTTTTGGGATCCTCCCTCACCTCCTGCCCTTCCAGACACACAGTGGAACCAGGGGTGGGATTCAGGGCTGAAGCCTACCAAAGGCAAAACACACAAAGGGCTCAATTCTGTCTCAACGCACAGAGTAAAAGCCAGGAAAGACCTCACAAACAGAAAATGCTGAAGAAAGAAGACGGGCCATTCTGACAAAATGGACACCCTGTCTGCTGTACTGTAGCTGAGGGTTCAGCCTGCAGTAGAAAAGCACACTGGTAGTAAAAGGTAAACCACTGCCACCAACCATTTAAAGTAGTGAGGGTAACAAAAAATGTTACATGAGAAAGTAGGATAAGAGGCTACTAGGTAACCCCACAGCACTCCGCATAAGAATCTGTGTGCTGGACCTACAAAGAAAAAGGTAAGTAAGATCAATTTCATCTTACTATTCTTGGGAATAGTAGTTTATCCAAGAAAAGGTATTTAAACCTTAAGAGAAATCCAAACGATTTCCCAGTGACACTGCACTGAGGGTGCTCTGTGTCACTTTACAAAAAGCAGATGCTTATGGAATTTGTCAGACTCCAAAAACAGTGAAAACATAAAATCAAAATATGGGAAAAACACATGAGAGAGGAAGAAAAAGGTCCCACTCACTCAGGAGTTAAAATGAAAATGTCCTAAGTCCAGCAAAAGAGCTGAGGGTCTCTAAGGTGGGAGGAAACAAGCACAGAAATGACAATTCTCCCTAACAGCAGGTTTTAGGGGAATCCTCATGACTGGGGCTAGAACATCAAGAGTATTGGTGAAGGGCAATTGCAAGTTGCGGAGAGCAGTGTCAGAGGTGGAGTCTGAGGTAGTGCGGCATGGGGGGATGAAGGTGGAGGCGAAGGCAGCAGCTTACACTTGTTTCATTTGGCGAATGGTCATGAAGGAGGTTAGCAGGGCTTTTGGAGGCCCTTTCAGAGAGCCAAAAGAATCCAGGAGGGATGAGAGGAGAGAGAGTGGTCTGACTAAGACAGAGGGGTGACCAGAGAGGGGGAGATAGAGAGAGGTCAGGTTGGATGATGGTGTCCAGTGTGTGTCCAGTCGAGTGGGTTGGACCAGAGAGGAGAATGGAGAGGGAAAAAGAGGTGCAGAGCTCAATGAAAGAGTGGATGTTTTGACAGGTGACTCCAATCAGATGTTGAAATCATCCAGGAGGCGGAGGTTGGAAGTGGTTGAAAGTAGGAAATCAGCCCATTCAGAGAGGAAAAGAGTGGTAGCGCTTGGAGCCCTATAAATGGTGGCAATGGCCAGGGTGGAGGAGGGATAGATGGCAACTTGCATACCAGGTTCTCAAGGGAAGAGTAGAGCTTGGTGGGAACCCACTCAGGGAAGATTAAGGCAATCCCACCACCAGCACGGTGAAGTCGAGGTTTAGAAATGATCTTGAAGCTTTCATGGAAAAGGGAGTCAAAAGCAGTGGCTAAGCTGGCATTGAACCGTGTCTCAGTAAGGCCGAGAATGTTGAGATCAGTGTCTTCAAAAAGGTTGCAGATGTCAGCAGAATGTTTGTTGGCTGAGCGGGCGTTAAAAGTCGCCAAGCTGAGGAGGTCTCTGCCTTTGAAGGTTTTTTGAGGTGGAGTACATGGGTGTGGTGCTCCAGTCAGAGAGTAGGGGTAGAGTCAGTGTTAGGGGGGTGGCAGGTGAAGGAAGGAAGTTAATGGGGAATGGCAGAATCCAGTCAAAGCGAAGGAGGTTGTGTTGAGGACCCTGAACCAGGATAGGACCTGTGTGGTAAACATTAACAATGCAACGTGATGATTAGACGCCATCCAAGAGGACTTTCCACTTGGTGCCACCATTAATGGGAGCGAATGTGAAAGGGGAGAGATTAGAGATGAGATGAGGAGTCCATAGGTCTGGGGAGAGGACAGAGAAAAAAAGCATATTAGTGAAGACCTCTCTGGAAGATGCAATGACATAGGTGTCTGCGGTGGGAAGGCCAGGGGATGTCTTTTTTTGTGCTTTTTATTCCAGACTTCGTGAGAGAGAGAAGATAGGTGATAGTGCAGCAGTTAGAGAAGATAGGAGAGATGGTGAGTGCCATTGCAGTGGCAGAGAAAGATGAGAAAAGGAAAGTGAAAAAAAGTGGCCTGGGCCTGCACTGCACAGTCCTGGCCAGTACTCAAGTGGCCTAGTAGCTCAGGAGGACACAATTGCAGGGTGATAGATATGGGGTGCAGGATATGTTTTCAAAAAGGATCACAATGAATGCAGAGCATTAAAGGTGCAAGATGTATAGCAGAACCACCTAGATTTGAATATTAAACTGTGTCTCAAAAATGCAATTAAAAAATTATTGCAGTGATCTAAAAACACACCAACAAAACGACTTTAAGCAGAGCACAATGCAATGCAAAAATGGCTGCAGTGATGTAAAAAGCACACCAGCAAAACAGCTTTAAACAGAGCTCAATGCAATGCAAAATGGCTGCGGTGATGTAAAGAGCACAACCACTTAGAATCCGATTTTGTATCCAGTGTTGAAGATACAATGAAAGAAACAGAGTAGAGAGGACAGGTAGGGAGACAGAATGAAGACAACAGATTCAGGTTCAAGTCTTAGTAGTGGGGGCAGTAGAAGAAGTTCAGCCATCACTCACAGGCTCAATGGGCTTGTTGTAGTCCAGGGGCACAAGTTCATTGGTGAACAGGGTGTGCCAAGCAGCCAACACATGGATGTGGTTGCACGAAGGTTGAGGGGCCACCTGGGCCACCAAGGCCCAGACAGGCTCAGACCGGCTCTTAGTCATGAGCCTTCAACTGGGGGCCAGCTAAGCCTGCCAGTTCCCGGATTAGTTAATGAGTCCTGAGGCTGGCCAGTCAAAGGGAGGGCAGGGCTGGCTGGTGGGGCACTGCAGCGACGGAAAGCGTGTCAGCCATGAGTATTGCTGCTGACCAGACAGGCATTACATGCAATCACAGGCAACAGAAAACAACCAGTAGCCCAATTCTGTTTCAAAGGCCAACAGTGCTTTTTCCAATTAATTTGCCTGTTTGTGGTAAAAAAGTAAGATCATCCACATTATTTTGCAAAATTATTATCAAAGCCCATCAGGGCCAACCTCTGCTGGATCAATGTTGCGGGCTGCAGTGGGGAGTAATGGTGAGGCCTACATGCCACAGGGTGTGTTGGGATTCCTTTGTAGGCCTCAAGCACCTTCCTTTGGTGCAAGCGAAAGGGGGGCTGTGGAGCACTTCGGAATCAGCAAGGGAGACCTGAAAGGAACGTGATGCTAACAGTAGGTCATCCATATATTGGATCATAGTGAAGCTCCCCAGGAAGGTGACATCCTCGAGGTCTTCCTGCAGAATGTGGGAGAAGAGAGATGGGGAATCAATAAAGCCCATTGGAAAGGACCTGTAGGTGAACTAACGTCCCTTGTAAGTGAATACAAAGAGATACTGCAAGTCCTGGTGGATGGGGACAGAGGAAAAGGCAGATGTAAGGTCAATGCAAGTGAAAAATTGGGCGTGCAACGGGATACAAGAGAGAATGGTCAGGGGTTCTGAGACCACAAGATATGAGGGTATTACTGCCTTATTACGGGTGTGCAAATTGTGGGCAAAACAAATTTGCCTGTGCCCTTTTTCTCAATTGGGAGGACCAGAGTATTGCAAAAGCTAGTGGGTGTGGTACAGGATGTCCTGAGTAATGGGGGAACAGATGACAGGCTTGATACGCTCCTCTGCTTAATAGGATATTCTGTACTGTGGTGAACACGTGGGAGAGGGACCTCTGGATTGAGAGTGATGCAAACAGGTTTAACAGAGAGAATGTGGCCTAACTCACTGGCATGTGCTGCCCAGAGGGCCACTGGTACTGAGTCAATAAGGTGTTGTACCTGTGTAGCTTGTACAAGTGCGAGGAGCGAAAGAGGATCTGTAGGAAGCTGCAGGTGAGTGGCCTTTTGGAAGAGAAACAGACATTTAGGTTGCCTAGATTGTGCAACCTCTAGATAAAAACCACAAGGATCTGAGTGTTGTGGTAGGTAAAGCTAAGAAGGGGGTGCCAATCACACAAATTTAGTTTTGCAGGAACTTTACTTGCCAATCAATGCCACCGGTGTGCATGTAAGTAAACCATGTAGGTATTGCTCTAGCACTACGTTGTCTAGAGCTGGTGAATAGTAGCCAAAATCTTGACCAAGCCCACAATAAATCAAAAAAATAAAACACAAATTCAATAAAAAAAGAAAAATCACAGTAACAAGTAACCCCAAGAGAATTTGGAAATTACATGAACACAGCAGGCTTTCAGGCAGCAATTTAAAGATGTTTGGAGTAGGCAAAGGATATGTGTGGTAATGGCATCCCATGGCAACCCTTTGATTGAGTGGCAAAACAAGCCAAGGCATGAAAAAAGTCAAAAATAACACAGCAGCATAGAAAAAACACAAGACAAACCTGTCAGCTGACAAACCATAGGAATGCACAACAATCTTCCAGCGACATCCCACTGAGAAAACACTCCTAACAGACAGACAGCTGCAAATGCATGGGAACCTGCTTCTGATCCTGGGGGCCATGCAACAGCACACCTGGACCCCCATAGTCACAACCCCCACCCCAGTCACAAATCGTGGCTATGTGGCAGCACATATTGCCCACGGGTGCAGTGACTATGAAACTCACTCAACCTGGAGACAGCAGCATGTCTTCATAGTTTGAAAACCGTAAATCGACCAAGACATCACATGATGGCCCTATGCCTTAATCCTAAGAAAACGCAACAAGGATCTAAACCTCCTCTTCAACCAGTGTGAGAAGCAAAACAAATATTCACCCAAACTGTTAAACCTAACCTGACAAAATGAGAATCAAAACATCCACTGCAACAAGTGATTCAAGATTCAACAGTAGTAGAAAAAGAAGCTGTTTTAATCATAACATGACTAACAGACAGCAATGACATGTGCACAATAGACACATTTTTTTGCAAGTAAGGCCCTTTAAAATAGAACTACACACGGACTGCATTTTGTGCTTCAGACCTTGTTTATATCATTGTTTAATGTTTTTGAAAATGTGAAAACATTGGCTTCGATGTGAGCTGCGGTAGCCTGCCAGTCCTTTTCCACATTTTGCAGGGGCTGCTCTGATAGAGGAAAGATGGAGGTTACCGGGCTGCCAGGCGACTGCAGGGGCCTGCTCAGCTACAATATGGGACACCTATCTGTTTGTTCATTTGTCTACTAAAAACTGTACACTGACTCATAATCCTAAAGATCTCTCAGAAAATGTAAAGAAAAAACAAAAATGTATGCACAATAATGGCCTGTGGCACTAATTTGTGGCGACTCAATTCGAGCTCTACACTGAAGCCAGTACACAGCACAGAGAAGCAAAACAGACAGACCATAAACAAACACGATGAATGTGACTGGCAGAGCTGAAAATATCTGTGGCGCAGCCATCTACTCAGTTACAGACAAATACAAAACATACCAGGAGGTGTAGGGAGAGACAGAACGATTTCACGACATGACAAATCAACTTTTAATCAAAATAAAGTGACAGAATGTTAATGGCCAGGTGGTGCACTGGAGATTCTCTGCGGACCTCTCGAACCACATCACATATTTGGCAACTTTGCCATCAACAGGTGTGCCATGCTTATAAAGCGCCATGCCATGGTGAGGACTTTGTGTTATTTGGCCATGCGATTGTGGTCGAGGGCAGCCCACAGCAAAACTCCCACGCAGTTATGCCAAAGACAGAGGTACCATTTTTTTGTGGCCAAGATTGGGCCCCTTTCCGAAGGGCCCCTCGGCATCAGCGTCAGTTTGCAGCAAATAAGGAGATCAGACACAGACTGCTGGTAAACCAAGCTTCTTGTATTATACAGCAGATACACGCATACAGAGACATTATCACCAGAGATGCAGAAAATGCAGAAGGACAAGTGTCCAGGCAGTCAGCACATATAGTTCGCTAGGGAGCACTGCTAGGACACAGCTTATCTAGCATATCATAAGCTAATCAATAATATAATGCACTTTCACAATGGGGATTTTACTTGGCACGATATTGCAGACATTTGGCAAGAACTGTAGATATCTTACTTGTGACGCAGCCCAGTGGGGATATCGTGCTTTATTATGGATAAGCGGCATTCCCAGAAACCCTACTGTTATCTCCTATGTATGGTGCAATGCTATACTTGTAGAGAATAAGTGGAAGAGAAGGTCTGGTGTGTCATCTGCCCCAGGAGGAGTTTGGGGTGCTGCTTGCAGATGATGGCAGGGTGAGGCAGAGGTAAGATCTGATGCCTAAATGTTGAGAGAGAGCTTAATGTAATATACCATAGCGTAGCATAACAATCCTAGCATGTCATAGCAGTGCGTAACAGTCCTAGGATAACATAGCATTGCATAACAATCCTAGCATAACACAGTATTGTATGACAATCTTGCCACATCAACATGTTCACACTGTATAGTATGTAGGAGGAAACTAAGGCTTTCAACAGCTATTTGAAAAAGTAATAATGACACACTGACTGCTTTCCAAGGCAGAATTTCAGTGTATTATCAAGACTACACTGTTGAAATTTGTTGAGAACATTGAAATCACACATCTTTTCTGCAATAGTCCTGCTGAATTCTCATGGGGATCCCGATGCAGACTGTGGATCTAGTCTGTTAAATATCCTGTTTGAGTAATCTGTATATTTTGTCACTATTGGAAAGTATCACTAGTTGTGGCAAATGATTGTGGACTGTACAATGAACCTATTTTCAGTGGTGGACTCTTGCTCTGGATTGTTCATCTCTCACATTAAGCTCTCGCTTCTTGTTCCACACCGGCTTTTAAATATCAGTTTAGTCTATACTTATACATGGATAGAAGGACCTCTTCGGAGTGACCATTTACTGCATTTTCTTCTTTCTAAAGCACATGCTGCTATGTTGTTTACAATTTGCTACCTTGCATTTAAATTGTTGGTCAAGAATAGGATGCCCGAAGGAACTCCATGTTTCCTTTCATTCCAAAAATGTGTAGATTCTATCGAGAGGTTGAGAGCAGATTCATAGCCAATTCTGCTTCTGCACCGCTAAGCATTTCATGCCGGTATACTGTATTTGATAGTTCTTATTCCAGCAGATATACCATTGGAATCACAACCCAGAAGTGACATATCTCTAAGTATTTTCATCTTGTGGGAAGGAGTCTTTCTAAGTTTTATGGGAAGCCCCTACTCCTAGAGACAGTGGGCTTCATCCCAAGTACGGTGGTCCGGAAAAAAAGGTTCCGGTAGCAAAGTACTGGTGCCCTTTCTGGACCAGCATACTATGAGAATGCCGGTAGGGGCTCGGATCCCCTGGCAGGCCTGACCCGCTGGGAAATCAGGCCCCTACTGGCATGTCTCCCACTGAAGCACCGGCACCATTAGCAACGGTGCCGGTGCTTCAGTGTCCCCATTCCCACGTAGTCCTATAGGACTTTGTGGAAATGGGGACTAACTCTTACCACTGCCGCTTGTGATATCCCAGTGGCACTGAGCTATCAGGCATCGGTAGGGTGTTACGGGTTGGTGGCAACACGCAGGTTACACCGGCAGGTTACCGCCAACCTCGTAATGAGGCCCACTGTGACTGTTAGGTTTGAGGGTGGTGGGGACGTGATGTCACAGCATAAGCAGCGTGGGTATGAATGCCCTTCTGTGTCACAAGTCTCTCCCCTTCTCACCTGTTTCTCTTTGCTTGCGACCTTCTTGGATGTGTTCTTTCGCACAGTCCGGGATTTATACAGGCCCGTGTGCAGGTCTTCGGATTCCAGCATAATGATTGCAAGTCCTACGCCAAGTAAAATTCAAATATCCAGGACCGGGAACCAGGAAGAAAACAGTATCTAAAGTCGGAGGCAAGGAACACTGTGACCCGAGCACCGGAGAAATCCAGGAAGAAAAGCACGGAAGAGGGTAGTTCAAGGAAAGGGAATGGAAAAAGGGGAGTAATCAAGGAAATGGGAAAACGGGACTTGGAAGAAGACACCGAGCGAACTCCGACAACACACGTCTGAACACACTAAGCGGTAGCGTTGAGACGCGCAGAACCGCGGGGCGTGACTGTTTTGTAGTAACTTGTATGTAGAGCGTAATGGCTGGTAAGCTGCGTTTTGTATTCAACAGCCATGTTGGAAGGATTATGGAATTCAGTCCTCTATGGGTCAGGGACCACAATGTCCAGAACGGACGTAATCTGCGGTTCATGACATTGTGGTTACCCCCTCGTGGTCCTCCATATTGGTAGGAATTGCTACTACTGTCACTTCCGCCTTAGGGATCATGCATATCAACATGAGTCATGGGGCAGAAGTCCACTCTGACTATCTAGTTGTAGTTTCCACACGTCAGGAGGAGCGATGGAAGTGTGAAGGTTCTTATGACTATCCCACAGGTGATCATGCGCATCTTTAGGGATAGTGAAGACTACAATGCTTCTGTGACTGTAATTTAAGAGGTCATGAGCCTCATTACACGGTAGGCGGTAAGGGAAAAATGATGCTGGTAAAGGATTACCGGCATCGCTATCCGCCCCTGAAAATTACCGCCACCTACCCGCTATAAGCGGCACCGCTAAGAACGGTGCCTTTAATAGCAGAACGGTCGCGGGCGCAACCCCTCATGGCGGCAATAGCGGCATGGCGGAAATAGGAGTTCATCACAAGTCATGCGTACATGAAAATAGCGGCATGGAGCAGGCCCAAACAGCCCATACCGGCATGGAGGAAATACTGGCATCGCGAACCACCCATAAAGGGCCATGTGCAGTGCACACAATCAGCACAGGTGGAGGCAATGGAGACTGGGCCAGCACGAAAGGAGCACACCACACCCCTTCCCACACCCATTCACACAGCAAAATGATTCCAATACTAGTACCATTACATGGGCTGGAGGACATGATTGCATTGCAACAGCAACCACAACAGGCAGCACAGAGGAGACGCAGGAGGAGGAGGAGGGCGAGACAGGCCCAATAAGCCCCACCAGTGCAGCTATTTGTACCACAGAGGCAGCCACCGTTCCCCAGGATCAGAGCCAGTCCATTCAACCTAACCTCTGAGCAGATACACACCCTGTACCGTCTGGACCGGGAAACCATCACCACCATCGTGGACATGATACACAACGACATTGTCAGCCTCATAGACATCCGTACTGCCATCCCCCCTCTACTGAAGGTGGTTACTGTGCTCCACTTCCTGGCCACAGGCACCTACCAGCATACGGTAGGGCAGATGCATGGCATATCACAACCAGTATTCTCATGCACGCTGAACCAGGTGCTCGATGCCCTCCTGAAGCACATAAGTGAACACATATCCCTGCCACGGACTGCCCAGGAGATCTCCAACACCAAAGTTGGCTTCCATTCACTGGCAGGCATCCCAAGTTGCATCGAGGCCATCGGCTGTACCCATGTGGAATTGGTGGTCCCACATGCCAATGAGGTAGTCTACCGAAACAGAAAGCAATACCACTCCATCAACGTCCAAATGGTATGTGACTCTAACAAGATCATCACACATTGTTGTGCCCAATATCCCGGATCAACCCATGATTCAATGGTCCTGCGGAACTCAATGCTACCATGCTACATGGAGCGACATGCTGGACAACGTTTGTGGCTACTTGGTGAGTAGCATGGCAAGCACATGGCAGTGTGATGTGGGGAGTAGATTTGGGAGGAAGAGATGCATACTCCAACTGGGTGTGATTGGGGGAGATGCATACTCCAACTGGGTGTGATTGGCGAGGGAGAGATGCATACTCCAACTGGGTGTGATTGGTGGGGGGAGAGATGCATACTCCAACTGGGTGTGATTGGGGGGGGAGATGCATACTCCAACTGTTTCTGTTTGAGATCAGTTGACACTATAAGCAATGCCCATATGGAAATACACCAGTGTCCTCCAAGGCAGCCCAGACTGGACCTGACACATGAAAACCACATGCAAGAAGTAAGCCCGAAAACAATGAAATGAAGCCATTACCCCAACCATGCCATATCCATCCACATGCAAATTGCACTTCATCAGACCGTACCTTCTACAACACAATGCAGCAACATGCAGCCAATATGGACAATGGAAATGTACGCTGAACAGCATCACAACGGAAATGCGACCTTGAGTGCATACAAAGGGATCACCTGTAGCCATTATACTGCTTCACACCCGTACACCACAACAGAAGTGCTGCATGCCTGCATGGGGACATCAAGTTAGGAATGGCAGTTCACTAGCAGTGTGTTTCAAACGGTGCCAGGACCAAAGGACACGAATGACTGGACCTCAACTAGTACATGGCAATAACTGCCGTAGGGATGCACAGTGCATGTACACTTGCAAGGACTCCATCACCTTCCCACATTGCAGTTACTTTGATTACCTCCATGCATGTAGGGATTTGTGGATGTCATTCACAATGCAAAGTAGACTTGTGTGATATGCACTGGTTCCACTTGATATAATCACTTACACATACCCATTGTTGCACCCATGCAGGTGATGCTGGATATCCCTTGAAGAGGTGGCTCCTTACCCCTGTACGGAACCCACAGAACAGGCACGAAGAAGAATACAATTGTGCACATACCCGTACCCATGTGGTAATTGAGCAGACATTTGGCCTTTTGAAGACACGGTTTCGGTGCCTCAGCAGGTCGGGTGGGGCACTCCTGTACGGGCATGAGAAGGTGGCCAAGATCACCATGGCATGTGTCATGCTGCACAATATGTGCATCAGACGGAATGTGCCACTGCCCACTGACATTGAAATGCAACCACCTGGTGAGGATGATGATGAGGATGAGGAGGGAGAAGATGGGGCTGCACATCATGCAGGTGGCGATGCACAGGAGGGACGTGCTGTGCGCCAGCATCTGATAGACCAATATTTCTAATACACATGGCTGAAGAGGGTGCAATGGATGTGGGTATTGGGGCACTGGGTTTTGTGGTGAAATGTACACTGTGCTCTGTCCACCAGTAAAACACACATACACAAGGAAAATTGTCCACTCATGTGATTCGCCATGTCACCAGTGTGTATTAAGTATCGTAAGTAAATGAAGTGCATGGGCCCGACAACACAAACACCCTTTACCCCCTCCGCCCACAACTCTGCCAAACATGGATTGCACATCAGTGCAGCATTGCAGTACACGAGTCACCAACATCAGGCTAGCCCTACTTCCCACCCCCACTGCCACCATTGGGGGGTTGCGAGTTTGTGCGCCGCATAGCCCGCATGGACCTGCGCAGGGGGCTGGTCTGCCTTGAGCTGGCAGTGCAGGAGGTGTTCAGTTGGTCAGGTGCCGGTGGGGGGTTCTGCCTATCCATAGCGTCTGCGATGTGTGTGAGAACCTGCCTCACAGCAGATATTTCCTCACAAATGCGGTTGGTGCTGGCTTCTATGGCTTGTTTGATGCCCTTGGCATGTTCCCTGCAATCCTCCCTCGCCAGGGCAGCCTCGCCCACATGCTGGCCAACCAGCGCAGTGATGTCTTCCTGGTGCTGTCGGATGATGGCCATGTCATGGCCTCTGTGTCTGCGTTGTACGGTACCTGCCGCACCTTGTGGCATGTGTTCACCGTCAGGTGATGTCACCATGGGACTCCAGCACCCTGCCACAAATTCATCCCCAGACTGCTCATGGCTGCTCGCATGTGATGTGGGGTGTGGGCTCTGTTGGGCTGACTGCTGGGGGCTGGGTGTGTGGTGTTCAATGGCCGAAATAAACGTTTCCTCCACATCGGACATGGGTGCCGTGGCAGCTGCCTCGCCGATGGAGCTAATTGCGGCGGACAGTGTTCCTTACGCAGGTGGATCCTGCATGGTGTGAATTGCTGGAGTGGGTGCTGCAATTTTGTATGGCGGACTTTGACGTCTTGGTGACGTGGGTGGCTGTGTGGGTTTGGCCCTCTGCGGGAGTGCAGTCTTTCCAGTGCCCCTCGCTGTGCTGGCCATGGTGCCTGCTTCCATTCCCCTGCCCTGTTTCTTTGTAGGTGGGGCCTGTGTCGCAGTGTCCTGCTCCTCACTGTCAGATTGTGAGCCTATGGGGGACAAAGAGAGGGATAGCATCGGTGATGGGTCAACATGCATCATGCAGATGTTGTTGCTGCTGTTCTATGCATTTGGACTTTATGTTTGGCCATACAGGTTGTTAGCTAGATGGGTGGGTCATACATGCATGAGTCTGGGTGACATGTGTCTGGGGTGCTGCATGCATGTGTTTGTGTGGGAATGTGCACAGCATATGGGCAGGGTTGTGTGCATGTATGTTTGATGGCCCCATCCATGAGCTGATTTCAGGGTCACATTTCGGGGATTACCTCATGCTTTGCATTGCAGTGTTTTGTGTGGACACTCACCTCCATCTGACGATGACGGCACACTGCGCTCCATTTCACCTACTCCCTCAATGGATTCGACCCCAATGGTGCTGGCACAGGTCTCCTCCCACTCCTGCAGCTTCATTGGGGATCCTCCTCCGCCTCCTGGGCCCATGACCAGGCTCCTGTTGGCTTCTAGGATACTGCGTACACGGAGGCGTAGATCGTCCCACCGCTTGTATACATCGTTCACAGTGCGGGGTGTGGAGCCCACCGCACTGACTTTATGGGCCACCTCTGACCAGACCTCCTTTTTCTTAATAAGTGCAGGACGCCGCATGTCGTTTACAAACACGACATCAGCGTTGGCAGCAAGTGTCTCTGATAGCATTATCAGTTCTTCATTGGAGAAGCGCTCCTTGCGCTGCTGTGCTGCTCCTTTTTTTAAAGTCTTGGGCATTCTCAGGGGTTGTAGTGATGATTTGGGTAAGCTGTGGTGTAGCTGCAGGTCCTGGGGGCAGAGGATGGCAATGGATTGTGTTTTTAAAGATGGCCGCTGTGGTCTTTCCCGTTCCTGTGCAATGACGCTACTTCCGGTTCCGCTTATTTACGGTCACCGCTATTAGCGGTCACCGCTTTTAATGGTGACCGCTAATGCCTTATTCATGGACGACGGAAGTGCTAACAGCGCTTTCCTTGGTGCCGCTAAGGGCCTTTTTGGGGTCTTTTACGGCATGGCGGTAAAGTCCTTACTGGCAAGGCGCTAAACTCATGCCCGCGTACTCATAATGCCACACTATTAGCGGGCTGCTTTCTACACGGACACGTTATTAGCGCCATGCCAGTAATGACCGTTCCTTACCGCCTACCATGTAATGAGGCCCCATATGTGTCTGTAGGGTTTGCAAGGAACATTCTTGGTGGTCTCTCCAAAGGGGCTGCAGCAAAGAACAAACAATGCTCAACATATAATACTCGGAAGTAACTGTACAGTAGGCACAGTCCAGTTTCCAGCACCTGCTAATCCAGTAATTTGTCACTGTTTTGAATTGTTATTGCATATTATCTATCATTGTAGGGTTGCATTTCACTGAGTCAGGACTTTGGCTTTCAGCTGCGTGTAATGGAGCTGATGGTATTACTGCAACATTCCAAACATATTCTAGACACTGCAGGTGTGACTAAATTGGGTGCAGATCATTTGGTCCATACCATCTCATCTAGTGGTGGATACTGCCGTATGAAGTGGGTTATCTACAGTTTTATCGCATAGATATGTCTGGAAACCTGCCCAGGCGCCTCGTACCTGGAAGTGGCCGAAAGAGTAGCTATGTATGTGTCTTCCCATTCTTGAGCCCAGGTAAGCGCTGCTAGCCACTCCTTCGCATTAGGGGGGTGGCTCTTTTTCCAGTGTAAGAGAATAATTATTTTTGCTACCATGCAGGCAATATCTGCAAATGTACGGTGGCTCTTACTGTGTATCATGGCCATGTACTGAAGAGTGGACCCATGGGGTTGTGTTCTAGTGTGGTCTCTGTTATTTCCTCTATCATTTTGAGTACTCGAGACCAGTAGTTCTCCAACCTAGGGCATGCCCAGAACATGTGTAAATGGTCTGCTAAGAGGTGAACACACCTAGAGCAGGCGAATGGTTGTGAGCGGGCCATCTTGGATAGCCTAGCCAGTGTGTAGTAGAGTCTGTTTAGGATCTTGAATTGTATAAAGTTCAATGCCTAACTCACGGACCCAACCTTGTCTTGCTTTTGGGGCTGGGGGTGAGGTGGAGTTCTTTACCATCTTGTATAGTGTCGAGATGATGTGTCTGCAGTCCCCAGAATTAGCGATGTAGGCCAGGCTGGGTGTTTCTGGGTGTTCGTCCGGGTATGCTGGCCATCTGGTTGAGATGGCCGCACATAGTCTATAGTATTTTGAGCAATCTCCACTTGTGTTCCCATGCCCTGGTATCCGAGTTGAGGAAGTGATAAATTTGCCTTCCGGAAAGATATCTGCTAACTCCCAATAACCTAGGCTTTCCCATTTTTTCTGGATCGTTTTATCCCCTGTTGGTTAAAGCTCTGGGAACCTCCACAGGGGTAGCCATCGATAGTATGGTCTTTCCGTACCCATGAGGGAGAACAGCATGCGCCATGCGCGCAAAGTTGACTTGATCGGGTCAATTGGGCAGTCATCAGGGTAATGTTGGTTTAGTATCAACGTTTTGAGGTCTGATTCCTCAGCAGCCAATACCTCGAGTTTAACGTGTGGTGGCAGGAATGTCATGGGGTACCAATATGTCGCAAACTGGGCTTGGGCCACAATCCAGTATAGCTCAAGATTTGGTGCGGTGAGTCCACTCTTCTCGTATGGGTCTGTCATGTCTATCCATTTCTTGTGGACAGCTCCAGAGTGCCATAGGAATTGGGCGAGTTGACTGTGAATTTGGGCAAAATAGGGTTCCCCAGGCCAGATTGGGACATTAGCGAATATGTACAGCATCTTGGGGAGCAGAATCATTTTGGCCAGTGATAGTTTGGCTGCCGGGGATAGAGGCAGTGCTTTCCATTTATTAAACATGGTTTCTGTGTATGATCTGAGCATAGCACAGTTATCCCATTGTATTGAGTCTTGAGATCTAGATATCACTACCCCCAAGTATTTGATATGGTCGAGGACCACCATAGAGATGTGGTTCCCTAGCAGTGAGTGTGTTGTTGGTGAGGTGGAAAATCTCAGATTTTGAAGCATTTATCGTGAAGCCTACGAATTCGCCAATGCGGACTATGGGCCTCATTACGACCCAGGCGGTAAGTTACCGCCTGGGCCGTGACTTTACCACCATGGCGTAAACTACGTTTACGCCATGGTGGTTGGCGGACTTACCGCCCCATTCCGACCTTGGCAGGGCGGTAAGTCCCCAATCCCCATTTACCCTTCCCCATTCCCATTTTTGCCCCATAGGGCATAATGGGAGTGGGGAAGGCGTTAATTACGCCACCGTAAATTACGGTGGCGTAATTAACTCCATGGTCCCTTAGCGCCATGGATTTTAACACCTGCTAAAAGCAGGTGTTAAATCCGCCATGGCGCTAAGGGACCTCGTACTCAGGCGGTAAGGGTCGGCGCTGTTTACGCTGCCGTAAACCCCTTACCGCCTGGGTCGTAATGAGGCCCTATGTCTTGCATGATCAGGGCAAGGTCGATCAAGGGGTCTCTTACGTAGAGCATGATGTCATCTGCATGTAACAAGATGATTTCTGGATGTCCCAACAATCGGATACCCCAGTGAGCGTGGTGTTGCCTGAGGTACTCCGCCATCGACTCGATGGCGAGAGCAAAAGACTCAGGAAAAGGGGCAGCCCTGTCGGGTCCCTCTTTCTAGCTGACATAGAGTGGATGTATAGGAGTTGACCAGGATTCTGGCCAAAGATCATGTATATAACAGCTTGTTATATCGTAGCATCTGGGGGCCAATACCCAGTGCCTCAAGAGCTAAGAACATGTAGTCCCAGGCGACCATATCAAAGGACTTTTGGGCATCTATTGTTACCGCTACTGCTTGCACCTCTGGGTCAAGTCTGGCAATTACGTCGAATACGCATCTGATGTTGAGTGTGGTGAACCCCCCCGGGATGAATCCAACCTGATCGGAGTGGACCATGTGAGGCATTAGTGGAAGGATTCTATTGGTCATGACCTTTGAAAATATTTTAGTATCACAATGTATAAGTGAAAGGGGTCTGTATGAACCGCATTCATTACTTGATTTGCCAGGCTTCAATAGTATCGTAATCAAGGCTTCTCTCAGGGATTCTGGTAGTATGATATGATATGATCGTTTATTTATATAGCGCCTATACACAATGTGTTTCAAAGCGCTTCAAGGCAAGGGAGGGAACGAGGGAAAATACAACCACATTCTTACAGGCCATGAACAGTAAGGATGTGAAATTAACTATCGTACTCAGCCTGACGACATTTCAGATAGTGCAAGAGCTAAGACATAGATAAGGAAGGGAGGGGGAGAGTGGGAAGGAAATGGAAACAGACAGGCGACTACCGTACTAGGCCTGACGACATTTCTGGTAGAGCCGGAGAAAAACAAAAGGTGAGGGAGAGGGGTGCAGAAAGGGAGGGGAGGAACAAACAAGCGACTATCATAGTATATGTTGTTGTAGTGACTCTTCCCATATCTATAGGAGAATCGGGGATAGCACAACCACGTACTCCTGGTAGAATTTGGCTGTCAAGCTGTCTGGGCCTGGAGCTTTACCTTTGGAAAGTGCTGAGATGACTGACACTATTTCTTCCACCGTGAGAGGGAGTTCTAGATTTTCCCTGGCCTGTGGGCTCAGGGTGGGCAATGTAGTTTTTTGGAGTAGAGCTCGTATGGCGAGGTCCTCCCTGGGTAGTGGGGCTGTATATAGGTTATGGTAGAAATACCTTAATACTGTTACTACATCTGTATCCGTCCACCTATTATTCCCCTGCTCGTCGAGGATACAGTCGACCTGGTCCCGGCCGCGTTCAGCACAGACCACTCTCGCTAAGGTTTTCTCTGCCCTGTCCTCTTCTCTGTATCTCCTGCCGGCAGTGGGGCGAGTGTACAATCTAATCTCCCTAGTGGCATGGGCATAAAAGTTTACTAGCTGGGCTTGGATCTGTGCCAGCAGTGCGGGGTCCGAGGTCCAAGCATGCTCGTGTTTTACATTTTTAAGTTTGCTTTCGGACTGCTCAAGGTCTCTCCTGATACGATTGAGCACTACAGCCTCCCTCGATATAGACATGCCACAGATGTAGACCTTAAAGGCCTGCCACCTGGCTCCCTGGAATGTTGCATATGGTTTGTTTGTGACAAGATAGTTATCTATGTCGTTCTTAGTATCTGCTCGGAACACCAAATCACGCAGCGCTTCAGATTTGAATCTCCATATCTGTCTAACTGGGCCGTCTCTATATTTCAGGGTCAAGTGGACTGGGGAGTGGTCAGAGAGCATGCAGGGTTTTATTTCGACATCTAGTACTTTCCCCATCAGTGAACTAGAGATTAGGAAGAGGTCTATTCAGGAAGCCATGTTGTGGACAAATGAATAAAAAGTGTATTCCCTGGTTGAGGCGTAAATTGTTCTCTACGCGTCCCAGAGGTCATATGTCTGCATGACAGATAGCAGTTGGCAGGCTGTTCGAGATTGTGGTCGGGGGCTTTGTTGGTCCTGTCCAGTGTACGATCTAGTATTAAGTTCATGTCCCCTTCTGAGATTTGGGGTATCCCATAATATCCGGCCTGGGTATCTTTTAGTTTATCAAAGAATTCTGGGTAGTCGGTGTTCCGAAATATGCGTTCACAAGTACGGTCTCTAGGCCTTTGAGGATACAGTGTAGTACTATGTACCTGCCCTCGGGATCAATATGAGTGAGTTTTGCAGTGAATTATGGATAATGGTTGTAACCCCTCTTAATTGAGTGGAGAATGACGTTGAGTATCTGTTCACACCTCAAGTGGAGGCGATATTGCAGCAAGTGTGTGCTTTTGCCTGGGTCTCTTGTAGGAATAGGATATTTTCTTTTTGTCTGTGCGCATAGGCTACTATTTTACGAGATTTAGTAAAGTTCCCTAGCCCACGAACATTCCAACTCAGGACCTTTACCTGTTGTGCCATCTCTTAAGATTGTGAGTGTATTTTGTGATGTGTACCATATTGTTGGTTATGCATTTACAGATCGCGCCCGCGCTCCTCCACCACCATCCACCAGTATTTTAACAGTTTGTGCCCCACACCCTACCTGCAATACACAACTGGCACTCCCGTGTATTCCGGGTTCAGATGGAGGTCTAGCATATGCCTGCCGTCTCCCCTCCCTCACTGCCACCCCCAACCCAGCAGTGTGTAAACCCAACCCATACCCCTCCTTAACTACCCCCTTAAGCCAACAGCGCGAGAGAAACAGTAATTCTAACATGTTCACACAAGCAACTGCCGGCGGGAGCGCAGTTGCCATACAGCCTGTGCTGAATTCGGGGGCTAACTGCCCTACTTTGAGACTAGTGTCTAGGCGGTTCCATCGTCAAATACTATCTTCACATATTCCAATGTGTGTCAGTGGATCAGGACGCAGTGCCTGCAGTGAATAGAGTTAATCGTCTCCCTCAACCTGGTCTTCCGCCGGATTGGCCTCAGGGATCTGTGCTTCGATAAATTTGACAGCTTTGCTTGGGACTGTAAAGAAGTATAATTTGCCACGAAATTGCAGTTTCAGCATCACAGGAAACAATATAGCATACTGTATATTCCTCTCCCGAAGCATCTTCTTTTTTTTCAAATTTGGTTTTATTAAGATTTTACAGAACAGGTTACACAACATAAAGGTATTGGTTGGTGCATGTCTTATCCGTCTCAGTCTGTCCCCTCCTTCCCACCCTCCAACAAACCTTAGATCATTATCTCAAAACAGAACTTCCATCCGCACTCCCCACTCCCCCCCAGGAACTTTGTGTTATCTATAATGCCTCCTCGTACAACGTGGTCTTGCTTGTGACATGCGTGTCCCATTCAGATTTGGGTCTCTTTCAGTGTTTTTGGATTGCTTAACTGTGGTGCTTTCAGGAGTGCATTCTCGACCACAATGAGTGAGCAATTATCAGAGCAATACATTGTTCTACCTCGCTTGTCTGTGTGTACTGTGAATATCCCTTCTTAAGGCCTCATGTTTTACAATTCGTTAAGTATTGGTTACATATTGATTTACAAAGTCGCTCCATAGCATCTTATACTGTGTGGATTTTCCATGTAGGACAGCAGTAATTTTTTCCATTACACAAATATTGGTGGCCACATTCGTCCATTCCTTCTTACCCAGAAGCGTGCTTGCCTTCCAATGCATCATGAGACAGGCTCACGCAGCCAGGAGGAGAGGCACCACTATTCCAGTCACCCTTCTAAGCTCATCATCACTGTTTTCCAAACCAAATAAAACGAGAAGGGGTGTAACTTCCCGATGGATCCCATCCACATCCCTAATCCATCCGAGGACCTCATCCCAAAACACTCTAATTTGGGGGCATCCCCACCACATATGCCAGTAGTCTGCTCTTTCACCACATTGTCGCCAGCATAAGGGACTCATTGACTGGACATCTTTGACAATCTGTGAGGGTCATACAGCCATCTGTGGAGGAGCATGATGGCATGTAGTTTATATAAACAAGTGTTGGAGATTTTGTTTTTGGGGCTGTTACCTGATTTAGCGGTATTTTAGTATCGTGGTATTTTGGTGGTAAATTGGCCTTACTTCATTCCAGGTGGTAGTTTATTATTACCCTATTCTGATAGTAGTTTAGTATTATCACATTTGGTTGGTAATTTAGTGTTAGCTTACTTTGGCGGTCATTTTGGTGGTATCTTGTTTTGTGTTAATTTTAGTGGTGAGCATACCTTCATTAATACAGCCCTATGATAAAACAAATCTTCCCTCTTTATAAATATGATACTCTTCGGGCTGACGGTGGAACACCCCCAGACTTAGCACATTTTCAGAGAACCCAGCAATACCATAAACAATGTTATTTTTTTCACATAGCTCATGTCAGTGGTTTATTTACACCAAAGACCAAAGTCCCATGAAGAACACTGCTTCCCTTTTTTGCATGCAAAGTGAAGCACATCCACACACATACGTTCTATCTTGTCTATAGATCTCTGCTTTTCTCTAACATTGCTTCATGTGGTATTTTTACCACTGTGATCTGAACACTAGAGCCGCCTAGATATCTTTCCCCACTGAAACATGAAACTTTGGAGACATAAAAGAAAACTCCTTATACCAAACTAATCTAAAATGTTTATGATTCTGTTAAGCATTATGTGATTTACAATAACAATGGAATCCAATAAAGAATGACACTTTCCCCACAAATCTTACCCACATTAGTTCTGCTGAAGCTCCTAAGAGAAAATACAAAACAGATATTGCATAGCATTGATATCATTTGTTAACCTGTCATTTTACACTATCATCATTTAGGACATGCAAACTGAAAACACCAACAGCCCGATTCGTGGAATTAATGTGCGCTGAAAATTCCAGCGCAAGCATGCGAAAACCGTGCGAATCGCAGTGCAAGTGCGAAAATCGCAGTGCAAGTGCGAAAATCGCGGCAAAACCCGTGCACATTGATTCATGGAAGTCCGTACGCGAGTAAAATCTGGGATGTGCGCTGAAAATCTGCGTGGCGCACGCCGGCGTACAGGTCATCTAACGGCGTGCGCTACGGCCACAGCAAAATCGCACATAGCGCGTTGCACATAACAAAAGTAGGTGTAACCCGGGGCGTGACACGCGGAATGGGGAACAACGCGTGAAAATGTGGGTGTCACGGGGGAAGTACAGGAGGCAAGTGCGCGGAACGCCCACACGCTCGCCTACAACACGTATTCATGGAATCGAATAGGGCAAACCAGCGCACGGGTGAAAATGCGCACACAGGCCTAAACACATCCGCCACACGAAGGCAGGCGGTAGCGTCCCTGCGCATGAAAAAAATTTGCGCCAAAATGTGCGCTAACAAAAAGCACGTATATACAGCTCTGATGAATGTCCGATACTGTGTCCCTCTAGGACAAATGACGTGCAAAGGGGTACGCAACAAACACGGACACCCGCTGTGTCAAAAATAGCGTGTGCGTGTATTTCAGGGGTGCGCGGGAAGTTTCACACGCGATTGGCCTTGGGCGAGCGGGGCACGTGTAAATCTGGGGTTCGCGGGAAGTTTCACACGCGATAGGCCCTGTGCGAGTGGGGTGCGTGTATTCCTGGGGTTCACGTGAAGTTTCAGACGCGATTGGCCTGGGTACGTGTAAATCTGGGGTTCACGGGAAGTCTCACACGCGATTTCAGCAGGGTACGTGTATTTTGGGGTGCGTGCAGTCCTAAACGTCAATTGGCAGTGTGGCTCCTCCCAGATGTTCGCTCTACACCCTCCACAGCCCCTGCAGGCAGCCACACCCTACCCTGCATCCCTGGTCATGTCCCGCAGGCAGCCCATCCACCATGGGCATGCCCCCCAGGCAAGCCACATGTCAGCTTGCACTACTGATCACCAACGCATGACCCCCTCCACCCACACCCCCCAGCACTGAGGGGCACCTGCCAGCAGGCCCCCACTCATGTCCCCCAGCACCTCCACCCCCCAGCACTGAGGGGCACCTGCCAGCAGGCCCCCACTCATGTCCCCCAGCACCCCCACCCCCCAGCAGTGCAGGGCACCTGCCAGCAGGCCCCCACTCATGTCCCCCCAGCAGTCAGGGCACCTACCAGCAGGCCCCCACTCATGTCCCACACATGTCCCCCAGCACCCCCACCCCCCAGCAGTGCAGGGCACCTGCCAGCAGGCCCCCACTCATGTCCCACTCATGTCCCCTTGCACCCCCACCCCCCAGCAGTGCAGGGCACCTGCCAGCAGGCCCCCACTCATGTCGCCCAGCAACCCCACCCTCCAGCAGTGCAGGGCACCTGCCAGCAGGCCCCCACTCATGTCCCACACATGTCCCCCAGCACCCCCAACCCCCAGCAGTGCAGGGCACCTGCCAGTGGGCCCCCACTCATGTCCCACTCATGTCCCCTTGCTCCCCCACCCCCCAGCAGTGCAGGGCACCTGCCAGCAGGCCCCCACTCATGTCCCCCAGCACCCCCACCCCCCAGCAGTGCAGGGCACCTGCCAGCAGGCCCCCACTCATGTCCCACACATCTCCCCCAGCACCCCCACCCCCCAGCAGTGCAGGGCACCTGCCAGCAGGCCCCCACTCATGTTCCACTCATGTCCCCTTGAACCCCCACCCTCCAGCAGTGCAGGGTACCTGCCAGCAGGCCCCCGCTCATGTCCCCCAGCACCTCCACCCCACAGCAGTGCAGGGCACCTGCCAGCAGGCCCCCACTCATGTCCCCCAGCACCCTCACCCCCCAGCAGTCAGGGGCACCTGGCCAGCAGGCCCCCACTCATGTCCCCCAGCACCCCCACCCCCCAGCAGTGCAGGGCACCTGCCAGCAGGCCCCCACTCATGTCCCCCAGCACCCCCACCCCCCAGCAGTGCAGGGCACCTGCCAGCAGGACCCCACTCATGTCCCAATGTCCCACTCATGTCCCCATGCACTCCCACCCCCCAGCAGTGCAGGGCACCTGCCAGCAGGTCCCCACTCATGTCCCCCAGCACCCCCAACCCCCAGCAATGCAGGGCACCTGCCAGCAGGCCCCCACTCATGTCCCCCACATGTTCCCCAGCACCCCCACCCCCCAGCAGTGCAGGGCACCTGCCAGCAGGCCCCCACTCATGTCCTCCACCACCCCACCCCCAGCAGTCAGGGGCACCTGCCAGCAGGCCCCCACTCATGTCACACACATGTCCCCCAGCACCCTCACCACCCAGCAGTGCAGGGCACCTGCCAGCAGGCCCCCACTCATGTCCCCCAACACCCCCACCCCCCAGCAGTGCAGGAAACCTGCCAGTAGGCCCCCACTCATGTCCCCCAGCACCCCCACCCCCCAGCAGTGCACGGCACCTGCCAGCCGGCCCCCACTCATGTCCTCAGCACCCCCAGCAGTGCAGGGCACCTGCCAGCAGGCCCCCACTCATGTCCCACACATGTCTACCAGCACCCCCACCCCCCAGCAGTGCAAGACACCTGCCATCAGGCCCCCACTCATGTCCCACTCATGTCCCCTTGCACCCTGTTAGGGAAAATTCTCTGTTTAGGCTGAATTTCCTAACCTAGTGAGTCCCCCAGCGGCTTTGCTGGATTTCTGGAGTTTGTTTTTTCCATCCTGCCAAGAGAGAGACACTTTTCCTCCCACTCTTGGACATGTATGTGTGTAATTCCTTTGAATGTCAATGTGTTCTATGGGCTATGGGGCCTTTTACTCCATAGGGTCTCATATGTTTTTCTATGTGTGTTACACCGCACCCTACATGCCGCAACACTGGGGCGTCCTAGCGGACCTCCACCATAGACTCCATACCCGGGGACTGACTACTGTCTCCCCGGGCATGTAAAGTCACCATTGGCTTTACTAGACCTAAATTTACTAACAGAACTAGTACAAACCATCTTATTGTGGACGTACTAGTAGGGGTAATTCGATTACTCCTGGATCTGTTACTCGAGGGGGCACTGTCCCGTCCCCCCTCGTCGAGTTTTGTCTGGTGGCAGTGGAAACTACTTGTTATGTTCGACCCCGGACATAACTCTATGGGATTCGTCCCATTGTTGGAGATTGATACATTTTCTCGTTAATCTCTAACGTACCACCGATCTACTTATCTTAAATAAGTTTATCGGATGGTATTTTCTGCCAGAACTCGGTTTTTAAAATGGCGTCTGTGTTCGTCTCTGTGACTCCTAAACCAAAGGTTGAGCCCTTTGTTCCACTTTTGGCGGGCCTCTGTACAGAGGCCCTCCAAAGTGGTGCCATTCTGTCTGGGTTACCACAGGGGTGTGGGAGGGGGTTTAGGCACACTGGACCGAGTTGCCTTGCCAACTCTGGTCGCACTCTGGAGTGATTGGCCCAAGTGGTGAGCCTCCCCGCTCACCACTTAGCATGTGTTGATTGACAGCTAGGCTGAATGAATGGGGGTTTTCTGCATAAAAGCAGGGCTTTTGGGACTGGATCTTCAGAAGTCGCCACAGGACCTAAGAATCCGACGAGGGTAACGCTGAGCCGACCTGCAACGACGACACCTCCGGTGGAGCCCTGCTGAATCGACTCACCACTTCCCGATGACAGAGGAGATCTCCCTGCCGGAGAGTCTCTTCCCCTGACTGGTGGGAACAACCAGTCCCCTTTGCTTTTTCTTTGCCTCAGGACGCGGTGGTCGAATTGCCCGTGCAGAGCACCCCGGCAACCGGATAGCCACTACCCCTGTACCGCGACCAAAAGATGGTGCCTTGTGACGGAGCACTCCGCGGCTGGTCTCTTCCCTGGTGGTGCACCGGACTTCACTTTTCTTCGACGACGAGATCATCTCTACTCTTGGCAAAGACCCGACGTGCATCCACCACAAGGAACAACTGCCCCCGCCGGAGCTGTCTCTCCACAACAAGGTACCGTGTCCGCCTGGCTTCCCTTTCGATCGGTTCGAGTGAGGTGTCTTAATCCAGGCCTTTCCGTTGGGTCGCCTCCAAGCTTTTTCTAACATGTTGTTCTGAACTGGTTCAATCGGCCGATAACAATTTGCTACAAAGACTCGAACGCATCTCCACTAGAGACTTTTTGGGACATATCGCCTTGCCCCTCTCCGAGTGGGCCTGGCCTCTGAACTTTATGATCTATTGTGGTTCTTGCCTTCCTGCCTTGCATTTTAACCGTAAAGTATTGAACTGTGTTGATTTCGTAACCTGCCTATTTTTCTCTCCCGTCCTAACTAATATTAGAGTGCCATCTAGGTTGAGGTATACACCTCTGTCTGAAAATAAGTGATACCGGTAGAACCTAGACTTGTTGAAATATTATTAGGGGGATTGATCGTGTTCTTCTTCGTAGAGTAATTGTAATTGAATTGTTTGCCGTGATAGTGCCATAGTGTTTTCCATAGATGTTCCGTTATAAATAAATACCTTAATATCTTTACACTGAAGCCTTGTTGCGTGTTTGCTTGTCTTACTGTGAAGAACTGTCCTAGATTGTATACTCAACATACTGCTCAACTCTTCTTGAGGGAAGTCTGACTGCTCAGCCACAGCTACCAAGTGAATCTGTGTGGTACAGACTGCTACCAAGTGGGTTCACCGCCAAACACTTGTAGTCCTAAATCTTTTGCAGTGGTCCCAGAGGGAACTGCACAGGTTTCCGCCTAACACTGGTGTACAGCGGTGGGATTTGTATCGAGTATACAGTTTAGAGTGCTTTTCGACGCTTTAGGATAACTAACCACAAAGCTTAGCACTAAAAAGCAACTTTCACAAACATGTCTACGATGGAAACTTACAGTCAAGAATCCTTGTCAGGTGAAAATACTGAGAGTTTGCGAGCTCTCTGTAAGCAAGAGAATCTTTCTGTAAGAGGCAAGAAGTTAGAACTAATAGAGAGATTGCTGGCGAACCAAAGTCTGGGTACTGGTTCAGAGGAACCAATTTCTCCAGCAAATGTAGATAACAGTGATGGTGTTGATCTAAATCTTAATTCTGATGATAGCGATGAAGAGGCTGACGAGGACGGAGAGGCTAACAAAACTGTCTCCCCTGCTCCTCTACCTGCCTTACCAGCTGTACCTACGGGGCCCATACCAGGTCCCACAAGTAACCCTGCTTATTTTGAACTTGAAAAAATGAAGCTCGAATTAGAATACAAACGGTTCTTGGCTCAATCTGAACGAAACCAAGAGCTCGAGTTCAGACGGATGAATGCCCAGGCTGAGCAGAAGCAAGCTGAGTTAAGACTCAGGGAAATAGAACTTAATCACGAGTTAGAAATGAAAAAGCTGTCTATGGAAAATGCTTCTCTCTCCTCTGGTTCCTCTAGGAGCTCCAGTCCCAAAAGACCCCGGATGCCGAAGGAATTAGTGGGTATGTATGAACCGAGATTGGATGTGTTGGATTGGTTAAAACTGTTTGAGTACAATCATGGGCTCCAGGACATCACCGGGAATGCTTTACTTCCCTGGTTGTTCTCTAGGCTCCGTCCTGTTGCGACTGATGTGGTAATGGAGTTGGGGGAGGCGGATAAGACGGATTACGAAAGTGTGAAACTAGCTTTGATAGCTAGATTCGGGAAGACCCCTTCCCATTATCTTAAGAGGTTTAGAACCCTCAAAAAGCATGATGGTACCCCTTGGGCTACCTAGGTGAGTGAAGGGTTGAAAAACTTAGAGGGATGGATTAAGGGTTACAAAGTGAACACTTATGAGGGTATGAAGAATCTTTTTATGTTGGAGTCTATTTATGATGCCTGTTCTCCTGAGCTCAGACAGCACTTGGCTGATTCGAAGGAATTGGATTCCCCGACGCTAGCTAAGGCCGCTGACTTGTGGGTTGCCAACAGGGCTACTCATAAGGATTCTGGGGCAACTCAGAAAAAGGATGAGGGAAAACAGCCTAAAAAAGACTCAAAAGAGAATTCGAATAACTCAAATTCCAAAGAGGGCAACAAACAAAACCAGAAGGGTAAGCCACCGGGAAAACCACAACAGAATAGTGTGTCTTCTGGTGCCAAACCGGAAGGAGGTCAGAGCAAGCCACCATTCCAAAAAGCGTTTGGTAAATGCTTTGTTTGTGTCTCGACTGACCACGTGAAAGGAGATCCCAGATGTAAGGGTAAACCTTCAGGGGTCCAGCTTGTCTCCTTAGCCTTCGCTCCAGAGGAGGAAGTCCAAATGGCAAGTGGAAACTTTCTACTGCTAGCTGACGAACCCATTGGCGTCTCAGCCAGCGTTTCTTTAGTATCTCTGGGGTTGTGGGAACAACACAATTTCGATGTCTATAATTCTATCCCCGGTAATACTAAAGAGTATTATAAGGACAGTGTCCAGGTGAATGGCCAGGAGACTCCTGCCATTAGGGACACTGGGGCCAGCATAACTGTGGTGGATAAATTGTTTTTTCAGGCTGAGGATGTTGCTAAGGCACCCAAACGCCTCACCAAGTTAGTTGGAGGGCCTGTGCAGATGCTTCCCCAATTACCAGTTCTCATCCAGTGTAACGACATGACTGTGAAGATACCTGTCAGCATACAGAGTGAGGTACCAGGACGCGTACTGTTGGGTAACGATTTGAAAACTCTCGGAGTTGTATCGCATACTCCCAGACCTCCTAGTAAACGGTTACAGGAGCTAACCAGACCTGCAAGAGAGAGGACCATGCGCGGTACTCTCCAGGAGATGCTGAAGAAAGAAATCACTCTGCACCACTGGAATTGTCGGCCGCTGTCTCCAAGAAATTAGAAGAAAAAGGGAAACCTAAGACTTCTATCCCGAAACCACCAGCCAGCATTCCAGCGCAGCCAACAGGGACTTCCCTGCGGTTGTCCAAAGTTACACCCGTAACTCCACCTCCAGCCGAGGCTGAGAGGGAGGTACAACCCTGTGTGGTAGAATTAGACTCTGAGGAAGAGCTAATGGAAGGCCAGGAACTCATTGGAGATCTGGATCCTGTTGACCATCCTGAGCTGCAGTCTTTACTGGCAGAAGGTGGACCCAGCAGGGCAGACTTCAGTAAGGGACAGAGAGAATGTCCAACTCTGGAAGGTCTTCGCCACCAGGCAGAAGCTCAGGCTGAAGGGCAAGAGCCTGGGAAATACAGGTTGCACTGGGAAGATGGCCTCTTCTACAGTGAACCGACCGAGTCTGCACCTGGAGACTACAAACGACTTGTAGTACCCCAAGAGAACAGACCACAGTTCTTGCAGTTAGCCCACGAGATTCCTTTGGCTGGTCACTTAAGTTTCAAGAAGACTAAGGAAAGGCTCTCTCTCTACTTCTATTGGCCAAAGATGGGGGCCGAAGTAGAAAAACACTGCAGGAGCTGCCACACCTGCCAGACCTCTGGTACGGTTGGCTCCAAGAATGTGGCACCTTTAGTGCCTCTCCCAGTTGTGGGAGTCCCATTTGAGAGAGTAGGGATTGACATTGATCCTCCAACCTCCTCAGGCAACAGGTTTATACTTGTTGTAGTAGACCAATGCTACTAGGTATCCTGAGGCAATTCCTATGAGGACTGTTACAGCTCCGGCTGTGGCTAAGGCCCTCCTTGGTATTTTTACTAGGGTCGGGTTTCCTAAGGAAGTAATCTCTGACAGGGGGTCAAACTTTATGTCCCACTACATGAAAGCCATGTGGAAAACCTGTGGAGTTACTTACAAGTTCTCAACAGCTTACCACCCCCAAACCAATGGGTTGGTAGAACGGTTCAACCGAACCATGAAGAGCATGATAGGTGCTTTAGAAAAACCCCTAAGGCGTAAGTGGGACCTTCTACTGCCATGCCTTCTCTTTGCTTATAGAGAAGTCCCTCAGGAGGGAGTAGGTTACTCTCCCTTCGAACTTCTCTATGGTCATCCCGTCAGAGGTCCATTGGCCCTGATTAAGGAGGGGTTGGAGAGTGCTCCTTCCCCCAAGCCAGTCAGAGTGACTGACTACGTGATAGGTCTCCAGAGGAGAATGTCGCACATGATGACCGAAGCAAGCGATAACTTGAAAGCTGGACAAGCATTGGTCAAGCACTGGCACTATCAAAAGGCTAACATGGTTGAGTTCGCTCAAGACCAGCTCGTTCTCGTTATGATCCCAACAAGGCAGAGTTCCTTGCAAGATAAATGGATGGGACCCTTCAGAGTTGTGGGTAAACTCGGAAAGGTTAACTATCTGGTGGACTTGGGTAATCCCAAGGAGGCTCCGACAGTCTTTCACACCAACCGACTTAAAGCGTATGTCTCACGACCTGATGTAGGAGCATTGCTTCTAGCGTCATCCGAGGAAGAAGAAGAGAGTGAAGCTCTTCCGGATTTCCTCAGAGGCTTACCTTTAGATGAAAAAATTGAAGGAGTAAATCTCTCCTCCAATCTGACACCCGAGCAACAAGAAGAGTGCAAATCTATATTGAATCAGTTTGCCTCTCTGTTCTCGCTTTCGCCAGGCTTGACCCCTTGGGGCCAGCATGACATACTCACTGGTGACTGTCTGCCAGTCAAGAGCAGAGGATACCGAATGTCAGAAAACGTACGAACCCACATCAAAGGTGAGGTCAGCAAGAGGCTTGATCTCGGGGTAATAGAGCCCTCTACTAGTCCATGGTCTAGCCCAGTTGTGTTGGTACCAAAGGCCGGATCTAAAGAGCTTAGATTCTGCATGGATTATAGAGCTCTTAATGCAGTCACCAACACTGATGCCCACCCTTTGCAAGAACAGATGAGTTGGTGGATAAACTTGGTGCCGCCAAGTTCCTCAGCACATTTGACTTGACGTCAGGCTACTGGCAAATAGCCCTGGCAGACCATGCCAAGGAGAAAACTGCATTTTCTACCCCTATTGGCTTATACCAGTTTAAGGTAATGCCTTATCGGTTGGAGAATGCACCTGCTACGTTTCAACGGATGGTAAACCAGGTTCTGAACGGGATGGAGGACTTCTGCATGGCATACTTGGATGACATCGCAGTGTTCAGCAATTCCTGGGAAGAACATGTAACCCACCTAAGAGATGTTTTGCAGGCTCTTGGACGAGCCAATCTGACCATAAAGGCGAGTAAATGCCAAATTGGACAGAGTAAGGTAGTCTATCTTGGACATGAGGTAGGAGGTGGAGAAATAAGGCCTTTGCTCAGTAAGATTGAAGCTGTGCAAAACTGGACAACACCTACTACTCAAACCCAAGTGAGAGCCTTCCTAGGCCTCACTGGGTACTACAGGAATTTCATAGAGAAGTATGGGACCATAGCTTCTCCACTGAATGTCATCTCCTCGCCCAAATTTCCTAAAAAGGTTAAATGGAACGAGGAGTGCAATCAGGCTTTTGAAAACCTGAAAAAGGCTCTTTGCCAAGCCCCAGTACTCAGAGCTCCTGATTACCGCCAACACTTCATTGTGCAGACAGATGCTTCCAATGTAGGGATAGGTGCCGTACTCAGTCAACTGGATGGGAAAGGTAGGGAGCACCCCGTTTGCTTCATCAGCCACAAGCTGAAGGATCCTGAGACAAGGTGGGCAACAATTGAAAGAGAGTGCTTTGCTATCGTGTGGGCTCTGAAGAAGTTTAGGCCGTACTTGTATGGTTCTACTTTCGTCATTCAGACTGGCCACCAACCCTTGAGATGGTTAATGCAAATGAAAGGGGAAAACCCAAAACTATTGAGATGGTTGATCTGCCTACAAGGGTTTGATTTCACCATTGAGCACAGGTCAGGGTGTCACCACCAAAATGCTGATGGTCTATCAAGGATGTATGTCATCGACTAGAGGTATGAGATTCATCCAGGAGTGGATTAAATCCTCCTGTCCCTTAGTCTGGGGGGGGGGTGAGTGTTAGGGAGAATTCTCTGTTTAGGCTGAATTTCCTAACCTAGTGAGTCCCCCAGCGGCTTTGCTGGATTTCTGGAGTTTGTTTTTTCCATCCTGCCAAGAGAGAGACACTTTTCCTCCCACTCTTGGACATGTATGTGTGTAATTCCTTTGAATGTCAATGTGTTCTATGGGCTATGGGGTCTTTTACTCCATAGGGTCTCATATGTTTTTCTATGTGTGTTACACCGCACCCTACGTGCCGTAACACTGGGGCGTCCTAGCGGACCTCCACCATAGACTCCATACCCGGGGACTGACTACTGTCTCCCCTGTCATGTAAAGTCACCATTGGCTTTACTAGACCTAAATTTACTAGCAGAACTAATACAAACCATCTTATTGTGGACGTACTAGTAGGGGTAATTCGATTACTCCTGGATCTGTTACTCGAGGGGGCACTGTCCCGTCCCCCCTCGTCGAGTTTTGTCTGGTGGCAGTGGAAACTACTTGTTATGTTCGACCCCGGACATAACCCTATGGGATTCGTCCCATTGTTGGAGATTGATACATTTTCTCGTTAATCTCTAATGTACCACCGATCTACTTATCTTAAATAAGTTTATCGGATGGTATTTTCTGCCAGAACTCGTTTTTTAAAATGGCGTCTGTGTTCGTCTCTGTGACTCCTAAACCAAAGGTTGAGCCCTTTGTTCCACTTTTGGCGGGCCTCTGTACAGAGGCCCGCCAAAGTGGTGCCATTCTGTCTGGGTTACCACAGGGGTGTGGGAGGGGGTTTAGGCACCCTGGACCGAGTTGCCTTGCCAACTCCGGTCGCACTCTGGAGTGATTGGCCCAAGTGGTGAGCCTCCCCGCTCACCACTTAGCATGTGTTGATTGACAGCTAGGCTGAATTAATGGGGGTTTTCTGCATAAAAGCAGGGCTTTTGGGACTGGATCTTCATAAGTCGCCACAGGACCTAAGAATCCGACGAGGGTAACGCTGAGCCGACCTGCAACAACGACACCTCCGGTGGAGCCCTGCTGAATCGACTCACCACTTCCCGACGACAGAGGAGATCTCCCTGCCGGAGAGTCTCTTCCCCTGACTGGTGGGAACAACCAGTCCCCTTTGCATTTTCTTCGCCTCAGGACGCAGTTGTCGAATTGCCCGTGCAGAGCACCCCGGCAACCGGATAGCCACTACCCCTGTACCGCGACCAAAAGGTGGTGCCTTGTGACGGAGCACTCCGCGGCTGGTCTCTTCCTGGGTGGTGCACCGGACTTCACTTTTCTTCGACAACGAGATCATCTCTACTCTTGGCAAAGACCCGACGTGCATCCACCACCAGGAACAACTGCCCCCGCCGGAGCTGTCTCTCCACAACAAGGTACCGTGTCCGCCTGGCTTCCCTTTCGATCGGTTCGAGTGAGGTGTCTTAATCCTCGCCTTTCTGTTGGGTCGCCCCCAAGCTTTTTCTAATGTGTTGTTCTGAACTGGTTCAATTGGCCGATAACAATTTGCCACAAAGACTCGAACGCATCTCCACTAGAGACTTTTTGGGACATATCGCCTTGCCCCTCTCCGAGTGGGCCTGGCCTCTGAACTTTATGATCTATTGTGGTTCTTGCCTTCCTGCCTTGCATTTTATCCGTGAAGTATTGAACTGTGTTGATTTCGTAACCTGCCTATTTTTCTCTCCCGTCCTAACTAATATTAGAGTGCCATCTAGGTTGAGGTATACACCTCTGTCTGAAAATAAGTGATACCGGTAGAACCTAGACTTGTCGAAATATTGTTAGGGGGATTGATCGTGTTCTTCTTCGTAGAGTAATTGTAATTGAATTGTTTGCCGTGATAGTGCCATAGTGTTTTCCATAGATGTTCCGTTATAAATAAATACCTTAATATCTTTACACTGAAGCCTTGTTGCGTGTTTGCTTGTCTTACTGTGAAGAACTGTCCTAGATTGTATACTCAACATACTGCTCAACTCTTCTTGAGGGAAGTCTGACTGCTCAGCCACAGCTACCAAGTGAATCTGTGTGGTACAGACTGCTACCAAGTGGGTTCACTGCCAAAAACCTGTAGTCCTAAATCTTTTGCAGTGGTCCCAGAGGGAACTGCACAGGTTTCCGCCTAACACACCCTCACACCCCAGCAGTGCAGGGCACCTGCCAGCAGGCCCTACTCATGTCCCCCAGCACCCCCACCCCCAGTAGTGCAGGGCACCTGCCAGCAGGCCCCCACTCATGTCCCACACATGTCCCCCAGCACCCCCTTCCCCCAGCAGTGCAGGGCACCTGCCAGCAGGCCCCCACTCATGTCCCCCAGCACCCCACCCCCCAGCAGTCAGGGGCACCTGCCAGCAGGCCCCCACTCATGTCCCACACATCTCCCCCAGCACCCCCATCCCCAGCAGTGCAGGGCACCTACCAGCAGGCCCCCACTCATGTCCCCCAGCACCCCACGCCCCAGCAGTCAGGGGCACCTGCCAGCAGTCCCCCACTCATGTCCCCCAGCACCCCCAACCTCCAGCAGTGCAGGGCACCTGCCAGCAGGCCCCACTCATGTCCCACACATGTCCCCCAGCACCCCCACCCCCCAGCAGTACAGGGCACCTGCCAGCAGGCCCCCACTCATGTCCCACTCAGGTCCCCTTGCACCCCCACCCCCCAGCAGTGCAGGGCACATGCCAGCAGGCCCCCACTCATGTCCCCCAGCACCCCCCACCCCCCAGCAGTCAGGGGCACCTGCCAGCAGTCCCCCACGCATGTCCCCCAGCACCCCCAACCCCCAGCAGTGCAGGGCACCTGCCAGCAGGCCCCACTCATGTCCCACACATGTCCCCCAGCACCCCACCCTCCAGCAGTACAGGGCACCTGCCAGCAGGCCCCCACTCATGTCCCACTCAGGTCCCCTTGCACCCCCACCCCCCAGCAGTGCAGGGCACATGCCAGCAGGCCCCCACTCATGTTCCCCAGCACCCCCACCCCCCAGCAGTGCAGGGCACCTGCCAGCAGGCCCCCACTCATGTCTCCCAGCACCCCCACCCCCCAGCAGTCAGGGGCACCAGCCAGCAGGCCCTCACTCATGTCCCACACATGTCCCCCAGCACCCCTACCCCCCAGCAGTGCAGGGCACCTGCCAGCAGGCCCCCACTCATGTCCCACTCATGTCCCCTTGCACCCCCACCCCCCAGCAGTGCAGGGTACATGCCAGCAGGCCCCCACTCATGTCCCCCAGCACCCCCACCCCCCAGCAGTGCAGGACACCTGCCAGCAGGCCCCCACTCATGTCCCCCGGGACCCCCTCCCCTCAGCAGTCAGGGGCACCTGCCAGCAGGCCCCCACTCATGTCTCCCAGCACCCCCACCCCCAGCAGTGCAGGGCACCTGCCAGCAGGCCCCCACTCATGTCCCCCAGCACCCCCACCCCCCAGCAGTGCAGGGCACCTGCCAGCAGGCCCCCACTCATGTCCCACATATGTCCCCCAGCACCCCACCCCCAGCAGTCAGGGGCACCTGCCAGCAGGCCCCCACTAATGTCCCCCAACACCCCCAGCCCCCAGCAGTCAGGGGCACCTGCCAGCAGGCCCCCACTCATGTCCCACACATGTCCCCCAGCACCCCCACCCCCCAGCAGTGCAGGGAACTTGCCAGCAGGCCCCCACTCATGTCCCACACATGTCCCCCAGCACCCCCACCCCCCACCAGTGCAGGGCACCTGCCAGCAGGCCCCCATTCATGTCCCCCAGCACCCCCACCCCCCAGCAGTGCGGGGCACCTGCCAGCAGGCCCCCACTCATGTCCCCCAGCACCGCCACCCCCCAGCAGTCAGGGGCACCTGCCAGCAGGCCCCCACTCATGAACCCACACATGTCCCCCAGCACCCCACCCCCAGCAGCCAGGGGCACCTGCCAGCAGGCCCCCACTCATGTCCCACACATGTCCCCCAGCACCCACACCCCCCAGCAGTGCAGAGCACCTGCCAGCAGGCCCCCACTCATGTCCCCCAGCACCCCCACCCCCCTGCAGTCAGGGGCACCTGCCAGCAAGCCCCCACTCATGTCCCACACATGTCCCCCAGCAACCCCACCCCCCAGCAGTGCAGGGCACCTGCCAGCAGGCCCCCACTCATGTCCCCCAGCACCCCCACCCCCAGCAGTGCAGGGCACCTGCCAGCAGGCCCCCACTCATGCCCCCCAGCACCCCCAACCCCCAGCAGTGCAGGGCACCTGCCAGCAGACCCCCACTCATGTACCACACATGTCCCCTGGCACCCCCACCTCCAGCAGTACAGGGCACCTGCCAGCAGGCCCCCACTCATGTCCCCTTGCACCCCCACCCCCCAGCAGTGCAGGGCACCTGCCAGCAGGCCCCCACCTATGTCCCCCAGCACCCCCACCCCCCAGCAGTGCAGGGCACCTGCCAGAAGGCCACCACTCATGTCCCACACATGTCCCCCAGCACCCCCACCCTCCAGCAGTGCAGGGCACCTGCCAGCAGGCCCCCACTCATATCCCCCAGCACCCCCACCCCCCAGCAGTCAGGGGCACCTGCCAGCAGGCCCCCACTCATGTCCCGCACATGTCCCCCAGGACCCCCACCCCCCAGCAGTCAGGGGCACCTGCCAGCAGGCCCGCACTCATGTCCCACACATGTCCCCCAGGACCCCCACCCCCCAGCAGTCAGGGGCACCTGCCAGCAGGCCCCCACTCATGTCTCCCAGCACCCCCACCCCCCAGCAGTGCAGGGCACCTGCCAGTAGTCCCCCACTCATGTCCCCCAGCAGTCAGGGGCACCTGCCAGCAGGCCCCCACACTATCCCCCAGCACCCCCACCCCCAGCAGAGCGGGGCACCTGCCGGCAGGCCCCCACTCATGTCCCCCAGCACCCCCACCCCCCAGCAGTGCAGGGTACCTGCCAGCAGGCCCCCACTCATGTCCCCCAGCACCCCCACCCCCCAGCAGTCAGGGGCACCTGCCAGCAGGCCCTCACTCATGTCCCACACATGTCCCCCAGCACCCCCACCCCTCAGAAGTGCAGGGCACCTGCCAGCAGGCCCCCACTCATGTCCCCCGGCACCCCCTCCCCTCAGCAGTCAGGGGCACCTGCCAGCAGGCCCCCACTCATGTCTCCCAGCACCCCCAGCCCCCAGCAGTGCAGGGCACCTGCCAGCAGGCCCCCACTCATGTCCCCCGGCACCCCCTCCCCTCAGCAGTCAGGGGCACCTGCCAGCAGGCCCTCACTCATGTCTCCCAGCACCCCCACCCCCCAGCAGTGCAGGGCACCTGCCAGCAGGCCCCCACTTATGTCCCCCAGCACCCCACCCCCCAGCAGTGCAGGGCACCTGCCAGCAGGCCCCCACTCATGTCCCACACATGTTCCCCAGCACCCCCACCCTCCAGCAGTGCAGGGCACCTGCCAGCAGACCCCCACTCATGTCCCACACATGTCCCCCAGCACCCCCACCCCCCAGCAGTCAGGGCACCTGCCAGAAGGCCCCCACTCATGTCCCCCAGCACCCCCACCCCCCAGCAGTGCAGGGCACCTGCCAGCAGGACCCCACTCATGTCCCACTCATGTCCCCATGCACTCCCACCCCCCAGCAGTGCAGGGCACCTGCCAGCAGGCCCCCACTCATGTCCCCCAGCACCCCACCCCCAGCAGTCAGGAGCACCTGCCAGAAGGCCCCCACTCATGTCCCACACATGTCCCCCAGCAACCCCACCCCCCAGCAGTCAGGGGCACCTGCCAGCAGGCCGCCACTCATGTCCCACACATGTCCCTCAGCACCCCCACCCCCCAGCAGTGCAGGGCACCAGCCAGCAGGCCCCCACTCAAGTCCCCCAGCACCCCCACCCCTCAGCAGTGCAGGGCACCTGCCAGCAGGCCCCCACTCATGTCCCCCAGCACCCCCCACCCCCCAGCAGTCAGGGGCACCTGCCAGCAGGCCCCCACTCATGTCCCCCAGCACCCCCAAACCCCAGCAGTGCAGGGCACCTGCCAGCAGGCCCCCACTCATGTCCCACACATGTCCCCCAGCACCCCCACCCCCCAGCAGTGCAGGGCACCTGCCAGCAGGCCCCCACACATGTCCCCCAGCACCCCCACCACCCAGCAGTGCAGGGCACCTGCCAGCAGGCCCCCACTCATGTCCCCCAGCACCCCCACCCCCCAGTAGTGCAGGGCATGTTACACATCGCGGCAAGTGGTCGTTATGGGCACGGACCCGCTTGTGCGGCGCCCTGATTCCGAGCATCTCCAAGATGGAAGCTAGAGTATCTTTCCGACCCTCTGGCAGCGGTCTAGTAGTTGCACGCTCTCTTGACGTGCGGCCGACCGGTCACGTGATCCTTTATCCGGAACCGAAGCGACCAGTGCTTCGCGTCGCTTCTGTCTTTGACGCTCCGTGAGTTCGTTTCTGTATCCTTCCTCCTCATGCACACATTTCTCTCTACCATTAGCGGTTCCAACTTACCCTGTTGCTTTCTCTCATCAGATCCTCTGCTCTGCATTCACTGGTTTCTTTTTCAACCGGCTTCGCCAACCCATCTTGTTTGTCTTCTATTCTGGCCAGACCCACATCTGAGTAAGTACCCTTTCTCTAGGATTCCCTTTGAGATTGGCCAGGCTCTCATCTCCTATTATCCTTCCAGGCTTCCCCGAAGCTGTCCTTTGCAGTCAGATTCCAGATCCGAACATTCCATTAGTCCTATTCGGGTGAGGGAGATCTCTTTGAAGCTCTTTTCTTTTCCATTCTACAGACCCTCCTCTAACCTGATTCCTATCTCTTCATCTCTCATTCCTGCAGACAAAGTGTCTGGTGTGATTCCCGGGGGTTCCTGCCGTAGACGTCCATCTTTCATCGTATCCTGATCTGCACGAGCTGGGATTCGTCCAGGGTTTTCTTCCCATTGAGGGTTTCCCTGGGAGTCCTGCCCGCTCTCCTGGGTTACTTTACTTTGGGTTGAGTGGCCAGGGCTGTCTCTGGGAATTTTTCACAGCTGCTTTCTCTTTCCAGTTGGAGTCATCGATTGCCAAGGTGAGCTGTTGTAAAGCTTTCACTTTATTTAGTTCTGCAGCTTACTCATATTTACACGAGTTCCCTAACAGAATTAACAGTAAGCGACGCCCGAAAAAGGAATATTGGCAATCGGGATTTCAAATGGAACAACAAATGCAGCAGCTAATGACGGCCATGCAGGCCATGTCATTAGAGGTACAATCCTTGAAACAGGACAATGCTCAGTTACGACATCACGTGGCCAGAGCTTTTTCAGACACTCCCCCGTCGTCCTTACATTCTATTATGTATGACGGTGATCCCTATAGACTAAAAGAATTCCTTGACAGTTGTACCGTTCAATTCACATTTAAACCTCGCTTCTTCCCTACAGATAAAGATAAGGTAGGCTATGTCATTTCCCACCTCTCTGGTCCTGCGTTAGCCTGGGCGACTCCTTTAGTCACCTCCAACAATGTTATACTCGATTCTTACTCCGCTTTCACTAATAGTCTCAAATCCATGTTTGGAAGAAAGGAGATTTCGGTTGCCACTCAAGAGAGACTTCTCGATTTAAAGCAAGGAAACAAGGAATTACTTTGGTATATCACTCAATTTAAACAACTGTCCTCTGAACTAGGCTGGCCAGATGAAGGTCTCCTTACTCTTTTTCGGAGAGGTCTCACAGATGAATTAAAGGACGAGGTCTCTAAAGTCCCTCGTCCCGCTAATCTAGCAGATATGATCACATTAACCATGCAGATTGATTACCGAATGCATGAAAGGACATGCGAAAGGAAAAAAGGAAAAGGTACACGTCCACAGTGGGATTTTTCCACAACCCCTCAGAAATCTCCGTCTCCTACTGAAGAACCCATGCAAGTTGGGACCATTCGAGGACCAATCTCAGCCACTGAAAGAGATAGGAGAAGATTTTTGAAATTATGTATGTACTGTGGATACTCCAATCATGTTTTGAAAGACTGTCACTTAGTTCCTCCTCGTCGCTCTCCTATTCCCAAGTCGGGAAACTTCAAAGCCTTACCGTTGAGGGAAGACCGGTAAGTGCCCAGTATCATTCTTCCCCGTATCAGACCAGTATGTCTCTTGACAACTCTCTAAACAACCAGGCCATGGTGGTAAGTTTCTCTTTCCATCCTACTACCAGAAAATGTCATCCCGGGTATTCCGGCCTTAATAGACTGCGGTGCAGCTGGGAATTTTGTGGATGTGGAGTGGGCAAAAGTACACAGTATCTCTCAGGTACCAAAGACGTTGGTTACTCCTATTCAAGGAGTAGATGGTACCCCTCTGAGTTCAGGCCCCATTAAGGACCAAACCATTCCGCTCACCTGTAAAATATCTAGCCATAAAGAAACCCTGGTTTTTGACGTAATCAGAACAGCCCATTATCCAATTATCCTGGGGCTCCCTTGGCTGAGATTGCATAACCCCTTCATAAACTGGACCGCGGGAACTCTCTTTCTAGGGTCAGAATATTGCGTCCGTCATTGTCTTTCTCAAGAATCTGTGGGGATTCGCATACCTGCAGATGAAACTCTCAAACCGACGGTATCTTCCATCAGCCAACTGGAGATTCCTGACTGTCATAAGCCTTACCGATCAGTGTTTGAAAACCCTGAATTTCCTAATCTCCCTCCTCATCGAAGAGATGACTGTCATATAAACCTGCTTCCCGACCAGCCCATTCCCTTTGGCCGCATGTACGTCCTGTCGCAAAAGGAAAAAGCGGCATTAAAAGAATACCTTCAAACTCATTTACGGAATGGTCTAATTTCTGAGTCAGTGTCTCCTGCAGGAGCTTCATTATTCTTTATTCCCAAAAAAGACTCTGATGAGCTCCGTCCCTGTATAGATTATCGGGGACTCAACAAGATAACCACAACTGACAAATATCCCATGCCTCTCATCACGGATATTGTGGAAGCTGTTCGAGGGGCTTCTTGGTATACCAAGTTGGACCTTCGTGGTGCTTATCATCTTATTCGTATTGCTCCAGGAGACGAATGGAAGACCGTTTTTCGGACTCCTTTTGGACATTATGAATATCATGTGATGCCATTTGGCTTAGTAAATGCGCCTGCGATATTTCAGAGGTTCATGGATCATCTATTTGCCGACATATTGTTCCGATTTGCCATCGTCTATCTCGACGATATCCTTGTTTACTCCAACAACCAAGAGGAACATATCCATCATGTTAACATTGTATTAGAACGCCTGCAGTCCAACCATCTCTATTGCAAAGCATCCAAGTGTGAATTCCATCAGGAACAAGTTACCTACCTAGGATTTGTCCTATCTTCCCAGGGCATTTCCATGGACCCCAAAAAGATATCCGCAGTTGTGGATTGGCCTGTTCCTACGGGAATAAAGGACATACAGAGGTTTTTGGGGTTCGCCAATTTCTATCGTAAATTTATTTCTTCCTTCTCAGAAATCATACTCCCCTTGACTCGACTTCTCAAGAAAGGGGTGTCATTTGTCTGGAATGATTCAGCTCAAAAGGCCTTTGACAGTTTGAAGAAAATGTTTACCTCCTCCACAGTTTTGATCAACCCTGACCAATCCAAACAATTCATTGTTGAGACAGACGCTTCTCAGAATGCGTTGGGAGCTGTGTTGTTACAGGCATCAGAACAAGGTGAAGAAAGACCGGTGGCATACTTATCCAAGACATTTAATCCTGCTGAGATAAATTATTCTGTACTCGAGAAGGAACTGATGGCTATCAAACGCGCCTTTGAGGAATGGAGACATTTGCTGTTGGGCTCACCCTTTCCTGTCTTGGTGCGTACTGATCATCAAAATCTCAAGGTTCTTCAAAATGCTTATACCACTAATAGCAGACAAGCACGTTGGGCTTATTTCTTCTTACCCTTTCGGATAGAATTTGTTTACTGGCCTGGCAGACAGAATCTAAGAGCAGATGCTTTATCCCGTAAAGATTCTCCAACTTCATCGTTTAGCCCAGAAAAGATGTTTCCCAATGCTCGGTTTATTGCTGTACTCACTGACTTCCTGCAAGAGGTACGAACAGCCACCACTCTTAATAAAACTCTTTGTGAAGACCTGGCATCTACTTATCTTCTCTCCAAGGAAAAGGAATACTACTTTCATGGTACTCAAGTGTTGATTCCCGTTCCTTCTTTACAACTGGAGGTGTTAAAGATTTGCCATGACTCACGAGCTGCAGGACATAGGGGTGTATTTCCCACATTGGAACTTATCCAACGGCATTTCTGGTGGCCTTCCATGAGATCGGATGTCCGGGATTATGTAGTCGCCTGTAACATCTGTGCTCTTACTAAGTCCCCTCGTTCACCACCATTAGGGTTATTAGCTAGAATGCCCATACCAGACCGACCTTGGCAAATCATTTCCACTGATTTCATTTCTGACTTACCACCATCATCGAATATGACTACTATCATGGTAACTATCGATTATTTCACCAAGTTAGCACACTTTACCCCTCTGCGAAGATTACCAAATGCTCCTTCCATGGCCAACATTTTTCTCTCTGAAGTATTTTCTCGCCATGGTCTACCGGATACCATAGTGTCGGACAGAGGTCCTCAGTACACCTCCCTCTTTTGGCAGCAGATCTGTCGCAATCTGGGGATCAAACGTGCCCTCTCTTCTGGGTATCATCCGCAGACGAACGGGCAAACTGGGCGTTTGAACCAAACCCTCGAGGGATACCTACGGTGCTTTATTTCTGCAGCTCAAGATAATTGGGTGGAACTGCTGCCTTTAGCAGAATTTGCATACAACAATTCTTTGCATTCTGCTCTCCAGTCCACTCCTTTCTTCTGTACTTATGGTTATCACCCTTCCTTTGCTCCGAGTGTTTCTCCCTCCGATTCCAACTGTCCGGGGTGGATTCTCTGATTGCAGATATCCATGAGGGGCAGAGACTGGCCAAGCAGTCGTTACAGAAAGTTCAGGATCGAGCAAAGAAGTATGCTGATCGTCATCGTAGAGAATTTAAGGAACTGACCATCGGGGATTCGGTCTGGCTTGCTTCCAGATTTCTTCCTCGTCATTTGGTCCCATCTAAGCTATCTCCCAGATATTTCGGTCCTTTTCTGGTTCTCTCCAAAATTGGAGCGGCTGCTGTCCGACTTGCCTTACCTGCTTCCTGGTCTCGGATTCACCCGGTTTTCCATCTGTCTCAGATTAAGCCAGTGGTGCGGGATCGTTTTCATCGCAATCATGATTCCCTACCTCCTCCGATTCTCACTGACAGTGGTCCTGAATTTGAAGTAGCTGCAATTTGTGACTCACGATACCATCGTGGTCGATTGCAGTTTCTAATTGACTGGAAAGGTTATTCTCCTGCAGAAAGAACGTGGGAGCCAGCTTCTGGTGTTCATGCACAACGACTTGTGCGGCGTTTTTTCCTGCTTCATCCGGGCAAACCAGGGGCGCCCTCCCGGAGGAGAGGGCATACTGTTACACATCGCGGCAAGTGGTCGTTATGGGCACGGACCCGCTTGTGCGGCGCCCTGATTCCGAGCATCTCCGAGATGGAAGCTAGAGTATCTTTCCGACCCGCTGGCAGCGGTCTAGTAGTTGCACGCTCTCTTGACGTGCGGCCGACCGGTCACGTGATCCTTTATCCGGAACCGAAGCGACCAGTGCTTCGCGTCGCTTCTGTCTTTGACGCTCCGGGAGTTCGTTTCTGTATCCTTCCTCCTCATGCACACATTTCTCTCTACCATTAGCGGTTCCTACTTACCCTGTTGCTTTCTCTCTTCAGATCCTCTGCTCTGCATTCGCTGGTTTCTTTTTCAACCGGCTTCGCCAACCCATCTTATTTGTCTTCTATTCTGGCCAGACCCACATCTGAGTAAGTACCCTTTCTCTAGGATTCCCTTTGAGATTGGCCAGGCTCTCATCTCCTATTATCCTTCCAGGCTTCCCCGAAGCTGTCCTTTGCAGTCAGATTCCAGATCCGAACTTTCCATTAGTCCTATTCGGGTGAGGGAGATCTCTTTGAAGCTCTTTTCTTTTCCATTCTACAGACCCTCCTCTAACCTGATTCCTATCTCTTCATCTCTCATTCCTGCAGACAAAGTGTCTGGTGTGATTCCCGGGGGTTCCTGCCGTAGACGTCCATCTTTCATCGTATCCTGATCTGCACGAGCTGGGATTCGTCCAGGGTTTTCTTCCCATTGAGGGTTTCCCTGGGAGTCCTGCCCGCTCTCCTGGGTTACTTTACCCTGGGTTGAGTGGCCAGGGCTGTCTCTGGGAAATTTTCACAGCTGCTTTCTCTTTCCAGTTGGAGTCATCGATTGCCAAGGTGAGCTGTTGTAAAGCTTTCACTTTATTTAGTTCTGCAGCTTACTCATATTTACACGAGTTCCCTAACAGAATTAACAGGGCACCTGCCAGTGGGCCCCCACTCATGTCCCACACACGTCCCCCAGCACCCCCACCCCTCGGAAGTGCAGGGCACCTGCCAGCAGGCTCCCACTCATGTCCCCCAGCACCCCCACCCCCCAGCAGTGCAGGGCACCTGCCAGCAGGCCCCCACTCATGTCCCACACATGTCCCCCAGCACCCCCACCCCCCACCAGTGCAGGGCACCTGCCAGCAGGCCCCCACTCATGTCCCCCAGCACCCCCACCCCCCAGCAGTGCGGGGCACCTGCCAGCAGGCCCCCACTCATGTCCCCCAGCACCGCCACCCCCCAGCAGTCAGGGGCACCTGCCAGCAGGCCCCCACTCATGAACCCACACATGTCCCCCAGCACCCCACCCCCAGCAGCCAGGGGCACCTGCCAGCAGGCCCCCACTCATGTCCCACACATGTCCCCCAGCACCCCCACCCCCCAGCAGTGCAGGGCACATGCCAGCAGGCCCCCACTCATGCCCCCCAGCACCCCCACCCCCCAGCAGCGCAGGGCACCTGCCAGCAGACCCCCACTCATGTCCCACACATGTCCCCGGCACCCCCACCTCCAGCAGTACAGGGCACCTGCCAGCAGGCCCCCACTCATGTCCCACTCATGTCCCCTTGCACCCCCACCCCCCAGCAGTGCAGGGCACCTGCCAGCAGGCCCCCACCTATGTCCCCCAGCACCCCCACCCCCCAGCAGTGCAGGGCACCTGCCAGAAGGCCACCACTCATGTCCCACACATGTCCCCCAGCACCCCCACCCCCCAGCAGTGCAGAGCACCTGCCAGCAGGCCCCCATTCATGTCCCCCAGCACCCCCACCCCCCTGCAGTCAGGGGCACCTGCCAGCAAGCCCCCACTCATGTCCCACACATGTCCCCCAGCACCCCCACCCCCCAGCAGTGCAGGGCACCTGCCAGCAGGCCCCCACTCATGTCCCCCAGCACCCCCACCCCCCAGCAGTGCAGGGCACCTGCCAGCAGGCCCCCACACATGTCCCCGGCACCCCTACCTCCAGCAGTACAGGGCACCTGCCAGCAGGCCCCCACTCATGTCCCACTCATGTCCCCTTGCACCCCCACCCCCCAGCAGTGCAGGCCACCTGCCAGCAGGCCCCCACCTATGTCCCCCAGCACCCCCACCCCCCAGCAGTGCAGGGCACCTGCCAGAAGGCCACCACTCATGTCCCACACATGTCCCCCAGCACCCCCACCCCCCAGCAGTGCAGGGCACCTGCCAGCAGGCCCCCACTCATATCCCCCAGCACCCCCACCCCCCAGCAGTCAGGGGCACCTGCCAGCAGGCCCCCACTCATGTCCCACACATGTCCCCCAGGACCCCCACCCCCCAGCAGTCAGGGGCACCTGCCAGCAGGCCCGCACTCATGTCCCACACATGTCCCTCAGCACCCCACCCCCCAGAAGTGCAGGGCACCTGCCAGCAGGCCCCCACTCATGTCCCCCAGCACCCCCACCCCCTAGCAGTGCAGGGCACCTGCCAGTAGTCCCCCACTCATGTCCCCCAGCAGTCAGGGGCACCTGCCAGCAGGCCCCCACTCATGTCCCCCAGCACCCCCAAACCCTAGCAGTGCAGGGCACCTGCCAGCAGGCCCCCACTCATGTCCCACACTATCTCCCAGCACCCCCACCCCCAGCAGAGCAGGGCACTTGCCGGCAGGCCCCCACTCATGTCCCCCAGCACCCCCACCCCCCAGCAGTGCAGGGTACCTGCCAGCAGGCCCCCACTCATGTCCCCCAGCACCCCCACCCCCCAGCAGTCAGGGGCACCTGCCAGCAGGCCCTCACTCATGTCCCCCCGCACTCCCACCCCCCAGCAGTCAGGAGTACCTGCCAGCAGGCCCCCACTAATGTCCCCCAGCACCCCCACCCCCCAGCAGTCAGGGGCACCTGCCAGCAGGCCCCCACTCATGTCCCACACATGTCCCCCAGCACCCCCACCCCCCAGCAGTGCAGGGAACCTGCCAGCAGGCCCCCACTCATGTCCCCCAGCACCCCCACCCCCCAGCAGTGCAGGGCACCTGCCAGCAGGCCCCCACTCATGTGCCCCAGCACCCCCACCCCCCAGCAGTCAGGGGCACCTGCCAGCAGGCCCCCACTCATGTCCCACACATGTCCCCCAGCACCCCCACCCCCAGCAGTCAGTGCACCTGCCAGCAGGCCCCCACTCATGTCCCACACATATCCCCCAGCACCCCCACCCCCCAGCAGTGCAGGGCACCTGCCAGCAGGCCCCCACTCATGTCCCCCAGCACCCCCACCCCCCAGCAGTCAGGGGCACCTGCCAGCAGGCCCCCACTCATGTCCCCCAGCACCCCCACCCCCCAGCAGTCAGGGGCACCTGCCAGCAGGCCCCCACTCATGTCCCACACATGTCCCCCAGCACCCCGTCCCCCAGCAGTCAGGGGCACCTGCCAGCAGGCCCCCACTCATGTCCCACACATATCCCCCAGCACCCCCACCCCCCAGCAGTGCAGGGCACCTGCCAGCAGGCCCCCACTCATGTCCCCCAGCACCCCCACCCCCCAGCAGTGCAGGGCACCTGCCAGCAGGCCCCCACTCATGTCCCCCAGCACCCCCACCCCCCAGCAGTCAGGGGCACCTGCCAGCAGGCCCCCACTCATGTCCCACACATGTCCCCCAGCACCCCCACCCCCAGCAGTCAGGGGCACCTGCCAGCAGGCCCCCACTCATGCCCCACACATATCCCCCAGCACCCCCACCCCCCAGCAGTGCAGGGCACCTGCCAGCAGGCCCCCACTCATGTCCCCCAGCACCCCCACCCCCCAGCAGTCAGGGGTACCTGCCAGCAGGCCCCCACTCATGTCCCCCAGCACCCCCACCCCCCAGCAGTGCAGGGCACCTGCCAGCAGGACCCCACTCATGTCCCCCAGCACCCCCACCCCCCAGCAGTCAGGGGCACCTGCCAGAAGGCCCCCACTCATGTCCCCCAGCACCCCCACCCCCCAGCAGTTCAGGGCACCAGCCAGCAGGCCCCCACTCATGTCCCACTCATGTCCCCCAGCACCCCCACCCCCAGCAGTGCAGGGCACCTGCCAGCAGGCCCCCACTCATGTCCCCCAGCACCCCCACCCCCCAGCAGTGCAGGGCACCTGCCAGCAGGCCCCCACTCATGTCTCACACATGTCCCCCAGCACCCCCACGCCCCAGCAGTGCAGGGCACCTGCCAGCAGGTGCCCACTCATGTCCCCAAGCACCCCCACCCCCCAGCAGTGCAGGGCACCTGTCAGCAGGCCCCCACTCATGTCCCCCAGCACCCCCAACCCCCAGCAGTCAGGAGCACCTGCCAGCAGGCCCCCACTCATGTCCCCCAGCACCCCCACCCCCAGCAGTGCAGGGCACCTGCCAGCAGGCCCCCACTCATGTCCCCCAGCACCCCCACCCCCCAACAGTGCAGGGCACCTGCCAGCAGGCCCCCACTCATGTCCCACACATGTCCCCCAGCACCCCCACCCCCCAGCTGTCAGGGGCACCTGCCAGCAGGCCCCCACTCATGTGCCACTCATGTCCCCTTGCACCCCACCACCCAGCAGTGAAATGCTGATCTAATGACACAAACCAAAAGTCAACTATGTACATCAACACATGTCCGCCACACGAAGGCAGGCGGTAGCGTCCCTGCGCATTAAAAAAATATGCGCTAACAAAAAGCATGTGTATACAGCTCTGATGAATGTCCCATACTGTGGCCCTCTAGGACAAATGATGTGCAAAGAGGTACGCGACAAACACGGACACCCCCGCTGTGTCAAAAATAGAGTGTATTTCGGGGGTGCGCGGGAAGTTTCACACGCGATTGGGCCTGGGCGAGCGGGGTATGTGTATTTCAGGGGCTTGCGGGAAGTTTTACACACGATTGGGCCTGGGCGAGCGGGGTATGTGTATTTCAGCGGCTGGCGGGAAGTTTTACACGCGATTGGGCCGGGGCGAGCGGGGTACGTGTTTTTCAGGGGCTCGCGGGAAGTTTTACACGCGATTGGGCCTGGGCGAGCGGGGTATGTGTATTTCAGGGGCTCACAGGAAGTTTTACACGCGATTGGGCCTGGGCGAGCGGGGTACGTGTATTACTGGGGTGGGCGGGGAAGTACAGGAGGCAAATGCGCGGAACGCTCACACGCACGTGCCAAAAAAGACGTGCTAATCCGGAAACACATACGCCAGCAGGAAGCAGGCGTACATGGACCCGCGCAGCATAAATGTGCGCGCAAACAACAAGCAAGCTCAGACGCCAGGATGAACATACTGTTCCTAGCAGCAGTGGTCGTGGGATACCGCAGGAGGAGGAGGAGGATAGTCAGGCCCAGAATTTTCACACCCAGAACCAGCCTTTTTGGGATGCCTGATGACCAGGTGTATGGGAAGTACAGGTTTCCACCTCACATAATACTCGACCTGGTCAGTGAGTGGGAGGATGACCTCACATCACCCACCCTCTGCTCCCAAGCACTCAGCCCCCTGGAGAAGGTCCTCAATGTACTTCACTTTTTGGCCACCGGATCATTTCAGCGGACAAGTGCCATAGTGGGGGGGGGTGTCACAGGCCACGCAGTCACGCTGCCTACATCAGGTCTTGGCCAGCATGACTGCACGCCCATAAGTCTGCAGGCACATATTCCTGCCCAGAACACCTGCAGAAAGGCAGGCTGCTGTCCAGGATTTCTATGGGGTGGCACAATTCCCCAAAGTCCTAGGTGCCATTGATTGCACCCATGTGGCTCTACGTGCCCCCAGGGCATCAGAGCACATCTATAGAAACCGCAAGCACTGGCATTCCATCAACGTGCAGGTAGTATGTATGTGATGCCAAGGGAATCATCACCTCAGTATATGCCAACTATCCAGGGTCCACCCACGACAGTTTCATTTACAGAATGTCAACCCTAAACCGGGACCTAGAAACTGGGCGGGATGGCGATACATGGCTGCTTGGTGAGTATAAATGCCACAGCACATGCATGCATGCCAGATACTGAGTAATGTCACAACCCTACTAATGATACCCATCACCACCTCCCCAGGGGACAGTGCCTACCCTCTGAGCATCCACATGATGACACCAATTCGGAACCCCACCACGCCACCCGAGGTAAGATACAACACAGCCCATATTGCAACCCGGGGCATAGTGGAGCGCACATTCGGAGTGCTCAAGTCATGCTTTCGCTCCCTTGACCGTTCTGGCGGGCAGCTGTTACACACTCCCCCAGTAGTGTGCATGATCATATTTGCAGCATGTGTCCTGCACAACGTTGCAACACGCCGGGGCCTGCCGGTGGACATGGTGGTGCCCCCACATCCCCAACCGCAGCTGGTGGCTAATTACTTGACTTAGAATCACACCCCTGTGGAGTGCACACAGCCCTGCCACATACCAGCTGACAATCGATGATGACATAAGGGACAGTCAACTGTCACAACCATACCAGCCTGAGATTGGTCACCTGGAAGTGTCACAAAGTGTGCATCCCTACCTACAGAAACACCACCAATGCTGTGTCATCAAAAGACACATATGCTGCTAAATGCATTAGCCCCTTGCAAAATACAACATGAGAACAGTGCCATGTCACCCAAAGCATCCCCAGCACCGCCACCCAACACACCATGGCATGTCATGCTATGTGAGAGCAAACAAACCAATCCCAAAAACCTGACACAAGTGTCACAAAGTACAGTGTGCCTAATGGAAACTGGCCACACACAATATGCTCCCAGTAATGGTGAACTAACAACACACATGACCAAATACTTACCAACAATACAATGCACCTACACAAGCTCAAACATAACTAAAACATGACAGTACTAAGTTAAAGTAGTCGTAGTCTTACAACCTGAATATGCCACCACATCGCCCCCTTCCAACTGTAGTCTTGCAGGCTTCAAAACTTGTCTGTGTACTGCATACAATATGAACTCCATCTCCAAAGTAGACGGCCTTGTGAAGACATGAGGAATGAACCTGCAAATTTAGAGGGAGACATGGAAGCAGAAGCATACATAATTACAACATGCAGTGTACAATACAACACAAATATACACAAGGAATGTCTACACAGTATTGACCACAGACTGCCCACACAGCTCATGGGAGCCCAACATCACTGTGTACATCACTGTCATTTGGTCACACCCTTTGCAAGCCCATGGAAACGGGAAGCAAGAGGGGTGTGTGTCTCACGAACCCAAGCATCGAACCCAAACTCAGGACAAGCCTGCATGTGCCCAGCCGGAATACAGTGGATGCCCATGGGAGCCAGACAAGGCAACACACTGTCAAAAAATAACCCCAAAAAAAAAATCAAAAATCAAAAATCAAAAATGGCCATGTGGGGGGCAGGGGGAGGGAGGCCACCCAGGAGGTCCGAGGACAGGGTGCGCACCAACAGCCGCCTGTGTGGATGTTGGGAAAAAAAACACCTCCATGGTCTCATGGCCTGCACGGCTATGCCAATGTGGGAGAACTGCTGCTGACGCTCTGAACACCCTCTGCTGCTGCCACAGGAGGTGGTGGTGCTATGGGAGGCAGCCCATGCAAAGCCCTGGTATGGTCCTCCATGGCAGCAAGCATGCAGGTGTGGAAGGTCTCGTTCTGGAGGATTATAGTGCGGAGATCCCCATGCAGCACCTGACGTGATGCCCGGACCTCCTCCCGAGTTGCCTGCATCTCAGCTGAGAGTGAACGTGTGAGCCGCTCCAGCTGCTGCTCTGTCCTCAAGTTAGTGGAAGTCTCAAGGTCAACAAGAGTCTCCCTGGGGTGATGGAGTTCTACACTCAGGGCTTCCCTGTCGCCCTGGGACTCTATTGATATCGATTGGAGTAGAGTCTCCAGTGCCGCCCGTCTGTGCCTGTTGGACGCCAACATGTCCTCCCTGTGTGATTGGCAAATGGAGTCTGTTGCCTGCTGTAGTTGCTCCATCTGCCTTTCAGGGGGGATCAATGGAAGTGGCCACCCTCTCCATTGCTTGAGCCATCATCTCAACTGATGCTGCCTGTTGGGTTGCCATACCGTACATGGATTGTTCCCATGCGGTATTGCCTGGTGGCGTACGGCCACCACGTCGGCGGGCACCACACCTGTTTGGGGCAAGGCGATCTGCGCCTTGCTGTGCCGGCACTGCCTGAGGCTGCAGGACTGCATTCCCCCTCTGATCTGCTGGCCCAGGAACAGGATCAGATGTTGTGGAGTGTGACCCTGCACCCGTAACTGCCAAAGGCTGACTAACCAACACTGACATCCCCATAGAGGGTTCTACCCCTGGTGCAGGTGGGTTGGACAGAACAGAACCCCTTCCAGAAACACTTACCTGCGACGCCACATAGGTCTCATCATCCGAATCAGCACCTGAATAGAGGTCTGGGGAGGTGCACCCAGAGACACCCCTTGACAGAATCGTCTGCAGCAATAGTGGGTTCTCACCCACCACCACACCACGTCCCCCACTGGTGGACGGTTGTGCCTCAGGTTCCTCCTGGGTCTGCACCATCTCCTCAACCTCAACAGCATCAAGTGTGTCATCCCCTGCAAAAACATGAAAGGCAAAAAATGGAAACAGGCATTAGCACCATAGCACACAAATAGGCCTGACAAGCTACAGAACCAGTACATGATTTACACATGTCCCACATGACTATAACCCTCCCATGCATGCACTGTCACAGAGTTGGAAGGGGAGGCAAAAGTCAGACACTGATGACACCAAGATGGAAGAGCAACACATTTTCTGCATGCTGAGTAGCACTGCCATCACACATTGGCCTGTAAGTGGCATGTCCTATACACATGAATGACACATGCCATCACACAGATGGCATGTACCATAGCCATGGTACATTCCACAAGTACATCCATATGTCAGTGAATGAGTACTGTCACACATCCATGTGAGATGGACATGAAGAGATGAAAAATGCCACATAGTGTGAAAAGATACGCCATGTGCCACACACTGCAATACATCCAGTGGACAAAAATACAGTGATTGCAGGGCCATGTACACATCAATGGTTGTGCACTTCAACATGACAGGAAAAAACTAGCATGTTCCACATTCAAACAGGCCCAAAAACATCATGTGATCAGGACAATACTCATTCAGCCTGAATGGTCAAATCATTGAACTACCAAGGTGACACATGTGGGCCAATGTGGGGTTCTTCAATGACAGAAGCATGTCACATATGTCACAATGGGGCTGAGGAATGTGTTGCAAAAGTGGGAGAATTGAAAAAATCAGCCTGAAAGAACACTGAAAAATACAAACAATGTTGTTGCATGATGCCACCTCAAGGGCAACTGCTGTAATGTTGCGCTAAATTACTAATGTGGGCAGAAGGGATACTGTCACACCCAAATTCAAGGCTGCAGAATGTTTTGGATGAAGCACATGGGTGACCCATACTACTCAGTCACACACACCCTCACCTGCCATTCAATCAGAACCCGTTACCCAAACAACATACACATGCATTACACACACACGCATGGGCACTCACCGGACAATGTGTGATAATCGGGTAGTTCTCCCACACCTCGGATCTGTTCCTCTGTGACGAAGGTCCCAGCAACAGACTCATGTTCAGTGAGTTTGTTGTCCTCTTGTGGAGACCCACCGCCAGTCGCCAGAGTAGCGGCATGATTTGAGGCCAGCTTGTTCTTTGCTCTGCATTTCAGGTCGTTCCACCGCTTGTAGCAATCATCAGCTGAGCGCCTCACAAATCCAAGGGCACTTATGTGGTTGGCGATGGTCTCCCAGTGTGCCTTACGTTGACCAGGTGTGGTCTTGGACCCTGCAGTCACCACCATTTCGTGGCTATGTGCCAACACATAGCTCACAAGTGCATCAAGTTCTGAATCATTGAAGCAAGGCTTCCTTGAGGTACCGGAGTGTGTAGCCGTGCCTGGGGTCTCAGCCTGTCGTGCCAGAGCACCCTTCTTCCTCTTCTTTAAAGGTCGAGCAGAGCCAGAGTGGCTTACGGCGCTCTGGTTAGTAGGGGCAGAATCACTGGTGGACTGGATAGTAGGAGTGTGGGAATGCACAATGACCATAGTCCTTGATGCAGGCATTGGTTGCAGGGTAATGTTGGCAGGGGGAACGTCAGTTTGATGGACTGGGACTGACACTGTCCTGGCTGAGAGAGTCAGAGCTGGGCCGGATGGAGCTGCAGCTGCCCCTGCAGCCTCCCCACCCTGCATACTTGGGGCAGCAGATGACATAGCTGCCCCACATAAACGTGGATTGGTGACAACAACTTGCACTGCCACACGTGGCCTCGACTTGCTGACCTGGAAGTCAGCCAGGGAGTCATCCTCTGCCAGGTCAGGTGCCACAATGGGCTGGTCCAACAGGGGCTGAGCTTGGATGGTGTCAGCCACGTTTCCCTCAACCATGGGGGGGGGCATGGGTGTCCCTGATTGTTCCTCCACACATGGGGGCATAGGGGCACCATGCAAATCCCAGCCACGTCCCCTACCGCGCCCACCATGCCCACCTTTTGAGGGTCGGCCACCTTTGCCTCCCTTACCGCTTGCTCGCCTCCCAGCCATGGCACTGATGTTGTTGTGCGTATGGGAGTTGCAGTCAACTATTGTCCTGGGCAATTGGGGGTCAAAGGGGTAGGATATCAGATGGAATTCGTACTCTAGTGCTCTAACGAGGCTGTCTGTGACCCCTGGGGGAATATGACGGGTCACGCAACGCACAGGCAGCCCAAAATCAAAAATAAACGTGCACGCAACCCCTCGTAGACCACGTGTGTGAAAAAATGAACCCGCACTACGCTGTGGCACCCAGAAACACACAAATAAGCATATGCATAATACACGCAGCCTACAATGACCTCTGAAGGGGAAGGTGACACACGGGGCAAGCACAGTTGCTAAGTACGTGCGGAACTCACCGTCTGCCTGGAAAAAGAACGTGAAAAATATGCGCGTGTGCGCGTTGGCAACACCCCCGCCAAAAGAAGAATTGTACGCTGTCGGACGAGACAGGACAAAAGGAGAAGTGAACTCTGTTTGAGGAAACAGGCCCAAGAAAAAAACAGAAAATAGCTGTCAGAGGTAACAGGGAGTACGAACTAGAAACGCTCTGAAGTAATCGCGTGTGAACCGACAAGAAGCACAGATTTCACCCACTCGCTCTCCACGAAAAGCACGTAAAAGGAAATGGCGTCCTACACGCAACTTTTAAACCGGCCCACACGTACATGTCAGAGACGCGTGTACGCGGGCGCTTTCATCCAAATACACGCGATGACACTCGGAGGTGCAGTTTTTCCACGTGTGCTCCATCATCACGTGCTATGAGTGAAACACCTGCGCGCGTAATGTAACTTACGCAACTACGCGGTAAGGCCTTTCATCCAATGGAATCGCGTGCGTGTGCTGACGTGCGTACGCGCTAAGGGCCTATCCTCGAATTACACGCTGACGTGCAAGATTTTCACGTGCCAAATCACTCCGTATGAAGCTGGCCACGCGAAAACACACAGAAGACCACGCTCCTGCCCTGAAGGCCATTTTCCTGCCCCCAAGAGCCCCGAGCACACTCCCACCTGCCATCTGCTGCTGCCTGCCTGCCTGCTGCCCACGTGCCCTGCTATTTGCGGCCTGCACATCAGCCAGGGGTGCAGTTGCTGTGACCACCCCTGCTGGAACTGAAGACTCCCGACTGGGATACCATCGCTCCACAGCCCAGCCCCAGGACCCAGTTGCCCACCCACACCTGCCTCTGGGGTTGCCATGTCGGGCACACCACCATCTGAAACCACTGGCAACCCACAGCCAGAGAGGCAGAGGACCACCAGCTTCACTGCCACCGAAGTTGGTGTCCTGGTGGAGCAAGTCCTGGGGCAGTATGATGCCCTCTTCGGAAGTTTGCGCGCTGACAAGGAAGGATGGACTAGGATCTGGACGGACATCGTGACTGCCATCAACACGGAGGGGGTGGCAGTCCGCAAATTCCAACATGTCAAGAAGCGCTGGGAGGACTTCAGGTCCAGGACCCTCAACAAGGCCCGGCACCTCTTAGAGGCAGCGGACGCTAAGGGGCGCCGCGGCCACCTGTCGTAACACCAGATGAGGGTCCTGGAATGCATATGCCCAGCGCTCCACGTCCAGGTCCTTGAGAGGCATACCCGTCTGGAGTCGAGCGGTAAGTGTACATGCATACTGATTGGAAGCTGTGGTGGTGTGCCAGTAGTGTGCAGGTTGCACATGTGGTTTTGTAGGGCCATGTATGGATGTGTATGTAAAGGGCCGTGAGGCTAACACATGTGAGTTCTCTCATGTGTGAGACACATGGATGGTGTATGTGTGGGTAAGCATGCAGACCAAATGCATATGTGTGAGCACACATGTTTGAATGACTGTGTATGTAAGTTGGCATGGTAGTGGTGTCACACTTGAATGTTGGTTCCAGCTGCATGTATCTGCACCATGTACATGTGCATGTGTGTGTATTTGACAAGGGTGCAACAGTGATGCAACATGGATGCATGGGACACTAATATGTAGAAGGCTGATTGCCAGATGTGACATGGATGCCGATCTCATCACTGTGACAGTTGGTGGAGGTGTACACATGCATGTAAGTGTGGTGGCGTGTGTGCATGTCTAGTGCACTCCCTGTGTTTCATGCGATGTCTGGCTCATCTTTGGCTGCTCATGCTGTTGTATGTGTATGGATGGTGCTGGCTGTTGTGATATGGCTGTGGAATATCTCATGTGTGTGATTTCAAATGACATTTGTGTTGTGGATTGTGTTGCCATGTCTGAAGTTTGACACTGCCACTCATGTGGAACTGTCATGTGTGTATCAGTCCACTGTACAGTGCCCTGATGCCTGTCTCATATCTCTCCCTGTCTGCAGCATCAACTGATGAAGAGGGCGGAGAGGGTGCTGTGGAGCCCAGCGGCAGGGATCGCACCGCCAGCCGGAGACGCAAGGCCCAGCTCCCCTCCCAGGTTGTGATCTCGCCGGGGAGTGAGGAGTCCGGTGCCGCGTCCCAGGCCGCAGCTGCCGAGGGTAGGTCCAAGAGGCGGAGGTCGGAGTTGGACTCCTCGGCAGCAGGAGGGGCAGCTGAGACCCCACAGGGTCCGACGGAGGAAGATGGCATGGAGCCATCCAGGTTGGTGGGGGGTTTGGTGGAGGAGGAGGCCATGCAAGGGACAGGGACGGGGTCTGGAGGTGGGGATTCCACTGGTGCTAGTGATGCAGTGCAGTGGCAGGGACATGAGGCAGCACAGGCCGCCGCGGAGGTGCCTGTGTGTAATCCTGTCCCCGATCCTGTCACTGCATCATCCCACACCAGCAGGGATGCCTACGTCCAGACCCGTTCTCAGGGAGGGGATCGGCTTACACCAACTGGCCTTCCTCTCCCTGCAGATGTGGCTATCCGGCACCGGGTTGAGCCTGTCCTGGGTGGGGTGGCGTTGCGTCAACGTGCCATGCGAACTGACCTGCAGTCTTTTCATGAGGAGACTGCACGTCTTCTTGCGTGGCTCGTTGACCGTGTTGACCCACTGGGACAGCTCACCAGGGCCAGATTCCTCCATTTTCTGGACCTTTTTCCAACCCCCTCCTCAACTGAACCCCCTATGCGCCAGTCGTCTTACGTGCCATCTTCCCACCCATGTGTCACCTGGGTGCCCTGTGGAGCTGCCTCTGACCCTGCAGCCAGGCTGGTGGAGGACACATCCCTGCCACAGACAGGAGTCTGACGTCCAGCAGGGGTGGTCACCTCAACAACTGCACCCCAGCGGAGGAGGATGTGCAGGCAGCAGGAGCCAGGGCACAGGCAGAGGCACAGCAGCAGCAGCAACAAGGTGGGAGTCATGAAGGCTCGGGGCCTTCAACATCGGAGGGGCAGGCATCGGCCAGAGGACAGGAGGACCCAGGACGGGAAGTGTCTTCCATGTGGCAGCGGTTGGGCCATGCTATAGATGCGGAGCGGCAGCGGGCGGAAGAGGCACGGCTCACGATGGTCAGGGCGGAGAACTCCATGCGTAGGGCCCTGAGGTGGGCCGAGTGCCTCAAGGCCATTTGCAGGGACCTGGAGGTCCAGATGTCATCGTCCCTGCGAACCCTCGGGGCCATGGAAGAGGACCGCCTCCGGGACATCGAGCAGGAGTTCGATGATGCCCTGGCCCGGGAAATCAGAAAGTGAGCATTGGACTAGCCCGCTGCCATTGTAAATAGTTATATAGTGTTAGGTTTCCTTTTGTTTTTCTTTTCATTTGGGGCGCTTGGACAATGCCCACCTTTTTGTATATAGTTGTTCATTATGTAGGGTTTTGACCATGGATTTGTACTTTGTATATAGTTCCACAATGGATTTCACTTCATTTGCCTTTTTTTTAACCATGGATCAATGGATTTTTCTTTTTTTCACTTTGGATTTGATTTGACGGACAGATTCTTTGGACCCATTTGCTTTTAGATTGATTTTTATTCTGGTTTTACACATCTTCTTTTTCATATTTTGGACATGCAGCTTTTTATTTATTATTTACATTATTGTGTGATTTCATTTAATTCCCTTGCTTTTGTGTCTAATACATTTTTATTTGATACTTCATTGTGTGGTATGCTTTCCTTGGTTTCCTGCATGTCACGATGCATGTTTTCTCATTCACTTGCACCCATTGTGTGTGTGTGATGGACATGTATTGATGTGCATACTTGCCATTTGGGATGTTTCATGTGATTGGGATTTCAATGTGGGGTGTATGTAATACTTGGTTGTGTGTTTCGACTGGGGTGGCATGGGGTGGTATTTGGGTGGCCATTAGGCCCATGATTGTGGATCGTGATGACATGTTGTGGGGGACATGAGTGGGGGCCTGCTGGCAGGTGACCCGCACTGCTGGGGGGTGGGGGTGCGGGGGGACATGAGTGGGACATGAGTGGGGGGCCTGCTGGCAGGTGTCCCGCACTGCTGGGGGGTGGGGGTGCAGGGGGACATGAGTGGGACATTAGTGGGGGCCTGCTGGCAGGTGCCACGCATTGCTAGGGGGTGGGGGTGCAAGGGGACATGAGTGGGACATGAGTGAGGGCCTGCTGGCAGGTGCCACACACTGCTGGGGTGTGGGGGTGCAAGGGGACATGAGTGGGGGCCTGCTGGCAGTTTCCCCACACTGCTGGGGGGTGGAGGTGCAAGGGGACATGAGTGGGACATGAGTGGGGGCCTGCTGGCAGGTGCCCCACACTGCTGGGGGTGGGGGTGCAGGGGGACATGAGTGGGACATGAGTGGGGGCCTGCTGGCAGGTGCGCTGCACTGCTGCAGGAGCCATGGAGGGTATAGAGGGAACACCTGGGAGGACCCACACTGCCAATTCACGTGTAGGACTCCCCGCGCCCCCCGATATTCACGTACCCCGCTCTGACAGCAAAATCGCGTGTGAAACTTCCTGCGAACCCCAGTAATATTGGCCCTGTGCGAGCGAGCGGGGTACGTGTAGTTCTGGGGTACAGCGTGAAGTTTTACAAAGGGCCCTGTTGAGCAGAGTACGTGTATTCCTGGGGGTCGCGGGAAGTTTCACCCGCGATTTCAGCAGGGTACGTGTATTCCTGGAGTTCGCTGGAAGTTTCACCCACGATTTCAGCAGGGTACGTGTATTCCTGGGGTTCGCGTAAAGTTTCACCCGTGATTTCAGCAAGGTACGTGTATTACGGGGTTCGCGTGAAGTTTCACACGCGAAAGGGCCCTGTTCGAGCGGAGTACGGGTATTTCAGGGGTGCGCGACAAGTTTTACACACGAAACATGAGTTTCGTGTGGGACATTAAAGGGCAACGCCCGTGCACAATGCGTCACAGACGCGCTAACGCGCTAAGGGCCTTTGGTCCAATGATATCGCGTACGTGTGCTGATGCGCTTACGCGCTAAGGGCCTTTCCTCGAATTACACGCTGACCAGCAAGATTTTCACGTGCCAAATCACTCCGTATCAACCTGGCCACGCGTACACACACGGAAGACCATGCTCCTGCCCTGAAGGCCATTTCCCTGCCCCCAAGAGCCCCGAGCACGCTCCCACCAGCCATCTGCTGCTGCCTGCCTGCCTGCTGACCACGTGCCCTGCTATTTGGTGCCTGCACGTCAGCCATCTGCAGGGGTGCAGTTGCTGTGTCCACCCCTGCTGGAACCGAAGACTCCCGACTGGGATTCCATCACTCCACAGCCCAGCCCCAGGACCCAGTTGCCCACCCACTCCTGCCTCTGGGGTTGCTATGTCGGGTACATCTCCATCTGGCACCACTGGCAACCCCCAGCCAGAGAGGCAGAGGGCCACCAGCTTCACTGCCACCGAAGTTGGTGTCCTGGTGGAGCATGTCCTGGGGCATTATGATGCCCTCTTCGGAAGGTCACGCTCCGACAAGGAAGGATGGACCAGGATCTGGACGGACATTGTGACTTCCATCAACGCAGAGGGGGTGGCAGTCCGCGAATTCCATCATGTCAAGAAGCGCTGGGAGGACTTCAGGTCCAGGACCCTCAACAAGGCCCGGTGCCTCGTGGAGGGGGGCCGGGGCAGCATGAGTACCATCCAGATGAGGGTCCTGGAACGTGTAGGCCCAGCGCTCCACGCCCAGATCTGTAACGCTCACCTGATTCCCGCAGAGGCGCCGGTCTTGACTGGGTGAATGCCGTATCTTCAAAGGTGATGTGTAACACACGGTTGGCTCTTTGGGCTGGACCTCTGTGCACTGTATGTCTGACTCGAAGAGTAAGATGTCTGCAGATAGAAAATATGGGATTAATGAACTGGGGTTATTGGGTGCCTCTCTCCTCTTCCCTTTCTCTTCTCCTGTAGAACCCCAAAGGTTAACACCCTCACCTTAGGTAAGTGAACGCCGAGCTCTCCATCTGCCTCGGGGCAGGGTGCCGTAACCAGTTTCTTCACTGGATAAAGGTGCAGGCCTCTTGACCTCAGAGGACTGCTGTCCGTCGCTAACTGCACGAACGGTAAGTTCTGGGCACTTCAAATGTCTTAAAAGTCTTTTGTAATGATATCTCTTGTTTTGCAGGGTTCCGGCGATGGCGGATGGCGGGCTGATGAGAGTTGAGGATCGAACCCGCGTGAGGAATAGAAGCGCCTGGAAGCACGTAAGTAAGCGCTTGTAGCCTGCTTCACGATGCGCACTAACTGTCCCCTTTTATCTTGCAGGCACAAGTTCGGAGCTTTAGAGAAGCTGAAGGGTGCTGGAATACCCACTGGATTCGGCGTGGGAAGGAGTAATGGCACGTGAGTAATAAAGTTGCCCAATGTCTTTAAACGCACCTTCTTTTGTCTTTCAGATGCGGGATGCAGCGCCGAAGGCCTCCGGAGCGTGCGAAGAGCTGGTAAGCTTTTGTCTTTCAGATGCCGGAATGCAGTGCGAAGACCTCCGGAGCATGCGAAGAGTAGGTAAGCCTTTGTCTTTCAGATGCCGGAATGCAGCGCGAGGCGTTGGTGACAGCCGATGAACCAGGTAAGAGATGCACTGCCACTGAAGACCGTAGTGCTAACCTGTTCTTTCTTTGTCTTTACAGGTGCTGCTGAAGACTGGATTCCAGGATGGTAAGCCTTTGTTCCCTTAGGCCCAGGATCAGAAGCAGAAGACACGATGAGCGTTCTGCTGCAGAGAATGCAGAATAACGCAAAGCAAGATTCATCCATCGGGTGTGGTTTAAATAGCCTCCTGTAGTGCTTAGGTGTCTCCTTCCACAGCCACGCCTAAGAAAAGAGTTCCTGCTTTCCAGAAGAGTTCCAGTGTTCTGAACCTAGGGAGTGGCTCCTGCCCCACCCAACAGGAAAAGTAGTCCCAAACAGAAGAGGATCAGGGGTTCAACTGGCAGGTAAGTAAGCAGCATGGTCTGCTGCAGGTAAGTCCACCCAAGCATTATGAGCCCGGCGCTTCCAGCGCTGGGACTGGGCATCTTTATGAGCCTGGTGCCACTGGCGCCAGGACAGGGTCCAAAAGGTCCCAATTGGGACTGGCTGACACTTGGAACCGGGGTTATGGGTCTGCTTCCAAGGGAGTCGGGCAAGTCCTGATCTTTTGGAAGCAGAGATCATGACAAGATCCTTCGGAGGCAGACCCGTCCGGAGTTGAGCGGTAAGTGGCCAAGCATTGCTGTGTGAGACAGGGCATGTTGCAGGGTGCTGGTTGTCTGATATTTGGTTGTATGTGTGATATAGGACATGTACGTATGTGTGTGTGCAGGGACAACATGGTCATGCATGTGAGACCAGTAATGTGTGAACCACATGGTTGATGCATGTGTTACAATGCAACATGCGGAGCAGCATGGGGAATGCACACATTAATACATGGCTGTCTCTGTTATTGGACATGGATGGGGTGTGAGAGATGGGTGCTGCTGTCATGGACATGTATGGTGTCCATGTCTGTGTGTCTGACTTGCGTGTCTGTGACTTGGAAATGCCATGGATGCATGACACATGTCTGTGACAATGTTCAGATTCACTGATGCAGCCTACTCATCCTTGTATCCACTGTGTCTGGGGTGTACGAGGCCAGATGGATGAAACTACGGTGAAGTGTGTGCATGTGATGGGCATGACCCATGATGCATGTGGGTTTCAAACCAGCATTGTATGTTTGAAGAGTCCCTTGGACATGTATGCTAATGTTCATAGCATGCGCCATGCCTGTTACTGCATGTGTTTTGCCTGCACTGACCCATGTGTTGTGGAGGGACATGATGGAAGTGATGTTTGACAGTGCCACTCATCTGCTATTGCTTCCTGTCTAGGGGACCATTGTACAGTACCCTGATGCTTGTGTTCTATGTCTCCCTCTACACAGCGGCAAGTGATGAAGAGGGCGGAGACGGCGCTGTGAAGCAAAGCGGCGGGGATGCCCCCACTGGCCGGCGACGCAAGGCCCAGTCACCCTCCCAGAATTTACCATCGTCCGGGAGTGAGGGGACTGTGCTGCGTCTGCCACTACGGCTGCAGCGGAAGGGGTTGGTGAGCCCCCACAGGGGCTAGCAACAGCAGAAGACGGTGTGGAACCATCCAGGTTGGTGGTTTCCACAGAGGAGGAGGAGGCCGCTACTGAGCCGCACATGGGGCCTGGTGGGGGTGGTACCACTGGTGCAAGTGGTGCAGTCCAGGGCCAGGGGCAGGAGGCAGCACAGGTCACCGCGGAGGGGCCTGTTCATGTCGCTGTCCCTGACCCTGTGACTGCACCACCATGCACCAGCAGGGATGCCCCATCCCAGGCCCGTCCGCAGGTAGGGGGGATGTCCATGTCGTCTGACACTCCTCTACCTGCGGACGAGGGGACCCCTGGCTGTTTGGAGAAGGTCCTGATTGGTATCGCGTTGCGCACACGTGACATTCGTGATGACGTGCGTGCTTCCCGGGGGGAGCACGCACGTTATCACGAAGAGTAGCGTACCAACATGGCCCAGTTGGGAGTGTCCATGGTTGGGGGTTTTGTACATGTGTGGGCCACTCTGGCAGCCCTCTCCTCCTCTGTGGAGACTATGCGCCAGTCAGTCGTTCTCCATGCCGTCTTCCGGCCCAGATGCCACCAGGGCCCCCTGTGGACCTGCCCTGACCAACGCAGCCAGCTTGGTGGGGATCCCATCCCTGCTACAGTCGGGAGTCGGAGGTCCAGCAGGGGTGGACACCACAGCAACTGAACCCCAGCAGATGGAGGATGTGCCGGCATCATCGAGCAGGGCACGTGCACGACAGCGTCAGTGGATTCCATCAGCCTGGATGCCGTCATGCTGGCAGAGGCAGTTGCGTCGGAGGCAGCGGCAGGCTCAACGTGGAAGGCATCATGGCTCAGGTAATCTACATCAGAGGGGCAGGCATCGGCCGGAGGGCAGGAGGACCCTGGAACAGAAGTGTCTTCCGTGTGGCAGCGGTTGGGCCAGCAGATAGGTAAGGAGCGGCGGCGGGCAGAGGAGGCACGGCTCACGATGGTCACGGCGGAGAACTCCATGCGCAGGGCGCTGAGGCGGGCTGAGTGCCTCGAGGGAATTCGCAGGGAGTTGGAGGTGGACATGGCGTTATCCCTGCGAGACCTCTGGACCAGAGAACAGGCCCGCCTCCAAGACATTGAACAGGAGTTCGATGATGCCCTGGCCCATGACATCAAGAAGTGAGCCGTTGGACTTGCCTGCCACCATTGTATATAGTTCATTAGTGTTAAGTTTCATTTCTTTTTTATTTCATTTGGGGTGCATGAACTATGCCCCACATTTTTGTATATAGTTATTAATTAGGTAGGTTTCATTGCAGGTTTCATTTATGTCGTTGGGCTCATGGAGCCTGGATTTGCTATTTGTACATAGTTTTACAGTGGATTTTTCTCCTTCATCTTTATTTTTCTTCACCATGGAGCAATGGATATTGCGCTTTTCTTTCCCTTTGGATTTGCCTTGTTGGACGATGACTTTGGACACATTTTCATTTGGATTAATTTGGATTCTCATTTTTTTTATTTATCATTTTTTGGGACATGCTGCATTTTCATTATTATTGGCATTATTGTGTGTTTTTATTTCATTCCCTTCATTTTGACTTGATTACATTTTTGTTTCTTACTTCAATGTGTGGTCTTCTCTCATTGGTTTCATGCATGTCACAATGTGGGTTTTCTCAGTCATGTGTTGCCATTGTGTGGGTCGGACAGACTTGTACTCATGCGCATACTGCTTATTTGTGATCTATCATGTAATGGGGATTTCAATTTGGAGTGGATGTAAAGCTTGGTTGGGTGTTTGGACTGGGGTGCTGTGGGGTGGGATTTGTGTGGCCATAAGAGCCAGGGATCTGGATTGTGATGACGTGTTGGCTGGGGGACATGTGTCAAGGCCTGCTAGCAGGTGCCTGTCAATGATGGGGGGGTGGGGGTGCAGGGGGACATGTGTGGGACATGTGTGGGGGCCTGCTGGCAGGTGCCCCTGACTGCTGGGGGGTGGGGTGCTGGGGGACATGTGTGGGGGCCTGCTGGCAGGTGCCCCTGACTGCTGGCGGGTGGGGGTGCTGGGGGACATGTGTGGGGGCCTGCTGGCAGGTGCCCTGCACTGCTGGGGGGTGGGGGTGCTGGGGGTGCTGGGGGTGCTGGGGGACATGTGTGGGGGCCTGCCAGCAGGCCCCCACTCATGTCCCACTCATGTCCCACATGACTGGGACATGTGTGGGACATGTGTGGGGGCCTGCTGGCAGGTGGCCCTGACTGCTGGGGGGTGGGGGTGCTGGGGGACATGTGTGGGGGCCTGCTGGCAGGTGCCCCTGACTGCTGGGGGGTGGGAGTGCTGGAGGGACATGTGTGGGGGCCTGCTGGCAGGTGCCCTGCACTGCTGGGGGGTGGGGGTGCTGGGAGACATGAGTTGGTGATCATATTGACACGTGACATGTGGCTTGGCTGGGGGCATGCCCATGGTGGATGGGCTGCCTGCGGGACATGGCCAGGGGTGCGGGGTAGTCCCCTGTGGTGTGGGCTGCCTGCAGGGGCCTTGGAGGGGGTAAAGGGGACACCTGGGAGGACCCACACTGCCAATTCACGTGTAGGACTCCCCGCGCACCCCCAAAATATGCATTCCCCGCTCTGACAGCAAAATTGCGTGTGAAACTTCATGCGCAGCCCGGTAATACACGTACCCTACTCCAATCGCGTCTGAAACTTCCTGCGCACCCCTGAAATACACGTACCAAGGCCAATCGCGTGTGAAACTTCCCGCGCACCACTGAAAAACACGTACCCAGGCCAATCGTGTGTGAAACTTCCTGCGCACCCTTGAAATACACGTACCCAGGCCAATCGCGTGTGAAACTTCCCGCGCACCCCTGAAATACACGTACCCAGCCCAATCGCGTGTGAAACTTCCCGCGCACCCCTGAAATACACTACCAAGCCCAATCACGTGTGAAACTTCCCGCGCACCCCCCTCCGAAATACACGTACCCAGGCCAATCGCGTGTGAAACTTCCCGCACACCCCTGAAATACACGTACCAAGCCCAATCGCGTGTGAAACATCCCGCGCACTCCTGAAATACACGTACCCAGGCCCAATCGTGTGTGAAACTTCCCGCGCACTGCCGAAATACATGTACCCAGGCAAATCGCGTGTGAAACTTCCCGCGCACCCCTGAAATACACGTACACAGGCCAATCGCATGTGAAACTTCCCGTGCACGCCTGAAATACACGTACCCAGGTCATTCGCGTGTGAAACTTCCCGCGCCCCTCTGAAATACACGTACCCAGCCCAATCGCGTGTGAAACTTCCCGCGCACCCCTGAAATACACTACCAAGGCCAATCGCGTGTGAAACTTCCAGCGCACCCCTGAAATACATGTACGAAGCCCAATCGCGTGTGAAATTTCCCGCGCACCCCTCAAATACACGTACCCAGGCCGAATCGCGTGTGAAACTTTCCACATACCCCTGAAATACACGTACCCAGGCCAATCGCGTGTGAAACTTCCCGCGCACCCCTGAAATACACGTACCTCACTTGCACATGCCCTTTCGCGTGTGAAACTTCACGCGCACCCCAGTAATACACGCTCCCCGCTTGGCGTTTGCTGTTTGGCAGCCCTGTAAACTGGTTCAGGGTTAGCGGAGCTCTTTGCGCTGAATTGGGAATTTTGATGGCTTTTCCTTGCGCAAGGGCGTTCTTGGGGGCGTAACTGGTGCTGCTGCAGGGTCGCTGTGGCACTCTGCGCCACGGCTGGTTTTGGAGGCTAAAATCCATGAATTCGCTGTGCGCGGAAATCGATTTTAGCGCACGCGGCTGGCGCAGACATTCGCACGAGCACACTGTGCGCCTGCCGCGTGCGCCACTTTTGTGCGAAATTCTATGAATTACCCTGCAAGTTTTGTTTTAAAAAAAAAATAACCTGTGCTGACTGAAACAAAATGTACACATTCCACATTTTCCTAAATTGTCAACAGCACTTACAATGATCTGCGAAGCTCCTGTATTTCGTCTGGTTTACCTCTTCCTGTCGTGGCTATCTACGCGGTAGTAGCACAGCCTTTGCACTGCCCCGGGAATGCTTCAAAGCCAGGCATCACGTGCCCCAGCACTCTCTTCGGATGGCAGCCCATATGGGAACAAGAGGAAGGGCGTCCTACCACATTAATTTACATCAAACGATTCCTGCATTCCTTATTTACTGCAGAAGTAAACTTCATTTGACATACTAAGTATCAACAAGTTTGTAAACTCATAATTAAACGAGAAATAAATACACATAAAGTGATGAAATTGACTTTTAGGCTGCTTAGTTCAACTAAATGTCAAAGACGAAGAATGGAATGAATTTAATCAACCATAACATTTAATAGTTTTATATGAACAACACATGCCCACTTATTTTGCAAACATATTCAAATAGAAACAAAGCAAAAATAGATTGGAAACATAATTCAATTAGTTACCATACCAATTTGCAATAACATGACATGAGATCTGAACAATTGTTTCATAAATTGTCGTTAAAGAAACACAGATAAAACGTAAAACCGTAGGTGATGAACCAGAGTGGGTTTTTTACAGATACAAATACATTATACCTGCTATTTTCAAGGTATACTAAATATTCTGCGGGAGGTAACCAAGTCTATGGCCCTATACCTGCTATTTTCAAGGTATACTAAATATTCTGCGGGAGGTAACCAAGTCCTACGTCTAGATGTTAATCAAAAGATGGAGGGGGACAGACTGTTGAAATCCAGGTGGTATGTGGTCCCAGGATGTTTCGGCGGCAGGCGCCTTTTTCAAGGGTAATGACCCAGTCTCCCTATGGGGAAGAATGATATGTAAAAAATATCAATGTTGTGTTGTACAGCAAAACTGATCTTAGTATATCATAAAAACAGTATATTTTAAAAAACAATTGTATTAAAAAATGGGAGTGCGGAAAGTACAGTGCCCCACCAAAACCAAAATGTGTTCCAACCAAAAACTAACCTGCGTGGGACAGAGTTGAAGGTAAGGATTAAGGTTCCATTACCATGAAGGTGGATAATGGCTGTGTAGCCAGTGTGAATATGGCTTGTATTGTCTTCAAGTGCAATGCCTAATGTAGAAAGAAGATAAAACCATATATATATGGTAAATACTAATGCTAAGAAAAACCAAAGCAAAAATACAGGCGCTTAAATCAGCGCTCTTTTTGAAAAGCTGGGCCTTAGAAGCAAAAGGCAAAAAACTCAAATAAAATTACCTGATTATGAAGATGTAGTTCATAAAACAGGCTCTGTGCAAGGGGCGCTCTTGTAAATCTTCAGCAAAGCGTTAATAAATTCATATGCTGGAAGTGGCGAACAATCGTAATGTGACCCCAGCGTGAAAGAAGAATGGCATTTCTCTGTACGAAAAAGAAGAAAGTACATGTACCAGTGGCCAAAGTATATCAAAAGCCCAAGCAGCAAAAGTATATCAGCAGCCCAGCAGCACAGCACCCAACACCTGAACGAGGCAACAGCAGGAAGCAGGATCCCAGAATGAACCTCCACACCCAATAATCTGCTTTGTCACTGCAGGCCCAATGTAATTTGACATCTCTTCTCTACCTTCAGGCTAATCCCATCAACCTCCTGACCTGTATCCCTAAATTGTCCCCACGTGCACCCATTTGCATTTTAAAATAACTGCATATTTGTTGGATGTTTCTTAAAATAAACACCCATTTGCTGGCTTGTTGCTGGAAACATCTTGCTGAGTGCTTTTAAAATAAGCATCCATTTTACTGGCTGCATCTAAGAAAAAAACTGTCACCTACATTTACACCAATTTTGTTACTTCCCTTGGAAACACAGTTTCCTCTACACATGTGTTGTTATTTGCACCTATCTTTGCATGAATATATCCCTACACAAGCAATCAATACAAGTAAGGCCCCCGTACACATTCTTGTCCACAACTCGGGGTCTGTTTCTAGGTTCAGGTCTTTTTCCCACTTGCTCTTCAATTTAACTGTGGACCCTTTCCCGGCATTTATCAATGCTTATACATAGTTGAGATCTCTGTGAAAGTGTTGAGGAGTGTTTCAAAGGGAGTAGGGTCGCTCGGTATTTTCTCCTTCCATTACTCCCTCTTTAGTATGCCTTTAAATTGAAGAAAGGGGAAGACAGGGAGGGGTACTATTCCCAATGCATTCTCAAGTTCTATAATCCTACCCTCCTTCCAGAGTTGTCCCACCCTCTCCAGGCCAGCCTCAAACCAGTATTGGAATCTACTATGTTCTAGGATCTCATCGCAAATCCCTGGTGCCCAATTATGGCTCAAAAGCGATGGCCATGTGGTGATGCCTTGCATGTCTGCACCCTCCCTCCAGATCTCCCATATGTTACGTTATGTTATGTTACTTGGCATTTATATAGCGGCTTATATATCATTGGTATGACCTCAAAGCGCTGGTAGGTTGAACGCCCTCGGAACCGCAGTTCATGTCAGTAGAGAAAGAGTTGTATGGTACGTGGGCACACCGGATATGTGTGCAGCTGGTGTGGTTATTGCATGATAGCTGCTTCTTAGCGGTAGGTGTAGCGCTGAGGAAATCTGTTGGATGTGTTCAGTCTGGAGGGTGGACGCCCAGACTGAGTTCTGGCTGCGTTAGGCCTGAAGAGACGCTTAAGCTAGCCGGATGTGCTCAGCTTTCTGTGTTTTATTAGGATGATGAGGTGTTCGTGGGGTCATGTGAGTATGAGAACAGCTAGGCCGAATGTGTCATAGCATAGCTGTGTTCTAGTTGAATGATGGTGTATAGGAGAGAGTAAGCGTAGTAGTGTGAAATGGTGGGTATGAGCAAAGCGCCTGCGACCAAGCACGAGAGCGGGACAGGGCCATACATAGAGGCATGCGTATATAAAGCGACAGGATGGGTAGGGTAGACATGCAATACAGATAACATGGGGTACAGGTACATTGCATATATAAAGCATAAATAGGAGCTACAGAGATATATCCACTCCATCCAATCCACCAACTCTGTTCCTTCCATCCACTCATTCACTCTATCCTTTCCATCTGCTCCATCCACCTTTTCCATCTGTTCCAGTCTTTCATCCATTCCATCCTTTCCATCTTCTCCATCCGTTCCATCCACTCTAACCGCTCCATCCACTCCATCCTATCCATCCACTCCATCTGTTCCCTTCACTCCATCTGATCCGTCCGGTCCATCTGTTCCATCCGCTCTAACCACTGCATCCGCTCTAACCAATCCATCCTTTCCATCCTTTCTATCCACTCCATCTTTTCCATACACTCCATCCATTCTGTATTTATTCTATCCGTTCCATCCGTTCCATTGACTTCATCCGTTCCATCCATTCCATCTGTTTCATCCTTTCCATTTTTTCTCTTCTTTTTCAATTTTTCATCTACTCCATCCACTCCGTCCATTCCATCCACTCTATCCTTCATCGACTCTATCTATTTCATCCACTCCAATCGGTTCCATTCATCCACTTCATCCGTTCCATCCACTTCATCTGTTCCATCCACTTAATTCGTTCTATCCACTTCATCTGTTCCATCCACTTCATCCGTTCGATCCACTTCATCCACTCCATCCACTTCGTCCACTCCGTCCACTCTGTCAGTTCTATCCAGTTCTATCCACTCTGTCTGTTCTATCCACTCTGTCCACTCCACTCCATCCACTCATTAATTTCCATCTGTTCTCTCCCCTCATTTGTTCCACCCACTTCATCCATTCCACCCCTTCATCTGTTCCATCCACTCCATCCATTCCATCCATTCCATGCACTCTATCAACTCTGACTGTTCTATCCACTCTGTCTGTTCTAGCCACTCTGTCAGTTCTATCTACTCTGTCTGTTCTATCTACTCTTTCCATTCTATTCACTCTGTCCATTCTATCCACTCGGTTTGTTCCATCCATTTCATTGGTTCCATGCACTTCGTCCGTTCCGTCTGCTCCATCCGTTCCATCCACTCCATCCATTTCATCCATTCCATCCACTCCATCCACTCTATTCATTGCATCCATCCACTCCATCGTTTCCCTCCGTTCTATCCTCTCATACGTTCCATCCACTTCATCCGTTCCATCCACTTCATTCGTTCCATCCACTTCATCCGTTCCATCCACTTCAACAGTTCTATCCACTTCATCCGTTCCGTCTGCTTCATCCGTTCTGTCCACTCCATCCATTCCATCCACTTCTTCCATTTAATTCTCTTCATTCGTTCAATTCTCTTCATCCGTTCCATTCTCTTCATCCATTCCATTCTCTTCATCTGTTCAAATCTCTTCATCTATTCTATCCATTCCATCCGTTCCATTCGCTCTAACCGTTCCAATCCACTCTATCCATTCCAACCACTCTATCCGTTCAAATCCACGCAATCCATTCCATCCACTCTTTCGTCTCATCCACTCTATACGTTCCATCCCCTCTATATGTTCCATCCCCTCTATCAGTTCCATCCACTCTATTGGTTCTATCCATTCTATCGGTTCTATCCACTTCATCCATTTCAGCCATTCCATCCACTTCATCCGTACCTTCCACTTCATCCGTTCCATCTATTTCATCCATTCAATCCACTTCAACCGTACCATCGACTCCAGCCGTGCCATCTTCTCCAGCCGTTCCATCCACTCCAGCAGTGCCATCTACTCCATCCGTTCCGCCCACTCGATCCACTCCATCCACTTCATCCATTCCAACCACTCCTTGTTCTACTCTATCTACTCCATCTGTTTCATCTTCAATAAAATACAAATACAAATCTGTTCCATCCGTTCTATCTGTTCCATATGTTCCATTCTTTCCACCTGTTCCATTCTTTCCATCTGTTCCATTCTTTCCATCGACACCATCCGTTCCATCGACTCCATCTGTTCCATCCACTCCATCCGTTCCATCTGCTCCGTCTGTTCCACCCACTTCGTCCATTACACCCGCTTCGTCCATTCCATCTGACTTCATCGGTTCCATCTGCTTTTTCCGTTCTATCCATTTCGTCCGTTCCATCTACTTCATCCGTTCAATTCACTTCATCCGTTCCGTCCATTCTATTCGTTCCATCTACTCCATCCTTTCCATCTACTTCATCTATTCCATCCACTTCATCCGTTCAATTTTCTTCATCTATTCCATCGACTCCATCTATTCCATTTAATCCTTCCGTTCTATCCCTTCATTTGTTCCATCCCTTATCCATTCCATCTACACTGTCTGTTCGATCGACTCAGTCCATTCCATCCATTTCGTCCGTTCCATCCATTTCATCCCTTCCATCCATTTCATCCATTTCATCCACTTTGTCCGTTCTGTCCATTTCATCAGTTCCGTCCACTTCATTCGTTCCATCCACTTCATACGCTCCATTCACTCCATTCGTTCATTTCACTTCACTTCATCTGTTCCGTCCATTCTATTCGTTCAATCTACTCTATCCTTTCATCCACTTTGTCTGATTCATCCACTTTATCCATTCCATTTTCTTCATCTATTCCATTTACTCTCTCCGTTTCAATCATTCATTCACCCATTCATTCATTCATTCATTCATTCATTCATTCATTCATTCATTCATTCATCCATTCATTCATTCGTTCGTTTCATCTGTTCCGTCCATTCTATTCGTTCTGTCTACTCGATTGTTTCCATCCATATTGTCTGATTCATCCACTTCATCCGTTCCTTTCTCTTCATCTGTTCCATTTACTCTGCCCGTTTCATTCACTTCATCGGTTCTATCCCCTCATCCGTTCAATCCCTCAACCGTTCCATCCACTCTATCTGTTCCATCAACTCTATCCGTTTCATCCATTCTATCCGTTCCATCCACTCTATCCGTTCCATCCGCTCTATCCGTTCCATCCACCCTATCTGTTCCATTTACTCTATCCATTCCATCTAGTCTATCTGTCACATCTACTCTATCCGTTCCATCCACTCTATTCGTTCCATCCGCTCTATTTGTTTCATCCACTCTATCCATTTTATCTACTCGATCTTTTCCATCTACTCTGTTTGTTCCATCTATTCCATTTACTCGATCTGTTTCACTCAGTTTATCTGTTTTAGTTACACTATGGCCCTCATTACGACCCTGGCGGAAATCGAAAAACGATGGCGGAAATGCAATACCGCCATCGAATAGCGCTCGGTGCGATTATGACCCGTCACCGTAAAGTACGATGCCATTAGCGACACCGTAGTGAACGCCAACGCAAACTGCACCAAGTATGCGCACGCGCGCCAAGCGAAACCGTAATAACCACCATGGCGCAACGGTACGGGAATTCTGACCCTAGCGGACATGTACCTAACGCCATCAAGCATGGCGGAAAGTACCGTTCCGCCATGGCGAGAAGTACGGCATCGCGAACCAACCGTAAAAGGCCCTACAGAGTGCCTGTACACCACTCCCTGGCCACATTGTACAACTCCTCGTAGGTCTAATGAAGTCACACAATGCAACCAGTGAAATGTACAAGTCACCCATGCATGCCAACGAACAAATGAATGTAGGGGCTCCAAGTGCCATGTGAGTGGCCATCCATATTAGCCATGGCACCATTGCCGTACTGATGCAGCACAGGCATGTGAAGCTTCAAGTACAGCAACATGAACAGAAAACTGAGACAAACAAAGACAGGCCCCCCATCGCTTGACACCAGTGTAAGGCAACATTCAAAGCAGTATCCTGAGTGAGACTGCACCAGCCCTGTACACCTGCCAGTAAACAAACCAACCATCAGCATAAGCATGTACCACACAAGTTGGCAGAGTGACTGAGCAGCCAGGCTCATCTCAAGAGGGGCCAATGGGAGCTGCAGGGCACAGATGGCACGAATACAGAAGCCATTCCAATGGACATGACCTCAGTCTCCCTCCAAGAAACGCACGCAAACACAGGCACCTGTGACCAGCCATTTTCTGATAATCACATCATTCCACCAATCCACCTGGCTGACCTGCATCTGTTACACAAAAGCTAATCCCCCTCCCATGAGCATGACATCATCAAAATAGACACAATGGCAGGCCCTATCCCTGACCTCACTGGGCTTCGTAGGCAAACGCGCCCAGTACAGTACCACGCAACTATACTCAGAAGCCGGAACCCAATGCAGATCTTCTCACAATACATCGCTCCACGAATAGGAATATGCCACATTACTTGCAAAGAATAACGCTACACGGTCAACACCACAATCAGAATTTAATGCACAACAAAATCACCAGGCCCATACAGCCATTAGGACATGAACTGCAAAAAATATATCATAAGTGTGGGCTGCATCCGCAATAAATGACCAGCTTCTTCTTGTGTGACGCCCTGTTCCTTCATGGTACACAGGGGCTACATGCACGTTCAAAAAGGCAACATGGAAGCGGCTAGAACCGCAGGCCCGTCCCATTAGGTAGGCACTAGTCCAGCTGAAAGTTCGAAATGTTGCTCCTAGCCACTAGTACTGCATAAGGGCATGTGGGCCATTGGCGATCGTCCCACAAGATCGTAATGGTGCTCCACTGATTAACACGAAGCAGCAGGTGTTGGGAGTAAAAGCCATCTGCAGGAGTGGCATACAGATGGCAGCGGCAAAAGGGGAGGAGATACCTGTTACCCAAATGAAATGAAAAAGAATAGTATGGGCATCAGAACTCCATTTGAATTACTCACTTCAATGATCACACTAAATCCACAGCCATATGCATGCTAGCCCACTCAAAAGGATCAATCGCACCCAAAAATCACTTGCGAATCATAACTATATAAATCGAGGTGAAAACACCATTACGAACGAGTGTTTGTGTGCATGCGTCTGTTAAAACAGAATCCATTAGATGGGATTAGTAACGTGCATAGACACAAGTGTTTGAAGGCGCGTCGAGACAGGGAGGGTTCAACAAGGGCAGATAGACGATGGTCCCACTATGGCAGCTCTGCATCACATAGCGCAGGGGAAGTGGTTAGATTCCAAAAAGCCATGTACATGGCAGACTCTCTATCAAATCATCTGTCCATGCATCCATACATCATTCCCTCATCCCTGTATGAAAACGCCTGATTATTTACTCACATAACATGTGAAACTTCCATTGAGTCTGTGCGTAATGCAGTCTGCAAAATCCACTGTGCTCCAGCCCGGAATTCCAGTGTTGTGAAGTAACATGTATTTGGGAACGTCCTGCCTTATCCTCCACTACGCTATTGCGCATCCCATACTATTCATATCAATCATTGCATTCTCGCCATGGCCCCTGTCCCAAGGACATAAAACAATAGAACGTTATATTTCCAGTCAGACCTGTGGGCGTCTCCTCGCCGCTAGCTGGAAACCGAAAGCGCTGTCCTTCAAATTCCTCATTTGCAACATCACGTCGAAAAGGCATCTGTGACCGCTTGAAATCACAAATCCATCCATGTAGTGCGGCAGTGTGTGAAAATGGCAACTGGCTTCACTCACAAATGGCACGCCCCGCCCGTCGGTGAACCGCGGTACAGTGCTGCATGAGGATCCACCGTTAATCGAGTACTACATTCCACTGACCCTTCACAAGTTTGTTCGCGACTGCAAAAATAGTATGTGAAACAATGGGACCATAGCAGAATGAACATATAAACCAATATTTCACTGCCATCGGGATTAAATACATGATTGTAATAGCAAGATGCCATGCGTCAAATTGCAGCGTTGTGTGCGAGACGTGCTCGCCCAAAGGGGATTGCAGCTTACACAGGTGGAATGAATCACCACAGGTGGAGGCTATACAGCTTGAAAACGCATAAATTGCACACCCAACCCCCTCCCACAACCACACCCACTCCAAAATGCTACCGGCCGGACTAGCGATGTTGGCCATGGGGGACCTGATAGCACTGCAAGTACTACAACTTCAAGAAGAAGACGAACACCAACTACTACAACAACCGGCCGCACAGAGGAGACACAGGAGGAGGAGGAGGGCAAGGCAGGGCCAGCAAGGCCCACCAGCACAGCCACTACCACCACGCAGGCAGCCCGCAATCCCACGCCTCCGAGCACATCCGTTCAACCTCACTGATGAGCAGATCCACACCCTCTACCGTTTGGACCGGGACACCATAACCGCCATTGTGGACATGACACACGCTGACCTTGTCAGCATGATAGATAGCCCAACCGCCATCCCACCCCTACTGAAGGTGGTGTCTGTACTCCACCTCCTGGCCACAGGCACCTACCAGCACACAGTCGGACAGTTGCATGGCATTTCACAGCCACTGTTGTCACGGACACTATTGCAAGTGCTCGATGCCCTCCTGAAGCACGCAGACGACTACATCTCTTTACCACGCTCGGTGCAGGAGATTACAAACACAAAAGTGGGATTCCATGCACTTGCCGGCATACCGGGTTGCATTGGTGCCATCGACTGCACCCATGTGGAATTGGTTGTCCCACATGCAATGGAGGCCCAGTACCGCAACCGAAAACAATATCATTCTCTTAATGTACAAATGGTGTGTGACTCCAACAGGATCATTACACATTGTTGTGCCCGATTTCCTGGATCAACCCATGATTCCATGGTCTTACGGAACTCTACAATACCACGCTACATGGAGCGACACGCAGGGAACAGATCCTGGCTACTCGGTGAGTCTCATTTCATGCATGATAATGTGGGGTATGTGATGCGGCAATGACCTGGCAGGAAGGGGGGGGTGCTTACGTAGCCATGGCATTCCTCCAAATTCCTTTATTGTCCACATACAGGTGATGCCGGGTATCCACTGAAGAGATGGCTCCTTACACCACTCCGGAACCCACAGAACCAGCATGAGGAGGACTACAACCATGCCCACTCACGTACCCGTGTAGTCATAGAACAGGCATTCGGCCTACTGAAGGGTCATTTCCGCTGCCTCAGCAGGTCTGGAGGGGCACTCCTGTACCGCCATGAGAAGGCTGCAAAGATGGTCATGGCATGTGTCATGCTACACAACATGTGCATACGTAGAAATGTGCCCATGCCCCCTGACGCAGAACTGCAAGCACCTGATGATGGTCATGATGAGGGTGGGGATGTGGCAGCACCTCAAGGAGTCCGCGAGGCACAGGAGGGCCGTGAAATTCGTCAGCATATCATAGATGCATGCTTCTAGCACTCACGCCTGGTGGCTGATACATGGACACGGGACTTGTGGCACTGTGTGTGGCTGGTACATGCACAATATGGACTGTACGCCTATAATGGCCTCGTACACAAAGATCAATGTCCACACATCTGATTGGATGATAGTGAAATTTATATCCCATATGTGAAATTATGTTACACACCCCATCGACCCGCCACCCAAGTGAGCCCAACACACCCCCTCCACCCTCCTACCTCCCCCCCGAACACCAGTGTCCAAAGATGCTCTTTGTCAGTGGGCAGACGCTATTGCAAGCCCCCTCTCCGGGTATCAGGGGCACCCCTGCCTGTGGAGCGCAGGTTCCTCCCAGATCTACGTTGGGGGCTGCCCTGGACGGAACTTGCAACGGATGATGTCTCTGCCTGCTCACGTCCATGCATGTCCCTAAGGGTTTGTGAGAGCTCAGTGAGCACACGGCGCACAGCGGCAAGTTCAGCACATACGTCTTTGGACGTCGCATGCAGTTCCCCCCTCAGGCTCTCGGTGCTTCTCTCCATTTGTACTCTCAGGCTCTCGGTGCTTCTCTCCATTTGTGCCCTTAGTGTCTCCGTACATGTTTCTATGGCTGCCTTAGTACCCCCACATTCATCAGCATGGTCCTTGAGGAGCGTGGCCAGTTGCTGCTGTTGCTCGATCACCTGGTCGAGGGACTGTTGCCTCTGCTGGGCCATGGACATTTGCGGTGGTGTCACAGAGGGGCTGATCACCTCATGTTGCCTTGCCACAGGGCTTGTGGGGGATGGCCAGTCGTCGTCTTGTGGGTGCCCCTGCGTGGTATCCTCATGGTGTACGGGATGAAACAAACAGGGGGATTGAGACAGGTCATGGATGGATCCTAGATCGACATCACCGTTTTCTGTGTCGGAGCATGCTGCCATTAATGCAGTGTCACCTATGGTGCTGCTGCCACCAGAAGCAGTGCCTTCTGTGGCATCCATTGGGGGGGCCTGTGGTGGTGCTGTTGTGGCCATGCTGGGTGCTGGGGTGCCTGTTGAAGTCCCCTCCTGTGTGTTGCCACTTGATTTGTGCTGCTGCCGTGTCTTGATCCGTGCACCTGAAGTGGAGGGTCTTTGGCCGTTGGTCTTGGCCCTCTTTGCAGGTGTGCTGGTAGGGGTGTCCTGGAGCTCGTCGTTTGATTCGGACCCTGTGGTGGAGTAAAGGAGTGCGAGCGTTATTGATGGGTCTGTGGAAATTGGAATGGCAATGTATCACATGCATTGGGGTGGTACCTGAGGGTGATTTGGGTCAGGGCCTTGGAGGTGTTTTAATTTTTGTGTGGATTGAGGATGCAGTTGTTTTGCAGCCTGCAGTTAGGGGGTGCCTGCTGCACGTGTGCAGGGTGTTTTTAGGGATTTTTATTATTTATTTATTTATTGTGACTTTTAATGTGCGCTATCAGGCCAATGTATGTGGACGTTCTCCTGGACATGTGTTTCTGTTGCACTATGTGGACACATGGTACTTCACATGATTGTACTTCATAAAAGGCAAAACACCCTATTACAAAAAATGTTCCCACACGGTCAGGGAGTGACCTAAATATGTTGATATATAAAAGGGATCATTATACTTCACATGATTGGACATTGTGGTTTTAGCATTGTTTTCTTTGGGACACCTACCTGATTCTTCGGATGTCTGCACTCCTTTCTCCATCCCTCCGACTCCCTCTATGGTCTCCATTCCAATGGTGGAGGCACAGATTTCTTCCCAGGGTGTCAACTTGATGGGTGATTCCGATCCTCCCCCGGTAGCTGTGGCAATGTTACGGTTGGCGGATAGTATGCTCCGTACGCGTATCCGCAAGTAGTCCCATCGCTTTCGGCATTGCTGTGGGTTGCGGGGTGCGGTCCCCACCGCACTTACCCGCTGTGCCACCAGGGCCCATATGGCCTTCTTGTTCGCAAGTGCGGTCCGGGTCATTTGCGTCGAGAAGACGACGGCAGCATTCTCCTGGAGGGTCTCTGTGAGCACCGTGAGTTCCTCACGGGAGAAGTGGACCTGCCGCTTGCGGTCGCACACTTTTTTCGCTACTTTTCCCATTGTTTTTGGTTTCACTAGGGTGGATGACGGGTTGGGATGTGTCTCAGGGTAGTTTTTCTGATGGTTGTGTGGTAGTTCTGATTTTATAGGTGTACGGCGTGCTGTTTCCCGTTCCGGGACCATGTATTTGCTTCCGTTTCCGTATATTTACGGTCACCGTATTTTCCGATTGGCGCTCATTACGTTGACCGCTATGATCGGTGGCGGAATTGCACCTAGGTCGCCGTACGACGGCGGTGAGGGGTGTTTTGGGGACATTTCCGCCATCGCGGACTTTGCACTTCCGCCATGGCGTAGTGCTCGTGCCCGATGGGTCAGAATTAGCCGCACTTTACTCCGTCGTGCAATGGCGGAAACGCTATTTACGCTATGGCGGTCGGGTCAGTTGCTTTCCGCCAGGGTCGTAATGAGGGCCTATCTGTTTTAGTGTTTCTATCTGTTCTATCGACCCCTTTTTCTCTTTTTATTTTGCTTTGTTCAAACAACTTTGTATTTCTGTTTATTGTGGTTATTCATTCAATTTGCTCTAGGCGTCGATTCTTTAGGAGAAGACCCACGTTTTCAGTAATTTGCAGAAAGACAGGTAGTCTTCGGTGTGTCGAATGTGTGGTGGAAGCGAGTTCCATAGAGTGGGGGCCAAGGCTGAGAATGATGATCCTCCTAACTTGACTGAGTTGGTGGTTCTTATCACTAGAAGAGGGCAAAGCTAGATCTTAGAGTGCACGGTGAGTGGTAGGGTTTTAGCTTGTTCTGTAGTTATTGAGGGCCAGTTTTATGCATCGCACTGCGGGAGATGCATATGGTTTTGAAGGTCACCCTTCGACCAACCGGGAGCCAGTGGAGAGTTTTGAGAGCTGGAGAGGTGTGGTCTCTAGGGCCAAGTGCTAGGTGCAATTTGGCAGCAGCGTTTTGTGCTCTTTGTAGTTTAATGAGGTGGTATGCTTGGACCCTGAGGTAGAGGGAGTTTGTATAGTCCAGTCTTGACATTACAATAGATTGGACAGTGGCAAGTCTGTTGGGAAAGGAGAGGTATGGAAAAATGCGTCTAAGAATTTTGAGGTGGTAGTGGCTGGACTTAGCGACATTGTTGATTCGGCGAGAGAGGGTTTGTTCAGAGTCAAGGGTGCATCCAAGGTTTTTTACTGTGGTCAGGGTGGTGGGTGGATTGCCCATGGAGGATGGCCATGGTAGAGGGTTGGGGGAGAAGCTTGGTGTTGCCGCACACCATTTTTTTTCCCATTTTTAGTGGGGTTTAGGAGGAGATGGTTTGAGGTCATCCAGCGAACAATGTCAAGGAGGCAGGCTGCGATCGGGCTGACAGTCGCATTTTGAGTTTAGGAGTTTTAGGATTAATTGAATGTCATTGGCGTAGTTATAACACAGGATATTGTGCGGGCAGATTATTCGCGGGAGGGTGGACATATAGAGGTTGAACAGGAGGGCTGATAGGCATGGTCCTTGTGGAACTCTGGTATTGACTGGTCAGGCAGCGGAGACAAAGGTGGAGAGGAGGGTTATTTGTTTCCTATTGTTGAGGAAGGATGCTATCCACTTGAGAGCGTTTCCCCGGATTCCTAGAGAGCGGAGACGGTCGAGGAGGATTGATTGTGTCAAAGGCGGCGGATAGGTCTAGAAGGATTAATGCATCCCAGATTGAGGTCAGAGTGGTTTTGGTTCTGTGTCGAGGTCTGAAGCCTGATTGTGCAGGGTATAGGAGATTGTTGGATTCGACAAAGGCATTTAGTTGGGAGTATGCAGTTCGATCGATGAGTTTAGCAAGGAACCTGGTGTTTGAGATGGGGCAGTAGTTTTTGGGGTCAAGAGGGTCGAGCGAAGGTTTGTTTAGATGAGGTTTGACATGAGCAGTTTTGAAGGCGTCAGGAAAGATTCCTGAGGAGAGGGAGTCATTTATGAAGGTTCTTGCGTGCTCTTCTGCGCAGGTGGATGAGAATGGTACCTAGTATAGGATAGTGTTGGATCATACGGGTTAGTTTGTCTCTTGGTACCCAGAGCCATTCCGATAGGGTGGCCGGAGCAAAACTATTATTATCGATATGTATCCACTGTAAGTGTGTCTGGTTTCTCATGTGGGGCACTAGGATCCTTATCTGCACTGCTACGTAATATATATATATATTTTTTTTTCAAAACTTTCTTTATTGAGGGGAACAATTCACAGCAAGACAGTTCTGATAAACAGTACAGTATAACATATGTATAATATCGACAATGGCATATATCTGTGGCAATAAGACAGATATCGTCACCTAAGGCGACGGAGTAGGTGTTACATCGGTATCGGACATCAAATCACATAAATACAAACGTAGTAGCGACCATATATCTTTAGGACGACAGGGTGTCTGGACTGATAAAACAAAGAGTTCCTCATCATCGTTCACCATACAGAAGTCTTTCAGGATATTGGATCGGGTAGGCCCTGCAGTGGATTTCCAACATTTGAGGATGCATCGTTTGGCAATAATACATGTGTTAAATAGTCTCCTCGTGGTCTCCTTCACCTTCCCAATGTCACCAAGCAGGTATTTAGGGGGGACAGGGCGGCTGGGATCGCCGTTATCTCCTCAAGGAGCTCAGCCACTTCTGTGAAAGTTGAATTTAGATCTGTTACCACCTGCATTAGAACTGTTCCCACCAGCATTTAGAAGTGTACCCAATTGCAGTTGGAAGTTGCGCCGGATAGCCTCTCTGAGAAAGTTGAATTAGAATTGTTCCCTCTTGCATGTAGAAGTGTACCCAACAGCATTTAGAAGCGTACCCAATTGCATTTAGAAGGTGCGCCCATAGCCTCTCTACGAAAGTTGAATTTAGATCTGTTCCGACCTGCATTAGAAATGTTCCCACCCGCATTTTAGAAGTGTAACCAATTGCATTTAGGAGTGTACTCAGTTGCATTTAGAGGCTGCGCCGGATTGCCTCTCTGTGAAAGTTGATTTTAGATCTGTTCCCACCTGCATTTAGAAGTGTACCCAGCTGCACCTGAAAGTTTTGCACTCTGAGAAAGTTGACTTAGAATTGTGCCCTCTTGCATGTAGAAGTGTACCCAACAGCATTTTGAAGTGTACCCAACTGCATTTAGAAGCTGCACCCAATAGCCTCTCTGTGAAAGTTAATTTTAGAATTGTTCCCACCTGCATTAGAAGTATACCCAATCTTATTTAGAAGCTACGCCCAATAGCCTCTCTGAGAAAGTTGAACTAAGAACTGCTCCCACTCGCATCTAGAACTGTACCCTGCACCCTCTCTGAGAAAGTTGAAATTAGAATTATTCCCTCTTGCAATTAGAAGTGTATCCAACGGCATTTTAGAAATGTACCCAATTGCATTTAGAAGCTGCACCCATTAGTTTCTCTGAAAGTTGAATTAGAACTGTTCCCACATGCAATTAGAAATGTACCCAACTGCATTTTAGAAGTGTACCCAGTGGCACTTGAAAGTTGCACCCAATAGCCTCTCTGTGAAGGATAAATTCAGAATTGTTCCCACCTGCGTTAGAAATATTCCATTTTAGTTAGAAGCGGCGCCCAATTGCCTCGCTGAGAAAGTCAATTTAAGAACTGTTCCCACCTGCATTCTAGAACTGTACCCTGCACCCGCTCTGAGAAAGTTGAATTTAGAATTGTTCCCAACAACATTTAGAAGTGTACCAAATTGCATTTAAAAATTGCACCCAATAGCCTCTCTGAGAAAGTTGAATTTAGGACTGTTCCCACCTGCATTTAGAAGTATACCCAACTACATTTGAAGTTGCGCCCATTAGCCTCTCTGAAAAGTTGCTCAACTCAGTAGTATACCCAACTGCATTTAGAAAGTATACCCAATTGCAGTTACAACCGTACCAAGTTGCACTTAGAAGTATACCCAATTGCTTAGAAGCACCAATTAGTCCTCAACTAGTTGAGCCCAGAAGTGTTCCTATAAGTGTGAGTTACCGACCCGAGAACACAATCAGAAATCCCTCCTAAATCAACCCAAAGCTCACACAAATCATGAGCGCTCCAACTCCACCAGTGCCCGTTAGAAACGACTCCCATCGATCCCCTCCACTCTCCGATCTGCCCTCCTTCCCCCCCTCCCAAGAAAACCCACCATCCTCTGCAATCCCTGCCAGCACGCTCACCAAACACCAAGCCAGGGGGGCACGATGGCGTGCCACCCACCTCAAGACCCCCATCTCCTGAACCCCACTGCCGACCCGCCAGCACTGCCCACGCCCGCTCCCCCCACTACCACACCCCACCCTGCAGTCACCCACCCCCCGCATTGCCATCATACCCCTGCCACCTTCCCCCCGACTGCACCCTTTCCCCTCCCTAAAAACTGCGCGCCTAGCCCTAGCGAGAACCAAAGCTGCCTCCATCTCCCCCTCTGACCTCCCTACCCTCTCTCTCACACCAATCGCAGCAAAGAAACTAAAGAGGAAGCGTTCCTGGTCCCCCTCAACCTCTCTGCTCTCCTCGCCTCCCTTGTCTCGACCCACCTCCTCCCTCCCACATTTTCCCCCCTCCCCCGTGGCCTCTCCCTTCCTGAAACCTCTCTCCCTCGATTTCTCCTCAACCGCAACTGAAACTCCCAACCGCCCTCCCCCGTCCTCAAATCCCCCTCCCCAAACCCGATCATCCCACAACACACATCCACCCAATCCCGCCGTAAACCAGCAAATCTCCCGTCTCGCCCTCTTTTCCCTAGCATCACCAACCCTACCCCTCTCCCTCCACTCTCTCCCACTCCGCCCAATCCCGCTACAGCACCAAAACCAACCTTCCCTGCCGATGTGAACTGTATCCTATTTAACGCCCGCTCTGTAGCAAAAAACAGACACTGCATCTTTGACCTCCTCACCTCCGTCAGACCAGACCTAGTTTTCATCACCGAAACCTGGTTCTCTGAAGACTTCAGCCCAATCGCAAATGAAGCCTTTCCGCCCAACTACAGCCTCATCCCACTGAACCGTCCGTCCAGAGGAGGGGGGGTAGCATTTGTCCTCAAATCTCTCTTCCGCACCTCAATCATGGACAACCAACCCTCCATTCCATCCTGCGAATCCCTCCTCGTTAAGCTATCCCTCTCCCCGTCGCTCTCACACACCTTCCTAATAATCTACAGGCCCCCTGGCTACGATAGACATTTCGCAAACAACCTTTGCGACTCTATTGCCACCCTCCAAATAAACCATCCCAACCTCACCCTTCTCGGGGACTTCAACATATGGCTCGACATCCCCACCAATCCTATGACACACGCCCTGATTGACGGTCTAGATGCAATTGATCTCCAACCCCACATAAACGGACCGACTCATTTTAAAGGACACACTCTTGATGCCATCTTTAGCTCCAACAACCAGATTCGGTTAAAGTCCCCCACCCCTATCATCTGGTCCGACCACTTCATTCTCTCGTTTGCCATCCCCGCACCCGGCCCCCTACCCGTGCCCGCATCTGAACCTCCTAACCTACGAAAATGCTGGAAAAAACTAATAATTACCCCGGACCTAGCCGAGGCACTCCTCCCGTCTCCACCACCTACCTGCCACACTAACAACCAACTAACACCTGAGGCCTTTGACTCATGGCTCAACACATCTCTGATGCGACTCACCCCTCCATGCAAACCATCAACCCGCCGTGGCCCGTTCCCCAGATGGTTCACTCCTGAGCTGAAGATCAGTAAACGACACTACAAATACCTAGAACGCAATTGGCAAAAAGAGAAAACCCTCGAGAGCAGGACCACCTTGGCCCAACACTTGTACCGTTACAAGGCTGAAATCCGGAAAGCTAAAAAAGCCCACTACAACACCCGAATCCTAAACTGCAAAAACCCAAGCAAAGAACTCCACAAAATCATCTCCGAATTCACCAACCCAACTTGTAACACAACCGTCCCGACCCCGTTACAATCACTGTGTGACTCACTCTCCCTCCACTTTTACACCACAGCCATTGAAAGTACAAAAACTCTAAACACCAAACTGGCTCTCATTCAACCAATTAACAATCCCCCTCCCATACCGGCAAGCCCGTCAAATGCAACCTCTACTCAACCAACGTTCGAATCCTTTAGTCCAATATCACCAGAACAATTTCTCAAACTTCTATCAGCTCGCAAACCTTCTGGATCCCCTCTGAACCCCTGCCCAGCCACAACCCTTAAAGAAATCTTTGCTTAGCGCTGGAGAAGACGCAAGATCTATCATAAATGCCTCCCTTTCCTCCGGTATTTTTCCCGAAGCATTCAAAATGGTACACGTCAAACCTCTAATTAAAAAACCCTCACTCGACCCTCTCGAGCCCAAAAACTACCGCCCAATCTCAAACACCATATTCCTTGCCAAACTCATTGACCGAACTGCCTACTCCCAACTAAACGCCTTTATCGAAGCCAACAATCTCCTTGACCCCGCCCAATCAGGTTTCAGAACTCGGCACGGAACCGAAACAACCATAACCTCGATCTGGGACGACCTTAAAATGACAGCAGACTCCGCAGGATGTGCCACTCTAATCCTTCTAGACCTATCCGCTGCCTTTGACACGATCAATCACTCAATCCTCCTAGACCGCCTCCACTCGATAGGAATTCGTGGAACCGCTCTTAAATGTATAGCTTCATTCCTCAAAGACAGACACCAAATAACAACACTCTCCAGCTTTACCTCCCAAGCTCGACCAGTCGACACGGGATTCCCTCAAGGAGCATGTCTATCCGCCCTCCTGTTCAACCGCTACCTGACCACCCTCCCACCAATAATTCGTTCACACAACATCCTATGTTACAACTACGCCGACGACACTCAACTAATTCTAAAATTCCTGAACTCGAAACCCAACTCCCCACCCGACCTGGCATCCTGCCTTGTAAACATAGAGCGCTGGATGACCCAAAGCCACCTCTTGTTAAACCCCTCCAAAACAGAAATCATGGTTTGCGGCAACTCCAACCTTCTTCCGCACCCACTACCCTGGCCACCCGCCATGGGCAGCTCACCTACACCCTCCAAAACAGTAAGAAATCTCGGATGCACCCTATACTCTGACCTAACACTCTCGCGCCAAGTCAACAATGTCTCAAAGTCCTGCCACTACCACCTCAAAAACCTTAGGCGCGTCTTTCCATACCTCTCATTTCCCAACAGAGTCTCCGCTGTCCAATCAATCATTATATCCAGACTGGACTACAGAAACCCCCTATACCTCGGAATCCATTCCTACCAACTGAATAAACTCCAAAGAGCACAAAACGCGGCTGCCAAAATGCTACTTGCGCTCAATCCAAGAGACCACATATCCCCAGACCTTAAAACACTGCATTGGCTTCCAGTAGCCCGTAGGGTAGCTTGCAAAACCTTATGCCTCTCCCATCGAGCACTGCATAAAACTGGACCGCAATATCTTCAAGACAGACTAATACCTTACCATCCCACTCGCACACTAAGATCTAGCTCAGCCGGCCGCCTCCTAGTAATTCCCAAGACAAACTCACTCAGGCTAAGCGGATCATCATTCTCTGCCCTGGCACCAACCCTGTGGAACTCACTCCCACCCCATATCCGCCTAACTGAGGACATGACGCCCTTCCGCAAACTACTGAAAACCTGGCTCTTCCCATAAAACCAATCTAGCATCATCACAATAATACCGACCCATCAAACTACATGAAGCGAGAAATGACAGCTAAATAAACTCGAATGTAAACTAGAAACACAAAACAGGCCTAAACGAGTAAAGTAGATCAAAATCAGTGAAACAGAAAATAGGAATAAATCATTGAGAAACTTGGAGATCTGAACCGATGAAAGGGACATAATGAATGAGAAAGGAATACAGTGATTGACATAAATGAAATAGTTAGAATGGATGAAGTGTACAGAACAGACAAAAACACTAAATGGAAGCGTGTGGTTAAGACCGGAGAGCAGATGAGTTGTGGAAAGCGGATGAGGGTGGAGAGCGGATAAGGGTTGAGAGCGGATGAGTGTGGAGAGCGGATGAGTGTGGAGTGCGGATGAGTGTGGAGTGCGGATGAGTGTGGAGTGCGGATGAGTGTGAAGAGAGGATGAGTGTGGAGAGCGGACGAGTGTGGAGAGCGGACGAGTTGTGGAGAGCGGATGAGTTGTGGAGAGCAGATGAGTTGTGGAGAGTGGATGAGCTGTGGAGAGCGGATGAGCTGTGGAGCACGGATGAGCTGTGGAGAGCTGATGAGAGTGAGAGCGGATGAGAGTGGAGAGCGGATGAGAGTGGAGAGTGGATGAGTGTGGAGAGCGGATGAGTGTGGAGAGCGGATGAGTGTGGAGTGTGGATAAGTGTGGAGAGCAGATGAGTGTGGAGAGCGGATGGCGATTGAGAAAAGAGAGCGGATGGCGGATGAGAAAAGAGAGCGGATGAGTGTGGAGAGCGGATGAGTGTGGAGAGCGGATGAGTGTGGAGAGCGGATGAGTGTGGAGAGCGGATGGCGGACGACTATGGAGAGGGGATGGCGGATGAGTGTGGAGAGTGGATGGCAGATGAGTGTGGAGAGCGGATGGCGGATGAGTGTGGAGAGCGGATGAGTGTGGAGTGCAGTCAAGCGTGGAGACCAGAAGAGAGCTGAGGAGCGTGCAGAAGGGACGAGTGTGGAGAGCAGGTTAGTGTGAAGCGAATGATTGTGGAAAGCGGATGAATAAGGAGAGCGAAAAAGTAAATGTGTAGCGTGGATGGGCGTATGGAACGGATGTGTATGTGGAACGAACGAGTGTTGGATGTGGATGTATATATGGACCGGACGATTGTGTGAAGCGGATAAATGTATGGTGCGGACGAGTGTCCCTAACAGATGATTCCATGGAGCGGACAAAAAACATAGAGCATATGAGTGTATGGAATGGATGAACTGACAGAGCAGACGAGTAGTTGGCTTTTCCGATGAGTGGATGGACCGGACGACCATTGTAGACTGAACGAGTGCCCTATCTGGAGCCGGTATCCAGACTAGACGAGTATAAACAACAAAAGTGTGTGGACTGGACGAGTGTGTGGACTGGACGAATGTGTGGACTGGACGAGTGTGCAGAATAGACGAGTGTGAGGACTGGACGAGGGTGTGAGCCAGACGATGATAATGACTGACCAATCTGTGAAACGGACGAGTATGAGGAACGGACGAATATTGTGCAACGGACGATAACTAACATGCTTTGGAATGATGGAAACACTTGAAAACATACATCATACCACACCCCACGCTTACTCTCCCCCTTACATCACCACTCATCTAGAACACAGAGATACTATGACACCATTCGGTATAACTGTTCTCATATCTACATCTCCCGCTTACTCCACATCACTCTAAGTAATCATTGCTGGTTGCACACCCCCCAGCCAGGCGTTCTCCTCAGGCCTAACGCAGCCACACTCGTTCTGGGTAAAACCGACCAGAGCGAACACATACTCCTGACCTCTCAACCACCACACCTACAGCTAAGAAGCAGCTACCACTCGATTTCCGCACCAGCTGCACACATACCCAGTGCGCACACGCACTTTTGCACTCCCTTTACTCTCTCTACTGACCTGAACTTCGGTTCCCAAGGGCGTTCAACCTAGCAGCGCCTTCAGACCATACCAATGGTATATAAGGCGCTATATAAATGCAAAATAACACAACATAACATAACAAATAATACATGTGATGTTAAATAGTCTCCTCGTGGTCTCCTTCACCTTCCCAATGTCACCAAGCAGGTATTTAGGGGGGACAGGGTGGCTGGGATCGCCGTTATCTCCTCAAGGAGCTCAGCCACTTCTCGCCAAAAGTTCGCGATAACAGGGCACGACCAGTACATATGATATGCCCCAGCATCAGGAGCGCCACATTTCAAACATGTCCCTGTGCAACCCTCCACAAACTTAGCCAGTCTGGCCGGGGAGTAATGTAGCTGGTTCAGTATTTTAAATTGGATCAGTCGGAGTTCAGAGTTCATGGAGACTGATTTGGTGAGTTGACAATATCGGGCCCATCTCACGTCATCGATCTGAGTACCCACATCCCGCTCCCAGGTTTCTCTGATAGTGTTTTGTGAGGGGGAGTGTGATTGCACCAGGGTGTATAACGACGAGATTCCCTTACCATGACCGTCCGTCGTCACCATGGCTCTGATACACTCATGTGCCTGGGGTTCTACCGGGAAGGAAGGCCATTTGGCAGCAAAAGCGGTTCTCATACGATAGTATTGAAGACGTTTAAGCTGACCCCCTCCCACCGCCCCCGTGAAATCTACAAGTTCACAAAACGTGCCCTCAGGGAACATATCTCGTAACCTGAAGAGTTTATTCAGGTCCCAGGTTCGCTGAAGGGCCCTGTCGAAAGTCGGGGAAACACTGGAGAAGTACCACAGGGGTATATCTGGGTTATAGGGGACCTCCAGGCCAATCCTTTTATAGACCCTGGACCATGCCCATGTAGTGACGTATACCGGGTCGAAAGGGCAGTTGTTACTATAGGTGGGGTTCAAAAGGACCGAGCATATATATCATTAGGGCGGACTGCGTGCTTTTTGAGAAGAATGTGTGGGGCTGTGTCCTCGGGGTCAAACCAATGCTTTACAAATTGTGCCTGTGCTGCTATGCAATACAATTCAAAATCAGGGGCCGCAATACTGCCCTGTGAGTATGGCTCCACCATTTTATCCCACCCCAACCTAGCAGTTTTACCGTTCCAAATAAAGGAAGATGCCAGTGACCTAGGTTTGACAAAAAAGGGTTTACCGGGCCAGATCGGGATGTTATTGAAGAGTTACAGGAGTTTGGGTGATACTACCATTTTAAATAGGGCCACTCGGCCGTATAGGGACAGAGGGAGATTAGTCCATAGATGGAGCTTGGTCGAAAGGATGAGAAGTAGTTTGCCGTGATTGTGTGAGTGCAGCAGCTGTCTATCTCTAGCCACCATTATTCCCAGGTATCTCACCAGCGTGGGGGCAGGCTTAAACCCTGTGATGCAAGATAGGTCACCCGTATTAGGGGTCAAAGGTAAGATTTCAGATTTGGGGATATTGATTTTATATCCCGAGTATTCAGAGAACTTGTGTATGTCAGCCATAATGTGTTGCACATTCTCATGTGGGTCCCGGACATACAACAGTGTATCGTCCGCATACAGAGATATGATCTGTGGAGGGCCAGTCATCCTGAGTCCTCTATGCGAGTGGTGTTGACGAATATATTCCACCATTGGTTCAATAGTGAGGGCAAACAGAATGGGGGAAAATGGGCAGCCCTGCCTGGTCCCCCTGTGCAGATGCAAAGAAGGGGACAGGGTGTTATTGGTTAGGCGCGTCTTTCCATACCTCTCATTTCCCAACAGAGTCTCTGCTGTCCAATCAATCATTATATCCAGACTGGACTACAGAAACCCCCTATACTTCGGAATCCATTCCTACCAACTGAATAAACTCCAAAGAGCACAAAACGCGGCGGCCAAAATGCTACTTGCGCTCAATCCAAGAGACCACATATCCCCAGACCTTAAAACACTGCATTGGCTTCCAGTAGCCCGTAGGGTAGCTTGCAAAACCTTATGCCTCTCCCATCGAGCACTGCATAAAACTGGACCGCAATATCTTCAAGACAGACTAATACCTTACCATCCCACTCGCACACTAAGATCTAGCTCAGCCGGTCGCCTCCTAGTAATTCCCAAGACAAACTCACTCAGGCTAGGCGGATCATCATTCTCTGCCCTGGCACCAACCCTGTGGAACTCACTCCCACCCCATATCCGCCTAACTGAGGACATGACGTCCTTCCGCAAACTACTGAAAACCTGGCTCTTCCCATAAAACCAATCTAGCATCATCACAATAATACCGACCCATCAAACTACATGAAGCGAGAAATGACAGCTAAATAAACTCGAATGTAAACTAGAAGCACAAAACAGGCCTAAACGAGTAAAGTAGATCAAAATCAGTGAAACAGAAAATAGGAATAAATCATTGAGAAACTTGGAGATCTGAACCGATGAAAGGGACATAATGAATGAGAAAGGAATACAGTGATTGACATAAATGAAATAGTTAGAATGGATGAAGTGTACAGAACAGACAAAAACACTAAATGGAAGCGTGTGGTTAAGACCGGAGAGCAGATGAGTTGTGGAAAGCGGATGAGGGTGGAGAGCGGATAAGGGTGGAGAGCGGATGAGTGTGGAGAGCGGATGAGTGTGGAGTGCGGATGAGTGTGGAGTGCGGATGAGTGTGGAGTGCGGATGAGTGTGAAGAGAGGATGAGTGTGGAGAGCGGACGAGTGTGGAGAGCGGACGAGTTGTGGAGAGCGGATGAGTTGTGGAGAGCGGATGAGTTGTGGAGAGTGGATGAGCTGTGGAGAGCGGATGAGCTGTGGAGCACGGATGAGCTGTGGAGAGCTGATGAGAGTGAGAGCGGATGAGAGTGGAGAGCGGATGAGAGTGGAGAGCGGATGAGTGTGGAGAGCGGATGAGTGTGGAGTGTGGATAAGTGTGGAGAGCAGATGAGTGTGGAGAGCGGATGGCGATTGAGAAAAGAGAGCGGATGGCAGATGAGAAAAGAGAGCGGATGAGTGTGGAGAGCGGATGAGTGTGGAGAGCGGATGAGTGTGGAGAGCGGATGAGTGTGGAGAGCGGATGAGTGTGGAGAGCGGATGGCGGACGACTATGGAGAGGGGATGGCGGACGAGTGTGGAGAGTGGATGGCAGATGAGTGTGGAGAGCGGATGGCGGATGAGTGTGGAGAGCGGATGAGTGTGGAGTGCAGTCAAGCGTGGAGACCAGAAGAGAGCTGAGGAGCGTGCAGAAGGGACGAGTGTGGAGAGCAGGTTAGTGTGAAGCGAATGATTGTGGAAAGCGGATGAATAAGGAGAGCGAAAAAGTAAATGTGTAGCGTGGATGGGCGTATGGAACGGATGTGTATATGGAACGAACGAGTGTTGGATGTGGATGTATATATGGACCGGACGATTGGGTGAAGCGGATAAATGTATGGTGCGGACGAGTGTCCCTAACAGATGATTCCATGGAGCGGACAAAAAACATAGAGCATATGAGTGTATGGAATGGATGAACTGACAGAGCAGACGAGTAGTTGGCTTTTCCGATGAGTGGATGGACCGGACGACCATTGTAGACTGAACGAGTGCCCTATCTGGAGCCGGTATCCAGACTAGACGAGTATAAACAACAAAAGTGTGTGGACTGGACGAGTGTGTGGACTGGACGAATGTGTGGACTGGACGAGTGTGCAGAATAGACGAGTGTGAGGACTGGACGAGGGTGTGAGCCAGACGATGATAATGACTGACCAATCTGTGAAACGGACGAGTATGAGGAACGGACGAATATTGTGCAACGGACGATAACTAACATGCTTTGGAATGATGGAAACACTTGAAAACATACATCATACCACACCCCACGCTTACTCTCCCCCTTACATCACCACTCATCTAGAACACAGAGATACTATGACACCATTCGGTATAACTGTTCTCATATCTACATCTCCCGCTTACTCCACATCACTCTAAGTAATCACTGCTGGTTGCACACCCCCCAGCCAGGTGTTCTCCTCAGGCCTAACGCAGCCACACTCGTTCTGGGTAAAACCGACCAGAGCGAACACATACTCCTGACCTCTCAACCACCACACCTACAGCTAAGAAGCAGCTACCACTCGATTTCCGCACCAGCTGCACACATACCCAGTGCGCACACGCACTTTTGCACTCCCTCTACTCTCTCTACTGACCTGAACTTCGGTTCCCAAGGGCGTTCAACCTAGCAGCGCCTTCAGACCATACCAATGGTATATAAGGCGCAATATAAATGCAAAATAACATAACATAACATAACAAATAATACATGTGATGTTAAATAGTCTCCTCGTGGTCTCCTTCACCTTCCCAATGTCACCAAGCAGGTATTTAGGGGGGACAGGGTGGCTGGGATCGCCGTTATCTCCTCAAGGAGCTCAGCCACTTCTCGCCAAAAGTTCGCGATAACAGGGCACGACCAGTACATATGATATGCCCCAGCATCAGGAGCGCCACATTTCAAACATGTCCCTGTGCAACCCTCCACAAACTTAGCCAGTCTGGCCGGGGAGTAATGTAGCTGGTTCAGTATTTTAAATTGGATCAGTCGGAGTTCAGAGTTCATGGAGACTGATTTGGTGAGTTGACAATATCGGGCCCATCTCACGTCATCGATCTGAGTACCCACATCCCGCTCCCAGGTTTCTCTGATAGTGTTTCGTGAGGGGGAGTGTGATTGCACCAGGCTGTATAACGACGAGATTCCCTTACCATGACCGTCCGTCGTCACCATGGCTCTGATACACTCATGTGCCTGGGGTTCTACCGGGAAGGAAGGCCATTTGGCAGCAAAAGCGGTTCTCATACGATAGTATTGAAGACGTTTAAGCTGACCCCCTCCCACCGCCCCCGTGAAATCTACAAGTTCACAAAAAGTGCCCTCAGGGAACATATCTCATAACCTGAAGAGTTTATTCAGGTCCGAGGTTCGCTGAAGGGCCCTGTCGAAGGTCGGGGAAACACTGGAGAAGTTCCACAGGGGTATATCTGGGTTATAGGGGACCTCCAGGCCAATCCTTTTATAGACCCTGGACCACGCCCATGTAGTGACGTATACCGGGTCGAAAGGGCAGTTGTTACTATAGGTGGGGTTCAAAAGGACCGAGCATATATATCATTAGGGCGGACTGCGTGCTTTTTGAGAAGAATTTGTGGGGCTGTGTCCTCGGGGTCAAACCAATGCTTTACAAATTGTGCCTGTGCTGCTATGCAATACAATTCAAAATCAGGGGCCGCAATACTGCCCTGTGAGTATGGCTCCACCATTTTATCCCACCCCAACCTGGCAGTTTTACCGTTCCAAATAAAGGAAGATGCCAGTGACCTAGGTTTGACAAAAAAGGGTTTACCGGGCCAGATCGGGATGTTATTGAAGAGTTACAGGAGTTTGGGTGATACTACCATTTTAAATAGGGCCACTCGGCCGTATAGGGACAGAGGGAGATTAGTCCATAGATGGAGCTTGGTCGAAAGTATGAGAAGTAGTTTGCCGTGATTGTGTGAGTGCAGCAGCTGTCTATCTCTAGCCACCATTATTCCCAGGTATCTCACCAGCGTGGGGGCAGGCTTAAACCCTGTGATGCAAGATAGGTCACCCGTATTAGGGGTCAAAGGTAAGATTTCAGATTTGGGGATATTGATTTTATATCCCGAGTATTCAGAGAACTTGTGTATGTCAGCCATAATGTGTTGCACATTCTCATGTGGGTCCCGGACATACAACAGTGTATCGTCCGCATACAGAGATATGATCTGTGGAGGGCCAGTCATCCTGAGTCCTCTATGCGAGTGGTGTTGACGAATATATTCCACCATTGGTTCAATAGTGAGGGCAAACAGAATGGGGGAAAATGGGCAGCCCTGCCTGGTCCCCCTGTGCAGATGCAAAGAAGGGGACAGGGTGTTATTGGTTAGGACCTTGGCGGATGGTTGAGTATATAGCAGCCAAACGCATTTAATAAAATACGGTCCAAGTCCAAACCTCTCGAGTACAAGGAAGAGGTATGTTCAGGAGACAGAATCAAAGGCCTTTTCGGCATCGAGGGCCACTACGGCCACCCTTGCCTCCGGGTCTATTTGCGCCAGCACATTGAACAGTCGTCGAAGGTTTAAAGCCGTGGATCTAGTTGGTATGAAGCCAGCTTGATCAGGGTGGACCAGGATTGGCATGTACGGAAGGAGCCTGGTTGCCAGTACTTTAGCGAAGATTTTCACATCGGTATTGATTAGGGAGAGAGGCCTGTAGGAGGCCATATCTTGTGCTGGTCTACGTGGCTTCAGAAGGACCGTAATAACTGCCTCACGCATCGAGCCCGGAAGGACACCACAATTCATGGCCTGCTCCCATACTTTCAGTAACAGTGGGGCCAATACGCCTTGAAATTCCTTGGACAGTTCGGCAGTCAGGCCATCCGAGCCAGGGGCACGGCCACCAGATAAAGATTTAAGGGCCTCGTTTAGTTCTTCAATAGTCACGGGTTGATCTACAATGTTTTGCGTTGTTTCAGTGAGTGTTGGGAGATCAAGGGAGTCTAGATATCCGAACGTGTCTTCCCTGGTTTTAACATCATGATCAGAGTATAAAGCGGAGTAAAACTACGTAATATTTTTTAAGGTCAGGTAAAGCCACCCCCCCCCCTTTCCTTGGGTAGAGTTAGGACCTCATATGCTATTGTAGCTTTTTCCCCTTGCCACAGAAATCTCAAGATGGCCCTCTTCACCTCTCCAAAAAATAGTTTTGGCATCTTAATTGGGAGCATCTGGAATGGGTATAGGAATCTAGGAAGACACACTATCTTGACTGCATTAAGTCTCCCCATCCACGAGATCGTCAGCTTTTGCCACTTTGCTAGGTCAGCATGAAATTTGGAGAGCAGAGGAGGAAAGTTCGCTTCATATAGAGCGTCTAGATTTCGTGTAAGATTAATCCCCAAGTATCGCAATGTGTTTTCCCCAATGGAGAAGCCCAGCATAGAAAATATGTTGGTGTGCGACTGAGTGGGCTCTTTCAAAGGGAACAGGATTGACTTAGACCTATGAATTTTAAAGCTGGAAAGTAGCCCATAGCTTTCGATCAGTTGTATGACTCTTGGCAGAGATGATAATGGGTTTGTTACAATTAATGATAAATCATCAGCATACAAGGCTATCTTATATTCCTTCCCGTTAACTTTCAGTCCTTACACTAGATGTCCAGCTCTAATTGTCTGTGGAAGAGGTTCAAGTGATTGAGTGAACAGTATTGCGGACAGGGGGCAGCCTTGCCTTGTTCCTCTTCTCAGATCAAACCATCTCAAGTAGTCAGAGTTAACTGAAACTGAGGCCTTAGCGGACGTATAGACTGCCTTAACCCCTCTTCTGAATCTCTTGCCAAGTCGTACCTTACTCTGGACTGCCTCCAGGAATCCCCATTCCACCCTGTCGAAAGCGTTCTCAGCATCGACAGACATGAGAGCAGGTTCCCCTGTCCTTTTCTTTGACTCGTGGATCAAGTGTAGTGTTTTACGTATTCTATCTGCTCCCTGTCTCCCCAGAATAAATCCCACTTGGTCTGAGTGTTTCAACCGAGGCATGTATAGCTCCAGTCAAGCTGCCAATATTCTCGTATATATATTCGCATCAATATTGAGCAACGATATTGGCCGATACGATCTGCAGTATCTAGGATTTCTACCTTCTTTGGGGATAAGTGCAATCAATGCCTCTGAGAAGGAGTCCAGAGCTATTCCCATCTCCAATATGTCATTGAATAGTTCTACCAGAAATGGGAGGAGGGCCGACAGGAAGGCCTTATAAAAGCCTGCTGTGTAACCATTGTTTCCTGGGGCCTTTCCAAGTGGTAACTTCTTCACTGCTCCCTCCACTTCTTCAGCCGTGATCGGGGCGTCCATCGCGTCGTCCTCTGCACGGGAGAGTTTCAGCATCTCCACTTTCTAAGTACCCTTCTATTTCCACTCTGTCTTGAGCTGTTTCAGATTTATATAGCTGCTCATAAAACTGTGCGAGTGCCTCTGGAATGTTCCCTCTTTGTGTGCCCTGGGCATTGTCTCCTCCACTATCTATGGCGGTCACCTATCTGTCTTGTCTCTGTCCTCTTAGTCTAGCTGCCAGGAGGGCATCTGCCTTATCCCCCTTCTCATAGTGCTTCTGTTTAAGGAGGTGTTATTTGCGGATAACACGCCCCTCTTCGGTGAGGCAAAGTTCCTCCCTTTTCTGTCTGACTTCAGATATCTTCTCTGTCCTGCCCTCGGTGGCGGTCCGTGCGGCCCACTCCAGGTGTGTGATCTCATTCCTTAGTCTATTTTCTATGAGAGCCCTTTCTCTTTTCTTTTTGGCGCCCTCCCTGATCAATATCCCCTGCCACGTTGCTTCCCCCGCGTCCCACGCGGTTCTCATTGATATCTTCCCAGTGTTATTTACCTTGTGGTATTCTTTTATCTCAGTGTCCATTTCTGTTCGGAAGACAGGGTCTTTCCACAGTGTCTCATTACACCGCCACTTCAACCCTCTGTGTGGAAGGGTCGCCAAATTTATGTCAGCTGTGACCATATCATGATCTGACCAGGAAATAGGTACAATCTCTGAACCGGTCGCTACTTCTGCCAATTCTTCTGAGAATACACATAATCGATTCTAGTGAAAGTGCCATGGGGGGCTGAGTAAAAGGTGTATACTGTTTCACTCGGATGAAATCTCTGCCATATATCCTGTAACCCATCACCATCATCTCCACTACCGCTGTTCGGCCACCATCGACTGGTTCGCTCAGATCGGGGTTACCTGCCTGTCTGTCCACTCTAGTGTCCACCCGGAGGTTGAAGTCCCCCCCGAGTATTACATGCCCGGCAGCTTCCAACATTATTTTTGGTATTGTCTGTAGAAATCTGGCTTGCCCAGTAATAGGAGCGTACAGTGTCGCCAACGTGAACGTTACTTCACGTACAGTACCCACTACCATAAGTGCCCTGCCTTCCACATCTGCCCACGCCTTGGTGACCTTTAGATTCAACCCCTTTCTGACGAGTATCCCCACTCCTGCCTTTTTGAGAGGGCCCAAACCCCAATGTTCCATCACCACCCTAGATTGCAGGACCCTACGTTCCATCCCATGTGCGTATTTGGTCTCCTGGAGAAAGAGCACATCTGTCCCAGATCCCTGAAACTCCCTGCACACAAGAGACCATTTTGTAGAGGAGTTTAGCCCCTTGACGTTAAGTGTACTGACTCTGAAAAGCTTACCTTTTGTTGAATTGAGTTTTACCGCCATTTCTTCCTTTTTGCGTATAATGCTCATATAGCAGGCCCCAACAACTCTGACCCACATATATAACATCCTAGACCACATAATTCGTACTTATAAAAAAGTCTGTTCCTGCCCATCCCCTCCCCTTTCCCCACTCCCGCTGATCCTGTAGTGGTGTCCGATCCAGCTCGGTTGATATTACCCGGCCAGTGTCGGACCACCAGTGAGAACCAGACCTATCACGGTGCCATCGCAAAACTTTGAAATTTCCATTGAGCCCCCACTACCGCCCCCCCAAGATCCACCAAATCAGTACATTTCCCCTTTAACTCAAGGCGAACGTGTCCTACTTGCAGATACATCACCCGACTCGCCGAAGTTCAATGCGTCAGTAGTTCCTTTCGCCCCACTACCAATGCACCCTCGGGGCAGGTTCCGATCGCATCATAGAGCCCACTCGACGTTCAGCCGTCCAAATGCAGTGTGGTTGGTGTGTCTATTGCCTGCGTTTTAGGGTCATCGCTCACATATGTGACCTCTAGCAGTCCTCGTAGCAGATTCTTGTCGCTGGCGATAGTATATCATGCCGCCTTCGAGGCCAATCCCAGCAGTGATGGCGTGCGATAATAAGCGCCTCAGAGTTCCGCACCTGGCGAGGCGTTCAACCTCCTATACTTCCTGGACCCTGGTATTCACCTCCCTCTCGGGCCTTGAATGCGCCATTGCCTGTCATTCTCTCTTCTTTTTCCCTATTTCGCTTTGTTCTCCTGGTTCCCCAGTAGGTCAGTTGTGCAGTTCTGAATATCCTTCTCTGATCTCAGTCTCACCGTACTCCCCTCCCATACGAATGTGAGCGAGAATGGGTAGCCCTAGCGATACCAGACACCTTTTTCTTTGAGCCATTTGGTAAGTGGCATACACATCCTTCTCATGGCAAGAGTCGATGATGATAAATCCTGAAAGATCGCCACTCTTGCTCTGTCCAAGAGGATCTGTGGGCTGCGCTTGGCTTTCTCGAGAATCCTGGCCTTGTTGGCATAGTTGTGCAACCGCGCCAGGACTGTCTTTGGACCCACGCACCTCCCCAAACCCAGCTCTATGTATGCAGTCAATTTTTGGTTAATCAATGGATTCGTCTTCGAATAGGAGTTTCATGATCGTGTGCAGGTTCCCCTGTTCGGTTTCCCCTTCCCTATCTGAAATGCTGAAGATTCGTAGGTTGTTCCGTCGTTCCTGGTTTACCAAATCATCCATTTTCAGGCGGAACTCTTCCTCCCTAGATCTTTCTCTGTAATCCTTTGGTCTATTTGGGACTCCAGCGTACCAAGCAAGGTTTGATTATGTTCGACCTCTTCCAGTCTTTCTTGCATTTTGTCGAATCTCTGTGTTATCTTGTCGACCTTTCTGCCAATGTCTGCTCTTATGCTTTTCATTTATTTCGGTAAGGCCGCCACATCGGCCTTTGTTGCGGCCGCATCCGCCCCCGATGTCGCCATTACTGGTTCCGGAGAGGGGCATGGGTTGGTACGGTGTGGGCAAACCGGTATGATGCAAGTTTCTGCCTTATGTCCATGTGTTTCTCCCTTGGAGCTTTGTGAGTAGTTTGTGTTCTGCTTCATCAAGTTCACTACCACACCAGCTCCATCACATTCGAATCACAGGGCCTCATTACGAGTTTGGAGGTAAGCTCCATGGCTGCCTCCAAACCAGCCTCCTTTACTGGGTTCCTGCAATGGGGACTTACCGGGTTACTCTGGCATAGGAGGACCCGGTAAGTCCTCCTTGCAGGAACCATTCCCCATTCCCATTTGACTCAATGGGAATGGGGAGGGAGGTAACAACGGGCACATTATATCTGTCCCGTTGTTACCTCCCTCTTCCCCTCGCGGGACCAGGAAAAGACGTCTGCTTTGACCAGACGTCTGATCCGGGTCCCGCAATGGGAAGCTTGTAATTAGCCCTGCCGGAATGAAGGGGGCCCGTCCCGTACCTGCCCCCTTCATTCCGGCAGCGCAAGCCTTATAATGAGGCCCACAGTCTCTTAGCAGGGTCAGTTATGGTAAATTGCTCCATTCGACTCTCTTGGTGCAGGGCAAATTCACTATCCCCCGGTAGGAAACTATCCATAGAGGAGGGCACATGCCTCAAAGGTGGAGCCCAACCCTCTCAATAGCTGATGTAGTCCAGAACATCAGATGTCAATTGTATGTTTTGGTGATGCACCACCAAGGGGGGAGGCAAGTGATTCAAGATCTTGAACATCCGCTCACAGGGTCTCGCTAATGATTGAAGTTAGCACTCTGAAGTCATCGGCCCGTCTGTGATTCCCAAGCCTGGGGAGGTCCTCCACCTCTTTACGGCCGTGTCATCTACACCTGGAGGAAGGCCTGATATCAGGGACCCAACCCTCTAGTAATCCCTTGTGGTGTGCCCCAAGTTACGTCTGCTTTGGCGTATGGAGTCTTTATATCTCTTCACGGTTTTCTGGGATCCCCGCTTACTTTGCTGCATGGGGTCATTGCTTGCTCCGTCCCATTGCAGCAGGGGGAGGGCATTCACACTGTTGGGTGAGGGTGGTCATCATATGCACCTCCGACTCGGGGCAATCTGCCAGTGCGGATTGTACAGTCCCGTGCGGTGGCGCTTTAGTAATATTCTTCGTATTAGGCAGTAGTTCGCATCATGGACCCTTGTTCTGAGACGACGTCCGGGAGAGCTCGAATTGCTGGGTAAGGACTGGGTGACTCATCCAATCGCATCAAGATGTGCTCTCTCTGTGAACTTTGGAATTGCGTTCACTGCTGCATCGCCTCTATACCATGTAACTTGTACTAAGCAATCCAAGACTAGTTAACCTTGATTGTGGGGTCAGTATTCTGTTTGGAAGTCTCCAGAATGATTCCAGGAATGTGGCCCGGCATGAGGCTTGCTCTTGCATTGGGAGTTGCTTTAACTGCTAATTGGGCACAAGTTACATAATAAGATCAATAGGCCGGCCGCTGCTTTCTACCAGTGGGCCCACCCCAAACATTTCCCATCCTGTGGGGGAGCACGTTCCGTTTCCTGCTTGTATTTAATAGGGACCAGCAGGTCCACTGAGTGTCTCTGGTAGCTCCTTTCCGTTATGGCCTAGGGGCCAAGAAGGGGGTTAAATCGAGTCCTGGCTGGCCTCCACAGTGTGCAAGGTCCTACATATGGTGTAGGGTGTCTGGATCATGCACACTGGTCTTTGCCAGCGGGGGACCTTATGATACGTGCATGATCTGGTCAGAACAACTGCGGGAAGGATGTTGAAGCAGCTAGATGCTGACAGCCGTGGCAGCGTGCTCAGAAAGGTCACTGTTCCCTCGTTCCTCGATGACCCGCTACGTGTTATCGCCACTCCAATATTGCACTCAACAAGGCGCAGCAAGGTCGTGGTATGATCAATGAGGCAGGACCGTCACGTGAATAGGGCTGCGCAAAGCCGGAGACGCCGGGTGACCCGATTGATCTTCAAAATGTGTGCCCCATTTCCCAATGGAGACGCATCTCTCAGGGTGTTACATTTTACTCTGCGGGCGTGACCAACAGAAGTCCATTAAGAAGCTTGCCAGAGCTTTGAATGAGGGCAGAGATACCTGCCTATCTATGCTCCACCACTAGGATCAGTTGGGTAGCAGCACGCCGCTTCTCTGCCCCAGGGTGCCCTTGTAATATGCCAATGGGATGGTGAAGAAGGGAGGATCGGGCCTCAGCGTGGAGCCGAGAAGGAGGGAGGCACCAGCTGGCTCACCTTTAGTATTCTCGTAGGGCGCTCCTTTCTAACTGTGCCCGCTTCCACGCCGTCTCTCCAAACGGGGTCCCGGGGAGCCACCTGTGTTTTCGGTCATGAGTGGAACGTCTTCTGGGGGGGCCGCCTCAGCTCTAAACCTCTTCTGGGTGTTGCTGACGTGTCTGCATTTTCTTCTGCAGTGAAGCTCCCACTGAGGCCCTCAACTACGCGCACCCACTGTCACTTTCGGCATCACAGACCAGGCTGTGTCGTAGTCGCAGCGCGCCACTTTGAAATATTCGATTTCCAGGCAAACCCTGCTCCGATTTTCCTCGGGTCTTCGCTCAGATCCAGGGGGCCATGTTCCCACACAAGACTTGCCAAACTTCTCCAGCGTGGGGGGCCTTCTAGTGGGGTCTCAAGCCACTTTTAAGACCGTGGGACGCAGAGCTCACACAGAGGTTAGTTTTATCCGTGCGCCCCCTGGCAGCCACCTGGAGCATCTTCTTAATCCCGATAAATTGGCGGTGTTCCTGCTGCACCGGGACCGAGAAGTCTGGGAATAAGCGGATGGTTTTGGATCCCAGTCTTAGCTCCTTTTTTGCAGGCTAACCAGAGGATTGTGTCTCTGTCTCGATAACTTCGGATTTTGGCTATTATAGGTCTGGAAAAGTCACCCGGTCTCGTCTTGGATGAGAGCGCCCTGTGCACCTGCTTAAGGGTGAGGAATGGAGACAGAGCAGGTTGGTCAAGGATATACTTAAGGAGATTTTCGACAGAAAGTTCCATCTTGCCAGTTAGGGCATTCTCAGGCACTTCCAAAATGCGAATGTTATTTCTGCGAGAACGCGATTCAAGATCATCGCATTTATTTTTTACTTGTTTCCTATCTCTTGAGAGGGTGCCCACAGTATCTTGCAGTGTTCGAATATCGTCTTCATTGGTACCTCTCCATCCTTCTGCATCCGTTATACAGGCTCCTTCATGGGCAAGTTGGGTTTTCAGCACAGCCACGCTTGCATTCATATTGTCTAATTTTTCATGAACGGCTGCAAACCTTTTAGCCATCGCCGCAATGATGCCCGACAGGTCCAGCATGGGAAGGGGCTCGGTGACTGATACTGATGTAGATGGTTCTGTCACAGGATGTCCCTGTTGGTGTGTATCGTTGCGCGGGGTGACCTTCACAAACTTATCCATAGCACCCCCTTTCTTTCCACTGCGGGAGCCCTTAGTCATAATTGCTTGTGACCGAGTGCTCTGAAGTCCCAAATGGGCATGACCATAGCTGAGCAGGCATAGTTGATTTATATTCGTGTGAGGACCCGATTGGGCAGTCTGTCACGGCGGGCCTGTGTCACCATGCATCGTTCAGTGTTACAGCTTAGATCAGCCCCAGGCGGCAGAGGAGCATAGCAAGGGTCACAGGGGCCCTATTAAGCGGTAACCCGCTAGGAACCTGTAGCTGTCCACTAGTCCCCACACCAGGGTCTTGATATAGGGTAAGCTGGGTTTCCGATTTCTCAGAGTTTGCAGTGCGTTGCTGGTCAGCTCTGATGAGCTTCTGGGTCTAGGCCTGTTATCCTCTGTTGGGCTGGCGCACGACTGCTTCACAGCGTGTGATCCGACTCGGTTTGGCCCTGGGAGTATGTTCCTTCGCCGGTGGCATGTGTGAGAGGGGCCAATTCAGGCTTGTGCTCACTGCCCGAGAGGCCGTGCAGCGGTTCTGTTGATTATCAAGGAGATAGGGATCTGGCCATGTGTCTCTGGCAGAAGGGGATTGTTGTCACTGGTGCGTGAGTCTTCTAATGTTTATGACCCTGGTTTGGTGGCTGGTTGGGGCTCCCCCCAGTGTAAGTATTCCATTCCTGGGAGTTCCCAGGATCATGGATGTCTTCCTCCTATCACGGGGAACCACGAGAATAGTGCTCCGAGATAGAGATGGGCGAGCCTAGAGTCTGCCTGCCGAGGCTATGGACAGGGGCACACACAATGCATCCAGGGTGCCAGTGATCTCACACAGGATGCTGACTCCTCAACAACAGGGTACACAGTCTTATATGCCCGCCTGGTGACCTGGATTTAGATCTGGTAGCTTCACTGCATATGGTGTGGAGGCGGGTTGTGCATGCAGCTGTGGGTAGCTGGTCTGGGTGGTGGATAAGGGCCCCTCTTTAAGTCTATGGTGTCTGCCGGAGCGCAGCTCTGTCTGGGCTGGAGCGTGTTCCTGGATTACAGGGCCCGCAGTGGTAAAACTGGTTGGGGCAGCTAGTCTGGGCGGGGATGGCTCACCTTCGGTTCGCTGGGCGCTCCCGTGCACTCTGACACATGTAGACAGGCATGCTGGTCTGGATGCAGTACCACTTCCGTGAGGGCGTAGCACAGACCGTGCTAGCTGTCACCATGGCGGTTTCCCCGTGGGGTGTCAACGGCTCATTGTCGGATGCAGTTGGTGGGCCTCCCACGCACCGTGGCTGCTGCTATTCCATCCAGGGCGGGCTGTTTCCCCCTCAGGGCTGAGCACAGAGCAGGAGTCTCATGTGTGCAGCTGAGCAGCATTCACTGCGGTGGCTTCTACTGTAGCGGATGTCTTTTTCACCAGACTGCAGCACAGTTGTTGAGGTGTGCGCGGGTGACCATACATTGAATCGGACACCGGGTACGGGGGGATCAGGTGTAGTCTCGGCAGGTGTTGCGTGCCGCGCTCCTCTCAGAGCAGGCCACACAGTCTCAAGAATGTTGTCAGGCTAGTGCTGCAAGCTGAGCTAATTTAAACTGATGATCCGCCACTTTTAAGCACGATCTTCGGCCATGTAGTGGAGCTCTTGAACTAGGCAGCCATCTTCGTTGGATTCTCAACAGCACCCGCCCTGTAGCCTCTGTCTAATTGAAAAATGTTGGCATCTCTTCCTGAGGTATTTCATGAGATGAAATTGCCTTGACACCCATTGCTATCCGCCTAGTACAACAGCCTTTGGCACTTATGACCCAGATGGATCCGGCTTTGAGCATTTGGATGTTTTCGGACCAGATTATACCAGACTCATTGGGTGATGTACTATGCTCAATGAAAACCAATCGTTGCCACTTGTTGGAAATGACTCTGCGATACCTCCTGTATCAACTCACATGCAGAGCCTGCCGTAGTGAACTCATTATTTCCTACTACTGTGCTTTATCCATAGACCAATGAGCTCTCCAGATTTGTTGTTTTATTTGTGAATCCTACACCTCGACGTTCATTGGGCATAGCTCATAGCAATGCACCTTTGACAGACATATCTACCTCATCTTTGAACTAAACTATGTTGACATCAATAAAGTTGTATGGGTCTCTGAATGGCAAAATTAATGATCAAGTGGCTTTGCTTACTGTATATAAAGGTTTCTTTTATCAAAGGATTTGTGATGGCCTCTAAAATGTCCATACCTCTCACTGTGGACAAAAAACAAATGATTGACAAATCCATGATATGATATGATATGATATGATATGGTATTTGTAACGTGCCTATACACAAGTGTTTCAAGGCGCGCCGAGGCTGGGAGGGGGAACAAAGGGAAGACAGACAACGATCCTACTAGGCCCGGTGTCATTCAGATCGCGCAAGTGCATGGGTAGAGGGGAAGGGAAAAGTGCAAGGGGAAAGGGAGAGGGGAAAGTGCAGTATAGGGGTAGTAGAATAACAAGATAAATAATAGGGCCAGCTGGTGGCAAGTGCAAGGTAAGTGCAGACAAGTGCTGGGAAGGGGGGCTGTAGGGATACATAGACAGTCCCGCAGTGCAGGGGATGCCAGGGAGGCAGTGCAAGGGGAGAGTGGCTGGGCCAGGGACCGAGATCGGGGAGAGTGGACCAGTTGCAGATTCAGTGCAATTTCAGTCAGGAATTTAGCAGGGGAGAGGGGGAGAGAAAGCAGAAGCAAAGAGGAAGGTTTTGAGGTGCTTCCGGAACCAGAGATGGTTCTCCTCGAGTTACAGGGAGGCAGGAAGGCTGTTCCAGAGGGAGGCCCCTGCCGCGGAGAGAGATCTACCCCCAACTCGTTGCTTGGAGAAGCGGCTGACCCTGAGGGAGTTGGAGGCGGATGAGCGAAGAGCTCGAGAAGGAAGATATCTAGGAAGAGAGAGTTGGAGGTATTTTGGCCCCAGGCCCCAGAAGGCCTTGTGTACAATGCAGAGGGTTTTGAACTTAATCCTCGCAGCCACTGGCAGCCAGTGTACAGATTTCAGTCCTGGAGAGATACGGTCCATGGGCTTGAGGCCAAGGACAAGTCTCGCAGTCCTGTTCTGGATGAGTTGCAGAGGGCGGAGTGTAGAGGCAGGCAGATTTAGATAGAGGCTGTTACAGTAGTCCAGCTTAGAGAGAACCAGGGCTCTGGAGACAGTGAGTTTCTGGGGGAAGGAGAGGAAAGGAAGAATACCTCTGAGGAGGTGCAGCTGGTAGTGTGACTTCTTAGAGACATCAGATATGTGAGGAGAGAAGGAGAGTGTGCAGTCGAAGATGACCCCGAGGTTTTTTGCCTTGCAGGTAGGAGCAGGAAGAGAGCCAAGAGAGGCCGGCCAGAGAGCTGCAGGGAAGGAGGGAGTGGGTGTGCCGATTAGTAGATTCTCAGTCTTGCTGGCATTAAGGCAGAGGTCATTGGCGGCACACCATTCCTGGATAGCAGACAGACAGTCAGAGATGAGAGAAGGAGAGGAGGAGGCTGAGGGTAGCTTGAAAATGAGCTGGGTATCATCCGCATAGCACTGAAAGTTGGGGCAGAGAGCGGCAATGCAGTGGCCAAGGAGTGCCAGATACTGGTTGAACAGCTAGGGAGAGAGGTTAGATCCCTGGGGGACACCACAGGTAGAGAAAAAGATGTCAGAGAGGAAGGACCCCAGTTGGACCTGGGAGGATCGATTGGAAAGGAAAGAGGTCAGCCACACCAAGGCCTGACCAGTGATACCCAGGTTATCACGGAGACGGTTGAGCAGGATGGCATGGTTGACAGTATCAAAGGCAGAAGAGAGATCGAGCAAAATGAGAACACACGGAGTGTTAGAGTCAAGGTTGGAGAGCAAGTCTTCACGGATGTTCAGGAAAGCATTTTCCGTGCTTCTGGCAGCTCTGAAGCCAGACTGATGGTCATGAAGACTACCAACAGATTCAGCATGGAGATTAAGCTGGGAGATGGCCAGTTTCTCCAGGAGCTTGCCCAGGAAGGAAGTGATGGAGATTGGGCGATAGTTAGCCGGGCAGGAGGAGTCGGAAGAGAGTTTCTTAAGAAGATGGTTCACAAGGGAGTGCTTAAGGGGGGATGGGAAGACTCCAGAGGCGAAGGAGTGATTGCAGAAGTCAGCCAGGGCAGGAGCCAGGGAGTCGATGTGCTCCTTGATAGTTTTGGAGGAACAGGGGTGAACCTGTTTTGACAAGACTTTCATAGATCGGACTTGTCTGGAATCCTCGTCAGCAGGAAAAAGGGGAAAGGCAGAGAAGGAGGGAGGAGGGGTGGCTGCAGAAGTGCCAGAGGAAGAGCAGGGAATAGAGGGAGGGAGGTGATAGGAGGAGAGAGAGGACAGGATGTCCTGAGTTTTTGAAATGAAGTGAGAGGCCAGTGCCGTGCAGAGGGCCTGGGAGGGGACAGGCGAGGTAGAGACTGCAGCAGGGTTGGCCAGTTCCTTGCAGATTTTAAAGAGTTCAGCCGAATTGTTAGATGCCGCAGAGATGCGGGCTTGGATAAGGGCTCTCCTCTTGGTGAGAACGGAGAGACGGTATTGCCTTTGGAGCAGGCGGCAGGCCAGTTTGTAAGCAGATGAACATGAAGCACGCCATTTCCTCTCAGCCACCCTGTACTTGTGTTTTAGGGTGACGATATCCGAGTCATACCAGGAGTTACATTTGGCTTTGGGCTTCAGGCGGATTCTCATGACAGGGGCAAGGATATCAAGAGTATCAGATATAGCAGAGTGGAGAATGGAGAGGGCTGTATCAGGGTGGGAGTCAGCCGAAGGGGGGGGGGTGAGAAGGTGGCCGCAAAAGCCTCAACTGACACGCGCTTCATGGGTCGGATGACCGAGAAGGAGGGTGGCAGTGATGAAGGTGGCTTTGCCTGAGGGGAAGGGAAGGTGAGGTGGGAGGAGATGAGAAAGTGATCACTCCAGGAGAGAGGAGTGGAGAGAGGGACAGAGAGGGGAAGGTCTGAAGAGATCAGAACATCGAGAGTGTGCCCTGCAGAATGAGTCGGGCCAGAGGGGAGAATGGTGAGTGATAGAGAGTCGCAGAGGTCGCGAAAGAGTTCAGAGGTAACAGAGTCAGCATCCAAACTTGATATATCGTTGCAAGATGGTCGAATGCCTCTGGTTTTTTTTTTAAGCCGACTCCTCCATCTGCGGTCTCTCCTTCGCTTTGTGAAATATTTTCAGCAGTTGAACTCCAGGAGCAGAAAATTTACTTTTTCATTTTTAATAATATAAAGAAGCGCAAACCAACATTTAAGAATGGGCCCACTGTATGAGAATAAAAAGTGTAAAAATCAAAAAGCTGCGTAAAATCCTCAACTTGTGCTCAAAAAAGTTTTTAAGGTCTTTATCTACCCCACCCACCACAACTCCCAAAATCAAAGTTTGGCCAAAAAGGAAGAACAAGCAGCAGAGTAAGCTACTTCAGATGTATGCGCCTGTGGGTCTGTTGAGTCCCCTGCATGAATCCTGTCAGGTCGAGGGTTGTTCAGACTCAATAATTATAAGAGAGTCTATTGACCAGGAATACCCCATTGCTAACTGTGTATCACCGCAGCAGGCCCAGCAAGTAACCCCCTTGGTTGTGCCGATGATGCCTTCAACTTCTTTCCATCAGCTTCTAAACTTACAGGTGTTGCCCCTTCAGGCTGATGAGTAACCGCTTCAGCCCTTGGCCTTCCACACCTTGGAACAGAAAAAATCTCTACTGTCACAAAAGCAACAGTTTAGTAAGGAGGGACTTCTGAAGCTACTTTTTTATTTTGTTCCACCACATTTGCCTGCTTGCTGCTCATGGTAGAGGTGGTTTGCAAGATTTGGATAAGCCTTTCCTTCCCATCTCCTACCATTCAACAGTGGAACAAAGGAGATTGCTCTCTGGTTCTGGTCTTCTATCATGGTCTGAGGCTCCTCCTGTGCAAACTCAACCCAACTCTCTTTCAAAACCTTTATATAATTGGCTAATTCTGGAGCATTTGGTGGTTTTGAATGATTCTGTAGTGCTTAACCACACAAATGTGTTAGATCTATTTGAAATCATTCCCTCATTACAGTCCATTTAGTTCTGGGATATAGAGCAGATTGAATTTATTAGCAACGCTGAATTGGGTCTGAGCTCTTCTGCATGTTCCCTCAAGGATTGTGAGAGATGCTATATTTAATGATGTTCATCTTTTTTCGCCCCTTAGCACATGACATCTCTGAAATGAATACGGCTGACATTTTACAGGTTGTAAAAGATGTCTCTGGACCCTTAATGCACGGAGCTACTTCTTTATCTCATTGCCCTTTGAGGGTTACCTGCACACAAACAGTGCTAGGGCAACCAAGATTGGCTGAATTTTCTAACCACCCTGACAGTACTAGTAAGGTAACAAACTGGGCTTGGTTCTCGAGTATATTAGCTAATTGGACACAAAGTAATTAACTATCCCATGGGAGCCTTATAAGGATCCTTAAGATAGGCTCATGGAATACTAGGGCCACAAACATCTACTGCAACAGGAGGGTAACCTCTTGGGGACCCAGGGTGAGTTTCTGTTACAAGAAACTTGGTTTACCTCTCTGTCTTGAGCGTGTAAAGGCTCTAAGGGTAGACCCACCTCAGGGTTGTTGACAGCAGTGTGCAATGGTTGTGGTTTTACGCTCTTAGAATAGGCAGCCCCCAACTCCCTTTTGCAAACCACTAGATTGGTGTGGAACAGTTGTATTTTGGGGGAACTGGGGGTTTTCCCTCTAATTAATAAGGATTGGAATTCGGCTGGCATCAATTTTTGGATGAAATGTCTGACTTGCTGTATGCCTGTTCCCCTGAAACACATTGTGTATAGGTGCATTGTAAATACCCAATAAATAAATAAATGACTGCTATTATCATCACGCGGATCTACATTTTTCATGCCTGACTAACGGAAAGGGCCTGATCTTGTTTATTCCAACCACTTTGCAAAGTCCAGAGGTAGGAGAGCAAAATGGCTTACTCTGATGGAGGAAAGTGGGTTGCACATGGTTAATGCAAATGTTTCACAGTGACATACCTCGGCTTCCTACATGGATGCAGGTTACCCAATCTGCAACAATATATTATCTTTTTGTTACAACAATATCTTTTCACTTATAGCGGAATTACAGATCATTCAATCATTAGAGAGTGATTATAGGCTGTTGTTATCTACCTGGGAAATTCCAGCATCTTTGAAGCAAGGTGAATCTTACGTTCCCTCAGTCTACCTAGTCGCTTTTATTGATTTACTTTTACTCCAACCTACATTAGTACTCTGGGAGGGGGTGCCAGCCAATCGGGCAGCTTTGAAATACGGGCTATATTCACTGGTATAAGCATGCGTTCTAAGCAGCCTGATTGACGCTGGCCATGGCCCCCTTCCTGTGCCCTGCTCCCCCTTCTTCCCCTAGCATCCGCATATCTCACATGCGGGTGCTTAGGGTGTGTTCTCCCCCCAAAAAATATTACCTTGTGCCTCGACACCATGCTCCATTTACAGCGTCTCTTTTCTTGTTGGTGACATCACAGTCACCAGCCAGGCAAATGGACTTGAGGAATCGCGTGGCACCATACCGCAAGGTAAGATTTATTTTTCCTTAAAAAAATAAATGTAAACACCATTACCACCCGCATATGAACTACATGGTTGCTAATGGTGATATAACCCAAAGGGTACGAGTCAACCGCCACCAGTAAATTGGCACCACCAAAAAAAAAAAACAGGCCCTATGTGTACAAATTCTATGTCGCGCATAAAGTGATCAAAATCCCCCAGTAACACCGTCCACAACTGTAGGCGTTAGCGAACATGCACTTTACAGTGGATGCTGCACTCCACGTAAAATTAGGCTGTTACCAACTCTTTAGAGAAAACAGGTTAACACATTGGGCCTCATTACGACTTTGGAGGCAGCCATGGTGCTATTAGCACCATGGCTGCCTCCAAAGTCGTGTCTGGGGGCCTCATTACACCCTGGCGGTACAGGGTTAACGGTGCCGTAAAAGGTGCCGGTGCCGTTAACCCCATACCGCCTCATTACGAGGTCCCCTCGCGGGACACGGTAAGCACGCCTGGGAAAACCAGGCGTGCTTACCGGGTCCCGCGAGGGGAAGAGGGAGCAAACAACGGGCCAACTCGTAATGGCCCGTTGTTTGCTCCCTCTCCCATTCCCACTCAGCCCTATGGGGGCTGAAATGGGAATGGGGAAGGACTGGGTCCGGGTCCTTGGAGGGAGGAATTACCGGGCCTTCCGAACTTGGAATGGCCCGGTAATTCCTCATTCTGTGGACCCGGATGCGATTTCGGCGGCAGCCATGCCGCCAACAGCGGCATGGCTACCGCCGAGGTCGTAATGAGAGCCTGGGTCCTGGTAGTCGGTATGGGGACTTACCAGGTCATTCCAACCTTGGAGGACCCGGTAAGCCCCCATTCTGAAAACCATTCCCCATTCCCATTTGAGTCCCCATAGGGCTCAATGGGAAATGGGGAAGGAGCTAATAACGGGCCCGCAAATAGTGGGCCTGTTATTAGCTTCCTGGCCTATAGCGGCTCCCGCTAAGGGCGGCTGGTAAAACCAGCTGCCCTTAGTGGGCCCGCTAAGGGACCTCGGAATGCGGCGGTAGGGGGTTAACGGCACCAGCATCCTTACCAGTGCCGTTAAACCCTACCGCCGTACTCGTAATGAGGCCCATTGTTTGTACTTCATAGTGCAAAGAATTGTAAATGCTGTCTGCACACATGTGGGCATCATTTCCGATGGTTTTCTATGAAATGCACCTTCTTTTAGCAGGTGCTAAAAGTAAATGGTTTTGGTAGGAACCCAACGTTTTTCTGCCAGCAGCATAAAAATGTCATAGTGGTGGTAAACTATTCCTTTTTTTGCAGGGTGCGTGGGGTCCTAAACGTAAATCCTGTGGAGTGCTCCACCTGCAAATGAGGTAGCAAATCCTTCAGAATGCAAAATGTTGTCTACAAGCATGTGAAACCCTTTACATCCACGTTTAACACTTAGGGACTCATTACGAGTATGGAGGTAGCCATGGTGCTATTAGCGCCATAGCTACCTCCATACCAGGCTCCAATACTGGGTTCATTCAATGAGGAATAACCGGGTCATTCCAACATTGGAGGACCCGGTAATTCCGCCTTGAAGGAACCATTCCCCATTCCCATTTGAGCCCCATAGTGCTCAATGAGAATGGGGAGGGAGGTAATAACGGGCACGTTATTAACGGCCCGTTATTAGCTCCCTCTTAACCTCGCGGGACCCGGAAAGGACGTCTGTTTTTTCCAGACGTCTGTCCCGGGTCCTGCAAAGGGAACCTCGTAATTGGCGCTCCTGTAATGAAGGGTGCCGGTCCCTTAGTTTGTCCTCTCTGCACTTCGAAAATGACCCTCAGTTCTTTGTGTAAAAGCAGTTTCCTTGCTTAATGCACCTATGTCCACTCTGAACATGCTTTGATGGAAACTCCAATTTCTGCTGAGCACTAGCGACTATTCCCTTAACTGCATGGCTCTTGCAATGAATATCTACATTTCCACATGTCCCAGCATGCTTGCAGAGATTAACATGAAGATTTACTGATACTCTTTGGCATGTGCATTCATTATATCCTACAATAAAAAATACTGATTAACATTTAAAAATGTCAAACAGACTTGTTTGATTGTTCCAGTGCCTTGAAAGATGGCATTATATACTACTAATGAAATGAAATATACAATTTTGACCTTTCCAATATTCAAATTAGCATTCAAAAGTAATCAGAATATATTGAAACAAAAGATCGAAAAATGCTATATCAGTTAACAGAAAATTAAGTGATGTGTGCTGGGCAAAATAAGTTAGTAGTTTCGAAAATAGACGACACTCATAACTGCAATGTCTTCTACATTTGATATAAGTAATGTAACTTTTTCTTGTGAACCCTTATTTGCCAAATAAAACAAAGAGCAATACAATCGATAATTGTAAATGAAAAGCATAATTACACATTTTGCACTTTGGGAATATTAACACTTAAACAATACAGCAAAAGTAAGATGTAATATCTTGTTGTTATGTCCTGATTCCTTGAATGCATGAGTAAATGATGTCACTGAGAGAATGTTGATGAGCTCCTCGAATGTTTAGTTGTGAGGTGTGCTCCAGCCCTGGAAGTTGAAAAGAGCAACCCTGGGTGGTGGGTGCCAGTGGGTCCCCTATGGGGCTCTGCTCTGAAATGTCCCCTTTCTATTGTTGTTATTGTTAATAAGGAGACACGTCTTCTTTCTGTTACTATGGTTGAGTGGGCCGCGACCCATGTGTTAGGTTGTAGGCTGGGTTCCCGCCCGGAGGGCAGTTCGCGCCTGACCATTAAAGAAGTAACATGCTACATTGCAGCCTCTGTGTCTCATTGAATTGTTGCCGCCTCATTAAAATACTTAATATTGTAATCATTCAACAATGGCAATGAAGACATACTGAATCCTGAATCCAGCTTGTCCATCTTATTCGAATCCGGTGAAACGACTTCCAGCTGACCTGAGTTGCCGTGCAGCACTACTGACTGGCAAACTTCGGTCAGGACCTCACCGCAGGTGGGCACTTGTCGCACCGCCCCACAATCAGAAAGATGAAATAACACATGCAGCCACAGTTAAATCGCACCACCACGGAGGAAAACTCAAATGCGCGTGTTCAACTATTAGCCTATGTGTGGCGCGTATGAAACACGCTGCCCCACGTGGTCTCTGCACGACTTGCACTACTACGCATTTGCCCCTGAGGGAGCGCTCCTTATAAAATCACTGCGCTGTCTCCGATGTGCAACTCAATATTGTAAAATCAGACTCCCACAACAATATGAACCCCTACTAACACCGCAGTCAGTGCATTGATACATGGAAGCTGAAAGCCAGTCTACCCACTGCAGCGACGAGCACCAAAGCAACAGCCAACATTGCTGCATAAGGCTACCGACATCATTAAGACCACCTATCTGAAACCAAGTAACATTACCACAGCGAGCACCCGAGAATGTCGCATTAGCCATCATGTCAACCAATGAAGCTGACAGTGGGCTACATAGTCCACAATCCAGCTCGACGCCTTTCCACTCTGATCGAAGGGATGAACACTGCTTAAGAGGCATTCTACTGCACTGGCTTGAACCTGTGGTACGTGACATCGTTTTTGCGCTACCTGAAAAACACAGACACATTTCAAGGCATAACTGACTCCCTGAACAACTACTTTGCACCTATGAGAAATGTGGATTTCGAGAGACATATTTTTCACACCACCACCCAAGAAAGAGGTGAGAACATGGACAACTTCACAATGAGACTGAGAAAACGGGCGAAATATTGTGGCTTTGATCGATACTCAACGGATGAAGTGCTCAAATCACAGGCAATAGCTGGCTGTGAATCACCCGAATTCCGCAAAAAACTACTTCAAAAAAGCAGAACACTGAAAGAAATTCTACAGCTAGCAAGAGCTGATGCTGCCTTAGCTTTACAGACTCCCTTGGAAACATTAAAATCACGCAATCCACTTCAGCTGCAACAGTATGCCTTATTCACACGACAGGGGACACGGTGGAACAAAAAAACGCTACAGATGTACAGATGTGTATTTAAATTCCCACATGTTGGTCCCTGCCCGGCCATAGGTCATCATTGCGACAAATGCGCAGGTGAAAATAACTTCTAGTCTGTTTGTAGGAACATCAAATTCTTTCAATCAACCGATACCAGCAGAGACTCCAGAAGACAAGATGGCCGCCACTCAAGGCGGGAAAGCCCACGGCCCTACGCGTGACGATCACCGACTGCCAGTAGGCGCCGCTCCCACAGCACATCACGAGAGACATTGCAAAATGACAGACAACATGAAGAAAAGAGAGACCACTCCAGTCACTATAGTAACAGACACGACTCCCACCGAAGGAAACCAAGTCAGAGAATCAGATATTTAGATGAATCACCACGACGGCAACGAGACTCACACTCATCCGCATCCAGCGGGGACCGCAAGAGAGGGTGCGTCCATGCAATTGGAAACAGCATCTCTGCAGAATACAGCCCAACATTATTGCTACAACGAAGCGGGCAGAATCACACATTTTTAATTGACACCGGCGCCACAGTAAATGTGATCAATGAGGACACATACAAGTCTCTCGCCACAAGAAGAGAGTTAAGTGAAGCAGACACCCTCATTTATCCGTATGGGTCAAACAAGCCCCTCAAGTGCCGAGGCATGTTCACGGCCACGTGCCAATACAAAGATAAAATCCAAAGAGTCAAGATCTATGTTATAAAAGGAGAAGTGCCAGGTGGAAGCATATTGAGCTTTAAATCAGCCATCCAAATGGGCCTCATTCGCATAATGTACCAAATAATGTCTGCATACACCACCATTCTGAAGGATATGATACAGAAAATGGTTCCCTTGCTGTTCAAGATTCTGGGGAAATTAAAAGACAAACAGATCAAGTTGCACATAAATCCACATATCCATTCGACGGCCCAACACTACAGGGGCATTCCCCTCAACATCCAGAGTCATGTGGAGGATGAAATCCAATCCCTGCTCAACCAAGACCTTATTGAACCAGTGTCAGGACCCACAGCCTTGGTGTCCCCGATCGTACCCGTACCCAAAAAGGAGAACAATACTGGTGCAATCCAAGCCAGGAGCGTCACCAGTCTCCCTGAGACGCATTGTAGCCTATGCAAGCCGCAGTCTGTCAACAATAGAATGTACATACTCACAACCCGAGAAGGAAAGCCTAGCAGTTGTATGGGCATGTGAACACTATCACCTGTTTCTGTATGGACGCCCATTCATGATCATTACTGACCACCAGGCCCTCACCACCATCTATGTCAAGCCCACTGCCCAGATGCCACCACGCATCGCTAGGTGGGGACTAAGACTACAGGCATACTCCTTCAAAATCATACATCATCCTGGCAAGGACAACAACCCGGCGGACTTCCTGTTGAGATACCCGCTTCCTGCTCGCGATGAGCATCAGTCTGCCAAAGCGAATCAGTATATTATCTACCTGATAGAAAATGCACTCCCCAAATCCATCACGACGGCTCATCTAATGGAAGCACTGAAGAAGCACCAACTAATGCAAATAATACAGGAGTGCTTACAGTCAAATCAGTGGCACGCCAAGCCTAACTATGGACAAATTCTATCCCCAAGTGAAGAAAGACAGATTCAAGTTCATCAGACACACAATGTCAACATTGCTGGAAGTTCTTTTTTTAAAAGGAAACAGAATTGTGATAACAGCGAGCCTACAGGAACAAGTGCTAGACCTAGCACACTCGGGACACAGAGGAATAGTGTTGACCAAACGGCAACTTAGAACCAAGGTCTGGTTCCCCCAGCTGGATGAAAAGGTGGAGCAACTACTGGGTAAGTGCATCGCGTGCCATGCAGTCGCCTCACGTACGTTCCCAGAGCCACTCAAAACATCACTGATGCCTCTCCAGGCATGGGACGAAGTAGCCATTGACATGTTTGGGCTTTTGCCAAATGGTAAATACGTGCTAGTGATTGTCGATGAAATGTCTCGATTCCCTGAAGTGCACCTCATCCACTCTACAAGTGCTCAAGCAGTAATACCAGCTTTAGACAAGACATTTGCAGACTATGGGATTCCATCCATAGTTAAATCAGACAACGGCCCACCTTTCACTGGACATGATTTCACCATGTTTGCAGAACATCTTGGATTCCAGCACCTCAAAGTAACGCCCTTGTGGCCACAAGCGAATGGAATGGTGGAGAAATTCATGAGCAATTTAAAACGTGACCTCCAAGTCTGCTCTATCACCAACGGATCGTTTATGCAGGCAGGACAAGGAGAGCAAGACAAAGATGAAAGAATATGTAGACCTCCGGAGAAATGCAAAACCAAGTTCCATCCAAATTGGGGACCAAGTACTAGTAAGACAAAATCAAAATGCCAAAGACAGCCCAGCTTTCAAGCCCGAACCAATAACTGTGTCCCACATCCATGGGTCAATGATAACCGCTGCAAGCCCAAAGGGAACCATCACCCAGAACTCCTCGTTCTTCAGGACTTTTGAAGGCGACCGAAACTCAGCAGCAAGAGTCGACACGGGCCAAAGAGTCATCTGACATAGACTCCGAATACAGAGAATAAGACAGGGACGCAGATGATAGTAACAGTGACTGCAGAGAGGCCAGCGAGATTCCACCCTTGCGCAGCCCATCGCGAAGGACCATACGCAATACAGTAATATGGATAGAGGAAATGAACTAACCACCCCAGTTTATATGCTAAGAAGAGGGGAGATGTAATGTCCCCTTTCTATTGTTTTATTGTTATAAAGAGACACGCCTTCTTTCTGTTACTATGGTTGAGTGGGCCGTCACCCACGTGTTAGGTTGTGGGTGGAGTTCCCACCCGGGGGGCAGTTCGCGCCTGACCATTAAAGAAGTAACAAGCTACATTGCAGCCTCAATGAAATACTTAATATTATACGCATTCATAACGATTCAACATGCTCCATGTCTGAGCTAGCTACTTGTAACATCTTAATAAATGGAACTTGAGTGATCTTATTTGCAGCTTCCTGGAGTCATCCTTACAACACTGGTGACAAGTTGGTTTCAAGAATAGGACTCAGGTGTGGTGTGGGACAAGGAGCAAGGTTTCTACAGGGAGAGAAGTGAAGGATTAAACTGCTGCCAGAAGTTGTCGACCCATGGCATAGAAAGGGATGCCTGGGAGGCTGCGGGGTGATTTGATACCTCAACCAGCACCCAGGGTGGTTTCAGTGGGTGCTGGTAGCCTAACGCATGGTGCAGGCGAGAACAGTCTTGGTTAAGTAGCTCTTGTATGCGATTTGAGCCTTTGATAAGAAATTGAGTTTTGATTGGACGGCCTTGTCTTGTTTCATTTTGTATTCTGTTGAAGTGGGGATGTTGTTTATAAGAGAACACTGAACATCACATTACACATGGATGGTGGAACATTCACATCTTATTCTACCGTAATGAGTAAAGCAAAGCATTATGATGGAGATGGGAACATGAAGTAGGTGCCATACAGAGTGATATTGCACATTAGTACACCTTTGTACAAGTGAGGATAGTTTTTTTATTAATGGGGACGCCATGGCACATCATATATGTTATTTAAACTTGTATACTAGTCAGGAACGTTTGGGGATTAGGCTGGGGGAATGGCATCATTTTTCTTACACGTGGGCAAGGAAGTGATACATTAATCAAGAAACCAGATGCACGTTGGCCTCAGAAGTTACGTTCCACTGAAATTCAACAAAAAATAGTAAAGGAGCAGCATTGCAGGGTCATCGTGGTGCAGGCAGATTGAGCAATCTTTGTTACCCTCAAGTACCCAGAAGTACTGTTTACTGTTGTGGAGTGCTGCCGAGGTACGTTCAGAATGCTATGGATTCCAGCACTACTGCCGCGCGCTGATAACTTTCAACGCTGCGTGGCTGAAGGCACGCCGTCAGGACGTCTTAGTGCGCTACACCAACTTGCCTGGCCTTGAGAAAGAAGATGACTGTCTACATACGTTGTGCTCACTGTGCCTGTATATTTTTGACCCTATTGGAACTGGTGTGTCTAAATATTGATACTATCTTTATTTAGAGGTGTCCCTACAGAGCGGTGGCTCCACCCCCTGAATGGTGACGCCCTCTTGGGCTGTATCAAATACCCAGAACCCAGCGCACCCGCGCGCGCACCCTCAAGTACCCAGAAGTACTGTTTACTGTTCACGCGCTGCTCTTACAAACAATGATAAACGCAAACTTGCCTTGCTGAAAAAAGTTTGTGATCAGCACGCCCCCCCCCTGAATGTGACAGCTACTTACAGGTAATTGTAAGCGCACCAGCGATTGAGGGTGACTGTGGGCATTAGGCCTTTGAACCCTTGAGGGCTGGTCTTTCCATGTGCACTTGAGCACATGTATCAATGTCTACGGGATAGTTACCTCACTGGAAAAGGCGACTGGGTGCTTTGAAGTCCCTAATTCTATTGGGGACTATTATCTAGAAAAATGAGACATATTGGTGAACGTCTTCTGAGTACGGAGATAACTGTATCCATGCGTTGTTATAAATGGTGTTAAAGGGAGAATTGAAGGCTAACAAGTGCTTTATAATTTATATAGCCTCTTTCCGTGTAGTGAAGGTTGCATGCTGTGTTGTTGCGTTGCTCTTGGCTAGACCTTACAAATTTGAGTGTGGGAACGTTGTGGTTGTGCACTATTCCTAATAGCTGCCCTGTGACACTATGTGCTGACAGGCGGTATCTTTAATCCATATAGCATTAGCATAAGGGTGGGGCTGCTGGGACACCCATGATGCTAGTACCAAATGGTTTACTCTCTATGCAGCGGTCGACCGCCCCGTAAATCAGCGGCCAAGAACACACACTCTAAAAAATCAAACAAAGGCGCAAGTATTTCCCTGTCTCCCATTGTGGAAACCACAAATATGGAGCAATCACAAGGGGAGCGAAGCCTTGTGCCTAGCTCAAATACAGCTTCTGCAAATGATTTAATTTGCCATGAAGTAGCTTTTGCTTATACACATGCACAGGCTGATCTAGCGTTGTCCGCTTTGCCCAGCTCGACTGTGCCCCCTCCCATAGTGGGCTTGCCTCGCACGTCCTCATCCCGAAAAAGCTTTCTGAGTAGGAGAATGGACGAGCCCTGCCCATCTGAGGAGAGCAACATTGAGGCACTGAACACTTCTCCCTCTGATAACTCTATTCTAGCTCCGGCAGTTCTTGCTGCCTTAGAAAAACAAGTATGTCTTTCTGATGGCCCCTCGACTCTGGTAACGGTTCTTCTGAGCTGTAGAAGGGTGGATGTGCACTTATATTGTAAAGAAAGTGTCAGATTTGACATATCTAATATATCCCCAACTCCAAGGCTGACAAAAATGTACCCTTAACCACTGTACCTGCCAAACCTAACCCTTCTGCACCACTTTCTGCAAATATAGATCTGACTGCCCCGCTTTCAGGAGCTGCTTCTTCCCCTACTCCAAGTGCTCCTGCCCCTCCCCTGGGTTTTGATCTACTGGATCCATTGGATGATATCCAGACTTTGGAGGCATCCTATCCGGTATTGTCACGGATACTAAATCTATTAGACAGAATACATGACTATACTCATTACGAACTAAGAGATTGTAAGTCTTCCTTGAACCAAATCCTCTTTAAAATAAATAAACTAGAAGGATTTATCTTTGCCGACTCCCTTTGAGCTGAAGGCGTAGTGCTCTGCCCCGGGACCGGTGCACCTGTCGACACTGGGAGGAGTGCACCTGAGGGTTCAGTGAGCACAGTCACTCAAACCGATCACAAAGAACAGGAGGTGCCCATCGACCTGATGCGCCCAGTACCAACAATTGCTTACTCTTTTGCCCAATCTGTTGCACAAACTGTCGCCGCCCCACCGGTTTCCCCCCAACATCAGATACTCACGCACGCCCAATTGTGCCAAAAGGTTATCAATAACACCGAAAAGATAGAACAACTACTCTTCTTCATTCAGGAGAATCCTAGTGAGGTACCGACGGACAATGTAGATCTAGATGAAGATATGGAGGTGGACGAAATCTTTCATCATGATAGCCCGTCTGCTCTTACAAACCTCTTTTTAGAGTCCCAGAGTGCGATCATTTCTCCCGAAGGCAAGGGTAAAGACAAAAAAGGATGCTCTGCCGGTGCTGGCCAACTTTTTGCCTCCCGGAAGGAGAAACGCCTCTTTTTCAGAGCACTAAAAAGAAAGGTAGATAAAAAAACCTCCTCAGGCATCTGCAAAAATAGTGGGATCTAAACCAAAAAAAATGCAAAATGAAGAGTAAAGGGAGCTACAGTTTAACAGAATTAGCAAGGTTTAGGTGGGTGGGAAACTGACAATGGATTTGAATACAAGGTGGAAGATTCTGAAGGGGTACCAGATTTGCATGAAAGTGTTGGGTAGAGTTAGGAGTGCAACATGGATTGTTGCAGAAAGTAGTTCTGGGCAAGATTTTTGTAAACCATCTCACAAGATTTTCAAATTACTTTACAGTGATTCCAAGTGACTTGTGAGTATACCCTGGGGTCTTCTATGGGATTGAGCCACAGTTTGAATCTCAAGCCAACTTGAAACACATTGAATCAATACCACCATCATTTGGTTCAGTGCACTTCAAAACAATTTGAACAGTTAGACTGTACACTTTCTCTTGTGATGTAGCTCAGTCGGATTCTGGACATTTATGATATGATAGGATATGAAAAGTCATTTATAATGCACCTGTACACAAGTGTTTATAGGCGTGACAAGACAAAGGAGGGAGGACTGTTAAGGAGAATTCTCAAAATGTGCTAATTTCCCTTACCTTTTGAGATCCCCAGCAACTATGCTGGATTTCTAGGATTTGATATTTTACCTGGGAAGAGTGTGAGCCTTTTTTTCCCACTCTTCCATGTATTTTGATGTGTGTTTTACTTTTGTGTTCTTTGGTTATGGGGTTTTTAAACAAACTCCATAGGCATCATCTTTTTCTCATGTGTCACACAGCACCTTCAGTGCAGTGGCACAGGGGTGTCTTTTAAAACTCCCCAAGGTTTAAATACTTTCTCTGGGACTGACTACCGTCTCCCAGAGCCTTTTAAGTTAAATTACCATGATTTTTCTCTGACCGTGAACACGGTAGCTAAAAATCGGGTCAGCCATGTTTTCCAATATGGTGTCCAAGACCTATCTATAAAAACAGACTCCGGCCATCTTTTATTGCCATTTCTTTTAGGAAAGGTCCTTCTAGTGTCCAACTCTGCATGCCAAATCAGGTTTGGTCCTTTTGTTCATTGGCCTTTGGCGGGCTTCAGTGCTGAAACCCTACTCTGGCGCTTTAGTGTCTGGGGTGGACAGGATGTAAGGGAATTGCCCGAAACTCCCTGTGCTTAGTCTCCTATGAGACCTGAATGCACTCTGGTGTGATTGGCCAGCTAGCTGTCCAGCAAGGACAGCCACACTGCTGTGTGAGTGACAGCCAGGCTGGAATGAATGGGGGGAAACTGTTGTTTAAAAGCAGGCTTCTGGGACTTGTAATTCAGAATCGACCACTGGAAAGAAAAAACCAAAGACAAGCTGAAGGAAGACGACTGCTGCAACTCCTGGTCCACCGGTGAAGCCCTGCTGCAGGTCCGAATTGCCTGAAACTCCATCGACAGAGAAGCCCTTCAAGGTTAACTTCTTCTCTTGAGTTTGGTGGGAACAACCAACTCGTAAGCCACCTGGACACCGGCCCCATACTGGTTGAATTTTATGCAGAGTGCTGTGGAAAACCGGATAGCCAGTGGGAAGGATACCAGTTTGTGGTCTTTAAGGCACTAACCCCTTAAACCGACGTTTTGCCAAGCTTGTGGCCTCTTTCCTGGGCAGTGCAGGAATTTCCTGACGCCCTCCTTCTTGTCCCTACGACTGAAGGTCAGGAACAGCGAGATCTGCAGGAACTGCCAGGAACAACTGCCTCAGCTACAGCTTTTCTTCACTTTAAAGGTACTGTACAAATGTGGTCAGGAAATAGTTTAGGCCACGGTGAAAGTTTGTGAAACTTTCACAACTTTGAAGGTTTGTCCTTCCCTAAACCAACATCTAAATTTCATCTGACCAAATTCTTCTAAGATCCGTGGCAAAGACTTAACTGTTTACTACCAGAACTGTGCTATCTTATACAAGACTCTGAACCATTGACTTTGGCCCTGCCCTATTGAATTGAATTGCTGTTTGTAGTGAACTGAAACCCTTTGCCCTGCCTATGAAAGTATTTGTGCCTTGATTTCTGATTGGAGAAAGCATAGGGAGAGGTGAATAGGAGGAGCAGCAGGAGCAAAGGCATTATAGGTGAGTACCACTGTGGAGAGATAGCACAGTAATTAGCAAGCTGGGGTACTCACAGGTGCAGCAGGTAGGAAGGCAAAAGGCAAGGCTCACAGACAAAAATTCAAAGAGGCTGGTAAATGGCTGGTCTTCATGCTCTACTGTTCCACACTTTACTAGGATGCCCTGGCCTGGATGCCCCTCCGGAGTTCAGATAAGACATCACACTCTCTCATCACCTGATCACCTAGTCAATTAGATTGTGCCCCTGCTGTTGCTGGGATGGGGCTATTTCTTCTTGTTTGATGAGACACTATGGTAGCTGCAACGAAAAATTCAAAGCATTCTTTATGGGCAGGACAATACATTCAGTTTCTGTAAATGCCTATCCAGAGTTTTTTGGGAGCAGACAAAATACTACTTACAAAGAAAATTCCTTAGAACTGTTTGGTAGAAGATTCGCTTAAACTGGTTGAACAAAGTGTACCAACTTTGGCTCAGCACAACCAAAAGTAGGACTCCTTTTGTAACATAGATTGTACTATTGCACCTTGGTGTGTAGTCTTTCTCTCACTACAACTGCACTCTACAGCAAAAATGAAAACAGTCGGACCATGGAAGAGTTTGATACGGGTGTACAGTATTGTGCCTTGTGTCCCTCCCACCCATGAGGTATTATGGGTGCTCAAATCTAGGTGTTAGATTTACAAAGCTGCATTTGATTTTCTATTTGCCTTTGAAACGGTAGAATGGGGACAACACTAGAATCTCAAGCACACCTAACAGTGCTGGATCTCATCTTGGATTAAAAAGTAAATCTGTCTGACTGTAAGCCTGAGTGATGAAGGTCAGAATGTGAGACATTGAAATTAGTCTTGTCACTTGACATTACTGATTATGAAGGGTAAGAAAACGATGGCACCCCATGTTGTCAAAGCTTCCGGTCAAGTAAACATTCTATAACCAAAGTCTATCACCTACATCACACTCAACATATACAAGTCTAGGCACAGGAATTAACTACTTTATTCTTTTTCTGGACTGTTGTACATTTCAGGAGGCAGAATGGGGAAGTGGGAGCCCTATTTTGTGTAATAGGTGTAATTCGAAAGGAAGTTCAGAATAGATCACAAAATACAACAGCACACACTTTGTATGCACCTTACATCATCCTGGGAGATAGGGCTACACTCTCCCAGTTTGTACCTCTACACAAAATTAATGCCATGTCAGCGCATTCCATGACTGAATCTCATATGCTGGTGATGGTCTGGTGCATGGCACAATATTTTAAAGTGATACATGAGGGTCTTAGACTTTTTTTTAATGTCACAGTAAAGTGGCTTGGGTGCAGCATCATAGGCACAGTTATTATTTGCTCAATTTAGAAGCGCTGCCAGATGCCAACTCAATTGTTTTTTTCATGACCAGCCCATATCATTGATTTCTGAAAAGGTTGGTTGCCTATACTGACCCACGGAGAGGTATACCCACCAGCCTCAGCAACCGAACTCAGGACCCTTAGAAAGCACACTGTCAAATTATCAGCTCTTATCTATGCTTTAAACTTCCTCAAAAACCATGGTTCAAATGTGTCTGCATAAAGGACTCGGCAGAAAGTGAAGACGCAATGAACATTGACTGTGGGTTTATAACTGACAAATAAACTCAGAGGGGATCCAATGGCATAACACAAAATGTGGGTGCCCCTCTGTGAGCCATGCTGAGTGCCCGGCAACTCAGCAACAAATCACAGGTCACGTCACACTCTAGGCCGACCTAGATTACCACGCTCGCGCTATACACATGAACGTGCTGCTCCAGGGGTACGCTGCACACAGTACTAGGAGAAGGATATAAATATGTGTTTTACTGCATTATACAGTAACCTTTCTGAAAAAATGTGTCTAAAAGTCCAGAGTGTTTGCAATTGATTTTTAGGGTAACACCAATCAAAACATCTAATACATGCAAGTCACCAACTGTGCACAGGAACATTAAAGCTTTAATTAATATAATGCTTTGCTATTAAAAATACCATACTAGAATGAAAACATTTCCAACGTGCTGCACAATGTAGACCAGTCTAGACACGTAATAACATATTACAGTAAAGCATGCCAAGCCACATTTAGACATACCTTGCTGGTTGCACCAAAATGTCAGTCGAAGCAATAACACTTATCATGGTTATTTTATCACAGATGCCCAGAAAAATCTACAATGCTGCATTAAGAAACTGCTAGACTGGCAGCACACAAATGCCAGTCTAGTCAGGTAATTACACTTAGCAGGACTCAGAGATGCCCAGTTAAAAAAAATTCAAGCCAATCTAAGAAATTACTAGACTAGCTGGACCAAAATGCCTCTCGAGCCACTAATACCACTTAGCAAGCCTGCTTAGCCTAAACATTTTTTCCTTGTCCCAGTGCTTACGTATGAGGCTCCTTGCCTCATAGGTAAGTACTGGGATGAGGAACAGTGGAAAAAGGAGTAATGAAGATTACAGGTAACTAAGCCAGACATGACCTCCATGTCCCTCTATCTCATCGCAGTACTTGTGTATGAGTCAAAGTGCCTCATACACAAGTACTGGGATGAGGAAGAAAAGGGCAATGAATAATGAAGATTACCAATAAGTAACTAAGGGATTAAACACAAGTGGTAGCGCAACACCATTGAGCTGGCTGGGCTTCAGCCCTCCCCTCTCAGGCCCCCCCTTGAAATTGTGGGCTATGTTGACTCAACCTGGCTGACCTACAGAGCCGCTGCCGGCACCTGGGTTTTGCTGTTAACAGAGGCCCAGCAATTACTAACGTAAAGCATTTCTTTAGGCAATTGAAATCTTGATGTGGGTTCAGTACTTGCCTGCCAGGGAAAGGATTGGAAGGGTAGAGAGGGGACAGGGGACCGCCTATTCTCACATCAGTCCATAAGTGGGTGATTTCAGACTTAAAGGAGAGAGTTAACGGCTTGTAACAGTGAAGCTGCAGTAGAACAGACTCATTAGAGAATGCATAAAGAAGTAAGATGCCCTACACAAATAAGTTTGCCCCTCCCCTGTCACCCGTGAGCTTAGCAACTCTCCCGACATATGAAAGGTTAGCACTTCCACCACCCCAAGAATTTAGGTTTCATTCTGCCCCTGAACATAAGCACACACACCATTCAACATACACACACACCCATCCACCCATACATTTAAGTGTGTACCTTATCACCATACAATAAACACAGGAATGGCCAGTGGGATAGGGAATGGTTGTCACTAACTTTTACGATAAATGTACTTTTTTAATTCAATTTTTTAATTTATTAGCATATAAACATATAAAATGTCAATTCTAAAAAGCATCTCACTACTAAAACATAATTCAACTCATACATCATCATTCACTCCTACTGCTCATTCACTGCTATTTAGAACATATATTACTCATACTTGGTGTGTTGACTATCTAGGTCAACATACAGTTTTATTAACAAAGCAAAAGTCCTCCATATGGATAGCCGATGGAACTATCTGTGTTTATTCACTTCCACAGATTCATAGAGTTTACATACGTTTCGGTTATCTAATTGCACTTTACCGTGGTTCGTCCTCTTGATAAAGCAACCTTCTTCAGGACCAAATACGGGATGTTAGTCCTTCCCATATAAACCAAGTAGGGTGAGTTACACCACCTAAAAAGCAAATACTCCATATTAAAAATATATAAAAATATATATATATATATATTTTACCATTCCCTATTTACTTATTCTGTACTATTAATGGAGAAATGATTCTAATAAGTAATCATTAAACATCTGTCTCAGTATGCAATAACTCGGCATACCTGAGAGAGACATTGGGCCTCATTACGACCTCAGCGGTAGCCATGCCGCTATTGGTGGCATGGCTGCCGCCGAAATCGCGTCCAAGTCCGGGTCCTCAGAATGAGGAATTAACGGGTCATTCCGAGTTCGGAAGGCCCGGTAATTCCTCCCTCCAAGGACCCGGATCCGGTCCTTCCCCATTCCCATTTCAGCCCCCATTGGGCTGAATGGGAATCGGAGAGGGAGCAAACAACGGGCCATTACGAGTTGGCCCGTTGTTTGCTCCCTCTTCCCCTCGCGGGACCAGGTAAACATGCCTGGTTTGACCAGGCCTTGCTTCCTGGGTCCCGCGAGGGAACCTCGTAATGAGGCGGTACAGGGTAAACGGCGCCGGCACCTTTTACGACGCCGTTTACCCCATACAACCAGGGTCGTAATGAGGCCCATAGTGTGGATCAATCCTCTTTGCACTCCTCTTTTGCTGTTAACAGAGGCCCAGCAATTACTAACGTAAAGAATTTCTTTAGGCAATTGAAATCTTGATGTGGGTTCAGTACTTGCCTGCCAGGGAAAGGATTGGAAGGGTAGAGAGGGGACAGGGGACCGCCTATTCTCACATCAGTCCATAAGTGGGTGATTTCAGACTTAAAGGAGAGAGTTAACTGCTTGTAACAGTGAAGCTGCAGTAGAACAGACTCATTAGAGAATGCATAAAGAAGTAAGATGCCCTACATAAATAAGTTTGCCCCTCCCCTGTCACCCGTGAGGTTAGCAACTCTCCCGACATATGAAAGGTTAGCACTTCCCCCACCCCAAGAATTTAGGTTTCATTCTGCCCCTGAACATAAGCACACACACCATTCAACATACACACACACCCATCCACACATACATTTAAGTGTGTACCTTATCACCATACAATAAACACAGGAATGGCCAGTGGGATAGGAAATGGTATGTCACTAACTTTTACAATAAATGTACTTTTTTAATTCAATTTTTTAATTTATTAGCATATAAACATATAAAATGTCAATTCTTAAAAGCATCTCACTACTAAAACATAATTCAACTCATACATCATCATTCACTCCTACTGCTCATTCACTGCTATTTAGAACATATATTACTCATACTTGGTGTGTTGACTATCTAGGTCAACATACAGTTTTATTAACAATGCAAAAGTCCTCCATATGGATAGCCGATGGAACTATCTGTGTTTATTCACTTCCACAGATTCATAAAGTTTACATACGTTTCGGTTATCTAATTGTACTTTACCGTGGTTCGTCCTCTTGATAAAGCAACCTTCTTCAGGACCAAATACGGGATGTTAGTCCTTCCCATATAAACCAAGTAGGGTGAGTTACACCACCTAAAAAGCAAATACTCCATATTAAAAATATATAAAAATATATATATATTTTTTACCATTCCCTATTTACTTATTCTATAAAAATCCCACTTTTTTACTAAGCCCTTATCGCACTCAAACGGCCAGTGTTACTATCCCACATGTCTAATACTACTTACCTTTACAGACAGGAACTTCGGGGTAGTGCTATCTCTCCTCGACTCGTGTTCACTCACAATTTTCGGCGCGTATATTGCGAGGCAGAAAGCTCACCACTAAGCAAATTTATACACGCGTCTATGAAGATAGAAAGAGGACTACAAAACAAACTGTTTTTGAACATGGCTCACAGAATTCCGAACAGTATACAATTCTCGTGTGCCTATATCACAAGATCATTCTGCATATACCTGAACAGAAAGATATATTAATATTATCTCATTTTTAAACCAATTCAAACCACCCAAAAATTGGACGAAATACGAAAAAAAACAGAAAACATTTTTGGCAAACTAATTGCATTCCAGCTCCTATAAAGACCTCTTATCACACCAATAGCTAAATATAAGTGTCCTTTTTGCTGTATAATATAGACAACGTCATAAAACTAAATTATTAGTTTATAATGCCGGAACGGCAGGTTAGACCTCACAGATTTTATCATCTTGGTAATAGGATCCCAATGTCTTTTCGTACCCCTTGCTCTGTATGTCAGGGATCATGAGGGTTCCATTAAAACAGACAAACGCCCTCACACACCACTCCCATGGAGGGAACATACTCCATCCGCATACATATTTTCCTACACCTTAAACATATCGGGGGCAGTTTCTCAATGAGCGATAAGAGCATTCCACTCAACGGAAATATTTAAACCATGTTTTACCGTATCTAACCGGTAAATCCAACGTTGCTCTATCTTATGCAGAGCTACTGAAATGTCTCCCCCTCTCCTCTGTGGTTTGAGACTCTGTATTACAAACCATTTTATATCCATGTCTGTATGTTTATGTTGTATAAAATGGTCCACTAGTGGTTTATCCGCCACTTTGTTGCGTATACAGCTTTGATGTTCCCCAATACGTTGCCTAAACTCTCGTGTGGTCTTACCTACATAGAGTAATTTACATGGACATTGGATTATATAGATTACATTTTTGGTGCAACAGTTGGTATGTGTTTGCATTTTCCATTTTATGTCTCCGTACATAAATTCAAGGTGTGTCTCTGTTAATGGGCAGGACACACAATTCCCACATTTGTAGTGTCCCACTACCGGTGGCTGTCCCCATTGATTTGAGAACCGTCTGTTCATGATTTTTTTCAATGTATGTATGAACCAGTTGTTGTTTCAAGTTGGAATTCTTTTTGAAGGCAAACATTGGTTTTTGGAGGAGAGTGCCTGGCTGTTTGATCAAATCCCAGTTCCGATTAACTATTCTTTTAATATCATTACTTACTGGGTTGAAGGTGGTTACACAGACCAATCTCTCTTGTTTCAATTTGGCCTGTGGGACCAAACAGAGCTCTCTGTTCGTATTTGCTGCCCTTTTAAAATTTTCTTTTACCAGCTTTTTGGGATATCCCCTGTCTAAAAGTCTATCCTTCAAGATATCTGCGTGTTTATTGAACTCATCCCTAGTGGTGCAATTTCTACGAATCTGTACAAACTGTCCATAGGGTAAATTTTGTCGCAAGCTTTGCAGATGAAAACTGGAAAAATGAAGCAATGCATTTTTATCAGTTAGTTATCGATAAAGAGTTGTTACCAACTTGTTTTCAGACTTCAAAATCAATAAATCTAGGAAACTTACCTGTGTGTAATGCCATTCCATTGTGAAATGTATATGCCTATCACAGGCATTCAGCCACTGTTGAAAAAGCAAACGTGCCTCACTAGACCCTCTCCGTACCATGAAAACATCGTCAATATACCTGTACCAAGCTATTAGGCTTTGCACAGGTCATGTTTTTGTTCTAAGTGGTTTTGAGGCCCAGAGATATATTTCTCCTCAAAATCTGCCATAAAAAGATTGGTGACATCTGGGCAAAAGTTGCCCCCATACTAACTCTTTTCTGCTGTTTATAAAATGTTTCTTTGAACAGAATTTTCTTTCCGGTCATTGTCAAACACGCACATTCTAGAATGAAACTAGTAGGTGGTTTATTCGGCTCAATTCTTTTTTTGACAAAATTCTCCAACACCTTTAAACATTCCATCTGGGGAATCGAGGTGTAGAGAGACTCTACGTCCATGGTTACTAAGAGATCATCAGCCTCTATCTCAAGTCCTTGTGTGATCTTTATCATATCTCTAGAATTCTTCACAAACGAAGGCATAGTCAATACAAAGGGCTTGAGAAAGAAATCAACATAAACTGACAATGGTTCCAAAAGAGAGTTGATCGCCGCCACTATTGGTCTACCCCGTGGATTAGTACTATTTTTGTGGATTTTAGGCAGGATATAAAATGCTGCCTTCTTTGGACACTTCTTAATAAGATAACGACTCTCTTCGTCACTTATCCACAGATGTTTTTCTGCATGGGTCATCAGACTCTGGATCTCTTCCTGCAATCTACTTGTAGGATCTTGATCTAACTTTCTATAGGATCCTTCGTCACTCAGTAGGTGGATACATTCCTTCTCATAGTCAGTTGTTGCAAGAATCACGATAGCCCTGCCTTTATCGGCTGGTTTTATCGTGATTTCTTTCATCTCACATAGTTTCCTCAGACATTCCCTTTCTGCTCTGTTCAAATTATCTGGAGTATAGTTTTTCTTCTTAATTGCATTCAATACCTGGTTCGTCACTCTGTTTTCGATAGTCAGAATCTCGGGTGGGTACGCATAAGGGGGTAGATTGAACCCTGATCTTACCTTTAGGCTAGTAATGTTGGGAACTTCGTCCCTATCAGCCCTCTGATTGTAATCTATTTTCTGTTTAGGAAGAAACAGCTCAAAATAGTGTTTCAAACGTATATTACGGAATAATCGATGTAATTCTACTTCCGTATTGAAACAATCGTCTTTAGCCGATGCTACAAAGGACAAACCCTTTGATAATAAACTTAATTCAACTTAATTCAACAGTACTCAAAATTACCGTCAATAAATTTACAATGGGAATATCACTATTCGTCAGTGATTTTGGTACCATTGTGTCGTATGTTTTCTGTTTTTTTCCGTATTTTGCCAAATCTTTTGGTGGTTTGAATTGGTTTAAAAAGGAGATAATATTAATATATCTTTCTGTCCAGGTATAGGCAGAATTATATTGTAATTTAGGCACACAAGGATTGTATACTGTTCCGAATTCTGTGACCCGTGTTCAAAAACAGTTCATTTTGTAGTCCTCTTTCTATCTTCATAGACGTGTGTATAAATTTGCTTAGTGGTGAGCTTTCTGCCTCGCAATCTATACGCGCCGACATTGTGAGTGAACACGAGTCGAGGAGAGATAGCACTACCCCGAAGTTCCTGTCTGTAAAGGTAAGTGGTATTAGACATGTGGGATAGTAACACCGGCCGTTTGAGTGCGATGACGGCTTAGTAAAGAAGTGGGATTTTTTTGCTCCCTCTCGCATTATAATCAGGTGAAGTGCGCACTTTGGTACTCACGTATACAAGTAGAGGAGCTCGTTCTCTCTTTGTTGTAATTAGGCTAAGCTTGTGTACTCGTGCGGGCGGCTTGGTTATTTATGATTGGTTTAATACCTATAAAGCGAATGTGAAGAAATGAAAGAGCACTTTACTGCGTGGATTCTGTAGGGTTGTTCATGACCCTTTCAATCACGTGTGCCCATGATTGAAAATGAGACGGTGGTACATTTGAATATGTTTAACTTGCATCGTGGACATATGGTACGTGGCTGTGAAGATTGGTCCTGCCCTAGGATAAGTGTTGGGAGATGGATTGAATAATAAACATCCCGTAATGAATAAGGATACTAACAGATGAAGGGAGGTAGACTCGGTTGATATCTGATTTATGACACTACAGGTCTACGATTTTATGACAGATGTTGTACCGTGGAGTTTAAGAATATTTCCAAGGCAGTACGCAAATGGAAATAAATTAATACGAAGGAGTAGTGCTGTAAGTATCCCTTCTTTCCCATTTTCTCTAAGCATGAATAGGAGGTAGAGTTTCCCTATAATTATGATGATATACTACTTTCTTTTAGGACACTGAGGGAGAAGACGTGTGCGCTCGGCTGAGTGCCATAAATTAATTGGGACGTGGAGACGCCCTCTCAAATTTATGAAGGATATTTTGAAGTGATTTGACATAGACAACAGAATCTTTTGGATTTAGGTCTATGCGTAAGTATCTCTAGTCCTTGGGACATCTAGAAAAGTTATTTAAGAAGTAAATTTAAAAAGAGTGAATTAACAACTTTGAGAAAAAGTTACTATGCTGTGTTTTTGCATTCTTAAAAGTGGGATGAGATAGGTTCTATCCTAAACTTTGGAGTGCAAAGAGGATTGATCCACAATATGTCTCTCTCAGGTATGCAGAGTTATTGCATCCTGAGACAGATGTTTAATGATTACTTATTAGAATCATTTCTACATTAATAGTACAGATTAAGTAAATAAGGAATGGTAAAATATATATATATATTTTTATATATTTTTAATATGGTGTATTTGCTTTTTTGGTGGTGTAACTCACCCTACTTGGTTTATAAGGGAAGGACTAACATCCCATATTTGGTCCTGAAGAAGGTTGCTTTATCAAGAGGACGAACTACGGCAGTCCAATTAGACAACCGAAACATATGTAGACTTTATTAATCTGTGGAAGTGAATAAACACAGATAGTTCCATCGGCTATTCATATGGAGGACTTTTGCATTGTTAATAAAACTGTATGTTGACCTAGATAGTCAACACACCAAGTATGAGTAATATATGTTCTAGTTAGCAGTGAATGAGCGGTAGGAGTGAATGATGATGTATGAGTTCAATTATGTTTTAGTAGTGAGATGTTTTTTAGAATTGACATTTTATATGTTTATATGCTAATAAATTAAAAAATTAAATTAAAAAAGTACATTTATTGTTATTTATGAAAAGATAAATGTTAGTGACATACCATTCCCTATCCCACTGGTCCATTCCTGTGTTTATTGTTGTTGTTGGCCTGAAGGACTAAGGTTTAGGCACCCCTTTGTTTATTAACCTTATCACCATACAGGCACATCCAGGCAGCCACCCATAAATTTAAGTGTGCACCCTTTCGCCATACAAGCACACACACCCAGGCAGTCACCCATATATTTAAGTGCACACCCTTTCACCATCCACTCACACAGGCAGCCACCTATACATTTTAAAGTGCACCCTTTCACCATACAGGCACACACACCCAGGCAGCCACCCACACATGTAAGTGTGCACCCTTTCACCATACACTCACACAGGCAGCCACCTATACATTTAAGTGTGCACTCTTTTATCATTCAGGCACACCCAAGCAGCTATCCATGCATTTAAGTTTACACCCTTTCGCCATACATTCAACACGCACACCCAGCCACCCATACATTTTATTGTGCACCCTTTCACCATACACTCACACAGGCAGCCACCAATACATTTGAGTGTGCACCTTTCACAATACACACACACAGACAGCCACCTATACATTTAAGTGTGCACCCTTTCACCATACACTCACACAAGCAGCCACCTACACAGTTAATTATGCACCCTTCCACCATACACTCACACACGCACATGTCATGGGGGTGAGGGGAGTCCTACTACTTCACATTGAAATGGGTTATTTTTTAAGTCACTCCACTTCATAAATGCATTATTTCCGTTAAGGACCGAGCCATAATGGAAATAATTTCTTTAAGAAGGCAGAGTGACTTCAAAAAGAAACAATTTCTTTTTGAAGTTATAGAGCTTTGCCACCACATGACATGGCAGCCTCCAGCCTAGAGGCTTCCATGTCCTGGGGTGGGATAGCCCTCCGACTTCAAAACTAAATAGTTTTTTTGTAGTCAATCTGCCTTCATAAAGAAATCATTTCTGTCACGCTTTAACAGAAATAATTTCTTTATGAAGGCAGAGTGACTAAACAAAAAAAGAAAAGTCCAAGGGTTCCCCCTCCCAGGACATGTGGTGGCGAGCCCCTGCACTACAGGAAGCACGGGGGCCCCTGTTATGCAAGTGTGGGGATCTCTTTACATAAACACAGCTATTCTAGTAATTTCAGAACTATTGGATAGATCCATTTTTGAAGCATTAGAGCACTCTATTGAGCTAATGTTTGAAGAGCAGTGCTTAGGGAACAAAGTCCCACACTCAACATAAAGTAAGTCCTTGGGTTAGACTATGTTAAATATGGAGAACAACGATTCACTCCACATAGCTGATGAAGAAGATGTGACTGCAGTGGTTTATAGGTCTTCCCATGTAGAAAAACGGAGTGACCAGCACTGTCCTAACAATCCCAAATGTTGCTGCATTGTGTGAGGCAGCCATGGCATCAAGACAGACGAAGACTCAAGGATAACAGTTTAAACATCTTTATTAAGAACATAATTGGGTTGGTGAAATGCCTAACTGGCCCTAACTCTAAAGGGGTAGTTTCCTCAACTGATGTTTCTAAGGGAAGTTGAGGTCCGTAAGTCCAAAATCAATGTGTGTGTCAAACCTATGCTTGACATCACTCTTAAAATAAATGTGGTGTTGGGCCTTCTTAAAAGAAAAATTGTGTTTCAAAAGGAAGTGCAAAACTAGGCAAGATTCTGGTGGTCTTCTCATCAGGGCCAGCTTTGCCAGTTCAACATAGTTCAACTCAAAAGTAGCCAGGTACAGCTTTGCTAATTCAAAAACAGTTAATCCCAAAAGTGTGCCCTTCGGATCTTCTAGGCAGGGCTCTTGCAACACCATAAAAAGAGTTCACAGAAATTCTTCTGGGGTTCCCTTCCCCAAGCTTCTCAATGTTTACAGTTCATTTGGGTCTCTCAGGGTTCCCTTCCCCAAGCGTAATCCTCCTTGAATTTACAGTTTCACCAAAAACTTCCTAAATTTGCTTGGATACCTTTTCCCAAGCTTCTTAAAGGTCACAATGCCTCTGGACCTCTTAGGGTTCCCTTCCCCAAGCTCAGGCCCCTCTTTTTCCAAAAGAAGATTCACAATTCCTTTCAGGCCTCTCAGGGCTCCCTTCCCCAAGCCTAGGCCTTTCAGGTCTCAAATGATTCACTTCAAAGTTCACAAACACAAAACACAAAAGTTCATCTTGTCAGGATGCACCTCTCAAAGCACAGTTCCTTCTTGTAGAAATTGAACAGCCTTTTTTCACTTTGGGGATTTTGCTCCGACTACACTCTCAGTGTAGCTCCCCCTTTTTCCAACTTCTCTCAAGTGGTGCTGTACACCTCCTCTTTTTGACACTGGGGCAATATGAGACTTTCGAGAATGCTCGGCTTTTACTTATCCCCATGCTACATAGCCCTATTCCTTTGACTCTTTACCTTGATTTCCTCTGGCATCTTCTGCCTTTACTTGCTATTGGTACACTTGTCTTTGGCACCTTCTGCCTTTCTGTGCCATTGCACACTTCTACTGTCTTTCTCTCCACATTTTGCTTGTACGCTTTTCTTTCTTTTCCCTTTTCGTTTCGTGACGCTCGCTCCTTTAAAACTTTCACTTGACTTTCTTTCTGGGTCGCTCGCATCCTCTTCCTTTTCTTTACAATTCACACTGTTTCCTTTTATCTGTTCTTTTGCACCGCTTGCGCACTTTTATTTCTTTTTCTCTCTTTCTCTGTCACTGTTTTGTAGTCCCGGGAGATGTCAAGCTAGTGGATTAGCAAAAGTCTGTCTTTCAACAGCAGATTCATTGCCATCCTTATTTCTTTGGTTTTTTTAAGTGCCACATTTTACCCCCTTATTTTTTTTTAAAACAACAATAAATACCCCAAAAAAAATGTTTCTTTAAAAGAAAATCCCTTGGTTACATGTTTGATCCTAATGATTTTTCCTTTCCTAATCCACTCCCCTCTTTACATCCTCAAAAATGCCCATTTCAATATTGTAAGTTATAAAAATAGATAAAATGACACACAGACTGCAAAAATAGAACACAGTGTCTTGTGTAATCGATTTTATGCAGCTTAAATTACTGACAATAAGTTTTCAAAATGTTTCTTTATAGCAGTGGCTATAGTATTCATTGACTTTTTCTAGCCCGAAAAAAATACAAAAATGGGCCTCATTACAAGTTTGGCGGTAGCCTTGCCGGTAAAACCAGCAGGCTGCCGCCAAACTTGTGATTTTTTCCAGCACCCGCAAATGGGCAATTACCGGGTCATTCGCGGGCCCCGGAAAAAAAATGCTCACTATTCCCATTTGAGCCCCATAGGGCTCAATGGGAATGGGGAGGTCGGATGCACTGGCACCATTCTTGAATGGTGCTGGTTGTTAGGCAGAATTATATGCAGTACCCTTTGGGAACACAAAACACACAATTGAGACTACAAGTGACAGTACAAATTCACCTTTGGTACAAGCCTGTTCTACACAGTAAAGTGGTAGTGATGGCTGAGCAGCCAGACTTATCTCAAGAGCAAGTGAGCAGTATCAATAGTTACACAAAGGACAGCAATTACTATGATTCAAACAAACACTGACTCAAGGTTTCTGAGTAATAGAATATAATTTATTTACACATCAGTTGTATAACATAAAACTAAAGTAAAGCAGTTTAAAAATCACACTCTTAATACACCACACCACTCCTAATAGGTTCCAGACAAGTTAAGCTCACATAATGAAATTGGGGCAAAATGGCACTCCAGAAATTTAAAAGGGAGGGAAAGACAAAGTTAGGCAGAAATTGAGCAGCACCAACAGGTAAGTAAGCAGGGCAATCTAGAAAGAGGAACTACAGTGAGGGAATCAAATCAAAAAGGCATAGGGCCAAATTCAATAGGTCAAAAGTCTTTTGCTCAAGATCACACAGTTCAGGGTAGTTTGCGGTTAAGTCTTTGCCAAGAGTTCCAGACAAAGTTGGTCAGCAGAAAAGTTAGTTTAAAGAGTAGAGAAGGACAAGCCCTCGGATTGGAGAAAGATTTTACACACTTTCACTGCGGCTGGACGAAACGTACAACCGGATTTGAACAGTACCTTAAACAGAGAAGAAGCTGTAGCTGAGGCGGAGGTTCCTGGCAGTTCCTGCAGGCTCATGGTTCCTTAAGCGACTGTCGGACTGACATGAAGTAGGAAGACTGGAGGGTCCTGCACTGCCCAGGGAAGAAACCAGCAGCAGAGCAAAGCAACGAATAAAAGGTGCGGTCCTTAAAACCCAAGCAGGGTCCGACCTTCCTGCTATCCGGCCCAATGTAGCGCTGTACAGTGAATTCGACCAGATGAGGGAGTCCTGGCTTGCACTTTGGGCGAACTGGTTGGTCCCACCAGCTCAGGGGAAGAAGATTCCTGGAGGATCCTCTCTTGTTGTTGGAATCTGAAGATTCAGACCTGCAGCAGGGCTTCACCAGGCAGTTCAGTCGTTGTAGGGGTCCTCTTCCATCAGCTCATCGTTGGTTCTTTCGTTCCAGTGGCAACTCTGCCTTTCCAGACACAGAGACCTGCTTTTTATGCAGTTTTCCCCCATTCACACAGCCTGGCTGTCAATAACACAGCAGGGTGCCTCTCCCGCCGGGACAGTCACCTCAGCCAATCATTTAAGAGTGTGACATGGGTCTCCAAGGAGACCCTGTGCAGGGAGTCCTAAACCCCTCCCTCAAATCCTGTCCCCTAGACATACAGGCGCCTAAGGAGGGCTTCTGCGTAGAAGCCCGCGAAAAGACAGTGAACAAAGGTATCAAACCTGGTTTGCCGCGCAGAGTAAAACACGAGAAAGACTTTTACAAAAAGAAATGGTGACTAAACCTTGCCGGAACCGAAGTAAAACCTATATGTTCTAGCGGGTTTAAGTTCGAGGCTACCAAGGTAGTCTAAAACAATACCAAGGATATTTAAGATAACTGCAGTAGGAAAAATAGGGTAGTTACCACTGCCACCAGCCAATTCTTGATGAAAAGGGAGCAAAACAATGCTCCAAGAGAAACAGACAAAAAGGGATAAGTATTAACCCTTTCCAGTACTCTATGTAAGATAGGGTGTACTGGGTCTGTGGTTTTACAGAGGCTAATAAAGTTAATGGCAACTTTATATGTTCTGGGAGACAGTAGTCAGTCCCAGAAAATGGAGTCTGAGTTGGGAAGTCTAAAAGACAACCCTGTGTCACTGCACTGAACGTGCTGTGTAACACACAGTAAAAAGGTGATGCCTGTGGAGTAGGTGAAGCTCCACAGTCTATGAACACAAAAATGTTAAACACACACAGCAAAACACATGTACGAGTGGGAACAAAAGGTTCACACTCTTACCAGGTGAAAGAAATAAATCCTAGAAATCCAGCAAAGCTGCTGAGGGACTCAGTAGGTAAGAGAAATTAGCCATTCTGGAGAATTCTCCCCAACACTTGCCCCCCCAGAGTAAGGGACAGGATGATTTAATCCACTCCTGGATGAATCTCTACCTCTAGTCAGTTAGAAACATCCTAGAGAGACCATCAGCATTTTGGTGGTGACATCCTGCTCTGTGCTCAATGGTGAAATCAAACCCTTGCAGGCAGATTGACCATCTCAGAAGTTTTGGGTTTTCCCCTTTCATTTGCTTTAACCATCTCAAGGGTTGGTGGTCTGTCTGAATCACAAAAGTAGATCCATACATGTATGGTCTAAACTTCTTCAGAGACCACACAATGGCAAAACACTCACGCTCTATGTTTGCCCACCTTGTTTCTGGTTCCTTCAGTTTCCTACTGATGAAGAAAATGGGGTGCTCCCTACCTTTCTCATCCAGTTGTTTAAGGACTGCACCTATACCTGTATTTGAGGCATCTGTCTGTACAATGAAGGGTTGGTGATAATCAGGAGCTCTTAGGACTGGAGCTTGACAAAGGGCTTGAGTGCACTCCTCGTCCCATCAAACCTTCTTAGGGAATTTTGGAGAGGAGATCACATTCAAGGGAGAAGCTATGGTCCCATAGTACTCTATGAAATTCCTGTAGTACCCAGTGTGACCTAGGACAGCTCTCACTTGGGTTTGAGTAGTAGGGGTGGCCCAGTTTTGTACAGCTTGTACTTTGCTAGGCAATGGCCTTATTTCACCTCCTCCTACCTCATGACCAAGGTAGACCACTTTGGGCCGACCAATTTGACATTTACTTGCCTTTATGGTCAGATGGGCCTGCTCAAGCAAGAGCCTGCAAAACATATCCTAAGTGATCAATATGTTCTTTCCATGTAGGGCTGAACACTGCAATGTCATCCAAGTATGCCATGCAGAAGTCCTCCATCCCATTCAGAACTTGATTGACCATCCTTTGGAATGTATCAGGTGCATTCTTTAGTCCAAAAGGCATAGCCTTAAACTGATAGAGGCCTGCTGGGGATGAGAATGCAGTTTTCTCCTTGGCATGGTCTGTCAGGGCTATCTGCCAATAGCATGACGTCAGATCAAATGTACTGAGGTACTTGGCTGAACCAAGTCTATCAACCAGTTAATCTGTCCATGGCAAAGGATGGGCATCAGTCTTAGTGACTGCATTTAGAGCTCTAAAGTCCACAAAGAATCTCAACTCCTTGGATCCTGCCTTTGGTACTAGAACAACTGGACTATACCATGGACTTGTAGAGGGCTCTATAACCCTGAGATCAGCATCTTGTGGACCTCTCCTTTGATGTGGGATCTCACATGTTCTGACCCCCGAGCTTTTGACAGGTAAACAATCACCAGTGAGAATATCATGCTGGTCCCAAGGGGTCAAGCCTGGTGATAGTGAAAACAGGGAGGCAAACTGTTTCAACAGAACTTTGCAATCCTCCTGTTGTTCACAAGTCAGCTGAGAAGAGATATTAACTCCTTCTATCTGTCCATCTAAAGGTTGGCCTCTAAGGAGGTCAGGTAGATGTTCACTCTCCTCTTCCTCTTGAGCTGAAGCTAGAAGCAAAGCTCCCACTTCTGGTCTCGAGACATATGCCTCAAACGGTTGGTGTGAAAGACTATGGGAGCCTCCTTAGGTCTGCCTAAATCCATCAAATAGTTCACCTCTCCAAGTTTGCCCACAACCTTGAAGGGTCCTATCCATTTGTCCTGCAAGGCCCTCTGCCTTGTTGGCACCATAACTAACACAAGCTGGTCTTGAGTAAACTCAACCATGTTGGCCTTCTGGTCATGCCAATGTTTGACCAGAGCCTGACCTGCTTTTAAGTTATCACTAGCTTCTGCCATCATGTGCGACATTCTCCTCCGGAGACCTATCACATAGTCAGTCACTCTGACTAGCTTGGGGGGAGGAGCACTCTCCAACCCCTCCTTAATCAGGGCCAATGGACCTCTGACTGGATGGACATAGAGATGTTCAAAGGGACTGTAACCAACTCCCTTCTGATGGACTTCTCTATAAGCAAAGAGAAGGCATGGCAGTAGAAGGTCCCACTTTCTTTTAAGGGGTTTCTCTAAAGCACCTATCATGCTCTTCATAGTACAATTAATCTTCTCTACCAGTCCATTTGTCTGGGGATGGTAGGCTATAGAGAACTTGCAAGTGACACCACAGTTTTTCCACATGGCCTGCATGTAGAGGGACATAAAATTGGATGCCCTGCCAGATATCACTTCTTAGGAAACCCTATTCAGGTAAAAATACCAAGTAGAGCCTTAGCCACAGCCTGAGACGTAACAGTTCTCAAGGTATGGCTTCTGGGTATCTTGTAGCATGGTCTACTACAACCAGGATAAACCTGTTCCCTGAAGATGTGGGAGGGTCAAGGGGACCAACAATGTTGATGCCCACCCTCTCAAAAGGAACTCCCACCACTGGGAGAGGCACCAGGCATGCCACATTCTTGGCTCCTACATGGGAGGAAAGGTCTCTAGGACCTGCCTCCCATACATTTCTCATCAAAGTGCAGCCATCTATGCACCTGGGCCCGGGATGCGGGAAGGCTGGCAGCGGAGGAGAGCGAAAAGGAGAGTGAAGGAAAGGAGGGTCCAGTAGAAGTTGCACGGATATACCCCCTCTGAAACAAACCAGTGCCTGCTGAGGGATATAGTGACCCAGTGTATGTGTCAAAACCCACCCCCCAAACGCACCATGACCAACAGCACCCCCACCATATGAGTGCCCAAGTACGATTGGACAGGTGAGTACCCTGGCAATAGACATTGAAATTCACAGAAGATCTAGACTCTAGGTTATTGCTGGCCCAAAACGAATTGTCCAGATGAAGAGATATGTGTGAACAAGGTGGGTCAGGTACTTCCATAACCGATCAAGCACAGAGAACACAGGCACCCGACAGGTTCATAGAAGAAGGGTGGAAGAAGGGGGAGATATATTCTGAATAAATGATGAGCCAATTAGAATAATAGAGCTAGAAGATCACACCCCCGAGGGAGAAACGGGGGGAGAGGGCATGGCATCAGGAGGAGCAGACAATTATGGTGTGACATAGAGGAGGATGAGCTGGAAAGAAAGGAGAATAGGGTTTGCAGGAGGAGGGGTGCCAGTAAGGTTAGATGAAACACCCCTAGGGTGGGCAATGGGAGAAGAGTGGACTGGGCGGCTGAGAAACAGAGTGGGGAGGATGGCTGTGTTGGGAAAAAGAAGAACTAAAGGAAGGTTACAGCTTCCCCTGATACATCGGGGAGGGGGAAGGCCAAATTATATACCCTGGGCACAGATGGATAAGGCCAACTTGTTGAAATTATAGCCTCCGTTGTCAGGAGGTGCGAGTAAATGGATATACTCCTTCGAAAAACACACTGCAGGGGTTCCCTTGGCGGTAGGTGATGTTAAAAGCTTACTAGTGTCAGCCGTGGGTGATCAGGCTGACCGAGTTTGGGCGAAGGCAGGCTTCCCAGGAATTACATTAGATTGTGACAAACATGATGGTGCTTCTTTTAACACTGTAAGAGCAAGGGTAAAGGATGCATTGAGAGACACGTTCCCAGACACACCAGATTTACAGTCAGTGATGCAATGCACAATGAATGATGAGGAAGATGCAATGGCTTTCATTTTATGGGTGCAGGAGATGTGGAGAGCGGAGACGGACAAGGCCTGGGATCAATCAACGTCTCTGTTTCACTTTAGAATAAAATGAGGGCTCCCGGAGGAAGTTCTGAAAGCGCTCGACAAAATAGCTGGGATTGAAGCCAAAGGCTGGCCCGAGATACAAAGCATTATAGTACACCACTGTAAAAGGATCAAAGAATGAGAGAAGGCGATAGCACAGAGAAGGTTGGCAGATGAGGCAAAATTAATACAGACGAAACTAGTGAAGGTCACAGCAGCAGTAGCTGCACTCCCCACAGATAGAGAACGAGAGGAGGAGGAGGGGTCAGCAGCAATACAAGCTAGAAAAGCAGATAATTGGGGTGGAAACGGACAGGAGCAGTGGAATAGCAAAGAGCAATACAGAGGGCCACAGTGGCAAGTGTGGAGCGCCTGCAGAGGAAGAGGTGGGTACAGAGGGAAAAGAGGTGGCAGTCCAGGGTATGGAGGGAATGGAGGTATGGCGGGTCGGGTCCATGGGGGGACAAGGGAATTGTTGGAATTGTGGAAGGTGAGGACATTTTTCAAGAGAGTGTAGAAGCTGACCAATGAACACTTATCAAAATGGACAGCAATATGGCTACCCTCACCCAGGAAGCCCACATGGGCTGCCAATGGGCTGGGGAGGGAGAGGAGAACAACAAGATCAGAGGTTCACAGATGAACGCGGGGCACAGCCACGGAATGTACAGCAACACCCACAATGCCGCAAGCACATGGCATACGCACAGGGCAACCCTTTTGTCACAACGGCAAATGGTGCACCTGCACCCTTTGGTGGAGTGGCTGTGGTATCAGGAAATGTTTTTGACAATGGGGGAACGACAAGGCACCCAGCATAGGACAGCCCACAGAGAGCGCTTGCGTGTCCAGTACTATGAACGACCCTCGATGCAGCTGAGGAACCATTGGTGGGGGCGGAGATAGGGAACAAACAATTCATTTTTATGTTGGATTCGGGAGCTGAAAAATCATGCCTACGAGAAGGCAGGTTTCTGCTATCTAATCATAAATTGGAAATGCAGGAGTTCTCTGGGGCGGTGGTCAAAGTTCCTTACACACAAGATTTAGATGTAACAGTGCGTGGGAAGATGGTGCGGGCGCCTTTACTGTAATATGAAGACTCACCAATTAACTTGCTGGGGAGGGACCTCCTCAGCAAGCTTAACATGACTATATCGGTCACAGAAAGGGGGATAGTGTGCTCAACACCGGGGATCTGCCATTTGAGAGTGATGTTGGTAGTACACTCACAAGCCACAGCACCAGATGTACGAGGCATACCAGTTCACCCAGACATGTTCATTCAGGGGTTAAAAACACTTGCGCGAGTGGTCCCCGAGTTAAAGCGCCAACAGTGGAGAGTGCCTGCAGAATTAGTTTTTTGCCCATTAGCACGCCCATAGATAATGCCAGGAACAGTTATGTCTTTAGACTTGCATGCAATACAGGTGTCAGCACAGCGAATAGCAGTCATAGGAATGGATATACATGAGTGTCAGTGGTGAACAGTGTTATGCATTAATGCTAATATCGCACTGCGAGACTTGTCCGATGAAGACCTCTTCATAGATTCAGACAGTGATGGGGAAATAATAATGGAAATAGCGATCCCCTGTGACATCATGATACAAACAAGACAAGTGCCAGTGCAGCTAATGGCAGTGGTAGGAGCGCCACCTTCCTTTTTCAACACAGACATGCAACTAGTGCCAAATGATCTATGGACAACTGACCCACATGATGTAGGGCTATTGCATGAGGTGACACCAGTAAAAATAAAACTCAAATCAGGAGCACTGCTGTCCCGAGTAAAACAGTACCCCCTATCCCGAGAAGCAGAAGAAGGGATAAAAGAGACAATCTATGCACTATTAGTGCAGGCAATAATAGTGCCCTCAAACTCACCATGTAATACTTGTATCTACCACATCAAGAAAGCAAAGGGCAGGGCATGGAGGATGATCCAGGATCTACGCCCCCTTAATGATGTCATACAGAAGGAATTTCCATTAGTTCCAAATCCTGCATCAGTTCTGTGTAGCATACCAAAAGATGCATCATGTTTCACAGTAGTGGACTTGAAGAACGCATTCTTCTCAGTGTGACTAGATCCAGAATCTCGATACTTGACAGCATTCACATTGGGAGGGAAGAGATATGAACATTGTGGACTACCCCAGGGATACTGTGAGAGTCCAAGCATATTCAACCGAATCTTACATGAAGATCTAGGTAATATTGTCACCGAGAGCACGATCATTCAATATGTGGATGCTCTCCTGATTTGTGGAGAAAATGAAGAACAGTGCAGAAAAGACTCTATTACACTTTTGACATTGCTGACCCACAAAGGTTACAAAGTGGACAAGGAAAAATTACAATATTGTCAGGAAGAAGTATTGTATTTGGGACAGCACATATCAAAAGATGGTAAAAGAATCATACCAGACAAGGCAGCAGTAGTACGTGTGGTAAGTGAACCAAAAACAGTAAAGGAAATGCAGACATTTTTCGGCATGTGCAACTACTGCCGCGCTTGGATATCAGAATTTGCAGGGTACACAAAGCCATTACTGCAGGGACTCAAGGAAGCACAAAAAGAATCCACATAAATACAATGGACAGCAGAAATGCAGAAGGCCTTCAGCACACTCAAAGAATGGATTTCAACAGCACCAGTACTCGCGAACCCAGATTATGAACGTGAGTTCTACTTATTCTCACATTGTGACAGGACACTCATGACAGCACAGCTACCACAAAAATCATCTCTGGGTCACAAACCATTAGCGTACTATAGTGGCACACTAGATGCAGTAATGCAAGGACACTTCACTTGCGAGCAGTCACTCGCAGCTGCGGCGTTTGCAATAGAAAAGAGTGCAACAATTGTGATTGGGTGTTCTGTGACACTGTTTGTGGAACATTCACTGTTCGCAATATTAGAAAGATCAAAGAGCACACTGACAACGCAAAAGGCCACAGCCTATGAAATTATTCTATCCAGTGCCAACATACACATAGTGAGGTGTAAAACAGTCAACCCTGCAACATTCATCACATAAGCATGCACCGTGGAAGACATGCAAACACATGACTATGCTACATACAGAGGGGAGGATGGGGACACACCCACTGTGAGTGAAAATGCTTTATCCGAAGGAGAAGCATATTTCATAGATGGGTCAGCATCAATAAATTCTTAGACAGAAGAAAAACACGTGGGTGTGGCTGTTGTGAGGCTAGAGGAAGGTGAATATGAAGTACTCATCCAACAGAGACTACCAGCCCATTACTCAGCACAAGCATCAGAATTAATAGCACTCATTGAAGCATTACATGCAGCTAAAGGTTGTGCAGTAACAATTTATACTGACTCTGCATACATGATCACAACAGTACATGGGGGATTGGCTAGGTGGGGGAGAAGATGATTCCACAGAGCAGACGGCTCCCCAGTGCAGCACGCTGAGCTATTAAAAGAGCTGATAGAGGCATTAAAAGAACCTACAATTGTAACCATAGTGAAATGCCAGGCCCATACAAACAACAATGACGTCTTCTCATTAGGAAACGTGGCAGCAGACGCTGCTGCGAAAGAAGCATCGTATTTAACAAGAGGAAAAACAGGTGAGTACCTAGTGCAGAAACATGTGGAAGAGGATCGCCCTGATGGGTATAACTCAATGCCTATTTCTCAAAATTAGAGTTACAAGAAGGGGCATCAGGCGAGGAAAAAGAATTATGGGAAAAGATAGGGTTCAGCCAGTCATCCACTGACCTTCTTTGGCACCAAATCAACACAGGTAAAGTAGTAATGCCCCACAAATTACTAGAAATAGCATTCCAACAGCTTCACTTCCCAGCTCACAATGCCAAACAACACATTGCCGCAGAAATACAAGAAAATTGGTTTCCACCAGGGCTGCAGAAGCAAATTTCAAAATTAGCCATGGAATGTACAACATGTCAGATATATAATTCAGGAATGACACTCAGAACACTGCGAGGAACACTGCCCAAACCAACAGGCCTTGTTAGAGAATTGCATATTGATTATGCAGACATGGGAGAAAGGTGCAATGGGTCCCGTTACATGATAGTGGTGGTCTGTCCCTTTTCAAGATGGGTGGAGGCAGGGCCTGTGCACCCATCCAGATGCGAAGTGCGCTGCAAAGTTCTTGGTGTGGGAAGTGTTTCCGCGCTGGGGAATTTGCGACATAATTCACTCGGACAACGGTACACAGTTTGTTAATGACCTGTTCAAGGAAGTAACAGCAATGTTAGGGATAACACATAAGCTGTGCACTATTTATCACCTGCAATCGAACGGTGTGGTTGAGAAAATAAACAGCCTCCTGAAAGGGAGATTGTCAAAACTATGTGTTACACTAAAAAAGAAGTGGTTGCATTGTTTACCCCTAGCCTTGTTTGAACTGAGAAATCAACCCAGCAAGGACCACCATTTGCCCCCCCCTGAAATAGGGACAGGAAGACGCATGCATACAGCACACTCCCCACTCCGCAGACATTCAGATGCCCACAGAAGTGCTACAGTGCTAGGGGAGGAATTCAATGATTACTTGACAAAGCTTACAAAAGCTGCCTCCATGATTGCTAGGCAGTTAGTACCCCCGTTTACACAAGATGCCGCAAGTGACACAGTAACTCCAGCAACAGATAGTCCCACAGGCCAGCTAATGCCAGGGGAGATGGTGTACGTGAGAAGTTTCGTTCGTCGGTGGAACTGTCCAAGATTTCATGGCCCATATGAAGTAGTGTCCTGTACAGCCAATGCAGTGAAAGTGAAGGTCCTGAGATATTGGATACATGTTAGAGAATGCGAAAAGCATATGAAAGTGTAACACAGGAAACAGAAATGGGGATGGGCGAAGAAGAAACACAAACGTGATAAGAAAAGGTGCAGATTTAGTAGCACACATGAAATAATGAGAAGGAAAGTTAAGTGAATAAATATTCCGATGTACATATTAGCTGTAATGAAATGGAGAAATATTATTATTCTCTTTTTCTCTCTCTCTCTCTCTCTCTCTCTCTCTCTCTCTTTCTCTCCTTCACTTTCCCTCTCTCGGTTTAATGAGTAAAACATTTTCATAAATGAAAAAATTGCTAAAAGTGCTAACGAACAAAAAAGAAATGTATAAAAATGAATGTTAGGAGTTGCTTAATGCACTTTTATGTCTCATTATGTAGGAGAAACCATGGAAACGGAGGGGACCCATGCTGCAAACAACATTAGAATAGACAGAAATGGGAATAGTAATTTTGACTTACGTAGATATTCTTATAAATGTGGTTTGTTTGTGTGTGCTGTAATATTTTTTACAATGATGTTTGGCCTAATAATATATTGGGCAGTAGCATTTATATCTATAGATACAAATGATGGGGGAGGGAATGGGACGAGCATGATAAAACAAAGGAACCACCTCATCTGGGATAGTTTTAAACTTATATTGGGACATGGTACCCACCATGATGGCACACGGCACCCAAATGATACAAGCAACGAACAGGTAGCTCCATGTCCTGTTGCTCCGTACAATGCCTCTGATTACAAAATATATGAACTAAACAATCCAAATCTTTCTGAGTTACCTTGGTTATATGATGACAACACCACCACCATTATAACACGAACATTCGAAACCTCGATAGGTTATGAATCCCCCACAAGTACAAAAGAAGAAAATGCAGAGATAGCCGAGAGATTTATTGCTTTGTATAATGAATGGGAAAAGGAGGGAGCGGGGGGAACGCTGTTGATGTAGCATGAGGTATAAAAAGAGATAGAGAACCCCAGAAGCAACCGAAGAAGAAGGAGGGAGGCTGGGAGGAGAAAATATGATGAATACTCTGGACTAGGATTAGATACAATAGAAGACCCTAGACACCCGCACCAGTCCAATAAGTGGTATGCTGACATGAGTTCCACTACCAAACAAACCACCAACAAGAGCTGTTATGTGTGCTCTCTAATACCCCACACCTCAGGTGCCCCCAAGGTGCTCCTGCCACAAGAATTACCGATCGCAGATTCCCAGTGTCTCCTTCATCTCACCTTATGCAGAATAAAGAACACCTTCCAGGCACACACAGTTTATTTTGAAACGCTGCAAAATGAGAAAATGTTCTACTCAAGACCTAAAGGAGTGTGTGCTTGAAGGAACCATTCCTAGTGTTTAAAGGGACATTGTATTCGGACAACAAATGGAAGGAGGAACAAGTTACATGCAAAGCAGAAGCACTACGAGGGTTGTCAGCGTAAAAGTTGCAGTGGGTCGAGAAAACGTGCGTGCCTGTATGGGCCCAACACAGTGCAAAGCTCACTTAGGTCACAGCCCTGGAAAAACCCTTCAAACTGCAAAAAGAAATTACCTATGAACTGGGCTTCCTCGGCGAAGGGAAAATTAACATGGGCTCCAATAAGAACTGTAACAAAATGCTCATCAGCCCAGATATGAAGAAAGGAACAGCTGTCTTGATGGACACTTACTGGGTTTGCAGTAAACAGGCACACTTGCAACTCTCACAGTCATGGAGGGGCATGTGTTCTCTGGCAATGCTGCACTCTGCCTGATGGTGGTTCCGGAGAGTCATATTCAAGAAGGGAAGGGGCTGCAAGCCGTCCGAGAACCAGAGGACGCACAGCCAACGGACGAAACACCAGTGTATGCCCTATCCGCAGACAACATGCAAAACCCAGTATCCCGAAAGCGGAGGCCGTCCAACTACATATCCAAAGCATCCACAGAACTTTTGGCACAGATTCTATACAGGTTTCGGCTGTTCAATTCCGCGGAAACATTTTTTGCCTCCCTTTTCCCAAGCATCCAGGCGCGAGCTAATGCAAAATGGCTTCAAATAACACGCTGGGAGCTGCTCGAACTAGCCAATGACACAGAAGAAGGATTCAATGTGATCAAGGTGGAGCTAAGGGCGCTACGGCTAATGACAATGCAGAACAGGTATGTCCTAGACCTGTTGACGGCCATGGATGGAGGTGTTTGCTGAAAAATCGGGAGCGCATTGCTGCACTTTTGCACCTTCTGCAGACGCGGACAATGGAACACTGTCCCACATTATCACAGCTGTGCACAACCTGGGCGAGCGGATGAGGAAAGAAGGAGGAGTGGAGCCAAGCTCATGGTTCGACTAAATGTTTTCATGGGTACCCATCTGGCTCGGAATGACTGTTAAACTATTGATACCCATCATCGTCTTTTTGCTCCTGATTTTTTGTGTGTGCCAGCTAGGTCATCGGTGCTGCACAAATGCAGTTCCTAATGGTGCAATGATGATGGTGACAATGGGCAATGCTGGAGGAGTGGCACTGATGACCCAAGAAGCACAAACAGGTGAGGATCCTGGGCCCAAATACAGAATGGTAGCATTTTACTATGACAGAGACATAGTGGACAAGTTATACCACACCACGATAAAAGAGCCCCGTACACTGGAATGGTATAAGGAGGTATGGGTGGACCTGGAAGGAGATGGGGGTGAATATACATGACCTGCACGCCTGATGAATATGCCAGAGCAGGGCAGAGCCTCCGGGCAGTATGCAGGGCCTGGATGCCAATACAGGGAACACCGGCCTGAGATGAAGCAGTAGCTGATGAAAAGCAACGAAGGAGGTTGGGTGAGCTGCAATATTCATTACTTAAGTAACGAAAGGGGGGAATGTATGGGAGGAAAGGTCTCTAGGACCCCCTCCACCTACATTGCTCACAAACATGAGGCCTATGACTCATCGGCAGCCATCCATGCACCTGGGCCCGGGATGCGCGATGGCTGCGGGTCGACGCATGGGGCTGCACGACTCTCCCTGTAGTATGATACAGACTCCATTTTGTGATACCCCTGGACTCCATTTTGAATATAACAACTCTAGGCCTCAGTAGCACAAGCAGCCTGTAGTGCTGCAGCGCTCCCCATCCGACCGCGCACAGTGAGCCCAGCACCTCCCTCACCCTCCTCCCCTTGGCAGCTCAGCTGAAGGCCTGTTCTCACAGGAGGCTGGGCGCAAACAAGCTACATTACAAACACTGTATCTTTCACCTTCTGCAGTACATCATTGACCTCACGATGACCAGGCCCAAGCTGGGGTCTGAGTAAAACAAAGCTGCCTCTATAAAACTTGTCTTGTTCTCTTACAGACCCCTGAATATATAATATATGTTGTGAATAACCCCTAACCCCATTGCCCGTTTGAAATGCCAGCTGTGCATGTTAAAGCATGTGTGCCATCCAGTTTCACCCATGCTGCTAAAGCTGACTGTAAGGACGATAACTTAGCCTCGAGTCCATGAGATTGATTGTTCAGATTGAAATGGGACGGCCCTCTCCCATCCCAGGGCACCCACACGTGGAGTTATAAAATATATGTATACGTTGAACCTGCCGTTACTAACTAAGGATTATTGTTGTTGCATAATATTTTAAAAAGCAATATGCATGGCATACAACATATACTCTACGGTTTACAGAAATATAGAAGATCATAACTAGAAAATTGAGTGTTGCAATATGTACAGGTTTTTTAGGTGATAAATGCTGCCCATAGTAATAGAGTGTCGACTGAAGTATTCATTTATTCCTTTGAGCATTATGTTACACCAATCAGATTATGAGCAGAATGTAACAGACTCTTTTTCCATGTTAATACATATGCCAACGTGGTACTACCTCAGTGTTAAATATCAGCCCCTTTTGTGTGTCCTGCACCCAGATGTAGAACTCTAGCCCAGTGAATGATGTGATGCTAACAAGACCTTTATTTTTTGCAAACATGGTATTCAAGGTCTACGAAAAATGCATAATACAATATAATGCTCCTATGCTTGCATGATCCATGATATATTACATGGCCACGGTAGTGGCCACGCAGTTATGGGTAAAATGCTGTTTCCATAGGAAGAGCACTTTTTGGGCGGCTTATAACTTTGCTCCCCCTGGACCAATCCTCACCAAACTTTGCAAAAAAAGTATATGGGCCACTCTGAATTATTTTCCAAAGTTTGGAGATGTTTGGGCTAGGGGGGGCAAAGTTATAGCGGGGTCCCAAAGCTTCTTTTTTTTCCATAGACTGAATGGGGGAAAAACTTTGCGCACTGCTACAGGTGAAACCGCTGGACGGATTTTGACAAAATATGCGGCAGGTACACAGGCTTGGTCCAGAAAGCGTGCTTTTGTAAATTTGGTCACCATTCTTGCAGTATGTTTCTTTATAATTATCAAAAAGTAGGTCTGAAATAATCAGTGATATCTTTGTTCGCTCCACGGTCACACTTCCCTGTTCGGTCGACGAACAAGATACCGATTGGCTAAGGGGCTGATGTCATAACCGCAGACACGCGACGTCTCTGCCCATTGGCTGCTGCGAGACGTGTTCTGCGTCAGATGGTTTGGATGTGCCGACATCTTGGATCCGCGGAAAGCGGAGCAACAACCAGCGTACACATGCTTTTTTCATGAAACTATTTTGCTGTGTCACAGAGCATTGGGAAAGGTTCAGACAGTAAGACATGGGTGATCAATGCATTTGTTCTTCGAAGGTCATGATGTAATTTCTATGGACACCTTGTACGCACAGTAAATATGGGGTGTAATAACGATAGCACTTCAGTCCATGTAGTGGACAGGAAATTTGTAACTGTTGAAAGCACACGCGTATTGGTAGGCAACATTGAAATTGACAACATGCCGTGAATGCATTATTTTTTCCAATGGCTATTATTATATTCATTAGTACGCCGCCATGGGTGGCACATGCTACGGTGGTTGCGGCCAGGGGCTACAGTCTTAAGATATGGGTGATCAATGCATTTGTTCTGGGGGACGGTTGTCATGATGTAATTTCTATGGACATCTTGTACGCACAGTACACTTATACCTACTTAATGACATATGTTCTATGGCCTCCTTGTACGCACAGAAAATGAGGGGTCCAATAAGGCCAGTATTTCAGCCTGTGCAGTGCACGGGGGAGTTGTTACATTTGTAAGGACACGTGTCGTGTTAGGGAACATTGAAATTTACAACATGCCATGAATGCATTATTTTTTCCAATGGCTACTATTCTTCAACTTGATTTTTATTGGCATTTCATACACCAACAATGACACTGTCAACAGGACAGAACTCCCCCTACCGCCACCTCCCCCCTCCCCCTTGCTTGATCCAGGAAATACCCCCCCACCCCAATGATGTCACCGATAAGTTCCAGGCATCCGAACAAGGGCTGAGACCCATACTCGTAAACGATAGATCCTTGAAGCCAGACCACTCTTGATTCATCTTATATGTCCGATTCCTCTTGCCGGTCTATAATTCCCAACAATGTCATAGATTTCAGGCACCAAGCCCTGCGCGCACCCTCCTTTAAATAAGCAATTAGTTATTATACTCATTAGTATGCTGCCATGGGTGGCACATGCTACGGTGGTTGTGGCCAGGGCCTAGAGTCTTGGATGCATGGCCGTCGGCCGAAGGCCTTGCTTCCAAGACTGTAGGCCCTGGCCACAACCACCGCCGCATGTGCCACCCATGCATACACCCGTAGTGTTGAATTTTGATTGGCAAGTTGTGGGGAGTGCGTGCAGTGTTGGGTGCATGGCCAAAGGCCATGCACCCAAGAACAAAGTGGTAAGTATTAGACGTGGAAGACACTGCACACCCATCCCATGTAAGATCCACAGACATACAGCTAGGAGTGAAGCCTCTGGGCAGACGCACTGAACGATAACACACCTACAGAATAACCCCCACTACCACACATCACTGAGGTGGTTGTGGGGACACCCTGCACTCTTGGGTGCAGGGCCGAAGGCCATGCACCCAAAAATACACTTATACCTACTTAATGACGTATGTCCTATGGCCTGCTTGTACGCACAGAAAATGAGGGATTCAATAAGGCCAGTATTTCAGCCCGTGCAGTGCACGGGGGAGTTGTTACATTTGTAAGGAGACGTGTGGTGTTAGGGAACATTGTAATTGACAATATGGTGTGCAACCAAGAACAAAGTGGTAATTACTAGACTTGGAAGACACGGCACACCCATCCCATGTAAGATCTACAGACATACAGCTAGGAGAGAAGCCTCTGGGCAGAGGTGCTGAAGGATAACACACCTATAGAATAACCCCCACTACGATACATCACCGAGGCGGTTGTGGGGAGACCCTGCACTCTTGGGTGCATGGCTAAAGCCCATGCACGCAAGAATGAAGTCATAAGCAGTGGAGTTACAAGTCAATATGGCTGTGGTGGAATGTGCTAGTTGTGTTGATGCCCTAGTGTCTTAACTTCATGGCTGTAGACGATGGTCCGAAAAGTACATTTATAAGCAGCTAATTTACAAGGTCCATGGTTTCCATATGCAGCAATGGTTGTGGATAGGAACTATACTCCTTGTACCTTGCTTGGTTGTAAGGCATAGGTGGTAGGTTACTCATCGAAGATGGAAGGGCAGCCTACTGGAACTGCAGCATATTAGTACCATAGATTAGACGTGTAGATTCCCATGTGTAGAAAATGCCTGCCAATATACTTACTCCTTACTTTGTTCTGATTCCACATACTTTTTTTTAATTGGCTATCGTACTTGGCGGAAGTATCTTTTTTTCCATTTCTGTGATGAAAGAAAAAGGTGTGTTAGTGTTTGCATTTTTATAAAATGTACTACATTGCATAATAGACAGTTAACTTTTTTTTGTACTGTGCATTGCGCTCAGCTTCTGTGTTTACTTTTCTAATCCTTGTGTCTGGGGAAAGAAATCCTTGTCAGATTAAAAAAAAACTTCATTTCATATGGTACTAAATACATTTTTTCCTTTCAGTGTTTTCTTCATCTTTCTGATCAATGTTATGTTTGTTGCCTTCCTGCCCATTTTTATCAACAGTTAGATACCTGTTGTTAAGATGTATTTCTGAACTCTGTCCTGGAGGGGCAGAGGTTCAGAAGGCCAGCCTAGTTTCTTGGAACAAGGTAACCTCTGGACAAGCCAGACCAATCAGGGTAGCGATCGCGGCGGTCAAGACTAGGTCTCAAGAGGGGTGAGAGTGACTGAAAGCCCGCAATGAGCACACAAAGCAAGGACACTTACAAATTACTCCAAGCAGGTGTTATGTTAAAAATATATACACATTTATTACAAGGCCTTTGTAACATTAACCGTAGCGAGAAATCACAATAAAACTCAAGTAAACCAACACATACCAATCCAATACAATATATATACAAATACAAACAAGTCTAACGAGTTAGACGCACAAAATGTGTAGACCACCTAGATGGGGAGGAAAACAGGCAGTGCGAATAATAATTAGACTCCGTCCGCCTTCAGAGGCACCTAACTAATAGGAAGTCCAAGCCCTACGAAGAGTGGAGCCTTGTGCTCAAAAGTACCTGCACACGCTGGTGCCAACAGGCAAAAGGGGAGTCTCCTCGAGGGAAAAAGGCAGTTTAGTTCGATGAAGAAATGAAGATGAACAGAGCTCCGCGACTCAAGCGCAGCCTCCACTGGGGGCAGAAGCAGAGCGCGAGTACAGAAAGGCTTGCTGTTAGACACAGCGGGGAAAAGCGGTGGGCTACTGCAGGAGGGCGATCAGTTCCTAGCGATGCTACTCACCGGTCTCCAATGCAGGCAGACCCAAGCTTCTCCGTGTCAGTTTCAGTGCTGGCAGGTTCAGATACGAGCAGGGGACGTCTCGGCATCATGTAGATTCCGCAGCAGCAGAAGTTGAGTTGAGGATGTCCCAAACGCAGTGAACCCGCACAGTTTGTTACCACAGCAGGGCAACGGAGCGGCCGTGTGTATTTCAGCCAAATGTACACTACTCACTTCAGACCTGGGAATGCCAACTGTACGAATCGTGTGAGAGTGACAAGGTCTCATAATACAACACAACCTGACGGCGGTTACAGAGCAAGACTCCTGGGTAGGCTGGTCAGTCTGCTGGATGGCCCAGAGACACGTCCGAAGGCTTACATGCAGGAGATGGTGAAGATGCTGAGAATAGTTCTTCCCACTATTCCAAGGGTCGAAGTACCAGTACAGGCTTTCTCGTTCGATCCGAGGTAGAAAGGGTTTCACAAAGCGACAGCAGAGCAGAGGAGCAGTCCTTCAGCGGGTCACCAGCGATTCCTCGGTTCAGCCTCGTGGTTGCAGGATACTTGGCTCCTGTATTCCTTTGTTCGTGAGAACTCAGGAGATCGACATGGTAGTGGTGTTTCCAGCCCCCTCTTATCCATGGTTCCCCTTGCGCCAAAACAGAGGGGACACAATGGGAGATCTGCTCACAAAACACTCACACCATACGTGGACCTATCACGGACCACGGAGGTCCCAGGCATTCACACCACCCTAGACTCTCTGGCGCCCAGGATGTGTATTGGGACCAGACATCCCAGCCCACATCCTGGAAGCACACACAAGGCCTGTAGAAGCCTGCGAAAGCATCTGTGTTTCGCCGGAAAGTACATGCCCAAATAAGGAAGGCCCCGGGTCGGCTCGACCTGGGGAAGGTGAAGGGGGCAATACGGTAAGCGGACAGGACAAAGAGCCTCGTGGTCTGGCCATTTTGGGAGCCAGGCCACCATTTTGGGCTAAGCGCGAGAAACGTGCTTAAACGCCAAAAGGAGCTCAAAAACACAAAGAAACAATCACTGCCACCAGTCCCATCCGTGATTCACTTGCACCATTCATTAACAATCCAAAGAGAGTATCTAGGGTCTGTAGAAGACTAGAGACCCAAGAGAGCACTAACTTAGCTTACAGTTCCCTCTTGTGCCATGTTGCGCGAAAGCTGCAACATGATAAAAGAAATACGGAAAACAACGTTTGCCGGTACTGACTGTCTTAAGGGCATGTCAATTTCCCCGTAAGAATGGAGCAAAAGCCCAGAGGAGTGCGGCAGAAGGCTGCACTTCTCTGGCAAAGTCTAGATCATGGTGAAAACAACAGCAAAAAGTTTAGGGGTTGCCACATGGAAGGAAAATTACCCACAATTAAGAAATCTTGCCTAACACTCGCCCCTCCCAGACTATGGACAGGGGGAACTAATCCAAACCCTGGAGGAGTCTCTTGTTCAGGTCGGTTAAACATTCTAGACAACCCATCAGCATTGCTAAGTTGGACACCTGGCCTATGCTCAATAGTGAAGTCGAAGCCTTGTAGACATATGGACCACCTAAGCAACTTTGGATTCTCTCCCTTCATGTTCATCAGCCACTTTAAGGGCTTATGGTCCGTTTGCACAGTGAAGTGGGTCCGATAGAGGTAGGGCCTCAGCTTCCGTAGGGCCCACATAACAGAGAAACATTCTTTCTCCACTGTGGACCATCTGAGCTCTCTGTCCTTAAGCTGGTGACTAATAAAACCAATAGGGTGTTCCTTACTCTTCTCATCTACTTGCGATAGTACAGCTCCTATCCCAGTGTCAGAGGCGTCCGTCTGCACAATAAAAGGTCTTTGATAATCAGGGGCCCTGAGGACAGGGGCCTGGCACAAGGATTCTTTTAAGCCGTTAAAGGCCTTCTCACACTTGTCGGTCCAAGTTACCTTCTTGGGTTTCTTCGGAGTAGTGAGGGCAGTCAGAGGGGCAGCTATGGTGCCATAGTCTGCCATGAAGTTGCGGTAATACCCCGTGAGTCCTAAGAAGGCTCTCACTTGGGTCTGTGTAGTGGGGGTAGGCCAGTCTTGTACTGCCTGTACTTTACTGGGAAGAGGCTGTATCCTCCCTCCACCTACTTCATGTCCAAGGTAAACCACTGAGCCTTGTCCAATCTGGCATTTACTAGCCTTTATGGTCAAGTGTGCTTTCTGAAGAGATTGGAGCACAATCCCGATGTGTTTCACATGGTCTTCCCAGGTGGCACTGAAAACTGCTATATCGTCCAGATATGCAAGACAGAATTCGTCCAACCCATTCAACACATGATTCAGAAGCCTCTGGAAAGTGGCAGGTGCATTTTTCAACCCGAACGGCATTACCCTCAATTGGTAAAGGCCGTCTGGAGTAGAAAACGCTGTCTTCTCCTTGGCATGTTCTGCTAAAGCTATTTGCCAATACCCAGCAGTGAGGTCAAACGTGCTGAGGTACTTGGAGGCACCCAAAGTATCTACCAGCTCATCTGTTCGAGGCAAGGGGTGTGCATCTGTCTTGGTGACAGCATTCAGAGCCCTGTAATCCACGCAGAACCTCAATTCAGAAGTGCCTGCCTTTGGAACCAAAACCAAAGGGCTGGACCAAGGACTACTAGAGGGTTCAATCACCCCAAGGTCTAACATTTTGTTGACCTCGGTCTTAATGTAAGACCGTACTTTGTCTGACATCCTGTATCCCCTACTCTTGGTAGGTACACTGTCTCCTGTGTCTATGTTATGTTTGCACCAAGGTGTCAAACCAGGCGACTGTGAAAACAGGGGGGAAAATTGCCTAAGCAAACTTTTCACCTCATCCTGCTGATCAGAAGTCAGGTGAGGGGCCACTCAGACACCCTCAAAGGAGCTATCTGAAGGACCGCTTTGGAACAGGCAGGGGAGAGGTTCAGACTCCTCTTCCTCAACATCTGAAGCCAGTAGCAGTGCTGCGATTTTGACTCTTGGGACGAAAGCCTTCAGTCTATTTACGTTGATCACTTTTGGAGCCTGTCCAGGCCTTCCAAGGTCCACTAAATAGTTAACCTCACCCAGGGGCTCCACCACTGTGTAAGGGCCTGACCATTTGTCCTGTAAAGCTCGAGGCCTTATGGGATTCATTATCAGGACTTGTTGACCAGGTGTAAAGTTGATGAGGGAAGCTTTCTGGTCGTACCAATGTTTCACCAGCGCTTGTCCTGCCTTCAATTTATCACTAGCCAAGCCCATCAGAAGTACCATCCGTTTTCTGAGCCCCAGCACATAATCTACTATGTTGGTACTGACAGGGGGAGTGGGCATCTCCCATCCCTCTTTGACAATGGCTAAGGGTCCCCATACAGGATGACCGAACAGAAGTTCAAAGGGGCTGAAGCCAACACCCTCCTGTGGTACCTCTCGGTAGGCAAACAGTAAGCATGGTAAAAGAAGATCCCATTCTTCTCTGAGGTTCTTCCAGAGTCCCAATCATGCTCTTTAACGTTCTGTTGAAACATTCCACCAGGACATTGGTCTGGGGGTGGTATGCAGAAGAGAACTTGTAGGTGACCCCACATTCTTTCCACATAGCCTGCATATACTTTGACATAAAGTTGCTGCCTCTGTCAGACACAACTTCTTTAGGGAAGCCAACCCTAGTAAAGATGGCAAGTAACGCTTTTGCAACCGACTTGGCAGTTACAGTTTTCAATGGGATGGCCTCAGGATATCTGGTAGCATAGTCGACTAGCACCAAGATAAACCTATTGCCTGAGGATGTCTGTGGGTCAAGGGGACCAACGATGTCGATCCCTACCCTTTCAAATGGTATTCCCACAACTGGGAGTGGTACCAATGGAGCTTGGATTGTTGAGCCACTCTTACCAGATAAATGGCAGGAGGCACAACTCCTGCAGTGACTTTCTACTTGCACCCCCATCTTGGGCCAGTAGAATTGCATGGATAACCTTTGCTTGGTCCTCTTAATACCAAGGTGACCAGCAAGGAGCACTTCATGTGCTAGCTGCAGGAGGAAGGGTCTTACAGCAAGGGGAACCACCAACCTCTTATGGTCTCCTTCTGTAGACTCTGTGGGCTCACTATACAGGAGTCCACCTTCCCAATAAATCTGATGTATCCCAGGAGGTTCACCCTCAAGCTGGGAGCAGGCCTGTCTCCTTAGGCCTTCCAGAGATGGGCACCACATTGGCCTTTACTGAATTCTTCCCTGTCAGGACCACCTTCTACTAACAAGTCTTTTAGTTCAGGATGGTCTTTGGGGTCAGATACTTCAGGCATCGCCACCTCCTCGTCAGGCCCGGGCGATTGACCAACTTTCTCCACCACAGTCGTAGGCGAGTTCGGGGGAATGTTCTCTTTCCCTCGTCTTGACTTTCTTACTCCTTTCGCCTTGGGTTTCCCCTTCGGCTGGGGCGGCGTATTGTTCTTGGCCAATGCTGCCCGTGTTTGAGACCGTGTGCAGGGTCTGTCGGCAGTGTCTCCTACGAGCCCTAAAGCTCTGAGATTGTTGCCTGACAAGACCTTTCCTGGGACCTTTCTCTGAATGCTCACTGGAATCCTGACTGCTGTACCATTTAAAGTAAGATTTATAGGTATTACTGGAAACATGCGAGGTGGGCCGTCAGCCAACTTAGTGGGCATCAGAGTAGCTCTGGCAACTTCCTCTGAGTCTACCAAGGTAGAATCCACTACAGTTCGACTGCACCCACTATCCCTAAGAGCTGGAGTATCCACTCCATTGATCAGCACACTGTCTTTAAAGTAGTGCATGGTATTATCTGGAATCCTAGCATACGCCTCTGCGACTTTAGGCTCCCAGGAACCCAGGGAAACTAAAACTACCTCAGCTTCTATCCCGCTGGGGAAGGAATCTGAGGAGAAGGATGCTCCTGTAATCTCTTCTTGCTCGTAGGAGGAGAAGGCCAGATTAGCGGAGTGGACCCCCAAAGGTTTAACCTTACACCGGGGATCCCCCTTCACGTGGTCAGTTGCTCCACAAGCAAAACAAGATCCATTGGGTCTGTTTACATAGGGAGGTTTATTGTAACCAGAGTTCTGTTTCGGAGGCTGACTCTTGTGTCTTACCCTTATTTTTCTTTTTGTGGCCCTTTTCAGAAGAAGATTTATCAGATTCTCCAGCCTCCTTATCTTTGGACTTTTTCCCTTCCTCCTGCTTACCAGGATGAGTTTTGTCCTTATGGGACACTCAATGTGACACCCATAAATCTGCGGCAATGGCGAGCTTCTTAGGATCTATCTCCTTCGAATCGGCCAAATGCTGCTTAAGCTCCGGGGAAGAAGATGCAAAAATATGTTCCAGCATGACAAGACTTGTCACGCCTTCAAAGGTAGAAACCTTATAACCTTCGACCCAGCCAGTCAAGTTTTTTAAGGATTCGGTTACATAAGATACCCAAGTACCACCTTCTTTTTTCTTATACTCTCGGAATCATTTTAAATATTGGGCAGGAGTCTTTCCAAACTTTAAAATGAGAGTTTGCTTTAACATTGCGAAATCCGCTCGCTCAGCCTTCGACATTTCCATAATGGCACTACAGCCAGAATGGGGCAGTCTGCTGAGTAACCAGGCAATCTTATCAGCATTGTCAACTTGTTGCACTTCGCATGCATACTCAAACGTATTCAGCCAGTCCATAATGTCATTCTTTTCCTCATACACACTGAGCAGATCTTTTGGAAACCGTGGATGAGAGGAGGCCCCAGGCCCATGTCCAGGACCCTTGGATCCATTTGCAACCTGAAGCTTGGCCGGTTCCAACTGGTGATCCCTGTCTTTCTGTTTTTCGGCCTGTTCGATTCTTAGTTTGGTTATGTTGAAATCAAGCTCCTTCTGCCTAAACAGCAGCTCTTGCTTCTTGAATTCAAGCATGGCCTCCCCATCGACACTGGCAGAGGAAACATTGGACATCTCATCCTCCCTTTCCTCGTGGTCGCGGTGGACCAGTCCCACGGCAGAACCATCGGTTCTACCAGTGAGAGCAGCCCCACCTCCTTCCGCACTGTCCTCAGAAGTTATAGCGTCAAGCTGCGCTTCTTGCCACACCATGATTCTTTGGATCATATCCATTTTGGTGCCTTGAGAGGAGACACATCTCTCTGCACACATCTTTTTCAATGTTTCTGATTTAGAAGCATTTAAAGTTAACAAGGTATTTGTTTCCATACTGTTAGATAGGACTATGGCCTTTTAAAAGTTATACTACGACAATTCACTACGTGTCCTGTTAGGAATAACTTGAAATGCCTTCGCTCGTGCGCAACACTGGATACCTTCAGTCGTATCCCACCGCTGTACACCAATTTGTTAAGATGGATTTCTGAACTCTGTCCTGGAGGGGCAGAGGTTCAGAAGGCCAGCCTAGTTTCTTGGAACAGGGTAACCTCTAGACACGCCAGACCAATCAGGGTAGCGATCGCGGCGGTCAAGACTAGGTCTCAAGAGGGGTGAGGGTGACTGAAAGCCCGCAATGAGCACACAAAGCAAGGACACTTACAAATTACTCCAAGCAGGTGTTATATTAAAAATATATGCACATTTATTACAAGGCCTTTGTAACATTGACCGTAGCGAGAAATCACAATAAAACTCAAGTAAACCAACACATACCAATCCAATACAATATATATACAAATACAAACGAGTCTAACGAGTTAGACGCACGAAATGTGTAGACCATGTAGATGGGGAGGAAAACAGGCAGTGCGAATAATAATTAGACTCAGTATGCCTTCAGAGGCACCTAACTAAAAGGAAATCCTAGCCCTACGAAGAGTGGAGCCTTGTGCTCAAAAGTACCTGCACACGCTGGTGCCAACGGGCAAAAGGGGAGTCTCTTCGAGGGAATCAACCAGTTTAGTTTGATGAACAAATGAAGATGAACAGAGCTCCGCAACTCAAGCGCAGCCTCCACTGGGGGCAGAAGCAGAGTGCGAGTACGGAAAGGCGTGCTGTTAGACACAGCGGGGAAAAGCAATGGGCTACTGCAGGAGGGCGACCAGTTCCTAGCGATGCTAATCACTGGTCCCCGATGCAGGCAGACCCAGGCTTCTTCGCATCAGTTTCAGTGCTGGCAGGTTTAGATACGAGCAGGGGACGTCTCGGCATCATGTAGATTCCGCAGCGGCAGAAGTTGAGTTGAGGATGTCCCAAACGCAGTGAACCCGCACAGTTTGTTACCACAGCAGGGCAACGGAGCGGCCGTGTGTATTTCAGCCAAATGTACACTACTCACTTCGGACCTGGGAATGCCAAGTGTACGAATTGTGTGAGAGTGACAAGGTCTCGTAATACAACACAACCTGACGGCGGTTACAGAGCAAGACTCCTGGTTAGGCTGGTCAGTCTGCTGGATGGCCCAGAGACACTTCCGAAGGCTTATGTGCAGGAGATGGTGAAGATGCCGAGAATAGTTGTTCCCACTATTCCAAGGGTCGAAGTACCAGTACAGGCCTTCTCGTTCGATCTGAGGTAGAAAGGGTTTCACAAAGCGACAGCAGTCCAGAGGAGCAGTCCTTCAGCGGGTCACCAGCGATTCCTCGGTTCAGCCTTGTGGTTGCAGGATACTTGGCTCCTGTATTCCTTTGTTCGTGAGAACTCAGGAGATCGACATGGTAGTGGTGTTTCCAGCCCCCTCTTATCCACGGTTCCCTTCACGCCAAAACGGAGGGGACCCAATGGGAGATCTGCTCACAAAACACTCACACCATACGTGGAGCTATCACGGACCACGGAGGTCCCAGGCATTCACACCACCCTAGACTCTCTGGCGCCCAGGATGTGTATTGGGACCAGAAATCCCAGCCCACATCCTGGAGGCACACACAAGTCCTGTAGAAGCCAGCAAAAGCATCTGTGTTTCGTGGGAAAGTACATGCCCAAATAAGGAAGGCCCCGGGTCGGCTCGACCTGGGGAAGGTGAAGGGGGCAAGACGGTCAGCAGACAGGACAAAGAGCCTCGTGGTCTGGCCATTTTGGGAGCCAGGCCACCATTTTGGGCTAAGCACGAGAAACACGCTTAAACGCCAAAAGGAGCTCAAAAACACAAAGAAACGATCGCTGCCACCAGTCGCGTCCGTGATTCACTTGCACCGTTCATTAACAATCCAAAGAGAGTATCTAGGGCCTGTAGAAGACTAGAGACCCAAGAGAGCAGTAACTTAGCTTACAGTGCCCTCTTGTGCTGCAACATGATAAAAGAACTACGGAAAACAACGTTTCCCGGTTCTGACTGTCTTAAGGGCATGTCAGTTTCCCCGTAAGAATGGAGCGAAAGCCCAGAGGAGTGCAGCAGAGGGCTGCACTTCTCTGGCAAAGTCTAGATCATGGTGAAAACAACCTCAAAACGTTTTGGGGTTGCCATATGGAAGGAAAATTACCCACAATTAAGAAATCTTTCCTAACAACTGTAGGCCTATTCTACCTGTGCATTTGTTCCTACAGAATTGTGATACTCATTCATTTGTGTCGTTGTCATATCCTGTTTCCTTTATCTTTCCCATTAATGTTTTCTTTGTTGCTGATTTTTAACAACAGTTAGATACCTATGGGCGTATTCTACCTGTGCATTTGTTTCCAACTATCTGTCATAATCATTTATTTGTGTCATTCTTCCATCCTTTTGGGTCGTTAGATACTTGTGTGCGTATTCTAACTGTTTGTAGTCTTTCACATACTTTGTTGACAATTTTGAAGTACACATTATTTCATAAATTTTGGCTTAAAGAACATTAAATACGCATTTGTTAGGTTAGCTGGCAACCTCTGCTTTAGAGTAATGGTGCTATCATTACATTCAAACGATCCAGAATTCTTTTTAATATATGCAGTGTAGTTACCTGCATTGGTTGTAGCTTCTGCATGGTAGATTATTCCTACTGTTGTAAAGGTTTTCTTTCCAAGTGACACTTGACCGTGTGTGAATCCAGTCAGTTTGCAGTTGTTTTTGGTGCCATCTGCATTATAACGTTGAAGCAGAAGTATTATGTAGGCACTATGTGATTGTATCCGTAAGGTAGAGCGATTGTCTGAATTGCAAATACTACATAATCTGCCATGGTTTGCATTTTGTACAAGTTGCTGAAATGGAATGCTCTCACTATTTGGTATGGAAACATACACAAATCGCTCATTTGGGATTTCTTCCTGTATCACTTTGTTACAGAGAGTGCATGTATCTTTCCACATGTACGACATTTGGAAGATTTCATTTACAGGTATGCTTTTGTTTTCCAATACTAATAGTATGTACATTAGAAATTCTTGTGGATCTTCTTGTGAGCTCATAGTGAATCTCACCATTCCAGCACAGTCGTCCAATTGTTGCCTTACTCCATGAACAATGTATGTGTTGTCAGGATTGCTTGTTGCATTTCTATGCAGCACTAACATTTGCAAACGCAATTGGTCTGTGCTGTGCAGGTAAATATTGTTAACAATTGGTAGCAATTGAAATTGAATATTCATTGCTACATTTGTATAGCAACTTACCCCACTTTCATTTGTAAATTTGAATGGGCCAGCAAGTTCTGTATCTGAGTGCATTTTTCAGTTTTTCTGTTGCTTCTTTGCCGACGTGCCTGGTTTACATTCCCTAATAGGTTCTTCTATGTTTGCGGCAATTGATGAAACTTTAGCTTCTTTTCTTGTGCGGAATTTTCTGTTGCATTCTGTTGCATTTCTGTTTCATTTACTTTTCTTTTACCACGTTTACTTTATCTGGAACAGGGTATTGTTTCAGATGAGGGGTGTACAGTGAACGCAATCAATTGTATTCTAGAATGCAAGGAATATCAGCTTTGACTTTACTTGAATCAAAGTTTATTAACAATAGACCGTCAAGTGTACGTAATAATTATAATGCTACGTAGCTCGTGCCTTCCTTAAACACTTTCTTTCCTATATCTATCAATGCTTTCTCTAGGGTAAGACCTTGGGATTTATGAATGGTAACTGCATATGCAAGAGTTAGAGAAAATTGCTCTCTACGTACATACATGTCTTTGAAGAGAAGGAATCGAGCAATTGAGCGCCCTATCCTTTTCACTTCTGAAACTTTATCAAAGCAAATATTTACAAACTGAATGTTGCTATCACGTGGGTATGATTGAAAACCAACAACTGTGCCCAGTGCTCAATTAACTAGCCCTTGGTCTACATCAAGGTTACTTTTAAGCATTACTCTACAATTTAATGATAATTTCAATATTTTTTCCAACCCAGCTGTGTTGGAGATAGAATTTTCTGAACTATTTATCTTGTTGTGGCTTGCTCACACATGTCTAGTTTGTCTGTGGCGCTAATTTCTATTATTGCTTGCATTTTTTTCTTTAACATTGTTTCATTGAATTTAAAACAGCTCGCTAGAGTTGGCATTAAGGCCATACAATTGACATTTTTGTGCGCTATTTGTTCCATAACATCAGTTGCACATGCATTATCGCCATAAAGTGCATGTATATGCCGTTTTTTAAATACAGCTTGTGTTTCTTGCGATAATACACCAACTCTAATACTTTTTAAGATGTTGGCATAAGTGAGATCTGCAGATTGCCGCATGTTCTCAGTTAATTCTCTGTATTGGAAATGTTACCAAAGGTTAACATTACCTATGCTGCCAACAGTTTTCCGGCAGAGATTGTGGCCTAAGGTTTTAAAAATCGGTTCACCTTTCACTGATGTCAATTGTAGAAGATCTCCGAAAACGATAATGTGTTTCCCTGCAAAGAGTTCTTTGTTATTACTTTTAAGTACTTCTTTCAATCTGAGATGAATCAAAGCCAACATTAGGTTGGAGACCATGCTCACTTCATCTATTAGTATCATTTTCATTTGTTTCAATACTCTACGTAATTCCATTGCAGCTTCTGCAGAAAGTTTGTAGTGGTCTAATTTATTTTGATGCTCTACTGGAAGCAGTAGTAATCGGTGTAAAGTCACACCACCTATGTTGTAGGCAGCTAAACCTGTGGGGGCAGTTACAATAGCTGACAGTTTGTTCTTTGTCAATTGTTGAAGGAACTTGCTGATAATTTTGATTAAGAATGTTTTCCCTGATCCAGCTTCACCACTGACGTACAGAAGTATAGGTTTGTAATTTTGGCAGATACATTCTTTATTTTTGTGTTGTACACCATGTACAATTTGTTTTGTTACGTCTTCAAAAATGGTGCACTGATCGTTGTTAAGTTTTGCTTGTTGTACAGTTAAGTCATCTGTTTCTTCTTGATACCGATACATGGTGTTTTCTACTTCTGCCATAGCTACTTCAACCTCATTTGCTATTAGTGGTTGTCCTAATGGTTCTTGACTTCCTGTTATAGAAGGTTGACTACTGTCAGAAGAGTCTTTATCTAGTTGGGCCTGAATTTCTTCTTCCTGTTGCTGTTCCTTGTGTAACATTGTTTACTACTTCGTAAAGTTCACATCGGTGATAGTGCTTTCATTTGCTTTGAAAGCATCTTCATAGCACTCATAATTATCCAGTATGTCTTCCTCTTTTCTCCATGGTTTGAAAAGTTGTAACAGAGACATGTAATATAGTTCTTTCTGTTGAGGAGTTTTTAATGACAAATTCACATGATTAGTTAAGCTTCGTTTGTTAAGTTTCACTAAGCTCCCTTCACAATCGGTCACTCTATATCTACGTTTGCTTTCATCGGGTTTTACATGATTATCAATCGCGGCATGCGTGCATTCATGCTACGAGTTGGTATGTTTTTTGCAGCCACGGAAACATTGCTCCAAGCAATGCGCATTACTTTAAATGAGATGATGTTGCGCTATCTTCTTTGGGAAATGAGATGTTCTTTTGGAATGTAAGGCTTGCTTTAGAGAAGGTTCTGTAATGTTTGCAAGAGTAAATCAAGGACAAAAAATACAAAAAAATACATTAAATACCAGATGTCTGTATGGTATCTGGCCAAACATTTAAATAAACGTCTCTTTTCACAGCCTAGCTTAAAGGGGAAAAAGGGGAATAGTACTTTAATGTACCGTCGTCATGCTCTGATTCTGTACATGTCCGTAAACATGGCAGTAGTTAGCAGCCAGCACATATCACCACCGGGGATTCAAGGGTGGAGCTGCATGTAAATGAGAATGAGCGGAGCTAGGGATTGGTCCATGAAGTTCAGTAGGTGTGTTCTGACCGATGTACTTTAGTAAGACCGTGTTCTCCCTCACAGGAGATCACACAGCCAAGGCTTTCCATGCTCAAAAACAGATTATCTGGATTTTGGGAGACTCATGGATACATTGGTTGAAGGTGCATGCATAAAGCTGCAGTTTATCTACAAATCTCGGATTTCCACATGCGGAAGTGCACTGGCATGGTGTGCGTGGCATGAGATGGCTGGACTTGGTACCTCTTTGTGTTACTTTACTGACAGAGCGTCCTCCAGATATACTGATCATTCATTGTGGAGGAAACGGTTTAGGCCATGTACCTGGAATTTCTTTGCAATTTGCAATGAAGGAAGGACTCGCGAAGCTCATGGACATGTTTCCAAATTGTCAAATACTTTTTTCCCGTATTGCCCAAAGACAAATATGGCTGTGTTCTTCTACATTTGGTTCACAAATGGAGAAAGCGAGACGCAATGTGAATAAGGCTGTGTGTGCATTTTTAAGAGATGTTGGCATGTCCTCTTTCCACAATGAAAACATTTTGTTTCGCAGCACTTTCATTTTCCGCAGATATGGAGTCCACCTCACATATGCTGGCAATCAGATTTTTCTTCGCAATGTACAAAATGCATTGCGACCTCTTTTGCAATCACACTAACCTATCTGACAATCCGTTTTCCCCAATCCACTGTTTTTGACCCACACAACACACCACCGAAAGGCTCTTTTCAGAGCCGCCACTTACTCCCAACGTACACTTTATTGCGTTTGCTCCGCTTGGACCCTTCCTTTTTTCCTCTACGACTGTCCGCAAACTTTTTCAGAACTCCGCAGGGGTCTATGGCCGTCACTTCATAGTTCTATTGTTATACTGAGAAAGGCGGCTCTGAAAGAGCCTTTTCTGTAATTTTTGCTGTTTTTACGTTCATTGCTTAACAGCACACGACACACTATTAGAAGAGGTGAAGGGCGGGTAAGGAAGGGACACCAGCCACGGGGATAAGAAAGGGCAACTGAACAGAGAAAGATTTAGGGTGAGCTTTATTTAGGTAAGGAGCAGATCTTCTGGTGCTCGGTGACTGCAGCCTCAAAAGCACTTCGAAAACTCTCCCCCCTGCAGAGTACTGTACCACGATACGTGCACACTACTGTCACCTTTGAAAGGTAAGGGTCAACAGCATTGCGAATGGCTTGTGAGGCAGCTGAAGGGAGGCGCTCCCCCACAGGAGTGTCTCTTGTGGTGGGAGGATCGGATACCGAGGATGCTGTGGAGGAACTCAAATGACTACGCTCTTGCCTTGTGTCTACAAGTTCATTTGTATTGTTGCGAAAGCACACCAACCATGGAAATTAGTCCCCACGCTCAGCGTAGGTGTGGTTGCATGATGACATCCTCAATACATCCGCCCCATTAATGAAAGTCCCTTGGACAGCAAATGCAAAGAATCAAACGTGCGCATGCGCACACATGTCCTACGGACAGTGTTCGGGTTCTCAAACTACTTGAAAGTGCGACACAAGTGAGACGGACAGTTAGGAACAGGCGCGATGTTCGCAATACTTATGTTTGTACTGCGCATGTGCATGCATGCTATGTTCACTATACGGACAGTTCCAGTGTCCTTAGGACAGCTCCATTTTGTTTGCCTACGAACTTGCCGGTCACCGTGCCTGTTCTACGGACTGAACCATTTTGGCTGCGCCGAATACGGACCGCTATACTGTCCTTCACACACTCCCATTTTCCTCATTTACACCCATTCCGGACATCTGGTGTGTTCTACGAACATGTATTATCTTGTTTACAAGTGGTACGCCGAGGTAGTATATCCTTTGGACACCACTTTCTGTTTATGTACGCACAATTTCAACAGATGGTGCAGTCACACATCACATCCGTCTTACTTGACATTAGACAGCACCCACATTCCATTCCTTGCGGATAGGTCAAACATGCACTCTGTTCATGAACATTTTCCGTCTTGTTAAAAAAAAAATCTGCACACAAACTCTTTCTCTACAACTATTGTACAAAAACATTTCAAACACACACACATCAATCTAAAGAAATAGCGGAGGAAGGGGACACTGAAACAAATATGGGGGAATTAGGATTCAAAACGGGCTGGTTGTGAGGAGAAGATTTGTGAGGGGATGAAGGGATGGATATTTCGTCAAAACGTCTATTTTCCTGTTCAAGGTTTAGGGATGGTTCACTAGGGAATGGAGAAGCAGGGCAGGTGCAGGTGGAGCAATGATAACAAACTTTTCCTCTCACAGAGTCCTCCACAAACTCCCGTAAACTTTGAAAATTGTCATTCAATATGTTCATTTTCTGCTCTATCCTTTTTATCCTATCTTCTTCTATCTCGTTTGTTGCCCTTTCTTCTTTTGTTTCCTGATCTGTTCAAAACAAAAATAAATAAGTTGAATGCCTCTAAAATACTGGTCAATATTTTGCATATGCAGAGCAATGTGTACCATTATTGTCGCTGTCTTCAGACATGTCCCCATGTGGGAAATACTCCTCCAGCCACTCCAAAGTACTAGCCATTTCTGAGTCAAAACAACAGAAAGAAATTATTATTTCTGCACCACATACAACAAAAAAAACATCAACCATTTAAAAAAATGACCTGCACTCACTCTTTTGCTGTAATGTGCCTTCGTCCTACTGCGTCCGTCCACTGTCGTTCCATGCTGCAGAGTTTCTGTGAAGTGATTACGCTGGAGGCATCCTTTCTTCTTTATGGTACCATCCACTTTATTCTACATGGTTATAAAATGTGTCGTTTTCTTTTCCCAGCTTCAGGTTTCCATATTTACTTATTACTACTTATAATATCTTTATGTCCTTCTTCTACGTTGCACATTTTTTGTTTAAGACAATAGTACATTTTCAGCTATCCCCCGCCTCTTTGGGTAATGTTGATCCTGTCCAACCCCGTCCACAAACAGGCGCTTAGTCCATCCCTTTCCAATATCAATAGGGAGGGGGTTCTGTATGTTCTATGTTAAATGTATGTCAAGTACGTAGATTATACTACATATCTCTCAAAATCACATGATTACAATGTATATTCTGCTCAACGACTTCATTGCCACAATTTCATGCTTAAGTTCCACCATCCAAAAACCTATACAATTCCCTACAAAAAAAGAAATGTGTTACGGGAACGTTATGGTTAAGTTGCCCTCCCAAAAACCAGTGAAATTCACTACAAAAAAAGTTTGTTGAGGGGACGTTATGATTAAGTTGCCCTAACAAAAACCTGTACACTTCACTAAAAAAAACCTTTCCACCTCCCCGTTATGCTTATCAATGATATTTGTGATGTCATCTTTGATGTCCTGGGTGTTAGTCTTAGCAATGCATGTAGATGGTGCAAGTTATGGTTGCTTAGCTTATTATAATGGGGGAATGTGCAGTGGTGTTTGGTTGCACTGTGAAGTATAACATTCTTTTAGTGAAATGTATTTACTGAATGCACTTATATATGTATGGCAGGGAAGGAAAAGAAAGGGGCTAAACAAGTGATGTCATCATTGATGTCATCATTGACATTTGAGATGACATCTTTCATGGTCTGGGTGTTAGTGTTAGCAGCGCACAAGGGCGGTGGCAGGGTTGGCGGCTTAGTTTCCCATAACTGTTGAATTTCAGGGGTTTTTCAGTTTTAATTTGAAGCATAAAGGGGAGGAGGAAAGTTTTTTTTAGTGAAGTGTACAGGTTTTTGTTAGGGCAGCTTATATATATATATATATATATATATATATATATATATATATATATATATGTAATCTTACTGGCACAATCTCGTCGCTCATTTATAATAATGTGCATGTTACCCTATAACGTAGACCTAGGAGAAGCCACAGGGCCATCTCTCCCTTTCCCAGAAGAGCTGCGCACTCAGCCCCCACCCTCCTCCCTCTGCAGGCTGGGCTGACAATTGAAGGCCCTTGTTTTGCTGATGTGCAATCATACAGATGTACCCACTTGTCTTCCTGCTGAACCTGCACAAAGTATTTGCCTTCCCCCACGCACCCTAACACGCGATACCACCATAAAATCACTTTGTACCTCAATGCTCTGGTCAAAAGAATTATGGGCAGCAAGCCCCCACATTTCACCGCCTTTTGATGTCCCAGTTATGTGCCCCCTGACCCGATGTTATTCTAGTTCACCCCAACCTCGATTGACCATGGAGGCAGTTTACTCACTCTTGTACTAACATACTATAAAGATGTCTCCTACTAAATCTAACAAAGCAGAATGATAAAGGTATCCTGACCCATGCCCCATGATAAGACACCTGGACTCATGAAGCTGCCCCTTTTCGACTAATGTTTTTCAGGATCACGCATTAAGAGCGTCTAGAGTTATGTGCTTATTTTCTTGTGATGTTAGATTAACAACTTGTAGGATTTACAGGACATCTTGAAGCAGAACTTAATGATGAATGTGTATGTGTGGCCACAAGGGCAAAATGTTAGTGCAGCTAACATGTATCAATTTGAACAGTTCCTGACCTGGCACTCCACCCCGATGAGCCCAGCTGACCCACAAACATCATCACAACACCATGCGGAGTCTCACCAATAAGGAGCGCCGACCCTACACAATCTATAATGTTTATTCCCCTTTGCCCAATCTCATCGATTCATGTAATCCCTAGTTCCCACGTCATAGGTGATGTGGATTTGTAACAAAATGTGGATGTTTGCTATTGTTTGGCAGAGCGCTCTCTGAGTTTGCAGAGTTCTCTGCATGCCCTATATTGGTTTAGATAAACCTTTTGACTTCACCCGCACTTGGTCTTGGTCTCATTCCCAACTGGGGTTGTCCATTATTGTCTCTCATTGTGGGGATTAAATGCCTTTTTGGGGGACGCTCACTTTCACTCCACTCTTGCCAAAGGTTTGGCAAGTGTGACAGCTCCTACAGGATTTGTCAACTTCTGAAACCATCTTAGGCCAGTAGAAGTATAAGGAGAGCCTTTCCTTGGTCTTTTTGAAACTCAAGTGACCAGCCAAAAGTATCTCATGGGCCAACTGTAGGAACTGGAATCTGTTGGCAAGGGGCACTACAATTCTTTTGCAGTCCCCAGCTTTCCAACTTCTTGCCCATCAAGTTGGTTAGCAGCCTGTTGTCGAAGTCCTTCGAGAGTAGGACACTCTCTTTGTCCTCTGCTGAAGTCTGCCCTTTTGGGTCCACCTTCTGCCAGTAAAGACTGCAGCTCAGGATGGTCAACAGGGTCAGAATATCCAACTGAAACAGTGTCTTCTTCCAGATCTGATTCTTCAGAAACTGGCTCAACCACACAGGGTTGCACCTCACACTCTGCCTCAGCAGGTGGAGGAGTCACAGGTGTGACCTTGGACAATCTTGTGGATGTCCTTGTTGGTAGCACAGGGGTGCTGTCTGACTTTTTGCTTGAGGTCTTGGGTTTCCCCTTTGCCCCTTTCTTGCCAGAAATAGCAGTGAGCAACTCCTGTGGAGTGGGAGTGATAGTTTCCTCTATCAACTCCTCGGGAGAGCCTCTCAAGGTCCTCTCCCTTGCAGGCCTAGTGAGCTCCTGTCTCCTCTTACTGGGAGGCTTGGGGGTGCTTGACACTACTCCAAGAGTTTTTAGGTCATCACCCAACAGGACTCTCCCAGGCACTTCACACTAACAGGTATTTTGACAGTCATATCATTACACTGGATGAGAGCTGGTAACTGGGGAGGCGTTTGCACAGGGCCTCCAGCTAACTTGGTGAGGCATTTGGGTGCCTTATCAACATCCTCCACCTTGAAAAATGATTCATCCACCACAGTTATGCTGGCTCCAGTGTCTCGGATGGCAGGAGTCTCCTGGCCATTCACAAGAACACTATCTTTATAATACTCTTTAGTATTATCCGGGATGGAATTATAGACATCTAAATTCTGTTGTTCCCACAAGCCCAGGGACAATAATGAAACACTAGCTGAGACTCTCACAGGTTCATCAGCCAGTAGGTGAAAGTTTCCACTTGCCATAGATACCTCTTCCTCTGGGGAGAAGGCTAAGGAGACAGTGTGGACCCCTGAAGGTTTACCTTTATATCTGGGATACCCTTTCACATGGTCAGTTGACCCACAAACCTAACGTCCAGATGGTACACTAGCCTGCTTTGGTTTCCTTTGTGGTTTACCCTTATGTTGCTGTTTGTGGCCCTCTTTTGGATTGGAGGTATTAGAATTATCCTTGTTATCTTTCTTTGGCTGCTTTCCCTCATCCTTCTTCTGAGTGGCCCCAGAATCCTTGTGAGTAGCCCTGTTGACAACCCACAGGTCAGCAGCCTTAGCTAACTTCTTTGGATCTATCTCCTTAGAATCAGCCAAGTATTGTCTGAGCTCAGGAGAGCAGGCATCATAAATTGACTCCAACATAACAAGATTTATCATACCTTCATAAGTGTTCACTCTGTAACCCTTAACCCAACCATCTAAGTTTTTCAAACATTCACATACCCAGGTAGTCCAAGTGCGTGCTGCAACGTTGAAGCTGCTTGCTTTGGTGTAAATGAAAGTGTTCATATACACCCATGTGTTGTATATAAACACTTTCATGTACATCAAAGCAAGCAGCTTCAATGTTGCAGCAATGTTGAAGGTTCTTGCTTTGGTGTACATGAAAGTGTCCATATACACAACACACAGGTGTATATGAACACTTTCATTTAAACCAAACAAGGTTTCTTGTGGCACTCCACCAGTTTAACGGTACCAAAAGGGTACTGTATATGTGTGCTAGTTTAGCACACATATTAAACTGGAAGAGTGCCAAAGGAATAGGTTTCCAAAAAGCACATTTATGAATGTGGCGGTTGCTAGGTTGGTTTCCAACCCATCCAGCAACTGCCACATGTATTGCGAAAGTGGCGCATTCCTTTCGACTTTGGAGGAATGCGCCACCTTCAGAATACGTCTTAAGTACCGAAAAGGTTGTTCAGCCTTTTAACGTCCTTTTCGGTACTTAACACCAGGATGAGAATAGGGCCCTCAGAGTTTGAATCATTTGGCGCAATGGAAGATGCACAATGCATGCACGTGATCACAAACGGATTTCCTGTGTGGCCGGAAACCAAAACAGAAACCAAAATGGACACAGGTGCGAGTAAGCAATAAAGCAAATCCCATGACAAGTACGGGATGAACACGATCAAGAAACAACACATCTGAATCAAAAACCGAAATGCGTTACGCGTGTTGGTGAAACCACAGAGGTGTAACTTGTCCTTTGTTGCGGGGGGGGGGTGGGGGGTTCACTGTAAGGAGATAAGGGAAGCTGGCACGCAATAACGACCAGTTTGTATTTCGCAGTCTGGCGGTCGGTGCGAAAATGTCCGTCAAATTCATGTGCGCGGCAGAAGGGTGAAGTCGGGAGAAGCAGATCGAAATCTGACAGATTTCTTTTTTGCGACTGGCAGAGCGGAATCTATCAATTTCACCCACGTCTACTTCCGACTACAATTTCAGAATGTCATCAATAGTATAGTTAGGACATGTACCGGTGGCAATGTTGGCACAGGAAAACGTTTAATGAAATACTATAAAAGCGATCCATGTAGTGAAAGGTAATAAAATGATAAATGGGACATGGAAATAGAACAGGTTGAGAGACAAACCAATCATGCGCTATTTTCCTGCAACTGAAACAAACCTTATTTTTTGTGCGATTTTATTCTTGGGCAAAGTAAATGTGCAAAACATCTAAACAAATCTGCAGTATGGCTAATTGGATATTATTGATTCCCGATGATACAGCAGCCCAGAAAAAAATCTCAAACATCACACACAGAAGCACTAAAAGAAAGATTAAAGTAAAGAAAAACGTCACATGCTACAATAAATTACTCACTTGCACGTGGCTTGCACTGGATTGGCTTTGTAAAAAATACACTGTTATGCTACCATCATATTCCACAACCATTAAAATATTTTAATATAATTCAAGCGCAAGTCACCTTGGTCTTTTCTGCTATGAGTGATGTTCATCTGCATGCAACTTGCTGCACCCGCATCATCTTTCCAGCTAAATCAGATCTCAATTTGGACTTCCCCGTCTCAGCAATCAGTGCATTGCAGAGCGCAGAAATAGCAGAGGCAAATAAAATGTTCCTTTGCTAAGGTTGATTAAAGCATGATTCAAGGTCACTCTTAGATGACACTGTCTGCCGTCAGAGCAGCATTTTAACTCAATCCAAGTGGTTGGGGCCGGTGTGTGTGGATGTTTATTCCTCCCTTCCCACCAACACCCATGATAAGTGACAGGTGAAATTAGAGTGCTGGTAGGTCTAGAAATAAACTAGTGTTTAAAGATTCGTATTAGCAGGCAAAGTGGATGTTACATCTGTGATAAGCCTCCCATAGTGTGGGTGATTAGCACGAGCCAGAATGCTAATTGCTTTTCGAGTTGCAGACTGTGACTCCATTGAGTCCTACCTCGGGCTGCTGGGGGTATGCCATGGCTTCTGCTTAATGAGACTTTAAAAACAAATCTTTTTCATCAAAGTACTGAATCAGCTATTAATAGGTGGGAAAACAACACAATGTCAGCAGAGCACAACACACCATCTTCCCTTGCCCCAGAAAATTATCCATGGGCATATTCCACATTTTTATAATGAAGATGAAAAATGTCGTATATCTATATCCGACATTTTTCATCTTCATTAAACAAATTTACATTTATTTTGGATTTCAGCAACTAATTAAGAGAAGACACGCCAATATTTTCAATTGTGCAGAGACTGTCCTGCCTGGTCCACTTCCCAGAACTCCTTAGACCCATAGATTAAATGGAAATGATATGTCTGCTTCTCAGAAAACAGCAAACCGTTATAACAACGTGTTGCGACGAACAACCACTGACGTAAGTTTTTTAAGAGGCCACGAAAGCTGCCAAAGAAGTCATTCAGGGAGGTAAAGTAGCAAGAAAAAAAAAATGTCATGGGCAGATCTATAAGTGGTCTCAGGTTCTGGGCCGCATTGCGAGTGTTCTGGATTTGACCATTGGAATGCTGCATGCATTAGTTACTAATCTACAAATGTAATCTCTGCATTTCATTTTACCTTTTAGCAACATCCAAAAAATCTATTTCCAATCGTTTGGGGGATGGAGATAAGTTAGGTACAGTAGTGCACCATATTACTAATGTACCATGTAGAAATATGAAAAGTAGTGCCAATAATGACCCTTCGGATCGTTGTATGGCAAAGGTGTCTACTTTTTCACTACCTTAAAGTATTGCCATACATTTTTTTCCCTGAATTTGAAAGAATGCAGTTTCACTTCAATACAAATTAGGGGAAATTTAAATATATTTACCTCCAACTCACGGATAGTGATAAAAATGTGAAGAGTTTTGAAATTCAAAACGATCTAAAATGTATGTGGAATTTAACACATGTTGTATTCCAGGAAAATCACTGTTTTGTACGAGCCACGTCACTGCGTATCGCGGGACGTGACGGTTGGGAACTTCCTGGGAGTCCCACGCGAACCGCAAAAGCTGCCTGACGCTTCCCTTTTGTTCTGGCCAGCACCCGGGGCCTTTCATCATGCCGGGGCCTTTCATCATGCTGCAGGGAACCTACAAGTAGGCTGCAAGATCTAAGATCTTAAGCAGAAATGGCACATTCATGATGGGCTGATACTTGGGGGTCCAGTCCTGATTTCTTAAGCAAGGGGAAAATCCATGCATTATTTATGCATTCTGGGACTTTGCCCTCAGAAAAAGAAAGATTCACACATTTTGTTATCAGTGACACTAAGGCAGGAGTACATGCTTTCACCATCAGAGCTGGGCAAATATCTCCTTTACAAGTTTTTGGCTTAAGCTTGGGCGGTGTCCAGACAACTCGTCGAAAAAAAACTGGTCGACTGCAATTTGGTCGACGCAATTTGGTCAAAAACCAAATGGTCGAATTTTTTTATTTATTTATATATTTATTTTTCGGGTTTTCGTTTAGTTAAAAAAGGGGTTTTTAGAGAAAAAAAGGGGGTTGGGGGAAAAAAGGGTTAAAATAAAAAAAAAAAAAATTTCGACCATTTGGTTTTCGACCAAATTGGTTCGACCATTTGTCTGGTCGACCAATTTTTTTCGACGAAATGTCTGGCAACCAGCTGGGCAATACGTTTTGTCATCTCAGCCTCAGATATGGGTTTCAAATTAAATTCCACATGAGAATCCTCAAAGAGTAGCATTCAGCGGAGCAGGCACAGCCTTCTCACTGATGTTCGTGCTATTCAAATTCAGCAGATCCAATTTGATTTTAGTTTATTTTAATTTTGATCAACTTGCTCATCATTTCAACTTGAATAGCAGCACTCCACGCACTATCATTCACAATATTACCCTCTTTACTAGGGAATGGATTTCACAACTCTTTCCATATTTTGAAGAGCTCTTTCATGTCAGACTTAGCCTCTATAATTCCAGTGTTGTAAATAGTCTTTTTGACATTAATAATCACAGCGTTGCATTTCCTTGCTCCTCCCGCATCCACCTCCCTGTCAACAGACATACTGGTCTTTACCGATATCTTAAAGCAACTTCTCTTATACACCCGTAGCTGATTCAAGCCTGGCGATAACCAAGAGTTCATCTTTTTACAAGGATCAGAGCAAGTTCTCATTGAGGCAATCTGGTTGACTTCTTTGGAAAGGAACTCCTCATAGATCGAGACAATCTAATTTACTAATCCTACATCTTCTGTCCTTTCGACTAGATGGCAAAACCAAGACTCCAAAGCTTGAGGTGTAAGATTTTGGATGTTCTTAGACGTAATCACAGTTCTAATTGTTGCGGCTCTGCCCACTCTACCTGGAAAAATGATATCAAACAAAAAAATGTTATGATGAAACCGGGGCATGGCACTACAGTGGGTTTGTTCATTTGGATGTTAACCGAAGCCAACCCATCCAATATATTCCGTTCATCATGCATGACTGTAGATATGTGATGACTGAAACCCAACTCTCTAAGTGAGGAATCAACAAGAGCAGCGGAATGATCTGCATCATCTGATAACCACAAATTAAAGTCTCCTGGCAGAATTTCTTTAGAGGTAGGTTTCAATAATGGGAGTAGCAGATTATTAAATTGTTCTGAAAAATGTGGCATGAGTTGAGGGGGACTAAATAACAAGATTCAATTATTTGTTGTGTTAGAATCTGTCAAGATCCTAATATGAGTAGTTTCACAGACATCAGGGCCCTGTATTTCAATGTTTCTGCTCAGTGTCCAGGAGCTTTCGGTGCCTATATGCTGCATCCAGTGGAAATTTGAGGGTGAGTAAGTATCTCACGTGGGTATTTGCCATGTTGACTGTGCAGTTTTCCTGATGTTCTGTATTAATGGAGGCTGCACAAGGTTGTGTAAAGGGAAGAATGCTGACTGTGCAGCATGATGAACACAGACGTCCTGGCTCTCACCTGCCCAGATGTAGCACTCTGTTTTGTCACAGAGACAGAACTATTACAGATTTTGCAAATCATCATGTTTGCTCCTTGATGATGACATTAACAACATAGTATCTAGGCAATAACCTGAGATAGGAAAAACATCTATCAAATGTTCCTCAAGAAGATATGAGAGTTGGTGAGAGTCAATCTAGTGCTTAAAACCTCATTTTCTAAATGCTCACCGACTTCATTTACAACATTTTTGTTCCCTGATTTTGTCACTCCTCTCGATTCTAGCAATTACTGGGTGGACAGTACTCTGAAGTAATGCTTCACAGGATGTAATTTAGTCCTTTAATGTGGACTAAATTACATCCTGTGCCTATATGGCTAATTTATTTTAAGATTGGTTTCACACAGGAGGTTTAGGGCTGCTATGCTCTTATTGATATAATTCGGAGGCAGGTGGAATTGGTTGGATTATGTGTGAGGAGCTTGGCTTACTCAAGTTATGGGTACTTGGAAAGGCAATTAAACAAGTGGGGGCAGTAGGGGATTTCAGTGAAGGCTAAGCATTGAAACCTCTCCTACTCCCAGTCCCAAAAATGAATGTTTTTTGAAATTCCTCTTCCTCATGGTCTGGCTAAAGCCTATATCTATCTATCTATATTAATATATAAATTAAGGAGGCTTGTGCCCATGTTCCAGAGGCAGACCTGTGACGAATTGCCATCTGGCAATGGTATGAAAGGCCAGGCTTTTTGGATTTTTATCAAATAATACAATGATGTGGGTAATTCAATCTCTGAAAGAATCTGCCGATCAGAACCGCCTCTAATTAGATACATGCCAAAAGCATAGTGTGTAACTGTGTTGTGCTGCATCAGTATCCTGATTTGCAGCAACTTCTCTACCAGTGGCACAAAGAAGGTTCAGATGACACAATTGCCCATTTATCAGCTGCAGTGACAGTCAGGTTTCTGAAAGCACAAGGGCTGCATTTAAGACATGCACCCTTGTACCAGAACTATGATGATCCTAAATAGCTCATGATCGTGGCAGTATACATTCTAATAATAAAGGTATGCCTGAGTTAAGATGTAGTGCATGACCATTGCAGCCACATCCAATTTGATATCACACCTGTGCCAACTCCTGTGAGCCAAGTTCAGCTGTGAAAGGTGATGTGTATTCTGACTAAATGAGTTGAGCCTGTCAAATGACAGTCTAAGAACCTAAATGGCCATGCTTCTTCTTTGATCTCTTTTTGAGGGTAGGTAACACCTTCCTCCAGGAACAAGCACACATGAGGTAGCTGCCCGGATCCGAGACATCAAAGCAGCAAACCCATTCAAAGGAAGTAGCCTCATACCAGGGTGCTGCATGTCTAAAGGCCTTTGATTATATTGAGAAGGGAAGGGGGTTTGGTTAGTGAAGCCAGAGGGAGATCTGCACAATTTGGAAAACTTCTGCCATCTTGATTCTCTCTGCCTCTTTTGGCCTCTAATCCTGACAGAAGATTTTGTTGGCCTCTGCTGAGAGAGCAGTCCTTCCCAGAGTCCTCCAGATGTGAGGTGAAGGCAGGTGTTCCATGGCAAAGGCGAGCTCTGTCCCCTAACCATCCCAAGTGACCATTGGGGGTGAACCTGCTGCTGACAAACAAGACTTGCTTCTCTGCCGGCCACAGCGGTACCCTGGACCTCACCATGTTGAAGGACCCGTGCAGTTGTGTTTCAGCATCTCCTATGTTTGTGAGGCTGATAACAAGGGCATTATCTTGTCTCCGAGTCCCTGGAGTCGGACTCACAGAATACTAAGAAGTGACCTGCTGCTGAAGAAAAGACTGCCTCTCTGACAACCACACCAGTACCTAGGATTTCATTGTGCTGAAGGGCACCTGAAGTTGTGTGCCATTTCCCCCATATTTGGGAGCATGAAAAAAGGACTCCTCTTGTCCCAGTCTCTGGATTGGAACTCACAGCACCCTGAGAGAAATGACAGGTGGGACCTTAGTGTTTTTCAGCATTTAACTGCTTAGAGTCATTATTCTAGAACTTTTTGACACATTTGAACTATCAGGACCTTCTGTTGCTGCCTTTTACACTCTACCAATCTATGCAAAAGCCCAAAGACATCTGATTTGGTGCTGCCGGACCACCAAGAACTGCAAACATTTGCTATTGATTGCTAACTGCCCCATGATCGACATTTTGGCCCTGGAGACTGGCTAGGTCATTTTTATTCATTGTACAACCTCAAGAACATATCCTTTGCACATTGTGGTCTTTTATTTCCTCTCATCTGTCTCATAACTTAGAGTGCTGTGTCTATCATATTTTTGCATACTCTGTGTTCTTTCAACATGGGTAGTGCTTTACAGTGTTTTCTGGTTAGTTGCTATTGTATATGGTGTGTGGTGGAACCCTGCTTGAACATTCATTTATTTTGGACTATTATACTTCACTGTTTGGGTTGCTACTGAAGCACATTCACCCCCCTCTTGAGAGTATAGCCTTCCCTCAGCTCACATTACCACAAAACACAAAAGATGCATATCTCTTGACTATGGAGGTCATTATGACACAGGCGGTAAGTACACCAACTTGACCACCATGGTGTAAACTACGTTTACACCATGGTGGATGGCGGATTTACCGCCCCATTCTAAGGTGAGTGGGACGGTAAATCCCCATTTCCCATTTACCCTTCCCCATTCCCATTTTTGCCCCATAGGGCATAATGGGAGTGGGGAAGGCGCTAATTACGGCACCGTAAATTACGGTGCCGTAATTAGCACCAAGGCGGTTTAGCGCCATGGATTTTAACGCCTGCTAAAAGCAGCCGTTAAGATTGGAATCAGGCGTTAAGGGTTAACGACGGCGTTAACCCTAAACGCCTGGGTCGTAATGACCTATGACTGTTTTACCTTTATGATTGGATTGACTCTTGGCTTGTAGAAGCATGAGGGCTGAGTCAGCGCTTTAGCCTCTTCTCATCCTTGTACTCCTACAGATCAAAAGCCAATGTGTCACATTGGTTGCAGTCATTGGGATTTGAGACAGACTCGACTACAGCTTATTCAGCCAAAATAAATGTGTGCAACTTACTTGCGAAACACTGCCAAGGCATTTTTAAATTACTACGCTGTGGCTCTCCGTGAACAAAGTGCAGAGCCTAGAAACAGGCTGCCTGCACAAGACTTGTGAGATGATTGGTCTCCCATCTGGCAGTAAGGTTAGAGAAAGCACATTTCTGAGAAATCTAGGAGCATTGTTAGGTGCTGGGGGATTTTCATTTGAGTGGTAAACTAAGAAAACTTCCAGTGGGGAAGGAAGTATCTCAGGTAGTGTTTCTTACCACTACCCACTTTGAGTCACAGGTAAGTAAAAGTATCATGCACTATCTGGCATTTGGATTCCATGGTAGACAAGCCAGTCATCTTAATGGCTTGAAGCACCTGTTTCAGGTGGGATAGATTGTCTTACCAAGCATGACTGAAGACAGAACATCATCTAGATATACAAGTCATCTCACTCATATATGATCTCATTTACCATCCTCTGAAGGGTGGCAGGGGCATTTGTTAACTCAAAGTGCATGGGAGTAAACTGGTTGTGCCCTTCTGGAATTGAAAATGCTGACTTCTCAATTGCTTTCTCAGTTAGGCCGACCTGCGAGAAGCCTGCCATGAGTTAAAGGTACTCATGAACTTGGGAGTGCCTAATCTGACAATCAGCTTGTGTGCCCTGGGTATGGGGTGTGCATCTACCTTGGTGACAGAATTGAGCTCATTGTATTCCACACAAAAGCTGACATCAGTTTTCTTACTACTGGACCTTTTAGGGACCAGTAAAACAGGGCTAGCCCATGAGCTGGGCAAGGCTCAATCACCCCGCCCATCACCTTGGATACCTACTCATTAATGGTCTCTGTGACTAACTGGATTCTGCTGCGCATGAGTGCCAGGATGAGTAGAGGTAAAATGGCCCACTCACCCATCACACTTTTACAAACCAAACTACAATGCAATCATGAAGATAAAACAGCGACAACCAAGAGATATAACTCCTTCCGTTTTACCTAAAAAGAGCTATGTATCTGAGAAAGGGGATTTTAAGGGAATTTTCAATGTTGTAACTAACTGAAAAATATGATTTTAACATATTTGTGAAAAGTATTGTCAATGACTATGCTGTTCCTTTAGGATTTGTTTTTGTATGATGTACTGACTATTGATAATTCTTTCATCTGTATTAGATGTCTGTGTTTGATGGAAGCTTAATCCGAATAAAACTTTTAAAAAAACGATCCTTCACCTTTTGTGGTAATGCAGGCCGAGCGCAGGCTGTAATCTTAAGAGGGTTGTGAAGGTGAACCAGTAGTGATACACACAACACAGTATCACAGCCTGAAATAAAGGTAACGTCCAATCAAGGTTCTATAAAACACTTGAATAGAACACACCATCTGCAAGTAGAACTAAAAGAGTTTACTATACAAAAACCCACCCAAAAGGAAAGAACAGAGAAGATGCAACAGAGTAGAGAAAGTATTTTTAGGAGTGGAAAGGTACTATCATCTAAGGATATCTTGTAGAAAACTGGGGTGATCATGGCCTAACCAGTCTCTATGGTGATTTGCTCTGCTAGGACATGATTCGGTGTCGAGCTGGATATGATGTAGTTCAATGGTTTGGCTGGTTAGAGGAACGCAGACACCAGCTCCTTCCCTATTGTTCAGGATGAGGGGAACATTGAGTGATCGGTTCGCTGTGGGAGAAGAGGAAACTTCGGCTAGTCTGGCGCTCTGGGTTGGTGTGAGACCTTTGGAAAGGGCTTGAGGACAGAATACTCCAGTTCAGGGTCTGCTTTTCTGGCACAGAACATCAGATGCAAATTGGTTGCTCCGTGTCCACCGAACTGGTCACTCCAAATGTTCCCTGAGAGTGGTTAGTGGACAGATCTTGCATCTGTCTTGGACGGCTCCTTTTTCACCTGTGGCAGAGTGCTTTGGACAGTCAACTGTCCCAAAGGAAGACCAACTAAGAATCTTACTAATGTCACTTCAACCTTAAAGGATCCTGGAGGAACTGAGGGAATTCTGCTGAAGGGGTGCAAAACCCATTTCTTTTGAAGGCACAAGTCCTCAGGTGATTGGTCCAAAGCTAGACTGCTTTAAGGGGTCAATCTCTGCTCCAACCCGGATTGGATTTTGCCCTAGTAATCTTGTACTCAATGTGCTTTTCTCCAGAGGACGTCGAGGGGACAAGAATGGAAAGAGATACACAGAGAAACAAGATGTTGGAAGGCTTCTTTCAGTGTCCTGCACACTCCTACCTATCCAAATCCTGCCCCTTCCCTCTTCCAGATAGCAAAGACCCTTGGGTATTTATAGACAGAAACCTGTGTAGTTCCCTTAGGGACCACTGCAAATGGCTTAAGACTACAGGTGTTGGCAGTAAACCCAATTGGTAGCAGTACCACCCAGATAGCTGTGGCTGAGCAGCCAGACTTCTCTCAAGAAGAATTAGACAGTATATAGAGTATACAAGATAGGTACCAAAATACAGTAGCACAAGCAAACACTGACCAGAGCTTTGGTATCAAAGTATATAATTATTTATTTAAAGACACACTTAGAAACACTCCAGCACTATTATTGTAAGCAAGTTCATAACACAGTCACTATTAATATATATACATCCCTTATTCCTTATTAGACAAGTCTTAGTTAACACCACTTATTTTCAGACTGAGGTGAGCGCTTAACTAAAGATGGCACTCCAATAAGTTATCAAAAAAAGGGAGGGAAAAGGCAGAAATTAGAAAAGCACACAACACAATACTTTAGAAGCACCCAGCAAGGCAGGAAAGTCAAAGTCTACTTGTGAGCAAAAAGTTCAGAGGCCCTGCTCCCTCTTAGAGAGAGTAGAACACCAATGCGCCCAAGATCACACAGTTTAAAAGGCTTGAAAAGTCTTGCAGAGAGTTTAAAAAGGAATTAGTTCAGCTCAGAAAAGTTCAGTTAGCCAGCCTAGGGCCAACCCAAGTGGTAAGTCGAGGATTTACGAGACACCCCACACAGACCATTGCGAGGGAGGCCAGGCGGACACAGTACCTTGAAAGTGGAGAGAATCCTCCAGTGGGGGCAGTTGTTCCTGGCAGTGGGTGCAAGTCACGGCATCGTCCAGAGGAAGAGAAGATCTCGGCATGGAGGAGAGCTAAAGGTCAGAAGAAACCAGCCACAGAGTTCTCCGGTTAAAAGGTGCTACCCTTTTATTCGCAGTAGTGGTAAAACGTGGTGTCCGGTTGCCGGGGTGCTTGGCACAGGCAAGGCAGCCACGAGATGATCCAGGAAGGCGAAAAGGTGGGCTAACTGGTTATCCCCACCAGTCAAAGGAAGAAGACTCTTCGGGATGAAGATCTCCTCTGTCGTTGGAAGAAGTGGTGAGTCGGTTCAGCAGGGCTCTACTGGTGGTGTCGTCATTGCAGGTCGGCTCAGCGTCTCCCTCTTCGGATTCTTTGGTTCTGTGGCGACGTCTGAAGTTACAGTCCCCAAAGCCCTGCTTTTATGCAGAAAACACCCATTCATCAGTCCTAGCTGTCACTCAAACATGCTAAGTGGTGAGCCGGGCGGCTCACCACTGGGCCAATCACACAAGAGTGCGACTTGAGTTGCCGAGGCAACTCAGTCCAGGGTGCCTAAACCCCCCTCCCACACATCCTGTAGACCCAGACAGAGTTGCACCACTTTTGGAGGCTTCTGTGTAGAAGCCCGCCAAAAAGTGGAACAAAGGGCTCGACTTGGGTTGGAGTTACAGAGGCGAACACAAATGCCATTTTAAAACCGAGTCCTGGAGAAAAGACCCAACCGGGGAATAAATATTAAATAAATAACCCGGCGGTATCTTTAACATTGCACCGAAAAGTGGTGTGTTTAAAATGAATGGGAAAATCCCATAGTAAATATTCTTAAGGAATATTTTGCGTGGTAACCACTGCCACCAGCCAGAAACTCGACGAGGGGGGACTGCACAGTGCCCCCTCGAAAAACAGACCCAGGGGCAATCTAATTACCCCTACCAGTACTTCCACAATATGATGGTTTGTACTGGTTCTGTTCCCAATTTAAGACTAGTAAAGTCAATGGTGACTTTACATGCCCTGGGAGACAGTAGTCAGTCCCAGGGTATGGAGTCTATGTTTGGGGGTCACTATGACACCCCTGTGTTACTGCACTGAGGGTGCTGTGTAACACACTTACCAAAAACTACATGAAACCCTATGGAGTAAAAGACCCAATAGCCCATAAAACACATTACAAAGTCAAAGGATATCTCAAATCATGTCTAAGAGTGGGAAAAAAAGAGTCTCACTCTTAGCAGGAGAAAAACAATTAAACCCCAAAAATCCAGCAAAGCTGCTCGGGGACTCACTAGGTTTGGGAAATTAGCCTTAACAGAGAATTCTCCCTAACAGGTATGCAGCACTCTGCTATGAGTCTACTCCTCCTGAATGGGTGTGTTCCTTTCATACCTGAGCACAGGACAACTGCCTGCTGTGCAGCTGTCTCTGTGAGAGGGGGTTACCAGCCCTCACAAGGGAATCAAAGAGAGGCTGGGTCCTCTGGGTTTCTGTCCTGCTGTGAGGCAATATCGGCCCGTCTGACCGGAATACACATCCCCTCCCACAGCCAAGCTGACAGATGTGCAATTGCAATTCGGATGTGGCGGCCATGATCATAAGTATTGCCATGCACTATGCCTAAAGTCAGGTATAGCTTATTCTTATAGTTTACCCTACAACCAGCATGGGGTACTCGTGATCATCATAGTTTTCATACAGGGGGCATATCTTAAATGCTGCCCCGCTGCTGCAGTCACTTTGCTGCCACTGCAGAGGTCAAGTGGGCATCATGTGACCTTAGAACCTGCTATCCGCCACGACCAGAAACACACAAGGCAACCGACCCATGCAAAACACTTAATTAGATTAGTAAATAATCTGTAAACAATCAATAACGACTTTCATTTAGTGCAAAAGAAGGTTGTGAAAAATACATTTTAATCAAACAAGCTAATACAATATCACCCAACCTGTGTTAGTACTCAGTTATCAACCTCAGAAGGATGAAAGGCTGAGTTAACCTTGCCAGGAGTCCAACCAACAACCTGCAGAACACAAACAAATTTCAGCAGCAAGCACTCAACATACTGAGCTATCTTACCAATTATAGCTATCAGAAAAGCAGCCACTCCAGAGACAAAGAGCCACATGCTGCTGGCCACAGCCCAGGAGCCTCAGTTCTTTTTTTTTTAACAAGGGTCCTTTTTTTTTACGGGTAGCAAGGAAGACCACAGGGGTAGCAAGGGAGACCTCAGGGGTTGCAGTTGCGACCCCTGATGACCCCTAAATGACGTCCCTGACTTTCGCTCCACAGAGACCACGAATAACAAGACCATGCCGTCCACATTGGAGAAAGAAAAAGAACGGTGCAGCCAAACTACATCAAAGTATACAGTACGTATACCTTATACCACTTTTTGTGTCTGTGGTCGCAAGCCGGAACACAGCCATGCATCCATGCACCATAGAATGCAGCTATGGCTATGCCATTCTGGTCTAGCAGCACACATAGCCACCACACTGAAACCCCTGATGTACCTCGACACATCTGCCACTAGCATACAGCGACCACCAATGAAAATAAAATTGGGTATAGCTCGGCACACATAGAATCTTCAGCAATAGCACTCTATCCTAAACCACCAACAGCGCCCACCCATGTGCCTGACCTCTGTGCTGGTTACTGGAGCCTAGCCAGCCACCTAAGTCCTAAGCCAGCGAAAATGCACGCAAGCATCTCTTAATCTAAACTCTTAGAACCTCTTACACATTGACTGCAGTCACTGAGGGCATTCCAACCACAAAGCGCATTGATGCCATACAAATGGGGAAAGAGCACTATATAAATAGCAAATACAATACAATACAATATATACAGATTGAATTTGGATGTCCTATCAGAAATGACTTCTATAGGGAATCCCACATGAGAGAATATCCCCATCAAATCCGGCTCTACAGGGGCCTAACAGAAATTCTTGACCTTATTGAATCATGGGACTGGACTGATGCCCGGGACTGGTGGGACCTCTGGGAACTCTGTAACAATATGCTACCTGCTCTCTGGGGGAATGGTGGGAAGCACTATCATTGTCACTCGCCCCATCTACCCCACCCAAACCCCCAGAGAAAGAAGATTGGGGCTCTGTACTTCTACTGGCTCCCTAGGAATCTTCCATCCCACTAGCTCCCACAAATGTTTGGAGGGGGGGCTTCCTCCATTCTGCTGCACCCAGGAATGTCAATAAGGGGTGGGTTGCCACTGTCGTAAGTGCGTTAGTGCTGCCCCTCAGCCCACAAATGAAAGCATTGTTTCGGTTATTGCACCTTGTCACATGCTCATGGCCAATATTAATTGTATTCCATTCTGTTTAATGCTGTTAGTAAGTCATTGGGAATGGCAATTTTCACAAATAATAACCACTCTTTGTCGTTAGCTGCTGATAGTTGATTTAATACTGTTATTCAAACATCATGTAGATCTTTACATATTATTGATGCCCCGGTGCCAACACATGTTTCAACTGTTACCCAGGCTTTATCAAGGCGGGGCTATCTACACATGAATGCCAAACCACGTGAAATCCAAAACAAAACAAATACTTGGAAATCATTCCACAAAAATTAGTTAATAACGCAATGTAAATGGAAAACCAAATCACAAAAAGAAACAAAAAATCAATACATAGCCAGTTAGGAAAAACATAACTCACATGGAGATGCCAAAACAAATTCCATCCGGAATAAAACATACATTCGAAAATCAAACCGCATAAATACAGGTGTTCAATCCGATACTCATGGAAGTCAAAAATACCATGAAAAAACAGAATAAAAGGACACAAGGAGATGGAAAGATAAAGGGAGATAGAGAGAGGCGGGGAAAAGCAGAGAGAGCAAAACAACACATTATTCGTTTGTCAGGGCACATACAATCATTTGAACGTATAGTTACTTATGCACTACCCTTATATCAGGTGCCACCATTATTGCCACCTTGTGGGCCGTGTTCCATATCTTGCTCAAGAAAAAAAACACCAGTTTGTAAAAAGGTGTCTGTGTTGGTGTGAAGCGCTCCTTTAGGCTAGCACCTACTCAGTTACAATCAGCATGGCCTATATCCAATCTAAAGTGAGTTACTATCATTCGTGTCAGAACACTACAATATATCTCTCTTGTTTTTCAGTCAGTTGAATATTCTCACCTTCATGCGTGTGCCCAAACTGAGCGAATAGCCAAGTAAGCAAATAGCTTTGTGCAAGACACATATTGCTTAGCTCACTGCTAGTACGACATAGACATTTCCCCGGATGCTTCTAAATGAAAGCAAACACCTGTAAAGTGAAAAGCATTCATTCTGCTGGCTCTTAAGCATAACATTGAAGGTCATCTTAGAGTGCTGCAATATATCAAAACCATACGTGTGACTAATCATATAATGTACCTCTTGTTAAATGCTACTGTACGCTGGCTTGCAATTGCAGCTCTTGGCTCCCCTTCTCCCGGTTGCAGAATGTAATATAAGTCCTTCAAAAAAGCAAAAGAAACAACTAATCTATCCATCGACCTATTCAGTTACGCTCATGTATATTCAGAAACCCTTTAAGGTACGATACGACAGCTAATGCGCCTAAAAAAAAACATACACATACACAGAGATATTTTCTTCTCCCATGCCTCACTAGCAAACTTCCTATTTAAATCGTGTGCGTTCGTTGGTGTTTCCATGTCCGGGCACCTTACAAATATGAGTTATCAACCAGGGGAATTTCATGTTAATATATTTTTTTAAAAGAAAGAAAGAGTTTGTGCGTAGCAGTGTGCACCCTATTCGTCCAGATACAATAATTTGGCTTCTCAGGTGTCCTCGTGCCTTGTCACCTTACGTGAGTGTTCCTACAAGGCACGTACATACTAATATTCAAAAGAGAGACTATATGGGTGACAGCGTACACCCTGTCGATCCTAGGCCTGTGGTAATCACGGCTACAATCTTTGCTAATTCCACAGACCTATTAATGACCTTTTTAACACTCAATCGCTTAAGCCCTCATTACTATCAATCACAATGTAACTGTACTGCCTTTCTCAGATAATACATATCTGGAAAACAAAACGTCCAATCACCTGGCAACATCCATAAATCAATGGGCTTGCCAAGTCAAATTGTTGTGCATTGAAACGTTATGGGGGATCAAAATAAATGTGCCAAATGATCACTACATTTTAGGACCCCTTGTATTATATCTTGCCCATTCCACGACGATAAGGCCTTATTTTAAACTACTATTGAACTGCCCATATAAGGTCTCCCCTACAGGTTAGAGTTAATGAAAGTGCGAGGATGCCCAAACAACTGGCTATTTACTCACCATTAATACGTATCTGCATATTACATACTAGTAGAAGTCCCTGTTAAGGAACCGCCCAGTATAAAATAAATATGGTAGCTTGGAATGGTGCCTGCCACAAAACACAATACAAAGGGCATGTTTCTGCCATCTTACCTAGCAAAATACAAAGAAAGCTTATTATATTTTTTATATATTTTTCTATTTATTAATATTGTTTTAGTTGTAAGTACAACTTTTTCAATAAATACAATTCATACATGTTGATCACAAAGTGCTATTAACAGGAGATGTTCTTTCACATGATTTAGTAACACATTCCGTGTTAAAAGAACTATAGTCACATTTAAGATTAATAAATAGCAATAACAGTGTTAGAAATAAAAGAAATAACTTTGCAAGCATAAAAGAAATGATGTCATCATTATCCAAGTATCATCTGCAAAATAGTAAAACAAGATTATCTAGTATTATCAGTTAGTTAAAAACAAGATCATTAGATAGTTTTAGTGCTAATAAAAATTAAACTGTCGAGATATTCAGTGACGCCTTAGTTGCATTGAGGATATTTGACCACATTGGTTCTTTTGACATAATCCTAAATTCGCTTAGATGTCTGAAATAAGAGTCATTTCTTAGTTGTGACAATGCAATGCACTCAGTTATAAGATGTTGTAGTGATTCTTGTTGCTCTGCCATATTGCAAAATCTGCAAATTGTATCTACGATTGATGATTTATTGTAGCAAGCTATTTGGTTTTAGTGGGCCATATGTTTAGGCAGAATCTGAGAATTGATTGGGCATATCTAGAGTCAGGGAACTTGGTCAAGTACATTGGCATTTCATGGTGTGGTTTAAGTAGAAAGGCATCCAATCAGAATGTTGAACATGAGTTACAAGTTTCCCAAGTAAGTCGCCAGTCCCATTGTCATAGTTTTAATTTGGCTTTGCCAGGGAAATCTAGTAATAGTTGCATAGAAATGTCAGCTAATTTAAGATAGTAGTGCAATATATTTCCCATGTTGCAATGGGCTGTTGTTCATAATATTTAAAATTGATTTTAGGGAGGAGAGTATTGGTGGTGATTGTATGGGAGATACATTTTCTGTAAGAGGATAGAAATTGCCATGCGACCATTGCTGATAGCTTGACATAAAGGGGCTAAGCCCATGTGGTGAGCACTAAAGGGAGGATTTGTTATATTAGACTGACGTATTGTCTCTCAAGCAAGCCAGTCAATGTTTGATACTAAAGACCGTAGAATGGAATTGTGGTCTACGATCTTGTTTTCAATTGCCTCGTAAAGTTTAGGCAAAGTGAGTACCAGAGAGAGCAGGATCTAATGAGAAATAAGTGGGGGTCGGAAAGCCAAAGATTCGTCTTGGCGTCGGTTTATAGAATGACACGACTAAAGAAGTTTCGGAAAAGGATGAGGTGATGGTTTCTGGAGCCTCTGTGTTAGTATATAAATTGGGAGAGTCTAGTTGATGGAATGGTCGTGTCCTCTTCAAATCAAGTAGCACAGCTAGTGTTTATGGGAAAGAGCAGAGGAGCCTGTGTGGAATGATCGGCGGGGTGCTCAAAAGAAGTGTTTGAAGATGGTAACCCTGAGGAAAGTGGGTTCCTGCGAGATTTTCCAAATGTACTACTTGAGAGTATAATGGAGGAATTTGCAAGGAGTCCATAGTATGAATGATAGCAACTGCTTGGGGTTGCAAGAAGCTCCCTATCATAGCATTAGGTGGTGAATAGAAATCATGTTCCTGATCCGCTATGGGTGGCGTTAGGCATGTTTGAATTAAGGCATCAGATATTTCTATCCTAGAACATTTTCCCAATGCGGCAGAATCGGGAAGATCGGAGGGTCCAGCTGCATCGGTCGCAGGGAAGTCGGCGTTCCTAATGTTCGTAATTGGCGGCCCGACGGCGGCCCCATGACAACATTTCCTAATGTCCAATCCCCTGATCTGTACGTGCTTTGAGTTGTGCGCCAAAGTATTGGGGGAGTTGGGGGTGGAAGCAGGTTGCAGTCTCGGCTGTTTGTTAAGTAGAGATATCGCTTGCTGTGGCATGCCAGACGTCAGGCGATAGGCTTCACATGTAAACAAAAATGTTTGTACCCTTCCTAGTGGACAAAGCTCAAGGCTATGGTGCTTTACTGGTACAGGATTATGGTCCTGTCCATAAATTAGTGTGTAGGTTGTTCCGTTAAGTGGTAGATCCAAACCTGAGGTCAAAGGTATATTAACCTCTCACTGAGCTAAAACAAACCAGAGAATAGCAAACAAGAGTTTTATTTGCTAATCATACAGGCAGATATTCAGTACATAAAACTTGAAACAAAGTGTTGAAAAAATGCAACATACATAAACAGAAGGTAAAGACAACGTATGATACCATCAATATAACCAAAAAAAAGAGAGAAGTGCAGTATTTACAACAAAGTGAACAAAAAATGCTGTATTAACAATATACAGATCAATCTTGAACAAAGGTTATTTTCATTCTTGCATTATAGTGTACCAGTTCATGTGGACACACAGGTCCTTTGTGAATAAATCCCAAGGTCAAAAACGAAAAGGCGTGGAAGGCTATATCATCGCCCAATTTCATAAGGGTGTCCTTATTATTGGAAAGTTTCTTAGTCAGATAATACTTTACAACAATATGTGTTTCCAGGGTCCTATGGAGAATAAGATATCTTGATAGCCAACGTGGCAGAGACTGAGTGAACAGGGTCTGATTCAAACGGGAACAATTGCATGTGGCTATTCCCGGATTGACACGTTTTGGCGGAAATACAGTAAGGTAGCGTCCGCCTTTATCAGGGCTCCGTAGGGGCGACCCTGCCGGTGCTGTGATCCCCAAGTCTCGGTCTTCAATCACCAAAGGGCAAAAGGGCTGGGCATTGAAGGTACTCAAATGGGTCCTGCTGAAAATTAGGCGGGCCCAAGGCAGTAGTCGTAGTGTACAGCGTTATTCTGTAGGTTGGTAAGTGAAAGTTCACTGGTGGTTGGTGAGCTGGGATGGAAGCGTTGAAATTCTTCATCAGCATCTGGCGTGATTACTGGAATTAGTCCTTGCGGAGCGGCTCAAACATTCCAGCCGCGCGCGGTGAGGAACGCTGTTTGGCTGGAAGAGGCCGCGAGTGCGCGTTGCGGGCGATAGGCTGACATGATCAAGGTTAGCAGGGGTTTTTGCCAATATTAAGAGAAAAGGAAATGAGGTATGAAAGTAATTTAGAGAACGGAGGGAGTTGGCACATGGTGCACGGAGCAGCAGACAGCAGACAGCACTCGCCTGTGCACTCCCCGCAACGCATGCACGTTCTTGTTTAAATAGAATGTCACGTGATTGGTGGGCGTGACGTGTTCTAGATGAAAGAAAAGCTAGATTAGCTGTGCATTAAGTCGGCTGTAAAGTCCAAATAGATGGAAGTTGTATAGTCCATATACCCAGAGGATGATGTAAGGTTAGAATTGCTAAAGTAGAGTCTGTAAAATGTCCACAACACCACATTGGTTCTTCAAGATGGCGAGTAGGGGGACCAACAGGTTCAGCAGATAGCACTCGCCTGTGCACTGCCCAATTATTATATACATAAGCATAGTTCCCCCACCACCCACCACCACGGCAGGGCTGCCTGGGTGTTTGTGTGGAGGCACCTGCCCCCATTTCCACATTGTGGGGAATTACTTTTCCACTTTTAACAATGATGCACCTTGCTGTCCCTGGAGCAGTTGTTACTGCTTTCTGGGTCCACTTCGCTGATTGTCTGGCCTGCTAGAGGAACTTCCAGCCCTTCGCAGCCAGCCGGCAATTGCTGGCCCCCTCGAGTGCCGACCTACTTGAAAAGTAAATCGCCACCTGGATCCCTGTTTTTCCCAGTGATAGGAAAGGTGTCTCTGAATGTAATTTTCACTCCATATTATGGACCCCCCCAAACATTTTGCTTTTCTTTGTCTATCCTGACCTGATTTTTTCCAGTGGAGCACAGCCTTCTGCTGCTCTCCCCTGGGCTTTTCCTCATTTGTTATAGGGAAACTGACAGGTCTTTCCGGCTGTCAGTACTGGGAAACAATGTTTCCCTTAGTCTTTTACTTTGTTGCCATTTCTTGGTAACTTTTATAGTGTGCAAAGTACTTTACTGTACCGTACACTGGGGTCCTTTTGTTCTACGGCCCTAGACACCCTCTAAGGAATTTGTTATAGATGTACAAGTGTGCCTAGCATGAACGGGTGGCAGCTGTTTACTTTTCTGGTATTTTAACTACATTTTATCAAACATAACACCTTTACCGCAGTTGGCTCATGACTGTGGCCAGTGATGAAAATGGCTGTACCACGTAGTCTTTTGTTCTGTCCTTTGGCCATCTTTCCCTTGACTTGCCCCAGGTCAAGTTGACCCAGGACTTCCTTATTTGGACATGTAGCCTCCCCCAAAAACCGAATCTTTCGCAGGCTCCTGCATGTCACGTGTGCTAGCGCCCAGGAAGAGGGTTGGGACTGTCTGGTCCCAATCCACACTACTGGTTCCAGGATGTCTGGTGTGCATGAATGCATGGGGACCACCGAGGACCATGATTGGACCACGACGGGCATGCATGCAAGAGAGCAGATCTTCAATTGGTTGTCCAGATTCGATCACGCATCGTACTTTGGATAAGAGAAGGGGCCCTGCATCCATTCCAGGTCGATCTACAGTGGTTCATCTTGAACTACCAAAGGAGCCAAGTATCCTGTGAGCTGAAGCAGACCTGTGGATCGCCCGGAGATGAGCTGGAAAGTTTGGCACCCTGAGCCCACTGTTATCCCGTCTAACCCCTGTTTTTTCCTTGACATTAGAAGGCTTGTGAGGGTGCTTTGAGCCTTTTGAGTAGTGGGAACAACTACTCTCATTGTCTCCTGATTTCCCACCAAAAGAGCCTTCTCGAAAGTGTTCCTGGGACATCTAGTGAATTGACTAATTCTTTTATGGGACATTGTATAGGAGGGCCGCTGTTACGAGTCAAGGCTTGAAACTTTGGGACTGCCTAGCTTGTGGTTCCCAAGTCCTAGAGCCTCTGGGTCACGAACAAGGACATGCATCACGTCACAAGCCTTTGTGCTCTCTTCATCACTGTGTTGTGGTGACGGTCACTGTGGGCGGCTTTCCTGACTTTTTTGCTGTGCCCTATGTCCTGCTGCACCAGAATTTTCTTCTTCCTCCTAATGTGGGAGGAGTTGTGGCAACTGTCCGTCACGGACGATTGTCTGGTCCTGCAGCACCTGAGAGCCAGATAGAAGAGCAAAGGCAGGATTTGCAACCTCATACGAGCTTGACTAAACTGGCATAGTTTGGTAGGGATTAAAGCAAGGGGTATTGAGTACTTGCATAATTTACCGGTGGCCCCTGGCTCATCCATCTGTCTTTACGAACAAGGGTTCCTTGGTATGCCCTCTCTGGCTGGGATAGCCCATGCTCCCAAGCCTGTCCCGAACATCGGAAACTGCTATGTCCACAAGGGCAGTCCCTTCCCTGGTGATTGGAACTATTTCAGCCCCCTTCAGGACGCTTACCTAACTGTCCCGGCATCTTAAAAAGGTACTGCCTTTGCTTTACACACGACTGCACGTTTTTACGCACTGCTGTACTTTGAGCACAAGGTTCCTCTCTTCGTAGGGGTGGACTGAATAAGTTTGGGTTTCCATCCTGAAGGTTACCTAATGCGTAAATTGTGTCAAACCCCCTTCTTTTACAGGTTGCAGATGTTTTACTCCCTTTAACGCATTAGACTACCGTCATTTTGTATGTGTTAAATTGTGATATGCTTGTGTGGTAACTGTTGCATTATTAATTTGGTTATTCCTGTTGTTTTATTGGGCCTAAAATAAAGGTATATGTATTTTTTTGCTATACACCTGTTTAACAATATGTTGTGGTATCTTTACTGTGTGTGCTCATTGTGGGCTTCTGATAACTCTCGCTCCTCCTGAGACTTAGGGCCTCATCACAAGTTTGGCCTGAGCCCTTAAATGTGGTGGTAACGATATTACTGCTGCATGTAGGGGCTGGCCAAATCACGAGTTGGGTGGGAAAAGGCTTTTTTATCTCCAGGTTTTTGCTGGAGGTAAAAATTACAATTTCCCGCTGTTTTTGGCACTATTACGACCAGCACAATTACCACCAGCAGTAATAGTGTGCCCCAACCCCAGAACCCAATGGGAATGAGGATTTACTGCCCACCCCCGCAACTCGTGATCCGGTGCAAATTGTGCCGACTGAGTTGCGGTAGCGCTATTAGCGTTGGGCGGTATCCCACCGATATTACTGCTGGGATACTGCCCAACTCGTGATGAGGCACTACCACCTGCCAAGCTACTGTGATTGGTCTGTCTTGTCCAGAAGGTTCCCCAGTTTCACTAAATTAGGGTGGCCTCCTAAACATCTGTCCATCAGGCCAGAGTTTAGAAATCCATTCTAACAAACTGGTCTACAGCTGTGGGATAAGATCAGAGGTGAGCAGTGTTGCACACTAGTGAAGGGCCTGGAGAGTGACACACAGTGACCTTATCCTAATTCACAATTGTAGGTCACCTGCGACACTAATATCAAGGAAACAATTGCTGCCATTACTTTGGGTGCTTCAAAGTCTGAGACCTTGAGAAAGATGTGTGCAGAAAGAGGCCTGTCAGCCTCTAGCACAAATTCAGAAATAATCCAAAAGATCACTGATTGGCAGCAAAGCAGCATTCTAGCTTTACCCTCGTATGATAGTGCAGATGGTGCTGGGGCAGTAATAGTGTTGAAGTAACTGTTGCTGCCATCATAGAGGGGAATGGCATAGATGAGGATGATGTAGAGTCCCAAGCATCATTTGATGGTTCTGAGGTTGAGGCCCTATTGCAAATTCAAGAGAAAAGAGCTGCTGTTTAAGCAGACGGAGCTTGAATTCAATATGGCTAAGCTGGGTTTAGAGAAAGCAGAAAGGCAGAAGGACAGGGATCAGCATTTGGAGCTTGCTAGGCTGCAGGCTGCCAATGGCTCATCTAGATGGTCTCATAATGGGTCTGGCCCCTCCTCTCATCCAAGTTTTCCCAAAGATCTGCTCAGTGTCTTTGATGACAAGAATGACATCATGGACTGCCTGACTGCATTTCAGTATGCTTGTGAAGTACAAGAAGTTGTGGATGCTGTCAAGATTGCCTGGTTGCTCAGTCGACTACCCCATTCTGGCTGAAGTGCCATTATGGAGAGGTCAAAGGCTGACAGAAAATATTTTGTGAAATTAAAGCAAATTCGAATCTTAAAGTTTGGTAAGACTCCTGCCCAATACTTGAAGAGATTTAGAGAATACAAAAAGAAAAAAGGTAATACTTGGATTTCTTATGTGACTTGTTGGGTGGAAGGTTACAAGGTCACCACCTTTGAGGGTATGATTAGTTTGGTCATGCTTGAACATATTTTTGCTTCCTGAGCTTAAGCAGCACTTGGCTGATTCTAATGAGATAGATCCAAAGAAGTTGGCCATTGCAGCTGACCTATGGGTGTCACATAGCATGTTCCCTAAGGATAAACCTGCTTCTGGTAAGCAGGAGAAGGGGAAAAGGCAGAAAGAGAAAGTGGGTGGGGGTACTGAAAAATCTTCCTCCCATAAGGGGCACAAAAGGTTTTAAAAGGGTAAGTCCCAAGAACATAGTCAGGGTAGTGGGATTAATACTCCCAAGCACAGCACTGGTTACAATAAGTCTCCCTATGTCCCAAGACCCATTGGATCTTGTGTGGCTTGTGGAGCTAGTGACCATGTGAAGGGGGGCCCCAGATGTAAGGTCAGAACCTTGGGCGTCCACCCTGTGAATATGGCCTTCCCCCATGAGGAGGAAGAAATAATCACAAGGGAATCCTCCCCTTAAATCTCTTTAACCTGTGAGATAGAGTCTTAAGTAGTCAGAGTTTCCCTGGGATCCTGGGAACCTAATGTAGCTGAGGCCTATGCCTCCATACCCGATAATACAAAGCACTACTTTAAAGACAGTGCGCTAGTGAATGCGGTTGATGCCCCTGCCCTAAGGGATAGTGGGGCCAGCAGAACTGTGGTGGACTCCACTTTGGTAAACCCAGAGGAGCTTGCCAGAGCTCCTTTGATGCCCACCAAGTTAGCTGATGACCACCCTGTCAGGTTCCCAGTAATGCTTGTAACTCTAACTGTGAATGGTGGGGTAGTAAGGATACCTGTAAGTGTGCAGAGGCAAGTTCAATGGATAGTGCTGCTAAGGTATGACCTCAGAGACTTAGGTTTTGTGGGGGACACAGCAGACAGACCATGCACAAGGTCTCAAACAAAGGCTGCCTTGGCCAAGAGCAACGTTGAGCCAAAGACAAAGAGGAAACCAAAGGCTAAGGAAATCAAGAAAGCCATAAGAGGCAAAGAAATATTCCCCCTAACTCACCTACCACGGAGGTGGAGGTAGTGGGCCAAGCACCTGGACCTGACAAGGGGGAGGTACTGCCTGTAATTCTCAAACCCCATGTCCATCCTGCACTCCAAAGTTTGTTGGTTGAAGGCGGTCGTGATAGGGATTAGTTTAGTAAGGGCCAATGTGAGTGCCCATCTTTGGAAGGCCTAAGAAAATAGGCCTGTGCCCAGCTTGAGGGTGAACCTCCTGGGATATATTGGGAAGGTAGTCTCCTATATAGTAAGCCCATAGAGTTTACTGAAGGAGACCATAGGAGGTTGGTGTTTCCCCTTCATGTAAGACCCTTCCTCCTAAAATTGGTGCATGAAGTCCCCCCTCAGGTCATCTTGGGATCAGGAAGACCAAGGAGAGGTTTTCCATACATTTCTACTGGCCCAAGATGGAGGTCCAGATAGAAGGTCACTCTAGGAGTTGTGCCACTTGCCAGTTTTCTGGAAAAAGTGGTCCAACATTCCAGGCTCCATTGGTGCCACTCTCTGTGGTGGGAGTGTCCTTTTAGAGGGTAGGGATTGACATTGTTGGTCCCCTTGATACTCAGATATCCTCTGGCAACAGGTTTATCATGGTGTTGGTTGAACATGCCACTAGATATCCAGAGGCCATCCCATTGAAGACAGTGACTGACAAGTCAGTTGCTAAAGCTTTATCTGGCATTTTTACTAGGGTTGGCTTCCCTAAAGAAATTGTGTCCGATGGAGGCAGCAACTTCATGTCCAAGTATATGCAAGCCATGTGTATGGGAAGAGTGTGGGGTCACTTATATGTTTTCATCTGATTATCAACCACAGACAAATGGCTTAGTTGAGAGATTCAACAGAACTCTCAAAAGCATGATTAGGGATCTTGAAGAACCCCAAAAGAGAAAGTGGGATGTCCTGTTATCATGCTTACTCTTTTCTTACAGAGAGGCCCCTCAAGAGGGTGTTGGTTCCAGCCCCTTTGAGCTTCTATTTGGTCACCCTTTTAGGGGAACACTGCCCGTAATCAAAGAGGGGTTATAGCTGCCTACTCCTCCTATCACTACCAATTTAGTGGACTACATGCTAGGTTTAAGGAAGAGAATGGTCCTCCGTATGGCTCAGGTCAGTGACAAGCTGAAAGCTGGTCAAGCATTTGTCAAACATTAGTATGACCAGAAAGCTTCTCTTTTTCACTTCCTCCCAGGCCAGGAAGTCCTCATTATGAATCCTATCAGGCCTAGAGCCCTTCACGATAAATGGTCAGGCCTTTATAGAGTTGAGGAACAGCTAGGTGAGGTAAACTATTTAGTCAACATTGAAAGGCCTGGTAAAGCTCCAAAAGTGGTCTACATGAATAGACTGAAAGCTTTCAACCCAAGAGTTTAAATAGCTGCAATACATTTGGCCTCTGACAGAGAAGAGGAGACATTAGAACATCTTCTTAACTTATTCCAGAGTAGCCCCTTCAGATGGCTCCATTGAGGGTTTCAAGTTGTTCCCTCAGCTGACTCTTAAGCAACAAGAGGACGTAAGAACTTTGCTGAGACAGTTCTCCCCCTTGTTCTCACTTACTCCAGGTTTGACACCTTGGTGCAAACATGATATTGACACTGGAGATAGTGTACCTTATGAAAATAGGGGTTATAGGATGTCAGACAAAGTAAAATCCTACATCAAGTCTCAGGTCAACAAAATGTTAAATCTAGGGGTGATTGAACCCTCAGGAAGTCCATGGTCCAGTGCTGTGGTTCTGGTGCCAAAGGCAGGTATCTCTGATTGAAGTTCTGTGTGGATTATAGGGCTCTGAATGCTGTCACCAGGACAGATGCTCACCCTCTGCAAAGAACTGATGATTTGGTGGACACACTGGGTGCTTCCAAGAACCTCATTACTTTTGATCTCAATGCAGGATATTGGAAAATTGCCCTTGCAGAACATGCCATGAAGAAGACAGCATTTTCAACTCCAGAAGGGCTTTACTAGTTCAGGGTAATGCCATTTGGGTTGATGAATGTAACTGCCACTTTTCGAAGGCTAGTTAATCATGTTCTGAATGGGTTGGTGAATTTTGCTTGGCATATCTGGATGATATTGCAGTTTTCAGTTCAACCTGGGAGGATCATGTGAGACACCTAGGACTACTGGTGCAGGCTCTTCAGAAGGCCCACCTGACCATAGAGGCCAGCAAGTGTCAGATTGGTCAGGGCTCAGTTGTCTACCTTAGGCATGAGATTGTTGGAGAGAGGATTGTAGGAGTTGATGGGTTAAAGGGACTTTGAATGTCAGGGGGTAATTAATTTAGCATGCACATTTAGTTTTACATGTAGTTTTAATGTGAGTTTTAGTATGGGCTTTATGCAGAAATTATGAAATGCAGAAATACAAACACAAATACAAGGCATATGTTGCCAATGTAACCGGTGCACGCCAGATGGAAATTGCACAGAGTTCAGAAATTCAGAGTATGCTTTAAAATGGTTTTAGTTCAGGATGATATTTTATTTGACTGGTTTGCACCAAATGTAATAACTAATATACATCAACATAATTAATCGCACCCCAGTAGCATGTCCCATGTCCTTAACATTGAGTGCAAATTAGTCTGTATGGAAATATCCCGAATCCAAATTTGAAATGCATGTGGCTCTGTTTCAATGGGGTTTTTAAACATGCAGCATAAGCTTGAATGGCAAGCTGAAATATGTGAAAATTCATTTGACTAAAGACAAGCTATTGTGTGTGCATGAAATGCAGGAAGAAATGTATCTTCTTGCTCTCCAACAATAACATCGTGTGGGTTTCAGTGGTATGATCTAGATGGGAGGTATTTTCTTTTTGAGTGGCAGCGAGAGGTCATAAAAAGACTTTGAGTGGGTGTAGCTGGCAGGCAGACCTCTTCAAATGCTGGGATAAGACGAGCTGGCAGGCAGACATCCTCGAATGCTGGGCTGAGGCGAGCTGGCAGGCAGACCGCTTCCAGTGCTGTGGGCCGTTTGATGTTCTTATCCATGTGAGTGCTTATCTATGCAACCACAGCGCAGACCAGGCGAACAGACTGAGGGGGTTTCCCAGGTCCAGTTGAGCCAGGAATATTGCCAGCCTCTAGGTAATATAGGTCAAAAGTGAGGGGTTGGAGTGCCTGTTGAGCAGTTAGACAGATCATTTTATGTGTAATATTTCTGTGTTATAAGTACATGCAATTTCAAGTTTACATGAATGTACTTGCGGGTTTGTTCTTCTTTTTCACAAAACGTAATTCTTGCCAAGTGTTTCGCTTTCAAGGTCGGATCAGTAAGACTGGTCACAGCTCATTTTATTTCTGAAATGTGTCATTGCTCATTGTAACATGCTCACACTGAGAAGTTCTGTCCCATGCAGAATTGTTACCATGTGTATGGGGTAAATTAATCTATTACGATAAAACAAAGTGACTTAAAAAAAACAACAAAAAAAATTGGCGGTTATAGTCTGAAGTTAGTCTTACAAATGAAAAAAGAAACACCCAACGAATGTCCACAAAAGTTACTTCCAGCATAAAATACACAAAATTAGGTGTAAAACCAGAGTATATCCCACATATTTGGTGTGTTGGCCATTGGAAAATGTATAACATTTAATGGCCGTGGCATTGCATTATAGGCATAGCCATTCTGTGCACTTATTAAGTGAATTAGTGCTGTGAAGAGGTGCAGCACTGTGTGATCATTTGACTCACACAATAGTGTCACCATATCCCAAATTGAGGCTGAGATTTCTGATCTGGCAAACTATCTTGAGGCAAAGCTTTTTTTTTGCCCATGCAGTTTGGTCTTCAGAAAATGCGACAACATGGAAGGACGGGATTTGCACAGAAGTAGAGAAAGAGGCAGTTGAAAATATCTTTGAGGAAGGGAGCATTGTACAGGTATGCCTCGTGAAGCTGTTCAGAGCACCAGACTGCAAGGAGGAGAAAAATTACATTATCAGAGTATGTGCAAAGTTATCGTTTTTGTTACACAGATCATTAAAAATGCAGGGAAATGCCAATGAAGTGATTGGCAAGTTACACTGTGGCTTGGATAATGTAGGTGATCAAGTACTGCAGCTAAAAGCAGAACTGGAACAGAGAGGGCTAGACACATAATTGCAATCTAAATGCAGCAATAAGGCTACACAATTGGCTCAGAAGGAGAAACAATTTAATGAAAGTGAGCAAGAATTAATGCACTTAAAAGGGATTTTAGATTCAATAATGCAAAGATGCTGCCATTTTGGAAATACAAACCTCTAGAGAACATAACATGGAAAAAGACAAAGAGTTTCACGGTGTAGAACAGGAGATATTCAAATTGATGGAAGAGAATGACAAGAAGGATAAAGCAGTTGGCCGGTATCAAGCACAAATAAGTGAGTTGCAAGCAATTGTTAATAAGAACAAGGATGAGAATTCTGATTTCGTTAATAAGAACAGGGATAAGAATTCTGATCTCTGTCATGAGGCAGAACGACTTAATTGCCAGTGCAAGAATTTAGAACAGCAGATATTTAGTCTAAAATCTCAGGAAAGGCAACAAGGCACTACACTCAATGGAATTGAAATTAATCACAGCTCTGTTCAAGAGACCAATGTACGAACAGCTGTTCGTGTGGCCAGACCTGGTTATAGCCCAGTGGTGGGTATGAATCACCAACAAATAATTACAATAATTCTGCCCACAAGAGAATATAAATGAGTGACAAAATGACACACACCAGAATGCATCATGTAATCCTATCAAGATCATGAAGTCTATCAAAACTTTGATTAAACCATTCAAATAGTGAGGCGATTGTTGCATGGAAGACCATTTAGAAACTGTCCACAATATGTTTAAAGCCCTCCAGATACCTAGGGAACAGTACAGACAGTATTTTCACCTAACGCTTGATTCAGCAGCTGCTAGTGTATTTCGGAGTCTCAATGAACAGGAAAATGTGTAATGGATGCACTTTGGGAAAGAAGTTAGACATCAATTTTCACCTTATCAGTCAATACAAGATGTTAAAAAAGCAGCATATACAATGACTGCAAAGTTTGAAATGTCCCCTTGCCAGTTCCTCCAAGATTTAAAAAGAGCATTTTCACATTTTGATGTGTACTTTAACCCTAACTCTTTAGAATTTAAGACTGCATACTTTTATGGGCTTCAAAAAGAAATTGTATCCCAGTTGATTTGTGAGTTTGACAGGGAAAAATCACTAGAATGGATAATAGAGCAGGGGAACAAGCTATATGAAGTGATTTATGGTCAGAGAGAAGAAAGGCCTAGAGTAGGGAGACAAAACCAAAATCTAAAGAACCTGCGCCAGCAATAATGGAGGAAAAATCTGTACAAATTCTGCTTGAATCAGCACAAACCCAGGCAACAAATAACATGACACCTAATCAAAGGGGTATGCCTCCACAGAGGACACCTCCTCAAAACCCTATGTTCCAATCAGTTGATTCCAGAAATAGGGAGTCTTAAATTAGCCCTAGATATCTGGGTAATTCCCCCTGAGTGGGAATTTGCCGCAATATATCAGGTCTAAATAACGATCAAAATTAAATGTACAATGTCCCATACCAGACTTTGGCGGCTCAGAGCAGATTTAACCCTAATACGATGGTGTATGGCCACCAAGAAAGACCAAGATATGTGGATAGAGTCATTGAAAATGGAAACCAGCATAGGGGACAATTCCCACCAAATGAAAGACAAAATATGAACTATGTCCATCGCCAATTTAATCAATCGCCACCACCAGTCGATCATGGTCAAAGGATGGCCACTCCGCGTTCTCCACCTCCAATGTCTCGTGAATTTAGAGGTAACACAAATAGAAATCTATCTCCTGTGAGGTACCAGAATAAGTCTAAACAGTGAATTTTATCAGTACCAGCCCAGGCCACAAAAAGAGGAATCCAAAGTCATAGACAGGTTTCAATGTTTAGATGCTAAAGTCAAAATGTTGTCTGAACAAATACGAAAGCTATGTGCAGTTCAAAAACAAAAGCCAAGTGAAGGTGCAGAATGCCATAGGAGTGAGCTTGTGCGTTCTGACAATAGGTGACTGTTTAATAGCCCCTGCACTGACGAAAACACAGAAGCCCATGAATCACCTTTGAATAATGGTTCTGAATTGCCTACTGACTCAAAAATAAGAACAAAAACGAAAGAAAGTGAGACAGGGAATTTCAACACACACAAAAAGGGAGTGTGGTTCAAATCAAAGTTGAATCAGACTTTTGAGTTGTGTGAATATGAAGAACAAAAAGGGGAAAATGAACAAGAAAAACCTAAAGAACAGAGGAACAGACTTAAAAAGAACATCCAATGTGAAAATAAAACACAAGGTGAAGAGGTAGGATCAATAGTTAGAATATCCTCCCTTGATAATCAGAATACTGTTGAGCTTCATACAGAGACAAAAGTAGCTCAAAAGGAGGGTGCAGGTCAGTCACATGAGGAGTATTTTGAACCACAAATATTCCAAGAGACAGAAAGGACAGGCACTCTGCAAAACACAGATAAGTGTCATGCGCCAGAAGTTGACAGGCTGTTCCATATGACACTTGTGAAAATACCCAGTCAAATGATTGCAGTGTGAACACTGGTAGTCCCAAGTCAGAGGGGCAGTCAGTGGCTACACTCCAAATGGGTTCAGAGACCAGGAGAATGGACAAAAAAATTCAAAATGAAGTGGGCAAAAAGGAGGGAAAGATGTCATTTCATATTCCCATTTGGCTAGCAAGGAGTAAAAAAGATCTAAGGAAAGTGAGTCCTGAAATCAGCAAACATGCCCACTTTTTATGCATGCTATAGGAGGTTGAAGACATATACTATGCTCCTATTACTATTGAAGAAAAATGTAATGCACTTGCAATGATTGATTCGGGTGCCCAAGCCACGATAATGTCAAAAGAACTAGTAAAAAGTATCAATGAAGGAGATCCCCATAAAATCACATAAAGGTGAGACAAAATGAAGGCCCTGTGCACAATCTTAATGGGGAAGAATACCTAAAGAAGTTGTCACTGAGGTTGACATAAAGATATGGAAGCATCGGATGAGACAGGAAGTATTGATTACATCTATCAATGAAATACCATTTCTCATAGGGATGAATTGCTTGAAGAGGTTGTCGTCCCTCATTGATGGGGTAAATGGGGTATTGTGGTCCTTAGCCAAAAAACCATTGAGGCCTAAAAAAATAATGACACAAAACAACAGTGTAAAAGTATGTCACACCATTGCATAAACAGAAAGTGCAGTAGAAGTATATCTTTAGAATGGCTGTGTGCCTAGCGTCACTGTCATTCTCATGTGTCAGGGTGAAATATAGAGAGAAAAAGAGAAGCAGTCTTTGGAGATTTACTTGGACCCAAGATAAAATGGTAAACAGAAATAGATGAAAACACATTGCGCTTTTATCTAAATGAAGAAAGATGCAAGTCAATGTCACTCCAGAGATAAATACAAAAAAGCACATTTCAAACCTTTCAGAAATACACACGGGAGATAGGCAACCATGGATTCCTATCCATGTGAATGGGCATCCTGAGATGATAGAAGCCACGTTAGCACTTGAACACACCTTGAAACACTTGTGTACAAGCGCGTTACAAATGCCATAGCATATCATATCATATCATAACATGAAAGAAGTTTCATTAATGAAAAGGTACTCCAACAAATTATTGACAGGGAGGGGATCCCAAAATTCAGAATAAAGAATCAACACATCATTGGCCTAGATGATCAAGAGTTGGTGCAAAGGATTGTAAGAAGATGCATGTTAAAGTTTACGAATGATCTGAGGAGTATCCATCACAATGTGTGGATCGTGAGCGGAACACAAAACGAATTTTATTTGGGAAATGACATCATGCACAGAATCTGTATGCTCTTAGACTTTCTAAATCAAAAGGTTTGGTCCAGGTTAGGTGGGGCTGCCCTTGTATTTGAAAACAAAAGACAAGCTTATCATTGCACACAGATGGCATCATATGCAGTTGAACTGCTTGTGAAAAAGGATGTTACCATTCCCACACTCACCAGACAAGTTGCAATAGTGCTAATGTACAGAAAGGGACAACAGATAACAGATTCCGATGCATTTGTATGCCTACATGAATCCATGAGGCAGCAAGGTCTAGAATGCGAATATACACCACTGATAGAGATTGGGGATGGACCCATCAAATCCTGGTTGACAATAAAGGGTGCCAAGACATTCATTTAGAAGAGTATTCCGTGATAGGAATGGCAATACAGAAGTCTTACTACACTGCAGATTTCAGTAATGCAGTGATTGGGAACATCCCTGAAAGCTATGTGACTGCACAGGGCGAGTTGCCAGAATCTTAGATTCTAAACATAAAGGAATCTTTAAAGTTCAGTCTGTGTATCCTTATGAGTCTAGTGAAACAGTGTGCCGTCATCAGTATGATTGCATTCTATTTGAATTAGGTGAATCTGAAAGGGAAAAACAGCATATTGAAATGGAGGTCAATATTCCAAAATATTTAACAGTGTCGACTCTCCAAACAGATACAGCCACACGGTTAGAGGAAAGTACAGAGGTTCCTTCGTTAGAGGACTTCCCAGAGTTCTCTAATATGTTAAAAGAGCAATTTCAGGCTGCAGATGTTTGCACACATGATGAAGAAACAGACCAATTGAGAAAAATATTTATGGAGTTCAAGCAGGTTTTTTCCAAAGATGCATATGATTGTGGGTGAACAGATTTGCATGTTGCAACATTACCAGAAGGAAATAGTAGAGGACCAGTATTTGTGCGACAGTATATGTTACCTCTGGCATGTTTGGAATCACTAGCTGAAAATATCAAACATTTAGAATCTAGAGGAATTATTGGGCCTATTCATACCACATCAATACCCATATATTGCGTGTGTTGAAACCGAATGGCCAAAGGCACTTGTGTGCAGATCTACGAAACAAAAACCTGCCTTTTTCAAGGTGGCCCCTTCCCTTTATTGATTAGGGTCTTGCACAGGTTCACGGGTCAAAGGTGTTTACCACATTAGCAGGGCTGGACTGCCCCACCGGGACACCGGGACATCCCCCGGTTGACCTCAGGCCTGTAGGGCCTCTTTTTGAGCGGATGTATACACTTCATTAAGAACATTGCATTGATTTTGCCTCGGCTCCGCCTGGGTGGTTTGCCTTGAATTGGCTGCCACCACAGTGCAACCGAGGCAGGCACTGTAATTCTTTTTCTTCCTAGCAACTGGGCCCTCCCCACGCCTGTGTATGAGGCCTCCATGGCTGGGCACCAGAGGAACTGCACGTGTCCCTGGGCCACTGCTGCAGTTCAGGCTGCGTCACGTGCACTCTGCACACATTGTCACAGGGCAGACTGCAGGGAGCTGGGCTGGCCCGGGCTGCATGAGGCCTAATAGCAACCTGCAAGGCACAAGTCAAGAAGATCGATTTTCAGGTACGCTGCAAGACGCTTCAGGCTCTGGGTGTGGGCACAAACCAGCCCCCAGGGCCTCACACTGTCACTTTCTCGCTCTGCCCCCTCTTTCTCTCTGCACCCCCACCCCCTACCTCTCCCGCTCTTTTTCTCACTCTGTCTCTCTCCCTCTCTACTGTTCCATCTCTCTTTGACTCGCACTGTCTTGCGCTTTCCCTTGTCTTGTGTGCTTCTCCTAAAATGTCGCCACCATGTTCCCCTGCGCCGCTGCCAAATGTTTTGTTTAAAACCTGAAGATTTTACCGTTCCTGTCCCTCCCCCACCCCGTGTGTCCAGAGCTCAAATTTCACACGAGGTCTGCCTGAGCCCTGCGCTCTCCTGCAGCACCCCTCCTGCTCTCCCTTAGGCTGTCCACCATAGGCATTGCTGGGGGGAGGGAGCTAAGGGGGCTATAGCCCCAGGTCTTTTGATTGTAGCCATTCCCCGCTCTGGCACTGTGTGGTGCTCGGCTGCTGCCGCTGTGGATGCTCCACGAGCACAAGTGGCTGAGGAGGGGATAAGGTAGTGCTCGCCGCCTTGCATTGTTGTCAAGGCTGATGCTGCGGGTGGAATCAGGGGCTGTGGCAGCCACATGCCAGTGTGCACGCAACACGGGATGCGGAGGGACACTAAAGGCGCAGGAGCCTCCTCCACATGCTCAGAGGCTTCTAGAAGCAAAGACAGGACTGTATTATGTGCTCGGCCATTGACGGCAACTATGGACTAGGACCTTCATTGTATGTAGTTTGTCTAGAGGCAGCCACAAGCAACAATAATACAAGGTCTGAGGTACACGCTATGTACCAAGCAGAAGGGAAATGAAACATGCTTTCAAAAGCATTATTCACAACGCTCTCTTACTTAGACAACTCCAATGGCTTCTAAAATTAGTCTGCTGGAACTGAGCTTTCAGCAGGAGGAGCAGGGGTCCCTCTAATGCTTCTGTCAAGAGGTGTGCCCCAAGACATTGCTAATCCCCATCACATGCCCGCTTCACGTCCGATGCCCCAGCTGTGACATAGTGTTACGGATCTATGTGAAAAGACTGGGGAAAAAATAACCAGTCAGAAAAGACTGAGGGCCTCATTACACGGTAGGCGGTGGACCAAGGTGCTATTAGCACCTTGGTCCATGCCGGTAAAATACTGGCACCGCCTTGGAGGAAAGGGGAATTACCGCCCTATTCCAAGGTTGGCGGGGTGGTAATTCCCCCTTCCCCCATTGCCCTTCCCCATTCTCATTTTTGCCCCATAGGGCATAATGGGAATGGGGAAGGTGCTAATTACGGTACCGCAAATTGCGGTACCGTAATTAGCACCCTGGTCCCTTTGCGGGTTGGTTTTTAACACCTGCTAAAAAGCAGGCGTTAAAGTACCCACCCGCAAAGGGACCTCGTAGTAAGGCGGTAAGGGTTAACCGTCACCGGTACCATTACCGGTGACCGTTAACCCTTACCGCCTTCTGTGTAATGAGGCCCTGAGTTTTTTTGGTCGAATTGCAGAAAGAAATTGGGGGTTGTGCATTTTTTTATAATAAGGCAGGGCAGGGGAAGACACCTCCAGCCCCACTAGTTCCCCCCTACCTACATTTATACACTTACCCCACCCCCCATCTATTTTAAAAACAAATTTGTTTGATCAAAATAACTCGATTTTTTCGGCCTTGTTATTTTCCCATTCGTTCTTATGGGGGTACCAGTGTTACAGTAGCTTCCTGAAGCGGATGCTTGCACGGCGGTTACGTCTTATCAGTTACAAAGTCCAGAGTGGATGTCTGTCCCAGTTTATGAGGTAATTTTGGTGTGGTTTTAATGTGTTTTGGGGGATCCATGTTCTTTTTCTTTCCAGTGGTGCTGGAACAATTTTCTGAGGGAAAAATGGAGTGATGGCCTGGGCATATGATGGCAGTGCCTGGCAAAAGCCTATCTAAATTCTCAAGCCAAAACTGTTGGCTATGTATTTGCTTGTTTTTAAAAGGACTTCAGTCCATGGAAGACATATGCATCAAGTGGCTTTGGGCATACTTGGTTTAGGCATTTGTATTACACCAGTAGCGATTTATAGCTGGAAGTAAGCAATGAACTCTCAGCAGACTGCTTAGAAATAACCCTGGCAGCCTAATGGTGGCTGGTATTGCTTAATAGAGCAAGCTCAAAGAGACCCCAGGAGGATGTATTTTTGGCGGGGCGGGCCAGGTATCAGCAGTATTATATCAAAAGCATGATGTGAATAACAAAAATATTGCATATGCTAGTAAAGCGTTGTCACGGGTAGAGGCTAAATTCAGTGAATGTGAAATAGCACTCCTAACCGCTGTCAAGTGGAGAGGGTAATTATTTAACAAATCACCAGCCTCTGCAGTTTCTGCAAAATAAAAGAATCAGATCAGGGAATTTGGCACAGTCCAGAATTACTTCCTGGACGTTAGCACTTCAGGGGTTTTCTGTGGAAGTGAAATATGGATTCTGGTTGCCCAAGGACTAGCAGACTTGCATGATTGTTCAGCCATGTGTGCACCGGATGATACAGAGCTAGAATCAAGTTTGAATGAATTTGAGCAATCCCCACACATGAAGAAAATAATGCAGAAAAAGAGCTTGTAGCAGGAGTAGATTTGGTTAAAGGAGACAACATCCCAATGGTAAGCATGAGTATAGGTCTTAGAAGTAGTCAAGTGGCAGAATTGGCCCCTATTTACAAAGCAGTCTCTACGGCAGTAGAAACACATCTCAAAGACATGGTTCTAGTAATGGATTCTGATTATGCATGGAATAGCTTTGTAGAATATTTACCTGGCTGGAAGGTAAAAGGCATGCTCACCTATAACAAAAAAACACTTAAACATAGCAAGATGATTCAAGCTATAGACAAACTTGTGTCAGAAAATTATTTGATAATACATTGGAGGAAAATACGTGGTCATTTGAAAATGCCAGATGAGGACAAAGAAGGGAATGACAAGGCAGATCAGTTGGCCACAATAGGAGCGGTAATGGGAAGGTATTTCCTATTGAACATCTGCCTGGTGAAATACAGGTAGATGCAATAACACGCTCAAACACTCCAAAAGCAGTTGAGCAGCGCATGGCACAATGGAGCTTTGATAATCCAGATCCGGACCTGATCAAAGCGGAGAAGGAGACCTGATTTTAGGTCTATTTATAACCACTTGGTAGATGCAGAACAAAATCCTCTGACTGGTGAGGACTGCAAAGGGAAAGAGGAATTGAGGGTGTTACTAAAAAAACAAAAAGAGAATTAGGTTACAGGACGAACTGATGATTAGAGAATCTGTGACAGGTCAAATACAATGGGTAGTGTCCTTGTCATTTTGGGGATTGGTGTTACATCATGCTCATGAAGCCATAACTGCAGGACACAGAGGTTCACAAAAAACTTTGGACATTTTGAAAGATTATGCGTATTGGCCACACATGTCCCAAGATATTGAACTATACACCAGAGGGTGTTTGGTATGTGCACAGTTTCAACCTGCATCTCCTACTTATAGAGCACCATTAATGGAAAGGGGTTTGACCCTCCCATGTTCTGATTTGCAAATCGAATATGTTGGGCCTGTAAAGAGATCAGCAAGAGGAAATAGGTACATGCTGACTTGCCTAATGTCCAAACGGGTGGAATGCATTCCGGCCCTGGCTTGCAGTGCGCAAACAATGTCCACTGTACTGGCAAATGATATTTTTTCAAGATTTGTTTTACCTCAAAGGACAGAGTCAGTCCGTGGAAGTCATTTCATTAGTGCATTAATGACCAAGATATGGCAAATTTTGGGCGTGAAGAGAAAACAACACATTTTGTACTGGCCCTCCTCTTCAGGGGGAGCAGAACAGTGTAACAGGTCAATAGTAGATATGTTAAAAGAAATTGTAGCTGAAGCAGGTGCTAGTTGGGATTTACAGCTTCCATTGGTATTATTGTCTATCAGGTTGACGCCCGCTAAATCAACACATCTTAGCCCCAATTAAATATTGATAGGAAGGAAAATGGTACTGCCACAAAACTTACTTTACAAAGCAACCGAGCAAGTACTGGCAAATGCCTCCACAATTCATGAATATGTGGAAGATTTGAGGAAGCACTTACAACATGCATTTGCATTTGTGCAGCGGAATTTGGAAAAGGCTGCTGACGGTTCAAAAACATATTATGATAGGAAGGCATCTGTGAAAGAATATGAAATAGGAGATCAGGTATTTCAATTTAATTTCTGGAAGGGGAAATACAAAACCTCTACATTTCTTGCAGCGTGGCAAGGGCCATATAAAATTAGGGATAAGGTTTCACCTGTGGTCTACAGAATTGCTAAAAAGGAGGGTGAATTGACAGTTAAACAGTTTGTCCATGTTAATTAAATCAAACCATTCTACCCAAAACATGAAGTGAAGAGGCTTGAGCAAGTTGAAGCTAATAATGAGTAAAAAACATATAATATGTAGGGTTGCTAATGTTTCCTTGAAGTCCCGTGAATTGTCTTCTCTTACGAATGCCTTTCCAACAGTGACAATGCCAATCTCTCATATAACTGACGATTAAAGACTTGCATGCAACTCACAATGCTTCCAGGTGTCTGTCACGATAGAAGGTACGACGTTACAAAGCACCAAGATGCATGTGAGTAGAAATGGGCTTTCAAGTTCACCATCTGTTCTTGCATCTACTGAAGTTTGAACCAGTATACATGCTAATGAAAACATGGAAGCCCCTAGATTCTATTCTCAAGTTGTAATGAACAACAGGTGCCCAGGGCTCAATGAACCTTCCAGAACTGAGGCTTTTCAAAACCCTGTTGACACTGAGAATGCACATTTCTGTGAAAGGCCAGGCGATACAATGGCAAACAAGGTCAATACTTTGGAACTACATCCTAGTACACACCTGCCATCGTGCGGTGAAATTGAAATAAGCACCGACACGCATCAAACATTGTTTCACAATTTAGCAAGAAATGATGTTACTGATCCTGATACAGAAACTATGGTGGTAAAAGAAACACAATTCGCAATTGTGGAAATGAATGACTCAAATGTATCAGGTTCTGAAATCTGAGACTATCAAAGACATATTTCTTTGCCCAAACCAACACGCGAAGAAGTCCCTCCTCTAACAATATCCGAAATTACCCTCAGGGTGGGCCCGAAAAGTAATGATGAGCGTGAGTGTAATGTACAAGTTTTCCCAGCTCTGCTAATGGAAAAAGCTGTTGTGGGAGATTTGATCACACGTTGTGTGACTAGTGAGAGTATAGCCTTACCAAAGCAAGCTGTCAGATGGCTAGGATTCATGGCAGAGAGAAATATGACTCTTTTAAATGGACGCATGGAAGGGGATATCCCTTCATGCCCAACTTGGAAGAGGCACAAATATGAAGTCATCATTGATTATGCTTTCATTTCAGATAAACTGAAAGATGCCGCCAAAGTCTGTAGGACTCCCCACATCTTAAATGTCATCTGAGAATTGGGATGGGTTAAACACATTGATACCCTATTTTATGAAAAATCAATTGATAAGGAGATTTGCCCAAAATACGAATAACTAAATAACAAACTGGTGATAGATTTAATGGAAATGCAGATAATAATCAAAACATTAAGTACCTCAAGAGCTCCGGGATCTGATGGCATATCCAATGCTACATCAAAGCTTTTCCAGAACAATGGTCATTAATATTGCAGGAGATATACCTAAAAATAGAGAAGACAGGATACATTCCTTTTTTTTTTTTTAATAACAAATTTTATTACATTTTATGCGATAAACAACAAGTTACTAACAAAACCATAAAACTTTACATACAGTTGGCAGAGTAGCACGGATGAGTATACTTAAAATTAAAATATATGCAATCGCAGCGACGCACATGATGTGAAGTATATGAGCAGTTAAGGCAGCAAGCAGTTTATGAGTGATTATGATGTGCAAGCATCCCAAAGAGTGGTGTTAGCCAATATAGTCACGGTAGGGTTGCGTGCCAGTGCAAACTGCCAACATTACATTAGATTTATATTATCTGTTCCCATCTTCCCCAAATCTTATCTGCCTTGCCTGGGCAGCCTCTAGCTTGGTAGACTCGGCGTTCTATTAAAATGATTGCATCCACATCCGACGTCCACTGATCGTATCTCAGGGTGTTTTCTGAACCCCACAGTTGTGCAATGTTCCTCTTCGCAATTCCTGTGGAAGTTAAAACCAGTAGCTTTTCGAATCGTGACAGTTCTAGAGTGTCTGCAATGCCCAAAAGCAGGAGTTTAGGATCCGTCGGAACTGGGCGGCATATGACCCTGGAGAGCCTCGCGCTGCATTTATGCCAGAAGCGTTGTATGCGTGTACACTGCCAGAGGATGTGGTAAAAGGATCCTTCTTCTTGTTTGCAGCGTAGGCATTTGGGGTCGGTCGATTTGCCCCAATTGTACAGGGTTATTCGGGGATAGTATATCCTATGTAATATCTTAAATTGCACCAGCCGAATTCGTGCCGAAATTGCACATTCTCTAGGATACATCAGGATTTCAATCCAGTCTTCAGGTAATATGGGACCTATATCATTTTCCCATTTCGTCTTCAAGGACAGCAGCTCTTTCGTGCCAAATGAGGAGATAGCATTGTACATGGTAGATGTGACTTTGTTGTTAACCTTATCCATTACTATGTTCCTTTCTATAGGTGTACATTCCGGCATGTCCACGAGTTGGGCCCTATGTGTGATAAGTGCATGCTGTAGTTGCCCGTGGTGATACTGTTCAGTCTCTAGCAAGCCATGTGTTGCAGCAAGCTCAGGGAACTGCATTAGTTGGTTGTTTACTACTATCTGCTGGATCGTCTGTATGTTAGCTGCAGCCCAGGTTGGCCATTTCGGGAGGTTGGCAAGACTCGGGAGATGAGCATTGTTCCAGATGGGTTGGACTGGGGTGATTTTGTTATCCCAACCTATGTGTTTATGTATTTCTTTCCACACTAAGGCTGTGTGTGCTGCTATCGTGCGTTCAGGCGGGCAAGTCTGCTTACAGTAGAGGCTTTCGAGTGGGGACATACCATGTCTTGCCGCTAATTCGGCTCTTATGTGAGGGATGCTCGGGTCTCCGTGCAGGATATCATTGACTGTTGCCATTTGAGCTGCCCAGTAATAGATTTGGATGTTTGGGAGTCCTATTCCCCCTTCCCAGACTGAGCGTTGGAGGGCAATTCTCGAGCGTTTCCCACCCCATAGGAGTGTACGTGTTGTGCTATTTATACTGTGGAATTCTACAGCGGGGATGTGGAGGGGGGCATTCTGGAGAATGTATAGAAGACGGGGTAAGGTTAGCATCTTAAAGAGTGCTGCCCTGCCTAACAGTGTCAGTGGTAGTGCTTGCCAGTGGGCTACGTCTTGGTCATATCTTTTAATGAGTGGGTGCAGATTTTGTTTTACGTAGCTATTTAGCTCGTTGGCGATTAGAATACCTAGGTATCGGAATTGACTGGTTACAACTTTGTATGGGGAACCCGATGCTGGGACGCAGTCTATCCCTTTAACTGGGAACAGCACAGATTTGGACCAATTTACTTTGAGTCCGCTAAAGGATCCGTACTCTATTAGGATTTGTGTGACTACGGGGCATGAGGATGCTGGGTCGCCCAGGTACACTAGGAGATCATCTGCATACAGGGATACTCTATCTTCGCAGTTCGGACCCCATCTAAAGCCAGTCCATGTGGTAGTGTCCCTCAGGAGGACTGCCAGTGGCTCCATTATCAGTGTAAACACCATTGCCGAAAGTGGGCAACCTTGCCTGGTTCCCTTCCCTAGTCGGATGGTACGCGACGGCCACCCATTTACTTTAACCTCGGCTACTGGGTTATTGTATAGTAGTTGTACCCATTTTATAAACGGTTCTCCGAAGTGCATCCTGCGCATTATGGCCCATAGCGCCTCCCAATGAACAGATTCAAATGCTTTCTCGAAGTCTATGGCCAACAGAGCTAGTGATTGCTGCAAGGCCGGGGCCCTCTCCAGTGCCAGATGTAATCTGCGAATATTCATTCTGGTCGACCTCTGGGGCATAAAGCCACATTGGTCCGGGTGGATCAGGGATGTGATGACTAGTTGTAACCTATTGGCGAGAACCTTGGCCAGTATTTTGGCTTTGCTATTAATGAGGGATATGGGTCGATAGGATGTGCAGTCTTCAGGGGGTTTACCCTTTTTGGGAATTACTATAATGGTGGCTTTGCGGAGATCAGGTGGGAGCTCGCCTTGATTTAGGGAGTGCTCGAACACATTGAGTAAGTGTACAGGTATGTCCAGATGGTGTAGTTTTTTCCAGAAGACTATTGGGAACCCGTTTGGGCCTGGGGTCTTACCAGCCTGGAGCTGTCCGATGGCAGTTGATATCTCAGTGGTAGTGATTTTGCTGTCTAGAGCGGCGATCTGGTCTGTAGTGAGTGTTGGGAGGACAATATCAGTTAGTATGGTACTGTCTATAGCATTGGTGGGGGGTTCGTAGAGGTTCTCATAGAACTCAGCAAAACGTTCAGCGATGTCCGCATCGGTGTGGACTAGATTTGCGTTTAGGGTTCTGATGCATTTCACTTTCGATTGACCCTTGTCTCGTTTTTCCAGCCACGCAAGCAGTTTACCTGCTTTGTCTCCCGTTTCATATACACGTGCCTTCATTGCAGCGTGTGCTTTCCTGGCACAGTCCAAGGATAGGTTATGCAGTTTCTTCTGTGCCATTAGTAAGGCTCTATTCGACTCCGGGGTGTCACTAGCAATGTGTTCCAGTTCCTTGGACAAGACTTCAGTTTCAGCTTCCATGATTTTTTCGCGATGCGTCCTCTTCTTATGGGACGTCCATGATATAATTACTCCGCGCAGAACTGGCTTGTACGCCTCCCACAGTGTATTGGGGTTGTCAGTCGAATCTGTATTAATTTCAAAGTAATCGGAGGTGGCGGTCTCTATCATTTCCTGAAATTCAGGGAATCCCAAGTAGTAGGTGTTTAAACGCCATGAGGGGGGCGGTCGTGGCCTAGCTGTTTCCAGTTCTAGTAGCAGTGGAAAATGGTCAGAGATTCCTCGGGAAAGGAAGGATGCATTGCTTATTTGGTGACTGTTTTGGTGTGGGAGGAAGAAATAATCTATCCTAGACATCGAGGCGTGAGCCCCCGAGTGGAAGGAATATTGTCGGGTCTGAGCGTGAAGAACTCTCCACGCATCACAGAGGCACATCGCTGACACAAAGGAGGCCAGTTTGGTCGTGGTGTCGGGGTTTCTGGTTCTCAGGTGCGTGCAATCAAGCGTATAGTCCATGACCTCGTTAAAGTCTCCTCCTATCACCATCGTGTCTGCATGCCCCGATGCCAGGATGGGGGTAATTTCGTTTAGCAGGTCGTTGAGGAGAGCTGGTGGGGAGTACACTGCCATGAGTGCCAGTGTTTGGTTCCATAGTGTTGCTTGGATGTATGCATACCGGCCTCCTCTGTCCTGAAGGACGTTCGTAATCACCAGCGGAAGTCTCTTGTGGATTAGTATGAGGACTCCTCTCGCTCCCATAGAGAAGCCTGCGTGAACCGCAGTGCGGTAATTTGATCTTTGGAAAAATTTGCATATGTTTCCGGCTAGATGTGTTTCAGTAAGCATAGCTATGTCTGGGGAATGTCTGTTTAGATGCTGCAGAACTAGCCGTCTTTTGATGCTGGCACCCAATCCGTTCACGTTCCATGCCAGGAGTTTAAGCTTGCTTTGGGTTGAAGTGTACTCAGCTGCCATTGTCAGTGCGGGATCTGTTTACACAGTTGTATTTCCGTGGATGCATATGTAACAGTTCTGTGATATTAGGTTCGCATTTCGTGCTCGTCGTGCCTCTGTATGATGAACATTGAACATATGTAACAACCCCAACTCCCCCCACCCTATAGTCCACCCACAACTGAAGCATCTGTCGACCCGATGTAAACTTTTGAACGATTTAACTGTCATCTACATCTGCCTGCCCCGTGACAATCCGTTTTCAGAGTGCGGATGTACTAGTTGTTGCGTCTCAGGGGGAAACACAAGGCAGGGTGTTGGAACTCCGCTATCCGGTGTTCCGGTTTCACTTAGTGTCCGGGGGCGGGATGGGGGGGGGGCGCTGTTTAGACAACCGCCAGCCGGAATTGCCGTCATCGTCGCGTTTGCGGTGTACAGTACAGCACCTTTGCGTTATGTTAGTAGTAATCTGGATATTCAAGATATTGGTAATGCCTTCTAATCCTCCGCATGTTGCAGGATTCCGTTTTGCTGTTGTTGTTGCGGTTCCTGATCAGGTGGTCGGTCAGGGCGAGGTCTATTCCGTTCTCCTCTTCGTCTTCCGTCAGCGCTCCAGTCGCCATCTATGTGCCTTTCAGCCCAACTCCACGCCTCTTTAGGATCAGTGAAGTGGACTGTTGTGTTCCTATGAAATATTTTAAGCTGGGCGGGAAATATGAGCCCATATTTAACTCCCATTGATTGCAGTCGTTTTTTAAGGGGATCAAATGATTGGCGCGCTTTCTGTACTTCTCTAGTGAAGTCAGGGAAAAACGCAATTTTTGACCCATTATACGTAATAGTTCCTTTAGACCTCGCCAGTTGCAGTACTGTGTCTCTATCTCTATAGTTTAGGAACCGTGCGATGACTGTGCGTGGAGGTGCTCCTGGCATGACCTTACCGGTGGGAATACGGTGGGCTCGCTCGATGGAGAAGAATTTGGAGAAGGACTGTACGTCATATATATATCCGCAAGCCACCCCTCGAGGAATAGTTCCATGCAATCTCTTTCAGCTTTTTCTGGAAGACCCAGTATGCGGACATTGTTCCGTCTTGATCTGCCCTCACTTTCGTCTGCTCTTGCTTCCAGGAGTTTTATGCGTGCCACCATGCCAGACATCTGTTGGTTCACACCACGAAGGTTGTCCTCGGTTTCGGAGATCCGCATCTCCTCCTCCCCGGTGCGCGAGGTCAGCTTCTGGAGATCATGTCTCAACAAGGATACGTCCGCACCTATGCTGTCCATCTTTTTCTCCATGGAAGTTCTGGAACTGGCAATTGCACCCATGATGTCTCTGAGGGAAATATTATCTTCCATGCAGTCCAGCTCCTGTTGTGTTGGCCTTTCCGGGGAGCGAGAAAGTGGCGTGGTTGCGTATTGTTCAATCCTGCTTTGTGTGGAGGTCTTCCTGGACTTGTCTTTCCCCATTGCAGGAATGGTGATGAGGTGGCGGTAGGGGTTGATCTGGCGGGTGGGGCCCCTTGGAGGCCAGGGAGGCGAGTGTTATTGTTGGGGAGATTCGGGTATGGCCGCTTCGTGTCTACAAGAGTTCGCAGGAGGAGTATCTATGTTCCATGCGTTTGCATCTGGGTGCGTGTTGGGGGAGGCTCCACGGATGGGTTCGGCTGTGGGACCGGAGTTCTGTGCACCGCAGCTGTGTGGGTGCCCCGCAAAGTAACGCTCGTGATAGTGTGTGAGTGCGCTTCAGATGCGCGGAGGGAGTGTGACACCGGCTGGTTCCACGGGCGAGCTCGGCGGGTGGACGAAAGCAGTTCTGTTCAAGCCCAGGGGCTCAAGGGTGGTGGGCATACGTAGTCCAGCAGGCGCAGCATGGTTTGTATAGCCAGGGGGGCCTAAAGTCTCTCTCCGTATCGCAGGGGTGTTCCCCCGGGGTTGGAAGCTTCGCTTAGTGGGTGCCACACATATGCTGGGAGCTGGGTTTATGCGGTTATGCGGTTATGTCGCCCAGCGCATGGTGTGTACCCATGTATGTCCAGGGAATGTCACACAGGATGTCAGGGTCCAATCCCCCGTCTCCCCCTCTCCTTACCGCTATCCGGGTCGCCAGCGAGCGACCGGGGAGATAATCAGGAGCCGCTGTCAGGGCACTCGTGGTATCGTGTCGGCCACCGTGTCCGTTTTATACTCCACTCGTGGTGCAAGCCAGCGGAATGCACAGGCAGCCTTCTTCGTGGATTGGTAGGGCCCGTTTTGGGCCGTGCACGTGTTTCGGGCCAGGAGGTGGGAATCGTTGTTCACCTCTCCCCTTCCTTCACTCCTTACCCCGGTGTTGCAGCTGGGAAGGACGCCCTCGTGTTGTGGAAATTACCGGCGGTCCAGGGGGAGGGGGAAGGCGAGTCCTCGTTGACTCTCACCGTACAGTGAGGTGGCGGTGCGGCTCTCCACAGGCTCCCCTCTGCGCTCCGGTCAGCGGAACTCGCTGACAGCCGACCGGATCTGTTGGTGTCCGAGTGCAGCGGCTGGGTCTCGCCGCAAAACGCGCGCGCGGGAGCACCGGACGCCTCGTCTTTCACTCCGCGTGGCCCTGCAGCCGGGGAGGCGAGTGTGCGATTGGCTCCGGACAGTCGCTTCTTTCCTCACAGCCAGCGGGTGGGTGACCGTGCGCACCTCGCAGTTTCCTCGAGGTGGCTGCCGTTTCAGGGCTCCTCGGCCTCTGTCTCCCCTGTCCTCAGCCGGCCATCTTGGTTTCTGGTCGCGGCCCGCAGCTTGTGTGCGCTGAGGGCTGTATCTCGTAAAGCCAGTACCGATTCGGGTCTGCGACGTTCCGACTCAAGGCAGCAATAGTTCCAACGTCGGTGTGGTATTTTAAAGCTTTTAATCTCGATTTCTAACGACAGGATGGATGTAGGATTGGGCTGGCGGCCGGGAGCAGCGAGGGATCACGTCCGCATCCTGCGCCTGCTGGCCACGCCCCCCCCCCAGGATACATTCCTGATTCTTGGAAACAATAAATTATAATTCCTGTTTTCAAGAAAGGTGATAGATCTAAACGGGCAAATTACAGACCTTTGGCCCTATTAGACTCTGCTGGAAAAATGTATGCACAAATATTGTTGGCGGCTTTGAATAAATGGCTCAAAGAACATTACTTGAATGATCCAAAACTCCAAAACAATCCAGCTTTATATCTGGGCTAGGCACTGTTCCCAATCTATTCACTATACAAGCCCTGAAACATCAAGCAATAAGAAGAAAGAGCCCCCTATACATTGCCTTTATTGACTATAAACAGACCTTTGATACAGACTCACAAACCTTATTATGGAGTAAACTAAAAAGCAGCAAGATGCCCATCACACATTATTAATTTAATCCAGCAATTTGACACAGGAACATTGTAAAAGTAAAACTGAATAGTGAAGGCTTTTTAACAAGATCAATACCAACAAATACCAGTCTGAAACAAGGGTGTATATTAGCCTCCACCCTCTTTAACTTTTACATCCTTGACATCAATAAATACTTAGATAAGGTGAGAACATTTCCACCCAAAATCAATAAAAATATAGTTGACTGATTGCTCTCTGCCGATGATCTAATAATCTGACCACAAAAGTGATGGGTGGAAGGTTTCGAATGAATCTAAACCACTGGCAATTGCTCTGGGCAACCTTCCACACCACCGTTTTTTAGCCCGTCTGCGCCATTGCAAAAGGGGACCAGCCATGTGCAAATCATTCAGCAGCTGCCGCCACCGAAGGTAGCAGCCCAGCCCGAACTGCTAGGCCAGGTCCCCTCTGCACAGAAAACCAAGCAACCCCAGACATGTTTCGGCCTTGTTGGACCTCCTCAGTGAGGTGCAGCCTGGTTCCCTGTGACGCAGCGAGCAAGGGACCCACGTCTGGGCATACCCTCTCTCACAAGGAGAAACAAACTGACCACAAAAGTGATGAGTGGAAGGTTTCGAATGAATCTAAACCACTGGCAATTGCTCTGGGCAAACTTCCACACCACCGTTTTTCAGCCCGTCTGCGCCATTGCAAAAGGGGACCAGCCATGTGCAAATCAGTCAGCAGCTGCCGCCACCGAAGGTAACAGCCCAGCCCGAACTGCTAGGCCAGGTCCCCTCTGCACAGAAAACCAAGCAACCCCAGACTTGTTTCGGCCTTGTTGGACCTCCTCAGTGAGGTGCAGCCTGGTTCCCTGTGGTGCAGCGAGCAAGGGACCCACGTCTGGGCATACCCTCTCTCACAAGGAGAAACAAACTGACCACAAAAGTGATGGGTGGAAGGTTTCGAATGAATCTAAACCACTGGCAATTGCTCTGGGCAACCTTCCACGCCACCGTTTTTTAAACCCGTCTGCGCCATTGCAAAAGGGGACCAGCCATGTGCAAATCAGTAATGATCTAATAATAACAGATCAAACACCAATTGGCCTTCACAGGTCTTTATGTGCACTAGAGGAACATGCCCATGAAAACAAATTACAAATAAATACAGCAACATCTAGTATACTGATAATCAAAGGTAGCAAAACATCTGCTAGCAAATTGGGAAATCGTTGGACTAGTGGTAAGAATCCCATCAAAGTAGTAAAAGAATACAAATACTTAGGGATAAGCATAAGGGATAGCAAGGTCGACATGCCATATAAAGAAGAACTGAAGCACAAAATGCTAATTCTATGATCACAAGCAGGTTTGATCCAACGAAAATATGGTAGATTTACCTGCCTTCCAATCCTTATGTTCCATAAGCAGAAGGTAATCCCCACCCTAAAATATGGGGCATCATGGAAACCAGCTGAAAGTCAACCAAACTGGATCTACTTAGAGGATCTTTTTTGGAAGAAAATATTGAGACTGCCAAAAAGTTTCCCATGCAACTAATTAGGAACAAATTGGGCCTAATATCTTTGAGAGAGATTGTTAAGTGGAATTCGCTCTTATTGTATGATAAATGCAAAACTTTTGATTGCACTGTAGTCAACATCATATCACAGGCTTTCACGGATGATGGGACAGACATGAAAAACATATGGAAGACATGTTGTAGAGATAACATGAAAGAAGCTGACATCAGTGAATCGGGTGAAGCAAAAGTTCTGGTATCTTCATTGGAGAAACACTAGGCTGGAATGTGAGAAATATAAGATCTTTAAAAACGTGCATTTTAACTGTCAAGAAGCTGAATGATGTCCCCAAATATCTACAGAAATATCCAGATATAGATTATCAGTGAAAGATAATGAGACTCCGATTTAATTTGTGGCCTACAAGAGCAATAAAATCATCGAGGGTGAAAGATAAAACACAGATCCATACATGCAGATATTGTGAAAGAGATTCAGAGATTGAGACTTTAGAACACATCATGGTCGCTGGAAGGCGTTAAAAAGCCTAAGGCATGAATACTTTTTGAACTATTTTAGCGAATATCGGATGCTAACTTCTGATATAATGTGGTCAATGATACTCAATGCCCAACACACATCTCTGAACCTGTCTACGTAGTCGATAGATTGCAGGCGATGTGCCATAATATATTTATATAGGAATGTATAGAATCTGGATGTTCCACAACGCATTTTAGCAAACTTGGACCCCGTGAATGAAAGGGCTGGAAGTGTGGCTCAGCCAAATAGAATAGCTGATGGCGAAGGAAGATTAGAGAAGGCTTGCCTGGCCCAGGGTCAAGAGTCGGGCCGCCGAGAGCCTAGTTATCTATTCGAGAAGATACATGAACGTGAGAAGCAAGCTCAGCTCCTTTTTGAGGTATGATGGAAAACCACTGGAAGTGTCATGATTTCTTCATTTAATAGTATTACATTTAATGAAGGAGCTCAAAAACGTGGTCTCTAGTCACATGGTTAAATGAAAACAGACTTTGGGCGAGCTACATTGAAATCAGAAGATAAAGCCATTCCTTCACTTCCTTTTATTCTCAGGCACAGTGAGCCTCTGCTAGGCCAAGTTCAAACAGACTTAATTTAATAGCAGACTGCAGGACTGATGATGGATTTTGGGCTAATTGGGTGGGGAGGCATGACCAGGCCAACCCCAGCACCTGGGGTACCAGCTTGTGTGCTGCTAGTGATTGGAATATTCCAGAAGGGTACAAGCGTGCCAACCAATTATAGGGAGCCACGTAGAAAAAGCCCTATAGTTTGAGAAGACAATAGCACTTTGCGTATTAGTCTGACACAGAAGATGACTTGCACTTGGCGTGGGCTTAGTTGTCCACCTGATCTTAGAGACCCAATCACGACCCTATATCCCATAGAAATTATATGTAGATGTTCCCTTCAAGCCTATCACATCCCCTAGTAGGTTTTCTTATTTTGCCACATAGCCTGACGGCACTTATGATGAATTTTTTGTATAAAATTGTGTTTTTTATTACATATCTTCAAGAGAACTCATTGAGCGAGCTGTGCGGCGACAGTTGATGTCCGTTGTACTCCCTGTTTTAAAGACTTGTCATTAAAACAGCCTTGATTTTGCCAACTTCCTGAGTCGGTCTGATTATGAGTAAGATCTGCAACCCCATCCATCTCAGATACTGTTACCTCGTCTTAAAGGACCCACGTGGGTTCACTTGGTAGCAGGAGCAGATGGTTGTAAAGAACCATTGACCTGTAGGCTTTTAGAAGTTCGGACTATCGGGCATCCTCCGCCATTTAGCTGGAAGATTGCAAGGCTTCCTGTGGAGAGCGGCCTAATATAGAAATCTTGCAAGAAGACTGATACAGGTGGGATGGGCCCCTTTTTCACGAAATCCCTCCTGCTTTCCACAGGCATAGAGCGGACCAAAGGCGATAGTGGCCGGTTGGAGGTGGAGACGATCTCGAGTGTCAGGCGCTGAAAGGTGAATGGTGAGTGGATTGAGGGGACTGGCAGAAAATGAGGAAATAGGGGATTGTGGTAATAGTAAGAAGTAATGGGGGTTAGTTGAGTAATATATGACGAGGAGCGTCAAGATGAGTGACGTCTATATAAACCCAAAGTCCTACGCTCAAGCAGCGTCTAGAATGAGTCATTCCAAAACCCAAAGTGGGTACTTAGGTGGCACACAGACAAGGTCTATGAGAGGGAATAACTAAAACTCCTATCTGAGTAGTTTAGTGGCAAGTGTTATCAGCGAAGAGCGCTGAGGAGATATATGTTGAAGTCAACTAGTTTGTCTGTTTGTGTATTTTAGGTATTGAAAAAGTGAAGTGTCGAAGAGCGTCAAAGATAGGCTTTGTTGTGTAGAGATCAAAAGTTATTATCTATCTTTTTAGTCATTGTCGGCGCCGGCTGAAATGTGTAGATTAGAGTAAATTGTAAAGTGGAGGCTTTGTTATTTTTCTGAAACGTATTTTGTGTAAAGCAACAGTAAGTATCGACAGTCAATTGAGACTTGTCACAATTTGGGATGTCACTCCACTGATGCAACTTTGCAAGCGACTGCCAAAACATGCACCCACGCTTAAACAGTATAGTGCGGAATGGGTTAAAGTTACCGCAGATAAACAGGTGAACAGAGACGCGTGACCACTGAGAAGAGACGTTACACTTTCAGGAGGGATTTAACCAATGACGAAATGGGAGCTTTTTCCAGAAATTGAGTTTTGCAAGAATGCGATTATGACTTGCCCTGATTTGAAAAAATCGATGTGTTTGCCAAAACACGTGTAATCACAAAGGGCTAACAATCACCAATATTATACTTTCCAATTAAATCACAAATTGATCAAACTGAAAAATGGTATGAGAACACTGATTTGTCATGGCGCATGTTGAACTGTGAAGTATACTTACCTTTGGCAATTCAACGGAGGTGAGGAACCTAAGTCTCTGTTTCTCTTCACATCCATGCGACAATCTAGGGAAACCAGAAAATAAATAAGGGCGCAGTGGTTTGTAAAGTCAGTATCCCCACAAGAGTTCCTCTCTTTTTTTTTTACCGCAGATAAAATGGTCATGCCATGGCCGCAAGGGGGATCACTGCAACACATGACCACATACTTGTATGCTGGGTACACAGGGAAGAAATTGGAGAAGAGCTCAGCTAGTTTAGAGCTTTGGAAAATGTACCAGGAGGAACGAGAAGATCCACCTCCTGAGGATTGGTTGCTTAATCAATGTAAGGAGAAAGGTGTTGAGCCTTCTGTTCCCCTTACAGCGCCTCAAGTAAATGGCGATAGTACAAAAGATGAAGGATTGTATCCATTAAGGAAACGAACAGCGCTGACAGGATATAGTAACCCGTTACATGAAACGCCTGCTTATAGCAGTGATGAGAGCCCAGAAAAGACTAAAGGAAAGGAGGAGACCTTTAAGGTCCTACAAGACAAAAAGGAGAAAGGCAAACAACCAAATGTATCCTTAGATATAGAACAGGAGATTAAGAGATGGAAAGGAGAAAAGGATAAAGCTGATGAGGTTACCCTCGTACAGAACAAATGGATGGGTGGACAAATATTGCTCAAGCTCGATGGGAAAGGTATTGATGAAGTCAAGACGAACAGGATAGAAAAGACAGGGAACGAGAGGAACGATTGAATGAGGATGAGCATAAAAGGAAGAGTAGACAAAGACGAGAGCAGATGTATCAAGAGGAGTGTCTAAGAAAGGAAGAAAGGGCAGAAAAACAAAAAAAGTATGACAACATGCAGAGAGCAATTGAAGAATGAGACAGGCTGGAAAAGGAGAGAGAAGAGGAAGAAGAACAGAAATTTCAAGATAAAGAATGCAAAGATGAAGAGACAAAGAAGTGCGTAGAGCAAACGAAAGGAGGCAAGAGAAAGACAGGAGAAGGATAGAGTTAGATTGGAAGCAAAGAAGCAAAGGGAATTAGATGAAGAAATGGAGCAAAAAAGGAGACAGAGAGCATGCAACATTGATTGCATTCAGAAAGAGTGGATGCATCCGAGTCCAGTAATATAATGGTGCGACATAGAGGAGTTTCTCCCAGAGCAAGGGGCAATGGCAGAACCGTCTAGGGTAAACCTAGAGGAGCATTTCGAGATAGGAAGCATTGGAGATAGGATCGATAACGCTTATCAGCAGATGAGGACAAAAAGTGAATCGAGAAGCAAGGGAAAAGAAGATCGATCCATAGGTGTCCAGTCATGAGGCAAAGAAGGAAGCCTGTCTAGTCTCAAGCATAGAGCCTTGTCTTTAGACAGGGTGATTTTAAAGAGAGATGAGAAAGATGAAAGCCATACTAGTTGGGGACTAGATATGTCAGACAAAGACAGAGAAACCTTCCCTGGGGAGGAGGGAGAAAGTGCATGCAGTCCCAAGGGATGTCTGCAGACAGACAAGGAGGTGAGTTGGTCAGATTTAGACCAACCTAAAGATATGACGCCAGACCCCATGGTGTACCCAGAGCGACTCAAAGGAGAATCGCATAGTGAGAGGGGGGAATCTCCACCATACGTAAACAAGTTGAGGTCATTGCCAGGTAGAAGGCAATCAGGAACCATTGTCCCCACTATATATATAGGCAGACGATGGGGGTGTTCACGCAATTCCCCTTATTGGAGAAAGGAATTGCCAGAACGCAGTATAGTCCTTGGCCCCAGATGTACAAGGATAATTTAAGATGCAAACTCCCTAGTCTAACGGCGGGTGCACGAAAATGTATTTATGAGCTTGAAAAGATGACAGGAGGAAATACTCTAGTTATAGGGGACATTAAGGGTCTCATAGCAGCCATTCTTGGGGAAAGGGCCGATGACATTTGGACGAGAGGAAGTTACTCAAGTGTCAAAGTGCAGAATATGGCTCATGACGGAGCGCCATTTAATAACTGCAGGGAAGCTGTTTGGAAAGCGCTCAGGGTACTGTATCCTCATACATCAGATATGAGTGCAATTATGACACATAAGATGAAAGATGACAAAGACCTTGGAAACGAGGGAGCCGTCGGGAAATCAGTGCCAATATTTTATCACATTTTGTCAGGGATTGCCAGAACAAGTACAGAGACAGCTTAAGAACTAGTGGGAAGGGAAGTGAAGTCATGGACAGAGATACAGTTGACTATTGCACATCATTACCAATTGCTGCAAGAGAAAAATAAGAAGAAGGAGGATGCTAAGAAACTTGAGGAGGCTAAGTTAGTTTAAAAGAAATGGTCAAAGTATGCCCTAGAAGGAGCGGTACTGACAAGCGGAGAAGGGCTGGTAATGCAGCAAGCAGTGGGTATGACACAGGCAAATAATCAACACCAATCAGATCAAGGAGGGAATGGGTTCACACCTTGAGGCAGAGGAAGAGGTGGTTTCCAGAATAATCAGGGTGGCTTTCAAAATAACCAAGGCGGGTTTCAGAATATGCAGAATGACAGTCAAAATAGGCAAGAAGGACAAATCAGAAGACTCCTTCCTATATGTTGGACATGTGGTATGACAGGGCACATCGCGCGAGCCATGGGTATGTACAGAATGGGCAATTCTCAAGAGGGGGGACAGTTTATCCTCCAGCATATAGCTCACAAAATAGGGACGGGTGTGCCCAAGATCAGACAGTGTATCAAGCACAAGTGCCGCAAATGCAACAGGCTTTACAACCACAGCAAGCACCATTGAATCCATTGCAAGAGCAGTCACAGCATGCACCCAAGCAGATACAGCAGAGTGCAAACACAGGCCAGTTATTGACTCCTAGAGTAGGAGGTGTAACTGTCATGGGAGGAAGTCCTTTTACAGGTACGGGAATAAGCATGTACCCACAATGAGACAGCTCACAGGGTGACTTTATGTGTTCAGTACTATCAGTGACACCGAATCCTCAAGAGGAACCAAGGGTTGATGTTACCATAGGAGGCACATATTTTTCTTTTTTAGTAGACACTGGGGCAACTCGCTCATGCATACGAGAAGGAAAATATCTGTTATCGGGAAATGCATGAATGTGCAAGACTTCTCTGGAGCTAAAAGTAGAGTTCCTTTTACTGATGAATTACCAGTCTCCATAGGAGAGTATGACATGTCTGTACCATTATTGTACTCATGGCAGACACTGGTTAATATTTTGGGCTGAGATTTAATGACAAAGCTAAATATGACGATTTCCTTTACCGATGAAGGCATAGTGTGTTCCATTCTAGGAATACATTATTTAAACATGGACAAATGTATCATGCTGTTTACAGGGCAAATAACTCTGTGAGGAATGCCATTAGAGCCAGACGTCTTTCTTTATGGCGTATGCATTTTGTTAACATGGCTTCCCGGCTTAGTTGGAAAGATTATGAGGTTACCTGATGAATTCTTGTTCAAGCCACAGGTACCTATGGATGAAGGGGGGGGACAGATTATTCCCCTAGAGTTACAGGCAGCCATAGTGCAAGGGGAATTGGCCATGCTCGAAGGAACCGATGACGAGGGCAGGGCATGGAGTACGGCAATTGCCATTGGGGAAGGGTATAGATTGACTGACGTCACAGACGAAGATATGTTTAAGGATGATCCGTCAGACGATGAAATGATATTATAAATGAGTGAAACATATTGGATCAGAATAGAGAGAAGGGAAATCCCCCAGCGAATGGTGATAATGCGGCAATGCCCCACATTTTTTGATGAGGACATGGAAACAGTACCTCTTCATGGACTACATGCCCCTATGATGTACCCCTATTGGGAGAAGTTAAGCTCAAGCTGAAATCAGGAGCAATTTTACTTCAAACAAGGCAGTACCCAATGTCTCGAGAGGCGGATGAGGGACATTTTAAGACTATGGGCCTCATTATGACCCGGGCGGTAAGGTATTACCGGTACCGGTAAGGGTACCGGTACCGGTAATCCCTTACCGCCCAATTACAAGGTCCCTTTGTGGGTCCCTACCAGCCGTTAAGGAATGGACCCGCAAAGGGACTTTGGAGGTAATTACGGTACTGCAATTTGTGGTACCGTAATTACCGCCTTCCCCATTCCCATTGAGCCCTATGGGGCAAAAATGGGAATGGGGAAGTGCCAATGGTGAATGGGGAATTACCACCCCGCCAACCTTGGAATGGGGCGGTAATTCCGCCATTCACCATGGCGGATTCCGGTGTCGACCATGGTGCTAATAGCGCCATGGTTAACGCCTGGGTCATAATGACCCCATATATCAGCTTTGATGGAACAGAGCATCTTGGTGACGTCAGAATCACTGTGTAAAACTACTGTGTACCCTGTGAAGAAATTGAAAGGGAGGTTGTGGAGATTAATTCAGGACATGAGACCAATTTACCAGATTGTAGAGGCAGAGTTTCCTCTAGTTCTGACTCCTTCTATGATTTTATGTAGTATCCCCACAGAGGCACGATATTTCACGGTGATTGACTTGAAAAATGTGTTTTTCTCAATCCCGTTGCATAAGGACTCACAAGACCTCACGTAATTTACGTTTGCGTCAGACAAAGCTGAAAAGTACTTGTTTGTCCCAAGGTTACTGTGAGTCTCCATCAATTTTAATAGGATCCTGCAGATGGATCTAAGCAATGTTGATTTGCCAAGTGTTGTGCTGCAGTGCGTAGATGACATTTTAGTTTGTAGCATAACAGAAGATGAGTGCGGACAATATTCGATTCGACTAATGACTATCCTAGCAAACAAGGGATACATCCCCGCTGGGGATTTATATGTCGTTTCTGCTATAATTTGATTAACGATTCAATCTGACTCTGACATGTTCTTGGCTGTACTCTGTAGATATTGTTGTGCTGACCACTTGATGGTATTTCTCCTCCGGTCCGGTGCACTTGATGGTATTTTGCCCTAATATTGCTACTCCATACACCTACCTGTACTAGTTATTGGATTTTCACCATGTTATTAACTATTGTGACCTCTCATTAGTGAACTACCCTCCTCAACCCAGCCTGCCATAGTCCTACATGCCCACTTGTCACCCCTGTGTGAGAGGTTAAAATGCTGCAGACTCTAGACTCAACTTGCCCCCTGCCTTGGTTTCTCCCCTTGCAGCCCACTTATTGGCACTCCCTTCACATCGGCCCCCTCGCCCTATTCTCTCTTCTGGTCCTCATTTGGACTTCATGGGCCACTACTGCACAGCATTATCTCCTATCTTCTCCAGCTACCCTTTCATCATACTCGGATAATCTTCAAACCCTCTCCATCATGACTGCACCTAACCCGTACTTGAATGCCCCAGCCCTTTGGCTCCAGCACTTTGCATCCAAACCCACATCAAATCAACCTTGCACTACCTACCTTAGAAACCTGAGACTTGGCTCAAGACGCTGCCGTGCATCTTCTAATCAGTCACCCATCATAGACAGCAAAGTCCCCTTACCTACTCAGCCCACCTTCATCTACGCCCAAAACCTGAGACTAGGCACGAGATTCCACCTGACATTTACACAATGTACTCTCATACTAACAGCCTTATATGCTCATGTCAAGCCCCCTTCCAAATGCATGCTAACCAGATTGTATGTAATCACCGTAGTCAACCGTGCACTACACACGCTAGAAACCAGAGACTAGCATCCAGGTTCCACCTTGGGACCCGCCATCAGGGCTACTACCCTAACATTAAATCCTTGTGGCCATCCGACTCCACACTTGCCCACAACTTAACCAATGCACCGGTATCGAACAAAAACTTGTCACCGCTCTTGACCACTTGCCACTTCAATGCAAAAGACAAGAAGCTCATTTGTGCCCTTATTAATGCCCGTTCTCTCCATGCCCATGCCCTTGATATAGCGGATATGATTACTTCAGGAAACCTAGACTTCCTGGCTATCACTGAAACCTGGCTGCATGCTGCATCTGGACCCTCACTGTCCCTGGCTGTCCCAGACAACTATTCTATCATTAGACAAGACAGGGACACCAATTAAACAAAGGGTGGAGGATTAGCCTTTATCTTCAAAAGCTCACTTGAACTTAGGGTGATTCCCAACATCCAGATACCATCTGCAGAACTACTATCCATTAAGTTACCCCTATCCCCTAACCAAACTGCTACAGTGCACCTCATATATAGACACCCTGGTCTCATTTTTACATTTATCGATGATATATCATCTAATCTTGCCTCTAACACCAACCCAACTCGCAAATCCTTCTATTTGGTAACTTCAACTTAGGATACCAAGATGTGAATGATTCCAAAGCCTCAGACCACGTAAACACCCTAACAGACTTTGGCCTTACTCAACACATCAATGAGCCCACACATATCAAATGCCGTACCCTTGACTGGGTTGCTGACCTGAACTGCAAGCTAAACCTGATCTCAGTGACTCCCTGCCTCTGGACTGACCATTACAAAATAATCTTTGCAATTAATTCCAGTTCACAAACATCCAAACCTAATCTAGCCCCCTCCAACCAAACCCCTAACAAGAAGGATATCACAACAGAGAAACTTCTCCCAATTATTCTTCCCCTACTAAATACATCTCTGACCGTCTGCTCAGACCCCACAGTTCTAGTGGACACATATAACCAGGCCATGCGTAAAGCCCTCGATATTATTGCACCGCTAAAAATGCATAAACAAAAACCTCGTCTTCATCTCAATTCCTGGTTCACCCCCCAGCTCAGAGACTAAAGAAAAAAGAAAGGCTGAGTCTCTTTGGAAAAATATACCATCTTTAATCAACAAAAATAACCTAACCACAGGCTCCTCCACTTATAAAGCTGCTATCTTTGCAGCCAAAAAAGATGTGTACAACAAACGTATCCTGCAGGCCCAATCAAACGCTAAGGAACTTTTCAAGATCCTTAAGGAATTAGAGTCCCCTGTTGCCCCTTTGGATACCTGCATCCCTGACACCGCCTGGTGTACCAATATCCAAAAGGCACTTCTAGATAAAATCACCTTACTTCAATTGAAAATAAATGCTAAAAAGAATAACCTCACTGACTCTGCCTTGAAGGCACCATCGTGTAACCTCCCCCCTAAACACCCCTTCCAACCTTTCAGTTTCTCACCTCTCTATTGAGGAAGTTGAAAATATTATCAAAAAGCTCAAACCCTCAAACTGTCAAGGTGATACTTGCCCTGCCCCTACCATCAAGGAGGCAGCGCACGACCGTGCGCCCTTTATTACCACCTTTATAAATGCCTCCTTCAGATCTGGAATTGTCCCGGATAACCTTAATGATGCTTGGGTTATTCCACTAATCAAAAAACCCACTCTCGACCCAAGTAACCCATACAACTACAGGCCCATTACTACGGAACCATACTTACAAACAATTTTGGACCGCGCAGCCGACATGCAAATTCAGGACTATCTTGAATCAAACCAACTACTGGGTCTCCGTCAATCAGGCTTCCGTCCCAGACACAAAAACACAAATTGAAGACCTAAATGAAAAGGGCAAGGTGGCACTCCTCCTCCTCCTTGATCTTTCGGGAGCTTTTGACCTGGTTGATCATAAAATTATCTGTCACCACCTCAAAACTGCTGCTCACTTTTCGGACTCAGCTTCATCCTGGATGAGCTCATTTTTGGCTGACAGAACTATGAGGGTCTTCTCTCCATTAGCCTCTGCTGAACCTGCCCCTGTCCCATGTGGAGTACCACAAGGCTCCTGTGTCTCTCCCACATTACACAATGTGTTTACCAAGCCACTCTTTGACATACTTGACTATCAGGGTGTCTCTTACACCAATTACGCTGACGACACCCAGATACTCATCCCCATCACTGGTGACTATGCCTCTGACGCTAAAGCACTTAATGAAGTCTACTCAGTCATCCAGGCATGGATGGCGCATCATAGGCTCTGCCTTAATGATGAAAAAACGGAGTTGCTTGTCCTCGGATCTCACCCCAAACTGGCCAAACTAGACCCTGCCTACAACTCATTTTCCATAGATGGAAACATCATTAAAGTCTCCAACGTAACAAAAACTCTTGGCATTTGTCTTGACTCGACACTATCTCTCTCCAGACAAACAAATGATGTGGCGTCTGCCTCGGCCTACACGAAGGCCGTACAAAGGCCTGTTGAGAGCCTGTCTGGCCCCCACTTCGTCGTCCCATCCAAGGGAAGAGGGCAGGAGCCCTTCCCCATCGCTGGAACCCTGAAACAGCTAGTAAGCTGCAACGAAGGCCTGCCTGGCCTTGTCCTACTTCCTGCCTGTCCCCCGCATGCCGGGCGCATCGCGGCGCCACAACGAGGCTAAGCCTCGCATATCCAGCTCCTTACATCCGCCGGCAGGCGGATGTGCCGGCGGCTCCTACGAAGGCCATACAAAGGCCTGTTGAGAGCCTGTCTGGCCCCCGCTTCGTCGTCCCATCCAAGGGAAGAGGGCAGGAGCCCTTCCCCATCGCTGGAACCCTGAAACAGCTAGTAAGCTGCAACGAAGGCCTGCCTGGCCTTGTCCTACTTCCTGCCTGTCCCCCGCATGCCGGGCGCATCGCGGCGCCACAACGAGGCTAAGCCTCGCATATCCAGCTCCTTACATCCGCCGGCAGGCGGATGTGCCGGCGGCTCCTACGAAGGCCATACAAAAGCCTGTTGAGAGCCTGTCTGGCCCCCACTTCGTCGTCCCATCCAAGGGAAGAGGGCAGGAGCCCTTCCCCATCGCTGGAACCCTGAAACAGCTAGTAAGCTGCAACGAAGGCCTGCCTGGCCTTGTCCTACTTCCTGCCTGTCCCCCGCATGCCGGGCGCATTGCAGCGCCACAACGAGGCTAAGCCTCGCATATCCAGCTCCTTACATCCGCCGGCAGGCGGATGTGCCGGCGGCTCCTACGAAGGCCATACAAAGGCCTGTTGAGAGCCTGTTAGGAGCCAGGGGCCAGGAACTCTGCCCTTAACGCTCCAGGTAAGCCAACGCTGCCACCTGCCACCTGTTTCTGTGCCTGTTTATGCCTGATTCTGCCCTCTGCCATACCCTATGCCCATCTTATTCCAGGTAACTTTTGGCCAACACTACTGCACTACTCCCAGCTACCCATTGTCTCCAGCACTATGTGTGTCTGTGACACCCCAGGAAATAGTAACCAAAGTGCATAACCCGTGTGCACCACAGGACTGTTAGGTGTTACCCTTTGCATTTTGCCAAATTGTGCTATTCGAAGCTAGGTGTTACCCCACTGCATTTTTGACTAATTGTGCTATTTGGAATCTAGGTGTTACCCCATTGCATTTTTGCCAAATTGTGCTATTTGAAGTTAGGTGTTACCCCACTGCATTTTTGCCTAATTGTGCTATTTGGAATCTAGGTGTTACCCCATTGCATTTTTGCCAAATTGTGCTATTTGAAGTTAGGTGTTACCCCACTGCATTTTTGCCTAATTGTGCTATTTGGAATCTAGGTGTTACCCCTTTGCATTTTTGCCAAATTGTGCTATTTGAAGTTAGGTGTTACCCCACTGCACTTTTGCCTAATTGTGCTATTTTGAATCTAGGTGCTACCCCACCGCATATTTGCTGCCTACCACTATTCCTGCGCATATTCTGTTTACAAAGCCACCTTTGTCCTCCCAGAGCCTACAGAGCTCCTACCGCAATCCAAAGTTCACCCCTGATCACAAACTGAATCTAGATGTCACTGCCCTATCTGCATACTGCACTTTTACTGCCCTGCCCGAATTGAACTGTACGTGTTTGTATTGCTTCTCGCCCTGCCTACCCCATCTCTCAGATAACACCTACATTGCTACTCCCACTCTGCTCACACAACGCCAGCGCAGTACTGCAGAAAATGCTAACTATATTACTCATCTTCTGTGCAATGGCCACGCCCGCATCCCCAGACATTCCCATCCAGGATACTGACTCAGGAGCCCCCCCTCCCCAGCCAGGCACTAGTCTCACCAACGACTCCTACACAACTAGGTACTATCCTGACCCTTCCTACCCAAGATATCATTGCAAGTCAGGACCTACAACTTTTGCCTCCCACCCCTGCACTACCACCGAAAGAAACAACAAATTTTGCGCTAGACTCTCTAAACTTTATGAGCCACCCCGAAGATTCCTGTCTGATTCCAAATGCGAAGCCAAAAGTTCTACCAAAGGCACCACTATCCCCACAACCAAGTCCAAACCTATCATTCATACAAACATCTCGGTAAAAACGGATGGACATTCCTACAAAGGAGCTCTCCTCAATACCAGATCATTGGTCGCACATGCCTTTGATATAGCAGACCTAATTATCAAAGACAAATTAGACTTTATTGCTCTAACTGAAACATGGCTCCACAATGCAGCAGGCCCATCTCTAATGCTGGCCATCCCAGACGGCTACACTATATCTAGGCAGGACCGGGTAGGTAACCGGGGCGGTGGCATCGCCATCATATCTAAAGTAAGCTTAGCTCTCAGACTAGCCCCGACCCAAACTCTGCAATCGTGTGAATCCCTCACCGCCAAACTCCCCATAAATAATACCCAATCCCTCACTATCCACCTGATCTACAGACCACCAGGTCCACTCGGAACCTTCGAGGAAGATCTACACAACCTAATTTCTAACAATGCGAAAACCACTTCACAACTACTGCTACTAGGGGACCTTAACTTAGGGTTCAACGACCCAGCAGACATACATGCCTCTACCATAGCCAATACGATCTCATCACTCGGACTCTCACAAAAAGTCAACCTACCCACCCACCTGAAGGGTAGAACCCTAGACTGGGTTGCTGATGCTAATTGCTCAGTGGTCATCTCCGCCACCACACCACTACCTTGGACCGACCATTCGCTGGTCTCATTTAACCTATTGACCTCTAGATCACCTACCACAACCGTGTCACTGGCACCACCCTGCCTCACAAGAAACAAGAAAAATATCTCAATAGAAAAAATCATCCCAGCTATCCTTCCAACCCTAAACGCATTGCCAGACAATCTAGATCCCAAAACACTAGTTCACGAATATAATAAAATCATGTTAACTACCATGGACAAAATTGCCCCACTCAAACTTCGCACCAGCAAGCCTAAAACCCATTTAAACAAATGGTACACACCCGAACTCAAAGCCCTCCGCCTAAAAAAGCAAAAATGTGAAGCTGATTGGAAATTATGCCCCTCCAGTGAAAAGAAAGCCATCCTGGACACGATTTCTCGTCATTACAAAGCTGAAATCTGCTTAGCTAAACGGAATTCCTATAACATCCGCATTGCCAACTCCAACTCAAGTGTGAAGGAGCTCTTCTCCATACTGAAGGAACTTGAGTCACCCATTGCCACACCCGACACCTGCACTAAGAACCAGACCTGGTGCACAGACATCCAACAAGCACTAGCAAATAAAATAAACACCCTACAAAATAAAATTCAACTAAAAAAAGACTCCCTAAACCTCACTAACCCTCCCACATCTCCGCCCAAAGCCTCACCAAGTACACACACTAACTCATTCACCTTCTCTAAAACCACCACCCTTGAGGTTGAGAAAATCATCCTCTCTCTTAAACCATCAAACTGTAAAGGCGATATCTGCCCTGCACACATAATAAAGGACGCAGCCAGAGACCTGTCGCCCTTTATCTCTAAACTTATAAAGGCCTCTTTCTCCTCAGGCAGTATCCCTTCCAACTTAAAACAATCTTGGGTGCTCCCCCTCCTCAAAAAACAGACGCTTGATCCCCTCATCCCCACCAACTACCGACCCATCACAACGGTACCCTTCCTCCTGAAAATCTTGGACAAAGTTGCCTATGTCCAGATTCAAAAATACCTAGAACTACACAAGCTACTAGGCGCCAGACAATCAGGTTTCCGCCCATTACACGGCACGGAAACAGCCCTCTTCGATCTGAAAACCCAAATTGATGATCTGAGGGACAAGGGCAAGACAGCACTCCTCCTCTTACTCGACCTCTCCGCGGCTTTCGACCTCGTCGACCACAAGGTCCTCTGCAGACACCTTGACTCAGCTGCTCATTTCTCCCCAGAAGCTATCAAATGGATTGAATCCTTTCTGAGTGAGAGAACTATGAGAGTCTTCTCCCATTCAGCAGCAGCAGACCCCTCTCCTATCACTTGCGGAGTCCCGCAGGGCTCCTGCGTCTCCCCCACACTATATAACATCTTCACCAAACCCCTGTTCGACGATCTGGACCATCTGGGTGTCACATACACTAACTATGCTGATGACACTCAGATTCTCCTCCCACTTTCAGGGGATCACAGTAAGGACAGAGAGTTGGTGAATAGGGTATATCTCATCATTCAGGCATGGATGGCATCTCATGGTCTATGCCTGAATGATGACAAGACAGAGCTCATCATCTTAGGTACCCCTGCTAATATCAACAAACTAGGCCTTGAATATGCCAAATTCAACATAGATGGCAATCTCATCAGAGTATCCAGGGAAGTAAAAACCCTTGGCTTTTATCTGGATGCCACTATGTCATTCACTAAACAGGTCAACTCACTAGCATCTACCACTGCGTACACTTGCAAATTAATAAGGGCAGGCAGACCATTCCTATCCAATGACAGCTGCCTGATCCTGGCAAGAGCACTCATACTATCTAGGCTTGATCATTGTAATGCCCTCTATAGCGGTGCCAACAAAGCCATTATCCACAGGCTCCAAATCTTACAAAACAATGCCTTGAGAGCTGCCCTCGGCATTAATAAGAGAGATCATATCTCAACCACTAGACGCCAACAGAAATGGCTCTCTACAGACAACAAAATCAAACTAAAGTTGGCCTCCCTAACCCATAAAGCCCTCAACAATGCCGCCCCCAGTTATCTGATGGACAAGGTAAAGAGAAAGTCCTCCATCCGACAAACAAGAACTATCAATTCCAACCGTCTGATAATTCCCAGATTCAAACTCTCCACCATTGGTGGGAACAGTTTCCCGGTGAAAGCTGCCACGCTCTGGAACTCTCTGCCACACAACCTAAGAGCTGACCAACCATACTTGCACTTTAGAAGACACCTCATCAGTCACCTTAACTCCAATAACCCTTGTATTTAGCTGCACTTTCTACACCTATGTATAGATAGTGATACTTTTGTTCGTGATTCTGCCCTCGCCTCTAACAGCCCTGCATACTTCTGTACACTTACCTCCTGTATAGATATTGACTTTTTATGTTTGAAGACTTGTATACCTCTTATTCCTGTAATCCTGAATATTTTTTCAGGATTACCCGCCTCTAACAGCCCTGTACATATCTGTATATTTACCCCTGCATAGATATTGACTTTGTATGTATGAAGATTTGTATATTTTTTATTCCTGTAATTCTGATTATTTTTATTACTAGTTCAAAGTGTATATTTCTGCAACACTGTAAGCTTCGAATTATCTTTTGCCTGCGCCCTGTTGCCCCTGGGTAAGGTGCGCCATACAAATAAATAAACAAACAAACAAACAAACAAACAAACAAACTTGCAAACTCATTACAGCCTGCAGATCTTTCCTGAGGATTGAGAATTGCATTATCCTAGCTAGAACTCTAATCATGGCAAAAATTGACTACTGTAACGCCCTATACCTAGGGACCAGCCAAAGAAACATCAACAAGTTACATGTTACCCAAAACAATGCCATCAGGGCTGCCCTCAACATGCCTAGGAGATCTCATATCTCGGATACTAGACGCAACCTACACTGGCTCCCAGTCGCGCAGAGAATATCTCTCAAAACCTTAGCCTCAGCTTACAAGGCACAGAACAATCTGGCACCAGACTATCTGATTAAGTGCTTCACGTGTCTCTCTTCTAATAGACCCCTGAGAACAGCCTGTGTCAATACACTTTCTATACCAAGCTTCAAGCTTCAGACTGCTTCGGGAACAAGCTTCCCAGTCCTTGCGGCTAAACTTTGGAACACTATACCTACCACACTCAGAAAAGAACCGACGTTCCACTCCTTCAAAACAAAATCAAACTCTAGCTCTTCGAGCTCGATGCGCCCACCACATCCATCTAATAGGCCTTCTTTTTATTTCCACAAGTGTCACCTTAGGCACACACCATTCTGTATTTCTGTATTGTTTCCTATCATTCACTCGCTTTCTAGCGTTTCCTACTGTCTGCTATAGTATTAATACCTGTAATGTCTATAGTAATATCGGTAATTATGCACCTTTATGTAACTTGTGATAAGCCCGAATGTATTCATGTTGTTAAAATTGCCTCCTTTGGGTAACATTGCTAAGTCTGTTTGTAACCATTTCCTTGTAAATTATGCACCCAGATGCCTCAGGGAAAGGTGCGCACTACAAATAAAATAAACACAAATACAAATAATAAGATACGAACAGCCTGGAATGAAAGGAGCAGGAATCAGATGGGAAATAAATAAAAAGCCCAATTTTCAAGAAAAGAATGATGAAGAAATACGAAGATTCAAGGAAAGAGGCCAGATGCAGATCTGGGGAACAGGGCTTTCTCCAGATAGCCGGCAAGAAGGCATAGTTGCATGCAGAGCTGTGCAGTAACTGTACATCATAATCCAGTTATAGATTGTGTGGAAAAGGGATGCAAACCTCTCTGGCCGAGGCTTGCAAAGTTGCTGACATGTGTCAAACACAAAGGAGGCCCGTTTCAAATAGTGCCTCTGGCTAGTGCAGAAATATGCTTCAGAAATAATGGCACAAGAAAAGTTGCAGAGAATCAGCAGTGCTGTTGAATCTTCAATGTACCAGGAATGAAGGATGGGACAGTAGTGATAATGGACCACTAATGGGCCTGCAGATCCAGAAGATACATGAAGCTGCCCAGAGACTGGGGAGGACTGTGTTCTATGGTGATCGTTCATGTTCAAGCATTGGTAATTCCAAAGAGTGACCTGAACATTGGTGAGTTTCCAAAAACAGATGCTCACCTGAAAAAGAAGAGATCTATTGGATTCCTCAATCAAACAAAGAAGGAGAATTACATCTCAGTTAAATCGATACAAGCTTTCAACTGTATTCCATATGAACACAGGATGTTCAACCAGACTTCAGCAGTGCTTGCAACAATCTTCATGCCAGGGATCCAGACAATGGTGAATACCAAATGGTTACAGATAACTAGATGGGAGCTCCTGCAGATGATCAACACTATCATAAAGGGATTCAATGCTATTAAAGAAGAGCTGAGAGCCATAAGAATGATGACTCTTCAGAACAGATATGTCCTGGATATGATTACAGCTATAGATGAAGTGCACATTCATACCTTCTAACAGTGATGAGAATGGGACCTTGACAGAGGCCATAACGATGTTGAAAAACTTGCACGTCAAGAAGGAAGATGAAGTGAAGTTGAAGATATTCGCCATCCTCTGTGGAACCTCATGGGTTCCACAGAGGATGGCGAATATCTTCAAGTTCCTTGGAGCCTTGTTGGTGATGATCATGTTTGGACTCTGTGTGGTCAGAATAATAATCACAAAGTACAAGAGGACAAGAAAACTGCAAAGAAAGCAACAGGAATGAATATCATGATTTATGTTGAGTCTGGGTTTGGACCCAAAGCATAGATGAAGAAATCAGAGACTGTGTTAAGGCCAGTATTCATGAACCTAAGAGAACAAAATTCCTGTATCCAAAAAAAGGAATGTAAGAAGATAGATCTACTCCAGTCCGAATGGACAATGCAGTCTCATGACCTAGAGTGTTGATGAACATGTGAAATCAGCAGGATGCCTAAAGGGAGTAATAAAGATATGGACTCCAAAGAAGCACTTCTTCAGAGGAGGATGTCTGACTGATGGGAGAGTGGTCGATAAATCACCCAGAGGGGAGAGCGTAGAGGAGGAGCCAAGTAGCTCTACCGAAAGTCCCACCCCATTCTGCCTATATGTTGGCAACCGGAAATTGCAACATGTGCATAGCCAATAATGGTATATATATCGCGATAAGTCCTGGAGAGATGGGATTGAATAAAGAATATAGACCTTAGAGAATCTGATGATGAAGAAGTGAAGTAAGCAACATTTCGGGAGCGAAATGAAGATTGCACATGCGGAGAAACACTGAAGAAAACGCAAAGTAATTTTACATATGTACAGACGTAATAACGCAAGTAGACGAAGTAATCATAAGGCTGGCTATATAGTGAATAGATTGTAGGCGATGCACCAAAGTATATATTTATAGGAATGTATAGAATCTGGATATTCCACAGCGCATTTTAGCAAACTTGGATCTCACGAATGAAAGGGCTGGAAGTGTGGCGTAGCAGAATAGAATAGCTGACAGCGAAGAAAGAAGGCTTGCCTGGCCCAGTGTCAAGAGTCAGGGCTGCCGAGAGCCTAGTTATCTATTTGAGAAGATTCATGAATGTGAGAAGCAAGCTGAGCTCCTGTTTGAGGTGTAATGGAAAATCACTAGAAGTGCCAAGATTTCTTCATTTAATAGTATTAAATGCAACGAAGGAGCTCAAAAACTTGGTCTCTAGTCACATGGTCAGATGAAAATAGATTTTGGGGTGAGCTGAACCGAAACCAGAAGTTAAGGCTATGCCTTCACTCCCTTTTATTCTCAAGCACAATGAGCCTCTTTAAGGCCAAGTTCAAACAGATTTAATTGAATGACAGGCCGCAGGACTGATGATGGATGTTGGGCTAATTGGGTGGGGAGGCATGACCAGGCCAAACCCCCAGCACCTGGGGTTCCAGCTTGTGTGCTGCTAGCTTGTGGAATATACCAGAAGGGTACAAGCGTGCCAACCAATTATAGGGGGCCACGCAGCAAAGAGCCCTTTAGTTTGAGAAGCCAATAGCATATTGTGTATTAGTCTGACACGGAAAATGACTTGTACTTGGGGTCGGCTTTGTTGTCCACCTGATCTTAGAGAACCAATCACGACCCTATTTCCCATAGAAAGTATATGTAGTTGTTCACTTTAAGACTATCACATCCCCTAGTAGGTTTTCTTATTTTGCCACGTTGCATGCCGTCACTTATGGCAAATTCTTAGTATAAAATAGTGTCTTTATTAAATGTTTTTGAGAGAACTCATTGAGCGAGCTGTGCAGGGTCCATTGATGTCTGTGGTACTCCCTGTTTTAGAGACTTGTTATTAAAACAGCCTTGATTTTGCCAACTGAGTCTGTCTGATTATTGATGTATGAGAAAGATCTGCATCCCTGTCTATCTCAGATACTGTTACCTCGTCTTAAAGGACCCCCGTGGGTTCAATATTTTACTTTTTTTTTTTTTAACTTTTTTTTACTAAACAGCTTGGCAGCTAAACACAGGCGTACAATACACAAGGTAAATCCAAGGTAGGTACATTTAAAACAGTATAGGCATACAGTCAGTGCGTTTAGTTTGAACATTTTCCATCAAGGACACATACATTAGCGAGCGCAGTATAGGAGAACCCTCAGTTCAGGTTAGACCACCTGTGCGAGTGGGTGTGGTAGTTGGGGAAGTTGTATCTGGCGTCACACTTAACTCCGACATATAGGAGCGGAACCGGACCCAGACATCCCTGGGCCTCGAGTGAGCTGGTTGTAGGCAGGACCACGCTTCCTCAGTGTCTGAGGCCCATGTGACAGCTCTGAGCCATTGGTATGTGTGGGGGGGGCGGGGCGAAGCCAACAAAGCAGAATGGCTCGCACCGCAAGGAGCATGCAAAGGCCGGCCAGTTTCTTGGAATTTCGGGGGAGCCCAGGGAAGTCATGGAATAGAGCCTTCATTGGGGAGGGGTCTATACGTTGATCGAGTACAGCGGAGACGGTTGTGAACACAGTCTCCCAGTATTGGGAGAGTTGGGGGCAGGCCCAGATCATATGTATATAGTCGGCGCCATCCTGTCCACATCTGGGGCATCTTGGGGAATGATCGCTAAGCATACGATGCAACCTGCTCGGGGTATAATGAAACCTATGTAACACCTTTAGTTGGATCAATTTGAACCGAGAATTGAATGATACCTGGTGTATACGGGCACACATGTGGGCCCAGCGGTCGTCAGTCACCTCCTCCCCGAGGTCCTCCTCCCACGCCCGCCTGAGCCCAGTGAATTTCGGAATGGATCTGGATTGGATCATTGTGTATAGCCTAGATATTTTCCCTCTGGTAGGCATGGGGGAGGACAGTTCCTCAATGGCGGGGTCGTCTGGTGGCATTGCTGGGAACATGGGGTAGGTTTTTTTCAGAGTTTTACGTAAGGCTGAATACTGAAGCCATGCACTCGGACCTCCCCTCAAGGGCAGCGGTAGGTCGGGCCACTCAAAAAAGTTACCCTGCTCCAATACATCGCGGAGCAACTCGTATCCCGCTTCAGCCCATCTACGCACAGTCGACGGAAGGACCTGCGGGATCCCGGGGAGAAAGTTCCACAGTGGGAGGTTGCCATGAAAAGGATGAGGGGTGTCTAGTAATTTCCACGTTTTCGTTAACGCCAGGGAGGTACACGCCACCGGATTTAGTGTTTCCCGTGTCAAAGGGATGGGCTGTAACACCAGGGAGCGGATGTCACGGTCGCTGACCGCTAGCTTTTCAAGTCTAACATGTGGGGGGGGTCTACTGTGTTGAACCAGTAGGACGTGTATTGGATTTGAGAGACCAACCAGTATTTAAGAAAATCGGGGGCCCCAAAGCCACCGTCAGCCATCGGGGTAGACAAGGTCCCGAGCTTGAGCCTGACCGCGTCCGAGTGCCATAGGAAAGAGTTGATGTTGCGTGACAATGCGTGGAAGAAACCCTCGCCCGGCCACAGGGGGACGTTTGTGAACCTGTATAGTAGTTGGGGCAACACTATCATTTTGAATAGCCCTATTCTGCCTGCCAGGGAGATCGGCAATTTACTCCACGCCTGAGTCTTAGTCTCCAGGTGCGCGAGGTAGTTATGATAGTTCTCCTCAAGGGTCGCCTCGGACTGACATGTTATTTCAATCCCCAGGTAAGTGAACTTCGATTGTGCCCACGCAAACCCCATGGTGTCGGGGGGGGGAGGGTACATTCTGTGAGTGGAAAGAGCATAGATTTTGCGCAGTTCACCTTGAGGCCTGAGATGTATCCGAAGTAGATGACATCTTTCAGTATCGGGGGTAGATTAGTGGAGGGGGACCGCACAAAGAGGAGTGCATCATCTGCGTAGAGGGATACGATATCGGCTTGGCTCGCCGAGCGAAGCCCCCTGTGCGAGTGTCGTTGTCGAAGAATGTTGGCGAAAGGTTCTATCGCCAAAGCGAAAATCAGGGGAGAGAACGGGCAGCCTTGTCTTGTTCCTCTGGAAATATTGAATATTGGAGAGCATCTGTCCTCCGTGCGGACACTGGCAACGGGCCCTGAGTAAAGTACCTTGACCCAGGAGCAAAAAAACGGCCCGAATCTACATTGTTCGAGCACCCGCCAGAGGTATCTCCAAGAGACTGAATCAAACGCCTTCTGCATGTCGAGGGTCGCGGCAACCGCCTGCACACCGGGGCTGATCCTGCTAATTATATTAAAGAGCCTTCTAAGGTTTAGAGCGGTGGAGCGACCCGGGATGAATCTCGCCTGGTCCGGGTGTATAATAGATGGCATACAAGGAGCAAGTCTGGTCGCTAACAGTTTGGCGAAGATTTTCGTGTCACAGTTAATGAGGGAAAGCGGGCGATATGAGCTGCACTGGGTAGCAGGTTTACCAGGCTTGAGCAGTATCGTAATTGTGGCTTCGCGGAGTGATGGGGGGAGTATGCCTGCTTCCACCGATTCCTCCCAGAGAGCTATTAAATGAGGGAGTAAGAGAGTCTTATAGGCTTTATAGAATTCGATCGGGATGCCGTCAGATCCGGGAGCCTTCCCCGAAGCGAGAGAGTCTATAGCCTTCGTAAACTCTTCAGGGGTGAGTGGAGAATCGAGGGAGCCAGCGGTCTCGGGAGAAAGGACCGTTAGAGGGAGAGCCGCAAGATAGGAATCCACCTCCGCCTCCGTGGCCTCATCCGACTCGGAGTACAGGGTTTCGTAGAAAGCGAGGAACTCCGAGTTGATGGCCTGCGATGTAATAGCTAAGGAGCCATCTGGTCGAGCAATCCCAGGTATATGTGGAGGAACAAGCTCATGGCGTACGAGTGTAGCCAGGAGGCGGCCCGGGCGTTCGCCCTCACCGTATCTCCTCACCAGGCCGGGGCTATCTAGGAATTTTTGTTCCTGATCCGCTAGAGACCGAAAAACGTCTAGTTCCGCCCCTATGGCTGCAAGGATTGCAGGGGTTGAAGACCGTGAGCACTGGGCCTCCTGGGCCGATAGTTTGGCTTCACTGGCAGCGATATCCCTTCAGATTGTCCTGAGTATGCCGCTCTCTTTAGACAGTGCTATGCCCCTAATATATGCTTTAAAGGCCTACCATAGGGTGGCCGGCGAGGACACCGAGCCCTTGTTTATTTAAAAAAACTCCTCAATAGCTACCTCGAGCTCCGATCTGAACAGAGGGTCAAGGAGAGAGTGGGGTTTTAACCTCCAGCGTCTGGTGCGGTCACCGTCTAGCCCCCAGCACATGGTGATGGTCACCGGGGAGTGGTCCGATAGAGTCCTAGGGGGAATCGTTAGTTGTACTACATTTTTGACCAACACGTCAGAGATTACCCACCTATCAATTCGGGAGTAAGAGTCATGAACTGAAGAGTAAAAGGAGTAAACACGGGAATCAGGGTAGAGTAGTCTCCATGCGTCTACGACTGCAAGGCAGGGGAAGGACGACAGTGCAGCATAGGCCGCCCTGGAGAGCTGGCGGGGCCTGAACCCAGATCTGTCAAGGTCCGTATCAAAAATGGTGTTGAAGTCCTCCCCCCCAGAGAATAGGAACCAAAGGGAATCCATCTAGAAGGGATGTGAGGTGTGTGAAAAACTCCGGGTCATCTATGTTGGGACCATAGATGTTCAGCAATATCACCTCCCTATTCTGGAGTGTAGCATGGAGTAATACATATCTACCCTGGGGGTCTATTTGTGATGAGAGGAGTGTGAATTTAAGACTCTTATGAATAATAGTCATAACCCCACGACTTTGAGTAGAGAAGTTGGTGAAGTATCTCTGGGGGCCCCAGGTTCTGGCAAATCTTAAACAATGTTCAGAGCGCGCATGCGTCTCCTGTAAGAAGAGGATCTTGGTTCCATGGCGTTCTGCGTGCAGATGTATCTGTCTCATTTTTTTAAAGTTGCCAAGCCCCCTCACATTCCAACTCATGAAGGTTAGATTGACCTCCGTCGGTGGAGCGGCGACGCTCATATCGGCAGGGTGATAATGTCCAGTGAGCCGATGTAGCAGCACTGTAGCCTCAAGAACACAGCATTACCTTGTGATCCGCCCTCGCTGCCAACGCCAAACTTTTTTATAACAAAACACCCATCTCAACCCACCCCCACCCACATCCCTCCCCCAAATAGAGGAATGACGATCCCAAAACCCCTAAACCAAATCCAAACCAGTGGCATCAACGCCTGGGGGCCTGTGGGTCGGACTGATGGCGCCGCTCCGGGCGGCCTGTGGCAGATCCAGCAAGAGCATGGTGCCCGCAATAAGGCTTCGGACGTGACTTGATAACTATATTCGGCACAGTTTAACTTGGCACAATCATGTAGAGTAATCCAACCAATAGTCGTTGAAAGGTACAAGTGTGGTATATTCTTGGCGTCGGGGAGAGAGCCGGTGTCGGCGCACCCCAACGGGCGAACTGAGTGGCTGTAGAGGAATAGCTGGGGATAGAGGTCAACCCGGGAACTGGTCGTCAATAAACCTGGAGGCCTCCTCCTGAATTGTGAAAAATGACACCTGATTGTTGTGTTCCACCCGAAGCTTAGCGGGGTATAACATGGAGTACTTGACTCCGTGATCTCTGAGTCTTCTCTTCACTGCCAGGAAAGTTTTGCGCTCCCTCTGGACGGCCACCGAGAAGTCAGGGTATAAGTGTATCCTTGCTCCATCCAATAGAAGTTCGCCTTTGAGTCTTGCGGCTCTAAGGAGGGCATCACGGTCTCGAAAGTTAAGGACACGCGCTATAATGGGTCGTGGAGGAGCTCCTGGCTTGGGTTTAGTCGTCAGGGCCCGGTGTGCCCGCCCTATGGCAAACTGTGGAGAGAGCTTCGGTGAATCCAGAAGCGACAGCAATGTGTGTTCTATAAAGTCTTCCATCGGTTCTGTAATGCCACTCTCAGGGACCCCAATGATACGGAGGTTGATACGCCTCGAGCGAGACTCCAAATCCTCATTTTTTTTTCCACCTTCAGGACGCGGTTGTATAGCGCCGTGACCTCTGAACGTAGCGCTCCCAGGCCGTCCTCGGCAGAGCTCACTCTGGTCTCCACCTCCAACACTCGACTGTCAGTCCTCTCAATATGGGCCTTAATAGAGGAGATAGTGCCGTTCATGTCATCTAACTTCGATTGGAGCGTGGTAAAACCTTCACGGATAAAGTCCATCATGTTCTGGGATTCTGAGGCAGCAGGGGTTGAGTTAGTCACAGGGGCCTGTGCAGAGACCTCCTCAGCAGGGCCGACCGCAGTCTTCGCGAACATGTTGATGGAGCTCTGTTTTTTCCCAGTCCCTTTTGTCATTGTGGTAGTGATGTGACTCCGGGGAGGAAGAGCCGATGGTGTCAGCAAAATATAGCCCCCAGAGGGACCAGGCCTCAGCAGCAAGGGCTGGTAGGGTAGTTCGAAGTCAGGCGCCCTGGGAAGAGGAGAAGCGGGGTCGGACCACAGTGAGGCGCACGGCGGGAGCAGGCCGATAACAGGGCGTCCTCTATCGAGCGCGGGTGGTCGGTATCAACGTATTAATCTGATGCCCTGAGACCACCAGGGGTAGCAGCCACCCCAGCCCCCACGTACCTTGCGGCCACCACGGGTCCAGCAGTCCAGTCCAGGACAACAGGGGAGCGCAGCACCCGGCATCCGTTGGTGTGTCGCAGCTCTACCCCGGGTTCCGAGAACACGCTGGAGGGGGGAGGGGAGAACCCAGCGAGGGGGTCGTGCAGGATGGAGGCCGATGTAGGAGTCAATGAGGGCCCGGGAAGGAGCCGCCCAGCCTGGGGGCAGGCCCGCGCACGAGCGGTTATAGTTCTAATATCTGCGGTGTTCAGCGTCGGCGCCGCATGGCCCAGGCAATCGTGTGGTTCACTCCAGGTCGTCGACGCTGATGTGTTCGACCGTCTCACAGGCCTCCGCAGGAGAGGCGTGGCGGCACAGTTCCAAGGGCTTGGGCCGACCGACCCTCCTCGGGCGTCGGATCTCGACGCGCAGACACGCAGACATCCCGTGATGGGGGATGGTCGCGGCAGTTCCCGATCCCAGGGTTACCGGCGCCGATTTTCTTCGGGATTTGGGCCAGTTGGTCCCTGGTCCCGCAGCTCACGAATCGTAGCAGTCTGATTCAAGTTGTAGATTGTAAATGCCTAAAATCAGGATAGAGTGATCTGCCGGCCGCAGAGCTCTCGCCTCAGGCGGCCATCTTGTTCGGCGCTCAACAGCGCCCCCTCAATATTTTACTTTGATCATGATAATGACAGCAGTGTGAAATAGAATGAATCTAAATTGTAATCCAAATGTCAGGGCAAGCTGTATGGTTTGGGTTGAAATTGTTATTTTGTGATTTTCAGATAATTGTTTTATACATTTTTAAAGTATATCAAATTTTAGAGAAATCATATTTGTAAACTTGTATTGCAACTAAAACAAATTAATAAAATAAAAAATTAAATGTAAAAATACAAATAAGAAATAAAAATTAATTAAGAGATAAAGGTGATCTAAAAAAAGGTCAAGATCTCATTCAAAAATAATTCATAAGAACATTTCCAAAATAAGATTAAAAAAAGAAAAAACAGATCACCAATAAAAAAGAGAGATGAGATCAAGATAAGTGTGAACAAGACAAAAAAAATAAGATTATTTTATTTTTTCATTTCTTTTATAAGATATAATTGATTGTTATTGTAATTAAGAGTCATAATTATTTTACTCACAACTGGAGATATGTGTATAATGTTCTAATACCTGGATTTCAATGTACATATTGTTCATTTTCAGGTATGGGTAATTCAATTGCGAGAAACTCATACATTTTAGAGCATTTGTTTTTTGTTTTTTCCTGCAGTGATTTCAGGTTTATCCTAGCAGTTAAAAAAACGGAGGGAGTGTGTAGGAGTTGATGGGCTGAAGGGGCTTTAAATTGTCAGGGGCTTATTAATTTAACATGCACATTTACGGCCTGATTCATGGAACGTTTTCCTATGGGATTGTGCCATTATAAAACACTTGCATGAATCAGGCCCTTAGTTTTACATGTAGTTTTAATGTGAGTTTTAGTGTGGGCTTTATACAGAAATTAAGAAATGCAGAAATACAAACATATGCAAGACATATGTTGCCAGTGCAACCAGTGCGCGGCAGATGGAAAATGCACAGAAATGCAGAGCATGCTTTTAAATTGTTTTATTTCAGGATGATATTTTATTTGACTGAGTTGCATCAAATTTAATAACTAATATACATTAACATAATTAATCTAACCCCAGTAGCATGTCCCATGTCCTTAATATTGAGTGCAAATTAGTCTACATGGAAATATCCGGAAACCAAATTTGAAATGCATGTGGCTCTGTTTCAATGGGGTTTTTAAATGTGCAGCATGATTTTGTGTGGCAAGCTGAAATATGTGAAAATCCATTTTTACTAAAGACAAGCTATTGTGTGCGCAGGAAATGCAGGAAGAGATGCATCTTCTTGATCTTCAGCAATAAAATCCTGTGGGTTTCAGTGGTATGATCTAGATGGGAGGTATTTTCTTTTTGAGTGGCAGCGTGACATCATAAAAAGACTTTGAGTGGGTGTAGCTGGCAGGCAGACCTCTTTGAATGCTGGGCTTAGACGAGCTGGCAGGCAGACATCCTCAAATGCTGGGCTGAGACGAGCTGGCAGGCAGACCGATTCCAGTGCAATGGGCCGTTTGATGTGCTTATCTACGTAAGTGCTTATCTACGCAACCATAGGACAGACCAGGCGAGCCAACTAAGGGGGTTTTCCATGTCCAGTTGAGCCAGGAATATTGCCAGCTTCTAGTTAATATAGGTAAAACGTGAGGGGTTTGGAGTGCCTGTTGAGCACTTAGACAGGGAAATAGATCATTTCATGTTTAATATTTCGATGTTAAAAGTACATGCAATTTCAAGTTTACATGAATGTACTTACGATTTTGTTCTTCTTTTTCTCAAAACGTTATTCTTGCCAAGTGTTAGCTTTCAAGGTTGGATAGATAAGACTGGTCACACCTCATTCTATTTCTGAAATGTGTCATTACTCATTCTAACATGCTTGCACTGAGGTCTGTCCCATGCAGAATTGTTACCATGTGTATGTGGTAAATTCATCTATTACGATAAAACACAGTAAGCTAAAACAATAAAAATAAAAGTTGTAGGTTATATTCTGAAGTTAGTCTCACAAATGTAAAAAGAAACACCCCAATTAATTACCACAAGAGTCAATACCAACATAAAATACCACAAATTAGGTGTAACACAAGAATATATCCCACAGGATTCAGCTTCTTCCCAGTAAGGTACAAGTAGTACAAGACTGGCCTACCCCCATTACCCAAACCCAAGTGAGAGCCTTTTTTGGGCCTCACTGGGTATTACAGGAATTTCATGGCAGACTATGGGACCATAGCTGCCCCATTGACTGCTCCCACTACTCCAAAGAAACCCAAGAAGGTCTCTTGGTCTGAGGGGTGTGAGAATTCCTTCCAAGGCTTAAAAGACTCCCTATGCCAGGCACCTGTTCTCAGGGTCCCTGAGTACAAGCAACCTGTTATTGTGCAGACCGATGCCTCTGACACAGGAATAGGTGCAGTTATATCACAGTTAGATGAGAAAGGCAAGGAACACCCAATTGGATTAATTAGCTGCCAGTTTAAGGCGGTCCACAGTGGAAAAATAATATTTATCTGGCAGGTAGGCCCTAAGGAAGCTGAGGCCCTACCTCTGTGTGATCCACTTCAGTCTGTAAACTGACCATAAGCCCTTAAAGTGGCTTATGTACATGAAGGGAGAGAATCCAAAGTTGCTCAGGTGGTCCATTAGCCACAAAAGGCTTTGACTTCACCATTGAGCTCAGGCCAGGTGTCTAACATAGCAATCGTGATGGTTGTTCTGAATGTTTAACTGACCTGAACATGAGGCCAATCCAGGGGTGGATTAGTTCCCCCCTGTCCTTTGTCTGGGGGGGGGGGTAGGTGTTAGGAAATATTTCTGCAATTTTCCCTTCATATTATGAACCCCCAAACCTTTTGCTTTTGTTTGGCTATCCTGAACTGACTTTTTCTAGTGGAGCACAACCTTCTGCTGTGCTCCCATGGGCTTTTGCTAATTTGTTATGGGGAAACTGACACATCCTTTAGGCTGTCAGTACTGGGAAACTATGTTTCCCTTAGTCTTTAACCTTGTTGCCATTTCTTGCTAACATTTTTTATCAGTGTGCAAAGTAAATTACTGTGCAGTACACTGGGGTCCTTTGATTTTATGGCCTTTGACACATTCTAATGAACCTTTGGTGAATGTGCAAGTGTGCCTAACATGAACTGGTGGTAGCAGTTTACTTTTCTGGTATTTTCACTACTTTTTATCGAATCATACTGCGTTTAGCACTGATGGCTCATGACTGTGGCCATTGCCGGAAAAATGGCTGTGCTACATAGTCTTTGGTTCTGTCCTTTGTCCATCTTGTCCCTTTTCCTTCCCCCAGGCCGAGTTGACCAGGGACAGCCTTATTTGGGCATGCAGCCTTCCGTGAAAAACCACATCTTTCGTGGGTTCCTGCATGTCACATGTGCTAGCGCCCAGGAAGAGGGTTGGGACTGTCTGGTCCCAATCCACACTACTGGTGCCAGGATGTCTGGTGTGCATGAATGCATGGGGACCACCGCAGACTATGATTGGACCACGACTGGTATGATATGATATGATTGGATATTTTATAACACGCTTAATATCCAGAGGTTTCTAAGCGCGGACCCGTTGATCGAACCTGTGTTGGTCCGTGTTGTCTTGCTTCCAGGCAAGCACGTTGCCCCTGAGCTATACTCCTGAGACCTTGTGCATGCCAGGGAGCAGATCTTCTATTTGTTGTCCAGATTCGATCATGCATTGACCTTTGGATAAGAGAAGGGGCCCTGCATACATTCCAGGTCGATCTACAGTGGTTCATCTTGAACTACTGAAGGAGCCAAGTTTCCTGTGAGCTGAAGCAGACCTGTGAAACCACCGGAGATGAGATGGAAGGTTTGGCACCCTGAGCCCGCCATTGTCCTGTCAGACCCCTGTTTCGTTCTCGACCTTTGAAGGCCTGCAAGGGTGCTTTGACTGTTTTGAGTAGTTAGAACAACTACTCTCGGCGTCTCCTGATTTCCTGCCAAAAGAGCCTTCTCAGAAGTGTTCTTGGGCTGTCCAGTGAACTGTCCAGCTCTCTCCTGGGACATTGCATAAGAGTGCTGCTGTTTGGAGTCGAGGCTGGGTCGTGAACTCAGAGAGTGCTTCACGCTGCAAACCTTTGTGGTCCCTGCGTCACTGCATTGTGGTGACTGTCACTGTGGGTGACTTTCCTGCCTTCTTTACTGTGCCTTGAGTCCTGCTGCACCAGCATTTTCTTCTTCCTTCCTTCGTGGGCAGGGTTGTGGCTAGTGTCCCGTCAAGGATGATTGTCCTGCTACACAGCACCTGAGAGTCAGATCGAAGAGCAAAGGCAGGGTTTGCAACCTCAGATGACCTCAACTAAACTGGCATAGTTTGGTCTGAATTGAAGCAAGGGGTTAGTGATTACTTGCATAACTTACCGGTGCCCCCGGCTCATCCATCTGTCTATGCACAAGGGTTCCTTGGGATCCTCTTTCTGGATGGGATACTAACAAAATACGTGAACTAGACCTTGTTGTTATCCGCGCTCGAACAGAAGAAAGACTTGCACAGTCAACAAAAATCCTGAAAAAAGAATAAACAAATCACTTTTGAAAGAAGCAAATACTATGGTTGTCTTAGCCTTACTTTATTGTGGTTGTTTATCTTGGATAATATCTTCAGTTGAATTGTACAGTCATTCAATTCCTAGCATTATCACAAGTTGATTTAAAGTTCATTTGTGCCCAGCCTAATCCCGCCCCGTGTTTCCCCGCATGATCTCTGGCGTTTCCTCAAGGGTTTGGTGGCTAATGAATTTTTTTTAAAAAGCAGATCACTCTCTTTTCCGTGGTTGAAAATGAAACATTAGCTTCCTATTGGGACAGAGAAAAAATGAAAAGGAAAGTAATTCACAAAATTGTAATGGGATCTTCAGAACACGTTTTCAACGGCCATCTATTACTGTTGTTGAGAAAAGCAAAAAATGTACAACTTACATGTTCAACATGTTTGTGATACAAATTTCCAAATTGGAGTGTGACGGTGTGCCTTCTGAGTTAAGTGGGTGACGGCACTAGATGAAAAAAAACAAGCGTGTATAAGTGGACCGGTAGCCAAATGCTACGAGGTAGACTTAGAGCCCAGTGTGCAGACTTGTGTTGATATACACCAAAATAGGTGCTCAAGTGAGTGTAGCTTACCTATAGTTAGAAGGTGCTATAGCGTATGCAGCGATGGTCTGTGCGAGCGGTCCGATTGCCGTGAACAGTGTAATCAGCATGGTTGTATCCGGATTGGAAATTCAAAATATTTAGTTTAAGACGCGTGTGTCACATGAACGTGTTGCGTAAAGTGATATGCAGCGCGCCATCTTGGAATGGGATAATTTGATGACTTCCTCGTACGTGGGTTTTTAAAAAAAGAAAAGGTGTTTGGATTAGATGTTGCTCTGTGTCAACATCTCTAGTTGTTGCTCGAAATGTCGGAGTAATAAACAAATAATACAAATGTGCCCAAGATATTCTGCAGGTTAAATTCATCTAATTAGACCTGAAAACCGTTGTGGAGATCCCGGCATCAAATATACAGCGTGATGCAGGCTAAGATACATATTGCTATGCCAAAATACAAAATAAAGGTAGCAAACGGAGGCGGTCATACAAATTGGCTGATTGCCCCATGTGAAATCGAATTAATTCATGGTGTGAAGATCTGCACTGGTTGTAGTGAGAATAAATAAAATAAACCAAGATATTGAAAAAATGCCAGAAACCATATACAGATACAAATTATAAATTATAAAAAATAATATTAATAAAAAACCGGTGGGAGAAGTTCTTAGTTTTGTATGTAGAACGAGAGTACAAGTAAACAAGCACCTATGTGTCATTCAACAGGTTAGTTTCAATATGGCTAGAAAAGACAGCACAAGAAATGCAAATAATATAAAATGCCAAAAGAAAAACTGTTTTTGTTACAGAAAATGATGTAGCTCTTGATCAACATTTAGACCCATATAGATTGTGTCCTTGGACCATATCCAAAAGGCTTCTCTTTTGCGAAGGAGTCGTTCCATGTTGCCTCCTCTTTTTGGTGGGGAGAGTTTCTCTATCCCATAGCATTTGATTTTATCAATGTCAGAGCCCAAGTGATGCTGATGAAAATGAAAAGCTAAAGGAGATTTTAAATCCTTATTTTTATTTGCTCTCAGATGTTCTCCTATTCTGATTTTTAATTTTCTTATTGTGCTTCCAATGTATGTTTTGTTACATGCACATATGAAGGCATATGTGACGAATTGACTGTTGCAATTGATGTATTGTTTGATTGTGATTTTTTCCCCTTTCGGTTGTACAAATTATTTCTTCGCATTGCACATGTGTGGACAGATCTGGCAGTTACTACATTTGAAATTCCCTTGAGTAGGGGGTGCAAGCCAAGATTCTATGTTTTTAGCCTGATTTTGTTCATGCTGTTCATATTTCTTGTTGTCAACGTAGGATGGGCTTATCATTCTCTTCAGCTTCATGCAGTTACAAAAAAAGATGTTGGGCTTGTTGTCCAAAAAGGTGTTTAGCTCAGGATCTGTTGCCAAAATGTTCCAATTTTTCTGTAAGATTTTGTCAATAACATAATTATTTGTCGTGATGAACCTAAATTGGTCTGTTTCGGGTATTTTTGTTGGTTTATCTAGTAATAATTCTGGTCTGGATCTCTCCATAGTTTTGAGTACCACTTTCTTTAGATGTTTTGGGCTGAAGCCGCGGTTTTAACATTTTCTGATCGTCATTTCTTGGTGTTTCGTAAATTCCAATTCTGATGTGTAGTTCCTTTTGATTCGCAGGAGTTAGCCAAACAGAATATTTTGAATGATGTGATGAGGGTGGTTACTCGTGGCGTGTAAGATGCTGTTGACGGCAGTCTCTTTTGTATATAAAGTGCTGTGAATGGTATGATCTTGTATGTAGAGATGGAGATCTAGAAAGTTTATAGACTGTTGGCTATAAGTAATGGTGAATTTCAAATTGTAGTCATTGTCGTTCAAAAATTAGTGATATTGTTGTAATTGTTGTTCTGAACCATTCCATATCACAATGATGTCATCAATATATCTCCCCCAGAAAGCAATTCTTTTGTTAGCTGTGAAATCTGGATGTTGCCAGGCGACTTGAGTTTCGAAATGTCCCATGTAAAGATTGGCGTATGAGGGGCAAATTTAGTCCCCATTGCGGTTCCCTGGACTTGTCTAAATAATTTGTCTCCAAAACAAAACATTTTGTTGTTTAGGGTAAAGTGAATCATTTCTAAAATCATCAAATTTTGGTCTTGAAATGAAACCGATCTGGTCTTCAAAAAATGATTGGCTGTTGAGATTCCTCTGGTGTGAATGATACTGGTATATAATGCTGTAACATCAAATGTAACAAACCAAAAGTTGTCTTCCCAGTATATGTTTTCTAGTTGTTTCAATACATGTGTTGTGTCTTTAATGAAAGAACTTAAACCAGACGCCAGAGGTTGTAAATAGTGGTCTATGTACTCTGAAATCCTTTCAGTGAAAGAACCAATACTGTTAATGATGGGACTACATTGGGGTAGGACAGTGAAAGGTTTGTGAATTTGAGGCATGAAATAAATTGTCGGCATTATTGGGTGTGAGATATTCATGTATTCATATTCTTCATCTGAAATCAGATCTTGTTCATGCCAGTGGGAGCCCATAAGTTTCCAATCTGCTGATAACTTTTTTACCAGATTTGTTTTAAGTGGTTGATAACATTCTCTATCATTCAGGTGATTCATTGCTGTTTGTAAATACTGTTTGGTCTTTAGCAGCACAATGTTTCCCCCTTTGTCGGCAGTTCTCACTGTAATATCATAGTTTTCTTTCAGTTTTTTAATGGCTGATATTTTGTCACGGTTAAAGTTGTGGTTAACTCTCGGTTTTTGATTCCTGAAGTATAGTTGTCTCAATTCTCCTTGTACTGCTTTCTGGAAAAGTTCTATTGCATTATCTGTTGGTAATGTTGGGGTAAATTGAGATCGAGATTTTGGTTTGGTATGTTTCGCAAGGCCCAAGGTAATGTCTTTTTCTTGTGCAAAAGATGTTATTGTATGGATATCCTCTTCTTCAGCTAGGTTCAGTAGATTGATGGTGTTTTCCACATGGTCTAAAGAAAGTTCTGAACACATGACTGTGGAACCCAGTGTTTTTTGTTTGTTGTTATGTAGAAAGAATTTTTTGAGCTTCAGTTTTCTACAAAAACGGTATAAATCCGTAATGGTTTGAAAGTAGTCATAGGTATTGGTTGGACAGAAAGTGAGTGCTTTGTTGAGGGCTGAGATTAAATCTTTGGGTATCAGTTGATTAGTGAGATTGATTACTAGGTTTTCCTCTTGGGTTGGTTCATTGACCTTGTTTGTACGCCATTGTTTTTGCCTGATCCATTTTCTTTGTTGGTTACCTTTGCCTCTGTGCCCCCTCTTTGTCTTGAAGTATTGAGTGTCGTGGTAAAGCCCCATTTTAAATTTTGTTTTAAATTGGAACAAGCTTTCTTGAAATGTCTGTACTCTTCTAAAAAAGAAGAGGATGGGGTTGGGTTTTGTGGATTCTCTGTCTCTTGCCCTTCTTCTGGAATGGATTCTGATGATATTTGTTCTGATTCACTTAGAGATTCTGATTCTGAAGATGGCAGGGTTGTGGTGTGTAATGGGTTGCTTTGAGGTTTCTGTAGATTTTGTGATTATAGTTGTCTGCCTGTCGGTTTATTAAAGGTGTACACCCTTTTAAACTTGTAGTCTAGTTAATATCGTAGGGATTGGCGTTGTTTTTTTATTTTGATCTGTAGCGAGAATTTTCAATAATATCATCCAGTATTTCGTAATTTTTGAAGGTTTTTTCCGGGATTTTTAACGTTTCAATATTTTCCTTGATTGTACTGATGTCCTTAACTATGTTGTCATGTTGTTTCTTAGCATTGTCAATCAGTTTCTGAATCACCTGTTTTGATGTGTTTGTGAGTAGTTCCTCCCAATCTTGTAGGCTCTCAATATCGTCTTCATCAAATGGTGGAAATATACATATTCTAAGGCCTCTTGGTATGCGCCCTACTTTGAGGTATTGTTCTAATGTTCTTATTTCCCACCATCTCGATAGTTCAGATTTTAATAATTTTTCTTGTTGCTCAAATAATATTTTCAGAGATTTTGAATTTGTTTTCTGTTCATTGGTTGGTGTTGCTTTTTGAATTGAAAATAGTGATTCCGCCTCCTTGTTCCTTTCAGAGAAACATTTCAACATCTTTTGTGGAATGTGTAACGGTACACTTGAACAGGATAAGTAAAGTTAATCTGGTGTAGTTTGCAGCTCAGTAAAGCTTCATAAGCAAGTTACAAAAAAGCTGCACAGTCTTTGGCTGATTCCGGCGCTACTTCTATGAAACAATTGTGAGTGTAGGAGCAGCAGGACAAACGTCTATTACCCTCAGACTGTAGAGGGAAGGAAAGACTATCAAAATACGTGAAGTAGACCTTGTTGTAGTCCGCGCTCGAACAGAAGAAAGACTTTCACAGTCAACAAAAATCCTGAAAAAAGAATAAACAAATCACTTTTGAAAGAAGCAAATAGTATGGTTGTCTTAGCCTTACTTTATTGTGGTTGTTTATCTTGGATAATATCTTCCGTTGAATTGTATAGTCATCCAATTCCTAGCATTATCACCTTCATGAAGTTTAAATTGAGTTGATTTAAAGTTAATTTGTGCCCTGCTTAATCCCGACACGTGTTTCCCCACCTGATCTCTGGCAGTTCCTCAAGGGTTTGGTGGCTAATAAATTTTAAAAAATAAAGCAGATTCTGGCTTGGATAGCCACACTCCCTAGCCTGTTTTAAACATCAGAAACTGCTCCATGAGGGCAGACCCTTCCCTGGCGATTGGAACTTCTTCAACCCCCTTCAGGACCCTTACCTTACTGTCCCAGCATCTTGAAAAGGTACTGTCTTCGCTTTACTCACGACTGCACGTTTTTATGCACTGCTGTCCTTTATGCACAAGGCTCCCCACTTCGTAGGGCTGGACTGAATAAGTTAGGGTTTCCATCCTGAAGGTTGCCTAAGGTGTAAATTGTGTTAACCTCCCTTTCTTCTACAGGTTGTGGATGTTTTACTCCCTTTATCGCATTACACTACAAAAAATGTATATATTTTAATAGTGATATGCTTGTGTGGTACCAGTTGCATTATTGAGTTGGTTATTCATGTTGTTTTATTGGGCCTAAAATAAATGTATATATTTTTTTGATATACATCTGTCTAAGAGTATTCAGTGGTATCTTTACTGTGTGTGTCCAAATAAGAGAAAGAGTGGGCACTACTTGTTAGTTAATAAGGTAGTCTGTACTTGATGAGGTATTTAGTCCTGTCGCCAGATTCCTCCCCGTTGCTTAGGGAGGTAAAAAATGTTAATGTAATATTTGACTGGTTAATTGTCACCAGTCTACTGGAAGGACTCGTGTGGATATCCCACTAAATGTCTTTTGATTTATTATGTATAGAAATTTTTGATTTCTTCAATAATTCTTGAGAAAAGGTTGATAATTCTGATGAATTTATGGTAAAAATGTTTTTATTCAATCATTTGTATTTTTGTGAGGCCTTGAGCAAACATTATACTGTTCAATGCATTTCGGTCAATAATAGACCTTCATCAGGAACTGTTAATAGTAAAGAAAAGAATAAATAAACGATTAACTAGATTTTTTGTATAATTTTGCATTAACAAAAGAAATAATCATATATTCTGAATTGTGTCTGTACATATTATGAAAAGATTACCTGTGTAAAACATTGCTTCAAATCCTTGGCCTGATTTACTATATTTCCTTATTGGTAATTCCAATTTCTCTTCACTCAAGCACGTATCTTTATGTTAACCGTTGCATGTCTTTTAATGTCACTTCTTTAAGCTTCCTGGTAATATAAATGGTGACCAAAATATGTTCAAATTCTAACCAATATCATGCATAAATTATTCTGTCGGTTAAAGTTCACCTTCCCCACAGGGGGAGTCTTACCTGTTGTGTAAATCAAAGTAATAGCATCCGGGCACCTTGCTCGCGTGAAAACGCGTTGCTGGTTGTCCCGTTTGCTTTTATGTTAAAAAATGGCGCCGGCACGCAACGCGGTGATGTCATCAACGTGATGACTTCATCGCACGCCGGCGGCCATTTTGAATTAGTCAGAAATCGTTGTTGGATCATTGTAAATAGTTATGTATATATGTAAAGCTCTTTAAATAAGACCTTCTCATTGTTAAACTCCAAAGGAACCTCCTAAGATTCAACATACTTGTTAGTTCGATATAAGAATAAACCCAAATTAAAGGCATGATTTAGTGGCTATATAGACTATAGTTACTCCATTGAGAGTGTTACATATATTTTCTAAGTTATTAGAGCACAACAATGTACATTTAATCTTTTTCAATATGAACTGCTAATGATATAAGTGAGTTGCTTGCTTATTAGAGCTATATTACCATGTGATTCAGCTTTCTACACACATTATTAAACATGTTATAGTTAACAGCATACTTACGTTCTGAAATGCAAAGTATAATTTCAACTTTATAATTGCTTTTAAAGAAAACATGCAAAATTACATTCCTCGTTGAGACCATCCGGCTGCATGGAGTTGAGTTTTTCAATCCAGAGAGTTTCTTTCTGATTTAAAAGTCTGTTAATATCCACTCTCTGTCCTTGATGAACTTCCAGTGCATCCAAAATTTGAAATTTCAATTGTGCTATCTGGTGCTGAGCTTCTTTGAAATGTCTCGCTACTGGGGATTTGATGTTGCCTGTGCGGATGTTAGAACGATGTTCATTCCATCTAATTTTCGCTTTGCGAGCAGTCTGTCCCACATAAAATTTGCCACATGGGCACTTAATACTATATATGACGTTCATGGTGTCACATGTTGCAGATTTTTTCAAGTAGATTTTACGACCTGTTTTTGGGTGGAACACAACATCCCCCTTCTGGACCATATTACAATTTGAACAATTTAAACATGGATAAGTTCCCTTCTTTGTTGTTCTTTGTTTTTGTTCTTGAGAGTCACTACGTATAAGCATATCTTTAATGTTCTTACTTCTGGTATAAGCAAACATTGGTGGAGTAGTGTAAAGATATCCCAATGTTCTGTCTTCTGATAAAAAATGCCAATGTTTCAGGACAATTTTCTTGACTTTGTTACTTTCTAAAGAGTATTTAGTAACATAGATAAGCGGAGTTTCTTTGGTTATTGGTGTTTTTGCAAGGATCTCTTGTCTATTGATTGTGGTCATTTTAGAAATGGATTTGTTAATCTCTTGTATTGAATACCCTCCTTGTGCAAATCTCGTTGCCATCTCTTTAATTTGTTTTTCACATTCCGCTTCATCTTGCACTATCTTCTTAACTCTTAACATTTGGCTGTAAGGAAGACTGGTAAGAGTGTTCTGAGGGTGAAAACTTAAACGATGTAATAAGTTGTTACGATCACTGGATTTACGATATAAAGTAGTGACAAGCTTAGAATCTTGATTTGACACAGTAACGTCCAAAAAACTCACTTCCTTTGTGCTATGAGTTGTCGTAAATTGTATATGTGTGTCAATGGTGTTGAGAAATCCTGTGAATTGTATGAACGTCCAAAAAACTCACTTCCTTTGTGCTATGAGTTGTCGTAAATTGTATATGTGTGTCAATGATGTTGAGAAATCCTGTGAATTGTATGAACTGTTCTTCACTTCCCTGCCAGATTCCGAATACATCGTCGATGTATATTCTTACCAACATATCCACGAATGACAACATCATCTTATTTACTGCAGATGTACGTAGCTTATATACCTCAATTCCACATAACCAAGGACAAGAAGCAGTGGAATGGCTCTTATTAAACACCAGAGGGGTAGAAGCATCAAAAGAATTTCTAATGATCCTTCTGGATTTCATCTCACAAAACTCATACTTCAGATATCGTGATCAATATTATTTGCAGACAAGCGGTACCTCCATGGGAGCCACAATGGCGCCAAGCTGTGCTAATTGCTTCATGTATAAATTTGAAACAGAACATATATTAAATCATGATATCTGGAAACAACATCTTCAATACTGGGGAAGATACATCGACGATGTATTCGGAATCTGGCAGGGAAGTGAAGAACAGTTCATACAATTCAGAGGAAGTGAGTTTTTTGGACGTTACTGTGTCAAATCAAGATTCTAAGCTTGTCATAGGAGGAGCACACTAACAGTTTCCTTTTTTTATCAGGAACAATACTGATAATGGAGCGCCAGCTGGCCACACAGACTGCACAGGCAGCCACCGGAGCACGAGTGGCGAAGTCAGAGCTAAGTGCTTTTCTATTTAATGTCTAAGTATTTTCTGTCTAGCTTGGTTGCCGCAGCCTCAGCAAAATACTCGCTGGCAACACATTGCTGGTTTGAGAAACCCTTTCCGTGAATTATGTGTGTGAACTAATGTAACTTCACGTAGTGATTTTCTGCAAAAACAGACAACGTATGTGTAATCTCACTGTTGACCACTACTCAGTGCTGATATTAACTGAGTGAGGTTTTACAACCAAAAGGGGTAACGCATGCATGAGATATGAATGCATGTGTGTGTGAATGCGATTACTAAGGTACAAACAGAGCTTTGGCATAGTAATTGACAACAGGCTCATCGAGAACAGAGCAAGGAGTATGCCTTTCCCTTGAACCCTCTACCTATCCACAACCACTCCCTAACCCTCAACCCGGTTTTCCCACTTCCCCCAACCTATCCAATCCATGGACCCTAAACCTCTTTGCCTGTGGGGGTCGCGGTGGCCTGCGTTCATCCAATCCAGGTGCCCAGACCACCAAGGGGAGGTAGGAGTTCTTGCTGCTTCTGCGCTGGACTGGATCACGCCTCGACATGGAGCCAGCAGGCAATCACCAGCCCGCAAGAGGTTTAACCTACTTAAAAATTAATTTGCCACCTGGAGCCCCTCTTTTCCCATTACTGCAGGGCTACTTGGCTGTGTGTGTGGAGGCACCTGCCCCCATTTCCACTTTGTGCGGAATCACTTTTCGGCCCTATGAGGGCCTTTCAACATGGCCACTCCTCACAGTCCCCAGAGCAGCTGTTCCTGCTTTCCGAGTCCGCTTCCCTGATTGGCTGGTCTGCTAGAAGAACTTCCAGCCCCCGGAGCCGACAGGCGATCAGTGGCCTGCTCGAGGGCTGACCTACTTAAAAATGAAATTGCCACCTGGAACCGCTCATTTCCCATCACTGCAGGGCTGCTTGTCTATTTGTGTGGAGGCACCTACCCCCATTACCACTTTGTGGGGAATCACTTTTCGGCCCAACAAGGGCCTTTCAACATGGCTGCCACTCGCGGTCCCCGGAGCAGGTGTTCCTGCTTTCCAAGTCCATTTCCCTGATTGGCTCACCTGCTAGAAGTACTTCCAGCCCCCTGGAGCCAGCAGGCGATCGCCGGCCCCCTCAAAAGACCTCCATCTAAAGGGCCATGTCCCTCCGTGTCTGGGCCGGTCCAGGCCTGGATGGGCTGAGCGGTCCCCCTCCCACAACCAAATCACACAATGAAATGGACACTGTTAGTGACATCACAGACCGGATAAGAACCTATCTCTCTTTATGATGTTTGAAAACACATTACCCTTTAATCCCCTCCAGATCCACTGCTTCACTGGCATTTCGTCGCCCACTTTACGGTTCACTTTCCACTGGGTAACCTACTTGCTGTGGCATGCTCCACCTATGTGCACTCCTACGTACTTGGTAGCCCCTAGGCCTGCTAAACCCTGTCTACTCTCTGTGTGACCCAGAGCTCCTGCAATCATCTTCCAATACCCTGCCCCACCTTCTCTTGGTCACTACCCTACCTTCATGCTGCATTGCACCAAACTTCACCTCTCCACATAAGTGCCATTGTAGCTGCCTTCCTCCTACAATCTCAGACTGGCTAACTAGCCTTCTTATCTCCACAATGGCAAAGCTCCAGGATGTTTTTTTCTCTGCTGCATTTTGGTGCTCTGGTGGCTGTCGGCCTGACTTGGACTACTTAAGCCTTTCTACTGCAATTCTACACCATGTTAAATGTTTTTCTTGTTGTGCTTTAATGCTTACATTATTGTATTCTGCTGCATCTTAGTGCCTTGCTTGTAATTCGAATTTAGGTGTGCTTTTAAATCTTTGCATCCACTATTTTGTGCTGAGTTTTAGTGCCTTGCTTGCAATTCGAATGTAGGTGTGCTTTTTTAGTGCCTTGCTTATAATTCGAATTTAGGTGTGCATTTAAATCTTTGCATCCACCATCTTGTGCTGCATTTCAGTGCCTTGTTTGTAATTCAAATTTAGGTGTGCTTTTTTAGTGCCTTGCTTGGAATTCAAATTGAGGTGTGCTTTATAAATCTTTCACCCACCATTTTGTGCTGCATTTTAGTGCCTTGCTTGTAATACAAATGTATGTGTGCATGTAATCTGTTCATCCACCATCATGTGCTGCATTTTAGTGTCTTGCTTGTAATTTGATTTTAAGTGTGCCTCTAAATCTGTTCTTTTTTTTTAATTATTTTTTTTATCAACTTTATTTAATAATTATACAAAACATAATACAACTGAGTAACAGCAGAATGGGAACAAGCAAAATACATCAGTGCAACAAAATGCAAATTACTACTAAAGTAACAGCTATTCAAAACGAAATCCGAAAACATCCCCACCCTCCTATCTCATGGCAAGATGTGATAACACAAAACACACAAAAAAAAAAAAGGACAAAACATAAACCCCTACCAATCCCCAACCTCAATATCCACAAAATAAACCAAAGCCTACACCTCATCCAAATAAATCCCTGAATGGCCCCCATCTCTCCTCGTACTCAGTTTCTCGCTGTTGTCGAACTGCCTGAATCTTCTCATACCAAGAGAGCATCCGCATATCCGACACCCAGTTCTCGCAATGTGGCTTCTTCCTGGATTTCCACACCTTCATTATTTGTTTTATGGCCATCAACAATGCTCTATCAATCCATTCCGAACAATCCCACATCTCCACACTTCGACTATCAGTTGAAAGGAAAATCACTGACAGAAAAGTACGAGGCAGTGTCATACTAGTTACCATATCAATGCAATCCAAAACTTCCCTCCAAAAGTCCAGCACTCTACTACACACCCAGAGCATATGTAGATAAGTCCCTCTCGAGCCCCCACACCCCCAGAACATATCTACATCAGCCAAGCCTCTCTCCTTCATTTTCCCTGGTGTCCAATAAATACGGCCTAAAAGACGTTGGTGAATATACCTCAGATTTAAATCAACCTTGGCCCTCACTGAAGCCCTCCAGCTACCGCCCAATTTCCACTACCCGTTTCCTGGGTAAACTCCTGGAGAAGCTGGTCCTCCCCCAACTTACCCTCCGCACTGATCTTATTGATTGTCTTCATGACAACACAGAAACTGGTCTTCTGAATACCTGTGAAACCGTGCTTGAATATCTAGATTCCAACTCTCCCACTGTTCTCATTCTCCTTGACCTCTCTTCTTCCTTTGACATGGTCAACCATTTTATCCTCATAAAACGACTATGTGACACCCTCAGCATCACGGACCGGACACTGGATTTATCTGACCTCTTTCCTCACTAACTGTCCTTCCCAGCTGTAGCTGGGCCCTTTCTCCTCCACCATCACACTCTCTACCTGTGGCATCCCCAGAGCTCTATCCTATCACAATGGCTGTTCAATGTCTATCTTGCCAGTCTTGCTCACCTGATCCCCTCCTTCTCTCCTCATTTCCAGTGATATGCCAATGACACACAGCTTTCCTTCAAACATCCTTCTACTACCTCCTTTTCGTCCTCTCTCATCCCTGACTGTCTCTCCACCATTCAGACATGGTGTGCAGCTAATGATCTTTGTCTTAATGTCAGTAAGACAGAGATCCTTCTGATTGGGACATCTGCACCCTTTTTTCCTCCTACCCTCTTGCCACCCTTTTTGGGCACTATACCCCCACATCCTGTGAGGCCAAAACCTTGGGGTCATCGTCGATTCCACTCTCTCCTTCACCCCTCACATCATGGACCTTACAAAGAAGTCCCACTTCCAGCTCTACCTCCTCAGAGGCAGTCTTCCTTTCATCACCTTCCCCCAGAAGCTTAATGTCTCCAGAGCTCTGGTCCTCTCCAGGCTGCACTACTGCAACCGCCTCTTTCTCAATCTCCCTCTTTCCTCCCTACACCCCCTCCAGCTAATCCAGAATAGGGGTGCAAGACTTATCCTTGGCCTCACGCCCAGTGACTGTATCTCTCCAGCCCTAAAATCTATCCATGGGTTCATGGTGGCTGCAAGGATCAAATTGAAGACCCTCTGAATCATCCACAAGGCCTTCTGGGACCTGGGACCGACTATCTCCAACTTTCCCTCCCTAGAAACTCCCCTGCTAGAGCCCTAGGCTCCTCTAACTCCATCTCTTTGACTGGCAAATGCTTCTCCAACCAGAGAGTGGGTGACAGGTCTCTCTCCTCGGCTGGTGCCTCCCTTTGGAACAGCCTCCCAGCCCGACTGAGACTTGAGCTGGACCTCTTAAAGTTCCAGAAAATGCATAAAACTCTGCTTTTCTCTGCCTCTTTCCTTCTTTCCGTTCCCTGATAATCACCCGACTGCTGCTCTTACCAGTGGCTTGATCTCATGAATCTCACAGGATTATGAGCCCTTCCCAGTTAATACCAGCATCCCCCATCTCCCCATTGTACTGCCCTTGCAAGACCCTGCTTGCCGGCTTTGCTTTGCATCCCACCCTTCGGAGTCACCTGCACCAGCGCTTAGCCTGAGATTCTTCTAAGGCTCTCCTTAGCACTTCCCTGCCGGGCCTTCCACCAGCACTTGTTCACTCCTCTGCCCCCCCTCCTTCCATCGCTATCTGCACTCCTCCTCACTGCTCTTGCACGTCCAAATGCCTCAAGGCCTAGTAGGACCACAACTGTAAATTTACTGTTTTGCCATTGTTATTATTTCCCCTGTTCCCTTCCCATTTAGCCTTGTGGCGAATTGAAACACAATTCTGTTGTATAGGCGCATAACAAATGCTCAATAAAATAAAAAAGTAAAAAATAATAGTAATCGTCACAGATTATCAGATTTACAGACCCCTATATGTCAGTACCAGTATGCACACAAGAAAATGAAAATGAAATTGTACAAAATTATGTTGCTATCACAAGGTCATATTTACAAAAAGACACTCATCTCGTGATCAGTGTTCAGACCATGTGTGATAGTTCACATTTTGCATTTCAATCTGCTCTCCAACTGTCGTAAGCTTAGCTCACAATCTCCTCCTCTGATGTCCAATTTTGCCTTTTGCAGACCAATAAATTTGATGTACTTTTTCTTATCCAATTGATGACACGGCTGCCAATGCAAAGCTAGGGGGAGTCTTGGGTCCTGGATACACAATCTAGCCATGTGCTCTAGTATTTGGATCCATAGTTCTCTAATAGTACTCCAAATATAGATTTTGTTGCATACACCACATACTTGCTGCGAAAGTTGATAAAGTCTTTGATGAATAATGTGATAACTAATTGGTTCAGAAATTGCTGCACATTGGCATGCATATATTTGCACATAGTGCATGTTCCACATGTCGAAAAAACTGATTTTAGGGGTTGTAAACAAGATAAAACCTGCTTTGAAACACAATTTCTTGTTGTATAAGCACCTTACAAATGTACAATCAATAAATAAATAAATAAATACATAAATGAAGATAGTTCTTTAGTGGTCTTCTTGGGTGGTTTCATGCACGAAGGACTCAATGTGTTCTTTAGTGTGGGTGCCCTCTTGTATATAATCCCTGGCCTAGGATCCAGGAATTCTCTGAGATCTACATCCAAATGTAATATGAGCCAATGTCTGTTTAAAATATAAAAAACATTTGCTGTTATTGCAGTATTTAGTAATGAGTTTGGTATTGTGTGTTTCTGTCCTGATCAACTGTTTAGGTAGAAGGGTTATTTCCCTTGTGACATTCTTGATTTTACCTGTGCTCCGAATACACAGCTTGACGGGTATCATCTTTCTATAAATCTGTCTGTGACAAAACCACATTCTTTTTCAAATTCATCCTGTGCATGGCAATTGTATCTATCCCTTACAAGCTCACCCATGGGTATGTTATTAATTATGCTGTTTTGATGACAACTTGTGGCATAAAGGCTTTCCCCCTGCCCCCATGAAGGGGAAGATTTGTGCTATGGAGGGAGTTGTTTCCAGTCACCTGCCAGCAAAATCCAGTGAGAAAAATACAAGTACCAGAATCCTCAGAGCTAATTAACTTGTCACACCTGAAACAGAAATGCAGACCCGCCTGAAAAAACAAAGAAACTCAGCCTCCCTGAAGATTGATGAAGTCATGAAAACGTGGATTAGGAGGAGAAGCTAAAGACTGCTAACAGAGCGCCTGCCTTCACATCTTTAAACATTGTTCCATGAGTCCCGGGCTCACAAGGCAGTGCAGCTGGGCCATCATGCCTTACTTTGGAGAGCCACAACCATGGCTTTCCCCCTCCCCCCATCAAGGGGAAGATTTGTGCTATGGAGGGAGTTGTTTCCAGTCACCTGCCAGCAAAATCCAGTGCGAAAAATACAAGTACCAGAATCCTCAGAGCTAATTAACTTGTCACACCTGAAACAGAAATGCAGACCCGCCTGAAAAAACAAAGAAACTCAGCCTCCCTGAAGATTGATGAAGTCATGAAAACGTGCGTTAGGAGGAGAAGCTAAAGACTTGTAACAGAGCGCCTGCCTTCACATCTTTAGGCATAAAGGATAGAGTTGATGTTTAAATCCGAGGACATACTAAGGGTATCCTTGGCTTCTGAAAATAACTATTGTGCAGCGTGTCATCTATCCTCGGATTCTATTTTGAAATATCTATGGTTAAACAGTGAAAGTATAAATGATGAAGGCTTGACCTTAATCCCAATGGAGAATGAACAATATGCAATTGAATTTGTTCAGCACAAACATCTTTTAATACCCAATCAAGATTCAATTCTTGATACTAACGGAGAGACAAGTGGAACCATCAGTGACTTACTTTCTAAAGTGGGTAGTTTACGGGGGATACCGTGGTTAGCCCCTATGTTCAATTCCATCCTTAAATCTAATGAAGCGTATTCATCATCGTAGCTGGTATGGAATTCCGGCCTAACCTTTCTATCTTGGAATTCATGAGGCTATCACAATCTTTTGAAATGGCACGCAATGATTGACAGTGATCATCGTCCATCGATCATTATGATCCAAGAAACGATGAAAATTACTACTTTAACATTGTCAGATTATACCACCCATTGCATTCCGGCTACTCGATCCTCTGCTGGTTGTCCGTCTGGAGGCATTCTGATAGCAGTGGATAATGCTTTAGGGCTTGGTTCTAATATTGTTTGGAAAGCACATAATTTGGTTGCGGTCCTTTTAAGGACAAATTTTGGTCACTTCAATCATTTAATTCTAATCAATATGTACTGGAATCCAGCCTTTGTCTCTATAGATGAGATGATTAACTCAGTTGAGAATTGTCTTGAACATGTAACTTCTGAATTCAAAAATGCGGAAATAATTTTCTGTGGTGATTTCAATTGTGACTGCAGGTCATTTATCGAGCGCAAAGGCTCCAAATGTAATAGTTTATCGATAAAGAGAGGAATCATATGGAGACATTTTCTGAGAGATTGGGATCTTGATATTATTATACCTACTGATACACTACTCTGGACCACTTGGTCTAGAGATTCTAAAGTCTCTACTATTGATTTTATATTTGTAACCCAAAATCTACTCCCAATATCTCTCCCGTTAATAATTATGCCACTGTCCTTTGGAGACCACGCTCAAATTCTTGGTAAACTGAAATTGAACTGCCCTCTTCTCGCGGTTGATTTATCAACCACGTTATGCGAAATTGATCGACCTTATCTTTCCATAAAATGGAGTTCAGCGACTTGTACCCGATTCATGCAATATGTAACAACGGCTATCGCCAATCGCTCTATTCCTGATGAATCTTCCATTCACGTAATAGAGTCAATTTATGATGAAGTAATTAAGATGGCTCCATTGTATTTCAGTAAAACTAATGAAAGTGCTATAACACATCGACACTCATTTGATCCTTTGTGTAAAGTTCAGAAGCGGGAAAGAAATAAAGCCCTTAGAGCTTTAGCAAAGGATCATAGGTTATCACATAAAGCACTTTTGTTGCAGCGGAAAAGTATTATTGCTTCTCATAAGCAAAAACTGAAACATATACGATTACTAAGATACAACGAAATTAACTGCAATCTTATTAGAGCCATTATTACTCATGATACTCGGACGATCTGGCGAACTCTTAAAAATGATCAGAGACAAGTTCTGTCTCTACAAGTGAATGCTATTTCTGAGTTGACATGGCAAACTTATATTACTCATAAGTTTCAGATGCCCGAATAGTTTAGAAATATGACTTCATATTGCCGAGTTATCAATATCTTCAACCTCTAAACTGGTCTATCGCTGATATTAAATGGCCCATCTCTAAACTGAAATATTCTAAATCAGCGGGCCTGATGGTTTTCCACCATGTCTATATAAAACCGATCTGGATTTATGGGCTACGATTTTGTACACCAAGTACCAGTCCATTCACAACACAGGCATTATCCCGGCCTCCTGGCTTTCGGCTAATATTATTCCGATTTTTAAAAAAGGGGATCCTTCCCTGCCTCAGAATTATAGGCCTATTGCTTTAATTAATACGGAAGCGAAATTATTTGCGACGCTCCTTCTTTATGATCTTGAAAAATGTATTGAGCTTTATGAGCTTTATTCTATATGCCAAACTGGCTTTAGAAATGGGATGAGCACTTCTCTTAATGCCTTGATAATGGCATTTACTATCGCTGGAGCAAAGCAAAAATCCACCAACCCTGTCTATATTGCGCTCATTGATATGACTTCTGCATTTGATACGGTGATTAGGAACCTGTTATAGAATAAATTAAGGGAAATGGGCATTCCGCTAGTGCTAATTTATTGGTTTATAGCCCTCCATACCGCTACTTCTTACAAAATCAAACTCACTTCTGAAGGTCGGACTACTAAACCAATTTGCACTGAAATTGGTTTAAAACAGGGTTGCAATTTAGCTGCCACCTTTTTCAACTTATATCTCGCAGATCTTGGAAAAGGATGGGATGAGAGAAACCTCTTATCTGTAAAAATAGGCCTTATGCGCTTAAAATGGCTTGCCTTTGCGGATGATATCATCCTCTTTGATCCAACTCCAGGCGGCCTGCAAGCTAAATTGCACCTTTTTGAGGAATTTGCCATATCTCATAATTTATCTCCCAATCTTGCTAAAACCGCAGTAATGAAATTTGGCGTCCATAAAAACACTGGTAATGCTAAATGGCATATTATGCAAACTACTATTCCCTCAATCACTGATACCATCTATTTAGGGTACTATTTAACAGAAAAAAATCCTACTAAAATGTGGACTCAGTTACTCAATTTGAAGATTCGCCCATTGGTCTCACAATTAAAAATCATATTTTCGAAATACTGTAAGTTCTCATTAACTCCACTCATTGAATTTCTTACATTGAAAATTGAAAGTGTTTTGCTTTATTCATTAGACATCTGTCTAAATGATATGGGAACTATTTTAGACCAAATACAAGGGTCAATATTGAAGCGGGCTATGCATCTTCCAATGTCCTTACCCAACTCAGTTTTAAGGCATGAGCTAAGTCTCATTGCCTTATCTACTCGTTGGAAATGGCGGCTTCTGTCAAATTACGCAAAGATAATTTACCCAAAACCAAATTCTCTGTATATTGATATGAAGCAATCCATTGAAGTTAGACCTACGCCCGCCATGACTCAATATTCGTCTAGAATTCATGACATCTTGAACGAGCTTAGGATCACTATAGAAGATGTCCATACTAGACCTGCTTTTGCTAGAAAAAAAATATTTGAGTTGGACTGGCTGACAACTATTGATCAGATTAGATCATACAAACTTTACACAGAATATTATCTTTTCACACAAAAATGTTTACCACGATATGACAATATTAACATATTTCCATGTAACCATGTCCGTGATGCCTTTATACGATTTAAATTCAATTTGCTTTATACCAAAGAACGAACCGCGAATTGGGCTGGTACCAAGATGTATAGTGGAAATAAGTCCTGTAGATTTCCCACCTGCGATGAAACAACAGAAACACTCCAGCATTTGATTCTATATTGTCCTCACTTCAAAAATCAAAGAACGGTTCTTCTTGCAGACTTTGTAAATATTAATTATATTGACTCTATACCCTCTTTATGGGCCCGAATGATGCAAGGCAATCACAAAGAGCTTATTTATGCTTTAGTGCGATTATGTCATTTGATAGAGAAAGAATTAAGAATTTACACCGATTCTAATTTTATCAATACTGACATGTAAATTGATGCCATCCTCCTTTATTTCCTTTCCATTGTCTTTCATACTAATTTTTTAACCTTTGTTGTGTTTGGCATCTTTCTTTTACTTAAACAAAACAGTTATTTGCTATTACATGTCTTTATTCTTAATGCATCAGTTATATGAAAGGATGTTTTTATGTTTTATGATGTATACTGCAAGTTTATGTGTTTTATATTTTGTAAAGGCTCTCTTATTTCTGTAACAGAGCCATATACAAAGAAAAAAGAAAAAAAAGAGTTGACTTTATAGTAGTGTTCATTTAACAGGAAAATGTTGTGATCTAATGAGAATTGGAGCATTTCCTTTAACATTAACACATGATCAAAGTAGGAAGCTGAGCTATTCCTAAACGTGTATTCTAAGTCTCATATGGCCATGGTTGAGGTTTAAAGGGTCCTCACATCTAGAGTCACTAAAATATAGACATGGTTCCATATCTTGTCCCTGATGGTTGTGATGGCCAGTGTGGAAACTCTGAGATACAATGGTAGTGATCTCACATATGTGTTCTCATAATTGTGTCTAGGTACACTGTCATCTTCTCTGTAGCCCAACCAATGCCAATCATTATGGGCCTCACTTCCGGAAGAGTGTTGAAGGCTTTATCTATCTTTGGCAGGAAGTATATGTGGGAATCGTGGGCTGTCCAACATAGAGGAAATCCCCCCCATCGTCCGTTAATAATCCCTGCCTGTACCATTTTGTGATGAGTTCAGTCATCTTAAATTTAACGGCATTAGTTAGATTGAATGTGATCTTCCGATAACAGTCTGGTGGCTTTTTAAAAGTTCAGCCTTAACCTTACTGCTGCAGGGAATCCCCTGATTTGACCAAGCTCCCTCACTTCACATACTAACAAGGTGGGAACAGAGCTCACGTCGAGTTCCGTTGTAGTAATTACAAAGTGGCTTGGCCGTGAATCTAATGTTAATTGCACACTTTTATTTTTGCTGACTAAGCTGTAGGCAAAGTCTGTCTCTAATCCCAACTACTGCCCACCAATGTGACAAAATAATTTCTACCCTGCAGCAGTAGAGGCTAAAGGGCCTGCTCAGCCCTTTCACTTATACAAAAAAAGTTAAAACAATTATGAAGGTAAAACAGGCACAGTTAAGAGATACCCAAACAGTGAAGTACAGCAGTCCAATATAGAAGAATGTCCAATCAAGGGTATATACAAATATATGTCTTCTGAAGAGTTTCGTTCTTTCACACGATTTGTATCCAAAGTCTGCTCACCCCAACCTGATAATCGCCTTTCTGAGATCTGCTTCTGTAATTTAATTGCTTTTTTAACTGCAACACACTGGAAAAGAGGCCTTCCTTCTCTGGTCCAGCTCTGCTATAATACGTAGTGGAAACATCCATTCTTTACTCACTTCTACATATATATATGCATATGTTGGCGATTGCCGCAATCTATTCACTATAAAGCTAGCCTCAAGAACACTTTGTCTCCTTGCGTTTCTTTGCATGTGCACATGTGTAAAAAGACTAGATATCTTCATCGTTTCTGCAGCATAAGCTTCTTCATCTTGATCCCAAGATGTAACTTATCTTCAATACTTTCTTGATGCCTTATAGAATATCTGCATTCTCTTGTCTCTGCATCTCTTCCATGTATGTCAGCTTTGCTTCATGTGACATCACCATTCTTCCCTTTCATTCATTGGACCTGCTTCTTCCGGGATTTCATTCAAATGGCCATAATTCTGTCTTGTATGCAAGTATGGTTTCCTCAATGGGAACCTTGCTTCCAGGATTCTCTTTGATGTCTGTATTTTCACTGTTACCGTACATGTCTCACACTCTGGTTCCCAACACATAGGTAATATGGGTGAAGTGGTTGAGGTGAGGGTGCTTGGCTCCTTCTATACACTGCCCCCTCGGGTGATTGATCAACCACTCTCCCATCATCCTTCACATCTAGACATCCTTGTCTGAAGAAATGCTTCTATGGGATCCATATTTGTATGACTCCCTTCAGGTATCAAGCTGATTTCACATGCTCATCCTTGTTCCAAGTGATAGGCATGCACTGTCCACTTGGGCTGCAATAGATCCACTTTTCCACATACTTCTTCTGGTTCTTTGGATGCAGGAACTTTGTTCCCTCAGGTGTATGGATGCTGGCCTTCACAAAGTCTCTGATTTCTTCATCTGTCAAATCTCTGGCCTTCCATCCTGTTTCAACATGGATCATGATTTTCATTCCTATGGCTTTCTTTGCTGTCTTCTTGCTTTGTGTGATTAGTATCTTGATCACACAAAATCCGAGCAACACCAACACGATCAGGGCTCCAAGGAACTTGAACATGTCTGCCATCCATTGTGGAACCCAAGAAAAAAGCAATCCAAACCAACTGTCATCAGCAATGTCTTCTACTATGTCTATCATCTAACGTGCAGCTTCGTTAGCATCTCTAAGGTCTCTGTCAAGGTGCCATTCTCGTTGTCACGAGAAGGTATGAACGTGCCACATGATTCTCCAATTTTTGCACAAACACCTCGATCCATAGCTGTAATAATGTCCAGGATGTATCTATTCTGAAGAGTCATCAGTCGTATGGCTCTCATCTCTTCTCTGATAGCATTGAATCCCTTTATGGTAGTACTGATTGTCTGTAGCAATTCCCATCTGGTAATCTGCAGCCATTTGGTATTTGCTCCAACCTGGATTCTCGACATGAAGATAAGTGTGAATACCGACAAAGTCTGGCTGAACAGCCTGTGCTCATAGGGAATGGAGTCAAAAGCCGCTATTGACTTAGCTGAGAAATAGTCATCCCTCTTCATTTGCTTAATCAGCTCCACAGATCTCCTCTTCCTCAGGTGAGCATCTGCTTTCAGGAAACTGTCAAGGTTCAAATCACTTTTAGGAATCACCAATGCTGGAACATGAACATTACAATCCTTGGGTAGCCTCATATATGCTCTGGATCCACAAACCCAATAGTAATCCATGATCACTGCTGTTCCAAGCTTCATTCCTCGTACATCAAAGATTCAACCACAGTTCTGATTCTCTCTGACTTTTCTTGTGCCAATATTTCTGAAGCACAGCTTTGCACTCTCCAAAGGCACTATCTACAAGGGTCCTCCTCTATCTTCGACCCAGGTCAGTAGCTTAGCAAGTCTCTGCCATAATAGCTTGCATCCATTCTGCACTATGTCAATGGTTGGTTGATAACAACCAATGACCTCCCAGGCTCTGCAGATCACCACTCCTTCTTCCCATCCATCTGGTGATAGCACTGATACCCAGATCTGCATTTGGCCTCTTCCATCTATGAATTTCTTCTGCAGATTTTCCCAGACTCTCCAGTTTTCTGTTTACTTCCCGTCTGATTAAAGCTCTTTTCACTCCAGGCTTTTCGTATCGGATCACAAGATTCTTAGTATACTTCCCATTTCTTGTCTTTGTGTCTTGGATATAATCATATTCATCTGGATCTGTCCATTCAGTTGCCCATTTGTGATAGGCATCTCGGCCCATGAACTGGCCTCTTGTATGGCAGGGTGCTATATGTGATGGACAATGTGCTGTCTGGATGTCTATTTCAATAGCTATGAAGATCTTAGACTTCCCCATGCTATAGGGCAGGAGGGCACATACAAAGCATTCCTCCTTTGAGGTTCTCCTTCCCTCTTCTTTCATATCCTGATACCATATGTTATTCCCCAAGTGTGCTGTACTATCCAGGTAATCATTCAGCTCATGATCATCCTCCCTAGCATTTCTCTTAGGTCTCGTTCTTTTCGTATGAGTTTCTCTAACCATCTCATTTAATATGTCAGCATAGTCTTTCCTTACTGGACCAACGCTACAAACATTGGTCAGTTGACTGGGTGTTTTTACATGTACTACCTGTGTAGGAGAAAGATCTTAAAGTATTTTCCTATCCTGAAACCTCATTTTAGCAGCAGCTAAGGCTGGCCACATGGAGGCTGCTATAATCTCTTCATGTGACCTCCCTCCAAAAGGTAACCCAGGCTATCTACCACAGGACCAGGTGCCCTTGTATGTATCTCTAGAGCAGGAACAATCACATAAGGTCTCGGCTGCCTCGTAGTTGCCACATCAGTACCCGCCTTCTGTAGAGAAAGATGCACAGGAGTCTTTGTATCTTACGTCTGTATAGTAAGCAGTACGTACTGTAAGTGAGAGCAGTATCACTCTGAACAGAATGTAAGCGTAAATTACATACAGATAAGACCATTCGCAACAATAGCTTCTTGCACATTATGGACGTCTCTCATGATCTGGCATAATGATGTTGCTACTAATGGTGCCCATCTTTACTCTTTAAGGAAGGAAATATTAAACTTTAATCGAGCAACATTATGCAATACACTGGAAGCTGCTGCGCCTGCTCCACAAGTTTCCTAGATCAGCTTCAACTGGCTGACTATGCGATGATGAACAAAAGTTCCCAGTGAATACCACGAATTGGCATTTTACCGGAAGACATGGAGATTCTCCTTCAGCATGAAACAAAGTGCTTTGACCAGTAGACTCTTGGATCTCTCCCTTCAAAAGTCTTATTCAGTACTCAGTGTTCTCTCAGAGTAGCAATTCACCTGTATGATGATGTCTCTTAGTGTCTCATTAAGTGCAGCATTATTCATCGGATCCCTCAGGAACGTTCGGACATCAGTTTGTCTCCCAACGAGATGTAGGCATTCCTCAATCAAATAATACAACACCAAACTGACCAGTCTATGAGCATTATCCACTGATAGGGGCATTTGCGTTTTCCCCACTGTACTCAGGAAGCTGAAGGATTTGCTCAATGATAGCTGCAAGCAATCTCCTCATGATTGGACCATTATTATGCTCTAGCAGCAACAGGTGAACGGTAGTAGTTCTCCCCACAAGCACAGGGTATGCGTGCAAAATAAACAGGAAAACTGAAAGAATGATCCGTGAAACATTGTCATTGAACACAACCATAGGCACCTCCGAAAAGAAATTCAGTGAGAAAGGAATCAGGGAACTGTTCTCTCTTCCAGTCATTGAAAATAAACTGCAAATCTGGCATGCTCTCCTTTATGATCAAGACTTAAACATGTCTCAGTCCAATGTCAACACATTTCTGTGGCTCAAGAACACAGAGTTTCCCTTAACTCCTTTTTTAGTGACTTAAAAGAGTGTCCAGAAATAAGCCACAGTCCAATGTATTCTTTATATTTATTAAACAGCTTCTGCGTCCTTCTTCCTCATCATAGACCTAGTCTGCATGTGCTGAGGTTCTTCCCTGATGCTTGCTTCTGACAAGGGTGGGAGTGAAGGGGTTTCTCCAGCATAGATTTTCACATCTCCAATGAAAATCCAAGCATGTCTGGCCTGCACTTTGACTGTAGACAGTGTCACGTCTTTCACTATGAAGGGGCCGTTAAAACAAGGCTTGTGCCACCTTCTAGTGAATTTATGGATTAGGACCGTATTACCAGGGAAAAGTTTGAGAAGACATAACTTTTCAACTCCTGTTGTTGTAGCATCTCTTTCTGTGTTCTGAGCTGCCCCACACCCCTTCCGCTTGAGCAGATCTGAAATGACACAGATACTTGAGGTCATACACATAAGACAATCACATAACTCCTTTCTTAACAATTCTGCTGTTGTCTGGGCATCACTTCTAGTTCTAGATGGAGGTGTGAGAGGTGTCCTCATTTGTCTCCCTGTCACTATCTCGTGTGGGGTAAAATGGTGGTCTGAACCTGGCTGATTTCTCAATGAATACAATGCCAGTGGTAGACGATTCAATCCTTTCTTCAGGGTAAGCTTTAATTTGGCTATTCTCTCTTTAAGGAAGCCATTGAGTCTCTCACAGAGTCCGTTCACTTGCAGGTGATATGCCAATGAAAATGTGTGCTTTATGCTAAGCAACAAGCTTATTTGTTCAAAGACTTCATTAACAAAATGAGGGCCATTATCTGATCTTAATACTTCATATATTCCCCATCTAGGAAACACTTCTTGCACTAAAAATATTGCTGCACAGGTGAAGTCTGGGTGTGTACATGGTCCAGCTTCAATCCACCTTGAGAAAGTACATATCACTACAATCATATATCTATATCCATTATATACTTGCAGCATATCGACACAGTCGATATGCAAATGCTGAAAGGGTCCATTAGGTCTTGGGATAACTCATCTAATTGTGCGCAATGTGTGCCCAGCAGTAAACATTTGACATACGATACAATTTAGTACATAAAATGCAATGTGTTCTACTATATTTGGAACAAACCAATCCTCTGCAATAGTTGCGGCGAGGCTCTCTTCAGTAACGTGTGCAGGGTAGAGTAGCTGTTCTAACACCACCCTTAATAAGGCTACAGGCATCACTGGTTTACCAGTGCTGTCTTGTCGCCACAATGCTTCTGAGGGATTTAAAGAACTCCCTCTCCGCGTCCACAAGTCCTTCTCATTTTGAGGTGCCTCCCCTTGAATCTCTGCCAATTGTTTCCTAGACAAGTTATTATAACATTCAGGCACACTCATCATCACCACCATGCTTTCATTCACATCAGGTGTATCAAATGACATGATAGTTCCTGAACATGCAACTCGCTTTGCTTCCTCATCTGCTTTTTTATTTCCGTGTGAGATAAAATCTGCTCTCTTAGTGTGTGCCGCGCATTTAACTACTGCAATGGCTACTGGGAGTTGCAGTGCTTTAATGAGTCTGTCCAATAAGGCTGCGTATTGCACTAGAGTGCCGTCCGCTTGGGTGCAGCCCCTCCTTTTCGAACGTGCTAGCCCCGCGTGCACTGTTGACATCACATAGGAGGAGTCGCTGTACACTGTTACTTCCTGGTCTGCATGTCTCTCGAGCACGATAATCAGCGCCACTAATTCTGCAGCCTGTCCCGAAAAGTGAGACGGTAGTTGTGCACTTATCAATACTTCAAACTCACCATTTTCCATGTGTTTCACAACAGCGGCACCTGTATATATTTGTCCATCATTCGGATTGATTATAGAAGAACCGTCAATAAAAAGACTCTCCCCAGCTACCAAGGCATTTTCCTTCACCCACGGGAGTTCATCATAGAATTTTCCATAATACGAGCAATCAGGTGCATGTTCATCCCCTGCTAGTGGTTCTGCTACAAACATGGCAGGATTCACAATTTTGAATTGGACTATTTTAATAGCCGGATTCGATATGACTACCTCGTAGGCAGAAGCCCTTTGAGAAGTCAACGTACCTTTAGGTTTTTCCAGAATGGCAAATAATGCATGCTCAACAAATATTGGCATGGAACACCCCATTACTATGCTGGCTGCCTTCGCAATTGCAAATGTGGTGGCAGTCAAAGACTGTTCACATGAAAAGTGACCCCTCATTACTGGGTCTAGAATCCCACTATAATATGCAAGGGGTTTGTACCCCAACATGGTTCTCTGCAAAAGTACAGCTGTCATAACAGTGCCATTCGTGTGCGAGAACAAAAACAATTCCTCAGCATAATTGGGAATCCCTAAAACTGGAGCTGTGCAAATTGCCTTTTTCAATTCATCAAACCCTTCTTCCATTTCCTCAGTACAAACACTGTTCTACCAAGTTGCCTGTGCTATCTTCAGAGCTTGCAATAAAGGCCTTATGTATGAACTGTAATCAAAGATCAATGTTCTTACATAGTTACACAATCCAAAAATCTCTGCATGTGTTTTCTCAAGAGTGGCTTTACTGTTTTCAAAATAGCCTCAGCCCTCTTAGGAGTAACTTTCTTTCCCTCATGAGAAATTAACTGACCTATGTATATTACTTCCTTTTGACAATACTGTAGTTTCTCCTTGTCTACTTTATATCCTTTGTCTGCAAGAATAATCATCAGCTGAACTGAATCGCGTCGGCACTCTTCCTCTGAGGTGCTACAGACCAATATGTTATCCACGTATTGTAAGACAACACTTTTCAAATCAAAATTGCTTAAGTCCATCTGCAAAACTCTATAAAAAATTGACGGAGGCTCACAGTACCCCTGGACTAGGCGAGTACTTTTCCAGACAAGTCTGTCTGAACGTAAATGACGTCAGAACTTGTGAGTCTTTATGCAATGGGATTGAGAAAAATGCATTTTTCAAGTCAATCACAGTAAAATATCGTGCTTCAAAAGGGATATTACATAATATCGTCGCAGGATTAGGAATTTTAGGGAACTCCGCCTCTACAATATGGTTAATCAGTCTTAAATCTTGAATTAAATGTCACAACCCCCTTTCCCTTTCTTCAGAGGATAAATTGCGGTATTACACGGTGACTCTGACATCACTAGGATGCCTTGTCCCATCATAGCGGATATCGTCTTAAAAATACCTTCATCTGCCTCTCGAGACATGGGATACTGTCGTGCACAAGGTAAAATTGCTCCGGGTTTCAATTTAATCTTCACTTCTCCTGTCCTTATAAAGTTGTAAAAGACCATTTCCGATATTTGGGTATCTGAGTTACGAATGATCTCAATAAATACCTGCCTGATAACCTACAACCCATTGCGGAGAGATTTGCAAGAGATGTGCAGCACTGGTTGTCCCTGCCCTTGACTCTTAGGAAGGGCAGCTCTATTCAAGGTGCTGGCGCTTCCCCAATTTCTGTATGTTTTACAAAATGCTCCACTATACATACCAACAAAGACGTTCCAGAAAATAGATGGCACACGCAGGAAACTTTTATGGGGCGGAGGGCATCCGAGAATTGCACTTCGAACACTGCAAAGATCTATATGGGAGGGTAGTATTGGCCTGCCCCAGCTACAGACGTACTATTGGGCTAGCCAAATGTCGCTAGTCAATGACGCACTGCACGCAATGCTACCACACGTTAGGGCATCATGCGACATAAGGTTATACCCAAAACTGCCCACGCCACTCCCTCGAACAATGCTGTGACAAACACCTCGAATCTGGGCAGAGATATATGCTTTCATAGGTTGGGAGAAGAAAGTTACACCAGTGCAGCCATTGTGGGAGAACGGGAACCTCTCTGAGGTGAATAAGCTGCCTAAGTGGCCAATCTGGGTAGCGTGTGGTATAGATAAAGTAAGAGATGTGATAGCAGAGGGAAATATTAAAGCCTTTGAGGACCTAACATTGACGTTTAATCTCCCAACAACGGAGAGGTACCACTATACACATCTTCGACATGCATTACAGCAGCACTTACCAGCCATAGCCAACATGCCAGACTGTACCCCTATAGAACGTAACATAGTCGTGGAACGAATTGATACTAAAGTCACTATGGTCATGTACGGTGCTATCACCTCCTTTGCCATTCCTGAACTGATGAGCCTGAAGGCAAAATGGGAGAGGGAGTTGGGAGATATTATGCCAGAAGATTGGATTAAGATCGTAATGTATCCACGAGAGACCACCATCTCCGCTAGGCTGCGGCTGTTGCAACTAAAGATATTGCACAGAATCTACTACCCGAGGGTGGCCTTGTACCGCTGGGGCAAAGTGGCAGAACCCAATTGTTTGCGTTGCCGAACTGAAGAGGGAACCTTTTTCCATGTACTATGGGAATGCCTGCATATACGCCATTTTGGGCAGCAATGTTGTGATGTACTGTCAAGGGTTTTGGGACAGACGAACCCTAGAGATCCCAAAATAATGCTGTTGTGAGCAGAGGGTGAGGGAGACATGTCCCGATATGAGAGGCTGTGCTTCTTGACCGCTACTGCAGTAATTAAGAGGAAAATCTCAAAATTATGGGGGTCTGCAGAGCTGTCACAAGTTGACGTGCAGATATGCATTGCGATAGAACATAGAGTATATAGAGCTCGAATTTGGGAGGAGAAAGCAGAACAAATTTGGCAGCGTTGGGAGGATACCATATGAACCTTTTGACCTGAATACTGTGCAGGGTACAACCTGAAAGTGTCAATGCAGAGTATGTCATGTAACATGTATCATGAATGACTTATTTGAATCTATTGTCTCTTGTTTGTCGATAAAATGTAGACTCCTAAGGGGTCTGTTGTTGTATGTTTTATGCAATACCAATAAAATATGTTATTAAAAAAAGAATCTTAACTTCTCCAACTCCCTTCAATAGGACTATGTCATAGGGTCCTGTTGTCCATAATGAAATTGACACTTTTGCCATGACTTCATCGAAATACTCGGGGTGTTTCTGGGCTAACATCATTTTCTGAGGAACCTCACGTTTAATTGTTCCCACCCAATAAGGAATGCTCATCTCAAATACTACTTCGTCATCTGATGGATGGTCTGCAAACATATCCTCATCAGTGACATCAGTCAATCTGTAACCTTCCCCAATGGCAATCACTGTGCACCATCGTCTGCCATCATGATCATTTCCATCAAACAAAGCCATTTCTCCTCGCACTATGGCTGCTTGTAATTCTAAAGGAAAGATTCACCCTTCCTCTTCATCCATAGGTATCTTTGGCCTGAATAAGAATTCATCAGGTATTCTAATACTTCTGCCCACTAAACCTGGCAGCCATGTCGACAGAATGCGTACCCCGTAGTGAAAAACTTCTGGTTCTGACGGAACTCCTCGCATGGCTATTTGTCCTTCAAATTACATAATAAATTCACTCACATTTAAATAATGCATATCTGGTGTTGAACACAGTATGCCTGTATCAGTGAACGAAATCGTCATGTTCAACCTGGTGATTAAATCTCAACCTAATATATTGACAAGTGCCTGCCTTGAATATAACGGCACAGACATGTCACACTCTCTTATAGAGACTAGCAATTCTTCAGTTAAAGGAACTCTGCTTGTAGCTCCTATGAACCCTTGAGTATTCAAGGAATTTACAGACATCAAAAATGTCCCCTCTCGTATACATGAGCGTGTTGCACTTGTGTCTACTAAAAATAAAAAAAAATGTGCCTCCTATATTGATGTCAACCCTCGGTTCCTCTTGAGGATTAGGTGTCACTGATAGTATTGAACACATCAAGTCTCCCAGTGAGCTGTTCTATTGTGGATACATTCTCTTCACCGTACCTGTGAAAGGATTTCCTCCTTCAACAGTGACACCCCATATTCTAGGAGTCATTAACTGACCTGTGCTTGTGCTCTGCTGTATCTGCATAGGTGACTGCTGTGACTGCCCTTGTGGCGGATTCATTATTGCCTGCTGTGTTTGAAAATCTTGTTGCATTCTCGGCGCTTGTGTCTGATTCTGAGCAAACCCATCTCCATTCTGCTGTTTGTTGTCCCCTTTCTTGAGAATTGCCCATTTTGTATGAATCCTTGACTTCTACATGTGCAAGCATAATGCCCCAACATACCACATGTCCAACATATTGTCACTCATTCAGTACACAGGGAACCAGTATCTACGGGGCATGCTCACCCTTCACGACGGCACTCTGTTAGCCCGAGGCACGGAGGACATTCCGTGACCCGCATTGCTCGTCAAGAAAGGCACCTTGGCCCCTCTCGGGGGGTGTTACATTGGCAGTTCCGACTGCGCTCCTGGTGGCAATTGCCATGGAAACTGGGGGACACATGGCTAACGCAGCCATCCGATCACGTGACACATTTACAGTCACGTGATCGGTAACCACAGCAACAGTACAAAAGGACGCTTGGTGCACGATTCAGCACTTCTCAGCTGTGTTTCTTGCCGGCTCCAATTGTTACCCCTGTGTTCCTCGTATCATGTCTTTCTGATTTCCTGGATTCTGACCTCAGCTGTTTCTACATCGGATTGCGCTTGGACACTGTTTTTGCTATGGCGTTTATTTCCTCACGCCACTGGATTCCCCAGACTGCTCTTGACCTCAGATTGTGCCTTTGGACTGTCTCCTAGATTTCCCTTGTACTACGCCCTGATTTATCAGGTTCTCTGCTGTACTTGCCTGGGTCATCCACGCTGCTGCCTTGTGGCAGTGTCCTGGTCTGTTCTTGGATTAACTGACCACCTAGGTAGCTGGATAGTTACCACACCACAACACTGCACCGCATCTAGTGGGGGATTGCTTACTGACTACAGGGACACTGCTTCCTTCCTCCACTTCAGTGCTTGTCCCCAGTCATTCTGCTCGTAGGTGCATTACCTGCAGTTTTCATTGTTTTTGTAATTAATGATACTATATTGCCTGTAACCTGCTTTGTTTCCATTTTCAGCTATCTGGGGACCTGGTACAGTTGTTCCAGCCACCTGTGGCCCCAATAACTGGTCAGCGAGTAATTTATTATCTCCCTGACTGGTGCTTGGGGATGGAGGTATTTTACTCTACGCTGTACTCACCTCTTGACAAATATACGAGGAGGAAGTCTCCTAACTTGCCCCTCCTGCATGCCTTGACTATTGTTCTACATGCTTTGAAACCCACTTTGATTGCTCTGGAAGTTTCCCTGATTATTCCGAAAGCCTCTACCTCAAAAGCCTCCCCTTCCCTGTGGTGAAAATCCACTATTATTTTGATCAAACTGCCTTTGGTTATTCACCTGTGGCATACTTGCTGCTTGCTGTGAACCTGATCCGTATCCACTAGTCAACATCGCCCCTTCAATGGTGTACTTGGATAGTTTTTTCTGCACTAACTTTGCCTCTTCACCTTTCCTAGCATCGTTTTTCTTTCGATTCTTCTCTTGCAAAAGCCTACAATAATGCGCAATAGTCAGCTGAATCTCTGCCCATGGTTTTGCTTCCATGCCCACTAATTTCTTGAGCTGCCTGCTTCTGTACTGCTTCTGGCAGCCCCTGGCATAATATATGATATAATACAGGTATGGATTTCCCACAAGCCTCGTGTGTCTCCAAAGCCCACTGCTCTTGGGAATTCTGAATGTAAACAAGAGGATCCTCCACTTCCTATATCTTCTTTGCCGTTATAGCTCCCATGTTGGACGTGTCTGGATACAGTACTCTAAGTTCTTTCCAGATCGCCGCCCTACACTTATTAAACAGTGCTCCATCATGAGCAGTGTTTACCGTGGTAACACTGGAATACCCTGCTCTTGACCATACGTCATCAGCCCCTTCCCCAAGGATGGCGGTCAGGAGACCTTTAATGTCCCCTATAGCTTACGCGTTTCCTCCTGTCATTCTCTCTAACTCATGTATCCATTTCCCCAGTGCCAGAAGTTAAACTCAGGAGTTTACACCTTAAATTATCCTTATCCATCTGTGGCCAAGGTTTATATTGTGGTCTGGCTCCTCCCTTTTCTAACAAAGAAAACTGCAAGATCCCAAACTCACATTCGTCTCCCATCGTCTGTCTATCCATAAGAGGGACAATGGTTCTGCTCCGCCTTCTACCTGGCAGCGACCTTAACCTGCTCACATAAGGTGGCGAGTCCCCCCTCTCACCATGGGATCGCCCTCTAGGTGGATCTAGCCGCGTCAATGATTCTGACGCCCGAGATTTCGGTAGGTCTAGATCCGACCATCTTACTTCCTTATCCATTGAAAAGCACCCTTCAGGGCCACATGCATTGCCTTCCTCCTCCCCATGGGAAGTTTCCCTGTCCTCGTCTGACATATCCTGTCCCCAACTCGTGTGACTTCTCTCCTCTTCTACTCTATTCAGAGTCAGACTATCTAAAGACATCTCCTTTGGCTCAAAACTACATGAGGCTCCCTCTTTATCGTACAGCTGCGTACTGTCGAGTTGATCATTTTTACCCTTCCCCTGCAGCACTTTCTTAGTCCTCATATCATGATAGACTTTATCGCTAGCATCCCCAATGCTTCTAGAGTCGAACCCATCCTCTAGATTTGCTCTAGACGGACCTGCTAGTGGCTCATGTGCTGGGAAGAACTCTTTTAAGTCTTCCCATGCCACTACAGGATTAGGATCTATTAATTCCTCTTCCACACGTTCAAGATTATGTGCTCTCTGCCTCCTTGTTCTTTCCAGTTCATCATCTTCGTTTCCCTGCTTCTTCTCTTATTTTTGTTTCCGCTTTTCGTTTCATATTTCTCCTTTCATTTGCTCTTCATATCTCTTCATCTTTCGTCTTTGTATTCTTTTATCCCTCATATTTCTGTTCCTCCTCTTCCGCTCTCTTTCTTTCATGTCTTTCTCTTTCTTTGATTGCCCTCTGTCTATTGTCATGCTTTCTTTGTTCCTCTACTCTTTCCTGCTTTCTCAGTTGCTCCTCTTGATACAACAGTGTTTTGTCTTTGTTTATCCTTCCTTTTCATCCCATCTTCCTTCAATCTCCTCTCTCTTTCTCTATCCTTTTTGTCCTGTTTGTCTCAATCTTCCCTTTGCCTTATGTCCTCAATGCTCTTACCATCGAGTTGCAGCAAAATCTGTCCAACCATCCATTTGTTCTGTATAATTGCTAACTCATCAGTCTTATCTTTTTCTCCTTTCCATCTCTTTATTTCTCGTCCTATATCTAAAGATGTACTTGCTCGTTGACTTCTCTCTTTATCGCGTCTCTCCTTGTCCCTCAGAACCTTAGAGATTAGATCTCTCTCAGGTATTTTCTCTGGGACCTTGTCACTTCTTTGTGCAGGCGACTCATATGCCGGATTACTATACCCCTTTGCTGCTTTAACCTCTCCTAATGGGTATAAACCATCATCTTTCTTACTATTGCTGTCTGCTTCAGGCGCAGCGGGTAGAGCTGAAAGCTCCTCACCCCGCTCTTTGCATATATTCGTTAATTGGAAAAAATGTCACCCTCACAATTACGACGGCCAGAAATGCTGACTTTTTCTTTTTTTAGACCCCCCTTACACCACATATATATGTGGGGGGTAAAGGATATAATATTAATATGGGGAAGTCACGGGGGTCTCCCCTGCATATGTATGTGGTATAAAGGGGTTTTAAAAATAATAATAAAAAAGAAAAAGTCAGCATTTTCAGCCGTCCCAATTGTGAGGGTCGCAGTGATCTCATAGATCCCATATTCAGTCTTCAGGAGGTGGCTCTTCTCCCTCCTCCTGGTACATTTTCAAGAGCTCTAAGCTCACTAGTCGTTTATCTATTTTTTTTCTGTATATGCTGCATGCAAATATGTCGTCGTATGCTGCAAAACTGCCTTCGATAAGGATGCCTCTTGTGGCCATAGCATGAACATCTTGTATGCCGTCCCTTTAACCCATTCCGCACTGTACTGTCTAAGCTTGGGTGCGTGTTTCGCCAACTGTTTGCAGAGGTGCATAAGTGGAGTAAAAACCTCCATTCTGACTCGTCACACTTGACTGTCAATACTCACCTTTACACTTTGCAAATTTCAAACTTACGTTTCATAAAAACTACACAATATGAGCGTGCACCAATCTTCGCAGGCTCCAAACCCTCTATATCACGTTTTTACTTTAATCTACTTTTTCACTAAACATCATCAATTCAATTTCTACTGAATAAATCATTCTCAAATCTTGTGTTTTCTTTCCACATCTATCAATTCCTGTATTGTTTTTTCACCATATTTAGTCACATAAAACGAACAGCCAAACGGACATACCCGACCCGCCACATATATTTCAGTCTTCTCCTAAAGACCGACCTTCACCTACCCATAAAAAATACCCCGATTGGGATGTGAATCCCCTCTTTAAACTCTTCTTTAGCCAAGTTCGTAGTCTACACCACCCGTCTATAGGGCTTTAGGAACGATTCCTTCTGTTACGTTCTTTAAAATGCATGAAACTGGTGGTATCCTTTACCGTGCACCTTCCCTCACGATACCTTTTATTTCAATGCTCAACATTTCTCAAGTTACTTTATCCCAACCTCTCTCCGTTACTCGTTTTTCCCTTATCACTTTCTTCACCCACTGACCATTCACAATTTTGCCACCTTACTCAGTTTTACTCACCATTCGTTTTTCAACTTCCGACTCTCGGGATCGTGCGCCTCTCTAACAGCCATTTCAACTTTTCATTTGTTCAGCTTCCTGTAGATGCCAGGAGGGGTTTCTACCTGAAAACAAGGGACCCATCTGACCTGGCTTGTAAGACTTGCTTTAAACTAATATCTGCTATCTACAGGGAGCTTGAAGTCCTTTCAGCCGAATGGCAGAGGTTGTGTGATATTTCTGGGACTCCAAAGTCTACTAGGTCGATGGATTTTAAACCATCCTCTGCTACCACGTGAACTGGAGGCTTCCAGCCCTTTAAGACGAGGTAGAAATACTCTTGAGATGGATGGGGATGCAGAAGTTACTCAAACATCAATAATCGAAACAACTCAGGTAGTTGGCAAAAAGGTAACTGTTTTAAAGAAATAGTACACTCAGAAATATTATTGTTCCTATTGTTCGGGCATGTGGTTTTAAGCATACATTGATCGATCGTACAAACATTTCCTATGCACCTTACTGTAGTTTTTCCCTTTTGTACACATGCAAAATCAGGCAACAGGGCGCAGCCATTTTGTGATAATCTTATCCGTTGCCGCATCACCCAAGCAGGACTGCCCTTGCAGCACTAAATCATATCCCCCGCCCCTGAGCCTGACATCACCAAACCTAGTGATATTCTCTGCCTTTCTCCATGACGTTACTGGGCAGTGTAGCCAAATGCGCCAAGTCATCACCTACGTGACATGAAGCAGAACCCGGAAATCAACACAAATCTTTTCACAACACACCGCGTCACAATTCGGAATATAAAACTGTACTTTAAAAGGAAACAGCAAGACTGTACAATTTGTAAAGTACTTTTATTTCACAATAAACGCTCCGAGAACATCCGGCGATTGCCATATAAAATCAAATTGGATTTTTTTGTTCTTTGCTCTCGATCCACAAATGTTTATCGTGGATCACGCAGTGTTCCATTTGGGTACACAAGGTGTTCGTTTTGGGTAAAAGAAGCGCTTTGGTCGCACGGTGAATTGAAAAGCTTGTTCATCAACTTGGCGCTAGACTCTTTCGCAAACCTCTGTGACTCTCTTTCTCTCTCTCTATTCATCTCTCTGGCCCAACTCATTCTGCAGGGCACACTCTGGATGTCCTGATCTCCTCAGACCTCCCCTTCTTTAACCTTCTCACCACTCATAAAGGATGTTATGTTGCTCCTAATCGCTGGTACCGCGTAAGGGCCCTTGGCGATCATCCCAAAACAAGTCAAATATATCCAGTTATTGACATGCAGCTGCCAGTTGAAAAAGCCATCAGTTGGTATCTGGACTCGATGACAATCGCAGAATGGCAGGATTTACCTGTTTGGAAAACATAATAGAAATGTGTCTCAGTAGCCGATCTTTATTACAATTTATCATTTTACGTATTAATTCGGCATCGAGTTAAAAATAACGATTAGCACAGACGTGAAACAATGTGAACAGAGATAAAACAAGGTGGAAAGTACTCCACAATTCGCTTCGAAGGGTAGTGCTATGGAGTATGTTCAGCTCTAAACGGGATGCGGAAGCTGACGCTACAATTCGAGATTCATATAGATGGCATTTTAATGAAATATTAGCATTGTACCTGGGGGAACCGAGTGGTGGTCTACATACATCTCGATGCAGGACTGCCCATGTGCGTTTCATTGCAATGTGCCACACAGAACAAACGAGTACAATGAAACCCAGCAATACCGGTCAGCTAATGATAAGTTGACTCGTTCGGGTATAAAATTGTCGAAAGTCAAACTTACATTATATTCGGCATTTCCATTATCTTGGCGTTACACAGACCGTAACGCAGACTCTGTTTGGCTAAACGATTTTTCATAAACTGAACTTACATGTTCCTTAGTCCTTAGTCCAGTTTTGGAATGGAGAACCTTATCATATCTTACGTTATTACACCCCTCCTTTAATTTAATTCCTTTCGGAATGGTCCCTTTCTCTTAAGGTAAAAAAACAATGGAACCTTATACTGTGTGTGCGATGAGTGGGCTTCCTCAGCTCTCAAGCAAAAATTCAAAGCTGGTGACCTTCACTCAGAATGAAGATACATTCTTAGTTTGCAGCATCTTGTCTCACCGCATCCATGAGAACTGGAATGGTGAAGCACAGGCACAGGAGGAAAAATGCGGGGGCTGTCATTGCTCGCTGTTCATGGTGCTGCTGAGGGGTAGGGGAAACTTCACAATGACAGAATAGCGCCCTACTCCAAAATTGGAGTTGAGGGTACACAAAATGGAGTCAAAGTGTGTCTAGCAATAGCCCCACCTCTGCTTATGTCAAGGCCTCCTTCCCCATGGCAGTAGATTGGCAAAGGAGGTGCCCACCACGAGTGCATGATCAGGATGTCACTTTCACGTATAATGTATGTTGGCCGGGGGCTCAACCGACCCACCCCTTCCTTACATTAGAAACGACCCCCAACACATGCCCCCATGAATATTTTGTACCTGAATTTGAACTGTTCCAAGAGCTCTGCTTTAGGTGGACAGGGCACGTTGGCAATGTTTTGTGGCAAATGTATGTGTACTCGGAACAAATCGCGTGCAATTCCGTGATTATGCATCTCCAAAACATTAACAATAAGATCTTTCACAAAATCGAATTCCATTTCCTCATATACTGGCTTGACCACCCATTTTTTGCTTCTTTTAGTTAAGGCCATAGTGTAGCGAAGCATCCCAAGGTTTCCCGCAGTCCTCGATTGTTCACTGTGTACATTCTCGTTATGTGCTAATACCCTCTAGTAATTTCCTATATTTCATCCCTTCAATGCCGAAATGCAATCTCTTTGGCCTGTACTTTAGGCACATATTGTGGAACACCTCCAAATCTCCCGTGTGACAGAATTCTGTGAGTCCCTTCAGATCTCTTGATAGAGTTTTATCAAACACAATCTTCTCAAGGGCTTTGTGTGGAGGTGAAGATGGAATCAAACACTTCTTCTTCCGTTCCTGCTCTGGAGACAAAGGACCATGTTCACATAGTTGGAAATGTTGGTTTTCTGTCCAAGAGTGAACGTTTGAACAGTGATGCATTAGCGACCGCCATTTCTCTAGTAGAATTTCCACAGACCCATCACAAGTTTTGGAGCTCCACCAAAGATGGTTGCTGAAAGACTGGGACCACTGTGAAATACTTTCAGAACCTTTTTTTTTCCCTGCAGCTGAGATATTTTTATTGATGGATTTGGCAACGTGCCATACATCAAATTTATGGCGAATATTTGGAAACTGCTCTCGCATTGTCTTTGCTATTGAAACGTGTCTGTCCGTGGCTATGAGGTCAATTTGCATTCCCCTCGATTGTAGATCTTCCAGTGATTTTATAAAACCAAGTTTCTCCATGGCCACTGAGGATTTACATTCGGTTACCTGCACGACCGCCAAACTCACGCTTTTTTTACTTTCGATGTCCTGAAAGTGGTATGTGCAGTACTTTGCTGAAATCCGGGACTGTCACACTGTCCATCGCCAGCTAGCCCGAACCGTTTTTCGGAGAATGTCATTTGAATAGACAATTGTTCAATTTTCCAAGCTTCTCTAATGGCAGGGAATAGATATAGATGTTGATATTTGTAGTACTGCGTTTAAGAAATGAAATGGAGTCCCACAAATTGACAGAAACTGGACAACTTAATGAAACTAGAGCCACTGAAAATTAAAACTACTGCACACAGTAGATTGCCAGCTGGTAGTTTCCCCAGCATCGGTTTAGCGGACCATGAACACTTTTCATGGAACATTTCAAAAGTGGTATGTATTTTGAGGTTATTGCCTTGTGATAGACGAGTCACACTCACCAATGGCTTCCCACATACTTCCCCTCTCATTGTATGCACACATTTCAGCATTTTTATAATCTCCATCAAGCTGCTGTTGAATACTATGTATTTGGCCTCCTTTATTAGACTGTCATCCTGCATTAATGTTGTTTCTGACTGAACTGTGGTTGACATATCAGCCAAACTGGACATACTATAGTAGAGATCTTTGTCTAATTCCTCAGTCAGTTGTATTGATGCTTCAGTCTCTGTCATTTCAGTGTCTGTTACTTGAACGTGAATTGGAGAAATCATCAATGTCGATTGATTTTTGGGTGGCCCTTTTTTAGCGGGTGTCGATCGTCTCAAGTGGTCTGCGACTAATTCAAAAGCATCTTCAATACATTCAGTTTCATCTTCATCTGGTGGAGCAGTCGAATTGTAGCAAAGGTCCAAGAACACTTTAATGGCTTCGCCGGTCACATTAAATTCATTTTCTGGCCATTGGGCAAATGCATCTCGAGTCTAAACACGCTGCGCCTCAATTAATAGTTGCTCCATAGTCAAAACAGTTTGGCATGCAGCATCTCTCATTTGTGTCGCTCTCTGTGTATGCATGGTCCGAACAACATCGGGCAACTAGAAGAAAGGTTGGAAAAAGATGTTCAATGTAAATACAACATACAGTATTGGATAATTTACATTAAAAAAAAACATATTATGAAGGCCCCAGCACAAAACATTGGTTAAAAATTAAAATTGTTTATAAATTACCTTATCTTTCTTGCTTTTCATGGAAACCTTCTATACTGTAACGTCAGTAACAGCAAGCTGGTCCACCGACTCAGATCCACGTGTCTCCTCTTCTAAATCTGGATCTTGTATACGTCCCTAGAAAAGAGTATCCATTTAAAATAAGTCATTTGTATTAGAAACCAAATTATTCCTTCGCACACATGGTTCACACAGATAAACTCGTACATCGTGTACGTCATTTAGTCCAAATATAAATTTGGGAGTTCACCTGATTGATGGCTAGTTTACTAGATCAAAGTTGACTGTGCGAAGCACACTCTTCGAAATGTTGCACTCAAGCAATTTGCAAAAACTGCTTGTTTCTAATATTGTCACTGTCTAATAGTATCAGATCTAGGACCGACTTTCTTTCATTCACGGGAACTGTCATTACGCATACCTCTTGCTCTGGATCAACAATGAGGGATGATGTAATTGTAGTCAAAGCTTCAGCATCTCCCTGAAACACAGTACTCGTATTAGTATGGATGAAAACATTGAAATTGAACACACACATTGTGACAGAGACAATGGTATATATCGATAGCAAACCACTAATGAAACATTGTGTAAACGAACGACACAATATGTATATATGATGAGATTATCTCAAATTCCATGCATAAAACAATTCCGGAACTGAATAGCAAAGTAAGACTACCTGATACGCGCTCAAAGTGGTTGTTGACTCCAGGCAAGACATGGATGCTGAATCTTGCTCCTTCATATTCAGTGCATAGTCATGGAGTGAAAGTGAAAATAATATTTGATTTAGAAATCCTAATCATAAAAATGGGCATGTAAGGAGACAGATTATGAAAACATTATGCTTATTTCAAAGGACATTATAGTATATTTATCTGTGCCCATAAATCAATTTTTTATGAGGCTTCTAAAACCATGGACAGGTGTTTAGCAAAATGGTCTTTATTTAAAAAGCAATACAATCTTATTTTCTTTTTTTAAACATATTTTTATTGTTTTCAAAATACAACTCAGAGAGCATGAGCCTCTCCCAACTTCCCCTTACCCTCCCACCTCCCCGCCCGGAAGATTTCCAAATGTCTCTGTTGCACGTGTGATTGTCTATGATGAGAATATGTCCGAAATTCTTATATTGTGCGGGCACCATTGCTCCATATAGTCTGATTGTAGGTAGTTCAGGATCTCTCCCCATTCCTTTGTGAAAAGTTCTTTTGTTCCTTGTATTGTGTGTGTGAGCTTTTCCATGGTTAGTTGTGCCCATACTTTCTGGAGCCAGGTATAGATCAGTGGGGGGTCTTGTTTTTTTCCAGTTTTGGGCTATTGATACCCAGGCTGCTATGAGAAGCCCCATGAAGCCTCTCCATTGTGGTTTCCTGAAATTCCTTGCTGCCTGATCCTTTATTCTGCATAGACATACTTTCTCGTCTAATTGATTGGCATCAGGGAATATCTTGATAATTTCCTTCTTTATTTCCGACCAGAAAGCCTTGATCCCCCCGCAGTCCCACCAGATGTGTCTCCACGTGCCCACTTCTGAGCAGCCTCTCCAACATGTGTTTGGGGTTTGGGGGTACTTGGCGTGTAGCCTGTCCGGTGTAAGGTGCCATTGGGTCACCACTTTTAGCTACATTTCCCTTTTTTGGACTGATCGGGTCATTTTTGGAATGGTGCTCCATAGATCTTCCCACTGCTTTTTGTGGATTTCCTCCCCCAGTGACTTCGTCCACTTGACCATGTATGCCCATTTGAGTTCTTCCTCCTGGGAGTTGATGTAATAGTAGAGCGAGGAGACCAGTTTCCTTGATCCGGGGTTGGTTATTAGGAATTTCTCAAATGGTTAGAGTTCTCCTGTGGCTGCTGCTTGGATGTCCGGGGTTGCCAGCCAGTGCCGTAGCTGTTCATATTTATATCTGTCTGCGTCTGTTAAGCTCAGTATTGATTTACAATCTTTGAAAGGTCTTATTTCTTCATTTTGGTACATTTCGCCTATTTTTGTTATTCCTGCTGCCTCCCATTTCTCATAGGCGCCCTGCTCCATTCCCGGTGGGAACTGAGGGTTCCGGCATATGGGCGTGAAAGGGCCCTCCACTGTAGTAATGATGCCTCTCCTTGTTTGTTCGTCCCATGCCTCTAGGGTGGTTTTCATGATCTCGCTAATTCGGAGATTGGGGTGTCTATGTTGTTTGGCTATCCAAAGGGTACCCTCTAAGGGGGATCTAGCCACCGCCCGGTCCTGTGACACCCATACTGTTTGTTGATTATCCCCCAGCCATTCGCTCAGAATCCAGAGTTGTGCAGCCTGATAATATTTGCGAAAGTGTGGTAGGGCCATTCCCCCTTTCTTTGTTGGCGCTGTAAGGGTCACTCTGGCTATCCTTGTTTTTTTTTTATTCCATATATAGGATGAGATTGCTTTGGAGAGTGCTTTAAAGAATGAATTAGGCACTTTGATCGGGAGAGCCTGGAAGTAATAGAGCATTTTAGGAAGGATATTCATCTTTACTGCTTGTATTCTACCCCACCATGACACCATCAGGGGGTTCCAGCGTTCTAGGTCCCTCTTAACCCGATCTAATAGGGGGGGGGTACTTCCCATTGTAAAGTGCTTCTATTTTGTGTGTCAGGGTAATCCCCAGATATTTAATTCCCTTTTCAGTTATAGCCAAGTCTAGAGTTGCTGCTATTCTTTCCATTTCCGGCCTGTCCCCTGTTAAAAGTAACAGTTCTGATTTCTTCTTGTTTATTTTGAGGCCAGAGAGTGCCCCAAAGGTTTCGAGTTCTCTAATAGCGTGGGGTAAGGCCGTCCCTGGGTTCGTTAGGGCTAGGAGCATATCGTCAGCGTATGCAATTACCTTATGATGTATACCTCCCATTTCTATCCCCGTTATGTCACCGGATTCCCTTATTCTAGTCAGGAGAGGTTCCAGGAAGATGGCATATAAGAGGGGGGACAGGGGGCATCCTTGTTTGGTACCCCGTGTTATATCTATTTTGTCAGTGACCATCCCGTTTATAGCTATCCTGATTGTAGGGGAGGTGTAGTTAGCTTTCACCATTTTTATAAACTGGTCCCCAAATCCCATACATTTTAAGGTTTTGAACAATATTGACCACTCCACCCTATCGAAAGCCTTTTCGGCATCCAGTGAGAGCAGGACAGCCGGTGTGTGGGTAATCTCAGTTTTCTCCACCAGATGTATTATTCTTCTCAGGTTATCGTGTGTCGTCCTCCCTGGGATAAATCCTGATTCGTCTGGAGTTATTAGAGATGGGAGGAGTGGGGATAGTCTGTTTGCCAGGATTTTGGTGTATATTTTGGCGTCTACATTATTAACGCAATGGGGCGATATGAGGAAGGGAGGGAGGGGTCTTTTCCTGATTTGTGGAACACCAGGACCTTTGCTTCATTCATAGTGTGTGTCGCATTGCCGGTTTCTTTGAAGGAATTTAGGAGTCTAGTCAGGACCGGGATAAGTATATCTGCGTATTTTTTGTAAAAGGGTGCCGTAAAGCCATCCGGGCCTGGTGCCTTGTCGTTTGGGAGTGCCGCTATTGCCTTTTTTACTTCCTCTTCCGTGATCGGGTTCTCTAGTGCCTCTCTGTCAGCCTCTGGGATTGTCGTAATAGGGAGGGATTGCAAATATGTGTCTTGTTCGGTTTCATTTAGGTGCTCTGAGGTATATAGTGTTCGGTAGAATTCGCTAAAGACTTTGCCTATGTTCTGGGTTTGTGTATGAAGTTCCCCCTGCGGGTCCCGAATGTTCATTATGTTCGTATTCTTTTGTTTTTCTCGCAGCTGTCTTGCTAAGAGTCTGTCTGCCTTATTGGCTTTTATGTATAGCCGTTGTTTAAGGAATTGGAGGGATCTCTCTGCCACTTTAGAGCGGAGCATTTCTAACTGTCCCTGTGTGTGTTTTAAGGCTTTCTTTAGGGATCTAGAAGGGTGGGATATCAGTTCTTTTTGTGTGTCTGATATTTTTTTTTCGAGTTCTTTTTCCCAGCGATGTCTCTGAATTTCTTTGGTGGCTTTTAGTGCTATGAAGTGGCCGCGGGTTACCGCTTTGAATGCCTCCCAGATTGTGCTTAATGGGACCTCACTTGTGTCATTCTGTAAGAAGTATTCTGTTATCTTGTCCCTGATCGTTTCCCCCAAAACCGGGTCTTGGAGAATATCTAGAGGGAGCCGCCAGCGCCACAGGCCTCCCCCCTTTTCTGGGGTCTTTATTTCTAGCCAGAGCAGAGCGTGATCTGAAAGAGAAATCGATCCCTTTTCTATGTCCTGGATGTTCCCCATGAGGCCCACCGATACCCAGAAATAATCAATCCTTGACATTGTGTTGTATACGTGCGAATAGTATGTGTAGCCTCGCTGTTGGCTCTTTAGTTGAGTCCGTACATCACAGAGTGCCAATTGTTCCATCTTCTGTTTGAGAAGTTTGGATGGGGCGCCTTGGGTAGTGGGTCCCCCCGTACTTCTATCTGTTTGTGGATGCCATGCAAGATTTAGGTCTCCCCCCAGAATTACTTCCCCTTTCGCAAAGCCCTCGAGCTTCTCTAGCGCGTCTCTGATGAAGCCGTCCTGTCCCGTGTTAGGTGCGTATATGGAAGCCAGGGTCAGGCGGCATCCGTCGAGCTGGGCATTAATGATTGCGAGCCTCCCTTCCTTATCCGTTAGCATGTCTGTGAGGAATACATTCACTCCTTCGTTTATAGCAATCAGGACTCCTGCTTTTTTGTCTTTGGCATTAGATTGCGGCCATATGCAATATCCCCTGAGATGTATTTTCTGTTTGTCCTGGGCTTTTATGTGTGTTTCTTGTAGTAGGAGAATGCTTGCCTTTTCTCTCTTCAGCAGGGACTCAACTTTTTTCCTCTTTAACGGGGAGTTCAGGCCTCTTATATTGTATGTTAGGATTCTAAGTCTCTCCATTGAGAATTACGGTGTGGGTCGTTTCCTGTTTTTTGGTGCATTGAGATTTTATTACTTCTTCCGGTGCGTTTCCCTCCCTCCTCCCTCTCTGACTCCCCAACTTCCCCCCCAAAACAAACTTGAAACAATTAACTTCCCGAGGAGGGCCCGGGTACCTAGGGTTGCTAGGGCGTTGGGCCTATCGCTCCCGGCCCTCAATACACTCGGTATTAACTTCGCGGGGTATCCTATACCCCGCATTTCCTCAGATCTTCCTGAGTTACAATTCCAAGGGCTCCTCACCGGGCCGCTTGCCTGTGCTTGCCGTGGACATTTTGCTTGACAACCTAATTACCCATTTTGCTTCTTCTTTTGCCGTGTTTCTTCCCATCCCCTCGGCCTTTTGGTGTACCCATAACCCGTTCTGTTGGGCATCCCCGACGGGTCCTCCTTTCGTATGTCCATCACCTGTAGGCCTTCGTCGCATGTGGTTACTCTTCTTTGTTTACCTTCCCAGGTGAATAGGAGGCTGAACGGGAAAGTCCATTTGTAACGAATTTCTTTCGCCACCAGTTCCTTTACAAGTGGTGCCATATCTCTCCTTTTTTGCAGAGTGACCGCAGCCAGATCTTGATATAAATGGATGTCCGTCCCATTCATCCTGATGTGTTCCAGTTGTTGCGCCCTCCTCAGAATTTGTTCCTTTTGTGGGTATAAGGAGAGGGCTGCTAGGACATCTCTAGGTCTTTCTCCGGGCGCCCCTGTTCATTTGGGGCCCACTCTGTGAACCCTGTCTATCCCTATGAGGTCCGCTTCCTGCTCCTCCAGAATGTCTCCTCCAGAATGTCTCTGAACACTTCTTGGACCGCTAAGTCTTCGCATTGGATCTCAAGGTTTTGGGTTAGGCGCGCCAATGGTTCCTGGGTCTCGCTGTATTGGCGGGTTTCATCTTCAAGGTTTTGGACGATTCTCTCCATTGTATCGGTCCTCTCTTCTAGTTTGGCTACATCCCTCTTGACTTCCTGCACCACTTGTTTTATTTCGTTTCTCAGGGAAGAGAACTGGTCCTGGACCGTTGACATGAATTTATCCTGTAGCTCCGCGAACCACGTCTGCATATCCTCCCGTGACGGAGGTAGAGAGGTGGCGTTGGAGTGTATGCGGCCCTCTGGGGAGTCGTCCCGTGCCCTTCCTCTTGTTTGGACTTGTGATTCCGCCAACCACATTTGTACCAGGTTAGCGTCGTGTGTAGCTGGGTGTGGGTTCGGGAGAGTCGAGTTTCCTCTCCCCTTTGCTTTCGACATTCCTTCCCTGTTGCAGAACGTTCTCCTGTGGTTATAGGGAGGCCCTTGCGCTTTTGGATGTTGCCTCGTGGCTTTCCCCCTCAAAATGCAGGTCCCCGGGGGGGGTGTTGGTCTTTCTGTATGGTGGGGGGCAGTTACCCTGGGTCCGCGGTAAAGTCCTTCCTTGGTGCTCCCTCCTGCCTCTATGCACCCGCCCTCGAGCTCTGCTTAGGCCTCTGAGTGGTGGGGACTCAGTGAGTGTCCGCCGGTAATTGCTGGTGTGGGGGGGGCGCTCACCTTATGCGCCTCCGGGCGACCGATGGCATGCGCGGTGTTGCTCGGGCTGCTGGGTCTCCCCTCCTCCGCTCGGGGCCCTGCGCTTCTCTGGTGCCCTCTCCACCTCGTGGGAGCATGCTTGCTCTGCCCTCCTCCGCCCCCATGGCACCGCGGGACAGCCCCCACCTCCCCAGGTGTTCCGCACTGCCTGTGGAGAGGAGCCACGGCCTCCCGCTGGATCTCCGCTCTCGCTGATGGTTATGGCCGCGCCCGATGGGGGAGGGGCGGCCGCCTCTCACCGCGTCTGTGGTTCCGCAACTCCCGGTCCTCACATATGTAGGGTCGGGCCTCGCCTGTCGGATGGTGTCCTTAACATTCGGGTAGGTTTTCGTAGCGATTCATGCGTTTTTGTCCTGCTTTATTGTGGTTTTGTTGGCGGCCTGGGCGGAGAGAGATTTATATGCGACTCCCTGTCCCGGCGGCCATCTTGGAATGCAATACAATCTTATAAATATGAAAAGTATTATAAGGGACGTTTACACCTAAAACACCAATCCGTCCATTTAGTTACCTGTTCACTACCCTAAGGGCTACAGCTAAATCCGGAACCGTGACTCACCTGAGGCGGCATGTGAACGAATAGAGTCGGAATTGCATTTGGGAGACATTTCTGAGTCGTTCTGAGTTGATTCTTCTTTGTGTACATGGATGGGTCGTACAAATTCTGGGTAAAGTGCAGGCTGCAGATGCGGCATCGATCACCCCTCTTGTCCTCCAAGGCTTGTTTGACTCTACTTTCAAGCTCTCCCGGCGCATATCCGCAATATCTGACCCATTCCCTTATTCGATCTACAGTCTTTGGGAATACATGCATTGTAGTGTCTTCAGATTTATCATGGGTCTTAGAAGGGCAACTGAAAATCGCACATGCAGGCATTGTTGGAAATTCTGCAAAAAAGAAGGTCAACATTGTTAGAAAATTACTTTGCATAAAAACATGAGAAAGAATTAATTATACCATACATTCTTCTATGCAAGGTATGTCTTGGTCACCAGAGCAAAACCAGTGTAGTGTGGGCAGCTGTATTATAGGATAACTTTCACAAACAATTCATTGATGTGACAAAAATCAGAACATGTTACTCGTCCCTTGAATGTACTATCGTGCATCAAAAGGAAACATGCTTATATTATAGACACAGGGCCTCATTACGAGGTGGGCGGTAAGGGATTACCGGCACCGGTAAGGGCACCACTGCCGGTAATCCCTTACCGCCCTACTACGAGTTCCCTTTGCGGGTCTTCCCTTAACGCCTGGTTTTTTCAGGCGTTAAGGACGGGACCTGCAAAGGGACTCTAGAGCTAATAACTGTACCACAATTTGCAGTACCGTTATTAACGCCTTCGCCATTCCCATTGAGCTCCATGGGGGCTCAAATGGGAATGGGAAAGGGCCCTGGTGAATGGGCAATTATCGGTGCTGCCAACCTTGGAATGGACCGGTAATTGCTCCATTCACCAGGGCGGAGTCGGAACGAGGTTGGAGGCAGCGCCATGGCTACCATCAACCTTGTAATGAGGCCAACGGTCCGCTAAGGATGCAATTCTATGCCAATTAACACTGTTGACAATTGATATATCGATAACATAACAAATTAAACTCAAGTCAATGGCAATGAGACGAATGAACATAACACTACTGGGTACATTTGTTCAAAATAGATAGAAATTTAGAGCTCAAGGAGATATGATTAGGAGACATGCCCTTACCTTGACCAACAAACAGTTAGGGGGTTATTACGAGTTTGGAGGTAATGGAAAAATGATACCGGTAAAGGAATACCGGCATCGCATACCGATCCAACTATTCCGACCTAAGAACCTGGAATTAGAGGCACCGCTAATAACAGTGCCTCTAATAGCGGCAAGGGTGCGGGCACGCGGGCCTTCAGGCCGGCAATACTGGGATGCCGGTAACAGGAGGACATAACAAGTCAGGCGGACATGCAAATACAGGCATCATGAAGGCACTAATAGGGGATACTGGCACCCATAAACTGCTATGTGCAGTGTTCCCAACTGCCACAGGTGCACACAATCAGCACAGGTGGAGGCAATGGAGTCTGGGCCAGCACAAAAAGAGTACACCCACACACCACACCCCTTCCCACACCAAAATGATTCCACTAGTAGTAGCAATACTGGGGATGGAGGACATGCTTGCATTGCTACACCAGCAAGAACAACAACAGCAGGCACCACAGAGGAGAGCGGTTTTTGACTGCTCAGCATGCATCCTAACTGTTTGAACACCACCCCATCCGTGCCCCCTTGTGACTGTCTTTTTTTAATATAATGGTTTTGTAGCATGAGGAGAAGGATTGTGAGACAGGCCCAGCATGCCCCACCAGTGCAGCCAGTGGTACCACGCAGGCAGCCCCCAATCCCTCGCATCAGAGCCAGTCCATTCAACCTAACCCGTGAGCAGATCCACACCCTGTACCATCTGGACCGGGACACCATCACCACCATCGTGGACATGATACACAACGACATTGTCAGCCTCAATGTAATATGCACCAGCATCCCCCCTCTACTGAAGGTAGTGTTGGTGCTCCACTTCCTTGCCACAGGCACCTACCAGCACACAGTGGGGCACATGCATGGCATATCACAACCCTTATTTTCTCGGATGCTGAGGATGCCCTCCTGAAGCACACAAGGGACTAAATATCCCTACCACGGACTCCCCAGGAGATTTTTGATACAAAGGTTGGCTTCCATGCACTGGCTGGCATGCCAAATTGTAAAGGTGCCCTCAACTGCACCCACGTGGAGTTGGTGGTCCCGCATGCCATGGAGGTGGTGTACCGCAACCGCAAGCAATATCACTCGATCAATGTGCAGATGGTATGTGGTACCAGCAAGATCATCACACATTGTTGTGCCTGATATCCTGGATCAACTCATGACTCAATGGTCCTGCAGAACTCCACGTTACTACGCTACATGGAGCGACATGCAGGACGACGTGCCTGGCTGCTTGGTAAATTGCATGATAGGCACATGGCATTGAAATGGGGGGATAGATGCACACACCACCATGGTGTCATTGTTGATGTGCACATCACAAAACACTGTGCCCCCAAAGCATCCCAAACTGAACATGACAACCAAATCCCATAGCAATGAAGTAAGCTGGACACCTATCACAACATGCCAAACTTAAAACCATCCCACATCCCACAACACGTCCACCACCCATCATCGTACCTCTCCCTCCGTAACACAATCCAGCAACATGCTGTGAATATTCACTAGGTAAATGTCTGCAGCAAATCACTACACAGGACAAGCATCCATGGGAGTGCACGGAACAAAATCACCAAGGGAATCCACTGCTTGTCACATGGCCGCCACCACCACAGAAGTGCAGCATGTCACCATCGTAATAATCAGCACTGAATGGCTAATATTGCAGAGCCTACTGCCAACGCTGCCAGTTAGAAAATCATACAGAACACTACACATCACAAATTTGACACAAAAACAGCGGTATGCGTCCACAATGTATGAGCAACATCAAGGCAGTGTATACCATGTATCATCTTGGAGATGCAACCCACACCATAACTCCATGGCACAGAACACATTGAGGGCATGCTAATTGTGTGCATATAACCAGGGACATGTGCATGTGACCAACGATAATCTGCAGGCATGTGTGACTAGTACAGCTGTCCATCATGAATCGACTAACATAACTTTTATTGCCTCTCATGCAGGTGATAGTGGCTATCCCTTGAAGCCGTGGCGCCTCACCCCTGTCCGAAACCCACAGAACAGGCACGAGCAGGATTACAATCGTTCCCATACCCGTACCCCTGTGGTCATCAAGCAGACCTTTGGCCTGTTGAAGACACGGTTTTGCTGCCTTAGCCGGTTGGGTGGGGCACTTCTCTACAGGCATGAGAACGTAGCCAAGATCATCATGGCATGTGTCATGCTGCACAACATGTGTATCCGATGGAACGTGCCCCTGCCCCCTGACATTGAACTGCAACCACCTGGTGATGATGATGGGGATGAAGAATATGTGGGTGCACATCATCGCGGTGCAGATGCACAGGATGGACGTGCTGTGCGTCAGTCAGTGATTGCACAATATTTCTAACACACATGGGTGCAGAGGCTGACATGAAAGTTGGACAGAGGGCACTGGGTGTAGGAGTACATGTACACTATGCACTGTATATCAATAAATTACACATATGCAATAAGGAATGTCCACTCAAGATTTTCTTTCACACAACGGGTGTATTTTTTTTTTATTTTATTTTTTTTTTATTTGGTATGGCTGATAAAATCAACCTTTCAAATATATGAAAATACAATTAACAATGTACACTTAACAATTCCATATTATATCATTAGTCATAAAACAAATACAAAATTATTTGATTAACTGAATTTCACAATGTATATAACAAATATGAAACATGAATAAAAAGGGCTCATTTGGTATCATTGTTATCATTAGATAAGATAGCATTTAAGAATTGTGTTATGGCAATTCTAATAGATAATTTTGTGCTCCTAAATAATCTGATCCAAATTTCATTTTCATCCATAGGGACATATGCACACAGTAAATTAGAAAAAAATAAATTTCTTGTAGATATTAAAGCTGGACATGTCACTAACAGGTGCTGTAAAGTTTCAGGAACATCTGAGTTTTCACAAAAACGACAGTGATTTAAATGTTTTGAAGTCAGCCCTCTCCTTGCCATTATTTCTCTTGTCGGCAATAAGTTAAACCTAAATCGCAGATATTGTTGTCTCGTATGTGGCGCTGGAAATTTAACTAAATAATCTGCCATGGTACGCAGCTTTTTTTGTCCAAACCATTGTTCATTAAAATCGTTGTATGTGCAGCATTTGGCCGTATTGCATATCCAATCATATTGGAAAAGCTTTAACTTGGCTCGATCAGGGTTTGTGAGGAGTGTCTCAAGCGATATGCTTGCATCTGCTAGAGCGTTTAACACACAAGTTCGCCATTTATTAGGAAAAGAATCTTGGGAGTTTGCAAGATAAAACGCTACTGTGCTTAAGATGTTGTTTTTATCCAACCCTAACAAACATTTCCTGAATAGTGCGCACATTTTCCATAATAATTGTGAAAATAGTGACACCAAACCCATTTCAAAACGAATCATGGGAAGTGGGGCACAATTCGGTAGTTTTAAAACAGATCTCCAAAACCGTGCTTCACATGAGTCCCATATATTGCGTCCGATAGGGAGTTTGGTATCAACTCCATATAATAAAATCGGAACTACTTTCATTCGATAAAAAGTCATAATGTGAGTGTATGAGAACTTACCATAACGATACACAAGTATACTAGCCTGTGAATTCAACGTGTCTAATTTTGAATTGAGAGTGACAACATAGGCTTTTTCACTTTGTGTATTATAGATGGTCAAGCCTAGATATTTATAATTTTCAACATTCATTAGGGTGATCTTATTTAGGTGCCATTTATATTTTTTCGCACAAGAGTTGTTTTTGACTTTTTGACACACAACTACTTGTGTTTTCTCTAGGTTAATTATGAGATTGTTTTCTATTGAGTATGCGTATAGCTTGTCCAACAGATTCTGTAACCCTTTAGGGGTCTGGGATAAGAGGACTAAGTCATCAGCATATAACAACCAAGCGATGCGTTGAAGACCCAATTTTGGGGCATCACTAATTATGTCTACAAATGATTCACCAAGATCAAGAATGAACAAGTTGAACAAAAAAGATGCCAGAATACAGCCTTGCTTAAGGCCTCGGCCAGTAAGAATTGATTTAGAGAGCAGGCCTTCCATGCTGAGGCGAACTTGGATCGAGGTATTAGTGTGAAGTTCTTTTATAATAGAGATTAAAGAAGAGGGACATGAAAAGCGAATTAATTTTTGATAAAGTAAATGGCGGTCAATAGAGTCAAAAGCAACCCTGAAATCGATAAAGGCCAAATATAGCAGGCTATTCCGGACTGCACACTGTGATTTCAACATATTTAAAATCATGATGTTTGGGGCTGTTCCTAAGCCTGCCACAAAACCCGCTTGAAAGGGATCTCTCATTTTTAAGTTAGAAGCCCAATTATTTAGGTCCCGGAGAACGATACGATTAAAAATCTTTCCCGGTGCATCCAATAAGGCGATGGGTCTATAACTAGCTGGATCAGACCTATTTCCTTTTTTGTATATTGGAAGAATAATTGAACGTTTCCATGAATCCGGGACTGATTGTGTCTGAATTATATTTGAAAACATATTGTATAATATCTCAGACCAAATTTCGGGGTGTTGTTTTAACGTAAAATTCGAAAGCCCATCAGGACCCGGAGCTCGAGATGCACTTACTTTGTTTATAAAAAATAGAATGTCTTCTTTATCAAAAGTTTGAGTAAAATGGTTTGTTAATTCTGACAGGTTTTGTCTATTTATATTTGAACATGGCATGTATAAATTTGAAAAATGTGTGATCCATGCCTGTTCTGACACATTATTAGATTGTTGAATTATTTGATGATTTGTAGTCACCTTATTAATTATCGACCAAATTTGTGAAGTGTTCTTTCCTGCTATCATGTTTAGCATTTTAGAGCTGTCATTTTGATATAAAATGGCTCAGTGTGATCTTAGCCAATTTTTATAATTTGTTCTTAGTTGAGAATTGACACTGTTTCTTAAATTGGGCGGCAGTCTCAAAGCTTGACGCTTTTTCGAGCGAAATAATCTTTTTGCAGCTTCCACTACCCTGTCGAATACATGTACAGTGTGAATGTTAGACAACAGACATTTTTTGGCTTTGTGTTGAAAGAGTTGCATTAGTTTATGATAAGGCGTGTGCAACTGAGAATGTGTAATAGCTTCAGAGATTATTCTGGCATAGAATTGATTAAATCTTTTTAAAGAGGTGTCACTCCAGCAAAGGCGATTACCACCATGATTGACAGTTACGAAATCTAAGGTGTTATTAATCGTCTGAACGCTTATCGATTCAGTTATATTCCAATGCATAGAGAGGCAATTATGATCGCTCAAAAATGAGGGATTTACTTCAAACTTATAAACTTGTGAAATGAGAGATTGACTTACGTAAATGTAATCGATTACTGCGGAGGATTTACCTCTATGCCACGTTGGCTGAGGGGGAATGTCATCTGTGAATGTTCCATTTAGCATTTGAAAATTGTGTGCTTCAATGAAATGGTTCCATAGTATTAATCTATTACAAAATTTGTGATGATCAAAGTAATGCAAATTTAAATCCCCTGTTATAATGATATATTTTATAGAGTTGTCAAGACTCACCAAATGCATTAAAGAGTTCATGTCTCCATTGAATATATGGTCAGAAATACCAGCAGGGTTCCAATACACATTTATCAAGGCATATATTGATTTACCAATCTTAAATTTTATCATCTGCTGGAAACAATTTGGAGATGACCAGTCTTCAGATTCGATGAGAGGATTTTGTTTAACAGCTATAAGAAGCCCTGACGTCGGTCGTCCATGATTTGATTTATGGGCTAAATTTATGTGTATATTATAATTGTCCCAAGTTGGGACACTGGTAAGCCAGGTTTCTTGAAACGTGGCTATATCAACGTCATCAAGGCTTGATTCAACAGTGTTCAATAAATGACGAAACCCTCTCGTATTCCAACTGGTAAGAGAGACATGAGTTCGAGACTTAGATATGACTAGCTAGTGCTCATTATGAGTCAACTGGCAATTGCAAGACTTTCTAAAAACAACTGAGGATTTCTGGGTGGCAATTGTGTCAATGTTCCTCTCATGAGTGTCATTTAGAGGCAAGGATTTTGTCGTCGGAGTTTTGGATAAGAGATGACTAACTTCAACGATAAAACCTAAATCATATAGTTGATTTTTAGCTGACCATATGGTATTGACAACCACTCTAGAGTTTATCCACAGTTTTACTGAAGTGAGAATCTGAGCATCTTCAAACTCCACCAACTGAATATCAGTTGAGTGTATATCTTCTAACTCAGGGATTTCAGCGAAGATGGTAAGTATGGAGCTGCGATTCAGATCATATTGCACATTCGGGGGTTGACGACAAGCAATGATCAATGAATGCAATGCTGGTCTCTTGAGATCATTTTTGAGTATTCTTTTGTTCTTCAACAGAATAGGGTTAGACTTGGCTAAGGTCGAATCTGGTGAGGCTTGTTTGTCTAGAGAGTTTGCTATGGTTGTTTCAATTAATCGTTGTAATTGTGGTCCCAGTGCTGTTAAAAGGTGTTTTTCTTGTAGCGCAATATTTGTATCAGGCATTGTTTTTTCCATTAGTGGTGGATCAACTATGCATGTTTGATTAATTGACTTAAAGCAGTTAGATCCAAGAGAATTCTGGGTTAAAAGTTGAATCTTAGCAGACCCAATTTCAGCCTCACAAACTTGACGAGGATTTTCTAATCCACTTGGGATAGATGTTTCTTGACCATAGAGAGAGGAGTTGCTAGTTGGATCGTAATGTCTAAAATATTTTTGTGATGGTTGAGCTGACATATATGCGTCAACTGCACACCGAATCTCCTTTCTATGTTCTTTTAATATCTGCTCCGTAGATCCATGTAAAAGAAAATTTTGATTAATTTGCTTTTCAGATTTATGTTGTGTGGTCGGTGGTGTATACTCTGAACTATCTACGGTGATAGCCAGGTTATCTTGATTGGGGTTCACGTGGTGTTTAACAGCAATGGTGGTCTTTTCTTGATCGTTATTAGCATTATCTTGACGTGCTAAAGTCTGTAAATGGTATTTTTTGGAAATTGCTTTTGATGCCAAAACAATACGTTTCTGTGGGATGACTGAGGACTTAACTGATCGTTTCGCCATAGAGGTGCCGCAATTTTTTGGATGGACCATGTTTTTTGTTTCTTTCTTGTCTGTCAAGGGAATTATAATGTTGTCTGATTCAAGAATCGAGCGAGAATTAGAGACAACAGAGTCTCTCTCAGGAGTGAGTAATATTGAAATCGCATCAGGTCTTTGGCTTGCGTTTGCAGTATGTACATCATTTGAACCAAATGGAGGTAGAGTTTTAAATTTACCAGTGCCAAGTTTTATTTGTATCTCATGATTGAGTACTGGTAACTGGTTTGGACCATGATGATTTTTTAGAAATATGGGGGCAATGGTCCGCGGGGCCTCTTTGATTTGATTAGCAGTACTACTAAATGATGATGGTAAAATTGTTTTTAAAGAACTTTTCCGAAGGAAAATTGGAGCTATTTTTAAAATCTTCTGCGAAGTTGATGAAGTAAATCCCATGGATTGTTCAGAGGTCACTTTGATGGTTTGCGAACTTGTTGATGTCATCAATGGTGTTTTCTTTACCCTCTCCATATCATTGGTAAGAACTACCTCTTGACTTTGTTTATTGATTGTGGTACTGTTCTTGACAATTTTTTGAAAGGTGTGCTTTTTCTTGTGTTTCATTTTAATACCTTGCTCACATAATCTTTTTTTCCTTCTTGCTTCTTTTTTCCTTTGTTTCTTTCCTCCTGATGATGAAAGTTGTTGTTGACACGGACTGTGCGCCACAAATTGATCTTCGTTAGTAGCGACCGGATCAATTGTTATATGTGCATTTAAGATGTTTTCATTTTCATACTCAATACTTACATTGGCCAGTCTTCGAAATTCATCGAGAATTGACTCGGACAAAGGAGTGTCATCTAAAGGCTGGTATTTGTCATTATCAGTGGCTTGAGTGAGTAGAGACGGAGCTTTGGGAGCAGAATTTTGTATAAGGTTAAGAAGCTCCTGAAGTGATTCTTTATTGGATTCTTCTAGGGTATTTTTAAGCGCCATGGATCTCTGTATTGCAGAGAGATCCATTCCTTGTTTTACTGATTCTACTTTGAGTTCTTCTATTTGTTGCAAAAGATTGTTGTTGATGAGTTTGCAACAACTCACCATCGCACCATCCAAAGTGGCAACTTCTTTTGTTAATTCGATAAGGGAGCCTGTCTGTGACTGAACTTCACCCTTTAGCAGTTCAAAGACAGAGACTAGGGAATTTAGAACATAACTAAGAGCATGTAGAGTATGTGCAGAAGGACCAGGTGGATTTTGAAAAGGCTTGTCCTGCAAGTTTTGAACTTCAGACGGGGTATGAGGCATTAGTAAGTTGTTGTCTGGGTTAAAGGATAGAGATGCTGATATCCCATCAGAATTTGATGAATTTAACTTCTCTAGGGGTTGCATAGATGTGACAGAGATTGGTGATATTAGGGTAGCAGCGGCCTGAGTGGATGGAAGTGCACCACAAATGAACACAGGCACAGCTTCTTTGAGAATTGTTCTTCCACCGAAATGATCGTCAATTTTTTTCTGTATCTTTGATGCTGTAACAGTGAATTCAAGTCCCTTTTTCCAGTTTTCAGTTAGGGGAAGACAAGCTTCATGAGTTGCGTATGCTCTACTGGGAGTTAAAATGGGCGACTCTAAATGAATCTGTGCTGTGATTTGTGGAGGCTCTGCATTGGAGGAAGATGGTGACGGAATATCTGCTTGTGTGTTCATCGATGTATCATCGGGTATCACGATTGATATAGTAGGTTCTTCCCATTCAGGTGTCTTCAGATCATCTCCAAACAGATTGCTGCGAAGTTTCATGATTTATATGTATAGAGAGATTTTTAAATAGAACTTTTAAGGTGAACACCTTGTTCTATGATTTTAATTAAAATTAGTTAATAAAAGGATCACTTACTTTTACCAGTAAAATTCGGCAGTTTGTGCCAAAAGATGAATCATTATTAGTGTAGGTTTGTATTTCTACCAGTTTAAGTAGCTATACCAAATACTGCTCAAAAACTTAGGGCCGCAGTCACAGCACGGATATACGCAAAATTATTAAAGAATGAATATATATTCAAATGCCAAGATACCTTATTTCCAGGGGGCGGAATGTACAGCGAGTTTGACTATGTGCCGGAACCCGAAGACTATGCCTCTCAGAGCCAAACAGCAGCAAAACAGTTCCTGTAAAATTATTAGAATGCAACACCCTTTACTCCGCACCGGGCTTAACGCCGCAAGGGTGAACGGGGCTGCTTTTTCAGATGTGATCAAGTCACGTGATTGGTCACGTGACCGCCGATGGGCGCCGCCTCCTCCAGGAAGCGAGCGCGGGCTGAGATGGCAAGAGTCCCCCTGGACTCGCAGTGCCAGTCGCTGGTGATGCAGGTAAGAGGAGTATTCTCAGCAGGATACCAGTTTGAATGAGAGAAAAGCGCCGCTCGAACGATCGGGGCTGCTTTTTCAGATGTGATCAAGTCACGTGATTGGTCACGTGACCGCCGATGGGCTCCGCCTCCTCCAGGAAGCGAGCGCGGGCTGAGATGGCAAGAGTCCCCCTGGACTCGCAGTGCCAGCCGCTGGTGATGCAGGTAAGAGGAGTATTCTCAGCAGGATACCAGTTTGAATGAGAGAAAAGCGCCGCTCGAACGATCGGGGCTGCTTTTTCAGATGTGATCAAGTCACGTGATTGGTCACGTGACCGCCGATGGGCTCCGCCTCCTCCAGGAAGCGAGTGCGGGCTGAGATGGCAAGAGTCCCCCTGGACTCGCAGTGCCAGTCGCTGGTGATGCAGGTAAGAGGAGTATTCTCAGCAGGATACCAGTTTGAATGAGAGAAAAGCGCCGCTCGAACGATCGGGGCTGCTTTTTCAGATGTGATCAAGTCACGTGATTGGTCACGTGACCGCCGATGGGCTCCGCCTCCTCCAGGAAGCGAGCGCGGGCTGAGATGGCAAGAGTCCCCCTGGACTCGCAGTGCCAGTCGCTGGTGATGCAGGTAAGAGGAGTATTCTCAGCAGGATACCAGTTTGAATGAGAGAAAAGCGCCGCTCGAACGATCGGGGCTGCTTTTTCAGATGTGATCAAGTCACGTGATTGGTCACGTGACCGCCGATGGGCTCCGCCTCCTCCAGGAAGCGAGCGCGGGCTGAGATGGCAAGAGTCCCCCTGGACTCGCAGTGCCAGTTGCTGGTGATGCAGGTAAGAGGAGTATTCTCAGCAGGATACCAGTTTGAATGAGAGAAAAGCGCCGCTCGAACGATCGGGGCTGCTTTTTCAGATGTGATCAAGTCACGTGATTGGTCACGTGACCGCCGATGGGCTCCGCCTCCTCCAGGAAGCGAGCGCGGGCTGAGATGGCAAGAGTCCCCCTGGACTCGCAGTGCCAGTCGCTGGTGATGCAGGTAAGAGGAGTATTCTCAGCAGGATACCAGTTTGAATGAGAGAAAAGCGCCGCTCGAACGATAGGGGCTGCTTTTTCAGATGTGATCAAGTCATGTGATTGGTCACGTGACCGCCGATGGGCTCCGCCTCCTCCAGGAAGCGAGCGCGGGCTGAGATGGCAAGAGTCCCCCTGGACTCGCAGTGCCAGTCGCTGGTGATGCAGGTAAGAGGAGTATTCTCAGCAGGATACCAGTTTGAATGAGAGAAAAGCGCCGCTCGAACGATCGGGGCTGCTTTTTCAGATGTGATCAAGTCCCGTGATTGGTCACGTGACCGCCGATGGGCTCCGCCTCCTCCAGGAAGCGAGCGCGGGCTGAGATGGCAAGAGTCCCCCTGGACTCGCAGTGCCAGTCGCTGGTGATGCAGATAAGAGGAGTGTTCTCAGCAGTATACCAGTTTGAATGAGAGAAAAGCGCCGCTCGAACGATCGGGGCTGCTTTTTCAGATGTGATCAAGTCACGTGATTGGTCACGTGACCGCCGATGGGCTCCGCCTCCTCCAGGAAGCGAGCGCGGGCTGAGATGGCAAGAGTCCCCCTGGACTCGCAGTGCCAGTCGCTGGTGATGCAGGTAAGAGGAGTATTCTCAGCAGGATACCAGTTTGAATGAGAGAAAAGCGCCGCTCGAACGATCGGGGCTGCTTTTTCAGATGTGATCAAGTCACGTGATTGGTCACGTGACCGCCGATGGGCTCCGCCTCCTCCAGGAAGCGAGCGCGGGCTCAGATGGCAAGAGTCCCCCTGGACTCGCAGTGCCAGTCGCTGGTGATGCAGGTAAGAGGATTGTTCTCAGCAGGATACCAGTTTGAATGAGAGAAAAGCGCCGCTCGAACGATCGGGGCTGCTTTTTCAGATGTGATCAAGTCACGTGATTGGTCACGTGACCGCCGATGGGCTCCGCCTCCTCCAGGAAGCGAGCACGGGCTGAGATGGCAAGAGTCCCCCTGGACTCGCAGTGCCAGTCGCTGGTGATGCAGGTAAGAGGAGTATTCTCAGCAGGATACCAGTTTGAATGAGAGAAAAGCGCCGCTCGAACGATCGGGGCTGCTTTTTCAGATGTGATCAAGTCACGTGATTGGTCACGTGACCGCCGATGGGCTCCGCCATCTCCAGGAAGCGAGCGCGGGCTGAGATGGCAAGAGTCCCCCTGGACTCGCAGTGCCAGTCGCTGGTGATGCAGGTAAGAGGAGTATTCTCAGCAGGATACCAGTTTGAATGAGAGAAAAGCGCCGCTCGAACGATCGGGGCTGCTTTTTCAGATGTGATCAAGTCACGTGATTGGTCACGTGACCGCCGATGGGCTCCGCCTCCTCCAGGAAGCGAGCGCGGGCTGAGATGGCAAGAGCCCCCCTGGACTAGCAGTGCCAGTCGCTGGTGATGCAGGTAAGAGGAGTATTCTCAGCAGGATACCAGTTTGAATGAGAGAAAAGCGCCGCTCGAACGATAGGGGCTGCTTTTTCAGATGTGATCAAGTCACGTGATTGGTCACGTGACCGCCGATGGGCTCCGCCTCCTCCAGGAAGCGAGCGCGGGCTGAGATGGCAAGAGTCCCACTGGACTCGCAGTGCCAGTCGCTGGTGATGCAGGTAAGAGGAGTGTTCTCAGCAGGATACCAGTTTGAATGAGAGAAAAGCGCCGCTCGAACGATCGGGGCTGCTTTTTCAGATGTGATCAAGTCACGTGATTGGTCACGTGACCGCCGATGGGCTCCGCCTCCTCCAGGAAGCGAGCGCGGGCTGAGATGGCAAGAGTCCCCCTGGACTCGCAGTGCCAGTCGCTGGTGATGCAGGTAAGAGGAGTATTCTCAGCAGGATACCAGTTTGAATGAGAGAAAAGCGCCGCTCGAACGATCGGGGCTGCTTTTTCAGATGTGATCAAGTCACGTGATTGGTCACGTGACCGCCGATGGGCTCCGCCTCCTCCAGGAAGCGAGCGCGGGCTGAGATGGCAAGAGTCCCCCTGGACTCGCAGTGCCAGTCGCTGGTGATGCAGGTAAGAGGAGTGTTCTCAGCAGGATACCAGTTTGAATGAGAGAAAAGCGCCGCTCGAACGATCGGGGCTGCTTTTTCAGATGTGATCAAGTCACGTGATTGGTCACGTGACCGCCGATGGGCTCTGCCTCCTCCAGGAAGCGAGCGCGGGCTGAGATGGCAAGAGTCCCCCTGGACTCGCAGTGCCAGTCGCTGGTGATGCAGGTAAGAGGAGTATTCTCAGCAGGATACCAGTTTGAATGAGAGAAAAGCGCCGTTCGAACGATCGGGGCTGCTTTTTCAGATGTGATCAAGTCACGTGATTGGTCACGTGACCGCCGATGGGCTCCGCCTCCTCCAGGAAGCGAGCGCGGGCTGAGATGGCAAGAGTCCCCCTGGACTCGCAGTGCCAGTCGCTGGTGATGCAGGTAAGAGGAGTGTTCTCAGCAGGATACCAGTTTGAATGAGAGAAAAGCGCCGCTCGAACGATCGGGGCTGCTTTTTCAGATGTGATCAAGTAACTTGATTGGTCACGTGACCGCCGATGGGCTCCGCCTCCTCCAGGAAGCGAGCGCAGGCTGAGATGGCAAGAGTCCCCCTGGACTCGCAGTGCCAGTCGCTGGTGATGCAGGTAAGAGAAGTATTCTCAGCAGGATACCAGTTTGAATGAGAGAAAAGCGCCGCTCGAACGATCAGGGCTGCTTTTTCAGATGTGATCAAGTCACGTGATTGGTCACGTGACCGCCGATGGGCTCCGCCTCCTCCAGGAAGCGAGCGCGGGCTGAGATGGCAAGAGTCCCCCTGGACTCGCAGTGCCAGTCGCTGGTGATGCAGGTAAGAGGAGTGTTCTCAGCAGGATACCAGTTTGAATGAGAGAAAAGCGCCGCTCGAACGATCGGGGCTGCTTTTTCAGATGTGATCAAGTCACGTGATTGGTCACGTGACCGCCGATGGGCTCCGCCTCCTCCAGGAAGCGAGCGCGGGCTGAGATGGCAAGAGTCCCCCTGGACTCGCAGTGCCAGTCGCTGGTGATGCATGTAAGAGGAGTGTTCTCAGCAGGATACCAGTTTGAATGAGAGAAATGTATTTAACTGTCCAAAAAAGATTTATGTGCTCTAAACCTTCACCTCACACACCCTCTCCCCCTCCCCTTTCCCACACAACTCCCCCACACACCCTCTCCCCCCTCTGCTTCCCCCCACAACTCCCCTGCACACCCTCCTCCCCCTCCTCCCACAACTCCCCCACACACCGTCTCCCCTCCCCCTACAACTCCCCCACATACCCTCACCCCCTCCCCCTTCCCCCACAACTCCTCCACACACCCTCTCCCCTCCCCCTCTTCCCACAACTCCCCCACACACCCTCTCGCCCTCCCCCCACAACTCCTCCACACACCCTCTCCCCTCCCCCTCCTCCCACAACTCCCCCACACACCCTCCCCCCTCCCCCACAACTCCCCCACACACCCTCACCCTCTCCCCCCACAACTCCCCACACATGGTGTCCAAGCAAATGCTTCATGTGTCAGTGTGTATTGCCTTAATCAGGCTGCCCCGTCTACATCCTTCCACTTCCTGCACCAGGTGGCGGCATGTCCGAGCGGCGCAGGGTGCACGCTGACCTGCGTAGGGGGCTGGTTTGGGTGGAGCTGGACGAAGAAGGGGTGGCCGCTTGCTCCAGTCTGGGGGCTGGACACTCAGCCTCCATGGAATCTGCAATGCGGGTGAGGAACTGCCTCAGGGCAGACACCTCCTTGCATAATCTATTGGTGCTTTCCACAATTACCTGCCTCAGGGATGCAGTGTTGTCACACCCCTCCTGCCTTGCTTCTGCACTGTCTGCGACAAACTGCCTCTTTAGGGCAGTGAGCTCCTCCTGGCACTGCGCTGCGTGTCCTGACTGCTGCACCCCCGCCTGTACACCAGTGGAGGTGGAGGGTGCATGTGTGACAAGGGCAAATCCATGTAGGTCCTCTGTGGGACTCATGCACCCTTGTACGGACTCCCCCCCAGACTGCTCCGGGGTGGTGTCATGGTAGGAGTCGACAGGGGTGACCTGGGGGATTGGGGTGGAACTTGGTGTTGCTGGTAGGTCCGAGGAGTCGTCCTCGACAGGCACACACCCCTGGCCCTGCACGTCATCATCTGTCAGGGGTGCCGTAGCTGTCGCCTCCCCAACAGAGCTGTTCTCTGCAGATTGTGCCCCATCGACTGTCTCCTGTGCAGATGTCACAGGTGTTGTGGGGACTGTGGTGATGGGCCTTAGCGGCACCAGTGCCGTGGCATCCTGGGCTGTTTTTGTCTTCAGTGCCTGTCGTGGCTTGTCTGGGCCTTTCGAAGTGGAAGGCCTGTTGCCTTCATCCCTGGCCCCCTTCCCGGGTGTAGTCGCCTGTGGGGGTGAGTCCCGGGCCTCTCTGTCAGGATCTGAGCCTGTGGGGGACCAATGGAGAGGGACGGCATGAGTGATGGTTTGACAAGCATCATGCATACATTTATATTATTGCTCTTCTACACATTAGAGGGGATTAGGCAGCAGTGTTTTGATGATCACGTTGCTTGCTATATGGGTGGAGCATGCAGGCATCCGTCGGGGTCACTCATGTTTGGGCCGGCGTATGCTATGTGACATGCATTTCTGTTGTGGCCTGCGTGCAGTGTGACTTATACCATTTTCATATTTGTGTGGTGTGTGCCAGGTATGGCATTGCCATGCTGCATGCATGTGCATGTGTCTGTGCTGCAGACGACATCTAGGCAGGGAATGTGTATGTATTGGCCCATGCATTGCCTCTTGGGACAGACAAATTGGTGGACTATCATCATACTTTGCATTACAGTATTTTCTTAGGACACTCACCTCCTTCTGCCGATGAGGTGGCGCCACGCTCCATCTCGCCCACACCTTGGATGGCCTCTATGCCAATCGTGCTGGTGCAGATTTCCTCCCACAGGCTTAGCTTTATTGGTGTGCTAGGTCCTCCACCAGTAGCCATTGCCTGCCTCCGGTTTGCGGACAGGATGTTCCTGACTCGCAGGCGCAGGTCATCCCATCTCTTCCGAACATCCTTTATTGTGCGACGGTGTTGCCTACCGCGCTGACTCTTTGGGCAACAAGTTGCCAGATTTCTTTTTTCTTTATCACTGCCTCTCTCTTGAGGCTGTTTGCGAAAACAACCTCAGCATCGTCAGCCAGGGTCTCAGCCAGCATTGTTAGTTCATCCTCATTAAAGTGTTCTTTGCACAGGCGGGAGGTGCCTTTTTTTACTGCCTTGGGCATGATTTTTTTGTGGAAGGTTGATGTCTGTAGTCAGCAATATGCTCCAGGTCCTGTGTGCTGAGGATGGCAATGGATTTTGTTTTTCAAGATGGCCACCATGCTCTTTCCCGTTCCTGTCTGATGGCGCTACTTCCAGTTCTGCTTATTTACGGGCACCGCTAATAGCGGTCACCGCTGACGTTTCCATTGATGCCAGTAGTGCTGTCTGCACTTTCCATGATGCCGCTAAGGGCCATTTTTGGACTTTAGCGGCATGCCGGTAATGTCGTTACCAGCATGGCGCAAAGCTTGTGCACGCGAACTCGTAATAGCCCACTATTAGCGGGCTCTTTACTACATGGACACGGTATTTGCACCATGCCGGTAAGGACTGTTACACACCGCCAACCCCGTAATGACCCCCTTAGATTCAGCAAGCAGGGTTGTTAGTGGCAGGAGAACAGGGGGATGTTCACAGGTAGCACGACGACGAGCTGACTCGCAGTGGTCACAGAAGTTCTCAGGTAGCAAGACGACGAGCATATTTGCAGTGGTCACCGAGGTTCTCAGGTAGCATGTTCATGAGTTTACTTGCAGTGCTCAAAGATGTTCTCATGATAAATATCAAGTGGTTTATAAAGAATTAGAAAAGAGGGTGTGTATGTGAATGAATGACGTGTATATGTCGTGGTCATATGTGGATTACAGGGGCACAGCCTGCTTCAGGGAATCCTGCCTGGAGACACAGGGTCTGAGAAGGGCATGTGTACATGGTGTTTGCCACCTTGGCCATTCCCACCCCTGCCAGCCCCCTTTGGCAGCGCACATCCACTGGTGCCAACTGTCTTTGATAATGGAGGGAGGATGGATGGGCCTGAGGCGTGCAGACAAGGCCTGGAAAACTGCTGAATTGAGACACACTTGATTCACTGAAAAACTGTAACAACCATTGATAAAAGTTCTGTTGTGCTTTATTTTGTTTCTTAATTTTATGGCACAATTGTACTACACATTGTAAAGTTCAGGTTGCAGCACGGTGAGGGAAAATCCCCTGTATTGACCGCTGTCACTGGGGAATGTGTCTCTAATGGCACCAACGACACAGGCGGGTATTACTCATTGAACGCGGTGTCCAAGCCTCCCATGAAGCCACCATGTGTATGAACGATAGGCCACCAGCCTGTACCACCTGTGAAAGATAAAGATACAAACTGTTTTTACATGACCAAGATAAGTGTATTAAACCTTAGTTGCCAATGACAATTCTTGTATCCAATGGCATTGTTGCCAGTACAAGTGCTACCTAGACACTGTACAATTTTGAACGACTATTATACGACTATTACTAGAGAATTGCAAGACTAAATTAGTTTGACAATAATATTTTGAAATTACGACAATATAGGAGACAACCATTAAATAGTAGTGGCCTAATTGACATCACAACCAGAGTATACTTACTCGTTACTTGGATTCCGAGGGCAAACTGTTGCGCGAAGTTTGTGCATAAGCACCATCAAAATCCTCAACACGGACCGTGTGAGGCAAGCTGCCCTGAAGTATGGCAGCTCGGTAACGCATTGCGGCCATGTCTCCCCTTGCGATATGTAGGACAAGCATCCAGAGTTTTCTTGGCAGCAGCAGTTCTCCTCCTCGGTTGGCATTAGCGCACACCGATTGCAGGTGCACCAGGTGAAAACATCGTCCATGCGACTAGGACCAGGCTCTTAATCTGTTGAATCGTCCTCCCAACTGTCGTCCGAAGCCCCATTGTTTCTGCATCTTTCTCTTTTCGAGTAATTCCACCTCGGAATACTCCGGTTCGTACTGGTAGGGGTGTATTGTTGCCAATGTGGGGGAAACGAAAATAATTTATAGTAATGGCACTGGTATCTGTTCACACGGGCTACAAGCAACGAAGGTAGCTGACCATAGCACAGAAATGATGCACAGAATACTCAAAGAAAGACAGTCAGAGGAATGGAAAAGAAAATCTGATGTTGCCTGTTGTGAAGTGGTCTGTTTATACTTATTGAGGAAAGAGGCGTCCTGCCATTTCCATGGTGACACATCATTAGCTAAAGCGCAAAGAACATTGACATGAGATGTGCTTTGGCGTTGTGAAATGGCCGGTACGCGTCTAGTGATGTCAGGCTCATCGGCGGGGATATGATTTAGTGCCGCAAGGGCAGTCCTGCTTGGGCGATGCAGCAATGGATAAGATTATCACAAAATGGCTGCGCCCTGTTGACTGATTTCGCATGTGTACAAAAGGGAAAAACTACGCTAAGGTGCATTGGAAATGTTTGTACGAGCGATCAACGTATGCTTAAAAACACATGCCCGAACCCTCGGGACAATAATATTTCTGAGGAGCGTACTATTCCTTTAATATCAATTATCTAAAACAGGGAGTACAACGGACATCAGTGGACATCTCAGCGTAAAATCTCTCAATGCATCTTAAAAAAAGCATTCTTTTATAGCAAAAAATCATCATGGCCAACTCCCTCCTATGTGGCAAACTACAAAAATCTATTGAAGAAAGTTATAGGACTGGAGGGAACATCTAAGTATACGATCCATACTCATCTAAAAGAGTGAAGAAAAGTGATGGGTTTATTAACATCAGGTGGGGTAACTGAGCCCTCCCCTTAAACAGGTCACTACGAACGTCACTAAATACACAACGTCCCATTGGTTACATAAACTATAGGACCCTTAATCAAGCGGCCCCATACCATTGGTTGGCACTCTAAGATCTGTCACTTTTCCACCTACTTTTAGCAGTACGCAGGCTGGCCTTCCAGGTGCTGGTGAGCTAATCTTAACCATAATTTCCCACCAATTAGCATACTCATCTATCATCAGCTTTGAACTTGTCTTGAGAGTGTTCTTTTGGTCTGGAAAATTCAGGGGAGTGTAGGCACGCTCTGCCCTCATGCGTAGGTGTGACCATCGTGTTCATCCAACTTCATCCTTCCACGTGACTGGAGACCACAAAGTCGAGCCCTAGTGTATTTAAAAAACTGTTTTGTAATAGACCTCTGACGTCTTCCTTGTTTTTGTCCATGTCTTCTGAACAAGAGTTTCGTTCTTTCACACTATTTGTATCCAAAGTCTGCTCACCCCAACCTGATAAGACCTTGGCTCATCCAGTCTCGCCTTTCTGAGATCTACTTCTGTAATTTAATTGTTTTTTAACTGCGACACGCTGGAAGAGGTCTTCCTTCTCTGGTCCAGCTCTGCTACAATACATATTGGAAACATCCATTCTTTACTCACTTCTATATATATATATGTATATGTTGGCGTATTACGCAATCTATTCACTATAAAGCTAGCCTCAAGAATACTTTATCTGCTTGCATTTCTTTGCATCTGTACACGTGTAAAAAGACTTGGCCGATTCATGGAATAATTAGCGCGGCGCAAGTGGCCAAAAACGTGCGAATCGCAGTGGAATAGCGAAAATCGCAGTGGAATAGCGAAAATCGCACGAAAAGCAGCGCACATCGATTCATGGAAGGCCGTGCGCGAGAAAACCATCGGACGTGCGATAAGAAAGTGCGCGGCGCACGTTGGCGCACAGGCCATCTAACGGCATGCGCCAGGTCACAGCGAAAATCGCACAGTCCACAGCGAAAATCGCACATAGCGCGGCGCACGAAACAAAAGTAGGCGGAACACGGGGCGTAACACTCGGAATGGGGAACAACTTGCCAAAATGTGGGCGTCACGGGGGAAGCACAGGGTAAAAGTGCGCAGAACGCCCACACGCTCGCCTACAACACGTATTCATGGAATAGAATAGGTCAAAAAAGCGCACGCTCAAACCAGCGCACAGGCACAAACACGACCGCCACAAGAAAGCAGGCGGTAGCGTCTCAGCGGCTGTAAGAAATGTGCGCCAAAAGGTGCGCCAACAAATAGCACCCATATACTGCCATGATGAATGTCCTATACTGTGGCCCTCCAGGACAAATGAGGTGCAAAGGGGTACCCACAAACACGGACACGCTGACAAAAAATACGTGTGCGCGGGAAGTCTCACACGCGATTTGGCCGGGTACGTGGATTTCAGGGGTGCGCGGGAAGGTCCACACGCGATTATAGCAGGGTACGTGTATTTCAGGGGTGCGCGGGAATTTCCACACGCGAATAGCCTGGCCGCGTGTATTTCAGGGGTGCGCGGGAAGTTCCACACGCGATTACAGCAGGGTACGTGTATTTCAGGGGTGCGCGGGAATTCCCACACGCGAATAGCCTGGCCGCGTGTATTTCAGGGGTGCGCGGGAAGTTCCACACGCGAATAGCCTGGGCGCGTGTATTTCAGGGGTGCGCGGGAATTTCCACACGCGAATAGGCTGGGCGCGTGTATTACAGGGGTGCGCGGGAAGTCCCACACGCGATTACAGCAGGGTACGTGTATTTCAGGGGTGCGCGGGAATTTCCACACGCGAATAGCCTGGGCGCGTGTATTTCAGGGGTGCGCTGGAATTTCCACACGCGAAAAGGCTGGGCGCGTGTATTACAGGGGTGCGCGGGAAGTCCCACACGCGATTACAGCAGGGTACGTGTATTTCAGGGGTGCGCGGGAAGTTCCACACGCGAATAGGCTGGGCGCGTGTATTACAGGGGTGCGCGGGAAGTTCCACACGTGATTACAGCAGGGTACGTGTATTTCAGGGGTGCGCAGGAATTTCCACACGCGAATAGGCTGGGTGCGTGTATTACAGGGGTGCGCGGGAAGTCCCACACGCGATTACAGCAGGGTACGTGTATTTCAGGGGTGCGCGGGAATTTCCACACGCGAATAGCCTGGCCGCGTGTATTTCAGGGGTGCGCGGGAAGTCCCACACGCGATTACAGCAGGGTACGTGTATTTCAGGGGTGCGCGGGAAGTTCCACACGCGAATAGCCTGGGCGCGTGTATTTCAGGGGTGCGCGGGAATTTCCACACGCGAATAGGCTGGGCGCGTGTATTACAGGGGTGCGCGGGAAGTCCCACACGCGAATAGCCTGGGCGCGTGTATTTCAGGGGTGCGCGGGAATTTCCACACGCGAATAGGCTGGGCGCGTGTATTACAGGGGTGCGCGGGAAGTCCCACACGCGATTACAGCAGGGTACGTGTATTTCAGGGGTGCGCGGGAATTTCCACACGCGAATAGCCTGGCCGCGTGTATTTCAGGGGTGCGCGGGAATTATCACACGCGATTTGGCTTGGTACGTGTATTACAGGGGTGCGTGCGAAGTTACACACGCGATTAGGCTGGGTGGGTCCTGTCACCCTCGACGGCCCCTGCAGGCAGCCCACAAAACAGGGGACTACCCTGCACACCTGCTCATGTCTCCCACCACCCCCACCCCCCCAGTCACCAGGGGTACCCTCCACCAGGCCCCCACTCATGTCTCCCACCACCCCCACCCCCCAGCACTGCAGGGGCAGCCTCCACCAGGCCCCCACTCATGTCTCCCACCACCCCCACCCCCCAGCAGTGCAGGGGAAGCCTCCACCAGGCCCCCACTCATGTCTCCCACCACCCCCACCCCCCAGCAGTGCAGGGGCAGCCTCCACCAGGCCCACACCCATGTCCCCTATCACCCCCACCCCCCAGCAGTGCAGGGGCAGCCTCCACCAGGCCCCGACTCATGTCTCCTACCACCCCCACCCCCCAGCACTGCAGAGGCAGCCTCCACCAGGCCCCCACTCATGTCTCCCACCACCCCCACCCCCCCGCCACCAGGGGCACCCTCCACCAGGCCCCCACTCATGTCTCCCACCACCCCCACCCCCCCAGTCACCAGGGGCACCCTCCACCAGGCCCCCACTCATGTCACCCACCACCCCCACCCCCCCAGTCACCAGGGGCACCCTCCACCAGGCCCCCACTCATGTCCCCTATCACCCCCACCCCCCCCGCCACCAGGGGCACCCTCCACCAGGCCCCCACTCATGTCTCCCACCACCCCCACCCCCCCGCCACCAGGGGCACCCTCCACCAGGCCCCCACTCATGTCTCCCACCACCCCCACCCCCCAGCACTGAGGGGAACCTGCCAGCAGGCCCCCACACATGTCCCCCTGGCCCCAGGTCCTGACGATACACAATCATGGCAGTAATGGCCAGCATACCCAGCACAAACACCCAGGCAAGGATTGCATCCACCCACATAGTGAATGCAATCACATGACACAACCCCAATGCCAAGTATGCAAAAGAACACATGTCCGTCACACACACATACACAATGGGTGCAAGTGAATGTCAAAACCCATATCATGACATGTAACAAACCAATGAGAAAATAACACAAGTGTAAGAAAATATAAAAAATGTATTAAATACCAAAAATAAGTGAACTTTTCAAACATACAACGATGTGGCTAAGTAAATAAATGGTCCATGTCCGAGAACAAAAGTGATAAACAAAAAAACAAAGGAATAAAAAATTAAAATGAATTTGTCCAAAGCAATATCATGTCATAGGAAATTAATGAAAAACCATTACGTCATGGTGAAAACAATAAGAAATTAAAAAAATGTATCTCCCAAAAAAACAAACTATATACAGGAATGTTCCAGGGTCCATGAGCCCAACACCAAAAATGAAACCTACCACTAACTAATGAAAAAAATATGTACAAAAAAGTGGCCATTGTCCGAGCGGTCCAAAATAATAAAAATAAATAAAGGAAACCTAGCACTAACTAACTAAATAACTATATACAAAGGCAGCGGGCAAGTCCTGCGGCTCACTTGGTGATGTTGCTGGCCAGGGCATCATCGAACTCCATGTCGATGTCCTGGAGGCGGGACTCTGTCCTGGCCCCGAGGTCTCGCAGGGACAACCCCATGTCCACCTCAAACTCCCTGCGAGCTTCCTCGAGGCACTCAGCCCGCCTCAATGCCCGACGCATGGAGAACTCCGCCCTGACCATGGCGAGCCGCTCCTCTTCCGCCCGCTGCCGCTCCGCACCTATCCGCTGGCCAAACTCCTCCCACACGGAACACACCACCATCCCAGGGTTGCCCTGCCCTCCGGCCGATGCCTGCCCCTCTGATCTTGATGGCCCCGAGCCATGATGCCTCCCACGTCGAGCCCGCTGCTGCCTCCGACGCCACTGCCTCTGCCAGCACGACGGCATCCAGGCTGATGGAAACCACCGACGCCGTCTTGCACGTGCCCTGCCCGATGATGCCGTCACATCTTCCATCTGCTGGGGTCCACTTGCTGTGTTGTCCACCCCTGCTGGACCTCCGACTCCCAACTGTGGCAGGGATGGGATCCCCACCGAGCTGGCTGCATTGGTCGGGGCAGGTCCACAGGGGGCCCTGGTGGCATCTGGGCCGGAAGACGGCAAGGAGAACGACCGGTGGATAGCCTGCACAGAGGAGGAGAGGGCCGTCAGATTGGCCAACACATGCAGGAAACCCCCGAACATGGCCGATCCCAATTGGGCCACGTCGGCACGGTGCACTTCGTGATGACGTGCGTGCTCCTCCCGGGAAGCACGCACGTCATCACGAATCACAGCCGTGCGCATCGCGACCCCAATCAGGACCTTCTCCACGCGGCCAGGGGTTACCACGTCCGCAGGTGGAGGGGAGTCAGGTGACATGGACATCCCCTCTACCTGCGGACGGGCCTGGGACGGGGCATCCCTGCTGGTGCATGGTGGTGCACTCACAGGGTCAGGGACAGTGACATGCACAGGCCCCTCCACGGTGACCTGTGCTGCCTCCTGCCCCTGGCCCTGGACTGCACCAATTGCACCAGCAGGGATGCTCCCACCAGGCCCCATGTGTGCACCAGTGTCAGCCTCCTCCTCCTCTGTGCAAACCACCAACCTGGATGGCTCCTCACCGTCTCCCGCCGTAGCAGGCCCCTGTGGGGGCTCACCCACCCCTTCCGCTGCAGCCGTGGGGGCATCCCCGCCGCCTTGCTCCACAGCGCCGTCTCCGCCCTCTTCTTCACTAGCCGCTGCATAGAGGGAGACAAAGGACACAAGCATCAGGCTACTGTACAATGGTCCCCTAGACAGGAAGCAATAGCAGATGAGCACCACTGTCAAAGTACACTTCCATCATGTCCCTCCACAACACATGGGTCAGTCCAGGCAAAACACACACAGTAACAGGCATGGTGCATGCCATGGACATTTCCATGCATGTCCAATGGACTCTAGAAACATTCAATGATATGTAACTCACATGCATCATGGCTCATGCATATCACATGCACACACTTCACCTCAGTCACATCCATCGGGCCCCAAACACACCGAACACAGGCGAAACAAGGGTAAGTTGGGTGCGTCACTGAATCTGTGCATTGTCACACACATGTGTCATGCATCCATGGCATGCACAAGTCACAGACACGCAGGTCAGGCACACAGACATGGCTACCATATATGTACCTGGCATCAGCACCCATCCATGTCCAGGTACAGAGACTGGCATGCTCTCATGTCCAAAATCTGCATAGGGCTCCCCATGCCGCATTTCAACACATGCAACAACCATGTGGGTCACACATCACTGGTCACACATGCATTACCATGATGTCCCTGCACACATACATGCATACATGGCCCATGGCACACATACAGGCAAGTATCATAGAACCAGCACACCGCAACATGCCCTGTCTCACACAGTAATGCTTGGACACATACCGCTCAACTCCAGACGGGCCTCCCTCTCAAGGACCTGGGCGTGGAGCGCTGGGCGTACGCGTTCCAGGACCCTCTTCTGGATGGAACTCATGCGGCCCCGGCCCCCCTCCACGAGGCGCCGGGCCTTCACAAGGGTCCTGGACCTCAAGTCCTCCCAGTGCTTCTTGATCTTCTGGACGTTGCGGGTTGCCACCCCCTCCGCGTTGATGGCAACCACACAGTCGGCCCAGATCCTCTCCCGTCCTTCCTTGCTGGCGCGGGACGATCCAAAGAGGGCATCATACTGCCCCAGGACATGCTCCACCAGGACACCAACTTCGGTGGCAGTGAAGCTGGTGCCCCTCTGTCCCTCTGGCCTGGGGTTGCCACTGGTGCCAGATGTGGAAGTGCCCGACATGGCAACCCCAGAGGCAGGTGTGGGTGGGCAACTGGGTCCTGGGGCTGGGCTGTGGAGCGATGTAATCCCAGTTGGGAGTCTTCAGTTCCAGCAGGGGTGGACACAGCAACTGGACCCCTGCAGATGGCTGATGTGCAGGCACCAAATGGCAGGGCACGGTGGCAGCAGGCAGGCAGGCAGGCAGGCAGGCAGGCAGGCAGGCAGCAGCAGATAGCACGTGGGATGCTGCTCGGGGCACTGGGGGGCAGTAACTCGGCCTTCTGGGCAGGAGCGTGGTGTTCCGTGTGTTTTCGGGTGGCCAGCTTGATACGGAGTGATTTGGCACGTGAAAATCCTGCACGTCAGCGTGAAATCCGAGGAAAGGCCCTTAGCGCGTAAGCGCGTCAGCACGCATACGCGATTCTATTGGACCAGAGTCCCTCAGCGCGTAAGCGCGTCTGACGTGACCCGCACGGGCGTTCCCCACTCAGCACGTGATGACGGAACACACGTGGAAATACTGCACGTCAGAGTGTCATCGCGTGATTGGCCTATGTACGTGTATTTCATTGCGTGTAATTGGACAAAAGTGCGCGTACACGCGATTGGCCTATGTACGTGTATTTCAGGGGTGCGCGGGCACTTACACACGCAAGTACGTCAGCGCACCTGTATGGCTGCTGCGTGGGAATTTCCACACGCTATTGGAGTGGGAACTAGATTCCAGGGGTGCGCGGGTCACACGCTCGCCTAGAACACGCGCAAAGCATTAATTTGCGCACTTTTCAAATAACAAGCCAGATGCCAGGATGAACATACCGTTCCTAGCAGCAGTGGCAGTGGGCTACCAAAGGAGGAGGAGGAGGAGAGTCAGGGCCAGAATATTCACACCCAGAACCAGCCTTTTCGGGATGCCTGATGACCAGGTGTATGGAAGGTACAGGTTTCCACCACACATAATACTGGACCTGGTGAGTGAGTGGGAGGATGACCTCACATCACCCACCCTGTGCTCTCAAGCACTCAGCCCCCTGGAGAAGGTCCTCAATGTACTGCACTTCTTAGCCACTGGATCATTTCAGCGGACAAGTGCCATAGTGGGTGGGGTGTCACAGGCCACCCAGTCACGCTGCCTACACCAGGTCTTGAACATCATGACTGCACGCCCATCAGTCCGCAGGCACATATACCTGCCCAGAACACCTGCAGAAAGGCATGCTGCCGCCCTGGATTTTTACGCAGTGGCACGATTCCCCAAAGTGCTAGGTGCCATCGACTGCACCCATGTGGCTCTACGTCCCCCCAGGGCATCTGAGCACATCTATAGGAACCGCAAGCACTGGCATTCCATCAACGTGCAGGTAGCATGTAATGCCAAGGGAATCATCACCTCAGTATATGCCAACTATCCCGGCTCCACCCACGACAGCTTCATTTACCGAATGTCCACCCTAAGCCGGGACCTAGAAGCTGGGCGGCATGGCGATACATGGCTGCTTGGTGAGTATGTATGCCACTGCACATGCATGCATGTTGGATACTGAGCAAGGTCACAACCTCACCAATGATACCAATCCCCACCTCCACAGGGGACAGTGCCTACCCTCTCAGCCCCCACATGATGACGCCAATTCGGAACCCCACCACGCCACCCCAGGTAAGATATAACACAGCCCACATTACAACCAGGGGCATAGTGGAGCGCACATTCGGAGTGCTAAAGTCACGCTTTCGCTCCCTTGACCGTTCTGGCGGGCAGCTGTTATACGCTCCCCCAGTAGTGTGCAGGATCATAGTGGCAGCATGTGTCCTGCACAACGTTGCAACACGCCGGGGCCTGGCCGTGGACATGGTGGTGGCCCCACATCCCCAACCACATGCAGAGCCGCTGCGCATGGGAGGGGAAAGGGCACGGGGGGAGGCAGCCCGTACACAGCTAGTGGCTAATTACTTCACATAGAAATCACACCCCTGTGGAGTGCACACTGCCCTGGCACATTCCATCTGACAATCAATGATGACTCAACCTGACACTGATCCTGAATGTCTGGAGAATGAACCGGGAATACCATGTCAGCCTGAGATTGTTCACCTGGAAGTGTCACAATGTGTGCATCCCTACCCACACAGACACCACCAATGCAGTTTTGTGAAGTTACACATTGAAGCAGCTAAAATGAATACCCACTTGCAAAATGCAACAAGAGGACAGTGCCATGTCAGCCAACCCAACCCCAGCACTGCCACACGACACACCGTGCCATGTCATGCTAATTGCAGGTAAACAACGTAATCCCCACAACATGACATCAGTCTCACTATGTACAGTGGCACTATTAGAAACCTGCAACACCTGAAATGCTCACAGCAATGCCGGACCAACAACATACTTGAGCACGTAGTACCATTAACATGACATCACAAATGTTACATATTAGTAGTCTCACCACCTGGAAATGCCTGCACTCCCACCACTACCAACTGTGCAGTGTTGTCGCCATGTAGAGTTGTAGGTGCACTGCTGCCAACATGGTCGCCATCTCCAGACTAGAGGTCCTTGTGTGGACATGAGGAAGGGACCTGCAAATTGGGAGGTAGACACAGAAGAAGAGTTACACATCAATGCAACATGCAGTGTACAACACAACAGCAATATGCACTATGAATGTATACACAGTATTGACTACAGACTGGCCACACAGCTCATGGGAGTCCAACGTCACTGTGTAATTCACTGTCACTTGGGCACACCCTTTGCAAGCCCATGGAAACGGGAAGCAGGAGGGGTGTGTGTGACTCAAACCCAAGCATCTGAACCAAATACATTACAAGCCTGCATGTGCCCAGCCACAATGCAGCGTATGCCCACAGGAACCACGGAAGCCAACGGATCGAAGCCAACAGATCGTCCCAAAAAAATTGGGAATAAAAGAAATAAAAATAAAAATAAAAATAAGAAACAATCAAAAATGGCCATTGATGGGCCCGGGGGGGTTGGGGAGGCCACCCAGGAGGTCCGAGGACAGGATGCACACCAGAACCCACCTGCGTGGATCCTGGGAAGATAAAACACCTCCATGGGCTCATGGCCCACACGGCTACCCTGTTGTGGGAGTATCACTGCTGTCGCTATTATCACCCTGTGCAGCTGCATCCGGAGGTGGTTGCACTATGGGAGGCAGCCCACGCAAGGCCCTAGTCTGCTCCTCCATGGCTGCAAGCATGCGGGTGTGGTAGGTCTGGTTCTGGAGGATGAGTGTGCGGAGGTCCCCATGCAACAACTCACGGGATGCCCGGACCTCCGCCCTCGTTGCCTGCATCTCAGCTGAGAGCGTACGGGTGAGACGCTCCAGCTGCTGTTCTGTCCTTTGGTGTGTTGAAGCCTCAAGCTCAACAAGAGTCGTCCTGAGGTGAAGGAGCTCCTGCCTCAGGGCTTCCCTGTGGCCCTGGGACTCAATGGAGATGGCCTCCTGCAGAGTCGCCAGTGCCGCCCGCCTGTCCCTGTTGGACCCCAACATGTCCTCCCTGTGTGACTGGCAGATGGAGTCGGTTGCCTGCTCTAGTCGCTCCATCAGCCTTTCTGGGGGGACAATGGAAGTGGCCACCCTATCCATGGCCTGAGCCATCATCTCGGATGATGCAGCCTGTTGGGTAGCCATACCGTAAATGGATTGCTCCCATGCGGTATTGCCGGGTGGCGTACGGCCACCACGTCGGCGGGCACCACACCTGTCTGGGGCAAGGCGAACTGCGCCTTGCTGTGCCGGCACTGCCTGAGGCTGCAGGACTGCATTCCCCCTCTGATCTGCTGGCCCAGGAACAGGATCATATGTCGCGGAGTGTGACCCTGCATCCGTAACCACCGAAGGCGTAGCTGCCAACACTGACATCCCCATGGAGGGTACTGACCCTGGTGCAGGTGGGTGAGACAGAACAGAATCCCTCCCTGGAACACTCACCTGCGACGGCACGTAGGTCTCATCCGAATCAACACCTGAGTACAGCTCGGGGGAGGTGCAGCCAGAGACACCCCTTGAGAGCACGACCTGCAGCACTTGTGGGTTCTCCCCCACCACCACACCACGTCCCTCACTGGTGGTTGGTCGGCCCTGGGACACCTCCTGGGTCTGCACCATCTCCACAACCCCAGCAGTATCAGGTGCGTCTTCCCCTGCAAAGACATGAAAACAAAGAAATGGAAACAGGCATTAGCACCATGGCACACATTGAGGGCTGAGAAGCAAGAGAACCAGTACTTGATTGACACATGTCCCACATGACTAAAACCCTCCCATGCATGCACCCTCACTGCGTATGAAGTGCAGGCAAATGGCACACACTGATGACACCAAGATGGAAGATGAACACATTTTCTGCATGCTGCCTGGCAGTGGCATCACACATTGGCCTGTGATTGGCAGGTGAAACACACATGCCATCACACAGATGGCATGTACCATTGCTATTGAGTGAAGATGGAGAGGAGGGCAGCACCTATTCATTCAGTCCAGTTCCCGCATGTAATTGCTTTTCTAATTCTAACAGGTCAGATTTTTCACCTGGAGCTGCCAGTCTGAAATGGTCAAATTGCACAGGGACATGTGTGTACAAATGATATCCAGGTAACAAAGTCACTCCACTTTACCATACCCATGTCAGACATGTGACTAGTGGACAGCGACATGCCTAGTGAAAGTGGTGGAATGCAAACAAACTGACTGAATGAACAGTGAAAAAGAAGCAAATATGTTGTGTCAAGGTGACACTTCAAGGGCAACTGGCGTGCAGTTGTGCTAGATGTCTACTGTTGGCAGAAGGGATACTGCTATGGCCAAATGCAGCTGCGCAGGAAGGATTGCATGAAGCACATGGCTGACCCATACGACTCAGGCGCACACACTCTCACCTGGCACCCGAACAGAAGCCCTCACACACACACCATGCACATGGATGACACACACATGCATGTGCACTCACCGGACAATGCCTCGTAATCAGCCAGATCTCCCACGCCTTGGATCTGTTCCTCCGTGACGTAGGTCCCAGCGACTGACTCATGTGGAGTGAGTTCCATGTCTACTACTGGAGACCCACCTCCAGTCACTAGAGTTGCGGCATGACTTGAGGCCAGCTTACTCTTTGCCCTGCGCTTTAGGTCATTCCAGCGCTTATAGCAATCATTGGCTGTGCGCCTCACGATTCCAAGGGCACTTACGATGTCCGCAACGGTCTGCCAGTGTGCCTGGAGTTGTGCAGGTGTGGTCTTGGATCCTGCAACAATGACCATCTCGTTGTCATGTCCGGACACATACTCGACAAGTGCATTCAGTTCGTCATCCGTGAAGCTGGGCTTCCTAGACGGGCCGGACTGTGTAGCCGTGTCTGGGGCATCAGCCTGTGCCGGACGAGCACTCTTCCTCTTCCGCTTGGAAGGTGGTGGTGATCCTGAGTGTCCTGCGCCGCTCTGGACACTAGGGGCAGGAGCCCTGGTGGACTCTGTATCAGGAGTGTGGGATTGCACACTCAGCATGGGAGTTGGTGCAGGCATTGGCTCTAGTGTGATGGTGTCAGGGGGAATGTCAGCAGCATGGACTAGGACCGACACTGTCCTGGCTGGGTGTGTGAGGGCTGGGGTGGATGGAGCCGCAGCTGCCCCTGCAGCCTCTCCGCCCTGCCTCCTTGGTGCAGCAGATGACCTTGCTGCCCCAGATCCACGTGGCATGATGGCATCAACGTGCACCAGCGCACGTGTCGTAGCCCTGCTGACCTGGAAGTCAGCCATGGAGTCAGCCAGGTCTGGTGCCACAATGGGCTGGTCCAACAAGGGCTGAGCATGGATGGTGTCAGCCACATCAGCCTCAATGGGAGGGGGGGAAGGGGGGGGATTGTGGGTGGCCGTGACTGGTCCTCCACACATGGGGGGACAGGCTCACCCTGCAAGTTACAACCACGTCCCCTACCGGATCCACCACGGCCACCACTTGTGGCTCTTCCACCTTTGCCACCCTTACGGAATCCTCGCCTCCCAGCCATGGCACTGATGTTAATGTGCGTATGGGAGTGGATGTAGACTATTGTCCTGGGCAATTGGGGGTCAAAGGGGTTGGGTACCAGATGGTAATTGTACCCTAGTGCTCTAGCAAGGCTGAATGTAACCCCTGGGGAAAGATGACGGGTCACGCAACGCACAGGAGGCCCAAAAAAGGGAGATGACGTGCACGCAACCCCTCCTAGACCACGTGTGCAGAAAGAAAAACCTGCACTACGCTGTGGCACCCAGTAACACAAGAATGAACGTATGCGTGTCACACGCAGCCTAGAATGACCTCTGAAGGGGTAGGCTACACACGGGGCAAGCACAGATGTTAGATACGTGCGTGACTCACCGTCTGCCTGGTAAACGAGCGTGTAAAAGGAGCACGTTTGGTTGGCAACACCCCCGCCAAAAGAAGATTTGTCCCCTGTCTGAGGAGACAGGACAACAGTAGAAGGGAACACTGTTTGAAGGAACAGGCCCAGGTAAACCAGTAAAAGAGAAAAAGCTGTCAGAGGTAACAGGGAATACGAACTTGAAACGCCGTGAAGTAAATCGCGTGTGAAACGACAAGAAGTACAGAATTCACCCACTCGCTCTCCACGAAAAGCACGTACAAGGAAAACGTGTTCTACACGTACCTTTTATACAGGCCCACACGTCCAGCGTCACTTACGCGGCGTGTACGCGCTAGGGCCATTTCCACCTATTCCATGCTTTGTCACTTCTGCGTGTAGGGCCATTTCCACCAATTACACGCTTTGTCACTTCTGCATGTAGGGCCATATCCACCAATCACACGCTTTGTCACTTCTGCGTGTAGGGCCATTTCCACCAATCACACGCTTTGTCACTTCTGCGTGTAGGGCCATTTCCACCAATCACACGCAATTCCACTCTGACGTGCAGTCTTTCCACGTGTGCTCTGTCATCACGTGCTGTGTGGGAAACACCTGTGCGGGTCACGTCACAGACGCGCTTACGCGCTGAGGGCCTTTCCTCAGTTTTCACGCTGACGTGCAGGATTTTCACGTGCAAAATCACTCCCTACCAAGCTGGCCACGCGTACGCACACGGAATACCACGCTCCTGCCCGGAAGGCCGAACTACTGCCCCCCAGAGCCCGAGCACTCCCACCTGCTGCTGCCTGACTGCCTGCTGCCCCTGCACTGCTGGGGGGTGGGGGTGGTGGGTGACATGAGTGGGGGCCTGGTGGAGGGTGACCCTGCACTGCTGGGGGGTGGGGGTGGTGGGAGACATGGGTGGGGGCCTGGGGGAGGCTGCCCCTGGTGGCTGGGGTGTGGGGGTGGTGGGAGACATGGGTGGGGGCCTGGTGTAGGCTGCCCCTGGTGGCTGGGGGGTGGGGGTGGTGGGTGACATGAGTGGGGGCCTGGTGGAGGGTGACCCTGCACTGCTGGGGTGTGGGGGTGGTGGGTGACATGAGTGGGGGCCTGGTGGAGGGTGACCCTGCACTGCTGGGGGGTGGGGGTGGTGGGAGACATGAGTGGGGGCCTGGTGGAGGCTGCCCCTGGTGGCTGGGGGGTGGGGGTGGTGGGTGACATGAGTGGGGGCCTGGTGGAGGGTGACCCTGCACTGCAGGGGTTTGGGGGTGGTGGGAGACATGAGTGGGGGCCTGGTGGGGGCTGCCCCTGGTGACTGGGGGGGTGGGGGTGATAGGGGACATGAGTGGGGGCCTGGTGGGGGCTGCCCCTGCACTGCTGCGGGGTGGGGGTGGTGGGAGACATGGGTGGGGGCCTGGTGGAGGCTGCCCCTGGTGGCTGGGGGGTGGGGGTGGTGGGAGACATGAGTGGGGGCCTGGTGGAGGCTGCCCCTGGTGGCTGGGGGGTGGGGGTGGTGGGAGACATGGGTGGGGGCCTGGTGGAGGCTGCCCCTGGTGGCTGGGGGGTGGGGGTGGTGGGAGACGTGAGTGGGGGCCTGGTGGAGGCTGCCCCTGGTGGCTGGGGGGTGGGGGTGCAGGGGGACAGGAGCAGGTGTGCAGGGCAGTCCCCTGTTTTGTGAGCTGCCTGCAGGGGCTGTGGAGGGTGTACAGGGAACACCTGTGAGGACCCACCCAGCCTAATCGCGTGTGTAACTTCCCACGCACCCCTGTAATACACGTACCCAGCCAAATCGCGTGTGATAATTCCCACGCACCCCTGTAATACACGTACCCAGCCAAATCGCGTGTGATAATTCCCGCGCACCCCTGTAATACACGTACCTGGCCAAATCGCGTGTGATAATTCCAGCGCACCCCTGTAATACACGTACCCAGCCAAATCGCGTGTAAAACTTCCCGTGTACCCCTGTAATACACCTACCCAGCCAAATCGCGTGTGATAATTCCCGCGCACCCCTGTAATACACGTACCCAGCCAAATCGCGTGTGATAATTCCCGCGCACCCCTGTAATACACGTACCTGGCCAAATCGCGTGTGATAATTCCAGCGCACCCCTGTAATACACGTACCCAGCCAAATCGCGTGTAAAACTTCCCGTGTACCCCTGTAATATACCTACCCAGCCAAATCGCGTGTGATAATTCCCGCGCACCCCTGTAATACACGTACCCAGCCAAATCGCGTGTGATAATTCCTGCGTACCCCTGTAATACACGTGCCCTGGCTAATCGCGTGTAAAACTTCACGCGTACCCCTCTGATACACGTACCCTGGCCAATCGCGTGTTAAACTTCCCGCGTACCCCTGTAATACATGTACCCTGGCTAATCGCGTGTAAAACTTCCCGCGTACCCCTGATATGAACGTTACCCGCTTTGCGTTCCTTGTTTGGCAGCCCTGTAAACTGGTCCAGGGTTAGCGCAGCCCTTTGCGATGATTTAGCGATTTTGATGGCTTTTCCTTGCGCGAGGGCGTTCTTGGGGGCGTTACTGGCGCTGCTGCAGGGTCGCTGCTATACTCTGCGCCACGGCTGGTTTGGGAGCCTAAAATCCATGAATACGCTGTGCGCGGAAATCGGTTTTAGCGCACGTGCCTGGCGCAGTCAATCGCACGCGGACACTCTGCGCCAGCCGCTTGCAACACTTTTCTGCGAAATTCTATGAATTACCCTGTTGATATCTTCATTGTTCCTGCAGCATAAGCTTCTTCATCTTGATGCCAAGATGTCACTTATCTTTGATACTTTCTTGATGCCTTATTGAATATCTGCATTCTCTTCTCTCTGCATCGCTTCCCTGTACATCAGTTTAGCTTCATGTGATGTCACCATTCTTCCCTTTAATTCATTGGTCCTGCTTCTTCCGGGATTTCATTCAAATGCCCATCATACTGTCTCGTATGCAGGTATGGTTTCCTCAATGGGAACCTTGCTTCCAGGATTCTCTTCCATATCAGTATTTTCACTGGTACCGCACATGTCTCACACTCTGGTTCCCAAAATATAGGCAATATGGGAGAAGTGGTTGAGGTGGGGTTGCTTGGATCCTTCTCTACAGTCAGAAGCCAATTTGAGATTTGACACCCCAACCCTTCCCACAAGTTGCATCAACACACATACATGGGGCCATACAAGTAAAGAAGTGTCCTTACATCAGATGCAGATGTCCTGAAGGATAGAAATTTGTCAACATTCTTCCCCTGAACATGCGTCCCACACAGTGCCTGGAAGAAACACAGGCAAATGCTCAGGGAAAGGGTCACTATGGACGCAGCTCTTCACATACTTGCTTATTGTGGGGCACATGGGTACACAAATACTTGCAAAGTTCCCACCTGTAGTTTGATGGAATCCTGAAGCATAACCCATCCATGTTGAAATGTGTTGATGTACCACGTGCTGTCTCATCCATGTTTGTACACAATGCAAATGGCATGGACTTGATGTATACACCATTGGCAGATCACCTCCAAGTCTGAAAATTACAATTCCAGCAGCTGCATGCCTTACGGGCACATGACTGATTGAGTGGACACACTGGCTTCATCACAGGACTAGTCAGCTGATAAACATGTGGATGAATATTGCGCATCATGACAAGATGACACAGACAAGGCATGCGAATGTGATCACATTTTGAAATTAGCATACATGACACAAGTATGAAGGCCATACAGTGTCATGGCAAAGGACACAAATGCCTTCAACATGTGCAGGGTCAGGGCCAATATGGCCCCATCCACCCCAAGCTAAATTAGTGCAAAGTACCAACATATGAAAAAGTGTACAGCAGTCATGGAAGGCACATGATTAGGGTTATCTGATTTTTGGTAACATCCAAAAGAAAAAGGTAAAAGATCCCCAGGATTGTTTGTTTCTTTTTCAGGGGACCAGAAAAACCACTGGTGATTTAATATAATTAAATAATGTGTAAGCACGGTATTCAAAGTGGTCTTGCCCTTCTTTTAGTTGCATCGGAGGCAGAGGCATTGCGGTGGGCTATCCTCTCAGCCCTAAGAGAGCTGTGATGTGTGTATGTGAAATATACTATCTTACTTTTATGACAATTAGTCAATAATGAAGATTGGACTTTCTGAAACCACCAATTTGGGCCAAATTGCATAATCTTCTGTTGGTGAACTCTCATAATATGTGTTAAGATGGATTTCTAAACTCTGACCTGGTGGGCAGAGGTTCAGAAGGCCAGCCTAGTTTCTTGGAACAGGGTAACCTTTTGGAAAAGCCAGACCAATCAAGGTAGCATTGGTGGTGGTCAAGACTAGGTCGCAGGAGGGGTGAGGGTGACTGAAAGACCTCAATGAGCACAGAGAGTAAAAGAAACTTACAAATCACTCCCAGTCAGGTGTATATATATTAAAAATACAAATACATTTATTTCAAGGCCTTTGAAAGTTCACCACACAATAACAATCAGATTAATACATTTAGATGAATACAATCCTATCTAAATACATATATACAAGACCGATGGGGTCTAAAGGGTTAATGCACGAAATGGGTCCACAACCTAAAAGGGGAAGGAAGCAGGCAGTGCAAATAGTCTTTATTCCCTTCTGCATCAAAGAAAATCCTAACTGAGAGGCAGTCCAATCCCTAAGAAGCATCGAGCCTATTGCTCAAATGTGCTTGCAATGCTGGCGTACGCGGTAATGCAGATGGGCAAAACGGGGTTTCTTCAAGGGACTGTAGCAGCTCAGGAAGGTGGGTGAGATGATAAAGAATTAGTTCCCACTATTCGTGGAGGGTCTCCCCAACAGGGCAGAACAGGTTACAGAGTTCGGGAATAGTTTGCTAGTTCGCACTAGCAGTGGAAAGGAGAGGGGCCCTCCGCGGCCATTCGTGCGTATAAATGGATGGAGGCGCTAGGAGCCACCGGGTAGGGTTGCGATTACTCACTGACCCCCGGCACACTCCGGACCACTTCGGTTGCAGGTTCAAGTGTGGCAATTTGGCGGCTCTGCGGCTTTCTGCAACGAAGATACAGCATTGATTCTCAAAAGGGACAGTGGCCATTTCTCTGCTGCTGATGGATGGATCAGGCCAGTTTTACTGCAGCAAGCTTCAGGGGCAAGAGGGCACAAAAGCAGAGTACCTGCAAAGTTCGTCACCATGGCTGGGCGACACAGTAAACGTGTATGCTCCGATTTGGACGCACTGACTTTACTCTAGACCTGGGAATGGCAAGTATATGAAATTCGGTGGGAGAGTGCCGTGAACACAGAGCTAGTGATCTACCAAGTTTCGTGTGTCTCCGCACAAAAATGGCGGCGGTATCAGGGCTAAGGTCCTGCGTAAGTTGGTCAGCCCACTGGTTGGCACAGGGACACTTGCGAGAAGGCTTACTTGCAGGTTTTGATGAAGGTGCAGAGAATAGTTGGTCCCACTATTCCAATGGGTCAAAGGGTCTTCGCAGACCATCTAGGATGACCATATACAGAGGGGTCCTGCAGGGCGACAGCAGGCTCAAGGTGCCAAACCTTCCACCGGGTCACAAGTGGTTCCTCGACTTGGCTTCTTAGTTTCAGGATACTTGGATCCTATCCTTCATTCAGTGAGAACTCCAGAGATCGACCTGGTATGGGTTTTTGGAACCTTCTCTTATCCAAAATATCCTTCGCGCCAAAACGAAGAGGACCCAATGGGAGATCTGCTCACATACAGGCATACCATACGTGGACCAATCACGGACCAGGGTGGTCCCAGGCATTCACAGCACCTCAGACTCTCTGGCACCCAGGATGTGTAATGGAACCAGACGTTCCAGCCCACATCCTGGAGGCACACACACAAGGGATGCAGAAGCCTGCGAAAGCTTGGCGTTTCGCAGGAAAATGCTTGCCCAAATAAGGACTGACCCGGATCAGTTCAACCTGGGGAAGGTGAAGGGGCAAGGTGGCCAAATGACAGGACAAAGAACCTTTGAGAGTAACTAGGGCCTTTGGAAATGACTATTAAACCCAAATACACTGTACTGTAAGGTGCACTGTACACTTGTTTCATGTTGCAGAAACGTTGCAACATGGACAAGGACTAAGGGAAACAAAGTCTCCCAGTACTGACTGTCGTTAAGGGCATGTCCGTTTTCCCATAAGAAGTGAGCGAAAAAGGCCAGGGGAGTGCAGCTGAAGGCTGTGCTCCTCTGGTAAAGTCAGACTATGGTGTTTAAACAAAGCAAAAAGTTGGGGGGTACACAACTGGAGGGAAGATTACACATTAAATGGAAATCTTTCCTAACAATATGTACGGGCCATTGCAGCAACAGCAAGAGCGATACGTACTTTCTCTTAAGCACAGAGAAACACTCAAACATTGTACACAACTATTTGCAAAAAAGTTTGTCTTGGCTTCTATAGTTTTACAGCCCATATTTCACTTTAAGTACCCTTTGGGTCAGGATAAGCTTTGTGAAAGCGGACACTGCCACATTGGCATAGAAGAACTTTCCACAGGAATGTGAGGTACATACTAGGATCGCAGTTGGGTCACATGAATGCAGCAGGCAAGATAGGCCAATATTTCTTTTTTTATGGGTGAAAGGTAGAACCTTGGTGCTACTTTCATAGAACATTTTGCATCATGTATTGATGTGACAGAAAAACTCCCCAAAAGAGGGCGGGACACACTGCTGAAATTAAAGGATAGCAGGCAGGGGACATGGCCATTCGAAGTCTACCCCAGACTCAGTGGCGCCGAAAGGAGGGCTCCTTGGCAGAAGCCTGCCCAAAGGGCGAACAACGGATCCCCGACCTGGTTTAGGATTTCAGAGAAAGACATGAGAAAGAAATATTATTAAAGTTCTGGCAATAAAAACCTACTGGAGTAAAGTTAATAATAAAATAAAACATTGGTATGTTAGAGGCTATCAGTAAAATTGGTAGCCTCGAACAATGGGAAAATCCCATAGGAAAATATTTGCAGTCGAATATTTACAGTAGTAACCACTTCCACCAGCCAGAAACTTTTGAGAGAGGGACTGGACAGTACCCTCTCGAAAATGAACACCAGGGAAAAGCTATTAACCCTTTCCAGTACTTTCATAGTAAGATGGTTTGTACTGGTTTAGTTCATAAATACTGACTAGTAAAGTCAATGGGGACTTTACATTCTCTGGGAGACAGTGGTCAGTCCCAGGGTATGGAGTCTATGTTTGGGGGTCCCTATGACACCCCTGTGTCAATGCACTGAGGGTGCTGTGTAACACACATGTAAAAAGATGATACCTATGAAGGTGAGAAAAACCCCATAGACCATAAGCACAAAAATAGCCTAAAACACACATAGCAATATGCATAAGAGTGGCAAAAAGTGTCTCACTCTTAGCAGGAGTAAAAAAATAAACCCCTCAAATCCAGCAAAGCTGCTGCAGGACTTCATAGGTAAGGGGAATTATCCCTAGAAGAGAATTCTCCGTAACACTCGTCCCTCCCCCCCAGACTAAGGGACAGGAGGATCTAATCCACTCCTGGATGAGTCTCTTACCTCTAGTCGGTTAAAAACATCCTAGAGAGACCATCAGCATTTTGGTGGTGACATCCTGACCTGTGCTAAATGGTAAAATAAACCCTTGGAGGCAGATTGACCATCTTAACAGTTTGGGGTGTTCCCCTTTAATTTGCATCAACCATCTCAAGGGTTGGTGGTCTGTCTGAATGGTGAAAGTAGAACCATACAAGTATGGCCTAAACGTCTTCAGAGACCACACTATGGCAAAACATTCTCTCTCAATAGTTGCCCACCTTGTCTTAGGTTCCTTCAGTTTCCTACTGATGAAGCAAATGGGGTGCTCCCTACCTTTCTCATCCAGTTGACTAAGGACTGCACCTATACCTGTATTGGAAGCATCTGTTTGCACAATGAAGGGTTGGTGGTAGTCAGGAGCTCTTAGAACTGGAATTTTACAAAGGGCTCTTTTCAGGCTTTCAAAGGCCTGATTGCACTCCTCATTCCATTTGACCGTTTTTGTGAATTTTGGAGAGGAGATTACATTCAGTGGAAAAGCTATGGTACCATAGAAAGGCTCTCACCTGGGTCTGAGTAGTAGGTGTTGTCCACTTTTGCACAGCTTCTATCTTGCTGAGCAATGGTCTTATTTCACCACCTCCTACCTCATGTCCAAGGTAGACCACTTTACTTGGACCAATTTGACATTTACTTGCCTTTATGGTCAGATGGGCCTGCTCAAGAGCCTGCAAAACATATCCCAAGTGGTCAACATGTTCTTTCCAAGTAGGGCGGAACACTGCAATGTCATCCAAGTATGCCATGCAGAAGTCCTCCATCCCATTCAGAACCTGATTAACCATCATTTGGAATGTAGCAGGTGAATTCTTTAATCCAAAAGGCATTACCTTGAATTGGTATAAGCCAACCGGGGTGGAGAATGCAATTTCCTCCTTGGCATGGTCTGTTAGGGCTATTTGCCAATAGCCTGACGTGAGATCAAATGAACCAAGTCTATCCACCAGTTCATCTGTCCTTGGCAAAGGATGGGCATCAGTTGTAGTGACTGCATTTAGAGTTCTATAGTCCACGCAGAATCTCAACTCCTTGGATCCTGCCTTTGGTACTAACACAACTGGACTAGACCATGGACTAGTAGAGGGTTCTAATACCCCGAGATCAAGCATCTTGTTGACCTCTCCTTTGATGTGGGTTCTTACATGTTCTGACATTCTGTAACCCCTGCTTTTGACAGGTAAACAGTCAGCAGTGTTGATATCATGCTGTCCCCAAGGGGTCAAGACTGGTGCTAGTGAAAACAGAGGGGCAAATTGATTCAACAAAACTTTGCACTCCTCCTGTTGTTCAGAAGTCAGATTAGAAGAGAGATTAACTCCTTCTACTTTCTCATCTAAAGGTTTGCCTCTGAGAAGGTCAGGCAGAGGTTCACTCTCCTCCTCCCCTTGAGCTGAAGCTAGAAGCAAAGCTCCCAGTTCTGGTCTCAAGTCATAAGCCTTTAAACGGTTGGTGTGGAAGACTCTGGGAGCCTCCTTAGGATTGCCTAAATCCCCCAGATAGTTCACCTCTCCAAGTTTTCCCACAATCTTGAAGTGTCCTATCCACTTGTCCTGCAAGGCCCTCTGCCTTGTTGACACCATAACAAGAACTAGCTGGTCTTGAGCAAACTCAACCATGTTGGCCTTCTGGTCATGCCAATGCTTCACCAGAGCCTGACCTGCTTTCAAGTTATCACTTGCCTCAGCCATCATGTGTGACATTCTCCCCGTAGTCCTATCACATAGTCAGTCACTCTGACTGGTGTGGGGGAAGGAGCACTCTCCAACCCCTCCTTGATCAGGGCCAATGGACCTCTGACCGGATGGCCATCCAGAAGTTCAAAGGGACTGTAACCCACTCCCTCCTGAGGGACTTCTCTATATGCAAAGAGAAGGCATGGCAGTAGAAGATCCCACTTCTTTTTAAGGGTGACTTCTAAAGCTCCTATCATGCTATTCATGGTTCTGTTGAAACTTTCTACCAAACCATTTGTTTGAGGGTGGTATGCTGTTGAGAACTAGTAGGTAACTCCACAGTTTTTCCACATGGCCTTCATGTAGTGAGGGTAAGTAATTGGGTACTCCCTAATTTTTGTTAACGGGGGGTCAAATCTGTTGAAAGGGAAAGTCTGAGAAAGAAATATGTGCGAAACAGATTGACTACCCCTCTCTAGAGGTCCTGTATGTAACACAGGATGGGGTGGAGATCTCCTCTTTATGAAATTAACTGGAGCATCACCTTAGCGGGGATAATTATTTGAGATGAATGCAATTTGCAAAACATAAATCTCTTTAATAGTTTTTCATAAATACATCTTAAAAAACATGACAAACTTTTAACTCTACTGATCGTCAATCATACCTTTCATACAACATACAGCTTTTTACAAAAACGGGGTTCTACAGTTTGAATTTTCTTCCAGCATAACAATTACTGTTGGTATGCATACATGTCATAGGAAAATAACATTTGGTTTTCCTTTCTTGGTCTACATATTTTTCAGCCCTTGATGGTGTACCACCTTTGTCTGTGGTGGTCAGTGATATAAATGTTGGGCCATCTTCAGGACAATCGTTATTTATAGAAGATCAGTTTCGTTCCCCATTAACTTAGATTGCGAGATCTAAAAACATAAATAATATATATATTACAATGCAAAAGAGATTGTGCTCCCCACATTAGTTATTTGAAAGGTGATGGCTAGTCTCTAATTTTTTAGACTACAAAACTGCACCCACCTGTGGTCCATAAAATATGATTCGGACGTCTGAGCTTGGATTGCTGGGTATAACTTATTGTTTGTCATCCAGTGTCCGGAACCCTACACAAATAGGGAACATGGAATGGGCTAGTGAGATGTCCATTTTGCTATTTTTGTCAAATTAATTCACCTTAATAAAGAAGGAACTTACGGAGAGAACACCTGTGTAATTGTGTCTTCTATGTCAATCTCAATTTAAAGTAGATGGACGATGGAAAGGTTCGCTGGTAGCCGACAAATATTGCTTGGCCAGTACCTGTTGGAAAGGGCAAAAGTTTTGCCGTTATCGTTCAATTGTCTCTCAAGAAGGACAGTCATATTATGTCCTATTTCATTTGCCGCGGTAATTATATACGGCTTGTTAAATGCAAATTCAAGCAACTGAGCAAAAGGAACGGTCCTCCGCTTTTAAGTCAGGAACCATTGCTTTGTTGTGCCCAGATAATATTGCAGGGTATCTCCCACCCTTTTCTTTATTATTTGTGTGGCTGATGTTAAAAAGCCTCTATTTTACTCGTTTTGAGATTAGTGATACATAGTATTTAGTATGCGGACTTGGACATAGTGGCCGCCTTGATGCCCGTGAACTTCGCTCCTTTTGCAGGTCAAGCTCACAATACCGAGCCGGTCACAATGGCGCCCATCTATATCACAGGGTAATATTATTCACAATTTCTAGGTGCAATTATACCCAGGCTGAGATTATTCACAGTTTCTAAATTCAACTATATTCTAGGGTTATATTAATCACAGTTTCTAGGTGCAATTATACCCCAGGGTGAGATTATTCACTGTTTCTATGTACAACTATATCACAGTTTCTATTTAGACTTTCAGACTGCAACTAGACCACAGATATGTTAATAGGCTGACTTACTAGATGCTGCTAGACCACGGATATGCTATTAGGCAGACTTTCTAAATGGAACTAAACCACAGATATGCTATTAGGCAGACTTTCTAAATGCAATTATACCACAGATATGCTATTTGGCACACTTTCTAGATGCAATTATATCACAGATAAGCTATTAGGTTGACTTTCTAAGTGCAACTAGACCAGAGATATGCTATTAGGCAGACTTTCTAAACGCAACTAGACCACAGATATGCTAATAGGCAGATATTCTATATGCAATTATACCACAGGTATGCTCTTAGGTGGGCTTTCTAAATGCAATTATGCCACAGATATGCTGTTAGGCAGACTATCAAACTGCAATTATATCACAGATATGCTATTAGGCAGACTTTCAAAATGCAACTAGACCACAGATGTGCTATTAGGCAGACTCTAACTGCAATTATACCTCAGATATGCTTTTAGGTCGACATTCTAAATGCAATTATACCACAGATATGCTTTTGGTTGACTTTCTAAATGCAAATACACCAAAGATTTTCTAAATGCAATTATACCACAGATATGCTATTTGGTGGACTTTCTAAATGAAATTATACCACAGATATGCTATTTGGTGGACTCTCTAAATGCAATTATTCCACAGGTATGCTATTAGGTGGACTTTCTAAATGCAATTATGCCACAGATATGCTATTAGGCAGACTATTAAACTGCAATTATACCACAGATATGCTATAGGCGGACTTTCTAAACGCAACTAGACCACAAATGTGCTATTAGGCAGACTTTCTAACTGCAATTATACCTCAGATATGCTATTAGGTGGACTTTCTAAAGGCAATTATACCACAGATATGCTATTAGGCGGACTTTCTAAACGCAGCTAGACCACAGATGTGCTATTAGGCAGACTTTCTAACTGCAATTATACCTCAGATATGCTATTAGGTGGACTTTCTAAATACAAATACACCACAGATTTTCTAACTGCAATTATACCACAGATATGCTATTTGGTGGACTTTCTAAATGTAATTATACCACAGATATGCTATTTGGTGGAATTCTTTCTAAATGCAATTATACCACAGGTATGCTATTTGGCTGACTTTCTAAATGCAATCATGCCACAGATATGCTATTAGGCAGACTTTCAAACTGCAATTATACCACAGATATGCTATTTGGCACACTTTCTAAATGCAATTATACCACAGATGCTATTAGGTGGACTTTCTAAATACAAATGCGCCACAGATTTTCTAACTGCCATTATACCGCAGATATGCTATTTGGTGGACTTTCTAAATGCAATTATACCACAGGTATGCTATTTGGCAGACTTTCTAAATGCAATTATGCCACAGATATGCTATTAGGCAGACTTTCAAACTGCAATTATACCACAGCTATGCTATTTGGTGGACTTTCTAAATGCAATTATACCACAGGTATGCTATTTGGCGGACTTTCTAAATGCAATTATACCACAGATATGCTATAAGGTGGACTTTCTAAATGCAATTATACCACAGATATGCTGTTAGGCAGACTATCAAACTGCAATTATGTTACAGATCTGCTATTAGGCAGACTTTTTAAACGTATGCTATTTGGCACACTTTATAACTGCAATTATACCACAGATATGCTATTAGGTGGACTTTCTAAACCCAACTAGACCACAGATAGGCTATTAGACAGTTTTTCTAACTACAATTAAACCACTGAAATGCTCTTTGGCACACTTTCTAAATGCAATTATACTACAGGTATGCTATTGGGTGGACTTTCAAAATGCAATTATTCCACAGATATGCTGTTAGACAGATTTTCTAAATGCAATTATACCCAGGCTGAGATTATTCCCAGTTTCTAAATTCAACTATATTGCAGGGTTATATTAATCACAGTTTCTAAGTGCAATTATACCCCCGGGTGAGATTTTTCACCGTTTCTATGTAAAACTATATCACAGTTTCTATTTAGACTTTCAGACTGCATCTAGACCACAGATATTTTAATAGGCTGATTTACTAGATGCTGCTAGACCACATATATGCTATTAGGCAGACTTTCTAAATGGAACTAAACCAGAGATATACTATTAGGCAGACTTTCTAAATGCAATTATACCACAGATATGCTATTATGTGGACTTTCTAAATGCAATTATATCACAGATATGCTATTTGGCACACTTTCTAAATACAATTATACCACAGATATGCTATTAGGTGGACTTTCTAAATGCAAATACACCACAGATTTTCTAACTGCAATTATACCACAGATATGCTATTTGGTGGACCTTCTAAATGCAATTATATCACAGATATGCTATAAGGTGGACTTTCTAAATGCAATTATACCACATGTATGCTATTTGGTACACTTTCTAACTGCAATTATACCACAGATATGCTATTAGGTGGACTTTCTAAATGCAACTAGACCACAGATATGCTATTAGGCAGATTTTCCAACTGCAATTAAACCACAGATATGCTCTTTGGCACACTTTCTAAATGCAATTATGCCACAGATATGCTATTAGGCAGATTTTCCAAATGCAATTATACCGCAGATATGCTATTAGGTGGACTTTCTAAACACAACTAGACCACAGATATGCTATTAGGCAGACTTTCTGACTGCGATTATACCACAGATATGCTATTAGGCGGATTTTCTAACTGCAATTATACCACAGATAAGCTATTAGGTGGACTTTCTAAACGCAACTAGATCACATACATGCTATTAGGCAGATTTTCTAACTGCAATTGAACCACAGATATGCTCTTTGGCACACTTTCCAAATGCAATTATACTACAGATATGCTATTGGGTGGACTTTCAAAATGCAATTATGCACAGATATGCTATTAGGCAGATTTTCTAAATGCAATTAGACCACATACATGCTATTTGGCACACTTTCTAAAGGCAATTATGCCACAGATATGCTATTAGGTGTGCTTTCTAACTGTAATAATAATAATAATAATAATAATAATAATAATAATAATAATAATAATAATAATAATAATAATTCTTTAATGTGATATAGGTTGAAAATAAATTCCAACTTTACACATGTTACAAATTACATACATCAATATCAAATCATGAAATCATGAATAAAGCAACAAATCATCAACAAATAAAAACTGCAATAAAAATTAATTAAACACTTTCCGGTTGGAATATAAGTGAATTATTTTCTTTTCACAAAATTCTGAGCCATTTAGCAGCACAAACAATACATGGTCATTTTTACACAAGGCCGCTTGAGTCTTAAACAAATGTAAATGTGTGTAATGAGTAATGAGGGGCCACTTCCCAATCTAAATGAACTAACCATTCTTGCCACCCCCAATGCTAAGATAATTCAAATCAGAGTGCCAGACCTAATTTCAATCTGTTGCCAGACGTTATACAATGCAATGGATAAGTGCATGTTGCAGGTGTTGGTGCAATAAAGCCAAAAAGCGGTTTCACATATACTTAGGGGATCATGCACAAATTCACCCAGGTAGGACAAATTTGTCTCCTTTAATGTCTGAAATTCCGTGAGAAAATTTCTAGCAGTCTCTAGACATTCTGGTGATTTACATAGATGGCATACTCGTTCTGTAATTGGGATATTATCCCTGGCACCCACATTATACAGAGTAGGCAATTGTTCCAAACGGAACAGAATAATAAAGCGCCTGAGCCTTCTAGTAGGACAAAGGTAGAGATAGGCTTGAGGTTTCATGAAATCATACAATCTATATTTCACAAAATGGTAGCTCTTAAGACTACTCAGATGAGAAAAGTTTTCAAGCCAATCCCAAAGGTCCACTTTTTTTCCAGGTGCATTTAGTACTTCCTTGGTAGCAGTTACCCCTCTGTGAGCCCAGCCAATATCTGTAAAAAATGTTGTCATGGCTTTCTGTATGGGTGAGGTGGTGTGTTTTTTAGTCACCTCCTGATGGATCACAGTCAATAGGGGATTAGCAGAGCCACCAATCATCTTGAGGTAGAACCCTGCTCTCCTTTTCAATACCCTCGCTTTCAGTGATGGCAGGCCCAATTCAAGTCTGATCAGGGCCATCGGGACACCTGGGGGTAACCCTAGTATTCGTCGCCAGAACTTGCCCTCCATCACTTGTAGCCATGCCAGATCAAATGAGAGCAAAGACTCAAGGCCATAGTTGATCATGGGGGCAAGCACTGGAATGTATAGATGGCGAGTCCCCCAAAGTGTGAAAACACCCTGCTTGTTAGTAAAAGAAGAGATTAATGCGGTGACTTGCGTTGCCCTGGTAATGCGTCCCTGTCTACACAGTGGGTAATCGCCCAGGAGCTCTATTTCAACTCCTAAATAACGATATGATGGGGCGTAGAGTATGTGATTTTTATGTACCATCAGTTTCACTTGAGATGCTCTTTTCCTAGTAAATCTAAGCACCTGTGTCTTTTCTAAGTTGATTGTCAAGCCATTAGCCCTGGCATAGTCCCATAGAGTGGATGCAGAACGCCTGAGTCCCCCTATGGTATTATCAAAACAACCAAATCGTCCGCATATGCGAGTACTGCACAGGAAGCTTCACCAATTTTAGGAAGGCAGTTATCAGCCTCTGCCAACACTTCGGGGATATCATACACGTACAGATTGTTAATGAGGGGTGCTGTTACACAGCCCTGCTTTACCCCGCTGTTCTGAGTCACCTTTCTCGTCATATTCCCTTCCTCATTTAATCTGAGGCAAGCAGAAGTGTTTTGATGTAAAAGCCTCAGGTAATATAGGAGGCCTGACGGACATCCCAATTTTTCAAGCTTAGTCCATAGTCTTGCTCGGGGGATGGAATCAAAGGCAGCCTTAAAATCAATATAGAGGGCGTAAAGCGGGGGCTGCCCCTTACTGAGCGCCCATGTACGCAAAATATCCATGACCAGTATGTTATGCGAGGTGGAAAAATCCCGCCTGAAGCCACATTGAAATCTGCTGAGTATTTTATTCTTTTCTACCCATTTATGCATCTCACTAAGCAGTAATGATGAAAAAAGTTTGCCCGTAATATCCAGCATGGATAGAAGCCTACAGTTGTTGGGGTCTGTCCGACTGCCCTTTTTAAAGACCGGAATAAGAATGGCTGTTTGCCAGGATCTAGGGATTATCCCCTGTGCTAAGATCTTATTAAAGAGTAGAGAAATCAAGTCTGCCCAGAAGACTGGGTGGTTCTTAATCACTACATTAAGGGCAATTATTTTATTCAAAATAGCCTCCACTGAAACATCAAAAGGCGGATATATAGGGGCCTTCTGCAGAGAGCTGTTTACAAACTCCTCCTCCCCTGAGTTACGGCCCAATAGGAATTGTACCCAAGCCTCCTCACCGATGGGGTTGACTAAGGGGCATTTGACCTTATCTCTGTTCTCATTAAGGAGTAACCAAATACTACAGGAATTTCTAGAGCAGATTGTCTGTATAAGCCTTTGGTGTCTGTTATTGCTCTCGGCTGCCTTTATGTTCTTGATACTAGCTCTGTATCTATTTTTAGCCTTTCTTACTTTCTCGTGGTAAGGGGCTCCAAGTGAGTGCAAAGACTTCAGGCCTCGAATCTCGGATCTTAACCCTCTCTTGGCATCCCTGATTTCCCTGTTATAAGGGAGTATAGTGCCCCCCGTTCTAACCATATGCCCCTTTTTAGCTGTTGCATGATGGCCTGAAAATCTTAATATCCAGTCTTCTATGTCATTCACCGACAAAAGATTGAAGTCAAGAAAGCCATCTAAAGCAACGGGTTTAAGAGCTTCCGTGGCCGCTCTTATGTTCTTCTCGGACCACACAATTCTTGATCCTGTGGGATTGCTTTGGATGTTACCAATATTCAATGAATGAGGGGGCGGAGTAGGGAGGCAAAGTGTACAAAGCAGCGATGCATGGTCGCTCCACTTGTTAGGTGTGACTCTCATATCAACCACTCTAATCAGCATCTGGGGGGACATGAATATATAGTCTAGGGTACTAAACGAGGATCCATTGGACCAAGTGTGTTTCCGGGGTCGGTCTCCCAGTGTACAGCCATTTATCATCGTAAGATCCCAGGAGTCGAACAATTGCAACCATCCTAAACCTTCACCATCTCTCTTTCCATGGGCCATCAGACATCTTGCGTTAAGATCAGGATAGGAGGAAATTAATACCTCGTCAGTCATATGGCAGTCAAAGTCCCCCATAACTACCACGGCTACGTTACTAAGTCTCGATGACCAAGAGGACAGTAAATCCTGTATTGCCTCTTGTAGCATGTCTCCTGCCACCGGTCCTGGGGGGTTATGAAGATTAATTAGAAGAAACCTCCCCAAGTCACTTTCGTCATGGTATTCCACCTCTACCACCATAAGATGTTCCTCAGCTTTACACTGGATTTTTCTAGACATAACCGTATTAACTACCCCCGTGAGTAATCCTCCATAGGGGCGGCCCTTATTGCCCTGGTTAGCAGGTGATTGGTGTATAACAAAGCCATCTAGTAGCAGGGGATCCAGTGACCAAGTTTCTTGGAGACAAATGCAACTGTGTTGGGACAATAAGGCTACCGAACCCTCCAACCGCAAAAGATGAGCAAAGCCTCGGCAGTTCCAAGTAACTAATGATAAGCTGCAATGGTTCTGTCTCAGTTGTGGCAGGGATTCCAACAACGACTTAAGTACCTGCTGTAATTCAACCAAGGCAGGATTGACCCCTCCCCTAGACATAAGCTCATTTGCCGCCGGGATTGGTGTGCCCATGTCCTCAGGTTCAGCACAAGGACCCACCTCCTGCGGGTCCACGTCAATGTCAATGTCTACTGCTCTCAGTTCTTCTTTATATTTTCTAATCAATTGTGTTGTAGACAAAAAAGTACAGTGTACTGCAGAGACGTGGGAATTAGGACCCTTCAAAGGTTCGATGAACAGAAAGTCCTCAGATTTTAAGGCGCGAAGTTGAGGTATGTGGTAAAGTCTGGCTAGAAACTCAGAGCGCGCCAACCACAGGTTTTTTCCACCAGGATATAGATTCTTGATGAAACAGATACGGTTCATGTTGTTGTCCTTAGCTATACTCTTCTGGTCAGACGGTGTATGCTCCAGTGGTTCTTCCGATGCCAATATCCCGGGAGGGCATACCGGATATGTTGTCATACTGGTTTCAAAGTCCAGCTCAGAATCCATAAATGAGACTTCATTTGGGACCACACAGATGGACTTCTCTTCAGGTACCAACCAGTCTGTAAGAGGTCCTTTTATTGTTGCCGCCCGTGCAGCTGCTCTCACAAGTCTTTTCCTGGCTTTTTTAGAACATATTTGGGGCACAGGCCTGGGCTCTGCTGTAGGCGATGGAACACTCGTTGTGGGTGTCCTATTTTTAAGTGCTTTCTTTGCCGCTCTATGTTGTTTACGTGAAGGGAAGACCATTGAGTTTTGATCTGGCTCTTGATCATTGCCTCCAAGGGAGCTTCCTCAGATTGGATATTTCCATTGGGCTCAGCATGCTCCACAGCCACCTCTGCCCTAGTTTCCAGCTCTTCGATCTCCTCAACAATGTGGAGGGCGTCGGATAACTTAGCTTCTGTTTCTTCCCGAAGGGGATACTTCAGATCTAAAGCCATAGAGATAGAATTGGTGTTTGCCAGGATACGTCCTGACATTTGCAGAAGTATCTTAAGTGCGAATTGGAGGGCGGCCACAGATGATTGAAGCTCCGCTAACTCAGTTGCGCTTGACTATGGGCCGATTTTAGCCTCCCCCTCATTATCTGGAACGTCCTCCATCGATGCCATTTCAAGGTTCGGGGAGGCAGATAAGCGACCACTGCTTCCATCCGCATTATAGTCCCCCAAGGGGGTGTTCCTGCTATTTTCTTTCAGTGGCGTAACGCCAATGGATATCATCTGTGGTGGTTGTGGAGACATCCCTCTCTGTATAGTTAAACAGAGATCCAAGAGGGAATTGTTGTCAATGTCATCGAAATTAGTGGCATTTAAAGAAATGCCACCACTTTGCCCTGGAGCTGCAGTTTCCTCAATTATGGTGGAATTTGTTTCAGGGGGAGGGTTCACAGGAAAGATCTCTGTGATCGCCCCTTGTGCCACAGGTTTAGCATATTGGGCTTTCTTCTTCGATTTAACCCCTTTCTTGTTGGCCTCCTTAGGTTCCTTAACAGGTTGAGACTTGGCTTTCTGTAAGTTATAAATTGAATGGGGGGCTCTTTTCCCCCGCTGCATGTTTGCAGTGTAGCTCACTTTCGGTAAACAGAATGTATTTATCCGGATAATGTAAAACTACCAGGGCAACTGTAATAGAGGGTACTAATGTCAGTAGGGAGGGATTATTATTTCCTTGCACCACCTAAAGGAAACAAGGTATTATCCCACCGTCTCCAACACCCCCCGAAAAGCTCTTCTCACCAGACCGCTCTGCTCCTGCACTCCAGGTGCTCACACTCTCCCTGCCCGGATCAAAGGCAGAAGCCAACAGTCCCAGGGGACGTGCTTTCTAGTTCCACTTAACCCCAGGACCAAATCTGTAGCAATACTCGGGAGCTACGCCGTGTATTGTGCTGCGGAGACCACCTCCCTCTCAGCAAACCAGACCCGGGAGGGTTCCACTCAACCCCCGACCCAACTCCCGGGCCCTTTAGCCAGGGCATTCACACCCCCTGCTACTCCCTGCACGCCCTTTCCTCCTGATAAGGCACACAGGGAAGCAGGCAACCAAACGTTGTATCTGCGTGTTAATGTGTCAAGCCACACCTCGCCTCCAATTACTCACCTCTTAGGTCACTTCCGACCACAGTGAACCAGGCACACCGCTTAAATAACCAGTGCTGTGCACTGCACACGCAACTTGGTCAAGGTCAAGGTGAAATGGATTGATTATAGCCTCACCACGTGAGGGGAAGCTCCAATACCCCAAAAGCTGATTCAGAGCGTGATTGTGAATATTCCGAGTATACAAACTCAACTTCGACACCGCCGGCGACTCCTGCAACAGTCTATGCAGTACATGCAGTGAGTGCGCTCTCCGCTCTCCACTTCATGGGGGCAGGGCGCAATCTTACCCAAGGACTTCTCCAGAGGCCAAAGCCCAAGTCCGCGCCCATCAGGCTCCCCTCCTCTGTGGGCTTCGGGCTGGGCTGGGCTGAACCACCGTCCGATTCGCCAGCTACAGACTTCAGTCCAGCTTCAACAGCCGTCGTCCCGGAGCAACCGCCGTCAGTAACACACTCTGTCAAGGAAAGCGAAAGACGAGATTAGAGGAGAGAACCTCTGAACGTGGAGTTGCGTGACTCAAGCCACACCTCTCTCTCTCTCTCGTCTCGTTACGCTACAGAGGCCGCTTCCGAATCACCCTCCGAAAACCGCATATAACTACAATTATACCACTGATATGCTATTAGGTGGACTTTCTAAAAGCAATTATACCACAGATATGCTATTAGGCAGACTTTCGAAACGCAACTAGACCACAGATATGCTATTTGGCAGACTTTCTAACTGCAATTATACCACAGATATGCTATTAGGCGGACTTTCTAAATGCAATTACACGACAGGTATGCTATTTGGCGGACTTTCTAAATGCATTTATACTACAGATATGCTCTTTGGTTTTCTTTGGTGTTCAATATGGGTTAGCCTTTCACTGGTGTTAACTGTAGGAGGTCTATGAAAACAATAACGTGTTTTCCTCCAAACAGTTCTTTGTATTCAGTTTTTAGGACTTCCTGAATTCTCAGATAAATTAAAGCCAGCATGAGGTTGGAAACCAGGCTTACTTCATCAACTAGGAGAACTTTAATTTGTCGGAGAAATCTGTGCACTTCAGTAGCAACTTCTGCTGGCAATTTGAAGTATTCTAATTTGTTTTGGTGTTCAACTGGGAGGAGAAGTAATTGGTCTAACGTTACACCTCCTATGTTGTAGGCAGCTAAACCTGTAGGATCTGTTACAACAGCTGAAAGGTTGTTATTTGTTAATTCTTCTACACATTTCCTGATTATTTTAAAAAGAAAGATTTTGCCATAACCAGCTTCACCACTTACATACAAGAGCAGAGGTTTATAGTTTTTACAGCTGCAAGTTTTAGTTTAATGTTTTAGTCCATGTTCAATGTCTTCAATGACTTACAGGTAAATGGAGAGTTGTTCATTATATACCTGTGATTTTAACACTGACAAATCATCAGAATGTTAAGATTGATGCAAGGTGTTTTCTAGCTAAGTCATTGCTATTTCTACTTCATTTTGAATGAGTGGTTCGCCAAGTTCACTACAGGAGATCTTCCAACCTTACCAACCAGCGTGTTTATTACGCTTGCAAGACACTCATTTGCTTTCCTTCCCATGCTTCTGTCTCACCAGGATGGGCTTTCACTCTTTTTCTATCTCTATGGCTAAGCTATGGAATGCTCTCCCTTTTTTTCCTTTGAGCCACGGAAGACAATTTGGCATTCTGTTGTTCCCTGAAAACTCATCTGTTTCAGGTTTGATCCTGTTATGGTCTCTAGCACCAAGATGCCCCTGTCGTATGTACACTTTATAAGAACATTTAACAAAACATAACGTTCTAGGCTTCCTGTAAAATAATGTTGACTGCCTTCAGGAGTATCTTTCAATGTTTTCCTCTTGTCAGTGTTCATTGTCCAACATTGGTTTGTTCTCAATAATATCGATATTTGTTATAATGGTTTCACTTGCCTTTAATGCAGCTTCAAATGTGTCATGGTTACCTAACCATTGTTAATTTTTTCTCCAAGGTTTGAATAGTTGTAATAGGTCCATGTAATAAAGTTCTCTATGCTGTGAAGGTTTAAAGGATAACCTTACCTGATCAATTAGGCTGGACTTGGAAAGTTTTAATAGGGACTCCACACCCAATGGGGGATGGAGAGGCTGAGGCCTCATTAGAAAAGACCCTCATGGCTCGGCCATCCAAGAAGGAAGTGATCCAGGCGGTTGCTTCTTGGGAGAAGTGAGCAGTGTCAGTGAGGTGTTTCTACAGGATCTTGTGGTCAACCAAGTCAAAGGCAGCCAAGACATCCAAGAGTAGGAGGAGTGAAGATTTGCCCTTGCCCAGGGCTTCAAGTAGTTGATTCTTAAGGTTAAGTGGGGCTGATTCTGTGCTGTGACGAGGGCGGAAGCCCATTTGTCTTTTACCGAGGATATTGTCTGCTTCCAGGTAGGACTGGATCTGCAGATAGGCAGCCTTGTCCAGAATTTTCAGCAAGAATGGCGCGATAGTGATTGGAAGGTAGTTGTTAGTGGAGTCAGGGTCAAGGGTAGGTTTCTTTAACAATGGCCAAACCCAGGCTTCCTTAAGGGAGGGTGGGACGGTACTCGCGGCGATGGAGGCATTGATAAAGGTAGTAACAAATGGGGCCAGTGCTGCCGCACAGTCTTTGACTAAGCTGGCTGGACATATGTCACCTTTACAAAACAATGCTTTAATATGCTTCATGATCAGTAGGACCTCAGAAATTGTTACTTCCCTGAATGCAAAGGGTTTGGGTGTGTTTGTGCCATGACGATTGCCTACGGCTGGCAAGGTGGCAGTGAGCTTTGATGTGGGTGAGGTGATTTTAGGCAGTTTGTCGAATTGTGTCTTGATATTATTCTGATGTGTTTTAATTTTGTCTAACATGGTCTGTTGAATGTTGTTGCACCATGTTTCGTTTTTCTCAGTAGGTTGTGTGGAGGTGGGGGGGATAGTCAGCTCATTATGAATGGCGAACAACTCTTTGGATTGGGAATTAGCTTTCTCAATTCTGGTGTTGTAGGCGGCAGCTTTGGCTGTGGAAATGGCCTTGTTATATTGTTTTGCAACTGCCAGGTAGGTATCTCATGTGGACATGGAGGGGTTAGTTTGCCATGAGGTCAGTGCTGCTCGTTTGGCCGCTCGAGCATCCAAGAGTACTTGAATGAACCATGAGTTAGCATGAAGTATATGCTTGGCTCTTTTATTTTCCATTGGGGCTACAGCGTCTATTACCTCTTTAAGTGTGGCATTGTAGAGCTCTTCTAGTTCTGTGGGGTTGTTTGATGTGGGATGAGCTAATGCCAAGGTTTCAAGGAGAGGGAGAATTCTGTCCATGGTGAGTAGTTTTTTTTACCTGATGTCAGCAGCACAATTGGGATCCGCTATACAGTCTAATATGCGACCTTTAGTGTGGGTTGGACTGTTGATTAGTTGAGTGAAGCCTAGATCTAGGAGAACTTTGGCAGGAGCTTTGCCTTTCTTGTCTTTAGGGTCTTTGAAGCCCAGCTTGAGGTCTCCTAGGAGAATGGCTCTTGTGTTGGTTTTGAGGTTGTCACCTAGGATATGTGCGATGTTGGATTGGAAATGGAGAGGGATGCCTGGAGGGTGGTAGACAATGTAATGTGTTATGGTGTCATTTGGTGAGAGAGATATTTTTACTGATAGCGTGTTGAAGTTGTCAGCCTCAGCGGTTTTTATTTGCTTAGAGTTAAGAGTTTCCTTGAGAATTAGGTCTCCGTAATGGTTAAGATGTCTAGATCCAGATCTGTTATGAGGTCATGAATCTCTGTGGCATGAGCTGGCAAGGGGCGTGCGTTGATAAGTGCACATTGGATTTGGGTAGTAGGGTTGTTCCCTATTTTGGTTTTCGTAGGGATGCTATTATCAAAGGCAGTATCAGTGATGGTTTTTGGCATGGGGGTGGAAGCCGGTGAGGGCAAGTGGTGAAGTAGCTTTCCTAGGTGTATTTTAGGAGTGGCTGAGATGTGGGCAGAGCGGGAGCCTAGTCTTTGATTTCTCAGGTGAAGTGGCATGGGGTGTGTGTTAGCTTGTGTATTGCGGGGTGGTTTGGCCAAGGTGGTGGTGTGGTTAGGTGCGGGTGCTGGTATGGCAGACTTCATATTTAGGTTAGGTATGCCTAGGGGAAGTGCATGTAGGAAGGGTGTAGGTGTAGGTGGTATTTCGTGGGAGCATTGAAGTGTGGGCGACATGTTTAAGAAGGGGGTGCACCTGAATGGTGCAGGAGCAATTCAATCAATTACAGTGGGCCAGTACTTATTTAAGCTGTCGTATAGTTATATACAATGGTGAAGTACTGACAGGAGTTGAAATGGCAATGGTTTTGCACAATGTAGAATGGGCAGCAAGCATTTCAAAAATGGGCAACAAGCATTTCAAAAATGGGCAACAAGCACTTACAGGTATTTGCAGTAAAGTGGACTAAGTACGATGTTCAGCTTTCAATAGCAGAGGCCAATTACCAAATTAGTCAGCACATTTAACGGGTAGCAATTACTGAGCACAAAAGCAGTCAAGCATGAATGCATGAATGGTCCACAAGCATTTCAAAAATGGGCAACAAGCATTTCAAAAATGGGCAGCAAGCATTTTACAGGTATTTGCAGTAAGAGTGGGCTATATGTGATGTTCAGCTATCAGTAACAAAAGCCACGTAACCGATTAGTCGGCACAGTTAACAGCGAATATTTAAGCAAGCATGGTTCTGTGCTGCTGGTGTGAAACCATTCCCCTGCGCAGAAGTTGGAAAAGGGTATCTATATTGACATTGTGCATGTTTGCAAGTAGTCTTTGCAGTTTCTCGATTAATTTTGTTAGTGGTTTCATTCTGTTTAAAATCAATTAAAAAAAGCATTCTCTTTAGGCTAAATGCGCTGTCAATCAGAGCTTGAAAGATCAGTTTTCTGTGGTAGATTTTAAGTGCAGAAACTGACTTTTCAAATTTCGTATTAGATTGTTAAGAACTGTTAAGAACTCTACCCTGGAAAAGGTTTTGTAAAATGTACTTCTTCGATTGTTTTACTGTTTTACTGTGGCTACATTAATATTGCTAGATGTAGTGTGAGATTCAGCTTTCCTTATTACATTTTTTTGCTTTATTTTTCGAAGGAGGGGGCTTACTTTTTTTAGTGCTGACTGGTATAGTTTGCTTCAGCTGGTTTACTAGCTCTTCTGTTTGAATGTTTTGCATAGATTGTTTTATTGGCAGGTGACTATATGGCTTGTCTTACTTTTTATCTGCCCTTTTCTATCTTTGTTTTCGACAACAGAGTTGCTTTTTAGTAGACAGACATGGTGTTGTATCTGTTGTAAATAAAGTGTGTGTTTAATGTTGTAGAATGTTTATGCATGTGTTATTGTAAAGATAAGATCGGTGTATGAGTGTAATTGTGGAGGGATGATAAAGACTGCTGTTTGATTGTGTAATAGAATGGTAGGTGTGGTTGGGAAGGTTGTAATAGTGAGTGGATATATAGGTTTGGTTGCTTTCGGGTAAATATCACATTGAAATTGCGACATGTGTGGAATAAGTATGTGTATGAGATGGGGAATGGATAATACAATGTTTGTAGTACTATGTGTTGAACAGTTGTGGTATTAGTAAATAAGGGAGTGGTGGTGTTATTGAATAAGGAGGAATATTGTGCTGTGATGGGCAGGATAGCGGTTGTTATAATGGTGTGATTTACTGTACAAGCATGAGGGTTGTGTGGTTTTAATTGTAAAGGGGCGAGGAATGTGTATGTGGGGTAATGTGTGTGTTATTGGTTTCGAATGGTATGAGTGTAAAAGTTGTTGGATCTGATTTCAGCAATGGATGAGGATAGGGCTATGCAAGAATAAAGAATATAAATGGTGCTATAGACGGTTTATGAGAGAACATTCTGGTGTTAGTTAGGAAGGTGTATCTACCAATAGAAATATACTGCTAAACTGAGTACAAAAGTATATATCTTTAATTAAATAATGATCATCTAAAATGACAAATACATAATTGTAAAACCATAACCACCACTTACAAAGAATGAATATAACCACCAGCAAAACAGGGCATAATACTATATCAGAATTGTTCATGTATATGCCTTTACATACTTGTAACTCTTCTTGAGTGTGTTCACCAATGCTGATATGGCAATTTTTAAAACATGATACTTTTATAACAACTGCCCAACATATTTCATCCCATATAAAACTTATCATCAGGCACAGGAATTTCTTCAGGGGACCAATGGTGTATGTAGCGGTATGATGATACTTGACAACAATTCAACAGCTAAGACAACACCTACAGAGCAAAAACATATTTGTTTACATAAAAAGCCATACATAATCGACACAGTCACAGTAGAATGATATCATATTCTGTATGTGGGTCCTAGGTTACCCTTTATAATGGCACAGTTACAGTAAGAATTACTGTAAACACAGTAATAATACCATCACTCAACAATGAGAGCAGCAATATTAAGGGAACATTAGCAATAGTAAGGGAACATTAGCAGAAGTTGACACAAATAAATGTCAACATTTAGAATGGATGAACAATTGTTTTTACCATCTCATTCGCAAATACCTAAATAATTCAAGACCCTTACCTAAGTAACTCATGGGAGCCAACAGTCGTAACTTAGAGTTGTTTTGAACAAGCCTATCTTAATGTGTGCAGCAGAGAATTGCAAAGGTGGTGTGTGATAAATTCAAAGAGTATGGCTGTTAACTGTCAATGTAGATTTCTGGGAAGAGAGCAAGTATTAACACATACTAGTCAGTATTTAAATCAGTAGGAAAGAAGGAAAGATTGATATCCTCAACAATTTGTCAGCGATTGAGCAAGCATGAAGTAAATGCCAGATCACTTATATGGTTTAAACGTGTTATGTTGTTGACGTATACAGTATATGGACAAGGATGTATGGATTCAAAAGAGATTATAATTCAACCTGCTGTGACCATAGGCAAAAATAAATGAATTGCAAACTACAACAGTGCATAGGTACAAAAAATGCATCAGAAAACGAGGGTTAAAGACTGAGATTACTGATGTAATCGTAATTTCACTCAACCCTGCAAATGTTTGGTAAAGATGAGTTATATGTGAAGACAACAAATGCATGATAACTTCATTTCAGTTTATTAAAAACGGGCTCATAACTTGTTAAAACTCATCAAGCCACATAGACAAATACCTGGAAGGTTTTCTGAGTTGGAACCATTAAGTCCACGCTGCGTTGGCCGCCATACTATAAGATGCAATGAAACAAACACAGGGTTACTTCAAGACCCACTCACGTGAATTCAAATCCTGTGATCACTGTTTAACTCAACGGCAAACAGCAGAGCCACTTGGAGAGGAGCAATTAAGTTTCTGCTGCCTGGCGAACTAACAATGGTATACGTTCATATATTATGGAGGCTACATCTAAATATGTGTGAATAAACTCTTGTGACAGGCAGAATGTTAAAGCTCTCGTTTAGGTAACAAAATGCAAACCAATGATAACATGAAATGCACTGTTATAAATATAACAAATTGTCACATACAGATGTCAAATGTATACAGTGTGATCTCAAAACTCAAGAGAAGTGTAAAAAAAACACTCAGTATAAGACAAGGACTTGGGAAACGTTAAGATGAATAAAATGTATATGCCAATTCGGAAATACAATGTCATCTGCGTGTAACCTTTGCCATTTGACTGATTTGTGCTGTCCCGTAATGTATCATTTGGTGAGGAACAATAAAACCAAAAAAGTGATAAGTGGAAGGTTCAAATTAATCTTAACCACTGGCATTGTTACACAAAACTGTGTTTTAGCCCATCTGCGCCATTGCAAAGGGGTCCAACCATATGCAAATCAGTCATGTACTGCCACCAACGGGAGCAGCTCTGTCCGAACTGCCAGGCCAAGTCCCCTTTGCACAGAAACACAAGCAAAGCCAGACATGTTTCGGCCTTGTTGGGCCTCCTCAACGAGGTATCTACAAGATACCACTGCAGCTTTAAAACTTGTTGAAAATTATCCTTTTGTTCAGAATATCAAATTACTTGTAGGACTTGATATAATTTCGTTGTAGACCAAAATCCCCCAAGCAGCGACATTGGCTATGGTTGAAGAGATATTATACTGCAAACAACAACAAAGCACAACACCTAATCTAATTCTTTCATATTATGGTGTACAGAGCTTGCTCTCACAAAAAACGTCTTCTATTTCGATGGTAAACTTTATCAGTAGAACTCAATATAATTGCTAATGATGTTAACCATTTTCACGAAAAGATAATAACTTTGCAACGCCACATAGATGATATTTTTATGGTGTGGTGAGGGACAACTAACAATTTGAACAGCTTTCTTTTGTGGCTTAATGAGCAAAATCCTTTTTCTGAAATTCACGATGTGGTCACAAAATATGTTCAGCAGTTGTAACACCTGCATGGTCATCTATGCCATTTGGTGTCCATGCATGAAATTGTATATCGGTAAAAACCAAAAGGAAAATAAAAATATACATTGGCGTAGTTGTGTTTGCAATAAAGCCATCACTGCACTGTTAGTGTTGCATTTTCTAGAGAAGGGACACATATGTGATGAATTCATGTGGACCATTTTGCGTAAAATCAAAGCAAGCAATGATGAAGAGAATGACAAGAACAAACTCAGAGAATTTGCACAATGATTAATTTTCCTTACCAAATGACACATTACGGGACTGAACGAATCAGTCGAATGGTACAAGTTATAAGCAGATGACATTATATTTCCGAATTGGCATATAGTTTATTCATTTTAATGTTTCCCAAGTCTTTGTCTTATACTGAGTGTTGCTTTTCGAGAAATCTCTTGGGTTTTGAGATCACATTTTATATTTGACATTTGTATATAGCACTTTGTTATATTTATAACAGTGCATTTCATTTTGTCATTAATTTGAATTTTTGGGACCTTAAATGAGGGCTTATATATTCTGCCCATCACAAGCGTTTATTTGTGCATATTTAGATGTAGCCTCCATAATATATGAACTTATACCATTGTTGGTTCACCAGGCTGCATGAACTTCATTGCTCCTCTCCAAGATGGCTCTGCTGTTTGCCTTTGAGTTAGAGATAAACAGTGATGACGTGATTCGAAGTCTGGTCTTTAAGCAACCCTGTGTTTGTCTCATCTCGACTTTCCAGATCGCGGTCAGTATGGCGTGTCCTTACAGGTATTTGTCTATGTGGCTTAAAGAGTTTAAACAAGTTATGAGTCCGTTTAGAATAAACAAACTAAAATGGGGTTATCGCGCATTTGTTGTCTTTGTAGATACCTCTTTCATCTTTATCAAACATTCACAAGGTTGAGTGCAATTACGATTACTTCGATAAGTTCATTCTTTAACCCTCGTTTTCTGATGCGTTTTTTGTACCTACGCACCATAGTAGTTTACAGTATGTTTGTTTTTGTCTATGATTTCAACATGTTTGAATTATAATCGCTGTTGGAACCATACCTCTTTGTCCCTATACTGTATACAGTGATGGCATGACACATTTAAACTAAGTAAGTGATCTTGCATTTACTTCGTGCTTGCTCAACCGCTGACGAATTGTTGAAGATATTACTCTATTGTTTTTTTGGCTACTGATTTAAACACTGACTAGGATGTGTTAATACTTGTTCTCTTTGCAGAAATGTACATTGCCAGTTAACGCTTGTACCCTTTGAATTCATCACACAACACCTTTGGAATTCTCCCTTGCACAGGTTAAGGTAGGCTTGTTCAAAACAATTATAAGCTACGACAGTTGGCTCCTATGATTTAACTAGGTAGGGATCTTGATTTATTTAGGCATTTGCAAATGAGATGGTAACAAAAATTCTTTAGCCATTCTAAATTCAAAATGTGACAATCATTGCATGTCACCTTTCGCTAATGTTCCCTTACTTTTGCTGCTGTTATTGTTGACTGATGGAATTATAATCATGCTTACAGTAATAATCACTGTAACTGCCATTATAAAGGATAACTTATGACCCACATATGGAATATGAGCCAAGCTTTAATATATCAGTTGATATGATATCCTTTATCTGTGACTGTTTTGATTATTTATGACTCTTTTTTGTAAACAAATGTTTTTGCTCTGTAGGTGTTGTCTTAGCTGTTGAATTGTTGTCAAGTATTATCATACCGCTGCACAAACCATTGGTCCCCTGAAGAATTCCTGTGCCTGATGAAAAGTTTTATATCGGATGAAACATGTTGGGCAGTTGTTATAGAATAATCATGTTTTAAAAATGGCCATATCAGCATTGGTTAACACAATCAAGAAGAGTTATGGGTGTGTAAAGGCATATACATGAAAACATTGTGATATAGCATTATGCCCTTTTTTGGTAGTGGTTATATTCATTTTCTGACTCTGGTGCTGATGTTTTTATAATTATGTATCTGTCATTTTAGATAATAATTATTTAATTAAAGATGTATACTTGTGTACTCAGTTTAGCAGTGTGTTACTGTTGGCAGATACATCTATGTTTTATTTTCTGGGGAAGGTCTTTCCGTTTTGCTGGTCTGTTTCCTAGGGGTGACCTTCTTCATTAATTACCCTATCGTCTCTCCCAGTCTCAGTTGTTAGTTAGTGAGGGACTGGTGGTCTATCGAATAAGGACTAGTCAGGTGGGCTTGGAAACATTGTAACTGGTGCAATGGAATGAGTAAGAGTGTAATACAATACTGCTGAGTGGAAAACAATGCATTAGTGAAATTATGTTGTCTCAATGACAGAGACATACATGTTATAATAATTTACTTACATTCTAGTTTTGTTTGTTGAGTATCTGTTTTTGTCAATCAATTGTTTCTGTAATTGTAAAAGAAATTTAGTACATCTGGTAATGTGGAAGTAGCTTCTCTAGTATAATTTTTATTTATTATGGTAGGGGCAGCTATTGGAAAAAGGAGTGAATAGAGTTCTGTTACGTGTAGGGCACTGAAGAATGTTAGCTATGTTGTTACTATATGGGATCTTATAGCACTGGTTGGAAAGAACTAGTCCTTTATATGTAAGGTTATGCTTGTTTATTTCTAGTAGAAATGTATTGAACAGCAATGAATGAATAGGTGCATTAAGATTGCAACCATCTCTGTGTTTTTGAAGTAAGGAATATGCAACTGCAAAATATGATAGGAATTGTTTTAAGTGGTACTTGTTGTAGTAAGGTGTACTATTGTGCGATATGGAATGTGGTATCACTGGATTTAAAATACTGTACCTGTATAAGTAGGGGCAGTTGATGAGTTATAGTATTGCCTATGTCTACCTGTTACGCTCACCTGGCTCCCACGGAGGTGTCGATCTGGACTGGACTGCTGCAGTCTCCACCAATGTGACGCATAGGGCCGAGATGACGGACTGGACTGGCCCACCTAGCTTAGTTTGCTTGGCCCGTAGGAATATTCTTCTGCAAGTGGAGAAAGGGAATTAACCACCCGTGGAGTTGAGCGTAAATCCCCCCACACCGCTCTTCTCCCCACTGATCACCTTGAATGTTCCCTCTTATAGTCTCACCTGATGATTTGAAAAGATGAGCTCTCCATCCTGCATTGAGCGCAGGGGCGCGTAGATAACCAGTTGCTTCACTGGCTCGAAGGAATTGGTGAGTTCCAGGACAATATTGACTCCGATATTCCCGGCAATACGCCGTAAGTATGTGGTTCGTAAGAGTTCAAAGGCCTGACTTTCACTCTTGTCCGATTCCTTGCAGGTTGCAGCTTGACCCTACTGAAGAGTTCCTCGTGGCAACAGATAATGTTCTGGTAAGGATTTGTATTATCCAACACAGTTCGATAAAATAATGTCCATATGTAACCGGCTGCTTTCTCCCTTATTCAGGCGCTGAAAGTATGAAGTCTTGGGGAATAATGCCTCTGGCGATAAAATCAGGTAAGTGTTTTGTGGTGAGGAGGGTTCCCCTTGTTAGTCCCTTGTTTCACCTTGCCGTCCTTTTGTTTTCCCCTTAGGGGCCGGGGATCGGCTAGGATGCAGTGGAAGCTGCGCCGACCCGTGAAGAAGAATAGTACCCCCGGTGGTAAAATCAGGTAAGTCTATGGGGGGTATTCTTCTGTGTATTCCCTTGGCTCGCCTTGCTGTTCTTGTCTTCTCCTTAGGTGCCGGAGTGTGGCGGTAACATGCAGGAGGATGCAGTGAAATGTAAAGATGCTGTGAAGGCCGGTGAGTTCAGCGCGGTGCTGCAGCAGGCATAAAATAACTTCTTTCTTCCAGCTCGAAGGCGCGATGGATCGGGAATTCAAGTAAGGATCAAAGGTATTGCTCTTGTTCTAACCTTTTCTCCTTCTTTCTCCCTTTTTCTAGGAGCTCCAAACTCGAGGCGGGCGTGGCAGAAGATGGATGCAGACTTGTAGGTACAGTGAGCGTTACGCTGCTGGATGCAGAATAACGCGAAGCGTGTGCTGCTGTTCGGGCGTGGTTTAAATAGCCTCCAAAGTAGTCCCAGGTAAGTATTCCTCCCCAGCCCCACCCGAGTAAAAAAATAGTCCCTAGGTAAAATAGTCTCTTCCAAGCCTCGTTTGGCTTGGAGCTCTTGAAGCATGGTCTGCATCAGGTAAGTTTGCAGCATGGTCTGCATCAGGTACGTTTTAATCTATGAGCCTGGCGCCTATGGCACCAGGACTGACTCTCCATATAAGTCTGGTGCCATAGGCGCCAGGACTGCACCCAAATAGCCCCTAGCGGGGGTTGTTGGGCTTGCTTGGGGTAACTTGATGCCTGCTTCCGGGGTTGCTGGACTTGGTCTGGGTCCCCGGGGGTAGGCATCATGACAGCACTCCCCCCCAAGGCCCCTCCTAAAGTCATTCTTCCCTGTGGTTTCGGTTTATCTGGGAAATTTCGATGGAATTTTTTCACCAATCAGGGTGCATGAACATGGTCACTAGGTTCCCATGACCTTTCCTGTGGTCCATAACCTTTCCAGTCGATTAAATAAAAAAGTTTTGACTTTATCAGCTTCGAGTCCAGGATGTTCTTAACTTCAAATTCAGGTTCTCCGTCTACAAGGATGGGGTCTGGTGGCTTGGTTAGTCATGTCCCTGGTTGTACTGGCTTCAAAAGTGACACATGAAAGACGGGATTAATTCGCATATTAGCAGGTAAGTTCAACTTGACAGCCACCGGGTTGATAATGGCCTTAATAGAGTAAGGTCCCAAATATCTGGGGTTAAAGGTCCGTGTTCCCTTTAGAGGTATATGTTTTGTGGCTAACCATACTTGGTCCCCTATTTGGTATTGTGGAGTATCACTTCTATGCCGATCAGCATCTTTCTTGTGTTTTTCTTTCGCCTGTTTTAAATGTGTAGTTGCTTCCTTAAAGGCTTGTGTAATTGTAGCGTGCAGATGGTCCACTGCGGGCATTTCTAAGTCTTGGGGTGAGTCAAGGTCTGAGGTTCGAGGATGGTGCCCATATAAGGTATCAAAGGGGCTTTGTCCAGTTCCAGAGTGTACTGAATTATTGTATGCATATTCGGCGATCCAAAGAATGTCTTTCCAATTACTCTCTGTCTGATGTAACATACAACGCAGGTATTGTTCGAGAGTCTGGTTGGTCCTCTCCGTTTGACCATCGGTCTGGGGGTGGTGACTGGTCGATAACCTCACATCGATTTACGCTAATTGTCAGCATTTTTTCCAAAAATGTGAAATGAATTGACTGCCCCGGTCAGAGACCAACACGGACTGAAATCCATGTATGCGAACAATGTTTTCGAGGAATTCTTTGGCCAGGATTGAGGCTGAAGGTAGTCCTTTTAAAGGAATAAAGTGGGCCATCTTGGAAAAAAGATCCACAATAACTAGAATGGTGTTAAACCCATTACAAGGAGGTAGATCGGTAATAAAGTCTAACGATAAGGTGTGCCATGGTGTAGACGGAATGTCTAAAGTTTGTAAGAGTCCAGCTGGTTTTTTCTTTTGACTTTTGTTTTGGGCGCAAATGCCACAAGACATCACAAATGATTTAATATCCTTTCGCCAGGTGGGCCACCAGAATTGTCTTTCAATTTTAGCTTCAGTTTTTGCAATACCTGGGTGCCCCTCCATTAGGGTATCATGATAACGGGAAATGAGTAGCTCTTGTAGTTCCTTGTGTGGCAGAAATAGCGCCCTTGGTAATAAGGCAGATCATTGGTGACAGAGTAGTCCGGACCTTTCTTTACCCAGTCCTGCAGGGCTGTAGGATCAAAGAGTAGCTGGATCTTTACCTGAATGTCCTCCAGTGTCTGTAGAGTAGTCATGCCAAGAATCCTTTGCTCGGAAATTATAGGTACTAGTTCTGGGTTCACTTCAGTCTCTCCCATCCCTATTCGGGATAAGGCGTCTGCTTTACCATTCTTACAACCTGGTCGATAGGTTATCACGAAATCGAACTCAGCAAAGAACAATGCCCATCGGAGTTGACGTGACGATTGGGCCTTGGCTGTTTTTAAATATTGTAAGTTCCGGTGATCAGTGATCACAATAATGGTATGCCTGGTACCGAGAAGATAGTGCCGCCATGCCTTGAAGGCGGATTTAATGGCTAATAACTCCTTGTCGGTAAACACATAGTTAAACTCGGGTGCCGAGAACTTTCTGGACCAAAATGCTACTGGGTGAAGCTGGCCAGTTACAGGGTCCTTTTGAGACAGGACAGCTCCCATAGCTAGACTGGATGCATCAGTTTCCACTATGTATGGAAGTTCAGGGCGCGGGTGCTTTAACACAGGTGCAGACGTGAATTTCGCTTTCAGCTCTTGGAAGGCATTTTCAGCTTCTTCAGTCCACATAAAGCGTTTATTTTTTTGCAAGAATGCTGTGATGGGATGTACGACATGTGAAAAATCTGGGATGAATCTGCGGTAGAAATTGGCAAAGCCGAGCATGCTTTGTACTCCTTTAACTGAACTTGGTGATGGCCACTTAAGGATTGCGTCCACCTTTCGTGAGTCCATTCGGACTCCCTTTGGGGTCAGGATAAACCCAAGGAATTCAACTTCTGTGGCATGAAAAACGCATTTTTCTAGTTTTGCATATAGTTTTTAGTTTGTGCTGGCGCAATTTCTCAAGGAATGCTCGGACGTGCTTCACATCGACAGATACTGAAGAGGAGTATACTAGAATATCATCGATATACACGACAACACAAACGTCAATGAGTTCACGAAGGACATCGTTCATGAATTATTGGAAGACTGCTGGTGCATTGCACAACCCGAAAGGCATCACCTGGTATTCGGTGATTCACTACCCATACTTAGTGCGGAAAGCAGTCTTCCATTCGACGCCCACTTTTACACGTACCAGATGGTATGCCCCCCGGAGATCTAATTTAGTGTATATACAAGCGTCCTTCACTTGGTCTAGTAGTTCAGGGATCAGGGGCAACGGGTATCGGTTCTTAACAGTTATCTGGTTCAATGCGCGGTAGTCTATGCGCGTTCTGAGGTCACCTTCCTTTTGGGTACGAAGAACAAAGCTGAGGATTCAGGGGACTTGGATGGGCGAATAAAGCCATTGGCAACGTACTGGTCTAAGTATTGTCGTAGGTGAAGGTTCACAGGTTCCGTAAGGGCATAGATACTGCTACAAGGGGGTTGTGCACTGGGTATGAGATCGATTTGACAATCGTACGATCTGTGAGGAGGTAAGGTGTTTGCCTGTTCCTTTTGGAAGACATCCTGGAATTCTTGGTATTCTGAAGGTAGTTGCATGACTGCTGTGGTTACTGTGGCCAGGCCTGCGTTCTGATTTTTCTTTGGGTAACAGGTTTGTGCACAATCCGGGAAGGTTATTCTCTTCTCTCGCCAATCAATACAAGGATTATGTGTTTCCAACCAAGGTATCCCCAGTATTATTTGGAACTGTGGGGCTTTGATTAGATCAAACACAATAGTCTCTCGATGCCCATCCTGACCCAATAGTGTCATCTCTGTGGTTGAATGAGTTACAGGCCCAGAGGCAATTTCAGTTCCATCGACTGTGGTGATGACATCTGAGGTGGTTTTACAGCAGAGAGGTAGATTCATCCTGGAAGCCAATTCATAGTCCACATAGTTTCCTATGGCCCCGCTATCAATATATGCCCTTACTGCATGCATATGCGATGGCTGCCCTGGATCTATAAGGACCATTGGTATGATGAAATGCGAGGTCTGAGTATCCTTCTTCAAGCTCAGCAAGCGGACCTCTACGCTTTTCAGGCGTGGTCGTTTCCTGAGTCTGACTTCATATGGCTTTTATCAGCAGCTCCTACCACCTTCTTGGGTGGTTTTACAGGGCAATCCCGTGGAAAATGTCCAGATGTTCCACAATATAGACACAATTGCATTTGCCGTCTCCTTTCTCTTTCCTTCTGGGTTAAGGGTCTTTTAACCCCTCTGATTTGCATGGGTTCTGAAGCATCTGCGCCTTTGGGGTTAGCGTGGGTTTTGACCAAAACCCGATTCTCAAACTTGGCTCGATCAGCCTTTCTGTTCTGAAGTCTGTGATCTAACTGGACCACTAAGTCTATATATTCAGCGCAGTCTTGAGGTGGGTTCACGACATGAGCCATGACTTCCTTGAGTTCTCCTCGAAGCCCTAGATGAAATAACGTGATTCGTTTTACCTCAGGCCACCCAGTTTCCACTATTAACCTATTAAAGGTCGCGATGTAGGATAGAAGGTCCTGGTTACCCTGTCGTAGGGACAAAAGTTTGTTATCCAGGGCCTGTCCTTGGGAGTGCCGGGTAAATAGTCTTTCCATGCTAGTTTGAAAGCCCTGAAAATCCGAAGAATTGGGTCATCCTGAGTAACTAGTGGAATTGACCAATCAGCTGCACTGCCGCTGAGATATGACAATACAAAGACTACCTTGGCTTGATCGTTTGGGAAGGCTCCAGATCTGCATAAAAAGTGCAAGCGGCATTGGTTCATAAACACGGCAAACCTTTTGGGATCGCCGGCAAAGCGTTTGGGTGGGGCTAATGGAATATGTCCTGGTAGGTTTATTTGCACAGGGTTACTCAATAACACAGGAGCTGGATTTCCCCCGGAACCAGGTAGGGGTGCTTGTCCAGCCTGGCTTTGCAATAGTTGCCTAGCAAGATCATCGGTTCGCTCCTTTGACAAAATCAGTTCTCTCCTAAGAGCATTGGTTTCTTGATAGGCGGAATGCATTTCAGCCCTCAGTTCCCCTAGTAATTGGGCTACTTGGTCAGTCTCTGAGGTATCCATAACACCCGGGTGGGAATTTGTGAGTAGGCTTTGCATTCTGTTAAACTCACATGGCTCCCACAGAGGCGTCGATCTGCACTGGACTGCTGCAGTCTCCACCAATGTGACCCGTAGGGCTAAGATGATGAACTGGACTAGCCCACCTAGCTTTGTTTGCTTGGCCCGTAGGAATATTCTTCTGCAAGTGGAGAAAGGGAATTAACCACCCGTGGAGTTGAGCGTAAATCCCCCCGCCCCGCTGTTCTCCCCACTGATCACCTTGGATGTTCCCTCTTATAGTCTCACCTGATGATTTGAAAAGATGAGCTCTCCATCCTGCATTGAGCGCAGGGGCGCGTAGATAACCAGTTGCTTCACTGGCTCGAAGGAATTGGTGAGTTCCAGGACGGCAAGACGCCGTGAGTATGTAGTTCGTAAGAGTTCAAATGCCTGACTTTCACTCTTGTCCGGTTCCTTGCAGGTTGCAGCTTGACCCTACTGAAGAGTTCCTCGTGGCAACCGGTAATGTTCTGGTAAGGATTTGTATTATCCAACACAGTTCGAAAAAATAATGTCCATATGTAACCTGCTGCTTTCTCCCTTATTCAGGCGCTGAGAGAAAGTATGAAGTCTTGGGGAATAATGCCTCCGGTAGTAAAATCAGGTAAGTCTTTTGTGGTGAGGAGGGTTCCCCTTGTTAGTCCCTTGTTTCACCTTGCTGTCCTTTTGTTTTCCCCTTAGGGGCCGAGGTTCGGCTAGGATGCAGTGGAAGCTGCGCCGACCCGTGAAGAAGAATAGTACCCCCGGTGATAAAATCAGGTAAGTCTATGGGGGGTATTCCTCTGTGTATTCCCTTGGCTGACCTTGCTGTTCTTGTCTTCTCCTTAGGTGCCGGAGTGTGGCGGTAACATGCAGGAGGATGCGGTGAAATGTGAAGATGCTGCGAAGGCCAGTGAGTTCAGCGCGGCACTGCAGCATGCGAGGCGACGCGCATAAAATAACTTCTTTCTTCCAGTTCGAAGACGCGATGGATCGGGAATTCATGTAAGGATCAAAGGTATTGCTCTTGTTCTAACCTTTTCTCCTTCTTTCTCCCTTTTTCTAGGAGCTCCAAACTCGAGGCGGGCGTGGCAGAAGACTGGATGCAGACTTGCAGGTACGGTGAGCGTTACGCTGCTGGATGCAGAATAACGCGAAGCGTGTGCTGCTCTTCTGGCGTGGTTTAAATAGCCTCCAAAGTAGTCCCAGGTAAGTATTCCTCCCCAGCCCCACCCGAGTAAAAAAAATAGTCCCTAGGTAAAATAGTCCCTTCCAAGCCTCGTTTGGCTTGGAGCTCTTGCAGCATGGTCTGCATCAGGTAAATTTGCAGCATGGTCTGCATCAGGTAAGTTTTAATCTATGAGCTTGGCGCCTATGGCGCCAGGACTGACTCTCCATATGAGCCTGGCACCATAGGCGCCAGGACTGCACCCAAATAGCCCCTAGCGGGGGTTGTTGGGCTTGCTTGGGGTAACTTGATGGCTGCTTCTGGGGTTGCTGGACTTGGTCTGGGTCCCCGGGGGTAGGCATCATGACACTATCTGTATTTTTGGTGCATGAGCAGCAGCCACAATATTTACAATTGTGTAATGAAAAGGAACTGTGTAGTAGTATTAGGTGCAGTTGGTGTTAGGAGGTGGAAAATGGTGGCACTATAAGGGATCTGATAGCAATGCTTGGAATACATTAAGCATTTATATGTAAGGCAACATGTGTTTCTTTTAAAAATCTGTGTTTTAGTAGTTTTTTATTTAAAGTAAAAAAATGCACAGGTGCATTAGGAGCCCGACCACGTGTACCCTTTTGCACAAATAAGGGAAATGCACTTGCAAAAGATTTGTAAAATATTGCTCACTGGCAATATGTTGGCACTATATGTAATCTGGTAGCAGTGCTTGTAAAATAGTGTAGCATTATATGTAGGAAAACGTGCTGAATTTTAAGGATGGCTATTTTTAATACCATCTGAGTAAAATACTGACAATGCATAGGTGTACAAGGAGCACTACTATTTTTCTAATTCTGTAAAGTTATGAAGAATGCACTTTCTTACATTTTTTCATGGTAGAATTAACTGCCACTTGTGTGAGGAGGTGGATGATAATATACGGGATCTGATACCAATGGCTAAAAAGCAACATACCTTATGGAGGTGCTGATACATATGTTAATATTAATATTAAAGGATATTTGTACCGCGCACTATCACCACAGAAGTGGTCCCCATATGCTCTGGTGGCTCTGAAAAAGGAGAAGAGGGGTGTGTTAGTGGAAATAAACTGGAAAAGTGCAAGAGAGCAGTGATGTGCTGCTGGCAGTCTCAGCCCGGTGGGTCTGTTGACTGGGCTTGGGGTGTTTTACGGTCAGTAGTCGTTGTGTGCTGTTGTGCAAGTCTATGTGTGGTTTTTTGGTGTAGCAGTGTAGTGAAGTTTGTGCAGATTGTTGTGTTTTAGCCTTGTGGTTGTGTTTGGTTAGAGCTTGAGAGGTGTATGCAGAGAGGTGAAATTGTTAGTGGATTGGTTAATTGGCATTGCTGTCCTTGCAATTATATCTAGGTGTGATGCCTGCTATCATCCACTATTTTATCTGAGCGTGGCACCTGCTGATCCTCAATATTCCACCTAGCTGCGAGGCGGGCCAGTGATCACTATTACATCCTAGTGTGGCACTTGTTAACATTCACAGTTTCATTTAAGTGTGGCGCATGCCAACATTCACATTTCTATCTAGATGCAAAGTAGGCTAAAGTTAAGAATTCCATCCAAGAGTGGCACATGCTAACATTCACATTTATATCTAGATGCGAAGTAGGCTAAAGTTAAGAATTCCATCCAAGTGTGGCAAATGCCAACATTCACACTTCTATCTAGATGCGGCGCAGGCCAAAGTTAAGAATTCCATCCAAGTGTGGCACATGCTAACATTCACATTTATATCTAGATGCGACGCAGGCCAAAGTTAAGAATTCCATCCAAGTGTGGCACATGCTAACATTCACATTTATATCTAGATGCGAAGTAGGCCAAAGTTAAGAACTCCATCCAAGTGTGGCACATGCTAGCATTCATAATCGTATCTAGATGCGAAGTAGACCAAAGTTAAGAATTCCATCTAAGTGTGGCACATGCCAGCATTCATAATCCTATCTAGATGCGAGGCAGGCTAAAGTTAAGAATTCCATCTAAGTGTGGCACATGCTAACATTCACACTTCTATCTAGATGCGACGCAGGCCAAAGTTAAGAATTCCATCCAAGGGTGGCACATGCTAAGTGTGGCACATAGTAGCATCCATAATCCCATCCAGATGCAAAGCAGGCCTAAGTTAAAAATCACATCTAAGTGTAGCACATGCTAGCATTCATAATCCTATTTAGACACAAGTAACATCAGTTAGATAAAAACAATTATGACACAATTCCTATACTAAGTTATATATATATACAATACGTTTCCTAATGCAACACAGGAGTCAAACACAGCCACAACCTTTAAAGGAAAGGGGTGGTTAACACACTAGAAGCATTAGACAATTCTTTGGAGTCATTCTCTTACTTTCGAGTCCAACCCTTAGAAGGGGGGAGCCTTGTGCTCAACAGTACAGCTATGTGTAAAAACGCACAGTCACACAAAATGCGGGTCTTCTTTATGGAGCTTTAGCAAGCCGGGAAGGGGCTTCAGGTAATAAACAATTGGTTCCCACTATTCAAGTAGGGTGTGCCCTTGGCAGCAGAGCAGTTTCCAAAAGATGGCAATAGCTGGAGAGCGCAGGCTAGCCCAGCCAAAAGCGAATACTTTTGAGGGATATTTGTGCGTAAAAGGGATTGTTGTGCCAGGGGGCCACCGGTAAGTGATGCAAGTTCTCACTGACCCTCTGCACAGTCTGAACCAAACTTTGCCAGTTTAGTTGAGGTTGCTAGCAGGTTTAAGTGCTGCAGTTCCATTGTGCTGCAGCTCTCAGGGGCTGCGGGATAGAACAATCGTCCATGACGGGACAGTTGCCTTTTACGAAACTTGGCGGGAGAGGGCACGGGACCACAAGCAAGCGATGTCCCAATTCTAGGGTTTCAACTCACGATGGCAGGAGTTCTGCAGGTTACCCCGAGGTAGAGCTGGACAGCTCACTGGATGGCCCTGGAACACTTCCAAACAGGCTCCTTCGGTGGGTAAGCAGGGGGGGGGGCGCTGAGAGTAGTCGTTCCCACTACTCCAAAGGGGTGAAGCGCCTCGGCAGGTCTTCTTGATCAATGAAAAAAAACAGGTGTCCAACAGGACAACAGAGGGCGAAGGGTGCCAAACCTTCCAAAGTGTCTCTGGAGGGTTCACAAGTCTGTTTGTTTGTTGCAATATACTTAGCTCCTTCTGTATTTCAGGAGTACTCAGGTGATTGACCTGGAATGGCTGCTGAGGGCCTTCTCTTATTCAAGATTAGCTTTGCGCCAAAATCAAGGACTTCCAATTGAAGATCTGCACTCATGCAGGCATCCCAATCATGGACCAATCACGGCCCACAGTGGTCCCAGTCACCCAGGCACCGCAGATATCCTGGCACTAGTAGTGTGGATTGGGACCAGACAGTCCCAACACGCTTCCTGGGCACACACACATGACATGCAGAAGCATGCAAAAGAGATCAGTTTTCGCGAGAGGCTGCATGCTCAAATATGGAAAACTTGGGTTACTCGACCTGGGTGAAGACAAAGGACAAAATGGCCATGGGACAGAACAAAAGACTTTGTAGTTCAGCCATTTTCGGACATGGACAGAGTCTTGTACCAAACACAGTAAATGTGATGTGATTCAGTAAAAAGAAGTAAAACACTTATGAACAAGTAACTGCTGCTGCCTGCTCATCCAAGGCACACTTGTACAATCACCAAAAAATCCTTCGAGGGTTTCTAGGGCCATAAAACAAAATGGACTCCAGCGCACAGTACTAGAAGGTACATTCTGCACTGTAAAAAAGTTACCAAGAAATGGCATATAGTTTCCCAGTACTAACAGTCTGAAGGACGTGTCAGTTTCACCATAACAAGTGAGCAAAAGCACAGGGGAGCGCAACTGAAGACTGTGCTCCACTGGCAAAAAGTCAGGATAGGATAGCCACACCAAGCAAAAAATGTGGGGGGTCCACAAATGGAGGGAAAATTACACATTGATTAAATCTTTTCTAACACATGGCATGGAGTTTGTGGAATGAAATTGAGTCAACTCTTACCTATGTGTGAAGATATGGTGCGATTTGAAACATCCAGACACAATTGTAATATATTGTGGAGGCAACAGTTAAGATATGTATCTCAAATATCTTTGCAGTTTGCTATGAAAGATACTTTCAGAAGACTTATGGAACAATTTCCAGCAGCAATGCTTATGTGTTCCCGAATTACTCAAAGGCAAATGTATAAACGATCAAACTTGTTTAGTCCACAAATAGAAAAAGAAAGGCGGAATGTTGATACAGCTGTATGTGCTTTACAAGATGTTGGAATGGTATCTTTTCAAAATGAGAATATATGACATGATGGAGTGAAACTTTTTAACACACATTGGAAATCAGATTTTTTTTTGGAATGTTCTCAATAATTTGAAACAGTGTTTGTGAAATCATGAAAAAACGAAACAAGTAAAATATGTAGTATATTTGTCACTAGATGTAGTATATACAAAGAAAAAAAAGAGCCAACATTGTAGTAAGAACAAAAACGTAAAGGCCCTGATTCACAGAGCGTTTTCCAATGGGGTTTTGCCATTATAAAATGCTTCTGTGAATTAGGCACCAAGGTGAGGTTTGAACCCCCATTTTAATTCACCAGACAGTTTTACTGTCCACAGACATGGGTGTGCAGAAAAAGGAGTGCGCGCTATTTTAAATGATGAGTGAGAAGCGTGTAAGTCATAAGAGATGGCTGAAACACCACCTATGCACATTACACTTTATGTTCATATTTTGTATGGCAAAGAAAAGGGGTTGGGACAGAAATGTATTACTGTCACCTTGTTTTCTTTGCGATACAAATGTTGTCTAATTTCATTAGCATATAATGTAATGAAAATGTTACAGATTCCTATAGAGTCTTACTACTTTAAGCATACATGTAAAGTTGATGGAATCTACAAGACTATTATATTTGTATACTATTTTTAAACTTTGAAAGGCAGTACCCCATGGTAGCCTTTTTATGTATTGTTTTTCTTGGCAGTGGGAGGAAGGGTGGATGAGGGAGGGAAGGGGCACCAACCACCATAAGGGAGGGACTGGTGGACAAGTGAAGATGTAGGGCCTGCTAAAAATAAACAAGGTAGGGGGCAATCCTTTTCGAGTGCCTTCATTGATGCCTCAAAGGTAATTTGGGGTTGCTCCCCCCGGCAGATGATTGTGTCACAGTACATACAAAGTACTGTTGACCGCAAAAGATACAGGTCATCAGACTCCTGTATGGCCTGTGGGACGGCAGGATGAATTTGTTGCCCTTTGCAGTATCCCGTGTGGTTGCAGGAGTGGTGGAGGATGGTGTAATAGAGGGCGTAATCCTATTGCATAAGTAGGGAATTGCCTGTCTCAGGGCAGCTAGGTGGAAGGTGCGGGTTTGGTGGTGCATTGAGGTAGGGCCAAAGGAGTTCTGCCCCTTTTGGCAGAGCCTGAGTGCACTCGGAGCATTACACGCGGCCAGCCTGAGCCTTTGGCACCCCTTCCATGGTGGTGAAAAACCTCCACACCCATGATTCCTTCTGTCCACCCAACATAGTAGGAACCTACTCTACTACATCTTCTTCTCCCTCTTCCTCTTGAATATAATCTGCTGAAGGGCCCCTGTTCACCTGTCCAGGGCCTCCTGGTGGTGGTGGGGGATGGCCATTGCAGATGCCACTGCAAACTTAAATTGAGATGTGTTTGCTTCAAAAAGAAGAAGGTCATCTCTGCTGATGTGCAAGATTGAGAATGACTAAAAGATTTGTGTGTGTCCTATTGTAGGAACCGTCCACAGACTATCGTCCTGTCTGCGGACATTGGCAACCAAATGAGGCCTTCAAAAGATGTGAAAACTTTAGAGATCAAGTAAGAATTGTACTAGTATCTGTGGAAGGGCACAGCTTTAACTTCAAAGTCCTTAGAGGGGCCGAAAATTGGATTTAAAGATGTCAGCGGAGCATGGACACTGATCACAGACACATTATCATGCCATACAGGTGTGCTCACGTGATGAGACCATGGACTTCTGGTGTAGAGAAAGTGTGTAAAATGTTGTAAAAAGTTCATAGAAGCAGTAAGAATGTTAGCAGGAAGCAGGGAAGTGCAAAGTTTCAACTTCTAGGTCCCAAGTGTGACAGAAAATAGCATTTTATGATGTCTGCGGAGCACGGACATCGATTGCGGACACATCATTATAGCGCACGGGCGCTGTCACATGATGAAATCTGGGGTGTCCGCAGCCATGTCATGACATTCACGAACTACCATGTGACATGCACACAATACAGTGCTCGGGACCAGACAATGACCTTCGTGAACAAATTAAAAAGTGCATATTATGGTCCGCAGACTAGGCGGCATGTTCATGAACACCAAAAGCAAAACATTGGTAAACTGTCATGTGTATGCAAATGTGTGGGCACAAACATAATTATAGTCTGCGGATGTCAAAATGGCATTTAAAAAAAAATAAACAATTTCACATATATTCAACATTATATTTTCTTATTTACATTAAATATTTACAATAAAACATTTGTGGGACTTAAATATACTGATTATATTTATAATTATTTAGTTCACAAAAGGAATGGGGTGTCAGAGTGTGGAACAACAACTGGGGAATTTGGAGGTTGTACGTTTTCATGATTGGGAGAATAAGGGATAGACGTTTCATCAAAACGCTTATAATAATGTTCTTGGAAGGATTGGGGTGGAGATGGGGCAATGAAAATCAATATTACAGATCACATGATTCTTTACATAATTAGATAATTCAGCAACTTGATTTTTTTATTCTGATATCTGAGTGCATCATTTATTAATTTTGCTTTCAATACTTTATACCTGTGACTTGTTCGTATTTACAATTGTCTCTTCATGATTACTGTCCTGATTATGTTCTTCTTGGACTTTGTGGAAAATAAGATATATGAAAATGATGTAATTCAATAACTATTTGTCAACTTGCATTATTTTAGTGCATTTTTATATCTATGTCTGCCATCACCATTAATACATTCTTCATCGCTCATCTCATCTTTGGGGAAGTACTCCTCTAGCCACTGAATTGTGTTTACCATTTCTATAGAAATATATAATTACTACTTTCAGTTATTAAAACATTATTCTAAGTTTATTAACTTCCTATGGTAAACATTTGCAATAAAAGAGAAGCTAATGTTTACTTACTAAGTTTAGAGAGACTGTTTTCCTGTGTTGCCTTGCTGTGCTTCAGTTTGTAAGAGCTTTAGAACGGTATTGAGATTAGATAAGGGTAAACTTATGTTCAGTATTTGGTATAATCTATAATATTGAGGAATGTGTAAAAGAATAATTGTTTAGATTTTGGAACGATATAAGTGTGTATAGATGTACGTTTTGGTTATATTATTTGTCGGTAATGTTGATTTATGTATATTGTTTCAGTGAAAAGAAAACATAAAAATTGTGCTATCCCCTGTGGTTCAGTTCATACCACTTTTTCCCAGATATGTCCGCTGACGCACAATTGCACTGAATTTGATAGGTTTTTGGTAGGGCAAATGAACCATAACGTCCCTTTAACAATGTTTTTTCACTGAATTTGATGTTTTTAGTAGGGCACCTTAACCGTAATGTTCCTTTAACAACGTTCTTTCACTGAATTTGCTAGGTTTTTAGTAGCGCAACATAACCATAACATCCCTTTAACAAAGTTTGTTCACTGATTTTCATAGGTTTTTACCAGGATACCCTTAGTTTGTATAGATGTACCGTACATCATACTGAACCCACTGGCTCCATGTTAATGGGTAAAGTGGTTGCAGACTATGCGTCTGTTTGCGGAAATCGGGTGGCATCCAGCCTGCTGAGAAAGGCAGGGGTTCTCTTACATAGTGGTACCATTCAGCAAAGGCAAGGAACATATACAAACAGCACCAGGTACGTGAATTGCAAGGGAAAATACAGTAGGTCTGCAAACTCTGTAATTATGAAACAAACAGAGCAAAGGTATAGAGTATGCACCAGAATGGAATGAACCAACAAGAGAAGTAACATCTGCCTTCAACAATCTTACCGCACTGCTGCCTTATATAGGAACGAAGAACGAACTGCCAGAGTAAGGTCTGCAAAGTACTGAGAGCAGAACGTCACTACAACGTGGTAAGTACAGTAAAGTTTGTCTTATAATTGCACAGTTTGTGCAGTGTACAATAGTAGAAAAGCATGATATTTGGTTTTTTACGAAGCAATGGCAAGCACCCTAGAATGGCTGGAAGAGAATTTCCCTCATGACGAAATGAGTGACGATAGTAACCTCATTGGTAGGCGCTGCAGTCTTAAAAGTAAAACAATTAATATATATTGCTTCGTGTACACCTAACAGATTCTTTTTTCTTTAACAGAACATACTGGAAATTAAAGGAATGCACAACAAGCGGCACCTCTTCCACAACAGCATATGGCCACAAGAAGTGAAGGAAACTCTGTAAATAGCAAACTGGACAGCCTGGGCGCCAAAATGGAGAAATTGCTGAACAATTTTGCCTCCTTAAAAGAATTCCTAAAAGGACATATTATGGAGAAAATAAAACACCACTGCCCCATCTGCACATGTACCCCTCCCCATTTCCCAGACCGCCATCCCTGCAAAATTCGTGTGACCAGAGATGTTACGATGAGACTTCAATCCCTTCCTCCCCTCACGACCAACTTGTACAAATCCCCAATTCCCCTGTCAATGTATCCATTTCTGCTACCCCTTTCCTTTCCTAATAGTCTATATGAATGTGTGGACATAAAGGTTGATAGGTAAATTGTTGCTGAGTGTATATGTGGCTTTTCCTTTGTTTTTAAAATCCCATTATGACTCTGCGGGGCACAGTACTGGTGGGGATGACTGCAATTAAGGAAAATTGAGGCGTCATATGGACACCGCACCTGCCCGGCCTATCCACAATCACAATGGAGGCATCCACAGGACGCCAAAGCGGGCCGCATGTCTGTATCTTGCCTGTAATTAGTAATGGGAGTATACGTTTGTCCGTTGCACAACTACGCGCATGCGTATCTCTTCCTCTGTCCTGGTAACACCGCCCTGGTCCAGCATAAGTGAAGAAACTTGTGACATACTTTTAGTAGTTCGAAGTTCCCACCCATGTCCTACGGGTAGCTGTGCACATGAACATCCCACCTGCGGTACCCTACAAACACACAGCTTGTTCCAAAATGTTCGGCCCATGTGTATCGCACTTTTAATTAGTCCGGGTTTCCCAACGGTGTCCGTAGGACACCTATGCACATGCGCACAAAGTATTCCACCCAATATGCGTCCTGTGGACAGCTGTCCCAATCGAGAACATTTGCAACGTCACCCTGGGACTGCACCCATGCAGCATGTGGGCCCTTATTTGCCGGACACGATCCGGGCCCCTGGACATCGAAAAGTACTGTTTTCTGCAATGTATGGAGTGTTACTGTGAAAGTGCACCCTAACAGAGGTGCTACACTCTGCCCTTGGACATGTAAATATTATTGGGAAAGATTTAGGGCTTCTTTCCGTTTGCAAGTGCTGCACAGCAGCCCTATAAAAGGCCACACCCCAGAGCTGCTCTGCATTTTGTGGTTGGATTTCCAGAACAGAGCAGAGGTGCACATTGATTCATGCTGAAATTGAGTTGTGACCAATTCTGCTCTGCTGTATTACCTTTGCAACTAATGGCAGCCATGGCTGCTGCTACTGCCTCTAACTCAGCAGCACCCACACCCTCACCCTCACCATCACCATTTCCTCCTGATGCGCCTGGACAATTGAACAGGCGTGGTAATGTAGATAGAGATCAAGAGGAGAACGAGGATGAAGTAGAGCAATTCCCCAATGCCTGCAGCCAGCATGAGTCGTGGGTGTGGAAACTATTTACCAACGTAGGAGACATGCCCAAATCTCGTGCTAATCAGGTGAGATGCACGGAGTGCAACATAGTACTCAGTCGCGGAAAACCTGGCTTATACAGCTATGTCACCACCTCCCTGCGTCAACACCTCAAATCGAACCACAAGGTAGCAGTTCGGAGGGTTGTCCCCTTCGAACAAGTAATTAGGTTAATTTCCTCTACAGCATCCTATGCATCTGTTCCTGCCACCACTAGAGACATTCCAGTGGGGCAGCGGTTCCCTAAACCAGCCATGCAGGCCATACGAACTGCAGCAGACCCTTACCTTTCAAAGGTCACAGTACTCTGCAGCGGAGAGCAACTTCGAAATGCTTTCGAGGCTTCGGTCCAGGAGCATGACAAGGACTGCCCCTTACCTAAGTAAGGGCCACCCAACATCTTCCTCTCTCCACTTGCCCTTTCTTATCCCTGTGGTTGGTGCCCTTTCCCTAGCCTCCCTTCCCGTCCTTTCCTTCTGTGTCATGTGTTACAAGATGGGCGAAATACAAAACAACCAGAAAGAAAAGAAAAAGGCTCTTTTCAGAGCCATCTTTCACAGGTCAAAAATAGAATGGCAATGAAAGGATGCAGGCCGCCGTGCAGCCTATAATCTCTGCAGACAGCGCGGTAAAAAATGTGAGGTGTGGCTCCGTCACAAACATTGCACGCATTCCCAAAAGGAAGTGGTGGCTCTGAAAAGAGCCTTTTTGTGCTGTTTGTGTTTGGAAGGTTTGAAGTGGTCAACACCTATTGAGGAAATGCTTGCTATACTTGCAAGAAGCGCTGCACTGCATTCTGGATATTACACAGAAACAGCTGATTGCCAGCATCAGTAAGATGGACTCCATCTGTACGAAAAATGTTGGTACTATGAAACGTAATGTTTCATTGTGGAAGGAGAACATGCCAACATGTCGCAAAAAGGCGCAGACAGCCTTGTTCGCATTGCGTCTCGCTTTCTCCATTTGCAGCCCAAATGAGGAAGAACGCAGCCACATCTGTCTCTGGGTAATTCGAGAAAAAATTACTTGCGACTTTGAAAACATTTCCATGACTTGCAGAAGTGTCTCCTTCATCGCAAACTGCAATGAGATTCCGGTAACATGTCCTAAACTATTCACTCCACAATTAATAATAATAATGTCTGGATGAGAGAGCGTCACCAAAGTGGCACAAAGAGGACCCACATGCAGCCACCTCATCCAACATACTCCCTGCCAGTGGACATCCACATGATGCAACCCAAAGTGTGCAGCCACTCCATAGCGTTCGTTCTGCATACACTTTCAACCAATGTATCCAGGAGTTGCCCAAAAGCCATACACTCTGCCTCCTGAACGACACAGCCATAACCATAGCCATGTGCACTCCTATTTGCAAACACACCTTCTGGCACAATCTGTCCTTACACACCACACCCAGGAAACCTTATTGACTGATCCCCACACCTGCATAGCCCCATTTCCATGGCACCCACCCTCAAAAGACCAGCATTTGGCACGTGCGCACCTCGAAATGCCGCGGTGTCCGTGGACATATTGTACTTTGTGCGCAGGTGCGGGAACACATTTCAATATATTGGTAGCTGTGAAAAGTGTTTTTTGTTGTGTTTTATGTTTAACGGTGCTTGTAAAGAAACACGTTGTTTTTGTATTTTTGGGGGATTGTTCTCTTATTCTCCTCCTTACATTATTACACAAGCTTCTCCAAAACAGCTTTTATGTTCTGGAATACAAGAGCATTTTCAATGGGGGACAAAAAATAATCAGCTCACTGAAAAATCTCACATTAGAAGCACTAAGTTTCTCATGGGCACAGAAGAACATCCCAGCATCGACAGAAATGCAGACATGCCGCCGTTTACAAAAACACTTTTCCTTCTCTACCTCGAAAGAAAGTCCATCCGGATTGTTCCACACTAGTCTTGGTGGTATGCATGAGACAATCACTGTTGCAGTGGGAAAAAGGCGCATCAATGCTCTCATCACCTCCCTCAGTTTACTGAGCAAACTTGCAGCAGTGCGAAAGCCCACATGCAGTGCTCCACAATGCAGAACTAGTATGTCAACAGTACTCCAAGTGCCCACATCTCTGCACTCTGCAATCACAGTTTGAAAACTCTGTAGAGCCACATTGCGCCACAAAGAGTGAACTCCTTCCACACCAAAATGTTCATCAACTCCACTACCCTGGGCATATGTGTGCCGGTCACCCACAAACAAATCACTGACGATGAACACTCTCACTCTTTGCATCTCTGCCATCATCACGGTACACAGCAATGAAAAAGTATTACCACCGCTTCCTGTTAAGCACACCGTCAACACCTGATTGGATAATCTGCAGTGCCATTTTCATGCCAAGCATAGTAAGAAGGACTGCATGTGGCACGTGTACTTCCCCACCTACCACAAGGGCCTTGCCTCAGTAAACCATGGGCAGTCCTTCTTCCCTTTCCAGTACTCTTTTTCCAGCACTCTCTCATTTGGTGCTGTTAAACAGTCACACATGCATCCACCAATCTCATCCAAGACCTCTGCATCTAACACTATCATCTCTGTTCAACACTCCATAATAACCATTAAACACTTCAAGTACAAGTGTCCTTTGAATCAAAAGCACCTCCACTGGAAAGTACTGTAAAACTATTTATGATTTCTGTATCCAGATTCATCCACATCACCACCCATCACCACAACCTGCAGGTAGCATATTTTTTATACAGTACATTTGCAGCTCTGTTATAAGTGCCTGCAACAAGGTCCCTGCCAATGAACCTCCATAACGTACTCAAAAAGCATACTGTAATTTATCTCATCATCTGCCATCAAATGCCATCTACAGTGATATGTGCTTGCAAAAGTGGCATTTACCCATATCAGCCATTGTAATATCCAAAGGGTTACCCTCTTTTTTCTTTCTGTGAATTTTATGACATTTTCCCCCACTAACGTACCTCCTATAAAATTCATAAAAATCTCACAGAAAAGGATCAGTGAATGTACCCTGCCAAAATGATCCAAGTACATACATTGCATGCATCACAACAGGTTGCCTGCCACTTACCTTGCACACTTCACAGAATGGAACATTACTTAAAAACCAGAAAAATGTATGTGTGCAGTGACCACAGTACCATTCATAAATGTGCCTAAAAAAATGAAACAACTGAAATAATTGCTCCACTAATAAAGCAATCAAATATATGCAGAAAAGTAAATAGAATTGAGCACACAAAAACATTCTCCTTTGCAATCTGTACATCTTTCGGATACTTTTTCTCACCCTTCTACAATGAGAACGAATGCATTTTCAAAGTAAATAGTTCTACACCAATACACACACTTGCTAAATTGCCCGTCACACAACACACTTACAAATAACCACCTCGCCCCCTTACCAAACATACTGATGCTCCCAAGTCCCCATTCATATACTAAGCCATACATTTACACACACACTAACTCTTCCTGCCAAGACACCCCACTATACGTTTAAAGAATGTATTCTCCAAATGCAATCACTATGCCATTAACAAACATATTTTCTTATGATCTTCTTGTACATTTGCAGTACCCACCTCTGTCCTGAAAGTCACTGGCATGTGAACTTGAAAATACAACCTAGAATAAACCAACTCTCACCAACCAACAAAGTAAGTATAATACCATTGTAGTGTTTTACGTCTTACTAAGAGAGTGCAGTGTTCATGTATTATAAGGTACAGAATTGCATCAACCCACTGGTATGTCATACATTCTTACTCATGACATCTCTACAGTACCTCACTGTATATTATCATCTCGCCACCATTATACAAACCCCCAGATAGTAATATAGCATTCCCAATCAAAAGTTAGAGCCCATTACACAGTGACACACTTCCATTTATATGCCTACCCTCATATTCAAACACTCATGCACATTACACACATATACATCATATACATTTCAAAATCTGCACACCCACACTTTCCTTTTTTCTCCAACAGCTACTACAGAATGCCTACCAAACAGCAACTCCAAAGAAAACAATGCAGAAATAGATCAGCGCAACCTAAAAGCATAGAAAGTAGCCATCCACCCTTACCAGAATTTGTACAGAAAGTTCAAAGAAAATAGCTAATACAGTCACTAACGAAAACAAAAGCACCTACCAGTAAGGAAACTGACATTCCTCTGTCAAAATGTGGAAATTAAGAGAAATGCACTGAAAAGAGTGCAATTCGCACTACTGCTAACAGAGCATGTACAAATGCTAATGTCCCCACAAGGAAGCATTCCAAAAAAATAATTTTTACCAAAGAATTTCCATCACAGAGTCCTACATAATCTTATAAATAGAGGGGAGAAATAACGCTCAACCTTTAAAATTTACCGCAGGAAAGTGATACTGTAAGCTCTTGTAGACAGTGCAATGCTCATGAAATGGAAATTGTTTATATTAATTTTAAACAGAATGAAACCACTAACAAATTAATTGGTAAACTACAGCCACTACTTTGAGAAAAATGCAATATCAGCATAGATACCTTTGGCAACATCTGTACAAGTAAGTGGAGTCCCACCACCAGCACAGAGCCATACTTCAATGAAGAATCATTCAAACACGAGCAAACAAACCAAATTGCCATGCATAGCAGTGGACGAGGGTATGGAAAGGTAGACAATACAATAATGGAAGAAGAAATACTGCTTTCACAAATATCCCCATCAAACTTAGATGGCACTCTCCATTCCACCGAACCAATACGCCCCACCTACAAATGGCCTTGCACATCAATGTGTAACATTCGCCAAAATGCTATAAAATCTTTGCAGCAGTTCTTCAATCACTATGTGAAAGCCAACGACAAAGGAACAATGAAAATACTACAAGCTATGGACTCCTGTCCAGTGCGCAAATACACAGGCCTATGAGGACATTCCTTAGCCTGTATTTCTGGACCTACTTGCAAAAGCACCTTCCACCATATCAAAATATTAGCAACACACCATTCTACTGTAAGAAGTCTCATGTACAAACTGTACTACAGCTTTTGCACTGCAACAGTTAAATGATATTCTCCTACACAGTACAGCCAAACAACTGCTCGAAGAAATAGAGCACATCCATAGGAAATATGTTGGAACTGAAGAGCACTTACAAACTCCAGCACTTTCAGACAACAATAGCGACAACTTTGCAGATGTCCACTTTCTATGTCACACAAACAAAAAAGAAATACAAAAGTTCAAAAGCACATCTGCTGAAGTGCCAAACCAAGTATGTGTGTGTTGTTGCAGAACTTTCTATAGAAAGAGCACCACAACTATAGATATAATGCAGAAAATAGAAGACAGTGAAGAATCCCAATGGTTTCAATTAGCTCTGTACATTATAGCTGAAAATAAATACGAAATTACGGACACCTCCATACTGTGCACATACTGCACTGCAAGACTTGACAATAACCAAATGCCTTCACGGGCGATCAGTAATCATTTGGAGGTATTTCCACTGCCAAATGCACTCCAGCTGCTTAACTTGTATGAGAGCATTATAATTCAAACACTACACCCATTTTAAGCAATAATACGACTTCAACCAAAAACTGCAACATTGCCTCCCACCCAATTACTAAGAGGCATTTGTGGGAAAGTAGTTTATTTACCATTAGATCTGAAAGAAAATGTAGACACACTACGAGTGCAAATGCCAATAGAACAATCTTTGAGTACCCTGTTAAATGGTGTACCTACAAAAGATTTTTTAAAAATTGGCAGCAACTAATGGTCTTAAACAAAGTTAGGAAAGCCTTGCAATACCTTAAAGAGAACAATGAATAATACAAAGAAATAAAAGTTGAAGAAAACCTGAGAGAAACTGTAAAGACTGGTAGGGGGTGTCTGTACTTCTGCTCTCTATATGGTAGAGGAGAGGCACAGAAGACCCCAGCCAAGATTCTCTATAAGGTAGCAATGGACGAGCAATCAAGGCCTAGCTTCTCAGGAGGTGATGCAGGCTGGTTCTAAGTACAGTGTAGTCCCCGAACCCCCACAAAGGAATGTCCACACACTGTAATACTGAAAACACAGTCTTTATATCATTAATATTCAAAGGTATGTACACAATCACAATAACGCACTTTGTACTCGGAAGTCAATAATGATAAATATTAACAATTCTAAAGTGGTACCACTAATGTTATCCAATCTCATTAAAGTGCATCAACTGTACGGTTAAAATGTCACACAGATTAATAACGAGGAAACCAGCAATAGGGATAGGCAGGAACGTAAGATGGTTGAAACAATAGGCAGAATACTAGCCCCGTACCCTAGACACAGTTCTGTGTGGAGATCCCCCCACCTGGGCAACCTGTAAATAAAGATATGTAGCACAAGCCCAGTCCATATAATGTTTGATAGTCTTACTTCTTCGTATTAAGGTTTACCCCCCCCCAATGTACCTGGTGGAGTAGAGTTCTCCGACAATGCGCTGACCAATCCTTCTTGAGTGCCTCCCTTTCAGGCGGGAGCCACAGATCGTCGAGAGGTGTCGGGGAACTTGGCGTTCGGTGTTGGGGAATCGACGGCCCTTCTTGAGTGCCCTCCCTTTAAGGCAGGGGTCACGGATCGTCGAACGTCCGACGGTGAACAGGGTGAACTACGGCAGGGAAGTGGCAGCTTCGTTCCTAGCGGTGCTCGTAGACGACAGAGCGTTGGCGTCCTGCAAGGAAGAGGCGTGCGGGGCACCTCGGTGACGATAGTTCTGGACTGCAAAGAGATTGATGAAGAACTGTGGCCCAGCAAGGGCGTTGAGTCGTCGGCGTCTCTGTGGTCTTTAGGTGGCGGGAAACCCACCAGTGTATGCTCCTCGGCGCGTCGACGGTCGGTCCTTCTCCAGCGGGAGACAAGCGGATGACGATGCAGACGAGAGCGTCCGATGATCAATTAAAGTTCTTAGGCAAACGGGAGCACGGCGGCTCCGGTCGGCGACGGCGGTCGCCGACAGTGGCGGACAACTGTCCGGGTGCTTCTCCTTGGAGTTCCGCAGCAGTCCCCGTATCGGGTCGGCAGCCTGTCGAAGGTCTGTCTACCAGGGAGCGTTGGCAAAGATCAGCTGTGCACGATGCTCCCTCGTAGCTTGGGAAGAGGGCGCCTTTCCAGGTCCTCTCTGGGTCAGTCCTTGGAAACACAGCAGCCTTCAGATTGTGAGGGAGAGCCACAGCACTCCTTCTCGTCCAACGGGGGTTTCAAGGTCAAGCGTCAGTTTCTCCAGTTACTCGTCGTAGTGGACTTCAGTTTCTGAACACGATTCCTAGCAGTGAGAGGTCCCCAGATATACTGTTGATCTCCCATTCATTCCGCTGGGTCACACTCAAGCATCCAATCACGACTATGGGCATTCATGCAGGCAGGCAGCCAATCAGGCACACAAGGAATTGAGGCCATTCACTTCTCTCCAGACACTCACAACAAGTTATGTGGATTGGGACAAGTACCGAGCCATTCAACACTCCAAGCTGCATTCATACCGGTTTCAGGCAGGGTTGTCTCAGTCATTGGGCCTCATTACGACCCAGGCGGTAAGGGGTTTACGGCAGCGTAAACGGGGCCGACCCTTACCGCCTGAGTACGAGGTCCCTTAGCGCCATGGCGGATTTAACACCTGCTTTTAGCAGGTGTTACAATCCATGGCGTTAAGGGACCATGGAGTTAATTATGCCACCGTAATTTACGGTGGCGTAATTAACGCCTTCCCCACTCCCATTATGCCCTATGGGGCAAAAATGGGAATGGGGAAGGGTAAATGGGGATTGGGGACTTACCGCCCCGCCAAGGTCGGAATGGGGCGGTAAGTCCGCCAACCACCATGGCGTAAACGTAGTTTACGCCATGGTGGTAAAGTCACGGCCCAGGCGGTAACTTACCGCCTGGGTCGTAATGAGGCCCATTGTGTCAACCACCAGATACTAGACACCCACAACACAAAATGCATATTCGTCACACACTCTATTCACCCAGGTCCCACCCACAGGAGGTACCTACAACATACATCACCGGGAAGGCTCCAGCTAGTCTGGCCGGGCCTTCACAACAACACCATATACAGCATTTCCACCCAACAACCAGTCAGGGGGAAGGGACAGAGTCAGGGCTTCCCAGGACTTTGGGAAAACAAGGTATTGGGGAATAGAAAGCAAGAGGCCACAGGGGCCATCTTGTTTTCCATCAGGAATCAACGGATCCCAATGGCAGGGCCAGGGTATCCCAAAATGGAGGATACGCCGCGCACCGGTCACATTCAGCATGGAGCTGCCACCAGCCCATATCCTGCTCTGCGGGCCACCCACAGGTGCCCAAAAACATACACTAGAGGCACAGGGTTGTACCCCCACCCATGGGTGCCATAAGGGTATCCCACGGGTCCGTTCACCAAACCTTAAGAAAGAGAGCTGCACCGCCAGGAGTCCCACATGAACTCCTGTGCAGAAAACATGACAGAACACTCAATAAAAAGCAGTAAAGGACAAGGATACGGAGGGCCTGTCCCTCCGATGCATTTCCAGCATCACAGTCGCCACCCCCAGACTGAGGTGGAGAGTGCCTAATCTCCCACGGGATAGATGCCCTCATCCAGATGGTCAACATACCTTCTGGAAAGGCCATCTGCATTATCGTGACTCTTCCCTGGTCTGTGCTCTATGGTGAAGTCTAGCCCTTGCAGGCTAATGGACCACCTGAGCAATTTCGAGTTCTCACCCTTGATCTGCATAAGCCACTTCAGGGGCTTATGATCTGTTTGGACCTTGAAGGTTGACCCTGTAAGTTAGGGCCTAAAACTTCTAAGGCTCCAAACTATACTAAAACATTCCTTTTCAACAGAAGCCCACCTAAGTTCTCTACCCTTGTTGTCTACTGATGAATATGATAGGATGTTCTCTCCCTTTGTCATCTAACTGGGACAAGACAGCTCCAATTCCGGTGTCGCAGGCATCCGTCTGGACGATAAAGGGTCGGCTGTAGTCAGGCGCACACAACACGGGTGCCCGACACAGACTTTCTTTCAAGCCATCAAAGGCCCTCTGACAGTCTTCAGTCCAATTAACCTTCCTAGGCTGTTTGGGTGAAGTCAGAGCTGTCAATGGTTCAGTTATGGTTCCATAGTCCGCCATGAAATTGCGATAGTACCCGGTGAGGCCCAAAAAGGCTCTCACCTGGGTTTGAATAGTGGGAATCTCCCAGTCCTGTACATCCTGTACCTTACTGGGGAGAGGTTGGATTTGACCCCCTCCTACCTCATGACCAAGATATGTGACTTTCCCCTGAGCTATCTGGCACTTGGTGGCCTTGATAGTGAGTTTAGCCCTTTTTAAGGCCTGCAACACTCTACCCAGATGTGTCAAGTGTTCTTCCCAAGTGGAACTGTAGACGGCAATGTCGTCTAAATAAGCCACACAAAAGGCTTCCAGCCCACTGAGAGCATGATTGACCAATCTCTGGAAGGTGGCAGGGGCATTCTTCAACCCAAAAGGCATGACCCTAAACTGGTAGAGTCCCTCTGGTGTTGAGAACGCCGTCTTTTCCTTGGCATGGTCCGTCAGAGCTATTTGCCAATAGCCTGAGGTGAGGTCAAAGGTGCTCACAAATTTGGCAGCACCTATGGTGTCCACAAGCTCATTAGCCCTGGGCAATGGGTGCACGTCAGTTTTGGTGACGGCATTGACTCCTCGGTAGTCCACACAGAACCTCCAATCCTTGGTACCTGCCTGGGAACTTGCCTTGCGGACAAGGACCACGGGACTGGACCAGGGACTGGTTGAGGGTTCAATAACACCCAGATCCAACATCTTGGCGACCTCAGCCTGGATGTGGTTCTTAACCGTATCTGACATTCGGTAGCTCCTGCTCTTGACAGGCACGCTGTCACCAGTGTCAATCTCGTGCTTACACCACGGTGTAAGGCCTGGCGTCAGTGAAAACAGAGAGGCATACTGCTGGAGCAAAGTCCTGCAGGCCCTCTGCTGATCGGTTGTCAAATCTGGAGAGAGCTGCACTCCCTCCACTGAGCCATCCTGAGGGTTTCTATGCAGCAAATCAGGAAGGGGCTCACTCTCATCTTCTTCTTGCTCTGAAGCTAGCAAGAGACATGAGACTTCTGCTCGCCGGTGGAAAGGCTTGACCCTATGGGACTCCCATGTCAACCAGATAGTTGACCTCGCCCATCTTGGAGATTATCCGGAAGGGTCCAGTCCATTTATCTGCCAATGCCCGAGGCTTGGTAGGCTCCATCACGAGGACCTCCTGTCCCGGAGTTCAATCCACTTGCGATGCTTTAAGGTTGTGCCAGTATTTGTTCAATTCATGGCTGGCCTTGAGATTCGCTGTTGCTTGACCCATCATCTGTGTCATCCTCCGTCGGAGGCCTAACACATAGTCCCCCACTTGCTTGGCAGGACCGGGAGGGGTGGCTTCCAAACCTTCTCTGATCAAGGCAAGGGGCCACCTCACGGGATGTCCAAAGAGTAACTCAAAGGGGCTGAAACCAACCCCCTCTTGAGGTACCTCTCTGTAAGCAAACCGCAGGCATGGCAGGAGGAGATCCCATTTCCTCCTTAGGGGCTCTTCCAAAGCACCTAGCATGCCCTTGAGAGTTTTATTAAATCTCTCAACCAGACCATTGGTCTGGGGGTGGTAAGAAGTGGAGAACTTGTAGGTTACCCCGCACTCTTTCCACATGGTTTTCATGTAACTAGACATGAAGTTGGATCCTTGGTCAGAGACAACCTCCTTGGGGAATCCAACACGGGTGAAAATGCCCAGGAGGGCACGGGCAACCACCTTGGCAGTAAAAGTCCAAAGGGGTATAGCCTCAGGGTACCTGGTGGCATGATCTACCAAAACCAGGATGAACCGATGTCCACCTGACGTGGGAGGGTCAAGGGGACCGACGATGTCGATGCCCACCCTCTCAAACGTTGTGCCAACCACTGGCAAGGGCTGCAGTGGGGCAATGACACTGCCTCCAGTCTTGCCAGACAACTGACAAGTTAGGCAGGTCCTGCAGTGGGATTCCACTTCTACTCCCATTCGAGGCCAGTAGAAATGGGCAGAGAGCCTCTGCTTAGTCTTCTTGGTACCAAGATGGCCAGCCAAGGGCACCTCATGCGCCAACTGCAGTAGGAAGGGCCGGTAAACCTGGGGTACCACCAACCTCTTGAGGGCACCAGGTTCAGGCTTAGTGGGCTCACTAACAAGGAGCTCACCCTCCCAATAAATCTGGAAAGTCCTAGGCACCTCTCCTTGTGCCTGGGACAGGGCCTGTTTCCTCAGACCCTCGAGAGAGGGACACTCTCTCTGTCCTTTACAGAAGTCTGCCCGGGAGGGTCCCCCTTCAGCTAACAAGCATTGAAGATTGGGATGATCCTCCGGGTTGAGAACCCCTCACACAGGAGAGTCTTCTGGCTCTTCTCCCACAGGAGTTGAAACGGGGTTTACCACTGGACCCAAGCCGTCCGGAGCATGGATCCCAATGGGTGCTGTAGGAACAGCAGGAAGGGAAGGAGCTCCCTCTACAGAGGTGGCCTTCTTGCTCTTCCTTCGTCATGCCTTAGGCCGCGCATTCGGCTTGGGTACCTGACTCACAGCCAGACCCGGTGTCACCTATGATCTAGTGACCGCAGCAGCAGTCATGGGAAGAGCATCCGCAATCAATCCCAACTCGACTAGATTGTTACCTAACAGAATGTTAGCAGGGACGTTGTCCTGAACCAGGACAGGAAGCTTTGCTGTCTTGTCTCGAATTACGAGTGTGACTCGGGCTACAGGCGATAATTTGGGAGGCCCACCAGCTAACCTGGTGGTTCTCAGAGGAGCATCTACATAGTCCTCTGTCTTGAGCAGGGTCCTGTCCACCACTGTCATGCTTGCCCCAGTGTCTCTCAAACCAGTAGAAGGCTGGCCATTCAGGAGGACACTTCTCAGAAATCTACAGGTGTTCTGTGGGATAGTTGCCAGTACTTCCGCGTACTGGTCCCAGGCCCCAAGGGACACTAAGGAAATCTCTACGGGAGCACCAAAAGTGATTCCGGTAGAGGAGGGGAGGACAGTGGCCTCCACCTCAGACATGGGGTAAGGATAGGTCAGGCTGACAGCCTGTACTCCGAGTGCCTTACCTTTACACTTGGAGTCACCCCTTTTGTGATCCAGAGCCCCACAGTCCCAACAAGTGCCGGGAGTGCGGGGTACGGTACTGGAACCACCGGGAGCCTGCTTTGCAGCAGGTGGACCACTACTCTTATTTCCACCCACAGATGACTTATCCCCACTAGACTTTTGGGTCTTAGGAGAGGAGGGTTTAGGTTTATTCGACTGTGACTGCTTTTGGGACTCCTCAGCTTTCTGAGCGGCCCCCTTTTCTTTTTCCTTGTCCTTCCCACTGGAGTCCTTAGGGGACATCCGGTGGGAGACCCACTAGTTAGCCAACCTAGCCAGCTTAAAGGGATCCAAAATGTTCTGGTCAGCAACATACTGACGCAGCTCCGATGAACAGGCTTCAGAAAAATGCTCAAAAAACAATAGGTGGGACAATTCAACAAAAGTTTTCACCTTGTAACCATCAATCCACCCCAACATATTCATGTGCGCATTACTCACCCAGTCAACCCAAGACACATTCTCTCATTTCTTAAAATCCCTGAACCTTTTAAGGTATTGGGTAGGCGTCTTGCCAAACTTGGCAATCAAAGCAGATTTCATACATTCATACTGACCCCTTTCTTCCACACTCAGCTTCAGAATACAGTCATATCCAGTTTGAGGCATTCTGCTTAGCAAACACTTAGCCCAATCTCTTTTGTCAACATCATGAATTGCACACGCCATTTCAAACGCTTCAATCCATTGGAGGATATCAGAACCCTCCGAAAACACACCAACCAAATCCTTCATAAATGTAGTTGCTGGGGACCTGACACTCTCACTGGGTTTCGCTGAAGTCTCCACTCAAACTTTCTCTAGCTGGATTCTCTGACATTCAGTGTCCTTGTCTTTGAGTTCAAGATCCCTATTCTTGAGTTCAAATTGCTGAAATAAAGAGGACGCTGGTTCAGGGGGACGGAGCTAAGGGGGGTGGGGGGAGGGGCAATGGGAGGGTTCTGGGTCCAGGCGCAAAGTTTAAGTACACCCTAATGTGGGTGTGAAGTTGTATCGTGATTTAAATACCAAAAATAAAGTTTTTTAAAAAAAAATTGCTGAGCCAGCTCCTCTTTCTTAAGCTCAGCATTTATTTCCAACTTGCGATATTCCCTTAATAACTCAAGTTCCAAGGATTTGCTGGGGTTCGGAACAGAGGCCACAGGAATGGCGGCATTCCCAGAAACAGATTCAGTAGAAACCCCAGGGGCGGAGTCCTCATTGGTTGCATTCCCCCCCTCATCAAGAGTTTCACCATCGGTCTGGTAGTCCACCAGGGCAGCTATCAGCTCAGCCCTAGACTTATCCACAAAGTCTAACTCCCTTGCTTCACAAGCACTCTGGAGAGCCTCTAAGCTCATCCGAGTCAATTTACCATTCGCAATAGACTCCATTGCTTGTAATGCGGTTATTTGGTACACACACAAACCTTAATCTAATAAAGTGCAGATATTGTGTAAGTGGCACGGTTATACACTGATTCTTAAAGCCATAAGCATCCCACCGCTGCCACCAGTGTAAAGACTGGTAGGGGGTGTCTGTACTTCTGCTCTCTATATGGCAGAGGAGAGGCACAGAAGACCCCAGCCAAGATTCTCTATAAGGTAGCAATGGACGAGCAATCAAGGCCTAGCTTCTCAGGAGGTGATGCAGGCTGGTTCTTAAGTACAGTGTAGTCCCCGAACCCCCACAAAGGAATGTCCACACCCTGTATTACTGAAAACACAGTCTTTATATAATTAATATTCAAAGGTATGTACACGATCACAATAACGCACTATGTAGTCGGAAGTCAATAATGATAAATATATACAATTCTAAGTGGTACCACTAATGTTATCCAATCTCATTAAAGTGCATCAACTGAACGATTAAAATGTCACACAGATTAATAACGAGGAAACCAGCAATAGAGATAGGCAGGAACGTAAGATGGTTGAAACAATAGGCAGAATACTGGCCCCGTACCCTAGACACAGTTCTGTGTGGAGATCCCCCTACCTGGGCAACCTGTAAATAAAGTTATATAGCACAAGCCCAGTCCATATAATGTTCTATAGTCTTACTTCTTCCTATTAAGGTTTTACCCCCCCCCCAATGTACCTGGTGGAGTAGAGTTCTCCGACGATGCGCCGACCGATCCTTCTTGAGTGCCTCCCTTTCAGGCGAGAGCCACGGATCGTCGAGAGGTGTCGGGGAACTTGGCGTTCGGTGTCGGGGAATCGACGGCCCTTCTTGAGTGCCCTCCCTTTAAGGCAGGAGTCACGGGTCGTCGAACGTCCGACGGTGAACAGGGTGAACTACGGCAGGGAAGTGGCAGCTTCGTTCCTAGCGGTGCTCGTCGAATACAGAGCGTTGGCGTCCTGCAAGGAAGAGGCGTGTGGGGCACCTCGGTGACGATAGTTCTGGACCACAAAGAGATTGATGAAGAACTGTGGCCCAGCAAGGGCGTTGAGTTGACGGCGTCTCTGTGGTCTTTAGGTGGCGGGAAACCCACCGGTGGATGCTCCTCGGCGCGTCGACGGTTGGGCCTTCTCCAGCGGGAGACAAGCGGATGACGATGCAGACGAGAGCATCCGATGATCAATTAAAGTTCTTAGTCAAACGGTGATCAATTAAAGTTCTTAGTCAAACGGGAGCACGGTTGCTCCGGTCGGCGACGGCGGTCGTCGACAGTGGCGGACAACAGTCCGGGTGCTTCTCCTTGGAGTTTCGCAGCAGTCCCCGTATCGGGTTGGCAGCCTGTCGAAGGTCTGTCTACCAGGGAGCGTTGGCAAAGATCAGCTGTGCACGATGGCCTCTCTGGGTCAGTCCTTGAAAACACAGCAGCCTTCAGATTGCGAGGGAGAGCCACAGCACTCCTTCTCGTCCAGCGGGGGTTTCAAGGTCAAGCGTCAGTTACTCCAGTTACTCGTCGTAGTGGAATTCAGCTTCTGAACACGATTCCTAGCAGTGAGAGGCCCCCAGATATACTGTTGATCTCCCATTCATTCCACTGGGTCACACTCAAGCATCCAATCACGACTACGGGCATTCATGCAGGCAGGCAGCCAATCAGGCACACGAGGTATTCAGGCCATTCACTTCTCTCCAGACACTCACAACAAGTTATGTGGATTGGGACAAGTACCGAGCCATTCAACACTCCAAGCTGCATTCATACCGGTTTCGGGCAGGGTTGTCTCAGTCATTGTGTCAACCACCAGACACTAGACACCCACAACACAGAATGCATATTCGCCACACACTCTATTCACCCAGGTCCCACCCACAGGAGGTACCCACAACATACATCACCGGGAAGGCTCCAGCTAGTCTGGCTGGGCCTTCACAACAACACCATATACAGCATTTCCAAACAACAGCCAGTCAGGGGGAAGGGACACAGTCAGGGCTTCCCAGGACTTTGGGAAAACAAGGTATTGGGAAATAGAAAGCAAGAGGCCACAGGGGCCATCTTGTTTTCCATCAGGAATCGACAGATCCCAATGGCAGGATCGCACCTGTCACATTCAGCATGGAGCTGCCACCAGCCCATAACCTGCTCTGCGGGCCACCCACAGGTGCCCAAAAACATACACTAGGGGCACAGGGTTGTACCCCCTCCCATGGGTGCCATAAGGGTATCCCACGGGTCCGTTCACCAAACCAAAAGAAAGAGAGCTGCACCGCCAGGAGTCCCACGTGAACTCCTGTGCGGAAAACATGACAGAACACACGATAAAAAGCAGTAAAGGACAAGGATACGGAGGCCCTGTCCCTCCGATGCATTTCCAGCATCACAGAAACCACCAAAATAATTCAGGACTCCTCAACAATTGGCCAATTTGAACTTCTAGATCCTACTTCAGCCTCCAAAATTTTAGATTACTATACAATTCACCCACTGCACTGCAAAGACACCATAGACAATGCACTAGAAACATATCAAATGCAGCAAGACAAAGGATTGCCAGTCAGTATATGGGAAAAAAGTGTAGAAACACAAGCCTTTCCTCTACTCTTTCCAACTGGAAAAGGTGGAAGATTTGATGAAAGATGCACATGAATTACAGCATCAGAATACCGCTCTTTACGAATGTATTCTGAAGACCCTAAATTTGGCCAAAACGTGAAATACATAGTTCACCTCCTCTTTGAAAGTGAACTAGCAATGCTTTGCTATGGAGTTGCACACACATTGAAAACAGGTTTCCATTTTCAAAACACAGCTACTTCAAAATGTGCAAGACAAGGATGAAGTTTTACAGTCAAGTATTACAAATCTCTTGGCAAACATGCGTTGTACGAAAGAGTACTGGTTCCGACGGCACGCAGATGTACGGTGTATGCTATGCAACCTTGGCCCACCCACATGGTTTGTCACTTTAAGTTGTGCAGAGTATGCATGTGAAGACTTGCACACTTTCCTACGCATACCAAACAAAAACAAAACAGGTGTAGACATGAAAACACCAGGAGAACTTTGCTCTCTTGATCCTGCAAATGTATCAAGGTACCTCCATCATCGCATCATTGCCATGCTGCACTTCATTTGCAATAAAGCACTTCCTCCCCTAGGAGAAGTGAAACATTTATTTTGAAGAAAATAATATCAAGCCAGAGGAGCACCACACATCCACATGCTTTTGTGGATAAAAAATGCTTGTAAATTTGGTGAGGACAGTGATGCAACTGTTTTGCAGTTCATTCACGAATATGTCACTTGCGAAATCCCTTCAGAAAGTACACATAGTGACCTACATGCACACATTTTGCAGTTTCAAAGACACAAGTGTGGCAAGTATTGTCCGTGCAAATATACGGACAAAGGCAAATACTACACCGAATGCCGCTTTGGTTTCCCTAGACCAGTTTCACCAACAGAGCAAGTGAACAGCTTCATGGCTTTGGTTCCACACAGTGTGAAAGGGAAATCTCCTAAAAACACATACTTCATAAAAAGAACCAAAGCATCAAAGTACATCAATGATTACAATGCAATAATTCCCCTCCTATGGAATGCAAATGTAGATGTACAGTGCATTGCAGACAATTCCACTGCAGTTGCATGATATGTCACAGCCTACTTAACCAAAGCAGATAAAACAGAGCTGAAAGACCTCTGGGATGACATATCATCTGACAAAACACTGTCACAGAAATTGTTCAGCTTTGGCATAAAAATGCTGTCCCATAGAGAAAGTGGCTGCTATGAAGCCATAGACCGTTTAACCGGCACTGCCTTATATGGGAAATCTGAAAACATAGTGTGGCTAAGCCTTGGTCCTGCAGCATCCAGAAAAAGAGTTCTCAAATCATATGAAGACATACAAACAATAGCCAAAAATGATCCCAACAGCCAGGACAAAAATCAACTTATTGGACACATCCTACCCAAACAGTAGTATTATTTTAGAAACCATGTGCCTGTACCACATAGCCCTAAATTTCTCATATAAAAATAACATTAAACCAGATGAGAAAAACGTGTGAAGGCAGCCTGGTGAAGCTGACCAAACCCAGCTTGATTAATCATATGAAATTGTCATTAAAAACTGCTCAACACAAACAACTGTACAACTTGGCTAGCCTGAAACTTTTCAAACCATGGTGAAAAGAACAAGATTTATTAGCCACCCTGCCACCTATGAAGATGCTTTCAATGCAAATTAAAGTACCATAACAGATATAAACTTTAAACGGTACAAAACAATATTGGACAATGAACGCCAACAAGAAGTAGAACTTCAAGCACAACTAAATGTGGACACTCCTGAGAGCAGTGAATCCTCTGTGACAGGAATCCAAGAACCACTTGGTCAGCCAGACATAGCAAATGAGGCAAACTTAGCCATGACGGAAGTAGAGATCACCATGTGTCAGTATGAGCAATCTGGAGAAGAGTTTGCTGTACTAAAATCCCAACTAAACAATGAGCAGAGTACCATTTTTTCTAGAAGTAAGTAAAGAAATTTAACATGCTATACAGTGTTAAGCAGAATCATATGCAGTACCCTTTGGGAACACCACACACAATTAAGACTACAAGTGACAGTACAAATTCACCTTTGGTACAAGCCTGTACTTCACAGTAAAATGGTAGCGATGCCTGAGCAGCCAGACTTATCTCAAGAGTAAAGTGAGAAGTACCAATAGTTACACAAAGAACAGCAATTACTATGGTTCAAACAAAAACACACACTGAAGGTTTCTGAATAAAAGAATACACATTTATTTACACATCAGTTGTATAACATCTCACTAAAGTAAAGCAGTTGAAAAATCACACTCTTAATACACTAAACCACACCCAATAGATTCTGCACTCGTTACGCTCAAAAAATGAAGTGTGAGGAAAATGGCACTCCAGCAATTTAAAGGGGAGGGAAAGACAAAGTTAGGCAGAAATTGAGCAGCACCAACAGGTAAGTAAACAGGGCAATCTAGATAGTGGAACTACAGTGATGAAATCAAATCAAAAAGGCTTAGGGCAAAAGTAAATAGGACAAAAGTCTTTTGCTCAAGATCACACAGTTCAGGGTAGTTTGCGGTTAAGTCTTTCCCAAGAGTTCCGGACGAAGTTAGTCGGCAGAAAAATTAGTTTAAAGAGTAGAGAAGGACAAGCCCTCGGATTGGCGAAAGGTTTCACACACCTTCGCCGTGGCTGAACGAAAAGAACAACCGGATTTGCACTGTACCTTTCAATGGAGAAGAAGCTGTTAGCTGAGGCAGATGTTCCTGGCAGTTCCTGCAGGCTCACGGTTCCTGAAGCAACTGTCAGACTGCCACGAAGAAGGAAGACTGGAGGGTCCTGCACTGCCCAGAGAAGAAACCAGCAGCAGAGCAAAGCAACAAATAAAAGGTGCGCGCCTTAAAACACAAGCAGGGTCCATTGCTCCTGGCTATCCGGTTCACTGTAGCTGTGCACAGCAACTTCGACCAGAGGAGGGAGACCTGGCTTGCAGTTTGGAGAACTGGTTGTTCCCTGCAGCGCAAGGGGAGAATATTCCTTGCAGATCTTCCCTGTCATCGAAGTTTGGAGATTCGGACCCGCAGCAGGGCTTCACCAGGAGGTTCAGTCGTGGTAGAGGTCCTCTTCTGTCAGCTTCTTTTCGGTTCTCTCGATCCAGTGGCGACTTTGCCTTCTCAGTCCCAGAGACCTGCTTTTTATGCAGTTTTCCCCCATTCACACAGCCTGGCTGTCAATCACACAGCAGGGTGGCTGTCCCGCCGGGACAGTCACCACAGCCAATCATACCAGAGTGCGACATGGGTCTCCAAGAAGACCCTGTGCAGGGAGCCTCAAACCCCTACCTCACATCCTGTCCCCCTCAGACATTCAGGTGCCTAATGAGGGCTGTGTAGAAGCCCGTGAAAAGACAGTGAACAAAGGAATCAAACTGGTTTGGCGCGCAGAATAAAACACGAGAAAGACTTTTACGAAAAGAAATGGCGAATAAACCCAGCCGGATCCGAAATAAAACATATATGGTCTAGCGGGTTTAAGTTCCAGGCTACCAAGATAGCCTAAAACAATACCAGGATTATTTAAGATAACCGCAGTAGGAAAAATAGGGTAGTTACCACTGCCACCAGCCAAGTCTTGATGAAAAGGGAGTGAAACAATGCTCCAAGAGAAACAGACAAAAAGGGATAACTAGTAACCGTTTCCAGTACTCTATGTAAGATAGGGTGTACTGGGTCTGTGGTTTTACAGAGGCTAATAAAGTTAAAGGCAACTTTATATGTTCTGGAAGACATTAGTCAGTCCCAGAAAATGGAGTTGAGTTCGGGAAGTCTAAAAGACAACCCTGTGTCTCTGCACTGAAGGTGCTGTGTAACACACAGTAAAAAGATGATGCCTGTGGAGTAGGTGAGGCTCCACAGTCTATGAACACAAAAATGTTAAACACACACAGCAAAACACATGAAAGAGTGGGAAAAAGGCTCACACTCTTAAGACGCTGGAGTCTTATGTGTGCACGCACTCATAACGTGTCCTTTCACTCCCGATTTAAGCGAATCCAATTCAAAGTCCTACACAGATATCATCAGGCTGCACCACATGTCGCAGGATCACTCCCAATGATGCCACATATGCGGATCCGATAGCGCTACATACATCCACATGATCTGGTCTTGCCCTCACCTGGCGCAGTTTTGGGAGGAGGTATGTTCTATGTCTACTATTTTAGATCACAATATCGCCCTGTCCCCATTACTATGTCTTTTTCATGATCTCCCTGATTTGGGCCGTGACTCCAAAAAACTGGCTGGTCTCTGTATGCTCCTTGCTCTTCGTGCACTTTACTATGCTGGCTCCGCCCCGGAGCACCCTCACACATGCAATGGCTCAGGGCGGTTACGTGGGCCTCGGATACTGCAGAATCCTGGTCTAATCAACAGCCACCGCATTCTAGGCCCAGGAACATTTGGTTGATGTTCTGCTCCGATATGGCCTTTACATCTACAGACTCTGATGTTGTATCCCCCACACCCTCCTCTCCCGCTCCTATCACTATTTGAATTGATGGTTTGCCCAGACTCTCATTCGTACTGCTGATTGTCCCTTGTTCACTACCGTAAAGCATGTGCACACTTTTGAATCTGAACTGTATGTACTGCATATTTCATTGCCTGTCTCTATTGGTTACTTGCTTCTTCTCTGTGTTGTCAAGCTAAATAAATGAAAGTAGGTCTAACCTTAGATTAAGCATTAATTGATTTTGGCAGCACAGTCTTTAACCCTTTAAGTGCCATGGGTATTTCTCCCCAGTGCCAGGGCCTTTTTTGGTGATTTCGGTATGTGGCCATTCAATGGCTTTTAACTTTTTTTTTACATGAGATATCTCGGGCAAATGTGGCTCCTTTTTTTCCCACATGTAGGCAGTCGTAACGCCACCAAAGAATCCTAGGTTGCTGTACGGGGTGAGAGAAAATAACCAAAAAGGGGGAACATTTTGGGCTTTTGCAAAAAATGCCAATAAACTGATGTACAAAGTAGACTGTGTTTTTTTCCTTGTAAGAGCTAGGAACGAATGGTTTGCTGTGCTGAATTCCCTAATTTGCTGGCTTTCAAGAACATGTTGAGTGGAAACAGAAAAACAATATTTTGATGTGGTTATCAACCGTTTTGTGAGAGGTAGGTGATTTTGGCCATTTTTGCCATTCGGACATGCATGGACGGAATGGAAGAAAAGGATAGGATAGCCGATTTGGAGGACGGAAAGGCATAAATTTCTGAAAAGTAGACAAAATTCCAAGTATAGGAAGGGGTGATTTGCATAAGTCAGGCAACAACTAGGTTGGGGAAACTGCCATAGATTGGGGAAAAGCGGGAAAATGGCTGAAAAAAAGGTATGGGTTGGACATGGTTGGCTTGGTATGGCAATGACTTCTATGAATTTTGAGAAAAGCAATGCTCCGCTACATTCCCCCGACTCTTGCAGTTAGGAGAGCACACATTTTTGTAGTGTTTTACAAAACAAGCAATACCACAGGCCAAACAGTGAGCCATGGTACACAGGAGTTTTACGCTCACGGCCTGAACAGACGCGCTAAGCAGGTGTAAATCGGGAAAACCAATGTGGTGAGGAATGGCAAGCATACATTTTTTGAAAGAGCACAGGCAGACCTTTTCAAGGATAGGTGACTTGTGCAGGTTACAAAAGTGTATGGTGCCTAAAGCAGCGACTAAATGTAGGTCAGATTTGGGAAATGAAAGGATTGTGTGACAAAGGGCACCAGCAATGGGTCAAAACGTTATGAAAACCACACAAACACAACACAAGTCCTACCGTCGCGCGTTTCCACAGGTGTCCCGATGAAAAGTGTACCTCACATCTGTGGGTGCACCTACCTGGGCGCCAAGGGGAAAGCCTAAAACACAAGTAACCCCAAGTCTGTTTTCAGACCGGAATTTCAGACTCTCTGCCGACCGGCACATCATACAGATATGGGCCTCGGGTGTCCAAGCCACCAAGGAAAACAGGGAACCCCATGCATTTCCCAAAAGAGGACACCCGTGGGAATCCGCAGAGGTACGATTTGGGCAAATCGCCGCAGAATTTAGTACCCAGACACCCCTGCAAAGTCCGAAATGTGGGGAAAAAATACATTTTCCGCATATTTTGCTCAGCTCACCCATCGGAACAGGCCCCCAACAACACATGGCCTACTGTCCCGCGTTCCCACAGGTGTCATGACAAAAATAGTACCTCACATGCGTGGGTGCACCTACCTGAGCGCTAAGGGGAAAGCCTAAAACACAAGTAACCCCAAGTCTGTTTTCAGACCAGAATTTCAGAATCTCTGCCGACCGGCACAAAATACAGATATGGGCCTGAGGTGTCCAAGCCACCAAGGAAAACAGGGAACCCCATACATTTCCGAAAAGAGGACACCCGTGGGAATCCGCAGAGGTATGATTTGGGCAAATCGCCCCACAATTTAGTACCCAGACACCCCTGCAAAATTCCGAAATGTGTGGGAAAAAATGCATTTTCCGCACATTTCTCTCAGCTCACCCATCGAAACACACCCCCAACAACACATGGCCTACTGTCCCGTGTTCCCACTGGTGTCCCGATGAAAACGGTACCTCACATGTGTGGGTGCACCTACCTGGGCGCCAAGGGGAAAGCCTAAAACACAAGTAACCCCAAGTCTGTTTTCAGACCGGAATTTCAGACTCTGCCGACAGGCACACCATACAGATATGGGCCTCGGGTGTCCAAGCCACCAAGGAAAACTGGGAACCCCATGCATTTCGCAAAATAGGACACCCGTGGGAATCCACAGAGGTACGATTTGGCCAAATCGCCCCAGAATGTATTACCAGACACCCCCGCAAAGTCCGAAATGTGGGGAAAAAATGCATTTTCCGCACATTTCGTTCGGCTCACCCATTGAAACACTCCCCCAACAACACATAGCCTACCGTCCCGCGTTCCCACAGGTGTCCCGATGAAAACGGTACCTCACATGCGTGGGTGCACCTACCTGGACCCCAAGGGGAAAGCCTAAAACACAAGTAACCCCAAGTCTGTATTCAGACCACAATTTCAGACTCTCTGCTGACCGGCACACCATACAGATATGGGCCTCGGGTGTCCAAGCCACCAAGGAAAACAGGGAACTCCATGCATTTCCGAAAAGAGGACACCCTTGGGAATCCACAGCGATACCATTTGGGCAAATCGCCCCAGAATTTAGTACCCAGACACCCCGCAAATCCGAAATGTGGGAAAAAAATGCACTGCACATTTCGCTCGGCTCACTCACTGAAACACGCCCCCAAGAACACATGGCCTACTGTCCCACGTTCATACAGGTGTCCCGATGAAAACGGTACCTCACATGTGTGGGTGCACCTACCTGGGCGCCAAGGGCAAAGCCTAAAACACAAGTAACCCCAAGTCTGTTTTCAGACCTTGTTTCAGCATAACCACAAGCCAAAAACTGAGCCATGGTACACAGGAGTTTTACGCTCACGGCCTAAACAGACGCATTAAGCAGGTGTAAATCGGGAAAACCAAGGAACGGCAAGCATACATTTTTTGAAAGAGCACAGGCAGACCTTTTCAAGGGTAGGTGACATTTGCAGGTTACAAAAGTGTATGGTGCCTAAAGCAGCGACTAAATGTAGGTCACATTTGGGAAATGAAAGGGTTGTGTGACAAAGGGCACCATCAAATGGGTCAAAACGTTATGAAAACCACACAAACACAACACATGGCCTACAGTCGCGCGTTCCCACAGGTGTCCCGATGAAAAGGGTACCTCACATCTATGGGTGCACTTACCTGGGCGCCAAGGGGAAAGCCTAAAACACAAGTAACGCCAAGTCTGTTTTCAGACCGGAATTTCAGACTCTCTGCCGACCGGCACATCATACAGATATGGGCCTCGGGTGTCCAAGCCAGCAAAGAAAACAGGGAACTCCATGCATTTCCCAAAAGAGGACACCCGTGGGAATCCGCAGAGGTACGATTTGGGCACATCGCCGCAGAATTTAGTACCCAGACACCCCCGCAAAGTCCGAAATGTGGGGAAAAAATGCATTTTCCGCATATTTTGCTCGGCTCACCCATCGGAACAGGCCCCCAACAACACATGGCCTACCGTCCCGCGTTCCCACAGGTGTCCTGATGAAAACAGTACCTCACATGTGTGGGTGCACCTACCTGGGCGCCAAGGGGAAAGCCTAAAACACAAGTAACCCCAAGTCTGTTTTCAGACCAGAATTTCAGACTCTGCCGACCGGCACACCATACAGATATGGGCCTCGGGTGTCCAAACCACCAATGAAAACAGGGAACCCCATGCATTTCCCAAAATAGGACACCCGTGGGAATCCGCAGAGGTACGATTTGGGCAAATCGCCCCAGAATGTATTACCCAGACACACCTGCAAAGTCCGAAATGTGGGAAAATAAATGCATTTTCCACACATTTCGCTCGGCTCACCCATCGAAACACACCCCCAACAACACATGGCCTACCGTCCCGCGTTCCCACAGGGAACCCGATGAAAACGGTACCTCACATGCGTGTGTGCACCTACCTGGACGCCAAGGGGAAAGCCTAAAACACAAGTAACCCAAAGTCTGTATTCAGACCGGAATTTCAGACTCTCTGCTGACCGGCACACCATACAGATATGGGCCTCGGTGTCCAAGCCACCAAGGAAAACAGGGAACCCCATGCATTTCCGAAAAGAGGACACCCGTGGGAATCCGCAGCGATACCATTTGGGAAAATCGCCGTAGAATTTATTACACAGACACCCCCGCAAATCCGAAATGTGAGAAAAAAATGCATTTTCCGCATATTTTGCTCGGCTCACCCATCGGAACACGTCCCCAAGAACACATGGCCTACCGTCCCGCGTTTCCACAAGTGTCCCGATGAAAACGGTACCTCACATGTGTGGGTGCACCTACCTGGGCGCCAAGGGGAAAGCCTAAAACACAAGTAACCCAAAGTCTGTATACAGACCGGAATTTCAGACTCTCTGCTGACCGGCACACCATACAGATATGGGCCTCGGGTGTCCAAGCCACCAAGGAAAACAGGGAACCTCATGCATTTCCGAAAAGAGGACACCCGTGGGAATCCGCAGCGATATCATTTGGGCAAACCGCCGTAGAATTTAGTACCCAGACACCCCCGCAAATCCGAAATGTGGGAAAAAAATGCATTTTCTGCATATTTTGCTCGGCTCACCCATCGGAACACGCCCCCAAGAACACATGGCCTACCGTCCCGCGTTCCCACAGGTGTCCCGATGAAAACGGTACCTCACATGTGTGGGTGCACCTACCTGGGCGCCAAGGGGAAAGCCTAAAACACAAGTAACCCCAAGTCTGTTTTCAGACCTTGTTTCAGCAATACCACAAGAAAAACACTGAGCCATGGTACACAGGAGTTTTATGCTCACGGCCTAAACAGACGCACTTAGCAGGTGTAAATCGGGAAAACCAAGGAACGGCAAGCATACATTTTTTGAAAGAGCACAGGCAGACCTTTTCAAGGGTAGGTGACTTGTGCAGGTTACAAAAGTGTATGGTGCCTAAAGCAGCGACTAAATGTAGGTCACATTTGGGGAATGAAAGGGTTGTGTGACAATGGACACCAGCAAATGGGTCAAAACGTTATGAAAACCACACAAACACAAGACATGGCCTACAGTCACGCGTTCCCACAGGTGTCCCGATGAAAAGGGTACCTCACATCTGTGGGTGCACCCACCTGGGCGCCAAGGGGAAAGCCTAAAACACAAGTAACCCCAAGTCTGTTTTCAGACCGGAATTTCAGACTCTCTGCCGACCGGCACATGATACAGATATGGGCCTCGGGTGTCCAAGCCACCAAGGAAAACAGAGAACCCCATGCATTTCCCAAAAGAGGATACCCGTGGGAATCTGTAGAGGTACGATTTGGGCAAATCGCCCCAGAATTTAGTACCCAGACACCCCTGCAAAGTCCGAAATGAGGGGAAAAAATGCATTTTCCGCATATTTCGCTCGGCTCACCCATCGAAACACACCCCCAACAACACATGGCCTACCGTCCCGCGTTCCCACAGGGGTCCCGATGAAAACGGTACCTCACATGCGTGTGTGCACCTACCTGGACGCCAAGGGGAAAGCCTAAAACACAAGTCACCCAAAGTCTGTATTCAGACCGGAATTTCAGACTCTCTGCTGACCGGCACACCATACAGATATGGGCCTCGGGTGTCCAAGCCACCAAGGAAAACAGGGAACCCCATGCATTTCCGAAAAGAGGACACCCGTGGGAATCCGCAGCGATACCATTTGGGCAAACCGCCGTAGAATTTAGTACCCAGACACCCCTGCAAATCCGAAATGTGAGAAAAAAATGCATTTTCCGCATATTTTGCTCAGCTCACCCATCGGAACAGGCCCCCAACAACACATGGCCTACCGTTCCTCGTTCCCACAGGTGTCCTGATGAAAACAGTAACTCACATGTGTGGGTGCACCTACCTGGGCGCCAAGGGGAAACCCTAAAACACAAGTAACTCCAAGTCTGTTTTCAGACCGGAATTTCAGACTCTCTGCCGCCCGGCACACCATACAGATATGGGCCTCAGGTGTCCAAGCCACCAAGGAAAACAGGGAACCCCATGCATTTCCGAAAAGAGGACACCCGTAGGAATCCGCAGAAGTATGATTTGGGCAAATCGCCCCAGAATTTAGTACCCAGACACGCCCGCAAAGTCCGAAATGTGGGGAAAAAAACAGCATTTTCCGCACATTTCGCTCGGCTCACCCATCGAAACGCCCTCAACAACACATGGCTTACCGTCCCGCGTTCCCACAGGTGTCCCGATGAAAACGGTACCTCACATGTGTGGGTGCACCTACCTGGGCGCCAAAGGGAAAGCATAAAACACAAGTAACCCCAAGTCTGTTTTCAGACCGGAATTTCAGACTCTCTGCTAACCGGCACACCAGACAGATATGGTCCTCGGGTGTCCAAGCCACCAAGGAAAACAGGGAACCCAATGCATTTCCAAAAAGATGACACCTGTGGGAATCCGCAGAGGTACGATTTGGGCAAATCCCACCCACGTGTTGTTGGCGGTGTGTTTCGGTGGGTGGCCAGAGCGAAAATGTCTTGGAATTGTCTTCATAAAATAATTTTGGGGTAATAAATTCGGGGCCGCTTCGCGCAAATCAGACATCAGCGCATTCCCACGGGTGTCCTCTTTTGGGAAATGCATGGGTTCCCTGTTTTCCTTGCTGGCTTCGACACCCTAGGCCCAAATCTGTAGGTTGCCCACATGAACAAATTGTGCTGTGGCGAAAGGCTTGAGGTTACCAGCGGGTTACCCTTTTCCTTTTGCGCCCCCGGTAGGTGCACCCACACATGTGAGGTACCTTTTTTGTTGGGACACCTGTGGGAACGCAAGAAGGTATGATATCTGTTGTTGGCGACCTGTTTCGGTGAGTGGACACAGGGAAATGTCTCTGAAATTGGCTGGAAATGAAGACAATTCTCAGACATTTCTCTCTGGCCACCCACCGAAACACACTGCCAACAACACCTGGCCTACCTTCCTGCGTCCCCACACATGTCCCGACGAAAAAGATACCTCACATGTGTGGGTACACCTACCAGGGGGGCAAAAGGGAAAGGGTAACCCACTGGTTGCACATGAACAAAATGGGCAGTGGCGAAAAACTTGGCACATCATACAGATATGGGCCTCGGGTGTCCAAGCCACCAAGGAAAACAGGGAAAATGCATTTTTTCCCCACATTTTGGACTTTGCAGGGGTGTCTGGGTACTAAATTCTGCAGCGATTTGCCCAAATCGTACCTCTGCGGATTCCCACGGGTGTCCTCTTTTGGGAAATGCATGGGGTTCCCTGTTTTCCTTGGTGGCTTGGACACCCGAGGCCCATATCTGTATGATGTGCCAAGTTTTTCGCCACTGCCCATTTTGTTCATGTGGGCAACCTACTGATTTGGGCCTAGGGTGTCGAAGCCAGCAAGGAAAACAGGGAACCCCATGCATTTCCCAAAAGTGGACACCCGTGGGAATCCACAGAGGTCTGCCTTGCGCAAATTGCCCCAGTTTTTATTAGCCACAATCTCAGACAAAGTGTGATATTTGGTGGGAAATAAAACCACAATGTTCACTTTGTCTTGGGTTCTGGGTAATAAATTCTGGCCCGCTTCACGCAAGTCAGCCTTCTCCGCATTCCCATGGGTGTCCTCTTTTGGGAAATGCATGGGGTTCCCTGTTTTCCTTGCTGGCTTCAACACCCTGGGCCCAAATCTGTAGGTTGCCCACATGAACAAATTGTGCTGTGGCAAAAGGCTTGGGGTTACCAGGTGGTTACCCTTTTCCTTTTGCGCCCCCGGTAGGTGCACCCACACATGTGAGGAACCTTTTTCGTCGGGACACCTGTGGGAACACGAGAAGGTATGACATCTGTTGTTGGTGACGTGTTTCGGTGAGTGGACACAGGGAAATCTATCTGAAATTGGCTGGAAATTAAGACAAATCACAGACATTTCGCCCTGGCCACCCACCGAAACACACCGCCAACAACACGTGGCCTACCTTACTGCATCCCCACACGTGTCCTGATGAAAACAGTACCTCACATGTGTGGGTGCACCTACCGGGGGGGCAAAAGGAAAAGGGTAACCCACTGGTAACCCCAAGTCTTTCGCCACTGCCCATTTTGTTCATGTGGGTAACCTACAGATTTGGGCCTAGGGTGTCGAAGCCAGCAAGGAAAACAGGGAACCCCATCCATTTCCCAAAAGAGGACACCCGTGGGAATCCACAGAGGTCTGCCTTGCGCAAATTGCCCCAGTTTTTATTAGCCACAATCCCAGACAAAGTGTGATATTTGGTGGGGAAAAAAAACACAATGTGCACTTTGTCTGGGGCTCTGGGTAATAAATTCTGGCCCGCTTCGCGCAAGTCAGACCTCTGCGCATTCCCACGGGTGTCCTCTTTTGGGAAATGCATGGGGTTCCCTGTTTTCCTTGCTGGCTTCGACACCCTAGGCCCAAATCTGTAGGTTGCCCACATGAACAAAATGGGCAGTGGCGAAAAACTTGGGGTTACCAGTGGGTTACCCTTTTCCTTTTGCCCCCCCGGTAGGTGCACCCACACATGTGAGGTACCTTTTTCGTCGGGACATGTGTGGGGACGCAGGAAGGTAGGCCATGGCCCTCATTACAAGTCAGGCGGTGGAACATGGTGCTATTAGCACCATGGTCCATGCCGGATTCTGCCATGGTGGATAGCGGAATTACCGCCCCATTCCAAGGTGAGTGGGGCGGTAATTCCCCATTCACCATTTGCCCTTCCCCATTCCCATTTTTGCCCCATAGGGCATAATGGGGATGGGGAAGGCGCTAATTACGGCACCATAAATTACGGTGCCGTAATTAGCACCAAGGTCGCTTAGCGCCTTGGACTTTAACGCCTGAAAAAGCAGGCGTTAAAGTGTGAATCAGGCGTTAAGGGTTAACGGCGCTGACGGCGCCGTTAAAACCTTAACGCCTGACTTGTAATGAGGGCTGTGTTGTTGGCAGTGTGTTTCAGTGGGTGGCCAGAACGAAATGTCTGAGAATTGTCTTTTTTCCAGCCAATTTCAGAGACATTTCCCTGTGTCCACTCACCGAAACAGGTCGCCAACAACAGATATCATACCTTCTCGCATTTCCACAGGTGTCCCGACAAAAAAGGTACCTCACATGTGTGGGTGCACCTACCGGGGGCGCAAAAGGAAAAGGGTAACCCGCTGGTAACCCCAAGCCTTTCACCACAGCACAATTTGTTCATGTGGGCAACCTACAGATTTGGGCCTAGGGTGTCGAAGCCAGCAAGGAAAACAGGGAACCCCATGCATTTCCCAAAAGAGGACACCCGTGGGAATCCACAGAGGTCTGCCTTGCGCACCCTGGGGGTAGATTGGCACACTAATGTTCCCATCTGCAGCAAGCGAAGTTGGGTAAACAAAGAAAATAATACAAAATTGCAGGCTGCTTTTTAGGGGGGACAGAGGGCCACCCTAAATTGGCAGTGACTGTTATACTGCAACAGGGGGTGGCACTCACCCCCCCACCCCAAATGGAGGTCCCCACCTCATGCAACCCTCCCTGGGAGCAGATATCTGCTCCTAGGAAGGAGCATCTGACCCGAGGGAGGGATGCATGAGGTGGGCTCCCCCTATCTGATGCCAGGGAGGGATGCATGAGGTGGGGCCCTCCATTTAGGGTCTGGGGAGAGGGCCACCCCCATTACAGTAGAACATTTGCCAGCAATGTAGGGTGCCCCTCAGCCCCCCCTAAAAAGCAGCCTGTGATTTTGTATTATTTTCTTTGTTTACCCAACTTTGCTTGGCGCAGATGGCCACATTAGTGTGCCAATCTGCCCTCAGGGTGCCCAAACCCTACTGCCCCATCTATTGGGGGGCCTGTCCCACCATTTGTGGTGGCCCTCCTCGCCCACCCCGAACGGAGGGGGGGACACATCATGCAGCCCTTCCTAGTAGGCTCAGGGAGGGCTGCATGAGGTGTCCCCCCCAGCCATTTGGGACAGTAGGGTTTGGGCACCCTGAGGGCAGATTGGCACACTAATGTGGCCATCTGCGCCAATCGAAGTTGGGTAAACAAAAAAAATAATACAAAATCGTAGGCTGCTTTTTAGGGGGGCCTGAGGGGCACCCTAAATTGGCAGCAAATGTTGTACTGCAACAGGGGGTGGTACACCCCCCACCCCAAATGGAGGGCCCCACCTCATGCATTTCTCCCTGGCATCAGATAACGGAGGCCTCACCTCATGCATCCCTCCCTGGGGTCAGATGCCCCTTCCTAGTAGCAGATATCTGCCCCCAGGGAGAGCTACAAGGTGTGCCACCTTTCTACTTCAGTTGGGGGGGCACCGCCCTTTCATTCAGTAAAAAATCCATGGTGGCTAGTGGCCCCCTACCGCTACCCCCACCCCTACCCCCACCCCCTTTTCCCATCATTTCATTTTTTTTTTACATTCCCTGGGGGCAGATGGTCAGCCATCTGCCCAAGGATTCACATGCATGTGCCCCCACGCTTTGGGGGCCGGGAGGGGGGAGAGGGATGCTTACTTGAAGCAGCCCCCTTCCTCCCCAACAAACGGATCAATGGTGGTCCAGTGGGTTGCTGGTCACGGATCGAGCGCTCTGCGCCGATCTGTGACCAGCAATGCCTCATATAGATGGTGTCCTTGGAAAGGGGAGAACCTCCCCTTTCCAAGGACACCACTTTTTGCCATATCCCTGGTGGTCTAGTGGGCCCCAGGGCCCCAAACCCCCTCCCACCTCCCCCCTTCCCTCGATGTTTTTTTTGCCCTGTTCACCCCTGGGGGCAGTGATCATCTGCCCCCAGGGGTCTCTGGCGCTGTGGCCCCATGCTTTGGGGCCACGGGGGGAAGGGGGCCTGCTTACCTAGTAAGCAGCCCCCCTCCCCCCGCGTCACAAACGGAACTGTATTGATCCGGTGACATTGCTGCCCGCAGATCGCGCACGGCGCCCGATCCGCGGGCAGCAATGCCACACAATGGGTATCATTGTAAAGAGGAAAATCTCCCCTTTCCAACGATACCCGCCTCGATCTCCGGCTTGAAATACAGCCGGAGATCGACCTGGAGAAAGAAGGGCTCTTACCTTCTTTCTTCACTGCAGCAGCCCAAAATTTACTTTCAGTTTCACGCCGAGGTGCTTTACACACGCCAACGTGAAACTGAGGTAATCCAGCCCCCTGGCAGTGAGGGGGGACCTCCCCCTCACATAGCCCGGGGGTTGTATTACAGTTTTGCTCGATCCCAGCGTTGCAGGGATTATGCAATGCAGAGTGCAAAAACCGACGAATCGGTTTGTCGGTGGCACTTAAGGGGTTAAAGAAGACATGAGTTACGTAGCTCTGTCACGCCTACGTACGCTTGAAGGACTATATCTAGTCACTTTTGATGCAAGCGCAGTCAGCGCTGACATTCCTTGCATCATATAGTACAATAGACTATGTGCAGTCTATACACCCCATCTCAAAATGTACCCTTTTTCTCAAAAACGCAAGGTTTTAAAAGAAAATGCATGCAATCAGAAGTTGTAAATGATCTCCTAACAGTACCACCAAAGAAATTCAAATCAGCTCATACTGCATCAACTACCAAAAAACACAGATATATGGACTGAAAATGACAATACAGACACAACTCCACACACAAAGATATGTAATTTGTCAAAGAAATCATGTGCACTTCTATCAAAGGACTCAGACACAGAACTAACTGGTCCATTCAAATTTTCCAATACAACTGGTTTAAATTGCTATGCAAATGTAGCAATGAATGTTATATTCCAAATGCCAGCAATTGTTGAAAAGATTTATTTAAATGGCTCAGACCAGTTGTGTTTACAAATGCTAATCGTTCACAGAAATGCAGCAAATAATCCTGACAACACTTACAGGGGCCGATTCATGGAACAAACGTGCGCCGAAAATCTTTGCGCAAGCAGGCGCAAGCGCAAAAAAACAGGCGTGCGATTCATGGAAGTCCCTGCGCGTGTTTTCCTCAGGATGTGGGCCAAACCCGTGCATGGCGCACACGTCACTGCAACATCCCGAAAGGCGTGCGCGACGCGCACAGTGAAAGCGCACAACCTCGGCGCATACCCCAGAAAGTGTAATGAGGGAAACACCCGCGCGCGTCACGTCACAGACGCGCTCACGCGCTAAGGGCCTTTGGTCCAATGAAATCGCATATGCGTGCTGTCGTGCATACGCGCTAAGGGCCTTTCCCGAATTACACGCAGACGTGCAGGATTTTCACGTGCCAATTCACTCCGTATCAAGTTGGCCACGCGTAAGCACACGGAAGACCACGCTCCTGCCCAGAAGGCCGAACTACTGCCCCCCAGAGCCCCGAGCACGCTCCCACCCGCCATCTGCTGCTGCCTGACTGCCTGCTGCCCACGTGCCCTGCCATTTGCTGCCTGCACATCAGCCAGGGGTGCTGTAGCTGTGACCACCCCTGCTGGAACCGAAGACTCCCGACTGGGATTCCATCGCTCCACAGCCCAGCCCCAGGACCCAGTTGCCCACCCACTCCTGCCTCTGGGGTTGTCATGTCGGGCACTGCAACATCTGGCACCACTGACAACCCCCGGCCAGAGAGGCAGAGGGGCACCAGCTTCAGTGCCACCGAAGTTGGTGTCCTGGTGGAGCAAGTCCTGGGGCAGTATGATGCCCTCTTCGGAAGTTCCCGCGCCGACAAGGAAGGATGGACTCGGATCTGGACTGACATCGTGACTGCCATCAACGCGGAGGGGGTGGCAGTCCGCGACTTCCAACATGTCAAGAAGCGCTGGGAGGACTTCAGGTCCAGGACCCTGAACAAGGCCCGGCGCCTCTTGAAGGCAGCGGATGCCAAGGGGCGCCTGGGCCACTTGTCGGAAGATCAGATGAGGGTCCTGGAACGCATATCCCCAGCGCTCCACATCCAGGTCCTTGAGAGGCAGACCCGTCTGGAGTCGAGCGGTAAGTGTACATGCATCCTGATTGTGAGCTGTGCGTGTGGTGATGTTTCATTAGTGTGCAGGTTGCACGTCTGTTTGTATGGTGTCGAGTATGGGTGGGGGTGTACAGGGCCGTGGGGCTAACACATGCGAGGGCTGTAATGTGTGAGACATGGATGGTGCTTGTGTGTGTAGGCTTGCATGCCAAATGCAGTTGTGTAGGCACACATGTTTGGATGAATGTGTATGTAAGTAGACATGTCCGTGATGTCACGCATGTATGTTGTTTTCAGCTGCATGTATCAGCACTGTGTACATGTGCATTTGTGTGTATTTGACAAGGGTGCCACAGTGATGCAACATGGATGCATGTGACAGCGGGATGTGGAAGCCTGATTGGCAGATGTGACATGGATGCCCATCTGAACACTGCGACACTTGGCAGAGGTGTACACATGCATGCAAGTGTGGTGGTGTGTGTACATGTGTGGTATACTTCCTGTGTTGCATGTGATGTCTGGCTCAGCTTTGCCTGCTCATGCTGTTGTATGTGTATGGATGGTGCTGGCAGTTGCGAATTGGCTGTGGTATGTGTGCGAGTTGAAATGACATGTGTGTTGGGGATTGTGATGGCATGTCTGAGGTTTGCCAATGCCACTCATGTACAACTGTCATGTGTGTATGTGTCCATTGTACAGTGCCCTGATGCCTGTGTTTTATTTCTTCCTGTCTGCACCGTCAACTTATGAAGAGGGCGGAGAAGGTGCTGTGGAGCACAGCGGCGGGGATCCCACTGCCAGCCGGAGACGCAAGGCCCGGCTCCCCTCCCATGTTGTCATCTCGTCGGGGAGTGAGGAGTCCGGTGCCGCGTCCCAGGCCGCAGCTGCCGGGGGGAGGTCCAAGAGGCGGCGGTTTGAGTTGGACTCCTCCGCAGCAGAATGGGCAGCTGGGACCCGACAGGGCCCAACGGGGGAAGATGGCACGGAGTCATCCAGGTTGGTGGGGGGTTTGGTGGAGGAGGAGGCCATGCAAGCAACAGAGACGGGGTCTGGAGGTGGGGATCCCACTGGTGCTAGTGGTGCAGTGCAGGACCAGGGACAGGAGGCAGCACAGGCCGCCGCGGAGGTGCCTGTGTGCAATCCTGTCCCTGATCCTGTCCCTGCATCATCTTGCACCAGCAGGGATGCCTACGTCCAGACCCGTTTTCAGGCAGGGGATGAGCAAACGACAACTGGCCTTCCTCTGCCTGCGGACGTGGCTATCCGGGTTGAGCCTGTCCTGACTGGCGTTGCGTCAACGGGCCATGCGAGGTGACCTGCAGTCTTTTCATGAGGAGACTGCACGTCATCTCGAATGGCTCGTTGACAACGTCAGCCTGCTGGGACAGGTCACCCAGGCCGGATTCCTCCGTTTGATGGGGCTTGCTACGACCCCCTCCTCAACTGAACCCCCTACGCGCCAGTCGTCCTCTGTGCCATCTTCCCACCCATCAGTCACCTGGGTGCCCTGTGGAGCTGCCTCTGACGGTGCGGCCAGGCTGGTGGAGGAGGCATCCCTGCCACAGTCGGGAGTCGGACGTCCAGCAGGGGTGGCCACATCAACGACTGCACCCCAGCCGGCGGAGGATGTTCAGGCAGCAGGAAGCAGTGCACGGGCAGAGGCACAGCAGCAGCAGCAATGTGGTGGGAGCCATGAAGGCTCGGGGCCTTCAACATCGGAGGGGCAGGCATCGGCCGGAGGGCAGGGGGACCCAGGACAGAGAGTGTCTTCCGTGTGGCAGCGGTTGGGCCACGCCATAGATGCGGAGCGGCACCGGGCGGAAGAGGCACGGCTCACAATGGTCAGGGCGGAGAACTCCATGCGAAGGGCCCTGAGGCGGGCCGAGTGCCTCGAGGCAATCCGCAGGGGGTTGGAGGTGGACACGTCGACGGCCCTGCGGACCCTCTGGGCCATGGAGGAGGACCGCCTCCGGGACATTGAGCAGGAGTTCCATGATGCCCTGGCCTGGGACATCCAAAAGTGAGCCGTCAGACTAGCCCGCTGCCCTTGTACATAGTTATGTTGGTAGTGTTAGCTTTCCTTTGTTTTTTTTTTTTTTGACCTTTTGGACATTGGCCACATTTTTGTATATAGTTTATTTTATTAGTTAGTGTTGTTAGATAGGTTTCATTTCTTTTGTTGGGATAATGGACCCTGGCTTGTTCGTCTGTACATAGTTCACTGTTGGATTTTATTTTACTTTCACAATTTACCCATGGAGCAATGGCTTTCAATTATTATTTCCCATTGGTTTTTCTTTTGTGGACAGTGACTTTGGACACCATTACTTTGGATTATGGTTTTTGGTTTTGCTTTTTTTCACGGACATGCTTCTTTTCATTTCTGTACATTCCCATTTCCGTTTCTTTATTTTTGAATCTATTTATGTTTCCTTTAATACATATTTTTTTTATCGAACTTCAATGTGTAGTATCATCTCATTGGTTTCATGCATATCATGATATGGGTTTTGAGATTCACTGACACCCATTGGGTGTATGTGAGGGACATGTGTTCGTTTCGAAACTTGCAATTGGTGTTCTGTCATGTAATTGCCATTTCTGAGTGGGTGGATGCAATACTCAGGTGGGTGTTTTGCATTTGGAGGCTGACCATAGGGACCAGGGATCTAGATTGTGATGACATGTTGGCTGGGGAACATGAGTTGGGGCCTGCTGGCAGGTGCCCCACAGTGCTGGGGGGTGGGGGTGGTGGGGAACATGAGTTGGACATGGGTGGGGGCCTGCTGGCAGGTGCCCCACAGTGCTGGAGGGTGGGGGTGGTGGGAGACATGGGTGGGGGCCTGGTGGAGGGTGCCCCTGCACTGCTGGGGGGTGGGTGTGGTGGGAGACATGGGTGGGGGCCTGGTGGAGGGTGCCCCTGCACTGCTGGGGGGTGGGGGTGGTGGGAGACATGGGTGGGGGCCTGGTGGACGGTGCCCCACAGTGCTGGGGGTGGTGGGGAACATGAGTTGGACATGGGTGGGGGCCTGCTGGCAGGTGCCCCACAGTGCTGGGGGGTGGGGGTGGTGGGGAACATGAGTTGGACATGGGTGGGGGCCTGGTGGAGGGTGCCCCACAGTGCTGGGGGGTGGGGGTGGTGGGGAACATGAGTTGGACATGGTTGGGGGCCTGCTGGCAGGTGCCCCACAGTGCTGGGGGGTGGGGGTGGTGGGGAACATGAGTTGGACATGGGTGGGGGCCTGCTGGCAGGTGCCCCACAGTGCTGGAGGGTGGGGGTGGTGGGGAACATGAGTTGGACATGGGTGGGGGCCTGCTGGCAGGTGCCCCACAGTGCTGGGGGGTGGGGGTGGTGGGGAACATGAGTTGGACATGGGTGTGGGCCTGCTGGCAGGTGCCCCACAGTGCTGGGGGGTGGGGGTGGTGGGAGACATGGGTGGGGGCCTGGTGGAGGGTTCCCCTGGTGGCTGGGGGTGCAGGGGGACATGCGTTGGTGGGCAGTAGTGCAAGTTGACATGTGGGTTGGCTGGGGGGCATGGCCATGGTGGATGGGGTGCCTGCAGGAAATGTGCAGGGTAGGCCCCTGTGGTGTGAGCCACCTGCAGGGGCCGTGGAGGGTGTAGAGGGAACACCTGGGAGGACCCACACGTGCAATTCACGTGTGGTGCTCCCCGCGCACCCCTGTAATACACATACCCTGATGGAATCGCGTGTGAAACTTCCCGCGCACCCCTGTAATACACGTACCCTGCTGAAATTGCGTGTGAAACTTTCTGCGCACCCCGAAATACACGTAGCCTGGACATTCGCGTGTGGAACTTCCCGCGCACCCCTGGAATACACGTACCCTGCTGAAATTGCGTGTGGAACTTCCCACGCACCCCTGAAATACACGTACCCTGCTGAAATCGCGTGTGGAACTTCCCGCGCACCCCTGAAATACACGTACCCTGATGGAATCGCGTGTGAAACTTCCTGCGCACCCCTGAAATGCACGTACCCAGCTGAAATGACGTGAGGTACTTCCCGCGCACCCCAGTGATACACGTAGCCCGCTTGCCGTGCTGGTACAGGGTTAGCACAGCCCTTTGCGCTGGATTGGGGATTTTGATGGCTTTTCCCTGCGCGAGAGGCGTTCTTGGGGGCGTAACTGGCACTGCTGCAGGGTCGCTGCACCACTGTGCGCCACGGCTGGTTTTGGTAGCTGGAATCCATGAATACGCTGTGCGCGGAAATGGGTTTTGGCGCACATGGCTGGCGCAGGGATTTGCACGCGCACACTGTGCGCCAGCCGCGTGCGCCACTTGTGCGCTGAATTCTATGAATTACCCCCACAGTGTCTCAGGAATAAGGCAGGAATTGGAATACTGTGCTGGAATGGTAAAATTTACGTTAAACAGACAAGAAGATCCACTGGAATTTCTAATGTACTTACTACAAATACTGGAAAGCAAAAACATACCCATAAATGAAATCTTTCAGATTTCCTACATGTGGAAACATACATGCACTCTCTGCAACCATGTAAGTCAGGAACAAGTCCCCAATGAGCGCTTTGTCTATGTATCACTACCTACCTGTGAATCCATTCCATTTCAGCAACTGGTACAAAATGCAAACCATAGCACATTGTGTACTTCTTGCAATTCCGATAATTGTTCGACGTCACATATACAATCACATAGTCTATATGTAATACTAATGCTTTTAAGATATAATGCAGATGGAACCAAAAATAACTGCAAACTTACTACCTTCACACACTGACAGGTAACACTTGGCAAGAAAACCTTCACAACAGTAGCCATAATCTACCGCACAGGCGACACAACCAGTGCAGGCCACTATACTGCATACATTAGAATGCAATGGTTGGAATGCAATGATACTGCCATTTCTCCCAAGCAGAGATTACTTGCAAATCTTGCAAATGCCTACTTAATATTCTTGAAGCCAAAATTGACTCATTGATGTTTAAAATTAGAATACCCTACTCCCCAACACCCACCAGTACCGACATAATTGCACCAAACAAAAATAATTACCATCTACACTGTGGAACTAGAACAACTTAGCATACAGTAACTATCCAACAAATACATCAATGTGTCTGTTCTACAATGTTTTCCCCAATTAACCCAATGATCACACTCAGAGAAACAATAAGTGTTCAAAAATCACACTAATATTGTTTCCTACATGATACGTAAAAGAAAAACGACTAAGTTTGAGGGTTCAAAACTATCCTCAGTAACCTCTGAAACCACCAACCACGCAAATGAGTCACCAGTCTATCAATGGCCATACAAATTCAATAGATATGCAAATATCATTATGTAAACCCATAATGGTGCACCACCACTTCAGAATGTGGAAAGATGTGAAACTACCAACAGGAATGCACAAGCTTCTAAACGTACCCTATAAAAATGGGAAACTGTAAACAGTTAGAATACGCCAACTGGTATCTAACTGCAACCAGAATACTTCAATATTACTTGCAGCATTGAAACTGCCCAACTCAACCTTCAGCAACCACTGTGCTACAAACATATGCTCAAACACTTCCAAATTATGAACAGTTGCAGTACGCCAACAGGTATGTAACTGCCCCCACAATTCTGCAGCAGCACAGTGCAATGGCACAATACTTGCAAAACATCAGCAGCAGCCAAACGCATAAGGAAATACTGCAAAAAAAAAGGAAGCAGATAAACAATTAGAATACACCAACTGCTATACAACTGCAAAACTGCATCCATACTACCAACATGTACAAAACAGAAACCGTACACCATTGCAATTCCTCCTACTGCAACAGTGCACCTTAAACATTGCTATAATCAGTGCAAACATTACTGTAATGGACTGTTCAACGTAATAGCAAATATATTTGGAAGGTTTTTTTTTTTTAAATCTAGCATGGATTCTTTTTTTCCACAGACCCAATGATTATGCAAAGAAACACAAGAACTGCGCACATTGCACAGTACACTTGTTTAAAGCATAATACCTATGAAGTACTAATTATGAGGGTCCACAAAGTGTAAACATATCTGCAATGTAATGAACAGCAAAATAATGAAATACCTGCTCTAACATGTTATGTTCTCTTTTTCCACAGATAATGAAGCAAGGATTACTGCAACATTTCACATCCCATACACAAAATCTGCACAGCCCCTCCACAATAGAAACAGTAGGTATGAAATTATTGGTGCCATACTTCTTTATACTCTGCAAAGTGTAATGTGTCCACATATTTCTACAATCCACATAACAATGGCACAATGTTCAATGTACAGCTATATTACACTGTGCTGCTTTTGCCCACGGCCTACACGCTTCACTACACACCATACAGTGTACGGGCTCCAGTCATGCACTCAATATTGTAGACCCTGGCCACAACTACCACAGCACAGTACAACCATGCATAGAAACACATTACCACAAACCCGACACATAACACAGCCACCTACACCTTGGCCACTTCAGTTCACATTGTATTACATTACTTCCACACAATAGACAACCTCTTCACCCAAGCCTATAATAAGTGGACACATTCAATGCACTATAGTACAGTAACCTACCCAATAATCTGCACAATCACAACAACCCAAACACAGCAATGCATCCATATGTCTTACATAACTGTCCTATGTTCTGTAAGATTTGCCTCCTCGCATACTACTGGGACCGTTTAGGACATTAGCTCATCTTTGTTGTTATGTAAACCATTTGACTGCAAGTTATAGAACACACAATAGAGTGGAGCACATGGTGCACAACTCAGCAACCACATTTGAAAGTCTGCTGTACTCCTTAAAATTTCAAACTTCTGCTTCTCTTTTTTAATGTGTAATGGAGACACAATTTGAAAACCATACCCCCTTACAATATTTGTAAAAGGTGTTAAGTAATTCCTTTTGTTTGATGAACGAGAGCCCCAAATATCTCCGTGCTGAAAGACACCAAACTGCGTAAAATGGCCCTCCTACCCATGTATGCGGAGTCATCGCACACACAGTCTGCCAACGTACACAGTTGCTTAGTAAGACACTGCACATATAAATAGTACATAGGGGCTGTAAATCTACATTTATGTATTCTGTCATCTGTGCATTCAGTGCAGCATGTATAAGGTACCATCATCTCTTCATGTACGTTATACTAACTCCTACGTAACTACACTACTACATTTGAAAGTGCGCGGTGAAATCATGACACGTTGCCGCCTGAATCTTTTTTTTCAGCTGCATGGTTGCCAGAAAGCGAAACCTAACATACCTCTCTTTCAACAGGACAAATGCTCATTGTAAAACAGCCTTGAGTGGCACGCATTATTTGCTCCAAGGGCACACATTGTATGAAATTTTTAAAAAATAGTAAAGATAACTTACAGTATAGTCGCTGCCCACATGTTCCACAAACGTAGTCTTCAACTATTGTATACGCCATACAACGCAATTTCCCTTCCACACCGTATAACCATGGAATTTGCAGACGTTATCTAAGTACAACTTTACATTACATGTTTATAGGGATTAACATTTAGTAGGATAGAGTTTAGTATGCATAATTATGAAGATTTTGTGTTGGGGCCTAGGTTAGGAACTGTCCATGCTGAGCTCTGTTTATTTGTTGTGGTGTCCTTTTCTTTGGTGCAAGGTCACAGGATTAGGTTGAGGTGAAGTCCACACCTCCTTTGAGGTATGGCCAAGGCCTAACCTCTTGGGTGCATGGAGAGGCCTATGGCCTCTGGCCATGCACCCAAGAGGCTAGGCCTAGGCCATAACCACTGCAACATAATGCAGCCATGCATGCGCACATCTGGCCAGCTACCACAACCCGACAAACGTAACACAGCCACCGGCACCCCAACTGAACCCCCGCAACATGATACACACATGCATAGAAACATCTAGCCAGTTACCAGAACCCACAAACATAATACAGCCTCCGGCACCCCTACCCACTTCCGTTCACATACTATTGTACTTCTTCCAACCAAAAAACAAAATCTTCAGAGCATTGCCCCTGCACCCAAGACTGTATTAAGTACTGACAACCAATACATCATAATACAGTAAAGTACTCAGTCATCTGGCCAATGGGCACAACCCAAACACATAAACCATCCACGGGAACCCTATCCACTTCTATAGATACAGTATTGCAACACTTCACCCAGTGGACACACTGCAGAACTATTGACTCCATCCCCTCGAGGCATGGACCGAAAACTGTAGGACATGCTAAAAAGCACCACACCCATGCAACCAACAATGTGTACACTGCACACAAACCACACACACAAGCCAAAAGTGTCAAAACTACTTCTTGCAACCAGTGGGCATACTCCTCGGTGCAAGGCCTCCAGCCATACACCCAAGGCACTAGGTGCTTGGCACACACAACACAGCATAGTACACCCAATGCAAATATCCTCATGTCATCTGCAATCCACTCCCCACCCCCAATGGAGCCTTCCTGCACTCACCACAGAAGCTAGTCGACTCTGGAGCTACCCAAGAATCAAGTATATGTGGGCAGCTGTGTACATTGTCCATATTGTAAATGTACGATGCTAAGGATATACTTTCATGTCACAATATCTTACTGCACTCGCTAAGGAAAGGGTTTGATCAGGGGCAAACCATTGCAAACACAAATGGTGGCATGTCACTCCGTAGTGGGCAACAAGTGCAATGAAGTACAGCATATGCACACCTTTCAGCTCACCACTGGTGCTCTACCAAGTCTAAAATGTCTTCCACAACCATTCTGTAAAGGTGACTACCCTAGGAGAGATGCATATTTAAAAGTGTGTGCGCTGGAGGAACATATGGTTATAACAAATTACCCAAATGAGCGAAAGGAAAAGAAAATGCACTCTGTATACATATTTGTGCAATCCATATACCAGTATCACACTGTTTGCATGCATGGCTGCATTGCGTTGCGGAGGTTGTGGCCAAAGCCTAGCCTCTTGGGTGCATGCAGAGGCCTACAGCCTACGGTCATGCACACAAGAGGCTGGCCTTGGCCACAACCACTGCAATGCAATGCAGCCATGCATGGGAACATGTGGCCACTTACCAGAACCCGCAAATGTAACACAGCCACTGGCACCCCTACCCAACCCCGGCACTTAATACAGCCATGCATGCAAACATGTAGCCACTTACCAGAACCCACACACATAGCAGAACCTCCGGCACCCCTACCCACTTGTGATCACATACTATTTTCCTACTTCCAACCAAACCATAAAATCTTCTGAACATTTCCCCTGCATCCAAGACTGTATTAAGTACTGATAACCAATACATCATAATACAGTAAAGTACTCAGTCATCTGACCAATGGGGACAAAACAAACACATAAACCATCCACTGGAACCCTATCCACTTCTATACACACAGTATTGCACCACTTCACCAAGTGGACACACTGCAGGAGTATTGACTCCATCACTTCTAGGCATGGACCAAAAACTGTAGGACGTGCTAACAATCACCACACCATGCAACCAACAATGTATGTCCTGGGTGTTGGTCATAGCAGTGCATGGTGGTGGTGCATGTTATAGTTGCATAGCTTAGTACAATTGGTGAGTTTCTTTAGTTTTTCAATTTTACATTGCAACCATGAAGTCTCTTTAACAAAGTTTGTTTTACAATGAATTAAATAGGTTTTTATAAGTGCTATTTAACAGCAACATCCCTTAAATAACATTTTTTCTGTGAATTGCACAGGTTTTTATCAGTGGAACTTAATTATAGCCTTACTTTCAAATGTTGTTTTGACTGAATTTCATATTTGTTTCACCAGTGCTACCTAATTTAACAGCAACTTCATAATTTTGCTTCACAAGCTTTGCACGTAAAAATCATTTTCCTCTGCCACATATTAGCTATTATGTCCATGGACAGTATCTGTAGTCCGTGGGCATACCTCGAATGACATCAAAATTACCCAAAACCACAGGGGGACAAAATATTAGTTTTTTGTTTTAGTACAAACATTATACATAGAGCAACAATGCAAACAATACATACAACCATGTTTTACATCCCTTATCAATTTGGAAACGAAATACTGTTTTTAAAATGATAACACAATATGGATTAAACCAAATAGCAAAGAAACATCTCTACCCAGTATACATATTTCACTACAACAACTGACAGGCACTGAAGCAAAACATTGGTTGCAGCAAGGAAGCATTTGTGGAAGTGCACTGGTGAAGTGTACTGTCTCGCTGGCTTGCTGGGGATTCTGCCCTTTTTGGACTCTGACTGCTGGCTGCTGCTCTTGCTGCACGAACGTGGTAAAGCTTCATGAGCAAGATTTTTAAAAAAAAGAAAAATTGTGTGGAAACCACCCCCACATTAACCAGCCACCCTTTAGCTAACGTACGCGTGCGCATTTGTGCGCACGCATTTGTGGAAGTGCACTGGTGAAGTGTACTGTCTCGCTGTCTAGCGATATAGCGTGGAGGGTGGTGCTCTAATTCTCATCTGACTGGAGGTACCATTTGTGTATGTGTTAAAATCTTTATTACATATGTTGATATTGTAAAACAATGCTAGAGGGTTCTTTTTTACCATAAAGGGACTGTTGGGTGCTAACGGTTATAGTTATAGTTAATGTGTGTTCTTTGGTAGCCTTAACATCAGACTTCTTGTTTAAATTTGGTACACAATCTATCGTGTATTAGACAACACAGTCCATCAGAAATCTCCTTTTGGTCGGTGAGGGCTGCATAAGCGGGTACATAGTTACCCCAAGCGAGGCTGGTAGGAGCCACCTTGTGGGTGGTGTAAATTGGAAACAGCGTGTGTTGTTTACACAGTGGTGGTTTACTTTTGAACCAAACACAAAATAAATGTATACCCCTCAAATCATACTCAAATAGAAAAAGGTAATTATACTCTGAAGTCAGGCATGCCGATTGTAAATGCAATGTTATTTAATGACCGTGAATCCATAAGATCAAAGGTTGTGTTACCAAATCTGCATACGCCAGTCCAAAAGAAATTACCAACATCTGTATCGGATAAAAAACAAATGAATAAAAGCCGAAATCGAACGGCGTCAAAGGGCAATGACATTCGCCTCTTTTACAGTCAAGGGGCTGGCCAAGGGTCTGGGCCAACCAAGATGCAACTTATTAATGGTGATAAAGCAAAACAAGATAAATTGTTAGAACTAAAGACACATTTAGACGTGGAAGTTGCTGCCATTAACATTAGCAAAAAAGAAAACACAGCCCTTAAAGGTGGTAGCGTTCTATTGGATAATACTAGAGAGACTGTGAGCAAACGCTTTGATAATAACACACTCTCAACACATATATCTCTGGAAAAGATCAACGAGAGCCCTCCGAAAACATGTTCAGTAGAGGCACAGTATAGATTGAGGAAAGCATATCACGCTATGCATATTACGGGTCAAGTAGATGAAGATGCTCTCAACTTCATGAATTTAAGTCATACATCAGATAATCAAGATGAAGTTGTTTTTGTTCACGGTAATACAGGGATTTGATGCAGGTCGACAATCTCTCCCCCATACCAAGGCAAGATCAGATTTAAAACACAGCATTCAGAAGAAATGAAGATGAAGAGGAGTTACATAATGCACCAAAACAAAAGTCAAAATATTCCCCAGGAATTTCCGAATGTTCTGACCGAGATGCCTCTATACATTCACTATCTTTCATCCCCCCAACCCCTAGACGTCCAAATGCAATCTGGGATGAGCAACAATCATTATGTCCGGGTGATAATTCCACCGAGGAGACAATACCACAGCCTCTTATGAATCCAACTTTAATGGCTATGAATACAGCCTTACTGTCCCTTGCCAAGTTGTATGAGGCGATGGACCAAAAGCTTAATTATCAAACCATTTTATTGACAAAGCTATCAAATCAAAAAATTGGCAATACTCTAAGCGAGGAAACAGGACAGGGCGCTCTGCAGTATGAAATCTTTAGGCACTGTAAGCAAACAGATGCTGAGAGATAAACTGAGGCTACAAACAACCTCGAACAAAGGGCTGTACCACATTTGGAACAATTTGTATTTGGAAAGATCTCTCATACAGAGGACTCTGATGATGTCATGGAGATCAGGCAGTTAAGCCTGCCATGTTATAATGTCTTTGACAAAGTTAAACATAAAACGGATCAAGGGGTGACCGGAGAGATTGTTGATAGCGAGCAAGCTCAAAAAAAGGTGAGCAATTTGGCACAAGAAGTGGACTCTAGGAAAAAAAAAAAAATCAACCCGTGAGAAGACCAAGAAACAACATCAAAAAGTTTACCACAATTCAAAAAATGGTTTGATCAAATGCCAAAATGAGACGTTCTATTGGATAATACTAGAGAGACTGTGAGCAAACGCTTTGATAATAACACACTCTCAACACATATATCTCTGGAAAAGATCAACGAGAGCCCTCCGAAAACATGTTCAGTAGAGGCACAGTATAGATTGAGGAAAGCATATCACGCTATGCATATTACGGGTCAAGTAGATGAAGATGCTCTCAACTTCATGAATTTAAGTCATACATCAGATAATCAAGATGAAGTTGTTTTTGTTCACGGTAATACAGGGATTTGATGCAGGTCGACAATCTCTCCCCCATACCAAGGCAAGATCAGATTTAAAACACAGCATTCAGAAGAAATGAAGATGAAGAGGAGTTACATAATGCACCAAAACAAAAGTCAAAATATTCCCCAGGAATTTCCGAATGTTCTGACCGAGATGCCTCTATACATTCACTATCTTTCATCCCCCCAACCCCTAGACGTCCAAATGCAATCTGGGATGAGCAACAATCATTATGTCCGGGTGATAATTCCACCGAGGAGACAATACCACAGCCTCTTATGAATCCAACTTTAATGGCTATGAATACAGCCTTACTGTCCCTTGCCAAGTTGTATGAGGCGATGGACCAAAAGCTTAATTATCAAACCATTTTATTGACAAAGCTATCAAATCAAAAAATTGGCAATACTCTAAGCGAGGAAACAGGACAGGGCGCTCTGCAGTATGAAATCTTTAGGCACTGTAAGCAAACAGATGCTGAGAGATAAACTGAGGCTACAAACAACCTCGAACAAAGGGCTGTACCACATTTGGAACAATTTGTATTTGGAAAGATCTCTCATACAGAGGACTCTGATGATGTCATGGAGATCAGGCAGTTAAGCCTGCCATGTTATAATGTCTTTGACAAAGTTAAACATAAAACGGATCAAGGGGTGACCGGAGAGATTGTTGATAGCGAGCAAGCTCAAAAAAAGGTGAGCAATTTGGCACAAGAAGTGGACTCTAGGAAAAAAAAAAAAATCAACCCGTGAGAAGACCAAGAAACAACATCAAAAAGTTTACCACAATTCAAAAAATGGTTTGATCAAATGCCAAAATGAGACGCTTTTTGAAGATATTGAATGCCCCAAAAGAAAAAGATACTAAAGAAGACATGGAAAGTGATTCTACGAGCCTTCTAAAACAACATCCTGAGAGTGCTAACGGAAAGGGCATACCCAAATTGTTGTATAAACCATTGGATGACCTAGTAGCAGAGACTGTACTGATGAACGAGAAGGAAAAGGACTCATTGCAACAGCCCCCTGCCATAGCAACTTCTTCGACAGACCAAGAGCCTGTATCTGCTGGGTTAACCGCGTCACAAATAAGAGAATAAATAAATAAATCTGTGGAATACTATATGACTACCAACCAGAATGAGCATGCCCAGTGGAGAGCCGGTACTGAAGGACCCTCAGAGTTGGGATATAGACCTATACTATATGGCCCTAAGCCTGCTCTAAAAAAGTCGATTGAAGTTCGATCAGATGTTGAAAACGTGGGGCCATCATAGCAATGGAAGAAAAATACACCTATGTCTAACCAATCCACAATTCAAACAGGAGCACCTGTAAATAATAATCGAGTGCGAAGCAATCATCATTCATTCATATTGGAATGTAGAGAACATCCCTTTGTGCAATTTGATTTAAATCAAGCGAGTGTATTAAATATATACAAAGAAACACCACAATTGCGGAATATAAATACAACAGACATTGATAGAATCGAGTTCCTGGATGATCAAGACCTATCCAAGTCCTGAATCTTAGTTCGCTCTGCTGTGTTGGCTGACATTTTCTGGCTTGCAAGGGATACATTTTTCTCAATGGGCTTTAACCTATATAAAGAGGAATACGGATACAACAAGAGGAGACAAGCCCAGCATCATGAAGTGGATTCCCCGCATACATGGAGCTAATAACACCAAGCAACTTCAAATGGAGAAACATCAGCAACATCAAGCATAACAATCCCCAATAACAGAAAAAATTCACCTCATATCTTGGAACACCCGAGGGTTCACTCATTTTACAAATTTTCAAAATAATGAGCTAAACAGTTTTGATTTAGTGGTGTTCCAAGAAACGTGGCTGATGGAAGCCCCAATATGGGATGAGCATGAAATATTAATAGAACCAGCATTCCGACTACCTAGGGGACGCCCAATGGCAGGCCTTATGGTAGCGATAAAAAAACAAGAGGTTTTAAAGTAACTATGTATTACTCTTTAACCCCTTTTATTTAATTTGTTGAATTGTCTAAAGGTTCATATATTATCATACTTGTCAATATATACTGGGGTAGGTCTCACTTTTCACCGGATTCCTTCTTTGCCCATTTAGAAACTGTTTTCTCTAAAATATCTGTGGGAAAGCACATCGATTTCATATTGGTCATAGGTGATTTGAATCTCCATCTAATGGAAAAAAAGGGAAGGAAGCAGTCCCTGGAAGAACAAAGGTGTCACAGAATTCCCCCCTTCTCACCTGAGATCGCTCCTTGCAGGATTTCTTGGAGGAAGTCTTCTTGCACACGGATCGGGTTTTGTACAAGCCCGCGCGAGTCTCCTCTGACTCCAGCGTGCGTTCAGCGTTCCAGTATACTCGGATGCTCAGGACGTCCAGGAAGCGAGGAAGTGTACACGAAGGAGGTACACGAAATCCGGGAAACAAGGTAAGAGAGGAGGGAGGAATGAATTGGGAAATTAGAGGGTCCGGGAACCAACGACAGGAGAATAGTTCAGCGAACTACAGAGCACACGTCTAGTCACTACCAGCGATAGCGTTGAGACGCGCGGGGCTGCGGTGGCGTGGTCTATTTGTAGAATGCGCTACGTCCGACATGGAAGCTGGTGGAAGACGTACCATGTTAGACGGTCATGTTGGGAGTATCAAAGAGTGCAAGCCCCGTTGTGACAAGGACCAGGAAGTCCAAAAGGGGCGCGTTCTGTGGATCATGACAGCATGCCTCCTCCGAAAACTTGTTCCACCAGGTTTGCCCGGGTGTATGAGATGATACCTTCTGAGCAATCGGGGGGTATTCAGATTAGAAAGTGGTTCCCAGGTTCTTTCACTCTGAGGATATCCTTTCCACTCGACCAAATATTGAAGTTGACCCTGTTTATACCTGGAGTCGCATATTCTGGATACTTCATATTCCAGCTGATTGTCCACAACCACGGGGTTGGGTCTGCAGGATTTCCGGGAGGATCGGATGTAAGGTTTTAAGTGTGAAAAACTGGATGAATCTTCTTCCAGGAGTCTGATAACTTGAGCCGGAATGAGACTGGGTTCATGATTTCCTTTATGGAAAAAGGTCCATAGTAACGGGGGGCTAGTTTGTTTGGTCTTAAATGTCGAGGAAGTAGTTCCGAGGACAGCCAGACCTGATCACCGACTGCATAAGAAGGCCCTGGTCTTCTTTTGGTATCCGCATAATGTTTAGCATGAGTCCGGTCCTTTTCTAAATGTTCTTTGGCTTCCTTGTGAACATTGATGAGAGTTTCAATCCAGGAGTCAACTGTTGGTACAGGCATGGAATGTGGGAGAATGGAAGGTAGAACTGATGGGTGGAATCCATGGCTGCAATAAAAAGGGCTGGTCTTGACTGCCGAATGATCAGAGTTGTAAGCGAATTCAGCCACGGGTATAAGGAGTGACCAGTCGTCCTGTACCTTGGTGGCGAAACAACGAAGGTATTGTTCCAGGGTCTGATTCACATGTTCCGTAGCTCCGTTAGTCTGTGGGTGATAACCCGATGAGAGAGCACGTTGGATTCCTAAAATACGACATAGATGTTTCCAGAATTGAGAGATGTATTGAGGTCCTCGATCTGATATGATCTTGGAAGGGAGTCCATGAAGGCGAAATATATGTTCCAGGAAAATGCCAGCGAGTTCTGAGGAAGATGGCAATTTGTATAATGGTGTAAAATGGTCCATGTGGGTGAATAAATCAATGGTGACCATGATTGTCGTATAGCCACTAGATTGTGGTAATTCCACGATAAAGTCCGTAGCGATGAACTCCCAGGGCCTAGAAGGTAGTGTAGGTTGAAGTAGGAGACCTGCCGGTTTCTTGTTATCATGTTTGTTTTGATTGCAGACTGCGCAGGCTTGAATGTACCCTTGAATGTCAGTTTTCATTTTGGGCCACCAAAATTGTCTTTGTACGAGACGAAGGGTGTTGGTGACACCACGATGCCCGGAGTGAAGAGTGTCATGACAGAGGTTAATAATCCGTAGTTGCAGTCTCTGTGTGGGAATGACCAGGGCATTGTACTTGAACAAATAACCGTCTCTAGTTTTTAGACTCCATCGATTCTTTCCTGTGAATTCTTTCCAGATTTCAGAGGACTGGGTTTGCATTCAAATGTCTTCCAGAAGACTGACTGCCTGAGCTACAAAAATTGTGTGGGGAAACATCTTTGGGTAGGCCCGATCTTCAAGAATTTCGTAATCAGGACGTCGAGATAAAGCGTCAGCATTTATGTTCTGTGATACGGGGACATGATGGATGTGGAACTGGTACTGGGCAAAGAAGAAGGCCCAACGGGCTTGACGGCTATTCCTACATTCCATAGCTTGCAGAACTTGAAGATTTCGATGGTCCGTACGGACCTGGACAGGATGTTTAGCTCCCAGAAGTAGATGCTGCTATTCGGTGAAGGCTTGATGGATGGCCAACAGTTCCTTTTCCAAGAAGGAGTAATGAGTCTCGCTGAAAGTCAGGGTTCGTGAGAGGTAAGCAATGGGGTGCTCTAATTTATCCTCGAATTCTTGCTTTAACACTGCTCCTATGGCGTAGTTAGAGGCATCCGTCTCCACTAGGAATGGTCGATTAATATCGGGTTGAGCAAGGATAGGGGCTTGAGTAAACTCTGTTTTTAATCATTGGAATGCCTTGTCCTGGGCTGGGGTCCAGAGAAGGGGGTGTCTTTTTTCAATAATGTAATGATCGTTTGAACTATCTCAGAAAAGGATGGTATGAATTTCCGGTAGAAATTGGCAAGCCCCAGGAAGGATTGTATCTGTTTCACAGAAGTGGGAACAGGCCAAGATAGTATAGCTTTTACCTTTGAATGGTCCATTCCTATTCCTTCCGGACTAAGGACAAATCCTAGATAATGAACAGAAGTGACATGAAAAAGGCATTTCTCGGGTTTAGCTAAGAGTTTGTGTTCATGTAGCCATTAAAAAACTGCATTTACATGCTCTTCATGCTTTTGAGGATCCTTGGAGTAAATCAAGATATCATCCAGGTAAACGATGACGAAGAGGAACAACATGTCAGAAAACACCCTATCCATGAAGCGTTGGAAGACTGTGGGGGCATTTGCAAGCCCGAAGGGCATGACCAAGTACTCAAAGTGACCAAAGGGTGTTCTAAAGGCTGTTTTCCATTCGTCTCCTTCCCTGATACGGATCAGATGGTAGGCACCCCTGAGATCCAACTTCGTGAAGATTACAGCTCCTCTCACCGCTTCTAGGGCAAGGGATAGCGGTCCTTGAGGGTGCACTGATTCAATCCACGATAATCAAGACAAGGTCTAAGCTCTTTAGTGTCTTTCTTGGGAACAAAAAACAACGAAACTCCAGCTGTGATTTAGATGGTCTTATGTTGCCATTTTCAAGATTGGTATACAAGTATTCTCTAAGGGCCTTTTTTCCGGTTTGGATAGAATGAACATCCTCCCAAAGGGAATTACTGCTGAAGGTTCTGTATCTATAGCGCACTCTTCAGGTCTGTGAGGGGGTAGGGCCTGGACTATATCAGTTGAAAACACATCAGCATATTCCTGATAGGCCCTAGGAACCTGTATGACGTTTGAAACCATGAGTGGGCCTTGCTGGTCTGTTGGCGTGCTTTCGGAAGTTGTCAAGGAGGAATCCGGGAATAGACAGTGAGACATGCAAAACTCAGAACCAACAAACAAGGATCCTGCTGCCCAATTGATGTAAGGATTGTGTTTCTGCAACCAGGGCATACCCAGTACCATGGGGTAATGGACTGACTTGATGATGTCAAATTTGATCAACTCTTGGTGATGGTTTATCGAGAGTTGGATTTCTTTGGTCTGCAAGGATATAGGTCCTGAAGTGAGAGGTCTTCCGTCGATTGCCTCCACAGGTTGCATGATACTTCGTGTTTCATATGGAATGTGGTGTTTAAAGACCCAATCTTGATCAATGAATATTCCCATAGCCCCACAATCCACCAAGGCAAAAATGGGGTAGGTCTCATTCTTGGAAGACGATAGGAAGGCTTGTAGAATCACTAGATTGTTTTGTCCAGGAGAGTTCAAGGATGGAATAGATGTGGAGCAAACATCTCTCTCCTGAAGCCTTGCTCCATCTAGGATCGGGAGCTGGCGTTTCCCGAACTCCGTGGAGGGGCTAGAGGACATTCTCTAACTAGGTGTTTATCCGAGGCACAATACATGCATAAGCCCTTGTGGATCCTTCTCATCCTTTCTTGCAGGGATATGGGTCTACGGAAGGCCTCTATTTGCATGGGTTCTGGATCGCAACCAGAGACTGGAGTAGGGTCGGGTTTCAATGAGGTCTCAAGGGAAACCTTCTGGAAAGGCATCTTGGTCTTTTTTCTCTCTGCCTTCCTTTCCTGGATACGAAAGTCTATCTGCATGGCAAGATCCATAAGGGCCTGGAATGAACTTATACGACCCACTCTGGCTAGTTTGTTTTTTATCTCTTCATTTAGCCCCCTTCAGAAAAGAGTAAAGCTTGCTTCTGAAGACCAATCCGCTTCCTAGGCCAATTGTTTGAATCGTGTGACATACGTAAGCATGTCCTGGGATCCTTGCCGAAAGTCAAGTAGATGTTCCTGGGCACTATAGACCTGTTCTGGGTGATCAAACATGGTCTTAAGGGCCTGTATGAATCCATCGTAATCATCCAGGAGGGCATCTCCAGAACTGACTAAAGGAGTAGACCAAGTCAGTGCATTCCCGGAGAGGTGCGAGATTATAAAGCCCACCTTCGCCCTGGGAGTTGAAAAATAGTAGGGCTTAAAGGTAAAGTGGACTAAACAAGATTCAAGGAATCCACGAAGGGTTTTTGCAGACCCATCATATTTGTCTACAATGCCACCCAGTAGCACGCTTTCCTTTGTGGCAGAATCGCGGGACAAAACCAGTTGTTTCAATGCAGCGTTTTCCGCCTTTAAATTCTGCACCTCGGTTGTTAATTCTTGCATGCCACGCATGAGATCCTGAAAGGCCTTTTCCATGTTGGTTTCAACTTCGGTCGTTTGGCGTCTCAAAACTGTCACGAATTCCCCCCTTCTCACCTGAGATCGCTCCTTGCAGGATTTCTTGGAGGAAGTCTTCTTGTGCACGGATCAGGTTTTGTACAAGCCCGCGTGAGTCTCCTATGACTCCAGCGTGCGTTCAGCGTTCCAGGATACTCGGATGCTCAGGACGTCCAGGAAGCGAGGAAGTGTACACGAAGGAGGTACACGAAATCCGGGAAACAAGGTAAGAGATGAGGGAGGAATGAATTGGGAAATTAGAGGGTCCGGGAACCAAGGACAGGAGAATAGTTCAGCGAACTACGGAGCACACGTCTAGTCACTAACAGCGATAGCGTTGAGATGCACGCGGCTGCGGGGGCGTGGTTTATTTATAGAATGCACTACATCCGACGTGGAAGCTGGTGCAAGGAGTACCACGTTAGACGGCCATGACAAAAGGTGGTGTCACATTATGAATGATATGCAGTTTGTAATGCTAAATGGCACAGTGGAGGGTGACATACCAGCAGCTAGTACATGGCATAGTGGCCCCCTGGAAGCGACCATTGACTACATATTTGTAAGTGGCACATTGATGAACATGATCCAAACCCTAGATGTGAGATCAAATTCAAGGAGTGATCACGGCCAGCTATGTTTAACATGGGAGTGGGAAATAAAACAACATTTGAAACAAACTGTGAAGTATGGAAGCAAATTAAAAGTAAATAATGCTAGAAATTGGATAAGATGGTCGGAACCGTCACTGGTAGCATTTGACAGATCTCTCTTAATTCATCAGGGTTTGGACTATGTTTCATCAATGCAAAACATATGTGTCGGTTCTTGCCCCGTGCAAGGTAATAACTATAGACATTCACATGTCTTTGATCCAATGTTAAGACCAAAAAGGCTGATCTGAGAAAACAAATACAGTTGCTAAATCACTTACCTCTAGAAGAGAAGATGTCCCAAATGAAACATCTACGATCGGTATATAAAAACTGTCAAAAAGGCAGAAAGGCGATATGTTACCAAAGGGACAGTGAGCAAATGTTAAAGACAATTGTATCGAAATCTTCAGCTGAGATATGAGGTCTATTAAACAAAGCAACATACAAAGATCAGGACTCTGTTCCGATCAATTCTGTTGCGGAAAAAACTTGGTGCGACTACTTCCTAAAAATATATCAGACTCCTGTAGTAGGCTTCCATCTAAATATTGCCCTGCACGTGCCCTGCCATTTGCTGCCTGCACATCAGCCAAGGGTGCTGTAGCTGTGACCACCCCTGCTGGAACCGAAGACTCCCGACTGGGATTCCATCGCTCCACAGCCCAGCCCCAGGACCCAGTTGCCCACCCACTCCTGCCTCTGGGGTTGTCATGTCGGGCACTGCAACATCTGGCACCACTGACAACCCCCGGCCAGAGAGGCAGAGGGGCACCAGCTTCAGTGCCACCGAAGTTGGTGTCCTGGTGGAGCAAGTCCTGGGGCAGTATGATGCCCTCTTCGGAAGTTCCCGCGCCGACAAGGAAGGATGGACTCGGATCTGGACTGACATCGTGACTGCCATCAACGCGGAGGGGGTGGCAGTCCGCGACTTCCAACATGTCAAGAAGCGCTGGGAGGACTTCAGGTCCAGGACCCTGAACAAGGCCCGGCGCCTCTTGAAGGCAGCGGATGCCAAGGGGCGCCTGGGCCACTTGTCGGAAGATCAGATGAGGGTCCTGGAACGCATATCCCCAGCGCTCCACATCCAGGTCCTTGAGAGGCAGACCCGTCTGGAGTCGAGCGGTAAGTGTACATGCATCCTGATTGTGAGCTGTGCGTGTGGTGATGTTTCATTAGTGTGCAGGTTGCACGTCTGTTTGTATGGGGTCGAGTATGGGTGGGGGTGTACAGGGCCGTGGGGCTAACACATGCGAGGGCTGTAATGTGTGAGACATGGATGGTGCTTGTGTGTGTAGGCTTGCATGCCAAATGCAGTTGTGTAGGCACACATGTTTGGATGAATGTGTATGTAAGTAGACATGTCCGTGATGTCACGCATGTATGTTGTTTTCAGCTGCATGTATCAGCACTGTGTACATGTGCATTTGTGTGTATTTGACAAGGGTGCCACAGTGATGCAACATGGATGCATGTGACAGCGGGATGTGGAAGCCTGATTGGCAGATGTGACATGGATGCCCATCTGAACACTGCGACACTTGGCAGAGGTGTACACATGCATGCAAGTGTGGTGGTGTGTGTACATGTGTGGTATACTTCCTGTGTTGCATGTGATGTCTGGCTCAGCTTTGCCTGCTCATGCTGTTGTATGTGTATGGATGGTGCTGGCAGTTGCGAATTGGCTGTGGTATGTGTGCGAGTTGAAATGACATGTGTGTTGGGGATTGTGATGGCATGTCTGAGGTTTGCCAATGCCACTCATGTACAACTGTCATGTGTGTATGTGTCCATTGTACAGTGCCCTGATGCCTGTGTTTTATTTCTTCCTGTCTGCACCGTCAACTTATGAAGAGGGCGGAGAAGGTGCTGTGGAGCACAGCGGCGGGGATCCCACTGCCAGCCGGAGACGCAAGGCCCGGCTCCCCTCCCATGTTGTCATCTCGTCGGGGAGTGAGGAGTCCGGTGCCGCGTCCCAGGCCGCAGCTGCCGGGGGGAGGTCCAAGAGGCGGCGGTTTGAGTTGGACTCCTCCGCAGCAGAATGGGCAGCTGGGACCCGACAGGGCCCAACGGGGGAAGATGGCACGGAGTCATCCAGGTTGGTGGGGGGTTTGGTGGAGGAGGAGGCCATGCAAGCAACAGAGACGGGGTCTGGAGGTGGGGATCCCACTGGTGCTAGTGGTGCAGTGCAGGACCAGGGACAGGAGGCAGCACAGGCCGCCGCGGAGGTGCCTGTGTGCAATCCTGTCCCTGATCCTGTCCCTGCATCATCTTGCACCAGCAGGGATGCCTACGTCCAGACCCGTTTTCAGGCAGGGGATGAGCAAACGACAACTGGCCTTCCTCTGCCTGCGGACGTGGCTATCCGGGTTGAGCCTGTCCTGACTGGCGTTGCGTCAACGGGCCATGCGAGGTGACCTGCAGTCTTTTCATGAGGAGACTGCACGTCATCTCGAATGGCTCGTTGACAACGTCAGCCTGCTGGGACAGGTCACCCAGGCCGGATTCCTCCGTTTGATGGGGCTTGCTACGACCCCCTCCTCAACTGAACCCCCTACGCGCCAGTCGTCCTCTGTGCCATCTTCCCACCCATCAGTCACCTGGGTGCCCTGTGGAGCTGCCTCTGACGGTGCGGCCAGGCTGGTGGAGGAGGCATCCCTGCCACAGTCGGGAGTCGGACGTCCAGCAGGGGTGGCCACATCAACGACTGCACCCCAGCCGGCGGAGGATGTTCAGGCAGCAGGAAGCAGTGCACGGGCAGAGGCACAGCAGCAGCAGCAATGTGGTGGGAGCCATGAAGGCTCGGGGCCTTCAACATCGGAGGGGCAGGCATCGGCCGGAGGGCAGGGGGACCCAGGACAGAGAGTGTCTTCCGTGTGGCAGCGGTTGGGCCACGCCATAGATGCGGAGCGGCACCGGGCGGAAGAGGCACGGCTCACAATGGTCAGGGCGGAGAACTCCATGCGAAGGGCCCTGAGGCGGGCCGAGTGCCTCGAGGCAATCCGCAGGGGGTTGGAGGTGGACACGTCGACGGCCCTGCGGACCCTCTGGGCCATGGAGGAGGACCGCCTCCGGGACATTGAGCAGGAGTTCCATGATGCCCTGGCCTGGGACATCCAAAAGTGAGCCGTCAGACTAGCCCGCTGCCCTTGTACATAGTTATGTTGGTAGTGTTAGCTTTCCTTTGTTTTTTTTTTTTTTGACCTTTTGGACATTGGCCACATTTTTGTATATAGTTTATTTTATTAGTTAGTGTTGTTAGATAGGTTTCATTTCTTTTGTTGGGATAATGGACCCGGGCTTGTTCGTCTGTACATAGTTCACTGTTGGATTTTATTTTACTTTCACAATTTACCCATGGAGCAATGGCTTTCAATTATTATTTCCCATTGGATTTTCTTTTGTGGACAGTGACTTTGGACACCATTACTTTGGATTATGGTTTTTGGTTTTGCTTTTTTTCACGGACATGCTTCTTTTCATTTCTGTACATTCCCATTTCCGTTTCTTTATTTTTGAATCTATTTATGTTTCCTTTAATACATATTTTTTTTATCGAACTTCAATGTGTAGTATCATCTCATTGGTTTCATGCATATCATGATATGGGTTTTGAGATTCACTGACACCCATTGGGTGTATGTGAGGGACATGTGTTCGTTTCGAAACTTGCAATTGGTGTTCTGTCATGTAATTGCCATTTCTGAGTGGGTGGATGCAATACTCAGGTGGGTGTTTTGCATTTGGAGGCTGACCATAGGGACCAGGGATCTAGATTGTGATGACATGTTGGCTGGGGAACATGAGTTGGGGCCTGCTGGCAGGTGCCCCACAGTGCTGGGGGGTGGGGGTGGTGGGGAACATGAGTTGGACATGGGTGGGGGCCTGCTGGCAGGTGCCCCACAGTGCTGGAGGGTGGGGGTGGTGGGAGACATGGGTGGGGGCCTGGTGGAGGGTGCCCCTGCACTGCTGGGGGGTGGGTGTGGTGGGAGACATGGGTGGGGGCCTGGTGGAGGGTGCCCCTGCACTGCTGGGGGGTGGGGGTGGTGGGAGACATGGGTGGGGGCCTGGTGGACGGTGCCCCACAGTGCTGGGGGTGGTGGGGAACATGAGTTGGACATGGGTGGGGGCCTGCTGGCAGGTGCCCCACAGTGCTGGGGGGTGGGGGTGGTGGGGAACATGAGTTGGACATGGGTGGGGGCCTGGTGGAGGGTGCCCCACAGTGCTGGGGGGTGGGGGTGGTGGGGAACATGAGTTGGACATGGTTGGGGGCCTGCTGGCAGGTGCCCCACAGTGCTGGGGGGTGGGGGTGGTGGGGAACATGAGTTGGACATGGGTGGGGGCCTGCTGGCAGGTGCCCCACAGTGCTGGAGGGTGGGGGTGGTGGGGAACATGAGTTGGACATGGGTGGGGGCCTGCTGGCAGGTGCCCCACAGTGCTGGGGGGTGGGGGTGGTGGGGAACATGAGTTGGACATGGGTGTGGGCCTGCTGGCAGGTGCCCCACAGTGCTGGGGGGTGGGGGTGGTGGGAGACATGGGTGGGGGCCTGGTGGAGGGTTCCCCTGGTGGCTGGGGGTGCAGGGGGACATGCGTTGGTGGGCAGTAGTGCAAGTTGACATGTGGGTTGGCTGGGGGGCATGGCCATGGTGGATGGGGTGCCTGCAGGAAATGTGCAGGGTAGGCCCCTGTGGTGTGAGCCACCTGCAGGGGCCGTGGAGGGTGTAGAGGGAACACCTGGGAGGACCCACACGTGCAATTCACGTGTGGTGCTCCCCGCGCACCCCTGTAATACACATACCCTGATGGAATCGCGTGTGAAACTTCCCGCGCACCCCTGTAATACACGTACCCTGCTGAAATTGCGTGTGAAACTTTCTGCGCACCCCGAAATACACGTAGCCTGGACATTCGCGTGTGGAACTTCCCGCGCACCCCTGGAATACACGTACCCTGCTGAAATTGCGTGTGGAACTTCCCACGCACCCCTGAAATACACGTACCCTGCTGAAATCGCGTGTGGAACTTCCCGCGCACCCCTGAAATACACGTACCCTGATGGAATCGCGTGTGAAACTTCCTGCGCACCCCTGAAATGCACGTACCCAGCTGAAATGACGTGAGGTACTTCCCGCGCACCCCAGTGATACACGTAGCCCGCTTGCCGTGCTGGTACAGGGTTAGCACAGCCCTTTGCGCTGGATTGGGGATTTTGATGGCTTTTCCCTGCGCGAGAGGCGTTCTTGGGGGCGTAACTGGCACTGCTGCAGGGTCGCTGCACCACTGTGCGCCACGGCTGGTTTTGGTAGCTGGAATCCATGAATACGCTGTGCGCGGAAATGGGTTTTGGCGCACATGGCTGGCGCAGGGATTTGCACGCGCACACTGTGCGCCAGCCGCGTGCGCCACTTGTGCGCTGAATTCTATGAATTACCCCCACAGTGTCTCAGGAATAAGGCAGGAATTGGAATACTGTGCTGGAATGGTAAAATTTACGTTAAACAGACAAGAAGATCCACTGGAATTTCTAATGTACTTACTACAAATACTGGAAAGCAAAAACATACCCATAAATGAAATCTTTCAGATTTCCTACATGTGGAAACATACATGCACTCTCTGCAACCATGTAAGTCAGGAACAAGTCCCCAATGAGCGCTTTGTCTATGTATCACTACCTACCTGTGAATCCATTCCATTTCAGCAACTGGTACAAAATGCAAACCATAGCACATTGTGTACTTCTTGCAATTCCGATAATTGTTCGACGTCACATATACAATCACATAGTCTATATGTAATACTAATGCTTTTAAGATATAATGCAGATGGAACCAAAAATAACTGCAAACTTACTACCTTCACACACTGACAGGTAACACTTGGCAAGAAAACCTTCACAACAGTAGCCATAATCTACCGCACAGGCGACACAACCAGTGCAGGCCACTATACTGCATACATTAGAATGCAATGGTTGGAATGCAATGATACTGCCATTTCTCCCAAGCAGAGATTACTTGCAAATCTTGCAAATGCCTACTTAATATTCTTGAAGCCAAAATTGACTCATTGATGTTTAAAATTAGAATACCCTACTCCCCAACACCCACCAGTACCGACATAATTGCACCAAACAAAAATAATTACCATCTACACTGTGGAACTAGAACAACTTAGCATACAGTAACTATCCAACAAATACATCAATGTGTCTGTTCTACAATGTTTTCCCCAATTAACCCAATGATCACACTCAGAGAAACAATAAGTGTTCAAAAATCACACTAATATTGTTTCCTACATGATACGTAAAAGAAAAACGACTAAGTTTGAGGGTTCAAAACTATCCTCAGTAACCTCTGAAACCACCAACCACGCAAATGAGTCACCAGTCTATCAATGGCCATACAAATTCAATAGATATGCAAATATCATTATGTAAACCCATAATGGTGCACCACCACTTCAGAATGTGGAAAGATGTGAAACTACCAACAGGAATGCACAAGCTTCTAAACGTACCCTATAAAAATGGGAAACTGTAAACAGTTAGAATACGCCAACTGGTATCTAACTGCAACCAGAATACTTCAATATTACTTGCAGCATTGAAACTGCCCAACTCAACCTTCAGCAACCACTGTGCTACAAACATATGCTCAAACACTTCCAAATTATGAACAGTTGCAGTACGCCAACAGGTATGTAACTGCCCCCACAATTCTGCAGTAGCACAGTGCAATGGCACAATACTTGCAAAACATCAGCAGCAGCCAAACGCATAAGGAAATACTGCAAAAAAAAAGGAAGCAGATAAACAATTAGAATACACCAACTGCTATACAACTGCAAAACTGCATCCATACTACCAACATGTACAAAACAGAAACCGTACACCATTGCAATTCCTCCTACTGCAACAGTGCACCTTAAACATTGCTATAATCAGTGCAAACATTACTGTAATGGACTGTTCAACGTAATAGCAAATATATTTGGAAGGTTTTTTTTTTTTAAATCTAGCATGGATTCTTTTTTTCCACAGACCCAATGATTATGCAAAGAAACACAAGAACTGCGCACATTGCACAGTACACTTGTTTAAAGCATAATACCTATGAAGTACTAATTATGAGGGTCCACAAAGTGTAAACATATCTGCAATGTAATGAACAGCAAAATAATGAAATACCTGCTCTAACATGTTATGTTCTCTTTTTCCACAGATAATGAAGCAAGGATTACTGCAACATTTCACATCCCATACACAAAATCTGCACAGCCCCTCCACAATAGAAACAGTAGGTATGAAATTATTGGTGCCATACTTCTTTATACTCTGCAAAGTGTAATGTGTCCACATATTTCTACAATCCACATAACAATGGCACAATGTTCAATGTACAGCTATATTACACTGTGCTGCTTTTGCCCACGGCCTACACGCTTCACTACACACCATACAGTGTACGGGCTCCAGTCATGCACTCAATATTGTAGACCCTGGCCACAACTACCACAGCACAGTACAACCATGCATAGAAACACATTACCACAAACCCGACACATAACACAGCCACCTACACCTTGGCCACTTCAGTTCACATTGTATTACATTACTTCCACACAATAGACAACCTCTTCACCCAAGCCTATAATAAGTGGACACATTCAATGCACTATAGTACAGTAACCTACCCAATAATCTGCACAATCACAACAACCCAAACACAGCAATGCATCCATATGTCTTACATAACTGTCCTATGTTCTGTAAGATTTGCCTCCTCGCATACTACTGGGACCGTTTAGGACATTAGCTCATCTTTGTTGTTATGTAAACCATTTGACTGCAAGTTATAGAACACACAATAGAGTGGAGCACATGGTGCACAACTCAGCAACCACATTTGAAAGTCTGCTGTACTCCTTAAAATTTCAAACTTCTGCTTCTCTTTTTTAATGTGTAATGGAGACACAATTTGAAAACCATACCCCCTTACAATATTTGTAAAAGGTGTTAAGTAATTCCTTTTGTTTGATGAACGAGAGCCCCAAATATCTCCGTGCTGAAAGACACCAAACTGCGTAAAATGGCCCTCCTACCCATGTATGCGGAGTCATCGCACACACAGTCTGCCAACGTACACAGTTGCTTAGTAAGACACTGCACATATAAATAGTACATAGGGGCTGTAAATCTACATTTATGTATTCTGTCATCTGTGCATTCAGTGCAGCATGTATAAGGTACCATCATCTCTTCATGTACGTTATACTAACTCCTACGTAACTACACTACTACATTTGAAAGTGCGCGGTGAAATCATGACACGTTGCCGCCTGAATCTTTTTTTTCAGCTGCATGGTTGCCAGAAAGCGAAACCTAACATACCTCTCTTTCAACAGGACAAATGCTCATTGTAAAACAGCCTTGAGTGGCACGCATTATTTGCTCCAAGGGCACACATTGTATGAAATTTTTAAAAAATAGTAAAGATAACTTACAGTATAGTCGCTGCCCACATGTTCCACAAACGTAGTCTTCAACTATTGTATACGCCATACAACGCAATTTCCCTTCCACACCGTATAACCATGGAATTTGCAGACGTTATCTAAGTACAACTTTACATTACATGTTTATAGGGATTAACATTTAGTAGGATAGAGTTTAGTATGCATAATTAAGAAGATTTTGTGTTGGGGCCTAGGTTAGGAACTGTCCATGCTGAGCTCTGTTTATTTGTTGTGGTGTCCTTTTCTTTGGTGCAAGGTCACAGGATTAGGTTGAGGTGAAGTCCACACCTCCTTTGAGGTATGGCCAAGGCCTAACCTCTTGGGTGCATGGAGAGGCCTATGGCCTCTGGCCATGCACCCAAGAGGCTAGGCCTAGGCCATAACCACTGCAACATAATGCAGCCATGCATGCGCACATCTGGCCAGCTACCACAACCCGACAAACGTAACACAGCCACCGGCACCCCAACTGAACCCCCGCAACATGATACACACATGCATAGAAACATCTAGCCAGTTACCAGAACCCACAAACATAATACAGCCTCCGGCACCCCTACCCACTTCCGTTCACATACTATTGTACTTCTTCCAACCAAAAAACAAAATCTTCAGAGCATTGCCCCTGCACCCAAGACTGTATTAAGTACTGACAACCAATACATCATAATACAGTAAAGTACTCAGTCATCTGGCCAATGGGCACAACCCAAACACATAAACCATCCACGGGAACCCTATCCACTTCTATAGATACAGTATTGCAACACTTCACCCAGTGGACACACTGCAGAACTATTGACTCCATCCCCTCGAGGCATGGACCGAAAACTGTAGGACATGCTAAAAAGCACCACACCCATGCAACCAACAATGTGTACACTGCACACAAACCACACACACAAGCCAAAAGTGTCAAAACTACTTCTTGCAACCAGTGGGCATACTCCTCGGTGCAAGGCCTCCAGCCATACACCCAAGGCACTAGGTGCTTGGCACACACAACACAGCATAGTACACCCAATGCAAATATCCTCATGTCATCTGCAATCCACTCCCCACCCCCAATGGAGCCTTCCTGCACTCACCACAGAAGCTAGTCGACTCTGGAGCTACCCAAGAATCAAGTATATGTGGGCAGCTGTGTACATTGTCCATATTGTAAATGTACGATGCTAAGGATATACTTTCATGTCACAATATCTTACTGCACTCGCTAAGGAAAGGGTTTGATCAGGGGCAAACCATTGCAAACACAAATGGTGGCATGTCACTCCGTAGTGGGCAACAAGTGCAATGAAGTACAGCATATGCACACCTTTCAGCTCACCACTGGTGCTCTACCAAGTCTAAAATGTCTTCCACAACCATTCTGTAAAGGTGACTACCCTAGGAGAGATGCATATTTAAAAGTGTGTGCGCTGGAGGAACATCTGGTTATAACAAATTACCCAAATGAGCGAAAGGAAAAGAAAATGCACTCTGTATACATATTTGTGCAATCCATATACCAGTATCACACTGTTTGCATGCATGGCTGCATTGCGTTGCGGAGGTTGTGGCCAAAGCCTAGCCTCTTGGGTGCATGCAGAGGCCTACAGCCTACGGTCATGCACACAAGAGGCTGGCCTTGGCCACAACCACTGCAATGCAATGCAGCCATGCATGGGAACATGTGGCCACTTACCAGAACCCGCAAATGTAACACAGCCACTGGCACCCCTACCCAACCCCGGCACTTAATACAGCCATGCATGCAAACATGTAGCCACTTACCAGAACCCACACACATAGCAGAACCTCCAGCACCCCTACCCACTTGTGATCACATACTATTTTCCTACTTCCAACCAAACCATAAAATCTTCTGAACATTTCCCCTGCATCCAAGACTGTATTAAGTACTGATAACCAATACATCATAATACAGTAAAGTACTCAGTCATCTGACCAATGGGGACAAAACAAACACATAAACCATCCACTGGAACCCTATCCACTTCTATACACACAGTATTGCACCACTTCACCAAGTGGACACACTGCAGGAGTATTGACTCCATCACTTCTAGGCATGGACCAAAAACTGTAGGACGTGCTAACAATCACCACACCATGCAACCAACAATGTATGTCCTGGGTGTTGGTCATAGCAGTGCATGGTGGTGGTGCATGTTATAGTTGCATAGCTTAGTACAATTGGTGAGTTTCTTTAGTTTTTCAATTTTACATTGCAACCATGAAGTCTCTTTAACAAAGTTTGTTTTACAATGAATTAAATAGGTTTTTATAAGTGCTATTTAACAGCAACATCCCTTAAATAACATTTTTTCTGTGAATTGCACAGGTTTTTATCAGTGGAACTTAATTATAGCCTTACTTTCAAATGTTGTTTTGACTGAATTTCATATTTGTTTCACCAGTGCTACCTAATTTAACAGCAACTTCATAATTTTGCTTCACAAGCTTTGCACGTAAAAATCATTTTCCTCTGCCACATATTAGCTATTATGTCCATGGACAGTATCTGTAGTCCGTGGGCATACCTCGAATGACATCAAAATTACCCAAAACCACAGGGGGACAAAATATTAGTTTTTTGTTTTAGTACAAACATTATACATAGAGCAACAATGCAAACAATACATACAACCATGTTTTACATCCCTTATCAATTTGGAAACGAAATACTGTTTTTAAAATGATAACACAATATGGATTAAACCAAATAGCAAAGAAACATCTCTACCCAGTATACATATTTCACTACAACAACTGACAGGCACTGAAGCAAAACATTGGTTGCAGCAAGGAAGCATTTGTGGAAGTGCACTGGTGAAGTGTACTGTCTCGCTGGCTTGCTGGGGATTCTGCCCTTTTTGGACTCTGACTGCTGGCTGCTGCTCTTGCTGCACGAACGTGGTAAAGCTTCATGAGCAAGATTTTTAAAAAAAAGAAAAATTGTGTGGAAACCACCCCCACATTAACCAGCCACCCTTTAGCTAACGTACGCGTGCGCATTTGTGCGCACGCATTTGTGGAAGTGCACTGGTGAAGTGTACTGTCTCGCTGTCTAGCGATATAGCGTGGAGGGTGGTGCTCTAATTCTCATCTGACTGGAGGTACCATTTGTGTATGTGTTAAAATCTTTATTACATATGTTGATATTGTAAAACAATGCTAGAGGGTTCTTTTTTACCATAAAGGGACTGTTGGGTGCTAACGGTTATAGTTAATGTGTGTTCTTTGGTAGCCTTAACATCAGACTTCTTGTTTAAATTTGGTACACAATCTATCGTGTATTAGACAACACAGTCCATCAGAAATCTCCTTTTGGTCGGTGAGGGCTGCATAAGCGGGTACATAGTTACCCCAAGCGAGGCTGGTAGGAGCCACCTTGTGGGTGGTGTAAATTGGAAACAGCGTGTGTTGTTTACACAGTGGTGGTTTACTTTTGAACCAAACACAAAATAAATGTATACCCCTCAAATCATACTCAAATAGAAAAAGGTAATTATACTCTGAAGTCAGGCATGCCGATTGTAAATGCAATGTTATTTAATGACCGTGAATCCATAAGATCAAAGGTTGTGTTACCAAATCTGCATACGCCAGTCCAAAAGAAATTACCAACATCTGTATCGGATAAAAAACAAATGAATAAAAGCCGAAATCGAACAGCGTCAAAGGGCAATGACATTCGCCTCTTTTACAGTCAAGGGGCTGGCCAAGGGTCTGGGCCAACCAAGATGCAACTTATTAATGGTGATAAAGCAAAACAAGATAAATTGTTAGAACTAAAGACACATTTAGACGTGGAAGTTGCTGCCATTAACATTAGCAAAAAAGAAAACACAGCCCTTAAAGGTGGTAGCGTTCTATTGGATAATACTAGAGAGACTGTGAGCAAACGCTTTGATAATAACACACTCTCAACACATATATCTCTGGAAAAGATCAACGAGAGCCCTCCGAAAACATGTTCAGTAGAGGCACAGTATAGATTGAGGAAAGCATATCACGCTATGCATATTACGGGTCAAGTAGATGAAGATGCTCTCAACTTCATGAATTTAAGTCATACATCAGATAATCAAGATGAAGTTGTTTTTGTTCACGGTAATACAGGGATTTGATGCAGGTCGACAATCTCTCCCCCATACCAAGGCAAGATCAGATTTAAAACACAGCATTCAGAAGAAATGAAGATGAAGAGGAGTTACATAATGCACCAAAACAAAAGTCAAAATATTCCCCAGGAATTTCCGAATGTTCTGACCGAGATGCCTCTATACATTCACTATCTTTCATCCCCCCAACCCCTAGACGTCCAAATGCAATCTGGGATGAGCAACAATCATTATGTCCGGGTGATAATTCCACCGAGGAGACAATACCACAGCCTCTTATGAATCCAACTTTAATGGCTATGAATACAGCCTTACTGTCCCTTGCCAAGTTGTATGAGGCGATGGACCAAAAGCTTAATTATCAAACCATTTTATTGACAAAGCTATAAAATCAAAAAATTGGCAATACTCTAAGCGAGGAAACAGGACAGGGCGCTCTGCAGTATGAAATCTTTAGGCACTGTAAGCAAACAGATGCTGAGAGATAAACTGAGGCTACAAACAACCTCGAACAAAGGGCTGTACCACATTTGGAACAATTTGTATTTGGAAAGATCTCTCATACAGAGGACTCTGATGATGTCATGGAGATCAGGCAGTTAAGCCTGCCATGTTATAATGTCTTTGACAAAGTTAAACATAAAACGGATCAAGGGGTGACCGGAGAGATTGTTGATAGCGAGCAAGCTCAAAAAAAGGTGAGCAATTTGGCACAAGAAGTGGACTCTAGGAAAAAAAAAAAAATCAACCCGTGAGAAGACCAAGAAACAACATCAAAAAGTTTACCACAATTCAAAAAATGGTTTGATCAAATGCCAAAATGAGACGTTCTATTGGATAATACTAGAGAGACTGTGAGCAAACGCTTTGATAATAACACACTCTCAACACATATATCTCTGGAAAAGATCAACGAGAGCCCTCCGAAAACATGTTCAGTAGAGGCACAGTATAGATTGAGGAAAGCATATCACGCTATGCATATTACGGGTCAAGTAGATGAAGATGCTCTCAACTTCATGAATTTAAGTCATACATCAGATAATCAAGATGAAGTTGTTTTTGTTCACGGTAATACAGGGATTTGATGCAGGTCGACAATCTCTCCCCCATACCAAGGCAAGATCAGATTTAAAACACAGCATTCAGAAGAAATGAAGATGAAGAGGAGTTACATAATGCACCAAAACAAAAGTCAAAATATTCCCCAGGAATTTCCGAATGTTCTGACCGAGATGCCTCTATACATTCACTATCTTTCATCCCCCCAACCCCTAGACGTCCAAATGCAATCTGGGATGAGCAACAATCATTATGTCCGGGTGATAATTCCACCGAGGAGACAATACCACAGCCTCTTATGAATCCAACTTTAATGGCTATGAATACAGCCTTACTGTCCCTTGCCAAGTTGTATGAGGCGATGGACCAAAAGCTTAATTATCAAACCATTTTATTGACAAAGCTATCAAATCAAAAAATTGGCAATACTCTAAGCGAGGAAACAGGACAGGGCGCTCTGCAGTATGAAATCTTTAGGCACTGTAAGCAAACAGATGCTGAGAGATAAACTGAGGCTACAAACAACCTCGAACAAAGGGCTGTACCACATTTGGAACAATTTGTATTTGGAAAGATCTCTCATACAGAGGACTCTGATGATGTCATGGAGATCAGGCAGTTAAGCCTGCCATGTTATAATGTCTTTGACAAAGTTAAACATAAAACGGATCAAGGGGTGACCGGAGAGATTGTTGATAGCGAGCAAGCTCAAAAAAAGGTGAGCAATTTGGCACAAGAAGTGGACTCTAGGAAAAAAAAAAAAAATCAACCCGTGAGAAGACCAAGAAACAACATCAAAAAGTTTACCACAATTCAAAAAATGGTTTGATCAAATGCCAAAATGAGACGCTTTTTGAAGATATTGAATGCCCCAAAAGAAAAAGATACTAAAGAAGACATGGAAAGTGATTCTACGAGCCTTCTAAAACAACATCCTGAGAGTGCTAACGGAAAGGGCATACCCAAATTGTTGTATAAACCATTGGATGACCTAGTAGCAGAGACTGTACTGATGAACGAGAAGGAAAAGGACTCATTGCAACAGCCCCCTGCCATAGCAACTTCTTCGACAGACCAAGAGCCTGTATCTGCTGGGTTAACCGCGTCACAAATAAGAGAATAAATAAATAAATCTGTGGAATACTATATGACTACCAACCAGAATGAGCATGCCCAGTGGAGAGCCGGTACTGAAGGACCCTCAGAGTTGGGATATAGACCTATACTATATGGCCCTAAGCCTGCTCTAAAAAAGTCGATTGAAGTTCGATCAGATGTTGAAAACGTGGGGCCATCATAGCAATGGAAGAAAAATACACCTATGTCTAACCAATCCACAATTCAAACAGGAGCACCTGTAAATAATAATCGAGTGCGAAGCAATCATCATTCATTCATATTGGAATGTAGAGAACATCCCTTTGTGCAATTTGATTTAAATCAAGCGAGTGTATTAAATATATACAAAGAAACACCACAATTGCGGAATATAAATACAACAGACATTGATAGAATCGAGTTCCTGGATGATCAAGACCTATCCAAGTCCTGAATCTTAGTTCGCTCTGCTGTGTTGGCTGACATTTTCTGGCTTGCAAGGGATACATTTTTCTCAATGGGCTTTAACCTATATAAAGAGGAATACGGATACAACAAGAGGAGACAAGCCCAGCATCATGAAGTGGATTCCCCGCATACATGGAGCTAATAACACCAAGCAACTTCAAATGGAGAAACATCAGCAACATCAAGCATAACAATCCCCAATAACAGAAAAAATTCACCTCATATCTTGGAACACCCGAGGGTTCACTCATTTTACAAATTTTCAAAATAATGAGCTAAACAGTTTTGATTTAGTGGTGTTCCAAGAAACGTGGCTGATGGAAGCCCCAATATGGGATGAGCATGAAATATTAATAGAACCAGCATTCCGACTACCTAGGGGACGCCCAATGGCAGGCCTTATGGTAGCGATAAAAAAACAAGAGGTTTTAAAGTAACTATGTATTACTCTTTAACCCCTTTTATTTAATTTGTTGAATTGTCTAAAGGTTCATATATTATCATACTTGTCAATATATACTGGGGTAGGTCTCACTTTTCACCGGATTCCTTCTTTGCCCATTTAGAAACTGTTTTCTCTAAAATATCTGTGGGAAAGCACATCGATTTCATATTGGTCATAGGTGATTTGAATCTCCATCTAATGGAAAAAAAGGGAAGGAAGCAGTCCCTGGAAGAACAAAGGTGTCACAGAATTCCCCCCTTCTCACCTGAGATCGCTCCTTGCAGGATTTCTTGGAGGAAGTCTTCTTGCACACGGATCGGGTTTTGTACAAGCCCGCGCGAGTCTCCTCTGACTCCAGCGTGCGTTCAGCGTTCCAGTATACTCGGATGCTCAGGACGTCCAGGAAGCGAGGAAGTGTACACGAAGGAGGTACACGAAATCCGGGAAACAAGGTAAGAGAGGAGGGAGGAATGAATTGGGAAATTAGAGGGTCCGGGAACCAACGACAGGAGAATAGTTCAGCGAACTACAGAGCACACGTCTAGTCACTACCAGCGATAGCGTTGAGACGCGCGGGGCTGCGGTGGCGTGGTCTATTTGTAGAATGCGCTACGTCCGACGTGGAAGCTGGTGGAAGACGTACCATGTTAGACGGTCATGTTGGGAGTATCAAAGAGTGCAAGCCCCGTTGTGACAAGGACCAGGAAGTCCAAAAGGGGCGCGTTCTGTGGATCATGACAGCATGCCTCCTCCGAAAACTTGTTCCACCAGGTTTGCCCGGGTGTATGAGATGATACCTTCTGAGCAATCGGGGGGTATTCAGATTAGAAAGTGGTTCCCAGGTTCTTTCACTCGGAGGATATCCTTTCCACTCGACCAAATATTGAAGTTGACCCTGTTTATACCTGGAGTCGCATATTCTGGATACTTCATATTCCAGCTGATTGTCCACAACCACGGGGTTGGGTCTGCAGGATTTCCGGGAGGATCGGATGTAAGGTTTTAAGTGTGAAAAACTGGATGAATCTTCTTCCAGGAGTCTGATAACTTGAGCCGGAATGAGACTGGGTTCATGATTTCCTTTATGGAAAAAGGTCCATAGTAACGGGGGGCTAGTTTGTTTGGTCTTAAATGTCGAGGAAGTAGTTCCGAGGACAGCCAGACCTGATCACCGACTGCATAAGAAGGCCCTGGTCTTCTTTTGGTATCCGCATAATGTTTAGCATGAGTCCGGTCCTTTTCTAAATGTTCTTTGGCTTCCTTGTGAACATTGATGAGAGTTTCAATCCAGGAGTCAACTGTTGGTACAGGCATGGAATGTGGGAGAATGGAAGGTAGAACTGATGGGTGGAATCCATGGCTGCAATAAAAAGGGCTGGTCTTGACTGCCGAATGATCAGAGTTGTAAGCGAATTCAGCCACGGGTATAAGGAGTGACCAGTCGTCCTGTACCTTGGTGGCGAAACAACGAAGGTATTGTTCCAGGGTCTGATTCACATGTTCCGTAGCTCCGTTAGTCTGTGGGTGATAACCCGATGAGAGAGCACGTTGGATTCCTAAAATACGACATAGATGTTTCCAGAATTGAGAGATGTATTGAGGTCCTCGATCTGATATGATCTTGGAAGGGAGTCCATGAAGGCGAAATATATGTTCCAGGAAAATGCCAGCGAGTTCTGAGGAAGATGGCAATTTGTATAATGGTGTAAAATGGTCCATGTGGGTGAATAAATCAATGGTGACCATGATTGTCGTATAGCCACTAGATTGTGGTAATTCCACGATAAAGTCCGTAGCGATGAACTCCCAGGGCCTAGAAGGTAGTGTAGGTTGAAGTAGGAGACCTGCCGGTTTCTTGTTATCATGTTTGTTTTGATTGCAGACTGCGCAGGCTTGAATGTACCCTTGAATGTCAGTTTTCATTTTGGGCCACCAAAATTGTCTTTGTACGAGACGAAGGGTGTTGGTGACACCACGATGCCCGGAGTGAAGAGTGTCATGACAGAGGTTAATAATCCGTAGTTGCAGTCTCTGTGTGGGAATGACCAGGGCATTGTACTTGAACAAATAACCGTCTCTAGTTTTTAGACTCCATCGATTCTTTCCTGTGAATTCTTTCCAGATTTCAGAGGACTGGGTTTGCATTCAAATGTCTTCCAGAAGACTGACTGCCTGAGCTACAAAAATTGTGTGGGGAAACATCTTTGGGTAGGCCCGATCTTCAAGAATTTCGTAATCAGGACGTCGAGATAAAGCGTCAGCATTTATGTTCTGTGATACGGGGACATGATGGATGTGGAACTGGTACTGGGCAAAGAAGAAGGCCCAACGGGCTTGACGGCTATTCCTACATTCCATAGCTTGCAGAACTTGAAGATTTCGATGGTCCGTACGGACCTGGACAGGATGTTTAGCTCCCAGAAGTAGATGCTGCTATTCGGTGAAGGCTTGATGGATGGCCAACAGTTCCTTTTCCAAGACGGAGTAATGAGTCTCGCTGAAAGTCAGGGTTCGTGAGAGGTAAGCAATGGGGTGCTCTAATTTATCCTCGAATTCTTGCTTTAACACTGCTCCTATGGCGTAGTTAGAGGCATCCGTCTCCACTAGGAATGGTCGATTAATATCGGGTTGAGCAAGGATAGGGGCTTGAGTAAACTCTGTTTTTAATCATTGGAATGCCTTGTCCTGGGCTGGGGTCCAGAGAAGGGGGTGTCTTTTTTCAATAATGTAATGATCGTTTGAACTATCTCAGAAAAGGATGGTATGAATTTCCGGTAGAAATTGGCAAGCCCCAGGAAGGATTGTATCTGTTTCACAGAAGTGGGAACAGGCCAAGATAGTATAGCTTTTACCTTTGAATGGTCCATTCCTATTCCTTCCGGACTAAGGACAAATCCTAGATAATGAACAGAAGTGACATGAAAAAGGCATTTCTCGGGTTTAGCTAAGAGTTTGTGTTCATGTAGCCATTAAAAAACTGCATTTACATGCTCTTCATGCTTTTGAGGATCCTTGGAGTAAATCAAGATATCATCCAGGTAAACGATGACGAAGAGGAACAACATGTCAGAAAACACCCTATCCATGAAGCGTTGGAAGACTGTGGGGGCATTTGCAAGCCCGAAGGGCATGACCAAGTACTCAAAGTGACCAAAGGGTGTTCTAAAGGCTGTTTTCCATTCGTCTCCTTCCCTGATACGGATCAGATGGTAGGCACCCCTGAGATCCAACTTCGTGAAGATTACAGCTCCTCTCACCGCTTCTAGGGCAAGGGATAGCGGTCCTTGAGGGTGCACTGATTCAATCCACGATAATCAAGACAAGGTCTAAGCTCTTTAGTGTCTTTCTTGGGAACAAAAAACAACGAAACTCCAGCTGTGATTTAGATGGTCTTATGTTGCCATTTTCAAGATTGGTATACAAGTATTCTCTAAGGGCCTTTTTTCCGGTTTGGATAGAATGAACATCCTCCCAAAGGGAATTACTGCTGAAGGTTCTGTATCTATAGCGCACTCTTCAGGTCTGTGAGGGGGTAGGGCCTGGACTATATCAGTTGAAAACACATCAGCATATTCCTGATAGGCCCTAGGAACCTGTATGACGTTTGAAACCATGAGTGGGCCTTGCTGGTCTGTTGGCGTGCTTTCGGAAGTTGTCAAGGAGGAATCCGGGAATAGACAGTGAGACATGCAAAACTCAGAACCAACAAACAAGGATCCTGCTGCCCAATTGATGTAAGGATTGTGTTTCTGCAACCAGGGCATACCCAGTACCATGGGGTAATGGACTGACTTGATGATGTCAAATTTGATCAACTCTTGGTGATGGTTTATCGAGAGTTGGATTTCTTTGGTCTGCAAGGATATAGGTCCTGAAGTGAGAGGTCTTCCGTCGATTGCCTCCACAGGTTGCATGATACTTCGTGTTTCATATGGAATGTGGTGTTTAAAGACCCAATCTTGATCAATGAATATTCCCATAGCCCCACAATCCACCAAGGCAAAAATGGGGTAGGTCTCATTCTTGGAAGACGATAGGAAGGCTTGTAGAATCACTAGATTGTTTTGTCCAGGAGAGTTCAAGGATGGAATAGATGTGGAGCAAACATCTCTCTCCTGAAGCCTTGCTCCATCTAGGATCGGGAGCTGGCGTTTCCCGAACGCCGTGGAGGGGCTAGAGGACATTCTCTAACTAGGTGTTTATCCGAGGCACAATACATGCATAAGCCCTTGTGGATCCTTCTCATCCTTTCTTGCGGGGATATGGGTCTACGGAAGGCCTCTATTTGCATGGGTTCTGGATCGCAACCAGAGACTGGAGTAGGGTCGGGTTTCAATGAGGTCTCAAGGGAAACCTTCTGGAAAGGCATCTTGGTCTTTTTTCTCTCTGCCTTCCTTTCCTGGATACGAAAGTCTATCTGCATGGCAAGATCCATAAGGGCCTGGAATGAACTTATACGACCCACTCTGGCTAGTTTGTTTTTTATCTCTTCATTTAGCCCCCTTCAGAAAAGAGTAAAGCTTGCTTCTGAAGACCAATCCGCTTCCTAGGCCAATTGTTTGAATCGTGTGACATACGTAAGCATGTCCTGGGATCCTTGCCGAAAGTCAAGTAGATGTTCCTGGGCACTATAGACCTGTTCTGGGTGATCAACAATGGTCTTAAGGGCCTGTATGAATCCATCGTAATCATCCAGGAGGGCATCTCCAGAACTGACTAAAGGAGTAGACCAAGTCAGTGCATTCCCGGAGAGGTGCGAGATTATAAAGCCCACCTTCGCCCTGGGAGTTGAAAAATAGTAGGGCTTAAAGGTAAAGTGGACTAAACAAGATTCAAGGAATCCACGAAGGGTTTTTGCAGACCCATCATATTTGTCTACAATGCCACCCAGTAGCACGCTTTCCTTTGTGGCAGAATCGCGGGACAAAACCAGTTGTTTCAATGCAGCGTTTTCCGCCTTTAAATTCTGCACCTCGGTTGTTAATTCTTGCATGCCACGCATGAGATCCTGAAAGGCCTTTTCCATGTTGGTTTCAACTTCGGTCGTTTGGCGTCTCAAAACTGTCACGAATTCCCCCCTTCTCACCTGAGATCGCTCCTTGCAGGATTTCTTGGAGGAAGTCTTCTTGTGCACGGATCAGGTTTTGTACAAGCCCGCGTGAGTCTCCTATGACTCCAGCGTGCGTTCAGCGTTCCAGGATACTCGGATGCTCAGGACGTCCAGGAAGCGAGGAAGTGTACACGAAGGAGGTACACGAAATCCGGGAAACAAGGTAAGAGATGAGGGAGGAATGAATTGGGAAATTAGAGGGTCCGGGAACCAAGGACAGGAGAATAGTTCAGCGAACTACGGAGCACACGTCTAGTCACTAACAGCGATAGCGTTGAGATGCACGCGGCTGCGGGGGCGTGGTTTATTTATAGAATGCACTACATCCGACGTGGAAGCTGGTGCAAGGAGTACCACGTTAGACGGCCATGACAAAAGGTGGTGTCACATTATGAATGATATGCAGTTTGTAATGCTAAATGGCACAGTGGAGGGTGACATACCAGCAGCTAGTACATGGCATAGTGGCCCCCTGGAAGCGACCATTGACTACATATTTGTAAGTGGCACATTGATGAACATGATCCAAACCCTAGATGTGAGATCAAATTCAAGGAGTGATCACGGCCAGCTATGTTTAACATGGGAGTGGGAAATAAAACAACATTTGAAACAAACTGTGAAGTATGGAAGCAAATTAAAAGTAAATAATGCTAGAAATTGGATAAGATGGTCGGAACCGTCACTGGTAGCATTTGACAGATCTCTCTTAATTCATCAGGGTTTGGACTATGTTTCATCAATGCAAAACATATGTGTCGGTTCTTGCCCCGTGCAAGGTAATAACTATAGACATTCACATGTCTTTGATCCAATGTTAAGACCAAAAAGGCTGATCTGAGAAAACAAATACAGTTGCTAAATCACTTACCTCTAGAAGAGAAGATGTCCCAAATGAAACATCTACGATCGGTATATAAAAACTGTCAAAAAGGCAGAAAGGCGATATGTTACCAAAGGGACAGTGAGCAAATGTTAAAGACAATTGTATCGAAATCTTCAGCTGAGATATGAGGTCTATTAAACAAAGCAACATACAAAGATCAGGACTCTGTTCCGATCAATTCTGTTGCGGAAAAAACTTGGTGCGACTACTTCCTAAAAATATATCAGACTCCTGTAGTAGGCTTCCATCTAAATATTGTGAGAATTTGACTATGAGGATGTGCGGTTTTACATCTCTAAACATAGCTCGTCTCGTGCTTCGGGACCAGATAGGCTGGGTAATAGAATGCTCAACGAAAATCCAGCGGTCTGGGCATCCATACTAACTAAGATATTCAAAGAAGTAATGCGCACGGGCAAATTACCAGAGTCATGGAGAAAATCTATACTCATTCCTATTTTTAAAAAGGGGAATAGACTGGATCCGGCTTCATATAGACCCATAGCCCTTTTGGACGGCCCAGGCAAGATATTTGCTCGTATAATTCTCAGAGAGTTCAATAGTTGGCTAACGAAGGAGAACTTACGAGATCCATGGCAAACAGGCTTTTTGAAAGGTTTGGGAACAGGCATCAATTTACTGACCTTAAAGACCATCTTTGTCAACCATTCTAGTACAAAGCAACCGTTATATGCCGCCTTTGTCGACTTTAAAACAGCCTTCGACTCAGTGGTAAGAGAAATCCTGTTTATTAAATTAACAAGGAATAACTGTCCTTGGCATATCATTAAATGGCTCATTGCATTCCATGACCAGACAACACTGCAAGTAAGATTGGATGGCAATGGTACACTTGCTGAACCCATTCCAACGTCGATAGGACTGAAGCAAGGATGTATCCCTTAATTAAATGGTTATTGTATGCATACAACCTCCTACTCATACCAAATACACTGTTTGGATTGCATAATATGCTAAAAGCATTGGAGAAATATGCCACGTCCAATAAAATGACTATAAACATCAAATAAACACAAATAATACAATTTGGCAATCCTAAACAATGTAGTAAGAACCATGGATGGACTCTAAATATGCAGGAGATCGAAACGGTGCCAACTTATTTGGGTGTAAATATTAACAATCACCCCAGAGATCTGCCATACGAATATGGCCTTAAGCTAAAATGGAATAGCCTAATATCACAGGCCCGCATTATCAATGGAAAATATTGCAAATTCACCATTGCACCGCTGATAACATACTTTAAACAAAAGGCCCTGCCTATATTGCTGTATGGGGAAGAAACTAAGGCATGTAAACCATATAATTATTGGAATAAGATAGAAGCAGCATATTGGAGAAGCCTGTTAAAGCTTCCGACCTCGACACCATTAACCCCCATAAGGTATGAGCTAGGACTAACTTCAATCTATGCTACTTACACATGGAAGGTGTGCATGTTATATAGGAAATGTGCCTTAGATAACCACCAGAATGGCCTGTTCATACAACTGTCCATGTATGTAAGAGATGATTTGGATGATACATTCATCAAAGGCTGGAGATCGAAGGCGCATGAGTTTATGCAAGAAGCAGACATATCGGAAGCATTATTATTACAAAATCCTGATAAAGCTAAAGATAAAATGTGGAAAAGGGATTGGATAAGAACTGGAGAACTATGTAATGCTTATAAAAGCTTCAAAGAGAATCCATTTGTCCTAAAATCATTTGGCACTCCTGAATCATACCTCTGAAATCACCTAATGTCATGCATCGTTCAGGACTCCTGCGTTTGAGATTGAACCTGTGGAAAACTAGAGAGATCACAGCTAGGTGGTCCAATGATGGCCAAAAAACCAACATCTGTCGATATTGTAATATACAAGTAGAATCCCTTGAGCATATCATCACTGAGAGCCCAGAGTTGAAAAATGTGAGGATCAAATATTTTAAGAAACTGTTTGAACATGTGGACCACATGGTTGCTAAAGATCTAAGGAAATATGTGTTTCATATGCATACCAAATCATTAGGTTATGCAATAATGAATTTCTTAAATGAATTGAATCTGGAAAATGATCCGCACAGAGATATAGGAAATTGAACTACAAGAAATGAACATGTCACGTATTCGGATTTGTCGTTGGATCATGTTGTAAATTCTTTTCTTACCAGTCATCATTTTATTACATTTCATGACCTTGTTTTTTTTTTCTTTGGTTGCACATTTGGTTGTTTCCCTATGAGACCGAAAGGAAATGTATGAACAATGTAAATGATACATCAGAAAGATAAATATTTCTTTGATTTTTTTTAATTGTAATTTTAAGTTTCAATCTATGTATGTAAAACAGAATTAATGTTTATATTAAAAGGTTGAATTTTTTCAGCCAATCCAATTAAAAGTAATCGTAATAAGTGTGTATATAACTTAATATAAACATTGTATATGGTAATGCAAATGTCAAGCACTATGGAATGGCTAGAAATATCCTTACCAAAAGAAGATATAACTGAAGAAGAACCTGCTAAGGGTATATTATTTTAAATGTTTTACAAAATAATACAATTATGCTACATATACATGAACTATTAAACTCTATTACATTAGGCTTATACCTCACAATCTGAAACAAGAAGAAGAAACCAATCATGTAGAAAAAATGAAAAAAACTTTTAAAATAGATTAAATAAATATTGCAACTCAGATGAACAAATTATGTTTACATATGAATCAAATTACAAGTCAAATTACAGAGCTATTTACTTACGTAAAACATCATATGATTCAAAATATTGATTTTCATTGCTCTACCTGTACATGTGACAATTTCCCCTATCAATCAATCATAACTGCAAGAGGACATTGCCGATGCACGTTTTGATGAGATTTCTATTCCTAATTTACCCGAACATGAACATGAACATATACCACCCCCAAATACCCATATTTTTGTTTTCCAACAGTAATTCTCCCCCCTATGATTATGTATTTTAATTTAAATGTGATGTAAACATATGTTACATTTTTTCTTATTAAAACCACAATTTCAAGTGTGCAGACTATAGAAACATTGGTATCTTCGCCATTGTATGGAGTCATGTCAGTCAGTGGGCTAATGTTGGCAAACTGACCCCCTTGTCCGCAGTGGCAATGACACACTTTAATTAGTTCAGAATATCAGGGCACGGTCATGTTCTTCATAGCACCCGAATGACATCATGAACAAAAACATTTCTGCAATGACGTGACACACTTTTAATTAGTTTGCAAACATCAATGTGTGGTCATGGTTGTCGAAATGCACCTGTGTGATCTCACCCATTCACGAATACAGTGACATGGTCATGGAGAGCTGCGGACATCATGACATGACCATGCCTGTGTGGAATGATTGCGTGTCCACAGTTGATGTCTGTGCTTCACTTTGCTGACATTTGGAAATCCAATTTGCGCCTGCACTACCAACTCTCAAGTGTAAACTTCACCCTCGACAACTGCTACTAAATTCTCTGGTGTTCTTTGAGGTTTGTACAACTTTAAATGCACTTTTCTGGCCTCTAAAGTTCAGAGACAGGATGGAAGACCATGGACAGTTCCTATAAGGGGACCTGCCCATTTCTTAAAGTAATTTCTCAATCTGGCAGATGAGAGGAGAAGAGCTTCTTGGGAAATACAACTTTTTGGAAGCTACAAACTCTGACATCTGCTACTAATGACATCAGTCATGGCTGTCTCTCCTCCTAAGTGGCGTTCACCACCACATGGAGGACCTGGAGAAGGGACATAGGGCACTTCATAAACTGAGCTGTAGGAGGAAGAGGAGGATGATGAAGCAGTAGAGGATGTACCTTCTACATCTGGTTGTCTGAGAGAGAAATTGGTGTGGCTGTTTTTTACCACTGTTGGGAGCATGCCAAAGGCTCAGGCTGCTAGTGTGCACTGCACTGAGTGTGGTGTCGCATTCACTCATGGCCAGAAGGGGCAGTGTTCCTTCACCACCATCTCTATGCACCACTACATTACTTACCACCCAACTGTCCTGAGAAAATCTGTTCCTTTCTCAGGACAGAGAAGTATCTCTTCTACTGTTCCATCACCTTCCACTCCTGCCCACACTCATTCCACCTCTGTGGGGCAGATGACTCCTCCTGCTGCACTGCAGGCTATACAAGAGGCGATCCCTACCTTCAGAGGACAACTGTCTTTTGTATATACTGCGATGCACTCATCTGCAAGGGAGAGACATTCTGCTGCACTTTCAAAGCTGCTCTGAAGGCCCATGAAAATAATTACCTCATACCTAAATTTCATCAACAGTGCTTGACATCTTCCGTTTTCCACCTGTCCCTACTAAATAGCGGTTGGTGCCACAGCCCTCTCCCACCCTCACTTCTTCCTTCTGCCAAAGAATCAAAAACAAACCATTAAAGAAAATGATTTCAGATTTTGCGGAACAACATTTCGAAGTCTAAAAACAGAATTAAAAAAATGTACAATAGATCCTTATGGACTCCACCTGCTGTATGCTGATGCATAAAGCAAGTGGACTCCATAAGAATCTCCAGAATTTACATCAGCATCAAAATCCATGCAGGTACAAATACTGCAGCATTTGTTTAGCACAAGGAAAAAAGGTGAAAGAAATGAAGTTTTGCTCCACCCTACTTCTTTGCCAAACAAACAATTGAAAATCCAGTGTGGCATGAATAGAAGGTGCTAAAGATTTACTCAAGGCTTTTGCAGCTTACATTAATATTACACCACCAAATAACATGAGCTCCCGTTCTGTGAATGCCCACCCCTAATATCAGTGGACAGGAGAATATGCCTGCTGACTATATGATCAAAAAATGTAGACTGTAAGCTGTATCAACTCGACTCCTCTTTTTCACTACTCTGTAATGTTGGGTCTTAAAATAGCCTCTTTGTTCTTGTAAGACTGTCATCTCAATATGTACATATGCAATGTGTACTCATCAATGTTTTTCATTACATATTCGTCTTCCAATTTAATTTCACAAAAAATGTTCACTGCATTATGAATATTGCAAAGAAAATGGTCATTTCCAACACTTGTGATATGTACTCCATCTTTTCTAAAAATGTGCACTCGATCATGTCGTATATAACCATTTTAAAAAAATGACAATCCAATATCTCTTACAAATGCACATTCGGCTGTATTCACATTATGTCCTGCTTTTTCTATTTGTGGACAAAGCAGCTTGGATCTTTTCCATACTACTTTCTGAGTAATTCGTGAAAAAATGAACATTGTTGAAAAGGTTTCATCAGACTTTTGATAGCATCTTTCATGGCAAACTGCAAAGATTCCACACCTTAAACCCTTACAACCACAATATACTACAATAATTTCTGAATGTTTCAAATGAACCATACATTTAAACATGGGTAATAGTTGACTCAATTTCATGCCACAAACTCCATACATACCACTTCCAATTTTTCAAAGCCAAGATTTTGTGAGATGTCAGCCTTCTCTGCAAATACCTGTAGTCAACTAACCCACAAATATCCTGTCATCCAAAGAGTCTTTTGTTGAACTCCATGCTTTTAGCAATCCAAACAAATGAAGCACTTACTGCCCTGTTGTATTCTGCAGTTCAACTCCTCCTCCATAAGGAGAAGGCCTTATTGGTTTAATCTCCCAACGTCCATGGGCATCCACAGTGTCCACAGTCTCCACAGTCATCTTTCCCTGTAGGGCATGTAAAGGAGCCCATATGGCATGTGCTATCTATCTGTGAACAGTCACATATGTCACCGGACGAGAGGGCCAGAGCATCTCTTCTTCCCTGTTTACACTTATATCTGCAACACTCCCTGTTTAGCTATATCAAAACATTCATGCACCCATCCACAAATCACATCCAGAAACATCCAGAACAGTTTGATGTATCCTTCACTTCTGAGAGTGCATTTGTCCACAGTCTCCACAGTCATCTTTCGCTGTAGGGCATGTAAAGGAGCCCATATGGCATGCGCTATCTATCCGTGAACAGTCACATATGTCACTGAACGAGAGGGCCAGAGCATCTCTTCTTCCCTGTTTACCGTTATCTCTACAACACTCCCTGTTTAGCTACATCAAAACATTAATGCACCCATCCATATATCACATCCAGAAACCCTATATCTAACTGCCTCACCTTAGTGGAACAGTTTGAAGTATCCGTCACCTCTGAGAGTGCATTTGTGCTGTGACTTACAGCCTGCTCTATCACAACCTATTATACAAACCTTTAAAGATTTCCAAAATCTACAGGGTCTACATTCCAGAATCTACATCTACAAAGACATACTATAGGTATGTTTTAATTTGAAAAAGTATTATTCTATACCACCTTTTTTTAAAGTATGACTTCAAAAATAACTGTTTTTCTGTGCTAGAAAACATGCTTCACTGAAGCACCTATCCCAGTAGTGCATTAGTGATTTTGAAAGTACTTCTGCTTGCATAGTGACTGCTACATCTGCTTCTACTTATACCAGTGCAAAATTCCATAATTAAAATACCTCAATTATCAACCTTGAATACAACAAAGAATAACATGTTTTTTAAATGACCTTCCTTCTGTGAAATCTATAGCACACCATTATATAACACTGTAAAACCTTCTCTTTAACTTCAATTCAACTGTAAGTGGTATTCTATGCTGCAAATCATTCTTCCCTGCAGCAACCATCACAATAGTTTGATAGGGCCCCATTACGGCTTTGGCAGTAGCCATGCAGCTATTGGCATGGCTGCCACCAAAACCGGGTCCGGGTTCCCTGAATGGGGAATTATCGGGCCATTCCGAGTTTGGAGGGCCCGGTAATTCCCCATACAGGGAACCCGGCCCGGACCTTCCCCATTCCCATTTGAGCCCCCATAGGGCTCAATGGGAATGGGTGCAGGGAGCTAACAACGGGCCTATTACGACTGGCCCGTTGTTAGCTCCCTGGTCCCCTCGCGGGACCCGGTAAGGATGCCTGGTTTTACCAGGCGTCCTTACCGGGTCCCGCGAGGGGACCTCGTAATATTGCAGAATGGGTTAACGGGTGCCGCCACCATTAGCGGCACCAGTTAACCCATTCCACAATTCTTGTAATGAGGCCCATGGTGTTTTTACAAGTAGTTCTGTTTCCATAGTGAATTCTGTCCTACTGCTTATAGAAGCACACCATTTTCAGACTTGCCAACAATCTTTCTCTTACATTTGCAGAAAAAGAGATTACAAAAGAAACATACTGAAGTAAGAAAACTCTTCCATGTCTACAGAGTAAAAATATTAATGTGGCATGTGTACTGTTACAATTTTAATAACTTAACTATAATTAGTGTTATCCTAAACTATCCACACATACTATTTGATATTTCCTACTTCCCCATTCCATTGCAGTAATCACTATCTTTTCCATTACAGCACACCATTCCTCTTTATCCCATAACACTCTCCAATCCATAACGCCACAAACATGTTATCCCACAACCCCCATCAACAATACATACTTCTTCCACAAACCACTTTCCAATTACAATCCACATAATTTGTCCAACAACCCACAGTTGTACAACCTCTCATTCTGCACATCTTTTCTACCACAGGTCCTGTCACCTATATATCTCTCTGCCTCATGTTACTTGCAAAGGTATTGTATATCATGTCCACAACAACCTTCTTCCTCATACGTGTACAAACATGAAGCTATATCTTTATGCTTTTACCACTCTCCCTCATGTGACTTCATTAACAACAATGCATTAATTTCTGTATTTTACCCTTCCTCATATAATTACTGAAATCACATTATTTTACAATATCTCCACATCCCTTTTTCTCATACCACTACACCATAGGTCTGCAACCTCTTTCTCTACAAATATTATAGTCTGCAGTTCCCATTATCTATGCATTCTTCTTTCACATCCTACTGCACAATTATAATCTGTATTATTACTCAAACACCCCTCTTCCTCATCCCAGCACCCAACATTAATCTATATCTTTATGCATGCATTGCTGTATTTCCCCCTTCAGCATACCTTTTATGAAATCACATTATTCTGCATTATCCCCACATCACCCTTTCTCATAGCACTACCCCAGAGGTCTACAACCTCTTCCTCTACAAGTAATTTAGTCCACAGCTCCTATTATCTATATAGTCCTCTCCCACATCCTAATGCACAATTCTTATCTATATTATGAATCCAACACCCCCTTCCTCATCCCAGTACTCAACATGAATCTATGGGCCTCATTACAAGCATGCCGGTACCGTAGTTCCCAGACTGCCACACTACGAGCTGCGCTCGCGGGCACCTGTCAGCCCGCCAGGTGTGACCTGGCGGACAGAGAGGCACCCGAGAGCGCAGCATGTCAGATGCACCGTCACCACTCTGAATGAGAGGATTGAAAAGAAAAAGGGAGACTTGAAAACTAATGTATTGTTGCAACAGATATTTAGAGGAGCCAGAGGTAGGAATACACAGTTTAAAGGCCAGTTTGCACCACAAAGTAATACACACTTGTGTCCTGTACACATGAACCAATGTGCTTATTGCAGACAAGAGGGTCATTGGAGAGCACAATGCCCGATCCTTCAGCAGAGATCAAATAACACATATGATGTCATGGGTAGATGATCCAGATACCGGGGGTCCTGGTAGAAGCCAGTTCACTCAAAATCCACAGTCATTCTCGCAAGATAATCAGCAACCTGGTATAGATAGTAGAAATATTTTTGATAATCCTTCAACTGCCTATCTTTCCGAGGATCTTGGCTTTGATGATATATTGTTTCGTTAGGACAGCCCGAAGCAGGGTCTGGAACCGGTGCCTATTCCCATCGATCAAAAAGGGCCCTATGTTGAGATGCAGGTGGGAAATAGGAAGCATCTATTTTAGATAGATACAGGACCACAGAAGTGTTCCATTGATCATTCACAGGTTCCAGATATTCTACTGTCAGGGCAGAATAACATTTCTGTAGGGTTTTCTGGCACACCAGTGGTTAGTTCGGTTTCTCAGCCGGTACCTATTTCACTGGGGCCATTCACGGATCACTGTCCATTTCTTCTAACGATGAATTGTGGGGAGGATTTATTGGGGTTGAATCTGTTGAAGCATTTAAATGCGGTAATTCATTGTTCTTCGGATGGAATACGTTTGATGATTTCACCCCAGCAATCTTCTGCCTCACAGTTTTTGACTAGACCTTTACCACCTGAATTTAGTAAAGTTCCGGCATGTTTATGGGTGGTTGACGACAATGATGTCGGCTAAATTGTTAAAATTGTTTTGAAGCCAGGAGCTAAGTTGCCACGTATTCCACAATATAAGATTTCAGTTGATGGTGAACAAGCTCTGAAGAGCATAGTTTCTGATTTTGTCCATCGTGGAGTAATCGAGGAAATTGCAGGAAGTTTGTGCAATAGCGTGATTTTACCGGTGTATAAGAAAAGGGATAATGCGATTCCTTTCCGTTTTATTATTGATTTGCGTGCTATCAATAAGATTGTTGCTCCACAATTTCCAATTGTGCCTGATGTAATCACGATATTAACAATGATCCCAGCTTCTGCTACTCATATCAGTGTGGTGGATCTTAAGAATGCCTTCTTTAGTATTCCCGTACACGTGGATAGTAGATATTTGTTTGCATTCACCTTAGGGAGACTCTCGTTTACATTCACTCGTGTGCCACAAGGGTACACGGAGAGTCCAAGCATTTACAGTAGGGCTTTGAAAGAGCAGCTCAATACACTTGAGTTGCCTCCCACTTGTACATGGTTGCAGTACGTTGACGATCTTCAGCTGCAGACTCACAAGATGCTTGCAAGGAGGGCCCTGTGTCGCTGCTTATTCACCTAGCAGAGCATGGGCATGAGGCTTCATTGAAAAAGTTTCAGTATTGTCGACAGGAGGTCGCCCATCTAGGAGGGAAGAAGACTGACACCTGAACAGATAAAAAGCATCTCTGGCATGTCTGTCCCAAATACACAGAAAGAGGTCAGAGCCTTGATAGGAATGGCTTCTTATTGTGGACAATGGATCCCTAATTTTTCACTAGCGATAAAACCAATGTTGGCATTGACAAAGAAGGGCATTTCTTTACCATTACCTTGGAACTTGGAACACCAGAAATCTTTTGATCTGCTCAAGGCTGCACAGTGTTCAGCATCAGTTTTGGGCACACCAAATTATGACAAGGCATTTGTGTTGTATGTGCATGAATGTTATGGATGTGCTTTGGCTGTGTTAACACAGGAGCATGGGGGGAAGAATAGACCGTGCAGTTATTTTTCCTCCACACTTGACCCCGTTGCATGCGCTTTGCCGAGATGTTTGAGAGCTGTCCCTGCTGCTGCTGCGTCCGTAAAACAATGTGAGGATATGGTTTTAGGTCACTCTTTAACCATGATGGTACCCTACTCCGTGGACGTTCTATTAAACAGAACATGAACGCAACACCTTACTTCCGCATGATTAACATGATACAAACTGATCCAATTTGCACCGCATATTCAAATTAAGAGGTGCTGCATATTGAATCCGGCTGAATTATTGCCTCTTCCGCAAGACATTGCATGCAGTGACGAAATGTCACATGACTGCCTCTATACTACAGAGCAAGAAACCAAAGGCAGAATTGACTTAAATAATACACCATTGAAAGATCCACAAGGGGAGCAGTTTTGCGATGGCTCCTGCTTCAAACTTCCGGATGGAACATCCACTGCTGCTTATGCCATCACTACATTAAGCAGGATTGTGGAAACAAGAGAATCTCGCATAACTCTGCGCAGGCCGCAGAGATTATCGCATTGACTCAAGCTTGCGAACTTTCCAAAGGGCTTAGAGTAAATATATTTACAGATATCCAGTATGCCTTTGGGGTGGTTCACAACTTCGGTAGACTATGGGCAAATTGAGGTTTCTTGACCTCACACGGAACCAAAATCCAACATGGTACCTTGATAGTTCAGCTACTCTCAGCACTTGCGTTTGCTACTCAAATAGAAATCATGAAGTGTGCCGCACATCAGAAAGTAACAGACGATGTAGGGAGAGGAAACGCTTTTGCTGAAAGGATAGCTAAACAGACTGCCACTGATTTATGTTCAAAAATGTATATAACAAAAGAAGCTATGAATATCTGTACAATAGATGAAGCATATGATTCGATAAAAAATATTCAAGCTGATGCCACTCCAGAAGAACTTAAGCACTGGGCTGAGAGTTTAGCAAGCTTGGATGAGGAAGGTTGTTGGGTGGACAACGAAAGAAAAAGATGGATGCTACCCAATGCTTATCTCACTGCCATGGTTACAATGGCTCATGGTCCTACTCATATATGTGCTAGGAAAATCTGTAAATTGCTTGAACCTCTTTGGGTAAATGTAAATATTTTAAAGACTGCTGAGCGTTTGGTCCAAAACTGTATGGTATGCTTACAGCATACTGTGGGAAAGGGTACAGCGACACAGAGGGGTAGTTTTGGCCCCCCCTCTGTGCCTTTTGAGGTAATACATTTCAACTTCATTGAAATGGAGCGCTGCAACAACTATAAGTATGTTCTGGTAGTTATTTGTGCCTTTAGCAAGTGGGTTGAAGCCTTCCCTGTGAAAGATGCCACAGCAATGACAACGGTGAAAACCATGCTTAAGGAATATAATTCCTAGGTTTGGTTTGCCGAGAGTCATCTGGTCGGACAATGGTCCACATTTTATCACTGCTGTTATCCTGCAAGTATACGCAGGAATTACAGATCGATAAACGGTTCCATTCGGCCAGACACGCTCAGAGTGCCAGACTTGTAGAACGCCATAATGGTATCCTAAAGAGTAAGCTAGCTAAAGTCTGTGCTAGTAGTAACTTGAAATGGCCAGATGCCTTATTGGTAGTTTTATTGTCCATGCGGACAACCCCACAGACTAGAACTGGACTCTCCCCCTACAAGATCGTGATGGGGAGGCCAGCTAATATTTGGAATCTGCCAAAAACCAAAATACTGAAAGATGTGGAGCATTTGCTTCTTGCTGAATACTGTGACCGGTTAACTCAAAACTTGTATTTGATTTATCAACAGGTGCGAGAAGCCCTCCTAGTTAAATACGAGGGGCCAGGTCATCGACTTCGACCTGGGGACTAGGTGATAACAAAAGCTTTCGAAAGGGGATCCTGTCTCACACCGCGTTGGAGAGGACCATTCCAGGTCCTGTTGGCCACACAGACCGCTGTACGAGTAGCGGGAAAGCGACACTGTATACACGTGACGCATATCAAGAAAATACCTTTTCCTTTGCCACTCAACAAAGAAGAAAAGAAGGAAACTGTTTGTTCTGTTTTGCATGATAAGCCTGTTTTGAACAACACCAAGGGTATTTTGGAGATTCTTCCTGAGCCCTTGGGGCCTGGGGAGACTGCTGCTTTGTCTTTGATTTCTTCTTTGGATCTTTCTGCACCCTTGAACAATCTTGCTTCTGTTTCACCACTTCCATCAGGAAGCGACGATACTCTGTTCGCAGATCACGCCATACCTGGAGTCTTGAGGTACGATCTGCATCCACAGCACTAGATTTACAGCACAGCATGGCTGTGCCCACAAGGAATCACTGTTGATCTAGTTCCTTGCCACTCTCTCACTGAAACATAAGTAAGTGGCCGCGACCGGCAAAGTTACCTTCGAGCAAGATAAACCATGTGGTCAGGAGATCAGCAACAAATGAACTTAAGGAGTCTGTTGCAGAAACTTTTGCGAAAACAAACTTTGAGGAACAATGCCCGTCACTAACTCTACTCATACGAAGCAACCGATCAGTCGTGTGGCTGACAAAGACATTGAGCATCAAAAATCATGGTCCTTGAGGACTCACTGTTTTCTTGTGATAATGTTAACTGATCTAACAGTTGTACTTGCACTTGGGTTTTGGTATATTGAGGGGGTGTGTCCACTTGAGACTTTGTTACCTACCAAAAGTGTTCCCACTATGTCTTCACCTTTCGTGCATCTCCACACTCTACCTCCTAGGGATTCCCAACACCACAATAATACTCTTCTATTAATCATGAATGCGACCCATGCGATTTTTGAATAAAACGAATTGCTGGATATGTTTGCATTTGCCACAGGGCAGGGAAAAAGGGTTGGGCTGGTATATTCATCCTCTTCGTTTGACGACTGCATGCTACGCCTCTCTAAGGGCACTATTCTTTGGTCGTTGGAATGATAGCATCTCTGGGAACTTCGATGGGACTAATTTGAATGAATTTGAAAGACAGGTCCTGACGCCTCTGGGATGTTCCCTTTTTTTGCAAATAGGAGCAATCTCAATGTTGCTTCTATTAGGCCTTCTGATAGACTTTCTAGACCTTTCCAATCATTGATTTCTTTCAACATGGCTCCCATAGGCAACCAGGATGCCATGCTTCCTTCTTACACTATCAATCATAGCCCCAACTTTGTTTCCTTCTGCATACAAAGGGACGGTTCTCAGTGAATGGGTACTTTTGAGGGTTGTACCAATATTGCAAATCTGACTAATGAGGACAGACCTTTGTACTAGGAATCATCCGCCATTTTGATTTCGACTCATGTTCCATATTCTAAAATGGTGGACTGTGTTTTCGACTTGCAGTCGAGCCGAACAACCTTTGAGTTTTGTTAATGTTTAGATTGACCGAGAGTCGACTGTTTAACCTATGTAAAGAAACCTTGCACTTTATACGAACTGCCATTCAATTGTTGTCTGCGCTCACAAGCCTCATCCTCGTATAAACACCGAAACAATGAAGAGTAAACTTCAATCGTATGCTTTAGCTGAACTGCATTGTAGTGACTCTTGGAATAAGGCTTACCGTGAATTTGAGAACCAACAGTACCATTGAATGTTCATGGACATGTAAACCTGTTTAATCCTCTGTATAATATTGTAACATCTGTCATGTGAACTAGGCACAAACTCTAGCCCGCAAATTATTAACTTGGAGAGAGGCTGGACAATATTGCTAAAATAGTATAAATATGTCTGTGTTTAGATGTCCAGCACTCTCACTCCTCACTGTGTCTGCTGGTACACACTGCAAGGTGTCTGGAGCCAGATAGCTATCTGTTTTGCTTTGTAAACTGTACAGTAATAAAAGATACTTGTATCTTTTCAGCCCGTGATTGGTGTATTTCATTTGTGGTACTAAACCTCGATATTTCTTTGGTCTTTCACCTCCTGCATCAGAAAACAGAGTTTCTGGCGCAGAGTCTTTACCAATCTCATAAAAAGATATGAAAAGTCACGTTCCTCACTTCAAAATTACCAAAGAAAACTGATACTTGAAGAAGCTCTGACGGACAAGTGACAGTACATTCAAACTAAAAAGAAAACTATATTAGTTTGAAACAGAATAAAACCACTAACAAAATTATTTAAAAACTACAAACAAATTGTAAATATGCTAAATGTGAACATAGATACCTTTTCTAACTTCTGTGCAGGTAGACGGTTTCACACCAGTTGCACAGAACCATAAGAGGCTATGAAGAAGTAGGACATACCATTATGACAAAAGAAACCTTAATAGAAAAACCTTCTGCAACAAACTTTCAACAAAATATTCCTCATGGCCACACAGTTTGTCCAGTGTACAAATGGACATTCAGCTCAATATGCAATGTGCGCCAACAGTCACTTATTGTTTAATTTTATTTTATTGTGCATTTGTAAGGCGCTAATAGATCAAGTAAATTGTTTTTCAAAACGCCCACAAGGCAACAGGGAGGGAACATGGGAGAGAAAGGAAATATAACAATGAAAGTTAGAGGCAGACCTGCTAGGCCTTGAGAGCATCCAGAACGCGCAAGTGCAGAGAGAGAGAAGGGATGAGGAAGTGGCGGGTAACTGCTAGCTGTAGCAAGAGGGAAGTGCTAGGGAGTAAGCAGCTTTTAAGTGACTTGGTGAGAGTGGTCAGCTGCCAATAAATAAGTGCAGACCTGTGGTGGCATAGGCGAGTGGATGCCAAGGAAAGTGCTGGGAGTGGGTGGAGGCTGAAGATGATTGGGTGTGGGAGACCAGGACCTAGGAGGACACATAAGGGCCCTGGTCACTGTGGGGGTTTAGCAGAGGAGGGAGAAAGGGAAGGAGGAGGTAAAAAGGAAGGTCTCAAGGAGCTTCCAGAATTTGAGGAGATATGCCTCAAGACGGAGAGGAAGGGAGAGGCTGTTCCATGCGAGGGAGCCTGCCAAGGAAAGAAATCGGCCACCAGATTGCTGCTAAGTGAAGCGATTGACACCCAGCGACTTGGTGCTGGAGGAATGTAAAGATCTGGAAGGAGAGTATTTAGTGGGAGCCTGTTGTAGATAGTGTGGTCCCCGGCCCCAGACAGCCTTATGGCTGATCCAGAGGGTTTTTAATTTGATCATTGCAGCAACCGGGAGCCAGTGGAGAGATTTTAGGGCTAGAGAGATACGTTCCCTGAGCTGGAGGCCAAAGGTAAGTCTTGCAGCCCTATTCTGGATTAGCTGGAGGGGTCGTAGTGAAGAAGAGGGTAGATTAAGGAAAAGGTTATTGCAGTAGTCTAGCTTAGAGAGAACCAGAGACCTGGAGACATTGAGCTTCTTGGGGAAAGTGAGGAAAGGAAGAATTCCTTTCAGGAGGTGGAGTTGAAAGTGGGCCTTCTTGGCAAGGTCCTGCATGTGTGGGAGGAAGCAAATAGAGGAGTCAAAGATGACTCCAAGGTGTCTGGCTTCAGATGAAGGAGAAGGGGGTGAGCCCATAGAAGATGGCCAGAGTGAGGGGAAGAAAGAGGGAGAAGGAGTCGCAATAGGAAGGATCTCAGTCTTGCTGGCATTGAGGCAGAGATCATAGGAAGTACACCAGGACTGGATTGCAGATAGGCAGTCAGGAATGATTGAGGAAATAAGGAGAGGATCAGAGGGAAATTTGAAGAAGAGATGTGTGTCATCTGCATAACACTGGAAGTTGGGGGAGAAGGTGTTAATGAGGTGTGCAAGTGGAGCAAGATAGGTGTTAAAGAGCCAGGGAGAAAGGTTGGATCCCGGGGCAACGCCGCAGGTAGAGATATAGGTGGGGGAGGAGAAAGAGCCAGGAAGGACCTGAGATGGACCGTTATTGAGGAAGGAGGTCAGCGGGTCAAGTGCCTGCTCGGAAATACCTAGGGTATCGTGGAGCCAGTTTATGAGAATGGAGTGGTTGACTGTATCAAATGCTGAGGAGAGTTCAAGTAGAATGAGAACAGCTGGAGAGTTGGAGTGAAGAGATTCTTCAAGCAGTTCCTCATGGGTGGTCAGAAGAGCAGTTTCCATGCATCTATGCATCTATGCATCTGGATACTCAGAATTCAGATTGATGGTTCCTTTCCTAGGGAAGGGGGTGATAGATATGGGGCAGTAGTTGGCTGGCTAAGACTGGTCTGCCAAAGGTTTTTTTCAGGAGGGGTGCACAAGGGAGTGCTTGAGGGAGGAGGGGAAAGATCCAGTATGTAGCAAAAGAGTCATTGCAGAAATCGGCAAGTGCAGGGGTAAGAGAGCCAATATTGTCCTTAATGGTTCTGGAAGAACAGGGGGAGACCTGTTTGGAGACCTTCATGGAGCGGACAACACTGGTGACCACATCAGGGGTGATAGGAGAGAAATGCGGAGGGGAATGGGAAGCTATAAGAGGAAGGGCATGGGGGAAGTGAAGGGGTTGAAGGAAGCAAGGATGCTCAGGATGTCATGAGTTTTTGCAGTGATGTGTGTGGCCAGTGTGTTGCAGAGGTTCTGGGAGGGAAGAGGTGAGGAAGAGACTGCAGAAAGAGTTGGCTAGTTGCTTGCAGATTTTAAAGAGATCAGATGTGTTGTTGTATGCACCAGAGATTCGAACCTGGATGTGGGATCTTTTCTGGAAGCGAATGGAGAGTCGGTATTGCCATTGGAGCAGGCGACGGGCCAGTTTGTCAGAGGGTGAGCCTGATATCTGCCACTTCTGATCCACAGCTATGCACTTGCATTTCAGGGCTGCACGTTCAGAGTCGTACTAGGTTTTATGCTTGGTGGTATGTTTCAGGTGGATCCTCATGACTGGGGCAAGAATGTCAAGGGTATTAGTGATGGCAAGATGGATGTTGCTGAGAGCAGAGCCAGAGGTAGAGCCTATAGTGGTGATATAGGGGTATGAAGGTAGATGTGAAGGCAGCAGCTGACACTAGTTTCATCGGACGGATGTGCGTGAATGAGCTTGGCAGGGCTGGGGTGGGGTGGTGCAGTCAGAGGGCCGAGAAGAGCCAGGTGAGAGGAGAGGAGAGAACGGTCTGAGTTGGGTGATCAGTGTGGGTTAGAGTGAAAGATCAGTGTGGATGAAGGCATTAATAGTGTGTCCAACCGAGTGGGTAGGACCAGAAGGGAGAATGGAGAGGGAATGGAGAGGGAGAGTGAGATGCAGAGGTCACAGATGAGACTGGATGCCGTGATTGAGGAGTCAGGGTGGATGCTAAAGTCACCCAGGAAAGAAGTTTAGAGGTGGTTATGAGGAGAGAGCAGGAGAAATCAGCCCATTCAGCCCATTAGGAGAGGAACAAGGTAGTAGAGCCGGGTGGCCTGTAGATTGTGGCAATGGTCAGATAGGACGTGGGAGAGATTACCAGCTTGCAAACCTGGCTCTCGACGGAACAGTAAGTCTGGGTAGGTATGACGGAAAAAGGGACCCACTCAGGGACAATCAGAGTAACCCCGCCGCCAGCACGATTATTCATTCAAATGTTTACGACACCTAAATCACTATGTTAAAATAAAAGACCAAAGTAGAATCAACATTTTACAAAACATGGACTCCTGTTCAGTGTGCATCCAAATTGGACTATGAGGACATTCAGTAGCCTTAATTTCAGGAACCGCTTGATAAATTTGACAAGTGCAATGCTCAGAAAATATTATTGTCCCGAGGGTTCGGGCATGTATTTTATATTTTGATCGATCACACAAACATTTCCAATGCACCTTACCTGATTTTTCCTCTTTTATAAACATGCGAAATCAGGCAACAGGGCGTGGCCATCTTGTGCTAATCTTATCCATTGCTGCATCGGCCTAAGGTAAACTGGCCTGACGTCACTAAATCATATGTCCCGCCCCTGAGCCACACATCACCAAACCCAGGTGATATTCTCCACCTTTCTCGGTGATGTTCGACGTCAGCGCAGCCAAACACGCCAATAATCACCTACGTGACGTGACACAGAACCCGAAAATAACACACATCGACTCACAACACAGCACGTCACAATTCAGAATATTAAACCGTACTTTAAAAGAAAACAACAAACTGTACAATTTGTAAAGTACTTTCATTTCACAATAAATGCTCTGAGAACATCCGACTATTGCCATATTAAATCAAATTGCAAATTTGTTTCTTTGTTTGCGATCCAAATTGTACAGTGTTATTGTTTTCGTTTAAAGTACGGTTTAATATTCTGAATTGTGACGTGCTGTGTTGTTAGTGGATGTGTGTTGATTTTCGGGTTCTGCGTCATGTGACGTAGGTGATTACGGATGCGTTTGGCTATGCTGAAGAGGAACGTCACCGAGAAAGGTGGAGAATATCACTAGGGTTGCTGATGTGAGGGTCATGGGGGGCATATGATTTAGTGACGTCAGGGCAGTTTACCTTAGGCAGATGCAGCAATGGATAAGAATAGCACAAGATAGACGTGCACTGCTGCCAGATTACGTATGTTTTTAAAAGAGGAAAAGTGAGGTAATGTGAATTGGAAATGTTTGCGATAGATCAACGTATGTATAAAAATACATGGCCGAAACTTCGGGACAATTATATTTTTTGAGCATTGCACTTGTGAAACTTATGAAATAATGTCTGGGGAGGTGAGAGGTGATGATGATGGGTGGGATATTTCTGACGTTATTTAGAATGAGTTTACAAAGTTTGGTGGGATTTTGTGCAGAGCTTATCTGACAATTGTATGTGTATTCGTTTGACAGTTTTGAAAAAATAAAACGTAGGTGGATTTCAAGCAAACTTGCGTAAGGCGCATTGGTAAGGATCTACAAGCATGGTTTTACAAATGTGGCAGTGTTTTATTATTTGACAAGTGTCATAATGTAGTTTAAAAAAATAGCGGTATAGCTTTAGTGACTGCGGGGTAGCCTGTGGCCATGGGCAGTGGCCAGAATGTCCGGGTCATGAAATAAGGTCTTGATCCGGACAATCTGGCTACTGGCCATGACCAGAAGGGACGAAACATAGGATTAAAGTGGCCATGTCCACCTGGGACTGGCTTTGTGGTAAAGTTATTAGAAATTAGGATAGATTTGAAAGGAAGAAAAATGTGCTCACGGTAATATGGTCATAGGGTTTTCTTTTTGCCTTCTGCAGGCTGCCATGGGAAGTGAAGAGGGGCCCTGTATGGAACCCCTGCCTTGCCTTTCAATGGTGGCCATCTTGGAAAAGGATTTTCCATCCTAGGTGTAGGACGAAAAATCCTCTTTTTTAGTACCAAGGGTTGTCTCTTTGGGAACCTAGTCTGCTAATCGCCTTCATCCCCCATTTCAGGGGCAGGAATGAGGGGATAATGGTCCAGAGACCTCGTTTTCCACCCTTGCTTCGCTTGGGCTGATAACTTTGGCTGCTAGGCAGGTATCCACCATTTCAGTTCCTGGAACGGAGGATGAACGCCCCAATATTCCCATTAATGTAAGACAAAATGCAAATGGAATGTTGGAAAATCTTATTGAGTCTATGTACTTTAATGAGAAATATAAAGTTGATGAAGTCTATGAAGTTTTTTTTAGTTCTATTTTTTAACCGTGAAAGGTGGTTCGTAAAGGAACATTTATTTTGTTTTTGGATGGTATTTTTTTTGGCAGGAGAGCTTAGAACGAAAGGTAGGGAGGGATATGAGGGAAGAGGCACCAAACACTAATATGGAGGGGCAGGCTGACAGGGGAAAATGTTGCGCGTGTGTTATTTCTGAGGTAGGTGGCAGTGTTTCTCATGCTCCTTGATTACAGCAGTGGTGGTGTCTCTTGGGAGGAGGGATGGCCTTAGCTGATGCCATTTTAAGATAAATAGCAGTTTTGCTAAAAGTATGTACTGTGTACTAGATTGTTAATGGATGAGTAGGATTAGGTGTTGGAGCTGTGCAAGGGAAATTTTGAAGTTGAAAGTTCCTAGATCAGTAGAAAATGCAGTTCCAAACTGTCCGCGAAGTACAGATCTTATTGTGAAGTGCGTACGGGTTCTCGGACACTTCATCATCATGCGCGCCAGCATATGGTCATGTGGCACTCTCCGGAAGGTCTGCAATGAAGTCAGATGTTCGTAGACATTATTGTTAAGTTGCACTAATAAAAACCTATGAAATTCAATGAAAAAACGTTGTTAAGGGGACGTTATGGTTAAGTTGCACTACTAAAAACCTATGAAATTCAATGAAAAAACTTTGTTAAAGGGACGTTATGGTTAAGTTGCACTACTAAAAACCTAAGAAATTCAATGAAAAAACTTTGTTAAAGGGACGTTATAGTTAAGTTGGACTCATAAAAACCTATGAAATTCAATGAAAAAACGTTGTTAAGGGGACGTTATGGTTAAGTTGCACTAATAAAAACCCATGAAATTCAATGAAAACACTTAGTTAAAGGGACATTATGATTAAGTTGCGCTATTAAAAATCTCTGAAATTCAGTGAAAAAACTTTGTTAAAGGGAAGTTATGGTTCCAAGTAAAACCGAAAAACCCCTGAAATTCACCAATTATGGTAAGCTAAGCAACCATAACTCGCGCCACCACCGTGCACTGCTTAATGCACTACGTACCTCATGATATTTATTCCAATGATCCTTGACACTTTTTATTAACATTACAATAAGAATCCCTTGTACAGACTTTTCATGCAAGGTAAATGTGCATGTGATGTCATCAATGACATTTGTGATGTCATCTTTGATGTCCTGGGTGTTAGTCTTAGCAGTACACGGTGGTGGCGCGAGTTATGGTTGCTTAGCTTACCATAACTGGCGAATTTCAGGGGTTTTTCGGTTTTACTTGGAACCATAACGTCCCTTTAACAACGTTTTTTCATTGAATTTCTTAGGTTTTTAGTAGCGCAACTTAACCATAATGTCCCCTTAACAAAGTTTTTTCATTGAATATATATATATATATATATATATATATATATATATATATATATATATATATATATGTATATATGCCTGTGTGTGTGTCATGGGAACATGTACAATACATAAAGAATCAGATTTGACAGGCAGGAGTAAGCTCCTTGCAATGGTGTGAGTTTGAGGGACATTCTGACAGTTTGGGGAGGGGAGTAAATGGAAGTCACTCGGGACAATACATAAGTGAACATCCATAGATTAAGGACAACCAACATTGAGATGTGACCATGAGGGTGAAGTGCTAGAGTGGAGGCTGAGGAAGTGAGGGACATAGGCAAGGTAGAGGTGAGTGAAAAATGTCAGCTAGCAGGCAGATGAGAGGTAGGTTAAGAGAGTAACTCGGAAGCGAGGAGGAAGGCTTTTAGTTTGGTTTTGAACAAATCCATGTGGACTGTTTCTCAGATGTCTTGAGGAAGAGAATTCCATGCAAATGGAGTATGAAGAGAGAAAGACCAGAAGCGGGAGGAAGCACAGGGAGGGCGAGGAGCCACTAATACAATTAATTTCACCCGTAGGTAGCACGTTCAAATGACATTTATTTAAAAACAGAGCTCTCCAATACCAATTGGGAATAGCAATCAGATATTAAGGGACTGAACCTTGCTTTCGAAGGTCCCACTAAAAATGCTCATGTCATTTATATTGCAGAATGCTTTACCTCGTGTCTGCCCAATTCTTATCAAATAATCTTTTTTTGCCAGCACAGGATTCTCAATCAGACAATGGATAGATTTCAGTCCCATACAAAATAGTGGGTTAAGCGTTTCCAATGTAAACATTTATCAAAGATTGTATGGAAAAGCAACCATACTTAAAATGAATGTGCTTCATCGTGCTTCATTGTGGAATCAATCCCTTTACCTTGGCCAGCAGAAATGATAAAAGATATTCCTTTGTAGGATGTGAATGCAAACTATATCCTTAATAGATTAATTCATTTGTAGTTTGTAATACCCATCCGCCTGATCTACACCTATGCCCACATTTTTTTAGACAGGCATTTTGAAAACCTAATGTTTTTCGTCTGAGATGCATTCAGTCTAAGATTGTTATCATTGGTATGTTGTGTGAAGGAGGTTATTAGAGCTGAAAGCCTATCTGGTTGTAGTCCATTTAGAGCACATCATCTGAATAAGCTAACCGGCTCATTTTGGTCTCACGAACCCTGAGGGTAACAAAGGCAGCACTGATAAGTGTTTCACTAATATCTGAGACATAAAGATTAAACACGCATGGGGCTAACAAACAATCCTTGCCTCAAGCCAATCACAGCGGCCGCCTCTTTTGTAGTTTCCCCGTGCTGGTACATAACTTGGTACCAGAGTGAATATGTATTCAAATATTCAGAAGACCTTCGTCTAGACCCCCTTGTTTTAATTTGGGCCATAATTTGGCTCTATTTACTGTGTCAAAAGCCAATGACATATTAATGATGGCAGCATATAAAGGCCTTCCATGCATAGCACTGGCTGATTTTGATAACATGTTAATGATGCACCCATTTAATGCTGTGCTTAATCCTTTTCTGAAACCGGTTTGTAATTTAGATAGGTGACCTAAATTATTCACCCACGTTTCGAGGTCTTCTTATAGGAGGCTGTGAACAATTTGCTGTCTGTGTCTAGTAACGCTATAGATCTATAGTTAGCTGAGCTATCTTTATCCTCTTTCCTATAAATAGGGATAATATTTGAGATTTTCAATGTATACGGTGTTCGCCATTTTGAAACAATGTCCTCAAAAACCATTAATAAAATAGCTGCCCAAGTGTCAGTCGTGTTCTTAAACACAACATTGTTCGGGTCTTTTGGCCCTGGAGCATGCGACATTGAGGTGTTACCTATGAACAATCAAATCAACTCAATACCAAAGATTAGTGATCATAGACCCCCTCTGACAGTTCTGGGTTCAGCATTACTAGGCAATTTATAGAGGTCTACTTAAGGATTTTCCCAAATAATTGCCAGGTTAGGATTCTCTGAACCAACCCTTATGAGAAATTTAGCTTCCTAATTAATGCCCAGAAGTTTCAAGTATTCTTTCTTAATGTTGCTCTCAACATATATTCAATATCTTGTTGAATCAATCACATTCTATAGGATTGAATCCAATTATTGTAACATTGATGCAGTTTATGAATCCTTTTCCTTTAAATGTCCTCAGCATGTTTTAGTGAATTAAGTAATTCACAATTTAGCTTGAGATCCTTTTTCTTAATGGCCACTATGGGATCGTAAGTATGTCTTCTTGACAGATTACTCTGTCTATGTGGAAGTATGCCCTTCATCTGAGAGTTCATAGACGCACACAACATTCTACCAGAATTGAACCTATTTACATTAATAGGATGCCAAATAATAACTTTTTTTAAATTACAGAGGGATAAATTTGTCATTGTTATGGCCATTCTGTTATTCAGAGTGATATCAAAAGTTGCTACCAACACACTATGGCCCTCATTACGACCCTGGCGGATTTTTTCCGCCATCGGCGGACTTTTCCGCCATGGCGCAAAGTCCCTTTACGCCATGGCGGATGGCGGACTTACCGCCCCATTCCGAGGTCGGCGGGGCGGTAAGTCCCCATTGACCCATTTACCCTTCCCCATTCCCATTTCGGCCCCATAGGGTATAATGGGAGTGGGGAAGGAGTTAATTACGCCACCGTAAAATACGGTGGCGTAATTAACACCAAGGTCCCAGAGCGCCATGGATTTTTCCGCCCGCAAAAAGCGGGCGGAAAAATGACCATGGCGCTCCGGGAACTCGTAGTTGGCGGTAAGGGGTCGGCGCAGCTAACGCTGGCGCAGACCCCTTAGCGCCAGGGTCGTAATGAGGGCCTATGTCACTTAATTCCGTTTTCTCTACAAAAAGCGCTTTACATGCCATAAATAAATCACGTGAGCCGAAGAAATAATAAATACGTGATGAAAATCTCCCATTTGACCAAGTATCAATATTTTCTCTATCCCCACGTAGGTTCCTAATCTATACTTGCAACCCCCACTGATCTGCAAAAGGATTGCATTTAGAGCCATTTTTTGTTTTAACAATACATTTCTTTCGAAAAGGGAATAGGATTCTCTACAGGGGCCACAGTCAGAATTAAAGCCGCCAGCTAGGATGACATCACAACTTTTGTCCTCACTCGTAAACAGCTGCAATAGCTCAACTAAGCGTGCCAAAAAAAGATTGCTCAGGGAATTTGAGGGGTTCCAGTAAATGTTTATCATGAGCAAAGTTCTATTAGATTTACTTACAGTTTTCATTGTTACAACCAGAATACCATAATTCTTATCATTCACTGCCAATATTACTTCTATGAGATTTGATTGTATGACCATGAGGATACCAGCAGATGGTCTACCGCCATTCTCTCTGATGACAAGTTGCTGACCTTTTTTACAACCATCTATTGTTATGTTGGACAACAGCCATAATTCTTGTAGTAAAATGACTGGATTTGCACGTAGTTTTAGACCCAACTCTGGATTATTAAATAGGTGGTGATGTGCACTCACATTCAATGAAGGCAAAGAATGCAGAATTATAGCAATAACAGAATTACTTGCCCCTCTAAGCTTTGTGTAACAATGGTTCTCGGCCGAGAGAATATTTGGCAATCAACTCCAGTCTACCATCCTCTGTTTTTAATCAATTACAGGATCAATTAAATGCATGATGTAAGGGTGCAGAATGAGGAGACTGACACATAGATGGCATGATTGTTGGCATAAACATTTATTATACCAGAAATAAAGAGAAAACCTACATCTCCCTTACTCTAAGAGGGTTTCCCTACCTCAAAGAAAACACTACGGCTTCTGTCAGGATGTCCATATAAATCAAGACCCCACGCCCTGTGTCAAAAACTTAAATTTGTAACTAAACAAATCAAGTAGTGGATCTTCTTGGTCCAGAAGAATTACTCTGTTCTTCTGGACATTGGATTAGAGTTCCAATTCTTAGGTGGGATCGTTACCTGCAGGTTCGACTCCTTTTCCCAGGACTCAATCTGTTTCCAGGGCATGTCTGGTTTGTAAAGTCAACAAGCATTACAGTGCTCAATTCAGCTCAAAAGGTAAAGTTCCAATTCAAACATCAACATTCTTTATTTCCCATAGTTGCTTCTTCCCTTTTGGGTTCCTCGAGAATGCCTCCCTTTCCAGAATTCTTGATCTTTGGTTTTACAGACCCGGGGGAGTTAATCCCTTGCCCTTACTTCAATACTTCAACATAAAAGATTGCTGGATGTGCATTAAAGGCGTATTATTTCTTTTCTCCAGGGGAATGATGCCCTTCTCCTGGATGATTGATCTGATTGTTTGTACCCTTAATCACCAGGAAAATGACTCCTTTATCCTAATATCAGGCTCACAGTTATTTTCTCCACACACAGCTGGGGGGATGACTCCCTTCCGTTGCACCCTTTCTTTACTTGGTTTCACGGTTTCACAGTGCCAGGGGAATGACTCCCTTCCCCTGGCCTTTCTTATCTTTGTTTTACACTCGTTTGGCTTACTTTCACAGTTCACAACACCAGCGGGAATGTTTCCCTGTCACTGGCTTTTCTCAAACTCTTCATCACAGTTCACAACACCAGGTGGAATGTCTCCCTTTTGTTGGCCTTTCTCAAACTCTTTTTTACAGTTCACAACACCAGGGGGAATGTCACCATTCCCCTGGCCTTTCTCAAGCTCTTTATCACAGTTCACAACACCAGGTGGAATGTCTCCCTTTCATTGGCCTTTCTCAATCTCTTTTTCACAGTTCACAACACCAAGGGGAATGTCGCCCTTCCCCTGGCCTTTCCCAAGCACTTTATCACAATTCACAACACATGGGGGAATGTATCCTTTCCCCTCGCCTTCCATCTCCCTCCTTCTCGATCAGACTTGGTTCACTACCCTGCCAGGTACTGCCACGAAGAAGATGGTTTTCAAGCTGTCTTTGTTTTTCTGTGTGGATCCCCAAATCTGGCTTTCTTCACCTGGTTCACTACGCCCCCAGGTACTGCCATGAAGAAGATGACCCAGGAGATTTATGTGTGCGGGTCCCAGACCAGTCCTTTGTTACTTCTCCACCTTTCTGGTGTTCCATCAACCTTCCCGGCAACTAAGATACCTCCAGGGCATTTGCTGGTGCTTTCTGGATGGTTGTTGGCTTCTCAGCATCCACTCTCAGGTTTCGGGCTGCTTCTCCAGTGGCTGCAGCAGCTCTGCAGTGTTCTCCCATGCTAAGGCTCTGCTCCTCCAAATGAACACAAATTCAAGCTCCCTCGGTCAGCTCCATGCGGTTCTTCTTCGTGTTCCATCGGTTCATCCATGGTGGACCTGTCAGGACCGCTTCTGCCGGCAGACAAGGGTCTTAGGTCCTGCTCTCCCTGCTTGCGCTTGTTAGGGAGAATTCTCAAGAATGTGTTAATTTCCCTTACCTTTTGAGACCCCCCAGCAACTTTGCTGGATTTCTAGGATTTTAGTTTTTACCTGGAAAGAGTGTGAGCCTGTTTTCCCACTCTTTCATATATTTTGATGTGTGTTTTACTTTTGTATTCTTTGGATATGGAGTTTTAAAACAGCTCTATAGGGATCATCTTTTTCTTGTGTGTCACACAGCACCTTCAGTGCAGTAACACAGGGATGTCTTTCAGACTTTGCATGGTTTAAATACCTTCTCTGGGACTGACTACCATTTCCCAGAGCATGTAAACTTAAATTGACTTTACTAGTCTTTTTAAATTTACAGACCCCGCACACATTATCTTCCTAGAGAGTGCTGGAGGGGTTGCCTAGCATCCCCTGAGTCTAAACACTCATGTAACAGTCAAATGTTACCCTTTCCCTCTTGAAATGGCTGGTGGTAGTGGTTTAGAACAAACTACCATGATTTTTCCCGACAGCGAACACCGGTAGCTAAAAATCGGGGCAGCCATGTTTTTCAATATGGCGCCCAATACCTATCTGTAAAAACAGACTCCGCTCAACTTTTTTCGGTGTTTCTTTTAGGAAAAGTCCTAGTGTTTGTCTCTGCGTGCCAAACCAGGTTTGGTCCCTTTGTTTGTTGGCCTTTGGCGGGCTGCAGTGCTGAAGCCCTCCTCTGGTGCCTGAGTGTCTGGAGTGGACAGGATGTGAGGGAGGTGCCCGAAACTCCCTGTGCTTAGTCTCCTAGGAGACCTGAATGCACTCTGGCGTGATTGGCCGGCTGGCTGTCCGGCAAGGACAGCCACCCTGCTGTGTGAGTGACAGCCAGGCTGGAATGAATGGGTGAAAATTGTATAAAAGTACAACTCTGGGACTTGGAAAGCAGAGTCGACCACTGGAACAAAAGAACTGAAGACGAGCTGAAGGAAGACGACTGCTGCAACTCCTGACCCACCGGTGAAGCACTGCTGCAGGTCCGAATTGTCTGAAACTCCATCGACAGAGAAGCCCTTCAAGGTTAACTTCTTCCCTTGAGTTTGGTGGGAACAACCAACTCGCAAGTCACCTGGACACCGTCTCTATACTGGTCGAGTTTTCTTCAGAGTGCTGTTGAAAACTGGATAGCCAGTGAGAAGGATACCAGTTTGTGGTCTTTAAGGCACTCACACCTTAAACTGACGTTTTGGCAAGCTTGTGGCCTCTTCCCTGGGCAGTGCAGGAACCTCCCGACGTCCTCCTTATTGTCCCCACAACTGAAGCTGAGGAACAGCGAGATCTGCAGGAACTGCCAGGAACAACTGCCTCAGCTACAGCTCTTCTTCATTTAAAAGGTACTCTGCAAGTGTGGTCAGGAAATCTTTTCTGCTGCTGTGAAAGTTTGTGAAACGTTCCCAACTTCGTAGGCTTGTCCTTCCCTAAACCGACATATAACTTTTCGTCTGACCAACTACTTCTAATAACCGTGGCAAAGACTTAACCGTTTACTACCAGAACTGTGCTCTCTCATCCATGACTCTGAACCATTGACTTGGCCCAGGCCTATAGAATTGAATTGCTGATTGTAGTGAACTGAAACTATTTGCCCTACCTCTGCAAAGAATTGGTGCTTTAATTCTTTTAACATAGTCTTTTTACCCCTTTTTAAAGTAACTGAAGTGCCATTTTGCTCCCACTTCAGGGGAACTGAACTTGTTCAGGAACTGATTGGTTGTGTATTGTAGTATATTAGATTGTGATATTGAGCTGCTCTTACTAGTGGAATGTTTTCCAACTGACTGTGTAAATTAATGTATATTCTTTACCAAGAAAGTTAAGTGTTTGTTTGAACCACTGTGATTGCTAGTCCTTTGTGTAACCTCTTGTACTGCTCACTTTACTCTTGAGATAGGTCTGGCTGCTCAGCCACTTCTACCACATTATTGTGTAGTACAGGCTTGTACCAAAGGTGAAATTGTACTTACACTTCTAGTCTTAATTGTGTGTAGTGTTCCTAAAGGGTATTGCATGTGATTCTGCCTAACAGCCCTCACTTGGCGGCTTTGAATATCATGGCTCCTCCAGGGAGGGATTCTCACTCTCTTTTGTAGTCTTTCCTCTATGTATACATGTGTTTCTCCAATGGGAGATAGAAAACTACTAGAAGACTGATCGAAGGTTCTATGAAGATCCAGTAGGGCTCTGCACCTCATCCTCATCCCAGTGCTTGCCCATTGTATTGGTTCTGGGTAATCGTTTCTCTTCTTCATCCCAGTATGAGCTAAGGATCTATCTCTTGGGTAGTCCCTACTCTTCCTCATCCTGGTGGAAGTTAAGTAATAGGGTTTACAAAGCAACATGGATGTCTGTGTTATGGAGGGGAGGTGAATGGAAAAGGGTTTCGGGTGATGGATATGTGAGTGTCTGGGGTGAGGGGTATCATATCACATTTCCCTTAGATGGTCATCCTTGTCCCTAAAGGGGGAGTCTCTCCCAATGAGATCTTCCCGCTGAATATTAGCCCCAGGGGGACTATTGGGCAGTGGCCTCTCCTACATGGCCTCATGGGAAGGGCATCCCCCTGGGGTAGAAGTTTCAACATCTAAGGATTCGTCACATACCCTTCCCCTAATGCTGCTGGCTTCCTCATCTTCTAAAGGAAAACAGGACAGGAAATCCACATTTCCTTGCCCTTTTCCCCACTAAAACAGAAGGGTTAAAGAACAAGGAACCAGCACATTACCCTTGGGTTGGTGTCCTTTCTAAGACAGAGGCATGTAACGGATAAATGATCTGTCATCAAATTGAATTTTCTACCTCTGAGGTCATATCTGAGGTAGCCTATGTCCCATTGTATAGCTGATGTTCTAATTCAATGGTGGCATAATTACTCTATATGGGTAATCGTTTTTGGCTGATGTAAAGTACTGGGTATTTCACTCCATCATATTTTTGCTATAAAATGGACCCTATCCCTAACTTGGAGGCATTGGTTTGGAGCAAGAGTTCTTTATTAAACTTAGGGTCTTTTAAAATGGGCTTGCTGCAGAGAATGGACTTCAGGGTATCAAAACAGGCCTAATCTTTTTGCCAGTTTAGTTTCTGAGGCTTGACATTCTTTAACTTATCAGTTAGACACAAGGTGATGGCAGGGTAGTTAGGGATGAATCTCCTGTAATAACCAGTTAGTCCTAAGAAGGCCCACAGATCCTTTTATTTTTGGGAATCAGTGTTTCATGAACAGCCCAGACTTTTTCTTACTGTGGCTGAACCAGTCCCTTTCCCACAAAGAAACCCAAGCACTTGACTGCTGATTGTAGTATGTGGCACTTCTTGGGGTTAGTGGTTAAGCAAGCTCATCTTAGGGCTTTAGTAGTTTCATACAGGTGGTACAAATGTTCTTCCACGGTTTTGCTATGAATGACAATATCGTACAGATAAGTGTAGCAAAAACCGGAATAGGGCAGAACAACCTGGTCCATTAATCTCTGAAAAGTGGTGGGAGCACCACAGAGCCCAAAAGAAATGGACTTTAAATTAGAACAGTCCACAAGGGGTAGAGAATACAACTTTTTCTTTGACCTCCAGGTTTAATGGGACCTGCCAATATCCCTTGGTAAGATCAATCGTGGAGAGGTAGACAGCTGTGCCCAGTTGATCAGTAAGATTATCAATCCGAGGCATTGGGTAATTGTCAAACTGTGCCATGGCATTGAGTTTTCTAAAGTCTGTGCAAATCCTCCATGATTGATCGAGTTTCACTACCAAGACTATTGGCGAGCACCACAGACTTTGTGATGGTTTGATAATATCCTTGTGCAGCATTTTCTCCACCTCTTGGAGAACTATTTATTTCTGGACTTTGGAGATCCTGTAGGGTGTGAGATTAATAACTTTCCCAGGATTTAGACGTATATGATGGTAAATTCCCTTCACTGTCCCAAGGTCACAGCTAAAGACATTGGGAAATTGATCCAAAAAATACTGGATTTCTTGTTGTTCTGATGGTGGAAGCTCTGCTGGTATTAAATTGGATCCATCTGTCTCTCCAGACAAGAGACTGGCCATTACCATGGAGGAGGATTGCACTGTGTCTTCTTTCTGTTCCTTTAAGAGGTTAACATGGTATATCTGGGCCTTACCCATCAAAGCTAGAATTATTTTTAAAACACTTTGCATCACGCACAAATGTCTTGCCAAAAAAGCCCCAATTTACCTGAAAGAACCTACCAGATCACTCAGATCCAACGACAACCAACTCTTGGTGATCTCCCGCTACAAAACAACTAGAGCTGGGGGCAGTAGCTTCCACGTCCTCGCGCCTAGACACTGGAATTCCCTCCCCATCTACATTAAAAAAGAGACATCCTTCTCAGGCTTTAAAAAACTGCAAAAAACGTGGTTATTCAACCAATATTAGCATAACGTCCTTCTACTGAATATGTAAATACTGCTCATGAGTGTCATGTATGATCTTTGTCTGTAAATATTTCTTGTATTCTTTTTTATGTATAATGTAATACCAATGCCTAAGCTGTTTGTAACCATTCCGTGATACCCCAGGTTCTGGGCGTGTAACAAATGAAAATATAAATAAATAAATTAAGTCTTCTACCGGGTTGGGAGACACTATAGTTATAAGGGCCAGTCTGTTCCAATACCTTGTAATGTCTAAGCCAGCGAGACAACATGTTATGTTCAGAGGTAGGCAGGAGTATTAGGACCTTCTGTCCAACAGAAAAAGATTGAGTGACAGTACCTTTGTCAAATTGGGCCTTCTGGTGTTCGTGGACTTTAGCTAAGGCAATGTGGGCTATATCCCTTACCACAGTCATGTTATTTAATCCGCTGTGCAGTTTGGGATACTGGTAATGTGGCCTCCTCCCAAGTATCCCTTAGCATGTCTAGGACATCTCTGGGATTATACCCATAAAGGAGTACAAAGGGTGAGAAACCAAGGGAAGCTTGGGGAGCGGTCCTGATGGCAAATAGGGCCCAAGGGACCATCATATCTCAATTATTTACATGATCCTCTAACAGCTTCGGAAGAAAGCTTTTGAATGTTTTATTAAAGCACTCAAACAGGCCGTCTGTCTGAGGATGGTATATAGAAGTCCTCAAAGTTTTAATTTGAAGAAGGTGTTTGACCTTCGCCTTGACTTTACTCATAAAGGCTGGTCCCTAATCCGTCAGTATCACTTCGGAAAACCTACTTGTGACAAAAAGGGAATAGGATGTTTTAGGATTTTTTGCAAGGTGTTACTTCACATGGGGAAGGCCTCAGGGTAACTGGTAACATAGTCTAGCATAACTAGGACAAACTTGTTCCAGAGTTTCAATGATGAAAAAGGTCCCACAATATCCATCCCTCTTTGAGAGAAGGGGACGTCTATGGTGGGCAGGGGTTGTAACGGGGCTGGTGGGGGTTATGGGGAGCCGCCTTGTGACACACAGAACACATTATAACAAATGTTTATGCCGGCGTATATCCCTGGCCAATAGAATCATCTCACTACCTGTACCTTGGTATTTTTGCGATTCCCAAGTGTCCACAGATGAGGTGGGCATTTGCGATTCTCAAGCTCTTTGTCACAGTTCACAACACCAGCGGCAATGTCTCGCTTCCTCTGGACCTTCTTCTCCTTCCTGCTGTGTCAGACCTGCTTGTCTACCCTTCCAGGTACTGCCACAAAGAAGATGGTTTAGAGCTTTCTTTGCAGATTCCCAAATCCGGCTTTTCACTTCTCCTGACTTTGGCAGACCTGGTTCACTAACATGCAGGTACTGTCACGCAGAAGATTACCCAGGAGGCTATTCATTTTAGGGTGCGGGTTCCAGGCCTGTCCTTCATTACTTCTGTGCCTTTCATGTGTCCCATCAACCATCCCAGCAACCCACATATATGTAGGGTACTTGGCAGTGCGTTACAGTCAGTTGTGGACTTCTCAGCATCCCCTTTCTGCCTTTGGCTGCTTCTCCAGTGGCTGTGGTGGCTCTGCAGCGTTCTCTCTTTCTCAGGCTGCTCTTATCCAACTGACCATGCATTCCAGCTCCCTTGGTCGACTGTATGCCCGTTCTTCATTCCAGTCCATCCGTCTATCCACGGTGGGCCTGGCAGCACTGCCTCTGCCTGCAGGCAAGAGTCTTGGGTCCCGCTCTCCCTGCTCGTCCTTGCTTGCGGGCTTTGAATTTTGCGGCTCCTCCAGGGAGGGATTCTATCTCACTTTCATAGTCCTTCCTCTATATCTAAAGAAAATTCTCCAATGGGAGTTAGCAACGCACTAGAAGGCTCATTAGAGGTTCTAGTAATAGTCGGTAGGGCTCTGCACCTCCTCCTCATCCCATTACCTGGCCATTGTATTCGTATAAGGTAATCTTTGCTCTTCTTTGTCCCAGTATGAGCCAAGGATGTATCTATTGGGTAGTCCCTACTCATCCTCTTCCTGGTGGCAGTTAAGTACTGGGGTTTGTAAAGACACATGAATGTATGTGGTATGGAGGGGAGGTATGTTGAACAGGGTTTAGGGTGATGGATATGTGGGGGTGTTGGGTGAGGGGCATCATACTGCATTTCCCATAGGTGGTTGTCCTGTCCCTCGAGGGTGAGTCTCTCCTCATGAGATCCTCTCAATGAGTACCACCCCCAGGGGGACTATCGGGCAGTTGCCTCACCTCTCGGGCCATATGGGAAGCAGCTCCCCCTCGGGGAGAAGTGATGACATCTAAGGATTTTTCACAATGCTCACAGGCCCATTGTTTGCCAAATGACCATACTAAGGAGATAGGTCATAGCCCATCTATCGGAGTGCTTGTCTTTCGGTAAGTAGAAGTTCAAAGGCTATTGTTGAATGAATTGTCACTACAATTAGGGATTTCATAAAATAGCTTCAGAATATTATATCGCTTGAGGTTAAACAATCAGACAGGAAGCGTGGTTGGGATAATCTGAAATAGGAACAACAAGCATAGGAACCCGTTAATTCTATGAATGTAATTCTTCCTATTAAAGATAAAGGGCCTCATTACGACCTCGGCGGTAGCCATGCCGCTTTTGGCGGCATGGCTGCCGCCGAAATCGCATCCGGGTCCTCAGAATGAAGAATAACCGGGTCATTCCGAGTTCGGAAGGCCCGGTAATTCCTCCCTCCAAGCACCCGGACCCAGGCCTTCCCCATTCCCATTTCAGCCCCCATAGGGCTGAATGGGAATGGGAGAGAGAGCAAACAACGGCCATTACGAGTTGTCCCGTTGTTTGCTCCCTCCTCCCCTTGCGGGACCAGGTAAGCACGCCTGGTTTGACCAGGCGTTGATTCCTTGGTCCCCCGAGGGGACTTCGTAACGAGGCGGTATGGGGTAAACGGCACTGGCACCTTTTACGTCGCCATTTACCCCGTACCGCCAGGGTCGTAATGAGGCCCAAAGTGAGGTCAGACCATCTTCTTAGATCACCTATCAGAACCTCTGCCAGCGGAACATAGTTCAAACTACATAATTCATGAAGGTTGCTGGGTATCCAAACCCCCAAGTACGTTATCGACTCTTTCGCCCAAGTGAGCCCACAGCACTACCTATTTATCGTGTTGAGGGCAACCCGCCAACCCAACAAATAAAGGACTTAGAATAGTTAACTCTAAGCCTACCCAAGGCCCGATATATATGCAAGACCTTCAATTCTCTAAGGGAGGCTCCCAGGTCTGGTATTTAACATAGACTTGACCGCAAAAAGAGACACTTTAAATAGAACCCTTTCAAAATCAATCACTCAAATCTTCAAGTCAGTTCTAATCGCTGCAATCAAGGGTTCTATCACTAGGACAAAGAGGAGCGGGGACAGGCGACACCCTTGTTGAGTCTCTCTGTAAAGTGGGAAATCCCCTGACAACACCCAATTAACAGCCCCCTTGCCATTGTGTCCCTATAGATTGCCTTCGCCCATGCCCGGAAGTTGTCACCAAAACCAACTGTGTCAACAGAGAAAATTGATTTCAGGTTCTTTCACTGAATTGCATGGGTTTTTAACAGGATACCCTTAGTTTGTATATATGTACCATACAGCATACCAAATGGAGGTCTGCATGCCGATGGGCACATTAACCACGGACTATGCATCTGTTCGCGGATAGCGGTTAACATTCAAACTGCTGTAAAAGGCAGGGGTTCTCTTACATAGTGGACAAGTAAGATATACAAAGAGCACCATGTACGTGCATTGCAAGGAAAAATGGAGTAGGTCTGCAAACTCTGTACTTGTGAAACAAACAGAGCAAAGGCATAGGGTATACACCATAATGGAATGCACCAATAAGGGAAATAACGCTTATGTCAAACAATATTACTGCACTGCTGCTTTACATAGGAACGAAGAAGGAAGTGACAGAGTAAGGACTGCAAAGTATTGAGAGCAGAACGTCACTAGAACGCGGTAAGTACACTGAAGTTTCACCTATAATTGCACAGCTTGTGCAGTGTACAGCAGTCCAAAAACATGAAATTAGTAATGATAGTAACGCCATTGGTATGCAGCACAGTCTAAAAAGTAAGACAGTTAATATGTATTGCTTAATATACACCTAACAGATAGTTTTATCTTTAACAGGACATACTGGAAATGAAAGAAATGGACCACCAGCAGCACTTCTTCCACAACAGCATTTTCCACAGGAAATGAAGGAAACGCTGTAAAAACCAACCTAGACAGCCTGGATGTCAAAATGGAACAATTGCTAAACAATTCAGCTGACTTAAAAGATGTTGTACAAGGGCATATTATGGGAAACATGAAATACCACTACCCCACCTTCACGTGTACCCCTTCCCCATTTCCCAGCCCACCATCTTCAACAAAATCCCTGTGAGCAGAGACGTTATGATGAGACCTCAATGCTTGCCTCCCCTCATGACGAACGTGTTCAAATCCCCAATTCCCCTGTGTATGTATCCATTTGTGCTACCCCTTCCCTTTCCTAATAGTGTCTATGGGCCTCATTACGCCCCTGGCGGAACGGGTTAAACGGCGCCGTAAAAGGCTGCGGCGCCGTTCAACCCGTTCCGCCATATTACGAGGTCCCCTCGCGGGACACGTTAAGTACGGCTGGGAAAAGCAGGCGTGCATACTGGGTCCCGCGAGGGGAAGAGGGAGCAAACAACGGGCCATCTCGTAATGGCCCGTTTACTCCCTCTCCCATTCCCATTCAGCCCTATGGGGGCTGAAATGGGAATGGGGATGAACCGTGTCCGTGTCCTTGAGTGAGGAATTACCGGGCCATCCGAACTCGGAATGGTCTGGTAAGTCCTCATTCCGAGGACACGGATGCGGTTTTGCCGGCAGCCATGGCTACCGGCATACCTCGTAATGAGGCCCAATGTATCTTAGAAATTAAAGGTGTAGATGTAAAGTGTTGGTGGGTGTGTGAGTGGCTTTTCCTTTTGTGTTAAAATTACATTATGAGTCTGCAGTGCACAGTACTGTCCGAGATGGCTGCAGTTAAGCAAAATGGAGGTTTCCTAAGGACACTGCACATGCCCGGCATATGCGCAATCACAATGCAGGTATCTGTAGGATGCCAGTACTGCCCGCATGTCTGCATCTTCTAATGCACCTTCAATAAGTTGTGGGAGCGCACATATGTCCGTTCCACAACTATGGGCCTCATTATGACCCTGGCGGAATGGGTTTAACAGCGCCTGTAAAGGTGCTGGCGCCGTTAAACCCATTCCGCCCTATTACGCCCTATTGTGGGACCCACTCTGGACGTCTGTCAGACCAGACATCCTTTGTGGGTCCCGCGAGGGGCCCAGGGAGCTAACATTGGGCCTGTTATTAACACGCCCATTGTTAGCTCCCTCCCCATTCCCATTGAGCCCTATGGGGGCTCAAATGGGAATGGGGATTGTCCGGGTCCGGATTCCCCGAATGGGGAGATACCGGGCCCTCCTAGGTCGGAATGGCCCGGTTTTCCCCATTCAGCAAACCCGGACCCGAGTTTGGAGGCAGCCATGCCCTTATTAAGGGCATGGCTGCCTCCAAACTCGTAATGAGGCCCTAAGTGTCTATCATCCTCTGGACCTCATTACAACCCTGGTGTACAGCTGTGCCTGTAATACAGGCACGGCTGTCACCAGAGTTGTTTTTTTTCCTGGCTCCCTGTGATGGGCAATTACCGGGGTATTACAACCCCCGGCGGACCTGGTAATTGCCCATTGTTGGGCGCCGGGAAAAATTCTTCTCCATTCTCATTTGAGCCTCATAGGGCTCAATAGGAATGGGGATGCCGCATGCACCGGCACCATTCGTGAATGGTGCCGGTGCATGCGGCATGCTGTGCTCGTGGGTGCCGCTCTAGCCACCAGGTCAGACCTGGTGGGCAGAAAGGCACCCGCGAGCACAACTCGTAGTTTGCTGGTCCGGGAACTATGGCACCGGCAAGCTTACCAGTACCGTAGTTCCCGGACCAGCAAACTTGTAATGAGGCCCTCTGTGTTCTGGTAACACCACCCCTGTCCAGCATGGTAGGAAAAAGTTGTAACATACTTTCAGTAGGTCGAGGCATTCCACCCACGTCCTAAGGACAGCTGTGCAAACGAACATTGCACTTGCTGTAGCCTACAAACACCCAGCTTGTGCGAGAATGATCGCTGGACATGTGTCACACTTTTAATGAGTCCGGGGAGGGCAACCCAGTTCGTTGCACACCTATGCACAGGCGCACAAAGTATTCCACCCAATACTGGTCCTGCGGAGAGCCGTCCCATTTGAGAACATTTGCGACATCACTATGTGACCGCATCCACACTTCGTGTGGGCCCTTATTTGCCGGGCACAATCCGGGCCCTCGGACATCAGAAAAGTACTGTGTTCTGCAATGTAAGGAGTGTCATTGTGAAAGTACATGCTTAAAAACATCCCACAGTGTGCCATTGTACATGTAACGATTTAGGCCTGTTTTCCAGTTGGAAGGGCTCCACAACAGCCCTACAAAAGACCACACCGCAGAGCTGCTCTGCCTTCTGTTTTTGGCTTTGCAGAGTCAAGTTGGGGCTACATTGCTTTGTGCTGGAATTGTTTTCTAAGCAATTCTAATGTGCTATATTACCTTTGCAACTAATGGAAACCATGGCGGCTGCCTCTATGCCAGCAGCACCCACACCCTCACCCTCACCACCACCACCTCCTTCCGAAGGGCTTGGACAAGGGTACAGGCGTGCTGATGTAGATAGGCATCCAGAGGAGAGCGAGGATGAAGTAGAGCAAATCCCCAATGTCTGCAGTCAGCTTGACTGCTGGGTGTGGAAACTGTTTACCAGTGTAGGAGATGTGCCGAAATGTCGTGCTAACCAGCTGAGATGTACTTACCTCTATGCAGCAACATCTCAAATTGAAACACAAGGCAGCAGTGCGGAGGTTAGTGCCCTTCGAACAATGCAGTAGATTACTTTCCTCTACAGCATTCTCTGCATCTGCTCCTGGCAACACCAGGGACACTCCTGTAGGCCAGCGGATCCCTAAAGCATCCTTGCAGGCCATATGTTGTGCAGCATACCCCTTACCTGTCAAAGGTCATTGTTTTGTGCATGTACTGCAATGCGATACTCTGCCGGGGGAACAACTTCGAAGTGCTTTAGAGAGTTCGGTCCAGGAGCATGAGAATGACTGCCCTCTACTTAAGTGAGGGCCACCCAACATCTTCCTCTCTCTGCACTTCCCCTCTCTTATCCCTTTGGTTGGTGCCCCTTGCGTACCCCTCCCTTCCCTTCCTTTCCTTCTGTGTTGTGTGTTACAAGACCAAGAATGATACAAAACAATGGAAAAAGTCAAATAAAAAGATAAAAAAGGCTCCTTTCACCGCCACCTTTCAGAGGTCAAAAATGGAATTGCAATGAAATGAAGCAGGCCGCCACGCAGCCGATACGCTCCACAAATTGTGTGGTAAATACTGGGAAGCATGACTTTGTGAAAAACATTGCCGTCGGTTCGAGTAGAAAGGGCTGCCTGTAAAAAGAGTTTTTTTGTGGTGTTTGCGTTTCGAAGAGATGAAGTGCGCAACACCTACGAGAAAAATGCTTGCTGCACTTGCACAAATGGCAGCAATGCATTTTGGATAGGTCACAGAAAGCCAGGATCAGCAAGATGAACACTATTTGTGGGAAAATTCTTTGTGTTATTAAACATAATATTTCCATTATGAAAGTAGGACAGGGTCACATGTCGGAAAAAGGCACAAATTGCCTTCTTGACAATGCGCCTTGCTGTCTCCATTTGCGGATCAGATGAAGAAGAATGCAGCCACATCTGTGTGTCCGTAATGCGACAAAAAATGATGCAGGAGTTTCGGAAACATACGCATGAACCTGGCCAAGTGCTTTGTTTTTTTTGCATTCACTTTCAACCAATGTATCTAGGAGTCCCCCAAAATCCATACACTCTGCCTCCTGAAAAACACAGCCATAACCATAGGCATCTGCATTCCTCTCTACAAATACAGCGTCTGCCACAGTCTCTGCGTACACACCACACTGAGAAAGAAAACCTTATTCAGCCTCCACAGTCCCATTTCCATGCCTGCCATCCTCAAATTCCCCAGATGTAGCACATGTAATCCTTGAACTACCGTGGAGTCCGCAGACTTATCGTGCTGTGTGCGGGAGTGGGGGAATACATTTCAATCAGGGTAGGGGATTTTGTCTTTACTGGTGGCTCTGAAAAGAGGAATTTTCTTTTAGGTGCTTGTAAACAAACCAATTCAAACAACAGAGGGAGGTAAAGGGATATAGAACCCACAAGCATACCCTCTAAACTAAAGGGGTCAACCCTTAATACTTTGAAACAGAAAGCTTGTGGTTGTCATTGCTACCTTACTTGGGAGATTTCTATTCCAGTGCCCTGTTTAATAACGGCATTTACAAAAAACAATTTCTGACAAACCAATTTTTTTCTATAAAAATATACACATTTTATTTTCAGTTACATACAAATGCTAAGAACACCAGTTGGTGTATTTTAGTGTCTATCAACTCTTCTACATTGAAAAGACAGGAAGACCCATTCACTGCGGTATATCAAGAGCTTTACCCCCTCAACAATTAAACATGTTAGTTCAATTGCACATGCCAAAAAAAGTGTCTTGTGCTGTGCTAATATTCACACTGGGCCATACCTCAATATACACATCTCACTCAAACTCATATTCCATTCAATCTGTTTTTCATTCACTTTCAAAATATCATTCAACAAACACACATTGTGCCCGACATGTTTCTTTCCAATCTTAGTGTCTTGTATTGAATACTCTGAAATTCTTCAGGGGCTAGTGTAAGAAGTTAGTAAAGCATGCACCACATTTCAGTAAAAACAATACAAAAGCCCATCGGTTTCAACTAAACAATGATCTTTTGCAGTATCATCCTCAGACTTTTCTTAGTCCATGGGTTTGTATTACCCCTTGGTCAGTATACCTGGAAGAAGATCTCCTCCATTCTGTAGTTTGTGCAGTGGCTGTAACATGTCATCAAGTCCTTGGGGTTGTGAAATGATGGTTGGTTGGGAAAAGAGCTGTCTCGCTGCTGTTAACAAAGGTATCTCACATTAAGCCAGTCCCTGTGCCAAATCCTTCTCGGGCGGAAATTGAGGTTCACTTCCTTTCTGCTTCACTCCCCATATTTGTGTTACTAGTCTCGTCTTGACCCGTATATCACTCAATGCGAAAACCAAGCGAGTTCATGTGATTCAATCTCGTCTTATTTCCTTCTCTTAATGAAGGTCTATGGTTGCAGCTGGTCGTCTCCGTTTCTGTATCTCCACGGATTCCAGCAAGAGCCAGCGAAAAATGATCCTCACATATCAAACGCCGTCCATGAGGCGTGTCTGGTCCCGTAGCGCTACCGCGTCCACCTACTGTGTTTAACTCAGGATCTCTCCGGCACCATCTACTTCCAGAGAGGCTTGGGTTTGTAAACAAACACCTTTTTCAGTTTTTATAGGGGTTTTTGTTTTCTTCTCCTCCTTACATTCTTACAGTACCCTCTTCAACGCATCTTGTTGATTGTAAAACAAAATACCATTTCCAGTGGTGGACAAAGAAATGCCATTAGCATGGAAAATGTGCACATTTCGAGAATCATGGATGTCATTGTCACAGGAGAACATCCCAGCAGCGCCCACAAAATCACACATGCTTCTGTTTATAAGACACCTTCCGACACCTGGCTGGGGTCAAATTACGAGAAAACCACCTTGGCAGTGGGAAAAATCTGCTTCACTGTTTTCATCAGCTTCTTTAATTAATAAATACTAATAATGTTAGCATTTACATAGCGCTACGGACCCTCAGGTATCTGAGCGCTGATTATTATTACCCACGGTGTGTGGTGCTCATATATCAACCTCAGAAGGATGAAAGGCTGAGTTTTGCCCTGTCGGGATTCAAACCTGCATCAGCAGGCTCTGCACAGATGTCAAAGTGAGCTCTCTACTTGCTGTGCTATCGGACTAGCTTTAGCTGATGGAACAAACGTGAACAAGCTATGTAACCCAAATGCAGGGCTCCATAATGCACCACGACAACATGAACAGCAGCGACAGTGGCCAAATGTTTGCAGAGTGCAAGCTTAATGCCAAAACTGCACACATTGACACTGCACCACAAAGCCTCCACTCCTTCCAAATTGAAATTACTACCAAAGTCTGTTTCCATGGCATACCTGTGCAGATCTTGCACAAAGGCATCACACACGATCAACACTGTGCGTCTCTACATCTCTGCCAGCCTCACTACACAGAGTAATGAAAAAAAAGGTATTACCGCCGCTTCCTGTGAAGCACACCCTCAGCACCTGATTGGATAATCTCCACAGTCCCATTCCCATGCCCAGCATGCTGAGAAGGGCAGGATGAGGCACATATGCTTCCCCAACTATCGCAGGGGCTGCGCTCCAGTAAAGCAGGAGCAGTCCTTCTTCTTTTTCCACTACTTTTTTCCAGCACTCCCTTATTGGTTACTGTTAAATAGTCACACAAGCATCCACCAATCACATCCAAGACCTCTGAATCTAACACTATCATTTCTGTACAACACTCCATATGTACCGTTAAACATTAAGAGTGCAAGTCTCTTGTGATTCGAAAGCACCTCCAGTAGAACGTTCTGTAAAACTATCCAAGATTTCAGCATCCAGATTCATCCAGAACGGGACCCATCACCACAAAGTACAGGTATGAATATTTTTACTACAGTATGTTTACAACTCTGTTATAAGTGCCTCTGAGCAGGGTATCTGACAGTGAATCTCCATAACGTACTCAAAAAGCATACTGTAATTTCTCCCATCACCTACCATCAAGTGCCAGGTCAATGGTATGTGCTTTGAAAGTTGCCATTTACCCATATCAGGCATTGTAATATCCAAACAGTTACTCTATTTTTTCCTTCCGACAATGGTACACATTTTTTACGCACTAACGCATCTCTGACAAAATTCATAAAATTATCGCACAAAAAGGAGCACCGAATGTATCCTACCAGCCTAAACCTAGTATATAAATTGCATGCATGAAACAGGGTGCCTGCCACATACCTTGCACACTTCACAGAATGTAACATTACTTAGAAAGGCAAAAGAATGTATGTGTGCATTGACAACAGTACCAATCGTAAATGTTGATACATAAGTCCAAGAAGTGAAATAATTGCTGTGCTCATGTTGGAAGCATATATGTGCAGAAAAGATAATGGAATTTCACACACAAACACATTTTCCTTTTCAAGCTGTACACCATTCCCAAACTTATCCTCACCCTTCTACAACTATGACTAATCCATTTGCAAAGTAAATACTCCTACGCCAATGCACACACTTGCTAAACGGCACATCATACAGTACACTTGCAAATGAACCACGTACCCCTTACCAACAATGCTGTTGCTCCAAAATCCCCATTCATATACAAAGCCATCCAATTACAGACACACACTAAGTCTTCCTGCCAACACATCCCCCTACCCTTTTTATATAATGCATTCTCCAAATGCAGTCAGTATGCCATTAACAAACATATTGGCCCTCATTACAACCCTGGCGGTAGCTGTGCCTGTAAAACAGGCATGGCTGCCGCCGGAGTTGCATTTTTTCCGGCACCCAGAAATGGGCAATTACTGGGTCATTACGGCCTTGCTGGAGCCGGTATTTGCCCATTCCCGGGTGCCAGAAAAAAATCTTCCCCATTCCCATTTGAGCCCCATGGGGCTCAATGGGAATGGGGAAGCCGGATGCATAGGCACCGTTATCAACGGTGCCTGTACATCCGAAATGCTGTGCTCGTGGGTGCCTTTCATTCCACCAGGTCAGACCTGGCGGAATGAAAGTCACCCGCGAACACAACTCAGAGTTTGCCGGTCCGGATACAACGGTACCCCCAAGCTTACCAGTACTGTTGTATCCAGACCAACAAACTCGTAATGAGGCCGATTGTCTTACTGTATTCTTTCACAGTTACAGTTACCACTTCTGTCCTAAAAGCCAGTGGCTTGTCAACTTCAAAATGCAACCCAGAGGAAGCCTACTCTCGACAGCCAACAAAGAAAGTGCAATGATATCATGGAGGTGCACTTCTTACTACGACAGTACAGTGTTCTTGTATATTAAGATACACACTTCCATCATCCCACTGCTATTTGCTTCATGCTTACTAAGTGCACGTCAGCAGTTGCTCACTTTGTGTTATCATGTTGCCGCCGTTATAGCAACTCCCAAATAGCAATATAGCATTCCCACCATACACTAACAAACCATTACACAATCACATACCTCTATCTGTATCCCTACGCTCATATTCATCCATTCATGCACAGATGCACACATGTACATCATAAAATGTACAGACCTACACTTTCCTTTTTTCTCCAACAGCTGCTACAGAATGCATAGCAAAAAGGAACTCCGTTGACAACAACGCAGAAATAGACCAACTCTACCTAAAAGCATAGAAAGTACCCATGCACCCCTAGCAGATTTTGTACAGAAAGTTGAAAGAAAACAGCTAATACAAATTAGTTTGCAAATGTAGCAAGTAAACATGTATTGTAAATGGCACCAATTATTGAAAACATTTATTGAAACGGCTCACACCAGTTGGGTTTAGAAATAATAGGCCTGCACAGAAATGCTGCACACAATCCTGGAAACAGGTACAGTGGCTCAGGAATAAGGCAGGAATGACTACTGTGCTTGTATGGTAAATGCATGTTAAACAGGCAAGTAGATCCACAGGAAGTGGTAATGCATGTACTGCAGTTATTGGAAAGCAAAAACATACCCATAAATTAAATCTTTCAGATTTCCTACATGTGGAAACATACAGGTACTCTCTGCACTCATGTCATTCAGGAACAAGTCCCTAACAAACGTTTTCTCTATGTATGTATACCTAACTGTGACTCCATTTCATTTCAACAGGTGGTACAAAATGCGAACCATAACATATTGTGCAGGCCTTGCAATTCCGATTTTCGTTCCAACTTTCATATACAATCCCATAGGCAATAAATAATATGAATGCTTTGAACGCACAATAAAGATGGGAAAAAAGTAGCTGCAAGCTTACTAGCTTCACACACGGACGGGTATCATTTGGCAACAAAACGTTCACACCAACAGCCGTAATGTACCACACAGGCGACACAACCAGGTCAGGTCACTATGCTGCCTTCATTAGAGAGTACGTATAATCTTTCAAGAATTTGTAAAGGAATTTGTTTCCTTTCCCGAAGGCGAGGCCCAACAATCTCCTTCCCCAAAGGTACTAAAGTGTGTAAGATGGGCCTGCCACCCACGTATGCACAGCCATCGCACACACAGATTGCCAACATACACTGTTGATTCGTAACACACTGCACATATAAATAGTAGATAGGGGCCATAAATGTACATGTTTATATTGTGTCAGCTGTACATTCATTGCACCATGTATAAGGTACCAGCATGTCTCCATGTACGTAAAATGAAGTTTTACGTAACTGTAGGACTTAGCATCGGAAATGCACGATGAAATGGTAACACGTTGGCACCTGATTTTGTTTTTGAAGCCTCATAGTGAGCAGAAATGGAAACCTGTCATACCTCTCTATCAAAAGGGGAAAAGCTCATTGTAAAATAGGCTTCAGTGGTACGCATGAATTGCACCAAATGTAGAGGTTCTATGCAATTGAAAAAGACAATGCATATACCAGTATCACAGTGTTGGCATGCATGCCTACAGTACGTTGTGGTGGGTGTGGCCAAGGCCTACCCTCTTGGGTGCATGGCGTACGGCCTTTGGCCATGTACTCAAGACCCTAGGCCTTGGCCACACCCACCGCAATGTTATGCAGCCATGAATGTGAACATGTGGCCAGGTACCAGAACCCACAAACGTAATACAGACACCAGCACTCATACTCAACCCCTCCACCATAATGCAGCCATGCATGCAAACATGTAGCCAGTTAGAAGAATCCACAAACATAACACAGCCTCCAGCACCTCTACCCACTTCCACTCACATAATATTTTACTACTGCCAACCAAACCAGAAAATCTTCAGAATATTGCCCCTGCTCCCAGCAGTCTAATAAGTACAGAGAACCAATACATCATAGTACAGTGCAGTACTTTGCAATCTGTGCAATGGCCACAACCCAACCACATAAAACATCCACTGGAACCCTATGCACTTCTATACACACAGTATTACAACACATCACCCATTGGACACACTGCAGGACTGTTGACTCTATCATGTCCAGCCATGCACCCAAAACTGTATGATGTGCTAATAATCACCACACCCATTCAACCAACAATATGTACAATGCTGACACACCACACACACAAGGCAACAATGTCAAATCTATTTGCAACTAGTGGACATGGAAGTTGTACGTAACTGGAGTACTTAGCATCAGAAATGCACAATGAAATAACACGTTGCCGCCTGATTTTGTTTTTGTAACCGCATGGTGTCTGGAAATGGAAACCTGCTATACCTCTCTATCAACAGGGGAAGAGCTCATGGTAAAATATTTGTCAGTGGTACGCATGAATTGCACCAAATGTACAGTTTCTATGCAATTGAAAGAGAAAATCCCTATAGCAGTATCACAGTGTTGGCATGAATGTCTGCATACAGTTGCGGTGGGTGTGGCCAAGGCCTACCCTCTTGGGTGCATGGCCTATGGCCTACGACCTTTGGCCATGAACCCAAGACCCTAGGCCTTGGCCACACCCACTGCCATGTTATGCAGCCATGCATGCGTACATGTGGTCAGGTACCCGAACCCACAAACGTAATACAGCCACCGGCACTCCTACAGCCTTTGGCCATGCACTCAAGAGCCTAGGCCTTGGCCACACCCACCACAATGTTATGCAGGCATGCATGCAAAAATGTGGGTAGATAAAAGAACCCACAACCGTAATACAGCCACTGACAATCCTACCCAACCCCCCCACCATAATACAGCCATGCATGCAAACATGTAGGCAGTTAGCAGAATCCACAAACATAACACAGCCTCCGGCACCTCTACCCACTTCCACTCACATAGTATTTTACTACTGCCAACCAAACAACAAAATCTTCAGAACATTGCCCCTTCTCCCAGCAGTCTATTAAGTACACAGAACCAATACATCATAGTACAGTACAGTACTCAGTAATCTGCGCAAAGGCCACAATCTTCAGAACATTGCCCCTGCTCCCAGCAGTCTATTAAGTACACAGAACTAATACATCATAGTACAGTGCAGTACTCTGTACTCTGCGCAATGGCCGCAACCCAATCACATAAAACATTCACTGGAACCCTATGCACTTCTATACACACAGTTTTCCAACATATCACCCAGTACACACACTACAGGACTGTTGACTCCATCATGTCCAGCCATGCACCCAAAAGTGTAGGATGTGATAACAATCACCACACCCATTCAACCAACAATATGTACAATGCTGACACACCACACACGCAAGGCAACAATGGGAAACTTACTTGCAACTAGTGGACATACTTTTTGGTGCAAGCCCTGCAGCCATACATCCAAGGCGCTAAGGGCTTACCACACACAACACAGCCCAGTACACCCTATGCAAAAAAATCCTCATGTCATGTGCAATCCACTCCCAATCTGCAATTGAGCCTGCCAGCACTCACCACAGAAAGAGGTCACCTCAGGACCTGTTGTGCAGTAACGAAGGCTGCCCGCACTCACCATACAAGTTAGTCGCCTGAGGAGGTACCCGCAAATTGGCACAGTACGTACGGATACAGTCCCCCACCCTTTCCATCCCCTCTTCCCACCACCCAATGCCGCAAAGCATGTTTTCCTGCCCCTTTCGCCGCCGCACTATCCTCGGCTACAGCATGGCGGCGTTACCTAAAATTATGATGCACATCACGCTTCCCTCCAGCCAACCACAGGGCGCTTCCAATCTCTGCCAACATCCAGGCCAATCAGACTTTGACTGCAGAGCGAACAGGGAAATGGGACCGCAGAGTGGAGCCAGATATCAGTGATTTTTTGAGACGTGCATTTTACCTGCTTTTTTAAAAAGTACATGACTGATTATCACCAAAATTTACAAAAGCACGCTTTTGGGACCAAGCCGCCGCTACTGCCACAAATTTGATGAAAGTCCAACGGTTTGGCCTTTACCCATGTGTAAAGTTTATGTCCATTCAGTCTATGAGAAAAAACATTTTTTGGACCGCCCCTATAACTTTGGCCCCCCTGTACAAAACCTTACCAAACTTCCCAAAGATATTTAGAGCGGGCCATATACTTTTTTTGCAAAGTTTGAAGCGAATTCGTCCAGGTGAAGCAAAGTTATAAGCCTCCCAAAAAGTGGTCTTCCTATGGGTTGAGCAACTTAACCATAACTACATGCCGCTACCGCGGCCTTGTAATATATACATATATGTATATATATTCACTAAAAAAAAACTTTGTTAAGGGGACGTTATGGTAAAGTTGCGCTACTACAAACCTGTCAAATTCACTAAAAAAACTTTACTAATGCGACAAAATACAAACGTGCCATTATGGTTCACAGTAAAACCGAAAAACCCCTGAAATTCGCCAGTTATGGTAAGCTAAGCAACCATAACTTCCGCCACCACTGTGCACTGCTACGAGTAACACCCAGGACATCAAAGATGACATCACAAATATCATTGACTGTGAACCATAATGCCACGTTTGTAATATGTCGCGTTAGTAAAGTATTTTTAGTGAATTTGACAGGTTTGTAGTAGCGCAACATAACCATAACGTCCCCTTAACAAAGTTTTTTTTTAGTGAATTGGACGTGGTTTTAGTAGTACAATTTAAGTATAAGGTGTAGCTAAGAAAAAAATGTTGTACTGCATGTCACAGATTTTCAGTAGTGCAACATAACCAAAAGGTCCCGTTAGGAACGGTTGTTTGGTAAACAGTATACACCTTCCGAAGAATGCCACATGAAAGTATACTGTCGTACAGCACCGTGACATGTCCCAGAATCAGTACACACTTACCTGAACGAAGTTTGCCTGTTGGGCAATGTGGAAATAGATTTTATATACATGTAGGAACGTCCACCTTCAACATTTGCCTTACACAACGCCAACACGTATTGGTATACAGCGATTGCCAATGCACTACACATTATATATTGGTAGGGAAAGTTGTACTTATCTTAAAAAGACATAAGCTAAAGGTATCCTTCCTCCCTAAGAAACAGCAGCAGTGGTGTAATGTAAAAGCATAAGAAACTGTGTCGCTACATTGCACATAATAGACGGACAAAATTTGCTGCCATACATACACCCACTCATATTACCGTTTGATGCCTTTTTGCTCAATGCCTTTCGCATATTGCCTTATTACATGCCATGGCAAAAAAAAAAGCCACCCGTAAACAAAGATAATAATGCATTAATAACGACCTTTCACAGTATAATGGAAAACAAAAATGTACACTCCAAGTACTCCATATTTCTCAGTAAAGTACATAGGCGCAATAATCTTTGCCAGTAATAGTCTAAATTTGTAATGCAGTAATGTGTGCTACTAAAAAGGTTGTTTACTTGTTGTAGTCCGAGGCGACTTTGGCAGTGCGGATCACAAAAGAAAATCCTCTTTCAAGATGGCCGCCATAGAAAGGGAAGGCGGTTATTGCATACATAGCCCCTCTTCCCTTTCCATTGTAGGTTGCAAAAAACACAAGTATGTGGCGTGACGCAGAACTTGTAAATAAACATTCAGCGATGTACAAGCTAATAACTTACATTTGCAAATAAAACAGTGGAATGGTAAAGAACATGTGACCATTTTACAGGTTAAAAAGCATACTGTAATGTCTCCCATCACCTACCATCAAGTGCCAGGTCAATGGTATGTGCTTTGAAAGTTGCCATTTACCCATATCAGGCATTGTAATATCCAAACAGTTACTCTATTTTTTCCTTCCGACAATGGTACACATTTTTTCCGCACTAACGCATCTCTTATAAAATTCATAAAATGATTGCACAAAAAGGAGCACCGAATGTATCCTACCAGCCTAAACTTAGTATATAAATTGCATGCATGAAACAGGGTGCCTGCCACATACCTTGCACACTTCACAGAATGTAACATTACTTAGAAAGGCAAAAGAATGTATGTGTGCATTGACAACAGTACCAATCGTAAATGTTGATACATAAGTCCAAGAAGTGAAATAATTGTTGTGCTCATGTTGGAAGCATATATGTGCAGAAAAGATAATGGAATTTCACACACAAACACATTTTCCTTTCCAAGCTGTACGCCATTCCCAAACTTTTCCTCACCCTTCTACAACTATGACAAATCCATTTGCAAAGTAAATACTCCTACACCAATGCACACACTTGCTAAACGGCACATCATACAGTACACTTACAAATGAACCACGTACCCCTTACCAACAATGCTGTTGCTCCAAAATCCCCATTCATATATAAAGCCATCCAATCACAGACACACACTAAGTCTTCCTGCCAACACATCCCCCTACCCTTTTTATATAATGCATTCTCCAAATGCGTTCAATATGCCATTAACAAACATATTGGGCCTCATTACAACCCTGGCGGTAGCTCTGCCTGTAAAACAGGCATGGCTGCCGCCGGAGTTGCATTTTTTCCAGCACCCAGAAATGGGCAATTACTGGGTCATTACGGCCTTGCTGGACCCGGTATTTGCCCATTCCCGGGCACCGGAAAAAAATCTTCCCCATTCCCATTTGAGCCCATGGGGCTCAATGGGAATGGGGAAGCCGGATGCACAGGCACCGTTAACGGTGCCTGTGCATCCGAAATTATGTGCTCGTGGGTGCCTTTCATTCCGCCAGGTCAGACCTGGCGGAATGAAAGTCACCCGCGAACACAACTCAGAGTTTGCCGGTCCGGATACAACGGTACCCCCCAGGCTTACCAGTACCGTTGTATCCGGACCAACAAACTCGTAATGAGGCCGATTGTCTTACTGTATTCTTTCACAGTTATAGTTACCACTACTGTCCTAAAAGTCAGTGGCTTGTCAACTTCAAAATGCAACCCAGAGGAAGCCCACTCTCGACAGCCAACAAAGAAAGTGCAATGATATCATGGAGGTGCACTTCTTACTACGACAGTACAGTGTTCTTGTATATTAAGATACACAATTCCATCATTCCACTGCTATTTGCTTCATGCTTACTAAGTGCACGTCAGCAGTTGCTCACTTTGTGTTATCATGTTGCCGCCATTATAGTAACTCCCAAATAGCAATATAGAATTCCCACCATACACTAACACACCATTACACAATCACATACCTCTATCTGTATCCCTACGCTCATATTCATCCATTCATGCACAGATGCACACATGTACATCATAAAATGTACAGACCTACACTTTCCTTTTTTCTCCAACAGCTGCTACAGAATGCATAGCAAAAAGGAACTCCGTTGACAACAACGCAGAAATAGACCAACTCTACCTAAAAGCATAGAAAGTACCCATGCACCCCTAGCAGATTTTGTACAGAAAGAAAACAGCTAATACAAATTAGTTTGCAAATGTAGCAAGTAAACGTGTATTGTAAATGGCACCAATTATTGAAAACATTTATTGAAACGGCTCACACCAGTTGTGTTTAGAAATAATAGGCCTGCACAGAAATGCTGCACACAATCCTGGAAACAGGTACAGTGGCTCAGGAATAAGGCAGGAATGACTACTGTGCTTGTATGGTAAATGCATGTTAAACAGGCAAGTAGATCCACAGGAAGTGGTAATGCACGTACTGCAGTTATTGGAAAGCAAAAACATACCCATAAATTAAATCTTTCAGATTTCCTACATGTGGAAACATACAGGTACTCTCTGCACTCATGTCATTCAGGAACAAGTCCCTAACAAACGTTTTCTCTATGTATGTATACCTAACTGTGACTCCGTTTCATTTCAACAGGTGGTACAAAATGCGAACCATAACATATTGTGCAGGCCTTGCAATTCCGATTTTCGTTCTAACTTTCATATACAATCCCATAGGCAATACATAATATGAATGCTTTGAACGTACAATGAAGATGGGAAAAAAAATAGCTGCAAGCTTACTACCTTCACACACGTACGGGTATCATTTGGCAACAAAACGTTCACACCAACAGCCGTAATGTACCACACAGGCGACACAACCAGGTCAGGTCACTATGATGCCTTCATTAGAGAGTACGTTTAATCTTTGAAGAATTTATAAAGGAATTTGTTTCGTTTCATGAAGGCGAGGCCCAATAATCTCCTTCCCCAAAGGTACTAAAGTGTGTAAGATGGGCCTGCCACCCACGTATGCACAGCCATTGCGCACACAGTTTGCCAACATACACTGTGATTCGTAACACACTGCACATATAAATAGTAGATAGGGGCCATAAATGTACATGTTTATATAGTGTCAGCTGTACATTCATTGCACCATGTATAAGGTACCAGCATGTCTCCATGTACGTAAAATGAAGTTTTACGTAACTGTAGGACTTAGCATCGGAAATGCACGATGAAATGGTAACACGTTGGCACCTGATTTTGTTTTTGAAGCCGCATAGTGAGCAGAAATGGAAACCTGTCATACCTCTCTATCAAAAGGGGAAAAGCTCATTGTAAAATAGGCTTCAGTGGTACGCATGAATTGCACCATATGTAGAGGTTCTATGCAATTGAAAAAGACAATGCATATACCAGTATCACAGTGTTGGCATGCATGCCTACAGTACGTTGTGGTGGGTGTGGCCCAGGCCTACCCTCTTGGGTGCATGGCGTACGGCCTTTGGTTATGTACCCAAGACCCTAGGCCTTGGCCACAACCACCGCAATGTTATGCAGCCATGAATGTGAACATGTGGCCAGGTACCAGAACCCACAAACGTAATACAGACACCAGCACTCCTATTCAACCCCTCCACCATAATGCAGCCATGCATGCAAACATGTAGCCAGTTAGAAGAATCCACAAACATAACACAGCCTCCAGCACCTCTATCCACTTCCACTCACATAGTATTTTACTACTGCCAACCAAACCAGAAAATCTTCAAAATATTGCCCCTGCTCCCAGCAGACTATTAAGTACAGAGAACCAATACATCATAGTACAGTGCAGTACTTTGTAATCTGTGCAATGGCCACAACCCAACCACATAAAACATCCACTGGAACCCTATGCACTTCTATACACACAGTATTCCAACACATCACCCATTGGACACACTGCAGGACTGTTGACTCTATCATGTCCAGCCATGCACCCAAAACTGTATGATGTGCTAATAATCACCACACCCATTCAACCAACAATATGACAATATGTACAATGCTGACACACCTCACACACAAGGCAACAATATCAAATCTATTTGCAACTAGTGGACATGGAAGTTGTACGTAACTGGAGTACTTAGCATCAGAAATGCACAATGAAATAACACGTTGCCGCCTGATTTTGTTTTTGTAACCGCATGGTGGCTGGAAATGGAAACCTGCCATACCTCTCTATCAACAGGGGAAGAGCTCATGGTAAAATATTTGTCAGTGGTACGCATGAATTGCACCAAATGTACAGTTTCTATGCAATTGAAAAAGAAAATCCATATAGCAGTATCACAGTGTTGGCATGCATGTCTGCATAAAGTTCCGGTGGGTGTGGCCAAGGCCTACCCTCTTGGGTGCATGGCCTATGGCCTACGACCTTTGGCCATGAACCCAAGACCCTAGGCCTTGGCCACACCCACTGCAACGTTATGCAGCCATGCATGCGTACATGTGGCCAAGTACCCGAACCCACAAACGTAATACAGCCACCGGCACTCCTACAGCCTTTGGCCATGCACTCAAGAGCCTAGGCCTTGGCCACACCCACCACAATGTTTTGCAGGCATGCATGCGAAAATGTGGGCAGATAAAAGAACCCACAACCGTAATACAGCCACTGACAATCCTACCCAACCCCCCCACCATAATACAGCCATGCATGCAAACATGTAGGCAGTTAGCAGAATCCACAAACATAACATAGCCTCCGGCACCTCTACCCACTTCCACTCACATAGTATTTTACTACTGCCAACCAAACAACAAAATCTTCAGAACATTGCCCCTTCTCCCAGCAGTCTATTAAGTACACAGAACCAATACATCATAGAACAGTACAGTACTCAGTAATCTGCGCAAAGGCCACAATCTTCAGAACATTGCCCCTGCTCCCAGCAGTCTATTAAGTACATAGAACCAATACATCATAGTACAGTGCATTACTCTGTACTCTGCGCAATGGCCACAACCCAATCACATAAAACATTCACTGGAACCCTATGCACTTCTATACACACAGTATTCCAACATATCACCCAGTACACACACTACAGGACTGTTGACTCCATCATGTCCAGCCATGCACCCAAAAGTGTAGGATGTGATAACAATCACCACACCCATTCAACCAACAATATGTACAATGCTGACACACCACACACGCAAGGCAACAATGGGAAACTTACTTGCAACTAGTGGACATACTTTTTGGTGCAAGCCCTGCAGCCATACATCCAAGGCGCTAAGGGCTTACCACACACAACACAGCCCAGTACACCCTATGCGAAAATGCTCATGAAATGTGCAATCCACTCCCCATCTGCAATTGAGCCTGCCAGCACTCACCACAGAAAGAGGTCACCTCAGGACCTGTCGTGCAGTAACGAAGGCTGCCCGCACTCACCATACAAGTTAGTCGCCTGAGGAGGTACCCGCAAATTGGCACAGTACGTACGGATACAGTCCCCCACCCTTTCCATCCCCTCTTCCCACCACCCAATGCCGCAAAGCATGTTTTCCTGCCCCTTTCGCCGCCGCACTTTCCTCGGCTACAGCATGGCGGCGTTACCCAAAATTATGATGCACATCACGCTTCCGCCAGCCAACCACAGGGCGCTTCCAATCTCCGCCAACATCCAAGCCAATCAGACTTTGACCGCAGAGCAAACAGGGAAATGGGACCGCAGAGTGGAGCCAGATATCAGTGATTTTTTAAAAGTACATGACTGATTATCACCAAAATTTACAAAAGCACGCTTTTGGGACCAAGCCGCCGCTCCTGCCACAAATTTGATGAAAGTCCAACGGTTTGGCCTGTACCCATGTGTAAAGTTTTTGTCCATTCAGTCTATGCGAAAAATCATTTTTTGGACCGCCCCCTATAACTTTGGCCCCCCTGTACAAAACCTTACCAAACTTCCCAAAGAAATTTAGAGCGGGCCATATACTTTTTTTGCAAAGTTTGAAGCAAATTCGTCTAGGTGAAGCGAAGTTATAAGCCTCCCAAAAAGTGGTCTTCCTATTGGTTGAGCAACTTAACCATAACTACATGCCGCTACCGCGGCCTTGTAATATATACATATATGTATATATGTTGAAAAAAGAGGAGAGGGGCGCACTCCAGTTCCCTGCACAGTAAACCTTCTCAGCCACAGGTGTTCTCCTCCGACTTTGGAGTGCCTCACTGTAGGCTACTCCCCCCCTTTCCCCATTTATGGGATTGGGTGTGAGTCTGTTCCTTGCAAACCTGATGACTACAGCTACCAGAAGTCCTTGCAGCAGAATTATCACTAAGTGTTAACACCTGCACTTGCTGTGAGCTGCAAGTTAAGACAGCCTCCCTGATGACGTGTATTGGCACAGAAACCGGTCGGAGGAGAACACCTGTGGCTGAGAAGGTTTACTGTGCAGGGAACTGGAGTGCGCCCCTCTCCTCTTTTTTCAACACATTTGCAAGTTTTCTGAAGGGTGGAATCTTCAGAAATCTTATAGGGTGCTGCACCGGGGTAATATACGCCCAACTTTGGAGTGCCTCACTGTAGGCTACTCCCCCCCTTTCCCCATTTATGGGATTGGGTGTGAGTCTGTTCCTTGCAAACCTGATGACTACAGCTACCAGAAGTCCTTGCAGCAGAATTATCACTAAGTGTTAACACCTGCACTTGCTGTGAGCTGCAAGTTAAGACAGCCTCCCTGATGACGTGTATTGGCACAGAAACCAGTCGGAGGAGAACACCTGTGGCTGAGAAGGTTTACTGTGCAGGGAACTGGAGTGCGCCCCTCTCCTCTTTTTTCAACACATTTGCAAGTTTTCTGAAGGGTGGAATCTTCAGAAATCTTATAGGGTGCTGCACCGGGGTAATATATGCCCAACTTTGGAGTGCCTCACTGTAGGCTACTCCCCCCCTTTCCCCATTTATGGGATTGGGTGTGAGTCTGTTCCTTGCAAACCTGATGACTACAGCTACCAGAAGTCCTTGCAGCAGAATTATCACTAAGTGTTAACACCTGCACTTGCTGTGAGCTGCAAGTTAAGACAGCCTCCCTGATGATGTGTATTGGCACAGAAACCGGTCGGAGGAGAACACCTGTGGCTGAGAAGGTTTACTGTGCAGGGAACTGGAGTGCGCCCCTCTCCTCTTTTTTCAACACATTTGCAAGTTTTCTGAAGGGTGGAATCTTCAGAAATCTTATAGGGTGCTGCACCGGGGTAATATACGCCCAACTTTGGAGTGCCTCACTGTAGGCTACTCCCCCCCTTTCCCCATTTATGGGATTGGGTGTGAGTCTGTTCCTTGCAAACCTGATGACTACAGCTACCAGAAGTCCTTGCAGCAGAATTATCACTAAGTGTTAACACCTGCACTTGCTGTGAGCTGCAAGTTAAGACAGCCTCCCTGATGACGTGTATTGGCACAGAAACCAGTCGGAGGAGAACACCTGTGGCTGAGAAGGTTTACTGTGCAGGGAACTGGAGTGCGCCCCTCTCCTCTTTTTTCAACACATTTGCAAGTTTTCTGAAGGGTGGAATCTTCAGAAATCTTATAGGGTGCTGCACCGGGGTAATATATGCCCAACTTTGGAGTGCCTCACTGTAGGCTACTCCCCCCCTTTCCCCATTTATGGGATTGGGTGTGAGTCTGTTCCTTGCAAACCTGATGACTACAGCTACCAGAAGTCCTTGCAGCAGAATTATCACTAAGTGTTAACACCTGCACTTGCTGTGAGCTGCAAGTTAAGACAGCCTCCCTGATGACGTGTATTGGCATAGAAACCGGTCGGAGGAGAACACCTGTGGCTGAGAAGGTTTACTGTGCAGGGAACTGGAGTGCGCCCCTCTCCTCTTTTTTCAACACATTTGCAAGTTTTCTGAAGGGTGGAATCTTCAGAAATCTTATAGGGTGCTGCACCGGGGTAATATATGCCCAACTTTGGAGTGCCTCACTGTAGGCTACTCCCCCCCTTTCCCCATTTATGGGATTGGGTGTGAGTCTGTTCCTTGCAAACCTGATGACTACAGCTACCAGAAGTCCTTGCAGCAGAATTATCACTAAGTGTTAACACCTGCACTTGCTGTGAGCTGCAAGTTAAGACAGCCTCCCTGATGACGTGTATTGGCACAGAAACCGGTCGGAGGAGAACACCTGTGGCTGAGAAGGTTTACTGTGCAGGGAACTGGAGTGCGCCCCTCTCCTCTTTTTTCAACACATTTGCAAGTTTTCTGAAGGGTGGAATCTTCAGAAATCTTATAGGGTGCTGCACCGGGGTAATATATGCCCAACTTTGGAGTGCCTCACTGTAGGCTACTCCCCCCCTTTCCCCATTTATGGGATTGGGTGTGAGTCTGTTCCTTGCAAACCTGATGACTACAGCTACCAGAAGTCCTTGCAGCAGAATTATCACTAAGTGTTAACACCTGCACTTGCTGTGAGCTGCAAGTTAAGACAGCCTCCCTGATGACGTGTATTGGCACAGAAACCGGTCGGAGGAGAACACCTGTGGCTGAGAAGGTTTACTGTGCAGGGAACTGGAGTGCGCCCCTCTCCTCTTTTTTCAACATATATGTATATATATTCACTAAAAAAAACGTTGTTAAGGGGACGTTATGGTTAAGTTGCGCTACTACAAACCTGTCAAATTCACTAAAAAAACTTTACTAACGCAAAAAAATACAAACGTGCCATTATGGTTCACAGTAAAACCGAAAAACCCCTGAAATTCACCAGTTATGGTAAGCTAAGCAACCATAACTCCCGCCACCACTGTGCACTGCTAAGAGTAACACCCAGGACATCAAAGATGACATCACAAATATCATTGACTGTGAACCATAATGCCACGTTTGTATTATGTCGCGTTAGTAAAGTATTTTTAGTGAATTTGACAGGTTTGTAGTAGCGCAACATAACCATAACGTCCCCTTAACAAAGTTTTTTTTTTAGTGAATTGGACGTGGTTTTAGTAGTACAATTTAAGTATAAGGTGTAGCTAAGAAGGGGGGCGTGGCTTGGAATCCATGTGAAAAGATGTGCCTGTACGGGGGCTCCCGCTGATCCGTACATTATCCGACTGATACCGCGCAAGGACCGCTACGATTTGGCGAAGATTGGGATGACTGCGTACATGAAGGTCGGCTGCATGTGAGGATACATTTTTACAGGGGTTCGCATTGCGTACGTGTACTTTGGAGCCGAGTGAAGCGCCGGTGGCGAGACCTCGACGAGCGACAAAATGGCCGCCGCCGCTTGACGAGGGGACAAAGGAGTGGTGGATCGGGACCTCAGTGGCGGCTCCCACAGCATACTCTGGGCGCTACGAAGGAGGCAACGCGACCCGGCCCATCTGGGGGAGCGCAGGACAACAGCGGTGGCTGAGATTGTTGGGCGAGCTGGGACTCTCAATCTGAGTTGTGGTGCATGGGCATAGTGCCTCCCTGCCTTGGACCTGAGCACGGCCAGAAGGACGCTCCTGACAGGAGATATGTCGAACAAGCTTCTGAGAGCGAAGAATAAACAGCCCTCGCTCGACGACTACGCCAAGACGCCGCCCGGCCCGGAAGGAGCCAGGAGTAAGGAGAAGGCTCCGACCAAGGAGATGGCCGCCGGTCGTGCGAACCAGGAGGTCCTCGCTGCGATCGCGGACCTGAAGGCGACGTGGGAGACCAAGCTCCAACTTGCTGTGGCCGAATTGAAAACTGCAATGGAACTACAGGTTGGGGCGGTGCAGGAGGACGTGAACCTCCTGAGGCATGATGTGCGAGCCCTGGCTGAGCGCACGGAAACTTTGGAAAAGGAAATGGGCCCAACTGTGGCGGACTGTACCGCACATAAGCGTGATATCCATGCCCTGGTGCAGCGGGTGGGCAACTTGGAAAGCAGGGCTGAAGAGGCGGAAGGACGTGCCCGGAGAAACAACGTTCACACCGTGGGCTTGCCGGAGGGGGCTGAAGGCCAGAATCCCACGGAGTTTATTGAGAACTTGCTGCTGCAGGAGATCACTGGGGGAGCCCTGTCGCAGGGGTTTGCGGTGGAGAGGGCGCACAGGGCCTTGATCAGGAGGCCACTGCCAGGGAATCCGCCCAGGCCAGTGATCGCGAAGATCCTCAATTATCGGGATCGGGAAAGGATCCTCGAACACTTTCGCAAGGGGGGCACCATACGGCGAGGAGAGGCAACCATTACTGCTTACCCCGATTACACCTTGCAAGTGCAGCGCAGTCGCATGAACTTTGGGGCGATTGAGAGGCGACTGAGGGCAGCTGGGTACAAGTATATGTTGCTCTACCCGGCCAGACTGAAGGTTTTCTTCAAGACCAAGATGCTGTTCTTTGACACTCTGGAGGAGGCCATGGAGTGGCTCGATGCACAAAACTGTCCTCAGGAGCCGGAGGAGCGAACGGCGGATGAAACGGGAAGAGTTAAGTGACGCTGCGGGCCCGGTCGGGCTGTGAACATTGGGACTGGAATATAGTCTTTGGGACCTTGTTATGGAAGAGTATGCGTTGAGAGTTTGGAACAGGGTCAGTGCGCGGGGAGACGGATGCTAGGGTGAGGAGCCTCCAGGGGCTGTTCTTTGTACCCCAGTTTGAGTTTAGGTTAGTCACTGTGTGTGGGGTGACACCCTGTCGGGTTCTCTACTTGGGTTTCCAGAGAGAACCAAACACGGGGATCCCCGAGATCCAGGGATGGAGCTGGGCAGTTGGTTGGGTTAGGGGGGTGGGGTGGGTTAGTTGTAATATGAGCCTGGGAGAGAAACTGGAAATGGGGGTCCTTGAGGCGGGGGGGAGGCGAGCAGACTTGGGAAGGAGGGGGGAGCTACTGATAAATCATGGGGGACCTTAGGATACTAACGTGGAACGTTAGAGGGCTTAACTGCTACCTTAAGCGTAACAAGGTCATGTTGTACCTTAAAAGGCAAAAGATAGATGTCGCCTTGTTACAGGAGACGCATCTGACACGGGATAAACTGGAACTGGTGGGGAGGAAGTGGAAGGGGACAGTAGTTGGATCTACATATTCTGCCTATGCTAGAGGTGTTCTGGTTTGGGTCGCACCACATGTCCCGTTTAAGCTACTTGGGGAGGTTGTGGAGTCTGATGGGAGGCTGGTCATGGTAAGGGGGCTTGTGGAAAATAAAGTAGTGTATATTATAAATACTTATGCTCCCAACCAGAACACGGCGACATACTTTAGGACGCTGTGCACTAGACTCGGTGAAGGGATGGGGGTCCGGTGATTTGGGGTGGGGACTTTAATTGTGTACTAAACCCCAGGGAGGACAGGTCGGATGACAGGATGGTCAGGCCCAGTCCGGCGGCTAGGGTACTGCAGACGCTGCTGGTAGACCTTGGCCTGGCAGACGTGTGGAGGACAAGACACCCTGGCGTGAGGCAATATTCGCATTATTCGGCCCCGCACCAGCTGCACACAAGGCTGGATTACTTTTTCGCCACTCCGGACGTTGTCGCGGAGTGTGACCAGATAGACTATAGGGCGAGAGTCCTTTCGGACCACTCGTCCCTGGTCATGCGATGGCAGCTTCGTCCCTCACGTGCGCGAATTCCAACATGGCGCCTTAGGGCGGAAGCGCTCAAGGATCCAGTCTTCAGGGAGGACATGAGGGAGGAGATAGTTGCCTATTTTGAGGCGAATACGGGTAGTGTCAAGTCGGCTGGAACTTTGTGGGAGGGCTTTAAGGTTGTAATGAGGGGGGTTGCCATTGCGAAGTCCAAAGGATTAATGGGTGGAGTCCTGGCTGATCTGCGTAAGGCCGAGATTGAGTTGGAGAAAGAGCTGGAGGAGGGCGGGATTGATACGGAGGCGGTCACTAATCTGCAGCAGAGGTGTGCAGAACACTGGGACAGGCTCTGTAATCTGAATTACAGGAAGTACATTGAGAGGTTGCATGCGGGGGGGGGTAAGACGGGCAGGCTTCTTGCTTGGCTGTATAAGAGCGAGACCCCGAGATCCCCGATCCGATCAGTTATCACTGAAAAGGGCGTGGAGATGGACACCCAGGAAGGGGTGAATGGGGCATTCGCGGAATATTATCAAGCACTATATGAGGATCGAGAAGGGGGGAGCAGGGAGGAGATAGAGGTGGTACTCGAGGACATAGGCCTGCCCAGGATAAGTGATGAAGAGCGAGAGGAGATGGATGCTCCGATCACTCTGGAGGAGCTGCAGGAGATTGTGCGGCAGCTACCCACTTGCAAGGCCCCAGGAGCAGATGGGTTCCCCAGTGAATTTTATAAAGCGTACGGTGAGGAGGTGCTCCCGCCCATGCTGGAGATGCTTAACGAAGCGTTTGAGGTGGGGCGGCTGCCGTAATCGCTCAGGGAGGCGATTATAGTACCGCTCCCCAAACCCAATAAACCGGGACAGGATTGTGGCTCCTACTGGCCCCTGTTGATGCTGAACCAGGACAGCAAGATCCTAACAGCTGTCCTGGCGGCCAGAATGCGGAGGGTGATAGGTAAGCTGATCCATCCTGACCAGACGGGCTATGTCCTGAATCGGAATATTACCCATAATCATAGACGCCTTCACAGGGTGGTTGAATGGGGCTGCAATGAGGACAGCGAAATGGTGATAGTGGCGTTGGACGCGATTAAAGCGTTTGACTCTGTTCGATGGCCGTGGCTGCTGGCGGCTTTGGGGCGGTTCGGACTGGGACAGGCTACATGAGGTCGGCCGAGCTATTATATAGTGCACCTCTGGCTAGGGTCCGTACGGGCGCAGTGGTGTCAGATAGATGGCAGTTGGGCAGAGGCACTAGGCAGGGGTGTCCTTGGTCTCCAATGTTGTATATACTGGCCCTCGAACTCTTAGCAATTTACCTCCGGCAGCAGTATGACCCGGTGGGCATCGAGGTGGGAGGGGAGTGCCATCTTATATCCCTGTATGCAGACGATATGCTGTTATACTTGAAACACCCGGAAGAGAATTTGCAGTATATCTTGGAGGTACTGGAAAGGTACGCCTGGTTGTCCGGCATAGCGGTCAACCCTCAGAAATCCGCACTATTCCCGTTAGGCGGTTATGTGGGGATACCGGTGGAGAGGTTGCCAGTGCTGCAGATCCCATGGGCGACGAGCTCCTTCCGGTACCTGGGCATCGACGTGTATCACTCGACCGAGGAAGAACACAGGCTTAATACCGAACTAGCTGATGGAAAGATTGAGAGGTGCATGAGGTTCTGGGAAAGATTGCCTTTAGCTATGATGGGCCGGGGAGCTATGCTCAAAATGGTGGTGCTGCCCAGGCTTCTGCATTACTTTAATAACATCCCGTATATGATACCTAGGAAGTTTTTTGCTAGGTTACATAGTGTATGTAGGAATTTCCTATAGCACGGCACGCGCAACAGGGTCGCATTATGGAAATTGCAGAACTCTTATGAGAAAGGTGGCGTGAAGCTGCCGAACTTTGAGGCCTATTATATAGCAGCGCAATTGCAGTATGTGGCCGGGTGGCTCTCGGACGAATGGACCTCCGAACACAGGCTGCTGGCGAAAGACTGTTCCCCCTTCTATCTGCGGGAGGTGATCTGGGTGACCGGTTCATGGATGAAGGGGCGCCCTGGGATGCTAGCCCTGGGCGGGAACATATGGCAGCGAGCCTGTCGGATGATGGGTGACCCCTTGCCGTGTATGCCGCAGTTCCCTCTGGTCGCCCTGGCGAAGGAGGACGGGCAGCTGAGAGCTATTCTCCGGACATACTGGGAGTCAGTGGGGTTGGTCACTATGGGCGACATCTGGCAAGATGGGACCCTGATGGAGTTCGATGAACTGGAGGCAGGGTCGGGGCTACACAGAGGTCAATATGTGACATATCATAGGGTGGTCCGGGAGGTCCGGAGCACGTGGCCCGAAACTACTTTGGCCGATGAACCGGATGCCACGCTGGAAATAATGTATGACGCATCGGAGGGTGGGCACGAGGTCTCCAGGTTGTACGAGATGTTGATGACGAAGGTTGGGAAGGACTTGGGGCACCTGAGACTGGAATGGGAAGCTGAGATGGGGGCCTCGATGGTGGATGGGATGTGGGAGCGTGCCATGGGGTACCACAAAAAGGTATCGAGGAACTAAGGTTTAAGCAGAAACAGCTCTATATTACGCACAGGGCATATATGACCCCCCTTAGAATTTCCAGATTTCTGGATAATGGGCGCCAGGCGTGCCCCAAGTGTAACGAAGAGAATGCAGACATGATACACATGTTCTGGGCGTGCCCAGTGATTGCAACCTACTGGGGTGAAGTGGCACGGAAGCTGGCAGGGAGGGGTATCACACTTAAGGTGGATTCGGCTTGGGCCTGTCTGCTGGGAGGGTATCCCAGGACGCGTAAGCTTCGACATGTTGAGAAACTTAAAGATCTGGCCTATGTGTTTGCTAAACGCAGGATAGCCATGGGGTGGAAGTCATGTCATAAGCCGCGAGTGGAGGTCTGGTGGCGAGATCTCCAAAAATGGGCTGATGCCGAAACGGCAGCGTGGCAGGATGGCAGTATGGCAGGGGGGGAGGAAGAAACGGGCTCTCTCACGGCATGGAAGTTATTGTTAGCTGAGCTGTTTGGTATGGGGTCGGCCTCGGCTGGACTTGAGAGCGATGAGGCCCCACCGCATGGAACGGACACTGATGGCGGACACTCTACAGGCTCATAGGGGGGAGGGATGGGGATTGCAGTGCCTTATTTTTTGTTTGTTTGGTTTTTGTTGTTTGAGGTGTTTTATTTATGTTATAAAATAAAAATATATTTAAAAAAAAAAAGGTGTAGCTAAGAAAAAAATGTTGTACTGCATGTCACAGATTTTCAGTAGTGCAACATAACCAAAATGTCCCGTTAGGAACGGTTGTTTGGTAAACAGTATACACCTTCCGAAGAATGCCACATGAAAGTATACTGTCGTACAGCACCGTGACATGTCCCAGAATCAGTACACACTTACCTGAACGAAGTTTGCCTGTTGGGCAATGTGGAAATAGATTTTATATTCATGTAGGAACGTCCACCTTCAACATTTGCCTTACACAACGCCAACACGTATTGGTATACAGCGATTGTCAATGCACTACACATTATATATTGGTAGGGAAAGTTGTACTTGTCTTAAAAAGACATAAGCTAAAGGTAGCCTTCCTCCCTAAGAAACAGCAGCAGTGGTGTAATGTAAAAGCATAAGAAACTGTGTCGCTACATTGCACATAATAGACGGACAAAATTTGCTGCCATACATACACCCACTCATATTACCGTTTGATGCCTTTTTGCTCAATGCCGTTCGCATATTGCCTTATTACATGCCATGGCAAAAAAAAAAGCCACTCATAAACAAAGATAATAATGCGTTAATAACGACCTTTCACAGTACAATGGAAAACAAAAATGTGCATACACTCCAAGTACTCCATATTTCTCAGTAAAGTACATAGATGCAATAATCTTTGCCAGTAATAGTCTAAATTAGTAATGCAGTAATGTGTGCTACTAAAAAGGTTGTTTACTTGTTGTAGTCCGAGGCGACTTTGGCAGTGCGGATCACAAAAGACAATCCTCTGTCAAGATGGCCGCCATAGAAAGGGAAGGCGGTTATTGCATACATAGCCCCTCTTCTCTTTCCATTGTAGGTTGCAAAAAACACAAGTATGTGGCGTGACGCAGAACTTGTAAATAAACATTCAGCGACGTACAAGCTAATAACTTACATTTGCAAATAAAACAGTGGAATGGTAAAGAACATGTGACCATTTTACAGGTTACAAAGTAGGTTTATTTAACAACAAACTTGCAGAGACCATCAGAATAATCCCATAATCAATTCAATGATTACAATGCTTGTAAGGGCGGCATTGCAAATGTTGAAGCTGAGGAGCCCTGTTTTTTTTGAGCAAACAAACATTTTGGGGTCTTAGTTGAAGCAGTCGCTTTGTTTCCACAATGATTTCCCAGAAGTCATCATGACGTTGAGTCTACAGCACCATAAATGATGTCACGTTGCTCCGAATAGCAAGTTCAGCGAACGGACAAAGCAGGCTTACAATGTCATTCCACATTATTGTTATGGACAGGCACCGCTCACCAGCAGTTGTATTTGCCAGCCGAAGAAGCCCTCACTCGGGATTTGAAAACCATGGCACGCACAGTACGGCAATATATACCTAGGCAGGAAAGGTTACCGAAAATACGTGTTAGTAACCAACCTGTACCAACATTTTTTAAAAGAACACAAAGAAAATGTGCAAAGTGCTACACAAAAGTACGTGCTCAAAGTTGACATTTTAGTAATATTTTACTAATGCCCATGTGTACCTATAGGTTACAAACGCCGAGATTTTGCATGCGCTGTAAGAGAAAACAAAATGCCAAGTACACAGAAAGACGATAATTTAGTTATGAAATAAAAAAGAGTGAACAAATAAAAAAAAAATTACGTCTCGTCATTTCAAAGAAAACGAAAAACACATGCAAAGTTATACACAAGGCTATGTGGACAAAGTAAAGTAAATGTTTCAAATAAGAAATATTAATGCTAGAAAAGGTTGAGTGCAGTCATACCCTGCAAATGAGCAACCGGTGCACTCTGCAACATTACAGGAAAAATGTAAAAGGGCAGAAAAATAATATGTCAATTATATTAGCACATTTAGATGTACAGTTATGTAAAAATAAAGCACGGTTCACTGTAGAGTAAGTAAGCTTACAAAATATTTACTGCCTCCATTCTTTTTCTGCAATTCAATCACGAATGTGTTCGGAGCGAAGAATCTTCATTGACTGATATTGCATGTCCCTTACAAACTTTTAAAAACATAAACTTATCAATTGCTGGTTTTTTTTACCCTTTCATTCCGTGAATAGCGAGTAAGTTTCTCTTGCGCTCGAGGTAAAAAAATAATTGCCCCTTTATATTCACTGGGATGCGCGGGCGTATTGAGCGGTCAACCAAAAAAGCAACTCATGTGGCCTTCACTCAGAAGCCAAATACATTCTTGCTTTGAAACAACATATTGAAATCCAATTATGAGAACCTCTACTCCCATACACCTCCAGAAGCGCTGTTTCAAGCAAACACTGCAGATGATGGCCTTAGTTTTCAAAACTGAAGAGGCCAATGTGATTGAAATATTATTCCAAAACACATTTTATTCCACACGCTGTAATTGGCCATGGTGCAGTGAGCACGAACTTCCATTTAAACGTATCATTTTGCAGACAAGAAAACTGCACTTTTTCACTTTGTGCTTCCACAGCTCATTGGCCCCCCTCAAAGGTCACCTTCTGAAATACAATTACTTGAGTGTGAGAAGTGTAATGCTCTCTTGTTTTGGAGGTGTTTTCTGGCGATATCCGTGCACACGAAAACATTAGTAAAAGATAGGCGGGGCAACGAAGAAAAATGCCTTACTTCACGCTGTTCTTCAAACAATCTGGGAAAGAGCACAACCTTTTTCCCCCGTTCAGTGTAAGGGGAAAAGAGACTTTTTGAGAACCCCTCCCCCTTATAACTTTCGCCCCCCTGCACCAAACATCACCAAACTTTCCAAACAAAATCAGAGTGTCCGACAAATTTTTTGGTCGTTTTAAAGGAAAGTACTGGACGGATTGTCACCAAATTTACTAAAGCACGCTTTTGGGTCCAAGCCCCTGCCGAAAATTTGGTGAAAATCCGTCCAACGGTTTGGCCTGTAGTCGTGCGCAAAGTTTTTCCCCCATTCAGTCTATGGGAAAAAAATATGTTTTGGGACCCCCTATAACTTTTCCCCCCCTGGACCAAACATCACCAAACATTCAGAGTGGCTCATAAACTTTTTTTGCAAAGTTTGGTGAGGATTCGTCCAGGGGGAGCAGAGTTATAGGCCGCCTAAAGGTGCTCTTCCTTTCGAAACAGCAACTTAACCATAACCACACGGTGAATTTCATACCATGCATGTGCACTTAGGGAAATCCGTTTTTAAGATTTGTTTGTACCCCTGTATCGTGATTCAAAAACAAAAGAGTCTGTTTCTTTCTTTTCATATTAAGAATTTTTGAATATGTTAAGTGTCAATTTAGTTGTTGATTAGATCAGCTGTGGCAAATATTTGTTTCTACAGATGTTATATGTATATTTTTCCTTATCTGGAAATTCTGCTGAATTGCGATTTGGGAATCAAATATAACATTTTAGGGATGCTTACATTGCGGTTTGAATTGCAAGGTTAAGGAAAATAGTGTGCTTTTTCTCCATTTCGATTGAACTTTTTAAAAAAGAGAGTGCAATTATAATTTTTTTTTAACTGTTTACATTTTCCTTCACATGAAATAAAGCTATTGGAATAGTAAGATGCAGTTTTTATTTCATTGGGTGTATACATGGTTCTCGAACTGCATTATTGCTCAGTATACTTTGTCTCAGTATCGTCCGAATAATTAATAACATTATGAGTTCGCAATTCAATTTGGGTGTGGATAGAAACTAGGTACACTTCCAAAACATGATTTCATCTGCTTCTCGATTCACATAGTGTCTTCATATCTGTCCTTTTTAGTTAATTCTCGATCCCAATGCTCAGAGACATACAGGCCGATTCATGGAATAATAGCGCGGCGCAAGTGGTCAAAAACGTGCGAATCGCAGTGGAATAGCGAAAATCGCAGTGCAAGTGCGAAAATCGCACGAAAAGCAGCGCACATCGATTCATGGAAGGCCGTGCACGAGAAAACCAGCGGATGTGCGATAAAAAAGTGCGCGGCGCACGTTGGCGCACAGGCCATCTAACAGCGTGCGCCAGGTCACAGCAAAAATCGCACAGGCCACAGCGAAAATCGCACATAGCGCGGCGCACGCAACAAAAGTAGGCGGAACACGGGCGTAACACTCGGAATGGGGAACAACTTGCCAAAACGTGGGCGTCACGGGGGAAGTACAGGGCACAAGTGCGCGGAACGCCCACACGCTCGCCTACAACACGTATTCATGGAATAGAATAGGGCAAAAAAGCGCACGGTCAAACCAGCGCACAGGCACAAACACGACCGCCACAAGAAAGCAGGCGGTAGCGTCTCTGCGGCTGTAAGAAATGTGCGCCAAAAGGTGCGCCAACAAATAGCACCTATATACTGCCATGATGAATGTCCTATACTGTGGCCCTCCAGGACAAATGACGTGCAAAGGGGTACCCACAAACACGGACACCCGCTGACAAAAAATACGTGTGCGTGTATACCGGGGTGCGCGGGAAGTCTCACACGCGATTTGGCCGGGTACGTGTATTTCAGGGGTGCACGGGAAGTTCCACACGCAATTTCAGCAGGGTACGTGTATTTCAGGGGTGCGCTGGAAGTTCCACACGCGATTGGCCCAGTGCGAGCAGGGTACGTGTATTTCAGGGGTGCGCGGGAAGTTCCACACGCGATTACAGCAAGGCATGTGTATCTCAGGGGTGCGCGGGAAGTACCACATGCGATTTCATCAGGGTACGTGTATTTCAGGGGTGCGCGGGAAGTTCCACACGCGATTGGCCCAGTGCGAGCAGGGTACGTATATTTCAGGGGTGCGTGGGAATTTCCACACGCGATTTCAGCAAGGTATGTGTATATCAGGGGTGCGCGGGAAGTTCCACACACGATTACAGCAGGGTATGTGTATTTCAGGGGTTCTGGGGAGTACCACACATGAATTGGCCGTGTGGGCCCTCCCAGGTGTACGCTCCACAACCTCCACGGACCCTGCAGGCAGCCCACACCACGGGGGACTACCCTGCAGCCATGCTTATGTCCCGCAGGCAGCCCATCCACCATGGGCATGCCCCCCAGCCAACCCACATGTCACCTTGCACTACTGATCAACAATGCATGTCTCCCACCACCCCCACCCCCTTCCACCACGGCCACCCTCCACCAGGCCCCCACTCATGTCTCCCACCACCCCCACCCCCCAGCAGTGCAGGGTCACCCTCCACCAGGCCCCCACTCATGTCTCCCACCACCCCCACCCCCCTGCCACCATGGGCAGCCCCCACCAGGCCCCCACTCATGTCCCCCTGCACCCGCACCCCCCAGCATCCAGGGTCACCCTCCACCAGGCCCCCACTCATGTCTCCCACCACCCCCACCCCCCTGCCACCATGGCCACCCTCCACCAGGCCCCCACTCATGTCTCCCACCACCACCACCCCCCTGCCACCATGGGCAGCCCCCACCAGGCCCACACTCATGTCTCCCACCACCCCCACCCCCCAGCAGTGCAGGGTCACCCTCCACCAGGCCCCCACTCATGTCTCCCACCACCCCCACCCCCCAGCAGTGCAGGGGCAGCCTCCACCAGGCCCCCACTCATGTCTCCCACCACCCCCACCCCCCAGCAGTGCAGGGGCAGCCTCCACCAGGCCCTCACTCATGTCCCCCTGCACCCCCACCCCCCAGCATCCAGGGGCAGCCTCCACCAGGCGCCCACTCATGTCCCCCTGCACCCTCACCCCCCAGCATCCAGGGGCAGCCTCCACCAGGCCCCCACTCATGTCCCCCTGCACCCCCACCCCCCAGCATCCAGGGGCAGCCTCTACCAGGCCCCCACTCATGTCTCCCACCACCCCCACCCCCCTGCCACCATGGCCACCCTCCACCAGGCCCCCACTCATGTCCCCCTGCATCCCCACCCCCCAGCATCCAGGGTCACCCTCCACCAGGCCCCCACTCATGTCTCCCACCACCCCCACCCCCCTGCCACCATGGCCACCCTCCACCAGGCCCCCACTCATGTCTCCCACCACCCCCACCCCCCAGCCACCATGGCCACCCTCCACCAGGCCCCCGCTCATGTTTCCCACCACCCCCACCCCCCAGCAGTGCAGGGGCAGCCTCACCAGGCCCCCACTCATGTCTCCCACCACCCCCACCCCCCTGCCACCATGGCCACCCTCCACCAGGCCCCCACTCATGTCCCCCTGCACCCCCGCCCCCCAGCATCCAGGGTCACCCTCCACCAGGCCCCCACTCATGTCTCCCACCACCCCCACCCCCCAGCAGTGCAGGGTCACCCTCCACCAGGCCGCCACTCATGTCTCCCACCACCCCCACCCCCCAGCCACCAGGGGCAGCCTCCAGCAGGCCCCCACTCATGTCTCCCACCACCCCCACCCCCCAGCCACCATGGCCACCCTCCACCAGGCCCCCACTCATGTCTCCCACCACCCCCACCCCCCAGCCACCAGGGGCAGCCTCCAGCAGGCCCCCACTCATGTCTCCCACCACCCCCACCCCCCAGCCACCAGGGGCAGTCTCCAGCAGGCCCCCACTCATGTCCCCCTGCACCCCCACCCCCCAGCATCCAGGGGCAGCCTCCACCAGGCCCCCACTCATGTCTCCCACCACCCCCACCCCCCTGCCACCATGGCCACCCTCCACCAGGCCCCCACTCATGTCCCCCTGCACCCCCACCCCCCCAGCATCCAGGGTCACCCTCCACCAGGCCCCCACTCATGTCTCCCACCACCCCCACCCCCCAGCAGTGCAGGGGCAGCCTCCACCAGGCCCCCACTCATGTCCCCCTGCACCCCCACCCCCCAGCAGTGCAGGGGCAGCCTCCACCAGGCCCCCACTCATGTCTCCCACCACCCCCACCCCCCAGCCACCATGGCCACCCTCCACCAGCCCCCCACCCATGTCTCCCACCACCCCCACCCCCCAGCAGTGCAGGGGCAGCCTCCACCAGGCCCCCACTCATGTCTCCCACCACCCCCACCCCCCAGCAGTGCAGGGTCACCCTCCACCAGGCCCCCACTCATGTCTCCCACCACCCCCACCCCCCTGCCACCATGGGCAGCCCCCACCAGGCCCCCACTCATGTCTCCCACCACCCCCACCCCCCAGCAGTGCAGGGTCACCCTCCACCAGGCCCCCACTCATGTCTCCCACCACCCCCACCCCCCAGCAGTGCAGGGGCAGCCTCCACCAGGCCCCCACTCATGTCCCCCTGCACCCCCACCCCCCAGCATCCAGGGGCAGCCTCCACCAGGCCCCCACTCATGTCCCCCTGCACCCCCACCCCCCAGCATCCAGGGGCAGCCTCCACCAGGCCCCCACTCATGTCTCCCACCACACCCACCCCCTGCCACCATGGCCACCCTCCACCAGGCCCCCACTCATATCCCCCTGCACCCCCACCCCCCAGCATCCAGGGTCACCCTCCACCAGGCCCCCACTCATGTCTCCCACCACCCCCACCCCCCTGCCACCATGGCCACCCTCCACCAGGCCCCCACTCATGTCTCCCACCACCCCCAGCCACCATGGCCACCCTCCACCAGGCCCCCACTCATGTCTCCCACCACCCCCACCCCCCAGCAGTGCAGGGGCAGCCTCCACCAGGCCCCCACTCATGTCTCCCACCACCCCACCCCCCAGCAGTGCAGGGGCAGCCTCCACCAGGCCCCCACTCATGTCTCCCACCACCCCCACCCCCCAGCCACCATGGCCACCCTCCACCAGCCCCCCACCCATGTCTCCCACCACCCCCACCCCCCAGCAGTGCAGGGGCAGCCTCCACCAGGCCCCCACTCATGTCTCCCACCACCCCCACCCCCCAGCAGTGCAGGGTCACCCTCCACCAGGCCCCCACTCATGTCTCCCACCACCCCCACCCCCCTGCCACCATGGGCAGCCCCCACCAGGCCCCCACTCATGTCTCCCACCACCCCCACCCCCCAGCAGTGCAGGGTCACCCTCCACCAGGCCCCCACTCATGTCTCCCACCACCCCCACCCCCCAGCAGTGCAGGGGCAGCCTCCACCAGGCCCCCACTCATGTCCCCCTGCACCCCCACCCCCCAGCATCCAGGGGCAGCCTCCACCAGGCCCCCACTCATGTCCCCCTGCACCCCCACCCCCCAGCATCCAGGGGCAGCCTCCACCAGGCCCCCACTCATGTCTCCCACCACACCCACCCCCTGCCACCATGGCCACCCTCCACCAGGCCCCCACTCATATCCCCCTGCACCCCCACCCCCCAGCATCCAGGGTCACCCTCCACCAGGCCCCCACTCATGTCTCCCACCACCCCCACCCCCCTGCCACCATGGCCACCCTCCACCAGGCCCCCACTCATGTCTCCCACCACCCCCAGCCACCATGGCCACCCTCCACCAGGCCCCCACTCATGTCTCCCACCACCCCCACCCCCCAGCAGTGCAGGGGCAGCCTCCACCAGGCCCCCACTCATGTCTCCCACCACCCCACCCCCCAGCAGTGCAGGGGCAGCCTCCACCAGGCCCCCACTCATGTCTCCCACCACCCCCACCCCCCAGCCACCATGGCCACCCTCCACCAGGCCCCCACTCATGTCCCCCTGCACCCCCACCCCCCAGCATCCAGGGTCACCCTCCACCAAGCCCCCACTCATGTCTCCCACCACCCCCACCCCCCTGCCACCATGGCCACCCTCCACCAGGCCCCCACTCATGTCTCCCACAACCCCCACCCCCCTGCCACCATGGGCAGCCCCCACCAGGCCCCCACTCATGTCTCCCACCACCCCCACACCAGCAGTGCAGGGTCACCCTCCACCAGGCCCCCACTCATGTCTCCCACAACCCCCATCCCCCAGCAGTGCAAGGGCAGCCTCCACCAGGCCCCCACTCATGTCTCCCACCACCCCCACCCCCCATCAGTGCAGGGGCAGCCTCCACCAGGCCCCCACTCATGTCTCCCACCACCCCCACCCCCCTGCCACCATGGCCACCCTCCACCAGGCCCCCACTCATGTCCCCCTCCACCCCCACCCCCCAGCATCCAGGGTCACCCTCCACCAGGCCCCCACTCATGTCTCCCACCACCCCCACCCCCCAGCAGTGCAGGGGCAGCCTCCACCAGGCCCCCACTCATGTCTCCACCACCCCCACCCCTCAGCAGTACAGGGGCAGCCTCCACCAGGCCCCCACTCATGTCTCCCACGACCCCCACCCCCCATCAGTGCAGGGGCACCCTCCACCAGGCCCCCACTCATGTCTCCCACCACCCCCACCCCCCTGCCACCATGGCCACCCTCCACCAGGCCCCCACTCATGTCCCCCTGCACCCCCACCCCCCAGCATCCAGGGGCAGCCTCCACCAGGCCCCCACTCATGTCCCCCTGCACCCCCACCCCCCAGCATCCAGGGGCAGCCTCCAGCAGGCCCCCACTCATCTCCCCCTGCACCCCCACCCCCCAGCATCCAGGGTCACCCTCCACCAGGCCCCCACTCATGTCCCCCTGCACCCCCACCCCCCAGCATCCAGGGTCACCCTCCACCAGGCCCCCACTCATGTCTCCCACCACCCCCACCCCCCAGCAGTGCAGGGTCACCCTCCACCAGGCCCCCACTCATGTCTCCCACCACCCCCACCCCCCAGCCACCAGGGGCAGCCTCCAGCAGGCCCCCACTCATGTCTCCCACCACCCCCACCCCCCAGCCACCAGGGGCAGCCTCCAGCAGGCCCCCACTCATGTCCCCCTGCACTCCCACCCCCCAGCATCCAGGGGCAGCCTCCACCAGGCCCCCACTCATGTCCCCCTGCACCCCCACCCCCCAGCATCCAGGGGCAGCCTCCACCAGGCCCCCACTCATGTCTCCCACCACCCCCACCCCCCAGCAGTGCAGGGGCAGCCTCCACCAGACCCCCACTCATGTCTCCCACCACCCCCACCCCCCAGCAGTGCAGGGGCAGCCTCCACCAGGCCCCCACTCATGTCCCCCTGCACCCCCACCCCCCAGCATCCAGGGGCAGCCTCCACCAGGCCCCCACTCATGTCCCCCTGCACCCCCACCCCCCAGCATCCAGGGTCACCCTCCACCAGGCCCCCACTCATGTCTCCCACCACCCCCACCCCCCAGCAGTGCAGGGTCACCCTCCACCAGGCCCCCACTCATGTCTCCCACCACTCCCACCCCCCAGCCACCAGGGGCAGCCTCCAGCAGGCCCCCACCCATGTCTCCCACCACCCCCACCCCCCAGCCACCATGGCCACCCTCCACCAGGCCCCCACTCATGTCTCCCACCACCCCCAGCCACCAGGGGCAGCCTCCAGCAGGCCCCCACTCATGTCTCCCACCACCCCCACCCCCCAGCCACCAGGGGCAGCCTCCAGCAGGCCCCCACTCATGTCCCCCTGCACCCCCACCCCCCAGCATCCAGGGGCATCCTCCACCAGGCCCCCACTCATGTCCCCCTGCACCCCCACCCCCCAGCATCCAGGGGCAGCCTCCACCAGGCCCACACTCATGTCTCCCACCACCCCCACCCCCCTGCCACCATGGCCACCCTCCACCAGGCCCCCACTCATGTCCCCCTGCACCCCCACCCCCCAGCATCCAGGGTCACCCTCCACCAGGCCCCCACTCATGTCTCCCACCACCCCCACCCCCCAGCCACCAGGGGCAGCCCCCACCAGCTCCTCACAATCCCCAATCATGTGCGTAATGGTCAGCCTCCACAGCCAGGAAGCCCTACCAAGTAACCCATTCACCCACATGGAAAAGGAAATCACACGTTACACCCCCAATGTTAATGAAGCTAATGAACCCATGTCCGTCACACACAATGGTTGCAATTGAATGGGAAAACACCCAACATGACATGCATGAAACCAATGAGATGATGCCACACAGTGAAGTATGGAAACCAAAATTGTATTTAAACAAATAAAGAATGCTAAAGAAAGGAAACAAACTACAATGGGGATGAAAAAAATAAAACCTGCATGTCCGTATAAAAAAAATAAAAATGCAAATCAGAATCCAAAAAAATGTCGTCCAAAGTGAAATGTAAAAGAAATCTCCATGCAACAAAGAACTATGTAAGAAACTACCAAGGGTCCATGAGCCCAACTGAACAAAGGAAACCTACTAAAAAACCTACCTAAAAATCAACTATATACAAAAAGTGGAGCAGTGTCCGTCGACTCCAAATCATAATAAGAAAGAAAGGAAACCTAAAACTAAAGAACTATATACAAAGGCGGCGGGCAAGTCCAGCGGCTCACTCCGTGCTGTCCCGGGCCAGGGCATCATCGAACTCCTGTTCGATGTCCCGGAGGCGGTCCAGTTCCATGGCCCCGAGGGTCTGCAGGGACGACGCCGTGTCCTCCTCCAACCCCCTGCGGATTGCCTCAAGGCACTCGGCCCGCCTCAGGGCCCTCCGCATGGAGTTCTCCGCCCTGACCATTGTGAGCCGCGCCTCTTCCACCCGCCGCCGCTCCGCACCTATGGCGTGGCCCAACCGCTGCCACACGGAAGACACTCTCTGTCCTGGGTCCCCCTGCCCTCCTGCCGATGCCTGCCCCTCCGATGTCGAAAGCCCCGAGCCTTCATCTCTCCCACCATGTTGCTGCTGCTGCTGCTCTGCCTCTGCCCGTGCACTGCCTCCTGCTGCCTGCACATCCTCCGCCGGCTGGGGTGCAGTTGTTGATGCGGCCACCCCTGCTGGACCTCCGACTCCCGACTGTGGCAGGGATGCCTCCTCCACCAGCCTGGCCACACCGTCAGAGGCAGCTCCACAGGGCACCCAGGTGACTGATGGGTGGGAAGATGGCACAGAGGACGACTGGCGCGTATGGGGTCCAGTTGAGGAGGGGGTCGGAGCAAGCCCCATCAGACGGAGGAATCCGGCCTGGGTGACCTGTCCCAGCAGGCTGACGTGGTCAACGAGCCATTCGAGATGACGTGCAGTCTCTCCATGAAAAGACTGCAGGTCACCTCGCATGGCCCGTTGACGCAACGCCACACCAGCCAGGACAGGCTCAACCCGGACCTGGATGGCCACGTCCGCAGGCAGAGGAAGGCCAGTTGACGTCAGCTCATCCCCTGCCTGAAAACGGGTCTGGACGTAGGCATCCCTGCTGGTGCAAGATGATACAGGGACAGGATCGGGGACAGGATTGCACACAGGCACCTCCGCGGCGGCCTGTGCTGCCTCCTGTCCCTGGTCCTGCACTGCACCACTAGCACCAGTGGGATCCCCACCTCCAGACCCCGTCTCTGGTGCTTGCATGGCCTCCTCCTCCACCAAACCCCCCACCAACCTGGATGACTCCGTGCCATCTTCCCCTGTGGGGTCCCAGCTGCCCCTTCTGCTGCCAAGGAGTCCAACTGCAACCTCTGCCTCTTGGACCTCCCCCCGGCAGCTGCGGCCTGGGACGCGGCACCGGACTCCTCACTCCCCGACGAGATGACAACACGGGAGGGGAGCCGGGCCTTGCGTCTCCGGCTGGCGGTCGGATCCCCGCCGCTGTGCTCCACAGCACCTTCTCCGCCCTCTTCATCAGTTGACGCTGCAGACAGGGAGAAACAAAACACAGGCATCAGGGCACTGTACAATGGACACATACACACATGACAGTTGCACATGAGTGGCATTGGCAAACCTCAGACATGGCATCACAATCCCCAACACACATGTCATTGCAACTCGCACACATGTGCCATACCACAGCCATATCGCAACTGCCACCACCATCCCTACACATACAACAGCATCAGCAGCCAAAGGGGAGCCAGACATCACATGCAACACAGGAAGTGCACCACACATGTACACACACCACCACACTTGGATGCATGTCTACACCTCTGCCAAGTGTCGCACTGTTCAGACGGGCATCCATGTCACATCTGCCAATCAGGCTTCCACATACCGCTGTCACATGCATCCATGTTGCATCACTGTTGCACCCTTGTCAAATACACACACATGCACATGCACACAGTGCTCATACATGCAGCCGAAAAACACATACATGCCTGACATCATGGACATGTCTACTTACATACACATTCATCCAAACATGTGTGCACGCACAACTGCATTTGCCATGCAAGCCCACACACACAAGCACCATCCATGTCTCACACATTACAGCCCTCGCATGTGTCAGCCCCACGGCCCTGTACACCCCCACCCATACTCGACCCCATACAAACAGATGTGCAACCTGCACAATACCGAACAATCACCACACGCACTGCTCACAATCAGGATGCATGTACACTCACCGCTCGACTCCAGACGGGTCTGCTTCTCTAGGACCTGGACGTGGAGCGCTGGGGATATGCGTTCCAGGACCCCCATCTGTTCTTCCGACAAGTGGCCCCGGCGCCCCTTGGCATCCGCTGCCTTCAAGAGGCGCCGGGCCTTGTTCAGGGTCCTGGACCTGAAGTCCTCCCAGCGCTTCCTGACATGTTGTAAGTCCCGGACTGCCACCCCCTCCGCGTTGATGGCAGTCACGGTGTCAGTCCAGATCCGAGTCCGTCCTTCCTTGTCGGCGCGGCAACTTCCGAAGAGGGCATCATACTGCCCCAGGACTTGCTCCACCACGACACCAACTTCGGTGGCACTGAAGCTGGTGCCCCTCTGCCTCTCTGGCCGGGGGTTGTCAGTGGTCACAGATGGTGTTTGCCCCGACATGACAACCCCAGAGGCAGGAGTGGGTGGGCAACTGGGTCCTGGGGCTGGGCTGTGGAGCGATGGAATTCCAGTCGGGAGTCTTCGGTTCCAGCAGGGGTGGTCACAGCAACAGCACCCCTGGCTGATGTGCAGGCAGCAAATGGCAGTGCACGTGGGCAGCAGGCAGTCAGGCAGCAGCAGATGGCAGGTGGGAGCGTGCTCGGGGCTCTGGGGGGCAGTAGTTCGGCCTTCTGGGCAGGAGCTTGGTCTTCCGTGTGCTTACGCGTGGCCAGCTTGGTACGGAGTGAATTGTCACGTGAAAATCCTGCACGTCAGCGTGAAAATCGAGGAAAGGCCCTCAGCGCGTAAGCGCGTCAGCACGCATACGCGAATCTATTGGACCAAAGGCCCTCAGCGCGTAAGCGCGTCTGTGACGTGACCCGCACGGGTGTTTCCCACACAGCACGTGATGACAGAGCACACGTGGAAAGACTGCACGTCAGAGTGTCATCGCGTGTAATTGGACAGCACGTCAGAGTCTAATCGCGTGTCATTGGACAGCACGTCAGGGTGTCATCGCGTGTAATAGGACAAAAGTGCGCGTACACGCGATTGGCCTATGTACGTGTATATCAGGGGTGCGCGGACACTTACACACGCAAGTACGTCAGCGCACCTGTATCCCGGGGTGCGCGGAAATTTTCACACGCTATTGGACTGGGTACTGGATTTCAGGGGTGCGCGGGTCACACGCTCGCCTACAACACGCGCAAAGCATTAATTTGCGCGCTAACAAAATAACAAGCTCAGACCCAAGATGAACATACCGTTCCTGGCAGCAGTGGGCGTGGCCTACCAAAGGAGGAGGAGGAGGATAGTCAGGGCCAGAATATTCACACCCAGAACCAGCCTTTTTGGGATGCCTGATGACCAGGTGCATGGGAGGTACAGGTTTCCACCACACATCATACTGGACCTGGTGAGTGAGTGGGAGGATGACCTCACATCACCCACCCTGTGCTCCCAAGCACTCAGCCCCCTGGAGAAGGTCCTCAATGTACTGCACTTCTTAGCCACTGTATCATTTCAGCGGACAAGTGCCATTGTGGGTGGTGTATCACAGGCCACCCAGTCACGCTGCCTACACCAGGTCTTGATCATCATCACTGCACGCCCATCAGTCCGCAGGCACATATACCTGCCCAGAACCCCTGCAGAAAGGCATGCTGCCGCCCTGGATTTCTACGCTGTGGCATGATTCCCCAAAGTGCTAGGTGCCATCGACTGCACCCATGTGGCTCTACGTCCCCCCAGGGCATCTGAGCACATCTATAGGAACCGCAAGCACTGGCATTCCATCAACGTGCAGGTAGTATGTAATGCCAAGGGAATCATCACCTCAGTATATGCCAACTATCCCGGGTCAACCCACGACAGCTTCATTTACCGAATGTCCACCCTAAGCCGGGACCTAGAAGCTGGGCGGCATGGTGATACATGGCTGCTTGGTGAGTATGAATGCCACTGCACATGCATGCATGTCAGATACTGAGCAAGGTCACAACCCCACCAATGATACCAATCACCACCTCCACAGGGGACAGTGCCTACGATCTCAGCCCCCACATGATGACGCCAATTCGGAACCCCACCACGCCACCCCAGGTAAGATATAACGCAGCCCACATTACAACCCGGGGCATAGTGGAGCGCATATTCGGAGTGCTGAAGTCACGCTTTCGCTCCCTTGACCGTTCTGGCGGGCAGCTGTTGTACGCCCCCCCAGTAGTGTGCAGGATCATTGTGGCAGCATGTGTCCTGCACAACGTTGCAACACGCCGGGGCCTGGCCGTGGACATGGTGGTGGCACCACATCCCCAACCACATGCACAGCCGCTGCGCATGGGAGGGGAAAGGGTACGGGGGGAGGCAGCCCGTACACAGCTAGTGGCTAATTACTTCACATAGAAATCACACCCCTGTGGAGTGCACACTGCCCTGGCACATTCCATCTGACAATCAATGATGACTCAACCTGACACTGATCCTGAATGTCTGGAGAATGAACCGTCAAAACCATATCAGCCTGAGATTGTTCACCTGGAAGTGTCACAATGTGTGCATCCCTACCCACACAGACACCACCAATGCAGTTTTGTGAAGTTACACATTCAAGCAGCTAAAATGAATACCCACTTGCAAAATGCAACAAGAGGACAGTGCCATGTCAGCCAACCCAACCCCAGCACCGCCACACGACACACCGTGCCATGTCATGCTATTTGCAGGTAAACAAAGTAATCCCCACAACATGACACTAGTGTCACAATGTACAGTGTCCCTATTAGAAACTTGCTACACCTGAAATGCTCACAGTAATGCCGGACCAACAACAAACTTGAGCACGTACTACCATTAACATGACATCACAAATGTTAAATATCAGTAGTCTCACCACCTGGAAATGCCTGCACTCCCACCACTACCAACTGTGCAGTGTTGGCACCATGTAGAGTTGTAGGTGCACTGCTGCCAACATGTACCACATCTCCAGACCAGAGGTCCTTGTGTAGACATGAGGAAGGGACCTGCAAATTGGGAGGTAGACACAGAAGATGAGTTACACATCAATGCAACATGCAGTGTACAACACAACAGCAATATGCACTAGGAATGTATACACAGTATTGACTACAGTCTGCCCACACAGCTCATGCGAGTCCAACGTCACTGTGTAATTCACTGTCACTTGGGCACACCCTTTGCAAGCCCATGGAAACGGGAAGCAGGAGGGGTGTGTGTGACTCAAACCCAAGCATCTGAACCAAATACATTACAAGCCTGCATGTGCCCAGCCACAATGCAGCGTATGCAAACACAGGAACCACGGAAGCCAACAAATCGTCCCAAAAAAATTGGGAATAAAATAAATAAAAATAAAAATAAAAATGAAAATAAAAAAAAAATAAAAAATGGCCATTGATGGGCCCGGGGGGGTTGGGGAGGCCACCCAGGAGGTCCGAGGACAGGATGCACACCAGAACCCACCTGCGTGGATCCTGGGAAAAAAAACACCTCCATGGGCTCATGGCCCACACGGCTACCCTATTGTGGGAGTATCACTGCTGTCGCTATTATCACCCTGTGCAGCTGCATCCGGAGCTGGTTGCACTATGGGAGGCAGCCCACGCAAGGCCCTAGTCTGCTCCTCCAGGCTGCAAGCATGCGGGTGTGGTAGGTCTGGTTCTGGAGGATGAGTGTGCGGAGGTCCCCATGCAACAACTCACGGGATTCCCGGACCCCCGCCCTCGTTGCCTGCATCTCAGCTGAGAGCGTACGGGTGAGACGCTCCAGCTGCTGTTCTGTCCTTTGGTGTGTTGAAGCCTCAAGCTCAACAAGAGTCGTCCTGAGGTGAAGGAGCTCCTGCCTCAGGGCTTCCCTGTGGCCCTGGGACTCAATGGAGATGGCCTCCTGCAGAGTCGCCAGTGCCGCCCGCCTGTCCCTGTTGGACCCCAACATGTCCTCCCTGTGTGACTGGCAGATGGAGTCGGTTGCCTGCTCTAGTCGCTCCATCAGCCTTTCAGGGGGGACAATGGAAGTGGCCACCCTATCCATGGCCTGAGCCATCATCTCGGATGATGCTGCCTGTTGGGTTGCCATACCGTAAATGGATTGCTCCCATGCGGTATTGCCAGGTGGCGTACGGCCACCACGTCGGCGGGCACCACACCTGTCTGGGGCAAGGCGAACTGCGCCTTGCTGTGCCGGCACTGCCTGAGGCTGCAGGACTGCATTCCCCCTCTGATCTGCTGGCCCAGGAACAGGATCAGATGTCGCGGAGTGTGACCCTGCATCCGTAACCACCAAAGGCGTAGCTGCCAACACTGACATCCCCATTGAGGGTTCTGACCCTGGTGCAGGTGGGTGGGACAGAACAGAATCCCTCCCTGGAACACTCACCTGCGACGGCACGTAGGTCTCATCCGAATCAACACCTGAGTACAGCTCGGGGGAGGTGCAGCCAGAGACACCCCTTGAGAGCACGACCTGCAGCACTTGTGGGTTCTCACCCACCACCACACCACGTCCCTCACTGGTGGTTGGTTGGCCCTCAGACCCCTCCTGGGTCTGCACCATCTCCACAACCCCAGCAGTATCAGGTGCGTCTTCCCCTGCAAAGACATAAAAACAAAGAAATGGAAACAGGCATTAGCACCATGGCACACAATGAGGGCTGAGAAGCAAGAGAACCAGTACTTGTTTGACACATGTCCCACATGACTAAAACCCTCCCATGCATGCACCCTCACTGCGTATGAAGGGCAGGCAAATGGCACACACTGATGACACCAAGATGGATGATGAACACATTTTCTGCATGCTGCCTGGCAGTGGCATCACACATTGGTCTGTGATTGCCAGGTGAAACACACATGCCATCACACAGATGGCATGTACCATTGCTATTGAGTGAAGATGTAGAGGAGGGCAGCACCTATTCATTCAGTCCAGTTCCCGCATGTAATAGCTTTTCTAATTCAAACAGATCAGATTCTTCACCTGGAGCTGCCAGTCCAAAATGGTCCAATTGCACAGGGACATGTTTGAACAAATGATATCCAGGTAACAAAGTCACTCCACTTTACCATAGCCATGTCAGACATGTGACTAGAGGACTGCGACATGCCTAGTATAAGTGGTGGAATGCAAACAATCTGACTAAATGAACAGTGAAAAATCAAGCAACAATGTTGTGGCAAGGTGACACTTCAAGGGCAACTGGCGTGCAGTTGGGCTAGATGTCTACTGTTGGCAGAAGGGATACTGCTATGGCCAAATGCAGCTGCGCAGGATGTATTGCATGAAGCACATGGCTGACCCATACGACTCAGGCGCACACACTCTCACCTGGCACACAAACAGAAGCCCTCACACACACCATGCACATGGATGACACACACATGCATGTGCACTCACCGGACAATGCCTCGTAATCAGCCGAATCTCCCACGCCTTGGATCTGTTCCTCCGTGACGTAGGTCCCAGCGACTGACTCATGTGGAGTGAGTTCCATGTCTACTACTGGAGACCCACCTCCAGTCACTAGAGTTGCGGCATGACTTGAGGCCAGCTTACTCTTTGCCCTGCGCTTTAGGTCATTCCAGCGCTTATAGCAATCATTGGCTGTGCGCCTCACGATTCCAAGGGCACTTACGATGTCCGCAACGGTCTGCCAGTGTGCCTGGCGTTGTGCAGGTGTGGTCTTGGATCCTGCAACAATGACCATCTCGTTGTCATGTGCGGACACATACTCGACAAGTGCATTCAGTTCGTCATCCGTGAAGCTGGGCTTCCTGGACGGGCCGGACTGTGTAGCCGTGTCTGGGGCATCAGCCTGTGCCGGACGAGCACTCTTCCTCTTCCGCTTGGAAGGTGGTGGTGATCCTGAGTGTCCTGCGCCGCTCTGGACACTAGGGGCAGGAGCCCTGGTGGACTCTGTATCAGGAGTGTGGGATTGCACACTCAGCATGGGAGTTGGTGCAGGCATTGGCTCTAGTGTGATGGTGTCAGGGGGAATGTCAGCAGCATGGACTAGGACCGACACTGTCCGGGCTGGGTGTGTGAGGGCTGGGGTGGATGGAGCCGCAGCTGCCCCTGCAGCCTCTCCGCCCTGCCTACTTGGTGCAGCAGATGACCTTGCTGCCCCAGATGCACGTGGCATGGTGACATCAACGTGCACCAGCGCACGTGTCATAGGCCTGCTGACCTGGAAGTCAGCCATGGAATCAGCCAGGTCTGGTGCCACAATGGGCTGGTCCAACAAGGGCTGAGCATGGATGGTGTCAGCCACATCAGCCTCAACGGGAGGGGGGGGATTATGGGTGCCCTTGACTGGTCCTCCACACATGGGGGGACAGGCTCACCCTGCAAGTAACGACCACGTACCCTACCGGATCCACCACGGCCACCACTTGTGGCTCTTCCACCTTTGCCACCCTTACGGAATCCTCGCCTCCCAGCCATGGCACTGATGTTAATGTGCGTATGGGAGTGGCTGTAAAATATTGTCCTGGGCAATTGGGGGTCAAAGGTGTTGGGTACCAGATGGTAATTGTACCCTAGTGCTCTTGCAAGGCTGATTGTAACCCCTGGGGAAAGATGACGGGTCACGCTACGCACAGGAGCCCCAAAAAAGGGAGATGACGTGCACGCAACCCCTCCTAGACCACGTGTGCAGAAAGAAAAACCTGCACTACGCTGTGGCACCCAGTAACACAAGAATGAACGTATGCGTGTCACACGCAGCCTAGAATGACCTCTGAAGGGGTAGGCTACACACGGGGCAAGCACAGATGTTCGATACGTGTGTGACTCACCGTCTGCCAGGTCAAAGAGCGTGAAAAAGGAGCGCGTTTGGTTGGCAACACCCCCGCCAAAAGAAGATTTGTACGCTGTCTGAGGAGACAGGACAACAGTAGAAGGGAACACTGTTTGAGGGAACAGGCCCAGGTAAACCAGTAAAAGAGAAAAAAGAGAAAAAGCTGTCAGAGGTAATAGGGAATACGAACTTGAAACGCCGTGAAGTAAATCGCGTGTGAAACGACAAGAAGTACAGAATTCACCCACTCGCTCTCCACGAAAAGCACGTACAAGGAAATGGTGTTCTACGCGTACCTTTTATACAGGCCCACACGTCCAGCGTCACTTACGCGGCGTGTACGCGCTAGGGCCATTTCCACCAATTACATGCTTTGTCACTTCTGCGTGTAGGGCCATTTCCACCAATCACACGCGATGACACTCTGACGTGCAGTCTTTCCACGTGTGCTCTGTCATCACGTGCTGTGTGGGAAACACCCGTGCGGGTCACGTCACAGACGCGCTTACGCGCTGAGGGCCTTTGGTCCAATAGATTCGCGTATGGGTGCTGACGTGCTTACGCGCTGAGGGCCTTTCCTCGATTTTCACGCTGACGTGCAGGATTTTCACGTGCCAATTCACTCCGTACCAAGCTGGCCACGCGTAAGCACACGGAAGACCACGCTCCTGCCCAGAAGGCCGAACTACTGCCCCCCAGAGCCCCGAGCACGCTCCCACCTGCCATCTGCTGCTGCCTGACTGCCTGCTGCCCACGTGCACTGCCATTTGCTGCCTGCACATCAGCCAGGGGTGCTGTTGCTGTGACCACCCCTGCTGGAACCGAAGACTCCCGACTGGAATTCCATCGCTCCACAGCCCAGCCCCAGGACCCAGTTGCCCACCCACTCCTGCCTCTGGGGTTGTCATGTGGGGGCAAACACCATCTGTGACCACTGACAACCCCCGGCCAGGGAGGCAGAGGGGCACCAGCTTCAGTGCCACTGAAGTTGGTGTCCTGGTGGAGCAAGTCCTGGGGCAGTATGATGCCCTCTTCGGAAGTTGCCGCGCCGACAAGGAAGGACGGACTCGGATCTGGACTGACATCGTGACTGCCATCAACGCGGAGGGGGTGGCAGTCCGGGACTTACAACATGTCGGGAAGCGCTGGGAGGACTTCAGGTCCAGGACCCTTAACAAGGCCCGGCGCCTCTTGAAGGCAGCGGATGCCAAGGGGCGCTGGGGCCACTTGTCAGAAGAACAGATGGGGGTCCTGGAACGCATATCCCCAACGCTCCACGTCCAGGTCCTGGAGAAGCAGACCCGTCTGGAGTCGAGTGGTGAGTGTACATGCATCCTGATTGTGAGCAGTGCGTGTGGTGATTGTTCGGTATTGTGCAGGTTGCACATCTGTTTGTATGGGGTCGAGTATGGGTGGGGGTGTACAGGGCCGTGGGGCTGACACATGTGAGGGCTGTAATGTGTGAGACATGGATGGTGCTTGTGTGTGTGGGCTTGCATGGCAAATGCAGTTGTGCGTGCACACATGTTTGGATGAATGTGTATGTAAGTAGACATGTCCGTGATGTCAGGCATGTATGTTTTTTCGGCTGCATGTATGAGACCTGTGTACATGTGCATGTGTGTGTATTTGACAAGGGTGCAACAGTGATGCAACATGGATGCATGTGACAGCGGTATGTGGAAGCCTGATTGGCAGATGTGACATGGATGCCCGTCTGAATGGTGCGACACTTGGCAGAGGTGTAGACATGCATGCAAGTGTGGTGGTGTGTGTACATGTGTGGTGCACTTCCTGTGTTGCATGTGATGTCTGGCTCCCCTTTGGCTGCTGATGCTGTTGTATGTGTAGGGATGGTGGTGGCAGTTGCGATATGGCTGTGGTATGGCACATGTGTGCGAGTTGCAATGACATGTGTGTTGGGGATTTTGATGCCATGTCTGAGGTTTGCCAATGCCACTCATGTGTGTATGTGTCCATTGTACAGTGCCCTGATGCCTGTGTTTTGTTTCTCCCTGTCTGCAGCGTCAACTGATGAAGAGGGCGGAGAAGGTGCTGTGGAGCACAGCGGCGGGGATCCGACCGCCAGCCGGAGACGCAAGGCCCGGCTCCCCTCCCGTGTTGTCATCTCGTCGGGGAGTGAGGAGTCCGGTGCCGCGTCCCAGGCCGCAGCTGCCGGGGGGAGGTCCAAGAGGCGGAGGTTGCAGTTGGACTCCTCGGCAGCAGAAGGGGCAGCTGGGACCCCACAGGGCCCAACACGGGAAGATGGCACGGAGTCATCCAGGTTGGTGGGGGGTTTGGTGGAGGAGGAGGCCGTGCAAGCACCAGAGACGGGGTCTGGAGGTGGGGATCCCACTGGTGCTAGTGGTGAAGTGCAGGACCAGGGACAGGAGGCAGCACAGGCCGCCGCGGAGGTGCCTGTGTGCAATCCTGTCCCCGATCCTGTCCCTGCATCATCTTGCACCAGCAGGGATGCCTACGTCCAGACCCGTTTTCAGGCAGGGGATGAGCTGACGTCAACTGGCCTTCCTCTGCCTGCGGACGTGGCCATCCAGGTCCGGGTTGAGCCTGTCCTGGCTGGTGTGGCGTTTCGTCAACGGGCCATGCGAGGTGACCTGCAGTCTTTTCATGGAGAGACTGCACGTCATCTCGAATGGCTCGTTGACCACGTCAGCCTGCTGGGACAGGTCACCCAGGCCGGATTCCGCTGTCTGATGGGGCTTGCTCCGACCCCCTCCTCAACTGGACCCCCTACGCGCCAGTCGTCCTCTGTGCCATCTTCCCACCCATCAGTCACCTGGGTGCCCTGTGGAGCTGCCTCTGATGGTGCGGCCAGGCTGGTGGAGGAGGCATCCCTGCCACAGTCGGGAGTCGGAGGTCCAGCAGGGGTGGCCACATCAACAACTGCACCCCAGCCGGCGGAGGATGTGCAGGCAGCAGGAGGCAGTGCTCGGGCAGAGGCAGAGCAGCAGCAGCAGCAACATGGTGGGAGAGATGAAGGCTCGGGGCTTTCGACATCGGAGGGGCAGGCATCGGCCGGAGGGCAGGGGGACCCAGGACAGAGAGTGTCTTCCGTGTGGCAGCGGTTGGGCCACGTCATAGGTGCGGAGCGGCGGCGGGCGGAAGAGGCGCGGCTCACAATGGTCAGGGCGGAGAACTCCATGCGGAGGGCCCTGAGGCGGGCCGAGTGCCTCGAGGCAATCCGCAGGGGGTTGGAGGAGGACACGGCGTCGTCCCAGCGGACCCTCAGGGCCATTTAACTGGACCGCCTCCGGGACATCGAACAGGAGTTCGATGATGCCCTGGCCCGGGACAGCACGGAGTGAGCCGCTGGACTTGCCCGCCGCCTTTGTATATAGTTCTTTCGTTTTAGGTTTCCTTTCTTTCTTATTATGATTTGGAGTCGACGGACACTGCTCCACTTTTTGTATATAGTTGAATTTTTATGTAGGTTTTTTAGTAGGTTTCCTTTGTTCAGTTGGGCTCATGGACCCTTGGTATTTTTTTACATAGTTATTTATTGCATGACGATTTTTTTACATTTGACTTTGGACACATTTTTTTGGATTCTTATTTGCAGTTTTGTGTTTTTATACGGACATGCAGCTTTTTTTTCTCATTCACATTGTAGTTTGTTTTCTTACTTTAGCATTCTTTATTTTTTTCAATACAATTTTGTTTCCATACTTCACTGTGTGGTATCATCTCATTGGTTCAATGCATGTCATGTTGGGTGTTTTCCCATTCAATTGCAACCATTGTGTGTGACGGACATGGGTTCATTAGCTTCATGAACATTGGGGGTGTAACATGTGATTTCCATTTCCATGTGGGTGAATGGGTTACTTGGTAGGGCTTTTTGGCTGTGGAGGCTGACCATTACGCACATGATTGGGGATTGTGAGGACCTGGTGGGGGCTGCCCCTGCACTGCTGGGGGGTGGGGGTGGTGGGAGACATGAGTGGGGGCCTGGTGGAGGCTGCCCCTGCACTGCTGGGGGGTGGGGGTGGTGGGAGACATGAGTGGGGGCCTGGTGGAGGCTGCCCCTGCACTGCTGGGGGGTGGGGGTGGTGGGAGACATGAGTGGGGGCCTGGTGGAGGGTGACCCTGGATGCTGGGGGGTGGGGGTGCAGGGGGACATGAGTGGGGGCCTGGTGGAGGGTGGCCATGGTGGGGGGGGGTGGGGGTGGTGGGAGACATGAGTGGGGGCCTGGTGGAGGGTGACCCTGGATGCTGGGGGGTGGGGGTGCAGGGGGACATGAGTGGGGGCCTGGTGGAGGCTGCCCCTGCACTGCTGGGGGGTGGTGGGAGACATGAGTGGGGGCCTGGTGGAGGCTGCCCCTGCACTGCTGGGGGATGGGGGTGTTGGGAGACATGAGTGGGGGCCTGGTGGAGGGTGACCGTGCACTGCTGGGGGGTGGGGGTGGTGGGAGACATGAGTGGGGGCCTTTTGGAGGCTGCCCCTGCACTGCTGGGGGGTGGGGGTGGTGGGAGACATGAGTGGGGGCCTGGTGGAGGGTGACCCTGCACTGCTGGGGGGTGGGGGTGGTGGGAGACATGAATGGGGGCCTGGTGGAGGGTGACCCTGCACTGCTGGGGGGTGGGGTGGTGGGAGACATGAGTGGGGGCCTGGTGGAGGCTGCCCCTGCACTGCTGGGGGTGGGGGTGGGGGTGGTCGGAGACATTGGTGGGGGCCTGGTGGAGGGTGGCCATGGTGGCTGGGGGTGATGGGAGACATGAGAGGGGGCCTGGTGGAGGCTGCCCCTGCACTGCTGGGGGTTGGGGGTGGTGGGAGACATGAGTGGGGGCCTGGTGGAGGGTGACCCTGGATGCTGGGGGGTGGGGGTGCAGGGGGACATGAGTGGGGGCCTGCTGGAGGCTGCCCCTGGTGGCTGGGGGGTGGGGGTGGTGGGAGACATGAGTGGGGGCCTGGTGGAGGCTGCCCCTGCACTGCTGGGGGGTGGGGGTGGTGGGAGACATGGGTGGGGGCCTGGTGGAGGGTGGCCATGGTGGCTGGGGGGTGGGGGTGGTGGGAGACATGAGTGGGGGCCTGGTGGAGGCTGCCCCTGCACTGCTGGGGGGTGGGGGTGGTGGGAGACATGCATTGTTGATCAGTAGTGCAAGGTGACATGTGGGTTGGCTGGGGGGCATGCCCATGGTGGATGGGCTGCCTGCGGGACATGAGCAGGGGTGCAGGGTAGTCCCCCGTGGTGTGGGCTGCCTGCAGGGGCCGTGGAGGTTGTGGAGCGTACACCTGGGAGGACCCACACGGCCAATTCACGTGTAGTACTCCCCAGAACCCCTGAAATACACATTCCCTGCTGAAATCGCGTGTGCAACTTCCCGCGCACCCCTGAAATACACGTACCCTGCTCGCACTGGGACAATCGCGTGTGGAACTTCCCGCGCACCCCTGAAATACACGTACCCTGCTCGCACTGGGACTATCGCGTGTGGAACTTCCCGCGCACCCTGAAATACATGTACCCTGCTCGCACTGGGCCAATCGCGTGTGGGACTTCCCGCGCACCCCTGAAATACACGTACCCTGATGAAATTGTGTGTGGAACTTCCCGCGCACCCCTGAAATACACGTACCCTGCTCGCACTGGGACTATCGCGTGTGGAACTTCACGCGCACCCCGAAATACACGTACCCTGATGGAATCACGTGTGGAACTTCCCGCGCACCCCTGAGATACGCGTACCCTGCTCGCACGGGCCCAATCGCGTGTGTGACTTCCCGCACACCCCTGAAATACACGTACCCTGATGGAATCGCGTGTGGAACTTCCCGCGCACCCATGTAATACACGTACCCTGCTCGCACGGGGCCAGTCGCATGTGAAACTTCCCGCGCACCCCTGCAATACACGTTTCCCGCTTGGCGTTTGCTGTTTGCCAGCCCGGTGAACTGGTCCAGGGTTAGCGCAGCCCTTTGCGATGATTTAGCGATTTTGATGGCTTTTCCTTGCGCGAGGGCGTTCTTGGGGGCGTTACTGGCGCTGCTGCAGGGTCGCTGCAATTCTCTGCACCACGGCTGGTTTGGAAGCCTAAAATCCATGAATACGCTGTGCGCGGAAATCGGTTTTATCGCACGTGCCTGGCGCAGTCAATCGCACGCGGACACTCTGCGCCAGCCGCTTGCGACACTTTTCTGCGAGATTCTATGAATTACCCTGTTAATATCTAAACAATATTTGAAAATCATGCATATGAGATAGGAGATGAGAGAATAATGAAAATAGGCAACACTTTGAAATGTGTATGTAATTCGGATGTGTTGACAAACTATTTTTTGGGTTTCAATATGGAAATTGCGATCTAATAAAGTACTGTGACGAGGAACAGGGACCTAAACGTGTGATGAGTGCTTAAAGTGGACATAACAAACAAAGCAAGAATTTCACGTTATGAGTAGTATTTAAAATACATGTCAATCATTTTCAATTAATACAGTGTTTACCAATTTTTCTAAATACTGTTCATGAATCTAGATCTCATATCAGCACGCCACTCTTCCACTCCCCAGTACTTTTGTAGATCTCAATCTGAGTATTATTGTGAGAAAAAAAAAGTTCATATTTATAGGTAGTTCTTAAACAGAGTTCTGTGATTATAATATGTAAGGTATATGTTTGTTCCAACTCCCTCTACCTCGTCACAGTGCCCCACCCATCATGCCTCACTATTGCTCATCACAATCCCCAACTATCCCACCTCACTCTTTCTTGTCACATTTCCTAGCTACCCCACCTCACTCTTCTTTGTCACAGTCTCCAAATACAAAACGTTAATCCTCCTCATCACAGTTTCCAAATAACCCAACCTAGCTCTTTCTCTTCACACCATTACTAATCCCGTTTTATCTAATGGACACAAAAAAAGTATATTAAATCAATGGTGCATAGCTGAAGAACAGATATTGCTTAGCAAGTATCTACCTATACTTATCTGGGTTATGTGGTGTCAGATGCAGGTGATTGCAAAGAGATGATTGCCTGTAAATGGCTGAAGATGTTAACGCTGATGAAGGCAATCAAAACATTTGCCATTCACATTGATTGATGCAGTCTGGAGGGGGTATGGTTGGTTTTTTAGGCATTGCATGGTTCCAATGGTGTCTTATGGTCTAGACGTCGATTTACAGCAGCACGGCTCATGGGCGAAATTGATGGAGGGCCAGATTTGGAGAAACATGCTGGGGCTCCCTCAGGTCATTCATATTGAGGCTATTTGCCTCAAATTAGGCCTTACATCACTGGGGACCTTGATACATATACAAAATTACTTTATATTTATCAAGTGACCATTATTACAAATACTGGGGGCTCCATGTCAAATAATGGCAATCCAGTTCTGGGAAGGTAAAAAACGCAATGTGAATATATTTTAAGATTATTGAGTGGCAACCCATTTGGGACTATGGCCATTGTGTGCTAATAAACGTCCTCAAGTTGAAGGCTCTGGAGCGGGACTGGATAAAAACACATGAACACATTTATAAGTTAAGGATTTATTATGAGTTTATTAGGTGACAAAGAAAATCCCCCCCCATTATCTGTTAATACATCCCTCCCCTATCCATTGCATAATCATTCTATTGTTGCAGCTGGGTAAACTTCCTTCTTTGGTTGTGATGGGTAGCTGGCAGGGCATTCCCAGTCCTAAACGTGTGTGCCGGTTTTGTAAAAGCAAAGTCTGTGTTGAGATAAGCACGCTCCTTTTGACCCAATGTCAGGTGGTTACTCACTTATATAAGATATCAGTGGAAAGAACTTTGTTAAAGGGACGTTATGGTTAAGTTGAACTAATAAAAACCTATCAAATTCAGTGGAAAAACTTTGCTAAAGGGATATTATGGTTACAATTAAAATCGAAAAACCCCAGAAATGTGCCAGTTATGATAAGATAAGCAACCATAACTAGCGCCACCACCATGCACTGCTAAGACTAACAGCCAGGATATCAAAGATGACATCACAAATGTCATTGATGACATCACTGATGGCATCACATATCTGGCCTACTTGTTTTTGTTTACTGGCATGATTAGGCTAGTTTTTTTTTTTTTACTGACAATGAGAATTTCCAAAGTTCAAAAGGTGCTATATATCTACACATTAACCTTTGTATATGTTCTTAAAGTACTTTCCTTATGGCTTCGTCTTAGCTCATGGTGCACATACATGGGGCAATAAGCAGGCCTCAAACACGCAATTTATTTGTATACATGAAGATACACTTTATGTTTTTAGCATTTCCTGGTAATGCTGTTTCTTTCTTCCTTACTTTAGTTTCCCTGTCTGTGCCTCTGATTTGTATGCATTGTGGGTCTTCATATCTATTATTTGTATTAGCACAAGTATGTAGTAAGTCTTGAATTGTTAGCTATTTATTGCATGTTTAACATTACTCAAAACTCTGATAAGGTAGCATTAATTATTTTTCTATCCAAAATAACAAGATTTTAAATATTGTACTTCTATAGTGCATGCTGCAGCCATTGCCTATGTGTGTGTATGATTAGGTTCCTGTTTTAACAACAACACTCCAAACTAATGTTTTGTGTAGATGAGTACATTCTTTAATAGATGACATAGTTTATGATAGATCTCACGATCACCCCTGACATCTTTCTACCAACATTGTAAACACAACCCCTTGTAGGGACTTTTCATCAAAATGAATTTCATATGTGATGTCATCAGTGATGACATTTGTGATGTCATCTTTGATGTCCTGGGTGTTAGTCTTAGCAGTGCCCGGCAGTGGCGCAAGCTTTGGTTGCTTAGTTTACCATAAATGGTGAATTTTTGGGGGTTTTCGATTTTACTTGTAACCATAATATCCCTTTAACAAAGTGTTTCGACTGAATTTGATAGGTTTTTATTAATGCAACTTATTCATAGTGTCCCTTTAACAATGTTTTTTCATTGAATTTGGTAGGTTTTTATTAGTGCAACTTAACCATAACGTCCATTTAACAAAGTTTTTTCACTGAATTTCATGGGTTTTTACGAGGGTACCCTTTATTATTCTACATGTCCCTTACATCATAGAGCCACCCCTGCCCCAAACATGATAGCCCAGAGTCTGCGGACAGCGTGACTGTCCGCAGACGTAGGGCAGCACTCACACTGCCCAAAAGCACAGGGGTTACCTTACATTATTATATCCTCTATGAACAAACATTCAAAAATTAAATATATATAACAATTCGGTACTTATGAAACCAGAAGTACAATTTCATAGGCTGCACAATATAATGGAATGCACCAAAGTGAACTGTGCATATAACAATATTACCTCAGTGCAACCTTGCATACACACTCAGAAACAACTCTCAGAAGCAACTCCAAGCTACTTAGAAGAAACCCTAACAAAAAGTAGTAAGTACACTATTTCTTCCAGTAACAGTAGAATTTGTTGGATGTATATGACTTGCGAGAAATAGCAGTATTATTTTCTTTATACAGAAATGGCAAGCACCCTGGAGTGGTTAGAAGAACATTTCCCCCATGATGAAATGAGTGATGACAATAACTCTAATGGTACAGAAAACAATTTTTTTTTTTTTTGGGATAAAATATTCTTTTATTTTATAGTTACAAACAAGACAAAACAGAAACACATTAACTCTTAATCAATACTTTCAAACATGCAGGTATACACTACTTCTTGGTGCTTGGCTCTTCTTCACACATGCTGTGAAAAACTGTTTTGCCTAAGAAGTATTTGGGCTCATCTCGTTCGCCTGGGGTAATTATTTTTCAACAGTTCAGCAGGCTTTCGGCTCCTTTCTCCACACCTTCAGTTGTCCTCCCATCTTTGCCATATTTTGGTCGCTTTATCTGGGCACCCCCTTGTGGTATACACTCCCGTTTCCATTGGCACACACATGTCTACATCCGTTACCCACTTTTCGTATATTGAGGGGGTGAGGCCGAGCCCCACAGTTGAGCTAGATTCCATTTCGCAAGGCCTGTGGATTTTGCGAACATGAGTTTTTCAAATCGGGATAACTCTATATCTGCATCTATCCCCAGTATTAGAAGTTTGGGGTCCATTGGTATCTCCCGGCCAATCACTGTTGATAGTCTGTCGCAGCATGTCTGCCAGAAGTCCTGTATTTGTGGGCATTCCCATAGGATATGGAAGAAGGTCCCTTTTGTTTGGTGGCAACGTAGGCAGTTGGGATCCGTTGCTACACCCCATCGGTGCAACGCCTCTCTGGGATAGTATATCCGATGCATGATTTTTAGTTGGATCAATCTGATTCTAGCTGAGATTGCGATCTCCCTGGGGTACATGAGGGCTGTAGTCCAGTCCTCTGGTTGGATTGGACCCACATCTCTTTCCCATTTCTCTTTAAGCTCTGTGAGTTCCCTTGTGGCAAACGAGTTGATTGCATTGTACATTGTAGAGGTTATATTGTGGTCAATTCGGTCCACCACTATGTTCCTCTCAATCGGGGTGCACTCTGGTACATTAGGGAAGTCTATCTCACTTGTGACGAGTGCATGTCTCATTTGCCTGTAATGAAAGTGTTCTATGGCGGGAAGATTATACTTGTCCCTTAGGGCTTGGAAAGTCTTTATTTCTCAGTTCCTTATCATGTCTTGCAGTCTTTCTATCCCAGCCTCTTCCCAGGCCGCCCATTTGAGGAGTTCTCTCAGTTCTGGAAGGTGCTTGTTGCACCACAGGGGTTGTTTCAGTGTAACCTTCCCCTCCCATCCTAGGTATCTGTGTGCATCTATCCAGATCTGTGTTCTCTGAGCAGCTATTGTGGACGGGACTGTGCGTGTTTTCTTTTGATAGAGACTTTCTATTGGAGTGATCCCCTGCTCTCCCTGAGTGTCTGCTCTGTTGTGCGGTAGTGCTGGGTCGTTGTGTAGGATATCATTTACTACTGACATTTGGGCTGCCCAATAGTATGTTTGTAAGTGTGGAAGACCAATTCCTCCCTCCCACACTGAGTGCTGTAGGGTTTTCAGTGCAATTCGAGGATGCCCTCCTCCCCACAACAGCTTCCTAAGTGTCTCATCTAGTTTGCGGAATTCTATTTTTGGTATATATATTGGTGCATTCTGCAGGATGTATAGAAACCGGGGCAGGCCAACATATTGAACAGTGCAGCCCGCCCTAGCAGGGTGAGCGGCAGCGTCATCCAGTGCTTTACATTGTTCACAAATCTATTTCTTATTGGATGCAGGTTTTTCTCTGTATATTGTGTTAGTTCTGTCGTGATCTGTATCCCAAGATACCGGAACTGCACTTTCTTGATTTTATATGGGCAATCGTCTAGAGCCACTTCGTCAAGCCCTCTGATTGGGAGTAACAAGGATTTATTATAGTTAACCCTTAGCCCGCTAAAGATCCCATAGGTGTGTAATATTTTCATGACGATGGGACATGAGACTGCTGGGTCGCTTAGGTAGATCAGGAGGTCGTCCGCATATAGGGACACTTTGTCCTCCCAATTCTGTGTCCAGTGAAACCCCCTCCAAGCCCGCGACTCTCTCAGCAATATTTCTAGTGGTTCAATTGCCAGTGCGAATAGCATTGCAGAGAGGGGGCAACCCTTTCTGGTTCCTTTCCCAAGCTTTATGCTGCGTGAGGACCAGTCATTTACTCTGATTTCTGCCATCGGGGCACTGTATAGGAGTTTGACCTAGTTTCTGAAGTTAACTCCGAATCCCATTTTACCCATTATGAGCCATAGGGCCTCCCAGTGGACCGAATCAAAGGCTTTCTCAAAGTCAATGGTGAGGAGTGCCAGCGAATCATGTAGGGTTGGTGCTCTCTCAATGGCAGCTTGAAGTCTATGAATATTCATTTGTGTGGATCTCTGTGGCATGAAGCCGCATTGGTACGGATGTACCAGAGAGGGTATAACTGTCTGTAACCTGTTGACCAGTATTTTTGCCAGTATTTTGGCCTCTGTGTTTATGAGAGAAATTGGTCGGTAGGAGCTACATGCATCTGGTGGTTTGCCTTCCTTGTGTATCACCACTATACTGGCCTTCCTTAGGTCCGGCGGGAGGATTCCTTTTTCCTTTGCGTGCAGGAACATTTTTAGCATATGGTGAGCCACCTCTTCGGTGCCAATTTTCTTCCATACTTCTACTGGGAAACCATTGGGCCCCAGGGTTTTCCCATTTTGGAGCTGAGAAATGGCTGTCGTCAGTTCTTCCTCCGTTATTTCGGCTTCGAGTGTTGTTCTTTGTGTTTTGTTTAGTGGGATGGTTAGCGTATCCAATATGGTAGGATCCGTCGGAGTCATCGGCAAGGCATATAGCATTTCATAGTAAGTTGCGAAGGCCTCCGCAATGTCTGAGTCAGTAGAGGCCCATTCTGTGTTTGTGGTGCTTATGCGGCGCACTTGAAGGTGCCCCTCCTCTCTCCTTTCCAACCATTCCAGCATCTTACTGGCCTTGTCTCCTGTCTCGTATAGTCTGGTGCGCATAGTTCTGTGCGCTTGCTTCGCACAGGTCAGCGCGACATTATGTAGTTTCTTTTGTGCCACTTATAAGGAAGTGTTGTCTTCCTCCGCTCCCGTGCTTACAGATTTCGCCTCAGCGCGTTTCACCTTTGCTTCTGCATCGTCAACTTCTTGCTTATGTGCTTTTTTGTGTGCAGTTGTCCAGCTCAGTATTTCACCTCTCAGAGTTGCCTTGTATGCCTCCCATACTATCCCCGTGTCATCCACTGAGTCTTGATTTAATTTGAAGTATGTTGCTGTCGCTTCCTGGATCTTCTCTGTTAGTTCCGGAAATCCTAGTTAGTATGCATTCAATCGCCACCTCGGTGGAGGCTGGGGTCTCTCTGTCTCAAGCAGTATTGTGAGTGGGGAGTGATCTGATATCCCTCGGGGATGTAGAGTCGCATCCATTACTTTGTGTATGTTTTCACCTGGGAGGAAAAAATAGTCTAATCTGGACAATGAAGCGTGTGCGCCTGAGTGAAATGACAATTGTCTCTCCGAATGATGACGGTCTCTCCATGCATCCTTCAGGCCCAGTGCTGACGTAAAAGTAGCTAGCTTGATTGGTAGTGCCGGGTTTCTCCCCCTTATATGTGTGCGATCCTCAGTATTGTTCATCACCTCATTGAAGTCTCCGCCCATTACCAGTGTATCTGTCGGGTTGTTAACAATTATCGGTGTAATGTCTTCAATTAGGGCCGTCATGAGTGCTGGGGGCGAGTAGACCACCAATATGGCTATGGTTTGGTTCCATAGTGTGCCTTTCATGAAAACAAATCTTCCTCCAGGGTCCTGGGTTACATTATGTCGATCAGGGTTCTTTTGTTTATCAATATTAGCACTCCCCTCGAGCCCATGGAGAAGCCTGCATGGATTGCCGTCCTATACTTGGTTCTCTTAAAAAATTGGCAGTTTGTGCCTGCCAGGTGCGTTTCGGTGAGCAGCACTATATCTGGATCATGCCGATTTATATATTGTATTACTAGCCTTCGCTTTATGCTGTTTCCCAGGCCATTGACATTCCATGTCATGAAGGCGAGTTTCTTCGCATTATTTCCAGTTGTGGCCATTAATCTTTGGGTTTAGTTCTACGTGCGGGTGGCCATCTCTTGCGACCTTCATGTGTACTGTGCTTGATGTAGCCTTGCTGAGCCAAGTGTCAATTGAATACCTGTGTAACACCCAACTCCCCCTCCCCATACTCCATCCCCAACTGAAGAATCTGTCGCCCATTGAACAAAACGTTTAACCAAACTATTGTTAAGTGTTTAAGTCTCTTTGGTATTAGGAATACCTCAGTATGCACTTGGTACTGTGGGGGGTTGTGCCGTGCTGGGATGTGGGCCGCCAGCATTAATTTCCCGGTTGCTATATGTGTCAGGCAGTTTTCGTTTGATCTTGTGCCATGTAAACTTTCATCATTCGTCTGCTTTTGCATTTATTCGTCTTCTCTTTGTGGCATTGCTTCTATTTCTTGGTGGGGTGGACCTTCTGGTGGTTCATTTAGCCGCGGTCTGTTTCTTCTCGCTTCTTGTCGTTTGCGTGGATTCCAGTCTCCTTTCAGATTTCTCTCCGCCCAGGTCCATGCTTCTTTAGGTTCAGTGAAGTGTATTGTCGTGCCATTATGGTATATTTTTAGCTGTGCTGGGAACAGGAGACCATATTTCACATTCAGTGTCTGTAGGCACTTTTTAAGGGGCTCAAAGGATTGCCTCATTTTCTGCACTTCTCTAGTGAAGTCCGGGAAGAAGCCTATCCTGGAGCCGTTATATGTTATCTCGCCCTTTGTCCTGACCATTTGCAACACCGCATCTCGATATCTATAGTTGAGGATCTTTGCTACCACAGTTCTCGGCTGTCCTCCAGGTAACGGCTTGCCAGTTGGAACTCGGTGTGCTCTTTCTATTGAAAAGAGTTTCGACAGGGTCTTGGGAGCAAATAGGTCGGCAAGCCATTGCTCTAGGAAAAGTTCCATGCTCTCCCCTTCAGCCTTTTCAGGCAGGCCAAGAATGCAGATGTTATTCCTCCTTGACCTGCCCTCTCCCTCTTCCACTCTGCTCTCCAGTACCTTAATGCGCTATAGTGCTCTATTCATTTGCTGGCCCATACTTCTCATTTCATCCTCTGCTACGGATATACGGTTCTCAGCCTCTCCGGTGCGGGACGAGAGCTTCTGTAGATCATGGCGCAGCAGGGAGACTTCTGTGGATATGCCATCCATTTTAACTTCCATGGAGGTTCGCGAGTTGGTTATGGCATTCGTCACATCCCTTAAGGATAGGTTTTCTTCAGGATTTTGTGTATCTTCAGGTCTGCTTGGTTCCTTTGGTGGAGGCAGGGTGGTGGTTGTATATTGTTCCATTGTGCTCTGATTGGCCACTTTTTCCCTCCTTTTTCTTTGCCCATTACAGTAATTGTCTGTTGGTTTGGTGTTGCTGTGTAGAGTGAGGAGTTTAATTTGTGGCTCGCCATGTGAGGGTGGTTTGCCTTCCTCACTTTCTTGGTTGTGGGGGGTGTTACACTCTATACTCTGGTCATAAGCGTTTCTCAGGGGTGTCTTGTCCAGCCGTTAGGATTGGGTGGGGGGTTCCCCCTCCTCTTAGCTTTCTTGCTCTGGGGTATGTATGGCCTCCTTTGCCCAAATCTGCACTTCCTGGGTCTCATTCGCCCTGTTCACCTCCTGTTTTGATGGCAGTTGAAGATGGAGTATTCGTTCAAGTTATCTACTGCTTATAGTCTTTATTTTAAAAGGGGGTTGCACCATTGTTCCCCTTCCTCACTGCGGCAGCTCGTGTTAGATTATCAGCGAGGAGGGCCGTGATGGAGAGGGTGATGAGGGGGAGGGGATATTTCTCCCCTTCATGCTATATGGTGTCCTTGGTTCAGTGTCCGGCCCTTGCACCCCCCTTTCCCCTCTCCTTACCGGCTTATTGGAGCAGGCTCTTAGCGAGCGCTCGATATTATACGGAGCGCCCGCGTGTGCCTATACTGGATCGGGAGGCTGGGGTGTCGTTGTTCGGTCCGCCTACGGGCGTCACCCCAGTCCAATGGAGTCGCTCCAGACTCCGCCGCTTTCTCCCAGGCTCAGCGTGGGGAATCGGAGCTTGCCCGCTCGCTCACACTTCCGGGCCGCTGGGTCCTCGGTCGGGCACTGGTGCCTGTCCCTCTCTTCATTCGCCCCAGCTGCTGCTGTTTGCGAGGAATCTCCCGCCTCCGGCGCTCGGCGTCCGCTTCAGCAGAGACGAAGCGAAGCGAAGTGCTGCCGTAAGGAAAGTGCGCTCCATCGCTGCAGGGAGTCTCAGTATCTCTGCACCTCAGCTGCGTCCGCCTCCAAGGGTGCTAGTTAGTTGCAGCCACCTCTCTTTCTTGGCGCCCGGCGGCCATCTTTAGTTCTCATCGGCGCCTGTCTCCGTACTTTCTTCAGTGGATTTCTCGGGATCCAGTTCTTGGAATACTTCCCGACTTCAGCAGTTTGCGGCGGTAGATGTGTGCGTTTAAATGATGTTATTGTTCGCTTTCGACTTTGCGTTTTACTGCAGAATTTTAAAGGATTCTGCTGGCGGCCCGGGAGCTCAACAAAATCACGTCCCCAAGAAAACAATTTTTAAAGTGGAATAATTAATGTAAATTGTTTCACATGTCACTAAAGCATGGTTTTCTGTTTAACAGTACATAGTGCAAATGAAGAAAGTGGCCCCAAATTACTACCAAAGGAGCAAGAAGATGGCCACACACAGCCCCAAAGTCCAAATGCTGCTAATGAACTGTTAAGTCTCTCTGCAAAAATGGATAAACTGAACGCTAATGTTGCACAGTTAATGACATTTGGCAAAAGGCATATTACAGACAATATATTCGATACCACTTCCCCACTTGTACCTGTGTCCCCTCCCCCAGTCCCAGCCAGTCATCCCCACCAAATTCCTAAAATCAACGATGATACGATGAAAACAAAATGGAGGTGCCCCGAACAGCGCGCCTGTCCGGACATGTCTGCAAAGTTATGACGCACCTTTATATAGTTCATGCGCTTCCGATCCCCTGTGTGCTCCGAATGCCGCTTCTAGCCGGAGATGTCTGTAAAGTTGTGACACAATTTTTAATTAGTTTGGGGTTCCCACCGCAGTCCAGCGGACACCTCGGCGCATAGATATCCGATACCCTGTGCCCTCTGAACACCGCGCCTGTCTGGAGATGTCTGTAAAGTTGTGATGCACTTTCAATTAGTTTAGGGGTCCCACCCCTGTCCTACGGACACCTGGGCGCATGTGCATCTAATCCCCTGTGCCCTCCGAACACCGCACCTGTCCGGAGATGCCCGTAAACTCTTAACACACTTTTAATTAGTTAGGCGGTCTCACTTTTGTCCTACGGACAACTGGGCGCATGTGAATCTGATCCCCTGTGTCCTCCCAACAATGCGCACGTGTCACACTTTTAATTAGCTTGGTGGTCCCACCCCTGTCCTACGGCCACCTAGGCGTATGCGCACACTGCATCCCACACAAGAGATGTCCTACGGACAGCGGTCCTATCCGTGGACGTCTGGGGTAGTCATCATGTGACTGCACCAGTGCTGTGCGTCAGGAGTATCCGCAGACACTGTCCTTACCCCAGAACAGTTTAAAAGTGCATTTTTGGCCAATCCAAGGTGTTTTAAGCTGAAACTACACCCTTGCAGAGGTCCCAGACCATGCCCTGGTCGATCTAGAGACTTTTTGTAACTTTTTGAGCCCACCTGGGTCTCGAAGTGTCCATAGAGCACGCACTGTCTGCGGACAGCACCCCTATAAAAGGCCACACCCCACTCCTGCTCCTCATTGTGTTTCTGGCTGACCAGGACTGAGCACTTGCTGGAGATTGATGTTTCTGGATTCCCACTTTTGCTATACAATGGCATCCATGGCTGCTGCAGCTGCCTCCTCACCACCTCCTCCACCACCACTACCACCACCACCATCTGTAGGGCATGGAGAGGGAACAGGCATGGTGATGCAGAGGGGGATAAAGAAGATGAAGAGGATGAGGTAGTGGAAATCCCTGTTACCAGCTGTCAGCGTGGTTTTGGGTGTGGAGGCTGTTTACCACCATTGGGGGGCACCCAAGGCATGTGTGGGCAAGGTTCGATTCACTGAGTGAAACATTGTACACAGTCGCGGAAAGCCTGGGCTGTATAGCTACGGGACCACCTCCATGCGGTGACACCTAAGGTGTAACCACAAGGCAGCAGTTCGGAGAGTTGTCCATTTTGAAGGGGGTAGCAGGTTGACATCCACTGTCACATCCTCAACATCTGCTCCTGCCACCACAAGAGACACTTCTGTGTGTCAGAGGATTCCTGAGGATGTCTCCCAGGCCATACATGATGCATTGAACCCTTACCTTTCAAGGGTCACTGTACTCTGTATGTACTGTAACACAGCACTCTGCAGGGGGGAGCAGTTTCAAAGTGCTTTCAAGGCTGCAGTACGGGAGCACGAGAAACAGTGCCCGCTACATAGGTAAAGCTTACCCAAGATCTTCCTCTCACCACCTGCCCATTCATCCCTGTGGTTGGTGCCCTTACCTACCCTCTCTTCCCTTCCCTCTCTTGTATGTCCTGTTTAAAAATGCCCAAAAAAATCATAAAACACAAGAAAGTTTTTTTCTAGAGCCACTATTCACAGTTCAAAAATAGAAATACCGAAAAAAGGTGCTGGTCCCTGCGCAACATACAAAGTCTGCAGACAGCACGGTAGTCCACGGACATCCAAAAAAATGTATGTGGTGGCAACATCTCAACCATTGCACTCATTTAAGTGAGAAAGTGGTGGCTCTGAAAAGAGCCTTTTTTGTATTTTTGTTTTTAAAACTGTTTTCCAAGTTGTAAAGTAGGCAACACCTACTGCAAAATGCTTACTATATTTGCATAAAGGGCTGCAAAACATTTAGGACATTTTGCAAAAAAAGCTAATTACCAGCATCAGTGTTGGTGCTGTGAAATTGAATGTGTTCATTATCGAAAGACATCATGGCAACATCTTGCAAACATGCACAAACAGCCTTGTTGACATTGCACCTCGCTTTCTCCATTTGCGGACCAAATGAATGGAGTGCAGCCACATCTATCTCTGGGCAATGCAAGAAAAAATTAGTCGGGAGTTTGGGAACATGTCCATAATTTTCCAAAATGTCTCCTTCATTGTAAACTGCAGTGATATTCCAGTTACATGGCTTAAACTGTTCCCTCACCAATGAACAATGATAATGTCCGGATGTTGAAGCGTGACCAAATTGCGACAAAATGGGAGCAAGTCCACCCACTTCATGCCGCACACACTCCATACCACTTCACATAAACATGAGGATATCCAAGATTTTCAGCCACTCCACAATGCTCTGCATACACCTGCAACCAATGGATCCACGAGTCCCCCAAAATCCACACACTCTGTCTCCTGAAAGACACAGCCATAGCCATGGCCATCTGCACTCCTCTCGCTAAACAGACCTTCTGCCACACTCTCCCCTTTCATACCACACCCAGGAAACCTTATTGGCCAATCCCCTGGGCTCCACAGTCTCGTTTCCATGCCTGCCACTCTCAAGAGCCCTGGATGTGACATGTGTTGTCTGCGGACAACCACAGTGTCCGTGGACAGATTGTCCAATTCAGAGGGGTGGGGAGAGAAATTAAACCCAAGCTATGGTATTTTTGCTTTAGTGGTGGCTCTCAGAAGAGCCTTTTTTTATAAGGGGCTTGTAAACAAACACCTTTTTTTAATTCTTCCTTACAGGCTTACATGAACCTCTTCAAAGCATCCCTTACATTTTAAAGGAAAATGGCATTTTCAGTGTTGGACAAATACATGCCATCTGCAGTAAAAAAAAATAATGAATGTTCTTATTCTCAAAAGAGAACATGCCAGCACTACACAAAAAAGAAGATATGCCTCTGTTCACAAGACATCTTCCTGAGGACAGAAGACATTGGGGCTGTTCAATAGTGCTCTAGGTGGTATGTGTGAAAATATCACCTTTGCAGCATTATTGCCTTCAGCAAGTCCTTCAGTGCACTCTGCAAATGTAGTGCACTGATGTACCCCAAATGCATTCCTCCACAGTGCACCACAAGAACATCTGGATAATTGAAAGTGACCATATCTCGACAAAGTGCAAGCACACCTTGCAAATTGCGGCCAGGCACACCACACCACAACGCATCCACTCCCGCAAATCTAAGGTTGGCAGAAATGCCACTTCTCTCTACATACCTCTGCAGATCACTCACAAAGCAATCTCCCACCGTCCACAGACTGACTCTCTCCATCTCTACAATTACAGCCATCTACACACGTCAATGAAAAAAAGTATTACTCTCTCTTCCTATAAAGCACAACCAGAACACCTGATTGGCTAAACCCCACAGTCCCTTTTCCATGCCATCGGCCATGCACCCAAGAGTCTAGGACTGGCCACAACCAACACACGCAATTTGCCCTTAACTTCCCAATGTAAACACCATCTGCAGATATCAAAATAGACCGCAACCCTATTTTTCACCAATGGCAATATCAGCATATCATCTAGATTCCACTCCCCTACAAGCCCTTTTGCAGTTACCAAATAACCCCAAACATGTTTCTCCAACTGCCCACCAAACACTACCTACTGCAATAGAAGTAGTGGCCAAATTCTTGGTTGCCTGGCCATATGATACTGCAGTAGTTGTACCAGTGCCTATTTTTAACATATGCAAACATCCTCATATCATCTACATTCCACTCCCCTACCCTAATAAAGCCTGCTTGCAGTCACCACATAAGCTGTCCGCCCAAGGCCCTGTTCGCGGACTACCAATTTCCACTTCAATGGTATTGTGTCACTGTGTTCCAAAAACAATAAACTGCCTATAGAGTGTGTATAATGCCTATATACATATTATTGTAATGGTTATTTCCAATGGCCAAATTCCTTTTCTGTATACATATTATTCCAATGCGTGTAGCCAGTGGCAAGATTCTTGGGTGCAAGGCCGTATTATGCTGTTGTGGCTGTGGCCAGTCCCTAGACTCTTGGGTGCATGGCTAGAGGGGCCACAACCAACACACGACAATTTGCCCTTAACTTCACAATTTAAAAACCATCTGTAGATATCAAAATAGACCACCAACCCTATTTTTCACTAATGACAATATCACCATATGATCTAGATTCCACTCCCCTACTCTAACAAGCCCTCTTGCAGTCACCAAATAACCACAAACATGTTTCCTCAACTGCCCACCAAACACTACCCACTGCAACAGTTGTGGCCAAATTCCTGGTTGCATGGCCGTATGATACTGCAGTAGTTGTGCCAGTGCCCAGATTATTGGGTGCATGGCCTATTTTTAACCTGTGCAAACATCCTCATATCATCTACATTCCACTCCCCTACCCTAATAAAGCCTACCTACAGTCACCACATAAGCTGTCTGCTGAAGGCCCTGTACGCGGTTTACCGCAGTGTGCGTGCACTGCCACGCCCTGCACGCTCTTCTTCCACCTAAACAAATAGCATGATATCAACCATCTTTCGCTCCTCCAACCTTCCCAGCCTCTCTTCCCAACACCAAATCACCTGGAACATGTATTCCAGCCCTGTTCCTCACCACGCTACCTGCGGACAGCCCTGGCTGTCCGCTGATAGAACATGGTGGGCATTTCAGAAAAATATGGCGCACATCACGCTTTTCAGCAGCCAATCAGTGGGTGCGTTGGGTGTCCGCAGACACCCGGACACCACGCTGCCCTCTGTACCGATTGGAAACCTGTCCGAGGTGCGAACAGGGAGATGGGTCCGCAGAGCGGACCAAGATATCACAAATTTATTTTTCACCTACATTTTGCCTGTTTTAAAGAAAATTACTGGACAGATTTACACCAAATGTACAAAAGCATGCTTTCGGGACCAAGCCACCGATCCTGCTGCATTTGATGAAAATCCATCCAGCGGTTTGGGCTGTAGGCGTGAGCACAATTTCTTTTCCTTTGCATCATTGGAAGAAAAAAAATGTTGGGAGCCCCCCTACAACTTTGCCCCCGCCTTAAAGAAACCTCACCAAACTTGTCAAAAGAATTCTGAGCGAGCCATATACTTTTTGGGGAATGTTTGGTGAGGATTCCTCCAGGGGGAGCAAAGGTATAAGCCACCCGAAAAGTGCTCTTCCTATGAGTTCAGCAACTTAACTATAACTACACGCCCACTACCGCAGGCCATGTAATATCTCGCTAGATGTGTGGTCAGTCGCAAACTTATATGTAAACGTATATACATAATATTGACAGTGCGAACATCAGTCTTTCACTGATGTTCGCACTGTCAAGATTATGGATACACATAAGCAATATTTTTAATTCTCTTATAACAGAGCTACATGCTACATGGAAATATGTGTTTGTATGATTTTGAATAATAATAATAACTAATACCTACTTAACTAATAACTGTGTAAATATGTATTTGAACTGTTTTACTGTTTAAATGTTAACGTATAGTATGAAAAGATCTATCTAAAACACACTTTAACAAAAAGATATTGGTAACCAATGATATGACATCAGCTATGTTTACATACATAAAGACAGAAGTACGGGTACTGGGAGGTATAGCATAACAAAAGCCTTACAATTCAGTGAAAAACCTTTAGTTAGGGGACGGTTAAGGTGAATATGTTTAGGGCAACAAAACCCCTGAAATTTACCGAAAACACTTTAGTTGTAGCGACATGAAGGTGAAACAATCTAATTATACGAAATCCTGGAAATTCAGTATACAAACCTTTGTTGAAGAGACTATAAGGTGCCAAATGAACACCAAAAAAACCCTGAAATTTGGCAGGTGCTAGAATCTATGCCACCTTAACTATGAAGTCCCCATTGCACTGCCCTTAAGCACACTGATGACGTCCAAATTGCATCACTGATGATATATCGTGTGACATCACTTATTGCATCATGCGTGACATCCCTGGTACAGCAGATCATGCATGGAAGAGAGATGCAATATTTAAAAAGCATGTTAATGCATATAAGGGTGGAATCAGCTTAGTTGGAGTTTGCAATTAAGGAACAAGTCCATTTACAAAATGGTATTGTTACCCATTAGAGTTTCTCTGTGTTGATTGAGCATTTGCACCAATGATAAATTCTAGTACGTTTATCACTCTATTCTAAAAACAGCCCCCTTATGCGAAGAAGACATTTGAGTACTCTGATGATGACTTTACACCTATGTGCCAAAGAATGCATTTAAAATAAGGGTCACTTTCTGATGTCAGCGTACCTACATACGGCAGACATCTTACTGTCATTACAACAAATCAAATGCCCATGTAAAATAGCAAAAGCAAGGGCACGTGGCCTGCAAGGGTAAACTAAGTTGAAAAAGGACACATAGGGCCTCATTACACGTTGTGCGCTAAAAACCGCATATTAGCGGCATGGCGCTATTAACGTGTCCGCCCTCGTAAGAGGGCGCTAATTACGTACCATTACGAGTACGCGGACACGAGCATAGCGCCATGCCGGTAATGACCCTACCGCCATGCCGCAAAAGTCCCAAAAAAGTCCCTTACCGGCATTGACGAAAGTGCAGATAGCACCTCCGCCCTCACGCTACATGCAAATTGCGGTCACCGCCATTAGCGGTCACCGCTATTAGCGGTGACCGTAAAAATGCGTAACCGGAAATAGCGTCATCGCGCCGGAACGGGAAAGAGCCCGGCGGCCATCTTTAAAAACACAATCCATTGCCATCCTCTGCCCCCTGGACCTGTATTGATTCGTGAGCCGTGCCAAACAATTGTGGACACCTGCATCATGCCTAAGGCACTCAAGAAATCAACGGACAGGCAGCGCAAAGAAAAATACACCAATGAGGAATTGGTGATGTTGACCCAGACCCTTGCGGAGAATGCTGAGGTGGTCTTCGCGAATGACATGCGTCGGCCAACCCTGTTGAGGAAGAAAGCCATCTGGGAGGAGGTCGCTGCCAAAGTCAGTGCAGTGGGCACCAGCACGCGCACCGTGCACGAATGCAGGAAGAGGTGGGACGACCTCAGGCTGCGGTTGAGGGGCATCCTGGCTGAGAACCACCGCATTGCCAGTGCTGGTGGAGATGGATCCCCAATCCGGATGAAGGAATGGGAGGAGACGTGCGCTAACATGATTGCCGTCGAGTCAATAGAGGGAGTAGGCAGCATGGAGCATGGCGTGGGTACCACTTCTGATGGAGGTGAGTGTACACATGACAGGATGCGATGTGAATGTACTGTACCCCCCCATATGTGAGCACAGACTCCTCTCATGCATGGACACACATCCACACATGCATCCATCCCTCACCATGCCTGTGTCAGACCCACACACACACACATGCACACAACACCACAGACAAGTCCCAAACACAACCATGCATGGATGAGGCACTGAACTGGCACATCACCTGCATCCACACCCACTAAGTCCCAATTGCCACAACTGCATCATTTATGTAATCTGCATCAAGTATATTGAAACGCAACCAATGCCATCCCCCGTCTCGTCCCTGACAGGCTCACATACAGATGGGGAGGATGCCGCTGATGCAACACAGGCAACAGCTACATGCAAGAGGCCAAGGGCACAGGAGCCGGCGGATACCCCAACAACATCAAGGGGCAAAGGGGGCAGGCCGCACCAGACGAGTGCCAAACTTCGTCGGAGTGCCACTGCCACGGCAGTACTAGCTGCACCACCAACTGCGTCCCCACCACCGGTGGTGAACCCACCCGCACCGATGCCAGCCACCGAGGGCCCACCATCAGCTGCGGCAAGCTCCACTGGTGAGGCAGCCGCCACTGCCCCCCTATCCGATCTGGAGGACACCCTAGACCAGGCCATGGAGATGCACACCCCAAGCCCCCCTGGATCACCAGAGCCAGTGCCATTCCAGACCCCTGCGTCTGATTCCACAGTTGAGGACACCATCCCTGCAATCATGTCCCCCATGTTGGCATCACCTGCTGTAGTGGATGCATCCGAGGGCACAGCCTCAAGTGCACAGTCACCCAGCACTGCCCTCCAATTGACCACCATCCTGCAGCGCCAACAAGAGCTGTCTGTGCTGGTTGGCCAGCATGTCGAGGAGGCTGCCAATCGCAGTGAGAACATCGTGGAGGCGTTGAGGCACTCCACAGAGCGGATGGACGCCAACACCAACAGGCTGTGCGATGAGATAGGGATGCTCAGGGAGGTCCTGGTACGCATGGCTGACACTATGGACCGCCACATTTCCCAACAAGGCCAGTCTGCCCCATCCTCATCTTCTGGGTCGAGACAGACAAGCCCCCTCCGTCGCTCAACGCGCACCACCAGGCGCACATCTGCCAACCCTCTGAATACCCCCGAGGACTATTGAAAATAGGGGGTCGATAGAGATCCCTATGTGTGCATAGGCCAGGGCAAACTTGGCAAACACATGAGGGACTGTTGTGGGGGTGGGTGGGTAGGGTGTTATGGGTCTGTTGTGGGGGTGGGGGGAAGGGTGTTATGGGTCTGTTGTGGGGGTGGGGGGAAGGGTGTTATGGGTCTGTTGTGGGGGTGGGTGGAAGGGTGTTATGGGTCTGTTGTGGGGGTGGGGGAAGGGTGTTATGGGTCTGTTGTGGGGGTGGGGGGAAGGGTGTTATGGGTCTGTTGTGGGGGTGGGGGGAAGGGTGGTGGGATGTTTTGGGACTTGCACTTTCACACCTCAATGTTACTCAATACACTGGTTTCTGATCTAAACACTGGCTTGGACAACTTCATTGCGTGTGTGTACTTTATTGGGGACAGGGTCCATTGTGTGCTCGAAAACATACACCAGTGCATTACTCCCCATTACCATGTGACAGTACGAAAACACGTTCCTCAGAATATTTGGTTGATCAGATGCTGTCTCACAGCACGTCCCTCCTGCCCATCCCCTCTTGCAAGACCTGCATCCCCTTCACCTCCGTCCTCATCACCATCATCATCCTCATCAGGTGCTTCTATTTCAACGTCAGGGGGCAGTGGCACATTCCGTCTGATACACATATTGTGCAGCATGACACATGCCATGGTGATCTTGGCCACCTTCTCATGTCCATACAGGAGTGCACCACCAGACCTGCTAATGCACCTAAAACGTGACTTCAAATGTCCAAAAGTCTGCTCGATCACGATGCGGGTACGGGTATGTGCACGATTGTATTCCTCCTCGTGCCTGTTCTGTGGGTTCCCTACAGGTGTGAGGAGCCAGGTCTTCAGGGGATAGCCCGCATCACCTGTATGGGGGAATGAACAGGGTCCTGTTACTGTTCACCTCAAGAGCGGCCTGTTCACATCACACTAATTGACATTGCATTGTGATTCAAGTACTGAATTGACAGCATACATGCAGATGGTCTGTGTGGCAGCAACGTGCAAGGGGGAGGTTGACCCTGCAAGTAGTAATGCAACATTAATGCCTCCAACAGTATTTGACATGTCCTGGGTGAGGCCAGGTCTTAGGTGTCCCTGTCCCAGGCAAATTTGGTACCACACTGCGAGTGTACTGACATTCTGACACCAATGTGGCCATGCTGTGAGGCATCACTTCAGTGGTGCTATAGGTGTGTGGTTCAGTGCTATGTCTAGGGGTGATCCCTTTGCATGCATTCAAGTGCGCATTGCTGGATTGATGTTGTGCTGCGCTGATTGTGTATTACTATCTTGACGCCATGTTGCAGATTCGTGTGAAATGTGGCGTGGTAGGATGTTCAATGTGGATGGATGTGTGATATTTTGCAACCTGCATTGTTGTCGATGTTGTGCAGCTTCAAATTGCATGTGGGTTCTTCTCAAGTACATCGTGGCCTTCCCGGATGCACATTGGTGTACATCTGTATGTCCATTTCTCCTACGGACGACAGTCAACACCCAGTTGCAGTATGTATCTCCCCCCCCCACTCACTCCCAGTTGCAGTATGTATCTCCCCCCCCCACTCACTCCCAGTTGCAGTATGTATCTCCCCCCCCCAATCACTCCCAGTTGCAGTATGTTTCTCTCCCCCCCCCAATCACGTTGCCATGTGCTTGCCCTGCTACTCACCGAGTAGCCACAAACGTTGTCCGGGCTGTCGCTCCATGTAGCGTGGGATAGTTGAGTTCCGCAGGACCATGGAATCATGTGTTGATCCTGGAAATCTGGCACAGCAATGTGTGATTATCTTGTTGGCGTCACATACCATTTGGACATTGATAGAGTGGAATTGCTTCCTGTTTCGGTACACTACTTCATTGTGATGTGGGACCACCAATACCACATGTGTACAGTCGATGGCCCCAATGCAACTTGGGATGCCTGCCAGTGAATAGAAGCCAACTTTTGTGTTTGCAATCTCCTGGGCAGTCCGTGGCATGGATATGTGTTCAGGTGCATGCTTCAGGAGTGCATCGAGTACCTGGTTCAGCGTGCGTGAGAATACTGGTTGTGAGATGCCATGCATGTGTCCCACTGTATGCTGGTAGGTGCCTGTGGCCAGGAAGTGGAGCACACTCACCACCTTCAGTAGCGGGGGGATGGCAGTTCTGATGTCTATGAGGCTCACAATGTCGTCGTGGATCATGTCCACGATGCTGGTGATGGTAGCCCTGTCCAGACAGTACAGGGTGTGTATCTGCTCAGGGGTCAGGTTGAATGGACTGGCTCTGGTCCTGGGGATTGGTGGGTGCCTCTGTGGTATGAATAGGTGCCGTTGTGGTGCTTGCTGTGCCTGTCTTGCCCTCCTCCTCCTCCTCCTCCTCCTGCGTCTCCTTTGTGCTGCCTGTTGTAGTTGCAGCTGCGCTGCAATGAGCTCCCCCAGGCCATGTACTGCTGCCAGTATTGGAACCATCTTTGTGTGGGAAGGGGTGTGGGAAGGGGTGTGGTGTGCTCCTTTTGAGCTGCCACAGTCTCCATTGCCTCCACCTGTGCTGATTGTGTCCACCTGTGGCAGGTGGGAACACTGCTCATTCCTCTTAACGTGTGGTCCGCGATGCCGGTATTAGCACCATGGCGGTAAGGGGTTTGGGTGGATTTACCATGCCGCTATTTGCATGTCCACTGGCCTTGTGATGCTGTGCTAATAGCGGCATGGCGTAATTTACGGGATGGAGGGTCGCGCGCACACGGCCTGCCCGCTATTAGTGGCACCGTAATTTGCGATGCCGCTAATAGCGGTGTGCCGGGTCGTGATCCGCATGGGGATTTAACGTTACCGGTATTCCATTACCGGTAACGGTAAATCCCTATCGCCATCCGTGTAATGAGGCCCATAGAGTGACTAATGTACTGGATGGACAAAAGTTGCAATCGTTTTAGTGCCAGGGTTTGAAGCTAGCATTCCACTACACGTTTTGGACTATGACTCCCAATTACCCCCGCGATTCTGGGTATTAGAGGTTGTAATGTAAAACTTCTCCTTTGGAGGTCCAAAGCTTGCAGACTTCTACTATATTGCTTCTGAAGTGTCAATTGATATGTGCAAGAGTAATTTTCTGTTGTCCCCTAACCATTATTTACAATGCTTAAAAATGTTTTCAGACCTTCATAAAGACAGTGTATATTGCATCTGTGCTATATGTTCAAATACAGTAAAAAGAAAATCTCCATGGCTGGTACTTACCAGTAAGGTCATTGAGGAGGTATCGGGTCATGCCCTGCTTGATTTCTCATATGATGTCATCACTGTTGGCATCAGACATGTCCTAAGGTATTAGGGAATATGGTTAAGTGGAAGGGATGGACATGCTGCGGGGTGTTACACTTCGCTGGGGAGCTTGTTTGTCCCAGGAGGGACTCCATACACAGTGCTGGAGCGCTAGGCCATACCCCCTCCTGCAACAAAGTGAGCTGCAGAACCCGCCAGGCGTGAAGCCTGTAGGGTAAAGGGCCCAGAGTGTTACGTTCCACTGGGGAGCTTGTTTGCCCCAGGGGGGACTCCATACAAAGTGCCGGAGCGCTAGGCCGCACCCCGATCTCCAACAAAGTGAGCTTCAGGACCCGCCAGGGCTGAGCACGTCGGGTAAAGGGCTGGGGGTGTTAAGTGACCGCTGGGGGTCGAACCCGGATGCCGAGTGCAGGACAGTTGCCCTCAATCAAGTCAACGAGCAGCGAGCACCAGCGAGCACAGGTGAGGAGTGCAAAAGAGGTGGGAGCAGAGGGGGGTAAACCCTTGACAGTGCCATTACTCATCATTATATTCAACATTCAATCATTGAACCCCAAAATGCCTCTTTGCTATTTCATTTAACCCTTGACTGTCTAGCACTGGTATGGCGATGATAGCAGTTGCCACAGATGTCGTGGCCTCCCCGACTCACCACCTCGAACCCACCCTCATTCACCAAGGAGGACATTTCTTTCTGTAAAACGGATGCTAACGGACCAACCTCGCCCATACGGTGTCCCAGGACAAACCCAGACCCCACAGCCCTCCAATGCTAACAGGAGAAGCCTATAAACTGATTAGGGAAATTCATGAATTCATGGGATCAGCCATGGGGAAAAGGCAGTGGTGAGCCAGGAATGCCATTGCAAGGAGAATGTTCCAACATGAGCACCAGTAAACACAGGGGATGGTCCCCTAGAACAAAAGCCCAGCCACAAGCGTCACACTTCCTCTGATTTGGCAGAGCAGGATGGGGGTTACCATGGATAAAGCCCCTGTGGGGTTATTCGACCCAATTCCAACTCCTATGGTTGTCTACACCCCCTCTACTTTTTTGCCTAGAAGTCTTGATCCTAAGTCATGGCCCCAGATGAGCTACTGTGGGGCCCCAGGTGAAGAATAACTGCTCTATCCCATTTGTAACCCCAACACCTTCAGACCCCACCAACCCCAACATGATCCGCTGAATGCAGCTAGCTCAGTAAAAGGAATACCCAACCTACCGCTGATAGGGCCACAGAAATGGCATACCCCCGCCCCAATGATAACCACCCAAATATCACCAAGAATCAATGCCTGCAATCTATTTGATGTGGGAGGTCTGTGCACTAAAAATTGTAATTTGCTGGAAAGAAACCCCCCTGCTACACCTCCTCTCGTAACACCTCCCACCCACACCCCTACCCTCGCCCAGGAGTATAAACTACGGGGCTTTCATTGTTCCCAGGTCCTTTCAGTACTGGTGGCCCTCATAAAACCTCTATTGCTGGTCCTAGGTAAGGCCTGAGACATTGGAATGGGTAACCCAGGGGTCCACAGGTTAAGCAACAAGCTGGACACCAAGGGGCTCGAATCAAGGGCAAGGAAATCCTGTACTCCCCGAATGGACATGACCAAGCCATCCCTAAGTGGCCCCATGCCCCCGACTTGCATGCTATTGGCCAAAGAACCAGTGCTTCAATTCAACAGCGGCATTAGCATGATCCCCACCGATGGACGGACAGACCTGTCAATAAACTCTCCGTAGGGTGATCCTGGGGCTCCTGCCCAGGAGGGCATGAAAGTCCTGCAAGGCAGTAAGCCATGAGGAGGAGCATGTGAATTGGTTAATAGAGAGACCGCTGGGCCCCAAAGCCACAAGATAGTAAATTCAAAGGCCCCAAATTCACAAATCCTCTAGCATCAAGACCCGGAGTACAGAAGTCCATGGAGGTCCCAGAGACCAGGGGCAGTCTACATTAAGCCTGAATCAAGAGCCTCCAACACAAACAAGTGCATTCACTGGTTATGGATAGTGTATGGGTGCCGGTCATTGATCAGGGAAGACATTCTCTGGTGCAAAATATTAACGAACATTGTTGGAAGCCCGTATGACACTATCTACGTAGAACTTAGGGTCTCTATCTTGGTCAATGGCTTGTTGGGAATTGATATCTGGTGAGGTGCAAAGCTCAGCACCTCTATTGTCATCAGTGCCCTCCCCTCCTGGAAAAGCACCGACCCTAAGGGAATCATGCCCGTAGTGGGAGCTGGCCCCAAGTCATTCATGCTTGCTGGGGCCAATTTAGGGGTTATGGACCGGAAGTGGGAACTTTCACCCACATAGTAATTAATGTTGCTTTGAGTCTGTTTATGATGTATAAATTGTGTTGTGCAACTTTGATGGTGCTCAGCCGAAATAAAGTTAATGATGATGATGTATTTTCGAGTGTAGACACAACTTGGCCTACATTCAGTGCTTGCTTGGAGTCGACATACATGTAGATGTTATGGTGACTGCGCAAGAAAATGTTGCCTACCTTTGAAAGTCACTGGGTGACAGGCACAGTGCAATGTTGATGCTTATGGGCGATATACTGGGAAATGTAAATGTGTGGGCAGCTTAACCGGATACATCACCATATCACAGGAACAGTATTTTTCAATGCAAACTCCAACCAAGTTGAAACCATGCTTATATGCAGAAACACACTTTTCAAATGGTGCATCTCTCTTTCATGGGTGATATGCTTTACCAGTGATGTCACTCATGATGTAATAGGTAATGTCATATGTGATATCACCAGTTATGTCATTCGTGATGTCATCAGTGTGCTTAAGGGCTGCACAATGGGGGCATTATAGTTAAGGTGGTATAGCTTCCAGGACCTGCCTAATTTCAGGGGTTTTGTGGCAATAAATCGGCTGATTAACATCACTTCAATTCCAAATTTATACCAAATATTTAGGGTTTCGTTGCATCAGATTGTTTCACCTTATCGTTGCTTGACGTATTTTTTTAAACTAAATTTCAAGGGTTGTGTTGCCCTTAAATATCCACCTTAACTGTCCCTTAACTAAAGTTGTTTCACTGAATACACACACAAACCTCATACATGAACCTACATGCTCACTATGAATCCTGAAGCAATATATCATTTATGAAATCCCTTTAGTTCATTTTTGAGCATGTGAGATGTTCTTATATGTTCGATTTCCACATCCCTACCTAGGAAAATAAAAGCAAAAGATGTAGACCACTGGCAAAGAATTGCAACCCCCTGTAGTGTTGCATGTCACCCCTCGTGGGAGCATGGTAGCTCCCAGGATTTGTGTAGTGGTCACATGGTGGTAACCATGTGGCCAAACCAATAAAAAGGACAAACCATTTCCGGCTTGTCAGTCGATTCAAAGCTGATTCCTGCGTCGTGGTTTGTAGGAACCATGCTGGTGTGACGCAGCATGAAGAGGGCCTACCCATGTGGCCCGGCATCTGGACGGTTCCCTGCTGGGCAAGACCTTCCCCCAGTAATTGTTCTGCCATGTGATCATGGCCTGTTCCACAGCCTCGTCATGGGTGCCCCCATAGCCGAGGCAAAGGTTAGCTGGCTGCCCCCAGCCATGGTGTTATGCTCCGGTGATCCGGATAACGCAGGGTGCCCCCTGCTGTCCTTATACTGCATGGATGCAGTTCACTGGTACATGTTGGGTGAACCCAGCATCGTTGAAGAGGCCCACTCCGGTGAATCGGGAGCGGGCCATGTTAGGAAAGATTGCGTAATTGTGGATAATTTTCTTTCCATGTGGCAACCCCTAAACTTTTTGTTGTTGTTTTTCACCATGATCTAGACTTTGCCAGAGAAGTGCAGCCTTCTGCCGCACTCCTCTGGGCTTTCGCTCCATTCTTACGGGGAAACTGACATGCCCTTAAGACAGTCAGTACCGGGAAACGCTGTTTTCCGTAGTTTCTTTATCATGTTGCGGCTTTCGTGCAACATGACACAAGAGGGCACTGTAAGCTAAGTTACTGCTCTCTTGGGTCTCCAGCCTTCTACAGGCCCTAGATACTCTTTTTGGATTGTAACTGATCGGTACAAGTGAATCACGGACGGGAATGGTGGCAGCGATCGTTTCTTGTGTTTTGAGCTCCTTTTGGTGTTTTAAGCGCGTTTCTCGCGCTTAGCCCAAAATGGTGGCCTGGCTCCCAAAATGGCCAGACCATGAGGCTCCTTTGTCCTGTCCGCTGACCGTCTTGCTCCCTTCACCTTCCCCAGGTCGAGCCGACCCGGGGCCTTCCTTATTTGGGCATGTACTTTCCCGCGAAACACAGATGCTTTCGCAGGCTTCTACAGGCCTTGTGTGTGCCTCCAGGATGTGGGCTGGGATGTCTGGTCCCAATACACATCCTGGGTGCCAGAGAGTCTAGGGTGGTGTGAATGCCTGAGACCACCGTGGTCCGTGATAGGTCCACGTATGGTGTGAGTGTTGATGAGCGGATCTCCCATTGGGTCCCCTCAGTTTTGGCGCGAAGGGAACCGTGGATAAGAGGGGGCTGGAAACGCCACTACCATGTCGATCTCCTGAGTTCTCACGAACAAAGGAATACAGGAGCCAAGTATCCTGCAACCACGAGGCTGAACCGAGGAATCGCTGGTGACCCGCTGAAGGACTGCTCCTCTGCACTGCTGTCGCTTTGTGAAACCCTTTTTACCTCTGATCGAACCAGAAGGCCTGTACTGGTACTTCGACCCTTGGAATAGCGGGAACAGCTATTCTCGGCATCTTCACCATCTCCTCCACGTAAGCCTTCGGAAGTGTCTCTGGGCCATCCGGCAGACTGACCAGCCTACCCAGGAATCTTGCTCTGTAACCGCCGCCAGGTTGTGTTGTATTTCGAGTCCTTGTCACTCTCACACGATTCGTACACTTGGCGTTCCCAGGTCTAAAGTGAGTAGTGTACGTTTGGCTGAGATACACACGGCCACTCAGTTGCCCTGCTGTGGTAACAAACTGTGCGGGTTCACTTCGTTTGGGACATCTTTAACTCAACTCTGCTGCTGCAGAATCTACACGACGACGAGACGTCCCCTGCTCCCCTGAACCTGCCAGCACTAAAACTGACGCGGAGAAGCCTGGGTCTGCTTGCATCGGGGACCGGTGAGTAGCATAGCTAGGAACTGGTCGCCCTCCTGCAGGAGCCCATAGCTTTTCCCCGCTATGTCAAAACAGGACGCCTTTCCGTACTCGCGCTCTGCTTCTGCCCACAGTGGAGGCTGCGCTTGAGTCGCGGAACTCTGTTCTTCTTCATTTGTGCACTAAACTGAACTGCCTGATTCCCTCGAAGAGACTCCCCTTTTTGCCCGTTGGCACCAGCGTGTGCAGGTACTTTTGAGCACAAGGCTCCACTCTTCGGAGGGCTCGGACTTCCTTTTAGTTAGGTGCCTCTGAAGCCGGACTGGGTCTAATCATTATTTTGCACTGCCTGTTTTCCTCCCCTTCTAGGTGGACTACACATTTCGTGCATCTAACGCTTTAGAATCGTTTGTATTTGTATATATATTGTATTGGTTTGGTATGTGTTGGTTTACTAGAGTTTTATTGTGATTTCTCGCTACGGTCATTATTGCAAAGGCCTTGGAATAAATGTGTATATATTTTTAATATAACACCTGTTTGGAGTAGTTTGTAAGTGTCCTTGCTTCGTCTGCTCATTGCGGGCTTTCAGTCACCCTCACCCCTCTTGAGACCTAGTCTTGACCGCCGCGATCGCTACCCTGATTGGTCTGGCTTGTCTGGAGGTTACCCTGTTCCAAGTAATTAGGTTGGCCTTCTGAACTTCTGCGCCGCCAGGACAGAGTTCAGAAATCCGTCTTAACAAATTGGTGTACAGCGGTGGGATACGACTGAAGGTATCCAGTGTTGCGCACGAACTTAGGCATTTCAAGGTATTCCTACCAGGACACGTAGCGAATTGTTATAGTATAACTTTAAAAAGGCCATAGTCCTATCTAACAGTATGGAAACAAATACCTTGTTAACTTTAAATGCTTCCAAATCAGAAACATTGAAAAAGATGTGTGCGGAGAGAGGTGTTTCCTCTCAAGGCACCAAATTGGATATGATCCAAAGAATCGAGGCGTGGCAAGAAGCGCAGCTTGACGCTATAACTCCTGAGGACAGTGCGGAAGGAGGTGGGGCTGCTCTCACTGGTAGAACCGACGGTTCTGCCGCTGCACTGATCCACCGCGACCACGAGGACAGGGAGGATGAGATGTCTAATGTTTCCTCTGCCAGTGCTGATGGGGAGGCTATGCTTGAATTCAAGAAGCAAGAGCTGCGGTTTAGGCAGAAGGAGCTTGAGTTCAGCATAGCCAAAATAAAAATCGAACAGGCAGAAAAACAGAAAGACAGGGATCACCAGTTGGAACTGGCCAAGCTTCAGGTTGCAAATGGATCCAAGGGTCCTGGACATGGGTCTGGGGCCTCCTCTCATCCACAGTTTCCGAAAGATCTGCTCAGTGTGTATGAGGAAAGGAATGACATTATGGACTGGCTGAATACGTTTGAGTATGCATGTGAAGTTCAAGAAGTTGACAATGCTGATAAGATTGCCTGGTTACTCAGCAGACTGCCCCATTCTGGCTGTAGTGCCATTATGGAAATGTCGAAGGCTGAGCGAGCTGATTTCGCAATGTTAAAGCAAACTCTCATTTTAAAGTTTGGAAAGACTCCGGCCCAATATTTAAAACGATTCCGAGAGTACAAGAAAAAAGAAGGTGGTACTTGGGTATCTTATGTAACCGAATCCTTAAAAAACTTGACTGGCTGGGTCGAAGGTTATAAGGTTTCTACCTTCGAAGGCATGATAAATCTTGTCATGCTGGAACACATTTTTGCATCTTCTTCCCCCGAGCTTAAGCAGCATTTGGCCGATTCGAAGGAGATAGATCCTAAGAAGCTGGCCATTGCAGCAGACTTATGGGTGTCACATCGAGTGTCCCATAAGGACAAAACTCATCCTGGTAAGCAGGAGGAAGGGAAAAAGTCCAAAGATAAGGAGGGTGGAGAATCTGATAAATCTTCTTCTCAAAAGGGCCACAAAAAGAAAAATAAGGGTAAGACACCAGAGAACTCACAAGGTAGTGGAGGTCAGCCTCCGAAACAGAATTCTGGTTACAATAAGCCTCCCTATGTAAACAGACCCAATGGATCTTGTTTTGCTTGTGGAGCAAATGACCACGTGAAGGGGGATCCCCGGTGTAAGGTTAGACCTTTGGGGGTCCACTCCGCTAATCTGGCCTTCTCCTCCTACGAGGAAGAAGAGATTACAGGAGCATCCTTCTCCTCAGACTCATTTCCCAGCGGGATAGAAGCTGAGGTAGTTTTAGTTTCCCTGGGTTCCTGGGAGCCTAAAGTCGCAGAGGCTTATGCTAGGATTCCAGATAATACCAAGCACTACTTTAAAGACAGTGTGCTGATCAATGGAGTAGATACTCCAGCTCTTAGGGATAGTGGGTGCAGTCGAACTGTAGTGGATTCTACCTTGGTAGACTCAGAGGAAGTTTCAAGAGCTACTCTGATGCCCACTCTGTATGTTCCCAGTAATACCTGTAAATCTTACTTTAAATGGTACAGCAGTCAGGATTCCAGTGAGCATTCAGAGAAACGTCCCAGGAAAGGTCTTGTTAGGCAATGATCTCAGAGCTTTAGGGCTCGTAGGAAACACTGCCGAAAGACCCTACACACGGTCTCAAGCACGGGCAGCATTGGCCAAGACCAATACGCCGCCCCAGCCGAAGGGGAAACCCAAGGCGAAAGGAGTAAACAAGTCAAGTCGAGGGAAAGAGAATATTCCCCCGAGCTCGCCTACCACTGCGGTGGAGGAAGTTGGTCAATCGCCCGGGCCTGACGAGGAGGTGGCGATGCCTGAAGTATTTGACCCCAACGACCATCCTGAACTAAAAGACTTGTTAGTAGAAGGTGGTCCTGATAGGGACGAATTCAGTAAAGGCCAACGTGAGTGCCCATCTCTGGAAGGCCTAAGGAGACAGGCCTGCTCCCAGCTTGAGGGTGAACCTCCTGGGACGCATCGGATTTATTGGGAAGGTGGACTCCTGTATAGTGAGCCCACAGAGTCTACAGAAGGACACCATAGGAGGTTGGTGGTTCCCCTTGCTGTAAGACCCTTCCTCCTGCAGTTGGTGCATGAAGTGCCCCTTGCTGGTCACCTTGGTATTAAGAGGACCAAGCAAAGTTTATCCATGCACTTCTACTGGCCCAAGATGGGGGTGCAAGTAGAAAGTCACTGCAGGAGTTGTGCCTCCTGCCAGTTATCTGGTAAGGTTGGCTCGACAATCCAAGCTCCGTTGGTACCACTCCCAGTTGTGGGAATACCATTCGAAAGGGTAGGGATCGACATCGTTGGTCCCCTTGACCCGCAAACATCCTCAGGCAATAGGTTTATCCTGGTGCTGGTCGACCATGCAACCAGATATCCTGAGGACATCCCATTGAAAACTGTAACTGCCAAGTCAGTTGCAAAAGCGTTACTTGGCATATTTACTAGGGTTGGCTTCCCTAAAGAAGTTGTGTCGGATCGTGGCAGCAACTTTATGTCGAAGTATATGCAGGCTATGTGGAAAGAATGTGGGGTCACCTACAAGTTCTCTTCTGCATACCACCCCCAGACCAATGGTCTGGTGGAACGTTTCAACAGAACGTTAAAGAGCATGATTGGGGCTCTGGAAGATCCTCAGAGAAGAAAATGGGATCTTCGTTTACCATGCTTACTGTTTGCCTACCGAGAGGTACCACAGGAGGGTGTTGGCTTCAGCCCCTTCGAACGTCTGTTTGGTCATCCTGTACGGAGACCCTTAGCCATAGTCAAAGAGGGATGGGAGATGCCCACTCCCCCTGTTAATACCAACGTAGTAGATTATGTGCTGGGGTTCAGAAAACGGATGGTACTTCTGATGGGCTTGGCTAGTGATAAATTGAAGGCAGGACAAGCGCTGGTGAAACATTGGTACGACCAGAAAGCTTCCCTCATCAACTTTACACCTGGTCAGCAAGTCCTGATCATGAATCCCATAAGGCCTCGAGCTTTACAGGACAAATGGTCAGGCCCTTACACAGTGGTGGAGCCCCTGGGTGAGGTGAACTATTTAGTGGACCTTGGAAGGCCTGGACCGGCTCCAAAAGTGTTTCACGTAAATAGGCTGAAGGCTTTCGTCCCAAGAGTCGAAATCGCAGCACTGCTACTGGCTTCAGATGTTGAAGAAGAGGAGTCTGAACCTCTCCCCGACCTGTTCCAAAGCGGTCCTTCAAATAGCTCCTTTGAGGGTGTCCGAGTGGCCCCTCACCTGACTTCTGATCAGCAGGCTGAGGTGAAAAGTTTGCTTACGCAGTTTTCCCCCCTGTTTTCACAGTAGCCTGGTTTGACACCTTGGTGCAAACATAACATAGACACAGGAGACAGTGTACCTACCAAAAGTAGGGGATACAGGATGTCAGACAAAGTACGGTCTTATATTAAGACCGAGGTCAACAAGATGTTAGACCTTGGGGTGATTGAACCCTCTAGTAGTCCTTGGTCCAGCCCTGTGGTTTTGGTTCCAAAGGCAGGCACTTCTGAATTGAGGTTCTGCGTGGATTACAGGGCTCTGAATGCTGTCACCAAGACAGATGCACACCCCTTGCCTCGAACAGATGAGCTGGTGGATACTTTGGGTGCCTCCAAGTACCTCAGCACGTTTGACCTCACTGCTGGCTATTGGCAAATAGCTTTAGCAGAACATGCCAAGGAGAAGACAGCGTTTTCGACTCCAGAGGGCCTTTACCAATTCAGGGTAATGCCGTTCGGGTTGAAAAATGCACCTGCCACTTTCCAGAGGCTTGTGAATCATGTTTTGAATGGGTTGGACGAATTCTGTCTTGCATATCTGGACGATATAGCAGTTTTCAGTGCCACCTGGGAAGACCATGTGAAACACCTCGGGATTGTGCTCCAGGCTCTTCAGAAAGCACACTTGACCATAAAGGCTAGTAAATGCCAGATAAGACAAGGCTCAGGGGTTTACCTTGGACATGAAGTAGGTGGAGGGAGGATACAGCCTCTTCCCAGTAAAGTACAAGCAGTACAAGACTGGCCTACCCCCACTACACAGACCCAAGTGAGAGCCTTCTTAGGACTCACAGGGTATTACCGCAACTTCGTGGCAGACTATGGCACCATAGCTGCCCCTCTGACTGCCCTCACCACTCCGAAAAAACCCAAGAAGGTAACTTGGACCGACGAGTGTGAGAAGGCCTTCAATGGCTTAAAAGACTCCTTGTGCCAGGCCCCTGTCCTCAGGGCCCCTGATTATCAAAGACCTTTTATTGTGCAGACGGACGCCTCTGACACTGGGATAGGAGCTGTACTATTGCAAGTAGATGAGAAGGGTAAGGAACACCCTATTGGTTTTATTAGTCGCCAGCTTAAGGACAGAGAGCTCAGATGGTCCACAGTGGAGAAAGAATGTTTCTCTGTTGTGTGGGCCCTACGGAAGCTGAGGCCCTACCTCTATGGGACCCACTTCACTGTGCAAACTGACCATAAGCCCTTAAAGTGGCTAATGAACATGAAGGGGGAGAATCCAAAGTTGCTTAGGTGGTCCATAAGTCTACAAGGCTTCGACTTCACTATTGAGCATAGGCCAGGTGTCCAACATAGCAATGCTGATGGGTTGTCCAGAATGTTTAACCGACCTGAACAAGAGACTCATCCAGGGGTGGATTAGTTCCCCCTGTCCATAGTCTGGGAGGGGCGAGTGTTAGGAAAGATTGCGTAATTGTGGGTAATTTTCCTTCCATGTGGCAACCCCTAAAATTGTTGCTGTTGTTTTTCACCATGATCTAGATTTTGCCAGAGAAGTGCAGCCTTCTGCCGCACTCCTCTGGGCTTTCGCTCCATTCTTACGGAGAAACTGACATGCCCTTAAGACAGTCAGTACCGGGAAACGCTGTTTTCCGTAGTTTCTTTATCATGTTGCGGCTTTCGTGCAACATGGCACAAGAGGGCACTGTAAGCTAAGTTACTGCTCTCTTGGGTCTCTAGCCTTCTACAGGCCCTAGATACTCTTTTTGGATTGTAACTAATCGGTGCAAGTGAATCACGGACGGGAATGGTGGCAGCGATCCTTTCTTGTGCTTTGAGCTCCTTTTGGCGTTTTAAGCGCGTTTCTCGCGCTTGGCCCAAAATGGCGGCCTGGCTCCCAAAATGGCCAGACCACGAGGCTCCTTTGTCCTGTCCGCTGACCGTCTTGCTCCCTTCACCTTCCCCAGGTCGAGCCGACCCGGGGCCTTCCTTATTTGGGCATGTACTTTCCCGCGAAGCACAGATGCTTTCGCGGGCTTCTACAGGCCTTGTGTGTGCTTCCAGGATGTGGGCTGGGATGTCTGGTCCCAATACACATCCTGGGTGCCAGAGAGTCTAGGGTGGTGTGAATGCCTGGGACCACCGTGGTCCGTGATAGGTCCACGTATGGTGTGAGTGTTGATGAGCGGATCTCCCATTGGGTCCCCTCCGTTTTGGCGCGAAGGGAACCATGGATAAGAGGGGGCTGGAAACGCCACTACCATGTCGATCTCCTGAGTTCTCACGAACAAAGGAATACAGGAGCCAAATATCCTGCAACCACGAGGCTGAACCGTGGAATCACTGGTGACCCGCTGAAGGACTGCTCCTCTGCACTGCTGTCGCTTTGTGAAATCCTTTTTACCTCTGATCGAACCAGAAGGCCTGTACTGGTACTTCGACCCTTGGAATAGCGGGAACAGCTATTCTCGGCATCTTCACCATCTCCTGCACGTAAGCCTTCGGAAGTGTCTCTGGGCCATCCAGCAGACTGACCAGCCTACCCAGGAGTCTTGCTCTGTAACCGCCGCCAGGTTGTGTTGTATTTCGAGACCTTGTAACTCTCACACGATTCGTACACTTGGCGTTCCCAGGTCTGAAGTGAGTAGTGTACATTTGGCTGAGATACACACGGCCACTCCGTTGCCCTGCTGTGGTAACAAACTGTGCGGGTTCACTTCGTTTGGGACATCTTTAACTCAACTCTGCTGCTGCAGAATCTACACGACGACGAGACGTCCCCTGCCCCCCTGAACCTGCCAGCACTGAAACTGACGCAGAGAAGCCTGGGTCTGCTTGCATCGGGGACCGGTGAGTAGCATAGCTAGGAACTGGTCGCCCTCCTGCAGGAGCCCATAGCTTTTGCCCGCTGTGTCAAAACAGCACGCCTTTCCGTACTCGTGCTCTGCTTCTGCCCACAGTGGAGGCTGCGATTGAGTCGCGGAACTCTGTTCTTCATTTGTGCACTAAACTGAACTGCTTGATTCCCTCGAAGAGACTCCCCTTTTTGCCCGTTGGCACCAGCGTGTGCAGGTACTTTTGAGCACAAGTCTCCACTCTTCGTAGGGCTCGGACTTCCTTTTAGTTAGGTGCCTCTGAAGGCGGACTGGGTCTAATCATTATTTCACACTGCCTGTTTTCCTCCCCTTCTAGGTGGACTACACATTTCGTGCATCTAACGCTTTAGACTCGCTTGTATTTGTATATATATTGTATTGGTTTGGTATGTGTTGGTTTACTAGAGTTTTATTGTGATTTCTCGCTACGGTCATTGTTGCAAAGGCCTTGGAATAAATGTGTATATATTTTTAATATAACACCTGTTTGGAGTAGTTTGTAAGTGTCCTTGCTTCGTGTGCTCATTGCGGGCTTTCAGTCACCCTCACCCCTCTTGAGACCTAGTCTTGACCGCCGCGATCGCTACCCTGATTGGTCTGGCTTGTCCAGAGGTTACCCTGTTCCAAGTAATTAGGTTGGCCTTCTGAATTCTGCGCCGCCAGGACAGAGTTCAGAAATCCGTTTTAACAGGCCACAACATGTATTGCAACCAGTTCTTTCTAAGCTGTTCCCATTTTTCAAGCAAGAAACATGTTCAAACCAATGCAATGCGCTGCTTACAGTGTGCGTCTGATTGTATATGAATTTAAAAGGAGCATAATACGGTGTTACAATTTCTAATTCGTCAGTACATGGCATGGAGCATAACAAGGATGGCATTCAGGAGGTATCTTGCAGTGCAGTATATAAGGTGACGTGTCTAGTAGGGCTAAAGTTCTACACATATGTAGCGTGGTCTGAACCTAGTACCATATAGTAGAAGGTGAGGAGTAGTATAGCTCATTTTCTATTAAGGGTAATGATGAGTTAAAACAATCAATTCTGTTCTGCACGTGGTGGACCTTGGTATTTTGAAACATGTGTTGTCTCCTTATAAATATTGTCAGATTAATTGGACTACGATTTTCAATACACTCAAATTCAAATGATACACCAGAAGAACATTGCTGTATTTGGATAGCTAACGTGAGAACACATAAAGATAAGTAGTTAAAACGGTTATAGTGGAGTTTTATATTGTGCGCCCACACATATGCATTTAGGACACAATCATAAAAACAAAGGACAATGCTGAGCAATATGTTCCCCAACAAGACTAAGGCATTAGCACAAATGACACAGCTGCCCACTCCCTGCTTCAGAGCCACTGGTGGTGCCCTTTACAGCTGTGAAGCACTTGCTCCATAATATCTGCCGGCAGGTGCATAATCACTTAGAACTCTAAAAAATACTCTCACAGCTGTGGATAATAACAATGTTGTTTCAGGTTTCATAATAGGAACACGTTCATTCAAATAAGTGGTCTATGTTGTTCTCTGCTTGAGTTTGTAATTAATGTCTCTGTAGTGTGCCAAAACTGGGACAAAAACGAGAGAACAGTTCTAGAGAAACTAAGCAGAATCAATGTCTTATTATGATTATCGAAAGGAGGATTGAAAATATGCACTGTCAAAGCGTTTTCACACAGTTGTTCTATTATAGTGTAGAATTGAAATCTACATTATGTTCCTTTCACCATCCACTCTACCTTGGATTTCGAAACCACATTTTATTTGTGAAATTCTGAGTTGATGCTGAACATATTTCTCCTTGGGATTACATTTAACAATTCTGTTACCATTGAAACTGACAACATGTATGTCCTGTTTGTGTGTAATATACTGTCAGAGCTAATATTCAACGTTTCATGGGTAATCATAGAGAAGGCCTCCATCCATCCCCCACCATCAGTTATCGTCTATCCACCTCAAGGAAAAACGTACTATTTCATCAACGTAGGTAATGGGCCTCATTACGAGGTTGGCGTGTTCCCGCCAGACTCGTAACACTGTTTCCGTCACCTGAAGTCCCGGCGGCCCGGGATATCAGGCGGCGGAAAGTGTCAGTCCCTATTCCCATGGAGTCCTATAGGACTGCATGGGAATGGGGACACTGAAGCATCGGAACCATTGCTAACGGTGCCGGTGCTTCCGTGACAACGCTGCCTACTGGAGCCATTGTCCTGCCGGGCACAAATGTCCAGGAAGGCAGAGTTGGAGTGTGGCAGTCAGGAAAGGGTGCTGGTATGGTGCGTCCCGGCACCCTTATTTCCGGACTGCCACACTTGTAATAAGACTCAATGTTTGTCTTCCACTTTTCTTGGCCACAGCCGTTAACATATCGTGGGTTCACTGACAGGGTCAGCCCAATGCTGAGGGTCATATCACCATTAGCACCCACGAGTAACTACACACGAGTGCTAATGGCTAAGAAACATTTAATATGCACATTTTAATATGCATGTATGCCACGTATGCAACAGAAGGCCATTCTCAGTTTTGCTTATGTAATCAACACTGAGAGCGGACTCCTCCATCAGACACGGCCTTGCCTGACAGGAGAAGGATATGTTTTTTTTCTTTTTTTGTCCACTTTCAAACCTTTAGCACCCAGGTGTGTTTACTCGAGGGTGCTAAAGGCAGTAAGGGGAGGAGGGAAGATGCACGGGTGGCACAAGGCAAGAGGCGCACAGCCATTGGGAACGTCGGAGTGCGGGTTTATACCAGGAAATACAGACTTCAGATTTAATTTTTTGGAAATGTTCAGTACATGAGCTTATCGTGAGACTCGAGAATTCATATTTTGTAAGTGTCCTATGATTCTATGTATTTGCATGATGATTTGTGAAAGGTTTCATTTTATAACCATAACACAGGTTTTTGGCTGTAATGAGCTTCTGGATTATTAGAGCACTGTTAAAGTAACTCCCATGGTTGCAAGGTTTAGATGATGAAGTGAAGATGCCAGGGTCAAGATGGAAGATTGAGTTGGCATTAGTAGCAGTGTGAAAGATGGCTTATGTCATAGAGGAGTTTAGCATCAGACAGCATAGGGGCAACCAGTGTCAGATGGCTGTGAGACAGCTGGTGATGCATTAAGAGACAGTAGGGTTGCATCAGGGAAAGTAGATGAAGATTTGGAATCATCAGAAAAGAGATAATACTGAAATTACTTTACAGAGGAGTAAAAAGGAGTTGGCTGAGGACTGATCATTGCGGGACACTCACATGATGAGGTGGAGGTGTTACATTTCCATGAGATGGAGAAGACATAGATATATGAGGCTACACAATCAAATGTCGTGTTTAAACTTAGGGAGGAGAGGGTTTGAAGGAGGAAGAGACAGTCCATATGTTGAAGTCTACAGATATATCAACTAGAATCAAGTGGAGGAGAGTCGAGACTGGTGAGCAAATAAGAGAAAATGGAAATGTGGTTGAGAGCAGTTAAATGGAGTGTTTACTCTAAATCCTGATTGGATGCCATAGTATTCCATCCTCAATGTAGTTGACAAAAGTGTTAAAGACACTGGGCCTCATTACGAGCATGGCGGTAGCATGGCTACCGGCACCGCCTCCCGCGATTGGGCAATAACCGGCCCATTACGAGATGACTGGGCTGGTAATTGCCCATTCGCAGGTGGCGGTATTGGCGGGCTCTCGATCCCCATTCTTCCCAATAGGGCAGAATGGGGGTGGGGAGCATGGTTGTGCCGGCACCGGTGATAGCGTTGCCGACGCAATTAGGAGTTATGCTCGTGGGTGCCACACAGCCCGCCCGTTTATACCAGGCGGGCTGTCAGGAACCCGTGAGCAAAACTCATAATCGGCGGGACAGTATGAAGGGTGCCGGTGCCTTACCAGCACCGTTCATACCGTCACCACCAGGGTCCTAATGAGGCCCACTTTCTCAAAGTTCTTGGAGCAGAGTGCCACAAGAGAGACATGTGTTTGGACAGAGGGATTGTTCTGGTCAACAGCTGTATTTTTACTATGTGTCACAGATGGCTCAGAGAATACTCAAACTCCCACTAACTATTGATGTATTTGGCTTGGCTTTGGTTAGTATGTAGAGAACATTGCCCCTACTGCCTATTCTCCATCTGGCAGTGAGGATGACCTAAAGTTGATTGCCTTTTCTATCTAGACTCAGTCAGGGACTTTGTAAATTAGCCCTACACTATACCTTGGTCAGTTGCTACTCAGGATTATGGGAATGTGACTTTCAGACACTCTCTGTCTGACATGTTCTTCTTTTCACACCTGGATATTCTCTACCCATCTCTGTATATTATTCTATCCTCTCCTGAGTCCAACTCTACCCACCTTCTATTCTTCTACCTACATCTTCCTCTTCTGTCCATCAGACGTACCTCACTCCTTTTACTATTTGCCTCCACCGTTTGATGTTATAACTTCCTTCTCCACTCTACTGCCCCTTCCTCTACACTACTACTCCCCTCCAGTCTGCCACAACATCTGCATAGAGCAGTCAAGTACCACATATGCCTAAAAGATGACACTGTACATTCCTGCAGAAGTTGTGTAAGTGCAAATAAGCTACGGTTTGTTTACTTTTGTTGAGGTAAAATATGCACATTTCAATCTATGATACTTTGTTCTTCACAGACTTTTGCAATGTTTGACATTCTCTAAACCTTCCTGCCATGACAAAAATGATGCATCATAACCCCCCCTCCACATCCCCCAGTTAGGACTGCTGATAGAATCAAAGAGGGATTCCTACAAAAAAGAGAGGAAGTATGCCAGCCTATCCACCTGAAAATGACCAAAATGGCTCATGAGAGTATAGGATAACCCATTAATTTTGCACGAGCCAGGGCTCCTCTGTAAGTTGGGGCTAGAGTTGTAGCATGTTGCCAGTAGTGTTAGGAAAGATTTCTTAATTGTGGCTAATTTTCCTTCCATGTGGCAACTGCTAAACTTTTTGCTGTTGTTTTCAACATGATCTAGACTTTGCCAGAGAAGTGCAGCCTTCTGCCGCACTCCTCTGGGCTTTCGCTCCATTCTTACGGGGTAAATGACATGACCTTAAGACAGTCAGTACCGGGAAACGCTGTTTTCCGTAGTTTCTTTATCATGTTGCAGCTTTCGTGCAACATGGCACAAGAGGGCACTGTAAGCTAAGTTACTGCTCTCTTGGGTCTCTAGTCTTCGACAGGCCCTAGATACTCTCTTTGGATTGTAAATGAACGGTGCAAGTGAATCACGGACGAGATTGGTGGCAGCGATCGTTTCTTGTGTTTTTGAGCTCCTTTTGGCGTTTTAAGTGCGTTTCTCGCGCTTAGCCCAAAATGGTGGCCTGGCTCCCAAAATGGCCAGTCCACGAGGCTCTTTGTCCTGTCCGCTGACCATCTTGCCCCCTTCACCTCCCCCAGGTCGAGTCGACCCGGGGCCTCCCTTATTTGGGCATGTACTTTCCCGCGAAACACAGATGCTTTCGCTGGCTTCTACAGGCCTGGTGTGTGCCTCCAGGATGGGGGCTGGGATGTCTGGTCCCAATACACATCCTGGGTGCCAGAGAGTCTAGGGTGGTGTGAATGCCTGGGACCCCCGTGGTCCGTAATGAGGTCCACAGATGGTGTGAGTGTTTTATGAGCGGATCTCCCATTGGGTCCCCTCCATTTTGGCGCGAAGGGAACCGTGGATAAGAGGGGGCTGGAAACGCCACTACCATGAAGATCTCCTGAGTTCTCACGAACAAAGGAATACAGGAGCCAAGTATCCTGCAACCACGAGGCTGAACCGAGGAATCGCTGGTGACCCGCCGAAGGACTGCTCCTCTACACTGCTGTCGCTTGGTGAAACCCTTTCTACCTCGGATCGAACGAGAAGGCCTGTACTGGTACTTCGTCCCTTGGAATAGTGGGAACAACTATTCTCGGCATCTTCACCATCTCCTGCACGTAAGCCTTCGGAAGTGTCTCTGGGCCATCCAGCAGAATGACCAGCCTACCCAGGATCTTGCTCTGTAACCGCTGTCAGGTTGTGTTGTAGTACAAGTCCTTGTCCCTCTCACACGATTCGTACACTTGGCATTCCCAGGTCTGATGTGAGGAGTGTACATTTGGCTGGAATGCACACGGCCGCTCCGTTGCCCTGCTGTGGTAACAAACTGTGCGGGTTCACTGCGTTTGGGACGTCTTCAACTCAACTTCTGCTGCTGCGGAATCTACACGACGACGAGACGTCCCCTGCTCCTATCTGAACCTGCCCGCACTGAAACTGACGCAGAGAAGCCTGGGTCTGCTTGCATCGGGGACCGGTGAGTAGCATCGCTAGGAACTGGTCACCCTCCTGCAGGAGCCCATAGCTTTTCCCCGCTGTGTCTAACAGCACGCCTTTCCGTACTCGCGCTCTGCTTCTGCCCCCAGTGGAGGCTGCGCTTGAGTTGCGGAGCTCTGTTCATCTTCATTTGTTCACCGAACTAAACTGCCTGATTCCCTCGAAGAGACTCCCCTTTTTGCCCGTTGGCACCAGCATGTGCAGGTACTTTTGAGCACAAGGCTCCACTCTTCGTAGAGTTTGGACTTCCTTTTAGTTAGGTGCCTCTGAAGGCAGACTGGGTCTAATTATTATTCGCACTGCATGTTTTCCTCCCCATCTAGGAGGTCTACACATTTCTTGCATCTAACTCGTTAGACTCGTTTGTATTTGTATATATATTGTATTGGTTTGGTATGTGTTGGTTTACTGGAGTTTTATTGTGATTTCTCGCTACGGTCAATGTTACAAAGGCCCTGTAATAAATGTGAATATATTTTTAATATAACACCTGTTTGGAGTAATTTGTAAGTGTCCTTGCTTTGTGTGCTCATTGCGGGCTTTCAGTCACCCTCACCCCTCTTGAGACCTAGTCTTGACCGCCGCGATCGCTACCCTGATTGGTCTGGCTTGTCCAGAGGTTACCCTGTTCCAAGAAACTAGGCTGGCCTTCTGAACCTCTGCGCCTCCAGGACAGAGTTCAGAAATCCATCTTAACAGGTAGGAGATCCTTTAATCTACCTGTCCAGTGAATTGATACTTTTGCTTTGAACTATGTGCTGTGTTTTTATGTGTTACTATTCTTTTATAAAAGGAGCAGGTTCCTCTATGATGCACATCAAAACACTGACAAATATTTGGTGAGGGAGCCATTTTGATGTTTATGGGTAAGCCACCCTTTTAATCTATGTACCATGCCATTATGCAGTACTGTGGGGCCTGGCACTAGTGTGTGATGTACCGGAGTGCACTAGCAGTATTGTGTAGAATTGTATTCATGCAGTCATGCTACCTTTGTGTTACTTTTGTCCGTTGAAATATGGGGTTGTCATACTGTACTTATTTTTCTCAGGTGTGGAACAATCCCACACTCCCATCTGAGTGGGTGTGCACTCTTAAACGAGTTTGGATGCAATGTGAAATGGTGGTGGTTTTCTCTCTCAGAAAGTGTGCTCTGCTAAACAGGTTGCACTTTTAAATGCTCCATGCTGTAAATTACAGTGAACACATGTACTCTGCTGGGCATTGTCCACCGACACGTCAGCATTTGAATTGCAACTTAGCCACAAGGCAGATACAGAGTAACATGTACCTCTCTAAAACAGCCTGCTGGAGCCAAATTAATTCCACATCCATGGGCTGCCATTGAAAGTACCTACACCCATGTTAAAACTGCTTTTATCTGCATATCCTCATTTGTATAGTTGCAACACTTTGGGTAAGTATAAATACACATCTATATCTAGTTGGATATAGAGGCATATTAGTAAATACAGTGAAATTACCAAAACCCAATCTGATGTCATTATTTTATTGACTGAAAGAGTGTGACCTTCATCTGTATAGTCATTTGCGTATTTCCCCCTGGTCCTGGGAGTTTCACCACCCCAGATGGTAGGCCTACTCGGGATGCTCTTTGTCCTCTGCTAGGGATCCCTGACACCTTTCCCAGGAGAACAGAGCATAGCTCCTCTGGGGTGGGGTTGGAGCTGGGAGCTACAACGGGGCCTTTGCAGCATAATGGGGAAGTTACGCTAGGCAGATAATTGCAAACTGGAGTACCTACCATCTTGAATATACCCAGGTCTCACTTCTTTCCTGCGACCCAACTAACTTCCTGCAGACAAATCACTTTGGGTTATATAACAGGAATAACCCTTGTTCCAGGGGCTAGGATTGCCCCAGTTACAGAAGGCTTGAAGTGGACCATTCTGCTGTGGCAAAGTGAATATATAAGGAGTGGGACCCTGCCCCCCCACCCCCTTTCCCCTCAATGGTGTCATTTTTTTGACACCTTTGGGGATTCATCTTTAAGAATCATCTAAAAGAATAATCTTTGAGCCACATTGGAACATCTTGAGGAAGATTTCACTGAAACCTTGTTGGAGTCATTCTAGAGACCCATCCGTTGAATGAAGGCGATCACCTCAAAGCCGGATGCTGACTTTCTCCTGAACCACATCTGGGGAACATTTGGAGATACCTACTGCAGGAACGCTAAACTGCTGCTGTACACTGGTACCCACGACTATGTTTGCTGAATTGACAACTCTACTTCAAGGTGTCCGGAAACCTTCTTGTCTGGAAAGGGCAGAAAGATTTACCTTCCTCAGAGCCCTGTTCAGGGTCCCCCAACACTTCAAGGACCAAAAGAAGCTTCCTTTGGCACTCTCGTCAACTTTAAATTGTTGGATTTTCAAAATTGCCACTGCAACGACCAAACAGAGCTACCTGTAGCATTCTCTGAAACTTGCTCTAAGGACTTAAAGCTCTCAAAAGCCACCACCATGATTGCTCTTTTGAGTCACTGATGCTTTAATGCAATCAACCTGAATCTCCCCTTTCCTTTCTTCGAGATTCCATAGAGCCTTCAAGCTACGCTGACTCAAACATTGACTACTTCCCAAATTTCTTTGATCCTAAACCCGTTGTCATATGTTCTTGGTTCCCACCAAACCAGTTTGTCACCTAAAACCTAACTTGAAAAACCAGGAAGCAACCAGTAGATTGATTCTACGGAGACCCTGAAATTAGGTAAACAAGGTTGACTGTGGGAAGTGTGATGCATACATAGAGCACCAGAAATAGGCTGATGTATAATAGTTTGACGTGTGTCCCCTTGGTGGGACACTGAGATGTACAGTGGAAGGGCAGGTGGGAAAAGATATGTGTTATGATGCGGTGTGTGGGGGCAGACCCCAAATTACCTCAGCCCAAACTGTGGCCACCACCTGAGGAATGAGTGCAGATTTTGTACGTAAAGCAAGGTCTATTGTACACAAATCTGGGGAGCAGTTGGATAGTCCTATGGAACCAAACCAACTTGAGTCACAATAAACTACATCAATTGTTACATTTTAATTCATTTTAGCAGCAGTTAAATACTCCCAGATATTTTATTACCACCCACCCCTCAAACATGATTGGACAAAACATTTACAAAGAACTTTCTCATTGGTCATGCTGGGGATGCCTTTAACCTTGAGTGTGATTTGCAGATGTCCACTCGGATATTGTAGCAATACGAGGAAGGGTTGAAAAACAGGTTTTCTTTTAACTACAGATTGCAGTCTCATCTGCCCAGACTCCTTGCTCCTCTTGAGACATTTTCATTCATTTTCAGACTTTTATTCAGTGTAAACCATCAAGTCAACATGTAAAAATAATTTTCATAAAATAAACAAAGATATAAATATGAGAGAAAAAACAAATGCACAACAATACAATTTGTTAAAAATGTAAAATCACTTCAGTACATAAAATGACAACCAATGTGCATTGCTTACCCAAGATCCATAAATACAGAATGTAAAATTACTATAAAGAGTAAAAGGCAAGGGGAGACAACTCACAACCTTGCCAAATCATCATCAATTGCCTAATTCTAAACTAATATTTTTCAGAGCTTTAGATCATTGCCAGCATGCCTTGTATATTTAGTGGGCATTTGATAAAACAACATGAGAATCTAAGCACTGGCTCAGGAATCTAAACGCAAGGACAGAGGAACGAATCCCTAACTCTCTTAAAATTGATCAGAAATACATACATCTCAATCGCAAAGTCTTATTGCAGATTAGCAGAACATGTAAGGTTGTTTCATTAGCACACAATGGGCATTTACTTGACTCTGAAGCCCTCCATGATTGAGTAAAGAAGGCAGCTGGGAGTATCCCCAGCATAAAATGCAAATACAGAGATTTTTGAAATGATAGAAAGATTGTGTTCAGGTAAAGTTTGAATCCAGGCTGTAACCTAAACTCAAGATAATCCAAATGTGTCTTTAATTTAGCAGCATCTACCATAAGATGTTCACTGGCTCTCACTTTAGCTATGGTCATCAGGGTCTTACTGTCCAACAGAATCAAAACCTGGTGATTCACCCACTTATCAGCTGCATCCAAGCTTTGGAGAGTACTGTTGACATGCAAGAGAAATTTCAAACTGTTGCCACCCTCCAATGACATGAGATGAAACAGTGCATCACAAACATTTTCCAGGCCATGCCAAAAGATAACAGGTTTAATGATAACCTGGTAGTCAACTGGCACAATATCAAGCTCCAAATAGACCAAAGAGGAGGGGCAGTAATATATGCGACCACCATTCCAGCACATACAGCCTGTAGGTTCACCCTGTAAAAACAATTGAGCTGTGGACATCCTGGTCTTGGGCCCCATCTTTATTGCCGGGCCAAACAAATGTTTAATCCCTTCTATGCAACTTCAATGCAACAAGCAAGATTACATCTGTTTATTGCCGAACTGTTAAATCATAACCTTTGCCCTACTCGCTAGCTGACCTTCTTCTGGATGACACATTCTTCCTTATTCAAACCCCCCAAACCCAAAAAATTAGAATGTCCAGTTGCCTAAAAATGGATCGTGTAACTGCTTAATGCAAAGTCTGAATAAACTCATAAAACCCCACTGCATGCAGATTTATATAAATTCCTTATGTAAACATCTTCCATATGCTTCCCTGTGTGATGAAAACTCCTTTTATATATTTCCCTGTGCGTATGTTTTATAAATGTTATTCCTTCTTTACTGCAGGATCTCCGGACAGGCTCCCCTCTGCATGTACATTGAAACCCTCTCTGCCTACAAGTTTCCATATGTTTCAGAGCACCCCGTGTGAAGATCATATTCATGTTGCTCTGTAATTTTATCAGTTCATCTTTCTATGCGCATGCAAATCTATAATGTATCAGTTCTAGACAACTGTAACACAAAAAAATTCAATATCCCACCCACACTTAACTACACTCGATACCTGTGACATTGCAACATTACACCCAGTTCACACCCACCCCCAGTCATCAATATGGTGCATGCAACATAAACCCCATGTAATCATAGGGACCCTTCCTGACCACCTCAACATTCTCCCCTTTAGTTAATACTTTAACTAACAAATCATACTCTTGGTGATCTACACTATGATCATCCTCATACCTACCCCAAAATGGGCATACTTCTCTGCCAACTCGTCCCCCCCATCTCCATAATCTACCAGGAGCTCCACACAAGCATGCCAATTTGGTGGAGGACACAAGACAACTTCAGAATGAAGCAGTGGTGGCCCTAGCCTTACACAGGGTTACATTTATCATGGCAGCAGCTGTTGGCACCTGGGCACAGCAACATCGTAAGAGCATTTCACATTAACAGAAAATAATGAAAAAAAGAAAAATACGCAACAGGATTTTCACAGCGAGGCTCAACCAAGATGGTACCCAAGAGAACAAGGAGTTGATCCATGAATCGTTGATCCCAGCCTCAGTCTCATGATCACTTTCAGTTTATGCAAGGGAGCAATAGTTTGCATAAGGATACCATTTTCTGTATCATTGGGAGGTTGAAACGTGCAGCAGATACCCCGATCTTCTGGCATACTACACCATATATAGCTTTAGGAGGTCGAGTATATACCGGTTTTGCATAGTCATAAGCCTGAATGCCCTCAATTCTTCACCAATGGCACTAAATGCTGATTCAGAAAGGATCACAAAGAGCAACTGGGCACCTGGAGCCATTTGGCATTGGCTGCTGCTTGGGCGCCAGGTGGAAGAAGGGCAGCTAAGAACACATCTGTGTGGCTAAACAGCTGGTATCGATCGGGAATGTCTGCTAAAGCCTGTGATGATGCTGCTGAAAGGTAGTTGGATTGTCTCCTACGTTGCAATGGTTTTTGATTTTTGCCATCAACTATAGCCTTTGGTTTGTCCATATAAGGTGATGAAAGGGATTCAAGTGGCACAGGGGCTACCGGGAGCACAGGTGTAACTTCAGGCACTGAATGGGCCAACAACAGGTGTCCTTCAAAAGGATGGGCACATGAAGAGTAGAGAGACTGCACACACCTCGCCAGGCTGTAGGCAACTGCCTATATGCACAATTCCCACAGGTGTCTATAATTATCTAGAAGAGTAGCCATACCCCCAGCTAGGTTTGCGATGTGAAATGTGTGGCTGCAGTTTCCATTTATGCCACATGCCATCACCGTAAACACAAAGAGAAAAATGGGTGAGTGTCTGTATCTTAACAGGTGTTTCTGGTTCCTTGAGCCCCATCAGATATTGCAAATTGTTTCTCCATACTCTGCAACACTCTTGATTTATTTGTGAAACCCCTTCTTCTGTGAATCCCCTTGTTCCTCCGGCTCTGCAACTCTTCTTCACCCCTTACTCCCATTGATGTTTACAAAAAAAAGCCCCTTGCGTCGTCAATTGGGCTCTTTGGGCACACTTTATATGTTTTGGCTCTGTATGCTGTGCAACTGAAAAATCTTTGTTAATTGGTATGATTTATGCCGTAACTGACTGCCCTTTAAACTGCCCTTGAACCCTGCACAGGGCCTGGTGCACTAGACACAGCACATCTGATACTTCTACTTTATTTGGGATAAATACCCTAGGACCACCAGAAGCATGGGAGATGAGAGAGCAGATGTAGCAATATCCTGCAGATCTGTATCTCCCCACCTTCCTCATATTGCTATACCCTATGTTATCCGCTGCAAAACCATGAGCATTGATTGTGGGATCTAGTTCATCATCCGATTATAAAAAAGATGATTCTCAACATTTCTTTTTCCTCTTAACGTTTTCTCCTCTGACTTAATAAAACTAGACAATTTTACATTTTCCGTATATACAATGGTTGTAATCCTCAGACATGATGGCACAGAAATCATAAAGATATTCCTTTTCTGAAGAGTTACAAATCTAAACATTTATTTTCCTGGACAAACATATTTAAATTCCAGATCTCTTTCCGCACCGCCCACTTTGTACTGAAACAGACTGTGAATCCCTAGGGCGTACTTAACATTTATGCTTGCTCCTCTTCCTTTGCCAGTGGAGGGCTGCCGGTATACCTTGGGGTATCACTAATGTGAATCCAATTCTTGTTGCCCTCCACCTTCACAGCTGTCAGAGTCACATAGATCACTTGGAAATGCTGCGTGTTCCAACAAAAACACGATAGTGCGGATATAGATCCAGTCCCTCGGGAGAAGCTGCATCTTGTGCTCGTCGGTAGTTGTGCTGTTTTCTCCTGTTGTCTGTTGGTGAGAAGACACAACCTGTGAAAATATAATCTTAACACTTTTCGTTAAGGCCTTAAGTATTCCCTAAACTCCTCTCCTAGGATCGCTGCAGTCTTGTGTGCATTGATGCCATGCATTTAGGTGAGATAGGTGTGTGTAGCCTACTGCCAGTCATGACATCGGGAGGACTCGGGTGGTGGTGCCTCCCTGGCTAGTTTCATAAATAAATTCCATAGAGGGACAGCAGGGAAAATAGAAATCTTGCTGCTGATTTAGCATCAGGTCAGGATTCACACAGAGACCAACCTCAAGCCACTAGGACAAAGGAAAAGCAACAACAATTTAATATCTAAAGTTACTGTACCTTGTAATCATGTCCACAAAATCGATGTGAAGCTCCCTGAATGGACCACGGGGCACCAACCGCATGGTATTTGCTGGATTGAACTCCTTGCACACCGCACAATTCCCTATGAATCTGCTTACCAATTCTTGTAAGTTGGGGCTTAACCAGTCCTCCTTGAGTTCTGCTGTGATTTGCTGTCGAGAAGTATGCAACAGTAGTGTAGTTGCTCTAGAGCCAAAAGAAGTAGCTCTACAGGCATTACTACCTTCGGTATCAGGTAATATTTTTGCCAGCAAAAATATCGCCGAACATATGGTGTCGGGAACGGTCATAGGCGATATTTTTGGTGGCGAAAATATTAGGTGCAGGGGTTGCGGGGGTGTCCCCCGCACATGAAAAAATGATGCGGGGGTGTCCCCCGCAGGGTCCATGTGTTATTTTTGCCGCAAAAATATGGTGATATTTTTGCATCGCGATATTTTTGCGGCAAAAATATCACATGGAACCCTACCTTCCTTGTCACCTCCTGTCTCCAGAGCTCCTGTTCTTCTCTAGGGGCTTTCCCTTGCATTTATATTATCTGGAGCACTGGGCCTGTGGTGAACGGGGCTGGTAACTGTACGTGTAGGGACATGGTTTACATTTTCTAGGAATCTGTGAAAGGTAAATACACTGCTTCCTTTGCCGCCATGTCTGCGGCATCACTCCCGATAGCTATTGAGTTAGTGCAATTTGTGAGGGCAATGCATTTAACTAAACCTCTCTCTGCTGGTAAATTTAGCGCTTCAATCAATTGGGATAGCAGCGCAGCAAAATGGACAGTGGACCCGTCAGACTTCCTAAACCCTCTTCTCTGCCATCTTGATAACCTAGAATGGACGGTGAAGGTGAGGTATGCAGGATCAGAATAAACAGTGACTGCTTCCGCTTACTCATCTCTAGTGCCTCTATGTGTGCCACTAGTTCTACTGCTTGTGAAATGTAATGAGAAGGCAACCGCCTCTTCAGTTTGACACGGTACTCCCCATCCACAAGACCCACGACAGCTGCACCCATATGCCGCTCTCTCTCGTCTCCTGGTTGATGGTCAAAAACCCATTAACAAAAATCACCTCACCCCGGACATCCTCTTTCACATTCACTCTCTCTTCTTCTTCCCCTTTATACATGGCACAATCATGAACGATGTCCTCAGGCTGCACTGGCTCTACTACAAATGTTGCAGGGTTGACTAGGTGACATTGCACAGGATGAATCGATGTATTTGACAAAATTACCTCATATCCTGAAATTCTCAGAGACATTAACATGGACTTCAACTTTTCTAAGATCGGAATAACATCAGGCTCCACGTGCAATGTCACTGCGCAACCCATAGTAATGGTCAAAACATTTTGAATCACAAAAGCTGCTGCTGCTAGACTATGCTCACAAGAGAACTGCCCCTGTATCACTGGGTCTAGGAGTCTTCTGTAGTATGCTAAAGGTTTGTGGCATAGCAATATTTGCTGGGTCAGGGCCAATGACATTACCTGCTCATTTGAATGTGAAAAAAGATCAAATGTCTTCTTGTAATTCGTGGTCACCATAGCATTACTGATTGTGGCCTTGAATTCCCCATTTCCTCATACCACTCTATTGGTCCCTTTCCCTTCTGTGCTTCCTTGTCTCCTTGCCGTAAGTGTTAGGCAGAAACCTGAGCAGTTCCCTTAGGGACCACTGCAAAAGATTTAGGACTACAGGTGTTTGGCAGTAAACCCACTTGGTAGCAGTCTGTACCACACAGATTCACTTGGTAGCTGTGGCTGAGCAGTCAGACTTCCCTCAAGAAGAGTTAGGCAGTATGTAGAGTATACACAGTAGGTACAGAGATACAGCAGCACAAGCAAACACTGACCAGAGCTTTGGTGTAAAAGTATATAATTATTTATTTAAAGACACACTTGAAAATTACACTAGCACAAAAGAGGTAAGTAAATTCAGCACACAGTCACTATTATATATATACAACCCTCATTACTTATTAGACAAGTCTTAGTGAGAAACACCACTTATTTTCAGACAGAGGTGAGCGCTTAACATAAGATGGCACTCTAATAAGTTATAAAAAAAGGGAGGGAAAAAAGCAGAGTTATGGAAGCACACAAGTTTCAATACTTTTAAAGAACCACAGTAAGGCAGGATAGGCAGAGTTCTACTGGAGAGCAAGGAAGTCAATTGCAAGGCCCACTCTTGGAGAGAGCAAGCAGAAGGGGTCCAGGTTCACACAGTGGGGTTATGCCCAAAGAGTCTTGTAGATAGTTCGCACAAAAAGGATGAAATTAAAGTCAGGAAAAGTTAGCTCGGTTGTCCCAGGCCAGCCCAGGTTAGAAAGTCGAGGATTTACTGTCACCCCGAACGATCTGTCACAAGGGAAGCCAGGCAGGACACAGTACATTAAGTGTGAAGGAAGCTCCAGTGGGGGCAGTTGTTCGTAGCAGCGGTTGCAAGTCAGTGTTTCGTCCAGAGGAAGAGGAGGTCTCGCCGTGGAGGAAAGAAGAAGGTTGTTGCACTGCCAGGGAAGAAACCAGCCGTGGAGTTCTTTCGGTTAAAAGGTACTATCCTTCTCTTCGCGGTAGTGGTAAGCCGTGGTATTCCGGTTGACGGGGTGCTAGGAATGGGCAAGGCGGCCACGAGATGCTCCAGGAAGGTGAAAAGAAGGCAAAACTGGTCATCCCCACCAGTCAAAGGAAGAAGACTCTCCAGACTGGAGATCTCCTCTGTCTTCGGGAAAAGTGGTGAGACGGTTCAGCAGGGCTCCACTGGTGGTGGCGTCGTTGCAGGTCGGCTCAGCTTCTCCCTCCTCGGATTCTTAGGTCCTGTGGCGACTTCTGAAGTTCCAGTCCCCAAAGCCCTGCTTTTATGCAGCACACCCCATTCACTCAGCCTAGCTGTCAATCAAACATGCTAAGTGGTGAGCCGGCCGGCTCACCACTTGGGCCAATCACACAAGAGTGCGACTTGAATTACCAAGGTAACTCAGTCCAGGGCGCCTAAACCCCCTCCCACACCCCCTGTGGTACCCAGACAGAGTGGCACCACTTTTGGAGGCTTCTGTGGAGAAGCCCGCCAAAAAGTGGAACAAAGGGCTCGACTTGGGTTGGAGTCACAGAAGAGAACACAAACGCCATTTTAGAATCGAGTTCTGGCAAAAAATACCAACCAGTGAATTAATATTAAATAAATAAGCTGGCGGTATGTTCGAGGCTATAAGAATTAAATAATTAAAGTTGGTAGCCTCGAACAATGGGAAAATCCCATAGAGATATATTCGCGGTCGAATATAAAAAGTAGTATCCACTGCCACCAGCCAAAACTCGATCAGGGGGGACGGAGACGTGCCCCCTCGAACAACAGACCCCGGGGCAATCGAATTGCCCCGACCAGTACGTCCACAATATGATGGTTTGTACTGGTTTCTGTTCATAATTTGGGACTAGTAAAGCCAATGGTGACTTTACATGCCCTGGGAGACAGTAGCCAGTCCCAGGGTATGGAGTCTATGTTGGGGGGTCGCTACGACACCACTGGGTTACGGCACAGAGGGTGCTGTGTAACCCACATTAAAACACATGAGACCCTATGGAGTAAAAGACCCCATAGCCCATAAAACACATGGAAAGATAAAGGAACACCTCAAATCATGTATAAGAGTGGGAGTAAAAAGAGTCTCACTCTTAGCAGGAGAAAAAAATAAACCCCAAAAATCCAGCAGAGCTGCTGGGGGACTCACTAGGTTTGGGAAATTAGCCTTTACAGAGAATTCTCCCTAACAGTAAGCGGCTCACATAACTAGAGTAATCCACAATCTACAATAGTAATAGAGCCCAAAGAACGCTGCATCTGTTTCACTATGAGTGGCTGAGGCGTATTCTGAACTGTGGTGGCTCTCTACAGCATTACCTACATTCCTGCAGGCAATATTACTTGCCCCAAATATACTACCTCTGTCTGGCATTACTGCCATTTTTCTTTGTCCACTTTTTACCCCTTCTCTGTGAGCAGGCTGAGGAACGTTATTGAGTCTCAACAACACTGCTCCTCTGAAGTGGAACAGACTAATAGATCACCCACGTACTGAATTACAGTACTGGACACATGTACATTTCCCAAAACCATCTGAACCACCCTGTTAAAAACACTTGGAGACTAACAGTACCCCTGGGACAACCTTGTTTGCTCTCATCTCTGACCACGATATGTAAACTCCATGAGGTACTGAGAATCGGCGTGTACGGGAACAAAGAAAAAATAGTTTTTTTCATCAATTACTGTGTAGTGGGTTGACCCAGTAGGGATTTTACAGAGTATGGTAGCAGGATTTGGTACCACCAGAAATTCCACCTCAACAATATTATTGAGCGGGTGCAAATCCTGGATCATCCTCTGTCAGGAACCCATGTAAACATACTCCCAGTGATTTGCATACACACACTGTGAAACGCTCCCTGCCCACGAGTTCGCTATCCTGATCCTATGAAAAACATTCCACACATACATATACACGGAGAGTGCTGTCCCTCCTGCCTTGTAGGTTGCCTTGGCACCGATGGAAGTCCCTGTATGCACGACATCATACAGCCGTGCATATGGTAGCCAATGGAAATATCCGTCCTCGCGGTCACGTGACACGGAGGACATTGCGTCCCTCAAAGAATAAGCATCGCCTTTGCCGGCAACCCAGTGCTTCTGATTAGAGTTGTGTTTTGATTCCTCGTTTGTCTTTGCTGCTGCTGCTTTTTGGATTCCACGTTGCTGACCCGATTCTGCTAACGGACCTTGCCTATGCCTAATCCTTGGAATTAATTACCATCTGTGTTCCGATGTTTTTCTACCGGACTGTGCTGCTTAACATTTTGCTTCTTGACGTCCGCCCAACGCCAACTCCTGCTACGCCCCTGGATTTCTCTTGGCTTACCACTCCTGCTCCATTGCTGCCCGCACGTTCACAACTACTTTTGCTCTAAGGATTCCTGTACTGCTCTGCCTTCGAGATACTTCTTTCAGAGACGCTCTGCTGCTCTTCGCACTTAGCTGCTTCTTCTCATGCACGGATTTCCCTCAGTGCTCATCATCATCCCATGCACGGACTAGAGATGATTGCCACATCTGCACCACCCCACACGCTCAGGCGTCCTTGTGCCTTCGGGATAGGTAACATCCCTCACTCCCATTCGGTACGTTCTTTGTTGGATTTACTGGACTGCACATACTTCATTTGTTCTACGGTTGCTCCATTCCTGGTAAGATCTTTCCCCCCCATGCTATATACAGTCCTCACCTTACCACCACACTATCTCACCTGGCATTCCTGTTGATCTAGATAACCTGGCCAACTCGAGAGTACAAGGGGACACCGCTGTACCACTACCACATCTGCTGCTGACTCATTTGGGGGAATCACTTCCTATGCAGAGGTTAGCTCTTCCCTATCTTTATCTGTAATTTGGGAATTTATGGTCTGTGTTTCTAATTGCTGTTTTGCTGTATTACAGCTGGCAGTGTTTGTGGTGCGTGTCCCTATTCCTCCAATTGATTGATCCCTTTGAGTGTTAATATCTCACAACAGAGGAGTAAATTGAAACAAAGAACTCTTCCCCGACTATAGCAACTACCTGCCAGTCTGGCTTCCAACACCTGGAGATTTCCTGGAGTAGTTCAGACTCTGTGGGGGCCTCACAGGCGGTGAGTCATAACATCCTCCAATGGGACCCCTTCACTTTCTTCACAGCGTAGAAAGCCGTGTTGCATGGGGACACAAAAGGTTGGATTCTGAAACACTTTTGTATAGGCGCGTTATAAATGTCATATCATATCATATTATTGTATTTATTGTATTGTATTTATTGTGTTTATATAGCTGCCTTGCTTTAACAGCAAAAACAGATAGGTGATGGCTGGAAGGTTTAGAATCAATCTTCACCTCTGGCATTGCTCTGGGCAATATGCCAGACCATCGTTCTTAACCTACCAAGCCATTACAGAAGGGGAAATACCATATGCAAATCAGGCTTAGCCCCACCGCAAGGGTGGACCAAGCGTGATTTGCTTATGATTATTCCCCTTTTGTAATGGCTTGGCAGTTGAAGAAAAGAACGATGGTCTGGAGGGTTGCCCAGAGCAATGCCAGAGGTTAAGATTTATTCTAAATCTTCCAGCCATCACCTCTTTTGTTTTGCTGTAGTCACCACAAGTGGGGCGTGTATGCCCAGACGTGGGCCCCCGTGCCTTCTGGGCCTAGAGACCCAAGCTATCCTCACTGATGAGGCCCAACAAGGCTGAACATGTTTTGGGATGCTTGTGGTCTTGCGCAGAAGGGTTTTCACCTAGCAGTTCGGGCTGGGCTGCCCCTTTTGGGCTGGGACCAAGCCCGATTTGCATATGGTTTTTCCCCGTTTGCAATGGATTGGCAGGTGAAGAATGATGGTCTGGGGGGTTGCCCAGAGCATTGCCAGAGGCTAAGACTAATTCTAAACCTTCTGGTCATCACCTCTGTTGTTTTGCTTTAACTACGCCATAATGGTCTCGTAAATCCCTTTGTCCCTAGAAATGGGGTGCTGCTTAACCCTCAGTAAAATCGCACTGGGTTTACATTTTTTCTTCACTGCTCCATCAATCTCTGGCAGTCCCACATTATGAGGATTGCTGGTGGAGGCCTGCTGGCATTGAGAATGCAGTTTTCTCCTTGGCATAGTGTGTCAGGGCTATTTGGCAATAGCCTGACGTCAGATCAAATGTACTGAGGTACTTGGCTGAACCAAGTCTATCCACCAGTTCATCTGTCCTTCTCACATGTTCTGACATTCTGTAACCTCTGCTTTTTACAGATAGACAGTCACCAGTGAGAATATCATGCTGGCCCCAAGGGTTCAAGCCTGGTGAAAGTGAAAACAGGGAGGCAACCTGATTTAACAGAACTTTGCACTCCTCCTGTTGTTCAGATGTCAGCTGAGAAGAGAGATAGACTCCTTCTATTTTCTCATCCAAAGATTGGCCTCTGGGGAGGTCAGGAAGAGGTTCACTCTCCTCCTCCTCTTGAGCTGAAGCTAGAAGCAAAGCTCCCCTTCTGGTCTTGAGATATATGCCTTCGAATGGTTGGTGTGAAAGACTCTGGGAGCCTCCTTAGGTCTGCCTAAGTCCACCAAATACTTCACCTCTCCAGGTTTGCCCACAACCTTGAAGGGTCCTATCCATTTGTCCTGCAAGGCCCTCTGCCTTGTTGGCACCATAACTAATACAAGCTGGTATTGAGTAAACTCAACCATGCTGGCCTTTGGTCATGCCCCTTTTTGACCAGAGCCTGACCTGCTTTTAAGTTATCACTAGCTTCTGCCATCATGTGTGACGTTCTCCTCCGGAAACCGATCACATAGTCAGTGACTCTGACTGGCTTGCGGGAAGGAGCACTCTCCAACCCTTCCTTAATCAGGGCCAATGGACCTCTGACTGGATGGCCATAGAGAAGTTCAAAGGGACTGTATCCAACTCTCTCCTCGGGGACTTCTCTATAAGCAAAGAGAAGGCATGGCAGTAGAAGGTCCTACTTTCTTTTAAGGGGTTCCTCTAAAGCACTTATCATGCTCTTCATAGTATGATTAAACCTCTCTTCCAATCCATTTGTCTGTGAATGGTAGGCTGTATAGAACTTGTAAGTGACACCAGCGTTTTCCCCCATGATTTGCATGTAGTGGGACATAAAATTGGTCCCCCTGCTCCATCAATCTTTGGCAGTCCCACATCATGAGGATTGCTGGTCCACAGATAGTCCGCCACCTTTCCCAAATCCTTCTGACAATGTATTTATATGGATGAGCATAGTCTGTGGTACTTCCCTTTGATTTACCACTATCTGGCAAGGCAGCAAAATTTCAAAGACCATCTCTTCTTTGTCTTTGATGTGTATAAGGTTGGATCGATGCACAGAACTGTGCACCGCTCTCCGCCTTCATCATCTGTGCTCGAGAGAAATACCCTGTCCTTCTTGATCACTACGGCCTCTAAAAGAATTGTAACAGTGGTGCCTGGCGTTACTTCCTGTGACCCATCAGGCTGAAATAAGAACTCAAACGGTACCCACCAAGACTGATTTCTGATCGCCGGGATCCGACCAAACAAAACCATCACCCCATAAAGAAACAATGCTGCATGCAGTGGAACCCTGCTAATTGCGCTAACACAATTATAGGCCTGCAAACGCGCTGTGTCCCTTACCGGATACAACCCTAGTGTCGAGCATAGTATACCCTCCTATATGAAACCAAGCAACACCTGCAACTTGCTCAGGATGTTCCCCCACACACAATTAAGTCTACAAGTGACAGTACAAATTCACCTTTGGTACAAGCCTGTACTACACAGTAAAAGTGGTAGCGATGGCTGAGCAGCCAGACTTATCTCAAGAGTAGGTGAGCAGTATCAATAGTTACACAAAGGACAGCAATTACTATGATTCAAACAAACAGTGACTCAAGGTTTCTTACTAAAAGAATATACATTTATTTACACTTCAATTGTTTTACATTTCACTAAAGTAAAGCAGTTTAAAAATCACACTTTTAATACACCACACCACTCCCAATAGATTCCAGACAAGTTAACCTCACAAATGAAGTGTGAGCAAAATGGCACTCCAGCAATTTAAAAAGGGAGGGAAAGACAAAGTTAGGCAGAGATTGAGCAGCACCAACAGGTAAGTCAGCAGGGCAATCTAGAAAGAGGAACTACAGTGATGTAATCAAATCAAAAAGGCTTAGGGCCAAAGTCAATAGAACAAAAGTCTTTTGCTCAAGAACACGCAGTTCCGGCTAGTTCACGGTTAAGTCTTTTCCAAGAGTTCCGGACAAAGTTGGTCAGCAGATAAGTTAGTTCAAAGAGTAGAGAAGGACAAGCCCTCGGATTGGAGAAAGATTTCACACACATTCACTGCGGCTGGATGAAACGAACAACCGGATTTGCACAGTACCTTTAAATGGAGAAGAAGCTGTAGCTGAGGCAGATGTTCCAGGCAGGTCCTGTAGGCTCACGGTTCCTGAAGCGACTGTCAGACTGACACGAAGTAGGAAGACTGGAGGGTCCTGCACTGCCCAGGGAAGAAACTAGCAGCAGAGCAAAGTAACAAATAAAAGGTGTGCTCCTTAAAACCCAAGCAGGGTCCACCTTCCTGGCTATCCGATCCACTGTAGCTCTGTACAGCAAATTCAACCAGAGGAGGGAGTCCTGGCTTGCAGTCTGGGTGAACTGGTTGGTCCCACCAGCTATGGGGAAGAAGATTCCTGGTAGATCTTCTCTGCCATTGGAGTGTGAAGATCGGACCTGCAGCAGGGCTTCACTGGGCGGTTCAGTCGTTGTAGGGGTCCTCTTCTGTCAGCTCTACATTGGTTCTTTCGTTCCAGTGGCAACTCTGCCTTTCCAGTCCCAGAAACCTGCTTTTTATGCAGTTCTCCCCTATTCACACATCCTGGCTGTCAATCACACAGCAGGGTGGCTGTCCCGCCGGGACAGTCACCACAGCCAATCATTTCAGAGTGCGACATGGGTCTCCAAGGAGACCCTGTGCAGGGAGTCCTAAACCCCTCCCTCACATCCTGTCCCCCCCAGACATACAGCTGCCTAAGGAGGGCTTCTGCGTAGAAGCCCGCGAAAAGACGGTGAACAAAGGAATCAAACCTGGTTTGGTGCACAGAGTAAAACATGAGAAATACTTTTACCACAATAAATGGCGAATAAACCCAGCTGCAACCAAAATAAAACATATATGATCTGGCGGGTTTGAGTTTGAGGCTACCAAGACAGCCTAAAACAATACCAAGATTATTTAAGATAACCGTGGTAGGAAAAATAGGGTAGTTACCACTGCCACCAGCCAAGTCTTGATGAAAAGGGAGCAAATCAATGTTCCAAGAGAAACAGAAAAAAAGGAGAAAATAGTAACCCTTTCCAGTACTCTATGTGAAATAGGTTGTACTTGGTCTGTGGTTTTACAGAGGCTAATAAAGTTAATGGCAACTTTATATGTTTCTGGGAGACAGTAGTCAGTCCCAGAAAATGGAGTCTGAGTTGGGAAGTCTAAAAGACAACCCTGTGTCACTGCACTGAAGGTGCTGTGCAACACACAGTAAAAAGAGGATGCCTGTGGAGTAGGTGAGGCTCCACAGTCTATGAACACAGAAATGTTAAACACACACAGCAAAATATCCAAAAAACAGAGTGACTACACTCTGTTAGGAAAGGCGCTTTTCAGTTAGCCCCAATTAGGTTGCTTATCTTAGATTCACTGTAGAGTATATCAAAAAATGTTAGTCAAAAAATTCTCAAAAAGTAATACGTTTCATAACAGGACATGTTTAATGCACATTCCTGAAGTATCTGCTGTTACAGTATATCTTTGTAAATCACAAATGAGTGTTCATCTGAGATTGCCCATAATACTCTGGTGCCAATGCATTTCGGTTAAAACCTTCTTCAGGGCGGTATTATAGCAAAACTGATATTACATGACTTATATAGTAACATCATTAACAGAATGTATCATAATGCACACAAAGCGATCAAGTAAGAAAAGTATTTACAAAAGCACATACTGGTTCGTGTACCACATCCGCATATATAGATAATGGGGAGAATAAAACAAAAAAGCATACTAATTAGTTTACTGTCATGATTATGCCTGTTCTGTTTACATTTCAGCCTTTAGAGGCAAGTCATACCTTAGTCAAGCCAAGAAACGTTAGGATCGTGAAGTTGTACAGTTGCACAACAAGTAAATCTACAAGAAAAGAATAGATGTAACTCTCAGTGGTTCTCGTGGACATCAAAGGATAAAGTTTATTTAACGCTGTGGATAGCTGTGCTTACCGAGCAGCTTCAAAGACGTGTGTGCCGAGAGAGCTGCATCTAATGCGCTCGCGGTCGCAATTACTTTCGTTTTAAGCATTTCCATGGAGACAGTGCGAGGCGTTGCGGTCCGGTAGGAGCACGTACGCCTCGCGCCCCACCCCCGGGTGGAAGCCCTGGGGCGGGAATGTCTCCATGGTAACTGGCGTTAGCACGAAGCCTACGCGTCTCTTACCTGCATGTGCTGTTAGTAACTGATTCGCGTTCAGAGAGAAACGCGTGCGCGAATCGTTTCAAATGCATTTACTAAGCGATACATGCATCAGGGTAATTCATATGGTGATATCTAGTGTCATTGTAGTGACAATGATAGCGTTATAAGTATAATAGGCTCTGTTAGAACAAATCAAGGTACCTGGGGTGTGTGCGCTATATTGTGAAGGGAGACAAGTTGCTGTCACATTGTGTACACAAGGTACAGCGGCCAAAACTAAGTCTACCCCATCACGAGAATGTTAGGTAAATGCAAATACTATCTGGAAAGCAGATAGAAATTACCAATTTTACCTTGAGCTAATATATTTTACTTAGATCTATAATTGGCCAACAAGTAGATAAAAATATGTGGAAGTGAAGTAAATGTTGTTTACCACGTGTGCCTCCATAGTGACAGAGGTAACAATATTAAATCAGAAAGTTCAAAAGTTACAACGCAATTAAGGTAAATATACAGCAGGCATTTAACAGGGAGCCTTAGAAACAAGAAACAGAGGGTCCACATTTGCATGAAAGAATGTCAACAATATTGTTTAGTTAATTCAATTACTCCGAATAGTTCTACAGAAAGCACATGTAGTTTATTTCTTCATTGAGTCCCTTTGGAGTAAGGGAGCCAAGGCGGTCAATCCAGAAGGTTTCTCTCTGGTCCATCTTCCTTTGGAAATTCTCATGCGTATCGCTTTTAGAAACCACTTCTAAAATTACAAAACGGATCTGGGCCAAGTTATGTTTCCTCTCATCCCAATGTCTTGATACCACTGAGTTCGGATTGTGGTTCCTTATGCATGATCTGTGTTCGTTCCATCTAATTTTGGCTACTCTTAATGTCTGACCCACATAGTACAGTCCACAAGGACATTTAATGGCATACATTACATTGAAGGAATCACATGTAGCATAATTCTTGAGTCTGATTGTCTCTCCTGTATGGGGATGTTTAATTGTTTCTCCTTTAGTTACATAGCCACAATTGCTACAATTCAAACAAGGGAATGTTCCAATTTTTTCTGTGAGTTTTTTCTTTAGCGCTGGTTTCGTTTTGACTAATCTGTCTTTTAAGTTTCGGCTCCGCTGGTAGGCAAATGTAGGAGCTTCCTTAAACAAGTGCTCCACTCGATGATCACAAAGTAGTTGCGGGAAGAAGCACTCTCCAACCCTTCCTTAATCAGGGCCAATGGACCTCTGACTGGATGGCCATAGAGAAGTTCAAAGGGACTGTATCCAACTCCCTCCCGAGGGACTTCTCTATAAGCAAAGAGAAGGCATGGCAGTAGAAGGTCCTACTTTCTTTTAAGCGGTTCCTCTAAAGCACTTATCATGCTCTTCATAGTATGATTAAACCTCTCTTCCAATCCATTTGTCTGTGGATGGTAGGCTGTAGAGAACTTGTAAGTGACACCACAGTTTTTCCCCATGGCTTGCATGTAGTGGGACATAAAATTGGATCCCCTGTTGGATATCACTTCCTTGGCAAACCCTACTCTGGTAAAAATACCAAGTAGAGCCTTAGCCACAGCCTGGGACGTAACCGTTCTCATAGGTATGGCTTCTGGGTATCTTGTAGCATGGTCTACTACAACCAGGATAAACCTGTTCCCTGAAGATGTGGAAGGGTCAAGGGGACCAACAATGTCGATGCCTACACTCTCAAAAGGAACTCCCACCACTGGGAGGGGCACCAGGGGTGCCAAATTCTTGGCTCCACTCTTGCCAGAGGTTTGGCAAGTGTGACAGCTCCTACAGAATTTGCCAACTTCTGAACCCATTTTAGGCCAGTAGAAGTAGAGGGAGATCCTTTCCTTGTTATTTCTGAAACTCTAATGACCAGCCAAAGGTATCTCATGGGCCAACTGTAGGAACTGGAGTCTGTTGGCAAGGGGCACTGCAATTCTTTTGCAGTCCCCTGGGATCGACTCAATCGGTTCACTGTAGAAGAGGCCATCTTCCCAGCTTAACCTATGCTTTCCAACTTCTTGCCCATCAAGTTGGTTAGCAGACTGTTGTCGAAGACCTCCAAGAGTAGGACACTCTCTTCGTCCTCTGCTTAAGTCTGCCCTGTTGGGTCCACCTTCTGCCAGTAAAGACTGCAGCTCAGGATGGTCAACAGGGTCAATATCTCCAACCAAAATAGTGTCTTCCTCCAGATCTGACACCTCAGAAACTGGATCAACCACACATGGTTGTACCCCACACTCTGCCTCAGCAGGTGGAGGAGTCACATGTGTGACCTTGGACAATCTTGGGGATGTCCTTGTTGGTAGCACAGGGGTGTTGTCTGACTTTTTTCTTGAGGTCTTGGGTTTCCCCTTTGCCTCTTTCTTTTCAGAAATAGCAGTGAGCAACTCCTGTGGAGTGGGACTGATAATTTCCTCTATCAACTCCTCTGTAGAGCCTCTTAAGGTCCTCTCCCTTGCAGGCCTAGTTAGCTCCTGTCTCCTTTTACTGGGAGGCCTCGGGGTGCTTGACACTACTCCAAGAGTTTTCAGGTCATTACCCAACAGGACTCTCCCAGGCACTTCACTCTGCACACTAACAGGTATTTTGACAGTCATATCATTACACTAGATGATAGCTGGTAACTTGGGAAGCATTTGCACAGGGCCTCCAGCTAACTTGGTTAGGCGCTTGGGTGCCTTAGCAACATCCTCCACCTTGAAAAATGATTCATCCACCACAGTTATGCTGGCTCCAGTGTCTCTGATGGCAGGAGTCTCCTGGCCATTCACAAGAACATTATCTTTATAATACTCTTTAGTATTATCTGGGATGGAATTATAGACATCTAAATTATGTTGTTCTCACAAGCCCAGGGATACTAAAGAAACACTAACTGAGACTCTCACGGGATCATCAGCCAGTAGGTGAAAGTTTCCACTGGCCATAGGTACTTCTTCCTCTGGGGAGAAGGCTAAGGAGATAGTGTGGATCCCTGAAGGTTTACCCTTACATCTGAGATCCCCTTTCACATGGTCAGTTGACCCACAAACATAACATTTCCCAAAGGTCTTGATGAATGTGGGTTTGTTCTGACCTCCATCTGGTTTGGGTCCAGATGGTGCACTAGCCTGATTGGGTTTCCATCCCTTGTGGTTTACCCTTATGTTGCTGTTTGTGGCCCTCTTTTGGATTGGAGGTATTAGAATTCTCCTTGTTATCTTTCTTTGGCTACTTTCCCTCATTTTTCTCTTCTGAGTTGCCCCAGAATCCTTGTGAGTAGCCCTGTTGGCAACCCACAAGTCAGTAGCTTTAGCTAACTTCTTTGGATCTATTTCCTTAGAATCAGCCAAGTGCTGTCTGAGCTCAGGAGAGCAGGCATCATAAATTGACTCCAACATAACAACATTTCTCATACCTTCATAAGTGTTCACTCTGTAACCCTTAACCTAACCATCTAAGTTTTTCAAACATTCACATACCCAGGTAGTCCAAGGGGTACCATCATGTTTTTTGAGGGTCCTAAACCTCTTAAGGTACTGGAAAGGGGTCTTCCCAAATCTAGTAATTAAAGCTAGCTTCACACACTCATAATCCATCCTATCCACCTCCCACAACTCCATCACAACATCAGATACAACAGTGGGTAGCCTAGAGAAGTGGCAGGGAAGCAACTGATTCCCTGTAAGACCTTGAATCCAATGGTTATATTCAAACATTGCCAACCAATCCAAAATATCAAGCTTAACCTCATACATACCCACAATTTCTTTAGGCATACGGGGTCTCTTAGGACTGGAAGACCTAGAAGACTCTGAGAGAGGAACATTTTCAAGAGATAACCTTTTCATTTCTAGTTCATGATTCTACTCCATTTCTCTGAGCTTAAGTTCTTGGTGCTTTTGTTCAGTTTGAGCATTTAAGCGTTTGAATTCCAATTCAAGCCTCATCCTTTCTAGAGCAATGAATTCAGGACTGAGTGTAGGACCTGATGGGGTCCCAGTGGACACACGTTGAAGTTGCTGAGCAGATAAGGGAGCAGTGGGGCCTACATTAGGAGACACATTTACTTCCTCTAACTCATCAATAATAGACACATTATCATCCTCATTATTTTCCACATTTACTGGAGAGTCAGATATTTCAGACCAACTCCCCAGACTTTGGTTCTTTAACAACTTTTAAATCAATTCAGACTTTTTGCCTTTGGCAGAGAGATTCCTTTCGCTACACAGATTTTTTAAATAATCCACAGTGTAACTAAGGAGGGTTTCCTGACTGTAGCTTTCCATATCAGACATAATTAATATTGCTTTTTAGTGATGTTAGCCTTGTGGTTAGTTGATCCAAGGTAATAGCAGCACTCTAATTGTAATTACTATACTTGATCTTCACCGCTGTACACCAGGGTTAGGCAGAATTATATGCAGTACCCTTTGGGGACACACACACAATTAAGACTACACGTGGAAGTACAAATTCACCTTTGGTACAAGCCTGTCCTACACAGTAAAAGTGGTAGCAATGGCTGAGCAGCCAGACTTATCTCAAGAACAAGTGAGCAGTATCAATAGTTACACAAAGGACAGCAATTCAAACAAACACTTACTCAAGGTTTCTGAGTAAACGAATATACATTTATTTACACATCAGTTGTATAACATTTCACTAAAGTAAAGCAGTTAAAAATCACACTTTTAATACACCATACCACTCCCAATAGATTCCAGACAAGTTAAGCTCACAAGTGAGCAAAATGGCACTGCAGCGATTTAAAAAGGGAGGGAAAGACAAAGATAGGCAGAGATTGGGCAGCACCAACAGGTAAGTAAGCAGGGCAAACATGAAAGAGGAACTACAGTAATGGAATCAAATCGAAAAGGCTTAGGGCCAAAGTCAATGGGACTTTTGTCCCATTGACTTTGCTCAAGATCACACAGTTCAGGGTAGTTCGTGGTTAAGTCTTTGCCAAGAGTTCCAGACGAAGTTGGTCGGCAGAAAAGTTAGTTCAAAGAGTAAAGAAGGACAAGCCCTCGGATTGGAGAAAGATTTCACACACTTTCACCACGGCTGGACGAAACGAACAACCGGATTTGCACAGTACCTTTAAATGGAGAAGAAGCTGTAGCTGAGGCGGACGTTCCTGGCAAGTCCTGCAGGCTCACGGAGTCTGAAGCGACTGTTGAACTGACATGAAGTAGGAAGACTGGAGGGTCCTGCACTGCCCAGGGAAGAAACCAGCAGCAGAGCAATGCAACAAATGTAAGGTGCGCTCCTTAAAACCCAAGCAGGGTCCGACCTTCCTGGCTATCCGGTCCACTGTAGATCTGTACAGCAAATTCGACAAGAGGCGGGAGTCCTGGCTTGCAGTTTGGGCAAACTGGTTGGTCCCACCAGCTAAGGGAAAGAAGATTCCTGGTAGATCTTCTCTGTCGTCGGAGCCTGAAGATTCGGACCAGCAGCAGGGCTTCACCGGGTGGTTCAGTCATTGTAGGGGTCCTGTTCTGTCAGCTTCTCGTTGGTTCTTCGTTCCAGTGGCGACGCTGCCTTTCCAGTCCCAGAGACCTGCTTTTTATGCAGTTTTCCCCCATTCACACAGCCTGGCTGTCAATCACACAGCAGGGTGGCTGTCCCTCTGGGACAGTCACCACAGCCAATCATTTCAGAGTGTGACATGGGTCTCCAAGGAGACCATGTGCATGGAGTCCTAAACCCCTCCTTCACATCATGTCCCCCCCAAACATACAGGCGCCTAAGGAGGGCTTCTGCGTAGAAGCGTGTGAAAAGACGGTGAACAAAGGAATCAAACCTGGTTTGGTGCGCAGAGTAATACACGAGAACGACTTTTACAACAAGAAATAGCGAATAAACCCAGCCGGAACCGAAATAAAACATATATGGTCTAGCAGGTTTAAGTTCGAGGCTACCAAGATAGCCTAAAACAATACCAAGATTATTAAGATAACCGCGGTTGGAAAAATAGGGTAGTTACCACTGCCACCAATGCTCCAAGAGAAACAGACACAAAGGGGTAACTAGTAACCCTTTCCAGTACTCTATGCAAGATAGGGTGTACTGGGTTTTGGTTTTGCAGAGGCTAATAAAGTTAATGGCAACTTTATATGTTTCTGGGAGACAGTAGTCAGTACCAGAAAATGGAGTCTAAATTGGGAAGTCTAAAAGACAACCCTGTGTCACTGCACTGAAGGTGCTGTGTAACACACAGTAAAAAGATGATGCCTGTGGAGTAGGTGAGGCTCTACAGTCTATGAACACAAACATGTCAAACACACACAGCAAAACACATGTAGAAGTGGGAAAAAAGGCTCACACTCTTACCCGTTGAAAAAACTAAATCCTAGAAATCCAGCAAAGCTGCTGAGGGACTCAGTAGTTAAGGGAAATTAGCCATTCTGGAGAATTCTCCCTAAGAATGATTTGCTGGGATGTCCATACAATACAAGAGAGGGGCTGATACATTTTGAGTACCCACCTTGATACGAAAATCTTCAGTATAAGGAACTGAAAGGCTAGCCCCAGGGAATCTCTGTGTGTCCATCGTTTTGCCAGACACGGTGCACTCGCCTTCCTTAATACAAGTTTTTGTAGCCCATGTGTAGGCCATGAATGAGAATGTTTGATCACCCAGCTGCACACCTATCCAGGATTCCTCTTCCAGATCGCTGGTAACGGACAGTATTGGACACATTAGAGACCTCTGTGGGCTGTCCTACTCCCGGTACATATTTGCACCGGGGCTAGAAAAAGGATGTTTTCCGCCCGAATACACTTACTCGAGTGTAGTGCATAACTGTTCCTTGGGGTAAAGGATTTTTGTTGCTTCTCTGCACCAATGCCTGTGAGGGCACAGTCAGTGGAATCCCAAAAGTCTGTGCGGTCCCAGTCACTGGGTTCTGTTCAACCCGTGCCTGCTGCACTTGCACAGAGCCCAGGGCATAAGAAGGATTGGTTCTTGCATCTGTTGTGCTCCCATGTTGATGTACTGTGGCCGTTCACGACAATCCCATGACACGTGCCACAATCTTTCACATGACCAACACTGCATCCCATAGAATCCTCCATAACAGTTTTCCATTGCCCCATTAAAAAGAGGACCCATTGCTCCGAACCTGCAACATAACCCGCTCCTTCGCGGAAATCATCCTCTGCCCCTCGGAAACCCTCTCATTGGCCTAGGACAAAAAGCATACCCATCCATCCACCCTTGTGGCATACCCAGTTCACTGTGTCCCTGTTGTCCTGATTGCCCCTGCTGTCCCTTCATAGAAATCATAATTACTGCCCTTTCTAAACAAATCTTCGCACTTTTCTTTTTTCAACAAGTTTAGCATCTGCTTTTTGTGCTTGCTCTACACTCTCCCTACTTTCTTGTCTTCTCTTGCAGAAATGCACAATGTGTGATTGTCTCTCCAGCCAGCTCTTGGCCTCCATTCCTATCACCTTATCTAAATCATGCTGGGCCTCCTTAGGGTGTACTTTCTTATCATATGATTTATTTATGTATTTATTTATTTATCTATTCATATTTGTAGAGCGTGCAGCAGCCCAGGGGCATCGTGGCACTTGTTACAGAGAGTGATCATCACTTAGTTACATAAATGATAAAAGATTGCCACACTTTGATCCCACATTTCTTCCGTCTATGCTCTCCACATCGCTTGAATTAACTGGATATGTGTGGCATCCTCCAATTTCATTGTCTTTGTCAGCATCAAATTTATATCCAGCTTAACTGGATACATAACTTGCAGGGCCCTCCAAACCTGTGACATATAATGATTGAATGCTGCTCTGTCATGGGTGTTCGTGTCTAGCTGAACCCCTGAATATCCCACTTTTTGTCCAAGGCTCATCTGACCGTTCTCCCATCAGAGCTGTGAAGATGCTTTTTATGTCTATCCAACGTGAAAGCAGTGGTATGTTTCTCCCATGCACAAATCCACTTCCCCACTCCTGAAGTGAGCTAAAGGATGGTCTTCATCATGTTATTCTGGTGACATAATATGCCATTGGACATAATACGCCCTTTCTTGACCCTTCTGGATTAACGGAAACTGAGTTACACCTGATTTAACTAGAATTTTCCCCATCTCTCTCCTGCTATTTACTACAGCCATGCGAGTACCCTGGCATCTCCTAATCATAGGACATGCCTGGGAATCAAGGGCTGAGGCTGATGGTAGAAAAGTAACCTTGAACCTTCTTCAATTGACCTGCCAAGTCACGTGAAGAATCAGCGTATTGGGGTGTGTTATAGTGATATTTACCTGCTCCCCTAACTCCCTTTTAAAAGTTTGGTAACTTTTAGAAACGTTTAGCTTACTTTGGCTTTGCCATTGCTTGTTCACACAAGCACTCCGAAAGTTGGTAACACATTTGCTAGCTAGTTTAACTCATCCACTGACATTTGGAACTGTTCACTCGACCCCAGAGACCCTACCTTCATTTTTCCAGCTTCACAAATCTGTATGGAACTTTGCTGAACTTTTGGGCACAAGGCCCCAGACATTTTTGGGATGGACTTCTGAAGTTAGGATAGAATCTCTGTGGACCATTAGTGCTAATACTAATCTCACCTTCCTTTTGAGAGGTTTTATATGTATTTTGCTTACTCCAGTAATTGTATATATGTATATCATTTTCAGTATTGAATGAAAATATTACCTGTTAGTAGTCATTTTTCACTGTGTTTATTTGCCATAAGTAAAAAAGTATTTGCAGACCTGTATGTTTAAGTGTGTTCCTTGACTATTTCATTGAGTGTGCTCAATGTTGACCCCTTACAAGCTCACCACCACTTGAGACTTAGCCTAGACCACTCGCCTTGCTAAAATCAGTCCTATGAGTTCTGTATACCCTTCTGCAGCCGATAAAGAATAGGACCCACATGCGAGCAGCGTATAAGGAACTCCTGCACCCTCCTTTTTTGGTCCCTCTTCCCCGATTTTAACACTATTGCCTTTCCTGCCTTTTTCATACATTAGGGCGTGGCACATCTAGACAGAATTGTGATTATTAGCCTGTGTCACATCCAGACAAAATTGTGAAGGTTAGCCTGTGTCACATCCAGACTGAATTTTGAAGGTTAGCCTGTGTCACATCTAGACAAAATTATGAATATTAGCTAGCATCACATCTAGACAGAACTGTGACGATTAAGTTGAATCTGGGTAGCTCTTTCATTACAGTCTATAAGACGGTCAGCTAGATGTGTTGGGGGTCATCTGTGTACTGTACCTAGATGGATTTTGGGACTAGGAAATGTGTTTCACTTAGAGATGGATTTTGAGGGTAAGAAATGTGTTGCACTTAGATGGATTTTGGGAGGTAGGAAATGTGTTGCACTTAGATGGATTGTTGGGAGTTGGAAGGGTGTTGCGCCTAGATGGATTTTCAGGGTGGGGGTAGGAATAGTGTTGCACTATTTCGTTAGCCTGTCCATTCACACGTATGTTTAAGATATTGTCCTGTCCCCAGCACTCTGAAGATCATAGGGAGAACTGGTCCGCTAAAGCCCTTTGGGTACAGGCTGTTCATTGCACCAAGAAGATGTATTACGATTGCCCCTTCTGTGCTTAAAGATCCCTTAGGATAGCTTGCCACTGCTCTGAGGCCTTGGTACTGGACCTGAGAGTTTGATATTAGCCCACTTACAATACCTGTAAGGACAGCCACGGGGTTGTACCTGCAGGTAGCCTGGCATTGCAGCTAGAAGAAAGTACATGCAGGTAAACCCATGTGGTACACTTGGAGCATTTAGGCCTCCCATGTTTAACCTGGCCATGATGCTCGAAGATGTATACTTGTAACCCTCCATTTCACTTATAATTGCTTAAGTTAGCCATTATAACGCACTGTGGTTACATGCAGGTGTCCTTGATATTCCACTTATTAGACTGCTGTGGTTAGCATTTGTGGAAAATGAAAAATATGTAGTAAGACTATAAAGGTAACCTGTCTATTGCGATCAGAGTATCCCATTAGCCTAGCTTCTATGGTAGCCTATCTGTCCCACCTAGAAGATGTTCTCCGACAACCAATCTATTGCACTTGATAGACGTGATAGTATCCTGTCCGTAGTGCATAGAAATGTCTACAAAGGTAGCTGGCTTTTTCTCCCCCACAGAAGATCCGATGACACAGCGACATCAAGATAACCTCCATCTGAGCTTAAGGTTTGTATAAACGCACCACTTCGGTGGACATCTGCAGCAGGCACGGCTATCCATCCACGCAATCTAGAATGCAGCTATGACAAATTCAGTCTAGCTGGTCACATAACCGCTTTGCACTGAAACACTAGACTTGCCTCAACACTTCTGCCATTCCAATACAGCGACAACCTACGAAAAATGTCAATCTAACTGGGTACATATCGAGTCTCCTGCACTAGCACTCTGTTGTGGCCTCCCTCAGCACCCCCCCATGTGCCTGGACTCTTGGGCTGCTTACTGGAGCATAGCAAGCCCCCTATGTCCTAATCTTGGCCAAATGCATACACATATCTTAAACCTCCTCTGAGAACTTTCCCATACCTGGACTTCAGTCCTGAGTGAGTTCCTACCACAAAGCGCTTTGAGGGCATACAAACGAGAAAAGACGCTATATAAATTACTAATACAAAACAATACAATAATATATTATTGATATTAACACCACCCTCGCCCAAGCAAACAATGAACAGCATGTTGTTGACAGCAGGCAGATTCTCACCTGATTAGATGAATAGGGAAACCTTTCCAGACATTTTGGGCAGGTCAAATTGAAAACTCCAACTTCCCCTTATGTACCCTACTCACTGGTGAATGGGTATTGGCTATTTGGCTGAGCATTCAATGGATGAAGGTGATGTTTTCAACTTGCAGTTTATTTGTAGCTTTGGGACAGCATTTGATTTACAAATTCCAGTGAGCCCATTTGCCCTGACTCCTCTGCCCAGGAAAGTGAAGGATCATTATATTTCTACCACCCCCACTAGGGAAGTGTGAGGGGATACAGCCGCCTATTGTCTCTGGTGACTACCTACACCATAACTTGATGTTGTTTGAGTCTTTGAGAATGTCAGTAAGGATATATATATATATATATATATATATATATATATATATATATATATTTTTTTTTTTTTTTTTTTTTCAGCAAAAAAAACTTTGTTAAAGGGACGTTATGGTTAAGTTGCGCTACTAAAAACCTATGAAATTCAGTGAAAAAAAACCCTGTAAACTAAGCAACCATAACTCGCACCACCACTGTGCACTGCTAAGACTAACACCCAGGACATCAAAGATGACATCACAAATGTCATTGATGACATCACTGATGACATCACATGTCTGGCTCCCTCTTTTTTCCTTTCCTGACATATGTAGGCCACTAACAGTCAGGAACAAAAAATTCAAAAAGTACTATATTTGTAGACTTATACTTCAAATATGTTCTTACAGTAATTCACTTGGGGTTCACTCACAGCATATGAAACATATACATAGGAGAAAACACAGACTTGGAAGACAGCAATTCTTTCTATGTATGAAGATGATCAGTAAGGTTATCAACACTTTCTTATAGTTCTGCTGTTTTTTTATTACTGCACTTTCCCTGGATCTGCTCATATTTGTATACATTGTACTCACACTACTATCCTTAGGGTCCAGTCACATTATGTGATAGTTATACATAGGGAAGTAGTAGCTTTGCAGCAGAGCAATCATTTCTGTACATGAAGATAATCAGTTAGGTTATGAAGATTGTCTGGTAATACTGCTGTTTTTTTTGTTTACTTCATTTTCCCTGTATATGCTCATATTTGTATGTGTTGTTGTCTGTTTGTGTTTTGTTTGCAATAATGCAATTATGTAGTAAGTGGGTTTATTAGCTACTTATTAAATGTTACACAGTAGGCAAAACTGTAATAAGAAAGCATTTATCATTTTACTATTCAACATGGCAAGATTATTAATATTGCACCTCTATCATGTATGCTGCACACGATGCCTATGTTTCTACATGAGCAGCTTAGTATACTGGAAAGAACATAATAGAATGCCATTTGTATCAATGCATTGTATAATGCACTACGTACCTCATGATATTTATTCCAATGATCCTTGACACTTTTTATTATCAACATTACAATAAGAATCCCGTGTACAGACTTTTCATGACAAGTAAATTCACATGTGATGTAATCAGTGATGCTATCAATGACATTTGTGATGTCATCTTTGATGTTCTGGGTGTTAGTCTTAGCAGTGCACAGTGGTGGCGTGAGTTATGGTTGCTTAGCTTACCATAACTGGTGAATTTCAGGGGTTTTTCGGTTTTACTTGGAACCATAATGTCCCTGTAACAAAGTTTTTTAACTGAATTTCATAGGTTTTTAGTAGCACAACTTAACCATAATGTTCCTGTAACAAAGTTTTTTCACTGAATATAGATATATAGATAATGTAAATTTGATAAATGTTTACTAGAATGCCCTTAGTTTATATACATATAACATAGAACATACTGAAACCCCTACTTGCGCTAGTGGGTCTGATATCTGCGGACTATGCGCCTGTTCGCGGATGGACTCAGATAACATCAACACTATCCAAAAACTCAGGGGGTATCTTACATTGTTATATCAACCAAAAAAAACCCACTAAACATGTTCAAAAAGCAGCACATAAATACATTACATTCAATAATAAATAAGAAGTGAAACTGTGTATGTAAGACGCTAACAGTCCAATTACATAGCATATGCAACATAGTGGAATATACCAAAACACAATAAAATGCCTCCAACAGAATTACCTCACAGAAATTGCACAGCAAAAATCAACAGGACACCTACGCAACAGTAACAGCAAAATTTAGCAAGAAACTAGTGAGTACACTACATTTATTGTATATATTTATAAACTTTCTGTATTACGTACACTAAAACTAATATTTTTTTTTACACAGAGATGTCTAGTACGTTGGAATGGCTGGAAGAAAATTTTCCTCGGGAGGAAATGAATGAAGACAGTGATACTAATGGTAGACCCTACACTTCTCTATATAAGCCAATTAATAACCATTACTTTATGTGTACTTAACAATTATTTTTTTTAACAGATCATACAGACATTCAAAATAATATAACAACAGAGATGTTAGAAAATCCTCTGCAGCGAATGGAGCTAAAAATGGATCTGTTAATGAAAAACTTCATTGTTTTAAAAAACTTTGTGGAGGACCATATAAGAGAAAAAATTAAATATCACTGTCCCACATGTACCTGTACCCCCTCTCCATGTCCCACCCAACTATCCCCAAAAACTCCCCACCAAGAAAAACGGTATGATGAGACTTCACTACCTTCCTCCCCTACCATCCATCATGTCCAAACCCCTAATTCCCCTCTATTTGTATCCATTTCTGCTCCCCCCTCTCTTTCATAATTGTTATACTGTAAATGATAATAAAATATTAAGTGTGTTGATAGTATATTCCTCTGTGTCTTTTTAAAAAAAAAAGGCATTTAAGGTGTCCGCGGACAGCGCGTCTTTCCGGGACGTCAATTAACCAAAATGGGGGTGTCCTAAGGACACTATGCCTGTTCGTACTGTTGGCAAACAAAATGGAGGTGTCCTTAGGACACACAAGATGTCCGCCTGTCTGCAATTAACCAAAATGGGGGTGTCCTAAGGACACTATACCTGTTTGTATTAGCCATAGTCATAATAAGGGTGTCCGCAGAACACTAAAGACGTCCGCATATTCCTAGCTATGCAAAATAAAGTGTCCTAAGAACATTCCATCTATTTACATTGTCCATAACCAGAATTAATTACTGGAACACATAGCCTGTCCACCTGTCCGCAAAGTTGTGACGCACATTTATTTTGTTCGGGGATGTGAACACTGTCCGTAGAACACCCGACCCCGTGCATTTGGTGTCCTATGGACAGCCGTCCCATTCGCCAACATGTCCTCGATGTCATCATGTGACCGCACCCACGCTAAGTATAACAAACACTGTCCGGGCCCCTGGAGACCTAAAAGTGTTTTTTTTCAGCAATCCAAGGTATTTTCCTGGGAAATTTCACCTTTGCACATGTCCCACACTATGTCCCTGGCGATCTGCATACTTTTTGGAATTGTTTTAGCCCTTTCTTGGTGTTTGAAGTGTTCAAGGATAGCACAGGTGTCCGCGAAGCGCACCCCAGTACCCCTATAAAAGGCCACACACCAGAGTTGCTCCTTATTCTGTTTTTGGGCTTCCAGGACAGAGACTCATCTTTGTTGCACCAGATTGCTCTTGCTCTTTGAAATAGCTGCCCTGATGGCATCCATGGCTGCTGCTGGTGCTACTGCTGTCTCAGAAGCACCCCCATTCCCTCCACCACCAACACTTCCCAAGGGCCTGCAGAGGGGAACAGGCATCAGGATACGGAGGAGAGTGATGAAGAGGATGACGAGGATGAGGTAGTGGAAGTCCCTACTACTAGTTCTCACCGTGAATCTTGGGTGTGGAGGTTATTTACCACTCTTGATGGAGTACCAAAAGCATGTGCACACAAGGTGACCTACAATCATTGCCAGATGGTGCTGAGTTGTGAGAAACCGGGTTTGTACAGCTATTGTACTACCTCAATGAAGCAACATCTAAAATCGTTCCACGGTGGGGCTATTCGTAAGGTTGCACCTTGTGATAAAGGTAGTAGGTTGAGTTCCCCTGCAGCATCTTCCATTTCCGCTCCTGCCACCACAACAGACACTCCTGTGGGGCAGCGCATCCCTCCAAGTGCCTTGCAGGCCATACATGGTGCTGTTGATCCTTACCTTACATGGTGCTGTTGATCCTTACCTTTCGAAGGTCACAGTATTGTGCATGTACTGCAATGCAGTACTTTGTAGGGGGGAGAACCTTCGAAGTGCTTTCGAGACTGTGGTCAAGGAGCATGAGAAGAACTGCTACCTACCTCAAAAAGGCCCACCCGACATCATCCTCTCTCCACATGCCCTTTCTTATCCCCATGGTTGGTGTCCCTTCCTTACCCTCCTTTCCCTTCCTTTCCTTGTGTGTAGTATTTAAAAAACCAAAAAATATATAAAACTGCCCGCGGACCTCTAAAATCTGTGCACTGCTGCCCTGTCACAACCATTGCACTTTTCTCTGGGAGGAAGTGGTGGCTCTGAAATGAGCCTTTTTATGCTGTTGTTTGTGTTTCGAATACTTCAAATGGTCAACACCTACTGCAAAATGGATTGCTCTAATTCCAAAAAGGGTTGCAATGCATTTTGTATATTTCGCAGAAAAATCTGATTGCCGGCATAAGTAAGATGTACTCCATCTCTGCGAAAAATGTGTGTACTATGAAACATAATGTTTTCAATGTGAAAAGAGGACATACCAACATCGCAGAGACAAATCTCTTAACATTGCGCCTTGCTTTCTCCATTTGTCGACCAAATGAAGAAGAACGCAGCCACATTTGTCTCTGCGCAATAAGGGAAAAAATTACTCTGGAGTTTGGAGTTTGGATACATGTCCATGACTTTCCCAAGTCCTTCTTTCATTGCGAATTGCAAAGAGATTCCAGACACATGTCATAAACTTTTCCCTCCACAATTAATAATAGTAATGTCCGGATGACACTGTGTCACCAAAGTAGCACAAAGAGGTACCAAATCCAGCCACATCGTTCCACGCACTCCATGCCAGTGCACTTCCACATGAGGGAATCCAAGATGTACAGCAACTCTGCAGCGATCTGCATGCACCTCCAACCAATTTATCCATGAATCTCCCAAAATCCAGACAATCTGCTTTCTGAAACACACAGCCATAGCGATCTCCTCTCCTCTCATGAAAAAGACTTTCTGACAAACTCTCTGCTCACACATCACACCCAGCTAACCCTATTGCCCAATACCTTGCTGTGCTACGTCTCATTTGCATCCCTCTCAACCTCAAAAATCCTGTATGTAATACGCGCTGCCCCCGGACAACTGCGCTGTCCACGGACAAATCGAAAAATCTGAGTGTGGGGAATGAAAATTTAAATAATGTGCCCCATTTCCCCTTTGAGTTTGGCTCTGATGCTTCAAGAAACACCTTTTATTTTATATATTTTTTTTCTTAATTTCCTCCAAAAATCTTCACATTAGCTTCTCCAAAGCAACCCTTATGTTCCAAAACAGCATGGCATTTCCCATAAAAGATAACGACATGCCATCTTCTTTAAAGTAATCAACATTACCACACTCAACGTTCTTGTTGCAAAAGAACATGCCAGCTCTAGTCATTAAAGCAAACATGGCTCGGTTGATTAAGCACCTAGCAACATTTTGTTGAGGACAAAAAACAGAACTATTGTCCCATTTTGCCTTAGGTATCAAACCAGAAAAAATAACCTTGGCATCTGGAAGTACTTTCATGACTGCCTGAAACAAGTTTTCCAGATCTTGCAACAAAGTAGGGGCAATGACATAGCCCAAATGCAAAGCACCACAGTGTAGGACAACTACATGTCGACTATTAAACCTAGCATTATCCTGACAAACTTCTAGTATTGCCTGCAAATTGAAATCAGGCACAGTGCTCCACACCACCTCCACTCCTTTTACATCAAAATTGTTAGCCACATTCCTAGATTTAGCATACTGCTCCAAACCATTCACAAACATATCTCCAACCACCAACACCCTGACTTTCTACACCTCCGCCATCTTCACTACACACAGCCTCACTCAATATGAAGCAGAACCTCAACACTTGATTGGCTAATCCTCAAAATACACTCCCATTTCATGCTCAGAAGCCCCATATGTGGCATGTCCTGTCTGCGAACAGCTGTGCTGTCCACGGAGTGCGTAAGTAACACAGGGGCAGCCCTTATACCCTTTCCACTTCACTCTCTGCACCATTCCCTCATTGGCTACTGTTAAGCAGTCACACAACCATCCACCAATCACATGCAAGACCTCTACATATAACTCCATCATCACAATTCAGCACTTTAGATGTACTGTTGATCACCATGAGTGCAATTGCGCTGTGACTGCAAAGCACCTACAGCAACTACTAGTAAACTCTCCAACATTTCTCCTTGTATGTTCATGCACATCCACATGCATGAACACAAAGTACAGGTATGAATATTTTTTGCACAGTACATCATACATGCCAATATTCCGACCCACCTCTGAGGGACATTTCCTCATAAAAATCGGGAGACAACATTTGTGTCATAAGTATGCATTGGGCAAAGATGTATTTTTAGCGGGAGAGCGTGAAAGATAACAATAATTTTTCACTGAAAAATCAGGAGTCCCCCGCCGAAATCGGGAGGATTGGCCTGTATGGTACATGTACATCTCCTGTATAAATGCATATAAACAGAGCAACTGCCGCTTACCCTGTGTAACCTGTAAAACAAGCTTACGTCATTTCTCCCATCTACTATGATCAAGTGTCACTTGCAAATTTGTCTGCTCTCCAAATTATTATTTACCCATAATATTAACTGCAAGGTGCAAACTGTTATTTTCTTCATTCATTATATCATTTCTGTAACCACTGCCACGTATTTAACCACATTTCAACCATGATAGCATTTAATGCATTATAATGCATAAGATGTACATACAATTTCCTTTCTATACATTCTGCATATTTCACATACATTCTATCATTTCTACTCACTTTACAAATGACTATATTAGTAATCAGACACGACACACACAGCTATCTAACTAAGTTCATTTCATGTTAAAAGATGGGAGAAATAACAGTATAATTATGGAAAAAGGCTTTCTAGTGTTTTATACAATTACATGCAGCCAGGATGAGTACATGCATCTTTATTTATGCACCCAGATAGCCAATATCATTTGAAAGGCTCCCAGCTGAAACAACACCACTGCCTCTACAACTGTTCTTCCAATTTGCACAGCTCTCTCATTCCAGCTGGTTGCCCATTCCGTTCTAGATTTCACAACAGCATTCAACTATGCACATGTGCAGTCATATCTATCACATCATCTACAACTATGTAAAGTGTTGTAAAGCGAGACATACATCTCCCCCCTTCCCTTCAGTCTGCAACACAAGCACCAGGTTCTTCCTTGCAACCCTTACTTTATTTCAGACTCTCCCATCTCCAAGCACCACAGAATCACCCAGTACTTAGTAATCACCTACTGAGTAATAAGCTGCTGACCCCATCAAATCCTTCTGATTTATTTCTCACACCTTCACAAATACATACATTGCATACTTTTCCATACAGTTCCTGCCATTTACCCTGTAAAAATAGCAAACAAAGCATATGATTATTTCTTCTCTCCATGTCTCCACACTAGAAGTGGAAAAAATCATACTCGGCCTCAAGCCTTCTAACTGCAAAGGCGACCTATGCCCAGCTCAAATCATCAAAGACGCGGCCAGAGACCTATCTCCGTTTATCACTAAACTCATCAACGCCTCCTTCTCTTCTGGTACCATCCCCAACAACCTCAAAGAATCCTGGGTCCTCCCCCTACTAAAAAAACCCACACTCGACCCAGCCATACCCACTAATTATAGACCCATCACCACCATCCCCTTCCTACTAAACATCCTCGACAAGACAGCCTACCTTCAAATTCAAAAATTCCTTGAACAAAACCACCTCCTAGGAGTCCGGCAATCAGGATTTAGACCCCAACACGGCACAGAAACCGCACTCATCGACCTTAAGGCCCAAATTGACACTCTGAGAGATAATGGGAAAACTGCCTTATTGCTCCTCTGAGACCTCTCGGCAGCCTTTGATCTTGTTGATCATAAAATCCTATGTAGCCACTTAGACTCAGCGGCCCACTTTTCCCAAGAAGCTATAGGCTGGATCACATAATTCCTATGCAACAGATCCATGCGCGTCTTCTCCACCACGGCCTCCGCTGACCCCATTCCCATCACATTCGGGGTCCCTCAGGGGTCATGTGTCTCCCCCACACTGTACACCGTGTTCACTAAGCCCCTGTTTGATGATCTCGACGGTTTGGGTATCACCTACACTAACTATGCTGATGATACCCAAATCCTCATCCCATTGACGGGAGACTACAACATGGATTTGGCCTTGGTGAACATGGTGTACCTCATCATCCAGGCATGGATGGCCTCCCATAGTCTATGCCTGAATGATGACAAGACCAAACTCATCATCCTGGGATCAGCCACGAACCTAAACAAACTGGACCTCAACTATTCCAGTTTCACCATTGACGGCAACCCTATAAAGGTAGCTAAGTAAAAACCCTTGGCATCTATCTCGATTCCACCCTTTCCTTCCATAAACAGGTCAGCTCCATGGCATCCAATACAGCCTACACATGCAATCTTATACGCTCTGCCAAACCCTTCCTCTCCACCCAAAGTTGCATTACTCTAGCCAGAGCTCTCATACTATCTAAATTGGACTATTGTAACTCCCTCTATGTAGGCGCCAACAAACAGATTACCAATGAAATCCAGATCCTACAGAACAATGCCCTTAGAGCAGCGCTTAGCTTCCCTAAAAGAGAACACATCTCGAATACTAGGAGAACCCACAACTGGCTCACTACCTCAGACAAAATTCTGCTTAAGGTAGCCTCCCTGACCCACAAATGCCTTAACAACGCAGCTCCCCGTTATCTCTCAGACAGAATAACCAGATACACGCCCAACAGACACACCAGAAATAGTAATGCTAACCTGCTCGCTGTTCCCAGATTCAAGCGCACGAAAAGGGGCGGCAACAGCTTCCAGGTAAAAACAGCCCAACACTGGAACTCACTACCACCCTCTGTCAGAGCACCTCAAACCTACCACCAATTCAGGCGTAACTACCTCCAGTGGCTTAAGAACAAAGACCAATAATGACAGCCAATAATGACACCGCGCAACTACTACACATTTGTTCAACTTGTAACTATGTCGTAATGTTACTCTGTATCCTTGTAACTGTCTCTACTCACTGTAACTGCATCTACTCACTATGCATAATAATGTAAATAATGTACAGTATTGTAACTAAGTTGAGAATATTCTCATACATTCTGGTCCGGTGCGCCATATAAATAAACAAACAAACAAACAAACAAACAAACTATCATCCAAAAACACTGCCTTACGAAGCCAAGTGTGCTATATGTGCTTACTATTGTACTCATTTCTAAAGCACATTCAACTAACAGATTCTAAATAAAATATACATAATGCACATAGTCAAAGAAAAGTACATGTAAATGCTATGCACAGTTATCAGAAAACACTACTAATGCAAACACAAAGAAATCCATGTCTACATTAACAACAGTGCTATTAACACACATATTTACTAACTTCGTTCTTTCACAATTACAGTGAAGACCACTCTCCTGAAAAGCAGCAGCATCTGAAGTACGAACGAGAACTCAGAAGAAACCTACTCTTTCCATCCAAAAAAGTAAGTACAATACTGCCATAATGTTCTAATTATTACTCAAACACTGTAGAATTCTAGTATTCTAGAACAAACAATTGTATTAACCCTGCAACATTAGATTCAGTATTAGTGCTTCCCCTCACCAGCTCCATACTTTCTATTGCAATCTGAATATCAGTATAGTAACACACAAATACAAGAATAGCCTTCCCAACCTGATGTAGTAGCCCATTGCACAATCACGCACCTCTACATACATCCTTACCATCATACTCAGACACTCATGCACAAAGCACACATACACTGCACAAGATCCCAACCCACACTTTCTTTTTTCTCCAACAGACCCCCAAGAATGCCTACCAAAAAGCAACTTCGTAGAAAGCAACGCAAAAGTAAACGAAATGAAACTAAAACTCTCCAAAATAAGCATCCACCTCTAGCAGAATTTGTACAAAAACTTCAAACAAAACAGCTAATACAGTCATTAAGCGAAACAAACCAAGCTTCCTGTATAGAAACTTTGCCTCCTCTTTTAAAATGTAAAACAAAACAGAAAGTGATAAACAAGACTGAAGCTACCACTAGTGCTAGCACTGCACCTATAAATCTTAATGTAGCGGCAAGTAAGCATACCAAAAAAATTCTTTTACAAAAAAATGTTCCACCACAGAGTACTTCAGAACCTTATAAAAAAATGGGAGAAATAACGCACAACCCTTAAAACCTACCGTAGAAAATGTATCCTAGAAGCTCTCATAGACAGTGAAATCCTTCTCAAAAGGAAATGATTTATTTTAGTGTTAAACAGAATGAAACTACTAACAAAACTAAGTACTAAACCACAAAAAAGACTTCTCAATAAACGGAATATCAACAAAGATAATTTCACAAACATCTGTGGAGGTGAATGGAGTCACGCCACGAGCACAGAACCATATTTCAATGAAGAAGCATACAAACAAAAGCAAATAATCCCAATTGCCATACATAGCAGTGGACGAGGGAATGAACAACTTAATAATACCATTATGGAACAGAAACGTTGCTCACACAAATATCCCCAGAAAACTCAGTATCAGCTGTCCATTCCACTGAACCAATACGTCCAGTCTACAAATGGCCGTGCACATCAATGTGTAACATTGGCAAAAAATCTTTCAAATCTTTACGCCAGTTCCTCAATCAGTATGTGAAAGGCAAAGACAAATTCAAAATTAAACCACTACAAAATATGGACCCCTGTCCAGTGCGCATTTATACAGGACTACAAGGACATTCATTAGCCTACATTTCGGAACCTATTTGCAAAAGCACCTTCCACCATATCAAAATGATATCAACATACCATGCAACTATAAGAAATCTGGTCCATAAACTGTATTATGCCAAATGTCCTGCTTTAGCACTAGCCAACTTAAATAACAATCTTCTACATGGTACAGCCAAACAACTACTCAAAGAAATAGAGTATATCCAGAGAAAATATTTTGGAATTGAAAGCCACTTACAAAATGCAATAGATTTACAACAGACTACCAACAACTGTACAGATGGCAACCTTTTATTACACACATACAAAAAAGAAATACTTAAGTTTAAAAGTACATCTGCTGAAGTACCCAACCATTTGTGTGCATGTTGCTGCAGGACTTTTTATAAAAATAACAAGGGCCTCATTACACAGACGGCGGTGGACCAAGGTGCTACTAGCACCTTGGTCCATGCCGGTAAAATACCGGCACCGCCTTGGGGGAAAGGGGAATTACTACCCTATTCCAAGGTTGGTGGGGCGGTAGTTCCCCCTTCCCCCATTGCCCTTCCCCATTCCCATTTTTGCCCCATAGGGTATAATGGGAATGGGGAAGGTGCTAATTACGGCACCGCAAATTGCGGTACCATAATTAGCTCCCTGGTCCCTTTGCGGGTTGGTTTTTAACACCTGCAAAAAGCAGGCGTTAAATTCTCCAACCAGCAAAGGGACCTCGTAGTAAGGCGGTAAGGGTTTATCGGTACCGGTAAAATACCGGTACCGGTAAAATACCAGTACCGGTAAACCCTTATCGCCTACCATGTAATGAGGCCCAAAAACTGTAGACATAACATACAAAATAGAAGACAATGAAGATTCCAAATGGTTCCAATTAGCTCTCTATCTTATAGCAGAAAACAAATACGAATTTACTGACTCCTTAATACTTTGCAGTTACTGCACTGCAAAACTTGACAACAACCAAACACCTTCACGTGCTATCACAAATAACTTGGAATGTTTCCCATTACCAAAACCCCTGCAACAACTCAATTTATATGAGAGCATCATAATTCAAACAGTGCAGCCATTTCAAGCAATAATAAGCCTTCAACCAAAAACAGCAAAACTACCTCCCTCTGAATTAATGAAAGGCATTCGTGGCAAAGTAGTTTATTTGCCATTCGATCTCAAAGAAAATGTACACACTCTGGGAGTGCAACATCCAATATATCAATCTTTAATTATCTTAATAAATGGCGTACCTACAAAAGACAAAAGAATTTGGCAACAACTCGTGGACTTACATAAAGTTAGACAAGCCCGGCAATATCTAAAAGACAACAATGAATACTACAGAGAAATTAATATTGAAGAAAACCTGAGGGAAACCACTGAAATAATTCAAGAGTCATCAGAAACTGGTCAATTTCAACTTCTATTATACTCTAAAGACACCATAGATGATGCACTGGAAACGTACCAAATGCAAAAAGCCAAAGGATCTCCAATCAGCATATGGGAAAAAAGTATAGAAGCACGTGCCTTTCCTCTACTCTTTCTTACTAGAAAAGGAGGAAGGTACGATGATAGACCCACACAAATAACAGCATCAGAATACCGCTCTTTATAAATATATTCTGAAGACCCCAGAGTCCGACAAAACATGGAATACATATTCCACCTTCTCTTTGAAAGTGAACTAGCAACTCTATGCTACGGAGTTGCACACAGATTGAAATCAGGTACCCATTTTCAAAATATGTCAGCTACGGAATTACTACAAAAAGTGCAAGAAAAAGATGAGAATTTACAGTCAAGCATTACAAATCTTTTAGCAAACATGCGCGGTACAAAAGAATACTGGTTCCAACGTCACAGAGATGTTCATTGTATGATAAGAAACCTTGGCCCACCCACTTGGTTTGTGGCATTAAATTGTGCAGAATATGCATGGGAAGATTTACACAATTTCCTACGCATAGCAAACAAAAACAAAACAAACATAGTTATAAAAACACCAGGAGAACGCTGCTCTCTAGATCCTGTGAATGTATCAAGATATTTCCATATCATATGAGGACATATAAACAAAAGCCAAAGATGATCCCAACAACCAAGACATTTTGAGAAACAATTTACTAGACACATACTACCCAAATAGGAGTACCACTTTGGAAGTCATGTGTCTCAACCACATAGATCAATACTTCACATTCAAAAATAATATTAAACCAGATGAAAAAAAAGGTAGATACAGAGTAGCAAATTGCAAAGGCAGCTTAGTGAAACTTACCAAACGCAGCTTAATTAATCATATCAAATTGTCATTAAAAACTCCTCAACAGAACTGTATTAGATGTCCCTGCTACAACTTTTTAAACCATGGAGAAAAGAAGAAGAGTTACTGTATACGTATGACTCCTATGAAGACGCTTTCAAAGCAAATGAAAGCACTATGACAGACGTAAACTTTACACAGTACCAAACAATTTTGCACAATGAACAGCAACACGAAGAAGAACTTCGAGCCCAACTAGATGTGGACACTCCTGACAGTAGTCAACGTTCTTTAACAGGAAGCCAAGAACCACTTGGACAGCAACTAATAGCCAATGAGGCAGAATTAGCCATGACAGAAGTAGAAAACACCATGGGGTTCATTACGAGTTTGGAGGTAGCCATAGTGCTATCAGCGCCATGGCTGCCTCCAAACTCGTGTACGGGTCTGTCTTCCTTGAATGAGGATTTACCGGGTCATTCCAACCTTGGAGGATCCGGTAATTCCCATTCAAAATACCCATCCCCATTCCCATTCGCGCCCCCATAGGGCTCAATGGGAATGGGGAGGGAGCTAATAACAGGCCTGTTAATTATGGGCCCGTTATTAGCTCCTCGGTCCCCTTGCGGGACCCGCAAAGGACGTCTAGTCTGACCAGACGTTCTGAGCGGGTCCCACGAGGGAATATCGTAATGCGCCGGTAAGGGGTTAATGGCACCGGCATCCTTACCGGCACCGTTAACCCCTTACCGCCGCACTCGTAATGACCCCCCATGTGTCAGTATGAGGAATCTACAGAAACTTTGCTGTGCTAAAATCACAACTAAACACTGAGCAACGTAGCATTTTCCAAGAAGTAACAAAACAAATTGAACATGGTGTGCAACATGAAAATAAAAACTGTACCTGCCAAGATTACAAACCTATACTGCTATACTTGAGTGGTCAAGTTGGTTCAGGCAAAACATTCTTAATCAAAATTATCAGCAAGTTCCTCCAACAATTGACAAACAACAAACTGTCAGCTGTTGTAACTGCCCTCACAGGTTTATCTGCCTACAACATAGGCAGTGTCACTTTACACAGATTACTACTCCTTCCAGTAGAACACCTAAACAAATTAGACTATTACAAACTTTCTACAGATGCTGCAATGGAACTACGCAGAGATTTCAAACAAATGAAAATGCTGCTAATAGATGAGGTGAGCATGGTCTCCAACCTAATGTTGGCTTTAATTCACCTCAGACTACAAGAGGCCCTCAAGACATACTACAAAGAGTTCTTTGGAGGAAGACACATTACTGTTTTCAGAGATCTTCTTCAATTAACACCAGTGAAAGCTGAACCTATGTTTAAATCCTTAGGGCACAAACTGTGCCGTAAAACTCTCTGCAGCATAGGAAATCTCAACCTTTGGCGACATTTCCAATACAGAGAATTAACTTAAAATATGCGGTAGTCTACAGACCTGACATACGCCAACATTTTAAAAAGTATTAGAGTTGGTGTACTATCTCAAGAAGCACAAACTATATTAAAAACCAGGCACATCCATGCACTCTACGGCCATAACTAATGTGCTACTGATGTCATGGAACAATTAGCATACAGAAATGTCAATTGTATTTCCTTGATGCCAACTCTTGCAAGCTATGAAAATTTAATGAAACAATGTTAAAAAAAGAAATGCAACCAATAGTCCAAATTGCCTCCGCAGACAAACTGGACATACATGGTATGACACTACCCATGTGTCAACAAGCCACAACAAGGCTAAACACCTTGGAAAACTCTATCTCTAACACAGCTGGTTTGGAGAAAATATTAAAATTATCTTTAAACTGTAGAGTAATGCTTAAACGTAACCTTGACATGCAGCAAGGACTAGTTAATGGAGCACTTGGTACAGTTGTTGGCTTACAAACATACCCACGTGACAACAATATTCAATTTGTCAAATTTCTAATTGACAAAATATCCAAAGTTAAAAGGATAGGACGCTCAACTGCCCACTTCCTTCTTTTCAAAGACATGTATGTACGAAGAGAACAATTTTCTCTAACGCTAGAGTAACCATTCACAAATCACAAGGACTTACCCTAGATAAAGCATTGATAGACATTGGTAGCACAGTCTTCAAAGAAGGCATGAGCTATGTAGCACTATCACGCTTACGTACACTTGACAGATTATTTCTAATCAACTTTGATGCAAGTAAAGTAAATGCTGATATTTCTTGCATTCTAGAATACAATAGACTGCGTTCAATCTACACCCCCCATCTAAAAAACAATCCTGTTCCGCAAAAAGCAGAACCTTGTAAAAGAAAACTACTTAAGACTCAATCTATGCGGGATCTCACAGCAATTCCTCCAAAGAAAGTAAAAGAAGGTAATACTTCATCAAGAACCACAACCAAAGAAAAATCTACTGCTCAAAGTAACTACCTCTTCAAAGAAGCAACACACACTCCCAAAAAATGACTTGGACACAGAACTGTCAGGTTTCAAATACAGTTTGTGTAAATTGCTACGCAAATGTAGCAATAAATATTCTATTCCAATTGCCACCAATTATTGACAACATTTACTTACACGGTACAGACCAATTGTATTTGCAAATGTTAGTCCTTCATAGAAATGCAACCAACAATCCTGACAACACTTACAGTGTTTCTGGAATAAGGCAGTAATTGGGCTACTGTTTGGAATGGTCATATTCACTATAAACTCACAAGAAGATCCACAGGTATTTCTATTGTACTTGCTACAAGTACTAGAAAACAAAAAACATACCTATAAATGAAATCTTTTAGATTTCATACATGTGGAAACATACATGCACTCTTTGCAGGCATGTAGTACATGAAGAAGTTCCTAATGAATGCTTCATGTATGTATTCATACCTAACTGTGAATCCATTCCATTTCAGCAACTTGTACAAAATGCAAACCATGGCAGATTATGTACTACCTGCAACTCCGATAATCATTCCACCTTACAAATACAAACACATAGGGCCTCATTACAGCTTTGGCGGTAGCCATGCCGCTATTGGCGGCATGGCTGCCACCAAAACCGGGTCCGGGTTCCCTGAATGGGGAATTACCGGGCCATTCTGAGTTTGGAGGGCCCGGTAATTCCCCCTACAGGGAACTCGGGCCCGGACCTTCCCCATTCCCATTTGAGCCCCCATAGTGCTCAATGGGAATGGGTGCAGGGAGCTAACAATGTGCTAATTACGACCGGCCCGTTGTTAGCTCCCTGGTTCCCTCGCGCGACCCGGTAAGGACGCCTGGTTCTACCAGGCTTCCTCACCGGGTCCCGCGAGTGGACCTTGTAATATTGCGGAATGGGTTAACGGGTGCCACCACCATTAGCGGCACCCGTTAACCCCTTCCGCAATTCTTGTAAATGAGGCCCATAGTAAATACGTAATAGTAATGCTTTTACGTTATAATGCAGATGGTACCAAAAACAACTGCAAGCTGACTGGATTCACAAGAGGTCAAGTATCACTTGGTAAGAAAACCTTCACAACAATAGGTATAATCTACCACGCAGGAGCCACAACCAATGCAGGTCACTACACTGCATATATAAAAAAGAATTGTGGATGGTTCGAATGTAATGATAGTACCATTACTCTAAAGCAAATCTTGTAAACACGTACTTAATATTCTTAAAACCAAAATGTAATAACTAATCGGTGTATGAACATAAACAAAAATTGAACTTCAATCCTATGACCAGTTAGAATATGCCAACAGGTATCTAACTGCCCCAAGAATCTGCAACAAAGAAACAGATACATGATAACCACTAAAATTAGACAAGAAATAAACAGTTACACAGATAGATGAATACCACTAAAATGGAAAAAGAAATAAACAAATAGAATACACCAACTGCTATCTAATGGCAATAATACTACCACCACTTCCAAATGGAAAACCATACACCATTTCAGTTCTTCCTATTGAAATCAATGAAAGAAATATATTGTACCACAACGTAGAAAGTTTTTTTAAAATCCAGCATGGATTTCTTTCCCACAACCCAATGATTTAATCAACAAACACAGGAACTGAGCAAATTGCACAGCACACTGGTTTGAACTATAGTACGTCTAAAGTACTAACTATGACGGTCGACAAAATACAGAAATGTCTACTATGCAATGCAATACTCATTATAAACTACCTACACTAACATGTGATTTTTTCTTTTCTCACAGTGATTGAATAAAAATGTGTGCTCCAACTACCCATGCCATGAAAAAACTGCATACAACCACAAAAAGTCATACAGTAAGTATATAATCACAAACACCACAGCATAACACACCCATTCAAGCAAAAACCTGACCATAAACCACAATCCAAAAGGTTTGCTTCCATGGGTATGTTATGCTCCAGCGCTTGTTGCCAAACACTACAATCTTGACTGCATGGCCTGGCCAAAACTCTTCATACAGCCTTAACAAAGGAAACAGCAAGTATATAATAATTAAACTCACAAACACTGCAACATAACACAGCCATGCAAATGAACACCTCACCAATAAATACAACCCAAAATGCCTAGAGTCTTCAATACCAACAATCTGAGCACAATCCAACAAACAAATACACATCATCTCACTATCCTATAAACACTATTACACTACTACCAATCAGTAAACATATTTTTGAAAACATATCTCCTAAGCAGCCCAAATACTACAGTCAAACAAAATCTTTGGTAGCATGGGTGTGTAATGCTGCGGTGGTTGTGGCCAGGGTCTAAAGTCTTGGGTGCATGGCCGAAGGCCTACGGTCCTTCGGCCATGCACCCAAGACTCTAGGCTCTGGCCACAACCACTGCAGCATAACACACCGATAGAAGCAAACACCTACCAAATGACCACAACCCAAAAACATAATACATCCACCGCAAAACCTATCCACTTCATTTAACATTCTAAAAAATAATTACAACCAATGCACAAACTATTCAATACATACCCTCTTCACCCAATGCTCTACTAACTAACCAGAACCAATATCAGGGTATAGTAAAATACCTAGGAGTGCGCCCAGTGTTTGGTATGTCCGCAGACAACCGCGGTGACCGCGGACAGCGCAAACACATCACGCCCTTCTCCCACCTAAACAAATACAGCATTTGACCCATCTCTTACTCCCCCACCCTCTCCAAGCACTCATACACACACCAACACACTCCCTAAAATTGGATTCATGCTCACTTCCAGCGCATGTCCGCGCATCCAATGTGGTGGGTGTATCAAAACAATTTGACGCACCTCACGCCTCATCCCAGCAAATCAGAGAACACGACGCGTGTCCACAGACACGACGCAAGCCGATTATCCAATCGGTGTCCTGTCCGCAGAGCGAACAGGGAAGTGTGTCCGTGGAGCGGACATCGATATCACACATTTTTTTGCCTTATGTTTTGGTCATTTAAATAAAAACTACTGGAAATTTACACCAAATTAACAAAAGCCAACACCAAGCTACCGCTTCTGCCGCAAATTTGGTGCAAATCCATCCAGCGGTTTGGGCTGTAGGTGTGACAGAAATATATTACACGGCCTGCGGTAGTGGCCGTGTAGTTATGGTTAAGTTGCTAAACCCATTGGAAGACCACTTTTTGAGTGGCTTATAACTTCGCTCCCCTTGGACGAATCCTCACCAAAAAAGGTATATGGCCCACTCTGAATTATTTCGCGAAGTTTGGTGAGGTTTTGTCTAGGGGGGGGCAAAGTTATAGGGGGTGTCCCAAATATATATTTTTTTCCAGAGACTGAATGGAGAAAAACTTTGCTCACACCTACAGCCCAAACCGCTGCACCAAATTTGCAGTAGGAGCGGCAGCTTTTTCCCAAAAGCGTGCTTTCTTAAATTTGGTGGAAATCCATCCAGTAGTTTTTTTTAAACGACCAAAAAGTAGGTCCAAAAGAATGTGTGATATCTGGGTACGGCCCGCGGACTCATTTCCCTGTTCGGTCCACGAACTGGGCTCTGAATAGCTTAGAAGGTAACGTGCTGTCTGCAGACAACTGACGCACCCGCTGATTGGATGGTGAAAGCGTCAAGTGCGTCAGATTTTTGGAAACGCCTGCCATCTTGGATTCCCGAGCAACGGCCGGTGTCTGCGGACATCGCAGTAAAAACATATTAAAAAACACAACATTGCACTTGTCAAAATTATCAAATAATCTCTGGGGAGGTGAATGATGAGGATGGGATGGGATATGGTTCCAAGAAGCAAAAAAACAGGTGTTTTTCACCACGGAAATCCGCAGACAGTTTGGATGTTCATAAACAGTCCTGTGAAGTTCGCGGACACCTCTGCATTACAGGGTTAGTGAAAAGCAGTTCTTGGATGGCTTATAACTTTGGCACCACTTAATGAAACTGCATTTGCAATTATATTCCTAACCTGATTCCAAATGGATTTGCAAAGTTTGGTGGGGTTCTGTCAAGTGGGGGCAAAATTAGAGGGGGATCCGAAAATAATCTAAAGGCTTATAAATGAGGTGCCATTTGATGATTCTACACTTAATTTGGCAAACTGATAATAGAACTAGATAATAGATCTAGTTATACATTTTGTTGTGAAGTTTGGTCGGATTTTGTCAAGAGGGGGTGTTAGGGAGAATTCTCTGTTAAGGCTAATTTCCCAAACCTAGCGAGTCCCCCAGCAGCTTTGCTGGATTTTTGGGGTTTATTTTTTTCTCCTGCTAAGAGTAAGACTCTTTTTCTCCCACTCCTAGACATGATTTGAGATATCCTTTGACTTTGTGATGTGTTTTATGGGCTATGGGGTCTTTTACTCCATAGGGTTTTATGTAGTTTTTGGTAGGTGTGTTACACAGCACCCTCAGTGCAGTAACACAGGGGTGTCATAGTGACCCCCAAGCATAGACTCCATACCCTGGGACTGACTACTGTCTCCCAGGGCATGTAAAGTCACCATTGACGTTACTAGTCTTAAATTGGGAACAGAACCAGCACAAACCATCATATTGTGGAAGTACTGGTAGGGGTAATTAGATTGCCCCTTGGTCTGTTTTTCGAGGGGGCACTGTGCAGTCCCCCCTCATCAAGTTTCTGGCTGGTGGCAGTGGTTACCACGCGAAATATTCCTTAAGAATATTTGCCATGGGATTTTCCCATTCATTTTAAATGCACCACTTTTTGGTGCAATGTTAAAGATACCGCCGGGTTATTTATTTAATATTTATTCCCCGGTTGAGTCTTTTCGCCAGGACTCGGTTTGAAAATAGCGTTTGTGTTCGCCTCTGTAACTCCAACCCAAGTCGAGCCCTTTGTTCCACTTTTTGGCGGGCTTCTCCACAGAAGCCTCCAAAAGTGGTGCCACTCTGTCTGGGTCTACAGGATGTGTGGGAGGGGGGTTTAGGCACCCTGGACTGAGTTGCCTCGGCAACTCAAGTCACACTCTTGTGTGACTGGCCCAGTGGTGAACCGCCCGGCACACCACTTAGCATGTTTGAGTGACAGCTAGGACTGATGAATGGGGGTTTTCTGCATAAAACCAGGGCTTTGGGGACTGGAACTTCAGACGTTGCCACAGGACCAAAGAATCCGAAGAGGGAGAAGCTGAGCCGACCTGCAATGACGACACCACCGGTGGAGTCCTGCTGAACCGACTCACCACTTCTTCCAACGACAGAGGAGATCTTCATCCTGAAGAGTCTTCTTCCTTTGACTGGTGGGGATAACAAGTTTGCCTGCCTTTTCGCCTTCCCGGATCATCTCGTGGCCGCCTTGCCTGTGCCAAGCACCCTGGCAACCGGGATACCACGTTTTTCCACTACCGCAGATAAAAGGGTAGTACCTTTTAACCGGAGAACTCCGCGGCTGGTTTCTTCCCTGGCAGTGCAACGACCTTCAGCTTTCCTAAACGTCGAGATCTTTTCTTCCTCTGGACAACGCCACGACTTGCATCCACTGCCAGGAACAACTGCCCCCGCTGGAGGATTCTCTCCACTTTCAAGGTACTGTATCTGCCTGGCCTCCCTCACAACGGTCTGTGTGTGTGGTGTCTCATAAATCCTCATTTTTCCACTTGAGTTGGCCCTAGTCTGGCTAACTGAACTTTTCTGAGCTGAACTGATTCCTTTTTAAACTCTCTGCAAGACTTTCCAAGCCTTTTAAACTGTGTGATCTTGGGCGCATTGGTGTTCTACTCTCTCTAAGAGGGAGCCTGGCCTCTGAACTTTTTGCTCACAAGTAGACTTTGACTTTCCTGCCTTGCTGAGTGCATCTAAAGTATTGTGTTGTGTGCTGTTTCTAATTTCTGCCTTTTCCCTCCCTTTTTCTTAACTTATTGGAGTGCCATCTTTAGTTAAGTGCTCACCTCTGTCTGGAAATAAGTGGTGGTAACTAAGACTTGTCTAATAAGGAATAAGGGATGTATATATATTAATAGTGACTGTGTTTCTGAACTTGCTTACAATAATAGTGCTAGAGTGTTTCTAAGTGTGTCTTTAAATAAATAATTATATACTTGATACCAAAGCTCTGGTCAGTGTTTGCTTGTGCTACTGTATTTTGGTACCTATCTTGTATACTCTATATACTGTCTAACTCTTCTTGAGAGAAGTCTGGCTGCTCAGCCACAGCTATCAGGTAAATCTAGGTGGTACAGACTGCTACCAATTGGGTTTACTGCCAACACCTGTAGTCTTAAGCCTTTTGCAGTGGTCCCTAAGGGAACTGCACAGGTTTCTGCCAAACAGGGGGCTAAATTAGAGGGGGTCCCAAAATATTGTAAAGGCTTATAAATGTGGTTCCATTTGACAAATCTACACAAAGGTTTGCAAAAAGATTATAGATCTATATATAAATGTTTTTGCAAAGTTTGGTGGGATTTTGTCAAGAAGGGGCAAAATTAGAGGGGGGCACAAAATATTGTAAAGGCTTATAAATGTGGTGCCATTTGACGAATCTACACTTAATTTGGCAAACTGATAATAGATCTAGATATACATTTTGTTGCAGAGTTTGGTGGGATTTTTTCAAGAGGATGCAAAATTAGAGGGAGGGGTCCCAAAATATTGTAAAGGCTTATAAATGAGGTGCCATTTGACGATTCTACACTTAATTTGGCAAACTGATAATAGAACTAGATAATAGATCTAGATATACATTTCGTTGCAAAGTTTGGTGGGATTTTGTCAAGAGGTGGCTAAATTAGAGGGGGGTCCCAAAATATTGTAAATGCTTATAAATGTGGTTCCATTTGACAAATCTACACAAAGGTTTGCAAAGAGATTATAGATCTAGATATACATGTTTTTGCAAAGTTTGGTGGGATTTTGTCAAGAGGCGGCAAAATTATAGGGGAGGCCCAAAATATTGTAAAGGCTTATAAATGTGGTGCCATTTGACACATCTACACAAAGGTTTGCAAAAAGATTATAGATCTAGATATAAATGTTTTTGTAAAGTCTGATTGGATTTTGTCAAGTGGGGGCTAGGTTATATGACTATTGTATGTGCATACATTGGACACTTTGAAAAAAAACATGGGTGGATTTACAGCAAACTTGTATATCTGAATTCTGACCCCAAATGGAGGGGGGTTGTACTTCACGCAGCCATTCGTAGGAGGCCCAGGGAGGCCTACATGAGCCGACCCCCCCACCCAATTGGGGTGAGGGGGAGAGGGCCACCACAAAATGTCGGATATGGGTGGGACAGTAGGTTTAGGGCAACCTGGGGGCAGAATGGCATACTATTGTACCCATCTGTGCCAAAGGGAGTTGGGTAAACAAAGCAAAAAAGTGAAAATGGTAGACAGCGATTTAGGGGGGGGGGCTGTGGGGCACCTCAAAGCGCGGGGGAATTTTGTAATGGGAAGGGGTGGTGGCCCTCTGCCCCCCCACCCAAAATGGAGTCGGTGCCATGTTGTGCAGCTCTACCTAGGGGTAGATATCTGCTCCTAGGAAGGGACACATGACCCCAGGGAAGAGTGCATGACAGGGCCCCCCCTTATCTGCCACCCGGGATTGCTACATGAGATAGCCTGCCCCTCCATTTGGGGTGGGGATGGAGAGGTGCACCCCCCTTTACATTTCAAAATTCCCAGTAGGTTTAGGGTGTCCCTCAGCCCCCCTAAAGTGCAGCCTACCATTTTCAGATTTTTCTTTGTTTACCAAACTTCCCTTGGTGCAGATGGAGACATTGGTGTGCCATTCTGCCCCCAGGGTGCCCAAACCTTACTGCCCCACCCACTGGGTGCCTGTCGCACATTTTTTGGTGGCCCTCTCCCCCCACCCCAAATGGAGGGGGGTGCACCTCACGCAGCCGTTCGTAGGAGGCCCAGGGAGGCCTGCATGAGATGCCCCTGCCACCACAATATGTCAGACAGGCCCCCCAATGGGTGGGACAGTAGGATTTGGGCTCCCGGGGAGCAGAATAGCACACTATTGTGCCCATCTGCGCCAAGGGGTGTTGGGTAAACAAAGGAAAAAAGTGAAAATGGTAGACAGCATTTTAGGGGGGCTGTGGGGCACCCCAAACTGCCGGGGAATTTTATAATGGGAAGGGGTGGTGGCCCCCTTGACCCCCACCCACAATGGAGTGGGGGCCATGTCATGCAGCCCTCCCTGGGAACAGATATCTGCTCCTAGGAAGGGACACCTGGCCCCAGGGAGGAGTGCATGACAGCCCCCCCTTATCTGCCCCCAGAGAGGGCTACATGAGATGCCCTGCCCCTCCATTTGGGGTCAGGGGTGGAGAGATCCACCCCCTTCATATTACAAAATTCCCCAGTGGGTTAGGGTGCCCCTCAGCCCCCCCTAAAGTGCAGCCTGCCATTTTCAATGTTTTTCTTTGTTTACCAAACTTGCCTTGGTGCATATGGGCACATTGGTGTGCCAATCTGCCCCAGGGTGCCCAAACCTTACTGCCCCACCCTCTGGGGGCCCTGTCCCATATTTTCTGGTGGCCCTCTCCCCCCCACCCCAAATGGAGGGAGGGTGTACCTCATGCAGCCGTTCGTATGAGGCCCAGGGGGCCTGCATGAGGTGCCCCCCACCCATTTGGGGTGAGGTGGAAGAGGGCCACCACAAAATGTCAGACAGGCCCCCCAATGGTTGGGCAGTAGGTTTTGGGCACCCTGGGGGCAGAATGGCACACAAATGTGCCCATCTGCGCCAAGGGGAGTTAGGTAAACACAGGAAAAAAGTGAAAATGGTAAACAGCATTCTACGGGGGGCTGTGGGGCACCCTAAACCGCTGGGGAATTTTCTAATGGGAAGGGGTGGTGGCCCCCTCGAACCCCACCCACAATGGAGTGGGGGCCATGTCATGCAGCCCTGCCTGGGGGCAGATATCTGCTACTAGGAAGGGACACCTGGCCCCAGGGTGGAGTGCATGACAGACCCCCCATATATGCCCCCAGGGAGGGATACATGAGATGCCCCACCCCTCCATTGGGGGTTGGAGAAGTGCACCCCCTTCAAAATTTCCCAGCGATTTACGGTGCCCCTCAGCCCCCCTAAAGTGCAGCCTGCCATTTTCAATGTTTTTCTTTGTTGACCAAACTTGCCTTGGCGCAGATGGGCACATTGGTGTGCCAAACTGTCCCCAGGGTGCCCAAACCTTACTGCCCCACCTACTGGTGGGCCTGTCCCATATTTGTTTGTGGCCCTCTCCCCCCACCCAAATGGAGGGGGGTGTACCTCACGCAGCCATGTGTAGGAGGGCCAGGGAGGCCTGAATGAGGTGCCCCCCACCCATTTGGGGTGGGGGGGGAGTGGGCCACCACAAAATGTCAGACAGGCCCCCCAATGGGTGGGACAGTAGGTTTAGGGCACCCTGGGGCAAAATGGTAGACAACATTTTAAGGGGGGCTGTGGGGCACCTCAAAGCGCGGGGGAATTTTGTAATGGGAAGGGGTAGTGGTCATCTGCCCCCCACCCAAAATGGAGTGGAGGCCATGTCGTGCAGTCCTCCCTGGGGGCAGATATCTGCTCCTAGGAAGGGACACCTGGCCCTAGGGAGGAGTGCATGACAGGCCCCCCTTATCTGCCCCCGGGATTGCTACATGAGATGACCTGCCCTCCATTTGGGGTGGGGATGGAGAGGTGCACCCCCTTTCCATTTCAAAATTCCCCAGCAGTTTAGGGTGCCCCTCAGCCCCCCCTAAAGTGCAGCCTACTATTTTCAGTTTTCAGGTAGCTGCATCCACACATGTGAGGTACTGTTTTCGTCAGGACACCTGTGGGATTGTGGGAAGGTAGGCCATGTGTTTTTGGCGGCGTGTTTTGGTGGGTAAGCCGAGTGAAATGTGGGGAAATTTGGGTTTTTTTGCCACATTTCGGACTTTGCCAGGGTTTCTGGGTAATAAATTCTGGGGCGATTTGCGCAAGTTCGATCTCTGCAGATTCCCACAGGTGTCCTCTTTTTGGAAATGCATGGGGTGCCCTGTTTTCCTAGGTAGCTTGGGCACCCTAGTCCCATATCTGTGTGGTGTGCGCTTCTGAAAAAATCCTGAAATTCAGCTGTCGGAAAAGACTTGGGGTTAGTCATGTTTTTCAGCTTTCTGCTTGGCGCCCATATAGGTGCACCCACACATGTGAGGTACCCTTTTCTTCGGGACACCTGTGGGAACATGGGAAGGTATGACATTTGTTGTGTTTGCATGGTTTTCATAATATTTCGACCCATTTGCTGGTGCCCTGTGTCATACAACCCTTTAATTTCCAAATGTGCCCTACATTTAGTCGCTGCTTTAGGCACCATACATTTTTGTAACCTGCACAAGTCACCTACCCTTGAAAATGTCTGCCTGTGCTCTTTCAAAAAATGTATGCTTGCCTCACCACATTGGTTTTCCTGATTTAAACATGCTAAGTACGTCTGTTCAGGCCGTAAGTATAAAACTCCATTGTACCATGGCTCAGTATTTGGCTTGTGGTGTTGCTTGTATTGTGAAACACTACAAAAATGTGTGATTTCCTAACTGCAAGAGTCGGGGGAATGTAGCGGAGCATTGTTTTTCTCAAAATTCATAGAAGCCATTGCCGTACCAAGCCAACCTTGTCCACCACATACCTTTTTTTCAGTCATTCACCCCTTCCTAAACTTGGAATTTTGTCTACTTTTCAGAAATGTATGCCTTTCTGTCCTCCAATTTGGCTTCCCTACCCTTTTCTTCCATTCCGTTCACGCATGTCCAATTGGAAAAAATTGCCAAAATCGCCTACCTCTCACAAAACAGTTGATAACCACATCAAAATAATGTTTTTTCGTTTCCACTCATCCTGTTCATGAACGCCAGGACATTGGGGAATTCAGCACAGCAAACCATTTGTTCCTAGATCTTACAAGGAAAGAAACACAGGCTTCTTTGTACATCATTTTATTGGCATTTTTTGAAAAAAAAACAAATTTTCCCACATTTTTGGTTATTTTCTGTCACCACCCTGCAGCAACCTAGGATTCCTGGGTGGTCTTACGACCGGCTACATGTGGGAAAAAAGTGGCCAAATTTGGCCGGGATATCTCATGTAACAAAAAAGTTACAAGGCATTGAATGGCGACATACCAAAATCACCAAAAAAGGCCTTGGCACGGGGGGGGGGACCTATGGCACTTAAAGGGTTAAAGTACTTTCCTTAGGGTTGGTGCCATTTGACAAATCTTCACAAAGGTTTGCAAAATGATTTTAGATCTAGATATAACATTTTTTGCAAAGTTTGGTGGGATTTTCACATGAGGGGGCAAAATTAGAGGGGGGGTCTAAAATATTGTAAAGCCTTATAAATGTGGAGCCATTTGAGGAATCTGCACAAACATTTGCAAAATGATTTTAGATCTAGAAATACATGTTTTTGAAAGGTTTAAGGGGCTAAATTAGAGGGGGATCTCAACATTTTTAGATGGCTTATAACTTTGTTGCTGTTTTATAACTGTGCACACAAGTTTTCAGGAAGATTAGAGACCACATCTTGAATGTTTGTGCAAAGTCTGAATGGATTTTGTCAAGTGGGGGCTAAATGATATGACTATTTCATATACGTACATTTTGACGCTTTTGAAAAAATAAAACATGGGTGGATTTCCAGCAAACTTGTGTAAGGAACATTGGCAAAGTACTGAAAGCATGGCTTTGCAAATGTGTCTGTATTTTATTTTTTAACATGTGTCATAATGTAGGTACAAAAAATAGTGATATACCTTTGGTGACTGAGGTAAAGCCTGCGGCCATTGGCAGTGGCCAGATTGTCCGGGTCATGCCATAAGGTCATGACCCAGACAATCTGGCTACTGGCCATGACCACGACGGATGACCAATAGGGATAAAGTGGGCATGTCCACCAGGCACCGCCTCTGTGGTAATGCTTTTCAAAATTGAGATATGTTTGAAAGGGGAAAATAAATGTGCTTGTGGTTATATGATCATAGGGTTCTCTCTTCACCTTCTGCAGGTTGCCATGAAAAGGGAAGAGAGGCTGTCTACGGAGCGCTACCTTCCGTTTCCTTGGCGGCCATCTTGGATGGAAAAGGATTTTCCTTCCTACAGTGGGATTCCATGCGCATCCCGGTGTAGGAAGAAAAATGCTTTTTTCTAGCACCCCAGTTTACCAGTTTGGCACCCCGCGCTGCTAATGGCCTTCATCCCTCATTAAATGGGCTGGAACAGGGATAATGGTCCGGAGCCTTCGTTATCTGCCCTTGCTTCACTTGGGCTAATAACTTGGGCTGGCGGGCTGTTATCCCCTGTTCCAGTCCCTGGAACGGGGGATGAATGCCACATTATTACCATTAGCATAACACAAAATGTAATGGAAAATCTTATTGAGGCTATGTACTTTACTGAGAAAATGTAAAGTAGAATGAGTCTTGACAAAATAAAACATGGGCGGACTTCCAGCAAACGTCTGTCGGGCACATTGGCAAGGTCCTGAAAGCACAGTTTTGCAAATGTGTCTGTGTTTTATTTTTTGACAAGTGTCATAATGTAGGTACAAAAAATAGTGATATAACTTTGGTGATTGAGGTATAGCCTGTGCCATGGGCAGTGACCTGGCTCCCCCATTCGGCCGGAGAAAGGCACGGTGAGTTCCTAGTTGGAGCACCCTTCTGACTGCCCATTTTTGTATTTCTTTGCAGCCCCAAGCCCCCGAAGTTTCCCTTGCAGGCCCGCTCCCACCCCACACCCTCTTCCAGTTTTTCCCTTCCCTCCCACCTCCCGACCCATCCCCACTTCTCCGATTGGGCCTCCTGCCCGTGCATCCAGGATCTAGAGACCCGCGTGCGGCCCGGCTCCCCCATTTGCCGGAGGAAGGCACAGTGAGTTCCTAGTTGGTGAACCCTTCTGGCAGCCCATTTTTGTATTTCGTTGTGCCCCCAGACCACTGAAGCTCCCCTTGCAGGCCCGCTCCCAACCCACATCCTCCTTCTGTTTTTCCCTTCCCTCCCACCTCCCGACCCACCCCCCCGTTCTGATTGGGCCTCCTGCCCGTGCATCCAGGGTCTAGAGACCCGCGTGTGGCCCGGCTCCCCCATTGTGCTGGAGGAAGGCACGGTGAGTTCCTAGTTGGTGCACCCTTCTGGTTGCCCCTCTTTGTATTTCTTTGCAGCCCCCTAGCCCCGAAGCTCCCCTTGCAGGCCTGCTCCCAACCCACATCCTCCTTCTGTTTTTCCCTTCCCTCCCGCCTCCTGACCTGCCTCCCCTGCTCTAATTGGGCCTCCTGCCCGTGCATCCAGGGTCTAGAGACCCGCATGCAGCCTGGCTCTCCCATTCTGCCAAAGGAAGGCACAGTGAGTTCTTTGTGGGTGCACCCTTCTGGTTGCCCATCTTTGTATTTCTTTGATGCCCCCAGCCCCCCAAAGCTCCCCTTGCAGGCCCGCTCCCACCCCACACCCTCTTCCTCTTTTTCCCTTCCCTCCGGCTTCGCCCCCCCTGCTCTGATTGGGCCTCCTGCCCGTGCATCCAGGGTATAGAGACCCGTGTGTGGCCCAGCTCCCCATTCTGCCGGAGGAAGGCACGGTGAGTTCCTAGTTGGTGCACCCTTCTGGCTGCCCTTTTTTGTATTTCTTTGTGGCCCCTAGGCCCCCGAAGCTCCTCTTGCAGGCCTGCTCCCACCCCACACCTTCTTCCTGTTTTTCCCTTCCATCCCGCCTCCTGACCCACCCCCTCTACTCTGACTGGGCCTCCTACCCGTGCATCCAGGGTCTAGAGACCCGCATGCGGCCCGGCTCCCCCATTCTGCCGGAGGAAGGCACAGTGAGTTCCTAGTTGGTGCACACTTCTGGCTGCCCATTTTTGTATTTCTTTGTGGCCCCTAGGCCCCCGAAGCTCCCCTTGCAGGCCCGCTCCCACCCCACAACCTCTTCCTGTTTTTCCCTCCTGTCTCCCGACCAGCCGCCCCTGCTCTGATTGGGCCTCCTGCCCGTGTAGCCCAAGCCATAATCGACTATCCCAGGGCAGCCCTCTGCCCGTGCAGTCCTGCGACAAAGGGCCCAAGACAAAGGGCGGCTCCAATGGAGGTGGCTCCAGATCGTATCTGCAGGAATCCACAGGAGAAGCAAGAACCCAATAGCCTGCCATCAACCAGCACCAACCAAAAGTAAGTGTGGCAAGGGTGAGGATTGAAGCAATTACTTCACACCAGAAAGCCCTACCACTCTTACTTAAAAATCTTAAAAGTTTTACTGTGTTACATCGTACAGTCACATATTAAGGTCAAACGATTACTCGTACCCCAATGGCATCACTATATTGATCCTTGCAGCTAGACTGTGCTCCCAACAAAATTGAGTGTGCCCAATAGCGTCACTGTTTTAAAGTTTGAACTTAGAAAGTGTGCACAACAACATTGAGTGTGTCTAATAGTGTCACTGTATTAAAGTTGAACTTAGAAAGTGTGCCTAATAGCGTCACTGTGTTAAAGTTTGAACTTAGAAAGTGTGCCCAATAGCGTCACTGTGTTAAACTTTGAACTTAGAAAGTGTGCCTAATAGCGTCACTGTGTTAAAGTTGAATTTAGAAAGTGTGCCCAAGAGCGTCACTGTGTTAAAGTTTGAACTTAAAAAGTGTGCCCAATAGCGTCAATGTGTTAAAGTTGAATTTAGAAAGTGTGCCTAACAGCGTCACTGTGTTAAAGTTGAACTTAGGAAGTGTGCCTTAGTGTGCCTAATAGCGTCACAGTGTTAAAGTTCGAACTAAGAAAGTCTGCCTAATAGCGTGTGCCAAACTTAAACAGAATTGTGAAAGATAGCATGTGCCACACTTAGACAGAATTATGAAGGATAGCATGTGCCACATGTAGACAGAATTGTAAAGGATAGCATGTGCCACACTTAGACGGAATTGTGAAAGATAGCATGTGCCACACTTAAATGGAATCGCAAATGTTAACATGTGCCACATTTAGACAGAATTGTGAATGTTAGCATGTGCCACATGTAGACAGAATTGTAAAGGATAGCATGTGCCACACTTAGACGGAATTGTGAAAGATAGCATGTGCCACACTTAAATGGAATCGCAAATGTTAACATGTGCCACATTTAGACAGAATTGTGAATGTTAGCATGTGCCACATGTAGACAGAATTGTAAAGGATAGTATGTGCCACACTTAGACAGAATTGTGAAAGATAGCATGTGCCACACTTAGACGGAATTGTGAAGGATAGCATGTGCCACACTTAGAGGGAATTGTGAAGGATAGCATGTGCCACACTTAGACATTATTGTGAAAGATAGCATGTGCCACACTTAGACGGAATTGTGAAGGATAGCATGTGCCACACTAAAATAGAATTGTGAATGTTAGCATGTGCCACCCTTAGATGGAATTGCGAAGGATAGCATGTGCCACACATAGACGGAATTTAAAAGGATAGCATGTGCCAAACTTAGATGGAATTGTGATGGATAGTATGTCCAAATGTAGACAGAATTGTGAAGGAAAGTGTGTGCCACACGTAGACGGAATTGTGAAAGATAGCATGTGCCACACTTAGATGGAATTGCGAAGGATAGCATGTGCCACACATAGACGGAATTGTATAGGATAGCATGTGCCACACTTAGATGGAATTGTGATGGATAGCATTTGCCACACTTAGATGGAATTGCGAAGGATAGCATGTCCACATGTAGACAGAATTGTGAAGGATAGCGTGTGCCACATGTAGACGGAATTGTGAAAGATAGCATGTGCCACACTTAGACGCAATTGTGAAGGATAGCATGTGCCACACTTACACAGCATTGAGAATGTTACCATGTGCCACACTTAGACGTAATTGTGAAAGATAGCATGTCCCACACTTAGACAGAATTGTAAATGTTAGCATTTGCCACACTTAGACGCAATTGTGAAGGATATCATGTGCCACACTTAGACAGAATTGTGAATGTTACCATGTGCCACACTTAGACGGAATTGTGAAGGATAGCATGTTCCACACTTAGACAGAATTCTAAATGTTAGCATGTGCAACACTTAGACGCAAATGTGAAGGATAGCATGTGCCACACTTAGACAGAATTGTGAACATTACCATGTGCAACACTTAGACGGAATTGTGAAGGATAGCATGTCCCACACTTAGACAGAATTGTGAATGTTAGCATGTGCCACACTTAGACGGAATTGTGAAGGATAGCATGTCCCACACTTAGACAGAATTGTGAAGGATAGCATGTGCCATACGTAGACGGAATTGTAAAGGATAGCATATGCCACACTTAGATGGAATTGTGAAAGATAGCATGTGCCACACTTAGACAGAATTGTGAAGGATAGCGTGTGCCACACATAGACGCAATTGTGAAAGATAGCATGTGCCACACTTAGACAGAATTATGAAGGATAGCATGTGCCACACTTAAATGGAATCGCAAATGTTAACATGTGCCACACTTAGACAGAAATGTGAAGGATAGCATGTGCCACACTTAGACAGAATTGTGAACATTACCATGTGCAACACTTAGACGGAATTGTGAAGGATAGCATGTCCCACACTTAGACAGAATTGTGAATGTTAGCATGTGCCACACTTAGACGGAATTGTGAAGGATAGCATGTCCCACACTTAGACAGAATTGTGAAGGATAGCATGTGCCATACGTAGACGGAATTGTAAAGGATAGCATATGCCACACTTAGATGGAATTGTGAAAGATAGCATGTGCCATGCTTAGACAGAATTGTGAAGGATAGCGTGTGCCACACATAGACGCAATTGTGAAAGATAGCATGTGCCACACTTAGACGGAATTATGAAGGATAGCATGTGCCACACTTAAATGGAATCGCAAATGTTAACATGTGCCACACTTAGACAGAATTGTGAAGGATAGCATGTGCCACACGTAGATAGAATTGTGAAGGATAGCGTGTTCCACACTTAAACAGAATTGCGAATGTAAACATGTGCCACACTTAGACAGAATTGTGAATGTTAGCATGTGCCACACTTAGACAGAATTGTGAATGTTAGCATGGGCCACATGTAGACAGAATTGTAAAGGATAGCATGTGCCACTCTTAGACGGAATTGTGAAGGATAGCATGTGCCACAGTTAGACAGAATTGTGAAAGATAGCATGTGCCACACTTAGACGGAATTGTGAAGGATAGCATGTGCCACACTTAGACAGAATTGTAAAGGATAGCATGTGCCACACTTAGACGGAATTGTGAAGGATAGCATGTGCCACACTTAGACAGAATTGTGAAAGATAGCATGTGCCACACTTAAATAGAATTGTGAATGTTAGCATGTGCCACACTTAGATGGAATTGCAAAGGATAGCATGTGCCACACATAGACGGAATTGTAAAGGATAGCATGTGCCACACTTAGACAGAATTGTGAAGGATAGCGTGTGCCACACGTAGATGGAATTGTGAAGGATAGCATGTCCCACACTTAGACAGAATTGTGAATGTTAGCATGTGCCACACTTAGACGTAATTGTGAAGGATAGCATGTCCCACACTTAGACAGAATTGTGAAGGATAGCATGTGCCACACTTAAATGGAATCGCAAATGTTAACATTTGCCACACTTAGACAGAATTGTGAATATTACCATGTGCAACACTTAGACGGAATTGTGAAGGATAGCATGTTCCACACTTAGACAGAATTCTAAATGTTAGCATGTGCCACACTTAGACGCAAATGTGAAGGATAGCATGTGCCACACTTAGACAGAATTGTGAACATTACCATGTGCAACACTTGGACGGAATTGTGAAGGATAGCATGTCCCACACTTAGACAGAATTGTGAATGTTAGCATGTGCCACACTTAGACGGAATTGTGAAGGATAGCATGTCCCACACTTAGACAGAATTGTAAAGGATAGCATATGCCACACTTAGATGGAATTGTGAAAGATAGCATGTGCCACACTTAGACAGAATTGTGAAGGATAGCGTGTGCCACACATAGACGCAATTGTGAAAGATAGCATGTGCCACACTTAGACGGAATTATGAAGGATAGCATGTGCCACACTTAAATGGAATCGCAAATGTTAACATTTGCCACACTTAGACAGAAATGTGAAGGATAGCATGTGCCACACTTAGACAGAATTGTGAACATTACCATGTGCAACACTTAGACGGAATTGTGAAGGATAGCATGTCCCACACTTAGACAGAATTGTGAATGTTAGCATGTGCCACACTTAGATGGAATTGCGAAGGATAGCATGTGCCACACATAGACGGAATTGTATAGGATAGCATGTGCCACACTTGGATGGAATTGTGATGGATAGCATTTGCCACACTTAGACTGAATTGCGAAGGATAGCATGTCCACATGTAGACAGAATTGTGAATGTTACCATGTGCCACACGTAGATGGAATTGTGAAGGATAGCGTGTGCCACACATAGACGCAATTGTGAAAGATAGCATGTGCCACACTTAGACGGAATTATGAAGGATAGCATGTGCCACACTTAAATGGAATCGCAAATGTTAACATGTGCCACACTTAGACAGAAATGTGAAGGATAGCATGTGCCACACTTAGACAGAATTGTGAACATTACCATGTGCAACACTTAGACGGAATTGTGAAGGATAACATGTCCCACACTTAGACAGAATTGTGAATGTTAGCATGTGCCACACTTAGACGGAATTGTGAAGGATAGCATGTCTAACACTTAGACAGAATTGTGAAGGATAGCATGTGCCATACGTAGACGGAATTGTAAAGTATAGCATTTGCCACACTTAGATGGAATTGCGAAAGATAGCATGTGCCACACGTAGACAGAATTGTGAAGGATAGCGTGTGCCACACATAGACGCAATTGTGAAAGATAGCATGTGCCACACTTAGACGGAATTATGAAGGATAGCATGTGCCACACTTAAATGGAATCGCAAATGTTAACATATACCACACTTAGATAGAATTGTGAAGGATAGCATGTGCCACACGTAGATAGAATTGTGAATGTTAGCATGTGCCACATGTAGACAGAATTGCGAAAGATAGCATATGCCACACTTAGACGGAATTGTGAAGGATAGCATGTGCCACACTTAAATGGAATCGCAAATGTTAACATGTGCCACACTTAGACGGAATTGTGAAGGATAGCATGTGCCACACTTAGACGGAATTGTGAAGGATAGCATGTGCCACACTTAGACAGAATTGTGAAAGATAGCATGTGCCACACTTAGACGGAATTGTGAAGGATAGCATGTGCCACACTTAGACGGAATTGTAAAGGATAGCATGTGCCACACTTAGACGGAATTGTGAAGGATAGCATGTGCCACACTTAAATGGAATCGCAAATGTTAACATGTGCCACACTTAGACGGAATTGTGAAGGATAGCATGTGCCACACTTAGACGGAATTGTGAAGGATAGCATGTGCCACACTTAGACAGAATTGTGAAAGATAGCATGTGCCACACTTAGACGGAATTGTAAAGGATAGCATGTGCCACACTTAGAATTGTGAAAGATAGCATGTGCCACACTTAGACGTGAAGGATAGCATGTGCCACACTTAAATAGAATTGTGAATGTTAGCATGTGCCACACTTAGATGGAATTGCAAAGGATAGCATGTGCCACACATAGACGGAATTGTAAAGGATAGCATGTGCCACACTTAGATGGAATTGTGATGGATAGCATTTGCAACACATAGACGGAATTGCGAAGGATAGCATGTCCACATGTAGACAGAATTGTGAAGGATAGCGTGTGCCACATGTAGACGGAATTGTGAAAGATAGCATGTGCCACACTTAGATGGAATTGCGAAGGATAGCATGTGCCACACATAGACGGAATTGTATAGGATAGCATGTGCCACACTTGGATGGAATTGTGATGGATAGCATTTGCCACACTTAGACGGAATTGCGAAGGATAGCATATCCACATGTAGACAGAATTGTGAATGTTACCATGTGCCACACGTAGATGGAATTGTGAAGGATAGCATGTCCCACACTTAGGCAGAATTGTAAATGTTAGCATGTGCCACACTTAGACGCAAATGTGAAGGATAGCATGTGCCACACTTAGACAGAATTGTGAAGGATAGCGTGTGCCACACGTAGATGGAATTGTGAAGGATAGCATGCGCCACACTTAGACAGAATTGTGAATATTACCATGTGCAACACTAAGAAGGAATTGTGAAGGATAGCATGTCCCACACTTAGACAGAATTGTGAATATTAGCATGTTCCACACTTAGACAGAATTGTGAATATTACCATGTGCAACACTTAGACGGAATTGTGAAGGATAGCATGTCCCACACTTAGACAGAATTGGGAATATTAGCATGTTCCACACTTAGACGGAATTGTGAAGGATAGCATGTGCCACACTTAGACAGAATTGTGAAAGATAGCATGTGCCACACTTAGACGGAATTGTGAAGGATAGCATGTGCCACACTTAGACGGAATTGTAAAGGATAGCATGTGCCACACTTAGACGGAATTGTGAAGGATAGCATGTGCCACACTTAGACAGAATTGTGAAAGATAGCATGTGCCACACTTAAATAGAATTGTGAATGTTAGCATGTGCCACACTTAGATGGAATTGCAAAGGATAGCATGTGCCACACATAGACGGAATTGTAAAGGATAGCATGTGCCACACTTAGATGGAATTGTGATGGATAGCATTTGCAACACTTAGACGGAATTGCGAAGGATAGCATGTCCACATGTAGACAGAATTGTGAAGGATAGCGTGTGCCACATGTAGACGGAATTGTGAAAGATAGCATGTGCCACACTTAGATGGAATTGCGAAGGATTGCATGTGCCACACATAGACGGAATTGTATAGGATAGCATGTGCCACACTTGGATAGAATTGTGATGGATAGCATTTGCCACACTTAGACGGAATTGCGAAGGAAAGCATGTCCACATGTAGACAGAATTGTGAATGTTACCATGTGCCACACGTAGATGGAATTGTGAAGGATAGCATGTCCCACACTTAGGCAGAATTCTAAATGTTAGCATGTGCCACACTTAGACGCAAATGTGAAGGATAGCATGTGCCACACTTGGACAGAATTGTGAACATTACCATGTGCAACACTTAGACGGAATTGTGAAGGATAGCATGTCCCACACTTAGACAGAATTGTGAATGTTAGCATGTGCCACACTTAGACGGAATTGTGAAGGAATGCATGTCCCACACTTAGACAGAATTGTGAAGGATAGCGTGTGCCACACGTAGATGGAATTGTGAAGGATAGCATGTGCCACACTTAGACAGAATTGTGAATATTACCATGTGCAACACTTAGACGGAATTGTGAAGGATAGCATGTTCCACACTTAGACAGAATTCTAAATGTTAGCATGTGCCACACTTAGACGCAAATGTGAAGGATAGCATGTGCCACACTTAGACAGAATTGTGAACATTACCATGTGCAACACTTGGACGGAATTGTGAAGTATAGCATGTCCCACACTTAGACAGAATTGTGAATGTTAGCATGTGCCACACTTAGATGGAATTGCGAAGGATAGCATGTGCCACACATAGACGGAATTGTATAGGATAGCATGTGCCACACTTGGATGGAATTGTGATGGATAGCATTTGCCACACTTAGACTGAATTGCGAAGGATAGCATGTCCACATGTAGACAGAATTGTGAATGTTACCATGTGCCACACGTAGATGGAATTGTGAAGGATAGTGTGTGCCACACATAGACGCAATTGTGAAAGATAGCATGTGCCACACTTAGACGGAATTATGAAGGATAGCATGTGCCACACTTAAATGGAATCGCAAATGTTAACATGTGCCACACTTAGACAGAAATGTGAAGGATAGCATGTGCCACACTTAGACAGAATTGTGAACATTACCATGTGCAACACTTAGACGGAATTGTGAAGGATAGCATGTCCCACACTTAGACAGAATTGTGAAAGATAGCATGTGCCACACTTAGATGGAATTGCGAAGGATAGCATGTGCCACACATAGACGGAATTGTATAGGATAGCATGTGCCACACTTGGATGGAATTGTGATGGCTAGCATTTGCCACACTTAGACGGAATTACGAAGGATAGCATGTCCACATGTAGACAGAATTGTGAATGTTACCATGTGCCACACGTAGATGGAATTGTGAAGGATAGCATGTCCCACACTTAGGCAGAATTGTAAATGTTAGCATGTGCCACACTTAGACGCAAATGTGAAGGATAGCATGTGCCACACTTAGACAGAATTGTAAAGGATAGCATATGCCACACTTAGATGGAATTGTGAAAGATAGCATGTGCCACACTTAGACAGAATTGTGAAGGATAGCGTGTGCCACACATAGACGCAATTGTGAAAGATAGCATGTGCCACACTTAGACGGAATAATGAAGGATAGCATGTGCCACACTTAAATGGAATCGCAAATGTTAACATGTGCCACACTTAGACAGAAATGTGAAGGATAGCATGTGCCACACTTAGACAGAATTGTGAACATTACCATGTGCAACACTTAGACGGAATTGTGAAGGATAGCATGTCCCACACTTAGACAGAATTGTGAATGTTAGCATGTGCCACACTTAGACGGAATTGTGAAGGATAGCATGTCTAACACTTAGACAGAATTGTGAAGGATAGCATGTGCCATACGTAGACGGAATTGTAAAGTATAGCATATGCCACACTTAGATGGAATTGTGAAAGATAGCATGTGCCACACGTAGACAGAATTGTGAAGGATAGCGTGTGCCACACATAGACGCTATTGTGAAAGATAGCATGTGCCACACTTAGACGGAATTATGAAGGATAGCATGTGCCACACTTAAATGGAATCGCAAATGTTAACATGTGCCACACTTAGATAGAATTGTGAAGGATAGCATGTGCCACACGTAGATAGAATTGTGAATGTTAGCATGTGCCACATGTAGACAGAATTGCGAAAGATAGCATGTGCCACACTTAGACGGAATTGTGAAGGATAGCATGTGCCACACTTAAATGGAATCGCAAATTTTAACATGTGCCACACTTAGACGGAATTGTGAAGGATAGCATGTGCCACACTTAGACGGAATTGTGAAGGATAGCATGTGCCACACTTAGACAGAATTGTGAAAGATAGCATGTGCCACACTTAGACGGAATTGTGAAGGATAGCATGTGCCACACTTAGACGGAATTGTAAAGGATAGCATGTGGCACACTTAGACGGAATTGTGAAGCATAGCATGTGCCACACTTAGAATTGTGAAAGATAGCATGTGCCACACTTAGACGTGAAGGATAGCATGTGCCACACTTAAATAGAATTGTAAAGGATAGCATGTGCCACACTTAGATGGAATTGTGATGGATAACATTTGCAACACATAGACGGAATTGCGAAGGATAGCATGTCCACATGTAGACAGAATTGTGAAGGATAGCGTGTGCCACATGTAGACGGAATTGTGAAAGATAGCATGTGCCACACTTAGATGGAATTGCGAAGGATAGCATGTGTCACACATAGACGGAATTGTATAGGATAGCATGTGCCACACTTGGATGGAATTGTGATGGATAGCATTTGCCACACTTAGACGGAATTGCGAAGGATAGCATGTCCACATGTAGACAGAATTGTGAATGTTACCATGTGCCACACGTAGATGGAATTGTGAAGGATAGCATGTCCCACACTTAGGCAGAATTGTAAATGTTAGCATGTGCCACACTTAGACGGAATTGTGAAAGATAGCATGTGCCACACTTAGACGGAATTGTGAAGGATAGCATGTGCCACACTTAGACAGAATTGTAAAGGATAGCATGTGCCACACTTAGACAGAATTGTGAAAGATAGCATGTGCCACACTTAAATAGAATTGTGAATGTTAGCATGTGCCACACTTAGATGGAATTGCAAAGGATAGCATGTGCCACACATAGACGGAATTGTAAAGGATAGCATGTGCCACACTTAGACAGAATTGTGAAGGATAGCGTGTGCCACACGTAGATGGAATTGTGAAGGATAGCATGTGCCACACTTAGACAGAATTGTGAATATTACCATGTGCAACACTTAGCCGGAATTGTGAAGGATAGCATGTTCCACACTTAGACAGAATTCTAAATGTTAGCATGTGCCACACTTAGACGCAAATGTGAAGGATAGCATGTGCCACACTTAGACAGAATTGTGAACATTACCATGTGCAACACTTGGACGGAATTGTGAAGGATAGCATGTCCCACACTTAGACAGAATTGTGAATGTTAGCATGTGCCACACTTAGACGGAATTGTGAAGGATAGCATGTCCCACACTTAGACAGAATTGTGAAGGATAGCATGTGCCACACTTAAATGGAATCGCAAATGTTAACATTTGCCACACTTAGACAGAATTGTGAATATTACCATGTGCAACACTTAGACGGAATTGTGAAGGATAGCATGTTCCACACTTAGACAGAATTCGAAATGTTAGCATGTGCCACACTTAGACGCAAATGTGAAGGATAGCATGTGCCACACTTAGACAGAATTGTGAACATTACCATGTGCAACACTTGGACGGAATTGTGAAGGATAGCATGTCCCACACTTAGACAGAATTGTGAATGTTAGCATGTGCCACACTTAGACGGAATTGTGAAGGATAGCATGTCCCACACTTAGACAGAATTGTAAAGGATAGCATATGCCACACTTAGATGGAATTGTGAAAGATAGCATGTGCCACACTTAGACAGAATTGTGAAGGATAGCGTGTGCCACACATAGACGCAATTGTGAAAGATAGCATGTGCCACACTTAGACGGAATTATGAAGGATAGCATGTGCCACACTTAAATGGAATCGCAAATGTTAACATTTGCCACACTTAGACAGAAATGTGAAGGATAGCATGTGCCACACTTAGACAGAATTGTGAACATTACCATGTGCAACACTTAGACAGAATTGTGAATGTTAGCATGTGCCACACTTAGATGGAATTGCGAAGGATAGCATGTGCCACACATAGACGGAATTGTATAGGATAGCATGTGCCACACTTGGATGGAATTGTGATGGATAGCATTTGCCACACTTAGACTGAATTGCGAAGGATAGCATGTCCACATGTAGACAGAACTGTGAATGTTACCATGTGCCACACGTAGATGGAATTGTGAAGGATAGCGTGTGCCACACATAGACGCAATTGTGAAAGATAGCATGTGCCACACTTAGACGGAATTATGAAGGATAGCATGTGCCACACTTAAATGGAATCGCAAATGTTAACATGTGCCACACTTAGACAGAAATGTGAAGGATAGAATGTGCCACACTTAGACAGAATTGTGAACATTACCATGTGCAACACTTAGACGGAATTGTGAAGGATAGCATGTCCCACACTTAGATAGAATTGTGAAAGATAGCATGTGCCACACTTAGATGGAATTGCAAAGGATAGCATGTGCCACACATAGACGGAATTGTATAGGATAGCATGTGCCAAACTTGGATGGAATTGTGATGGCTAGCATTTGCCACACTTAGACGGAATTACGAAGGATAGCATGTCCACATGTAGACAGAATTGTGAATGTTACCATGTGCCACACGTAGATGGAATTGTGAAGGATAGCATGTCCCACACTTAGGCAGAATTGTAAATGTTAGCATGTGCCACACTTAGACGCAAATGTGAAGGATAGCATGTGCCACACTTAGACAGAATTGTGAAGGATAGCGTGTGCCACACGTAGATGGAATTGTGAAGGATAGCATGTGCCACACTTAGACAGAATTCTAAATGTTAGCATGTGCCACACTTAGACGCAAATGTGAAGGATAGCATGTGCCACACTTAGACAGAATTGTGAACATTACCATGTGCAACACTTAGACGGAATTGTGAAGGATAGCATGTCACACACTTAGACAGAATTGTGAAGGATAGCATGTGCCATACGTAGACGGAATTGTAAAGGATAGCATATGCCACACTTAGATGGAATTGTGAAAGATAGCATGTGCCACACTTAGACAGAATTGTGAAGGATAGCGTGTGCCACACATAGACGCAATTGTGAAAGATAGCATGTGCCACACTTAGACGGAATTATGAAGGATAGCATGTGCCACACTTAAATGGAATCGCAAATGTTAACATGTGCCACACTTAGACAGAAATGTGAAGGATAGCATGTGCCACACTTAGACAGAATTGTGAACATTACCATGTGCAACACTTAGACGGAATTGTGAAGGATAGCATGTCCCACACTTAGACAGAATTGTGAATGTTAGCATGTGCCACACTTAGACGGAATTGTGAAGGATAGCATGTCTAACACTTAGACAGAATTGTGAAGGATAGCATGTGCCATACGTAGACGGAATTGTAAAGTATAGCATATGCCACACTTAGATGGAATTGTGAAAGATAGCATGTGCCACACGTAGACAGAATTGTGAAGGATAGCGTGTGCCACACATAGACGCAATTGTGAAAGATAGCATGTGCCACACTTAGACGGAATTATGAAGGATAGCATGTGCCACACTTAAATGGAATCGCAAATGTTAACATGTGCCACACTTAGATAGAATTGTGAAGGATAGCATGTGCCACACGTAGATAGAATTGTGAATGTTAGCATGTGCCACATGTAGACAGAATTGCGAAAGATAGCATGTGCCACACTTAGACGGAATTGTGAAGGATAGCATGTGCCACACTTAAATGGAATCGCAAATGTTAACATGTGCCACACTTAGACGGAATTGTGAAGGATAGCATGTGCCACACTTAGACGGAATTGTGAAGGATAGCATGTGCCACACTTAGACAGAATTGTGAAAGATAGCATGTGCCACACTTAGACGGAATTGTGAAGGATAGCATGTGCCACACTTAGACGGAATTGTAAAGGATAGCATGTGCCACACTTAGACGGAATTGTGAAGGATAGCATGTGCCACACTTAAATGGAATCGCAAATGTTAACATGTGCCACACTTAGACGGAATTGTGAAGGATAGCATGTGCCACACTTAGACGGAATTGTGAAGGATAGCATGTGCCACACTTAGACGGAATTGTGAAGGATAGCATGTGCCACACTTAGACAGAATTGTGAAAGATAGCATGTGCCACACTTAGACGGAATTGTGAAGGATAGCATGTGCCACACTTAGAATTGTGAAAGATAGCATGTGCCACACTTAGACGTGAAGGATAGCATGTGCCACACTTAAATAGAATTGTGAATGTTAGCATGTGCCACACTTAGATGGAATTGCAAAGGATAGCATGTGCCACACATAGACGGAATTGTAAAGGATAGCATGTGCCACACTTAGATGGAATTGTGATGGATAGCATTTGCAACACATAGACGGAATTGCGAAGGATAGCATGTCCACATGTAGACAGAATTGTGAAGGATAGCGTGTGCCACATGTAGACGGAATTGTGAAAGATAGCATGTGCCACACTTAGATGGAATTGCGAAGGATAGCATGTGCCACACATAGACGGAATTGTATAGGATAGCATGTGCCACACTTGGATGGAATTGTGATGGATAGCATTTGCCACACTTAGACGGAATTGCGAAGGATAGCATGTCCACATGTAGACAGAATTGTGAATGTTACCATGTGCCACACGTAGATGGAATTGTGAAGGATAGCATGTCCCACACTTAGGCAGAATTGTAAATGTTAGCATGTGCCACACTTAGACGCAAATGTGAAGGATAGCATGTGCCACACTTAGACAGAATTGTGAAGGATAGCGTGTGCCACACGTAGATGGAATTGTGAAGGATAGCATGCGCCACACTTAGACAGAATTGTGAATATTACCATGTGCAACACTAAGACGGAATTGTGAAGGATAGCATGTCCCACACTTAGACAGAATTGTGAATATTAGCATGTTCCACACTTAGACAGAATTGTGAATATTACCATGTGCAACACTTAGACGGAATTGTGAAGGATAGCATGTCCCACACTTAGACAGAATTGTGAATATTAGCATGTTCCACACTTAGACAGAATTGTGAATATTACCATGTGCAACACTTAGACGGAATTGTGAAGGATAGCATGTGCCACACTTAGACGGAATTGTGAAGGATAGCATGTGCCACACTTAGACAGAATTGTAAAGGATAGCATGTGCCACACTTAGACGGAATTGTGAAGGATAGCATGTGCCACACTTAGACAGAATTGTGAAGGATAGCGTGTGCCACACGTAGATGGAATTGTGAAGGATAGCATGCGCCACACCTAGACAGAATTGTGAATATTACCATGTGCAACACTAAGACGGAATTGTGAAGGATAGCATGTCCCACACTTAGACAGAATTGTGAATATTAGCATGTTCCACACTTAGACAGAATTGTGAATATTACCATGTGCAACACTTAGACGGAATTGTGAAGGATAGCATGTGCCACACTTAGACAGAATTGTGAAGGATAGCATGTGCCACACTTAGACAGAATTGTAAAGGATAGCATGTGCCACACTTAGACGGAATTGTGAAGGATAGCATGTGCCACACTTAGACAGAATTGTGAAAGATAGCATGTGCCACACTTAAATAGAATTGTGAATGTTAGCATGTGCCACACTTAGATGGAATTGCAAAGGATAGCATGTGCCACACATAGACGGAATTGTAAAGGATAGCATGTGCCACACTTAGATGGAATTGTGATGGATAGCATTTGCAACACTTAGACGGAATTGCGAAGGATAGCATGTCCACATGTAGACAGAATTGTGAAGGATAGCGTGTGCCACATGTAGACGGAATTGTGAAAGATAGCATGTGCCACACTTAGATGGAATTGCGAAGGATTGCATGTGCCACACATAGACGGAATTGTATAGGATAGCATGTGCCACACTTAGATAGAATTGTGATGGATAGCATTTGCAACACTTAGACGGAATTGCGAAGGAAAGCATGTCCACATGTAGACAGAATTGTGAATGTTACCATGTGCCACACGTAGATGGAATTGTGAAGGATAGCATGTCCCACACTTAGGCAGAATTCTAAATGTTAGCATGTGCCACACTTAGACGCAAGTGTGAAGGATAGCATGTGCCACACTTAGATAGAATTGTGAACATTACCATGTGCAACACTTAGACGGAATTGTGAAGGATAGCATGTCCCACACTTAGACAGAATTGTGAATGTTAGCATGTGCCACACTTAGACGGAATTGTGAAGGAATGCATGTCCCACACTTAGACAGAATTGTGAAGGATAGCGTGTGCCACACGTAGATGGAATTGTGAAGGATAGCATGTGCCACACTTAGACAGAATTGTGAATATTACCATGTGCAACACTTAGACGGAATTGTGAAGGATAGCATTTTCCACACTTAGACAGAATTCTAAATGTTAGCATGTGCCACACTTAGACGCAAATGTGAAGGATAGCATGTGCCACACTTAGACAGAATTGTGAACATTACCATGTGCAACACTTGGACGGAATTGTGAAGGATAGCATGTCCCACACTTAGACAGAATTGTGAATGTTAGCATGTGCCACACTTAGATGGAATTGTGAAGGATAGCATGTCCCACACTTAGACAGAATTGTGAAGGATAGCATGTGCCACACTTCAATGGAATCGCAAATGTTAACATTTGCCACACTTAGACAGAATTGTGAATATTACCATGTGCAACACTTAGACGGAATTGTGAAGGATAGCATGTTCCACACTTAGACAGAATTCTAAATGTTAGCATGTGCCACACTTAGACGCAAATGTGAAGGATAGCATGTGCCACACTTAGACAGAATTGTGAACATTACCATGTGCAACACTTGGACGGAATTGTGAAGGATAGCATGTCCCACACTTAGACAGAATTGTGAATGTTAGCATGTGCCACACTTAGACGGAATTGTGAAGGATAGCATGTCCCACACTTAGACAGAATTGTAAAGGATAGCATATGCCACACTTAGATGGAATTGTGAAAGATAGCATGTGCCACACTTAGACAGAATTGTGAAGGATAGCGTGTGCCACACATAGACGCAATTGTGAAAGATAGCATGTGCCACACTTAGACGGAATTGTGAAGGATAGCATGTGCCACACTTAGACGGAATTGTAAAGGATAGCATGTGGCACACTTAGACGGAATTGTGAAGCATAGCATGTGCCACACTTAGAATTGTGAAAGATAGCATGTGCCACACTTAGACGTGAAGGATAGCATGTGCCACACTTAAATAGAATTGTAAAGGATAGCATGTGCCACACTTAGATGGAATTGTGATGGATAACATTTGCAACACATAGACGGAATTGCGAAGGATAGCATGTCCACATGTAGACAGAATTGTGAAGGATAGCGTGTGCCACATGTAGACGGAATTGTGAAAGATAGCATGTGCCACACTTAGATGGAATTGCGAAGGATAGCATGTGCCACACATAGACGGAATTGTATAGGATAGCATGTGCCACACTTGGATGGAATTGTGATGGATAGCATTTGCCACACTTAGACGGAATTGCGAAGGATAGCATGTCCACATGTAGACAGAATTGTGAATGTTACCATGTGCCACACGTTGATGGAATTGTGAAGGATAGCATGTCCCACACTTAGGCAGAATTGTAAATGTTAGCATGTGCCACACTTAGACGGAATTGTGAAAGATAGCATGTGCCACACTTAGACGGAATTGTGAAGGATAGCATGTGCCACACTTAGACAGAATTGTAAAGGATAGCATGTGCCACACTTAGACAGAATTGTGAAAGATAGCATGTGCCACACTTAAATAGAATTGTGAATGTTAGCATGTGCCACACTTAGATGGAATTGCAAAGGATAGCATGTGCCACACATAGACGGAATTGTAAAGGATAGCATGTGCCACACTTAGACAGAATTGTGAAGGATAGCGTGTGCCACACATAGATGGAATTGTGAAGGATAGCATGTGCCACACTTAGACAGAATTGTGAATATTACCATGTGCAACACTTAGCCGGAATTGTGAAGGATAGCATGTTCCACACTTAGACAGAATTCTAAATGTTAGCATGTGCCACACTTAGACGCAAATGTGAAGGATAGCATGTGCCACACTTAGACAGAATTGTGAACATTACCATGTGCAACACTTGGACGGAATTGTGAAGTATAGCATGTCCCACACTTAGACAGAATTGTGAATGTTAGCATGTGCCACACTTAGATGGAATTGCGAAGGATAGCATGTGCCACACATAGACGGAATTGTATAGGATAGCATGTGCCACACTTGGATGGAATTGTGATGGATAGCATTTGCCACACTTAGACTGAATTGCGAAGGATAGCATGTCCACATGTAGACAGAATTGTGAATGTTACCATGTGCCACACGTAGATGGAATTGTGAAGGATAGTGTGTGCCACACATAGACGCAATTGTGAAAGATAGCATGTGCCACACTTAGACGGAATTATGAAGGATAGCATGTGCCACACTTAAATGGAATCGCAAATGTTAACATGTGCCACACTTAGACAGAAATGTGAAGGATAGCATGTGCCACACTTAGACAGAATTGTGAACATTACCATGTGCAACACTTAGACGGAATTGTGAAGGATAGCATGTCCCACACTTAGACAGAATTGTGAAAGATAGCATGTGCCACACTTAGATGGAATTGCGAAGGATAGCATGTGCCACACATAGACGGAATTGTATAGGATAGCATGTGCCACACTTGGATGGAATTGTGATGGCTAGCATTTGCCACACTTAGACGGAATTACGAAGGATAGCATGTCCACATGTAGACAGAATTGTGAATGTTACCATGTGCCACACGTAGATGGAATTGTGAAGGATAGCATGTCCCACACTTAGGCAGAATTGTAAATGTTAGCATGTGCCACACTTAGACGCAAATGTGAAGGATAGCATGTGCCACACTTAGACAGAATTGTAAAGGATAGCATATGCCACACTTAGATGGAATTGTGAAAGATAGCATGTGCCACACTTAGACAGAATTGTGAAGGATAGCGTGTGCCACACATAGACGCAATTGTGAAAGTTAGCATGTGCCACACTTAGACGGAATTATGAAGGATAGCATGTGCCACACTTAAATGGAATCGCAAATGTTAACATGTGCCACACTTAGACAGAAATGTGAAGGATAGCATGTGCCACACTTAGACAGAATTGTGAACATTACCATGTGCAACACTTAGACGGAATTGTGAAGGATAGCATGTCCCACACTTAGACAGAATTGTGAATGTTAGCATGTGCCACACTTAGACGGAATTGTGAAGGATAGCATGTCTAACACTTAGACAGAATTGTGAAGGATAGCATGTGCCATACGTAGACGGAATTGTAAAGTATAGCATATGCCACACTTAGATGGAATTGTGAAAGATAGCATGTGCCACACGTAGACAGAATTGTGAAGGATAGCGTGTGCCACACATAGACGCTATTGTGAAAGATAGCATGTGCCACACTTAGACGGAATTATGAAGGATAGCATGTGCCACACTTAAATGGAATCGCAAATGTTAACATGTGCCACACTTAGATAGAATTGTGAAGGATAGCATGTGCCACACGTAGATAGAATTGTGAATGTTAGCATGTGCCACATGTAGACAGAATTGCGAAAGATAGCATGTGCCACACTTAGACGGAATTGTGAAGGATAGCATGTGCCACACTTAAATGGAATCGCAAATTTTAACATGTGCCACACTTAGACGGAATTGTGAAGGATAGCATGTGCCACACTTAGACGGAATTGTGAAGGATAGCATGTGCCACACTTAGACAGAATTGTGAAAGATAGCATGTGCCACACTTAGACGGAATTGTGAAGGATAGCATGTGCCACACTTAGATGGAATTGTGATGGATAACATTTGCAACACATAGACGGAATTGCGAAGGATAGCATGTCCACATGTAGACAGAATTGTGAAGGATAGCGTGTGCCACATCTAGACGGAATTGTGAAAGATAGCATGTGCCACACTTAGATGGAATTGCGAAGGATAGCATGTGCCACACATAGACGGAATTGTATAGGATAGCATGTGCCACACTTGGATGGAATTGTGATGGATAGCATTTGCCACACTTAGACGGAATTGCGAAGGATAGCATGTCCACATGTAGACAGAATTGTGAATGTTACCATGTGCCACACGTAGATGGAATTGTGAAGGATAGCATGTCCCACACTTAGGCAGAATTGTAAATGTTAGCATGTGCCACACTTAGACGGAATTGTGAAAGATAGCATGTGCCACACTTAGACGGAATTGTGAAGGATAGCATGTGCCACACTTAGACAGAATTGTAAAGGATAGCATGTGCCACACTTAGACAGAATTGTGAAAGATAGCATGTGCCACACTTAAATAGAATTGTGAATGTTAGCATGTGCCACACTTAGATGGAATTGCAAAGGATAGCATGTGCCACACATAGACGGAATTGTAAAGGATAGCATGTGCCACACTTAGACAGAATTGTGAAGGATAGCGTGTGCCACACGTAGATGGAATTGTGAAGGATAGCATGTGCCACACTTAGACAGAATTGTGAATATTACCATGTGCAACACTTAGCCGGAATTGTGAAGGATAGCATGTTCCACACTTAGACAGAATTCTAAATGTTAGCATGTGCCACACTTAGACGCAAATGTGAAGGATAGCATGTGCCACACTTAGACAGAATTGTGAACATTACCATGTGCAACACTTGGACGGAATTGTGAAGGATAGCATGTCCCACACTTAGACAGAATTGTGAATGTTAGCATGTGCCACACTTAGACGGAATTGTGAAGGATAGCATGTCCCACACTTAGACAGAATTGTGAAGGATAGCATGTGCCACACTTAAATGGAATCGCAAATGTTAACATTTGCCACACTTAGACAGAATTGTGAATATTACCATGTGCAACACTTAGACGGAATTGTGAAGGATAGCATGTTCCACACTTAGACAGAATTCGAAATGTTAGCATGTGCCACACTTAGACGCAAATGTGAAGGATAGCATGTGCCACACTTAGACAGAATTGTGAACATTACCATGTGCAACACTTGGACGGAATTGTGAAGGATAGCATGTCCCACACTTAGACAGAATTGTGAATGTTAGCATGTGCCACACTTAGACGGAATTGTGAAGGATAGCATGTCCCACACTTAGACAGAATTGTAAAGGATAGCATATGCCACACTTAGATGGAATTGTGAAAGATAGCATGTGCCACACTTAGACAGAATTGTGAAGGATAGCGTGTGCCACACATAGACGCAATTGTGAAAGATAGCATGTGCCACACTTAGACGGAATTATGAAGGATAGCATGTGCCACACTTAAATGGAATCGCAAATGTTAACATTTACCACACTTAGACAGAAATGTGAAGGATAGCATGTGCCACACTTAGACAGAATTGTGAACATTACCATGTGCAACACTTAGACAGAATTGTGAATGTTAGCATGTGCCACACTTAGATGGAATTGCGAAGGATAGCATGTGCCACACATAGACGGAATTGTATAGGATAGCATGTGCCACACTTGGATGGAATTGTGATGGATAGCATTTGCCACACTTAGACTGAATTGCGAAGGATAGCATGTCCACATGTAGACAGAACTGTGAATGTTACCATGTGCCACACGTAGATGGAATTGTGAAGGATAGCGTGTGCCACACATAGACGCAATTGTGAAAGATAGCATGTGCCACACTTAGACGGAATTATGAAGGATAGCATGTGCCACACTTAAATGGAATCGCAAATGTTAACATGTGCCACACTTAGACAGAAATGTGAAGGATAGCATGTGCCACACTTAGACAGAATTGTGAACATTACCATGTGCAACACTTAGACGGAATTGTGAAGGATAGCATGTCCCACACTTAGACAGAATTGTGAAAGATAGCATGTGCCACACTTAGATGGAATTGCAAAGGATAGCATGTGCCACACATAGACGGAATTGTATAGGATAGCATGTGCCAAACTTGGATGGAATTGTGATGGCTAGCATTTGCCACACTTAGACGGAATTACGAAGGATAGCATGTCCACATGTAGACAGAATTGTGAATGTTACCATGTGCCACACGTAGATGGAATTGTGAAGGATAGCATGTCCCACACTTAGGCAGAATTGTAAATGTTAGCATGTGCCACACTTAGACGCAAATGTGAAGGATAGCATGTGCCACACTTAGACAGAATTGTGAAGGATAGCGTGTGCCACACGTAGATGGAATTGTGAAGGATAGCATGTGCCACACTTAGACAGAATTCTAAATGTTAGCATGTGCCACACTTAGACGCAAATGTGAAGGATAGCATGTGCCACACTTAGACAGAATTGTGAACATTACCATGTGCAACACTTAGACGGAATTGTGAAGGATAGCATGTCACACACTTAGACAGAATTGTGAAGGATAGCATGTGCCATACGTAGACGGAATTGTAAAGGATAGCATATGCCACACTTAGATGGAATTGTGAAAGATAGCATGTGCCACACTTAGACAGAATTGTGAAGGATAGCGTGTGCCACACATAGACGCAATTGTGAAAGATAGCATGTGCCACACTTAGACGGAATTATGAAGGATAGCATGTGCCACACTTAAATGGAATCGCAAATGTTAACATGTGCCACACTTAGACAGAAATGTGAAGGATAGCATGTGCCACACTTAGACAGAATTGTGAACATTACCATGTGCAACACTTAGACGGAATTGTGAAGGATAGCATGTCCCACACTTAGACAGAATTGTGAATGTTAGCATGTGCCACACTTAGACGGAATTGTGAAGGATAGCATGTCTAACACTTAGACAGAATTGTGAAGGATAGCATGTGCCATACGTAGACGGAATTGTAAAGTATAGCATATGCCACACTTAGATGGAATTGTGAAAGATAGCATGTGCCACACGTAGACAGAATTGTGAAGGATAGCGTGCGCCACACATAGACGCAATTGTGAAAGATAGCATGTGCCACACTTAGACGGAATTATGAAGGATAGCATGTGCCACACTTAAATGGAATCGCAAATGTTAACATGTGCCACACTTAGATAGAATTGTGAAGGATAGCATGTGCCACACGTAGATAGAATTGTGAATGTTAGCATGTGCCACATGTAGACAGAATTGCGAAAGATAGCATGTGCCACACTTAGACGGAATTGTGAAGGATAGCATGTGCCACACTTAAATGGAATCGCAAATGTTAACATGTGCCACACTTAGACGGAATTGTGAAGGATAGCATGTGCCACACTTAGACGGAATTGTGAAGGATAGCATGTGCCACACTTAGACAGAATTGTGAAAGATAGCATGTGCCACACTTAGACGGAATTGTGAAGCATAGCATGTGCCACACTTAGACGGAATTGTAAAGGATAGCATGTGCCACACTTAGACGGAATTGTGAAGGATAGCATGTGCCACACTTAAATGGAATCGCAAATGTTAACATGTGCCACACTTAGACGGAATTGTGAAGGATAGCATGTGCCACACTTAGACGGAATTGTGAAGGATAGCATGTGCCACACTTAGACGGAATTGTGAAGGATAGCATGTGCCACACTTAGACAGAATTGTGAAAGATAGCATGTGCCACACTTAGACGGAATTGTGAAGGATAGCATGTGCCACACTTAGAATTGTGAAAGATAGCATGTGCCACACTTAGACGTGAAGGATAGCATGTGCCACACTTAAATAGAATTGTGAATGTTAGCATGTGCCACACTTAGATGGAATTGCAAAGGATAGCATGTGCCACACATAGACGGAATTGTAAAGGATAGCATGTGCCACACTTAGATGGAATTGTGATGGATAGCATTTGCAACACATAGACGGAATTGCGAAGGATAGCATGTCCACATGTAGACAGAATTGTGAAGGATAGCGTGTGCCACATGTAGACGGAATTGTGAAAGATAGCATGTGCCACACTTAGATGGAATTGCGAAGGATAGCATGTGCCACACATAGACGGAATTGTATAGGATAGCATGTGCCACACTTGGATGGAATTGTGATGGATAGCATTTGCCACACTTAGACGGAATTGCGAAGGATAGCATGTCCACATGTAGACAGAATTGTGAATGTTACCATGTGCCACACGTAGATGGAATTGTGAAGGATAGCATGTCCCACACTTAGGCAGAATTGTAAATGTTAGCATGTGCCACACTTAGACGCAAATGTGAAGGATAGCATGTGCCACACTTAGACAGAATTGTGAAGGATAGCGTGTGCCACACGTAGATGGAATTGTGAAGGATAGCATGCGCCACACTTAGACAGAATTGTGAATATTACCATGTGCAACACTAAGACGGAATTGTGAAGGATAGCATGTCCCACACTTAGACAGAATTGTGAATATTAGCATGTTCCACACTTAGACAGAATTGTGAATATTACCATGTGCAACACTTAGACGGAATTGTGAAGGATAGCATGTCCCACACTTAGACAGAATTGTGAATATTAGCATGTTCCACACTTAGACAGAATTGTGAATATTACCATGTGCAACACTTAGACGGAATTGTGAAGGATAGCATGTGCCACACTTAGACGGAATTGTGAAGGATAGCATGTGCCACACTTAGACAGAATTGTAAAGGATAGCATGTGCCACACTTAGACGGAATTGTGAAGGATAGCATGTGCCACACTTAGACAGAATTGTGAAGGATAGCGTGTGCCACACGTAGATGGAATTGTGAAGGATAGCATGCGCCACACTTAGACAGAATTGTGAATATTACCATGTGCAACACTAAGACGGAATTGTGAAGGATAGCATGTCCCACACTTAGACAGAATTGTGAATATTAGCATGTTCCACACTTAGACAGAATTGTGAATATTACCATGTGCAACACTTAGACGGAATTGTGAAGGATAGCATGTGCCACACTTAGACAGAATTGTGAAGGATAGCATGTGCCACACTTAGACAGAATTGTAAAGGATAGCATGTGCCACACTTAGACGGAATTGTGAAGGATAGCATGTGCCACACTTAGACAGAATTGTGAAAGATAGCATGTGCCACACTTAAATAGAATTGTGAATGTTAGCATGTGCCACACTTAGATGGAATTGCAAAGGATAGCATGTGCCACACATAGACGGAATTGTAAAGGATAGCATGTGCCACACTTTGATGGAATTGTGATGGATAGCATTTGCAACACTTAGACGGAATTGCGAAGGATAGCATGTCCACATGTAGACAGAATTGTGAAGGATAGCGTGTGCCACATGTAGACGGAATTGTGAAAGATAGCATGTGCCACACTTAGATGGAATTGCGAAGGATTGCATGTGCCACACATAGACGGAATTGTATAGGATAGCATGTGCCACACTTGGATAGAATTGTGATGGATAGCATTTGCCACACTTAGACGGAATTGCGAAGGAAAGCATGTCCACATGTAGACAGAATTGTGAATGTTACCATGTGCCACACGTAGATGGAATTGTGAAGGATAGCATGTCCCACACTTAGGCAGAATTCTAAATGTTAGCATGTGCCACACTTAGACGCAAGTGTGAAGGATAGCATGTGCCACACTTAGATAGAATTGTGAACATTACCATGTGCAACACTTAGACGGAATTGTGAAGGATAGCATGTCCCACACTTAGACAGAATTGTGAATGTTAGCATGTGCCACACTTAGACGGAATTGTGAAGGAATGCATGTCCCACACTTAGACAGAATTGTGAAGGATAGCGTGTGCCACACGTAGATGGAATTGTGAAGGATAGCATGTGCCACACTTAGACAGAATTGTGAATATTACCATGTGCAACACTTAGACGGAATTGTGAAGGATAGCATTTTCCACACTTAGACAGAATTCTAAATGTTAGCATGTGCCACACTTAGACGCAAATGTGAAGGATAGCATGTGCCACACTTAGACAGAATTGTGAACATTACCATGTGCAACACTTGGACGGAATTGTGAAGGATAGCATGTCCCACACTTAGACAGAATTGTGAATGTTAGCATGTGCCACACTTAGACGGAATTGTGAAGGATAGCATGTCCCACACTTAGACAGAATTGTGAAGGATAGCATGTGCCACACTTAAATGGAATCGCAAATGTTAACATTTGCCACACTTAGACAGAATTGTGAATATTACCATGTGCAACACTTAGACGGAATTGTGAAGGATAGCATGTTCCACACTTAGACAGAATTCTAAATGTTAGCATGTGCCACACTTAGACGCAAATGTGAAGGATAGCATGTGCCACACTTAGACAGAATTGTGAACATTACCATGTGCAACACTTGGACGGAATTGTGAAGGATAGCATGTCCCACACTTAGACAGAATTGTGAATGTTAGCATGTGCCACACTTAGACGGAATTGTGAAGGATAGCATGTCCCACACTTAGACAGAATTGTAAAGGATAGCATATGCCACACTTAGATGGAATTGTGAAAGATAGCATGTGCCACACTTAGACAGAATTGTGAAGGATAGCGTGTGCCACACATAGACGCAATTGTGAAAGATAGCATGTGCCACACTTAGACGGAATTGTGAAGGATAGCATGTGCCACACTTAGACGGAATTGTAAAGGATAGCATGTGGCACACTTAGACGGAATTGTGAAGCATAGCATGTGCCACACTTAGAATTGTGAAAGATAGCATGTGCCACACTTAGACGTGAAGGATAGCATGTGCCACACTTAAATAGAATTGTAAAGGATAGCATGTGCCACACTTAGATGGAATTGTGATGGATAACATTTGCAACACATAGACGGAATTGCGAAGGATAGCATGTCCACATGTAGACAGAATTGTGAAGGATAGCGTGTGCCACATGTAGACGGAATTGTGAAAGATAGCATGTGCCACACTTAGATGGAATTGCGAAGGATAGCATGTGCCACACATAGACGGAATTGTATAGGATAGCATGTGCCACACTTGGATGGAATTGTGATGGATAGCATTTGCCACACTTAGACGGAATTGCGAAGGATAGCATGTCCACATGTAGACAGAATTGTGAATGTTACCATGTGCCACACGTAGATGGAATTGTGAAGGATAGCATGTCCCACACTTAGGCAGAATTGTAAATGTTAGCATGTGCCACACTTAGACGGAATTGTGAAAGATAGCATGTGCCACACTTAGACGGATTTGTGAAGGATAGCATGTGCCACACTTAGACAGAATTGTAAAGGATAGCATGTGCCACACTTAGACAGAATTGTGAAAGATAGCATGTGCCACACTTAAATAGAATTGTGAATGTTAGCATGTGCCACACTTAGATGGAATTGCAAAGGATAGCATGTGCCACACATAGACGGAATTGTAAAGGATAGCATGTGCCACACTTAGACAGAATTGTGAAGGATAGCGTGTGCCACACGTAGATGGAATTGTGAAGGATAGCATGTGCCACACTTAGACAGAATTGTGAATATTACCATGTGCAACACTTAGCCGGAATTGTGAAGGATAGCATGTTCCACACTTAGACAGAATTCTAAATGTTAGCATGTGCCACACTTAGACGCAAATGTGAAGGATAGCATGTGCCACACTTAGACAGAATTGTGAACATTACCATGTGCAACACTTGGACGGAATTGTGAAGGATAGCATGTCCCACACTTAGACAGAATTGTGAATGTTAGCATGTGCCACACTTAGACGGAATTGTGAAGGATAGCATGTCCCACACTTAGACAGAATTGTGAAGGATAGCATGTGCCACACTTAAATGGAATCGCAAATGTTAACATTTGCCACACTTAGACAGAATTGTGAATATTACCATGTGCAACACTTAGACGGAATTGTGAAGGATAGCATGTTCCACACTTAGACAGAATTCGAAATGTTAGCATGTGCCACACTTAGACGCAAATGTGAAGGATAGCATGTGCCACACTTAGACAGAATTGTGAACATTACCATGTGCAACACTTGGACGGAATTGTGAAGGATAGCATGTCCCACACTTAGACAGAATTGTGAATGTTAGCATGTGCCACACTTAGACGGAGTTGTGAAGGATAGCATGTCCCACACTTAGATGAAATTGTGAAAGATAGCATGTGCCACACTTAGACAGAATTGTGAAGGATAGCGTGTGCCACACATAGACGCAATTGTGAAAGATAGCATGTGCCACACTTAGACGGAATTATGAAGGATAGCATGTGCCACACTTAAATGGAATCGCAAATGTTAACATTTGCCACACTTAGACAGAAATGTGAAGGATAGCATGTGCCACACTTAGACAGAATTGTGAACATTACCATGTGCAACACTTAGACAGAATTGTGAATGTTAGCATGTGCCACACTTAGATGGAATTGCGAAGGATAGCATGTGCCACACATAGACGGAATTGTATAGGATAGCATGTGCCACACTTGGATGGAATTGTGATGGATAGCATTTGCCACACTTAGACTGAATTGCGAAGGATAGCATGTCCACATGTAGACAGAACTGTGAATGTTACCATGTGCCACACGTAGATGGAATTGTGAAGGATAGCGTGTGCCACACATAGACGCAATTGTGAAAGATAGCATGTGCCACACTTAGACGGAATTATGAAGGATAGCATGTGCCACACTTAAATGGAATCGCAAATGTTAACATGTGCCACACTTAGACAGAAATGTGAAGGATAGCATGTGCCACACTTAGACAGAATTGTGAACATTACCATGTGCAACACTTAGACGGAATTGTGAAGGATAGCATGTCCCACACTTAGACAGAATTGTGAAAGATAGCATGTGCCACACTTAGATGGAATTGCAAAGGATAGCATGTGCCACACATAGACGGAATTGTATAGGATAGCATGTGCCAAACTTGGATGGAATTGTGATGGCTAGCATTTGCCACACTTAGACGGAATTACGAAGGATAGCATGTCCACATGTAGACAGAATTGTGAATGTTACCATGTGCCACACGTAGATGGAATTGTGAAGGATAGCATGTCCCACACTTAGGCAGAATTGTAAATGTTAGCATGTGCCACACTTAGACGCAAATGTGAAGGATAGCATGTGCCACACTTAGACAGAATTGTGAAGGATAGCGTGTGCCACACGTAGATGGAATTGTGAAGGATAGCATGTGCCACACTTAGACAGAATTCTAAATGTTAGCATGTGCCACACTTAGACGCAAATGTGAAGGATAGCATGTGCCACACTTAGACAGAATTGTGAACATTACCATGTGCAACACTTAGACGGAATTGTGAAGGATAGCATGTCACACACTTAGACAGAATTGTGAAGGATAGCATGTGCCATACGTAGACGGAATTGTAAAGGATAGCATATGCCACACTTAGATGGAATTGTGAAAGATAGCATGTGCCACACTTAGACAGAATTGTGAAGGATAGCGTGTGCCACACATAGACGCAATTGTGAAAGATAGCATGTGCCACACTTAGACGGAATTATGAAGGATAGCATGTGCCACACTTAAATGGAATCGCAAATGTTAACATGTGCCACACTTAGACAGAAATGTGAAGGATAGCATGTGCCACACTTAGACAGAATTGTGAACATTACCATGTGCAACACTTAGACGGAATTGTGAAGGATAGCATGTCCCACACTTAGACAGAATTGTGAATGTTAGCATGTGCCACACTTAGACGGAATTGTGAAGGATAGCATGTCTAACACTTAGACAGAATTGTGAAGGATAGCATGTGCCATACGTAGACGGAATTGTAAAGTATAGCATATGCCACACTTAGATGGAATTGTGAAAGATAGCATGTGCCACACGTAGACAGAATTGTGAAGGATAGCGTGTGCCACACATAGACGCAATTGTGAAAGATAGCATGTGCCACACTTAGACGGAATTATGAAGGATAGCATGTGCCACACTTAAATGGAATCGCAAATGTTAACATGTGCCACACTTAGATAGAATTGTGAAGGATAGCATGTGCCACACGTAGATAGAATTGTGAATGTTAGCATGTGCCACATGTAGACAGAATTGCGAAAGATAGCATGTGCCACACTTAGACGGAATTGTGAAGGATAGCATGTGCCACACTTAAATGGAATCGCAAATGTTAACATGTGCCACACTTAGACGGAATTGTGAAGGATAGCATGTGCCACACTTAGACGGAATTGTGAAGGATAGCATGTGCCACACTTAGACAGAATTGTGAAAGATAGCATGTGCCACACTTAGACGGAATTGTGAAGGATAGCATGTGCCACACTTAGACGGAATTGTAAAGGATAGCATGTCCCACACTTAGACAGAATTGTGAATGTTAGCATGTGCCACACTTAGACGGAATTGTGAAGGATAGCATGTCCCACACATAGACAGAATTGTGAATGTTAGCATGTGCCACACTTAGACGGAATTGTGAAGGATAGCATGTCCCACACTTAGACAGAATTGTAAAGGATAGCATATGCCACACTTAGATGGAATTGTGAAAGATAGCATGTGCCACACATAGACGGAATTGTATAGGATAGCATGTGCCACACTTGGATGGAATTGTGATGGATAGCATTTGCCACACTTAGACTGAATTGCGAAGGATAGCATGTCCACATGTAGACAGAACTGTGAATGTTACCATGTGCCACACGTAGATGGAATTGTGAAGGATAGCGTGTGCCACACATAGACGCAATTGTGAAAGATAGCATGTGCCACACTTAGACGGAATTATGAAGGATAGCATGTGCCACACTTAAATGGAATCGCAAATGTTAACATGTGCCACACTTAGACAGAAATGTGAAGGATAGCATGTGCCACACTTAGACAGAATTGTGAACATTACCATGTGCAACACTTAGACGGAATTGTGAAGGATAGCATGTCCCACACTTAGACAGAATTGTGAAAGATAGCATGTGCCACACTTAGATGGAATTGCAAAGGATAGCATGTGCCACACATAGACGGAATTGTATAGGATAGCATGTGCCAAACTTGGATGGAATTGTGATGGCTAGCATTTGCCACACTTAGACGGAATTACGAAGGATAGCATGTCCACATGTAGACAGAATTGTGAATGTTACCATGTGCCACACGTAGATGGAATTGTGAAGGATAGCATGTCCCACACTTAGGCAGAATTGTAAATGTTAGCATGTGCCACACTTAGACGCAAATGTGAAGGATAGCATGTGCCACACTTAGACAGAATTGTGAAGGATAGCGTGTGCCACACGTAGATGGAATTGTGAAGGATAGCATGTGCCACACTTAGACAGAATTCTAAATGTTAGCATGTGCCACACTTAGACGCAAATGTGAAGGATAGCATGTGCCACACTTAGACAGAATTGTGAACATTACCATGTGCAACACTTAGACGGAATTGTGAAGGATAGCATGTCACACACTTAGGCAGAATTGTAAATGTTAGCATGTGCCACACTTAGACGCAAATGTGAAAGATAGCATGTGCCACACTTAGACAGAATTGTGAAGGATAGCGTGTGCCACACATAGACGCAATTGTGAAAGATAGCATGTGCCACACTTAGACGGAATTATGAAGGATAGCATGTGCCACACTTAAATGGAATCGCAAATGTTAACATGTGCCACACTTAGACAGAAATGTGAAGGATAGCATGTGCCACACTTAGACAGAATTGTGAACATTACCATGTGCAACACTTAGACGGAATTGTGAAGGATAGCATGTCCCACACTTAGACAGAATTGTGAATGTTAGCATGTGCCACACTTAGACGGAATTGTGAAGGATAGCATGTCTAACACTTAGACAGAATTGTGAAGGATAGCATGTGCCATACGTAGACGGAATTGTAAAGTATAGCATATGCCACACTTAGATGGAATTGTGAAAGATAGCATGTGCCACACGTAGACAGAATTGTGAAGGATAGCGTGTGCCACACATAGACGCAATTGTGAAAGATAGCATGTGCCACACTTAGACGGAATTATGAAGGATAGCATGTGCCACACTTAAATGGAATCGCAAATGTTAACATGTGCCACACTTAGATAGAATTGTGAAGGATAGCATGTGCCACACGTAGATAGAATTGTGAATGTTAGCATGTGCCACATGTAGACAGAATTGCGAAAGATAGCATGTGCCACACTTAGACGGAATTGTGAAGGATAGCATGTGCCACACTTAAATGGAATCGCAAATGTTAACATGTGCCACACTTAGACGGAATTGTGAAGGATAGCATGTGCCACACTTAGACGGAATTGTGAAGGATAGCATGTGCCACACTTAGACAGAATTGTGAAAGATAGCATGTGCCACACTTAGACGGAATTGTGAAGGATAGCATGTGCCACACTTAGACGGAATTGTAAAGGATAGCATGTGCCACACTTAGACGGAATTGTGAAGGATAGCATGTGCCACACTTAAATGGAATCGCAAATGTTAACATGTGCCACACTTAGACGGAATTGTGAAGGATAGCATGTGCCACACTTAGACGGAATTGTGAAGGATAGCATGTGCCACACTTAGACGGAATTGTGAAGGATAGCATGTGCCACACTTAGACAGAATTGTGAAAGATAGCATGTGCCACACTTAGACGGAATTGTGAAGGATAGCATGTGCCACACTTAGAATTGTGAAAGATAGCATGTGCCACACTTAGACGTGAAGGATAGCATGTGCCACACTTAAATAGAATTGTGAATGTTAGCATGTGCCACACTTAGATGGAATTGCAAAGGATAGCATGTGCCACACATAGACGGAATTGTAAAGGATAGCATGTGCCACACTTAGATGGAATTGTGATGGATAGCATTTGCAACACATAGACGGAATTGCGAAGGATAGCATGTCCACATGTAGACAGAATTGTGAAGGATAGCGTGTGCCACATGTAGACGGAATTGTGAAAGATAGCATGTGCCACACTTAGATGGAATTGCGAAGGATAGCATGTGCCACACATAGACGGAATTGTATAGGATAGCATGTGCCACACTTGGATGGAATTGTGATGGATAGCATTTGCCACACTTAGACGGAATTGCGAAGGATAGCATGTCCACATGTAGACAGAATTGTGAATGTTACCATGTGCCACACGTAGATGGAATTGTGAAGGATAGCATGTCCCACACTTAGGCAGAATTGTAAATGTTAGCATGTGCCACACTTAGACGCAAATGTGAAGGATAGCATGTGCCACACTTAGACAGAATTGTGAAGGATAGCGTGTGCCACACGTAGATGGAATTGTGAAGGATAGCATGCGCCACACTTAGACAGAATTGTGAATATTACCATGTGCAACACTAAGACGGAATTGTGAAGGATAGCATGTCCCACACTTAGACAGAATTGTGAATATTAGCATGTTCCACACTTAGACAGAATTGTGAATATTACCATGTGCAACACTTAGACGGAATTGTGAAGGATAGCATGTCCCACACTTAGACAGAATTGTGAATATTAGCATGTTCCACACTTAGACAGAATTGTGAATATTACCATGTGCAACACTTAGACGGAATTGTGAAGGATAGCATGTGCCACACTTAGACGGAATTGTGAAGGATAGCATGTGCCACACTTAGACAGAATTGTAAAGGATAGCATGTGCCACACTTAGACGGAATTGTGAAGGATAGCATGTGCCACACTTAGACAGAATTGTGAAGGATAGCGTGTGCCACACGTAGATGGAATTGTGAAGGATAGCATGCGCCACACTTAGACAGAATTGTGAATATTACCATGTGCAACACTAAGACGGAATTGTGAAGGATAGCATGTCCCACACTTAGACAGAATTGTGAATATTAGCATGTTCCACACTTAGACAGAATTGTGAATATTACCATGTGCAACACTTAGACGGAATTGTGAAGGATAGCATGTGCCACACTTAGACAGAATTGTGAAGGATAACATGTGCCACACTTAGACAGAATTGTAAAGGATAGCATGTGCCACACTTAGACGGAATTGTGAAGGATAGCATGTGCCACACTTAGACAGAATTGTGAAAGATAGCATGTGCCACACTTAAATAGAATTGTGAATGTTAGCATGTGCCACACTTAGATGGAATTGCAAAGGATAGCATGTGCCACACATAGACGGAATTGTAAAGGATAGCATGTGCCACACTTAGATGGAATTGTGATGGATAGCATTTGCAACACTTAGACGGAATTGCGAAGGATAGCATGTCCACATGTAGACAGAATTGTGAAGGATAGCGTGTGCCACATGTAGACGGAATTGTGAAAGATAGCATGTGCCACACTTAGATGGAATTGCGAAGGATTGCATGTGCCACACATAGACGGAATTGTATAGGATAGCATGTGCCACACTTGGATAGAATTGTGATGGATAGCATTTGCCACACTTAGACGGAATTGCGAAGGAAAGCATGTCCACATGTAGACAGAATTGTGAATGTTACCATGTGCCACACGTAGATGGAATTGTGAAGGATAGCATGTCCCACACTTAGGCAGAATTCTAAATGTTAGCATGTGCCACACTTAGACGCAAGTGTGAAGGATAGCATGTGCCACACTTAGATAGAATTGTGAACATTACCATGTGCAACACTTAGACGGAATTGTGAAGGATAGCATGTCCCACACTTAGACAGAATTGTGAATGTTAGCATGTGCCACACTTAGACGGAATTGTGAAGGAATGCATGTCCCACACTTAGACAGAATTGTGAAGGATAGCATGTGCCACACGTAGATGGAATTGTGAAGGATATCATGTGCCACACTTAGACAGAATTGTGAATATTACCATGTGCAACACTTAGACGGAATTGTGAAGGATAGCATTTTCCACACTTAGACAGAATTCTAAATGTTAGCATGTGCCACACTTAGACGCAAATGTGAAGGATAGTATGTGCCACACTTAGACAGAATTGTGAACATTACCATGTGCAACACTTGGACGGAATTGTGAAGGATAGCATGTCCCACACTTAGACAGAATTGTGAATGTTAGCATGTGCCACACTTAGACGGAATTGTGAAGGATAGCATGTCCCACACTTAGACAGAATTGTGAAGGATAGCATGTGCCACACTTAAATGGAATCGCAAATGTTAACATTTGCCACACTTAGACAGAATTGTGAATATTACCATGTGCAACACTTAGACGGAATTGTGAAGGATAGCATGTTCCACACTTAGACAGAATTCTAAATGTTAGCATGTGCCACACTTAGACGCAAATGTGAAGGATAGCATGTGCCACACTTAGACAGAATTGTGAACATTACCATGTGCAACACTTGGACGGAATTGTGAAGGATAGCATGTCCCACACTTAGACAGAATTGTGAATGTTAGCATGTGCCACACTTAGACGGAATTGTGAAGGATAGCATGTCCCACACTTAGACAGAATTGTAAAGGATAGCATATGCCACACTTAGATGGAATTGTGAAAGATAGCATGTGCCACACTTAGACAGAATTGTGAAGGATAGCGTGTGCCACACATAGACGCAATTGTGAAAGATAGCATGTGCCACACTTAGACGGAATTGTGAAGGATAGCATGTGCCACACTTAGACGGAATTGTAAAGGATAGCATGTGGCACACTTAGACGGAATTGTGAAGCATAGCATGTGCCACACTTAGAATTGTGAAAGATAGCATGTGCCACACTTAGACGTGAAGGATAGCATGTGCCACACTTAAATAGAATTGTAAAGGATAGCATGTGCCACACTTAGATGGAATTGTGATGGATAACATTTGCAACACATAGACGGAATTGCGAAGGATAGCATGTCCACATGTAGACAGAATTGTGAAGGATAGCGTGTGCCACATGTAGACGGAATTGTGAAAGATAGCATGTGCCACACTTAGATGGAATTGCGAAGGATAGCATGTGCCACACATAGACGGAATTGTATAGGATAGCATGTGCCACACTTGGATGGAATTGTGATGGATAGCATTTGCCACACTTAGACGGAATTGCGAAGGATAGCATGTCCACATGTAGACAGAATTGTGAATGTTACCATGTGCCACACGTAGATGGAATTGTGAAGGATAGCATGTCCCACACTTAGGCAGAATTGTAAATGTTAGCATGTGCCACACTTAGACGGAATTGTGAAAGATAGCATGTGCCACACTTAGACGGAATTGTGAAGGATAGCATGTGCCACACTTAGACAGAATTGTAAAGGATAGCATGTGCCACACTTAGACAGAATTGTGAAAGATAGCATGTGCCACACTTAAATAGAATTGTGAATGTTAGCATGTGCCACACTTAGATGGAATTGCAAAGGATAGCATGTGCCACACATAGACGGAATTGTAAAGGATAGCATGTGCCACACTTAGACAGAATTGTGAAGGATAGCGTGTGCCACACGTAGATGGAATTGTGAAGGATAGCATGTGCCACACTTAGACAGAATTGTGAATATTACCATGTGCAACACTTAGCCGGAATTGTGAAGGATAGCATGTTCCACACTTAGACAGAATTCTAAATGTTAGCATGTGCCACACTTAGACGCAAATGTGAAGGATAGCATGTGCCACACTTAGACAGAATTGTGAACATTACCATGTGCAACACTTGGACGGAATTGTGAAGGATAGCATGTCCCACACTTAGACAGAATTGTGAATGTTAGCATGTGCCACACTTAGACGGAATTGTGAAGGATAGCATGTCCCACACTTAGACAGAATTGTGAAGGATAGCATGTGCCACACTTAAATGGAATCGCAAATGTTAACATTTGCCACACTTAGACAGAATTGTGAATATTACCATGTGCAACACTTAGACGGAATTGTGAAGGATAGCATGTTCCACACTTAGACAGAATTCGAAATGTTAGCATGTGCCACACTTAGACGCAAATGTGAAGGATAGCATGTGCCACACTTAGACAGAATTGTGAACATTACCATGTGCAACACTTGGACGGAATTGTGAAGGATAGCATGTCCCACACTTAGACAGAATTGTGAATGTTAGCATGTGCCACACTTAGACGGAGTTGTGAAGGATAGCATGTCCCACACTTAGACAGAATTGTAAAGGATAGCATATGCCACACTTAGATGGAATTGTGAAAGATAGCATGTGCCACACTTAGACAGAATTGTGAAGGATAGCGTGTGCCACACATAGACGCAATTGTGAAAGATAGCATGTGCCACACTTAGACGGAATTATGAAGGATAGCATGTGCCACACTTAAATGGAATCGCAAATGTTAACATTTGCCACACTTAGACAGAAATGTGAAGGATAGCATGTGCCACACTTAGACAGAATTGTGAACATTACCATGTGCAACACTTAGACAGAATTGTGAATGTTAGCATGTGCCACACTTAGATGGAATTGCGAAGGATAGCATGTGCCACACATAGACGGAATTGTATAGGATAGCATGTGCCACACTTGGATGGAATTGTGATGGATAGCATTTGCCACACTTAGACTGAATTGCGAAGGATAGCATGTCCACATGTAGACAGAACTGTGAATGTTACCATGTGCCACACGTAGATGGAATTGTGAAGGATAGCGTGTGCCACACATAGACGCAATTGTGAAAGATAGCATGTGCCACACTTAGACGGAATTATGAAGGATAGCATGTGCCACACTTAAATGGAATCGCAAATGTTAACATGTGCCACACTTAGACAGAAATGTGAAGGATAGCATGTGCCACACTTAGACAGAATTGTGAACATTACCATGTGCAACACTTAGACGGAATTGTGAAGGATAGCATGTCCCACACTTAGACAGAATTGTGAAAGATAGCATGTGCCACACTTAGATGGAATTGCAAAGGATAGCATGTGCCACACATAGACGGAATTGTATAGGATAGCATGTGCCAAACTTGGATGGAATTGTGATGGCTAGCATTTGCCACACTTAGACGGAATTACGAAGGATAGCATGTCCACATGTAGACAGAATTGTGAATGTTACCATGTGCCACACGTAGATGGAATTGTGAAGGATAGCATGTCCCACACTTAGGCAGAATTGTAAATGTTAGCATGTGCCACACTTAGACGCAAATGTGAAGGATAGCATGTGCCACACTTAGACAGAATTGTGAACATTACCATGTGCAACACTTAGACGGAATTGTGAAGGATAGCATGTCCCACACTTAGACAGAATTGTGAAAGATAGCATGTGCCACACTTAGATGGAATTGCAAAGGATAGCATGTGCCACACATAGACGGAATTGTATAGGATAGCATGTGCCAAACTTGGATGGAATTGTGATGGCTAGCATTTGCCACACTTAGACGGAATTACGAAGGATAGCATGTCCACATGTAGACAGAATTGTGAATGTTACCATGTGCCACACGTAGATGGAATTGTGAAGGATAGCATGTCCCACACTTAGACGCAAATGTGAAGGATAGCATGTGCCACACTTAGACAGAATTGTGAAGGATAGCGTGTGCCACACGTAGATGGAATTGTGAAGGATAGCATGTGCCACACTTAGACAGAATTCTAAATGTTAGCATGTGCCACACTTAGACGCAAATGTGAAGGATAGCATGTGCCACACTTAGACAGAATTGTGAACATTACCATGTGCAACACTTAGACGGAATTGTGAAGGATAGCATGTCACACACTTAGACAGAATTGTGAAGGATAGCATGTGCCATACGTAGACGGAATTGTAAAGGATAGCATATGCCACACTTAGATGGAATTGTGAAAGATAGCATGTGCCACACTTAGACAGAATTGTGAAGGATAGCGTGTGCCACACATAGACGCAATTGTGAAAGATAGCATGTGCCACACTTAGACGGAATTATGAAGGATAGCATGTGCCACACTTAAATGGAATCGCAAATGTTAACATGTGCCACACTTAGACAGAAATGTGAAGGATAGCATGTGCCACACTTAGACAGAATTGTGAACATTACCATGTGCAACACTTAGACGGAATTGTGAAGGATAGCATGTCCCACACTTAGACAGAATTGTGAATGTTAGCATGTGCCACACTTAGACGGAATTGTGAAGGATAGCATGTCTAACACTTAGACAGAATTGTGAAGGATAGCATGTGCCATACGTAGACGGAATTGTAAAGTATAGCATATGCCACACTTAGATGGAATTGTGAAAGATAGCATGTGCCACACGTAGACAGAATTGTGAAGGATAGCGTGTGCCACACATAGACGCAATTGTGAAAGATAGCATGTGCCACACTTAGACGGAATTATGAAGGATAGCATGTGCCACACTTAAATGGAATCGCAAATGTTAACATGTGCCACACTTAGATAGAATTGTGAAGGATAGCATGTGCCACACGTAGATAGAATTGTGAATGTTAGCATGTGCCACATGTAGACAGAATTGCGAAAGATAGCATGTGCCACACTTAGACGGAATTGTGAAGGATAGCATGTGCCACACTTAAATGGAATCGCAAATGTTAACATGTGCCACACTTAGACGGAATTGTGAAGGATAGCATGTGCCACACTTAGACGGAATTGTGAAGGATAGCATGTGCCACACTTAGACAGAATTGTGAAAGATAGCATGTGCCACACTTAGACGGAATTGTGAAGGATAGCATGTGCCACACTTAGACGGAATTGTAAAGGATAGCATGTCCCACACTTAGACAGAATTGTGAATGTTAGCATGTGCCACACTTAGACGGAATTGTGAAGGATAGCATGTCCCACACTTAGACAGAATTGTGAATGTTAGCATGTGCCACACTTAGACGGAATTGTGAAGGATAGCATGTCCCACACTTAGACAGAATTGTAAAGGATAGCATATGCCACACTTAGATGGAATTGTGAAAGATAGCATGTGCCACACATAGACGGAATTGTATAGGATAGCATGTGCCACACTTGGATGGAATTGTGATGGATAGCATTTGCCACACTTAGACTGAATTGCGAAGGATAGCATGTCCACATGTAGACAGAACTGTGAATGTTACCATGTGCCACACGTAGATGGAATTGTGAAGGATAGCGTGTGCCACACATAGACGCAATTGTGAAAGATAGCATGTGCCACACTTAGACGGAATTATGAAGGATAGCATGTGCCACACTTAAATGGAATCGCAAATGTTAACATGTGCCACACTTAGACAGAAATGTGAAGGATAGCATGTGCCACACTTAGACAGAATTGTGAACATTACCATGTGCAACACTTAGACGGAATTGTGAAGGATAGCATGTCCCACACTTAGACAGAATTGTGAAAGATAGCATGTGCCACACTTAGATGGAATTGCAAAGGATAGCATGTGCCACACATAGACGGAATTGTATAGGATAGCATGTGCCAAACTTGGATGGAATTGTGATGGCTAGCATTTGCCACACTTAGACGGAATTACGAAGGATAGCATGTCCACATGTAGACAGAATTGTGAATGTTACCATGTGCCACACGTAGATGGAATTGTGAAGGATAGCATGTCCCACACTTAGGCAGAATTGTAAATGTTAGCATGTGCCACACTTAGACGCAAATGTGAAGGATAGCATGTGCCACACTTAGACAGAATTGTGAAGGATAGCGTGTGCCACACGTAGATGGAATTGTGAAGGATAGCATGTGCCACACTTAGACAGAATTCTAAATGTTAGCATGTGCCACACTTAGACGCAAATGTGAAGGATAGCATGTGCCACACTTAGACAGAATTGTGAACATTACCATGTGCAACACTTAGACGGAATTGTGAAGGATAGCATGTCACACACTTAGACAGAATTGTGAAGGATAGCATGTGCCATACGTAGACGGAATTGTAAAGGATAGCATATGCCACACTTAGATGGAATTGTGAAAGATAGCATGTGCCACACTTAGACAGAATTGTGAAGGATAGCGTGTGCCACACATAGACGCAATTGTGAAAGATAGCATGTGCCACACTTAGACGGAATTATGAAGGATAGCATGTGCCACACTTAAATGGAATCGCAAATGTTAACATGTGCCACACTTAGACAGAAATGTGAAGGATAGCATGTGCCACACTTAGACAGAATTGTGAACATTACCATGTGCAACACTTAGACGGAATTGTGAAGGATAGCATGTCCCACACTTAGACAGAATTGTGAATGTTAGCATGTGCCACACTTAGACGGAATTGTGAAGGATAGCATGTCTAACACTTAGACAGAATTGTGAAGGATAGCATGTGCCATACGTAGACGGAATTGTAAAGTATAGCATATGCCACACTTAGATGGAATTGTGAAAGATAGCATGTGCCACACGTAGACAGAATTGTGAAGGATAGCGTGTGCCACACATAGACGCAATTGTGAAAGATAGCATGTGCCACACTTAGACGGAATTATGAAGGATAGCATGTGCCACACTTAAATGGAATCGCAAATGTTAACATGTGCCACACTTAGATAGAATTGTGAAGGATAGCATGTGCCACACGTAGATAGAATTGTGAATGTTAGCATGTGCCACATGTAGACAGAATTGCGAAAGATAGCATGTGCCACACTTAGACGGAATTGTGAAGGATAGCATGTGCCACACTTAAATGGAATCGCAAATGTTAACATGTGCCACACTTAGACGGAATTGTGAAGGATAGCATGTGCCACACTTAGACGGAATTGTGAAGGATAGCATGTGCCACACTTAGACAGAATTGTGAAAGATAGCATGTGCCACACTTAGACGGAATTGTGAAGGATAGCATGTGCCACACTTAGACGGAATTGTAAAGGATAGCATGTGCCACACTTAGACGGAATTGTGAAGGATAGCATGTGCCACACTTAAATGGAATCGCAAATGTTAACATGTGCCACACTTAGACGGAATTGTGAAGGATAGCATGTGCCACACTTAGACGGAATTGTGAAGGATAGCATGTGCCACACTTAGACGGAATTGTGAAGGATAGCATGTGCCACACTTAGACAGAATTGTGAAAGATAGCATGTGCCACACTTAGACGGAATTGTGAAGGATAGCATGTGCCACACTTAGAATTGTGAAAGATAGCATGTGCCACACTTAGACGTGAAGGATAGCATGTGCCACACTTAAATAGAATTGTGAATGTTAGCATGTGCCACACTTAGATGGAATTGCAAAGGATAGCATGTGCCACACATAGACGGAATTGTAAAGGATAGCAAGTGCCACACTTAGATGGAATTGTGATGGATAGCATTTGCAACACATAGACGGAATTGCGAAGGATAGCATGTCCACATGTAGACAGAATTGTGAAGGATAGCGTGTGCCACATGTAGACGGAATTGTGAAAGATAGCATGTGCCACACTTAGATGGAATTGCGAAGGATAGCATGTGCCACACATAGACGGAATTGTATAGGATAGCATGTGCCACACTTGGATGGAATTGTGATGGATAGCATTTGCCACACTTAGACGGAATTGCGAAGGATAGCATGTCCACATGTAGACAGAATTGTGAATGTTACCATGTGCCACACGTAGATGGAATTGTGAAGGATAGCATGTCCCACACTTAGGCAGAATTGTAAATGTTAGCATGTGCCACACTTAGACGCAAATGTGAAGGATAGCATGTGCCACACTTAGACAGAATTGTGAAGGATAGCGTGTGCCACACGTAGATGGAATTGTGAAGGATAGCATGCGCCACACTTAGACAGAATTGTGAATATTACCATGTGCAACACTAAGACGGAATTGTGAAGGATAGCATGTCCCACACTTAGACAGAATTGTGAATATTAGCATGTTCCACACTTAGACAGAATTGTGAATATTACCATGTGCAACACTTAGACGGAATTGTGAAGGATAGCATGTCCCACACTTAGACAGAATTGTGAATATTAGCATGTTCCACACTTAGACAGAATTGTGAATATTACCATGTGCAACACTTAGGCGGAATTGTGAAGGATAGCATGTGCCACACTTAGACGGAATTGTGAAGGATAGCATGTGCCACACTTAGACAGAATTGTAAAGGATAGCATGTGCCACACTTAGACGGAATTGTGAAGGATAGCATGTGCCACACTTAGACAGAATTGTGAAAGATAGCATGTGCCACACTTAAATAGAATTGTGAATGTTAGCATGTGCCACACTTAGATGGAATTGCAAAGGATAGCATGTGCCACACATAGACGGAATTGTAAAGGATAGCATGTGCCACACTTAGATGGAATTGTGATGGATAGCATTTGCAACACTTAGACAGAATTGCGAAGGATAGCATGTCCACATGTAGACAGAATTGTGAAGGATAGCGTGTGCCACATGTAGACGGAATTGTGAAAGATAGCATGTGCCACACTTAGATGGAATTGCGAAGGATTGCATGTGCCACACATAGACGGAATTGTATAGGATAGCATGTGCCACACTTGGATAGAATTGTGATGGATAGCATTTGCCACACTTAGACGGAATTGCGAAGGAAAGCATGTCCACATGTAGACAGAATTGTGAATGTTACCATGTGCCACACGTAGATGGAATTGTGAAGGATAGCATGTCCCACACTTAGGCAGAATTCTAAATGTTAGCATGTGCCACACTTAGACGCAAATGTGAAGGATAGCATGTGCCACACTTAGACAGAATTGTGAAGGATAGCATTTGCCACACTTAGACGGAATTGTGAAGGAATGCATGTCCCACACTTAGACAGAATTGTGAAGGATAGCGTGTGCCACACGTAGATGGAATTGTGAAGGATAGCATGTGCCACACTTAGACAGAATTGTGAATATTACCATGTGCAACGCTTAGACGGAATTGTGAAGGATAGCATGTTCCACACTTAGACAGAATTCTAAATGTTAGCATGTGCCACACTTAGACGCAAATGTGAAGGATAGCATGTGCCACACTTAGACAGAATTGTGAACATTACCATGTGCAACACTTGGACGGAATTGTGAAGGATAGCATGTCCCACACTTAGACAGAATTGTGAATGTTAGCATGTGCCACACTTAGATGGAATTGCGAAGGATAGCATGTGCCACACATAGACGGAATTGTATAGGATAGCATGTGCCACACTTGGATGGAATTGTGATGGATAGCATTTGCCACACTTAGACTGAATTGCGAAGGATAGCATGTCCACATGTAGACAGAATTGTGAATGTTACCATGTGCCACACGTAGATGGAATTGTGAAGGATAGCGTGTGCCACACATAGACGCAATTGTGAAAGATAGCATGTGCCACACTTAGACGGAATTATGAAGGATAGCATGTGCCACACTTAAATGGAATCGCAAATGTTAACATGTGCCACACTTAGACAGAAATGTGAAGGATAGCATGTGCCACACTTAGACAGAATTGTGAACATTACCATGTGCAACACTTAGACGGAATTGTGAAGGATAGCATGTCCCACACTTAGACAGAATTGTGAAAGATAGCATGTGCCACACTTAGATGGAATTGCGAAGGATAGCATGTGCCACACATAGACGGAATTGTATAGGATAGCATGTGCCACACTTGGATGGAATTGTGATGGCTAGCATTTGCCACACTTAGACGGAATTACGAAGGATAGCATGTCCACATGTAGACAGAATTGTGAATGTTACCATGTGCCACACGTAGATGGAATTGTGAAGGATAGCATGTCCCACACTTAGGCAGAATTGTAAATGTTAGCATGTGCCACACTTAGACGCAAATGTGAAGGATAGCATGTGCCACACTTAGACAGAATTGTGAAGGATAGCGTGTGCCACACGTAGATGGAATTGTGAAGGATAGCATGTGCCACACTTAGACAGAATTCTAAATGTTAGCATGTGCCACACTTAGACGCAAATGTGAAGGATAGCATGTGCCACACTTAGACAGAATTGTGAACATTACCATGTGCAACACTTAGACGGAATTGTGAAGGATAGCATGTCCCACACTTAGACAGAATTGTGAAGGATAGCATGTGCCATACGTAGACGGAATTGTAAAGGATAGCATATGCCACACTTAGATGGAATTGTGAAAGATAGCATGTGCCACACTTAGACAGAATTGTGAAGGATAGCGTGTGCCACACATAGACGCAATTGTGAAAGATAGCATGTGCCACACTTAGACGGAATTATGAAGGATAGCATGTGCCACACTTAAATGGAATCGCAAATGTTAACATGTGCCACACTTAGAAAGAAATGTGAAGGATAGCATGTGCCACACTTAGACAGAATTGTGAACATTACCATGTGCAACACTTAGACGGAATTGTGAAGGATAGCATGTCCCACACTTAGACAGAATTGTGAATGTTAGCATGTGCCACACTTAGACGGAATTGTGAAGGATAGCATGTCTAACACTTAGACAGAATTGTGAAGGATAGCATGTGCCATACGTAGACGGAATTGTAAAGTATAGCATATGCCACACTTAGATGGAATTGTGAAAGATAGCATGTGCCACACGTAGACAGAATTGTGAAGGATAGCGTGTGCCACACATAGACGCAATTGTGAAAGATAGCATGTGCCACACTTAGACGGAATTATGAAGGATAGCATGTGCCACACTTAAATGGAATCGCAAATGTTAACATGTGCCACACTTAGATAGAATTGTGAAGGATAGCATGTGCCACACGTAGATAGAATTGTGAATGTTAGCATGTGCCACATGTAGACAGAATTGCGAAAGATAGCATGTGCCACACTTAGACGGAATTGTGAAGGATAGCACGTGCCACACTTAAATGGAATCGCAAATGTTAACATGTGCCACACTTAGACGGAATTGTGAAGGATAGCATGTGCCACACTTAGACGGAATTGTGAAGGATAGCATGTGCCACACTTAGACAGAATTGTGAAAGATAGCATGTGCCACACTTAGACGGAATTGTGAAGGATAGCATGTGCCACACTTAGACGGAATTGTAAAGGATAGCATGTGCCACACTTAGACGGAATTGTGAAGGATAGCATGTGCCACACTTAGAATTGTGAAAGATAGCATGTGCCACACTTAGACGTGAAGGATAGCATGTGCCACACTTAAATAGAATTGTGAATGTTAGCATGTGCCACACTTAGATGGAATTGCAAAGGATAGCATGTGCCACACATAGACGGAATTGTAAAGGATAGCATGTGCCACACTTAGATGGAATTGTGATGGATAGCATTTGCAACACATAGACGGAATTGCGAAGGATAGCATGTCCACATGTAGACAGAATTGTGAAGGATAGCATATGCCACACTTAGATGGAATTGTGAAAGATAGCATGTGCCACACTTAGACAGAATTGTGAAGGATAGCGTGTGCCACACATAGACGCAATTGTGAAAGATAGCATGTGCCACACTTAGACGGAATTGTGAAGGATAGCATGTGCCACACTTAGACGGAATTGTAAAGGATAGCATGTGGCACACTTAGACGGAATTGTGAAGCATAGCATGTGCCACACTTAGAATTGTGAAAGATAGCATGTGCCACACTTAGACGTGAAGGATAGCATGTGCCACACTTAAATAGAATTGTAAAGGATAGCATGTGCCACACTTAGATGGAATTGTGATGGATAACATTTGCAACACATAGACGGAATTGCGAAGGATAGCATGTCCACATGTAGACAGAATTGTGAAGGATAGCGTGTGCCACATGTAGACGGAATTGTGAAAGATAGCATGTGCCACACTTAGATGGAATTGCGAAGGATAGCATGTGCCACACATAGACAGAATTGTATAGGATAGCATGTGCCACACTTGGATGGAATTGTGATGGATAGCATTTGCCACACTTAGACGGAATTGCGAAGGATAGCATGTCCACATGTAGACAGAATTGTGAATGTTACCATGTGCCACACGTAGATGGAATTGTGAAGGATAGCATGTCCCACACTTAGGCAGAATTGTAAATGTTAGCATGTGCCACACTTAGACGGAATTGTGAAAGATAGCATGTGCCACACTTAGACGGAATTGTGAAGGATAGCATGTGCCACACTTAGACAGAATTGTAAAGGATAGCATGTGCCACACTTAGACAGAATTGTGAAAGATAGCATGTGCCACACTTAAATAGAATTGTGAATGTTAGCATGTGCCACACTTAGATGGAATTGCAAAGGATAGCATGTGCCACACATAGACGGAATTGTAAAGGATAGCATGTGCCACACTTAGACAGAATTGTGAAGGATAGCGTGTGCCACACGTAGATGGAATTGTGAAGGATAGCATGTGCCACACTTAGACAGAATTGTGAATATTACCATGTGCAACACTTAGCCGGAATTGTGAAGGATAGCATGTTCCACACTTAGACAGAATTCTAAATGTTAGCATGTGCCACACTTAGACGCAAATGTGAAGGATAGCATGTGCCACACTTAGACAGAATTGTGAACATTACCATGTGCAACACTTGGACGGAATTGTGAAGGATAGCATGTCCCACACTTAGACAGAATTGTGAATGTTAGCATGTGCCACACTTAGACGGAATTGTGAAGGATAGCATGTCCCACACTTAGACAGAATTGTGAAGGATAGCATGTGCCACACTTAAATGGAATCGCAAATGTTAACATTTGCCACACTTAGACAGAATTGTGAATATTACCATGTGCAACACTTAGACGGAATTGTGAAGGATAGCATGTTCCACACTTAGACAGAATTCGAAATGTTAGCATGTGCCACACTTAGACGCAAATGTGAAGGATAGCATGTGCCACACTTAGACAGAATTGTGAACATTACCATGTGCAACACTTGGACGGAATTGTGAAGGATAGCATGTCCCACACTTAGACAGAATTGTGAATGTTAGCATGTGCCACACTTAGACGGAGTTGTGAAGGATAGCATGTCCCACACTTAGACAGAATTGTAAAGGATAGCATATGCCACACTTAGATGGAATTGTGAAAGATAGCATGTGCCACACTTAGACAGAATTGTGAAGGATAGCGTGTGCCACACATAGACGCAATTGTGAAAGATAGCATGTGCCACACTTAGACGGAATTATGAAGGATAGCATGTGCCACACTTAAATGGAATCGCAAATGTTAACATTTGCCACACTTAGACAGAAATGTGAAGGATAGCATGTGCCACACTTAGACAGAATTGTGAACATTACCATGTGCAACACTTAGACAGAATTGTGAATGTTAGCATGTGCCACACTTAGATGGAATTGCGAAGGATAGCATGTGCCACACATAGACGGAATTGTATAGGATAGCATGTGCCACACTTGGATGGAATTGTGATGGATAGCATTTGCCACACTTAGACTGAATTGCGAAGGATAGCATGTCCACATGTAGACAGAACTGTGAATGTTACCATGTGCCACACGTAGATGGAATTGTGAAGGATAGCGTGTGCCACACATAGACGCAATTGTGAAAGATAGCATGTGCCACACTTAGACGGAATTATGAAGGATAGCATGTGCCACACTTAAATGGAATCGCAAATGTTAACATGTGCCACACTTAGACAGAAATGTGAAGGATAGCATGTGCCACACTTAGACAGAATTGTGAACATTACCATGTGCAACACTTAGACGGAATTGTGAAGGATAGCATGTCCCACACTTAGACAGAATTGTGAAAGATAGCATGTGCCACACTTAGATGGAATTGCAAAGGATAGCATGTGCCACACATAGACGGAATTGTATAGGATAGCATGTGCCAAACTTGGATGGAATTGTGATGGCTAGCATTTGCCACACTTAGACGGAATTACGAAGGATAGCATGTCCACATGTAGACAGAATTGTGAATGTTACCATGTGCCACACGTAGATGGAATTGTGAAGGATAGCATGTCCCACACTTAGGCAGAATTGTAAATGTTAGCATGTGCCACACTTAGACGCAAATGTGAAGGATAGCATGTGCCACACTTAGACAGAATTGTGAACATTACCATGTGCAACACTTAGACGGAATTGTGAAGGATAGCATGTCCCACACTTAGACAGAATTGTGAAAGATAGCATGTGCCACACTTAGATGGAATTGCAAAGGATAGCATGTGCCACACATAGACGGAATTGTATAGGATAGCATGTGCCAAACTTGGATGGAATTGTGATGGCTAGCATTTGCCACACTTAGACGGAATTACGAAGGATAGCATGTCCACATGTAGACAGAATTGTGAATGTTACCATGTGCCACACGTAGATGGAATTGTGAAGGATAGCATGTCCCACACTTAGACGCAAATGTGAAGGATAGCATGTGCCACACTTAGACAGAATTGTGAAGGATAGCGTGTGCCACACGTAGATGGAATTGTGAAGGATAGCATGTGCCACACTTAGACAGAATTCTAAATGTTAGCATGTGCCACACTTAGACGCAAATGTGAAGGATAGCATGTGCCACACTTAGACAGAATTGTGAACATTACCATGTGCAACACTTAGACGGAATTGTGAAGGATAGCATGTCACACACTTAGACAGAATTGTGAAGGATAGCATGTGCCATACGTAGACGGAATTGTAAAGGATAGCATATGCCACACTTAGATGGAATTGTGAAAGATAGCATGTGCCACACTTAGACAGAATTGTGAAGGATAGCGTGTGCCACACATAGACGCAATTGTGAAAGATAGCATGTGCCACACTTAGACGGAATTATGAAGGATAGCATGTGCCACACTTAAATGGAATCGCAAATGTTAACATGTGCCACACTTAGACAGAAATGTGAAGGATAGCATGTGCCACACTTAGACAGAATTGTGAACATTACCATGTGCAACACTTAGACGGAATTGTGAAGGATAGCATGTCCCACACTTAGACAGAATTGTGAATGTTAGCATGTGCCACACTTAGACGGAATTGTGAAGGATAGCATGTCTAACACTTAGACAGAATTGTGAAGGATAGCATGTGCCATACGTAGACGGAATTGTAAAGTATAGCATATGCCACACTTAGATGGAATTGTGAAAGATAGCATGTGCCACACGTAGACAGAATTGTGAAGGATAGCGTGTGCCACACATAGACGCAATTGTGAAAGATAGCATGTGCCACACTTAGACGGAATTATGAAGGATAGCATGTGCCACACTTAAATGGAATCGCAAATGTTAACATGTGCCACACTTAGATAGAATTGTGAAGGATAGCATGTGCCACACGTAGATAGAATTGTGAATGTTAGCATGTGCCACATGTAGACAGAATTGCGAAAGATAGCATGTGCCACACTTAGACGGAATTGTGAAGGATAGCATGTGCCACACTTAAATGGAATCGCAAATGTTAACATGTGCCACACTTAGACGGAATTGTGAAGGATAGCATGTGCCACACTTAGACGGAATTGTGAAGGATAGCATGTGCCACACTTAGACAGAATTGTGAAAGATAGCATGTGCCACACTTAGACGGAATTGTGAAGGATAGCATGTGCCACACTTAGACGGAATTGTAAAGGATAGCATGTCCCACACTTAGACAGAATTGTGAATGTTAGCATGTGCCACACTTAGACGGAATTGTGAAGGATAGCATGTCCCACACTTAGACAGAATTGTGAATGTTAGCATGTGCCACACTTAGACGGAATTGTGAAGGATAGCATGTCCCACACTTAGACAGAATTGTAAAGGATAGCATATGCCACACTTAGATGGAATTGTGAAAGATAGCATGTGCCACACATAGACGGAATTGTATAGGATAGCATGTGCCACACTTGGATGGAATTGTGATGGATAGCATTTGCCACACTTAGACTGAATTGCGAAGGATAGCATGTCCACATGTAGACAGAACTGTGAATGTTACCATGTGCCACACGTAGATGGAATTGTGAAGGATAGCGTGTGCCACACATAGACGCAATTGTGAAAGATAGCATGTGCCACACTTAGACGGAATTATGAAGGATAGCATGTGCCACACTTAAATGGAATCGCAAATGTTAACATGTGCCACACTTAGACAGAAATGTGAAGGATAGCATGTGCCACACTTAGACAGAATTGTGAACATTACCATGTGCAACACTTAGACGGAATTGTGAAGGATAGCATGTCCCACACTTAGACAGAATTGTGAAAGATAGCATGTGCCACACTTAGATGGAATTGCAAAGGATAGCATGTGCCACACATAGACGGAATTGTATAGGATAGCATGTGCCAAACTTGGATGGAATTGTGATGGCTAGCATTTGCCACACTTAGACGGAATTACGAAGGATAGCATGTCCACATGTAGACAGAATTGTGAATGTTACCATGTGCCACACGTAGATGGAATTGTGAAGGATAGCATGTCCCACACTTAGGCAAAATTGTAAATGTTAGCATGTGCCACACTTAGACGCAAATGTGAAGGATAGCATGTGCCACACTTAGACAGAATTGTGAAGGATAGCGTGTGCCACACGTAGATGGAATTGTGAAGGATAGCATGTGCCACACTTAGACAGAATTCTAAATGTTAGCATGTGCCACACTTAGACGCAAATGTGAAGGATAGCATGTGCCACACTTAGACAGAATTGTGAACATTACCATGTGCAACACTTAGACGGAATTGTGAAGGATAGCATGTCACACACTTAGACAGAATTGTGAAGGATAGCATGTGCCATACGTAGACGGAATTGTAAAGGATAGCATATGCCACACTTAGATGGAATTGTGAAAGATAGCATGTGCCACACTTAGACAGAATTGTGAAGGATAGCGTGTGCCACACATAGACGCAATTGTGAAAGATAGCATGTGCCACACTTAGACGGAATTATGAAGGATAGCATGTGCCACACTTAAATGGAATCGCAAATGTTAACATGTGCCACACTTAGACAGAAATGTGAAGGATAGCATGTGCCACACTTAGACAGAATTGTGAACATTACCATGTGCAACACTTAGACGGAATTGTGAAGGATAGCATGTCCCACACTTAGACAGAATTGTGAATGTTAGCATGTGCCACACTTAGACGGAATTGTGAAGGATAGCATGTCTAACACTTAGACAGAATTGTGAAGGATAGCATGTGCCATACGTAGACGGAATTGTAAAGTATAGCATATGCCACACTTAGATGGAATTGTGAAAGATAGCATGTGCCACACGTAGACAGAATTGTGAAGGATAGCGTGTGCCACACATAGACGCAATTGTGAAAGATAGCATGTGCCACACTTAGACGGAATTATGAAGGATAGCATGTGCCACACTTAAATGGAATCGCAAATGTTAACATGTGCCACACTTAGATAGAATTGTGAAGGATAGCATGTGCCACACGTAGATAGAATTGTGAATGTTAGCATGTGCCACATGTAGACAGAATTGCGAAAGATAGCATGTGCCACACTTAGACGGAATTGTGAAGGATAGCATGTGCCACACTTAAATGGAATCGCAAATGTTAACATGTGCCACACTTAGACGGAATTGTGAAGGATAGCATGTGCCACACTTAGACGGAATTGTGAAGGATAGCATGTGCCACACTTAGACAGAATTGTGAAAGATAGCATGTGCCACACTTAGACGGAATTGTGAAGGATAGCATGTGCCACACTTAGACGGAATTGTAAAGGATAGCATGTGCCACACTTAGACGGAATTGTGAAGGATAGCATGTGCCACACTTAAATGGAATCGCAAATGTTAACATGTGCCACACTTAGACGGAATTGTGAAGGATAGCATGTGCCACACTTAGACGGAATTGTGAAGGATAGCATGTGCCACACTTAGACGGAATTGTGAAGGATAGCATGTGCCACACTTAGACAGAATTGTGAAAGATAGCATGTGCCACACTTAGACGGAATTGTGAAGGATAGCATGTGCCACACTTAGAATTGTGAAAGATAGCATGTGCCACACTTAGACGTGAAGGATAGCATGTGCCACACTTAAATAGAATTGTGAATGTTAGCATGTGCCACACTTAGATGGAATTGCAAAGGATAGCATGTGCCACACATAGACGGAATTGTAAAGGATAGCATGTGCCACACTTAGATGGAATTGTGATGGATAGCATTTGCAACACATAGACGGAATTGCGAAGGATAGCATGTCCACATGTAGACAGAATTGTGAAGGATAGCGTGTGCCACATGTAGACGGAATTGTGAAAGATAGCATGTGCCACACTTAGATGGAATTGCGAAGGATAGCATGTGCCACACATAGACGGAATTGTATAGGATAGCATGTGCCACACTTGGATGGAATTGTGATGGATAGCATTTGCCACACTTAGACGGAATTGCGAAGGATAGCATGTCCACATGTAGACAGAATTGTGAATGTTACCATGTGCCACACGTAGATGGAATTGTGAAGGATAGCATGTCCCACACTTAGGCAGAATTGTAAATGTTAGCATGTGCCACACTTAGACGCAAATGTGAAGGATAGCATGTGCCACACTTAGACAGAATTGTGAAGGATAGCGTGTGCCACACGTAGATGGAATTGTGAAGGATAGCATGCGCCACACTTAGACAGAATTGTGAATATTACCATGTGCAACACTAAGACGGAATTGTGAAGGATAGCATGTCCCACACTTAGACAGAATTGTGAATATTAGCATGTTCCACACTTAGACAGAATTGTGAATATTACCATGTGCAACACTTAGACGGAATTGTGAAGGATAGCATGTCCCACACTTAGACAGAATTGTGAATATTAGCATGTTCCACACTTAGACAGAATTGTGAATATTACCATGTGCAACACTTAGGCGGAATTGTGAAGGATAGCATGTGCCACACTTAGACGGAATTGTGAAGGATAGCATGTGCCACACTTAGACAGAATTGTAAAGGATAGCATGTGCCACACTTAGACGGAATTGTGAAGGATAGCATGTGCCACACTTAGACAGAATTGTGAAAGATAGCATGTGCCACACTTAAATAGAATTGTGAATGTTAGCATGTGCCACACTTAGATGGAATTGCAAAGGATAGCATGTGCCACACATAGACGGAATTGTAAAGGATAGCATGTGCCACACTTAGATGGAATTGTGATGGATAGCATTTGCAACACTTAGACAGAATTGCGAAGGATAGCATGTCCACATGTAGACAGAATTGTGAAGGATAGCGTGTGCCACATGTAGACGGAATTGTGAAAGATAGCATGTGCCACACTTAGATGGAATTGCGAAGGATTGCATGTGCCACACATAGACGGAATTGTATAGGATAGCATGTGCCACACTTGGATAGAATTGTGATGGATAGCATTTGCCACACTTAGACGGAATTGCGAAGGAAAGCATGTCCACATGTAGACAGAATTGTGAATGTTACCATGTGCCACACGTAGATGGAATTGTGAAGGATAGCATGTCCCACACTTAGGCAGAATTCTAAATGTTAGCATGTGCCACACTTAGACGCAAATGTGAAGGATAGCATGTGCCACACTTAGACAGAATTGTGAAGGATAGCATTTGCCACACTTAGACGGAATTGTGAAGGAATGCATGTCCCACACTTAGACAGAATTGTGAAGGATAGCGTGTGCCACACGTAGATGGAATTGTGAAGGATAGCATGTGCCACACTTAGACAGAATTGTGAATATTACCATGTGCAACGCTTAGACGGAATTGTGAAGGATAGCATGTTCCACACTTAGACAGAATTCTAAATGTTAGCATGTGCCACACTTAGACGCAAATGTGAAGGATAGCATGTGCCACACTTAGACAGAATTGTGAACATTACCATGTGCAACACTTGGACGGAATTGTGAAGGATAGCATGTCCCACACTTAGACAGAATTGTGAATGTTAGCATGTGCCACACTTAGATGGAATTGCGAAGGATAGCATGTGCCACACATAGACGGAATTGTATAGGATAGCATGTGCCACACTTGGATGGAATTGTGATGGATAGCATTTGCCACACTTAGACTGAATTGCGAAGGATAGCATGTCCACATGTAGACAGAATTGTGAATGTTACCATGTGCCACACGTAGATGGAATTGTGAAGGATAGCGTGTGCCACACATAGACGCAATTGTGAAAGATAGCATGTGCCACACTTAGACGGAATTATGAAGGATAGCATGTGCCACACTTAAATGGAATCGCAAATGTTAACATGTGCCACACTTAGACAGAAATGTGAAGGATAGCATGTGCCACACTTAGACAGAATTGTGAACATTACCATGTGCAACACTTAGACGGAATTGTGAAGGATAGCATGTCCCACACTTAGACAGAATTGTGAAAGATAGCATGTGCCACACTTAGATGGAATTGCGAAGGATAGCATGTGCCACACATAGACGGAATTGTATAGGATAGCATGTGCCACACTTGGATGGAATTGTGATGGCTAGCATTTGCCACACTTAGACGGAATTACGAAGGATAGCATGTCCACATGTAGACAGAATTGTGAATGTTACCATGTGCCACACGTAGATGGAATTGTGAAGGATAGCATGTCCCACACTTAGGCAGAATTGTAAATGTTAGCATGTGCCACACTTAGACGCAAATGTGAAGGATAGCATGTGCCACACTTAGACAGAATTGTGAAGGATAGCGTGTGCCACACGTAGATGGAATTGTGAAGGATAGCATGTGCCACACTTAGACAGAATTCTAAATGTTAGCATGTGCCACACTTAGACGCAAATGTGAAGGATAGCATGTGCCACACTTAGACAGAATTGTGAACATTACCATGTGCAACACTTAGACGGAATTGTGAAGGATAGCATGTCCCACACTTAGACAGAATTGTGAAGGATAGCATGTGCCATACGTAGACGGAATTGTAAAGGATAGCATATGCCACACTTAGATGGAATTGTGAAAGATAGCATGTGCCACACTTAGACAGAATTGTGAAGGATAGCGTGTGCCACACATAGACGCAATTGTGAAAGATAGCATGTGCCACACTTAGACGGAATTATGAAGGATAGCATGTGCCACACTTAAATGGAATCGCAAATGTTAACATGTGCCACACTTAGAAAGAAATGTGAAGGATAGCATGTGCCACACTTAGACAGAATTGTGAACATTACCATGTGCAACACTTAGACGGAATTGTGAAGGATAGCATGTCCCACACTTAGACAGAATTGTGAATGTTAGCATGTGCCACACTTAGACGGAATTGTGAAGGATAGCATGTCTAACACTTAGACAGAATTGTGAAGGATAGCATGTGCCATACGTAGACGGAATTGTAAAGTATAGCATATGCCACACTTAGATGGAATTGTGAAAGATAGCATGTGCCACACGTAGACAGAATTGTGAAGGATAGCGTGTGCCACACATAGACGCAATTGTGAAAGATAGCATGTGCCACACTTAGACGGAATTATGAAGGATAGCATGTGCCACACTTAAATGGAATCGCAAATGTTAACATGTGCCACACTTAGATAGAATTGTGAAGGATAGCATGTGCCACACGTAGATAGAATTGTGAATGTTAGCATGTGCCACATGTAGACAGAATTGCGAAAGATAGCATGTGCCACACTTAGACGGAATTGTGAAGGATAGCACGTGCCACACTTAAATGGAATCGCAAATGTTAACATGTGCCACACTTAGACGGAATTGTGAAGGATAGCATGTGCCACACTTAGACGGAATTGTGAAGGATAGCATGTGCCACACTTAGACAGAATTGTGAAAGATAGCATGTGCCACACTTAGACGGAATTGTGAAGGATAGCATGTGCCACACTTAGACGGAATTGTAAAGGATAGCATGTGCCACACTTAGACGGAATTGTGAAGGATAGCATGTGCCACACTTAGAATTTTGAAAGATAGCATGTGCCACACTTAGACGTGAAGGATAGCATGTGCCACACTTAAATAGAATTGTGAATGTTAGCATGTGCCACACTTAGATGGAATTGCAAAGGATAGCATGTGCCACACATAGACGGAATTGTAAAGGATAGCATGTGCCACACTTAGATGGAATTGTGATGGATAGCATTTGCAACACATAGACGGAATTGCGAAGGATAGCATGTCCACATGTAGACAGAATTGTGAAGGATAGCGTGTGCCACATGTAGACGGAATTGTGAAAGATAGCATGTGCCACACTTAGATGGAATTGCGAAGGATAGCATGTGCCACACATAGACGGAATTGTATAGGATAGCATGTGCCACACTTGGATGGAATTGTGATGGATAGCATTTGCCACACTTAGACGGAATTGCGAAGGATAGCATGTCCACATGTAGACAGAATTGTGAATGTTACCATGTGCCACACGTAGATGGAATTGTGAAGGATAGCATGTCCCACACTTAGGCAGAATTGTAAATGTTAGCATGTGCCACACTTAGACGCAAATGTGAAGGATAGCATGTGCCACACTTAGACAGAATTGTGAAGGATAGCGTGTGCCACACGTAGATGGAATTGTGAAGGATAGCATGCGCCACACTTAGACAGAATTGTGAATATTACCATGTGCAACACTAAGACGGAATTGTGAAGGATAGCATGTCCCACACTTAGACAGAATTGTGAATATTAGCATGTTCCACACTTAGACAGAATTGTGAATATTACCATGTGCAACACTTAGACGGAATTGTGAAGGATAGCATGTGCCACACTTAGACAGAATTGTGAAGGATAGCATGTGCCACACTTAGACAGAATTGTAAAGGATAGCATGTGCCACACTTAGACGGAATTGTGAAGGATAGCATGTGCCACACTTAGACAGAATTGTGAAAGATAGCATGTGCCACACTTAAATAGAATTGTGAATGTTAGCATGTGCCACACTTAGATGGAATTGCAAAGGATAGCATGTGCCACACATAGACGGAATTGTAAAGGATAGCATGTGCCACACTTAGATGGAATTGTGATGGATAGCATTTGCAACACTTAGACGGAATTGCGAAGGATAGCATGTCCACATGTAGACAGAATTGTGAAGGATAGCGTGTGCCACATGTAGACGGAATTGTGAAAGATAGCATGTGCCACACTTAGATGGAATTGCGAAGGATTGCATGTGCCACACATAGACGGAATTGTATAGGATAGCATGTGCCACACTTGGATAGAATTGTGATGGATAGCATTTGCCACACTTAGACGGAATTGCGAAGGAAAGCATGTCCACATGTAGACAGAATTGTGAATGTTACCATGTGCCACACGTAGATGGAATTGTGAAGGATAGCATGTCCCACACTTAGGCAGAATTCTAAATGTTAGCATGTGCCACACTTAGACGCAAGTGTGAAGGATAGCATGTGCCACACTTAGATAGAATTGTGAACATTACCATGTGCAACACTTAGACGGAATTGTGAAGGATAGCATGTCCCACACTTAGACAGAATTGTGAATGTTAGCATGTGCCACACTTAGACGGAATTGTGAAGGAATGCATGTCCCACACTTAGACAGAATTGTGAAGGATAGCGTGTGCCACACGTAGATGGAATTGTGAAGGATAGCATGTGCCACACTTAGACAGAATTGTGAATATTACCATGTGCAACACTTAGACGGAATTGTGAAGGATAGCATTTTCCACACTTAGACAGAATTCTAAATGTTAGCATGTGCCACACTTAGACGCAAATGTGAAGGATAGCATGTGCCACACTTAGACAGAATTGTGAACATTACCATGTGCAACACTTGGACGGAATTGTGAAGGATAGCATGTCCCACACTTAGACAGAATTGTGAATGTTAGCATGTGCCACACTTAGACGGAATTGTGAAGGATAGCATGTCCCACACTTAGACAGAATTGTGAAGGATAGCATGTGCCACACTTAAATGGAATCGCAAATGTTAACATTTGCCACACTTAGACAGAATTGTGAATATTACCATGTGCAACACTTAGACGGAATTGTGAAGGATAGCATGTTCCACACTTAGACAGAATTCTAAATGTTAGCATGTGCCACACTTAGACGCAAATGTGAAGGATAGCATGTGCCACACTTAGACAGAATTGTGAACATTACCATGTGCAACACTTGGACGGAATTGTGAAGGATAGCATGTCCCACACTTAGACAGAATTGTGAATGTTAGCATGTGCCACACTTAGACGGAATTGTGAAGGATAGCATGTCCCACACTTAGACAGAATTGTAAAGGATAGCATATGCCACACTTAGATGGAATTGTGAAAGATAGCATGTGCCACACTTAGACAGAATTGTGAAGGATAGCGTGTGCCACACATAGACGCAATTGTGAAAGATAGCATGTGCCACACTTAGACGGAATTATGAAGGATAGCATGTGCCACACTTAAATGGAATCGCAAATGTTAACATTTGCCACACTTAGACAGAAATGTGAAGGATAGCATGTGCCACACTTAGACAGAATTGTGAACATTACCATGTGCAACACTTAGACGGAATTGTGAAGGATAGCATGTCCCACACTTAGACAGAATTGTGAATGTTAGCATGTGCCACACTTAGATGGAATTGCGAAGGATAGCATGTGCCACACATAGACGGAATTGTATATGATAGCATGTGCCACACTTGGATGGAATTGTGATGGATAGCATTTGCCACACTTAGACTGAATTGCGAAGGATAGCATGTCCACATGTAGACAGAATTGTGAATGTTACCATGTGCCACACATAGATGGAATTGTGAAGGATAGCGTGTGCCACACATAGACACAATTGTGAAAGATAGCATGTGCCACACTTAGACGGAATTATGAAGGATAGCATGTGCCACACTTAAATGGAATCGCAAATGTTAACATGTGCCACACTTAGACAGTAATGTGAAGGATAGCATGTGCCACACTTAGACAGAATTGTGAACATTACCATGTGCAACACTTAGACGGAATTGTGAAGGATAGCATGTCCCACACTTAGACAGAATTGTGAAAGATAGCATGTGCCACACTTAGATGGAATTGCGAAGGATAGCATGTGCCACACATAGACGGAATTGTATAGGATAGCATGTGCCACACTTGGATGGAATTGTGATGGCTAGCATTTGCCACACTTAGACGGAATTACGAAGGGTAGCATGTCCACATGTAGACAGAATTGTGAATGTTACCATGTGCCACACGTAGATGGAATTGTGAAGGATAGCATGTCCCACACTTAGACGGAATTGTGAAGGATAGCATGTGCCACACTTAGACAGAATTGTAAAGGATAGCATGTGCCACACTTAGACGGAATTGTGAAGGATAGCATGTGCCACACTTAGATGGAATTGCGAAGGATTGCATGTGCCACACATAGACGGAATTGTATAGGATAGCATGTGCCACACTTGGATAGAATTGTGATGGATAGCATTTGCCACACTTAGACGGAATTGCGAAGGAAAGCATGTCCACATGTAGACAGAATTGTGAATGTTACCATGTGCCACACGTAGATGGAATTGTGAAGGATAGCATGTCCCACACTTAGGCAGAATTCTAAATGTTAGCATGTGCCACACTTAGACGCAAGTGTGAAGGATAGCATGTGCCACACTTAGATAGAATTGTGAACATTACCATGTGCAACACTTAGACGGAATTGTGAAGGATAGCATGTCCCACACTTAGACAGAATTGTGAATGTTAGCATGTGCCACACTTAGACGGAATTGTGAAGGAATGCATGTCCCACACTTAGACAGAATTGTGAAGGATAGCGTGTGCCACACGTAGATGGAATTGTGAAGGATAGCATGTGCCACACTTAGACAGAATTGTGAATATTACCATGTGCAACACTTAGACGGAATTGTGAAGGATAGCATTTTCCACACTTAGACAGAATTATAAATGTTAGCATGTGCCACACTTAGACGCAAATGTGAAGGATAGCATGTGCCACACTTAGACAGAATTGTGAACATTACCATGTGCAACACTTGGACGGAATTGTGAAGGATAGCATGTCCCATACTTAGACAGAATTGTGAATGTTAGCATGTGCCACACTTAGACGGAATTGTGAAGGATAGCATGTCCCACACTTAGACAGAATTGTGAAGGATAGCATGTGCCACACTTAAATGGAATCGCAAATGTTAACATTTGCCACACTTAGACAGAATTGTGAATATTACCATGTGCAACACTTAGACGGAATTGTGAAGGATAGCATGTTCCACACTTAGACAGAATTCTAAATGTTAGCATGTGCCACACTTAGACGCAAATGTGAAGGATAGCATGTGCCACACTTAGACAGAATTGTGAACATTACCATGTGCAACACTTGGATGGAATTGTGAAGGATAGCATGTCCCACACTTAGACAGAATTGTGAATGTTAGCATGTGCCACACTTAGACGGAATTGTGAAGGATAGCATGTCCCACACTTAGACAGAATTGTAAAGGATAGCATATGCCACACTTAGATGGAATTGTGAAAGATAGCATGTGCCACACTTAGACAGAATTGTGAAGGATAGCGTGTGCCACACATAGACGCAATTGTGAAAGATAGCATGTGCCACACTTAGACGGAATTATGAAGGATAGCATGTGCCACACTTAAATGGAATCGCAAATGTTAACATTTGCCACACTTAGACAGAAATGTGAAGGATAGCATGTGCCACACTTAGACAGAATTGTGAACATTACCATGTGCAACACTTAGACGGAATTGTGAAGGATAGCATGTCCCACACTTAGACAGAATTGTGAATGTTAGCATGTGCCACACTTAGATGGAATTGCGAAGGATAGCATGTGCCACACATAGACGGAATTGTATATGATAGCATGTGCCACACTTGGATGGAATTGTGATGGATAGCATTTGCCACACTTAGACTGAATTGCGAAGGATAGCATGTCCACATGTAGACAGAATTGTGAATGTTACCATGTGCCACACGTAGATGGAATTGTGAAGGATAGCGTGTGCCACACATAGACACAATTGTGAAAGATAGCATGTGCCACACTTAGACGGAATTATGAAGGATAGCATGTGCCACACTTAAATGGAATCGCAAATGTTAACATGTGCCACACTTAGACAGAAATGTGAAGGATAGCATGTGCCACACTTAGACAGAATTGTGAACATTACCATGTGCAACACTTAGACGGAATTGTGAAGGATAGCATGTCCCACACTTAGACAGAATTGTGAAAGATAGCATGTGCCACACTTAGATGGAATTGCGAAGGATAGCATGTGCCACACATAGACGGAATTGTATAGGATAGCATGTGCCACACTTGGATGGAATTGTGATGGCTAGCATTTGCCACACTTAGACGGAATTACGAAGGGTAGCATGTCCACATGTAGACAGAATTGTGAATGTTACCATGTGCCACACGTAGATGGAATTGTGAAGGATAGCATGTCCCACACTTAGGCAGAATTGTAAATGTTAGCATGTGCCACACTTAGACGCAAATGTGAAGGATACATGTGCCACACGTAGATGGAATTGTGAAGGATAGCATGTCCCACACTTAGGCAGAATTCTAAATGTTAGCATGTGCCACACTTAGACGCAAGTGTGAAGGATAGCATGTGCCACACTTAGATAGAATTGTGAACATTACCATGTGCAACACTTAGACGGAATTGTGAAGGATAGCATGTCCCACACTTAGACAGAATTGTGAATGTTAGCATGTGCCACACTTAGACGGAATTGTGAAGGAATGCATGTCCCACACTTAGACAGAATTGTGAAGGATAGCGTGTGCCACACGTAGATGGAATTGTGAAGGATAGCATGTGCCACACTTAGACAGAATTGTGAATATTACCATGTGCAACACTTAGACGGAATTGTGAAGGATAGCATTTTCCACACTTAGACAGAATTATAAATGTTAGCATGTGCCACACTTAGACGCAAATGTGAAGGATAGCATGTGCCACACTTAGACAGAATTGTGAACATTACCATGTGCAACACTTGGACGGAATTGTGAAGGATAGCATGTCCCATACTTAGACAGAATTGTGAAGGATAGCATGTGCCACACTTAAATGGAATTGTGAAGGATAGCATGTCCCACACTTAGACAGAATTGTGAAGGATAGCATGTGCCACACTTAAATGGAATCGCAAATGTTAACATTTGCCACACTTAGACAGAATTGTGAATATTACCATGTGCAACACTTAGACGGAATTGTGAAGGATAGCATGTTCCACACTTAGACAGAATTCTAAATGTTAGCATGTGCCACACTTAGACGCAAATGTGAAGGATAGCATGTGCCACACTTAGACAGAATTGTGAACATTACCATGTGCAACACTTGGATGGAATTGTGAAGGATAGCATGTCCCACACTTAGACAGAATTGTGAATGTTAGCATGTGCCACACTTAGACGGAATTGTGAAGGATAGCATGTCCCACACTTAGACAGAATTGTAAAGGATAGCATATGCCACACTTAGATGGAATTGTGAAAGATAGCATGTGCCACACTTAGACAGAATTGTGAAGGATAGCGTGTGCCACACATAGACGCAATTGTGAAAGATAGCATGTGCCACACTTAGACGGAATTATGAAGGATAGCATGTGCCACACTTAAATGGAATCGCAAATGTTAACATTTGCCACACTTAGACAGAATTGTGAAGGATAGCATGTCCCACACTTAGACAGAATTGTGAATGTTAGCATGTGCCACACTTAGATGGAATTGCGAAGGATAGCATGTGCCACACATAGACGGAATTGTATATGATAGCATGTGCCACACTTGGATGGAATTGTGATGGATAGCATTTGCCACACTTAGACTGAATTGCGAAGGATAGCATGTCCACATGTAGACAGAATTGTGAATGTTACCATGTGCCACACGTAGATGGAATTGTGAAGGATAGCGTGTGCCACACATAGACACAATTGTGAAAGATAGCATGTGCCACACTTAGACGGAATTATGAAGGATAGCATGTGCCACACTTAAATGGAATCGCAAATGTTAACATGTGCCACACTTAGACAGAAATGTGAAGGATAGCATGTGCCACACTTAGACAGAATTGTGAACATTACCATGTGCAACACTTAGACGGAATTGTGAAGGATAGCATGTCCCACACTTAGACAGAATTGTGAAAGATAGCATGTGCCACACTTAGATGGAATTGCGAAGGATAGCATGTGCCACACATAGACGGAATTGTATAGGATAGCATGTGCCACACTTGGATGGAATTGTGATGGCTAGCATTTGCCACACTTAGACGGAATTACGAAGGGTAGCATGTCCACATGTAGACAGAATTGTGAATGTTACCATGTGCCACACGTAGATGGAATTGTGAAGGATAGCATGTCCCACACTTAGGCAGAATTGTAAATGTTAGCATGTGCCACACTTAGACGCAAATGTGAAGGATACATGTGCCACACTTAGACAGAATTGTGAAGGATAGCGTGTGCCACACGTAGATGGAATTGTGAAGGATAGCATGTGCCACACTTAGACAGAATTGTGAATATTACCATGTGCAACACTTAGACGGAATTGTGAAGGATAGCATGTTCCACACTTAGACAGAATTCTAAATGTTAGCATGTGCCACACTTAGACGCAAATGTGAAGGATAGCATGTGCCACACTTAGACAGAATTGTGAACATTACCATGTGCAACACTTAGACAGAATTGTGAAGGATAGCATGTGCCATACGTAGACGGAATTGTAAAGGATAGCATATGCCACACTTAGATGGAATTGTGAAAGATAGCATGTGCCACACTTAGACAGAATTGTGAAGGATAGCGTGTGCCACACATAGACGCAATTGTGAAAGATAGCATGTGCCACACTTAGACGGAATTATGAAGGAAAGCATGTGCCACACTTAAATGGAATCGCAAATGTTAACATGTGCCACACTTAGACAGAAATGTGAAGGATAGCATGTGCCACACTTAGACAGAATTGTGAAGGATAGCGTGTGCCACACATAGACGCAATTGTGAAAGATAGCATGTGCCACACTTAGACGGAATTATGAAGGATAGCATGTGCCACACTTAAATGGAATCGCAAATGTTAACATGTGCCACACTTAGACAGAAATGTGAAGGATAGCATGTGCCACACTTAGACAGAATTGTGAACATTACCATGTGCCACACTTAGACGGAATTGTGAAGGATAGCATGTCTAACACTTAGACAGAATTGTGAAGGATAGCATGTGCCATACGTAGACGGAATTGTAAAGTATAGCATATGCCACACTTAGATGGAATTGTGAAAGATAGCATGTGCCACACTTAGACAGAATTGTGAAGGATAGCGTGTGCCACACATAGACGCAATTGTGAAAGATAGCATGTGCCACACTTAGAGGGAATTATGAAGGATAGCATGTGCCACACTTAAATGGAATCGCAAATGTTAACATGTGCCACACTTAGATAGAATTGTGAAGGGTAGCATGTGCCACACGTAGATAGAATTGTGAATGTTAGCATGTGCCACATGTAGACAGAATTGCGAAAGATAGCATGTGCCACACTTAGACGGAATTGTGAAGGATAGCATGTGCCACACTTAAATGGAATCGCAAATGTTAACATGTGCCACACATAGACGGAATTGTGAAGGATAGCATGTGCCACACTTAGACGGAATTGTGAATGTTAGCATGTGCCACACTTAGACAGAATTGTGAATGTTAGCATGTGCCACACTTAGACAGAATTGTGAATGTTACCATGTGCCACACTTAGATGGAATTGCGAAGGATAGCATGTGCCAAACATAGACGGAATTGTAAAGGATAGCATGTGCCACACTTAGATAGAATTGTGATGATAGCATTTGCCACACTTAGACTGAATTGCAAAGGATAGCATGTCCACATGTAGACGCAATTGTTAAGGATAGTGTGTGCCACATGTAGACGGAATTGTGAAAGATAGCATGTGCTACACTTAGATGGAATTGCGAAGGATAGCATGTGCCACACATAGACGGAATTGTATAGGATAGCGTGTGCCACACGTAGATGGAATTGTGAAAGATAGCATGTGCCACACTTAGACGCAATTGTGAAGGATAGCATGTGCCACACTTAGACAGAATTGTAAATGTTAGCATGTGCCACACTTAGACAGAATTGTGAATGTTATCATGTGCCACACTTAGACGGAATTGTGAAGGATAGCATGTCCCACACTTAGACAGAATTGTAAATGTTAGCATGTGCCACACTTAGACGCAAATGTGAAGGACAGCATGTGCCACACTTAGACAGAATTGTGAAGGATAGCGTGTGCCACAGGTAGATGGAATTGTGAAGGATAGCATGCGCCACACTTAGACAGAATTGTGAATGTTAGCATGTGCCACACTTAGACGGAATTGTGAAGGAATGCATGTCCCACACTTAGACAGAATTGTGAATATTAGCATGTTCCACACTTAGACAGAATTGTGAATATTACCATGTGCAACACTTAGACGGAATTGTGAAGGATAGCATGTGCCACACTTAGACGGAATTGTGAAGGATAGCATGTGCCACACTTAGACAGAATTGTAAAGGATAGCATGTGCCACACTTAGACGGAATTGTGAAGGATAGCATGTGCCACACTTAGACAGAATTGTGAAGGATAGCGTGTGCCACACGTAGATGGAATTGTGAAGGATAGCATGCGCCACACTTAGACAGAATTGTGAATATTACCATGTGCAACACTAAGACGGAATTGTGAAGGATAGCATGTCCCACACTTAGACAGAATTGTGAATATTAGCATGTTCCACACTTAGACAGAATTGTGAATATTACCATGTGCAACACTTAGACGGAATTGTGAAGGATAGCATGTGCCACACTTAGACAGAATTGTGAAGGATAGCATGTGCCACACTTAGACAGAATTGTAAAGGATAGCATGTGCCACACTTAGACGGAATTGTGAAGGATAGCATGTGCCACACTTAGACAGAATTGTGAAAGATAGCATGTGCCACACTTAAATAGAATTGTGAATGTTAGCATGTGCCACACTTAGATGGAATTGCAAAGGATAGCATGTGCCACACATAGACGGAATTGTAAAGGATAGCATGTGCCACACTTAGATGGAATTGTGATGGATAGCATTTGCAACACTTAGACGGAATTGCGAAGGATAGCATGTCCACATGTAGACAGAATTGTGAAGGATAGCGTGTGCCACATGTAGACGGAATTGTGAAAGATAGCATGTGCCACACTTAGATGGAATTGCGAAGGATTGCATGTGCCACACATAGACGGAATTGTATAGGATAGCATGTGCCACACTTGGATAGAATTGTGATGGATAGCATTTGCCACACTTAGACGGAATTGCGAAGGAAAGCATGTCCACATGTAGACAGAATTGTGAATGTTACCATGTGCCACACGTAGATGGAATTGTGAAGGATAGCATGTCCCACACTTAGGCAGAATTCTAAATGTTAGCATGTGCCACACTTAGACGCAAGTGTGAAGGATAGCATGTGCCACACTTAGATAGAATTGTGAACATTACCATGTGCAACACTTAGACGGAATTGTGAAGGATAGCATGTCCCACACTTAGACAGAATTGTGAATGTTAGCATGTGCCACACTTAGACGGAATTGTGAAGGAATGCATGTCCCACACTTAGACAGAATTGTGAAGGATAGCGTGTGCCACACGTAGATGGAATTGTGAAGGATAGCATGTGCCACACTTAGACAGAATTGTGAATATTACCATGTGCAACACTTAGACGGAATTGTGAAGGATAGCATTTTCCACACTTAGACAGAATTCTAAATGTTAGCATGTGCCACACTTAGACGCAAATGTGAAGGATAGTATGTGCCACACTTAGACAGAATTGTGAACATTACCATGTGCAACACTTGGACGGAATTGTGAAGGATAGCATGTCCCACACTTAGACAGAATTGTGAATGTTAGCATGTGCCACACTTAGACGGAATTGTGAAGGATAGCATGTCCCACACTTAGACAGAATTGTGAAGGATAGCATGTGCCACACTTAAATGGAATCGCAAATGTTAACATTTGCCACACTTAGACAGAATTGTGAATATTACCATGTGCAACACTTAGACGGAATTGTGAAGGATAGCATGTTCCACACTTAGACAGAATTCTAAATGTTAGCATGTGCCACACTTAGACGCAAATGTGAAGGATAGCATGTGCCACACTTAGACAGAATTGTGAACATTACCATGTGCAACACTTGGACGGAATTGTGAAGGATAGCATGTCCCACACTTAGACAGAATTGTGAATGTTAGCATGTGCCACACTTAGACGGAATTGTGAAGGATAGCATGTCCCACACTTAGACAGAATTGTAAAGGATAGCATATGCCACACTTAGATGGAATTGTGAAAGATAGCATGTGCCACACTTAGACAGAATTGTGAAGGATAGCGTGTGCCACACATAGACGCAATTGTGAAAGATAGCATGTGCCACACTTAGACGGAATTGTGAAGGATAGCATGTGCCACACTTAGACGGAATTGTAAAGGATAGCATGTGGCACACTTAGACGGAATTGTGAAGCATAGCATGTGCCACACTTAGAATTGTGAAAGATAGCATGTGCCACACTTAGACGTGAAGGATAGCATGTGCCACACTTAAATAGAATTGTAAAGGATAGCATGTGCCACACTTAGATGGAATTGTGATGGATAACATTTGCAACACATAGACGGAATTGCGAAGGATAGCATGTCCACATGTAGACAGAATTGTGAAGGATAGCGTGTGCCACATGTAGACGGAATTGTGAAAGATAGCATGTGCCACACTTAGATGGAATTGCGAAGGATAGCATGTGCCACACATAGACGGAATTGTATAGGATAGCATGTGCCACACTTGGATGGAATTGTGATGGATAGCATTTGCCACACTTAGACGGAATTGCGAAGGATAGCATGTCCACATGTAGACAGAATTGTGAATGTTACCATGTGCCACACGTAGATGGAATTGTGAAGGATAGCATGTCCCACACTTAGGCAGAATTGTAAATGTTAGCATGTGCCACACTTAGACGGAATTGTGAAAGATAGCATGTGCCACACTTAGACGGAATTGTGAAGGATAGCATGTGCCACACTTAGACAGAATTGTAAAGGATAGCATGTGCCACACTTAGACAGAATTGTGAAAGATAGCATGTGCCACACTTAAATAGAATTGTGAATGTTAGCATGTGCCACACTTAGATGGAATTGCAAAGGATAGCATGTGCCACACATAGACGGAATTGTAAAGGATAGCATGTGCCACACTTAGACAGAATTGTGAAGGATAGCGTGTGCCACACGTAGATGGAATTGTGAAGGATAGCATGTGCCACACTTAGACAGAATTGTGAATATTACCATGTGCAACACTTAGCCGGAATTGTGAAGGATAGCATGTTCCACACTTAGACAGAATTCTAAATGTTAGCATGTGCCACACTTAGACGCAAATGTGAAGGATAGCATGTGCCACACTTAGACAGAATTGTGAACATTACCATGTGCAACACTTGGACGGAATTGTGAAGGATAGCATGTCCCACACTTAGACAGAATTGTGAATGTTAGCATGTGCCACACTTAGACGGAATTGTGAAGGATAGCATGTCCCACACTTAGACAGAATTGTGAAGGATAGCATGTGCCACACTTAAATGGAATCGCAAATGTTAACATTTGCCACACTTAGACAGAATTGTGAATATTACCATGTGCAACACTTAGACGGAATTGTGAAGGATAGCATGTTCCACACTTAGACAGAATTCGAAATGTTAGCATGTGCCACACTTAGACGCAAATGTGAAGGATAGCATGTGCCACACTTAGACAGAATTGTGAACATTACCATGTGCAACACTTGGACGGAATTGTGAAGGATAGCATGTCCCACACTTAGACAGAATTGTGAATGTTAGCATGTGCCACACTTAGACGGAGTTGTGAAGGATAGCATGTCCCACACTTAGACAGAATTGTAAAGGATAGCATATGCCACACTTAGATGGAATTGTGAAAGATAGCATGTGCCACACTTAGACAGAATTGTGAAGGATAGCGTGTGCCACACATAGACGCAATTGTGAAAGATAGCATGTGCCACACTTAGACGGAATTGTGAAGGATAGCATGTGCCACACTTAGACGGAATTGTAAAGGATAGCATGTGGCACACTTAGACGGAATTGTGAAGCATAGCATGTGCCACACTTAGAATTGTGAAAGATAGCATGTGCCACACTTAGACGTGAAGGATAGCATGTGCCACACTTAGACAGAATTGTGAAAGATAGCATGTGCCACACTTAGACGGAATTGTGAAGGATAGCATGTGCCACACTTAGAATTGTGAAAGATAGCATGTGCCACACTTAGACGTGAAGGATAGCATGTGCCACACTTAAATAGAATTGTGAATGTTAGCATGTGCCACACTTAGATGGAATTGCAAAGGATAGCATGTGCCACACATAGACGGAATTGTAAAGGATAGCATGTGCCACACTTAGATGGAATTGTGATGGATAACATTTGCAACACATAGACGGAATTGCGAAGGATAGCATGTCCACATGTAGACAGAATTGTGAAGGATAGCGTGTGCCACATGTAGACGGAATTGTGAAAGATAGCATGTGCCACACTTAGATGGAATTGCGAAGGATAGCATGTGCCACACATAGACGGAATTGTATAGGATAGCATGTGCCACACTTGGATGGAATTGTGATGGATAGCATTTGCCACACTTAGACGGAATTGCGAAGGATAGCATGTCCACATGTAGACAGAATTGTGAATGTTACCATGTGCCACACGTAGATGGAATTGTGAAGGATAGCATGTCCCACACTTAGGCAGAATTGTAAATGTTAGCATGTGCCACACTTAGACGGAATTGTGAAAGATAGCATGTGCCACACTTAGACGGAATTGTGAAGGATAGCATGTGCCACACTTAGACAGAATTGTAAAGGATAGCATGTGCCACACTTAGACAGAATTGTGAAAGATAGCATGTGCCACACTTAAATAGAATTGTGAATGTTAGCATGTGCCACACCTAGATGGAATTGCAAAGGATAGCATGTGCCACACATAGACGGAATTGTAAAGGATAGCATGTGCCACACTTAGACAGAATTGTGAAGGATAGCGTGTGCCACACGTAGATGGAATTGTGAAGGATAGCATGTGCCACACTTAGACAGAATTGTGAATATTACCATGTGCAACACTTAGCCGGAATTGTGAAGGATAGCATGTTCCACACTTAGACAGAATTCTAAATGTTAGCATGTGCCACACTTAGACGCAAATGTGAAGGATAGCATGTGCCACACTTAGACAGAATTGTGAACATTACCATGTGCAACACTTGGACGGAATTGTGAAGGATAGCATGTCCCACACTTAGACAGAATTGTGAATGTTAGCATGTGCCACACTTAGACGGAATTGTGAAGGATAGCATGTCCCACACTTAGACAGAATTGTGAAGGATAGCATGTGCCACACTTAAATGGAATCGCAAATGTTAACATTTGCCACACTTAGACAGAATTGTGAATATTACCATGTGCAACACTTAGACGGAATTGTGAAGGATAGCATGTTCCACACTTAGACAGAATTCGAAATGTTAGCATGTGCCACACTTAGACGCAAATGTGAAGGATAGCATGTGCCACACTTAGACAGAATTGTGAACATTACCATGTGCAACACTTGGACGGAATTGTGAAGGATAGCATGTCCCACACTTAGACAGAATTGTGAATGTTAGCATGTGCCACACTTAGACGGAGTTGTGAAGGATAGCATGTCCCACACTTAGACAGAATTGTAAAGGATAGCATATGCCACACTTAGATGGAATTGTGAAAGATAGCATGTGCCACACTTAGACAGAATTGTGAAGGATAGCGTGTGCCACACATAGACGCAATTGTGAAAGATAGCATGTGCCACACTTAGACGGAATTATGAAGGATAGCATGTGCCACACTTAAATGGAATCGCAAATGTTAACATTTGCCACACTTAGACAGAAATGTGAAGGATAGCATGTGCCACACTTAGACAGAATTGTGAACATTACCATGTGCAACACTTAGACAGAATTGTGAATGTTAGCATGTGCCACACTTAGATGGAATTGCGAAGGATAGCATGTGCCACACATAGACGGAATTGTATAGGATAGCATGTGCCACACTTGGATGGAATTGTGATGGATAGCATTTGCCACACTTAGACTGAATTGCGAAGGATAGCATGTCCACATGTAGACAGAACTGTGAATGTTACCATGTGCCACACGTAGATGGAATTGTGAAGGATAGCGTGTGCCACACATAGACGCAATTGTGAAAGATAGCATGTGCCACACTTAGACGGAATTATGAAGGATAGCATGTGCCACACTTAAATGGAATCGCAAATGTTAACATGTGCCACACTTAGACAGAAATGTGAAGGATAGCATGTGCCACACTTAGACAGAATTGTGAACATTACCATGTGCAACACTTAGACGGAATTGTGAAGGATAGCATGTCCCACACTTAGACAGAATTGTGAAAGATAGCATGTGCCACACTTAGATGGAATTGCAAAGGATAGCATGTGCCACACATAGACGGAATTGTATAGGATAGCATGTGCCAAACTTGGATGGAATTGTGATGGCTAGCATTTGCCACACTTAGACGGAATTACGAAGGATAGCATGTCCACATGTAGACAGAATTGTGAATGTTACCATGTGCCACACGTAGATGGAATTGTGAAGGATAGCATGTCCCACACTTAGGCAGAATTGTAAATGTTAGCATGTGCCACACTTAGACGCAAATGTGAAGGATAGCATGTGCCACACTTAGACAGAATTGTGAAGGATAGCGTGTGCCACACGTAGATGGAATTGTGAAGGATAGCATGTGCCACACTTAGACAGAATTCTAAATGTTAGCATGTGCCACACTTAGACGCAAATGTGAAGGATAGCATGTGCCACACTTAGACAGAATTGTGAACATTACCATGTGCAACACTTAGACGGAATTGTGAAGGATAGCATGTCACACACTTAGACAGAATTGTGAAGGATAGCATGTGCCATACGTAGACGGAATTGTAAAGGATAGCATATGCCACACTTAGATGGAATTGTGAAAGATTGCATGTGCCACACTTAGACAGAATTGTGAAGGATAGCGTGTGCCACACATAGACGCAATTGTGAAAGATAGCATGTGCCACACTTAGACGGAATTATGAAGGATAGCATGTGCCACACTTAAATGGAATCGCAAATGTTAACATGTGCCACACTTAGACAGAAATGTGAAGGATAGCATGTGCCACACTTAGACAGAATTGTGAACATTACCATGTGCAACACTTAGACGGAATTGTGAAGGATAGCATGTCCCACACTTAGACAGAATTGTGAATGTTAGCATGTGCCACACTTAGACGGAATTGTGAAGGATAGCATGTCTAACACTTAGACAGAATTGTGAAGGATAGCATGTGCCATACGTAGACGGAATTGTAAAGTATAGCATATGCCACACTTAGATGGAATTGTGAAAGATAGCATGTGCCACACGTAGACAGAATTGTGAAGGATAGCGTGTGCCACACATAGACGCAATTGTGAAAGATAGCATGTGCCACACTTAGACGGAATTATGAAGGATAGCATGTGCCACACTTAAATGGAATCGCAAATGTTAACATGTGCCACACTTAGATAGAATTGTGAAGGATAGCATGTGCCACACGTAGATAGAATTGTGAATGTTAGCATGTGCCACATGTAGACAGAATTGCGAAAGATAGCATGTGCCACACTTAGACGGAATTGTGAAGGATAGCATGTGCCACACTTAAATGGAATCGCAAATGTTAACATGTGCCACACTTAGACGGAATTGTGAAGGATAGCATGTGCCACACTTAGACGGAATTGTGAAGGATAGCATGTGCCACACTTAGACAGAATTGTGAAAGATAGCATGTGCCACACTTAGACGGAATTGTGAAGGATAGCATGTGCCACACTTAGACGGAATTGTAAAGGATAGCATGTCCCACACTTAGACAGAATTGTGAATGTTAGCATGTGCCACACTTAGACGGAATTGTGAAGGATAGCATGTCCCACACTTAGACAGAATTGTGAATGTTAGCATGTGCCACACTTAGACGGAATTGTGAAGGATAGCATGTCCCACACTTAGACAGAATTGTAAAGGATAGCATGTGCCACACTTAGACAGAATTGTGAAGGATAGCGTGTGCCACACATAGACGCAATTGTGAAAGATAGCATGTGCCACACTTAGACGGAATTATGAAGGATAGCATGTGCCACACTTAAATGGAATCGCAAATGTTAACATGTGCCACACTTAGACAGAAATGTGAAGGATAGCATGTGCCACACTTAGACAGAATTGTGAACATTACCATGTGCAACACTTAGACGGAATTGTGAAGGATAGCATGTCCCACACTTAGACAGAATTGTGAATGTTAGCATGTGCCACACTTAGACGGAATTGTGAAGGATAGCATGTCTAACACTTAGACAGAATTGTGAAGGATAGCATGTGCCATACGTAGACGGAATTGTAAAGTATAGCATATGCCACACTTAGATGGAATTGTGAAAGATAGCATGTGCCACACGTAGACAGAATTGTGAAGGATAGCGTGTGCCACACATAGACGCAATTGTGAAAGATAGCATGTGCCACACTTAGACGGAATTATGAAGGATAGCATGTGCCACACTTAAATGGAATCGCAAATGTTAACATGTGCCACACTTAGATAGAATTGTGAAGGATAGCATGTGCCACACGTAGATAGAATTGTGAATGTTAGCATGTGCCACATGTAGACAGAATTGCGAAAGATAGCATGTGCCACACTTAGACGGAATTGTGAAGGATAGCATGTGCCACACTTAAATGGAATCGCAAATGTTAACATGTGCCACACTTAGACGGAATTGTGAAGGATAGCATGTGCCACACTTAGACGGAATTGTGAAGGATAGCATGTGCCACACTTAGACAGAATTGTGAAAGATAGCATGTGCCACACTTAGACGGAATTGTGAAGGATAGCATGTGCCACACTTAGACGGAATTGTAAAGGATAGCATGTGCCACACTTAGACGGAATTGTGAAGGATAGCATGTGCCACACTTAAATGGAATCGCAAATGTTAACATGTGCCACACTTAGACGGAATTGTGAAGGATAGCATGTGCCACACTTAGACGGAATTGTGAAGGATAGCATGTGCCACACTTAGACGGAATTGTGAAGGATAGCATGTGCCACACTTAGACAGAATTGTGAAAGATAGCATGTGCCACACTTAGACGGAATTGTGAAGGATAGCATGTGCCACACTTAGAATTGTGAAAGATAGCATGTGCCACACTTAGACGTGAAGGATAGCATGTGCCACACTTAAATAGAATTGTGAATGTTAGCATGTGCCACACTTAGATGGAATTGCAAAGGATAGCATGTGCCACACATAGACGGAATTGTAAAGGATAGCATGTGCCACACTTAGATGGAATTGTGATGGATAGCATTTGCAACACATAGACGGAATTGCGAAGGATAGCATGTCCACATGTAGACAGAATTGTGAAGGATAGCGTGTGCCACATGTAGACGGAATTGTGAAAGATAGCATGTGCCACACTTAGATGGAATTGCGAAGGATAGCATGTGCCACACATAGACGGAATTGTATAGGATAGCATGTGCCACACTTGGATGGAATTGTGATGGATAGCATTTGCCACACTTAGACGGAATTGCGAAGGATAGCATGTCCACATGTAGGCAGAATTGTGAATGTTACCATGTGCCACACGTAGATGGAATTGTGAAGGATAGCATGTCCCACACTTAGGCAGAATTGTAAATGTTAGCATGTGCCACACTTAGACGCAAATGTGAAGGATAGCATGTGCCACACTTAGACAGAATTGTGAAGGATAGCGTGTGCCACACGTAGATGGAATTGTGAAGGATAGCATGCGCCACACTTAGACAGAATTGTGAATATTACCATGTGCAACACTAAGACGGAATTGTGAAGGATAGCATGTCCCACACTTAGACAGAATTGTGAATATTAGCATGTTCCACACTTAGACAGAATTGTGAATATTACCATGTGCAACACTTAGACGGAATTGTGAAGGATAGCATGTCCCACACTTAGACAGAATTGTGAATATTAGCATGTTCCACACTTAGACAGAATTGTGAATATTACCATGTGCAACACTTAGGCGGAATTGTGAAGGATAGCATGTGCCACACTTAGACGGAATTGTGAAGGATAGCATGTGCCACACTTAGACAGAATTGTAAAGGATAGCATGTGCCACACTTAGACGGAATTGTGAAGGATAGCATGTGCCACACTTAGACAGAATTGTGAAAGATAGCATGTGCCACACTTAAATAGAATTGTGAATGTTAGCATGTGCCACACTTAGATGGAATTGCAAAGGATAGCATGTGCCACACATAGACGGAATTGTAAAGGATAGCATGTGCCACACTTAGATGGAATTGCGAAGGATTGCATGTGCCACACATAGACGGAATTGTATAGGATAGCATGTGCCACACTTGGATAGAATTGTGATGGATAGCATTTGCCACACTTAGACGGAATTGCGAAGGAAAGCATGTCCACATGTAGACAGAATTGTGAATGTTACCATGTGCCACACGTAGATGGAATTGTGAAGGATAGCATGTCCCACACTTAGGCAGAATTCTAAATGTTAGCATGTGCCACACTTAGACGCAAATGTGAAGGATAGCATGTGCCACACTTAGACAGAATTGTGAACATTACCATGTGCAACACTTAGACGGAATTGTGAAGGATAGCATGTCCCACACTTAGACAGAATTGTGAATGTTAGCATGTGCCACACTTAGACGGAATTGTGAAGGAATGCATGTCCCACACTTAGACAGAATTGTGAAGGATAGCGTGTGCCACACGTAGATGGAATTGTGAAGGATAGCATGTGCCACACTTAGACAGAATTGTGAATATTACCATGTGCAACGCTTAGACGGAATTGTGAAGGATAGCATGTTCCACACTTAGACAGAATTCTAAATGTTAGCATGTGCCACACTTAGACGCAAATGTGAAGGATAGCATGTGCCACACTTAGACAGAATTGTGAACATTACCATGTGCAACACTTGGACGGAATTGTGAAGGATAGCATGTCCCACACTTAGACAGAATTGTGAATGTTAGCATGTGCCACACTTAGATGGAATTGCGAAGGATAGCATGTGCCACACATAGACGGAATTGTATAGGATAGCATGTGCCACACTTGGATGGAATTGTGATGGATAGCATTTGCCACACTTAGACTGAATTGCGAAGGATAGCATGTCCACATGTAGACAGAATTGTGAATGTTACCATGTGCCACACGTAGATGGAATTGTGAAGGATAGCGTGTGCCACACATAGACGCAATTGTGAAAGATAGCATGTGCCACACTTAGACGGAATTATGAAGGATAGCATGTGCCACACTTAAATGGAATCGCAAATGTTAACATGTGCCACACTTAGACAGAAATGTGAAGGATAGCATGTGCCACACTTAGACAGAATTGTGAACATTACCATGTGCAACACTTAGACGGAATTGTGAAGGATAGCATGTCCCACACTTAGACAGAATTGTGAAAGATAGCATGTGCCACACTTAGATGGAATTGCGAAGGATAGCATGTGCCACACATAGACGGAATTGTATAGGATAGCATGTGCCACACTTGGATGGAATTGTGATGGCTAGCATTTGCCACACTTAGACCTAATTACGAAGGATAGCATGTCCACATGTAGACAGAATTGTGAATGTTACCATGTGCCACACGTAGATGGAATTGTGAAGGATAGCATGTCCCACACTTAGGCAGAATTGTAAATGTTAGCATGTGCCACACTTAGACGCAAATGTGAAGGATAGCATGTGCCACACTTAGACAGAATTGTGAAGGATAGCGTGTGCCACACGTAGATGGAATTGTGAAGGATAGCATGTGCCACACTTAGACAGAATTCTAAATGTTAGCATGTGCCACACTTAGACGCAAATGTGAAGGATAGCATGTGCCACACTTAGACAGAATTGTGAACATTACCATGTGCAACACTTAGACGGAATTGTGAAGGATAGCATGTCCCACACTTAGACAGAATTGTGAAGGATAGCATGTGCCATACGTAGACGGAATTGTAAAGGATAGCATATGCCACACTTAGATGGAATTGTGAAAGATAGCATGTGCCACACTTAGACAGAATTGTGAAGGATAGCGTGTGCCACACATAGACGCAATTGTGAAAGATAGCATGTGCCACACTTAGACGGAATTATGAAGGATAGCATGTGCCACACTTAAATGGAATCGCAAATGTTAACATGTGCCACACTTAGAAAGAAATGTGAAGGATAGCATGTGCCACACTTAGACAGAATTGTGAACATTACCATGTGCAACACTTAGACGGAATTGTGAAGGATAGCATGTCCCACACTTAGACAGAATTGTGAATGTTAGCATGTGCCACACTTAGACGGAATTGTGAAGGATAGCATGTTTAACACTTAGACAGAATTGTGAAGGATAGCATGTGCCATACGTAGACGGAATTGTAAAGTATAGCATATGCCACACTTAGATGGAATTGTGAAAAATAGCATGTGCCACACGTAGACAGAATTGTGAAGGATAGCGTGTGCCACACATAGACGCAATTGTGAAAGATAGCATGTGCCACACTTAGACGGAATTATGAAGGATAGCATGTGCCACACTTAAATGGAATCGCAAATGTTAACATGTGCCACACTTAGATAGAATTGTGAAGGATAGCATGTGCCACACGTAGATAGAATTGTGAATGTTAGCATGTGCCACATGTAGACAGAATTGCGAAAGATAGCATGTGCCACACTTAGACGGAATTGTGAAGGATAGCACGTGCCACACTTAAATGGAATCGCAAATGTTAACATGTGCCACACTTAGACAGAATTGTGAAGGATAGCATGTGCCACACTTAGACGGAATTGTGAAGGATAGCATGTGCCACACTTAGACAGAATTGTGAAAGATAGCATGTGCCACACTTAGACGGAATTGTGAAGGATAGCATGTGCCACACTTAGACGGAATTGTAAAGGATAGCATGTGCCACACTTAGACGGAATTGTGAAGGATAGCATGTGCCACACTTAGAATTGTGAAAGATAGCATGTGCCACACTTAGACGTGAAGGATAGCATGTGCCACACTTAAATAGAATTGTGAATGTTAGCATGTGCCACACTTAGATGGAATTGCAAAGGATAGCATGTGCCACACTTAGACGGAATTGTAAAGGATAGCATGTGCCACACTTAGATGGAATTGTGATGGATAGCATTTGCAACACATAGACGGAATTGCGAAGGATAGCATGTCCACATGTAGACAGAATTGTGAAGGATAGCGTGTGCCACATGTAGACGGAATTGTGAAAGATAGCATGTGCCACACTTAGATGGAATTGCGAAGGATAGCATGTGCCACACATAGACGGAATTGTATAGGATAGCATGTGCCACACTTGGATGGAATTGTGATGGATAGCATTTGCCACACTTAGACGGAATTGCGAAGGATAGCATGTCCACATGTAGACAGAATTGTGAATGTTACCATGTGCCACACGTAGATGGAATTGTGAAGGATAGCATGTCCCACACTTAGGCAGAATTGTAAATGTTAGCATGTGCCACACTTAGACGCAAATGTGAAGGATAGCATGTGCCACACTTAGACAGAATTGTGAAGGATAGCGTGTGCCACACGTAGATGGAATTGTGAAGGATAGCATGCGCCACACTTAGACAGAATTGTGAATATTACCATGTGCAACACTAAGACGGAATTGTGAAGGATAGCATGTCCCACACTTAGACAGAATTGTGAATATTAGCATGTTCCACACTTAGACAGAATTGTGAATATTACCATGTGCAACACTTAGACGGAATTGTGAAGGATAGCATGTGCCACACTTAGACAGAATTGTGAAGGATAGCATGTGCCACACTTAGACAGAATTGTAAAGGATAGCATGTGCCACACTTAGACGGAATTGTGAAGGATAGCATGTGCCACACTTAGACAGAATTGTGAAAGATAGCATGTGCCACACTTAAATAGAATTGTGAATGTTAGCATGTGCCACACTTAGATGGAATTGCAAAGGATAGCATGTGCCACACATAGACGGAATTGTAAAGGATAGCATGTGCCACACTTAGATGGAATTGTGATGGATAGCATTTGCAACACTTAGACGGAATTGCGAAGGATAGCATGTCCACATGTAGACAGAATTGTGAAGGATAGCGTGTGCCACATGTAGACGGAATTGTGAAAGATAGCATGTGCCACACTTAGATGGAATTGCGAAGGATTGCATGTGCCACACATAGACGGAATTGTATAGGATAGCATGTGCCACACTTGGATAGAATTGTGATGGATAGCATTTGCCACACTTAGACGGAATTGCGAAGGAAAGCATGTCCACATGTAGACAGAATTGTGAATGTTACCATGTGCCACACGTAGATGGAATTGTGAAGGATAGCATGTCCCACACTTAGGCAGAATTCTAAATGTTAGCATGTGCCACATTTAGACGCAAGTGTGAAGGATAGCATGTGCCACACTTAGATAGAATTGTGAACATTACCATGTGCAACACTTAGACGGAATTGTGAAGGATAGCATGTCCCACACTTAGACAGAATTGTGAATGTTAGCATGTGCCACACTTAGACGGAATTGTGAAGGAATGCATGTCCCACACTTAGACAGAATTGTGAAGGATAGCGTGTGCCACACGTAGATGGAATTGTGAAGGATAGCATGTGCCACACTTAGACAGAATTGTGAATATTACCATGTGCAACACTTAGACGGAATTGTGAAGGATAGCATTTTCCACACTTAGACAGAATTCTAAATGTTAGCATGTGCCACACTTAGACGCAAATGTGAAGGATAGCATGTGCCACACTTAGACAGAATTGTGAACATTACCATGTGCAACACTTGGACGGAATTGTGAAGGATAGCATGTCCCACACTTAGACAGAATTGTGAATGTTAGCATGTGCCACACTTAGACGGAATTGTGAAGGATAGCATGTCCCACACTTAGACAGAATTGTGAAGGATAGCATGTGCCACACTTAAATGGAATCGCAAATGTTAACATTTGCCACACTTAGACAGAATTGTGAATATTACCATGTGCAACACTTAGACGGAATTGTGAAGGATAGCATGTTCCACACTTAGACAGAATTCTAAATGTTAGCATGTGCCACACTTAGACGCAAATGTGAAGGATAGCATGTGCCACACTTAGACAGAATTGTGAACATTACCATGTGCAACACTTGGACGGAATTGTGAAGGATAGCATGTCCCACACTTAGACAGAATTGTGAATGTTAGCATGTGCCACACTTAGACGGAATTGTGAAGGATAGCATGTCCCACACTTAGACAGAATTGTAAAGGATAGCATATGCCACACTTAGATGGAATTGTGAAAGATAGCATGTGCCACACTTAGACAGAATTGTGAAGGATAGCGTGTGCCACACATAGACGCAATTGTGAAAGATAGCATGTGCCACACTTAGACGGAATTATGAAGGATAGCATGTGCCACACTTAAATGGAATCGCAAATGTTAACATTTGCCACACTTAGACAGAAATGTGAAGGATAGCATGTGCCACACTTAGACAGAATTGTGAACATTACCATGTGCAACACTTAGACGGAATTGTGAAGGATAGCATGTCCCACACTTAGACAGAATTGTGAATGTTAGCATGTGCCACACTTAGATGGAATTGCGAAGGATAGCATGTGCCACACATAGACGGAATTGTATATGATAGCATGTGCCACACTTGGATGGAATTGTGATGGATAGCATTTGCCACACTTAGACTGAATTGCGAAGGATAGCATGTCCACATGTAGACAGAATTGTGAATGTTACCATGTGCCACACGTAGATGGAATTGTGAAGGATAGCGTGTGCCACACATAGACACAATTGTGAAAGATAGCATGTGCCACACTTAGACGGAATTATGAAGGATAGCATGTGCCACACTTAAATGGAATCGCAAATGTTAACATGTGCCACACTTAGACAGAAATGTGAAGGATAGCATGTGCCACACTTAGACAGAATTGTGAACATTACCATGTGCAACACTTAGACGGAATTGTGAAGGATAGCATGTCCCACACTTAGACAGAATTGTGAAAGATAGCATGTGCCACACTTAGATGGAATTGCGAAGGATAGCATGTGCCACACATAGACGGAATTGTATAGGATAGCATGTGCCACACTTGGATGGAATTGTGATGGCTAGCATTTGCCACACTTAGACGGAATTACGAAGGGTAGCATGTCCACATGTAGACAGAATTGTGAATGTTACCATGTGCCACACGTAGATGGAATTGTGAAGGATAGCATGTCCCACACTTAGACGGAATTGTGAAGGATAGCATGTGCCACACTTAGACAGAATTGTAAAGGATAGCATGTGCCACACTTAGACGGAATTGTGAAGGATAGCATGTGCCACACTTAGATGGAATTGCGAAGGATTGCATGTGCCACACATAGACGGAATTGTATAGGATAGCATGTGCCACACTTGGATAGAATTGTGATGGATAGCATTTGCCACACTTAGACGGAATTGCGAAGGAAAGCATGTCCACATGTAGACAGAATTGTGAATGTTACCATGTGCCACACGTAGATGGAATTGTGAAGGATAGCATGTCCCACACTTAGGCAGAATTCTAAATGTTAGCATGTGCCACACTTAGACGCAAGTGTGAAGGATAGCATGTGCCACACTTAGATAGAATTGTGAACATTACCATGTGCAACACTTAGACGGAATTGTGAAGGATAGCATGACCCACACTTAGACAGAATTGTGAATGTTAGCATGTGCCACACTTAGACGGAATTGTGAAGGAATGCATGTCCCACACTTAGACAGAATTGTGAAGGATAGCGTGTGCCACACGTAGATGGAATTGTGAAGGATAGCATGTGCCACACTTAGACAGAATTGTGAATATTACCATGTGCAACACTTAGACGGAATTGTGAAGGATAGCATTTTCCACACTTAGACAGAATTCTAAATGTTAGCATGTGCCACACTTAGACGCAAATGTGAAGGATAGCATGTGCCACACTTAGACAGAATTGTGAACATTACCATGTGCAACACTTGGACGGAATTGAGAAGGATAGCATGTCCCACACTTAGACAGAATTGTGAATGTTAGCATGTGCCACACTTAGACGGAATTGTGAAGGATAGCATGTCCCACACTTAGACAGAATTGTGAAGGATAGCATGTGCCACACTTAAATGGAATCGCAAATGTTAACATTTGCCACACTTAGACAGAATTGTGAATATTACCATGTGCAACACTTAGACGGAATTGTGAAGGATAGCATGTTCCACACTTAGACAGAATTCTAAATGTTAGCATGTGCCACACTTAGACGCAAATGTGAAGGATAGCATGTGCCACACTTAGACAGAATTGTGAACATTACCATGTGCAACACTTGGATGGAATTGTGAAGGATAGCATGTCCCACACTTAGACAGAATTGTGAATGTTAGCATGTGCCACACTTAGACGGAATTGTGAAGGATAGCATGTCCCACACTTAGACAGAATTGTAAAGGATAGCATATGCCACACTTAGATGGAATTGTGAAAGATAGCATGTGCCACACTTAGACAGAATTGTGAAGGATAGCGTGTGCCACACATAGACGCAATTGTGAAAGATAGCATGTGCCACACTTAGACGGAATTATGAAGGATAGCATGTGCCACACTTAAATGGAATCGCAAATGTTAACATTTGCCACACTTAGACAGAAATGTGAAGGATAGCATGTGCCACACTTAGACAGAATTGTGAACATTACCATGTGCAACACTTAGACGGAATTGTGAAGGATAGCATGTCCCACACTTAGACAGAATTGTGAATGTTAGCATGTGCCACACTTAGATGGAATTGCGAAGGATAGCATGTGCCACACATAGACGGAATTGTATATGATAGCATGTGCCACACTTGGATGGAATTGTGATGGATAGCATTTGCCACACTTAGACTGAATTGCGAAGGATAGCATGTCCACATGTAGACAGAATTGTGAATGTTACCATGTGCCACACGTAGATGAAATTGTGAAGGATAGCGTGTGCCACACATAGACACAATTGTGAAAGATAGCATGTGCCACACTTAGACGGAATTATGAAGGATAGCATGTGCCACACTTAAATGGAATCGCAAATGTTAACATGTGCCACACTTAGACAGAAATGTGAAGGATAGCATGTGCCACACTTAGACAGAATTGTGAACATTACCATGTGCAACACTTAGACGGAATTGTGAAGGATAGCATGTCCCACACTTAGACAGAATTGTGAAAGATAGCATGTGCCACACTTAGATGGAATTGCGAAGGATAGCATGTGCCACACATAGACGGAATTGTATAGGATAGCATGTGCCACACTTGGATGGAATTGTGATGGCTAGCATTTGCCACACTTAGACGGAATTACGAAGGGTAGCATGTCCACATGTAGACAGAATTGTGAATGTTACCATGTGCCACACGTAGATGGAATTGTGAAGGATAGCATGTCCCACACTTAGGCAGAATTGTAAATGTTAGCATGTGCCACACTTAGACGCAAATGTGAAGGATACATGTGCCACACTTAGACAGAATTGTGAAGGATAGCGTGTGCCACACGTAGATGGAATTGTGAAGGATAGCATGTGCCACACTTAGACAGAATTGTGAATATTACCATGTGCAACACTTAGACAGAATTGTGAAGGATAGCATGTGCCATACGTAGACGGAATTGTAAAGGATAGCATATGCCACACTTAGATGGAATTGTGAAAGATAGCATGTGCCACACTTAGACAGAATTGTGAAGGATAGCGTGTGCCACACATAGACGCAATTGTGAAAGATAGCATGTGCCACACTTAGACAGAATTATGAAGGAAAGCATGTGCCACACTTAAATGGAATCGCAAATGTTAACATGTGCCACACTTAGACGGAATTGTGAAGGATAGCATGTTCCACACTTAGACAGAATTCTAAATGTTAGCATGTGCCACACTTAGACGCAAATGTGAAGGATAGCATGTGCCACACTTAGACAGAATTGTGAACATTACCATGTGCAACACTTAGACAGAATTGTGAAGGATAGCATGTGCCATACGTAGACGGAATTGTAAAGGATAGCATATGCCACACTTAGATGGAATTGTGAAAGATAGCATGTGCCACACTTAGACAGAATTGTGAAGGATAGCGTGTGCCACACATAGACGCAATTGTGAAAGATAGCATGTGCCACACTTAGACGGAATTATGAAGGAAAGCATGTGCCACACTTAAATGGAATCGCAAATGTTAACATGTGCCACACTTAGACAGAAATGTGAAGGATAGCATGTGCCACACTTAGACAGAATTGTGAAGGATAGCGTGTGCCACACATAGACGCAATTGTGAAAGATAGCATGTGCCACACTTAGACGGAATTATGAAGGATAGCATGTGCCACACTTAAATGGAATCGCAAATGTTAACATGTGCCACACTTAGACAGAAATGTGAAGGATAGCATGTGCCACACTTAGACAGAATTGTGAACATTACCATGTGCCACACTTAGACGGAATTGTGAAGGATAGCATGTCTAACACTTAGACAGAATTGTGAAGGATAGCATGTGCCATACGTAGACGGAATTGTAAAGTATAGCATATGCCACACTTAGATGGAATTGTGAAAGATAGCATGTGCCACACTTAGACAGAATTGTGAAGGATAGCGTGTGCCACACATAGACGCAATTGTGAAAGATAGCATGTGCCACACTTAGACGGAATTATGAAGGATAGCATGTGCCACACTTAAATGGAATCGCAAATGTTAACATGTGCCACACTTAGATAGAATTGTGAAGGGTAGCATGTGCCACACGTAGATAGAATTGTGAATGTTAGCATGTGCCACATGTAGACAGAATTGCGAAAGATAGCATGTGCCACACTTAGACAGAATTGTGAAGGATAGCATGTGCCACACTTAAATGGAATCGCAAATGTTAACATGTGCCACACATAGACGGAATTGTGAAGGATAGCATGTGCCACACTTAGACGGAATTGTGAATGTTAGCATGTGCCACACTTAGACGGAATTGTGAAGGATAGCGTGTGCCACACATAGACGCAATTGTGAAAGATAGCATGTGCCACACTTAGACGGAATTATGAAGGATAGCATGTGCCACACTTAAATGGAATCGCAAATGTTAACATTTGCCACACTTAGACAGAAATGTGAAGGATAGCATGTGCCACACTTAGACAGAATTGTGAACATTACCATGTGCAACACTTAGACGGAATTGTGAAGGATAGCATGTCCCACACTTAGACAGAATTGTGAATGTTAGCATGTGCCACACTTAGATGGAATTGCGAAGGATAGCATGTGCCACACATAGACGGAATTGTATAGGATAGCATGTGCCACACTTGGATGGAATTGTGATGGATAGCATTTGCCACACTTAGACTGAATTGCGAAGGATAGCATGTCCACATGTAGACAGAATTGTGAATGTTACCATGTGCCACACGTAGATGGAATTGTGAAGGATAGCGTGTGCCACACATAGACGCAATTGTGAAAGATAGCATGTGCCACACTTAGACGGAATTATGAAGGATAGCATGTGCCACACTTAAATGGAATCGCAAATGTTAACATGTGCCACACTTAGACAGAAATGTGAAGGATAGCATGTGCCACACTTAGACAGAATTGTGAATGTTACCATGTGCCACACGTAGATGGAATTGTGAAGGATAGCATGTCCCACACTTAGGCAGAATTGTAAATGTTAGCATGTGCCACACTTAGACGCAAATGTGAAGGATAGCATGTGCCACACGTAGATGGAATTGTGAAGGATAGCATGTGCCACACTTAGACAGAATTCTAAATGTTAGCATGTGCCACACTTAGACGCAAATGTGAAGGATAGCATGTCCCACACTTAGACAGAATTGTGAAGGATAGCATGTGCCATACGTAGACGGAATTGTAAAGGATAGCATGTGCCACACTTAGACGGAATTATGAAGGATAGCATGTGCCACACTTAAATGGAATCGCAAATGTTAACATGTGCCACACTTAGACAGAAATGTGAAGGATAGCATGTGCCACACTTAGACAGAATTGTGAACATTACCATGTGCAACACTTAGACGGAATTGTGAAGGATAGCATGTCCCACACTTAGACAGAATTGTGAATGTTAGCATGTGCCACACTTAGACGGAATTGTGAAGGATAGCATGTCTAACACTTAGACAGAATTGTGAAGGATAGCATGTGCCATACGTAGACGGAATTGTAAAGTATAGCATATGCCACACTTAGATGGAATTGTGAAAGATAGCATGTGCCACACGTAGACAGAAATGTGAAGGATAGCGTGTGCCACACATAGACGCAATTGTGAAAGATAGCATGTGCCACACTTAGACGGAATTATGAAGGATAGCATGTGCCACACTTAAATGGAATCGCAAATGTTAACATGTGCCACACTTAGATAGAATTGTGAAGGATAGCATGTGCCACACGTAGATAGAATTGTGAATGTTAGCATGTGCCACATGTAGACAGAATTGCGAAAGATAGCATGTGCCACACTTAGACGGAATTGTGAAGGATAGCATGTGCCACACTTAAATGGAATCGCAAATGTTAACATGTGCCACACTTAGACGGAATTGTGAAGGATAGCATGTGCCACACATAGACGGAATTGTGAAGGATAGCATGTGCCACACTTAGACGGAATTGTGAAGGATAGCATGTGCCACACTTAGACAGAATTGTGAAAGATAGCATGTGCCACACTTAAATAGAATTGTGAATGTTAGCATGTGCCACACTTAGATGGAATTGCAAAGGATAGCATGTGCCACACATAGACGGAATTGTAAAGGATAGCATGTGCCACACTTAGATGGAATTGTGATGGATAGCATTTGCAACACTTAGACGGAATTGCGAAGGATAGCATGTCCACATGTAGACAGAATTGTGAAGGATAGCGTGTGCCACATGTAGACGGAATTGTGAAAGATAGCATGTGCCACACTTAGATGGAATTGCGAAGGATTGCATGTGCCACACATAGACGGAATTGTATAGGATAGCATGTGCCACACTTGGATAGAATTGTGATGGATAGCATTTGCCACACTTAGACGGAATTGCGAAGGAAAGCATGTCCACATGTAGACAGAATTGTGAATGTTACCATGTGCCACACGTAGATGGAATTGTGAAGGATAGCATGTCCCACACTTAGGCAGAATTCTAAATGTTAGCATGTGCCACACTTAGACGCAAGTGTGAAGGATAGCATGTGCCACACTTAGATAGAATTGTGAACATTACCATGTGCAACACTTAGACGGAATTGTGAAGGATAGCATGTCCCACACTTAGACAGAATTGTGAATGTTAGCATGTGCCACACTTAGACGGAATTGTGAAGGAATGCATGTCCCACACTTAGACAGAATTGTGAAGGATAGCGTGTGCCACACGTAGATGGAATTGTGAAGGATAGCATGTGCCACACTTAGACAGAATTGTGAATATTACCATGTGCAACACTTAGACGGAATTGTGAAGGATAGCATTTTCCACACTTAGACAGAATTCTAAATGTTAGCATGTGCCACACTTAGACGCAAATGTGAAGGATAGCATGTGCCACACTTAGACAGAATTGTGAACATTACCATGTGCAACACTTGGACGGAATTGTGAAGGATAGCATGTCCCACACTTAGACAGAATTGTGAATGTTAGCATGTGCCACACTTAGACGGAATTGTGAAGGATAGCATGTCCCACACTTAGACAGAATTGTGAAGGATAGCATGTGCCACACTTAAATGGAATCGCAAATGTTAACATTTGCCACACTTAGACAGAATTGTGAATATTACCATGTGCAACACTTAGACGGAATTGTGAAGGATAGCATGTTCCACACTTAGACAGAATTCTAAATGTTAGCATGTGCCACACTTAGACGCAAATGTGAAGGATAGCATGTGCCACACTTAGACAGAATTGTGAACATTACCATGTGCAACACTTGGACGGAATTGTGAAGGATAGCATGTCCCACACTTAGGCAGAATTGTGAATGTTAGCATGTGCCACACTTAGACGGAATTGTGAAGGATAGCATGTCCCACACTTAGACAGAATTGTAAAGGATAGCATATGCCACACTTAGATGGAATTGTGAAAGATAGCATGTGCCACACTTAGACAGAATTGTGAAGGATAGCGTGTGCCACACATAGACGCAATTGTGAAAGATAGCATGTGCCACACTTAGACGGAATTGTGAAGGATAGCATGTGCCACACTTAGACGGAATTGTAAAGGATAGCATGTGGCACACTTAGACGGAATTGTGAAGCATAGCATGTGCCACACTTAGAATTGTGAAATATAGCATGTGCCACACTTAGACGTGAAGGATAGCATGTGCCACACTTAAATAGAATTGTAAAGGATAGCATGTGCCACACTTAGATGGAATTGTGATGGATAACATTTGCAACACATAGACGGAATTGCGAAGGATAGCATGTCCACATGTAGACAGAATTGTGAAGGATAGCGTGTGCCACATGTAGACGGAATTGTGAAAGATAGCATGTGCCACACTTAGATGGAATTGCGAAGGATAGCATGTGCCACACATAGACGGAATTGTATAGGATAGCATGTGCCACACTTGGATGGAATTGTGATGGATAGCATTTGCCACACTTAGACGGAATTGCGAAGGATAGCATGTCCACATGTAGACAGAATTGTGAATGTTACCATGTGCCACACGTAGATGGAATTGTGAAGGATAGCATGTCCCACACTTAGGCAGAATTGTAAATGTTAGCATGTGCCACACTTAGACGGAATTGTGAAAGATAGCATGTGCCACACTTAGACGGAATTGTGAAGGATAGCATGTGCCACACTTAGACAGAATTGTAAAGGATAGCATGTGCCACACTTAGACAGAATTGTGAAAGATAGCATGTGCCACACTTAAATAGAATTGTGAATGTTAGCATGTGCCACACTTAGATGGAATTGCAAAGGATAGCATGTGCCACACATAGACGGAATTGTAAAGGATAGCATGTGCCACACTTAGACAGAATTGTGAAGGATAGCGTGTGCCACACGTAGATGGAATTGTGAAGGATAGCATGTGCCACACTTAGACAGAATTGTGAATATTACCATGTGCAACACTTAGCCGGAATTGTGAAGGATAGCACGTTCCACACTTAGACAGAATTCTAAATGTTAGCATGTGCCACACTTAGATGGAATTGCGAAGGATAGCATGTGCCACACATAGACGGAATTGTATAGGATAGCATGTGCCACACTTGGATGGAATTGTGATGGATAGCATTTGCCACACTTAGACTGAATTGCGAAGGATAGCATGTCCACATGTAGAAAGAATTGTGAATGTTACCATGTGCCACACGTAGATGGAATTGTGAAGGATAGTGTGTGCCACACATAGACGCAATTGTGAAAGATAGCATGTGCCACACTTAGACGGAATTATGAAGGATAGCATGTGCCACACTTAAATGGAATCGCAAATGTTAACATGTGCCACACTTAGACAGAAATGTGAAGGATAGCATGTGCCACACTTAGACAGAATTGTGAACATTACCATGTGCAACACTTAGACGGAATTGTGAAGGATAGCATGTCCCACACTTAGACAGAATTGTGAAAGATAGCATGTGCCACACTTAGATGGAATTGCGAAGGATAGCATGTGCCACACATAGACGGAATTGTATAGGATAGCATGTGCCACACTTGGATGGAATTGTGATGGCTAGCATTTGCCACACTTAGACGGAATTACGAAGGATAGCATGTCCACATGTAGACAGAATTGTGAATGTTACCATGTGCCACACGTAGATGGAATTGTGAAGGATAGCATGTCCCACACTTAGGCAGAATTGTAAATGTTAGCATGTGCCACACTTAGACGCAAATGTGAAGGATAGCATGTGCCACACTTAGACAGAATTGTAAAGGATAGCATATGCCACACTTAGATGGAATTGTGAAAGATAGCATGTGCCACACTTAGACAGAATTGTGAAGGATAGCGTGTGCCACACATAGACGCAATTGTGAAAGATAGCATGTGCCACACTTAGACGGAATTATGAAGGATAGCATGTGCCACACTTAAATGGAATCGCAAATGTTAACATGTGCCACACTTAGACAGAAATGTGAAGGATAGCATGTGCCACACTTAGACAGAATTGTGAACATTACCATGTGCAACACTTAGACGGAATTGTGAAGGATAGCATGTCCCACACTTAGACAGAATTGTGAATGTTAGCATGTGCCACACTTAGACGGAATTGTGAAGGATAGCATGTCTAACACTTAGACAGAATTGTGAAGGATAGCATGTGCCATACGTAGACGGAATTGTAAAGTATAGCATATGCCACACTTAGATGGAATTGTGAAAGATAGCATGTGCCACACGTAGACAGAATTGTGAAGGATAGCGTGTGCCACACATAGACGCTATTGTGAAAGATAGCATGTGCCACACTTAGACGGAATTATGAAGGATAGCATGTGCCACACTTAAATGGAATCGCAAATGTTAACATGTGCCACACTTAGATAGAATTGTGAAGGATAGCATGTGCCACACGTAGATAGAATTGCGAATGTTAGCATGTGCCACATGTAGACAGAATTGCGAAAGATAGCATGTGCCACACTTAGACGGAATTGTGAAGGATAGCATGTGCCACACTTAAATGGAATCGCAAATTTTAACATGTGCCACACTTAGACGGAATTGTGAAGGATAGCATGTGCCACACTTAGACGGAATTGTGAAGGATAGCATGTGCCACACTTAGACAGAATTGTGAAAGATAGCATGTGCCACACTTAGACGGAATTGTGAAGGATAGCATGTGCCACACTTAGACGGAATTGTAAAGGATAGCATGTGGCACACTTAGACGGAATTGTGAAGCATAGCATGTGCCACACTTAGAATTGTGAAAGATAGCATGTGCCACACTTAGACGTGAAGGATAGCATGTGCCACACTTAAATAGAATTGTAAAGGATAGCATGTGCCACACTTAGATGGAATTGTGATGGATAACATTTGCAACACATAGACGGAATTGCGAAGGATAGCATGTCCACATGTAGACAGAATTGTGAAGGATAGCGTGTGCCACATCTAGACGGAATTGTGAAAGATAGCATGTGCCACACTTAGATGGAATTGCGAAGGATAGCATGTGCCACACATAGACGGAATTGTATAGGATAGCATGTGCCACACTTGGATGGAATTGTGATGGATAGCATTTGCCACACTTAGACGGAATTGCGAAGGATAGCATGTCCACATGTAGACAGAATTGTGAATGTTACCATGTGCCACACGTAGATGGAATTGTGAAGGATAGCATGTCCCACACTTAGGCAGAATTGTAAATGTTAGCATGTGCCACACTTAGACGGAATTGTGAAAGATAGCATGTGCCACACTTAGACGGAATTGTGAAGGATAGCATGTGCCACACTTAGACAGAATTGTAAAGGATAGCATGTGCCACACTTAGACAGAATTGTGAAAGATAGCATGTGCCACACTTAAATAGAATTGTGAATGTTAGCATGTGCCACACTTAGATGGAATTGCAAAGGATAGCATGTGCCACACATAGACGGAATTGTAAAGGATAGCATGTGCCACACTTAGACAGAATTGTGAAGGATAGCGTGTGCCACACGTAGATGGAATTGTGAAGGATAGCATGTGCCACACTTAGACAGAATTGTGAATATTACCATGTGCAACACTTAGCCGGAATTGTGAAGGATAGCATGTTCCACACTTAGACAGAATTCTAAATGTTAGCATGTGCCACACTTAGACGCAAATGTGAAGGATAGCATGTGCCACACTTAGACAGAATTGTGAACATTACCATGTGCAACACTTGGACGGAATTGTGAAGGATAGCATGTCCCACACTTAGACAGAATTGTGAATGTTAGCATGTGCCACACTTAGACGGAATTGTGAAGGATAGCATGTCCCGCACTTAGACAGAATTGTGAAGGATACCATGTGCCACACTTAAATGGAATCGCAAATGTTAACATTTGCCACACTTAGACAGAATTGTGAATATTACCATGTGCAACACTTAGACGGAATTGTGAAGGATAGCATGTTCCACACTTAGACAGAATTCGAAATGTTAGCATGTGCCACACTTAGACGCAAATGTGAAGGATAGCATGTGCCACACTTAGACAGAATTGTGAACATTACCATGTGCAACACTTGGACGGAATTGTGAAGGATAGCATGTCCCACACTTAGACAGAATTGTGAATGTTAGCATGTGCCACACTTAGACGGAATTGTGAAGGATAGCATGTCCCACACTTAGACAGAATTGTAAAGGATAGCATATGCCACACTTAGATGGAATTGTGAAAGATAGCATGTGCCACACTTAGACAGAATTGTGAAGGATAGCGTGTGCCACACATAGACGCAATTGTGAAAGATAGCATGTGCCACACTTAGACGGAATTATGAAGGATAGCATGTGCCACACTTAAATGGAATCGCAAATGTTAACATTTGCCACACTTAGACAGAAATGTGAAGGATAGCATGTGCCACACTTAGACAGAATTGTGAACATTACCATGTGCAACACTTAGACAGAATTGTGAATGTTAGCATGTGCCACACTTAGATGGAATTGCGAAGGATAGCATGTGCCACACATAGACGGAATTGTATAGGATAGCATGTGCCACACTTGGATGGAATTGTGATGGATAGCATTTGCCACACTTAGACTGAATTGCGAAGGATAGCATGTCCACATGTAGACAGAACTGTGAATGTTACCATGTGCCACACGTAGATGGAATTGTGAAGGATAGCGTGTGCCACACATAGACGCAATTGTGAAAGATAGCATGTGCCACACTTAGACGGAATTATGAAGGATAGCATGTGCCACACTTAAATGGAATCGCAAATGTTAACATGTGCCACACTTAGACAGAAATGTGAAGGATAGCATGTGCCACACTTAGACAGAATTGTGAACATTACCATGTGCAACACTTAGACGGAATTGTGAAGGATAGCATGTCCCACACTTAGACAGAATTGTGAAAGATAGCATGTGCCACACTTAGATGGAATTGCAAAGGATAGCATGTGCCACACATAGACGGAATTGTATAGGATAGCATGTGCCAAACTTGGATGGAATTGTGATGGCTAGCATTTGCCACACTTAGACGGAATTACGAAGGATAGCATGTCCACATGTAGACAGAATTGTGAATGTTACCATGTGCCACACGTAGATGGAATTGTGAAGGATAGCATGTCCCACACTTAGGCAGAATTGTAAATGTTAGCATGTGCCACACTTAGACGCAAATGTGAAGGATAGCATGTGCCACACTTAGACAGAATTGTGAAGGATAGCGTGTGCCACACGTAGATGGAATTGTGAAGGATAGCATGTGCCACACTTAGACAGAATTCTAAATGTTAGCATGTGCCACACTTAGACGCAAATGTGAAGGATAGCATGTGCCACACTTAGACAGAATTGTGAACATTACCATGTGCAACACTTAGACGGAATTGTGAAGGATAGCATGTCACACACTTAGACAGAATTGTGAAGGATAGCATGTGCCATACGTAGACGGAATTGTAAAGGATAGCATATGCCACACTTAGATGGAATTGTGAAAGATAGCATGTGCCACACTTAGACAGAATTGTGAAGGATAGCGTGTGCCACACATAGACGCAATTGTGAAAGATAGCATGTGCCACACTTAGACGGAATTATGAAGGATAGCATGTGCCACACTTAAATGGAATCGCAAATGTTAACATGTGCCACACTTAGACAGAAATGTGAAGGATAGCATGTGCCACACTTAGACAGAATTGTGAACATTACCATGTGCAACACTTAGACGGAATTGTGAAGGATAGCATGTCCCACACTTAGACAGAATTGTGAATGTTAGCATGTGCCACACTTAGACGGAATTGTGAAGGATAGCATGTCTAACACTTAGACAGAATTGTGAAGGATAGCATGTGCCATACGTAGACGGAATTGTAAAGTATAGCATATGCCACACTTAGATGGAATTGTGAAAGATAGCATGTGCCACACGTAGACAGAATTGTGAAGGATAGCGTGTGCCACACATAGACGCAATTGTGAAAGATAGCATGTGCCACACTTAGACGGAATTATGAAGGATAGCATGTGCCACACTTAAATGGAATCGCAAATGTTAACATGTGCCACACTTAGATAGAATTGTGAAGGATAGCATGTGCCACACGTAGATAGAATTGTGAATGTTAGCATGTGCCACATGTAGACAGAATTGCGAAAGATAGCATGTGCCACACTTAGACGGAATTGTGAAGGATAGCATGTGCCACACTTAAATGGAATCGCAAATGTTAACATGTGCCACACTTAGACGGAATTGTGAAGGATAGCATGTGCCACACTTAGACGGAATTGTGAAGGATAGCATGTGCCACACTTAGACAGAATTGTGAAAGATAGCATGTGCCACACTTAGACGGAATTGTGAAGGATAGCATGTGCCACACTTAGACGGAATTGTAAAGGATAGCATGTGCCACACTTAGACGGAATTGTGAAGGATAGCATGTGCCACACTTAAATGGAATCGCAAATGTTAACATGTGCCACACTTAGACGGAATTGTGAAGGATAGCATGTGCCACACTTAGACGGAATTGTGAAGGATAGCATGTGCCACACTTAGACGGAATTGTGAAGGATAGCATGTGCCACACTTAGACAGAATTGTGAAAGATAGCATGTGCCACACTTAGACGGAATTGTGAAGGATAGCATGTGCCACACTTAGAATTGTGAAAGATAGCATGTGCCACACTTAGACGTGAAGGATAGCATGTGCCACACTTAAATAGAATTGTGAATGTTAGCATGTGCCACACTTAGATGGAATTGCAAAGGATAGCATGTGCCACACATAGACGGAATTGTAAAGGATAGCATGTGCCACACTTAGATGGAATTGTGATGGATAGCATTTGCAACACATAGACGGAATTGCGAAGGATAGCATGTCCACATGTAGACAGAATTGTGAAGGATAGCGTGTGCCACATGTAGACGGAATTGTGAAAGATAGCATGTGCCACACTTAGATGGAATTGCGAAGGATAGCATGTGCCACACATAGACGGAATTGTATAGGATAGCATGTGCCACACTTGGATGGAATTGTGATGGATAGCATTTGCCACACTTAGACGGAATTGCGAAGGATAGCATGTCCACATGTAGACAGAATTGTGAATGTTACCATGTGCCACACGTAGATGGAATTGTGAAGGATAGCATGTCCCACACTTAGGCAGAATTGTAAATGTTAGCATGTGCCACACTTAGACGCAAATGTGAAGGATAGCATGTGCCACACTTAGACAGAATTGTGAAGGATAGCGTGTGCCACACGTAGATGGAATTGTGAAGGATAGCATGCGCCACACTTAGACAGAATTGTGAATATTACCATGTGCAACACTAAGACGGAATTGTGAAGGATAGCATGTCCCACACTTAGACAGAATTGTGAATATTAGCATGTTCCACACTTAGACAGAATTGTGAATATTACCATGTGCAACACTTAGACGGAATTGTGAAGGATAGCATGTCCCACACTTAGACAGAATTGTGAATATTAGCATGTTCCACACTTAGACAGAATTGTGAATATTACCATGTGCAACACTTAGACGGAATTGTGAAGGATAGCATGTGCCACACTTAGACGGAATTGTGAAGGATAGCATGTGCCACACTTAGACAGAATTGTAAAGGATAGCATGTGCCACACTTAGACGGAATTGTGAAGGATAGCATGTGCCACACTTAGACAGAATTGTGAAGGATAGCGTGTGCCACACGTAGATGGAATTGTGAAGGATAGCATGCGCCACACTTAGACAGAATTGTGAATATTACCATGTGCAACACTAAGACGGAATTGTGAAGGATAGCATGTCCCACACTTAGACAGAATTGTGAATATTAGCATGTTCCACACTTAGACAGAATTGTGAATATTACCATGTGCAACACTTAGACGGAATTGTGAAGGATAGCATGTGCCACACTTAGACAGAATTGTGAAGGATAGCATGTGCCACACTTAGACAGAATTGTAAAGGATAGCATGTGCCACACTTAGACGGAATTGTGAAGGATAGCATGTGCCACACTTAGACAGAATTGTGAAAGATAGCATGTGCCACACTTAAATAGAATTGTGAATGTTAGCATGTGCCACACTTAGATGGAATTGCAAAGGATAGCATGTGCCACACATAGACGGAATTGTAAAGGATAGCATGTGCCACACTTAGATGGAATTGTGATGGATAGCATTTGCAACACTTAGACGGAATTGCGAAGGATAGCATGTCCACATGTAGACAGAATTGTGAAGGATAGCGTGTGCCACATGTAGACGGAATTGTGAAAGATAGCATGTGCCACACTTAGATGGAATTGCGAAGGATTGCATGTGCCACACATAGACGGAATTGTATAGGATAGCATGTGCCACACTTGGATAGAATTGTGATGGATAGCATTTGCCACACTTAGACGGAATTGCGAAGGAAAGCATGTCCACATGTAGACAGAATTGTGAATGTTACCATGTGCCACACGTAGATGGAATTGTGAAGGATAGCATGTCCCACACTTAGGCAGAATTCTAAATGTTAGCATGTGCCACACTTAGACGCAAGTGTGAAGGATAGCATGTGCCACACTTAGATAGAATTGTGAACATTACCATGTGCAACACTTAGACGGAATTGTGAAGGATAGCATGTCCCACACTTAGACAGAATTGTGAATGTTAGCATGTGCCACACTTAGACGGAATTGTGAAGGAATGCATGTCCCACACTTAGACAGAATTGTGAAGGATAGCGTGTGCCACACGTAGATGGAATTGTGAAGGATAGCATGTGCCACACTTAGACAGAATTGTGAATATTACCATGTGCAACACTTAGACGGAATTGTGAAGGATAGCATTTTCCACACTTAGACAGAATTCTAAATGTTAGCATGTGCCACACTTAGACGCAAATGTGAAGGATAGCATGTGCCACACTTAGACAGAATTGTGAACATTACCATGTGCAACACTTGGACGGAATTGTGAAGGATAGCATGTCCCACACTTAGACAGAATTGTGAATGTTAGCATGTGCCACACTTAGACGGAATTGTGAAGGATAGCATGTCCCACACTTAGACAGAATTGTGAAGGATAGCATGTGCCACACTTAAATGGAATCGCAAATGTTAACATTTGCCACACTTAGACAGAATTGTGAATATTACCATGTGCAACACTTAGACGGAATTGTGAAGGATAGCATGTTCCACACTTAGACAGAATTCTAAATGTTAGCATGTGCCACACTTAGACGCAAATGTGAAGGATAGCATGTGCCACACTTAGACAGAATTGTGAACATTACCATGTGCAACACTTGGACGGAATTGTGAAGGATAGCATGTCCCACACTTAGACAGAATTGTGAATGTTAGCATGTGCCACACTTAGACGGAATTGTGAAGGATAGCATGTCCCACACTTAGACAGAATTGTAAAGGATAGCATATGCCACACTTAGATGGAATTGTGAAAGATAGCATGTGCCACACTTAGACAGAATTGTGAAGGATAGCGTGTGCCACACATAGACGCAATTGTGAAAGATAGCATGTGCCACACTTAGACGGAATTGTGAAGGATAGCATGTGCCACACTTAGACGGAATTGTAAAGGATAGCATGTGGCACACTTAGACGGAATTGTGAAGCATAGCATGTGCCACACTTAGAATTGTGAAAGATAGCATGTGCCACACTTAGACGTAAAGGATAGCATGTGCCACACTTAAATAGAATTGTAAAGGATAGCATGTGCCACACTTAGATGGAATTGTGATGGATAACATTTGCAACACATAGACGGAATTGCGAAGGATAGCATGTCCACATGTAGACAGAATTGTGAAGGATAGCGTGTGCCACATGTAGACGGAATTGTGAAAGATAGCATGTGCCACACTTAGATGGAATTGCGAAGGATAGCATGTGCCACACATAGACGGAATTGTATAGGATAGCATGTGCCACACTTGGATGGAATTGTGATGGATAGCATTTGCCACACTTAGACGGAATTGCGAAGGATAGCATGTCCACATGTAGACAGAATTGTGAATGTTACCATGTGCCACACGTAGATGGAATTGTGAAGGATAGCATGTCCCACACTTAGGCAGAATTGTAAATGTTAGCATGTGCCACACTTAGACGGAATTGTGAAAGATAGCATGTGCCACACTTAGACGGAATTGTGAAGGATAGCATGTGCCACACTTAGACAGAATTGTAAAGGATAGCATGTGCCACACTTAGACAGAATTGTGAAAGATAGCATGTGCCACACTTAAATAGAATTGTGAATGTTAGCATGTGCCACACTTAGATGGAATTGCAAAGGATAGCATGTGCCACACATAGACGGAATTGTAAAGGATAGCATGTGCCACACTTAGACAGAATTGTGAAGGATAGCGTGTGCCACACATAGATGGAATTGTGAAGGATAGCATGTGCCACACTTAGACAGAATTGTGAATATTACCATGTGCAACACTTAGCCGGAATTGTGAAGGATAGCATGTTCCACACTTAGACAGAATTCTAAATGTTAGCATGTGCCACACTTAGACGCAAATGTGAAGGATAGCATGTGCCACACTTAGACAGAATTGTGAACATTACCATGTGCAACACTTGGACGGAATTGTGAAGGATAGCATGTCCCACACTTAGACAGAATTGTGAATGTTAGCATGTGCCACACTTAGACGGAATTGTGAAGGATAGCATGTCCCACACTTAGACAGAATTGTGAAGGATAGTATGTGCCACACTTAAATGGAATCGCAAATGTTAACATTTGCCACACTTAGACAGAATTGTGAATATTACCATGTGCAACACTTAGACGGAATTGTGAAGGATAGCATGTTCCACACTTAGACAGAATTCGAAATGTTAGCATGTGCCACACTTAGACGCAAATGTGAAGGATAGCATGTGCCACACTTAGACAGAATTGTGAACATTACCATGTGCAACACTTGGACGGAATTGTGAAGGATAGCATGTCCCACACTTAGACAGAATTGTGAATGTTAGCATGTGCCACACTTAGACGGAGTTGTGAAGGATAGCATGTCCCACACTTAGACAGAATTGTAAAGGATAGCATATGCCACACTTAGATGGAATTGTGAAAGATAGCATGTGCCACACTTAGACAGAATTGTGAAGGATAGCGTGTGCCACACATAGACGCAATTGTGAAAGATAGCATGTGCCACACTTAGACGGAATTATGAAGGATAGCATGTGCCACACTTAAATGGAATCGCAAATGTTAACATTTGCCACACTTAGACAGAAATGTGAAGGATAGCATGTGCCACACTTAGACAGAATTGTGAACATTACCATGTGCAACACTTAGACAGAATTGTGAATGTTAGCATGTGCCACACTTAGATGGAATTGCGAAGGATAGCATGTGCCACACATAGACGGAATTGTATAGGATAGCATGTGCCACACTTGGATGGAATTGTGATGGATAGCATTTGCCACACTTAGACTGAATTGCGAAGGATAGCATGTCCACATGTAGACAGAACTGTGAATGTTACCATGTGCCACACGTAGATGGAATTGTGAAGGATAGCGTGTGCCACACATAGACGCAATTGTGAAAGATAGCATGTGCCACACTTAGACGGAATTATGAAGGATAGCATGTGCCACACTTAAATGGAATCGCAAATGTTAACATGTGCCACACTTAGACAGAAATGTGAAGGATAGCATGTGCCACACTTAGACAGAATTGTGAACATTACCATGTGCAACACTTAGACGGAATTGTGAAGGATAGCATGTCCCACACTTAGACAGAATTGTGAAAGATAGCATGTGCCACACTTAGATGGAATTGCAAAGGATAGCATGTGCCACACATAGACGGAATTGTATAGGATAGCATGTGCCAAACTTGGATGGAATTGTGATGGCTAGCATTTGCCACACTTAGACGGAATTACGAAGGATAGCATGTCCACATGTAGACAGAATTGTGAATGTTACCATGTGCAACACGTAGATGGAATTGTGAAGGATAGCATGTCCCACACTTAGGCAGAATTGTAAATGTTAGCATGTGCCACACTTAGACGCAAATGTGAAGGATAGCATGTGCCACACTTAGACAGAATTGTGAAGGATAGCGTGTGCCACACGTAGATGGAATTGTGAAGGATAGCATGTGCCACACTTAGACAGAATTCTAAATGTTAGCATGTGCCACACTTAGACGCAAATGTGAAGGATAGCATGTGCCACACTTAGACAGAATTGTGAACATTACCATGTGCAACACTTAGACGGAATTGTGAAGGATAGCATGTCACACACTTAGACAGAATTGTGAAGGATAGCATGTGCCATACGTAGACGGAATTGTAAAGGATAGCATATGCCACACTTAGATGGAATTGTGAAAGATAGCATGTGCCACACTTAGACAGAATTGTGAAGGATAGCGTGTGCCACACATAGACGCAATTGTGAAAGATAGCATGTGCCACACTTAGACGGAATTATGAAGGATAGCATGTGCCACACTTAAATGGAATCGCAAATGTTAACATGTGCCACACTTAGACAGAAATGTGAAGGATAGCATGTGCCACACTTAGACAGAATTGTGAACATTACCATGTGCAACACTTAGACGGAATTGTGAAGGATAGCATGTCCCACACTTAGACAGAATTGTGAATGTTAGCATGTGCCACACTTAGACGGAATTGTGAAGGATAGCATGTCTAACACTTAGACAGAATTGTGAAGGATAGCATGTGCCATACGTAGACGGAATTGTAAAGTATAGCATATGCCACACTTAGATGGAATTGTGAAAGATAGCATGTGCCACACGTAGACAGAATTGTGAAGGATAGCGTGTGCCACACATAGACGCAATTGTGAAAGATAGCATGTGCCACACTTAGACGGAATTATGAAGGATAGCATGTGCCACACTTAAATGGAATCGCAAATGTTAACATGTGCCACACTTAGATAGAATTGTGAAGGATAGCATGTGCCACACGTAGATAGAATTGTGAATGTTAGCATGTGCCACATGTAGACAGAATTGCGAAAGATAGCATGTGCCACACTTAGACGGAATTGTGAAGGATAGCATGTGCCACACTTAAATGGAATCGCAAATGTTAACATGTGCCACACTTAGACGGAATTGTGAAGGATAGCATGTGCCACACTTAGACGGAATTGTGAAGGATAGCATGTGCCACACTTAGACAGAATTGTGAAAGATAGCATGTGCCACACTTAGACGGAATTGTGAAGGATAGCATGTCCCACACTTAGACAGAATTGTGAAAGATAGCATGTGCCACACTTAGATGGAATTGCAAAGGATAGCATGTGCCACACATAGACGGAATTGTATAGGATAGCATGTGCCAAACTTGGATGGAATTGTGATGGCTAGCATTTGCCACACTTAGACGGAATTACGAAGGATAGCATGTCCACATGTAGACAGAATTGTGAATGTTACCATGTGCAACACGTAGATGGAATTGTGAAGGATAGCATGTCCCACACTTAGGCAGAATTGTAAATGTTAGCATGTGCCACACTTAGACGCAAATGTGAAGGATAGCATGTGCCACACTTAGACAGAATTGTGAAGGATAGCGTGTGCCACACGTAGATGGAATTGTGAAGGATAGCATGTGCCACACTTAGACAGAATTCTAAATGTTAGCATGTGCCACACTTAGACGCAAATGTGAAGGATAGCATGTGCCACACTTAGACAGAATTGTGAACATTACCATGTGCAACACTTAGACGGAATTGTGAAGGATAGCATGTCACACACTTAGACAGAATTGTGAAGGATAGCATGTGCCATACGTAGACGGAATTGTAAAGGATAGCATATGCCACACTTAGATGGAATTGTGAAAGATAGCATGTGCCACACTTAGACAGAATTGTGAAGGATAGCGTGTGCCACACATAGACGCAATTGTGAAAGATAGCATGTGCCACACTTAGACGGAATTATGAAGGATAGCATGTGCCACACTTAAATGGAATCGCAAATGTTAACATGTGCCACACTTAGACAGAAATGTGAAGGATAGCATGTGCCACACTTAGACAGAATTGTGAACATTACCATGTGCAACACTTAGACGGAATTGTGAAGGATAGCATGTCCCACACTTAGACAGAATTGTGAATGTTAGCATGTGCCACACTTAGACGGAATTGTGAAGGATAGCATGTCTAACACTTAGACAGAATTGTGAAGGATAGCATGTGCCATACGTAGACGGAATTGTAAAGTATAGCATATGCCACACTTAGATGGAATTGTGAAAGATAGCATGTGCCACACGTAGACAGAATTGTGAAGGATAGCGTGTGCCACACATAGACGCAATTGTGAAAGATAGCATGTGCCACACTTAGACGGAATTATGAAGGATAGCATGTGCCACACTTAAATGGAATCGCAAATGTTAACATGTGCCACACTTAGATAGAATTGTGAAGGATAGCATGTGCCACACGTAGATAGAATTGTGAATGTTAGCATGTGCCACATGTAGACAGAATTGCGAAAGATAGCATGTGCCACACTTAGACGGAATTGTGAAGGATAGCATGTGCCACACTTAAATGGAATCGCAAATGTTAACATGTGCCACACTTAGACGGAATTGTGAAGGATAGCATGTGCCACACTTAGACGGAATTGTGAAGGATAGCATGTGCCACACTTAGACAGAATTGTGAAAGATAGCATGTGCCACACTTCGACGGAATTGTGAAGGATAGCATGTGCCACACTTAGACGGAATTGTAAAGGATAGCATGTCCCACACTTAGACAGAATTGTGAATGTTAGCATGTGCCACACTTAGACGGAATTGTGAAGGATAGCATGTCCCACACTTAGACAGAATTGTGAATGTTAGCATGTGCCACACTTAGACGGAATTGTGAAGGATAGCATGTCCCACACTTAGACAGAATTGTAAAGGATAGCATATGCCACACTTAGATGGAATTGTGAAAGATAGCATGTGCCACACATAGACGGAATTGTATAGGATAGCATGTGCCACACTTGGATGGAATTGTGATGGATAGCATTTGCCACACTTAGACTGAATTGCGAAGGATAGCATGTCCACATGTAGACAGAACTGTGAATGTTACCATGTGCCACACGTAGATGGAATTGTGAAGGATAGCGTGTGCCACACATAGACGCAATTGTGAAAGATAGCATGTGCCACACTTAGACGGAATTATGAAGGATAGCATGTGCCACACTTAAATGGAATCGCAAATGTTAACATGTGCCACACTTAGACAGAAATGTGAAGGATAGCATGTGCCACACTTAGACAGAATTGTGAACATTACCATGTGCAACACTTAGACGGAATTGTGAAGGATAGCATGTCCCACACTTAGACAGAATTGTGAAAGATAGCATGTGCCACACTTAGATGGAATTGCAAAGGATAGCATGTGCCACACATAGACGGAATTGTATAGGATAGCATGTGCCAAACTTGGATGGAATTGTGATGGCTAGCATTTGCCACACTTAGACGGAATTACGAAGGATAGCATGTCCACATGTAGACAGAATTGTGAATGTTACCATGTGCCACACGTAGATGGAATTGTGAAGGATAGCATGTCCCACACTTAGGCAGAATTGTAAATGTTAGCATGTGCCACACTTAGACGCAAATGTGAAGGATAGCATGTGCCACACTTAGACAGAATTGTGAAGGATAGCGTGTGCCACACGTAGATGGAATTGTGAAGGATAGCATGTGCCACACTTAGACAGAATTCTAAATGTTAGCATGTGCCACACTTAGACGCAAATGTGAAGGATAGCATGTGCCACACTTAGACAGAATTGTGAACATTACCATGTGCAACACTTAGACGGAATTGTGAAGGATAGCATGTCACACACTTAGACAGAATTGTGAAGGATAGCATGTGCCATACGTAGACGGAATTGTAAAGGATAGCATATGCCACACTTAGATGGAATTGTGAAAGATAGCATGTGCCACACTTAGACAGAATTGTGAAGGATAGCGTGTGCCACACATAGACGCAATTGTGAAAGATAGCATGTGCCACACTTAGACGGAATTATGAAGGATAGCATGTGCCACACTTAAATGGAATCGCAAATGTTAACATGTGCCACACTTAGACAGAAATGTGAAGGATAGCATGTGCCACACTTAGACAGAATTGTGAACATTACCATGTGCAACACTTAGACGGAATTGTGAAGGATAGCATGTCCCACACTTAGACAGAATTGTGAATGTTAGCATGTGCCACACTTAGACGGAATTGTGAAGGATAGCATGTCTAACACTTAGACAGAATTGTGAAGGATAGCATGTGCCATACGTAGACGGAATTGTAAAGTATAGCATATGCCACACTTAGATGGAATTGTGAAAGATAGCATGTGCCACACGTAGACAGAATTGTGAAGGATAGCGTGTGCCACACATAGACGCAATTGTGAAAGATAGCATGTGCCACACTTAGACGGAATTATGAAGGATAGCATGTGCCACACTTAAATGGAATCGCAAATGTTAACATGTGCCACACTTAGATAGAATTGTGAAGGATAGCATGTGCCACACGTAGATAGAATTGTGAATGTTAGCATGTGCCACATGTAGACAGAATTGCGAAAGATAGCATGTGCCACACTTAGACGGAATTGTGAAGGATAGCATGTGCCACACTTAAATGGAATCGCAAATGTTAACATGTGCCACACTTAGACGGAATTGTGAAGGATAGCATGTGCCACACTTAGACGGAATTGTGAAGGATAGCATGTGCCACACTTAGACAGAATTGTGAAAGATAGCATGTGCCACACTTAGACGGAATTGTGAAGGATAGCATGTGCCACACTTAGACGGAATTGTAAAGGATAGCATGTGCCACACTTAGACGGAATTGTGAAGGATAGCATGTGCCACACTTAAATGGAATCGCAAATGTTAACATGTGCCACACTTAGACGGAATTGTGAAGGATAGCATGTGCCACACTTAGACGGAATTGTGAAGGATAGCATGTGCCACACTTAGACGGAATTGTGAAGGATAGCATGTGCCACACTTAGACAGAATTGTGAAAGATAGCATGTGCCACACTTAGACGGAATTGTGAAGGATAGCATGTGCCACACTTAGAATTGTGAAAGATAGCATGTGCCACACTTAGACGTGAAGGATAGCATGTGCCACACTTAAATAGAATTGTGAATGTTAGCATGTGCCACACTTAGATGGAATTGCAAAGGATAGCATGTGCCACACATAGACGGAATTGTAAAGGATAGCATGTGCCACACTTAGATGGAATTGTGATGGATAGCATTTGCAACACATAGACGGAATTGCGAAGGATAGCATGTCCACATGTAGACAGAATTGTGAAGGATAGCGTGTGCCACATGTAGACGGAATTGTGAAAGATAGCATGTGCCACACTTAGATGGAATTGCGAAGGATAGCATGTGCCACACATAGACGGAATTGTATAGGATAGCATGTGCCACACTTGGATGGAATTGTGATGGATAGCATTTGCCACACTTAGACGGAATTGCGAAGGATAGCATGTCCACATGTAGACAGAATTGTGAATGTTACCATGTGCCACACGTAGATGGAATTGTGAAGGATAGCATGTCCCACACTTAGGCAGAATTGTAAATGTTAGCATGTGCCACACTTAGACGCAAATGTGAAGGATAGCATGTGCCACACTTAGACAGAATTGTGAAGGATAGCGTGTGCCACACGTAGATGGAATTGTGAAGGATAGCATGCGCCACACTTAGACAGAATTGTGAATATTACCATGTGCAACACTAAGACGGAATTGTGAAGGATAGCATGTCCCACACTTAGACAGAATTGTGAATATTAGCATGTTCCACACTTAGACAGAATTGTGAATATTACCATGTGCAACACTTAGACGGAATTGTGAAGGATAGCATGTCCCACACTTAGACAGAATTGTGAATATTAGCATGTTCCACACTTAGACAGAATTGTGAATATTACCATGTGCAACACTTAGACGGAATTGTGAAGGATAGCATGTGCCACACTTAGACGGAATTGTGAAGGATAGCATGTGCCACACTTAGACAGAATTGTAAAGGATAGCATGTGCCACACTTAGACGGAATTGTGAAGGATAGCATGTGCCACACTTAGACAGAATTGTGAAAGATAGCATGTGCCACACTTAAATAGAATTGTGAATGTTAGCATGTGCCACACTTAGATGGAATTGCAAAGGATAGCATGTGCCACACATAGACGGAATTGTAAAGGATAGCATGTGCCACACTTAGATGGAATTGTGATGGATAGCATTTGCAACACTTAGACAGAATTGCGAAGGATAGCATGTCCACATGTAGACAGAATTGTGAAGGATAGCGTGTGCCACATGTAGACGGAATTGTGAAAGATAGCATGTGCCACACTTAGATGGAATTGCGAAGGATTGCATGTGCCACACATAGACGGAATTGTATAGGATAGCATGTGCCACACTTGGATAGAATTGTGATGGATAGCATTTGCCACACTTAGACGGAATTGCGAAGGAAAGCATGTCCACATGTAGACAGAATTGTGAATGTTACCATGTGCCACACGTAGATGGAATTGTGAAGGATAGCATGTCCCACACTTAGGCAGAATTCTAAATGTTAGCATGTGCCACACTTAGACGCAAATGTGAAGGATAGCATGTGCCACACTTAGACAGAATTGTGAACATTACCATGTGCAACACTTAGACGGAATTGTGAAGGATAGCATGTCCCACACTTAGACAGAATTGTGAATGTTAGCATGTGCCACACTTAGACGGAATTGTGAAGGAATGCATGTCCCACACTTAGACAGAATTGTGAAGGATAGCGTGTGCCACACGTAGATGGAATTGTGAAGGATAGCATGTGCCACACTTAGACAGAATTGTGAATATTACCATGTGCAACGCTTAGACGGAATTGTGAAGGATAGCATGTTCCACACTTAGACAGAATTCTAAATGTTAGCATGTGCCACACTTAGACGCAAATGTGAAGGATAGCATGTGCCACACTTAGACAGAATTGTGAACATTACCATGTGCAACACTTGGACGGAATTGTGAAGGATAGCATGTCCCACACTTAGACAGAATTGTGAATGTTAGCATGTGCCACACTTAGATGGAATTGCGAAGGATAGCATGTGCCACACATAGACGGAATTGTATAGGATAGCATGTGCCACACTTGGATGGAATTGTGATGGATAGCATTTGCCACACTTAGACTGAATTGCGAAGGATAGCATGTCCACATGTAGACAGAATTGTGAATGTTACCATGTGCCACACGTAGATGGAATTGTGAAGGATAGCGTGTGCCACACATAGACGCAATTGTGAAAGATAGCATGTGCCACACTTAGACGGAATTATGAAGGATAGCATGTGCCACACTTAAATGGAATCGCAAATGTTAACATGTGCCACACTTAGACAGAAATGTGAAGGATAGCATGTGCCACACTTAGACAGAATTGTGAACATTACCATGTGCAACACTTAGACGGAATTGTGAAGGATAGCATGTCCCACACTTAGACAGAATTGTGAAAGATAGCATGTGCCACACTTAGATGGAATTGCGAAGGATAGCATGTGCCACACATAGACGGAATTGTATAGGATAGCATGTGCCACACTTGGATGGAATTGTGATGGCTAGCATTTGCCACACTTAGACGGAATTACGAAGGATAGCATGTCCACATGTAGACAGAATTGTGAATGTTACCATGTGCCACACGTAGATGGAATTGTGAAGGATAGCATGTCCCACACTTAGGCAGAATTGTAAATGTTAGCATGTGCCACACTTAGACGCAAATGTGAAGGATAGCATGTGCCACACTTAGACAGAATTGTGAAGGATAGCGTGTGCCACACGTAGATGGAATTGTGAAGGATAGCATGTGCCACACTTAGACAGAATTCTAAATGTTAGCATGTGCCACACTTAGACGCAAATGTGAAGGATAGCATGTGCCACACTTAGACAGAATTGTGAACATTACCATGTGCAACACTTAGACGGAATTGTGAAGGATAGCATGTCCCACACTTAGACAGAATTGTGAAGGATAGCATGTGCCATACGTAGACGGAATTGTAAAGGATAGCATATGCCACACTTAGATGGAATTGTGAAAGATAGCATGTGCCACACTTAGACAGAATTGTGAAGGATAGCGTGTGCCACACATAGACGCAATTGTGAAAGATAGCATGTGCCACACTTAGACGGAATTATGAAGGATAGCATGTGCCACACTTAAATGGAATCGCAAATGTTAACATGTGCCACACTTAGAAAGAAATGTGAAGGATAGCATGTGCCACACTTAGACAGAATTGTGAACATTACCATGTGCAACACTTAGACGGAATTGTGAAGGATAGCATGTCCCACACTTAGACAGAATTGTGAATGTTAGCATGTGCCACACTTAGACGGAATTGTGAAGGATAGCATGTCTAACACTTAGACAGAATTGTGAAGGATAGCATGTGCCATACGTAGACGGAATTGTAAAGTATAGCATATGCCACACTTAGATGGAATTGTGAAAGATAGCATGTGCCACACGTAGACAGAATTGTGAAGGATAGCGTGTGCCACACATAGACGCAATTGTGAAAGATAGCATGTGCCACACTTAGACGGAATTATGAAGGATAGCATGTGCCACACTTAAATGGAATCGCAAATGTTAACATGTGCCACACTTAGATAGAATTGTGAAGGATAGCATGTGCCACACGTAGATAGAATTGTGAATGTTAGCATGTGCCACATGTAGACAGAATTGCGAAAGATAGCATGTGCCACACTTAGACGGAATTGTGAAGGATAGCACGTGCCACACTTAAATGGAATCGCAAATGTTAACATGTGCCACACTTAGACGGAATTGTGAAGGATAGCATGTGCCACACTTAGACGGAATTGTGAAGGATAGCATGTGCCACACTTAGACAGAATTGTGAAAGATAGCATGTGCCACACTTAGACGGAATTGTGAAGGATAGCATGTGCCACACTTAGACGGAATTGTAAAGGATAGCATGTGCCACACTTAGACGGAATTGTGAAGGATAGCATGTGCCACACTTAGAATTGTGAAAGATAGCATGTGCCACACTTAGACGTGAAGGATAGCATGTGCCACACTTAAATAGAATTGTGAATGTTAGCATGTGCCACACTTAGACAGAATTGTGAACATTACCATGTGCAACACTTAGACGGAATTGTGAAGGATAGCATGTCCCACACTTAGACAGAATTGTGAATGTTAGCATGTGCCACACTTAGACGGAATTGTGAAGGATAGCATGTCTAACACTTAGACAGAATTGTGAAGGATAGCATGTGCCATACGTAGACGGAATTGTAAAGTATAGCATATGCCACACTTAGATGGAATTGTGAAAGATAGCATGTGCCACACGTAGACAGAATTGTGAAGGATAGCGTGTGCCACACATAGACGCAATTGTGAAAGATAGCATGTGCCACACTTAGACGGAATTATGAAGGATAGCATGTGCCACACTTAAATGGAATCGCAAATGTTAACATGTGCCACACTTAGATAGAATTGTGAAGGATAGCATGTGCCACACGTAGATAGAATTGTGAATGTTAGCATGTGCCACATGTAGACAGAATTGCGAAAGATAGCATGTGCCACACTTAGACGGAATTGTGAAGGATAGCACGTGCCACACTTAAATGGAATCGCAAATGTTAACATGTGCCACACTTAGACGGAATTGTGAAGGATAGCATGTGCCACACTTAGACGGAATTGTGAAGGATAGCATGTGCCACACTTAGACAGAATTGTGAAAGATAGCATGTGCCACACTTAGACGGAATTGTGAAGGATAGCATGTGCCACACTTAGACGGAATTGTGAAGGATAGCATGTGCCACACTTAGACGGAATTGTAAAGGATAGCATGTGCCACACTTAGACGGAATTGTGAAGGATAGCATGTGCCACACTTAAATGGAATCGCAAATGTTAACATGTGCCACACTTAGACGGAATTGTGAAGGATAGCATGTGCCACACTTAGACGGAATTGTGAACGATAGCATGTGCCACACTTAGACGGAATTGTGAAGGATAGCATGTGCCACACTTAGACAGAATTGTGAAAGATAGCATGTGCCACACTTAGACGGAATTGTGAAGGATAGCATGTGCCACACTTAGAATTGTGAAAGATAGCATGTGCCACACTTAGACGTGAAGGATAGCATGTGCCACACTTAAATAGAATTGTGAATGTTAGCATGTGCCACACTTAGATGGAATTGCAAAGGATAGCATGTGCCACACATAGACGGAATTGTAAAGGATAGCATGTGCCACACTTAGATGGAATTGTGATGGATAGCATTTGCAACACATAGACGGAATTGCGAAGGATAGCATGTCCACATGTAGACAGAATTGTGAAGGATAGCGTGTGCCACATGTAGACGGAATTGTGAAAGATAGCATGTGCCACACTTAGATGGAATTGCGAAGGATAGCATGTGCCACACATAGACGGAATTGTATAGGATAGCATGTGCCACACTTGGATGGAATTGTGATGGATAGCATTTGCCACACTTAGACGGAATTGCGAAGGATAGCATGTCCACATGTAGACAGAATTGTGAATGTTACCATGTGCCACACGTAGATGGAATTGTGAAGGATAGCATGTCCCACACTTAGGCAGAATTGTAAATGTTAGCATGTGCCACACTTAGACGCAAATGTGAAGGATAGCATGTGCCACACTTAGACAGAATTGTGAAGGATAGCGTGTGCCACACGTAGATGGAATTGTGAAGGATAGCATGCGCCACACTTAGACAGAATTGTGAATATTACCATGTGCAACACTTAGACGGAATTGTGAAGGATAGCATGTCCCACACTTAGACAGAATTGTGAATATTAGCATGTTCCACACTTAGACAGAATTGTGAATATTACCATGTGCAACACTTAGACGGAATTGTGAAGGATAGCATGTGCCACACTTAGACGGAATTGTGAAGGATAGCATGTGCCACACTTAGACAGAATTGTAAAGGATAGCATGTGCCACACTTAGACGGAATTGTGAAGGATAGCATGTGCCACACTTAGACAGAATTGTGAAAGATAGCATGTGCCACACTTAAATAGAATTGTGAATGTTAGCATGTGCCACACTTAGATGGAATTGCAAAGGATAGCATGTGCCACACATAGACGGAATTGTAAAGGATAGCATGTGCCACACTTAGATGGAATTGTGATGGATAGCATTTGCAACACTTAGACAGAATTGCGAAGGATAGCATGTCCACATGTAGACAGAATTGTGAAGGATAGCGTGTGCCACATGTAGACGGAATTGTGAAAGATAGCATGTGCCACACTTAGATGGAATTGCGAAGGATTGCATGTGCCACACATAGACGGAATTGTATAGGATAGCATGTGCCACACTTGGATAGAATTGTGATGGATAGCATTTGCCACACTTAGACGGAATTGCGAAGGAAAGCATGTCCACATGTAGACAGAATTGTGAATGTTACCATGTGCCACACGTAGATGGAATTGTGAAGGATAGCATGTCCCACACTTAGGCAGAATTCTAAATGTTAGCATGTGCCACACTTAGACGCAAATGTGAAGGATAGCATGTGCCACACTTAGACAGAATTGTGAACATTACCATGTGCAACACTTAGACGGAATTGTGAAGGATAGCATGTCCCACACTTAGACAGAATTGTGAATGTTAGCATGTGCCACACTTAGACGGAATTGTGAAGGAATGCATGTCCCACACTTAGACAGAATTGTGAAGGATAGCGTGTGCCACACGTAGATGGAATTGTGAAGGATAGCATGTGCCACACTTAGACAGAATTGTGAATATTACCATGTGCAACGCTTAGACGGAATTGTGAAGGATAGCATGTTCCACACTTAGACAGAATTCTAAATGTTAGCATGTGCCACACTTAGACGCAAATGTGAAGGATAGCATGTGCCACACTTAGACAGAATTGTGAACATTACCATGTGCAACACTTGGACGGAATTGTGAAGGATAGCATGTCCCACACTTAGACAGAATTGTGAATGTTAGCATGTGCCACACTTAGATGGAATTGCGAAGGATAGCATGTGCCACACATAGACGGAATTGTATAGGATAGCATGTGCCACACTTGGATGGAATTGTGATGGATAGCATTTGCCACACTTAGACTGAATTGCGAAGGATAGCATGTCCACATGTAGACAGAATTGTGAATGTTACCATGTGCCACACGTAGATGGAATTGTGAAGGATAGCGTGTGCCACACATAGACGCAATTGTGAAAGATAGCATGTGCCACACTTAGACGGAATTATGAAGGATAGCATGTGCCACACTTAAATGGAATCGCAAATGTTAACATGTGCCACACTTAGACAGAAATGTGAAGGATAGCATGTGCCACACTTAGACAGAATTGTGAACATTACCATGTGCAACACTTAGACGGAATTGTGAAGGATAGCATGTCCCACACTTAGACAGAATTGTGAAAGATAGCATGTGCCACACTTAGATGGAATTGCGAAGGATAGCATGTGCCACACATAGACGGAATTGTATAGGATAGCATGTGCCACACTTGGATGGAATTGTGATGGCTAGCATTTGCCACACTTAGACGGAATTACGAAGGATAGCATGTCCACATGTAGACAGAATTGTGAATGTTACCATGTGCCACACGTAGATGGAATTGTGAAGGATAGCATGTCCCACACTTAGGCAGAATTGTAAATGTTAGCATGTGCCACACTTAGACGCAAATGTGAAGGATAGCATGTGCCACACTTAGACAGAATTGTGAAGGATAGCGTGTGCCACACGTAGATGGAATTGTGAAGGATAGCATGTGCCACACTTAGACAGAATTCTAAATGTTAGCATGTGCCACACTTAGACGCAAATGTGAAGGATAGCATGTGCCACACTTAGACAGAATTGTGAACATTACCATGTGCAACACTTAGACGGAATTGTGAAGGATAGCATGTCCCACACTTAGACAGAATTGTGAAGGATAGCATGTGCCATACGTAGACGGAATTGTAAAGGATAGCATATGCCACACTTAGATGGAATTGTGAAAGATAGCATGTGCCACACTTAGACAGAATTGTGAAGGATAGCGTGTGCCACACATAGACGCAATTGTGAAAGATAGCATGTGCCACACTTAGACGGAATTATGAAGGATAGCATGTGCCACACTTAAATGGAATCGCAAATGTTAACATGTGCCACACTTAGAAAGAAATGTGAAGGATAGCATGTGCCACACTTAGACAGAATTGTGAACATTACCATGTGCAACACTTAGACGGAATTGTGAAGGATAGCATGTCCCACACTTAGACAGAATTGTGAATGTTAGCATGTGCCACACTTAGACGGAATTGTGAAGGATAGCATGTCTAACACTTAGACAGAATTGTGAAGGATAGCATGTGCCATACGTAGACGGAATTGTAAAGTATAGCATATGCCACACTTAGATGGAATTGTGAAAGATAGCATGTGCCACACGTAGACAGAATTGTGAAGGATAGCGTGTGCCACACATAGACGCAATTGTGAAAGATAGCATGTGCCACACTTAGACGGAATTATGAAGGATAGCATGTGCCACACTTAAATGGAATCGCAAATGTTAACATGTGCCACACTTAGATAGAATTGTGAAGGATAGCATGTGCCACACGTAGATAGAATTGTGAATGTTAGCATGTGCCACATGTAGACAGAATTGCGAAAGATAGCATGTGCCACACTTAGACGGAATTGTGAAGGATAGCACGTGCCACACTTAAATGGAATCGCAAATGTTAACATGTGCCACACTTAGACGGAATTGTGAAGGATAGCATGTGCCACACTTAGACGGAATTGTGAAGGATAGCATGTGCCACACTTAGACAGAATTGTGAAAGATAGCATGTGCCACACTTAGACGGAATTGTGAAGGATAGCATGTACCACACTTAGACGGAATTGTAAAGGATAGCATGTGCCACACTTAGACGGAATTGTGAAGGATAGCATGTGCCACACTTAGAATTGTGAAAGATAGCATGTGCCACACTTAGACGTGAAGGATAGCATGTGCCACACTTAAATAGAATTGTGAATGTTAGCATGTGCCACACTTAGATGGAATTGCAAAGGATAGCATGTGCCACACATAGACGGAATTGTAAAGGATAGCATGTGCCACACTTAGATGGAATTGTGATGGATAGCATTTGCAACACATAGACGGAATTGCGAAGGATAGCATGTCCACATGTAGACAGAATTGTGAAGGATAGCGTGTGCCACATGTAGACGGAATTGTGAAAGATAGCATGTGCCACACTTAGATGGAATTGCGAAGGATAGCATGTGCCACACATAGACGGAATTGTATAGGATAGCATGTGCCACACTTGGATGGAATTGTGATGGATAGCATTTGCCACACTTAGACGGAATTGCGAAGGATAGCATGTCCACATGTAGACAGAATTGTGAATGTTACCATGTGCCACACGTAGATGGAATTGTGAAGGATAGCATGTCCCACACTTAGGCAGAATTGTAAATGTTAGCATGTGCCACACTTAGACGCAAATGTGAAGGATAGCATGTGCCACACTTAGACAGAATTGTGAAGGATAGCGTGTGCCACACGTAGATGGAATTGTGAAGGATAGCATGCGCCACACTTAGACAGAATTGTGAATATTACCATGTGCAACACTAAGACGGAATTGTGAAGGATAGCATGTCCCACACTTAGACAGAATTGTGAATATTAGCATGTTCCACACTTAGACAGAATTGTGAATATTACCATGTGCAACACTTAGACGGAATTGTGAAGGATAGCATGTGCCACACTTAGACAGAATTGTGAAGGATAGCATGTGCCACACTTAGACAGAATTGTAAAGGATAGCATGTGCCACACTTAGACGGAATTGTGAAGGATAGCATGTGCCACACTTAGACAGAATTGTGAAAGATAGCATGTGCCACACTTAAATAGAATTGTGAATGTTAGCATGTGCCACACTTAGATGGAATTGCAAAGGATAGCATGTGCCACACATAGACGGAATTGTAAAGGATAGCATGTGCCACACTTAGATGGAATTGTGATGGATAGCATTTGCAACACTTAGACGGAATTGCGAAGGATAGCATGTCCACATGTAGACAGAATTGTGAAGGATAGCGTGTGCCACATGTAGACGGAATTGTGAAAGATAGCATGTGCCACACTTAGATGGAATTGCGAAGGATTGCATGTGCCACACATAGACGGAATTGTATAGGATAGCATGTGCCACACTTGGATAGAATTGTGATGGATAGCATTTGCCACACTTAGACGGAATTGCGAAGGAAAGCATGTCCACATGTAGACAGAATTGTGAATGTTACCATGTGCCACACGTAGATGGAATTGTGAAGGATAGCATGTCCCACACTTAGGCAGAATTCTAAATGTTAGCATGTGCCACACTTAGACGCAAGTGTGAAGGATAGCATGTGCCACACTTAGATAGAATTGTGAACATTACCATGTGCAACACTTAGACGGAATTGTGAAGGATAGCATGTCCCACACTTAGACAGAATTGTGAATGTTAGCATGTGCCACACTTAGACGGAATTGTGAAGGAATGCATGTCCCACACTTAGACAGAATTGTGAAGGATAGCGTGTGCCACACGTAGATGGAATTGTGAAGGATAGCATGTGCCACACTTAGACAGAATTGTGAATATTACCATGTGCAACACTTAGACGGAATTGTGAAGGATAGCATTTTCCACACTTAGACAGAATTCTAAATGTTAGCATGTGCCACACTTAGACGCAAATGTGAAGGATAGCATGTGCCACACTTAGACAGAATTGTGAACATTACCATGTGAAACACTTGGACGGAATTGTGAAGGATAGCATGTCCCACACTTAGACAGAATTGTGAATGTTAGCATGTGCCACACTTAGACGGAATTGTGAAGGATAGCATGTCCCACACTTAGACAGAATTGTGAAGGATAGCATGTGCCACACTTAAATGGAATCGCAAATGTTAACATTTGCCACACTTAGACAGAATTGTGAATATTACCATGTGCAACACTTAGATGGAATTGTGAAGGATAGCATGTTCCACACTTAGACAGAATTCTAAATGTTAGCATGTGCCACACTTAGACGCAAATGTGAAGGATAGCATGTGCCACACTTAGACAGAATTGTGAACATTACCATGTGCAACACTTGGACGGAATTGTGAAGGATAGCATGTCCCACACTTAGACAGAATTGTGAATGTTAGCATGTGCCACACTTAGACGGAATTGTGAAGGATAGCATGTCCCACACTTAGACAGAATTGTAAAGGATAGCATATGCCACACTTAGATGGAATTGTGAAAGATAGCATGTGCCACACTTAGACAGAATTGTGAAGGATAGCGTGTGCCACACATAGACGCAATTGTGAAAGATAGCATGTGCCACACTTAGACGGAATTATGAAGGATAGCATGTGCCACACTTAAATGGAATCGCAAATGTTAACATTTGCCACACTTAGACAGAAATGTGAAGGATAGCATGTGCCACACTTAGACAGAATTGTGAACATTACCATGTGCAACACTTAGACGGAATTGTGAAGGATAGCATGTCCCACACTTAGACAGAATTGTGAATGTTAGCATGTGCCACACTTAGATGGAATTGCGAAGGATAGCATGTGCCACACATAGACGGAATTGTATATGATAGCATGTGCCACACTTGGATGGAATTGTGATGGATAGCATTTGCCACACTTAGACTGAATTGCGAAGGATAGCATGTCCACATGTAGACAGAATTGTGAATGTTACCATGTGCCACACGTAGATGGAATTGTGAAGGATAGCGTGTGCCACACATAGACACAATTGTGAAAGATAGCATGTGCCACACTTAGACGGAATTATGAAGGATAGCATGTGCCACACTTAAATGGAATCGCAAATGTTAACATGTGCCACACTTAGACAGAAATGTGAAGGATAGCATGTGCCACACTTAGACAGAATTGTGAACATTACCATGTGCAACACTTAGACGGAATTGTGAAGGATAGCATGTCCCACACTTAGACAGAATTGTGAAAGATAGCATGTGCCACACTTAGATGGAATTGCGAAGGATAGCATGTGCCACACATAGACGGAATTGTATAGGATAGCATGTGCCACACTTGGATGGAATTGTGATGGCTAGCATTTGCCACACTTAGACGGAATTACGAAGGGTAGCATGTCCACATGTAGACAGAATTGTGAATGTTACCATGTGCCACACGTAGATGGAATTGTGAAGGATAGCATGTCCCACACTTAGACGGAATTGTGAAGGATAGCATGTGCCACACTTAGACAGAATTGTAAAGGATAGCATGTGCCACACTTAGACGGAATTGTGAAGGATAGCATGTGCCACACTTAGATGGAATTGCGAAGGATTGCATGTGCCACACATAGACGGAATTGTATAGGATAGCATGTGCCACACTTGGATAGAATTGTGATGGATAGCATTTGCCACACTTAGACGGAATTGCGAAGGAAAGCATGTCCACATGTAGACAGAATTGTGAATGTTACCATGTGCCACACGTAGATGGAATTGTGAAGGATAGCATGTCCCACACTTAGGCAGAATTCTAAATGTTAGCATGTGCCACACTTAGACGCAAGTGTGAAGGATAGCATGTGCCACACTTAGATAGAATTGTGAACATTACCATGTGCAACACTTAGACGGAATTGTGAAGGATAGCATGTCCCACACTTAGACAGAATTGTGAATGTTAGCATGTGCCACACTTAGACGGAATTGTGAAGGAATGCATGTCCCACACTTAGACAGAATTGTGAAGGATAGCGTGTGCCACACGTAGATGGAATTGTGAAGGATAGCATGTGCCACACTTAGACAGAATTGTGAATATTACCATGTGCAACACTTAGACGGAATTGTGAAGGATAGCATTTTCCACACTTAGACAGAATTCTAAATGTTAGCATGTGCCACACTTAGACGCAAATGTGAAGGATAGCATGTGCCACACTTAGACAGAATTGTGAACATTACCATGTGCAACACTTGGACGGAATTGTGAAGGATAGCATGTCCCACACTTAGACAGAATTGTGAATGTTAGCATGTGCCACACTTAGACGGAATTGTGAAGGATAGCATGTCCCACACTTAGACAGAATTGTGAAGGATAGCATGTGCCACACTTAAATGGAATCGCAAATGTTAACATTTGCCACACTTAGACAGAATTGTGAATATTACCATGTGCAACACTTAGACGGAATTGTGAAGGATAGCATGTTCCACACTTAGACAGAATTCTAAATGTTAGCATGTGCCACACTTAGACGCAAATGTGAAGGATAGCATGTGCAACACTTAGACAGAATTGTGAACATTACCATGTGCAACACTTGGACGGAATTGTGAAGGATAGCATGTCCCACACTTAGACAGAATTGTGAATGTTAGCATGTGCCACACTTAGACGGAATTGTGAAGGATAGCATGTCCCACACTTAGACAGAATTGTAAAGGATAGCATATGCCACACTTAGATGGAATTGTGAAAGATAGCATGTGCCACACTTAGACAGAATTGTGAAGGATAGCGTGTGCCACACATAGACGCAATTGTGAAAGATAGCATGTGCCACACTTAGACGGAATTATGAAGGATAGCATGTGCCACACTTAAATGGAATCGCAAATGTTAACATTTGCCACACTTAGACAGAAATGTGAAGGATAGCATGTGCCACACTTAGACAGAATTGTGAACATTACCATGTGCAACACTTAGACGGAATTGTGAAGGATAGCATGTCCCACACTTAGACAGAATTGTGAATGTTAGCATGTGCCACACTTAGATGGAATTGCGAAGGATAGCATGTGCCACACATAGACGGAATTGTATATGATAGCATGTGCCACACTTGGATGGAATTGTGATGGATAGCATTTGCCACACTTAGACTGAATTGCGAAGGATAGCATGTCCACATGTAGACAGAATTGTGAATGTTACCATGTGCCACACGTAGATGGAATTGTGAAGGATAGCGTGTGCCACACATAGACACAATTGTGAAAGATAGCATGTGCCACACTTAGACGGAATTATGAAGGATAGCATGTGCCACACTTAAATGGAATCGCAAATGTTAACATGTGCCACACTTAGACAGAAATGTGAAGGATAGCATGTGCCACACTTAGACAGAATTGTGAACATTACCATGTGCAACACTTAGACGGAATTGTGAAGGATAGCATGTCCCACACTTAGACAGAATTGTGAAAGATAGCATGTGCCACACTTAGATGGAATTGCGAAGGATAGCATGTGCCACACATAGACGGAATTGTATAGGATAGCATGTGCCACACTTGGATGGAATTGTGATGGCTAGCATTTGCCACACTTAGACGGAATTGTGAAGGATAGCGTGTGCCACACATAGACGCAATTGTGAAAGATAGCATGTGCCACACTTAGACGGAATTATGAAGGAAAGCATGTGCCACACTTAAATGGAATCGCAAATGTTAACATGTGCCACACTTAGACAGAAATGTGAAGGATAGCATGTGCCACACTTAGACAGAATTGTGAAGGATAGCGTGTGCCACACATAGACGCAATTGTGAAAGATAGCATGTGCCACACTTAGACGGAATTATGAAGGATAGCATGTGCCACACTTAAATGGAATCGCAAATGTTAACATGTGCCACACTTAGACAGAAATGTGAAGGATAGCATGTGCCACACTTAGACAGAATTGTGAACATTACCATGTGCCACACTTAGACGGAATTGTGAAGGATAGCATGTCTAACACTTAGACAGAATTGTGAAGGATAGCATGTGCCATACGTAGACGGAATTGTAAAGTATAGCATATGCCACACTTAGATGGAATTGTGAAAGATAGCATGTGCCACACTTAGACAGAATTGTGAAGGATAGCGTGTGCCACACATAGACGCAATTGTGAAAGATAGCATGTGCCACACTTAGACGGAATTATGAAGGATAGCATGTGCCACACTTAAATGGAATCGCAAATGTTAACATGTGCCACACTTAGATAGAATTGTGAAGGGTAGCATGTGCCACACGTAGATAGAATTGTGAATGTTAGCATGTGCCACATGTAGACAGAATTGCGAAAGATAGCATGTGCCACACTTAGACGGAATTGTGAAGGATAGCATGTGCCACACTTAGACGGAATTGTGAAGGATAGCGTGTGCCACACATAGACGCAATTGTGAAAGATAGCATGTGCCACACTTAGACGGAATTATGAAGGATAGCATGTGCCACACTTAAATGGAATCGCAAATGTTAACATTTGCCACACTTAGACAGAAATGTGAAGGATAGCATGTGCCACACTTAGACAGAATTGTGAACATTACCATGTGCAACACTTAGACGGAATTGTGAAGGATAGCATGTCCCACACTTAGACAGAATTGTGAATGTTAGCATGTGCCACACTTAGATGGAATTGCGAAGGATAGCATGTGCCACACATAGACGGAATTGTATAGGATAGCATGTGCCACACTTGGATGGAATTGTGATGGATAGCATTTGCCACACTTAGACTGAATTGCGAAGGATAGCATGTCCACATGTAGACAGAATTGTGAATGTTACCATGTGCCACACGTAGATGGAATTGTGAAGGATAGCATGTCCCACACTTAGGCAGAATTCTAAATGTTAGCATGTGCCACACTTAGACGCAAGTGTGAAGGATAGCATGTGCCACACATAGATAGAATTGTGAACATTACCATGTGCAACACTTAGACGGAATTGTGAAGGATAGCATGTCCCACACTTAGACAGAATTGTGAATGTTAGCATGTGCCACACTTAGACGGAATTGTGAAGGAATGCATGTCCCACACTTAGACAGAATTGTGAAGGATAGCGTGTGCCACACGTAGATGGAATTGTGAAGGATAGCATGTGCCACACTTAGACAGAATTGTGAATATTACCATGTGCAACACTTAGACGGAATTGTGAAGGATAGCATTTTCCACACTTAGACAGAATTCTAAATGTTAGCATGTGCCACACTTAGACGCAAATGTGAAGGATAGCATGTGCCACACTTAGACAGAATTGTGAACATTACCATGTGCAACACTTGGACGGAATTGTGAAGGATAGCATGTCCCACACTTAGACAGAATTGTGAATGTTAGCATGTGCCACACTTAGACGGAATTGTGAAGGATAGCATGTCCCACACTTAGACAGAATTGTGAAGGATAGCATGTGCCACACTTAAATGGAATCGCAAATGTTAACATTTGCCACACTTAGACAGAATTGTGAATATTACCATGTGCAACACTTAGACGGAATTGTGAAGGATAGCATGTTCCACACTTAGACAGAATTCTAAATGTTAGCATGTGCCACACTTAGACGCAAATGTGAAGGATAGCATGTGCCACACTTAGACAGAATTGTGAACATTACCATGTGCAACACTTGGACGGAATTGTGAAGGATAGCATGTCCCACACTTAGACAGAATTGTGAATGTTAGCATGTGCCACACTTAGACGGAATTGTGAAGGATAGCATGTCCCACACTTAGACAGAATTGTAAAGGATAGCATATGCCACACTTAGATGGAATTGTGAAAGATAGCATGTGCCACACTTAGACAGAATTGTGAAGGATAGCGTGTGCCACACATAGACGCAATTGTGAAAGATAGCATGTGCCACACTTAGACGGAATTATGAAGGATAGCATGTGCCACACTTAAATGGAATCGCAAATGTTAACATTTGCCACACTTAGACAGAAATGTGAAGGATAGCATGTGCCACACTTAGACAGAATTGTGAACATTACCATGTGCAACACTTAGACGGAATTGTGAAGGATAGCATGTCCCACACTTAGACAGAATTGTGAATGTTAGCATGTGCCACACTTAGATGGAATTGCGAAGGATAGCATGTGCCACACATAGACGGAATTGTATATGATAGCATGTGCCACACTTGGATGGAATTGTGATGGATAGCATTTGCCACACTTAGACTGAATTGCGAAGGATAGCATGTCCACATGTAGACAGAATTGTGAATGTTACCATGTGCCACACGTAGATGGAATTGTGAAGGATAGCGTGTGCCACACATAGACACAATTGTGAAAGATAGCATGTGCCACACTTAGACGGAATTATGAAGGATAGCATGTGCCACACTTAAATGGAATCGCAAATGTTAACATGTGCCACACTTAGACAGAAATGTGAAGGATAGCATGTGCCACACTTAGACAGAATTGTGAACATTACCATGTGCAACACTTAGACGGAATTGTGAAGGATAGCATGTCCCACACTTAGACAGAATTGTGAAAGATAGCATGTGCCACACTTAGATGGAATTGCGAAGGATAGCATGTGCCACACATAGACGGAATTGTATAGGATAGCATGTGCCACACTTGGATGGAATTGTGATGGCTAGCATTTGCCACACTTAGACGGAATTACGAAGGGTAGCATGTCCACATGTAGACAGAATTGTGAATGTTACCATGTGCCACACGTAGATGGAATTGTGAAGGATAGCATGTCCCACACTTAGGCAGAATTGTAAATGTTAGCATGTGCCACACTTAGACGCAAATGTGAAGGATACATGTGCCACACTTAGACAGAATTGTGAAGGATAGCGTGTGCCACACGTAGATGGAATTGTGAAGGATAGCATGTGCCACACTTAGACAGAATTGTGAATATTACCATGTGCAACACTTAGACGGAATTGTGAAGGATAGCATGTTCCACACTTAGACAGAATTCTAAATGTTAGCATGTGCCACACTTAGACGCAAATGTGAAGGATAGCATGTGCCACACTTAGACAGAATTGTGAACATTACCATGTGCAACACTTAGACAGAATTGTGAAGGATAGCATGTGCCATACGTAGACGGAATTGTAAAGGATAGCATATGCCACACTTAGATGGAATTGTGAAAGATAGCATGTGCCACACTTAGACAGAATTGTGAAGGATAGCGTGTGCCACACATAGACGCAATTGTGAAAGATAGCATGTGCCACACTTAGACGGAATTATGAAGGAAAGCATGTGCCACACTTAAATGGAATCGCAAATGTTAACATGTGCCACACTTAGACAGAAATGTGAAGGATAGCATGTGCCACACTTAGACAGAATTGTGAAGGATAGCGTGTGCCACACATAGACGCAATTGTGAAAGATAGCATGTGCCACACTTAGACGGAATTATGAAGGATAGCATGTGCCACACTTAAATGGAATCGCAAATGTTAACATGTGCCACACTTAGACAGAAATGTGAAGGATAGCATGTGCCACACTTAGACAGAATTGTGAACATTACCATGTGCCACACTTAGACGGAATTGTGAAGGATAGCATGTCTAACACTTAGACAGAATTGTGAAGGATAGCATGTGCCATACGTAGACGGAATTGGAAAGTATAGCATATGCCACACTTAGATGGAATTGTGAAAGATAGCATGTGCCACACTTAGACAGAATTGTGAAGGATAGCGTGTGCCACACATAGACGCAATTGTGAAAGATAGCATGTGCCACACTTAGACGGAATTATGAAGGATAGCATGTGCCACACTTAAATGGAATCGCAAATGTTAACATGTGCCACACTTAGATAGAATTGTGAAGGGTAGCATGTGCCACACGTAGATAGAATTGTGAATGTTAGCATGTGCCACATGTAGACAGAATTGCGAAAGATAGCATGTGCCACACTTAGACGGAATTGTGAAGGATAGCATGTGCCACACTTAAATGGAATCGCAAATGTTAACATGTGCCACACATAGACGGAATTGTGAAGGATAGCATGTGCCACACTTAGACGGAATTGTGAATGTTAGCATGTGCCACACTTAGACGGAATTGTGAAGGATAGCGTGTGCCACACATAGACGCAATTGTGAAAGATAGCATGTGCCACACTTAGACGGAATTATGAAGGATAGCATGTGCCACACTTAAATGGAATCGCAAATGTTAACATTTGCCACACTTAGACAGAAATGTGAAGGATAGCATGTGCCACACTTAGACAGAATTGTGAACATTACCATGTGCAACACTTAGACGGAATTGTGAAGGATAGCATGTCCCACACTTAGACAGAATTGTGAATGTTAGCATGTGCCACACTTAGATGGAATTGCGAAGGATAGCATGTGCCACACATAGACGGAATTGTATAGGATAGCATGTGCCACACTTGGATGGAATTGTGATGGATAGCATTTGCCACACTTAGACTGAATTGCGAAGGATAGCATGTCCACATGTAGACAGAATTGTGAATGTTACCATGTGCCACACGTAGATGGAATTGTGAAGGATAGCGTGTGCCACACATAGACGCAATTGTGAAAGATAGCATGTGCCACACTTAGACGGAATTATGAAGGATAGCATGTGCCACACTTAAATGGAATCGCAAATGTTAACATGTGCCACACTTAGACAGAAATGTGAAGGATAGCATGTGCCACACTTAGACAGAATTGTGAATGTTACCATGTGCCACACGTAGATGGAATTGTGAAGGATAGCATGTCCCACACTTAGGCAGAATTGTAAATGTTAGCATGTGCCACACTTAGACGCAAATGTGAAGGATAGCATGTGCCACACGTAGATGGAATTGTGAAGGATAGCATGTGCCACACTTAGACAGAATTCTAAATGTTAGCATGTGCCACACTTAGACGCAAATGTGAAGGATAGCATGTGCCACACTTAGACAGAATTGTGAACATTACCATGTGCAACACTTAGACGGAATTGTGAAGGATAGCATGTCCCACACTTAGACAGAATTGTGAAGGATAGCATGTGCCATACGTAGACGGAATTGTAAAGGATAGCATGTGCCACACTTAGACGGAATTATGAAGGATAGCATGTGCCACACTTAAATGGAATCGCAAATGTTAACATGTGCCACACTTAGACAGAAATGTGAAGGATAGCATGTGCCACACTTAGACAGAATTGTGAACATTACCATGTGCAACACTTAGACGGAATTGTGAAGGATAGCATGTCCCACACTTAGACAGAATTGTGAATGTTAGCATGTGCCACACTTAGACGGAATTGTGAAGGATAGCATGTCTAACACTTAGACAGAATTGTGAAGGATAGCATGTGCCATACGTAGACGGAATTGTAAAGTTTAGATATGCCACACTTAGATGGAATTGTGAAAGATAGCATGTGCCACACGTAGACAGAAATGTGAAGGATAGTGTGTGCCACACATAGACGCAATTGTGAAAGATAGCATGTGCCACACTTAGACGGAATTATGAAGGATAGCATGTGCCACACTTAAATGGAATCGCAAATGTTAACATGTGCCACACTTAGATAGAATTGTGAAGGATAGCATGTGCCACACGTAGATAGAATTGTGAATGTTAGCATGTGCCACATGTAGACAGAATTGCGAAAGATAGCATGTGCCACACTTAGACGGAATTGTGAAGGATAGCATGTGCCACACTTAAATGGAATCGCAAATGTTAACATGTGCCACACTTAGACGGAATTGTGAAGGATAGCATGTGCCACACTTAGACGGAATTGTGAAGGATAGCATGTGCCACACTTAGACAGAATTGTGAAAGATAGCATGTGCCACACTTAGACGGAATTGTGAAGGATAGCATGTGCCACACTTAGACGGAATTGTGAAGGATAGCATGTGCCACACTTAGAATTGTGAAAGATAGCATGTGCCACACTTAGACGTGAAGGATAGCATGTGCCACACTTAAATAGAATTGTGAATGTTAGCATGTGCCACACTTAGATGGAATTGCAAAGGATAGCATGTGCCAAACATAGACGGAATTGTAAAGGATAGCATGTGCCACACTTAGATGGAATTGTGATGGATAGCATTTGCAACACATAGACGGAATTGCGAAGGATAGCATGTCCACATGTAGACAGAATTGTGAAGGATAGCGTGTGCCACATGTAGACGGAATTGTGAAAGATAGCATGTGCCACACTTAGATGGAATTGCGAAGGATAGCATGTGCCACACATAGACGGAATTGTATAGGATAGCATGTGCCACACTTGGATGGAATTGTGATGGATAGCATTTGCCACACTTAGACGGAATTGCGAAGGATAGCATGTCCACATGTAGACAGAATTGTGAATGTTACCATGTGCCACACGTAGATGGAATTGTGAAGGATAGCATGTCCCACACTTAGGCAGAATTGTAAATGTTAGCATGTGCCACACTTAGACGCAAATGTGAAGGATAGCATGTGCCACACTTAGACAGAATTGTGAAGGATAGCGTGTGCCACACGTAGATGGAATTGTGAAGGATAGCATGCGCCACACTTAGACAGAATTGTGAATATTACCATGTGCAACACTAAGACGGAATTGTGAAGGATAGCATGTCCCACACTTAGACAGAATTGTGAATATTAGCATGTTCCACACTTAGACAGAATTGTGAATATTACCATGTGCAACACTTAGACGGAATTGTGAAGGATAGCATGTCCCACACTTAGACAGAATTGTGAATATTAGCATGTTCCACACTTAGACAGAATTGTGAATATTACCATGTGCAACACTTAGACGGAATTGTGAAGGATAGCATGTGCCACACTTAGACGGAATTGTGAAGGATAGCATGTGCCACACTTAGACGGAATTGTGAAGGATAGCATGTGCCACACTTAGACAGAATTGTGAAAGATAGCATGTGCCACACTTAAATAGAATTGTGAATGTTAGCATGTGCCACACTTAGATGGAATTGCAAAGGATAGCATGTGCCACACATAGACGGAATTGTAAAGGATAGCATGTGCCACACTTAGATGGAATTGTGATGGATAGCATTTGCAACACTTAGACGGAATTGCGAAGGATAGCATGTCCACATGTAGACAGAATTGTGAAGGATAGCGTGTGCCACATGTAGACGGAATTGTGAAAGATAGCATGTGCCACACTTAGATGGAATTGCGAAGGATTGCATGTGCCACACATAGACGGAATTGTATAGGATAGCATGTGCCACACTTAGACAGAATTGTGAACATTACCATGTGCAACACTTAGACGGAATTGTGAAGGATAGCATGTCCCACACTTAGACAGAATTGTGAATGTTAGCATGTGCCACACTTAGACGGAATTGTGAAGGAATGCATGTCCCACACTTAGACAGAATTGTGAAGGATAGCGTGTGCCACACGTAGATGGAATTGTGAAGGATAGCATGTGCCACACTTAGACAGAATTGTGAATATTACCATGTGCAACACTTAGACGGAATTGTGAAGGATAGCATGTTCCACACTTAGACAGAATTCTAAATGTTAGCATGTGCCACACTTAGACGCAAATGTGAAGGATAGCATGTGCCACACTTAGACAGAATTGTGAACATTACCATGTGCAACACTTGGACGGAATTGTGAAGGATAGCATGTCCCACACTTAGACAGAATTGTGAATGTTAGCATGTGCCACACTTAGACGGAATTGTGAAGGATAGCATGTCCCACACTTAGACAGAATTGTGAAGGATAGCATGTGCCACACTTAAATGGAATCGCAAATGTTAACATTTGCCACACTTAGACAGAATTGTGAATATTACCATGTGCAACACTTAGACGGAATTGTGAAGGATAGCATGTTCCACACTTAGACAGAATTCTAAATGTTAGCATGTGCCACACTTAGACGCAAATGTGAAGGATAGCATGTGCCACACTTAGACAGAATTGTGAACATTACCATGTGCAACACTTGGACGGAATTGTGAAGGATAGCATGTGCCACACTTAGACAGAATTGTGAAGGATAGCGTGTGCCACACATAGACGCAATTGTGAAAGATAGCATGTGCCACACTTAGACGGAATTATGAAGGATAGCATGTGCCACACTTAAATGGAATCGCAAATGTTAACATTTGCCACACTTAGACAGAATTGTGAATATTACCATGTGCAACACTTAGACGGAATTGTGAAGGATAGCATGTTCCACACTTAGACAGAATTCTAAATGTTAGCATGTGCCACACTTAGACGCAAATGTGAAGGATAGCATGTGCCACACTTAGACAGAATTGTGAACATTACCATGTGCAACACTTGGACGGAATTGTGAAAGATAGCATGTGCCACACTTAGACAGAATTGTGAAGGATAGCGTGTGCCACACATAGACGCAATTGTGAAAGATAGCATGTGCCACACTTAGACGGAATTATGAAGGATAGCATGTGCCACACTTAAATGGAATCGCAAATGTTAACATTTGCCACACTTAGACAGAAATGTGAAGGATAGCATGTGCCACACTTAGACAGAATTGTGAACATTACCATGTGCAACACTTAGACGGAATTGTGAAGGATAGCATGTCCCACACTTAGACAGAATTGTGAATGTTAGCATGTGCCACACTTAGATGGAATTGCGAAGGATAGCATGTGCCACACATAGACGGAATTGTATAGGATAGCATTTGCCACACTTAGACTGAATTGCGAAGGATAGCATGTCCACATGTAGACAGAATTGTGAATGTTACCATGTGCCACACGTAGATGGAATTGTGAAGGATAGCGTGTGCCACACATAGACGCAATTGTGAAAGATAGCATGTGCCACACTTAGACGGAATTATGAAGGATAGCATGTGCCACACTTAAATGGAATCGCAAATGTTAACATGTGCCACACTTAGACAGAAATGTGAAGGATAGCATGTGCCACACGTAGACAGAATTGTGAATATTACCATGTGCAACACTAAGACGGAATTGTGAAGGATAGCATGTCCCACACTTAGACAGAATTGTGAATATTAGCATGTTCCACACTTAGACAGAATTGTGAATATTACCATGTGCAACACTTAGACGGAATTGTGAAGGATAGCATGTCCCACACTTAGACAGAATTGTGAATATTAGCATGTTCCACACTTAGACAGAATTGTGAATATTACCATGTGCAACACTTAGACGGAATTGTGAAGGATAGCATGTGCCACACTTAGACGGAATTGTGAAGGATAGCATGTGCCACACTTAGACAGAATTGTAAAGGATAGCATGTGCCACACTTAGACGGAATTGTGAAGGATAGCATGTGCCACACTTAGACAGAATTGTGAAAGATAGCATGTGCCACACTTAAATAGAATTGTGAATGTTAGCATGTGCCACACTTAGATGGAATTGCAAAGGATAGCATGTGCCACACATAGACGGAATTGTAAAGGATAGCATGTGCCACACTTAGATGGAATTATGATGGATAGCATTTGCAACACTTAGACGGAATTGCGAAGGATAGCATGTCCACATGTAGACAGAATTGTGAAGGATAGCGTGTGCCACATGTAGACGGAATTGTGAAAGATAGCATGTGCCACACTTAGATGGAATTGCGAAGGATTGCATGTGCCACACATAGACGGAATTGTATAGGATAGCATGTGCCACACTTAGACAGAATTGTGAACATTACCATGTGCAACACTTAGACGGAATTGTGAAGGATAGCATGTCCCACACTTAGACAGAATTGTGAATGTTAGCATGTGCCACACTTAGACGGAATTGTGAAGGAATGCATGTCCCACACTTAGACAGAATTGTGAAGGATAGCGTGTGCCACACGTAGATGGAATTGTGAAGGATAGCATGTGCCGCACTTAGACAGAATTGTGAATATTACCATGTGCAACACTTAGACGGAATTGTGAAGGATAGCATGTTCCACACTTAGACAGAATTCTAAATGTTAGCATGTGCCACACTTAGACGCAAATGTGAAGGATAGCATGTCCCACACTTAGACAGAATTGTGAATGTTAGCATGTGCCACACTTAGACGGAATTGTGAAGGATAGCATGTCCCACACTTAGACAGAATTGTGAAGGATAGCATGTGCCACACTTAAATGGAATCGCAAATGTTAACATTTGCCACACTTAGACAGAATTGTGAATATTACCATGTGCAACACTTAGACGGAATTGTGAAGGATAGCATGTTCCACACTTAGACAGAATTCTAAATGTTAGCATGTGCCACACTTAGACGCAAATGTGAAGGATAGCATGTGCCACACTTAGACAGAATTGTGAACATTACCATGTGCAACACTAAGACGGAATTGTGAAGGATAGCATGTCCCACACTTAGACAGAATTGTGAATATTAGCATGTTCCACACTTAGACAGAATTGTGAATATTACCATGTGCAACACTTAGACGGAATTGTGAAGGATAGCATGTCCCACACTTAGACAGAATTGTGAATATTAGCATGTTCCACACTTAGACAGAATTGTGAATATTACCATGTGCAACACTTAGACGGAATTGTGAAGGATAGCATGTGCCACACTTAGACGGAATTGTGAAGGATAGCATGTGCCACACTTAGACAGAATTGTAAAGGATAGCATGTGCCACACTTAGACGGAATTGTGAAGGATAGCATGTGCCACACTTAGACAGAATTGTGAAAGATAGCATGTGCCACACTTAAATAGAATTGTGAATGTTAGCATGTGCCACACTTAGATGGAATTGCAAAGGATAGCATGTGCCACACATAGACGGAATTGTAAAGGATAGCATGTGCCACACTTAGATGGAATTATGATGGATAGCATTTGCAACACTTAGACGGAATTGCGAAGGATAGCATGTCCACATGTAGACAGAATTGTGAAGGATAGCGTGTGCCACATGTAGACGGAATTGTGAAAGATAGCATGTGCCACACTTAGATGGAATTGCGAAGGATTGCATGTGCCACACATAGACGGAATTGTATAGGATAGCATGTGCCACACTTAGACAGAATTGTGAACATTACCATGTGCAACACTTAGACGGAATTGTGAAGGATAGCATGTCCCACACTTAGACAGAATTGTGAATGTTAGCATGTGCCACACTTAGACGGAATTGTGAAGGAATGCATGTCCCACACTTAGACAGAATTGTGAAGGATAGCGTGTGCCACACGTAGATGGAATTGTGAAGGATAGCATGTGCCACACTTAGACAGAATTGTGAATATTACCATGTGCAACACTTAGACGGAATTGTGAAGGATAGCATGTTCCACACTTAGACAGAATTCTAAATGTTAGCATGTGCCACACTTAGACGCAAATGTGAAGGATAGCATGTCCCACACTTAGACAGAATTGTGAATGTTAGCATGTGCCACACTTAGACGGAATTGTGAAGGATAGCATGTCCCACACTTAGACAGAATTGTGAAGGATAGCATGTGCCACACTTAAATGGAATCGCAAATGTTAACATTTGCCACACTTAGACAGAATTGTGAATATTACCATGTGCAACACTTAGACGGAATTGTGAAGGATAGCATGTTCCACACTTAGACAGAATTCTAAATGTTAGCATGTGCCACACTTAGACGCAAATGTGAAGGATAGCATGTGCCACACTTAGACAGAATTGTGAACATTACCATGTGCAACACTTGGACGGAATTGTGAAGGATAGCATGTCCCACACTTAGACAGAATTGTGAATGTTAGCATATGCCACACTTAGATGGAATTGTGAAAGATAGCATGTGCCACACTTAGACAGAATTGTGAAGGATAGCGTGTGCCACACATAGACGCAATTGTGAAAGATAGCATGTGCCACACTTAGACGGAATTATGAAGGATAGCATGTGCCACACTTAAATGGAATCGCAAATGTTAACATTTGCCACACTTAGACAGAAATGTGAAGGATAGCATGTGCCACACTTAGACAGAATTGTGAACATTACCATGTGCAACACTTAGACGGAATTGTGAAGGATAGCATGTCCCACACTTAGACAGAATTGTGAATGTTAGCATGTGCCACACTTAGATGGAATTGCGAAGGATAGCATGTGCCACACATAGACGGAATTGTATAGGATAGCATTTGCCACACTTAGACTGAATTGCGAAGGATAGCATGTCCACATGTAGACAGAATTGTGAATGTTACCATGTGCCACACGTAGATGGAATTGTGAAGGATAGCGTGTGCCACACATAGACGCAATTGTGAAAGATAGCATGTGCCACACTTAGACGGAATTATGAAGGATAGCATGTGCCACACTTAAATGGAATCGCAAATGTTAACATGTGCCACACTTAGACAGAAATGTGAAGGATAGCATGTGCCACACTTAGACAGAATTGTGAACATTACCATGTGCAACACTTAGACGGAATTGTGAAGGATAGCATGTCCCACACTTAGACAGAATTGTGAAAGATAGCATGTGCCACACTTAGATGGAATTGCGAAGGATAGCATGTGCCACACATAGACGGAATTGTATAGGATAGCATGTGCCACACTTGGATGGAATTGTGATGGCTAGCATTTGCCACACTTAGACGGAATTACGAAGGATAGCATGTCGACATGTAGACAGAATTGTGAATGTTACCATGTGCCACACGTAGATGGAATTGTGAAGGATAGCATGTCCCACACTTAGGCAGAATTGTGAATGTTAGCATGTGCCACACTTAGACGCAAATGTGAAGGATAGCATGTGCCACACTTAGACAGAATTGTGAAGGATAGCATGTGCCACACATAGACGGAATTGTAAAGGATAGCATGTGCCACACTTAGATGGAATTGTGATGGATAGCATTTGCAACACATAGACGGAATTGCGAAGGATAGCATGTCCACATGTAGACAGAATTGTGAAGGATAGCGTGTGCCACATGTAGACGGAATTGTGAAAGATAGCATGTGCCACACTTAGATGGAATTGCGAAGGATAGCATGTGCCACACATAGACGGAATTGTATAGGATAGCATGTGCCACACTTGGATGGAATTGTGATGGATAGCATTTGCCACACTTAGACGGAATTGCGAAGGATAGCATGTCCACATGTAGACAGAATTGTGAATGTTACCATGTGCCACACGTAGATGGAATTGTGAAGGATAGCATGTCCCACACTTAGGCAGAATTGTAAATGTTAGCATGTGCCACACTTAGACGCAAATGTGAAGGATAGCATGTGCCACACAGACAGAATTGTGAAGGATAGCGTGTGCCACACGTAGATGGAATTGTGAAGGATAGCATGCGCCACACTTAGACAGAATTGTGAATATTACCATGTGCAACACTAAGACGGAATTGTGAAGGATAGCATGTCCCACACTTAGACAGAATTGTGAATATTAGCATGTTCCACACTTAGACAGAATTGTGAATATTACCATGTGCAACACTTAGACGGAATTGTGAAGGATAGCATGTCCCACACTTAGACAGAATTGTGAATATTAGCATGTTCCACACTTAGACAGAATTGTGAATATTACCATGTGCAACACTTAGACGGAATTGTGAAGGATAGCATGTGCCACACTCAGACGGAATTGTGAAGGATAGCATGTGCCACACTTAGACAGAATTGTAAAGGATAGCATGTGCCACACTTAGACGGAATTGTGAAGGATAGCATGTGCCACACTTAGACAGAATTGTGAATATTACCATGTGCAACACTTAGACGGAATTGTGAATGTTAGCATGTGCCACACTTAGACGGAATTGTGAAGGAATGCATGTCCCACACTTAGACAGAATTGTGAAGGATAGCGTGTGCCACACGTAGATGGAATTGTGAAGGATAGCATGTGCCACACTTAGACAGAATTGTGAATATTACCATGTGCAACACTTAGACGGAATTGTGAAGGATAGCATGTGCCACACTTAGACGGAATTGTGAAGGATAGCATGTGCCACACTTAGACAGAATTGTAAAGGATAGCATGTGCCACACTTAGACGGAATTGTGAAGGATAGCATGTGCCACACTTAGACAGAATTGTGAAAGATAGCATGTGCCACACTTAAATAGAATTGTGAATGTTAGCATGTGCCACACTTAGATGGAATTGCAAAGGATAGCATGTGCCACACATAGACGGAATTGTAAAGGATAGCATGTGCCACACTTAGATGGAATTATGATGGATAGCATTTGCAACACTTAGACGGAATTGCGAAGGATAGCATGTCCACATGTAGACAGAATTGTGAAGGATAGCGTGTGCCACATGTAGACGGAATTGTGAAAGATAGCATGTGCCACACTTAGATGGAATTGCGAAGGATTGCATGTGCCACACATAGACGGAATTGTATAGGATAGCATGTGCCACACTTAGACAGAATTGTGAACATTACCATGTGCAACACTTAGACGGAATTGTGAAGGATAGCATGTCCCACACTTAGACAGAATTGTGAATGTTAGCATGTGCCACACTTAGACGGAATTGTGAAGGAATGCATGTCCCACACTTAGACAGAATTGTGAAGGATAGCGTGTGCCACACGTAGATGGAATTGTGAAGGATAGCATGTGCCACACTTAGACAGAATTCTAAATGTTAGCATGTGCCACACTTAGACGCAAATGTGAAGGATAGCATGTGCCACACTTAGACAGAATTGTGAACATTACCATGTGCAACACTTGGACGGAATTGTGAAGGATAGCATGTCCCACACTTAGACAGAATTGTGAATGTTAGCATGTGCCACACTTAGACGGAATTGTGAAGGATAGCATGTCCCACACTTAGACAGAATTGTGAAGGATAGCATGTGCCACACTTAAATGGAATCGCAAATGTTAACATTTGCCACACTTAGACAGAATTGTGAATATTACCATGTGCAACACTTAGAGGGAATTGTGAAGGATAGCATGTTCCACACTTAGACAGAATTCTAAATGTTAGCATGTGCCACACTTAGACGCAAATGTGAAGGATAGCATGTGCCACACTTAGACAGAATTGTGAACATTACCATGTGCAACACTTGGACGGAATTGTGAAGGATAGCATGTCCCACACTTAGACAGAATTGTGAATGTTAGCATATGCCACACTTAGATGGAATTGTGAAAGATAGCATGTGCCACACTTAGACAGAATTGTGAAGGATAGCGTGTGCCACACATAGACGCAATTGTGAAAGATAGCATGTGCCACACTTAGACGGAATTATGAAGGATAGCATGTGCCACACTTAAATGGAATCGCAAATGTTAACATTTGCCACACTTAGACAGAAATGTGAAGGATAGCATGTGCCACACTTAGACAGAATTGTGAACATTACCATGTGCAACACTTAGACGGAATTGTGAAGGATAGCATGTCCCACACTTAGACAGAATTGTGAATGTTAGCATGTGCCACACTTAGATGGAATTGCGAAGGATAGCATGTGCCACACATAGACGGAATTGTATAGGATAGCATTTGCCACACTTAGACTGAATTGCGAAGGATAGCATGTCCACATGTAGACAGAATTGTGAATGTTACCATGTGCCAAACGTAGATGGAATTGTGAAGGATAGCGTGTGCCACACATAGACGCAATTGTGAAAGATAGCATGTGCCACACTTAGACGGAATTATGAAGGATAGCATGTGCCACACTTAAATGGAATCGCAAATGTTAACATGTGCCACACTTAGACAGAAATGTGAAGGATAGCATGTGCCACACTTAGACAGAATTGTGAACATTACCATGTGCAACACTTAGACGGAATTGTGAAGGATAGCATGTCCCACACTTAGACAGAATTGTGAAAGATAGCATGTGCCACACTTAGATGGAATTGCGAAGGATAGCATGTGCCACACATAGACGGAATTGTATAGGATAGCATGTGCCACACTTGGATGGAATTGTGATGGCTAGCATTTGCCACACTTAGACGGAATTACGAAGGATAGCATGTCGACATGTAGACAGAATTGTGAATGTTACCATGTGCCACACGTAGATGGAATTGTGAAGGATAGCATGTCCCACACTTAGGCAGAATTGTAAATGTTAGCATGTGCCACACTTAGACGCAAATGTGAAGGATAGCATGTGCCACACCTAGACAGAATTGTGAAGGATAGCATGTGCCACACATAGACGGAATTGTAAAGGATAGCATGTGCCACACTTAGATGGAATTGTGATGGATAGCATTTGCAACACATAGACGGAATTGCGAAGGATAGCATGTCCACATGTAGACAGAATTGTGAAGGATAGCGTGTGCCACATGTAGACGGAATTGTGAAAGATAGCATGTGCCACACTTAGATGGAATTGCGAAGGATAGCATGTGCCACACATAGACGGAATTGTATAGGATAGCATGTGCCATACTTGGATGGAATTGTGATGGATAGCATTTGCCACACTTAGACGGAATTGCGAAGGATAGCATGTCCACATGTAGACAGAATTGTGAATGTTACCATGTGCCACACGTAGATGGAATTGTGAAGGATAGCATGTCCCACACTTAGGCAGAATTGTAAATGTTAGCATGTGCCACACTTAGACGCAAATGTGAAGGATAGCATGTGCCACACTTAGACAGAATTGTGAAGGATAGCGTGTGCCACACGTAGATGGAATTGTGAAGGATAGCATGCGCCACACTTAGACAGAATTGTGAATATTACCATGTGCAACACTAAGACGGAATTGTGAAGGATAGCATGTCCCACACTTAGACAGAATTGTGAATATTAGCATGTTCCACACTTAGACAGAATTGTGAATATTACCATGTGCAACACTTAGACGGAATTGTGAAGGATAGCATGTCCCACACTTAGACAGAATTGTGAATATTAGCATGTTCCACACTTAGACAGAATTGTGAATATTACCATGTGCAACACTTAGACGGAATTGTGAAGGATAGCATGTGCCACACTCAGACGGAATTGTGAAGGATAGCATGTGCCACACTTAGACAGAATTGTAAAGGATAGCATGTGCCACACTTAGACGGAATTGTGAAGGATAGCATGTGCCACACTTAGACAGAATTGTGAATATTACCATGTGCAACACTTAGACGGAATTGTGAATGTTAGCATGTGCCACACTTAGACGGAATTGTGAAGGAATGCATGTCCCACACTTAGACAGAATTGTGAAGGATAGCGTGTGCCACACGTAGATGGAATTGTGAAGGATAGCATGTGCCACACTTAGACAGAATTGTGAATATTACCATGTGCCACACTTAGACGGAATTGTGAAGGAATGCATGTCCCACACTTAGACAGAATTATGAAGGATAGCATGTGCCACACTTAAATGGAATCGCAAATGTTAACATTTGCCACACTTAGACAGAAATGTGAAGGATAGCATGTGCCACACTTAGACAGAATTGTGAACATTACCATGTGCAACACTTAGACGGAATTGTGAAGGATAGCATGTCCCACACTTAGACAGAATTGTGAATGTTAGCATGTGCCACACTTAGATGGAATTGCGAAGGATAGCATGTGCCACACATAGACGGAATTGTATAGGATAGCATTTGCCACACTTAGACTGAATTGCGAAGGATAGCATGTCCACATGTAGACAGAATTGTGAATGTTACCATGTGCCACACGTAGATGGAATTGTGAAGGATAGCGTGTGCCACACATAGACGCAATTGTGAAAGATAGCATGTGCCACACTTAGACGGAATTATGAAGGATAGCATGTGCCACACTTAAATGGAATCGCAAATGTTAACATGTGCCACACTTAGACAGAAATGTGAAGGATAGCATGTGCCACACTTAGACAGAATTGTGAACATTACCATGTGCAACACTTAGACGGAATTGTGAAGGATAGCATGTCCCACACTTAGACAGAATTGTGAAAGATAGCATGTGCCACACTTAGATGGAATTGCGAAGGATAGCATGTGCCACACATAGACGGAATTGTATAGGATAGCATGTGCCACACTTGGATGGAATTGTGATGGCTAGCATTTGCCACACTTAGACGGAATTACGAAGGATAGCATGTCGACATGTAGACAGAATTGTGAATGTTACCATGTGCCACACGTAGATGGAATTGTGAAGGATAGCATGTCCCACACTTAGGCAGAATTGTAAATGTTAGCATGTGCCACACTTAGACGCAAATGTGAAGGATAGCATGTGCCACACTTAGACAGAATTGTGAAGGATAGCATGTGCCACACATAGACGGAATTGTAAAGGATAGCATGTGCCACACTTAGATGGAATTGTGATGGATAGCATTTGCAACACATAGACGGAATTGCGAAGGATAGCATGTCCACATGTAGACAGAATTGTGAAGGATAGCGTGTGCCACATGTAGACAGAATTGTGAAAGATAGCATGTGCCACACTTAGATGGAATTGCGAAGGATAGCATGTGCCACACATAGACGGAATTGTATAGGATAGCATGTGCCACACTTGGATGGAATTGTGATGGATAGCATTTGCCACACTTAGACGGAATTGCGAAGGATAGCATGTCCACATGTAGACAGAATTGTGAATGTTACCATGTGCCACACGTAGATGGAATTGTGAAGGATAGCATGTCCCACACTTAGACAGAATTGTGAAAGATAGCATGTGCCACACTTAGATGGAATTGCGAAGGATAGCATGTGCCACACATAGACGGAATTGTATAGGATAGCATGTGCCACACTTGGATGGAATTGTGATGGCTAGCATTTGCCACACTTAGACGGAATTACGAAGGATAGCATGTCGACATGTAGACAGAATTGTGAATGTTACCATGTGCCACACGTAGATGGAATTGTGAAGGATAGCATGTCCCACACTTAGGCAGAATTGTAAATGTTAGCATGTGCCACACTTAGACGCAAATGTGAAGGATAGCATGTGCCACACTTAGATGGAATTGCGAAGGATAGCATGTGCCACACATAGACGGAATTGTATAGGATAGCATGTGCCACACTTGGATGGAATTGTGATGGATAGCATTTGCCACACTTAGACGGAATTGCGAAGGATAGCATGTCCACATGTAGACAGAATTGTGAATGTTACCATGTGCCACACGTAGATGGAATTGTGAAGGATAGCATGTCCCACACTTAGACAGAATTGTGAAAGATAGCATGTGCCACACTTAGATGGAATTGCGAAGGATAGCATGTGCCACACATAGACGGAATTGTATAGGATAGCATGTGCCACACTTGGATGGAATTGTGATGGCTAGCATTTGCCACACTTAGACGGAATTACGAAGGATAGCATGTCGACATGTAGACAGAATTGTGAATGTTACCATGTGCCACACGTAGATGGAATTGTGAAGGATAGCATGTCCCACACTTAGGCAGAATTGTAAATGTTAGCATGTGCCACACTTAGACGCAAATGTGAAGGATAGCATGTGCCACACTTAGACAGAATTGTGAAGGATAGCATGTGCCACACATAGACGGAATTGTAAAGGATAGCATGTGCCACACTTAGATGGAATTGTGATGGATAGCATTTGCAACACATAGACGGAATTGCGAAGGATAGCATGTCCACATGTAGACAGAATTGTGAAGGATAGCGTGTGCCACATGTAGACAGAATTGTGAAAGATAGCATGTGCCACACTTAGATGGAATTGCGAAGGATAGCATGTGCCACACATAGACGGAATTGTATAGGATAGCATGTGCCACACTTGGATGGAATTGTGATGGATAGCATTTGCCACACTTAGACGGAATTGCGAAGGATAGCATGTCCACATGTAGACAGAATTGTGAATGTTACCATGTGCCACACGTAGATGGAATTGTGAAGGATAGCATGTCCCACACTTAGACAGAATTGTGAATATTACCATGTGCAACACTAAGACGGAATTGTGAAGGATAGCATGTCCCACACTTAGACAGAATTGTGAATATTAGCATGTTCCACACTTAGACAGAATTGTGAATATTACCATGTGCAACACTTAGACGGAATTGTGAAGGATAGCATGTCCCACACTTAGACAGAATTGTGAATATTAGCATGTTCCACACTTAGACAGAATTGTGAATATTACCATGTGCAACACTTAGACGGAATTGTGAAGGATAGCATGTGCCACACTCAGACGGAATTGTGAAGGATAGCATGTGCCACACTTAGACAGAATTGTAAAGGATAGCATGTGCCACACTTAGACGGAATTGTGAAGGATAGCATGTGCCACACTTAGACAGAATTGTGAATATTACCATGTGCAACACTTAGACGGAATTGTGAATGTTAGCATGTGCCACACTTAGACGGAATTGTGAAGGAATGCATGTCCCACACTTAGACAGAATTGTGAAGGATAGCGTGTGCCACACGTAGATGGAATTGTGAAGGATAGCATGTGCCACACTTAGACAGAATTGTGAATATTACCATGTGCCACACTTAGACGGAATTGTGAAGGAATGCATGTCCCACACTTAGACAGAATTATGAAGGATAGCATGTGCCACACTTAAATGGAATCGCAAATGTTAACATTTGCCACACTTAGACAGAAATGTGAAGGATAGCATGTGCCACACTTAGACAGAATTGTGAACATTACCATGTGCAACACTTAGACGGAATTGTGAAGGATAGCATGTCCCACACTTAGACAGAATTGTGAATGTTAGCATGTGCCACACTTAGATGGAATTGCGAAGGATAGCATGTGCCACACATAGACGGAATTGTATAGGATAGCATTTGCCACACTTAGACTGAATTGCGAAGGATAGCATGTCCACATGTAGACAGAATTGTGAATGTTACCATGTGCCACACGTAGATGGAATTGTGAAGGATAGCGTGTGCCACACATAGACGCAATTGTGAAAGATAGCATGTGCCACACTTAGACGGAATTATGAAGGATAGCATGTGCCACACTTAAATGGAATCGCAAATGTTAACATGTGCCACACTTAGACAGAAATGTGAAGGATAGCATGTGCCACACTTAGACAGAATTGTGAACATTACCATGTGCAACACTTAGACGGAATTGTGAAGGATAGCATGTCCCACACTTAGACAGAATTGTGAAAGATAGCATGTGCCACACTTAGATGGAATTGCGAAGGATAGCATGTGCCACACATAGACGGAATTGTATAGGATAGCATGTGCCACACTTGGATGGAATTGTGATGGCTAGCATTTGCCACACTTAGACGGAATTACGAAGGATAGCATGTCGACATGTAGACAGAATTGTGAATGTTACCATGTGCCACACGTAGATGGAATTGTGAAGGATAGCATGTCCCACACTTAGGCAGAATTGTAAATGTTAGCATGTGCCACACTTAGACGCAAATGTGAAGGATAGCATGTGCCACACTTAGACAGAATTGTGAAGGATAGCATGTGCCACACATAGACGGAATTGTAAAGGATAGCATGTGCCACACTTAGATGGAATTGTGATGGATAGCATTTGCAACACATAGACGGAATTGCGAAGGATAGCATGTCCACATGTAGACAGAATTGTGAAGGATAGCGTGTGCCACATGTAGACAGAATTGTGAAAGATAGCATGTGCCACACTTAGATGGAATTGCGAAGGATAGCATGTGCCACACATAGACGGAATTGTATAGGATAGCATGTGCCACACTTGGATGGAATTGTGATGGATAGCATTTGCCACACTTAGACGGAATTGCGAAGGATAGCATGTCCACATGTAGACAGAATTGTGAATGTTACCATGTGCCACACGTAGATGGAATTGTGAAGGATAGCATGTCCCACACTTAGGCAGAATTGTAAATGTTAGCATGTGCCACACTTAGACGCAAATGTGAAGGATAGCATGTGCCACACTTAGACAGAATTGTGAAGGATAGCGTGTGCCACACGTAGATGGAATTGTGAAGGATAGCATGCGCCACACTTAGACAGAATTGTGAATATTACCATGTGCAACACTAAGACGGAATTGTGAAGGATAGCATGTCCCACACTTAGACAGAATTGTGAATATTAGCATGTTCCACACTTAGACAGAATTGTGAATATTACCATGTGCAACACTTAGACGGAATTGTGAAGGATAGCATGTCCCACACTTAGACAGAATTGTGAATATTAGCATGTTCCACACTTAGACAGAATTGTGAATATTACCATGTGCAACACTTAGACGGAATTGTGAAGGATAGCATGTGCCACACTCAGACGGAATTGTGAAGGATAGCATGTGCCACACTTAGACAGAATTGTAAAGGATAGCATGTGCCACACTTAGACGGAATTGTGAAGGATAGCATGTGCCACACTTAGACAGAATTGTGAAAGATAGCATGTGCCACACTTAAATAGAATTGTGAATGTTAGCATGTGCCACACTTAGACGGAATTGTGAAGGATAGCATGTCCCACACTTAGACAGAATTGTAAAGGATAGCATATGCCACACTTAGATGGAATTGTGAAAGATAGCATGTGCCACACTTAGACAGAATTGTGAAGGATAGCGTGTGCCACACATAGACGCAATTGTGAAAGATAGCATGTGCCACACTTAGACGGAATTATGAAGGATAGCATGTGCCACACTTAAATGGAATCGCAAATGTTAACATTTGCCACACTTAGACAGAAATGTGAAGGATAGCATGTGCCACACTTAGACAGAATTGTGAACATTACCATGTGCAACACTTAGACGGAATTGTGAAGGATAGCATGTCCCACACTTAGACAGAATTGTGAATGTTAGCATGTGCCACACTTAGATGGAATTGCGAAGGATAGCATGTGCCACACATAGACGGAATTGTATAGGATAGCATTTGCCACACTTAGACTGAATTGCGAAGGATAGCATGTCCACATGTAGACAGAATTGTGAATGTTACCATGTGCCACACGTAGATGGAATTGTGAAGGATAGCGTGTGCCACACATACACGCAATTGTGAAAGATAGCATGTGCCACACTTAGACGGAATTATGAAGGATAGCATGTGCCACACTTAAATGGAATCGCAAATGTTAACATGTGCCACACTTAGACAGAAATGTGAAGGATAGCATGTGCCACACGTAGACAGAATTGTGAATATTACCATGTGCAACACTAAGACGGAATTGTGAAGGATAGCATGTCCCACACTTAGACAGAATTGTGAATATTAGCATGTTCCACACTTAGACAGAATTGTGAATATTACCATGTGCAACACTTAGACGGAATTGTGAAGGATAGCATGTCCCACACTTAGACAGAATTGTGAATATTAGCATGTTCCACACTTAGACAGAATTGTGAATATTACCATGTGCAACACTTAGACGGAATTGTGAAGGATAGCATGTGCCACACTTAGACGGAATTGTGAAGGATAGCATGTGCCACACTTAGACAGAATTGTAAAGGATAGCATGTGCCACACTTAGACGGAATTGTGAAGGATAGCATGTGCCACACTTAGACAGAATTGTGAAAGATAGCATGTGCCACACTTAAATAGAATTGTGAATGTTAGCATGTGCCACACTTAGATGGAATTGCAAAGGATAGCATGTGCCACACATAGACGGAATTGTAAAGGATAGCATGTGCCACACTTAGATGGAATTATGATGGATAGCATTTGCAACACTTAGACGGAATTGCGAAGGATAGCATGTCCACATGTAGACAGAATTGTGAAGGATAGCGTGTGCCACATGTAGACGGAATTGTGAAAGATAGCATGTGCCACACTTAGATGGAATTGCGAAGGATTGCATGTGCCACACATAGACGGAATTGTATAGGATAGCATGTGCCACACTTAGACAGAATTGTGAACATTACCATGTGCAACACTTAGACGGAATTGTGAAGGATAGCATGTCCCACACTTAGACAGAATTGTGAATGTTAGCATGTGCCACACTTAGACGGAATTGTGAAGGAATGCATGTCCCACACTTAGACAGAATTGTGAAGGATAGCGTGTGCCACACGTAGATGGAATTGTGAAGGATAGCATGTGCCACACTTAGACAGAATTGTGAATATTACCATGTGCAACACTTAGACGGAATTGTGAAGGATAGCATGTTCCACACTTAGACAGAATTCTAAATGTTAGCATGTGCCACACTTAGACGCAAATGTGAAGGATAGCATGTGCCACACTTAGACAGAATTGTGAACATTACCATGTGCAACACTTGGACGGAATTGTGAAGGATAGCATGTCCCACACTTAGACAGAATTGTGAATGTTGGCATGTGCCACACTTAGACGGAATTGTGAAGGATAGCATGTCCCACACTTAGACAGAATTGTGAAGGATAGCATGTGCCACACTTAAATGGAATCGCAAATGTTAACATTTGCCACACTTAGACAGAATTGTGAATATTACCATGTGCAACACTTAGACGGAATTGTGAAGGATAGCATGTTCCACACTTAGACAGAATTCTAAATGTTAGCATGTGCCACACTTAGACGCAAATGTGAAGGATAGCATGTGCCACACTTAGACAGAATTGTGAACATTACCATGTGCAACACTTGGACGGAATTATGAAGGATAGCATGTCCCACACTTAGACAGAATTGTGAATGTTAGCATATGCCACACTTAGATGGAATTGTGAAAGATAGCATGTGCCACACTTAGACAGAATTGTGAAGGATAGCGTGTGCCACACATAGACGCAATTGTGAAAGATAGCATGTGCCACACTTAGACGGAATTATGAAGGATAGCATGTGCCACACTTAAATGGAATCGCAAATGTTAACATTTGCCACACTTAGACAGAAATGTGAAGGATAGCATGTGCCACACTTAGACAGAATTGTGAACATTACCATGTGCAACACTTAGACGGAATTGTGAAGGATAGCATGTCCCACACTTAGACAGAATTGTGAATGTTAGCATGTGCCACACTTAGATGGAATTGCGAAGGATAGCATGTGCCACACATAGACGGAATTGTATAGGATAGCATTTGCCACACTTAGACTGAATTGCGAAGGATAGCATGTCCACATGTAGACAGAATTGTGAATGTTACCATGTGCCACACGTAGATGGAATTGTGAAGGATAGCGTGTGCCACACATAGACGCAATTGTGAAAGATAGCATGTGCCACACTTAGACGGAATTATGAAGGATAGCATGTGCCACACTTAAATGGAATCGTAAATGTTAACATGTGCCACACTTAGACAGAAATGTGAAGGATAGCATTTGCCACACTTAGACAGAATTGTGAACATTACCATGTGCAACACTTAGACGGAATTGTGAAGGATAGCATGTCCCACACTTAGACAGAATTGTGAAAGATAGCATGTGCCACACTTAGATGGAATTGCGAAGGATAGCATGTGCCACACATAGACGGAATTGTATAGGATAGCATGTGCCACACTTGGATGGAATTGTGATGGCTAGCATTTGCCACACTTAGACGGAATTACGAAGGATAGCATGTCGACATGTAGACAGAATTGTGAATGTTACCATGTGCCACACGTAGATGGAATTGTGAAGGATAGCATGTCCCACACTTAGGCAGAATTGTAAATGTTAGCATGTGCCACACTTAGACGCAAATGTGAAGGATAGCATGTGCCACACTTAGACAGAATTGTGAAGGATAGCATGTGCCACACATAGACGGAATTGTAAAGGATAGCATGTGCCACACTTAGATGGGATTGTGATGGATAGCATTTGCAACACATAGACGGAATTGCGAAGGATAGCATGTCCACATGTAGACAGAATTGTGAAGGATAGCGTGTGCCACATGTAGACGGAATTGTGAAAGATAGCATGTGCCACACTTAGATGGAATTGCGAAGGATAGCATGTGCCACACATAGACGGAATTGTATAGGATAGCATGTGCCACACTTGGATGGAATTGTGATGGATAGCATTTGCCACACTTAGACGGAATTGCGAAGGATAGCATGTCCACATGTAGACAGAATTGTGAATGTTACCATGTGCCACACGTAGATGGAATTGTGAAGGATAGCATGTCCCACACTTAGGCAGAATTGTAAATGTTAGCATGTGCCACACTTAGACGCAAATGTGAAGGATAGCATGTGCCACACTTAGACAGAATTGTGAAGGATAGCGTGTGCCACACGTAGATGGAATTGTGAAGGATAGCATGCGCCACACTTAGACAGAATTGTGAATATTACCATGTGCAACACTAAGACGGAATTGTGAAGGATAGCATGTCCCACACTTAGACAGAATTGTGAATATTAGCATGTTCCACACTTAGACAGAATTGTGAATATTACCATGTGCAACACTTAGACGGAATTGTGAAGGATAGCATGTCCCACACTTAGACAGAATTGTGAATATTAGCATGTTCCACACTTAGACAGAATTGTGAATATTACCATGTGCAACACTTAGACGGAATTGTGAAGGATAGCATGTGCCACACTCAGACGGAATTGTGAAGGATAGCATGTGCCACACTTAGACAGAATTGTAAAGGATAGCATGTGCCACACTTAGACGGAATTGTGAAGGATAGCATGTGCCACACTTAGACAGAATTGTGAATATTACCATGTGCAACACTTAGACGGAATTGTGAATGTTAGCATGTGCCACACTTAGACGGAATTGTGAAGGAATGCATGTCCCACACTTAGACAGAATTGTGAAGGATAGCGTGTGCCACACGTAGATGGAATTGTGAAGGATAGCATGTGCCACACTTAGACAGAATTGTGAATATTACCATGTGCCACACTTAGACGGAATTGTGAAGGAATGCATGTCCCACACTTAGACAGAATTATGAAGGATAGCATGTGCCACACTTAAATGGAATCGCAAATGTTAACATTTGCCACACTTAGACAGAAATGTGAAGGATAGCATGTGCCACACTTAGACAGAATTGTGAACATTACCATGTGCAACACTTAGACGGAATTGTGAAGGATAGCATGTCCCACACTTAGACAGAATTGTGAATGTTAGCATGTGCCACACTTAGATGGAATTGCGAAGGATAGCATGTGCCACACATAGACGGAATTGTATAGGATAGCATTTGCCACACTTAGACTGAATTGCGAAGGATAGCATGTCCACATGTAGACAGAATTGTGAATGTTACCATGTGCCACACGTAGATGGAATTGTGAAGGATAGCGTGTGCCACACATAGACGCAATTGTGAAAGATAGCATGTGCCACACTTAGACGGAATTATGAAGGATAGCATGTGCCACACTTAAATGGAATCGCAAATGTTAACATGTGCCACACTTAGACAGAAATGTGAAGGATAGATAGCATGTGCCACACTTAGACAGAATTGTGAACATTACCATGTGCAACACTTAGACGGAATTGTGAAGGATAGCATGTCCCACACTTAGACAGAATTGTGAAAGATAGCATGTGCCACACTTAGATGGAATTGCGAAGGATAGCATGTGCCACACATAGACGGAATTGTATAGGATAGCATGTGCCACACTTGGATGGAATTGTGATGGCTAGCATTTGCCACACTTAGACGGAATTACGAAGGATAGCATGTCGACATGTAGACAGAATTGTGAATGTTACCATGTGCCACACGTAGATGGAATTGTGAAGGATAGCATGTCCCACACTTAGGCAGAATTGTAAATGTTAGCATGTGCCACACTTAGACGCAAATGTGAAGGATAGCATGTGCCACACTTAGACAGAATTGTGAAGGATAGCATGTGCCACACATAGACGGAATTGTAAAGGATAGCATGTGCCACACTTAGATGGAATTGTGATGGATAGCATTTGCAACACATAGACGGAATTGCGAAGGATAGCATGTCCACATGTAGACAGAATTGTGAAGGATAGCGTGTGCCACATGTAGACGGAATTGTGAAAGATAGCATGTGCCACACTTAGATGGAATTGCGAAGGATAGCATGTGCCACACATAGACGGAATTGTATAGGATAGCATGTGCCACACTTGGATGGAATTGTGATGGATAGCATTTGCCACACTTAGACGGAATTGCGAAGGATAGCATGTCCACATGTAGACAGAATTGTGAATGTTACCATGTGCCACACGTAGATGGAATTGTGAAGGATAGCATGTCCCACACTTAGGCAGAATTGTAAATGTTAGCATGTGCCACACTTAGACGCAAATGTGAAGGATAGCATGTGCCACACTTAGACAGAATTGTGAAGGATAGCGTGTGCCACACGTAGATGGAATTGTGAAGGATAGCATGCGCCACACTTAGACAGAATTGTGAATATTACCATGTGCAACACTAAGACGGAATTGTGAAGGATAGCATGTCCCACACTTAGACAGAATTGTGAATATTAGCATGTTCCACACTTAGACAGAATTGTGAATATTACCATGTGCAACACTTAGACGGAATTGTGAAGGATAGCATGTCCCACACTTAGACAGAATTGTGAATATTAGCATGTTCCACACTTAGACAGAATTGTGAATATTACCATGTGCAACACTTAGACGGAATTGTGAAGGATAGCATGTGCCACACTCAGACGGAATTGTGAAGGATAGCATGTGCCACACTTAGACAGAATTGTAAAGGATAGCATGTGCCACACTTAGACGGAATTGTGAAGGATAGCATGTGCCACACTTAGACAGAATTGTGAATATTACCATGTGCAACACTTAGACGGAATTGTGAATGTTAGCATGTGCCACACTTAGACGGAATTGTGAAGGAATGCATGTCCCACACTTAGACAGAATTGTGAAGGATAGCGTGTGCCACACGTAGATGGAATTGTGAAGGATAGCATGTGCCACACTTAGACAGAATTGTGAATATTACCATGTGCCACACTTAGACGGAATTGTGAAGGAATGCATGTCCCACACTTAGACAGAATTATGAAGGATAGCATGTGCCACACTTAAATGGAATCGCAAATGTTAACATTTGCCACACTTAGACAGAAATGTGAAGGATAGCATGTGCCACACTTAGACAGAATTGTGAACATTACCATGTGCAACACTTAGACGGAATTGTGAAGGATAGCATGTCCCACACTTAGACAGAATTGTGAATGTTAGCATGTGCCACACTTAGATGGAATTGCGAAGGATAGCATGTGCCACACATAGACGGAATTGTATAGGATAGCATTTGCCACACTTAGACTGAATTGAGAAGGATAGCATGTCCACATGTAGACAGAATTGTGAATGTTACCATGTGCCACACGTAGATGGAATTGTGAAGGATAGCGTGTGCCACACATAGACGCAATTGTGAAAGATAGCATGTGCCACACTTAGACGGAATTATGAAGGATAGCATGTGCCACACTTAAATGGAATCGCAAATGTTAACATGTGCCACACTTAGACAGAAATGTGAAGGATAGCATGTGCCACACTTAGACAGAATTGTGAACATTACCATGTGCAACACTTAGACGGAATTGTGAAGGATAGCATGTCCCACACTTAGACAGAATTGTGAAAGATAGCATGTGCCACACTTAGATGGAATTGCGAAGGATAGCATGTGCCACACATAGACGGAATTGTATAGGATAGCATGTGCCACACTTGGATGGAATTGTGATGGCTAGCATTTGCCACACTTAGACGGAATTACGAAGGATAGCATGTCGACATGTAGACAGAATTGTGAATGTTACCATGTGCCACACGTAGATGGAATTGTGAAGGATAGCATGTCCCACACTTAGGCAGAATTGTAAATGTTAGCATGTGCCACACTTAGACGCAAATGTGAAGGATAGCATGTGCCACACTTAGACAGAATTGTGAAGGATAGCATGTGCCACACATAGACGGAATTGTAAAGGATAGCATGTGCCACACTTAGATGGAATTGTGATGGATAGCATTTGCAACACATAGACGGAATTGCGAAGGATAGCATGTCCACATGTAGACAGAATTGTGAAGGATAGCGTGTGCCACATGTAGACGGAATTGTGAAAGATAGCATGTGCCACACTTAGATGGAATTGCGAAGGATAGCATGTGCCACACATAGACGGAATTGTATAGGATAGCATGTGCCACACTTGGATGGAATTGTGATGGATAGCATTTGCCACACTTAGACGGAATTGCGAAGGATAGCATGTCCACATGTAGACAGAATTGTGAATGTTACCATGTGCCACACGTAGATGGAATTGTGAAGGATAGCATGTCCCACACTTAGGCAGAATTGTAAATGTTAGCATGTGCCACACTTAGACGCAAATGTGAAGGATAGCATGTGCCACACTTAGACAGAATTGTGAAGGATAGCGTGTGCCACACGTAGATGGAATTGTGAAGGATAGCATGCGCCACACTTAGACAGAATTGTGAATATTACCATGTGCAACACTAAGACGGAATTGTGAAGGATAGCATGTCCCACACTTAGACAGAATTGTGAATATTAGCATGTTCCACACTTAGACAGAATTGTGAATATTACCATGTGCAACACTTAGACGGAATTGTGAAGGATAGCATGTCCCACACTTAGACAGAATTGTGAATATTAGCATGTTCCACACTTAGACAGAATTGTGAATATTACCATGTGCAACACTTAGACGGAATTGTGAAGGATAGCATGTGCCACACTCAGACGGAATTGTGAAGGATAGCATGTGCCACACTTAGACAGAATTGTAAAGGATAGCATGTGCCACACTTAGACGGAATTGTGAAGGATAGCATGTGCCACACTTAGACAGAATTGTGAAAGATAGCATGTGCCACACTTAAATAGAATTGTGAATGTTAGCATGTGCCACACTTAGACGGAATTGTGAAGGATAGCATGTCCCACACTTAGACAGAATTGTAAAGGATAGCATATGCCACACTTAGATGGAATTGTGAAAGATAGCATGTGCCACACTTAGACAGAATTGTGAAGGATAGCGTGTGCCACACATAGACGCAATTGTGAAAGATAGCATGTGCCACACTTAGACGGAATTATGAAGGATAGCATGTGCCACACTTAAATGGAATCGCAAATGTTAACATTTGCCACACTTAGACAGAAATGTGAAGGATAGCATGTGCCACACTTAGACAGAATTGTGAACATTACCATGTGCAACACTTAGACGGAATTGTGAAGGATAGCATGTCCCACACTTAGACAGAATTGTGAATGTTAGCATGTGCCACACTTAGATGGAATTGCGAAGGATAGCATGTGCCACACATAGACGGAATTGTATAGGATAGCATTTGCCACACTTAGACTGAATTGCGAAGGATAGCATGTCCACATGTAGACAGAATTGTGAATGTTACCATGTGCCACACGTAGATGGAATTGTGAAGGATAGCGTGTGCCACACATACACGCAATTGTGAAAGATAGCATGTGCCACACTTAGACGGAATTATGAAGGATAGCATGTGCCACACTTAAATGGAATCGCAAATGTTAACATGTGCCACACTTAGACAGAAATGTGAAGGATAGCATGTGCCACACGTAGACAGAATTGTGAATATTACCATGTGCAACACTAAGACGGAATTGTGAAGGATAGCATGTCCCACACTTAGACAGAATTGTGAATATTAGCATGTTCCACACTTAGACAGAATTGTGAATATTACCATGTGCAACACTTAGACGGAATTGTGAAGGATAGCATGTCCCACACTTAGACAGAATTGTGAATATTAGCATGTTCCACACTTAGACAGAATTGTGAATATTACCATGGGCAACACTTAGACGGAATTGTGAAGGATAGCATGTGCCACACTTAGACGGAATTGTGAAGGATAGCATGTGCCACACTTAGACAGAATTGTAAAGGATAGCATGTGCCACACTTAGACGGAATTGTGAAGGATAGCATGTGCCACACTTAGACAGAATTGTGAAAGATAGCATGTGCCACACTTAAATAGAATTGTGAATGTTAGCATGTGCCACACTTAGATGGAATTGCAAAGGATAGCATGTGCCACACATAGACGGAATTGTAAAGGATAGCATGTGCCACACTTAGATGGAATTATGATGGATAGCATTTGCAACACTTAGACGGAATTGCGAAGGATAGCATGTCCACATGTAGACAGAATTGTGAAGGATAGCGTGTGCCACATGTAGACGGAATTGTGAAAGATAGCATGTGCCACACTTAGATGGAATTGCGAAGGATTGCATGTGCCACACATAGACGGAATTGTGAACATTACCATGTGCAACACTTAGACGGAATTGTGAAGGATAGCATGTCCCACACTTAGACAGAATTGTGAATGTTAGCATGTGCCACACTTAGACGGAATTGTGAAGGAATGCATGTCCCACACTTAGACAGAATTGTGAAGGATAGTGTGTGCCACACGTAGATGGAATTGTGAAGGATAGCATGTGCCACACTTAGACAGAATTGTGAATATTACCATGTGCAACACTTAGACGGAATTGTGAAGGATAGCATGTTCCACACTTAGACAGAATTCTAAATGTTAGCATGTGCCACACTTAGACGCAAATGTGAAGGATAGCATGTGCCACACTTAGACAGAATTGTGAACATTACCATGTGCAACACTTGGACGGAATTGTGAAGGATAGCATGTCCCACACTTAGACAGAATTGTGAATGTTGGCATGTGCCACACTTAGACGGAATTGTGAAGGATAGCATGTCCCACACTTAGACAGAATTGTGAAGGATAGCATGTGCCACACTTAAATGGAATCGCAAATGTTAACATTTGCCACACTTAGACAGAATTGTGAATATTACCATGTGCAACACTTAGACGGAATTGTGAAGGATAGCATGTTCCACACTTAGACAGAATTCTAAATGTTAGCATGTGCCACACTTAGACGCAAATGTGAAGGATAGCATGTGCCACACTTAGACAGAATTGTGAACATTACCATGTGCAACACTTGGACGGAATTATGAAGGATAGCATGTCCCACACTTAGACAGAATTGTGAATGTTAGCATATGCCACACTTAGATGGAATTGTGAAAGATAGCATGTGCCACACTTAGACAGAATTGTGAAGGATAGCGTGTGCCACACATAGACGCAATTGTGAAAGATAGCATGTGCCACACTTAGACGGAATTATGAAGGATAGCATGTGCCACACTTAAATGGAATCGCAAATGTTAACATTTGCCACACTTAGACAGAAATGTGAAGGATAGCATGTGCCACACTTAGACAGAATTGTGAACATTACCATGTGCAACACTTAGACGGAATTGTGAAGGATAGCATGTCCCACACTTAGACAGAATTGTGAATGTTAGCATGTGCCACACTTAGATGGAATTGCGAAGGATAGCATGTGCCACACATAGACGGAATTGTATAGGATAGCATTTGCCACACTTAGACTGAATTGCGAAGGATAGCATGTCCACATGTAGACAGAATTGTGAATGTTACCATGTGCCACACGTAGATGGAATTGTGAAGGATAGCGTGTGCCACACATAGACGCAATTGTGAAAGATAGCATGTGCCACACTTAGACGGAATTATGAAGGATAGCATGTGCCACACTTAAATGGAATCGCAAATGTTAACATGTGCCACACTTAGACAGAAATGTGAAGGATAGCATTTGCCACACTTAGACAGAATTGTGAACATTACCATGTGCAACACTTAGACGGAATTGTGAAGGATAGCATGTCCCACACTTAGACAGAATTGTGAAAGATAGCATGTGCCACACTTAGATGGAATTGCGAAGGATAGCATGTGCCACACATAGACGGAATTGTATAGGATAGCATGTGCCACACTTGGATGGAATTGTGATGGCTAGCATTTGCCACACTTAGACGGAATTACGAAGGATAGCATGTCGACATGTAGACAGAATTGTGAATGTTACCATGTGCCACACGTAGATGGAATTGTGAAGGATAGCATGTCCCACACTTAGGCAGAATTGTAAATGTTAGCATGTGCCACACTTAGACGCAAATGTGAAGGATAGCATGTGCCACACTTAGACAGAATTGTGAAGGATAGCATGTGCCACACATAGACGGAATTGTAAAGGATAGCATGTGCCACACTTAGATGGAATTGTGATGGATAGCATTTGCAACACATAGACGGAATTGCGAAGGATAGCATGTCCACATGTAGACAGAATTGTGAAGGATAGCGTGTGCCACATGTAGACGGAATTGTGAAAGATAGCATGTGCCACACTTAGATGGAATTGCGAAGGATAGCATGTGCCACACATAGACGGAATTGTATAGGATAGCATGTGCCACACTTGGATGGAATTGTGATGGATAGCATTTGCCACACTTAGACGGAATTGCGAAGGATAGCATGTCCACATGTAGACAGAATTGTGAATGTTACCATGTGCCACACGTAGATGGAATTGTGAAGGATAGCATGTCCCACACTTAGGCAGAATTGTAAATGTTAGCATGTGCCACACTTAGACGCAAATGTGAAGGATAGCATGTGCCACACTTAGACAGAATTGTGAAGGATAGCGTGTGCCACACGTAGATGGAATTGTGAAGGATAGCATGCGCCACACTTAGACAGAATTGTGAATATTACCATGTGCAACACTAAGACGGAATTGTGAAGGATAGCATGTCCCACACTTAGACAGAATTGTGAATATTAGCATGTTCCACACTTAGACAGAATTGTGAATATTACCATGTGCAACACTTAGACGGAATTGTGAAGGATAGCATGTCCCACACTTAGACAGAATTGTGAATATTAGCATGTTCCACACTTAGACAGAATTGTGAATATTACCATGTGCAACACTTAGACGGAATTGTGAAGGATAGCATGTGCCACACTCAGACGGAATTGTGAAGGATAGCATGTGCCACACTTAGACAGAATTGTAAAGGATAGCATGTGCCACACTTAGACGGAATTGTGAAGGATAGCATGTGCCACACTTAGACAGAATTGTGAATATTACCATGTGCAACACTTAGACGGAATTGTGAATGTTAGCATGTGCCACACTTAGACGGAATTGTGAAGGAATGCATGTCCCACACTTAGACAGAATTGTGAAGGATAGCGTGTGCCACACGTAGATGGAATTGTGAAGGATAGCTTGTGCCACACTTAGACAGAATTGTGAATATTACCATGTGCCACACTTAGACGGAATTGTGAAGGAATGCATGTCCCACACTTAGACAGAATTATGAAGGATAGCATGTGCCACACTTAAATGGAATCGCAAATGTTAACATTTGCCACACTTAGACAGAAATGTGAAGGATAGCATGTGCCACACTTAGACAGAATTGTGAACATTACCATGTGCAACACTTAGACGGAATTGTGAAGGATAGCATGTCCCACACTTAGACAGAATTGTGAATGTTAGCATGTGCCACACTTAGATGGAATTGCGAAGGATAGCATGTGCCACACATAGACGGAATTGTATAGGATAGCATTTGCCACACTTAGACTGAATTGCGAAGGATAGCATGTCCACATGTAGACAGAATTGTGAATGTTACCATGTGCCACACGTAGATGGAATTGTGAAGGATAGCGTGTGCCACACATAGACGCAATTGTGAAAGATAGCATGTGCCACACTTAGACGGAATTATGAAGGATAGCATGTGCCACACTTAAATGGAATCGCAAATGTTAACATGTGCCACACTTAGACAGAAATGTGAAGGATAGCATGTGCCACACTTAGACAGAATTGTGAACATTACCATGTGCAACACTTAGACGGAATTGTGAAGGATAGCATGTCCCACACTTAGACAGAATTGTGAAAGATAGCATGTGCCACACTTAGATGGAATTGCGAAGGATAGCATGTGCCACACATAGACGGAATTGTATAGGATAGCATGTGCCACACTTGGATGGAATTGTGATGGCTAGCATTTGCCACACTTAGACGGAATTACGAAGGATAGCATGTCGACATGTAGACAGAATTGTGAATGTTACCATGTGCCACACGTAGATGGAATTGTGAAGGATAGCATGTCCCACACTTAGGCAGAATTGTAAATGTTAGCATGTGCCACACTTAGATGGAATTGTGATGGATAGCATTTGCAACACATAGACGGAATTGCGAAGGATAGCATGTCCACATGTAGACAGAATTGTGAATGTTACCATGTGCCACACGTAGATGGAATTGTGAAGGATAGCATGTCCCACACTTAGGCAGAATTGTAAATGTTAGCATGTGCCACACTTAGACGCAAATGTGAAGGATAGCATGTGCCACACTTAGACAGAATTGTGAAGGATAGCGTGTGCCACACGTAGATGGAATTGTGAAGGATAGCATGCGCCACACTTAGACAGAATTGTGAATATTACCATGTGCAACACTAAGACGGAATTGTGAAGGATAGCATGTCCCACACTTAGACAGAATTGTGAATATTAGCATGTTCCACACTTAGACAGAATTGTGAATATTACCATGTGCAACACTTAGACGGAATTGTGAAGGATAGCATGTCCCACACTTAGACAGAATTGTGAATATTAGCATGTTCCACACTTAGACAGAATTGTGAATATTACCATGTGCAACACTTAGACGGAATTGTGAAGGATAGCATGTGCCACACTCAGACGGAATTGTGAAGGATAGCATGTGCCACACTTAGACAGAATTGTAAAGGATAGCATGTGCCACACTTAGACGGAATTGTGAAGGATAGCATGTGCCACACTTAGACAGAATTGTGAAAGATAGCATGTGCCACACTTAAATAGAATTGTGAATGTTAGCATGTGCCACACTTAGACGGAATTGTGAAGGATAGCATGTCCCACACTTAGACAGAATTGTAAAGGATAGCATATGCCACACTTAGATGGAATTGTGAAAGATAGTATGTGCCACACTTAGACAGAATTGTGAAGGATAGCGTGTGCCACACATAGACGCAATTGTGAAAGATAGCATGTGCCACACTTAGACGGAATTATGAAGGATAGCATGTGCCACACTTAAATGGAATCGCAAATGTTAACATTTGCCACACTTAGACAGAAATGTGAAGGATAGCATGTGCCACACTTAGACAGAATTGTGAACATTACCATGTGCAACACTTAGACGGAATTGTGAAGGATAGCATGTCCCACACTTAGACAGAATTGTGAATGTTAGCATGTGCCACACTTAGATGGAATTGCGAAGGATAGCATGTGCCACACATAGACGGAATTGTATAGGATAGCATGTGCCACACTTGGATGGAATTGTGATGGATAGCATTTGCCACACTTAGACTGAATTGCGAAGGATAGCATGTCCACATGTAGACAGAATTGTGAATGTTACCATGTGCCACACGTAGATGGAATTGTGAAGGATAGCGTGTGCCACACATAGACGCAATTGTGAAAGATAGCATGTGCCACACTTAGACGGAATTATGAAGGATAGCATGTGCCACACTTAAATGGAATCGCAAATGTTAACATGTGCCACACTTAGACAGAAATGTGAAGGATAGCATGTGCCACACTTAGACAGAATTGTGAACATTACCATGTGCAACACTTAGACGGAATTGTGAAGGATAGCATGTCCCACACTTAGACAGAATTGTGAAAGATAGCATGTGCCACACTTAGATGGAATTGCGAAGGATAGCATGTGCCACACATAGACGGAATTGTATAGGATAGCATGTGCCACACTTGGATGGAATTGTGATGGCTAGCATTTGCCACACTTAGACGGAATTACGAAGGATAGCATGTCCACATGTAGACAGAATTGTGAATGTTACCATGTGCCACACGTAGATGGAATTGTGAAGGATAGCATGTCCCACACTTAGGCAGAATTGTAAATGTTAGCATGTGCCACACTTAGACGCAAATGTGAAGGATAGCATGTGCCACACTTAGACAGAATTGTGAAGGATAGCGTGTGCCACACGTAGATGGAATTGTGAAGGATAGCATGTGCCACACTTAGACAGAATTGTGAATATTACCATGTGCAACACTTAGACGGAATTGTGAAGGATAGCATGTTCCACACTTAGACAGAATTCTAAATGTTAGCATGTGCCACACTTAGACGCAAATGTGAAGGATAGCATGTGCCACACTTAGACAGAATTGTGAACATTACCATGTGCAACACTTAGACGGAATTGTGAAGGATAGCATGTCCCACACTTAGACAGAATTGTGAAGGATAGCATGTGCCATACGTAGACGGAATTGTAAAGGATAGCATATGCCACACTTAGATGGAATTGTGAAAGATAGCATGTGCCACACTTAGACAGAATTGTGAAGGATAGCGTGTGCCACACATAGACGCAATTGTGAAAGATAGCATGTGCCACACTTAGACGGAATTATGAAGGATAGCATGTGCCACACTTAAATGGAATCGCAAATGTTAACATGTGCCACACTTAGACAGAAATGTGAAGGATAGCATGTGCCACACTTAGACAGAATTGTGAACATTACCATGTGCAACACTTAGACGGAATTGTGAAGGATAGCATGTCCCACACTTAGACAGAATTGTGAATGTTAGCATGTGCCACACTTAGACGGAATTGTGAAGGATAGCATGTGCCATACGTAGACGGAATTGTAAAGTATAGCATATGCCACACTTAGATGGAATTGTGAAAGATAGCATGTGCCACACTTAGACAGAATTGTGAAGGATAGCGTGTGCCACACATAGACGCAATTGTGAAAGATAGCATGTGCCACACTTAGATGGAATTATGAAGGATAGCATGTGCCACACTTAAATGGAATCGCAAATGTTAACATGTGCCACACTTAGATAGAATTGTGAAGGATAGCATGTGCCACACGTAGATAGAATTGTGAATGTTAGCATGTGCCACATGTAGACAGAATTGCGAAAGATAGCATGTGCCACACTTAGACGGAATTGTGAAGGATAGCATGTGCCACACTTAAATGGAATCGCAAATGTTAACATGTGCCACACTTAGACGGAATTGTGAAGGATAGCATGTGCCACACTTAGAAGGAATTGTGAAGGATAGCATGTGCCACACTTAGACAGAATTGTGAAAGATAGCATGTGCCACACTTAGACGGAATTGTGAAGGATAGCATGTGCCACACTTAGATGGAATTGTAAAGGATAGCATGTGCCACACTTAGACGGAATTGTGAAGGATAGCATGTGCCACACTTAGAATTGTGAAAGATAGCATGTGCCACACTTAGACGTGAAGGATAGCATGTGCCACACTTAAATAGAATTGTGAATGTTAGCATGTGCCACACTTAGATGGAATTGCAAAGGATAGCATGTGCCACACATAGACGGAATTGTAAAGGATAGCATGTGCCACACTTAGATGGAATTGTGATGGATAGCATTTGCAACACATAGACGGAATTGCGAAGGATAGCATGTCCACATGTAGACAGAATTGTGAAGGATAGCGTGTGCCACATGTAGACGGAATTGTGAAAGATAGCATGTGCCACACTTAGATGGAATTGCGAAGGATAGCATGTGCCACACATAGACGGAATTGTATAGGATAGCATGTGCCACACTTGGATGGAATTGTGATGGATAGCATTTGCCACACTTAGACGGAATTGCGAAGGATAGCATGTCCACATGTAGACAGAATTGTGAATGTTACTATGTCCCACACTTAGGCAGAATTGTAAATGTTAGCATGTGCCACACTTAGACGCAAATGTGAAGGATAGCATGTGCCACACTTAGACAGAATTGTGAAGGATAGCGTGTGCCACACGTAGATGGAATTGTGAAGGATAGCATGCGCCACACTTAGACAGAATTGTGAATATTACCATGTGCAACACTAAGACGGAATTGTGAAGGATAGCATGTCCCACACTTAGACAGAATTGTGAATATTAGCAGGTTCCACACTTAGACAGAATTGTGAACATTACCATGTGCAACCCTTAGACGGAATTGTGAAGGATAGCATGTCCCACACTTAGAATTGTGAAGGATAGCATGTGCCACACGGAGACGGAATTGTAATGGATAGCATATGCCACACTTAGACGGAATTGTGAAAGATAGCATGTGCCACACTTAGACAGAATTGTGAAGGATAGCGTGTGCCACACATAGACGGAATTGTGAAAGATAGCATGTGCCACACTTAGACGCAATTGTGAAGGATAGCATGTGCCACACGTAGATGGAATTGTAAAGGATAGCATATGCCACACTTAGACGGAATAGTGAAGGATAGCATGTGCCACTCTTAGACAGAATTGTGAAGGATAGCGTATGCCACACGGAGACGGAATCGTGAAAGATAGCATGTGCCACACTTAGACGCAATTGTGAAGGATAGCATGTGCCACACTTAGACAGAATTGTGAATGTTGCCATGTGCCACACTTAGACGGAATTGTGAAGGATAGCATGTCCCACACTTAGACCCAATTGTGAAGGATAGCATGTGCCACATGTAGACGGAATTGTAAAGGATAGCATATGCCACACACAGACGGATTTGTGAAGGATAGCATGTGCCACACTTAGACAGAAGTTTTAAAGATAGCATGTGCCACATTTAGACAGAATTGTTAAGGATAGAATTTGCCACACTTAAACAGAATTGTGAATGTTAGCATATGCCACATGTAGACGGAATTGTAAAGGATAGCATGTGCCACACTTAGACGGAATTGTGATGGATAGCATGTGCCACACTTAAACAGAATTGTGAATGTTAGCATGTGTCACACTTAGACGGAATTGCGAAGGATTGCAAGTACCACACGTAGACAGAATTGTGAACTATAGCATGTGCCACACTCAGACAGAATTGTGAAGGATAGCGTGTGCCACACGTAGACGGAATTCTGAAAGATAGAATGTGCCACACTTAGACGCAATTGTGAAGGATAGCATGTGCCACACTTAGACAGAATTGTGAAGGATAGCATGTGCCACACTTTAGACAGAATTGTGAATGTTAGCATGTGCCACCCTTAGACGGAATTGTGAAGGATAGCATGTGCCACACTTAGACGGAATTGTGAAGGAAAGCATATGCCACACTTAGACGGAATTGTGAAGGATAGCATGTGCCACACTTAGACAGAATTGTGAAGGATAGCGTGTGCCACACATAGACGGAATTGTGAAGGATAGCATGTGCCACACTTAGACAGAATTGTGAAGGATAGCATGTGCCACACTTAGACGGCATTGGGAAGGATAGCATGTGCCACACTTAGACAGAATTGTGAATGTTACCATGTGCCACACTTAGACGCAATTGTGAAGGATAGCATGTCCCACACTTAGACGGAATTGTGAAGGATAGCATGTGCCACACTTAGACAGAATTGTGAATATTACCATGTGCAACACTTAGACGGAATTGTGAATGTTAGCATGTGCCACACTTAGACGGAATTGTGAAGGAATGCATGTCCCACACTTAGACAGAATTGTGAAGGATAGCGTGTGCCACACGTAGATGGAATTGTGAAGGATAGCATGTGCCACACTTAGACAGAATTGTGAATATTACCATGTGCCACACTTAGACGGAATTGTGAAGGAATGCATGTCCCACACTTAGACAGAATTATGAAGGATAGCATGTGCCACACTTAAATGGAATCGCAAATGTTAACATTTGCCACACTTAGACAGAAATGTGAAGGATAGCATGTGCCACACTTAGACAGAATTGTGAACATTACCATGTGCAACACTTAGACGGAATTGTGAAGGATAGCATGTCCCACACTTAGACAGAATTGTGAATGTTAGCATGTGCCACACTTAGATGGAATTGCGAAGGATAGCATGTGCCACACATAGACGGAATTGTATAGGATAGCATTTGCCACACTTAGACTGAATTGCGAAGGATAGCATGTCCACATGTAGACAGAATTGTGAATGTTACCATGTGCCACACGTAGATGGAATTGTGAAGGATAGCGTGTGCCACACATAGACGCAATTGTGAAAGATAGCATGTGCCACACTTAGACGGAATTATGAAGGATAGCATGTGCCACACTTAAATGGAATCGCAAATGTTAACATGTGCCACACTTAGACAGAAATGTGAAGGATAGATAGCATGTGCCACACTTAGACAGAATTGTGAACATTACCATGTGCAACACTTAGACGGAATTGTGAAGGATAGCATGTCCCACACTTAGACAGAATTGTGAAAGATAGCATGTGCCACACTTAGATGGAATTGCGAAGGATAGCATGTGCCACACATAGACGGAATTGTATAGGATAGCATGTGCCACACTTGGATGGAATTGTGATGGCTAGCATTTGCCACACTTAGACGGAATTACGAAGGATAGCATGTCGACATGTAGACAGAATTGTGAATGTTACCATGTGCCACACGTAGATGGAATTGTGAAGGATAGCATGTCCCACACTTAGGCAGAATTGTAAATGTTAGCATGTGCCACACTTAGACGCAAATGTGAAGGATAGCATGTGCCACACTTAGACAGAATTGTGAAGGATAGCATGTGCCACACATAGACGGAATTGTAAAGGATAGCATGTGCCACACTTAGATGGAATTGTGATGGATAGCATTTGCAACACATAGACGGAATTGCGAAGGATAGCATGTCCACATGTAGACAGAATTGTGAAGGATAGCGTGTGCCACATGTAGACGGAATTGTGAAAGATAGCATGTGCCACACTTAGATGGAATTGCGAAGGATAGCATGTGCCACACATAGACGGAATTGTATAGGATAGCATGTGCCACACTTGGATGGAATTGTGATGGATAGCATTTGCCACACTTAGACGGAATTGCGAAGGATAGCATGTCCACATGTAGACAGAATTGTGAATGTTACCATGTGCCACACGTAGATGGAATTGTGAAGGATAGCATGTCCCACACTTAGGCAGAATTGTAAATGTTAGCATGTGCCACACTTAGACGCAAATGTGAAGGATAGCATGTGCCACACTTAGACAGAATTGTGAAGGATAGCGTGTGCCACACGTAGATGGAATTGTGAAGGATAGCATGCGCCACACTTAGACAGAATTGTGAATATTACCATGTGCAACACTAAGACGGAATTGTGAAGGATAGCATGTCCCACACTTAGACAGAATTGTGAATATTAGCATGTTCCACACTTAGACAGAATTGTGAATATTACCATGTGCAACACTTAGACGGAATTGTGAAGGATAGCATGTCCCACACTTAGACAGAATTGTGAATATTAGCATGTTCCACACTTAGACAGAATTGTGAATATTACCATGTGCAACACTTAGACGGAATTGTGAAGGATAGCATGTGCCACACTCAGACGGAATTGTGAAGGATAGCATGTGCCACACTTAGACAGAATTGTAAAGGATAGCATGTGCCACACTTAGACGGAATTGTGAAGGATAGCATGTGCCACACTTAGACAGAATTGTGAATATTACCATGTGCAACACTTAGACGGAATTGTGAATGTTAGCATGTGCCACACTTAGACGGAATTGTGAAGGAATGCATGTCCCACACTTAGACAGAATTGTGAAGGATAGCGTGTGCCACACGTAGATGGAATTGTGAAGGATAGCATGTGCCACACTTAGACAGAATTGTGAATATTACCATGTGCCACACTTAGACGGAATTGTGAAGGAATGCATGTCCCACACTTAGACAGAATTATGAAGGATAGCATGTGCCACACTTAAATGGAATCGCAAATGTTAACATTTGCCACACTTAGACAGAAATGTGAAGGATAGCATGTGCCACACTTAGACAGAATTGTGAACATTACCATGTGCAACACTTAGACGGAATTGTGAAGGATAGCATGTCCCACACTTAGACAGAATTGTGAATGTTAGCATGTGCCACACTTAGATGGAATTGCGAAGGATAGCATGTGCCACACATAGACGGAATTGTATAGGATAGCATTTGCCACACTTAGACTGAATTGCGAAGGATAGCATGTCCACATGTAGACAGAATTGTGAATGTTACCATGTGCCACACGTAGATGGAATTGTGAAGGATAGCGTGTGCCACACATAGACGCAATTGTGAAAGATAGCATGTGCCACACTTAGACGGAATTATGAAGGATAGCATGTGCCACACTTAAATGGAATCGCAAATGTTAACATGTGCCACACTTAGACAGAAATGTGAAGGATAGCATGTGCCACACTTAGACAGAATTGTGAACATTACCATGTGCAACACTTAGACGGAATTGTGAAGGATAGCATGTCCCACACTTAGACAGAATTGTGAAAGATAGCATGTGCCACACTTAGATGGAATTGCGAAGGATAGCATGTGCCACACATAGACGGAATTGTATAGGATAGCATGTGCCACACTTGGATGGAATTGTGATGGCTAGCATTTGCCACACTTAGACGGAATTACGAAGGATAGCATGTCGACATGTAGACAGAATTGTGAATGTTACCATGTGCCACACGTAGATGGAATTGTGAAGGATAGCATGTCCCACACTTAGGCAGAATTGTAAATGTTAGCATGTGCCACCCTTAGACGGAATTGTGAAGGATAGCATGTGCCACACTTAGACGGAATTGTAAAGGAAAGCATATGCCACACTTAGACGGAATTGTGAAGGATAGCATGTGCCACACTTAGACAGAATTGTGAAGGATAGCGTGTGCCACACATAGACGGAATTGTGAAGGATAGCATGTGCCACACTTAGACAGAATTGTGAAGGATAGCATGTGCCACACTTAGACGGCATTGTGAAGGATAGCATGTGCCACACTTAGACAGAATTGTGAATGTTACCATGTGCCACACTTAGACGCAATTGTGAAGGATAGCATGTCCCACACTTAGACGGAATTGTGAAGGATAGCATGTGCCACACTTAGACAGAATTGTGAATATTACCATGTGCAACACTTAGACGGAATTGTGAATGTTAGCATGTGCCACACTTAGACGGAATTGTGAAGGAATGCATGTCCCACACTTAGACAGAATTGTGAAGGATAGCGTGTGCCACACGTAGATGGAATTGTGAAGGATAGCATGTGCCACACTTAGACAGAATTGTGAATATTACCATGTGCCACACTTAGACGGAATTGTGAAGGAATGCATGTCCCACACTTAGACAGAATTATGAAGGATAGCATGTGCCACACTTAAATGGAATCGCAAATGTTAACATTTGCCACACTTAGACAGAAATGTGAAGGATAGCATGTGCCACACTTAGACAGAATTGTGAACATTACCATGTGCAACACTTAGACGGAATTGTGAAGGATAGCATGTCCCACACTTAGACAGAATTGTGAATGTTAGCATGTGCCACACTTAGATGGAATTGCGAAGGATAGCATGTGCCACACATAGACGGAATTGTATAGGATAGCATTTGCCACACTTAGACTGAATTGCGAAGGATAGCATGTCCACATGTAGACAGAATTGTGAATGTTACCATGTGCCACACGTAGATGGAATTGTGAAGGATAGCGTGTGCCACACATAGACGCAATTGTGAAAGATAGCATGTGCCACACTTAGACGGAATTATGAAGGATAGCATGTGCCACACTTAAATGGAATCGCAAATGTTAACATGTGCCACACTTAGACAGAAATGTGAAGGATAGATAGCATGTGCCACACTTAGACAGAATTGTGAACATTACCATGTGCAACACTTAGACGGAATTGTGAAGGATAGCATGTCCCACACTTAGACAGAATTGTGAAAGATAGCATGTGCCACACTTAGATGGAATTGCGAAGGATAGCATGTGCCACACATAGACGGAATTGTATAGGATAGCATGTGCCACACTTGGATGGAATTGTGATGGCTAGCATTTGCCACACTTAGACGGAATTACGAAGGATAGCATGTCGACATGTAGACAGAATTGTGAATGTTACCATGTGCCACACGTAGATGGAATTGTGAAGGATAGCATGTCCCACACTTAGGCAGAATTGTAAATGTTAGCATGTGCCACACTTAGACGCAAATGTGAAGGATAGCATGTGCCACACTTAGACAGAATTGTGAAGGATAGCATGTGCCACACATAGACGGAATTGTAAAGGATAGCATGTGCCACACTTAGATGGAATTGTGATGGATAGCATTTGCAACACATAGACGGAATTGCGAAGGATAGCATGTCCACATGTAGACAGAATTGTGAAGGATAGCGTGTGCCACATGTAGACGGAATTGTGAAAGATAGCATGTGCCACACTTAGATGGAATTGCGAAGGATAGCATGTGCCACACATAGACGGAATTGTATAGGATAGCATGTGCCACACTTGGATGGAATTGTGATGGATAGCATTTGCCACACTTAGACGGAATTGCGAAGGATAGCATGTCCACATGTAGACAGAATTGTGAATGTTACCATGTGCCACACGTAGATGGAATTGTGAAGGATAGCATGTCCCACACTTAGGCAGAATTGTAAATGTTAGCATGTGCCACACTTAGACGCAAATGTGAAGGATAGCATGTGCCACACTTAGACAGAATTGTGAAGGATAGCGTGTGCCACACGTAGATGGAATTGTGAAGGATAGCATGCGCCACACTTAGACAGAATTGTGAATATTACCATGTGCAACACTAAGACGGAATTGTGAAGGATAGCATGTCCCACACTTAGACAGAATTGTGAATATTAGCATGTTCCACACTTAGACAGAATTGTGAATATTACCATGTGCAACACTTAGACGGAATTGTGAAGGATAGCATGTCCCACACTTAGACAGAATTGTGAATATTAGCATGTTCCACACTTAGACAGAATTGTGAATATTACCATGTGCAACACTTAGACGGAATTGTGAAGGATAGCATGTGCCACACTCAGACGGAATTGTGAAGGATAGCATGTGCCACACTTAGACAGAATTGTAAAGGATAGCATGTGCCACACTTAGACGGAATTGTGAAGGATAGCATGTGCCACACTTAGACAGAATTGTGAATATTACCATGTGCAACACTTAGACGGAATTGTGAATGTTAGCATGTGCCACACTTAGACGGAATTGTGAAGGAATGCATGTCCCACACTTAGACAGAATTGTGAAGGATAGCGTGTGCCACACGTAGATGGAATTGTGAAGGATAGCATGTGCCACACTTAGACAGAATTGTGAATATTACCATGTGCCACACTTAGACGGAATTGTGAAGGAATGCATGTCCCACACTTAGACAGAATTATGAAGGATAGCATGTGCCACACTTAAATGGAATCGCAAATGTTAACATTTGCCACACTTAGACAGAAATGTGAAGGATAGCATGTGCCACACTTAGACAGAATTGTGAACATTACCATGTGCAACACTTAGACGGAATTGTGAAGGATAGCATGTCCCACACTTAGACAGAATTGTGAATGTTAGCATGTGCCACACTTAGATGGAATTGCGAAGGATAGCATGTGCCACACATAGACGGAATTGTATAGGATAGCATTTGCCACACTTAGACTGAATTGCGAAGGATAGCATGTCCACATGTAGACAGAATTGTGAATGTTACCATGTGCCACACGTAGATGGAATTGTGAAGGATAGCGTGTGCCACACATAGACGCAATTGTGAAAGATAGCATGTGCCACACTTAGACGGAATTATGAAGGATAGCATGTGCCACACTTAAATGGAATCGCAAATGTTAACATGTGCCACACTTAGACAGAAATGTGAAGGATAGCATGTGCCACACTTAGACAGAATTGTGAACATTACCATGTGCAACACTTAGACGGAATTGTGAAGGATAGCATGTCCCACACTTAGACAGAATTGTGAAAGATAGCATGTGCCACACTTAGATGGAATTGCGAAGGATAGCATGTGCCACACATAGACGGAATTGTATAGGATAGCATGTGCCACACTTGGATGGAATTGTGATGGCTAGCATTTGCCACACTTAGACGGAATTACGAAGGATAGCATGTCGACATGTAGACAGAATTGTGAATGTTACCATGTGCCACACGTAGATGGAATTGTGAAGGATAGCATGTCCCACACTTAGGCAGAATTGTAAATGTTAGCATGTGCCACACTTAGACGCAAATGTGAAGGATAGCATGTGCCACACTTAGACAGAATTGTGAAGGATAGCATGTGCCACACATAGACGGAATTGTAAAGGATAGCATGTGCCACACTTAGATGGAATTGTGATGGATAGCATTTGCAACACATAGACGGAATTGCGAAGGATAGCATGTCCACATGTAGACAGAATTGTGAAGGATAGCGTGTGCCACATGTAGACGGAATTGTGAAAGATAGCATGTGCCACACTTAGATGGAATTGCGAAGGATAGCATGTGCCACACATAGACGGAATTGTATAGGATAGCATGTGCCACACTTGGATGGAATTGTGATGGATAGCATTTGCCACACTTAGACGGAATTGCGAAGGATAGCATGTCCACATGTAGACAGAATTGTGAATGTTACCATGTGCCACACGTAGATGGAATTGTGAAGGATAGCATGTCCCACACTTAGGCAGAATTGTAAATGTTAGCATGTGCCACACTTAGACGCAAATGTGAAGGATAGCATGTGCCACACTTAGACAGAATTGTGAAGGATAGCGTGTGCCACACGTAGATGGAATTGTGAAGGATAGCATGCGCCACACTTAGACAGAATTGTGAATATTACCATGTGCAACACTAAGACGGAATTGTGAAGGATAGCATGTCCCACACTTAGACAGAATTGTGAATATTAGCATGTTCCACACTTAGACAGAATTGTGAATATTACCATGTGCAACACTTAGACGGAATTGTGAAGGATAGCATGTCCCACACTTAGACAGAATTGTGAATATTAGCATGTTCCACACTTAGACAGAATTGTGAATATTACCATGTGCAACACTTAGACGGAATTGTGAAGGATAGCATGTGCCACACTCAGACGGAATTGTGAAGGATAGCATGTGCCACACTTAGACAGAATTGTAAAGGATAGCATGTGCCACACTTAGACGGAATTGTGAAGGATAGCATGTGCCACACTTAGACAGAATTGTGAAAGATAGCATGTGCCACACTTAAATAGAATTGTGAATGTTAGCATGTGCCACACTTAGACGGAATTGTGAAGGATAGCATGTCCCACACTTAGACAGAATTGTAAAGGATAGCATATGCCACACTTAGATGGAATTGTGAAAGATAGCATGTGCCACACTTAGACAGAATTGTGAAGGATAGCGTGTGCCACACATAGACGCAATTGTGAAAGATAGCATGTGCCACACTTAGACGGAATTATGAAGGATAGCATGTGCCACACTTAAATGGAATCGCAAATGTTAACATTTGCCACACTTAGACAGAAATGTGAAGGATAGCATGTGCCACACTTAGACAGAATTGTGAACATTACCATGTGCAACACTTAGACGGAATTGTGAAGGATAGCATGTCCCACACTTAGACAGAATTGTGAATGTTAGCATGTGCCACACTTAGATGGAATTGCGAAGGATAGCATGTGCCACACATAGACGGAATTGTATAGGATAGCATTTGCCACACTTAGACTGAATTGCGAAGGATAGCATGTCCACATGTAGACAGAATTGTGAATGTTACCATGTGCCACACGTAGATGGAATTGTGAAGGATAGCGTGTGCCACACATACACGCAATTGTGAAAGATAGCATGTGCCACACTTAGACGGAATTATGAAGGATAGCATGTGCCACACTTAAATGGAATCGCAAATGTTAACATGTGCCACACTTAGACAGAAATGTGAAGGATAGCATGTGCCACACGTAGACAGAATTGTGAATATTACCATGTGCAACACTAAGACGGAATTGTGAAGGATAGCATGTCCCACACTTAGACAGAATTGTGAATATTAGCATGTTCCACACTTAGACAGAATTGTGAATATTACCATGTGCAACACTTAGACGGAATTGTGAAGGATAGCATGTCCCACACTTAGACAGAATTGTGAATATTAGCATGTTCCACACTTAGACAGAATTGTGAATATTACCATGTGCAACACTTAGACGGAATTGTGAAGGATAGCATGTGCCACACTTAGACGGAATTGTGAAGGATAGCATGTGCCACACTTAGACAGAATTGTAAAGGATAGCATGTGCCACACTTAGACGGAATTGTGAAGGATAGCATGTGCCACACTTAGACAGAATTGTGAAAGATAGCATGTGCCACACTTAAATAGAATTGTGAATGTTAGCATGTGCCACACTTAGATGGAATTGCAAAGGATAGCATGTGCCACACATAGACGGAATTGTAAAGGATAGCATGTGCCACACTTAGATGGAATTATGATGGATAGCATTTGCAACACTTAGACGGAATTGCGAAGGATAGCATGTCCACATGTAGACAGAATTGTGAAGGATAGCGTGTGCCACATGTAGACGGAATTGTGAAAGATAGCATGTGCCACACTTAGATGGAATTGCGAAGGATTGCATGTGCCACACATAGACGGAATTGTGAACATTACCATGTGCAACACTTAGACGGAATTGTGAAGGATAGCATGTCCCACACTTAGACAGAATTGTGAATGTTAGCATGTGCCACACTTAGACGGAATTGTGAAGGAATGCATGTCCCACACTTAGACAGAATTGTGAAGGATAGTGTGTGCCACACGTAGATGGAATTGTGAAGGATAGCATGTGCCACACTTAGACAGAATTGTGAATATTACCATGTGCAACACTTAGACGGAATTGTGAAGGATAGCATGTTCCACACTTAGACGCAAATGTGAAGGATAGCATGTGCCACACTTAGACAGAATTGTGAACATTACCATGTGCAACACTTGGACGGAATTGTGAAGGATAGCATGTCCCACACTTAGACAGAATTGTGAATGTTGGCATGTGCCACACTTAGACGGAATTGTGAAGGATAGCATGTCCCACACTTAGACAGAATTGTGAAGGATAGCATGTGCCACACTTAAATGGAATCGCAAATGTTAACATTTGCCACACTTAGACAGAATTGTGAATATTACCATGTGCAACACTTAGACGGAATTGTGAAGGATAGCATGTTCCACACTTAGACAGAATTCTAAATGTTAGCATGTGCCACACTTAGACGCAAATGTGAAGGATAGCATGTGCCACACTTAGACAGAATTGTGAACATTACCATGTGCAACACTTGGACGGAATTATGAAGGATAGCATGTCCCACACTTAGACAGAATTGTGAATGTTAGCATATGCCACACTTAGATGGAATTGTGAAAGATAGCATGTGCCACACTTAGACAGAATTGTGAAGGATAGCGTGTGCCACACATAGACGCAATTGTGAAAGATAGCATGTGCCACACTTAGACGGAATTATGAAGGATAGCATGTGCCACACTTAAATGGAATCGCAAATGTTAACATTTGCCACACTTAGACAGAAATGTGAAGGATAGCATGTGCCACACTTAGACAGAATTGTGAACATTACCATGTGCAACACTTAGACGGAATTGTGAAGGATAGCATGTCCCACACTTAGACAGAATTGTGAATGTTAGCATGTGCCACACTTAGATGGAATTGCGAAGGATAGCATGTGCCACACATAGACGGAATTGTATAGGATAGCATTTGCCACACTTAGACTGAATTGCGAAGGATAGCATGTCCACATGTAGACAGAATTGTGAATGTTACCATGTGCCACACGTAGATGGAATTGTGAAGGATAGCGTGTGCCACACATAGACGCAATTGTGAAAGATAGCATGTGCCACACTTAGACGGAATTATGAAGGATAGCATGTGCCACACTTAAATGGAATCGCAAATGTTAACATGTGCCACACTTAGACAGAAATGTGAAGGATAGCATTTGCCACACTTAGACAGAATTGTGAACATTACCATGTGCAACACTTAGACGGAATTGTGAAGGATAGCATGTCCCACACTTAGACAGAATTGTGAAAGATAGCATGTGCCACACTTAGATGGAATTGCGAAGGATAGCATGTGCCACACATAGACGGAATTGTATAGGATAGCATGTGCCACACTTGGATGGAATTGTGATGGCTAGCATTTGCCACACTTAGACGGAATTACGAAGGATAGCATGTCGACATGTAGACAGAATTGTGAATGTTACCATGTGCCACACGTAGATGGAATTGTGAAGGATAGCATGTCCCACACTTAGGCAGAATTGTAAATGTTAGCATGTGCCACACTTAGACGCAAATGTGAAGGATAGCATGTGCCACACTTAGACAGAATTGTGAAGGATAGCATGTGCCACACATAGACGGAATTGTAAAGGATAGCATGTGCCACACTTAGATGGAATTGTGATGGATAGCATTTGCAACACATAGACGGAATTGCGAAGGATAGCATGTCCACATGTAGACAGAATTGTGAAGGATAGCGTGTGCCACATGTAGACGGAATTGTGAAAGATAGCATGTGCCACACTTAGATGGAATTGCGAAGGATAGCATGTGCCACACATAGACGGAATTGTATAGGATAGCATGTGCCACACTTGGATGGAATTGTGATGGATAGCATTTGCCACACTTAGACGGAATTGCGAAGGATAGCATGTCCACATGTAGACAGAATTGTGAATGTTACCATGTGCCACACGTAGATGGAATTGTGAAGGATAGCATGTCCCACACTTAGGCAGAATTGTAAATGTTAGCATGTGCCACACTTAGACGCAAATGTGAAGGATAGCATGTGCCACACTTAGACAGAATTGTGAAGGATAGCGTGTGCCACACGTAGATGGAATTGTGAAGGATAGCATGCGCCACACTTAGACAGAATTGTGAATATTACCATGTGCAACACTAAGACGGAATTGTGAAGGATAGCATGTCCCACACTTAGACAGAATTGTGAATATTAGCATGTTCCACACTTAGACAGAATTGTGAATATTACCATGTGCAACACTTAGACGGAATTGTGAAGGATAGCATGTCCCACACTTAGACAGAATTGTGAATATTAGCATGTTCCACACTTAGACAGAATTGTGAATATTACCATGTGCAACACTTAGACGGAATTGTGAAGGATAGCATGTGCCACACTAAGACGGAATTGTGAAGGATAGCATGTCCCACACTTAGACAGAATTGTGAATATTAGCATGTTCCACACTTAGACAGAATTGTGAATATTACCATGTGCAACACTTAGACGGAATTGTGAAGGATAGCATGTCCCACACTTAGACAGAATTGTGAATATTAGCATGTTCCACACTTAGACAGAATTGTGAATATTACCATGTGCAACACTTAGACGGAATTGTGAAGGATAGCATGTGCCACACTCAGACGGAATTGTGAAGGATAGCATGTGCCACACTTAGACAGAATTGTAAAGGATAGCATGTGCCACACTTAGACGGAATTGTGAAGGATAGCATGTGCCACACTTAGACAGAATTGTGAATATTACCATGTGCAACACTTAGACGGAATTGTGAATGTTAGCATGTGCCACACTTAGACGGAATTGTGAAGGAATGCATGTCCCACACTTAGACAGAATTGTGAAGGATAGCGTGTGCCACACGTAGATGGAATTGTGAAGGATAGCTTGTGCCACACTTAGACAGAATTGTGAATATTACCATGTGCCACACTTAGACGGAATTGTGAAGGAATGCATGTCCCACACTTAGACAGAATTATGAAGGATAGCATGTGCCACACTTAAATGGAATCGCAAATGTTAACATTTGCCACACTTAGACAGAAATGTGAAGGATAGCATGTGCCACACTTAGACAGAATTGTGAACATTACCATGTGCAACACTTAGACGGAATTGTGAAGGATAGCATGTCCCACACTTAGACAGAATTGTGAATGTTAGCATGTGCCACACTTAGATGGAATTGCGAAGGATAGCATGTGCCACACATAGACGGAATTGTATAGGATAGCATTTGCCACACTTAGACTGAATTGCGAAGGATAGCATGTCCACATGTAGACAGAATTGTGAATGTTACCATGTGCCACACGTAGATGGAATTGTGAAGGATAGCGTGTGCCACACATAGACGCAATTGTGAAAGATAGCATGTGCCACACTTAGACGGAATTATGAAGGATAGCATGTGCCACACTTAAATGGAATCGCAAATGTTAACATGTGCCACACTTAGACAGAAATGTGAAGGATAGCATGTGCCACACTTAGACAGAATTGTGAACATTACCATGTGCAACACTTAGACGGAATTGTGAAGGATAGCATGTCCCACACTTAGACAGAATTGTGAAAGATAGCATGTGCCACACTTAGATGGAATTGCGAAGGATAGCATGTGCCACACATAGACGGAATTGTATAGGATAGCATGTGCCACACTTGGATGGAATTGTGATGGCTAGCATTTGCCACACTTAGACGGAATTACGAAGGATAGCATGTCGACATGTAGACAGAATTGTGAATGTTACCATGTGCCACACGTAGATGGAATTGTGAAGGATAGCATGTCCCACACTTAGGCAGAATTGTAAATGTTAGCATGTGCCACACTTAGATGGAATTGTGATGGATAGCATTTGCAACACATAGACGGAATTGCGAAGGATAGCATGTCCACATGTAGACAGAATTGTGAATGTTACCATGTGCCACACGTAGATGGAATTGTGAAGGATAGCATGTCCCACACTTAGGCAGAATTGTAAATGTTAGCATGTGCCACACTTAGACGCAAATGTGAAGGATAGCATGTGCCACACTTAGACAGAATTGTGAAGGATAGCGTGTGCCACACGTAGATGGAATTGTGAAGGATAGCATGCGCCACACTTAGACAGAATTGTGAATATTACCATGTGCAACACTAAGACGGAATTGTGAAGGATAGCATGTCCCACACTTAGACAGAATTGTGAATATTAGCATGTTCCACACTTAGACAGAATTGTGAATATTACCATGTGCAACACTTAGACGGAATTGTGAAGGATAGCATGTCCCACACTTAGACAGAATTGTGAATATTAGCATGTTCCACACTTAGACAGAATTGTGAATATTACCATGTGCAACACTTAGACGGAATTGTGAAGGATAGCATGTGCCACACTCAGACGGAATTGTGAAGGATAGCATGTGCCACACTTAGACAGAATTGTAAAGGATAGCATGTGCCACACTTAGACGGAATTGTGAAGGATAGCATGTGCCACACTTAGACAGAATTGTGAAAGATAGCATGTGCCACACTTAAATAGAATTGTGAATGTTAGCATGTGCCACACTTAGACGGAATTGTGAAGGATAGCATGTCCCACACTTAGACAGAATTGTAAAGGATAGCATATGCCACACTTAGATGGAATTGTGAAAGATAGTATGTGCCACACTTAGACAGAATTGTGAAGGATAGCGTGTGCCACACATAGACGCAATTGTGAAAGATAGCATGTGCCACACTTAGACGGAATTATGAAGGATAGCATGTGCCACACTTAAATGGAATCGCAAATGTTAACATTTGCCACACTTAGACAGAAATGTGAAGGATAGCATGTGCCACACTTAGACAGAATTGTGAACATTACCATGTGCAACACTTAGACGGAATTGTGAAGGATAGCATGTCCCACACTTAGACAGAATTGTGAATGTTAGCATGTGCCACACTTAGATGGAATTGCGAAGGATAGCATGTGCCACACATAGACGGAATTGTATAGGATAGCATGTGCCACACTTGGATGGAATTGTGATGGATAGCATTTGCCACACTTAGACTGAATTGCGAAGGATAGCATGTCCACATGTAGACAGAATTGTGAATGTTACCATGTGCCACACGTAGATGGAATTGTGAAGGATAGCGTGTGCCACACATAGACGCAATTGTGAAAGATAGCATGTGCCACACTTAGACGGAATTATGAAGGATAGCATGTGCCACACTTAAATGGAATCGCAAATGTTAACATGTGCCACACTTAGACAGAAATGTGAAGGATAGCATGTGCCACACTTAGACAGAATTGTGAACATTACCATGTGCAACACTTAGACGGAATTGTGAAGGATAGCATGTCCCACACTTAGACAGAATTGTGAAAGATAGCATGTGCCACACTTAGATGGAATTGCGAAGGATAGCATGTGCCACACATAGACGGAATTGTATAGGATAGCATGTGCCACACTTGGATGGAATTGTGATGGCTAGCATTTGCCACACTTAGACGGAATTACGAAGGATAGCATGTCCACATGTAGACAGAATTGTGAATGTTACCATGTGCCACACGTAGATGGAATTGTGAAGGATAGCATGTCCCACACTTAGGCAGAATTGTAAATGTTAGCATGTGCCACACTTAGACGCAAATGTGAAGGATAGCATGTGCCACACTTAGACAGAATTGTGAAGGATAGCGTGTGCCACACGTAGATGGAATTGTGAAGGATAGCATGTGCCACACTTAGACAGAATTGTGAATATTACCATGTGCAACACTTAGACGGAATTGTGAAGGATAGCATGTTCCACACTTAGACAGAATTCTAAATGTTAGCATGTGCCACACTTAGACGCAAATGTGAAGGATAGCATGTGCCACACTTAGACAGAATTGTGAACATTACCATGTGCAACACTTAGACGGAATTGTGAAGGATAGCATGTCCCACACTTAGACAGAATTGTGAAGGATAGCATGTGCCATACGTAGACGGAATTGTAAAGGATAGCATATGCCACACTTAGATGGAATTGTGAAAGATAGCATGTGCCACACTTAGACAGAATTGTGAAGGATAGCGTGTGCCACACATAGACGCAATTGTGAAAGATAGCATGTGCCACACTTAGACGGAATTATGAAGGATAGCATGTGCCACACTTAAATGGAATCGCAAATGTTAACATGTGCCACACTTAGACAGAAATGTGAAGGATAGCATGTGCCACACTTAGACAGAATTGTGAACATTACCATGTGCAACACTTAGACGGAATTGTGAAGGATAGCATGTCCCACACTTAGACAGAATTGTGAATGTTAGCATGTGCCACACTTAGACGGAATTGTGAAGGATAGCATGTGCCATACGTAGACGGAATTGTAAAGTATAGCATATGCCACACTTAGATGGAATTGTGAAAGATAGCATGTGCCACACTTAGACAGAATTGTGAAGGATAGCGTGTGCCACACATAGACGCAATTGTGAAAGATAGCATGTGCCACACTTAGATGGAATTATGAAGGATAGCATGTGCCACACTTAAATGGAATCGCAAATGTTAACATGTGCCACACTTAGATAGAATTGTGAAGGATAGCATGTGCCACACGTAGATAGAATTGTGAATGTTAGCATGTGCCACATGTAGACAGAATTGCGAAAGATAGCATGTGCCACACTTAGACGGAATTGTGAAGGATAGCATGTGCCACACTTAAATGGAATCGCAAATGTTAACATGTGCCACACTTAGACGGAATTGTGAAGGATAGCATGTGCCACACTTAGAAGGAATTGTGAAGGATAGCATGTGCCACACTTAGACAGAATTGTGAAAGATAGCATGTGCCACACTTAGACGGAATTGTGAAGGATAGCATGTGCCACACTTAGATGGAATTGTAAAGGATAGCATGTGCCACACTTAGACGGAATTGTGAAGGATAGCATGTGCCACACTTAGAATTGTGAAAGATAGCATGTGCCACACTTAGACGTGAAGGATAGCATGTGCCACACTTAAATAGAATTGTGAATGTTAGCATGTGCCACACTTAGATGGAATTGCAAAGGATAGCATGTGCCACACATAGACGGAATTGTAAAGGATAGCATGTGCCACACTTAGATGGAATTGTGATGGATAGCATTTGCAACACATAGACGGAATTGCGAAGGATAGCATGTCCACATGTAGACAGAATTGTGAAGGATAGCGTGTGCCACATGTAGACGGAATTGTGAAAGATAGCATGTGCCACACTTAGATGGAATTGCGAAGGATAGCATGTGCCACACATAGACGGAATTGTATAGGATAGCATGTGCCACACTTGGATGGAATTGTGATGGATAGCATTTGCCACACTTAGACGGAATTGCGAAGGATAGCATGTCCACATGTAGACAGAATTGTGAATGTTACTATGTCCCACACTTAGGCAGAATTGTAAATGTTAGCATGTGCCACACTTAGACGCAAATGTGAAGGATAGCATGTGCCACACTTAGACAGAATTGTGAAGGATAGCGTGTGCCACACGTAGATGGAATTGTGAAGGATAGCATGCGCCACACTTAGACAGAATTGTGAATATTACCATGTGCAACACTAAGACGGAATTGTGAAGGATAGCATGTCCCACACTTAGACAGAATTGTGAATATTAGCAGGTTCCACACTTAGACAGAATTGTGAACATTACCATGTGCAACCCTTAGACGGAATTGTGAAGGATAGCATGTCCCACACTTAGAATTGTGAAGGATAGCATGTGCCACACGGAGACGGAATTGTAATGGATAGCATATGCCACACTTAGACGGAATTGTGAAAGATAGCATGTGCCACACTTAGACAGAATTGTGAAGGATAGCGTGTGCCACACATAGACGGAATTGTGAAAGATAGCATGTGCCACACTTAGACGCAATTGTGAAGGATAGCATGTGCCACACGTAGATGGAATTGTAAAGGATAGCATATGCCACACTTAGACGGAATAGTGAAGGATAGCATGTGCCACTCTTAGACAGAATTGTGAAGGATAGCGTATGCCACACGGAGACGGAATCGTGAAAGATAGCATGTGCCACACTTAGACGCAATTGTGAAGGATAGCATGTGCCACACTTAGACAGAATTGTGAATGTTGCCATGTGCCACACTTAGACGGAATTGTGAAGGATAGCATGTCCCACACTTAGACCCAATTGTGAAGGATAGCATGTGCCACATGTAGACGGAATTGTAAAGGATAGCATATGCCACACACAGACGGATTTGTGAAGGATAGCATGTGCCACACTTAGACAGAAGTTTTAAAGATAGCATGTGCCACATTTAGACAGAATTGTTAAGGATAGAATTTGCCACACTTAAACAGAATTGTGAATGTTAGCATATGCCACATGTAGACGGAATTGTAAAGGATAGCATGTGCCACACTTAGACGGAATTGTGATGGATAGCATGTGCCACACTTAAACAGAATTGTGAATGTTAGCATGTGTCACACTTAGACGGAATTGCGAAGGATTGCAAGTACCACACGTAGACAGAATTGTGAACTATAGCATGTGCCACACTCAGACAGAATTGTGAAGGATAGCGTGTGCCACACGTAGACGGAATTCTGAAAGATAGAATGTGCCACACTTAGACGCAATTGTGAAGGATAGCATGTGCCACACTTAGACAGAATTGTGAAGGATAGCATGTGCCACACTTTAGACAGAATTGTGAATGTTAGCATGTGCCACCCTTAGACGGAATTGTGAAGGATAGCATGTGCCACACTTAGACGGAATTGTAAAGGAAAGCATATGCCACACTTAGACGGAATTGTGAAGGATAGCATGTGCCACACTTAGACAGAATTGTGAAGGATAGCGTGTGCCACACATAGACGGAATTGTGAAGGATAGCATGTGCCACACTTAGACAGAATTGTGAAGGATAGCATGTGCCACACTTAGACGGCATTGTGAAGGATAGCATGTGCCACACTTAGACAGAATTGTGAATGTTACCATGTGCCACACTTAGACGCAATTGTGAAGGATAGCATGTCCCACACTTAGACGGAATTGTGAAGGATAGCATGTGCCACACTTAGACAGAATTGTGAAAGATAGCATGTGCCACACTTAGACAGAATTGTGAATGTTAGCATGTGCCACATGTAGACGGAATTGTAAAGACAGAATTAGATGGAATTGTGAAGGATAGCATGTGCCACACTTAGACCGAATTGTGAATGTTACCATGTGCCACACTTAGACGGAATTGTGAAGGATAGCATGTGCCACACTTAGACGGAATTGTGAAGGATAGCATGTCCCACACTTAGACAGAATTGTGAATGTTAGCATGTGCCACACTTAGACAGAATTGTAAATGTTAGCATGTGCCACACTTAGACGCAAATGTGAAGGATAGAATGTGCCACACTTAGACAGAATTGTGAAGGATAGCGTGTGCCACACGTAGATCGAATTGTGAAGGATAGCATGCGCCACACTTAGACAGAATTGTGAATATTACCATGTGCAACACTTAGACGGAATTGTGAAGGATAGCATGTCACACACTTAGACAGAATTGTGAATATTAGCATGTTCCACACTTAGACAGAATTGTGAATATTACCATGTGCAACACTTAGACCGAATTGTGAAGGATAGCATGTCCCACACTTAGACAGAATTGTGAAGGCTAGCATGTGCCACACATAGACGGAATTGTAATGGATAGCATATGCCACACTTAGACGGAATTGTGAAGGCTAGCATGTGCCACACATAGACGGAATTGTAATGGATAGCATATGCCACACTTAGACAGAAATGTGAACGATAGCATGTGCCACACTTAGACAGAATTGTGAAGGATAGCGTGTGCCACACATAGACGGAATTGTGAAAGATAGCATGTGCCACACTTAGACGCAATAGTGAAGGATAGCATGTGCCACACTTAGACAGAATTGTGAAGGATAGCATGTGCCACACGTAGATGGAATTGTGAAGGATAGCATGTGCCACTCTTAGACAGAATTGTGAAGGATAGCGTATGCCACACGTAGACGGAATTGTGAAAGATAGCATGTGCCACACTTAGACACAATAGTGAAGGATAGCATGTGCCACACTTAGACATAATTGTGAATGTTACCATGTGCCACACTTAGACGGAATTGTGAAGGATAGCATTTCCCACACTTAGACAGAATTGTGAATGTTAGCATGTGCCACACTTAGACGCAATTGTGAAGGATAGCATGTGCCACACGTAGACGGAATTGTAAAGGATAGCATATGCCACACACAGACGGATTTGTGAAGGATAGCATGTGCCACACTTAGACAGAATTGTGAAAGATAGCATGTGCCACACTTATACAGAATTGTTAAGGATAGCATTTGCCACACTTAAACAGAATTGTGAATGTTAGCATATGCCACATGTAGACGGAATTGTAAAGGATAGCATGTGCCACACGTACACAGAATTGTGAACTATAGCATGTGCCACACTCAGACAGAATTGTGAAGGATAGCGTGTGCCACACGTAGACAGAATTGTGAAAGATAGCATGTGCCACACTTAGACGCAATTGTGAAGGATAGCATGTGCCACACTTAGACAGAATTGTGAAGGATAGCATGTGCCACACTTAGACAGAATTGTGAATGTTAGCATGTGCCACAGTTAGACGGAATTGTGAAGGATAGCATGTGCCACACTTAGACAGAATTGTGAAGGATAGCGTGTCCCACACGTAGACGGAATGTGAAGGATAGCATGTGCCACACTTAGACGGAATTGTAAAGGATAGCATATGCCACACTTAGACGGAATTGTGAAGGATAGCATGTACCACACTTAGAAGTGTGAAGGATATCGTGTCCCACACGTAGACGGAATTGTGAAGGATAGCATGTGCCACACTTAGACGCAATTGTGAAGGATAGCATATGCCACACTTAGACGGCATTGTGAAGGATAGCATGTGCCACACTTAGACAGAATTGTGAATGTTAGCATGTGCCACATGTAGACGGAATTGTAAAGACAGAATTAGATGGAATTGTGAAGGATAGCATGTGCCACACTTAGACGGAATTGTGAATGTTACCATGTGCCACACTTAGACGGAATTGTGAAGGATAGCATGTGCCACACTTAGACGCAATTGTGAAGGATAGCATGTCCCATACTTAGACAGAATTGTGAATGTTAGCATGTGCCACACTTAGACGCAATGTGAAGGGTAGCATGTGCCACACTTAGACAGAATTGTGAAGGATAGCATGTGCCACGCGTAGATGGAATTGTAAAGATAGCATATGCCACACTTAGACGGAATTGTGAAGGATAGCATGTGCCACACTTAGACAGAATTGTGAAGGATAGCATTTGCCACACTTAAACAGAATTGTGAATGTTATCATGTGCCACATGTTGACAGAATTGTAAAAGATAGCATGTGCCACACTTAGACAGAATTGTGATGGATAGCATGTGCCACACTTAAACAGAATTGTGAATGGTAGCATGTGCCACACATAGACGGAATTGTGAAGTATAGCATGTGCCAAACTTAGACAGAATTGTGAAAGATAGCATGTGCCACACTTAGACAGAATTGTGAAGGATAGCATTTGCCACACTTAAACAGAATTGTGAATGTTAGCATGTGCCACATGTAGACGGAATTGTAAAGACAGAATTAGACGGAATTGTGAAGGATAGCATGTGCCACACTTAGACAGAATTGTGAATCTTACCATGTGCCACACTTAGACGGAATTGTGAAGGATAGCATGTGCCACACTTAGATGGAATTGTGAAGGATAGCATGTCCCACACTTAGACAGAATTGTGAATGTTAGCAGGTGCCACATGTTGACAGAATTGTAAAAGATAGCATGTGCCACACTTAGACGGAATTGTGATGGATAGCATGTGCCACACTTAAACAGAATTGTGAATGTTAGCATGTGCCACACATAGACGGAATTGTGAAGTATAGCATGTGCCACACTTAGACAGAATTGTGAAAGATAGCATGTGCCACACTTAGACGGAATTGTGAAGGATAGCATGTGCCACACTTAGACAGAATTGTGAAAGATAGCATTTGCCACACTTAGACGGAATTGTAAAGGATAGCATGTGCCACACTTAGACCGAATTGTGAAGGATAGCATGTGCCACACTTAGACAGAATTGTGAAAGATAGCATGTGCCACACTTAGACGGAATTGTGAAGGATAGCATGTGCCACACTTAAACAGAATTGTGAATGTTAGCATGTGCCACACTTAGATGGAATTGCAAAGGATAGCATGTGCCACACATAGACGGAATTGTAAAGGATAGCATGTGCCACACTTAGATGGAATTGTGATGGATAGCATTTGCCACACTTAGACGGAATTGCGAAAGATAGCATGTCCACATGTAGACAGAATTGTGAAGGATAGCGTGTGCCACACGTAGACGGAATTGTGAAAGATAGCATGTGCCACACTTAGATGGAATTGCGAAGGATAGCATGTGCCACACATAGACGGAATTGTATAGGATAGCATGTGCCACACTTGGATGGAATTGTGATGGATAGCATTTGCCACACTTAGACGGAATTGCGAAGGATAGCATGTCCACATGTAGACAGAATTGTGAAGGATAGCGTGTGCCACACGTAGACTGAATTGTGAAAGATAGCATGTGCCACACTTAGACGCAATTGTGAAGGATAGCATGTGCCACACTTGGACAGAATTGTGAATGTTACCATGTGCCACACGTAGATAGAATTGTGAAGGATAGCATGTCCCACACTTAGACAGAATTGTAAATGTTAGCATGTGCCACACTTAGACGCAAATGTGAAGGATAGCATGTGCCACACTTTGACAGAATTGTGAAGGATAGCGTGTGCCACACGTAGATGGAATTGTGAAGGATAGCATGCGCCACACTTAGACAGAATTGTGAATATTACCATGTGCAGACGGAATTGTGAAGGATAGCATGTCCCACACTTAGACAGAATTGTGAAAGATAGCATGTGCCACACGTAGACGGAATTGTGAAAGATAGCATGTGCCACACTTAGACGCAATTGTGAAGGATAGCATGTGCCACACTTAGACAGAATTGTGAAGGATAGCATGTGCCATACATAGATGGAATTGTAAAGGATAGCATGTGCCACACTTAGACGGAATTGTGAAGGATAGCATGTGCCACGCTTAGACAGAATTGTGAAGGATAGCGTATGCCACACGGAGACGGAATTGTGAAAGATAGCATGTGCCACACTTAGACGCAATTGTGAAGGATAGCATGTGCCACACTTAGACAGAATTGTGAATGTTACCATGTGCCATACTTAGACGGAATTGTGAAGGATAGCATGTCCCACACTTAGACAGAATTGTGAATGTTAGCATGTGCCACACTTAGATGCAATTGTGAAGGATAGCATGTGCCACACGTAGACGGAATTGTAAAGGATAGCATATGCCACACTTAGACGGAATTGTGAAAGATAGCATGTGCCACACTTATACTGAATTGTTAAGGATAGCATTTGCCACACTTAAACAGAATTGTGAATGTTAGCATATGCCACATGTAGACGTAATTGTAAAGGATAGCAAGTACCACACGTAGACAGAATTGTGAACTATAGCATGTGCCACACTCAGACAGAATTGTGATGGATAGCGTGTGCCACACGTAGACGGAATTGTGAAAGATAGAATGTGCCACACTTAGACGCAATTGTGAAGGATAGCATGTGCCACACTTAGACAGAATTGTGAAGGATAGCATGTGCCACACTTAGACAGAATTGTGAATGTTAGCATGTGCCACACTTAGACGGAATTGTGAAGGGTAGCATGTGCCACACTTAGACGGAATTGTAAAGGATAGCATATGCCACACTTAGACGGAATTGTGAAGTATAGCATGTGCCACACTTAGACAGAATTGTGAAGGATAGCGTGTGCCACACTTAGACGGAATTGTGAAGGATAGCATGTGCCACACTTAGACAGAATTGTGAAGGATAGCATGTGCCACACTTAGACGGCATTGTGAAGGATAGCATGTGCCACACTTAGACAGAATTGTGAATGTTACCATGTGCCACACTTAGACGGAATTGTGAAGGATAGCATGTCCCACATTTAGACAGAATTGTAAATGTTAGCATGTGCCACACTTAGACGTAATTGTGAAGGATAGCATATGCCACACTTAGACGGAATTGTGAAGGATAGCATGTGCCACACTTAGACAGAATTGTGAAAGATAGCATGTGCCACACTTAGACAGAATTGTGACGGATAGCATTTGCCACACTTAAACGGAATTGTGAATGTTAGCATGTGCCACATGTAGACGGAATTGTAAAGACAGAATTAGATGGAATTGTGAAGGATAGCATGTGCCACACTTAGACGGAATTGTGAATGTTACCATGTGCCACACTTAGACGGAATTGTGAAGGATAGCATGTGCCACACTTAGACGGAATTGTGAAGGATAGCATGTCCCAAACTTAGACAGAATTGTGAATGTTAGCATGTGCCACACTTAGACAGAATTGTAAATGTTAGCATGTGCCTCACTTAGACGCAAATGTGAAGGATAGAATGTGCCACACTTAGACAGAATTGTGAAGGATAGCGTGTGCCACACATAGATGGAATTGTGAAGGATAGCATACGCCACACTTAGACAGAATTGTGAATATTACCATGTGAAACAATTAGACGGAATTGTGAAGCATAGCATGTCCCACACTTAGACAGAATTGTGAATATTAGCATGTTCCACACGTAGACAGAATTGTGAATATTACCATGTGCAACACTTAGACGGAATTGTGAAGGATAGCATGTCCCAAACTTAGACAGAATTGTGAAGGATAGCATGTCCCACACTTAGACAGAATTGTGAATATTACCATGTGCAACACTTAGACGGAATTGTGAAGGATAGCATGTCCCAAACTTAGACAGAATTGTGAAGGATAGCATGTGCCACACGTAGACGGAATTGTAATGGATAGCATATGCCACACTTAGACGGAATTGTGAAAGATAGCATGTGCCACACTTAGACAGAATTGTGAAGGATAGCGTGTGCCACACATAGACGGAATTGTGAAAGATAGCATGTGCCACACTTAGACGCAATTGTGAAGGATAGCATGTGCCACACTTAGACAGAATTGTGAAGGATAGCATGTGCCACTCTTAGACAGAATTCTGAAGGATATCGTATGCCACTTGTAGACGGAATTGTAAAAGATAGCATGTGCCACACTTAGACGCAATAGTGAAGGATAGCTTGTGCCACACTTAGACAGAATTGTGAATGTTACCATGTGCCACACTTAGACGGAATTGTGAAGGATAGCATGTCCCACACTTAGACAGAATTGTGAATGTTAGTATGTGCCACACTTAGACGCAATTGTGAAGGATAGCATGTGCCACACGTAGACGGAATTGTAAAGGATAGCATATGCCACACACAGACGGATTTGTGAAGGATAGCATGTGCCACACTTAGACAGAATTGTGAAAGATAGCATGTGCCACACTTATACAGAATTGTTAAGGATAGCATTTGCCACACTTAAACAGAATTGTGAATGTTAGCATATGCCACATGTAGACGGAATTGTAAAGGATAGCATGTGCCACACGTAGACAGAATTGTGAACTATAGCATGTGCCACACTCAGACAGAATTGTGAAGGATAGCGTGTGCCACACGTAGACGGAATTGTGAAGGATAGCATGTGCCACACTTACACAGAATTGTGAATGTTAGCATGTGCCACACTTAGACGGAATTGTGAAGGATAGCATGTGCCACACGTAGATGGAATTGTAAAGGATAGCATGTGCCACACGTAGACAGAATTGTGAACTATAGCATGTGCCACACTCAGACAGAATTGTGAAGGATATCATGTGCCACACTTAGACAGAATTGTGAAGGATAGCATGTGCCACACTTAGACAGAATTGTGAATGTTAGCATGTGCCACACTTAGACGGAATTGTGAAGGATAGCATGTGCCACACGTAGATGGAATTGTAAAGGATAGCATGTGCCACACTTAGACGGAATTGTAAAGGATAGCATATGCCACACTTAGACGGAATTGTGAAGGATAGCATGTGCCACACTTAGACAGAATTGTGAAGGATAGCATGTCCCACACGTAGACGGAATTGTGAAGGATAGCATGTGCCACACTTAGACAGAATTGTGAAGGATAGCATGTGCCACACTTAGACGGCATTGTGAAGGATAGCATGTGCCACACCTAGACAGAATTGTGAATGTTACCATGTGCCACACTTAGACGGAATTGTGAATGTTAGCATGTGCCACACTTAGACGCAATTGTGAAGGATAGCATGTGCCACACGTAGACGGAATTGTAAAGGATAGCATATGCCACACACAGACGGATTTGTGAAGGATAGCATGTGCCACACTTAGACAGAATTGTGAAAGATAGCATGTGCCACACATACAGAATTGTTAAGGATAGCATTTGCCACACTTAAACAGAATTGTGAATGTTAGCATATGCCACATGTAGACGGAATTGTAAAGGATAGCATGTGCCACATGTAGACAGAATTGTGAACTATAGCATGTGCCACACTTAGACAGAATTGTGAAAGATAGCATGTGCCACACATACAGAATTGTTAAGGATAGCATTTGCCACACTTAAACAGAATTGTGAATGTTAGCATATGCCACATGTAGACGGAATTGTAAAGGATAGCATGTGCCACACGTAGACAGAATTGTGAACTATAGCATGTGCCACACTCAGACAGAATTGTGAAGGATAGCGTGTGCCACACGTAGACGGAATTGTGAAAGATAGCATGTGCCACACTTAGACGCAATTGTGAAGGATATCATGTGCCACACTTAGACTGAATTGTGAAGGATAGCATGTGCCACACGTAGATGGAATTGTAAAGGATAGCATGTGCCACACTTAGACAGCATTGTGAAGGATAGCATGTGCCACACCTAGACAGAATTGTGAATGTTACCATGTGCCACACTTAGACGGAATTGTGAAGGATACCATGTCCCACACTTAGACAGAATTGTGAATGTTAGCATGTGCCACACTTAGACGCAATTGTGAAGGATAGCATATGCCACACTTAGACAGAATTGTGAATGTTAGCATGTGCCACATGTAGACGGAATTGTAAAGACAGAATTAGATGGAATTGTGAAGGATAGCATGTGCCACACTTAGACAGAATTGTGAAAGATACCATGTGCCACACTTAGACAGAATTGTGAAGGATAGCATTTGCCACACTTAAACAGAATTGTGAATGTTAGCATGTGCCACATGTAGACGGAATTGTAAAGACAGAATTAGATGGAATTGTGAAGGATAGCATGTGCCACACTTAGACGGAATTGTGAATGTTACCATGTGCCACACTTAGACGGAATTGTGAAGGATAGCATGTGCCACAACTAGACGGAATTGTGAAGGATAGCATGTCCCACACTTAGACAGGATTGTGAAGGATAGCATTTGCCACACTTAGACAGAATTGTGAAAGATAACATGTGCCACACTTAGACAGAATTGTGAAGGATAGCATTTGCCACACTTAAACAGAATTGTGAATGTTAGCATGTGCCACATGTAGACGGAATTGTGAAGGATAGCATGTGCCACTCTTAGACAGAATTGTGAAGGATAGCGTATGCCACACGTAGACGGAATTGTAAAAGATAGCATGTGCCACACTTAGACGCAATAGTGAAGGATAGCTTGTGCCACACTTAGACAGAATTGTGAATGTTACCATGTGCCACCCTTAGACGGAATTGTGAAGGATAGCATGTCCCACACTTAGACAGAATTGTGAATGTTAGCATGTGCCACACTTAGACGCAATTGTGAAGGATAGCATGTGCCACACGTAGACGGAATTGTAAAGGATAGCATATGCCACACACAGACGGATTTGTGAAGGATAGCATGTGCCACACTTAGACACAATTGTGAAAGATAGCATGTGCCACACTTATACAGAATTGTTAAGGAAAGCATTTGCCACACTTAAACAGAATTGTGAATGTTAGCATTTGCCACATGTAGACGGAATTGTAAAGGATAGCATGTGCCACACGTAGACAGAATTGTGAACTATAGCATGTGCCATACTCAGACAGAATTGTGAAGGATAGCGTGTGCCACACGTAGACGGAATTGTGAAAGATAGCATGTGCCACACTTAGACGCAATTGTGAAGGATATCATGTGCCACACTTAGACAGAATTGTGAAGGATAGCATGTGCCACACTTAGACAGAATTGTGAATGTTAGCATGTGCCACACTTAGACGGAATTGTGAAGGATAGCATGTGCCACACTTAGACAGAATTGTGAAGGATAGCGTGTCCCACACGTAGACGGAATTGTGAAGGATAGCATGTGCCACACTTAGACGGAATTGTAAAGGATAGCATATGCCACACTTAGACGGAATTGTGAAGGATAGCATGTGCCACACTTAGACAGAATTGTGAAGGATAGCGTGTCCCACACGTAGACGGAATTGTGAAGGATAGCATGTGCCACGCGTAGATGGAATTGTAAAGATAGCATATGCCACACTTAGACGGAATTGTGAAGGATAGCATGTGCCACACTTAGACAGAATTGTGAAGGATAGCATTTGCCACACTTAGACAGAATTGTGAAAGATAATATGTGCCACACTTAGACAGTATTGTGAAGGATAGCATTTGCCACACTTAAACAGAATTGTGAATGTTAGCATGTGCCACATGTAGACGGAATTGTAAAGACAGAATTAGACGGAATTGTGAAGGATAGCATGTGCCACACTTAGACAGAATTGTGAATCTTACCATGTGCCACACTTAGACAGAATTGTGAAAGATAGCATGTGCCACACTTAGACAGAATTGTGAAGGAAAGCATTTGCCACACTTAAACGGAATTGTGAATGTTAGCATGTGCCACATGTAGACGGAATTGTAAAGACAGAATTAGATGGAATTGTGAAGGATAGCATGTGCCACACTTAGACGGAATTGTGAATGTTACCATGTGCCACACTTAGACGGAATTGTGAAGGATAGCATGTGCCACACTTAGACGGAATTGTGAAGGATAGCATGTCCCAAACTTAGACAGAATTGTAAATGTTAGCATGTGCCTCACTTAGACGCAAATGTGAAGGATAGAATGTGCCACACTTAGACAGAATTGTGAAGGATAGCGTGTGCCACACATAGATGGAATTGTGAAGGATAGCATGTGCCACACTTAGACAGAATTGTGAATATTACCATGTGCAACAATTAGACGGAATTGTGAAGCATAGCATGTCCCACACTTAGACAGAATTGTGAATATTAGCATGTTCCACACTTAGACAGAATTGTGAATATTACCATGTGCAACACTTAGACGGAATTGTGAAGGATAGCATGTCCCAAACTTAGACAGAATTGTGAAGGATAGCATGTGCCACACGTAGACGGAATTGTAATGGATAGCATATGCCACACTTAGACGGAATTGTGAAAGATAGCATGTGGCACACTTAGACAGAATTGTGAAGGATAGCGTGTGCCACACATAGACGGAATTGTGAAAGATAGCATGTGCCACACTTAGACGCAATTGTGAAGGATAGCATGTGCCACACTTAGACAGAATTGTGAAGGATAGCATGTGCCACACGTAGATGGAATTGTAAAGGATAGCATATGCCACACTTAGACGGAATTGTGAAGGATAGCATATGCCACTCTTAGACAGAATTCTGAAGGATATCGTATGCCACTTGTAGACGGAATTGTAAAAGATAGCATGTGCCACACTTAGACGCAATAGTGAAGGATAGCTTGTGCCACACTTAGACAGAATTGTGAATGTTACCATGTGCCACACTTAGACGGAATTGTGAAGGATAGCATGTCCCACACTTAGACAGAATTGTGAATGTTAGCATGTGCCACACTTAGACGCAATTGTGAAGGATAGCATGTGCCACACGTAGACGGAATTGTAAAGGATAGCATATGCCACACACAGACGGATTTGTGAAGGATAGCATGTGCCACACTTAGACAGAATTGTGAAAGATAGCATGTGCCACACTTATACAGAATTGTTAAGGATAGCATTTGCCACACTTAAACAGAATTGTGAATGTTAGCATATGCCACATGTAGACGGAATTGTAAAGGATAGCATGTGCCACACGTAGACAGAATTGTGAACTATAGCATGTGCCACACTCAGACAGAATTGTGAAGGATAGCGTGTGCCACACGTAGACGGAATTGTGAAAGATAGCATGTGCCAGACTTAGACGCAATTGTGAAGGATATCATGTGCCACACTTAGACAGAATTGTGAAGGATAGCATGTGCCACACTTAGACAGAATTGTGAATGTTAGCATGTGCCACACTTAGATGGAATTGTGAAGGATAGCATGTGCCACACGTAGATGGAATTGTAAAGGATAGCATGTGCCACACTTAGACGGAATTGTAAAGGATAGCATATGCCACACTTAGACGGAATTGTGAAGGATAGCATGTGCCACACTTAGACAGAATTGTGAAGGATAGCATGTCCCACACGTAGACGGAATTGTGAAGGATAGCATGTGCCACACTTAGACAGAATTGTGAAGGATAGCATGTGCCACACTTAGACGGCATTGTGAAGGATAGCATGTGCCACACCTAGACAGAATTGTGAATGTTACCATGTGCCACACTTAGACGGAATTGTGAATGTTAGCATGTGCCACACTTAGACGCAATTGTGAAGGATAGCTTGTGCCACACGTAGACGGAATTGTAAAGGATAGCATATGCCACACACAGACGGATTTGTGAAGGATAGCATGTGCCACACTTAGACAGAATTGTGAAAGATAGCATGTGCCACACATACAGAATTGTTAAGGATAGCATTTGCCACACTTAAACAGAATTGTGAATGTTAGCATATGCCACATGTAGACGGAATTGTAAAGGATAGCATGTGCCACACGTAGACAGAATTGTGAACTATAGCATGTGCCACACTCAGACAGAATTGTGAAGGATAGCGTGTGCCACACGTAGACGGAATTGTGAAAGATAGCATGTGCCACACTTAGACGCAATTGTGAAGGATATCATGTGCCACACTTAGACAGAATTGTGAAGGATAGCATGTGGCACACTTAGACAGAATTGTGAATGTTAGCATGTGCCACACTTAGACTGAATTGTGAAGGATAGCATGTGCCACACGTAGATGGAATTGTAAAGGATAGCATGTGCCACACTTAGACGGAATTGTAAAGGATAGCATATGCCACACTTAGACGGAATTGTGAAGGATAGCATGTGCCACACTTAGACAGAATTGTGAAGGATAGCATGTCCCACACGTAGACGGAATTGTGAAGGATAGCATGTGCCACACTTAGACAGAATTGTGAAGGATAGCATGTGCCACACTTAGACGGCATTGTGAAGGATAGCATGTGCCACACCTAGACAGAATTGTGAATGTTACCATGTGCCACACTTAGACGGAATTGTGAAGAATACCATGTCCCACACTTAGACAGAATTGTGAATGTTAGCATGTGCCACACTTAGACGCAATTGTGAAGGATAGCATATGCCACACTTAGACGGAATTGTGAAGGATAGCATGTGCCACACTTAGACAGAATTGTGAAAGATACCATGTGCCACACTTAGACAGAATTGTGAAGGATAGCATTTGCCACACTTAAACAGAATTGTGAATGTTAGCATGTGCCACATGTAGACGGAATTGTAAAGACAGAATTAGATGGAATTGTGAAGGATAGCATGTGCCACACTTAGACGGAATTGTGAATGTTACCATGTGCCACACTTAGACGGAATTGTGAAGGATAGCATGTGCCACAACTAGACGGAATTGTGAAGGATAGCATGTCCCACACTTAGACAGAATTGTGAAGGATAGCATTTGCCACACTTAGACAGAATTGTGAAAGATAACATGTGCCACACTTAGACAGAATTGTGAAGGATAGCATTTGCCACACTTAAACAGAATTGTGAATGTTAGCATGTGCCACATGTAGACGGAATTGTGAAGGATAGCATGTGCCACTCTTAGACAGAATTGTGAAGGATAGCGTATGCCACACGTAGACGGAATTGTAAAAGATAGCATGTGCCACACTTAGACGCAATAGTGAAGGATAGCTTGTGCCACACTTAGACAGAATTGTGAATGTTACCATGTGCCACCCTTAGACGGAATTGTGAAGGATAGCATGTCCCACACTTAGACAGAATTGTGAATGTTAGCATGTGCCACACTTAGACGCAATTGTGAAGGATAGCATGTGCCACACGTAGACGGAATTATAAAGGATAGCATATGCCACACACAGACGGATTTGTGAAGGATAGCATGTGCCACACTTATACAGAATTGTTAAGGATAGCATTTGCCACACTTAAACAGAATTGTGAATGTTAGCATTTGCCACATGTAGACGGAATTGTAAAGGATATCATGTGCCACACGTAGACAGAATTGTGAACTATAGCATGTGCCATACTCAGACAGAATTGTGAAGGATAGCGTGTGCCACACGTAGACGGAATTGTGAAAGATAGCATGTGCCACACTTAGACGCAATTGTGAAGGATATCATGTGCCACACTTAGACAGAATTGTGAAGGATAGCGTGTCCCACACGTAGACGGAATTGTGAAGGATAGCATGTGCCACACTTAGACGGAATTGTAAAGGATAGCATATGCCACACTTAGATGGAATTGTGAAGGATAGCATGTGCCACACTTAGACAGAATTGTGAAGGATAGCGTGTCCCACACGTAGACGGAATTGTGAAGGATAGCATGAGCCACGCGTAGATGGAATTGTAAAGATAGCATATGCCACACTTAGACGGAATTGTGAAGGATAGCATGTGCCACACTTAGACAGAATTGTGAAGGATAGCATTTGCCACACTTAGACAGAATTGTGAAAGATAGCATGTGCCACACTTAGACAGTATTGTGAAGGATAGCATTTGCCACACTTAAACAGAATTGTGAATGTTAGCATGTGCCACATGTAGACGGAATTGTAAAGACAGAATTAGACGGAATTGTGAAGGATAGCATGTGCCACACTTAGACAGAATTGTGAATCTTACCATGTGCCACACTTAGACGGAATTGTAAATGATAGCATGTGCCACACATAGACGGAATTGTGAAGTATAGCATGTGCCACACTTAGACAGAATTGTGAAAGATAGCATGTGCCACACTTAGACAGAATTGTGAAGGATAGCATTTGCCACACTTAAACAGAATTGTGAATGTTGGCATGTGCCACATGTAGACGGAATTGTAAAGACAGAATTAGACGGAATTGTGAAGGATAGCATGTGCCACACTTAGACAGAATTGTGAATCTTACCATGTGCCACACTTAGACGGAATTGTGAAGGATAGCATGTCCCACATTTAGACAGAATTGTAAATGTTAGCATGTGCCACACTTAGACGTAATTGTGAAGGATAGCATATGCCACACTTAGACGGAATTGTGAAGGATAGCATGTGCCACACTTAGACAGAATTGTGAAAGATAGCATGTGCCACACTTAGACAGAATTGTGAAGGATAGCATTTGCCACACTTAAACGGAATTGTGAATGTTAGCATGTGCCACATGTAGACGGAATTGTAAAGACAGAATTAGATGGAATTGTGAAGGATAGCATGTGCCACACTTAGACGGAATTGTGAATGTTACCATGTGCCACACTTAGACGGAATTGTGAAGGATAGCATGTGCCACACTTAGACGGAATTGTGAAGGATAGCATGTCCCAAACTTAGACAGAATTGTGAATGTTAGCATGTGCCACACTTAGACAGAATTGTAAATGTTAGCATGTGCCTCACTTAGACGCAAATGTGAAGGATAGAATGTGCCACACTTAGACAGAATTGTGAAGGATAGCGTGTGCCACACATAGATGGAATTGTGAAGGATAGCATGTGCCACACTTAGACAGAATTGTGAATCTTACCATGTGCCACACTTAGACGGAATTGTAAATGATAGCATGTGCCACACATAGACGGAATTGTGAAGTATAGCATGTGCCACACTTAGACAGAATTGTGAAAGATAGCATGTGCCACCCTTAGACAGAATTGTGAAGGATAACATTTGCCACACTTAAACAGAATTGTGAATGTTAGCATGTGCCACATGTAGACGGAATTGTAAAGACAGAATTAGACGGAATTGTGAAGGATAGCATGTGCCACACTTAGACGGAATTGTGAATCTTACCATGTGCCACACTTAGACGGAATTGTGAAGGATAGCATGTGCCACACTTAGACAGAATTGTAAAGGATAGCATGTCCCACACTTAGAATTGTGAATGTTATCATGTTCCACATGTTGACAGAATTGTAAAAGATAGCATGTGCCACACTTAGACGGAATTGTAAAGGATAGCATATGCCACAAATAGACAGAATTGTGAAGGATAGCATGTGCCACACTTAGACAGAATTGTGAAGGATAGCATGTGCCACACTTAGACGGAATTGTGAAGGATAGCATGTGCCACACTTAGACAGAATTGTGAATGTTACCATGTGCCACACTTAGACGGAATTGTGAAGGATAGCATGTCCCACATTTAGACAGAATTGTAAATGTTAGCATGTGCCACACTTAGACGTAATTGTGAAGGATAGCATATGCCACACTTAGACGGAATTGTGAAGGATAGCATGTGCCACAATTAGACAGAATTGTGAAAGATAGCATGTGCCACACTTAGACAGAATTGTGAAGGATAGCATTTGCCACACTTAAACGGAATTGTGAATGTTAGCATGTGCCACATGTAGACGGAATTGTAAAGACAGAATTAGATGGAATTGTGAAGGATAGCATGTGCCACACTTAGACGGAATTGTGAATGTTACCATGTGCCACACTTAGACGGAATTGTGAAGGATAGCATGTGCCACACTTAGACGGAATTGTGAAGGATAGCATGTCCCAAACTTAGACAGAATTGTGAATGTTAGCATGTGCCACACTTAGACAGAATTGTAAATGTTAGCATGTGCCTCACTTAGACGCAAATGTGAAGGATAGAATGTGCCACACTTAGACAGAATTGTGAAGGATAGCGTGTGCCACACATAGATGGAATTGTGAAGGATAGCATGCGCCACACTTAGACAGAATTGTGAATATTACCATGTGCAACAATTAGACGGAATTGTGAAGGATAGCATGTCCCACACTTAGACAGAATTGTGAATATTAGCATGTTCCACACTTAGACAGAATTGTGAATATTACCATGTGCAACACTTAGACGGAATTGTGAAGGATAGCATGTCCCAAACTTAGACAGAATTGTGAAGGATAGCATGTGCCACACGTAGACGGAATTGTAATGGATAGCATATGCCACACTTAGACGGAATTGTGAAAGATAGCATGTGCCACACTTAGACAGAATTGTGAAGGATAGCGTGTGCCACACATAGACGGAATTGTGAAAGATAGCATGTGCCACACTTAGACGCAATTGTGAAGGATAGCATGTGCCACACTTAGACAGAATTGTGAAGGATAGCATGTGCCACACGTAGATGGAATTGTAAAGGATAGCATATGCCACACTTAGACGGAATTGTGAAGGATAGCATGTGCCACTCTGAGACAGAATTCTGAAGGATATCGTATGCCACTTGTAGACGGAATTGTAAAAGATAGCATGTGCCACACTTAGTCGCAATAGTGAAGGATAGCTTGTGCCACACTTAGACAGAATTGTGAATGTTACCATGTGCCACACTTAGACGGAATTGTGAAGGATAGCATGTCCCACACTTAGACAGAATTGTGAATGTTAGCATGTGCCACACTTAGACGCAATTGTGAAGGATAGCATGTGCCACACGTAGACGGAATTGTAAAGGATAGCATATGCCACACACAGACGGATTTGTGAAGGATAGCATGTGCCACACTTAGACAGAATTGTGAAAGATAGCATGTGCCACACTTATACAGAATTGTTAAGGATAGCATTTGCCACACTTAAACAGAATTGTGAATGTTAGCATATGCCACATGTAGACGGAATTGTAAAGGATAGCATGTGCCACACGTAGACAGAATTGTGAACTATAGCATGTGCCACACTCAGACAGAATTGTGAAGGATAGCGTGTGCCACACGTAGACAGAATTGTGAAAGATAGCATGTGCCACACTTAGACGCAATTGTGAAGGATATCATGTGCCACACTTAGACAGAATTGTGAAGGATAGCATGTGCCACACTTAGACAGAATTGTGAATGTTAGCATGTGCCACACTTAGACGGAATTGTGAAGGATAGCATGTCCCACATTTAGACAGAATTGTAAATGTTAGCATGTGCCACACTTAGACGGAATTGTAAAGGATAGCATATGCCACACTTAGACGGAATTGTGAAGGATAGCATGTGCCACACTTAGACAGAATTGTGAAGGATAGCATGTCCCACACGTAGACGGAATTGTGAAGGATAGCATGTGCCACACTTAGACAGAATTGTGAAGGATAGCATGTGCCACACTTAGACGGCATTGTGAAGGATAGCATGTGCCACACCTAGACAGAATTGTGAATGTTACCATGTGCCACACTTAGACGGAATTGTGAATGTTAGCATGTGCCACACATAGACGCAATTGTGAAGGATAGCATGTGCCACACGTAGACGGAATTGTAAAGGATAGCATATGCCACACACAGACGGATTTGTGAAGGATAGCATGTGCCACACTTAGACAGAATTGTGAAAGATAGCATGTGCCACACATACAGAATTGTTAAGGATAGCATTTGCCACACTTAAACAGAATTGTGAATGTTAGCATATGCCACATGTAGACGGAATTGTAAAGGATAGCATGTGCCACACGTAGACAGAATTGTGAACTATAGCATGTGCCACACTCAGACAGAATTGTGAAGGATAGCGTGTGCCACACGTAGACTGAATTGTGAAAGATAGCATGTGCCACACTTAGACGCAATTGTGAAGGATATCATGTGCCACACTTAGACAGAATTGTGAAGGATAGCATGTGCCACACTTAGACAGAATTGTGAATGTTAGCATGTGCCACACTTAGACGGAATTGTGAAGGATAGCATGTGCCACACGTAGATGGAATTGTAAAGGATAGCATGTGCCACACTTAGACGGAATTGTAAAGGATAGCATATGCCACACTTAGACGGAATTGTGAAGGATAGCATGTGCCACACTTAGACAGAATTGTGAAGGATAGCATGTCCCACACGTAGACGGAATTGTGAAGGATAGCATGTGCCACACTTAGACAGAATTGTGAAGGATAGCATGTGCCACACTTAGACGGCATTGTGAAGGATAGCATGTGCCACACCTAGACAGAATTGTGAATGTTACCATGTGCCACACTTAGACGGAATTGTGAAGGATACCATGTCCCACACTTAGACAGAATTGTGAATGTTAGCATGTGCCACACTTAGACGCAATTGTGAAGGATAGCATATGCCACACTTAGACGGAATTGTGAAGGATAGCATGTGCCACACTTAGACAGAATTGTGAAAGATACCATGTGCCACACTTAGACAGAATTGTGAAGGATAGCATTTGCCACACTTAAACAGAATTGTGAATGTTAGCATGTGCCACATGTAGACGGAATTGTAAAGACAGAATTAGATGGAATTGTGAAGGATAGCATGTGCCACACTTAGACGGAATTGTGAATGTTACCATGTGCCACACTTAGACGGAATTGTGAAGGATAGCATGTGCCACAACTAGACGGAATTGTGAAGGATAGCATGTCCCACACTTAGACAGAATTGTGAAGGATAGCATTTGCCACACTTAGACAGAATTGTGAAAGATAACATGTGCCACACTTAGACAGAATTGTGAAGGATAGCATTTGCCACACTTAAACAGAATTGTGAATGTTAGCATGTGCCACATGTAGACGGAATTGTGAAGGATAGCATGTGCCACTCTTAGACAGAATTGTGAAGGATAGCGTATGCCACACGTAGACAGAATTGTAAAAGATAGCATGTGCCACACTTAGACGCAATAGTGAAGGATAGCTTGTGCCACACTTAGACAGAATTGTGAATGTTACCATGTGCCACCCTTAGACGGAATTGTGAAGGATAGCATGTCCCACACTTAGACAGAATTGTGAATGTTAGCATGTGCCACATGTAGACGGAATTGTGAAGGATAGCATGTGCCACTCTTAGACAGAATTGTGAAGGATAGCGTATGCCACACGTAGACAGAATTGTAAAAGATAGCATGTGCCACACTTAGACGCAATAGTGAAGGATAGCTTGTGCCACACTTAGACAGAATTGTGAATGTTACCATGTGCCACCCTTAGACGGAATTGTGAAGGATAGCATGTCCCACACTTAGACAGAATTGTGAATGTTAGCATGTGCCACACTTAGACGCAATTGTGAAGGATAGCATGTGCCACATGTAGACGGAATTGTAAAGGATAGCATATGCCACCCACAGACGGATTTGTGAAGGATAGCATGTGCCACACTTAGACACAATTGTGAAAGATAGCATGTGCCACACTTATACAGAATTGTTAAGGATAGCATTTGCCACACTTAAACAGAATTGTGAATGTTAGCATTTGCCACATGTAGACGGAATTGTAAAGGATAGCATGTGCCACACGTAGACAGAATTGTGAACTATAGCATGTGCCATACTCAGACAGAATTGTGAAGGATAGCGTGTGCCACACGTAGACGGAATTGTGAAAGATAGCATGTGCCACACTTAGACGCAATTGTGAAGGATATCATGTGCCACACTTAGACAGAATTGTGAAGGATAGCATGTGCCACACTTAGACAGAATTGTGAATGTTAGCATGTGCCACACTTAGACGGAATTGTGAAGGATAGCATGTGCCACACTTAGACAGAATTGTGAAGGATAGCGTGTCCCACACGTAGACGGAATTGTGAAGGATAGCATGTGCCACACTTAGACGGAATTGTAAAGGATAGCATATGCCACACTTAGACGGAATTTTGAAGGATAGCATGTGCCACACTTAGACAGAATTGTGAAGGATAGCGTTTTCCACACGTAGACGGAATTGTGAAGGATAGCATGTGCCACGCGTAGATGGAATTGTAAAGATAGCATATGCCACACTTAGACGGAATTGTGAAGGATAGCATGTGCCACACTTAGACAGAATTGTGAAGGATAGCATTTGCCACACTTAGACAGAATTGTGAAAGATAGCATGTGCCACACTTAGACAGTATTGTGAAGGATAGCATTTGCCACACTTAAACAGAATTGTGAATGTTAGCATGTGCCACATGTAGACGGAATTGTAAAGACAGAATTAGACGGAATTGTGAAGGATAGCATGTGCCACACTTAGACAGAATTGTGAATCTTACCATGTGCCACACTTAGACGGAATTGTAAATGATAGCATGTGCCACACATAGACGGAATTGTGAAGTATAGCATGTGCCACACTTAGACAGAATTGTGAAAGATAGCATGTGCCACACTTAGACAGAATTGTGAAGGATAGCATTTGCCACTCTTAAACAGAATTGTGAATGTTAGCATGTGCCACATGTAGACGGAATTGTAAAGACAGAATTAGACGGAATTGTGAAGGATAGCATGTGCCACACTTAGACAGAATTGTGAATCTTACCATGTGCCACACTTAGACGGAATTGTGAAGGATAGCATGTGCCACACTTAGACAGAATTGTAAAGGATAGCATGTCCCACACTTAGAATTGTGAATGTTAGCATGTGCCACATGTTGACAGAATTGTAAAAGATAGCATGTGCCACACTTAGACGGAATTGTAAAGGATAGCATATGCCACAAATAGACGGAATTGTGAAGGATAGCATGTGCCACACTTAGACAGAATTGTGAATGATAGCGTGTGCCACACTTAGACGGAATTGTGAAGGATAGCATGTGCCACACTTAGACAGAATTGTGAAGGATAGCATGTGCCACACTTAGACGGCATTGTGAAGGATAGCATGTGCCACACTTAGACAGAATTGTGAATGTTAAAATGTGCCACACTTAGACGTAATTGTGAAGGATAGCATGTCCCACATTTAGACAGAATTGTGAATGTTAGCATGTGCCACACTTAGACGTAATTGTGAAGGATAGCACATGCCACACTTAGACGGAATTGTGAAGGATAGCATGTCCCACATTTAGACAGAATTGTGAATGTGAGCATGTGCCACACTTAGACGTAATTGTGAAGGATAGCACATGCCACACTTAGACGGAATTGTGAAGGATAGCATGTGCCACACTTAGACAGAATTGTGAAAGATAGCATGTGCCACACTTAGACAGAATTGTGAAGGATAGCATTTGCCACACTTAAACAGAATTGTGAATGTTAGCATGTGCCACATGTAGATGGAATTGTGAATGTTACCATGTGCCACACTTAGACGGCATTGTGAAGGATAGCATGTGCCACACTTAGACAGAATTGTGAATGTTAAAATGTGCCACACTTAGACGGAATTGTGAAGGATAGCATGTCCCACATTTAGACAGAATTGTGAATGTTAGCATGTGCGACACTTAGACGCAATTGTGAAGGATAGCATATGCCACACTTAGACGTAATTGTGAAGGATAGCATGTGCCACACTTAGACAGAATTGTGAAGGATAGCATGTGCCACACTTAAACGGAATTGTGAAGGATAGCATGTCCCACACTTAGAATTGTGAATGTTAGCATGTGCCACATGTTGACAGAATTGTAAAAGATAGCATGTGCCACACTTAGACGGAATTGTAAAGGATAGCATATGCCACACTTAGACGGAATCTTGAAGGATAGCATGTGCCACACTTAGACAGAATTGTGAAGGATAGCGTGTGCCATACTTAGACGGAATTGTGAAGTATAGCATGTGCCACACTTAGACAGAATTGTGAAGGATAGCATGTGCCACACTTAGACGGCATTGTGAAGGATAGCATGTGCCACACTTAGACAGAATTGTGAATGTTAAAATGTGCCACACTTAGACGGAATTGTGAAGGATAGCATGTGCCACACTTAGACAGAATTGTGAAAGATACCATGTGCCACACTTAGACAGAATTGTGAAGGATAGCATTTGCCACACTTAAACAGAATTGTGAATGTTAGCATGTGCCACATGTAGACGGAATTGTAAAGACAGAATTAGATGGAATTGTGAAGGATAGCATGTGCCACACTTAGACGGAATTGTGAATGTTACCATGTGCCACACTTAGACGGAATTGTGAAGGATAGCATGTGCCACAACTAGACGGAATTGTGAAGGATAGCATGTCCCACACTTAGACAGAATTGTGAAGGATAGCATTTGCCACACTTAGACAGAATTGTGAAAGATAACATGTGCCACACTTAGACAGAATTGTGAAGGATAGCATTTGCCACACTTAAACAGAATTGTGAATGTTAGCATGTGCCACTTGTAGACGGAATTGTGAAGGATAGCATGTGCCACTCTTAGACAGAATTGTGAAGGATAGCGTATGCCACACGTAGACGGAATTGTAAAAGATAGCATGTGCCACACTTAGACGCAATAGTGAAGGATAGCTTGTGCCACACTTAGACAGAATTGTGAATGTTACCATGTGCCACCCTTAGACGGAATTGTGAAGGATAGCATGTCCCACACTTAGACAGAATTGTGAATGTTAGCATGTGCGACACTTAGACGCAATTGTGAAGGATAGCATGTGCCACACGTAGACGGAATTGTAAAGGATAGCATATGCCACACACAGACGGATTTGTGAAGGATAGCATGTGCCACACTTAGACACAATTGTGAAAGATAGCATGTGCCACACCTATACAGAATTGTTAAGGATAGCATTTGCCACACTTAAACAGAATTGTGAATGTTAGCATGTGCCACATGTAGACGGAATTGTAAAGACAGAATTAGACGGAATTGTGAAGGATAGCATGTGCCACACTTAGACAGAATTGTGAATCTTACCATTTTCCACACTTAGACGGAATTGTAAATGATAGCATGTGCCACACATAGACGGAATTGTGAAGTATAGCATGTGCCACACTTAGACAGAATTGTGAAAGATAGCATGTGCCACACTTAGACAGAATTGTGAAGGATAGCATTTGCCACACTTAAACAGAATTGTGAATGTTAGCATGTGCCACATGTTGACAGAATTGTAAAAGATAGCATGTGCCACACTTAGACGGAATTGTAAAGGATAGCATATGCCACAAATAGACGGAATTGTGAAGGATAGCATGTGCCACACTTAGACAGAATTGTGAAGGATAGCGTGTGCCACACTTAGACGGAATTGTGAAGGATAGCATGTGCCACACTTAGACAGAATTGTGAATGTTACCATGTGCCACACTTAGACGGAATTGTGAAGGATAGCATGTCCCACATTTAGACAGAATTGTAAATGTTAGCATGTGCCACACTTAGACGTAATTGTGAAGGATAGCATATGCCACACTTAGACGGAATTGTGAAGGATAGCATGTGCCACACTTAGACAGAATTGTGAAAGATAGCATGTGCCACACTTAGACAGAATTGTGAAGGATAGCATTTGCCACACTTAAACGGAATTGTGAATGTTAGCATGTGCCTCATGTAGACGGAATTGTAAAGACAGAATTAGATGGAATTGTGAAGGATAGCATGTGCCACACTTAGACGGAATTGTGAATGTTACCATGTGCCACACTTAGACGGAATTGTGAAGGATAGCATGTGCCACACTTAGACGGAATTGTGAAGGATAGCATGTCCCAAACTTAGACAGAATTGTGAATGTTAGCATGTGCCACACTTAGACAGAATTGTAAATGTTAGCATGTGCCTCACTTAGACGCAAATGTGAAGGATAGAATGTGCCACACTTAGACAGAATTGTGAAGGATAGCGTGTGCCACACATAGATGGAATTGTGAAGGATAGCATGTGCCACACTTAGACAGAATTGTGAATATTACCATGTGCAACAATTAGACGGAATTGTGAAGAATAGCATGTCCCACACTTAGACAGAATTGTGAATATTAGCATGTTCCACACATAGATGGAATTGTGAAGGATAGCATGTGCCACACTTAGACAGAATTGTGAATATTACCATGTGCAACACTTAGACAGAATTGTGAAGGATAGCATGTGCCACACGTAGACGGAATTGTAATGGATAGCATATGCCACACTTAGACGGAATTGTGAAAGATAGCATGTGCCACACTTAGACAGAATTGTGAAGGATAGTGTGTGCCACACATAGACGGAATTGTGAAAGATAGCATGTGCCACACTTAGACGCAATAGTGAAGGATAGCATGTCCCACACTTAGACAGAATTGTGAATGTTACCATGTGCCACACTTAGACGCAATTGTGAAGGATAGCATTTGCCACACATAGACGGAATTGTAAAGGATAGCATATGCCACACACAGACGGATTTGTGAAGGATAGCATGTGCCACACTTAGACAGAATTGTGAAAGATAGCATGTGCCACACTTATACAGAATTGTTAAGGATAGCATTTGCCACACTTAAACAGAATTGTGAATGTTAGCATATGCCACATGTAGACGGAATTGTAAAGGATAGCATGTGCCACACTTAGACGGAATTGTGAAGGATAGCATGTGCCACACTTAGACAGAATTGTGAAGGATAGCGTGTCCCACACGTAGACGGAATTGTGAAGGATAGCATGTGCCACACTTAGACGGAATTGTAAAGGATAGCATATGCCACACTTAGACAGAATTGTGAAGGATAGCATGTGCCAAACTTAGACAGAATTGTGAATGTTAGCATGTGCCACACTTAGACGGAATTGTGAAGGATAGCATGTGCCACACGTAGATGGAATTGTAAAGGATAGCATGTGCCACACTTAGACGGAATTGTAAAGGATAGCATATGCCACACTTAGACAGAATTGTGAAGGATAGCATTTGCCACACTTAGACAGAATTGTGAAGGATAGCATGTCCCACACGTAGACGGAATTGTGAAGGATAGCATGTGCCACACTTAGACAGAATTGTGAATGTTAGCATGTGCCACATGTAGACGGAATTGTAAAGACAGAATTAGACGGAATTGTGAAGGATAGCATGTGCCACACTTAGACGGAATTGTGAATGTTACCATGTGCCACACTTAGACGGAATTGTGAAGGATAGCATGTGCCACAACTAGACGGATTTGTGAAGTATAGCATGTGCCACACTTAGACAGAATTGTGAAAGATAGCATGTGCCACACTTAGACAGAATTGTGAAGGATAGCATTTGCCACACTTAAACAGAATTGTGAATGTTAGCATGTGCCACATGTAGACGGAATTGTAAAGACAGAATTAGACGGAATTGTGAAGGATAGCATGTGCCACACTTAGACAGAATTGTGAATCTTACCATGTGCCACACTTAGACGGAATTGTGAAGGATAGCATGTCCCACATTTAGACAGAATTGTAAATGTTAGCATGTGCCACACTTAGACGTAATTGTGAAGGATAGCATATGCCACACTTAGACAGAATTGTGAATGTTAAAATGTGCCACACTTAGACGGAATTGTGAAGGATAGCATGTCCCACATTTAGACAGAATTGTGAATGTTAGCATGTGCGACACTTAGACGCAATTGTGAAGGATAGCATATGCCACACTTAGACGTAATTGTGAAGGATAGCATGTGCCACACTTAGACAGAATTGTGAAGGATAGCATGTGCCACACTTAGACGGAATTGTGAAGGATAGCATGTCCCACACTTAGAATTGTGAATGTTAGCATGTGCCACATGTTGACAGAATTGTAAAAGATAGCATGTGCCACACTTAGACGGAATTGTAAAGGATAGCATATGCCACACTTAGACGGAATTGTGAAGGATAGCATGTGCCACACTTAGACAGAATTGTGAAGGATAGCGTGTGCCACACTTAGACGGAATTGTGAAGGATAGCATGTGCCACACTTAGACAGAATTGTGAAGGATAGCATGTGCCACACTTAGACGGCATTGTGAAGGATAGCATGTGCCACACTTAGACAGAATTGTGAATGTTAAAATGTGCCACACTTAGACGGAATTGTGAAGGATAGCATGTGCCACACTTAGACAGAATTGTGAAAGATACCATGTGCCACACTTAGACAGAATTGTGAAGGATAGCATTTGCCACACTTAAACAGAATTGTGAATGTTAGCATGTGCCACACTTAGACGGAATTGTGAAGGATAGCATGTGCCACACGTAGATGGAATTGTAAAGGATAGCATGTGCCACACTTAGACGGAATTGTAAAGGATAGCATATGCCACACTTAGACGGAATTGTGAAGGATAGCATGTGCCACACTTAGACAGAATTGTGAAGGATAGCATGTCCCACACGTAGACGGAATTGTGAAGGATAGCATGTGCCACACTTAGACAGAATTGTGAAGGATAGCATGTGCCACACTTAGACGGCATTGTGAAGGATAGCATGTGCCACACCTAGACAGAATTGTGAATGTTACCATGTGCCACACTTAGACGGAATTGTGAAGGATACCATGTCCCACACTTAGACAGAATTGTGAATGTTAGCATGTGCCACACTTAGACGCAATTGTGAAGGATAGCATATGCCACACTTAGACGGAATTGTGAAGGATAGCATGTGCCACACTTAGACAGAATTGTGAAAGATACCATGTGCCACACTTAGACAGAATTGTGAAGGATAGCATTTGCCACACTTAAACAGAATTGTGAATGTTAGCATGTGCCACATGTAGACGGAATTGTAAAGACAGAATTAGATGGAATTGTGAAGGATAGCATGTGCCACACTTAGACGGAATTGTGAATGTTACCATGTGCCACACTTAGACGGAATTGTGAAGGATAGCATGTGCCACAACTAGACGGAATTGTGAAGGATAGCATGTCCCACACTTAGACAGAATTGTGAAGGATAGCATTTGCCACACTTAGACAGAATTGTGAAAGATAACATGTGCCACACTTAGACAGAATTGTGAAGGATAGCATTTGCCACACTTAAACAGAATTGTGAATGTTAGCATGTGCCACATGTAGACGGAATTGTGAAGGATAGCATGTGCCACTCTTAGACAGAATTGTGAAGGATAGCGTATGCCACACGTAGACAGAATTGTAAAAGATAGCATGTGCCACACTTAGACGCAATAGTGAAGGATAGCTTGTGCCACACTTAGACAGAATTGTGAAAGATAGCATGTGCCACACTTAGACAGAATTGTGAAGGATAGCATTTGCCACACTTAAACAGAATTGTGAATGTTAGCATGTGCCACATGTAGACGGAATTGTAAAGACAGAATTAGACGGAATTGTGAAGGATAGCATGTGCCACACTTAGACAGAATTGTGAATCTTACCATGTGCCACACTTAGACGGAATTGTGAAGGATAGCATGTGCCACACTTAGACAGAATTGTAAAGGATAGCATGTCCCACACTTAGAATTGTGAATGTTAGCATGTGCCACATGTTGACAGAATTGTAAAAGATAGCATGTGCCACACTTAGACGGAATTGTAAAGGATAGCATATGCCACAAATAGACGGAATTGTGAAGGATAGCATGTGCCACACTTAGACAGAATTGTGAAGGATAGCGTGTGCCACACTTAGACGGAATTGTGAAGGATAGCATGTGCCACACTTAGACAGAATTGTGAAGGATAGCATGTGCCACACTTAGACGGCATTGTGAAGGATAGCATGTGCCACACTTAGACAGAATTGTGAATGTTAAAATGTGCCACACTTAGACGTAATTGTGAAGGATAGCATGTCCCACATTTAGACAGAATTGTGAATGTTAGCATGTGCCACACTTAGACGTAATTGTGAAGGATAGCACATGCCACACTTAGACGGAATTGTGAAGGATAGCATGTCCCACATTTAGACAGAATTGTGAATGTGAGCATGTGCCACACTTAGACGTAATTGTGAAGGATAGCACATGCCACACTTAGACGGAATTGTGAAAGATAGCATGTGCCACACTTAGACAGAATTGTGAAGGATAGCATTTGCCACACTTAAACAGAATTGTGAATGTTAGCATGTGCCACATGTAGATGGAATTGTGAATGTTACCATGTGCCACACTTAGACGGCATTGTGAAGGATAGCATGTGCCACACTTAGACAGAATTGTGAATGTTAAAATGTGCCACACTTAGACGGAATTGTGAAGGATAGCATGTCCCACATTTAGACAGAATTGTGAATGTTAGCATGTGCGACACTTAGACGCAATTGTGAAGGATAGCATATGCCACACTTAGACGTAATTGTGAAGGATAGCATGTGCCACACTTAGACAGAATTGTGAAGGATAGCATGTGCCACACTTAGACGGAATTGTGAAGGATAGCATGTCCCACACTTAGAATTGTGAATGTTAGCATGTGCCACATGTTGACAGAATTGTAAAAGATAGCATGTGCCACACTTAGACGGAATTGTAAAGGATAGCATATGCCACACTTAGACGGAATTGTGAAGGATAGCATGTGCCACACTTAGACAGAATTGTGAAGGATAGCGTGTGCCATACTTAGACGGAATTGTGAAGGATAGCATGTGCCACACTTAGACAGAATTGTGAAGGATAGCATGTGCCACACTTAGACGGCATTGTGAAGGATAGCATGTGCCACACTTAGACAGAATTGTGAATGTTAAAATGTGCCACACTTAGACGGAATTGTGAAGGATAGCATGTGCCACACTTAGACAGAATTGTGAAAGATACCATGTGCCACACTTAGACAGAATTGTGAAGGATAGCATTTGCCACACTTAAACAGAATTGTGAATGTTAGCATGTGCCACATGTAGACGGAATTGTAAAGACAGAATTAGATGGAATTGTGAAGGATAGCATGTGCCACACTTAGACGGAATTGTGAATGTTACCATGTGCCACACTTAGACGGAATTGTGAAGGATAGCATGTGCCACAACTAGACGGAATTGTGAAGGATAGCATGTCCCACACTTAGACAGAATTGTGAAGGATAGCATTTGCCACACTTAGACAGAATTGTGAAAGATACCATGTGCCACACTTAGACAGAATTGTGAAGGATAGCATTTGCCACACTTAAACAGAATTGTGAATGTTAGCATGTGCCACATGTAGACGGAATTGTAAAGACAGAATTAGATGGAATTGTGAAGGATAGCATGTGCCACACTTAGACGGAATTGTGAATGTTACCATGTGCCACACTTAGACGGAATTGTGAAGGATAGCATGTGCCACAACTAGACGGAATTGTGAAGGATAGCATGTCCCACACTTAGACAGAATTGTGAAGGATAGCATTTGCCACACTTAGACAGAATTGTGAAAGATAACATGTGCCACACTTAGACAGAATTGTGAAGGATAGCATTTGCCACACTTAAACAGAATTGTGAATGTTAGCATGTGCCACATGTAGACGGAATTGTGAAGGATAGCATGTGCCACTCTTAGACAGAATTGTTAAGGATAGCGTATGCCACACGTAGACGGAATTGTAAAAGATAGCATGTGCCACACTTAGACGCAATAGTGAAGGATAGCTTGTGCCACACTTAGACAGAATTGTGAATGTTAGCATGTGCCACACTTAGACGCAATTGTGAAGGATAGCATGTGCCACACGTAGACGGAATTGTAAAGGATAGCATATGCCACACACAGACGGATTTGTGAAGGATAGCATGTGCCACACTTAGACACAATTGTGAAAGATAGCATGTGCCACACTTATACAGAATTGTTAAGGATAGCATTTGCCACACTTAAACAGAATTGTGAATGTTAGCATGTGCCACATGTAGACGGAATTGTAAAGACAGAATTAGACGGAATTGTGAAGGATAGCATGTGCCACACTTAGACAGAATTGTGAATCTTACCATTTTCCACACTTAGACGGAATTGTAAATGATAGCATGTGCCACACATAGACGGAATTGTGAAGTATAGCATGTGCCACACTTAGACAGAATTGTGAAAGATAGCATGTGCCACACTTAGACAGAATTGTGAAGGATAGCATTTGCCACACTTAAACAGAATTGTGAATGTTAGCATGTGCCACATGTAGACGGAATTGTAAAGACAGAATTAGACGGAATTGTGAAGGATAGCATGTGCCACACTTAGACAGAATTGTGAATCTTACCATGTGCCACACTTAGACGGAATTGTGAAGGATAGCATGTGCCACACTTAGACAGAATTGTAAAGGATAGCATGTCCCACACTTAGAATTGTGAATGTTAGCATGTGCCACATGCTGACAGAATTGTAAAAGATAGCATGTGCCACACTTAGACGGAATTGTAAAGGATAGCATATGCCACAAATAGACGGAATTGTGAAGGATAGCATGTGCCACACTTAGACAGAATTGTGAAGGATAGCGTGTGCCACACTTAGACGGAATTGTGAAGGATAGCATGTGCCACACTTAGACGTAATTGTGAAGGATAGCATATGCCACACTTAGACGGAATTGTGAAGGATAGCATGTGCCACACTTAGACAGAATTGTGAAAGATAGCATGTGCCACACTTAGACAGAATTGTGAAGGATAGCATTTGCCACACTTAAACGGAATTGTGAATGTTAGCATGTGCCTCATGTAGACGGAATTGTAAAGACAGAATTAGATGGAATTGTGAAGGATAGCATGTGCCACACTTAGACGGAATTGTGAATGTTACCATGTGCCACACTTAGACGGAATTGTGAAGGATAGCATGTGCCACACTTAGACGGAATTGTGAATGTTACCATGTGCCACACTTAGACGGAATTGTGAAGGATAGCATGTGCCACACTTAGACGGAATTGTGAAGGATAGCATGTCCCAAACTTAGACAGAATTGTGAATGTTAGCATGTGCCACACTTAGACAGAATTGTAAATGTTAGCATGTGCCTCACTTAGACGCAAATGTGAAGGATAGAATGTGCCACACTTAGACAGAATTGTGAAGGATAGCGTGTGCCACACATAGATGGAATTGTGAAGGATAGCATGTGCCACACTTAGACAGAATTGTGAATATTACCATGCTGCAACAATTAGACGGAATTGTGAAGGATAGCATGTCCCACACTTAGACAGAATTGTGAATATTAGCATGTTCCACACTTAGACAGAATTGTGAATATTACCATGTGCAACACTTAGACAGAATTGTGAAGGATAGCATGTGCCACACGTAGACGGAATTGTAATGGATAGCATATGCCACACTTAGACGGAATTGTGAAAGATAGCATGTGCCACACTTAGACAGAATTGTGAAGGATAGTGTGTGCCACACATAGACGGAATTGTGAAAGATAGCATGTGCCACACTTAGACGCAATTGTGAAGGATAGCATGTGCCACACTTAGACAGAATTGTGAAGGATAGCATGTGCCACACGTAGATGGAATTGTAAAGGATAGCATATGCCACACTTAGACGGAATTGTGAAGGATAGCATGTGCCACTCTTAGACAGAATTCTGAAGGATATCGTATGCCACTTGTAGACGGAATTGTAAAAGATAGCATGTGCCACACTTAGATGCAATAGTGAAGGATAGCATGTCCCACACTTAGACAGAATTGTGAATGTTACCATGTGCCACACTTAGACGCAATTGTGAAGGATAGCATTTGCCACACATAGACGGAATTGTAAAGGATAGCATATGCCACACACAGACGGATTTGTGAAGGATAGCATGTGCCACACTTAGACAGAATTGTGAAAGATAGCATGTGCCACACTTATACAGAATTGTTAAGGATAGCATTTGCCACACTTAAACAGAATTGTGAATGTTAGCATATGCCACATGTAGACGGAATTGTAAAGGATAGCATGTGCCACACTTAGACGGAATTGTGAAGGATAGCATGTGCCACACTTAGACAGAATTGTGAAGGATAGCGTGTCCCACACGTAGACGGAATTGTGAAGGATAGCATGTGCCACACTTAGACGGAATTGTAAAGGATAGCATATGCCACACTTAGACAGAATTGTGAAGGATAGCATGTGCCACACTTAGACAGAATTGTGAATGTTAGCATGTGCCACACTTAGACGGAATTGTGAAGGATAGCATGTGCCACACGTAGATGGAATTGTAAAGGATAGCATGTGCCACACTTAGACGGAATTGTAAAGGATAGCATATGCCACACTTAGACAGAATTGTGAAGGATAGCATTTGCCACACTTAGACAGAATTGTGAAGGATAGCATGTCCCACACGTAGACGGAATTGTGAAGGATAGCATGTGCCACACTTAGACAGAATTGTGAATGTTAGCATGTGCCACATGTAGACGGAATTGTAAAGACAGAATTAGATGGAATTGTGAAGGATAGCATGTGCCACACTTAGACGGAATTGTGAATGTTACCATGTGCCACACTTAGACGGAATTGTGAAGGATAGCATGTGCCACAACTAGACGGATTTGTGAAGTATAGCATGTGCCACACTTAGACAGAATTGTGAAAGATAGCATGTGCCACACTTAGACAGAATTGTGAAGGATAGCATTTGCCACACTTAAACAGAATTGTGAATGTTAGCATGTGCCACATGTAGACGGAATTGTAAAGACAGAATTAGACGGAATTGTGAAGGATAGCATGTGCCACACTTAGACAGAATTGTGAATCTTACCATGTGCCACACTTAGACGGAATTGTGAAGGATAGCATGTCCCACATTTAGACAGAATTGTAAATGTTAGCATGTGCCACACTTAGACGTAATTGTGAAGGATAGCATATGCCACACTTAGACAGAATTGTGAATGTTAAAATGTGCCACACTTAGACGGAATTGTGAAGGATAGCATGTCCCACATTTAGACAGAATTGTGAATGTTAGCATGTGCGACACTTAGACGCAATTGTGAAGGATAGCATATGCCACACTTAGACGTAATTGTGAAGGATAGCATGTGCCACACTTAGACAGAATTGTGAAGGATAGCATGTGCCACACTTAGACGGAATTGTGAAGGATAGCATGTCCCACACTTAGAATTGTGAATGTTAGCATGTGCCACATGTTGACAGAATTGTAAAAGATAGCATGTGCCACACTTAGACGGAATTGTAAAGGATAGCATATGCCACACTTAGACGGAATTGTGAAGGATAGCATGTGCCACACTTAGACAGAATTGTGAAGGATAGCGTGTGCCACACTTAGACGGAATTGTGAAGGATAGCATGTGCCACACTTAGACAGAATTGTGAAGGATAGCATGTGCCACACTTAGACGGCATTGTGAAGGATAGCATGTGCCACACCTAGACAGAATTGTGAATGTTACCATGTGCCACACTTAGACGGAATTGTGAAGGATACCATGTCCCACACTTAGACAGAATTGTGAATGTTAGCATGTGCCACACTTAGGCGCAATTGTGAAGGATAGCATATGCCACACTTAGACGGAATTGTGAAGGATAGCATGTGCCACACTTAGACAGAATTGTGAAAGATACCATGTGCCACACTTAGACAGAATTGTGAAGGATAGCATTTGCCACACTTAAACAGAATTGTGAATGTTAGCATGTGCCACATGTAGACGGAATTGTAAAGACAGAATTAGATGGAATTGTGAAGGATAGCATGTGCCACACTTAGACGGAATTGTGAATGTTACCATGTGCCACACTTAGACGGAATTGTGAAGGATAGCATGTGCCACAACTAGACGGAATTGTGAAGGATAGCATGTCCCACACTTAGACAGAATTGTGAAGGATAGCATTTGCCACACTTAGACAGAATTGTGAAAGATACCATGTGCCACACTTAGACAGAATTGTGAAGGATAGCATTTGCCACACTTAAACAGAATTGTGAATGTTAGCATGTGCCACATGTAGACGGAATTGTAAAGACAGAATTAGATGGAATTGTGAAGGATAGCATGTGCCACACTTAGACGGAATTGTGAATGTTACCATGTGCCACACTTAGACGGAATTGTGAAGGATAGCATGTGCCACAACTAGACGGAATTGTGAAGGATAGCATGTCCCACACTTAGACAGAATTGTGAAGGATAGCATTTGCCACACTTAGACAGAATTGTGAAAGATAACATGTGCCACACTTAGACAGAATTGTGAAGGATAGCATTTGCCACACTTAAACAGAATTGTGAATGTTAGCATGTGCCACATGTAGACGGAATTGTGAAGGATAGCATGTGCCACTCTTAGACAGAATTGTTAAGGATAGCGTATGCCACACGTAGACGGAATTGTAAAAGATAGCATGTGCCACACTTAGACGCAATAGTGAAGGATAGCTTGTGCCACACTTAGACAGAATTGTGAATGTTACCATGTGCCACCCTTAGACGGAATTGTGAAGGATAGCATGTCCCACACTTAGACAGAATTGTGAATGTTAGCATGTGCCACACTTAGACGCAATTGTGAAGGATAGCATGTGCCACACGTAGACGGAATTGTAAAGGATAGCATATGCCACACACAGACGGATTTGTGAAGGATAGCATGTGCCACACTTAGACACAATTGTGAAAGATAGCATGTGCCACACTTATACAGAATTGTTAAGGATAGCATTTGCCACACTTAAACAGAATTGTGAATGTTAGCATGTGCCACATGTAGACGGAATTGTAAAGACAGAATTAGACGGAATTGTGAAGGATAGCATGTGCCACACTTAGACAGAATTGTGAATCTTACCATTTTCCACACTTAGACGGAATTGTAAATGATAGCATGTGCCACACATAGACGGAATTGTGAAGTATAGCATGTGCCACACTTAGACAGAATTGTGAAAGATAGCATGTGCCACACTTAGACAGAATTGTGAAGGATAGCATTTGCCACACTTAAACAGAATTGTGAATGTTAGCATGTGCCACATGTAGACGGAATTGTAAAGACAGAATTAGACGGAATTGTGAAGGATAGCATGTGCCACACTTAGACAGAATTGTGAATCTTACCATGTGCCACACTTAGACGGAATTGTGAAGGATAGCATGTGCCACACTTAGACAGAATTGTGAATGTTAAAATGTGCCACACTTAGACGGAATTGTGAAGGATAGCATGTGCCACACTTAGACAGAATTGTGAAAGATACCATGTGCCACACTTAGACAGAATTGTGAAGGATAGCATTTGCCACACTTAAACAGAATTGTGAATGTTAGCATGTGCCACACTTAGACGGAATTGTGAAGGATAGCATGTGCCACACGTAGATGGAATTGTAAAGGATAGCATGTGCCACACTTAGACGGAATTGTAAAGGATAGCATATGCCACACTTAGACGGAATTGTGAAGGATAGCATGTGCCACACTTAGACAGAATTGTGAAGGATAGCATGTCCCACACGTAGACGGAATTGTGAAGGATAGCATGTGCCACACTTAGACAGAATTGTGAAGGATAGCATGTGCCACACTTAGACGGCATTGTGAAGGATAGCATGTGCCACACCTAGACAGAATTGTGAATGTTACCATGTGCCACACTTAGACGGAATTGTGAAGGATACCATGTCCCACACTTAGACAGAATTGTGAATGTTAGCATGTGCCACACTTAGACGCAATTGTGAAGGATAGCATATGCCACACTTAGACGGAATTGTGAAGGATAGCATGTGCCACACTTAGACAGAATTGTGAAAGATACCATGTGCCACACTTAGACAGAATTGTGAAGGATAGCATTTGCCACACTTAAACAGAATTGTGAATGTTAGCATGTGCCACATGTAGACGGAATTGTAAAGACAGAATTAGATGGAATTGTGAAGGATAGCATGTGCCACACTTAGACGGAATTGTGAATGTTACCATGTGCCACACTTAGACGGAATTGTGAAGGATAGCATGTGCCACAACTAGACGGAATTGTGAAGGATAGCATGTCCCACACTTAGACAGAATTGTGAAGGATAGCATTTGCCACACTTAGACAGAATTGTGAAAGATAACATGTGCCACACTTAGACAGAATTGTGAAGGATAGCATTTGCCACACTTAAACAGAATTGTGAATGTTAGCATGTGCCACATGTAGACGGAATTGTGAAGGATAGCATGTGCCACTCTTAGACAGAATTGTGAAGGATAGCGTATGCCACACGTAGACAGAATTGTAAAAGATAGCATGTGCCACACTTAGACGCAATAGTGAAGGATAGCTTGTGCCACACTTAGATAGAATTGTGAATGTTACCATGTGCCACCCTTAGACGGAATTGTGAAGGATAGCATGTCCCACACTTAGACAGAATTGTGAATGTTAGCATGTGCCACATGTAGACGGAATTGTGAAGGATAGCATGTGCCACTCTTAGACAGAATTGTGAAGGATAGCGTATGCCACACGTAGACAGAATTGTAAAAGATAGCATGTGCCACACTTAGACGCAATAGTGAAGGATAGCTTGTGCCACACTTAGACAGAATTGTGAATGTTACCATGTGCCACCCTTAGACGGAATTGTGAAGGATAGCATGTCCCACACTTAGACAGAATTGTGAATGTTAGCATGTGCCACACTTAGACGCAATTGTGAAGGATAGCATGTGCCACACGTAGACGGAATTGTAAAGGATAGCATATGCCACACACAGACGGATTTGTGCAGGATAGCATGTGCCACACTTAGACACAATTGTGAAAGATAGCATGTGCCACACTTATACAGAATTGTTAAGGATAGCATTTGCCACACTTAAACAGAATTGTGAATGTTAGCATTTGCCACATGTAGACGGAATTGTAAAGGATAGCATGTGCCACACGTAGACAGAATTGTGAACTATAGCATGTGCCATACTCAGACAGAATTGTGAAGGATAGCGTGTGCCACACGTAGACGGAATTGTGAAAGATAGCATGTGCCACACTTAGACGCAATTGTGAAGGATATCATGTGCCACACTTAGACAGAATTGTGAAGGATAGCATGTGCCACACTTAGACAGAATTGTGAATGTTAGCATGTGCCACACTTAGACAGAATTGTGAAGGATAGCATGTGCCACACTTAGACAGAATTGTGAAGGATAGCGTGTCCCACACGTAGACGGAATTGTGAAGGATAGCATGTGCCACACTTAGACGGAATTGTAAAGGATAGCATATGCCAAACTTAGACGGAATTGTGAAGGATAGCATGTGCCACACTTAGACAGAATTGTGAAGGATAGCGTGTCCCACACGTAGACGGAATTGTGAAGGATAGCATGTGCCACGCGTAGATGGAATTGTAAAGATAGCATATGCCACACTTAGACGGAATTGTGAAGGATAGCATGTGCCACACTTAGACAGAATTGTGAAGGATAGCATTTGCCACACTTAGACAGAATTGTGAAAGATAGCATGTGCCACACTTAGACAGTATTGTGAAGGATAGCATTTGCCACACTTAAACAGAATTGTGAATGTTAGCATGTGCCACATGTAGACGGAATTGTAAAGACAGAATTAGACGGAATTGTGAAGGATAGCATGTGCCACACTTAGACAGAATTGTGAATCTTACCATGTGCCACACTTAGACGGAATTGTAAATGATAGCATGTGCCACACATAGACCGAATTGTGAAGTATAGCATGTGCCACACTTAGACAGAATTGTGAAAGATAGCATGTGCCACACTTAGCTAGAATTGTGAAGGATAGCATTTGCCACACTTAAACAGAATTGTGAATGTTAGCATGTGCCACATGTAGACGGAATTGTAAAGACAGAATTAGACGGAATTGTGAAGGATAGCATGTGCCACACTTAGACAGAATTGTGAATCTTACCATGTGCCACACTTAGACGGAATTGTGAAGGATAGCATGTGCCACACTTAGACAGAATTGTAAAGGATAGCATGTCCCACACTTAGAATTGTGAATGTTAGCATGTGCCACATGTTGACAGAATTGTAAAAGATAGCATGTGCCACACTTAGATGGAATTGTAAAGGATAGCATATGCCACAAATAGACGGAATTGTGAAGGATAGCATGTGCCACACTTAGACAGAATTGTGAAGGATAGCGTGTGCCACACTTAGACGGAATTGTGAAGGATAGCATGTGCCACACTTAGACAGAATTGTGAAGGATAGCATGTGCCACACTTAGACGGCATTGTGAAGGATAGCATGTGCCACACTTAGACAGAATTGCGAATGTTAAAATGTGCCACACTTAGACGGAATTGTGAAGGATAGCATGTCCCACATTTAGACAGAATTGTGAATGTTAGCATGTGCCACACTTAGACGTAATTGTGAAGGATAGCACATGCCACACTTAGACGGAATTGTGAAGGATAGCATGTGCCACACTTAGACAGAATTGTGAAAGATAGCATGTGCCACACTTAGACAGAATTGTGAAGGATAGCATTTGCCACACTTAAACAGAATTGTGAATGTTAGCATGTGCCACATGTAGATGGAATTGTGAATGTTACCATGTGCCACACTTAGACGGCATTGTGAAGGATAGCATGTGCCACACTTAGACAGAATTGTGAATGTTAAAATGTGCCACACTTAGACGGAATTGTGAAGGATAGCATGTCCCACATTTAGACAGAATTGTGAATGTTAGCATGTGCGACACTTAGACGCAATTGTGAAGGATAGCATATGCCACACTTAGACGTAATTGTGAAGGATAGCATGTGCCACACTTAGACGGAATTGTGAAGGATAGCATGTCCCACACTTAGAATTGTGAATGTTAGCATGTGCCACATGTTGACAGAATTGTAAAAGATAGCATGTGCCACACTTAGACGGAATTGTGAAGGATAGCATGTGCCACACTTAGACAGAATTGTGAAGGATAGCGTGTGCCATACTTAGACGGAATTGTGAAGGATAGCATGTGCCACACTTAGACAGAATTGTGAAGGATAGCATGTGCCACACTTAGACGGCATTGTGAAGGATAGCATGTGCCACACTTAGACAGAATTGTGAATGTTAAAATGTGCCACACTTAGACGGAATTGTGAAGGATAGCATGTGCCACACTTAGACAGAATTGTGAAAGATACCATGTGCCACACTTAGACAGAATTGTGAAGGATAGCATTTGCCACACTTAAACAGAATTGTGAATGTTAGCATGTGCCACATGTAGACGGAATTGTAAAGACAGAATTAGATGGAATTGTGAAGGATAGCATGTGCCACACTTAGACGGAATTGTGAATGTTACCATGTGCCACACTTAGACGGAATTGTGAAGGATAGCATGTGCCACAACTAGACGGAATTGTGAAGGATAGCATGTCCCACACTTAGACAGAATTGTGAAGGATAGCATTTGCCACACTTAAACAGAATTGTGAAAGTTAGCATGTGCCACATGTAGACGGAATTGTGAAGGATAGCATGTGCCACTCTTAGACAGAATTGTGAAGGATAGCGTATGCCACACGTAGACGGAATTGTAAAAGATAGCATGTGCCACACTTAGACGCAATAGTGAAGGATAGCTTGTGCCACACTTAGACAGAATTGTGAATGTTACCATGTGCCACCCTTAGACGGAATTGTGAAGGATAGCATGTCCCACACTTAGACAGAATTGTGAATGTTAGCATGTGCCACACTTAGACGCAATTGTGAAGGATAGCATGTGCCACACGTAGACGGAATTGTAAAGGATAGCATATGCCACACACAGACGGATTTGTGAAGGATAGCATGTGCCACACTTAGACACAATTGTGAAAGATAGCATGTGCCACACTTATACAGAATTGTTAAGGATAGCATTTGCCACACTTAAACAGAATTGTGAATGTTAGCATGTGCCACATGTAGACGGAATTGTAAAGACAGAATTAGACGGAATTGTGAAGGATAGCATGTGCCACACTTAGACAGAATTGTGAATCTTACCATTTTCCACACTTAGACGGAATTGTAAATGATAGCATGTGCCACACATAGACGGAATTGTGAAGTATAGCATGTGCCACACTTAGACAGAATTGTGAAAGATAGCATGTGCCACACTTAGACAGAATTGTGAAGGATAGCATTTGCCACACTTAAACAGAATTGTGAATGTTAGCATGTGCCACATGTAGACGGAATTGTAAAGACAGAATTAGACGGAATTGTGAAGGATAGCATGTGCCACACTTAGACAGAATTGTGAATCTTACCATGTGCCACACTTAGACGGAATTGTGAAGGATAGCATGTGCCACACTTAGACAGAATTGTAAAGGATAGCATGTCCCACACTTAGAATTGTGAATGTTAGCATGTGCCACATGTTGACAGAATTGTAAAAGATAGCATGTGCCACACTTAGACGGAATTGTAAAGGATAGCATATGCCACAAATAGACGGAATTGTGAAGGATAGCATGTGCCACACTAAGACAGAATTGTGAAGGATAGCGTGTGCCACACTTAGACGGAATTGTGAAGGATAGCATGTGCCACACTTAGACAGAATTGTGAATGTTACCATGTGCCACACTTAGACGGAATTGTGAAGGATAGCATGTCCCACATTTAGACAGAATTGTAAATGTTAGCATGTGCCACACTTAGACGTAATTGTGAAGGATAGCATATGCCACACTTAGACGGAATTGTGAAGGATAGCATGTGCCACACTTAGACAGAATTGTGAAAGATAGCATGTGCCACACTTAGACAGAATTGTGAAGGATAGCATTTGCCACACTTAAACGGAATTGTGAATGTTAGCATGTGCCACATGTAGACGGAATTGTAAAGACAGAATTAGATGGAATTGTGAAGGATAGCATGTGCCACACTTAGACGGAATTGTGAATGTTACCATGTGCCACACTTAGACGGAATTGTGAAGGATAGCATGTGCCACACTTAGACGGAATTGTGAAGGATAGCATGTCCCAAACTTAGACAGAATTGTGAATGTTAGCATGTGCCACACTTAGACAGAATTGTAAATGTTAGCATGTGCCTCACTTAGACGCAAATGTGAAGGATAGAATGTGCCACACTTAGACAGAATTGTGAAGGATAGCGTGTGCCACACATAGATGGAATTGTGAAGGATAGCATGTGCCACACTTAGACAGAATTGTGAATATTACCATGTGCAACAATTAGACGGAATTGTGAAGGATAGCATGTCCCACACTTAGACAGAATTGTGAATATTAGCATGTTCCACACTTAGACAGAATTGTGAATATTACCATGTGCAACACTTAGACGGAATTGTGAAGGATAGCATGTCCCAAACTTAGACAGAATTGTGAAGGATAGCATGTGCCACACGTAGACGGAATTGTAATGGATAGCATATGCCACACTTAGACGGAATTGTGAAAGATAGCATGTGCCACACTTAGACAGAATTGTGAAGGATAGCGTGTGCCACACATAGACGGAATTGTGAAAGATAGCATGTGCCACACTTAGACGCAATTGTGAAGGATAGCATGTGCCACACTTAGACAGAATTGTGAAGGATAGCATGTGCCACACGTAGATGGAATTGTAAAGGATAGCATATGCCACACAGACGGAATTGTGAAGGATAGCATGTGCCACTCTTAGACAGAATTCTGAAGGATATCGTATGCCACTTGTAGACGGAATTGTAAAAGATAGCATGTGCCACACTTAGACGCAATAGTGAAGGATAGCATGTCCCACACTTAGACAGAATTGTGAATGTTACCATGTGCCACACTTAGACGCAATTGTGAAGGATAGCATTTGCCACACGTAGACGGAATTGTAAAGGATAGCATATGCCACACACAGACGGATTTGTGAAGGATAGCATGTGCCACACTTAGACAGAATTGTGAAAGATAGCATGTGCCACACTTATACAGAATTGTTAAGGATAGCATTTGCCACACTTAAACAGAATTGTGAATGTTAGCATATGCCACATGTAGACGGAATTGTAAAGGATAGCATGTGCCACACGTAGACAGAATTGTGAACTATAGCATGTGCCACACTCAGACAGAATTGTGAAGGATAGCATGTCCCAAACTTAGACAGAATTGTGAAGGATAGCATGTGCCACACGTAGACGGAATTGTAATGGATAGCATATGCCACACTTAGACGGAATTGTGAAAGATAGCATGTGCCACACTTAGACAGAATTGTGAAGGATAGCGTGTGCCACACATAGACGGAATTGTGAAAGATAGCATGTGCCACACTTAGACGCAATTGTGAATGTTAGCATGTGCCACACTTAGACGGAATTGTGAAGGATAGCATGTGCCACACGTAGATGGAATTGTAAAGGATAGCATGTGCCACACTTAGACGGATTTGAAATGGATAGCATATGCCACACTTAGACGGAATTGTGAAGGATAGCATGTGCCACACTTAGACAGAATTGTGAAGGATAGCATGTCCCACACGTAGACGGAATTGTGAAGGATAGCATGTGCCACACTTAGACAGAATTGTGAAGGATAGCATGTGCCACACTTAGACGGCATTGTGAAGGATAGCATTTGCCACACCTAGACAGAATTGTGAATGTTACCATGTGCCACACTTAGACGGAATTGTGAATGTTAGCATGTGCCACACTTAGACGCAATTGTGAAGGATAGCATGTGCCACACGTAGACGGAATTGTAAAGGATAGCATATGCCACACACAGACGGATTTGTGAAGGATAGCATGTGCCACACTTAGACAGAATTGTGAAAGATAGCATGTGCCACACATACAGAATTGTTAAGGATAGCATTTGCCACACTTAAACAGAATTGTGAATGTTAGCATATGCCACATGTAGACGGAATTGTAAAGGATAGCATGTGCCACACGTAGACAGAATTGTGAACTATAGCATGTGCCACACTCAGACAGAATTGTGAAGGATAGCGTGTGCCACACGTAGACGGAATTGTGAAAGATAGCATGGGCCACACTTAGACGCAATTGTGAAGGATATCATGTGCCACACTTAGACAGAATTGTGAAGGATAGCATGTGGCACACTTAGACAGAATTGTGAATGTTAGCATGTGCCACACTTAGACTGAATTGTGAAGGATAGCATGTGCCACACGTAGATGGAATTGTAAAGGATAGCATGTGCCACACTTAGACGGAATTGTAAAGGATAGCATATGCCACACTTAGACGGAATTGTGAAGGATAGCATGTGCCACACTTAGACAGAATTGTGAAGGATAGCATGTCCCACACGTAGACGGAATTGTGAAGGATAGCATGTGCCACACTTAGACAGAATTGTGAAGGATAGCATGTGCCACACTTAGACGGCATTGTGAAGGATAGCATGTGCCACACCTAGACAGAATTGTGAATGTTACCATGTGCCACACTTAGACGGAATTGTGAAGGATACCATGTCCCACACTTAGACAGAATTGTGAATGTTAGCATGTGCCACACTTAGGCGCAATTGTGAAGGATAGCATATGCCACACTTAGACGGAATTGTGAAGGATAGCATGTGCCACACTTAGACAGAATTGTGAAAGATACCATGTGCCACACTTAGACAGAATTGTGAAGGATAGCATTTGCCACACTTAAACAGAATTGTGAATGTTAGCATGTGCCACATGTAGACGGAATTGTAAAGACAGAATTAGATGGAATTGTGAAGGATAGCATGTGCCACACTTAGACGGAATTGTGAATGTTACCATGTGCCACACTTAGACGGAATTGTGAAGGATAGCATGTGCCACAACTAGACGGATTTGTGAAGGATAGCATGTCCCACACTTAGACAGAATTGTGAAGGATAGCATTTGCCACACTTAGACAGAATTGTGAAAGATAACATGTGCCACACTTAGACAGAATTGTGAAGGATAGCATTTGCCACACTTAAACAGAATTGTGAATGTTAGCATGTGCCACATGTAGACGGAATTGTGAAGGATAGCATGTGCCACTCTTAGACAGAATTGTGAAGGATAGCGTATGCCACACGTAGACGGAATTGTAAAAGATAGCATGTGCCACACTTAGACGCAATAGTGAAGGATAGCTTGTGCCACACTTAGACAGAATTGTGAATGTTACCATGTGCCACCCTTAGACGGAATTGTGAAGGATAGCATGTCCCACACTTAGACAGAATTGTGAATGTTAGCATGTGCCACACTTAGACGCAATTGTGAAGGATAGCATGTGCCACACGTAGACGGAATTGTAAAGGATAGCATATGCCACACACAGACGGATTTGTGAAGGATAGCATGTGCCACACTTAGACACAATTGTGAAAGATAGCATGTGCCACACTTATACAGAATTGTTAAGGATAGCATTTGCCACACTTAAACAGAATTGTGAATGTTAGCATTTGCCACATGTAGACGGAATTGTAAAGGATAGCATGTGCCACACGTAGACAGAATTGTGAACTATAGCATGTGCCATACTCAGACAGAATTGTGAAGGATAGCGTGTGCCACACGTAGACGGAATTGTGAAAGATAGCATGTGCCACACTTAGACGCAATTGTGAAGGATATCATGTGCCACACTTAGACAGAATTGTGAAGGATAGCATGTGCCACACTTAGACAGAATTGTGAATGTTAGCATGTGCCACACTTAGATGGAATTGTGAAGGATAGCATGTGCCACACTTAGACAGAATTGTGAAGGATAGCGTGTCCCAAACGTAGACAGAATTGTGAAGGATAGCATGTGCCACACTTAGACGGAATTGTAAAGGATAGCATATGCCACACTTAGACGGAATTGTGAAGGATAGCATGTGCCACACTTAGACAGAATTGTGAAGGATAGCGTGTCCCACACGTAGATGGAATTGTAAAGGATAGCATGTGCCACACTTAGACGGAATTGTAAAGGATAGCATATGCCACACTTAGACGGAATTGTGAAGGATAGCATGTGCCACACTTAGACAGAATTGTGAAGGATAGCATGTCCCACACGTAGACGGAATTGTGAAGGATAGCATGTGCCACACTTAGACAGAATTGTGAAGGATAGCATGTGCCACACTTAGACGGCATTGTGAAGGATAGCATGTGCCACACCTAGACAGAATTGTGAATGTTAGCAAGTGCCACACTTAGACGCAATTGTGAAGGATAGCATGTGCCACACGTAGACGGAATTGTAAAGGATAGCATATGCCACACACAGACGGATTTGTGAAGGATAGCATGTGCCACACTTAGACAGAATTGTGAAAGATAGCATGTGCCACACATACAGAATTGTTAAGGATAGCATTTGCCACACTTAAACAGAATTGTGAATGTTAGCATATGCCACATGTAGACGGAATTGTAAAGGATAGCATGTGCCACACGTAGACAGAATTGTGAACTATAGCATGTGCCACACTCAGACAGAATTGTGAAGGATAGCGTGTGCCACACGTAGACGGAATTGTGAAAGATAGCATGTGCCACACTTAGACGCAATTGTGAAGGAAATCATGTGCCACACTTAGACAGAATTGTGAAGGATAGCATGTGGCACACTTAGACAGAATTGTGAATGTTAGCATGTGCCACACTTAGACTGAATTGTGAAGGATAGCATATGCCACACTTAGACGGAATTGTGAAGGATAGCATGTGCCACTCTTAGACAGCATTCTGAAGGATATCGTATGCCACTTGTAGACGGAATTGTAAAAGATAGCATGTGCCACACTTAGACGCAATAGTGAAGGATAGCATGTCCCACACTTAGACAGAATTGTGAATGTTACCATGTGCCACACTTAGACGCAATTGTGAAGGATAGCATTTGCCACACGTAGACGGAATTGTAAAGGATAGCATATGCCACACACAGACGGATTTGTGAAGGATAGCATGTGCCACACTTAGACAGAATTGTGAAAGATAGCATGTGCCACACTTATACAGAATTGTTAAGGATAGCATTTGCCACACTTAAACAGAATTGTGAATGTTAGCATATGCCACATGTAGACGGAATTGTAAAGGATAGCATGTGCCACACGTAGACAGAATTGTGAACTATAGCATGTGCCACACTCAGACAGAATTGTGAAGGATAGCATGTCCCAAACTTAGACAGAATTGTGAAGGATAGCATGTGCCACACGTAGACGGAATTGTAATGGATAGCATATGCCACACTTAGACGGAATTGTGAAAGATAGCATGTGCCACACTTAGACAGAATTGTGAAGGATAGCGTGTGCCACACATAGACGGGATTGTGAAAGATAGCATGTGCCACACTTAGACGCAATTGTGAATGTTAGCATGTGCCACACTTAGACGGAATTGTGAAGGATAGCATGTGCCACACGTAGATGGAATTGTAAAGGATAGCATGTGCCACACTTAGACGGAATTGTAAAGGATAGCATATGCCACACTTAGACGGAATTGTGAAGGATAGCATGTGCCACACTTAGACAGAATTGTGAAGGATAGCATGTCCCACACGTAGACGGAATTGTGAAGGATAGCATGTGCCACACTTAGACAGAATTGTGAAGGATAGCATGTGCCACACTTAGACGGCATTGTGATGGATAGCATGTGCCACACCTAGACAGAATTGTGAATGTTACCATGTGCCACACTTAGACGGAATTGTGAATGTTAGCATGTGCCACACTTAGACGCAATTGTGAAGGATAGCATGTGCCACACGTAGACGGAATTGTAAAGGATAGCATATGCCACACACAGACGGATTTGTGAAGGATAGCATGTGCCACACTTAGACAGAATTGTGAAAGATAGCATGTGCCACACATACAGAATTGTTAAGGATAGCATTTGCCACACTTAAACAGAATTGTGAATGTTAGCATATGCCACATGTAGACGGAATTGTAAAGGATAGCATGTGCCACACGTAGACAGAATTGTGAACTATAGCATGTGCCACACTCAGACAGAATTGTGAAGGATAGCGTGTGCCACACGTAGACGGAATTGTGAAAGATAGCATGTGCCACACTTAGACGCAATTGTGAAGGATATCATGTGCCACACTTAGACAGAATTGTGAAGGATAGCATGTGGCACACTTAGACAGAATTGTGAATGTTAGCATGTGCCACACTTAGACTGAATTGTGAAGGATAGCATGTGCCACACGTAGATGGAATTGTAAAGGATAGCATGTGCCACACTTAGACGGAATTGTAAAGGATAGCATATGCCACACTTAGACGGAATTGTGAAGGATAGCATGTGCCACACTTAGACAGAATTGTGAAGGATAGCATGTCCCACACGTAGACGGAATTGTGAAGGATAGCATGTGCCACACTTAGACAGAATTGTGAAGGATAGCATGTGCCACACTTAGACGGCATTGTGAAGGATAGCATGTGCCACACCTAGACAGAATTGTGAATGTTACCATGTGCCACACTTAGACGGAATTGTGAAGGATACCATGTCCCACACTTAGACAGAATTGTGAATGTTAGCATGTGCCACACTTAGACGCAATTGTGAAGGATAGCATATGCCACACTTAGACGGAATTGTGAAGGATAGCATGTGCCACACTTAGACAGAATTGTGAAAGATACCATGTGCCACACTTAGACAGAATTGTGAAGGATAGCATTTGCCACACTTAAACAGAATTGTGAATGTTAGCATGTGCCACATGTAGACGGAATTGTAAAGACAGAATTAGATGGAATTGTGAAGGATAGCATGTGCCACACTTAGACGGAATTGTGAATGTTACCATGTGCCACACTTAGACGGAATTGTGAAGGATAGCATGTGCCACAACTAGACGGATTTGTGAAGGATAGCATGTCCCACACTTAGACAGAATTGTGAAGGATAGCATTTGCCACACTTAGACAGAATTGTGAAAGATAACATGTGCCACACTTAGACAGAATTGTGAAGGATAGCATTTGCCACACTTAAACAGAATTGTGAATGTTAGCATGTGCCACATGTAGACGGAATCGTAAAAGATAGCATGTGCCACACTTAGACGCAATAGTGAAGGATAGCTTGTGCCACACTTAGACAGAATTGTGAATGTTACCATGTGCCACCCTTAGACGGAATTGTGAAGGATAGCATGTCCCACACTTAGACAGAATTGTGAATGTTAGCATGTGCCACACTTAGACGCAATTGTGAAGGATAGCATGTGCCACACGTAGACGGAATTGTAAAGGATAGCATATGCCACACACAGACGGATTTGTGAAGGATAGCATGTGCCACACTTAGACACAATTGTGAAAGATAGCATGTGCCACACTTATACAGAATTGTTAAGGATAGCATTTGCCACACTTAAACAGAATTGTGAATGTTAGCATTTGCCACATGTAGACGGAATTGTAAAGGATAGCATGTGCCACACGTAGACAGAATTGTGAACTATAGCATGTGCCATACTCAGACAGAATTGTGAAGGATAGCGTGTGCCACACGTAGACGGAATTGTGAAAGATAGCATGTGCCACACTTAGACGCAATTGTGAAGGATATCATGTGCCACACTTAGACAGAATTGTGAAGGATAGCATGTGCCACACTTAGACAGAATTGTGAATGTTAGCATGTGCCACACTTAGACGGAATTGTGAAGGATAGCATGTGCCACACTTAGACAGAATTGTGAAGGATAGCGTGTCCCACACGTAGACGGAATTGTGAAGGATAGCATGTGCCACACTTAGACGGAATTGTAAAGGATAGCATATGCCACACTTAGACGGAATTGTGAAGGATAGCATGTGCCACACTTAGACAGAATTGTGAAGGATAGCGTGTCCCACACGTAGATGGAATTGTAAAGGATAGCATGTGCCACACTTAGACGGAATTGTAAAGGATAGCATATGCCACACTTAGACGGAATTGTGAAGGATAGCATGTGCCACACTTAGACAGAATTGTGAAGGATAGCATGTCCCACACGTAGACGGAATTGTGAAGGATAGCATGTGCCACACTTAGACAGAATTGTGAAGGATAGCATGTGCCACACTTAGACGGCATTGTGAAGGATAGCATGTGCCACACCTAGACAGAATTGTGAATGTTACCATGTGCCACACTTAGACGGAATTGTGAATGTTAGCAAGTGCCACACTTAGACGCAATTGTGAAGGATAGCATGTGCCACACGTAGACGGAATTGTAAAGGATAGCATATGCCACACACAGACAGATTTGTGAAGGATAGCATGTGCCACACTTAGACAGAATTGTGAAAGATAGCATGTGCCACACATACAGAATTGTTAAGGATAGCATTTGCCACACTTAAACAGAATTGTGAATGTTAGCATATGCCACATGTAGACGGAATTGTAAAGGATAGCATGTGCCACACGTAGACAGAATTGTGAACTATAGCATGTGCCACACTCAGACAGAATTGTGAAGGATAGCGTGTGCCACACGTAGACGGAATTGTGAAAGATAGCATGTGCCACACTTAGACGCAATTGTGAAGGATATCATGTGCCACACTTAGACAGAATTGTGAAGGATAGCATGTGGCACACTTAGACAGAATTGTGAATGTTAGCATGTGCCACACTTAGACTGAATTGTGAAGGATAGCATGTGCCACACGTAGATGGAATTGTAAAGGATAGCATGTGCCACACTTAGACGGAATTGTAAAGGATAGCATATGCCACACTTAGACGGAATTGTGAAGGATAGCATGTGCCACACTTAGACAGAATTGTGAAGGATAGCATGTCCCACACGTAGACGGAATTGTGAAGGATAGCATGTGCCACACTTAGACAGAATTGTGAAGGATAGCATGTGCCACACTTAGACAGCATTGTGAAGGATAGCATGTGCCACACCTAGACAGAATTGTGAATGTTACCATGTGCCACACTTAGACGGAATTGTGAAGGATACCATGTCCCACACTTAGACAGAATTGTGAATGTTAGCATGTGCCACACTTAGACGCAATTGTGAAGGATAGCATATGCCACACTTAGACGGAATTGTGAAGGATAGCATGTGCCACACTTAGACAGAATTGTGAAGGATAGCATTTGCCACACTTAAACAGAATTGTGAATGTTAGCATGTGCCACATGTAGACGGAATTGTAAAGACAGAATTAGATGGAATTGTGAAGGATAGCATGTGCCACACTTAGACGGAATTGTGAATGTTACCATGTGCCACACTTAGACAGAATTGTGAAGGATAGCATGTGCCACAACTAGACGGATTTGTGAAGGATAGCATGTGCCACACTTAGACAGAATTGTGAAAGATACCATGTGCCACACTTAGACAGAATTGTGAAGGATAGCATGTGCCACAACTAGACGGATTTGTGAAGGATAGCATGTCCCACACTTAGACAGAATTGTGAAGGATAGCATTTGCCACACTTAGACAGAATTGTGAAAGATAACATGTGCCACACTTAGACAGAATTGTGAAGGATAGCATTTGCCACACTTAAACAGAATTGTGAATGTTAGCATGTGCCACATGTAGACGGAATTGTGAAGGATAGCATGTGCCACTCTTAGACAGAATTGTGAAGGATAGCGTATGCCACACGTAGACGGAATTGTAAAAGATAGCATGTGCCACACTTAGACGCAATAGTGAAGGATAGCTTGTGCCACACTTAGACAGAATTGTGAATGTTACCATGTGCCACCCTTAGACGGAATTGTGAAGGATAGCATGTCCCACACTTAGACAGAATTGTGAATGTTAGCATGTGCCACACTTAGACGCAATTGTGAAGGATAGCATGTGCCACACGTAGACGGAATTGTAAAGGATAGCATATGCCACACACAGACGGATTTGTGAAGGATAGCATGTGCCACACTTAGACACAATTGTGAAAGATAGCATGTGCCACACTTATACAGAATTGTTAAGGATAGCATTTGCCACACTTAAACAGAATTGTGAATGTTAGCATTTGCCACATGTAGACGGAATTGTGAAGGATAGCATGTGCCACACTTAGACAGAATTGTGAATCTTACCATGTGCCACACTTAGACGGAATTGTGAAGGATAGCATGTGCCACACTTAGACAGAATTGTAAAGGATAGCATGTCCCACACTTAGAATTGTGAATATTAGCATGTGCCACATGTTGACAGAATTGTAAAAGATAGCATGTGCCACACTTAGATGGAATTGTAAAGGATAGCATATGCCACAAATAGACGGAATTGTGAAGGATAGCATGTGCCACACTTAGACAGAATTGTGAAGGATAGCGTGTGCCACACTTAGACGGAATTGTGAAGGATAGCATGTGCCACACTTAGACAGAATTGTGAAGGATAGCATGTGCCACACTTAGACGGCATTGTGAAGGATAGCATGTGCCACACTTAGACAGAATTGTGAATGTTAAAATGTGCCACACTTAGACGGAATTGTGAAGGATAGCATGTCCCACATTTAGACAGAATTGTGAATGTTAGCATGTGCCACACTTAGACGTAATTGTGAAGGATAGCACATGCCACACTTAGACGGAATTGTGAAGGATAGCATGTGCCACACTTAGACAGAATTGTGAAAGATAGCATGTGCCACACTTAGACAGAATTGTGAAGGATAGCATTTGCCACAATTAAACAGAATTGTGAATGTTAGCATGTGCCACATGTAGATGGAATTGTGAATGTTACCATGTGCCACACTTAGACGGCATTGTGAAGGATAGCATGTGCCACACTTAGACAGAATTGTGAATGTTAAAATGTGCCACACTTAGACGGAATTGTGAAGGATAGCATGTCCCACATTTAGACAGAATTGTGAATGTTAGCATGTGCGACACTTAGACGCAATTGTGAAGGATAGCATATGCCACACTTAGACGTAATTGTGAAGGATAGCATGTGCCACACTTAGACAGAATTGTGAAGGATAGCATGTGCCACACTTAGACGGAATTGTGAAGGATAGCATGTCCCACACTTAGAATTGTGAATGTTAGCATGTGCCACATGTTGACAGAATTGTAAAAGATAGCATGTGCCACACTTAGACGGAATTGTGAAGGATAGCATGTGCCACACTTAGACAGAATTGTGAAGGATAGCGTGTGCCATACTTAGACGGAATTGTGAAGGATAGCATGTGCCACACTTAGACAGAATTGTGAAGGATAGCATGTGCCACACTTAGACGGCATTGTGAAGGATAGCATGTGCCACACTTAGACAGAATTGTGAATGTTAAAATGTGCCACACTTAGACGGAATTGTGAAGGATAGCATGTGCCACACTTAGACAGAATTGTGAAAGATACCATGTGCCACACTTAGACAGAATTGTGAAGGATAGCATTTGCCACACTTAAACAGAATTGTGAATGTTAGCATGTGCCACATGTAGACAGAATTGTAAAGACAGAATTAGATGGAATTGTGAAGGATAGCATGTGCCACACTTAGACGGAATTGTGAATGTTACCATGTGCCACACTTAGACGGAATTGTGAAGGATAGCATGTGCCACAACTAGACGGAATTGTGAAGGATAGCATGTCCCACACTTAGACAGAATTGTGAAGGATAGCATTTGCCACACTTAGACAGAATTGTGAAAGATAACATGTGCCACACTTAGACAGAATTGTGAAGGATAGCATTTGCCACACTTAAACAGAATTGTGAATGTTAGCATGTGCCACATGTAGACGGAATTGTGAAGGATAGCATGTGCCACTCTTAGACAGAATTGTGAAGGATAGCGTATGCCACACGTAGACGGAATTGTAAAAGATAGCATGTGCCACACTTAGACGCAATAGTGAAGGATAGCTTGTGCCACACTTAGACAGAATTGTGAATGTTACCATGTGCCACCCTTAGACGGAATTGTGAAGGATAGCATGTTCCACACTTAGACAGAATTGTGAATGTTAGCATGTGCCACACTTAGACGCAATTGTGAAGGATAGCATGTGCCACACGTAGACGGAATTGTAAAGGATAGCATATGCCACACACAGACGGATTTGTGAAGGATAGCATGTGCCACACTTAGACACAATTGTGAAAGATAGCATGTGCCACACTTATACAGAATTGTTAAGGATAGCATTTGCCACACTTAAACAGAATTGTGAATGTTAGCATGTGCCACATGTAGACGGAATTGTAAAGACAGAATTAGACGGAATTGTGAAGGATAGCATGTGCCACACTTAGACAGAATTGTGAATCTTAACATTTTCCACACTTAGACGGAATTGTAAATGATAGCATGTGCCACACATAGACGGAATTGTGAAGTATAGCATGTGCCACACTTAGACAGAATTGTGAAAGATAGCATGTGCCACACTTAGACAGAATTGTGAAGGATAGCATTTGCCACACTTAAACAGAATAGCATGTGCCACATGTAGACGGAATTGTAAAGACAGAATTAGACGGAATTGTGAAGGATAGCATGTGCCACACTTAGACAGAATTGTGAATCTTACCATGTGCCACACTTAGACGGAATTGTGAAGGATAGCATGTGCCACACTTAGACAGAATTGTAAAGGATAGCATGTCCCACACTTAGAATTGTGAATGTTAGCATGTGCCACATGTTGACAGAATTGTAAAAGATAACATGTGCCACACTTAGACGGAATTGTAAAGGATAGCATATGCCACAAATAGATGGAATTGTGAAGGATAGCATGTGCCACACTAAGACAGAATTGTGAAGGATAGCGTGTGCCACACTTAGACGGAATTGTGAAGGATAGCATGTGCCACACTTAGACAGAATTGTGAATGTTACCATGTGCCACACTTAGACGGAATTGTGAAGGATAGCATGTCCCACATTTAGACAGAATTGTAAATGTTAGCATGTGCCACACTTAGACGTAATTGTGAAGGATAGCATATGCCACACTTAGACGGAATTGTGAAGGATAGCATGTGCCACACTTAGACAGAATTGTGAAAGATAGCATGTGCCACACTTAGACAGAATTGTGAAGGATAGCATTTGCCACACTTAAACGGAATTGTGAATGTTAGCATGTGCCACATGTAGACGGAATTGTAAAGACAGAATTAGATGGAATTGTGAAGGATAGCATGTGCCACACTTAGACGGAATTGTGAATGTTACCATGTGCCACACTTAGACGGAATTGTGAAGGATAGCATGTGCCACACTTAGACGGAATTGTGAAGGATAGCATGTCCCAAACTTAGACAGAATTGTGAATGTTAGCATGTGCCACACTTAGACAGAATTGTAAATGTTAGCATGTGCCTCACTTAGACGCAAATGTGAAGGATAGAATGTGCCACACTTAGACAGAATTGTGAAGGATAGCGTGTGCCACACATAGATGGAATTGTGAAGGATAGCATGTGCCACACTTAGACAGAATTGTGAATATTACCATGTGCAACAATTAGACGGAATTGTGAAGGATAGCATGTCCCACACTTAGACAGAATTGTGAATATTAGCATGTTCCACACTTAGACAGAATTGTGAATATTACCATGTGCAACACTTAGACGGAATTGTGAAGGATAGCATGTCCCAAACTTAGACAGAATTGTGAAGGATAGCATGTGCCACACGTAGACGGAATTGTAATGGATAGCATATGCCACACTTAGACGGAATTGTGAAAGATAGCATGTGCCACACTTAGACAGAATTGTGAAGGATAGCGTGTGCCACACATAGACGGAATTGTGAAAGATAGCATGTGCCACACTTAGACGCAATTGTGAAGGATAGCATGTGCCACACTTAGACAGAATTGTGAAGGATAGCATGTGCCACACGTAGATGGAATTGTAAAGGATAGCATATGCCACACTTAGACGGAATTGTGAAGGATAGCATGTGCCACTCTTAGACAGAATTCTGAAGGATATCGTATGCCACTTGTAGACGGAATTGTAAAAGATAGCATGTGCCACACTTAGACGCAATAGTGAAGGATAGCATGTCCCACACTTAGACAGAATTGTGAATGTTACCATGTGCCACACTTAGACGCAATTGTGAAGGATAGCATTTGCCACACGTAGACGGAATTGTAAAGGATAGCATATGCCACACACAGACGGATTTGTGAAGGATAGCATGTGCCACACTTAGACAGAATTGTGAAAGATAGCATGTGCCACACTTATACAGAATTGTTAAGGATAGCATTTGCCACACTTAAACAGAATTGTGAATGTTAGCATATGCCACTTGTAGACGGAATTGTAAAGGATAGCATGTGCCACACGTAGACAGAATTGTGAACTATAGCATGTGCCACACTCAGACAGAATTGTGAAGGATAGCATGTCCCAAACTTAGACAGAATTGTGAAGGATAGCATGTGCCACACGTAGACGGAATTGTAATGGATAGCATATGCCACACTTAGACGGAATTGTGAAAGATAGCATGTGCCACACTTAGACAGAATTGTGAAGGATAGCGTGTGCCACACATAGACGGAATTGTGAAAGATAGCATGTGCCACACTTAGACGCAATTGTGAATGTTAGCATGTGCCACACTTAGACGGAATTGTGAAGGATAGCATGTGCCACACGTAGATGGAATTGTAAAGGATAGCATGTGCCACACTTAGACGGAATTGTAAAGGATAGCATATGCCACACTTAGACGGAATTGTGAAGGATAGCATGTGCCACACTTAGACAGAATTGTGAAGGATAGCATGTCCCACACGTAGACGGAATTGTGAAGGATAGCATGTGCCACACTTAGACAGAATTGTGAAGGATAGCATGTGCCACACTTAGACGGCATTGTGAAGGATAGCATGTGCCACACCTAGACAGAATTGTGAATGTTACCATGTGCCACACTTAGACGGAATTGTGAATGTTAGCATGTGCCACACTTAGACGCAATTGTGAAGGATAGCATGTGCCACACGTAGACGGAATTGTAAAGGATAGCATATGCCACACACAGACGGATTTGTGAAGGATAGCATGTGCCACACTTAGACAGAATTGTGAAAGATAGCATGTGCCACACATACAGAATTAAGGATAGCATTTGCCACACTTAAACAGAATTGTGAATGTTAGCATATGCCACATGTAGACGGAATTGTAAAGGATAGCATGTGCCACACGTAGACAGAATTGTGAACTATAGCATGTGCCACACTCAGACAGAATTGTGAAGGATAGCGTGTGCCACACGTAGACGGAATTGTGAAAGATAGCATGTGCCACACTTAGACGCAATTGTGAAGGATATCATGTGCCACACTTAGACAGAATTGTGAAGGATAGCATGTGGCACACTTAGACAGAATTGTGAATGTTAGCATGTGCCACACTTAGACTGAATTGTGAAGGATAGCATGTGCCACACGTAGATGGAATTGTAAAGGATAGCATGTGCCACACTTAGATGGAATTGTAAAGGATAGCATATGCCACACTTAGACGGAATTGTGAAGGATAGCATGTGCCACACTTAGACAGAATTGTGAAGGATAGCATGTCCCACACGTAGACGGAATTGTGAAGGATAGCATGTGCCACACTTAGACAGAATTGTGAAGGATAGCATGTGCCACACTTAGACGGCATTGTGAAGGATAGCATGTGCCACACCTAGACAGAATTGTGAATGTTACCATGTGCCACACTTAGACGGAATTGTGAAGGATACCATGTCCCACACTTAGACAGAATTGTGAATGTTAGCATGTGCCACACTTAGACGCAATTGTGAAGGATAGCATATGCCACACTTAGACGGAATTGTGAAGGGTAGCATGTGCCACACTTAGACAGAATTGTGAAAGATACCATGTGCCACACTTAGACAGAATTGTGAAGGATAGCATTTGCCACACTTAAACAGAATTGTGAATGTTAGCATGTGCCACATGTAGACGGAATTGTAAAGACAGAATTAGATGGAATTGTGAAGGATAGCATGTGCCACACTTAGACGGAATTGTGAATGTTACCATGTGCCACACTTAGACGGAATTGTGAAGGATAGCATGTGCCACAACTAGACGGATTTGTGAAGGATAGCATGTCCCACACTTAGACAGAATTGTGAAGGATAGCATTTGCCACACTTAGACAGAATTGTGAAAGATAACATGTGCCACACTTAGACAGAATTGTGAAGGATAGCATTTGCCACACTTAAACAGAATTGTGAATGTTAGCATGTGCCACATGTAGACGGAATTGTGAAGGATAGCATGTGCCACTCTTAGACAGAATTGTGAAGGATAGCGTATGCCACACGTAGACGGAATTGTAAAAGATAGCATGTGCCACACTTAGACGCAATAGTGAAGGATAGCTTGTGCCACACTTAGACAGAATTGTGAATGTTACCATGTGCCACCCTTAGACGGAATTGTGAAGGATAGCATGTCCCACACTTAGACAGAATTGTGAATGTTAGCATGTGCCACACTTAGACGCAATTGTGAAGGATAGCATGTGCCACACGTAGACGGAATTGTAAAGGATAGCATATGCCACACACAGACGGATTTGTGAAGGATAGCATGTGCCACACTTAGACACAATTGTGAAAGATAGCATGTGCCACACTTATACAGAATTGTTAAGGATAGCATTTGCCACACTTAAACAGAATTGTGAATGTTAGCATTTGCCACATGTAGACGGAATTGTAAAGGATAGCATGTGCCACACGTAGACAGAATTGTGAACTATAGCATGTGCCATACTCAGACAGAATTGTGAAGGATAGCGTGTGCCACACGTAGACGGAATTGTGAAAGATAGCATGTGCCACACTTAGACGCAATTGTGAAGGATATCATGTGCCACACTTAGACAGAATTGTGAAGGATAGCATGTGCCACACTTAGACAGAATTGTGAATGTTAGCATGTGCCACACTTAGACGGAATTGTGAAGGATAGCATGTGCCACACTTAGACAGAATTGTGAAGGATAGCGTGTCCCACACGTAGACGGAATTGTGAAGGATAGCATGTGCCACACTTAGACGGAATTGTAAAGGATAGCATATGCCACACTTAGACGGAATTGTGAAGGATAGCATGTGCCACACTTAGACAGAATTGTGAAGGATAGCGTGTCCCACACGTAGATGGAATTGTAAAGGATAGCATGTGCCACACTTAGACGGAATTGTAAAGGATAGCATATGCCACACTTAGACGGAATTGTGAAGGATAGCATGTGCCACACTTAGACAGAATTGTGAAGGATAGCATGTCCCACACGTAGACGGAATTGTGAAGGATAGCATGTGCCACACTTAGACAGAATTGTGAAGGATAGCATGTGCCACACTTAGACGGCATTGTGAAGGATAGCATGTGCCACACCTAGACAGAATTGTGAATGTTACCATGTGCCACACTTAGACAGAATTGTGAATGTTAGCAAGTGCCACACTTAGACGCAATTGTGAAGGATAGCATGTGCCACACGTAGACGGAATTGTAAAGGATAGCATATGCCACACACAGACGGATTTGTGAAGGATAGCATGTGCCACACTTAGACAGAATTGTGAAAGATAGCATGTGCCACACATACAGAATTGTTAAGGATAGCATTTGCCACACTTAAACAGAATTGTGAATGTTAGCATATGCCACATGTAGACGGAATTGTAAAGGATAGCATGTGCCACACGTAGACAGAATTGTGAACTATAGCATGTGCCACACTCAGACAGAATTGTGAAGGATAGCGTGTGCCACACGTAGACGGAATTGTGAAAGATAGCATGTGCCACACTTAGACGCAATTGTGAAGGATATCATGTGCCACACTTAGACAGAATTGTGAAGGATAGCATGTGGCACACTTAGACAGAATTGTGAATGTTAGCATGTGCCACACTTAGACTGAATTGTGAAGGATAGCATATGCCACACTTAGACGGAATTGTGAAGGATAGCATGTGCCACTCTTAGACAGAATTCTGAAGGATATCGTATGCCACTTGTAGACGGAATTGTAAAAGATAGCATGTGCCACACTTAGAGGCAATAGTGAAGGATAGCATGTCCCACACTTAGACAGAATTGTGAATGTTACCATGTGCCACACTTAGACGCAATTGTGAAGGATAGCATTTGCCACACGTAGACGGAATTGTAAAGGATAGCATATGCCACACACAGACGGATTTGTGAAGGATAGCATGTGCCACACTTAGACAGAATTGTGAAAGATAGCATGTGCCACACTTATACAGAATTGTTAAGGATAGCATTTGCCACACTTAGACGGAATTGTGAAGGATAGCATGTGCCACACTTAGACAGAATTGTGAAAGATACCATGTGCCACACTTAGACAGAATTGTGAAGGATAGCATTTGCCACACTTAAACAGAATTGTGAATGTTAGCATGTGCCACATGTAGACGGAATTGTAAAGACAGAATTAGATGGAATTGTGAAGGATAGCATGTGCCACACTTAGACGGAATTGTGAATGTTACCATGTGCCACACTTAGACGGAATTGTGAAGGATAGCATGTGCCACAACTAGACGGATTTGTGAAGGATAGCATGTCCCACACTTAGACAGAATTGTGAAGGATAGCATTTGCCACACTTAGACAGAATTGTGAAAGATAACATGTGCCACACTTAGACAGAATTGTGAAGGATAGCATTTGCCACACTTAAACAGAATTGTGAATGTTAGCATGTGCCACATGTAGACGGAATTGTGAAGGATAGCATGTGCCACTCTTAGACAGAATTGTGAAGGATAGCGTATGCCACACGTAGACGGAATTGTAAAAGATAGCATGTGCCACACTTAGACGCAATAGTGAAGGATAGCTTGTGCCACACTTAGACAGAATTGTGAATGTTACCATGTGCCACCCTTAGACGGAATTGTGAAGGATAGCATGTCCCACACTTAGACAGAATTGTGAATGTTAGCATGTGCCACACTTAGACGCAATTGTGAAGGATAGCATGTGCCACACGTAGACGGAATTGTAAAGGATAGCATATGCCACACACAGACGGATTTGTGAAGGATAGCATGTGCCACACTTAGACACAATTGTGAAAGATAGCATGTGCCACACTTATACAGAATTGTTAAGGATAGCATTTGCCACACTTAAACAGAATTGTGAATGTTAGCATTTGCCACATGTAGACGGAATTGTAAAGGATAGCATGTGCCACACGTAGACAGAATTGTGAACTATAGCATGTGCCATACTCAGACAGAATTGTGAAGGATAGCGTGTGCCACACGTAGACGGAATTGTGAAAGATAGCATGTGCCACACTTAGACGCAATTGTGAAGGATATCATGTGCCACACTTAGACAGAATTGTGAAGGATAGCATGTGCCACACTTAGACAGAATTGTGAATGTTAGCATGTGCCACACTTAGACGGAATTGTGAAGGATAGCATGTGCCACACTTAGACAGAATTGTGAAGGATAGCGTGTCCCACACGTAGACGGAATTGTGAAGGATAGCATGTGCCACACTTAGACGGAATTGTAAAGGATAGCATATGCCAAACTTAGACGGAATTGTGAAGGATAGCATGTGCCACACTTAGACAGAATTGTGAAGGATAGCGTGTCCCACACGTAGATGGAATTGTAAAGGATAGCATGTGCCACACTTAGACGGAATTGTAAAGGATAGCATATGCCACACTTAGACGGAATTGTGAAGGATAGCATGTGCCACACTTAGACAGAATTGTGAAGGATAGCATGTCCCACACGTAGACGGAATTGTGAAGGATAGCATGTGCCACACTTAGACAGAATTGTGAAGGATAGCATGTGCCACACTTAGACGGCATTGTGAAGGATAGCATGTGCCACACCTAGACAGAATTGTGAATGTTACCATGTGCCACACTTAGACGGAATTGTGAATGTTAGCAAGTGCCACACTTAGACGCAATTGTGAAGGATAGCATGTGCCACACGTAGACGGAATTGTAAAGGATAGCATATGCCACACACAGACGGATTTGTGAAGGATAGCATGTGCCACACTTAGACAGAATTGTGAAAGATAGCATGTGCCACACATACAGAATTGTTAAGGATAGCATTTGCCACACTTAAACAGAATTGTGAATGTTAGCATATGCCACATGTAGACGGAATTGTAAAGGATAGCATGTGCCACACGTAGACAGAATTGTGAACTATAGCATGTGCCACACTCAGACAGAATTGTGAAGGATAGCGTGTGCCACACGTAGACGGAATTGTGAAAGATAGCATGTGCCACACTTAGACGCAATTGTGAAGGATATCATGTGCCACACTTAGACAGAATTGTGAAGGATAGCATGTGGCACACTTAGACAGAATTGTGAATGTTAGCATGTGCCACACTTAGACTGAATTGTGAAGGATAGCATGTGCCACACGTAGATGGAATTGTAAAGGATAGCATGTGCCACACTTAGACGGAATTGTAAAGGATAGCATATGCCACACTTAGACGGAATTGTGAAGGATAGCATGTGCCACACTTAGACAGAATTGTGAAGGATAGCATGTCCCACACGTAGACGGAATTGTGAAGGATAGCATGTGCCACACTTAGACAGAATTGTGAAGGATAGCATGTGCCACACTTAGACAGCATTGTGAAGGATAGCATGTGCCACACCTAGACAGCATTGTGAATGTTACCATGTGCCACACTTAGACGGAATTGTGAAGGATACCATGTCCCACACTTAGACAGAATTGTGAATGTTAGCATGTGCCACACTTAGACGCAATTGTGAAGGATAGCATATGCCACACTTAGACGGAATTGTGAAGGATAGCATGTGCCACACTTAGACAGAATTGTGAAAGATACCATGTGCCACACTTAGACAGAATTGTGAAGGATAGCATTTGCCACACTTAAACAGAATTGTGAATGTTAGCATGTGCCACATGTAGACGGAATTGTAAAGACAGAATTAGATGGAATTGTGAAGGATAGCATGTGCCACACTTAGACGGAATTGTGAATGTTACCATGTGCCACACTTAGACGGAATTGTGAAGGATAGCATGTGCCACAACTAGACGGATTTGTGAAGGATAGCATGTCCCACACTTAGACAGAATTGTGAAGGATAGCATTTGCCACACTTAGACAGAATTGTGAAAGATAACATGTGCCACACTTAGACAGAATTGTGAAGGATAGCATTTGCCACACTTAAACAGAATTGTGAATGTTAGCATGTGCCACATGTAGACGGAATTGTGAAGGATAGCATGTGCCACTCTTAGACAGAATTGTGAAGGATAGCGTATGCCACACGTAGACGGAATTGTAAAAGATAGCATGTGCCACACTTAGACGCAATAGTGAAGGATAGCTTGTGCCACACTTAGACAGAATTGTGAATGTTACCATGTGCCACCCTTAGACGGAATTGTGAAGGATAGCATGTCCCACACTTAGACAGAATTGTGAATGTTAGCATGTGCCACACTTAGACGCAATTGTGAAGGATAGCATGTGCCACACGTAGACGGAATTGTAAAGGATAGCATATGCCACACACAGACGGATTTGTGAAGGATAGCATGTGCCACACTTAGACACAATTGTGAAAGATAGCATGTGCCACACTTATACAGAATTGTTAAGGATAGCATTTGCCACACTTAAACAGAATTGTGAATGTTAGCATTTGCCACATGTAGACGGAATTGTAAAGGATAGCATGTGCCACACGTAGACAGAATTGTGAACTATAGCATGTGCCATACTCAGACAGAATTGTGAAGGATAGCGTGTGCCACACGTAGACGGAATATCATGTGCCACACTTAGACAGAATTGTGAAGGATAGCATGTGGCACACTTAGACAGAATTGTGAATGTTAGCATGTGCCACACTTAGACGGAATTGTGAAGGATACCATGTCCCACACTTAGACAGAATTGTGAATGTTAGCATGTGCCACACTTAGACGCAATTGTGAAGGATAGCATATGCCACACTTAGACGGAATTGTGAAGGATAGCATGTGCCACACTTAAACAGAATTGTGAATGTTAGCATGTGCCACATGTAGACGGAATTGTAAAGACAGAATTAGATGGAATTGTGAAGGATAGCATGTGCCACACTTAGACGGAATTGTGAATGTTACCATGTGCCACACTTAGACGGAATTGTGAAGGATAGCATTTGCCACAACTAGACGGATTTGTGAAGGATAGCATGTCCCACACTTAGACAGAATTGTGAAGGATAACATTTGCCACACTTAGACAGAATTGTGAAAGATAACATGTGCCACACTTAGACAGAATTGTGAAGGATAGCATTTGCCACACTTAAACAGAATTGTGAATGTTAGCATGTGCCACATGTAGACGGAATTGTGAAGGATAGCATGTGCCACTCTTAGACAGAATTGTGAAGGATAGCGTATGCCACACGTAGACGGAATTGTAAAAGATAGCATGTGCCACACTTAGACGCAATAGTGAAGGATAGCTTGTGCCACACTTAGACAGAATTGTGAATGTTACCATGTGCCACCCTTAGACGGAATTGTGAAGGATAGCATGTCCCACACTTAGACAGAATTGTGAATGTTAGCATGTGCCACACTTAGACGCAATTGTGAAGGATAGCATGTGCCACACGTAGACGGAATTGTAAAGGATAGCATATGCCACACACAGACGGATTTGTGAAGGATAGCATGTGCCACACTTAGACACAATTGTGAAAGATAGCATGTGCCACACTTATACAGAATTGTTAAGGATAGCATTTGCCACACTTAAACAGAATTGTGAATGTTAGCATTTGCCACATGTAGACGGAATTGTAAAGGATAGCATGTGCCACACGTAGACAGAATTGTGAACTATAGCATGTGCCATACTCAGACAGAATTGTGAAGGATAGCGTGTGCCACACGTAGACGGAATTGTGAAAGATAGCATGTGCCACACTTAGACGCAATTGTGAAGGATATCATGTGCCACACTTAGACAGAATTGTGAAGGATAGCATGTGCCACACTTAGACAGAATTGTGAATGTTAGCATGTGCCACACTTAGACGGAATTGTGAAGGATAGCATGTGCCACACTTAGACAGAATTGTGAAGGATAGCGTGTCCCACACGTAGACGGAATTGTGAAGGATAGCATGTGCCACACTTAGACGGAATTGTAAAGGATAGCATATGCCACACTTAGACGGAATTGTGAAGGATAGCATGTGCCACACTTAGACAGAATTGTGAAGGATAGCGTGTCCCACACGTAGACGGAATTGTGAAGGATAGCATGTGCCACGCGTAGATGGAATTGTAAAGATAGCATATGCCACACTTAGACGGAATTGTGAAGGATAGCATGTGCCACACTTAGACAGAATTGTGAAGGATAGCATTTGCCACACTTAGACAGAATTGTGAAAGATAGCATGTGCCACACTTAGACAGTATTGTGAAGGATAGCATTTGCCACACTTAAACAGAATTGTGAATGTTAGCATGTGCCACATGTAGACGGAATTGTAAAGACAGAATTAGACGGAATTGTGAAGGATAGCATGTGCCACACTTAGACAGAATTGTGAATCTTACCATGTGCCACACTTAGACGGAATTGTGAAGGATAGCATTTGCCACAACTAGACGGATTTGTGAAGGATAGCTTGTCCCACACTTAGACAGAATTGTGAAGGATAACATTTGCCACACTTAGACAGAATTGTGAAAGATAACATGTGCCACACTTAGACAGAATTGTGAAGGATAGCATTTGCCACACTTAAACAGAATTGTGAATGTTAGCATGTGCCACATGTAGACGGAATTGTGAAGGATAGCATGTGCCACTCTTAGACAGAATTGTGAAGGATAGCGTATGCCACACGTAGACGGAATTGTAAAAGATAGCATGTGCCACACTTAGACGCAATAGTGAAGGATAGCTTGTGCCACACTTAGACAGAATTGTGAATGTTACCATGTGCCACCCTTAGACGGAATTGTGAAGGATAGCATGTCCCACACTTAGACAGAATTGTGAATGTTAGCATGTGCCACACTTAGACGCAATTGTGAAGGATAGCATGTGCCACACGTAGACGGAATTGTAAAGGATAGCATATGCCACACACAGACGGATTTGTGAAGGATAGCATGTGCCACACTTAGACACAATTGTGAAAGATAGCATGTGCCACACTTATACAGAATTGTTAAGGATAGCATTTGCCACACTTAAACAGAATTGTGAATGTTAGCATTTGCCACATGTAGACGGAATTGTAAAGGATAGCATGTGCCACACGTAGACAGAATTGTGAACTATAGCATGTGCCATACTCAGACAGAATTGTGAAGGATAGCGTGTGCCACACGTAGACGGAATTGTGAAAGATAGCATGTGCCACACTTAGACGCAATTGTGAAGGATATCATGTGCCACACTTAGACAGAATTGTGAAGGATAGCATGTGCCACACTTAGACAGAATTGTGAATGTTAGCATGTGCCACACTTAGACGGAATTGTGAAGGATAGCATGTGCCACACTTAGACAGAATTGTGAAGGATAGCGTGTCTCACACGTAGACGGAATTGTGAAGGATAGCATGTGCCACACTTAGACGGAATTGTAAAGGATAGCATATGCCACACTTAGACGGAATTGTGAAGGATAGCATGTGCCACACTTAGACAGAATTGTGAAGGATAGCGTGTCCCACACGTAGACGGAATTGTGAAGGATAGCATGTGCCACGCGTAGATGGAATTGTAAAGATAGCATATGCCACACTTAGACGGAATTGTGAAGGATAGCACGTGCCACACTTAGACAGAATTGTGAAGGATAGCATTTGCCACACTTAGACAGAATTGTGAAAGATAGCATGTGCCACACTTAGACAGTATTGTGAAGGATAGCATTTGCCACACTTAAACAGAATTGTGAATGTTAGCATGTGCCACATGTAGACGGAATTGTAAAGACAGAATTAGACGGAATTGTGAAGGATAGCATGTGCCACACTTAGACAGAATTGTGAATCTTACCATGTGCCACACTTAGACGGAATTGTAAATGATAGCATGTGCCACACATAGACGGAATTGTGAAGTATAGCATGTGCCACACTTAGACAGAATTGTGAAAGATAGCATGTGCCACACTTAGACAGAATTGTGAAGGATAGCATTTGCCACACTTAAACAGAATTGTGAATGTTAGCATGTGCCACATGTAGACGGAATTGTAAAGACAGAATTAGACGGAATTGTGAAGGATAGCATGTGCCACACTTAGACAGAATTGTGAATCTTACCATGTGCCACACTTAGACGGAATTGTGAAGGATAGCATGTGCCACACTTAGACAGAATTGTAAAGGATAGCATGTCCCACACTTAGAATTGTGAATGTTAGCATGTGCCACATGTTGACAGAATTGTAAAAGATAGCATGTGCCACACTTAGACGGAATTGTAAAGGATAGCATATGCCACAAATAGACGGAATTGTGAAGGATAGCATGTGCCACACTTAGACAGAATTGTGAAGGATAGCGTGTGCCACACTTAGACGGAATTGTGAAGGATAGCATGTGCCACACTTAGACAGAATTGTGAATGTTACCATGTGCCACACTTAGACGGAATTGTGAAGGATAGCATGTCCCACATTTAGACAGAATTGTAAATGTTAGCATGTGCCACACTTAGACGTAATTGTGAAGGATAGCATATGCCACACTTAGACGGAATTGTGAAGGATAGCATGTGCCACACTTAGACAGAATTGTGAAAGATAGCATGTGCAACACTTAGACAGAATTGTGAAGGATAGCATTTGCCACACTTAAACGGAATTGTGAATGTTAGCATGTGCCACATGTAGACGGATGTAAAAACAGAATTAGATGGAATTGTGAAGGATAGCATGTGCCACACTTAGACGGAATTGTGAATGTTACCATGTGCCACACTTAGACGGAATTGTGAAGGATAGCATGTGCCACACTTAGACGGAATTGTGAAGGATAGCATGTCCCAAACTTAGACATAATTGTGAATGTTAGCATGTGCCACACTTAGACAGAATTGTAAATGTTAGCATGTGCCTCACTTAGACGCAAATGTGAAGGATAGAATGTGCCACACTTAGACAGAATTGTGAAGGATAGCGTGTGCCACACATAGATGGAATTGTGAAGGATAGCATGCGCCACACTTAGACAGAATTGTGAATATTACCATGTGCAACAATTAGACGGAATTGTGAAGGATAGCATGTCCCAAACTTAGACAGAATTGTGAAGGATAGCATGTGCCACACGTAGACGGAATTGTAATGGATAGCATATGCCACACTTAGACGGAATTGTGAAAGATAGCATGTGCCACACTTAGACAGAATTGTGAAGGATAGCGTGTGCCACACATAGACGGAATTGTGAAAGATAGCATGTGCCACACTTAGACGCAATTGTGAAGGATAGCATGTGCCACACTTAGACAGAATTGTGAAGGATAGCATGTGCCACACGTAGATGGAATTGTAAAGGATAGCATATGCCACACTTAGACGGAATTGTGAAGGATAGCATGTGCCACTCTTAGACAGAATTCTGAAGGATATCGTATGCCACTTGTAGACGGAATTGTAAAAGATAGCATGTGCCACACTTAGACGCAATAGTGAAGGATAGCTTGTGCCACACTTAGACAGAATTGTGAATGTTACCATGTGCCACACTTAGACGGAATTGTGAAGGATAGCATGTCCCACACTTAGACAGAATTGTGAATGTTAGCATGTGCCACACTTAGACGCAATTGTGAAGGATAGCATGTGCCACACGTAGACGGAATTGTAAAGGATAGCATATGCCACACACAGACGGATTTGTGAAGGATAGCATGTGCCACACTTAGACAGAATTGTGAAAGATAGCATGTGCCACACTTATACAGAATTGTTAAGGATAGCATTTGCCACACTTAAACAGAATTGTGAATGTTAGCATATGCCACATGTAGACGGAATTGTAAAGGATAGCATGTGCCACACGTAGACAGAATTGTGAACTATAGCATGTGCCACACTCAGACAGAATTGTGAAGGATAGCGTGTGCCACACGTAGACGGAATTGTGAAAGATAGCATGTGCCACACTTAGACGCAATTGTGAAGGATATCATGTGCCACACTTAGACAGAATTGTGAAGGATAGCATGTGCCACACTTAGACAGAATTGTGAATGTTAGCATGTGCCACACTTAGACGGAATTGTGAAGGATAGCATGTCCCACATTTAGACAGAATTGTAAATGTTAGCATGTGCCACACTTAGACGGAATTGTAAAGGATAGCATATGCCACACTTAGACGGAATTGTGAAGGATAGCAGGTCCCACATTTAGACAGAATTGTGAATGTTAGCATGTGCCACACTTAGACAGAATTGTAAATGTTAGCATGTGCCTCACTTAGACGCAAATGTGAAGGATAGAATGTGCCACACTTAGACAGAATTGTGAAGGATAGCGTGTGCCACACATAGATGGAATTGTGAAGGATAGCATGCGCCACACTTAGACAGAATTGTGAATATTACCATGTGCAACAATTAGACGGAATTGTGAAGGATAGCATGTCCCAAACTTAGACAGAATTGTGAAGGATAGCATGTGCCACACGTAGACGGAATTGTAATGGATAGCATATGCCACACTTAGACGGAATTGTGAAAGATAGCATGTGCCACACTTAGACAGAATTGTGAAGGATAGCGTGTGCCACACATAGACGGAATTGTGAAAGATAGCATGTGCCACACTTAGACGCAATTGTGAAGGATAGCATGTGCCACACTTAGACAGAATTGTGAAGGATAGCATGTGCCACACGTAGATGGAATTGTAAAGGATAGCATATGCCACACTTAGACGGAATTGTGAAGGATAGCATGTGCCACTCTTAGACAGAATTCTGAAGGATATCGTATGCCACTTGTAGACGGAATTGTAAAAGATAGCATGTGCCACACTTAGACGCAATAGTGAAGGATAGCTTGTGCCACACTTAGACAGAATTGTGAATGTTACCATGTGCCACACTTAGACGGAATTGTGAAGGATAGCATGTCCCACACTTAGACAGAATTGTGAATGTTAGCATGTGCCACACTTAGACGCAATTGTGAAGGATAGCATGTGCCACACGTAGACGGAATTGTAAAGGATAGCATATGCCACACACAGACGGATTTGTGAAGGATAGCATGTGCCACACTTAGACAGAATTGTGAAAGATAGCATGTGCCACACTTATACAGAATTGTTAAGGATAGCATTTGCCACACTTAAACAGAATTGTGAATGTTAGCATATGCCACATGTAGACGGAATTGTAAAGGATAGCATGTGCCACACGTAGACAGAATTGTGAACTATAGCATGTGCCACACTCAGACAGAATTGTGAAGGATAGCGTGTGCCACACGTAGACGGAATTGTGAAAGATAGCATGTGCCACACTTAGACGCAATTGTGAAGGATATCATGTGCCACACTTAGACAGAATTGTGAAGGATAGCATGTGCCACACTTAGACAGAATTGTGAATGTTAGCATGTGCCACACTTAGACGGAATTGTGAAGGATAGCATGTCCCACATTTAGACAGAATTGTAAATGTTAGCATGTGCCACACTTAGACGGAATTGTAAAGGATAGCATATGCCACACTTAGACGGAATTGTGAAGGATAGCATGTGCCACACTTAGACAGAATTGTGAAGGATAGCATGTCCCACACGTAGACGGAATTGTGAAGGATAGCATGTGCCACACTTAGACAGAATTGTGAAGGATAGCATGTGCCACACTTAGACGGCATTGTGAAGGATAGCATGTGCCACACCTAGACAGAATTGTGAATGTTACCATGTGCCACACTTAGACGGAATTGTGAATGTTAGCATGTGCCACACATAGACGCAATTGTGAAGGATAGCATGTGCCACACGTAGACGGAATTGTAAAGGATAGCATATGCCACACACAGACGGATTTGTGAAGGATAGCATGTGCCACACTTAGACAGAATTGTGAAAGATAGCATGTGCCACACATACAGAATTGTTAAGGATAGCATTTGCCACACTTAAACAGAATTGTGAATGTTAGCATATGCCACATGTAGACGGAATTGTAAAGGATAGCATGTGCCACACGTAGACAGAATTGTGAACTATAGCATGTGCCACACTCAGACAGAATTGTGAAGGATAGCGTGTGCCACATGTAGACGGAATTGTGAAAGATAGCATGTGCCACACTTAGACGCAATTGTGAAGGATATCATGTGCCACACTTAGACAGAATTGTGAAGGATAGCATGTGCCACACTTAGACAGAATTGTGAATGTTAGCATGTGCCACACTTAGACGGAATTGTGAAGGATAGCATGTGCCACACGTAGATGGAATTGTAAAGGATAGCATGTGCCACACTTAGACGGAATTGTAAAGGATAGCATATGCCACACTTAGACGGAATTGTGAAGGATAGCATGTGCCACACTTAGACAGAATTGTGAAGGATAGCATGTCCCACACGTAGACGGAATTGTGAAGGATAGCATGTGCCACACTTAGACAGAATTGTGAAGGATAGCATGTGCCACACTTAGACGGCATTGTGAAGGATAGCATGTGCCACACCTAGACAGAATTGTGAATGTTACCATGTGCCACACTTAGACGGAATTGTGAAGGATACCATGCCCCACACTTAGACAGAATTGTGAATGTTAGCATGTGCCACACTTAGACGCAATTGTGAAGGATAGCATATGCCACACTTAGACGGAATTGTGAAGGATAGCATGTGCCACACTTAGACAGAATTGTGAATGTTAGCATGTGCCACATGTAGACGGAATTGTAAAGACAGAATTAGATGGAATTGTGAAGGATAGCATGTGCCACACTTAGACGGAATTGTGAATGTTACCATGTGCCACTCTTAGACGGAATTGTGAAGGATAGCATGTGCCACAACTAGACGGAATTGTGAAGGATAGCATGTCCCACACTTAGACAGAATTGTGAAGGATAGCATTTGCCACACTTAGACAGAATTGTGAAAGATAACATGTGCCACACTTAGACAGAATTGTGAAGGATAGCATTTGCCACACTTAAACAGAATTGTGAATGTTAGCATGTGCCACATGTAGACGGAATTGTGAAGGATAGCATGTGCCACTCTTAGACAGAATTGTGAAGGATAGCGTATGCCACACGTAGACAGAATTGTAAAAGATAGCATGTGCCACACTTAGACGCAATAGTGAAGGATAGCTTGTGCCACACTTAGACAGAATTGTGAATGTTACCATGTGCCACCCTTAGACGGAATTGTGAAGGATAGCATGTCCCACACTTAGACAGAATTGTGAATGTTAGCATGTGCCACACTTAGACGCAATTGTGAAGGATAGCATGTGCCACACGTAGACGGAATTGTAAAGGATAGCATATGCCACACACAGACGGATTTGTGAAGGATAGCATGTGCCACACTTAGACACAATTGTGAAAGATAGCATGTGCCACACTTATACAGAATTGTTAAGGATAGCATTTGCCACACTTAAACAGAATTGTGAATGTTAGCATTTGCCACATGTAGACGGAATTGTAAAGGATAGCATGTGCCACACGTAGACAGAATTGTGAACTATAGCATGTGCCATACTCAGACAGAATTGTGAAGGATAGCGTGTGCCACACGTAGACGGAATTGTGAAAGATAGCATGTGCCACACTTAGACGCAATTGTGAAGGATATCATGTGCCACACTTAGACAGAATTGTGAAGGATAGCATGTCCCACACTTAGACAGAATTGTGAATGTTAGCATGTGCCACACTTAGACGGAATTGTGAAGGATAGCATGTGCCACACTTAGACAGAATTGTGAAGGATAGCGTGTCCCACACGTAGACTGAATTGTGAAGGATAGCATGTGCCACACTTAGACGGAATTGTAAAGGATAGCATATGCCACACTTAGACGGAATTGTGAAGGATAGCATGTGCCACACTTAGACAGAATTGTGAAGGATAGCGTGTCCCACACGTAGACGGAATTGTGAAGGATAGCATGTGCCACGCGTAGATGGAATTGTAAAGATAGCATATGCCACACTTAGACGGAATTGTGAAGGATAGCATGTGCCACACTTAGACAGAATTGTGAAGGATAGCATTTGCCACACTTAGACAGAATTGTGAAAGATAGCATGTGCCACACTTAGACAGTATTGTGAAGGATAGCATTTGCCACACTTAAACAGAATTGTGAATGTTAGCATGTGCCACATGTAGACGGAATTGTAAAGACAGAATTAGACGGAATTGTGAAGGATAGCATGTGCCACACTTAGACAGAATTGTGAATCTTACCATGTGCCACACTTAGACGGAATTGTAAATGATAGCATGTGCCACACATAGACGGAATTGTGAAGTATAGCATGTGCCACACTTAGACAGAATTGTGAAAGATAGCATGTGCCACACTTAGACGGAATTGTGAAGGATAGCATGTGCCACACGTAGATGGAATTGTAAAGGATAGCATGTGCCACACTTAGACGGAATTGTAAAGGATAGCATATGCCACACTTAGACGGAATTGTGAAGGATAGCATGTGCCACACTTAGACAGAATTGTGAAGGATAGCATGTCCCACACGTAGACGGAATTGTGAAGGATAGCATGTGCCACACTTAGACAGAATTGTGAAGGATAGCATGTGCCACACTTAGACGGCATTGTGAAGGATAGCATGTGCCACACCTAGACAGAATTGTGAATGTTACCATGTGCCACACTTAGACGGAATTGTGAATGTTAGCATGTGCCACACTTAGACGCAATTGTGAAGGATAGCATGTGCCACACGTAGACGGAATTGTAAAGGATAGCATATGCCACACACAGACGGATTTGTGAAGGATAGCATGTGCCACACTTAGACAGAATTGTGAAAGATAGCATGTGCCACACATACAGAATTGTTAAGGATAGCATTTGCCACACTTAAACAGAATTGTGAATGTTAGCATATGCCACATGTAGACGGAATTGTAAAGGATAGCATGTGCCACACGTAGACAGAATTGTGAACTATAGCATGTGCCACACTCAGACAGAATTGTGAAGGATAGCGTGTGCCACACGTAGACGGAATTGTGAAAGATAGCATGTGCCACACTTAGACGCAATTGTGAAGGATATCATGTGCCACACTTAGACAGAATTGTGAAGGATAGCATGTGGCACACTTAGACAGAATTGTGAATGTTAGCATGTGCCACACTTAGACTGAATTGTGAAGGATAGCATGTGCCACACGTAGATGGAATTGTAAAGGATAGCATGTGCCACACTTAGACGGAATTGTAAAGGATAGCATATGCCACACTTAGACGGAATTGTGAAGGATAGCATGTGCCACACTTAGACAGAATTGTGAAGGATAGCATGTCCCACACGTAGACGGAATTGTGAAGGATAGCATGTGCCACACTTAGACAGAATTGTGAAGGATAGCATGTGCCACACTTAGACGGCATTGTGAAGGATAGCATGTGCCACACCTAGACAGAATTGTGAATGTTACCATGTGCCACACTTAGACGGAATTGTGAAGGATACCATGTCCCACACTTAGACAGAATTGTGAATGTTAGCATGTGCCACACTTAGACGCAATTGTGAAGGATAGCATATGCCACACTTAGACGGAATTGTGAAGGATAGCATGTGCCACACTTAGACAGAATTGTGAAAGATACCATGTGCCACACTTAGACAGAATTGTGAAGGATAGCATTTGCCACATGTAGACGGAATTGTAAAGACAGAATTAGATGGAATTGTGAAGGATAGCATGTGCCACACTTAGACGGAATTGTGAATGTTACCATGTGCCACACTTAGACGGAATTGTGAAGGATAGCATGTGCCACAACTAGACGGATTTGTGAAGGATAGCATGTCCCACACTTAGACAGAATTGTGAAGGATAGCATTTGCCACACTTAGACAGAATTGTGAAAGATAACATGTGCCACACTTAGACAGAATTGTGAAGGATAGCATTTGCCACACTTAAACAGAATTGTGAATGTTAGCATGTGCCACATGTAGACGGAATTGTGAAGGATAGCATGTGCCACTCTTAGACAGAATTGTGAAGGATAGCGTATGCCACACGTAGACGGAATTGTAAAAGATAGCATGTGCCACACTTAGACGCAATAGTGAAGGATAGCTTGTGCCACACTTAGACAGAATTGTGAATGTTACCATGTGCCACCCTTAGACGGAATTGTGAAGGATAGCATGTCCCACACTTAGACAGAATTGTGAATGTTAGCATGTGCCACACTTAGACGCAATTGTGAAGGATAGCATGTGCCACACGTAGACGGAATTGTAAAGGATAGCATATGCCACACACAGACGGATTTGTGAAGGATAGCATGTGCCACACTTAGACACAATTGTGAAAGATAGCATGTGCCACACTTATACAGAATTGTTAAGGATAGCATTTGCCACACTTAAACAGAATTGTGAATGTTAGCATTTGCCACATGTAGACGGAATTGTAAAGGATAGCATGTGCCACACGTAGACAGAATTGTGAACTATAGCATGTGCCATACTCAGACAGAATTGTGAAGGATAGCGTGTGCCACACGTAGACGGAATTGTGAAAGATAGCATGTGCCACACTTAGACGCAATTGTGAAGGATATCATGTGCCACACTTAGACAGAATTGTGAAGGATAGCATGTGCCACACTTAGACAGAATTGTGAATGTTAGCATGTGCCACACTTAGACGGAATTGTGAAGGATAGCATGTGCCACACTTAGACAGAATTGTGAAGGATAGCGTGTCCCACACGTAGACGGAATTGTGAAGGATAGCATGTGCCACACTTAGACGGAATTGTAAAGGATAGCATATGCCACACTTAGACGGAATTGTGAAGGATAGCATGTGCCACACTTAGACAGAATTGTGAAGGATAGCGTGTCCCACACGTAGACGGAATTGTGAAGGATAGCATGTGCCACGCGTAGATGGAATTGTAAAGATAGCATATGCCACACTTAGACGGAATTGTGAAGGATAGCATGTGCCACACTTAGACAGAATTGTGAAGGATAGCATTTGCCACACTTAGACAGAATTGTGAAAGATAGCATGTGCCACACTTAGACAGTATTGTGAAGGATAGCATTTGCCACACTTAAACAGAATTGTGAATGTTAGCATGTGCCACATGTAGACGGAATTGTAAAGACAGAATTAGACGGAATTGTGAAGGATAGCATGTGCCACACTTAGACAGAATTGTGAATCTTACCATGTGCCACACTTAGACGGAATTGTAAATGATAGCATGTGCCACACATAGACGGAATTGTGAAGTATAGCATGTGCCACACTTAGACAGAATTGTGAAAGATAGCATGTGCCACACTTAGACAGAATTGTGAAGGATAGCATTTGCCACACTTAAACAGAATTGTGAATGTTAGCATGTGCCACATGTAGACGGAATTGTAAAGACAGAATTAGACAGAATTGTGAAGGATAGCATGTGCCACACTTAGACAGAATTGTGAATCTTACCATGTGCCACACTTAGACGGAATTGTGAAGGATAGCATGTGCCACACTTAGACAGAATTGTAAAGGATAGCATGTCCCACACTTAGAATTGTGAATGTTAGCATGTGCCACATGTTGACAGAATTGTAAAAGATAGCATGTGCCACACTTAGACGGAATTATAAAGGATAGCATATGCCACAAATAGACAGAATTGTGAAGGATAGCATGTGCCACACTTAGACAGAATTGTGAAGGATAGCGTGTGCCACACTTAGACGGAATTGTGAAGGATAGCATGTGCCACACTTAGAATTGTGAAGGATAGCATGTGCCACACTTAGACGGCATTGTGAAGGATAGCATGTGCCACACTTAGACAGAATTGTGAATGTTAAAATGTGCCACACTTAGACGGAATTGTGAAGGATAGCATGTCCCACATTTAGACAGAATTGTGAATGTTAGCATGTGCCACACTTAGACGTAATTGTGAAGGATAGCACATGCCACACTTAGACGGAATTGTGAAGGATAGCATGTGCCACACTTAGACAGAATTGTGAAAGATAGCATGTGCCACACTTAGACAGAATTGTGAAGGATAGCATTTGCCACACTTAAACAGAATTGTGAATGTTAGTATGTGCCACATGTAGATGGAATTGTGAATGTTACCATGTGCCACACTTAGACGGCATTGTGAAGGATAGCATGTGCCACACTTAGACAGAATTGTGAATGTTAAAATGTGCCACACTTAGACGGAATTGTGAAGGATAGCATGTCCCACATTTAGACAGAATTGTGAATGTTAGCATGTGCGACACTTAGACGCAATTGTGAAGGATAGCATATGCCACACTTAGACGTAATTGTGAAGGATAGCATGTGCCACACTTAGACAGAATTGTGAAGGATAGCATGTGCCACACTTAGACGGAATTGTGAAGGATAGCATGTCCCACACTTAGAATTGTGAATGTTAGCATGTGCCACATGTTGACAGAATTGTGAAGGATAGCATGTGCCACACTTAGACAGAATTGTGAATCTTACCATGTGCCACACTTAGACGGAATTGTAAATGATAGCATGTGCCACACATAGACGGAATTGTGAAGTATAGCATGTGCCACACTTAGACAGAATTGTGAAGGATAGCATTTGCCACACTTAAACAGAATTGTGAATGTTAGCATGTGCCACATGTAGACGGAATTGTAAAGACAGAATTAGACAGAATTGTGAAGGATAGCATGTGCCACACTTAGACAGAATTGTGAATCTTACCATGTGCCACACTTAGACGGAATTGTGAAGGATAGCATGTGCCACACTTAGACAGAATTGTAAAGGATAGCATGTCCCACACTTAGAATTGTGAATGTTAGCATGTGCCACATGTTGACAGAATTGTAAAAGATAGCATGTGCCACACTTAGACGGAATTATAAAGGATAGCATATGCCACAAATAGACAGAATTGTGAAGGATAGCATGTGCCACACTTAGACAGAATTGTGAAGGATAGCGTGTGCCACACTTAGACGGAATTGTGAAGGATAGCATGTGCCACACTTAGAATTGTGAAGGATAGCATGTGCCACACTTAGACGGCATTGTGAAGGATAGCATGTGCCACACTTAGACAGAATTGTGAATGTTAAAATGTGCCACACTTAGACGGAATTGTGAAGGATAGCATGTCCCACATTTAGACAGAATTGTGAATGTTAGCATGTGCCACACTTAGACGTAATTGTGAAGGATAGCACATGCCACACTTAGACGGAATTGTGAAGGATAGCATGTGCCACACTTAGACAGAATTGTGAAAGATAGCATGTGCCACACTTAGACAGAATTGTGAAGGATAGCATTTGCCACACTTAAACAGAATTGTGAATGTTAGCATGTGCCACATGTAGATGGAATTGTGAATGTTACCATGTGCCACACTTAGACGGCATTGTGAAGGATAGCATGTGCCACACTTAGACAGAATTGTGAATGTTAAAATGTGCCACACTTAGACGGAATTGTGAAGGATAGCATGTCCCACATTTAGACAGAATTGTGAATGTTAGCATGTGCGACACTTAGACGCAATTGTGAAGGATAGCATATGCCACACTTAGACGTAATTGTGAAGGATAGCATGTGCCACACTTAGACAGAATTGTGAAGGATAGCATGTGCCACACTTAGACGGAATTGTGAAGGATAGCATGTCCCACACTTAGAATTGTGAATGTTAGCATGTGCCACATGTTGACAGAATTGTAAAAGATAGCATGTGCCACACTTAGACGGAATTGTAAAGGATAGCATATGCCACACTTAGACGGAATTGTGAAGGATAGCATGTGCCACACTTAGACAGAATTGTGAAGGATAGCGTGTGCCACACTTAGACGGAATTGTGAAGGATAGCATGTGCCACACTTAGACAGAATTGTGAAGGATAGCATGTGCCACACTTAGACGGCATTGTGAAGGATAGCATGTGCCACACTTAGACAGAATTGTGAATGTTAAAATGTGCCACACTTAGACGGAATTGTGAAGGATAGCATGTGCCACACTTAGACAGAATTGTGAAAGATACCATGTGCCACACTTAGACAGAATTGTGAAGGATAGCATTTGCCACACTTAAACAGAATTGTGAATGTTAGCATGTGCCACATGTAGACGGAATTGTAAAGACAGAATTAGATGGAATTGTGAAGGATAGCATGTGCCACACTTAGACGGAATTGTGAATGTTACCATGTGCCACACTTAGACGGAATTGTGAAGGATAGCATGTGCCACAACTAGACGGAATTGTGAAGGATAGCATGTCCCACACTTAGACAGAATTGTGAAGGATAGCATTTGCCACACTTAAACAGAATTGTGAATGTTAGCATGTGCCACATGTAGACGGAATTGTAAAGACAGAATTAGATGGAATTGTGAAGGATAGCATGTGCCACACTTAGACGGAATTGTGAATGTTACCATGTGCCACACTTAGACGGCATTGTGAAGGATAGCATGTGCCACACTTAGACAGAATTGTGAATCTTACCATGTGCCACACTTAGACGGAATTGTGAAGGATAGCATGTGCCACACTTAGACAGAATTGTAAAGGATAGCATGTCCCACACTTAGAATTGTGAATGTTAGCATGTGCCACATGTTGACAGAATTGTAAAAGATAGCATGTGCCACACTTAGACGGAATTGTAAAGGATAGCATATGCCACAAAGAGACGGAATTGTGAAGGATAGCATGTGCCACACTTAGACAGAATTGTGAAGGATAGCGTGTGCCACACTTAGACGGAATTGTGAAGGATAGCATGTGCCACACTTAGACAGAATTGTGAATGTTACCATGTGCCACACTTAGACGGAATTGTGAAGGATAGCATGTCCCACATTTAGACAGAATTGTAAATGTTAGCATGTGCCACACTTAGACGTAATTGTGAAGGATAGCATATGCCACACTTAGACGGAATTGTGAAGGATAGCATGTGCCACACTTAGACAGAATTGTGAAAGATAGCATGTGCCACACTTAGACAGAATTGTGAAGGATAGCATTTGCCACACTTAAACGGAATTGTGAATGTTAGCATGTGCCACATGTAGACGGAATTGTAAAGACAGAATTAGATGGAATTGTGAAGGATAGCATGTGCCACACTTAGACGGAATTGTGAATGTTACCATGTGCCACACTTAGACGGAATTGTGAAGGATAGCATGTGCCACACTTAGACGGAATTGTGAAGGATAGCATGTCCCAAACTTAGACAGAATTGTGAATGTTAGCATGTGCCACACTTAGACAGAATTGTAAATGTTAGCATGTGCCTCACTTAGACGCAAATGTGAAGGATAGAATGTGCCACACTTAGACAGAATTGTGAAGGATAGCGTGTGCCACACATAGATGGAATTGTGAAGGATAGCATGCGCCACACTTAGACAGAATTGTGAATATTACCATGTGCAACAATTAGACGGAATTGTGAAGGATAGCATGTCCCACACTTAGACAGAATTGTGAATATTTGCATGTTCCACACTTAGACAGAATTGTGAATATTACCATGTGCAACACTTAGACGGAATTGTGAAGGATAGCATGTCCCAAACTTAGACAGAATTGTGAAGGATAGCATGTGCCACACGTAGACGGAATTGTAATGGATAGCATATGCCACACTTAGACGGAATTGTGAAAGATAGCATGTGCCACACTTAGACAGAATTGTGAAGGATAGCGTGTGCCACACATAGACGGAATTGTGAAAGATAGCATGTGCCACACTTAGACGCAATTGTGAAGGATAGCATGTGCCACACTTAGACAGAATTGTGAAGGATAGCATGTGCCACACGTAGATGGAATTGTAAAGGATAGCATATGCCACACTTAGACGGAATTGTGAAGGATAGCATGTGCCACTCTTAGACAGAATTGTGAAGGATAGCATTTGCCACACTTAGACAGAATTGTGAAAGATAGCATGTGCCACACTTAGACAGTATTGTGAAGGATAGCATTTGCCACACTTAAACAGAATTGTGAATGTTAGCATGTGCCACATGTAGACGGAATTGTAAAGACAGAATTAGACGGAATTGTGAAGGATAGCATGTGCCACACTTAGACAGAATTGTGAATCTTACCATGTGCCACACTTAGACGGAATTGTAAATGATAGCATGTGCCACACATAGACGGAATTGTGAAGTATAGCATGTGCCACACTTAGACAGAATTGTGAAAGATAGCATGTGCCACACTTAGACAGAATTGTGAAGGATAGCATTTGCCACACTTAAACAGAATTGTGAATGTTAGCATGTGCCACATGTAGACGGAATTGTAAAGACAGAATTAGACGGAATTGTGAAGGATAGCATGTGCCACACTTAGACAGAATTGTAAAGGATAGCATGTCCCACACTTAGAATTGTGAATGTTAGCATGTGCCACATGTTGACAGAATTGTAAAAGATAGCATGTGCCACACTTAGACGGAATTGTAAAGGATAGCATATGCCACAAATAGACGGAATTGTGAAGGATAGCATGTGCCACACTTAGACAGAATTGTGAAGGATAGCGTGTGCCACACTTAGACGGAATTGTGAAGGATAGCATGTGCCACACTTAGACAGAATTGTGAATGTTACCATGTGCCACACTTAGACGGAATTGTGAAGGATAGCATGTCCCACATTTAGACAGAATTGTAAATGTTAGCATGTGCCACACTTAGACGTAATTGTGAAGGATAGCATATGCCACACTTAGACGGAATTGTGAAGGATAGCATTTGCCACACTTAGACAGAATTGTGAAAGATAGCATGTGCCACACTTAGACAGTATTGTGAAGGATAGCATTTGCCACACTTAAACAGAATTGTGAATGTTAGCATGTGCCACATGTAGACGGAATTGTAAAGACAGAATTAGACGGAATTGTGAAGGATAGCATGTGCCACACTTAGACAGAATTGTGAATCTTACCATGTGCCACACTTAGACGGAATTGTAAATGATAGCATGTGCCACACATAGACGGAATTGTGAAGTATAGCATGTGCCACACTTAGACAGAATTGTGAAAGATAGCATGTGCCACACTTAGACAGAATTGTGAAGGATAGCATTTGCCACACTTAAACAGAATTGTGAATGTTAGCATGTGCCACATGTAGATGGAATTGTGAATGTTACCATGTGCCACACTTAGACGGCATTGTGAAGGATAGCATGTGCCACACTTAGACAGAATTGTGAATCTTACCATGTGCCACACTTAGACGGAATTGTGAAGGATAGCATGTGCCACACTTAGACAGAATTGTAAAGGATAGCATGTCCCACACTTAGAATTGTGAATGTTAGCATGTGCCACATGTTGACAGAATTGTAAAAGATAGCATGTGCCACACTTAGACGGAATTGTAAAGGATAGCATATGCCACAAATAGACGGAATTGTGAAGGATAGCATGTGCCACACTTAGACAGAATTGTGAAGGATAGCGTGTGCCACACTTAGACGGAATTGTGAAGGATAGCATATGCCACACTTAGACAGAATTGTGAATGTTACCATGTGCCACACTTAGACGGAATTGTGAAGGATAGCATGTCCCACATTTAGACAGAATTGTAAATGTTAGCATGTGCCACACTTAGACGTAATTGTGAAGGATAGCATATGCCACACTTAGACGGAATTGTGAAGGATAGCATGTGCCACACTTAGACAGAATTGTGAAAGATAGCATGTGCCACACTTAGACAGAATTGTGAAGGATAGCATTTGCCACACTTAAACGGAATTGTGAATGTTAGCATGTGCCACATGTAGACGGAATTGTAAAGACAGAATTAGATGGAATTGTGAAGGATAGCATGTGCCACACTTAGACGGAATTGTGAATGTTACCATGTGCCACACTTAGACGGAATTGTGAAGGATAGCATGTGCCACACTTAGACGGAATTGTGAAGGATAGCATGTCCCAAACTTAGACAGAATTGTGAATGTTAGCATGTGCCACACTTAGACAGAATTGTAAATGTTAGCATGTGCCTCACTTAGACGCAAATGTGAAGGATAGAATGTGCCACACTTAGACAGAATTGTGAAGGATAGCGTGTGCCACACATAGATGGAATTGTGAAGGATAGCATGCGCCACACTTAGACAGAATTGTGAAGGATAGCATGTGCCACACGTAGACGGAATTGTAATGGATAGCATATGCCACACTTAGACGGAATTGTGAAGGATAGCATGTCCCACATTTAGACAGAATTGTAAATGTTAGCATGTGCCACACTTAGACGTAATTGTGAAGGATAGCATATGCCACACTTAGACGGAATTGTGAAGGATAGCATTTGCCACACTTAGACAGAATTGTGAAAGATAGCATGTGCCACACTTAGACAGTATTGTGAAGGATAGCATTTGCCACACTTAAACAGAATTGTGAATGTTAGCATGTGCCACATGTAGACGGAATTGTAAAGACAGAATTAGACGGAATTGTGAAGGATAGCATGTGCCACACTTAGACAGAATTGTGAATCTTACCATGTGCCACACTTAGACGGAATTGTAAATGATAGCATGTGCCACACATAGACGGAATTGTGAAGTATAGCATGTGCCACACTTAGACAGAATTGTGAAAGATAGCATGTGCCACACTTAGACAGAATTGTGAAGGATAGCATTTGCCACACTTAAACAGAATTGTGAATGTTAGCATGTGCCACATGTAGATGGAATTGTGAATGTTACCATGTGCCACACTTAGACGGCATTGTGAAGGATAGCATGTGCCACACTTAGACAGAATTGTGAATCTTACCATGTGCCACACTTAGACGGAATTGTGAAGGATAGCATGTGCCACACTTAGACAGAATTGTAAAGGATAGCATGTCCCACACTTAGAATTGTGAATGTTAGCATGTGCCACATGTTGACAGAATTGTAAAAGATAGCATGTGCCACACTTAGACGGAATTGTAAAGGATAGCATATGCCACAAATAGACGGAATTGTGAAGGATAGCATGTGCCACACTTAGACAGAATTGTGAAGGATAGCGTGTGCCACACTTAGACGGAATTGTGAAGGATAGCATATGCCACACTTAGACAGAATTGTGAATGTTACCATGTGCCACACTTAGACGGAATTGTGAAGGATAGCATGTCCCACATTTAGACAGAATTGTAAATGTTAGCATGTGCCACACTTAGACGTAATTGTGAAGGATAGCATATGCCACACTTAGACGGAATTGTGAAGGATAGCATGTGCCACACTTAGACAGAATTGTGAAAGATAGCATGTGCCACACTTAGACAGAATTGTGAAGGATAGCATTTGCCACACTTAAACGGAATTGTGAATGTTAGCATGTGCCACATGTAGACGGAATTGTAAAGACAGAATTAGATGGAATTGTGAAGGATAGCATGTGCCACACTTAGACGGAATTGTGAATGTTACCATGTGCCACACTTAGACGGAATTGTGAAGGATAGCATGTGCCACACTTAGACGGAATTGTGAAGGATAGCATGTCCCAAACTTAGACAGAATTGTGAATGTTAGCATGTGCCACACTTAGACAGAATTGTAAATGTTAGCATGTGCCTCACTTAGACGCAAATGTGAAGGATAGAATGTGCCACACTTAGACAGAATTGTGAAGGATAGCGTGTGCCACACATAGATGGAATTGTGAAGGATAGCATGCGCCACACTTAGACAGAATTGTGAATATTACCATGTGCAACAATTAGACGGAATTGTGAAGGATAGCATGTCCCACACTTAGACAGAATTGTGAATATTTGCATGTTCCACACTTAGACAGAATTGTGAATATTACCATGTGCAACACTTAGACGGAATTGTGAAGGATAGCATGTCCCAAACTTAGACAGAATTGTGAAGGATAGCATGTGCCACACGTAGACGGAATTGTAATGGATAGCATATGCCACACTTAGACGGAATTGTGAAAGATAGCATGTGCCACACTTAGACAGAATTGTGAAGGATAGCGTGTGCCACACATAGACGGAATTGTGAAAGATAGCATGTGCCACACTTAGACGCAATTGTGAAGGATAGCATGTGCCACACTTAGACAGAATTGTGAAGGATAGCATGTGCCACACGTAGATGGAATTGTAAAGGATAGCATATGCCACACTTAGACGGAATTGTGAAGGATAGCATGTGCCACTCTTAGACAGAATTGTGAAGGATAGCATTTGCCACACTTAGACAGAATTGTGAAAGATAGCATGTGCCACACTTAGACAGTATTGTGAAGGATAGCATTTGCCACACTTAAACAGAATTGTGAATGTTAGCATGTGCCACATGTAGACGGAATTGTAAAGACAGAATTAGACGGAATTGTGAAGGATAGCATGTGCCACACTTAGACAGAATTGTGAATCTTACCATGTGCCACACTTAGACGGAATTGTAAATGATAGCATGTGCCACACATAGACGGAATTGTGAAGTATAGCATGTGCCACACTTAGACAGAATTGTGAAAGATAGCATGTGCCACACTTAGACAGAATTGTGAAGGATAGCATTTGCCACACTTAAACAGAATTGTGAATGTTAGCATGTGCCACATGTAGACGGAATTGTAAAGACAGAATTAGACGGAATTGTGAAGGATAGCATGTGCCACACTTAGAATTGTGAATGTTAGCATGTGCCACATGTTGACAGAATTGTAAAAGATAGCATGTGCCACACTTAGACGGAATTGTAAAGGATAGCATATGCCACAAATAGACGGAATTGTGAAGGATAGCATGTGCCACACTTAGACAGAATTGTGAAGGATAGCGTGTGCCACACTTAGACGGAATTGTGAAGGATAGCATGTGCCACACTTAGACAGAATTGTGAATGTTACCATGTGCCACACTTAGACGGAATTGTGAAGGATAGCATGTCCCACATTTAGACAGAATTGTAAATGTTAGCATGTGCCACACTTAGACGTAATTGTGAAGGATAGCATATGCCACACTTAGACGGAATTGTGAAGGATAGCATTTGCCACACTTAGACAGAATTGTGAAAGATAGCATGTGCCACACTTAGACAGTATTGTGAAGGATAGCATTTGCCACACTTAAACAGAATTGTGAATGTTAGCATGTGCCACATGTAGACGGAATTGTAAAGACAGAATTAGACGGAATTGTGAAGGATAGCATGTGCCACACTTAGACAGAATTGTGAATCTTACCATGTGCCACACTTAGACGGAATTGTAAATGATAGCATGTGCCACACATAGACGGAATTGTGAAGTATAGCATGTGCCACACTTAGACAGAATTGTGAAAGATAGCATGTGCCACACTTAGACAGAATTGTGAAGGATAGCATTTGCCACACTTAAACAGAATTGTGAATGTTAGCATGTGCCACATGTAGATGGAATTGTGAATGTTACCATGTGCCACACTTAGACGGCATTGTGAAGGATAGCATGTGCCACACTTAGACAGAATTGTGAATCTTACCATGTGCCACACTTAGACGGAATTGTGAAGGATAGCATGTGCCACACTTAGACAGAATTGTAAAGGATAGCATGTCCCACACTTAGAATTGTGAATGTTAGCATGTGCCACATGTTGACAGAATTGTAAAAGATAGCATGTGCCACACTTAGACGGAATTGTAAAGGATAGCATATGCCACAAATAGACGGAATTGTGAAGGATAGCATGTGCCACACTTAGACAGAATTGTGAAGGATAGCGTGTGCCACACTTAGACGGAATTGTGAAGGATAGCATGTGCCACACTTAGACAGAATTGTGAATGTTACCATGTGCCACACTTAGACGGAATTGTGAAGGATAGCATGTCCCACATTTAGACAGAATTGTAAATGTTAGCATGTGCCACACTTAGACGTAATTGTGAAGGATAGCATATGCCACACTTAGACGGAATTGTGAAGGATAGCATGTGCCACACTTAGACAGAATTGTGAAAGATAGCATGTGCCACACTTAGACAGAATTGTGAAGGATAGCATTTGCCACACTTAAACGGAATTGTGAATGTTAGCATGTGCCACATGTAGACGGAATTGTAAAGACAGAATTAGATGGAATTGTGAAGGATAGCATGTGCCACACTTAGACGGAATTGTGAATGTTACCATGTGCCACACTTAGACGGAATTGTGAAGGATAGCATGTGCCACACTTAGACGGAATTGTGAAGGATAGCATGTCCCAAACTTAGACAGAATTGTGAATGTTAGCATGTGCCACACTTAGACAGAATTGTAAATGTTAGCATGTGCCTCACTTAGACGCAAATGTGAAGGATAGAATGTGCCACACTTAGACAGAATTGTGAAGGATAGCGTGTGCCACACATAGATGGAATTGTGAAGGATAGCATGCGCCACACTTAGACAGAATTGTGAATATTACCATGTGCAACAATTAGACGGAATTGTGAAGGATAGCATTTGCCACACTTAAACAGAATTGTGAATGTTAGCATGTGCCACATGTAGACGGAATTGTAAAGACAGAATTAGACGGAATTGTGAAGGATAGCATGTGCCACACTTAGACAGAATTGTAAAGGATAGCATGTCCCACACTTAGAATTGTGAATGTTAGCATGTGCCACATGTTGACAGAATTGTAAAAGATAGCATGTGCCACACTTAGACGGAATTGTAAAGGATAGCATATGCCACAAATAGACGGAATTGTGAAGGATAGCATGTGCCACACTTAGACACAATTGTGAAGGATAGCGTGTGCCACACTTAGACGGAATTGTGAAGGATAGCATGTGCCACACTTAGACAGAATTGTGAATGTTACCATGTGCCACACTTAGACGGAATTGTGAAGGATAGCATGTCCCACATTTAGACAGAATTGTAAATGTTAGCATGTGCCACACTTAGACGTAATTGTGAAGGATAGCATATGCCACACTTAGACGGAATTGTGAAGGATAGCATTTGCCACACTTAGACAGAATTGTGAAAGATAGCATGTGCCACACTTAGACAGTATTGTGAAGGATAGCATTTGCCACACTTAAACAGAATTGTGAATGTTAGCATGTGCCACATGTAGACGGAATTGTAAAGACAGAATTAGACGGAATTGTGAAGGATAGCATGTGCCACACTTAGACAGAATTGTGAATCTTACCATGTGCCACACTTAGACGGAATTGTAAATGATAGCATGTGCCACACATAGACGGAATTGTGAAGTATAGCATGTGCCACACTTAGACAGAATTGTGAAAGATAGCATGTGCCACACTTAGACAGAATTGTGAAGGATAGCATTTGCCACACTTAAACAGAATTGTGAATGTTAGCATGTGCCACATGTAGATGGAATTGTGAATGTTACCATGTGCCACACTTAGACGGCATTGTGAAGGATAGCATGTGCCACACTTAGACAGAATTGTGAATCTTACCATGTGCCACACTTAGACGGAATTGTGAAGGATAGCATGTGCCACACTTAGACAGAATTGTAAAGGATAGCATGTCCCACACTTAGAATTGTGAATGTTAGCATGTGCCACATGTTGACAGAATTGTAAAAGATAGCATGTGCCACACTTAGACGGAATTGTAAAGGATAGCATATGCCACAAATAGACGGAATTGTGAAGGATAGCATGTGCCACACTTAGACAGAATTGTGAAGGATAGCGTGTGCCACACTTAGACGGAATTGTGAAGGATAGCATGTGCCACACTTAGACAGAATTGTGAATGTTACCATGTGCCACACTTAGACGGAATTGTGAAGGATAGCATGTCCCACATTTAGACAGAATTGTAAATGTTAGCATGTGCCACACTTAGACGTAATTGTGAAGGATAGCATATGCCACACTTAGACGGAATTGTGAAGGATAGCATGTGCCACACTTAGACAGAATTGTGAAAGATAGCATGTGCCACACTTAGACAGAATTGTGAAGGATAGCATTTGCCACACTTAAACGGAATTGTGAATGTTAGCATGTGCCACATGTAGACGGAATTGTAAAGACAGAATTAGATGGAATTGTGAAGGATAGCATGTGCCACACTTAGACGGAATTGTGAATGTTACCATGTGCCACACTTAGACGGAATTGTGAAGGATAGCATGTGCCACACTTAGACGGAATTGTGAAGGATAGCATGTCCCAAACTTAGACAGAATTGTGAATGTTAGCATGTGCCACACTTAGACAGAATTGTAAATGTTAGCATGTGCCTCACTTAGACGCAAATGTGAAGGATAGAATGTGCCACACTTAGACAGAATTGTGAAGGATAGCGTGTGCCACACATAGATGGAATTGTGAAGGATAGCATGCGCCACACTTAGACAGAATTGTGAATATTACCATGTGCAACAATTAGACGGAATTGTGAAGGATAGCATGTCCCACACTTAGACAGAATTGTGAATATTTGCATGTTCCACACTTAGACAGAATTGTGAATATTACCATGTGCAACACTTAGACGGAATTGTGAAGGATAGCATGTCCCAAACTTAGACAGAATTGTGAAGGATAGCATGTGCCACACGTAGACGGAATTGTAATGGATAGCATATGCCACACTTAGACGGAATTGTGAAAGATAGCATGTGCCACACTTAGACAGAATTGTGAAGGATAGCGTGTGCCACACATAGACGGAATTGTGAAAGATAGCATGTGCCACACTTAGACGCAATTGTGAAGGATAGCATGTGCCACACTTAGAATTGTGAAGGATAGCATGTGCCACACGTAGATGGAATTGTAAAGGATAGCATATGCCACACTTAGACGGAATTGTGAAGGATAGCATGTGCCACTCTTAGACAGAATTCTGAAGGATATCGTATGCCACTTGTAGACGGAATTGTGAAAGATAGCATGTGCCACACTTAGACGGAATTGTGAAGGATAGCATGTGCCACACGTAGATGGAATTGTAAAGGATAGCATGTGCCACACTTAGACGGAATTGTAAAGGATAGCATATGCCACACTTAGACGGAATTGTGAAGGATAGCATGTGCCACACTTAGACAGAATTGTGAAGGATAGCATGTCCCACACGTAGACGGAATTGTGAAGGATAGCATGTGCCACACTTAGACAGAATTGTGAAGGATAGCATGTGCCACACTTAGACGGCATTGTGAAGGATAGCATGTGCCACACCTAGACAGAATTGTGAATGTTACCATGTGCCACACTTAGACAGAATTGTGAATGTTAGCATGTGCCACACTTAGACGCAATTGTGAAGGATAGCATGTGCCACACGTAGACGGAATTGTAAAGGATAGCATATGCCACACACAGACGGATTTGTGAAGGATAGCATGTGCCACACTTAGACAGAATTGTGAAAGATAGCATGTGCCACACATACAGAATTGTTAAGGATAGCATTTGCCACACTTAAACAGAATTGTGAATGTTAGCATATGCCACATGTAGACGGAATTGTAAAGGATAGCATGTGCCACACGTAGACAGAATTGTGAACTATAGCATGTGCCACACTCAGACAGAATTGTGAAGGATAGCGTGTGCCACACGTAGACGGAATTGTGAAAGATAGCATGTGCCACACTTAGACGCAATTGTGAAGGATATCATGTGCCACACTTAGACAGAATTGTGAATGTTAGCATGTGCCACACTTAGACTGAATTGTGAATGTTAGCATGTGCCACATGTTGACAGAATTGTAAAAGATAGCATGTGCCACACTTAGACGCAATTGTGAAGGATAGCATATGCCACACTTAGACGGAATTGTGAAGGATAGCATGTGCCACACTTAGACAGAATTGTGAAAGATACCATGTGCCACACTTAGACAGAATTGTGAAGGATAGCATTTGCCACACTTAAACAGAAAGGTGAATGTTAGCATGTGCCACATGTAGACGGAATTGTAAAGACAGAATTAGATGGAATTGTGAAGGATAGCATGTGCCACACTTAGACGGAATTGTGAATGTTACCATGTGCCACACTTAGACGGAATTGTGAAGGATAGCATGTCCCACACGTAGACGTAATTGTGAAGGATAGCATGTGCCACACTTAGACGGAATTGTGAAGGATAGCATGTGCCACACTTAGACAGAATTGTGAAAGATAGCATGTGCCACACTTAGACAGAATTGTGAAGGATAGCATTTGCCACACTTAAACAGAATTGTGAATGTTAGCATGTGCCACATGTAGATGGAATTGTGAATGTTACCATGTGCCACACTTAGACGGCATTGTGAAGGATAGCATGTGCCACACTTAGACAGAATTGTGAATGTTAAAATGTGCCACACTTAGACGGAATTGTGAAGGATAGCATGTCCCACATTTAGACAGAATTGTGAATGTTAGCATGTGCGACACTTAGACGCAATTGTGAAGGATAGCATATGCCACACTTAGACGTAATTGTGAAGGATAGCATGTGCCACACTTAGACAGAATTGTGAAGGATAGCATGTGCCACACTTAGACGGAATTGTGAAGGATAGCATGTCCCACACTTAGAATTGTGAATGTTAGCATGTGCCACATGTTGACAGAATTGTAAAAGATAGCATGTGCCACACTTAGACGGAATTGTAAAGGATAGCATATGCCACACTTAGACGGAATTGTGAAGGATAGCATGTGCCACACTTAGACAGAATTGTGAAGGATAGCGTGTGCCACACTTAGACGGAATTGTGAAGGATAGCATGTGCCACACTTAGACAGAATTGTGAAGGATAGCATGTGCCACACTTAGACGGCATTGTGAAGGATAGCATGTGCCACACCTAGACAGAATTGTGAATGTTACCATGTGCCACACTTAGACGGAATTGTGAAGGATACCATGTCCCACACTTAGACAGAATTGTGAAAGATACCATGTGCCACACTTAGACAGAATTGTGAAGGATAGCATTTGCCACACTTAAACAGAATTGTGAATGTTAGCATGTGCCACATGTAGACGGAATTGTAAAGACAGAATTAGATGGAATTGTGAAGGATAGCATGTGCCACACTTAGACGGAATTGTGAATGTTACCATGTGCCACACTTAGACGGAATTGTGAAGGATAGCATGTGCCACAACTAGACGGAATTGTGAAGGATAGCATGTCCCACACTTAGACAGAATTGTGAAGGATAGCATTTGCCACACTTAGACAGAATTGTGAAAGATAACATGTGCCACACTTAGACAGAATTGTGAAGGATAGCATTTGCCACACTTAAACAGAATTGCGAATGTTAGCATGTGCCACATGTAGACGGAATTGTGAAGGATAGCATGTGCCACTCTTAGACAGAATTGTGAAGGATAGCGTATGCCACACGTAGACGGAATTGTAAAAGATAGCATGTGCCACACTTAGACGCAATAGTGAAGGATAGCTTGTGCCACACTTAGACAGAATTGTGAATGTTACCATGTGCCACCCTTAGACGGAATTGTGAAGGATAGCATGTCCCACACTTAGACAGATTTGTGAATGTTAGCATGTGCCACACTTAGACGCAATTGTGAAGGATAGCATGTGCCACACGTAGACGGAATTGTAAAGGATAGCATATGCCACACACAGACGGATTTGTGAAGGATAGCATGTGCCACACTTAGACACAATTGTGAAAGATAGCATGTGCCACACTTATACAGAATTGTTAAGGATAGCATTTGCCACACTTAAACAGAATTGTGAATGTTAGCATTTGCCACATGTAGACGGAATTGTAAAGGATAGCATGTGCCACACGTAGACAGAATTGTGAACTATGGCATGTGCCATACTCAGACAGAATTGTGAAGGATAGCGTGTGCCACACGTAGACAGAATTGTGAAAGATAGCATGTGCCACACTTAGACGCAATTGTGAAGGATATCATGTGCCACACTTAGACAGAATTGTGAATGTTAGCATGTGCCACACTTAGACGGAATTGTGAAGGATAGCATGTGCCACACTTAGACAGAATTGTGAAGGATAGCGTGTCCCACACGTAGACGGAATTGTGAATAATAGCATGTGCCACACTTAGACGGAATTGTAAAGGATAGCATATGCCACACTTAGACGGAATTGTGAAGGATAGCATGTGCCACACTTAGACAGAATTGTGAAGGATAGCATTTGCCACACTTAGACAGAATTGTGAAAGATAGCATGTGCCACACTTAGACAGTATTGTGAAGGATAGCATTTGCCACACTTAAACAGAATTGTGAATGTTAGCATGTGCCACATGTAGACGGAATTGTAAAGACAGAATTAGACGGAATTGTGAAGGATAGCATGTGCCACACTTAGACAGAATTGTGAATCTTACCATGTGCCACACTTAGACGGAATTGTAAATGATAGCATGTGCCACACATAGACGGAATTGTGAAGTATAGCATGTGCCACACTTAGACAGAATTGTGAAAGATAGCATGTGCCACACTTAGACAGAATTGTGAAGGATAGCATTTGCCACACTTAAACAGAATTGTGAATGTTAGCATGTGCCACATGTAGACGGAATTGTAAAGACAGAATTAGACGGAATTGTGAAGGATAGCATGTGCCACACTTAGACAGAATTGTGAATCTTACCGTGTGCCACACTTAGACGGAATTGTGAAGGATAGCATGTGCCACACTTAGACAGAATTGTAAAGGATAGCATGTCCCACACTTAGAATTGTGAATGTTAGCATGTGCCACATGTTGACAGAATTGTAAAAGATAGCATGTGCCACACTTAGACGGAATTGTAAAGGATAGCATATGCCACAAATAGACGGAATTGTGAAGGATAGCATGTGCCACACTTAGACAGAATTGTGAAGGATAGCGTGTGCCACACATAGACGGAATTGTGAAGGATAGCATGTGCCACACTTAGACAGAATTGTGAATGTTACCATGTGCCACACTTAGACGGAATTGTGAAGGATAGCATGTCCCACATTTAGACAGAATTGTAAATGTTAGCATGTGCCACACTTAGACGTAATTGTGAAGGATAGCATATGCCACACTTAGACGGAATTGTGAAGGATAGCATGTGCCACACTTAGACAGAATTGTGAAAGATAGCATGTGCCACACTTAGACAGAATTGTGAAGGATAGCATTTGCCACACTTAAACGGAATTGTGAATGTTAGCATGTGCCACATGTAGACGGAATTGTAAAGACAGAATTAGATGGAATTGTGAAGGATAGCATGTGCCACACTTAGACGGAATTGTGAATGTTACCATGTGCCACACTTAGACGGAATTGTGAAGGATAGCATGTGCCACACTTAGACGGAATTGTGAAGGATAGCATGTCCCAAACTTAGAAAGAATTGTGAATGTTAGCATGTGCCACACTTAGACAGAATTGTAAATGTTAGCATGTGCCTCACTTAGACGCAAATGTGAAGGATAGAATGTGCCACACTTAGACAGAATTGTGAAGGATAGCGTGTGCCACACATAGATGGAATTGTGAAGGATAGCATGCGCCACACTTAGACAGAATTGTGAATATTACCATGTGCAACAATTAGACGGAATTGTGAAGGATAGCATGTCCCACACTTAGACAGAATTGTGAATATTTGCATGTTCCACACTTAGACAGAATTGTGAATATTACCATGTGCAACACTTAGACGGAATTGTGAAGGATAGCATGTCCCAAACTTAGACAGAATTGTGAAGGATAGCATGTGCCACACGTAGACGGAATTGTAATGGATAGCATATGCCACACTTAGACGGAATTGTGAAAGATAGCATGTGCCACACTTAGACAGAATTGTGAAGGATAGCGTGTGCCACACATAGACGGAATTGTGAAAGATAGCATGTGCCACACTTAGACGCAATTGTGAAGGATAGCATGTGCCACACTTAGACAGAATTGTGAAGGATAGCATGTGCCACACGTAGATGGAATTGTAAAGGATAGCATATGCCACACTTAGACGGAATTGTGAAGGATAGCATGTGCCACTCTTAGACAGAATTCTGAAGGATATCGTATGCCACTTGTAGACGGAATTGTAAAAGATAGCATGTGCCACACTTAGACGCAATAGTGAAGGATAGCTTGTGCCACACTTAGACAGAATTGTGAATGTTACCATGTGCCACACTTAGACGGAATTGTGAAGGATAGCATGTCCCACACTTAGACAGAATTGTGAATGTTAGCATGTGCCACACTTAGACGCAATTGTGAAGGATAGCATGTGCCACACGTAGACAGAATTGTAAAGGATAGCATATGCCACACACAGACGGATTTGTGAAGGATAGCATGTGCCACACTTAGACAGAATTGTGAAAGATAGCATGTGCCACACTTATACAGAATTGTTAAGGATAGCATTTGCCACACTTAAACAGAATTGTGAATGTTAGCATATGCCACATGTAGACGGAATTGTAAAGGATAGCATGTGCCACACGTAGACAGAATTGTGAACTATAGCATGTGCCACACTCAGACAGAATTGTGAAGGGTAGCGTGTGCCACACGTAGACGGAATTGTGAAAGATAGCATGTGCCACACTTAGACGCAATTGTGAAGGATATCATGTGCCACACTTAGACAGAATTGTGAAGGATAGCATGTGCCACACTTAGACAGAATTGTGAATGTTAGCATGTGCCACACTTAGACGGAATTGTGAAGGATAGCATGTGCCACACGTAGATGGAATTGTAAAGGATAGCATGTGCCACACTTAGACGGAATTGTAAAGGATAGCATATGCCACACTTAGACGGAATTGTGAAGGATAGCATGTGCCACACTTAGACAGAATTGTGAAGGATAGCATGTCCCACACGTAGACGGAATTGTGAAGGATAGCATGTGCCACACTTAGACAGAATTGTGAAGGATAGCATGTGCCACACTTAGACGGCATTGTGAAGGATAGCATGTGCCACACCTAGACAGAATTGTGAATGTTACCATGTGCCACACTTAGACGGAATTGTGAATGTTAGCATGTGCCACACTTAGACGCAATTGTGAAGGATAGCATGTGCCACACGTAGACGGAATTGTAAAGGATAGCATATGCCACACACAGACGGATTTGTGAAGGATAGCATGTGCCACACTTAGACAGAATTGTGAAAGATAGCATGTGCCAAACATACAGAATTGTTAAGGATAGCATTTGCCACACTTAAACAGAATTGTGAATGTTAGCATTTGCCACATGTAGACGGAATTGTAAAGGATAGCATGTGCCACACGTAGACAGAATTGTGAACTATAGCATGTGCCACACTCAGACAGAATTGTGAAGGATAGCGTGTGCCACACGTAGACGGAATTGTGAAAGATAGCATGTGCCACACTTAGACGCAATTGTGAAGGATATCATGTGCCACACTTAGACAGAATTGTGAAGGATAGCATGTGGCACACTTAGACAGAATTGTGAATGTTAGCATGTGCCACACTTAGACTGAATTGTGAAGGATAGCATGTGCCACACGTAGATGGAATTGTAAAGGATAGCATGTGCCACACTTAGACGGAATTGTAAAGGATAGCATATGCCACACTTAGACGGAATTGTGAAGGATAGCATGTGCCACACTTAGACAGAATTGTGAAGGATAGCATGTCCCACACGTAGACGGAATTGTGAAGGATAGCATGTGCCACACTTAGACAGAATTGTGAAGGATAGCATGTGCCACACTTAGACGGCATTGTGAAGGATAGCATGTGCCACACCTAGACAGAATTGTGAATGTTACCATGTGCCACATTTAGACGGAATTGTGAAGGATACCATGTCCCACACTTAGACAGAATTGTGAATGTTAGCATGTGCCACACTTAGACGCAATTGTGAAGGATAGCATATGCCACACTTAGACGGAATTGTGAAGGATAGCATGTGCCACACTTAGACAGAATTGTGAAAGATACCATGTGCCACACTTAGACAGAATTGTGAAGGATAGCATTTGCCACACTTAAACAGAATTGTGAATGTTAGAATGTGCCACATGTAGACGGAATTGTAAAGACAGAATTAGATGGAATTGTGAAGGATAGCATGTGCCACACTTAGACGGAATTGTGAATGTTACCATGTGCCACACTTAGACGGAATTGTGAAGGATAGCATGTGCCACAACTAGACGGATTTGTGAAGGATAGCATGTCCCACACTTAGACAGAATTGTGAAGGATAGCATTTGCCACACTTAGACAGAATTGTGAAAGATAACATGTGCCACACTTAGACAGAATTGTGAAGGATAGCATTTGCCACACTTAAACAGAATTGTGAATGTTAGCATGTGCCACATGTAGACGGAATTGTGAAGGATAGCATGTGCCACTCTTAGACAGAATTGTGAAGGATAGCGTATGCCACACGTAGACGGAATTGTAAAAGATAGCATGTGCCACACTTAGACGCAATAGTGAAGGATAGCTTGTGCCACACTTAGACAGAATTGTGAATGTTACCATGTGCCACCCTTAGACGGAATTGTGAAGGATAGCATGTCCCACACTTAGACAGAATTGTGAATGTTAGCATGTGCCACACTTAGACGCAATTGTGAAGGATAGCATGTGCCACACGTAGACGGAATTGTAAAGGATAGCATATGCCACACACAGACGGATTTGTGAAGGATATCATGTGCCACACTTAGACACAATTGTGAAAGATAGCATGTGCCACACTTATACAGAATTGTTAAGGATAGCATTTGCCACACTTAAACAGAATTGTGAATGTTAGCATTTGCCACATGTAGACGGAATTTTAAAGGATAGCATGTGCCACACGTAGACAGAATTGTGAACTATAGCATGTGCCATACTCAGACAGAATTGTGAAGGATAGCGTGTGCCACACGTAGACGGAATTGTGAAAGATAGCATGTGCCACACTTAGACGCAATTGTGAAGGATATCATGTGCCACACTTAGACAGAATTGTGAAGGATAGCATGTGCCACACTTAGACAGAATTGTGAATGTTAGCATGTGCCACACTTAGACGGAATTGTGAAGGATAGCATGTGCCACACTTAGACAGAATTGTGAAGGATAGCGTGTCCCACACGTAGACGGAATTGTGAAGGATAGCATGTGCCACACTTAGACGGAATTGTAAAGGATAGCATATGCCACACTTAGACGGAATTGTGAAGGATAGCATGTGCCACACTTAGACAGAATTGTGAAGGATAGCGTGTCCCACACGTAGACGGAATTGTGAAGGATAGCATGTGCCACGCGTAGATGGAATTGTAAAGATAGCATATGCCACACTTAGACGGAATTGTGAAGGATAGCACGTGCCACACTTAGACAGAATTGTGAAGGATAGCATTTGCCACACTTAGACAGAATTGTGAAAGATAGCATGTGCCACACTTAGACAGTATTGTGAAGGATAGCATTTGCCACACTTAAACAGAATTGTGAATGTTAGCATGTGCCACATGTAGACGGAATTGTAAAGACAGAATTAGACGGAATTGTGAAGGATAGCATGTGCCACACTTAGACAGAATTGTGAATCTTACCATGTGCCACACTTAGACGGAATTGTAAATGATAGCATGTGCCACACATAGACGGAATTGTGAAGTATAGCATGTGCCACACTTAGACAGAATTGTGAAAGATAGCATGTGCCACACTTAGACAGAATTGTGAAGGATAGCATTTGCCACACTTAAACAGAATTGTGAATGTTAGCATGTGCCACATGTAGACGGAATTGTAAAGACAGAATTAGACGGAATTGTGAAGGATAGCATGTGCCACACTTAGACAGAATTGTAAAGGATAGCATGTCCCACACTTAGAATTGTGAATGTTAGCATGTGCCACATGTTGACAGAATTGTAAAAGATAGCATGTGCCACACTTAGACGGAATTGTAAAGGATAGCATATGCCACAAATAGACGGAATTGTGAAGGATAGCATGTGCCACACTTAGACAGAATTGTGAAGGATAGCGTGTGCCACACTTAGACGGAATTGTGAAGGATAGCATGTGCCACACTTAGACAGAATTGTGAATGTTACCATGTGCCACACTTAGACGGAATTGTGAAGGATAGCATGTCCCACATTTAGACAGAATTGTAAATGTTAGCATGTGCCACACTTAGACGTAATTGTGAAGGATAGCATATGCCACACTTAGACGGAATTGTGAAGGATAGCATGTGCCACACTTAGACAGAATTGTGAAAGATAGCATGTGCCACACTTAGACAGAATTGTGAAGGATAGCATTTGCCACACTTAAACGGAATTGTGAATGTTAGCATGTGCCACATGTAGACGGAATTGTAAAGACAGAATTAGATGGAATTGTGAAGGATAGCATGTGCCACACTTAGACGGAATTGTGAATGTTACCATGTGCCACACTTAGACGGAATTGTGAAGGATAGCATGTGCCACACTTAGACGGAATTGTGAAGGATAGCATGTCCCAAACTTAGACAGAATTGTGAATGTTAGCATGTGCCACACTTAGACAGAATTGTAAATGTTAGCATGTGCCTCACTTAGACGCAAATGTGAAGGATAGAATGTGCCACACTTAGACAGAATTGTGAAGGATAGCGTGTGCCACACATAGATGGAATTGTGAAGGATAGCATGCGCCACACTTAGACAGAATTGTGAATATTACCATGTGCAACAATTAGACGGAATTGTGAAGGATAGCATGTCCCACACTTAGACAGAATTGTGAATATTAGCATGTTCCACACTTAGACAGAATTGTGAATATTACCATGTGCAACACTTAGACGGAATTGTGAAGGATAGCATGTGCCACACTTAGACGGCATTGTGAAGGATAGCATGTGCCACACCTAGACAGAATTGTGAATGTTACCATGTGCCACACTTAGACGGAATTGTGAATGTTAGCATGTGCCACACATAGACGCAATTGTGAAGGATAGCATGTGCCACACGTAGACGGAATTGTAAAGGATAGCATATGCCACACACAGACGGATTTGTGAAGGATAGCATGTGCCACACTTAGACAGAATTGTGAAAGATAGCATGTGCCACACATACAGAATTGTTAAGGATAGCATTTGCCACACTTAAACAGAATTGTGAATGTTAGCATATGCCACATGTAGACGGAATTGTAAAGGATAGCATGTGCCACACGTAGACAGAATTGTGAACTATAGCATGTGCCAAACTCAGACAGAATTGTGAAGGATAGCGTGTGCCACACGTAGACGGAATTGTGAAAGATAGCATGTGCCACACTTAGACGCAATTGTGAAGGATATCATGTGCCACACTTAGACAGAATTGTGAAGGATAGCATGTGCCACACTTAGACAGAATTGTGAATGTTAGCATGTGCCACACTTAGACGGAATTGTGAAGGATAGCATGTGCCACACGTAGATGGAATTGTAAAGGATAGCATGTGCCACACTTAGACGGAATTGTAAAGGATAGCATATGCCACACTTAGACGGAATTGTGAAGGATAGCATGTGCCACACTTAGACAGAATTGTGAAGGATAGCATGTCCCACACGTAGACGGAATTGTGAAGGATAGCATATGCCACACTTAGACGGAATTGTGAAGGATAGCATGTGCCACACTTAGACAGAATTGTGAAGGATAGCATGTCCCACACGTAGACGGAATTGTGAAGGATAGCATGTGCCACACTTAGACAGAATTGTGAAGGATAGCATGTGCCACACTTAGACGGCATTGTGAAGGATAGCATGTGCCACACCTAGACAGAATTGTGAATGTTACCATGTGCCACACTTAGACGGAATTGTGAAGGATACCATGTCCCACACTTAGACAGAATTGTGAATGTTAGCATGTGCCACACTTAGACGCAATTGTGAAGGATAGCATATGCCACACTTAGACGGAATTGTGAAGGATAGCATGTGCCACACTTAGACAGAATTGTGAAAGATACCATGTGCCACACTTAGACAGAATTGTGAAGGATAGCATTTGCCACACTTAAACAGAATTGTGAATGTTAGCATGTGCCACACTTAGACGCAATTGTGAAGGATAGCATATGCCACACTTAGACGGAATTGTGAAGGATAGCATGTGCCACACTTAGACAGAATTGTGAAAGATACCATGTGCCACACTTAGACAGAATTGTGAAGGATAGCATTTGCCACACTTAAACAGAATTGTGAATGTTAGCATGTGCCACATGTAGACGGAATTGTAAAGACAGAATTAGATGGAATTGTGAAGGATAGCATGTGCCACACTTAGACGGAATTGTGAATGTTACCATGTGCCACACTTAGACGGAATTGTGAAGGATAGCATGTGCCACAACTAGACGGAATTGTGAAGGATAGCATGTCCCACACTTAGACAGAATTGTGAAGGATAGCATTTGCCACACTTAGACAGAATTGTGAAAGATAACATGTGCCACACTTAGACAGAATTGTGAAGGATAGCATTTGCCACACTTAAACAGAATTGTGAATGTTAGCATGTGCCACATGTAGACGGAATTGTGAAGGATAGCATGTGCCACTCTTAGACAGAATTGTGAAGGATAGCGTATGCCACACGTAGACAGAATTGTAAAAGATAGCATGTGCCACACTTAGACGTAATAGTGAAGGATAGCTTGTGCCACACTTAGACAGAATTGTGAATGTTACCATGTGCCACCCTTAGACGGAATTGTGAAGGATAGCATGTCCCACACTTAGACAGAATTGTGAATGTTAGCATGTGCCACACTTAGACGCAATTGTGAAGGATAGCATGTGCCACACGTAGACGGAATTGTAAAGGATAGCATATGCCACACACAGACGGATTTGTGAAGGATAGCATGTGCCACACTTAGACACAATTGTGAAAGATAGCATGTGCCACACTTATACAGAATTGTTAAGGATAGCATTTGCCACACTTAAACAGAATTGTGAATGTTAGCATTTGCCACATGTAGACGGAATTGTAAAGGATAGCATGTGCCACACGTAGACAGAATTGTGAACTATAGCATGTGCCATACTCAGACAGAATTGTGAAGGATAGCGTGTGCCACACGTAGACGGAATTGTGAAAGATAGCATGTGCCACACTTAGACGCAATTGTGAAGGATATCATGTGCCACACTTAGACAGAATTGTGAAGGATAGCATGTCCCACACTTAGACAGAATTGTGAATGTTAGCATGTGCCACACTTAGACGGAATTGTGAAGGATAGCATGTGCCACACTTAGACAGAATTGTGAAGGATAGCGTGTCCCACACGTAGACGGAATTGTGAAGGATAGCATGTGCCACACTTAGACGGAATTGTAAAGGATAGCATATGCCACACTTAGACGGAATTGTGAAGGATAGCATGTGCCACACTTAGACAGAATTGTGAAGGATAGCGTGTCCCACACGTAGACGGAATTGTGAAGGATAGCATGTGCCACGCGTAGATGGAATTGTAAAGATAGCATATGCCACACTTAGACGGAATTGTGAAGGATAGCATGTGCCACACTTAGACAGAATTGTGAAGGATAGCATTTGCCACACTTAGACAGAATTGTGAAAGATAGCATGTGCCACACTTAGACAGTATTGTGAAGGATAGCATTTGCCACACTTAAACAGAATTGTGAATGTTAGCATGTGCCACATGTAGACGGAATTGTAAAGACAGAATTAGACGGAATTGTGAAGGATAGCATGTGCCACACTTAGACAGAATTGTGAATCTTACCATGTGCCACACTTAGACGGAATTGTAAATGATAGCATGTGCCACACATAGACGGAATTGTGAAGTATAGCATGTGCCACACTTAGACAGAATTGTGAAAGATAGCATGTGCCACACTTAGACAGAATTGTGAAGGATAGCATTTGCCACACTTAAACAGAATTGTGAATGTTAGCATGTGCCACATGTAGACGGAATTGTAAAGACCGAATTAGACAGAATTGTGAAGGATAGCATGTGCCACACTTAGACAGAATTGTGAATCTTACCATGTGCCACACTTAGACGGAATTGTGAAGGATAGCATGTGCCACACTTAGACAGAATTGTAAAGGATAGCATGTCCCACACTTAGAATTGTGAATGTTAGCATGTGCCACATGTTGACAGAATTGTAAAAGATAGCATGTGCCACACTTAGACGGAATTGTAAAGGATAGCATATGCCACAAATAGACGGAATTGTGAAGGATAGCATGTGCCACACTTAGACAGAATTGTGAAGGATAGCGTGTGCCACACTTAGACGGCATTGTGAAGGATAGCATGTGCCACACTTAGACAGAATTGTGAAGGATAGCATGTGCCACACTTAGACGGCATTGTGAAGGATAGCATGTGCCACACTTAGACAGAATTGTGAATGTTAAAATGTGCCACACTTAGACGGAATTCTGAAGGATAGCATGTCCCACATTTAGACAGAATTGTGAATGTTAGCATGTGCCACACTTAGACGTAATTGTGAAGGATAGCACATGCCACACTTAGACGGAATTGTGAAGGATAGCATGTGCCACACTTAGACAGAATTGTGAAAGATAGCATGTGCCACACTTAGACAGAATTGTGAAGGATAGCATTTGCCACACTTAAACAGAATTGTGAATGTTAGCATGTGCCACATGTAGATGGAATTGTGAATGTTACCATGTGCCACACTTAGACGGCATTGTGAAGGATAGCATGTGCCACACTTAGACAGAATTGTGAATGTTAAAATGTGCCACACTTAGACGGAATTGTGAAGGATAGCATGTCCCACATTTAGACAGAATTGTGAATGTTAGCATGTGCGACACTTAGACGCAATTGTGAAGGATAGCATATGCCACACTTAGACGTAATTGTGAAGGATAGCATGTGCCACACTTAGACAGAATTGTGAAGGATAGCATGTGCCACACTTAGACGGAATTGTGAAGGATAGCATGTCCCACACTTAGAATTGTGAATGTTAGCATGTGCCACATGTTGACAGAATTGTAAAAGATAGCATGTGCCACACTTAGACGGAATTGTAAAGGATAGCATATGCCACACTTAGACGGAATTGTGAAGGATAGCATGTGCCACACTTAGACAGAATTGTGAAGGATAGCGTGTGCCACACTTAGACGGAATTGTGAAGGATAGCATGTGCCACACTTAGACAGAATTGTGAAGGATAGCATGTGCCACACTTAGACGGCATTGTGAAGGATAGCATGTGCCACACTTAGACAGAATTGTGAATGTTAAAATGTGCCACACTTAGACGGAATTGTGAAGGATAGCATGTCCCACATTTAGACAGAATTGTGAATGTTAGCATGTGCCACACTTAGACGCAATTGTGAAGGATAGCATATGCCACACTTAGACGGAATTGTGAAGTGTAGCATGTGCCACACTTAGACAGAATTGTGAAAGATAGCATGTGCCACACTTAGACAGAATTGTGAAGGATAGCATTTGCCACACTTAAACAGAATTGTTAATGTTAGCATGTGCCACATGTAGACGGAATTGTGAAGGATAGCATGTGCCACACTTAGACGGAATTGTGAAGGATAGCATGTCCCACACTTAGACAGAATTGTGAATGTTAGCATGTGCCACACTTAGACAGAATTGTAAATGTTAGCATGTGCCACACTTAGACGCAAATGTGAAGGATAGAATGTGCCACACTTAGACAGAATTGTGAAGGATAGCGTGTGCCACACGTAGATGGAATTGTGAAGGATAGCATGCGCCACACTTAGACAGAATTGTGAATATTACCATGTGCAACACTTAGACGGAATTGTGAAGGATAGCATGTCCCACACTTAGACAGAATTGTGAATATTAGCATGTTCCACACTTAGACAGAATTGTGAATATTACCATGTGCAACACTTAGACGGAATTGTGAAGGATAGCATGTCCCACACTTAAACAGAATTGTGAAGGATAGCATGTGCCACACGTAGACGGAAGTGTAATGGAAAGCATATGCCACACTTAGACGGAATTGTGAAAGATAGCATGTGCCACACTTAGACAGAATTGTGAAGGATAGCGTGTGCCACACATAGACGGAATTGTGAAAGATAGCATGTGCCACACTTAAACGCAATTGTGAAGGATAGCATGTGCCACACTTAGACAGAATTGTGAAGGATAGCATGTGTCACACGTAGATGGAATTGTAAAGGATGGCATATGCCACACTTAGACGGAATTGTGAAAGATAGCATGTGCCACACTTAGACAGAATTGTGAAGGATAGCGTGTGCCACACTTAGACGCAATTGTGAAGGATCGCATGTGCCACTCTTAGACAGTATTGTGAAGGATAGCGTATGCCACACGTAGACGGAATTGTGAAAGATAGCATGTGCCACACTTAGACGCAATAGTGAAGGATAGCATGTGCCACACTTAGTCAGAATTGTGAATGTTACCATGTGCCACACTTAGACGGAATTGTGAATGTTAGCATGTGCCACACTTAGACGCAATTGTGAAGGATAGCATGTGCCACACGTAGACGGAATTGTAAAGGATAGCATATGCCACACACTGACAGATTTGTGAAGGATAGCATGTGCCACACTTAGACAGAATTGTGAAGGATAGCATGTCCCACACGTAGACGGAATTGTGAAGGATAGCATGTGCCACACTTAGACAGAATTGTGAAGGATAGCATGTGCCACACTTAGACGGCATTGTGAAGGATAGCATGTGCCACACCTAGACAGAATTGTGAATGTTACCATGTGCCACACTTAGACAGAATTGTGAATGTTAGCATGTGCCACACTTAGACGCAATTGTGAAGGATAGCATGTGCCACACGTAGACGGAATTGTAAAGGATAGCATATGCCACACACAGACGGATTTGTGAAGGATAGCATGTGCCACACTTAGACAGAATTGTGAAAGATAGCATGTGCCACACATACAGAATTGTTAAGGATAGCATTTGCCACACTTAAACAGAATTGTGAATGTTAGCATATGCCACATGTAGACGGAATTGTAAAGGATAGCATGTGCCACACGTAGACAGAATTGTGAACTATAGCATGTGCCACACTCAGACAGAATTGTGAAGGATAGCGTGTGCCACACGTAGACGGAATTGTGAAAGATAGCATGTGCCACACTTAGACGCAATTGTGAAGGATATCATGTGCCACACTTAGACAGAATTGTGAATGTTAGCATGTGCCACACTTAGACTGAATTGTGAATGTTAGCATGTGCCACATGTTGACAGAATTGTAAAAGATAGCATGTGCCACACTTAGACGCAATTGTGAAGGATAGCATATGCCACACTTAGACGGAATTGTGAAGGATAGCATGTGCCACACTTAGACAGAATTGTGAAAGATACCATGTGCCACACTTAGACAGAATTGTGAAGGATAGCATTTGCCACACTTAAACAGAATTGTGAATGTTAGCATGTGCCACATGTAGACGGAATTGTAAAGACAGAATTAGATGGAATTGTGAAGGATAGCATGTGCCACACTTAGACGGAGTTGTGAATGTTACCATGTGCCACACTTAGACGGAATTGTGAAGGATAGCATGTCCCACACGTAGACGTAATTGTGAAGGATAGCATGTGCCACACTTAGACGGAATTGTGAAGGATAGCATGTGCCACACTTAGACAGAATTGTGAAAGATAGCATGTGCCACACTTAGACAGAATTGTGAAGGATAGCATTTGCCACACTTAAACAGAATTGTGAATGTTAGCATGTGCCACATGTAGATGGAATTGTGAATGTTACCATGTGCCACACTTAGACGGCATTGTGAAGGATAGCATGTGCCACACTTAGACAGAATTGTGAATGTTAAAATGTGCCACACTTAGACGGAATTGTGAAGGATAGCATGTCCCACATTTAGACAGAATTGTGAATGTTAGCATGTGCGACACTTAGACGCAATTGTGAAGGATAGCATATGCCACACTTAGACGTAATTGTGAAGGATAGCATGTGCCACACTTAGACAGAATTGTGAAGGATAGCATGTGCCACACTTAGACGGAATTGTGAAGGATAGCATGTCCCACACTTAGAATTGTGAATGTTAGCATGTGCCACATGTTGACAGAATTGTAAAAGATAGCATGTGCCACACTTAGACGGAATTGTAAAGGATAGCATATGCCACACTTAGACGGAATTGTGAAGGATAGCATGTGCCACACTTAGACAGAATTGTGAAGGATAGCGTGTGCCACACTTAGACGGAATTGTGAAGGATAGCATGTGCCACACTTAGACAGAATTGTGAAGGATAGCATGTGCCACACTTAGACGGCATTGTGAAGGATAGCATGTGCCACACCTAGACAGAATTGTGAATGTTACCATGTGCCACACTTAGACGGAATTGTGAAGGATACCATGTCCCACACTTAGACAGAATTGTGAAAGATACCATGTGCCACACTTAGACAGAATTGTGAAGGATAGCATTTGCCACACTTAAACAGAATTGTGAATGTTAGCATGTGCCACATGTAGACGGAATTGTAAAGACAGAATTAGATGGAATTGTGAAGGATAGCATGTGCCACACTTAGACGGAATTGTGAATGTTACCATGTGCCACACTTAGACGGAATTGTGAAGGATAGCATGTGCCACAACTAGACGGAATTGTGAAGGATAGCATGTCCCACACTTAGACAGAATTGTGAAGGATAGCATTTGCCACACTTAGACAGAATTGTGAAAGATAACATGTGCCACACTTAGACAGAATTGTGAAGGATAGCATTTGCCACACTTAAACAGAATTGCGAATGTTAGCATGTGCCACATGTAGACGGAATTGTGAAGGATAGCATGTGCCACTCTTAGACAGAATTGTGAAGGATAGCGTATGCCACACGTAGACGGAATTGTAAAAGATAGCATGTGCCACACTTAGACGCAATAGTGAAGGATAGCTTGTGCCACACTTAGACAGAATTGTGAATGTTACCATGTGCCACCCTTAGACGGAATTGTGAAGGATAGCATGTCCCACACTTAGACAGATTTGTGAATGTTAGCATGTGCCACACTTAGACGCAATTGTGAAGGATAGCATGTGCCACACGTAGACGGAATTGTAAAGGATAGCATATGCCACACACAGACGGATTTGTGAAGGATAGCATGTGCCACACTTAGACACAATTGTGAAAGATAGCATGTGCCACACTTATACAGAATTGTTAAGGATAGCATTTGCCACACTTAAACAGAATTGTGAATGTTAGCATTTGCCACATGTAGACGGAATTGTAAAGGATAGCATGTGCCACACGTAGACAGAATTGTGAACTATGGCATGTGCCATACTCAGACAGAATTGTGAAGGATAGCGTGTGCCACACGTAGACAGAATTGTGAAAGATAGCATGTGCCACACTTAGACGCAATTGTGAAGGATATCATGTGCCACACTTAGACAGAATTGTGAATGTTAGCATGTGCCACACTTAGACGGAATTGTGAAGGATAGCATGTGCCACACTTAGACAGAATTGTGAAGGATAGCGTGTCCCACACGTAGACGGAATTGTGAATAATAGCATGTGCCACACTTAGACGGAATTGTAAAGGATAGCATATGCCACACTTAGACGGAATTGTGAAGGATAGCATGTGCCACACTTAGACAGAATTGTGAAGGATAGCATTTGCCACACTTAGACAGAATTGTGAAAGATAGCATGTGCCACACTTAGACAGTATTGTGAAGGATAGCATTTGCCACACTTAAACAGAATTGTGAATGTTAGCATGTGCCACATGTAGACGGAATTGTAAAGACAGAATTAGACGGAATTGTGAAGGATAGCATGTGCCACACTTAGACAGAATTGTGAATCTTACCATGTGCCACACTTAGACGGAATTGTAAATGATAGCATGTGCCACACATAGACGGAATTGTGAAGTATAGCATGTGCCACACTTAGACAGAATTGTGAAAGATAGCATGTGCCACACTTAGACAGAATTGTGAAGGATAGCATTTGCCACACTTAAACAGAATTGTGAATGTTAGCATGTGCCACATGTAGACGGAATTGTAAAGACAGAATTAGACGGAATTGTGAAGGATAGCATGTGCCACACTTAGACAGAATTGTGAATCTTACCGTGTGCCACACTTAGACGGAATTGTGAAGGATAGCATGTGCCACACTTAGACAGAATTGTAAAGGATAGCATGTCCCACACTTAGAATTGTGAATGTTAGCATGTGCCACATGTTGACAGAATTGTAAAAGATAGCATGTGCCACACTTAGACGGAATTGTAAAGGATAGCATATGCCACAAATAGACGGAATTGTGAAGGATAGCATGTGCCACACTTAGACAGAATTGTGAAGGATAGCGTGTGCCACACATAGACGGAATTGTGAAGGATAGCATGTGCCACACTTAGACAGAATTGTGAATGTTACCATGTGCCACACTTAGACGGAATTGTGAAGGATAGCATGTCCCACATTTAGACAGAATTGTAAATGTTAGCATGTGCCACACTTAGACGTAATTGTGAAGGATAGCATATGCCACACTTAGACGGAATTGTGAAGGATAGCATGTGCCACACTTAGACAGAATTGTGAAAGATAGCATGTGCCACACTTAGACAGAATTGTGAAGGATAGCATTTGCCACACTTAAACGGAATTGTGAATGTTAGCATGTGCCACATGTAGACGGAATTGTAAAGACAGAATTAGATGGAATTGTGAAGGATAGCATGTGCCACACTTAGACGGAATTGTGAATGTTACCATGTGCCACACTTAGACGGAATTGTGAAGGATAGCATGTGCCACACTTAGACGGAATTGTGAAGGATAGCATGTCCCAAACTTAGAAAGAATTGTGAATGTTAGCATGTGCCACACTTAGACAGAATTGTAAATGTTAGCATGTGCCTCACTTAGACGCAAATGTGAAGGATAGAATGTGCCACACTTAGACAGAATTGTGAAGGATAGCGTGTGCCACACATAGATGGAATTGTGAAGGATAGCATGCGCCACACTTAGACAGAATTGTGAATATTACCATGTGCAACAATTAGACGGAATTGTGAAGGATAGCATGTCCCACACTTAGACAGAATTGTGAATATTTGCATGTTCCACACTTAGACAGAATTGTGAATATTACCATGTGCAACACTTAGACGGAATTGTGAAGGATAGCATGTCCCAAACTTAGACAGAATTGTGAAGGATAGCATGTGCCACACGTAGACGGAATTGTAATGGATAGCATATGCCACACTTAGACGGAATTGTGAAAGATAGCATGTGCCACACTTAGACAGAATTGTGAAGGATAGCGTGTGCCACACATAGACGGAATTGTGAAAGATAGCATGTGCCACACTTAGACGCAATTGTGAAGGATAGCATGTGCCACACTTAGACAGAATTGTGAAGGATAGCATGTGCCACACGTAGATGGAATTGTAAAGGATAGCATATGCCACACTTAGACGGAATTGTGAAGGATAGCATGTGCCACTCTTAGACAGAATTCTGAAGGATATCGTATGCCACTTGTAGACGGAATTGTAAAAGATAGCATGTGCCACACTTAGACGCAATAGTGAAGGATAGCTTGTGCCACACTTAGACAGAATTGTGAATGTTACCATGTGCCACACTTAGACGGAATTGTGAAGGATAGCATGTCCCACACTTAGACAGAATTGTGAATGTTAGCATGTGCCACACTTAGACGCAATTGTGAAGGATAGCATGTGCCACACGTAGACAGAATTGTAAAGGATAGCATATGCCACACACAGACGGATTTGTGAAGGATAGCATGTGCCACACTTAGACAGAATTGTGAAAGATAGCATGTGCCACACTTATACAGAATTGTTAAGGATAGCATTTGCCACACTTAAACAGAATTGTGAATGTTAGCATATGCCACATGTAGACGGAATTGTAAAGGATAGCATGTGCCACACGTAGACAGAATTGTGAACTATAGCATGTGCCACACTCAGACAGAATTGTGAAGGGTAGCGTGTGCCACACGTAGACGGAATTGTGAAAGATAGCATGTGCCACACTTAGACGCAATTGTGAAGGATATCATGTGCCACACTTAGACAGAATTGTGAAGGATAGCATGTGCCACACTTAGACAGAATTGTGAATGTTAGCATGTGCCACACTTAGACGGAATTGTGAAGGATAGCATGTGCCACACGTAGATGGAATTGTAAAGGATAGCATGTGCCACACTTAGACGGAATTGTAAAGGATAGCATATGCCACACTTAGACGGAATTGTGAAGGATAGCATGTGCCACACTTAGACAGAATTGTGAAGGATAGCATGTCCCACACGTAGACGGAATTGTGAAGGATAGCATGTGCCACACTTAGACAGAATTGTGAAGGATAGCATGTGCCACACTTAGACGGCATTGTGAAGGATAGCATGTGCCACACCTAGACAGAATTGTGAATGTTACCATGTGCCACACTTAGACGGAATTGTGAATGTTAGCATGTGCCACACTTAGACGCAATTGTGAAGGATAGCATGTGCCACACGTAGACGGAATTGTAAAGGATAGCATATGCCACACACAGACGGATTTGTGAAGGATAGCATGTGCCACACTTAGACAGAATTGTGAAAGATAGCATGTGCCAAACATACAGAATTGTTAAGGATAGCATTTGCCACACTTAAACAGAATTGTGAATGTTAGCATTTGCCACATGTAGACGGAATTGTAAAGGATAGCATGTGCCACACGTAGACAGAATTGTGAACTATAGCATGTGCCACACTCAGACAGAATTGTGAAGGATAGCGTGTGCCACACGTAGACGGAATTGTGAAAGATAGCATGTGCCACACTTAGACGCAATTGTGAAGGATATCATGTGCCACACTTAGACAGAATTGTGAAGGATAGCATGTGGCACACTTAGACAGAATTGTGAATGTTAGCATGTGCCACACTTAGACTGAATTGTGAAGGATAGCATGTGCCACACATAGATGGAATTGTAAAGGATAGCATGTGCCACACTTAGACGGAATTGTAAAGGATAGCATATGCCACACTTAGACGGAATTGTGAAGGATAGCATGTGCCACACTTAGACAGAATTGTGAAGGATAGCATGTCCCACACGTAGACGGAATTGTGAAGGATAGCATGTGCCACACTTAGACAGAATTGTGAAGGATAGCATGTGCCACACTTAGACGGCATTGTGAAGGATAGCATGTGCCACACCTAGACAGAATTGTGAATGTTACCATGTGCCACATTTAGACGGAATTGTGAAGGATACCATGTCCCACACTTAGACAGAATTGTGAATGTTAGCATGTGCCACACTTAGACGCAATTGTGAAGGATAGCATATGCCACACTTAGACGGAATTGTGAAGGATAGCATGTGCCACACTTAGACAGAATTGTGAAAGATACCATGTGCCACACTTAGACAGAATTGTGAAGGATAGCATTTGCCACACTTAAACAGAATTGTGAATGTTAGAATGTGCCACATGTAGACGGAATTGTAAAGACAGAATTAGATGGAATTGTGAAGGATAGCATGTGCCACACTTAGACGGAATTGTGAATGTTACCATGTGCCACACTTAGACGGAATTGTGAAGGATAGCATGTGCCACAACTAGACGGATTTGTGAAGGATAGCATGTCCCACACTTAGACAGAATTGTGAAGGATAGCATTTGCCACACTTAGACAGAATTGTGAAAGATAACATGTGCCACACTTAGACAGAATTGTGAAGGATAGCATTTGCCACACTTAAACAGAATTGTGAATGTTAGCATGTGCCACATGTAGACGGAATTGTGAAGGATAGCATGTGCCACTCTTAGACAGAATTGTGAAGGATAGCGTATGCCACACGTAGACGGAATTGTAAAAGATAGCATGTGCCACACTTAGACGCAATAGTGAAGGATAGCTTGTGCCACACTTAGACAGAATTGTGAATGTTACCATGTGCCACCCTTAGACGGAATTGTGAAGGATAGCATGTCCCACACTTAGACAGAATTGTGAATGTTAGCATGTGCCACACTTAGACGCAATTGTGAAGGATAGCATGTGCCACACGTAGACGGAATTGTAAAGGATAGCATATGCCACACACAGACGGATTTGTGAAGGATATCATGTGCCACACTTAGACACAATTGTGAAAGATAGCATGTGCCACACTTATACAGAATTGTTAAGGATAGCATTTGCCACACTTAAACAGAATTGTGAATGTTAGCATTTGCCACATGTAGACGGAATTTTAAAGGATAGCATGTGCCACACGTAGACAGAATTGTGAACTATAGCATGTGCCATACTCAGACAGAATTGTGAAGGATAGCGTGTGCCACACGTAGACGGAATTGTGAAAGATAGCATGTGCCACACTTAGACGCAATTGTGAAGGATATCATGTGCCACACTTAGACAGAATTGTGAAGGATAGCATGTGCCACACTTAGACAGAATTGTGAATGTTAGCATGTGCCACACTTAGACGGAATTGTGAAGGATAGCATGTGCCACACTTAGACAGAATTGTGAAGGATAGCGTGTCCCACACGTAGACGGAATTGTGAAGGATAGCATGTGCCACACTTAGACGGAATTGTAAAGGATAGCATATGCCACACTTAGACGGAATTGTGAAGGATAGCATGTGCCACACTTAGACAGAATTGTGAAGGATAGCGTGTCCCACACGTAGACGGAATTGTGAAGGATAGCATGTGCCACGCGTAGATGGAATTGTAAAGATAGCATATGCCACACTTAGACGGAATTGTGAAGGATAGCACGTGCCACACTTAGACAGAATTGTGAAGGATAGCATTTGCCACACTTAGACAGAATTGTGAAAGATAGCATGTGCCACACTTAGACAGTATTGTGAAGGATAGCATTTGCCACACTTAAACAGAATTGTGAATGTTAGCATGTGCCACATGTAGACGGAATTGTAAAGACAGAATTAGACGGAATTGTGAAGGATAGCATGTGCCACACTTAGACAGAATTGTGAATCTTACCATGTGCCACACTTAGACGGAATTGTAAATGATAGCATGTGCCACACATAGACGGAATTGTGAAGTATAGCATGTGCCACACTTAGACAGAATTGTGAAAGATAGCATGTGCCACACTTAGACAGAATTGTGAAGGATAGCATTTGCCACACTTAAACAGAATTGTGAATGTTAGCATGTGCCACATGTAGACGGAATTGTAAAGACAGAATTAGACGGAATTGTGAAGGATAGCATGTGCCACACTTAGACAGAATTGTAAAGGATAGCATGTCCCACACTTAGAATTGTGAATGTTAGCATGTGCCACATGTTGACAGAATTGTAAAAGATAGCATGTGCCACACTTAGACGGAATTGTAAAGGATAGCATATGCCACAAATAGACGGAATTGTGAAGGATAGCATGTGCCACACTTAGACAGAATTGTGAAGGATAGCGTGTGCCACACTTAGACGGAATTGTGAAGGATAGCATGTGCCACACTTAGACAGAATTGTGAATGTTACCATGTGCCACACTTAGACGGAATTGTGAAGGATAGCATGTCCCACATTTAGACAGAATTGTAAATGTTAGCATGTGCCACACTTAGACGTAATTGTGAAGGATAGCATATGCCACACTTAGACGGAATTGTGAAGGATAGCATGTGCCACACTTAGACAGAATTGTGAAAGATAGCATGTGCCACACTTAGACAGAATTGTGAAGGATAGCATTTGCCACACTTAAACGGAATTGTGAATGTTAGCATGTGCCACATGTAGACGGAATTGTAAAGACAGAATTAGATGGAATTGTGAAGGATAGCATGTGCCACACTTAGACGGAATTGTGAATGTTACCATGTGCCACACTTAGACGGAATTGTGAAGGATAGCATGTGCCACACTTAGACGGAATTGTGAAGGATAGCATGTCCCAAACTTAGACAGAATTGTGAATGTTAGCATGTGCCACACTTAGACAGAATTGTAAATGTTAGCATGTGCCTCACTTAGACGCAAATGTGAAGGATAGAATGTGCCACACTTAGACAGAATTGTGAAGGATAGCGTGTGCCACACATAGATGGAATTGTGAAGGATAGCATGCGCCACACTTAGACAGAATTGTGAATATTACCATGTGCAACAATTAGACGGAATTGTGAAGGATAGCATGTCCCACACTTAGACAGAATTGTGAATATTAGCATGTTCCACACTTAGACAGAATTGTGAATATTACCATGTGCAACACTTAGACGGAATTGTGAAGGATAGCATGTGCCACACTTAGACGGCATTGTGAAGGATAGCATGTGCCACACCTAGACAGAATTGTGAATGTTACCATGTGCCACACTTAGACGGAATTGTGAATGTTAGCATGTGCCACACATAGACGCAATTGTGAAGGATAGCATGTGCCACACGTAGACGGAATTGTAAAGGATAGCATATGCCACACACAGACGGATTTGTGAAGGATAGCATGTGCCACACTTAGACAGAATTGTGAAAGATAGCATGTGCCACACATACAGAATTGTTAAGGATAGCATTTGCCACACTTAAACAGAATTGTGAATGTTAGCATATGCCACATGTAGACGGAATTGTAAAGGATAGCATGTGCCACACGTAGACAGAATTGTGAACTATAGCATGTGCCAAACTCAGACAGAATTGTGAAGGATAGCGTGTGCCACACGTAGACGGAATTGTGAAAGATAGCATGTGCCACACTTAGACGCAATTGTGAAGGATATCATGTGCCACACTTAGACAGAATTGTGAAGGATAGCATGTGCCACACTTAGACAGAATTGTGAATGTTAGCATGTGCCACACTTAGACGGAATTGTGAAGGATAGCATGTGCCACACGTAGATGGAATTGTAAAGGATAGCATGTGCCACACTTAGACGGAATTGTAAAGGATAGCATATGCCACACTTAGACGGAATTGTGAAGGATAGCATGTGCCACACTTAGACAGAATTGTGAAGGATAGCATGTCCCACACGTAGACGGAATTGTGAAGGATAGCATATGCCACACTTAGACGGAATTGTGAAGGATAGCATGTGCCACACTTAGACAGAATTGTGAAGGATAGCATGTCCCACACGTAGACGGAATTGTGAAGGATAGCATGTGCCACACTTAGACAGAATTGTGAAGGATAGCATGTGCCACACTTAGACGGCATTGTGAAGGATAGCATGTGCCACACCTAGACAGAATTGTGAATGTTACCATGTGCCACACTTAGACGGAATTGTGAAGGATACCATGTCCCACACTTAGACAGAATTGTGAATGTTAGCATGTGCCACACTTAGACGCAATTGTGAAGGATAGCATATGCCACACTTAGACGGAATTGTGAAGGATAGCATGTGCCACACTTAGACAGAATTGTGAAAGATACCATGTGCCACACTTAGACAGAATTGTGAAGGATAGCATTTGCCACACTTAAACAGAATTGTGAATGTTAGCATGTGCCACACTTAGACGCAATTGTGAAGGATAGCATATGCCACACTTAGACGGAATTGTGAAGGATAGCATGTGCCACACTTAGACAGAATTGTGAAAGATACCATGTGCCACACTTAGACAGAATTGTGAAGGATAGCATTTGCCACACTTAAACAGAATTGTGAATGTTAGCATGTGCCACATGTAGACGGAATTGTAAAGACAGAATTAGATGGAATTGTGAAGGATAGCATGTGCCACACTTAGACGGAATTGTGAATGTTACCATGTGCCACACTTAGACGGAATTGTGAAGGATAGCATGTGCCACAACTAGACGGAATTGTGAAGGATAGCATGTCCCACACTTAGACAGAATTGTGAAGGATAGCATTTGCCACACTTAGACAGAATTGTGAAAGATAACATGTGCCACACTTAGACAGAATTGTGAAGGATAGCATTTGCCACACTTAAACAGAATTGTGAATGTTAGCATGTGCCACATGTAGACGGAATTGTGAAGGATAGCATGTGCCACTCTTAGACAGAATTGTGAAGGATAGCGTATGCCACACGTAGACAGAATTGTAAAAGATAGCATGTGCCACACTTAGACGCAATAGTGAAGGATAGCTTGTGCCACACTTAGACAGAATTGTGAATGTTACCATGTGCCACCCTTAGACGGAATTGTGAAGGATAGCATGTCCCACACTTAGACAGAATTGTGAATGTTAGCATGTGCCACACTTAGACGCAATTGTGAAGGATAGCATGTGCCACACGTAGACGGAATTGTAAAGGATAGCATATGCCACACACAGACGGATTTGTGAAGGATAGCATGTGCCACACTTAGACACAATTGTGAAAGATAGCATGTGCCACACTTATACAGAATTGTTAAGGATAGCATTTGCCACACTTAAACAGAATTGTGAATGTTAGCATTTGCCACATGTAGACGGAATTGTAAAGGATAGCATGTGCCACACGTAGACAGAATTGTGAACTATAGCATGTGCCATACTCAGACAGAATTGTGAAGGATAGCGTGTGCCACACGTAGACGGAATTGTGAAAGATAGCATGTGCCACACTTAGACGCAATTGTGAAGGATATCATGTGCCACACTTAGACAGAATTGTGAAGGATAGCATGTCCCACACTTAGACAGAATTGTGAATGTTAGCATGTGCCACACTTAGACGGAATTGTGAAGGATAGCATGTGCCACACTTAGACAGAATTGTGAAGGATAGCGTGTCCCACACGTAGACGGAATTGTGAAGGATAGCATGTGCCACACTTAGACGGAATTGTAAAGGATAGCATATGCCACACTTAGACGGAATTGTGAAGGATAGCATGTGCCACACTTAGACAGAATTGTGAAGGATAGCGTGTCCCACACGTAGACGGAATTGTGAAGGATAGCATGTGCCACGCGTAGATGGAATTGTAAAGATAGCATATGCCACACTTAGACGGAATTGTGAAGGATAGCATGTGCCACACTTAGACAGAATTGTGAAGGATAGCATTTGCCACACTTAGACAGAATTGTGAAAGATAGCATGTGCCACACTTAGACAGTATTGTGAAGGATAGCATTTGCCACACTTAAACAGAATTGTGAATGTTAGCATGTGCCACATGTAGACGGAATTGTAAAGACAGAATTAGACGGAATTGTGAAGGATAGCATGTGCCACACTTAGACAGAATTGTGAATCTTACCATGTGCCACACTTAGACGGAATTGTAAATGATAGCATGTGCCACACATAGACGGAATTGTGAAGTATAGCATGTGCCACACTTAGACAGAATTGTGAAAGATAGCATGTGCCACACTTAGACAGAATTGTGAAGGATAGCATTTGCCACACTTAAACAGAATTGTGAATGTTAGCATGTGCCACATGTAGACGGAATTGTAAAGACCGAATTAGACAGAATTGTGAAGGATAGCATGTGCCACACTTAGACAGAATTGTGAATCTTACCATGTGCCACACTTAGACGGAATTGTGAAGGATAGCATGTGCCACACTTAGACAGAATTGTAAAGGATAGCATGTCCCACACTTAGAATTGTGAATGTTAGCATGTGCCACATGTTGACAGAATTGTAAAAGATAGCATGTGCCACACTTAGACGGAATTGTAAAGGATAGCATATGCCACAAATAGACGGAATTGTGAAGGATAGCATGTGCCACACTTAGACAGAATTGTGAAGGATAGCGTGTGCCACACTTAGACGGCATTGTGAAGGATAGCATGTGCCACACTTAGACAGAATTGTGAAGGATAGCATGTGCCACACTTAGACGGCATTGTGAAGGATAGCATGTGCCACACTTAGACAGAATTGTGAATGTTAAAATGTGCCACACTTAGACGGAATTCTGAAGGATAGCATGTCCCACATTTAGACAGAATTGTGAATGTTAGCATGTGCCACACTTAGACGTAATTGTGAAGGATAGCACATGCCACACTTAGACGGAATTGTGAAGGATAGCATGTGCCACACTTAGACAGAATTGTGAAAGATAGCATGTGCCACACTTAGACAGAATTGTGAAGGATAGCATTTGCCACACTTAAACAGAATTGTGAATGTTAGCATGTGCCACATGTAGATGGAATTGTGAATGTTACCATGTGCCACACTTAGACGGCATTGTGAAGGATAGCATGTGCCACACTTAGACAGAATTGTGAATGTTAAAATGTGCCACACTTAGACGGAATTGTGAAGGATAGCATGTCCCACATTTAGACAGAATTGTGAATGTTAGCATGTGCGACACTTAGACGCAATTGTGAAGGATAGCATATGCCACACTTAGACGTAATTGTGAAGGATAGCATGTGCCACACTTAGACAGAATTGTGAAGGATAGCATGTGCCACACTTAGACGGAATTGTGAAGGATAGCATGTCCCACACTTAGAATTGTGAATGTTAGCATGTGCCACATGTTGACAGAATTGTAAAAGATAGCATGTGCCACACTTAGACGGAATTGTAAAGGATAGCATATGCCACACTTAGACGGAATTGTGAAGGATAGCATGTGCCACACTTAGACAGAATTGTGAAGGATAGCGTGTGCCACACTTAGACAGAATTGTAAAGGATAGCATGTCCCACACTTAGAATTGTGAATGTTAGCATGTGCCACATGTTGACAGAATTGTAAAAGATAGCATGTGCCACACTTAGACGGAATTGTAAAGGATAGCATATGCCACAAATAGACGGAATTGTGAAGGATAGCATGTGCCACACTTAGACAGAATTGTGAAGGATAGCGTGTGCCACACATAGACGGAATTGTGAAGGATAGCATGTGCCACACTTAGACAGAATTGTGAATGTTACCATGTGCCACACTTAGACGGAATTGTGAAGGATAGCATGTCCCACATTTAGACAGAATTGTAAATGTTAGCATGTGCCACACTTAGACGTAATTGTGAAGGATAGCATATGCCACACTTAGACGGAATTGTGAAGGATAGCATGTGCCACACTTAGACAGAATTGTGAAAGATAGCATGTGCCACACTTAGACAGAATTGTGAAGGATAGCATTTGCCACACTTAAACGGAATTGTGAATGTTAGCATGTGCCACATGTAGACGGAATTGTAAAGACAGAATTAGATGGAATTGTGAAGGATAGCATGTGCCACACTTAGACGGAATTGTGAATGTTACCATGTGCCACACTTAGACGGAATTGTGAAGGATAGCATGTGCCACACTTAGACGGAATTGTGAAGGATAGCATGTCCCAAACTTAGAAAGAATTGTGAATGTTAGCATGTGCCACACTTAGACAGAATTGTAAATGTTAGCATGTGCCTCACTTAGACGCAAATGTGAAGGATAGAATGTGCCACACTTAGACAGAATTGTGAAGGATAGCGTGTGCCACACATAGATGGAATTGTGAAGGATAGCATGCGCCACACTTAGACAGAATTGTGAATATTACCATGTGCAACAATTAGACGGAATTGTGAAGGATAGCATGTCCCACACTTAGACAGAATTGTGAATATTTGCATGTTCCACACTTAGACAGAATTGTGAATATTACCATGTGCAACACTTAGACGGAATTGTGAAGGATAGCATGTCCCAAACTTAGACAGAATTGTGAAGGATAGCATGTGCCACACGTAGACGGAATTGTAATGGATAGCATATGCCACACTTAGACGGAATTGTGAAAGATAGCATGTGCCACACTTAGACAGAATTGTGAAGGATAGCGTGTGCCACACATAGACGGAATTGTGAAAGATAGCATGTGCCACACTTAGACGCAATTGTGAAGGATAGCATGTGCCACACTTAGACAGAATTGTGAAGGATAGCATGTGCCACACGTAGATGGAATTGTAAAGGATAGCATATGCCACACTTAGACGGAATTGTGAAGGATAGCATGTGCCACTCTTAGACAGAATTCTGAAGGATATCGTATGCCACTTGTAGACGGAATTGTAAAAGATAGCATGTGCCACACTTAGACGCAATAGTGAAGGATAGCTTGTGCCACACTTAGACAGAATTGTGAATGTTACCATGTGCCACACTTAGACGGAATTGTGAAGGATAGCATGTCCCACACTTAGACAGAATTGTGAATGTTAGCATGTGCCACACTTAGACGCAATTGTGAAGGATAGCATGTGCCACACGTAGACAGAATTGTAAAGGATAGCATATGCCACACACAGACGGATTTGTGAAGGATAGCATGTGCCACACTTAGACAGAATTGTGAAAGATAGCATGTGCCACACTTATACAGAATTGTTAAGGATAGCATTTGCCACACTTAAACAGAATTGTGAATGTTAGCATATGCCACATGTAGACGGAATTGTAAAGGATAGCATGTGCCACACGTAGACAGAATTGTGAACTATAGCATGTGCCACACTCAGACAGAATTGTGAAGGGTAGCGTGTGCCACACGTAGACGGAATTGTGAAAGATAGCATGTGCCACACTTAGACGCAATTGTGAAGGATATCATGTGCCACACTTAGACAGAATTGTGAAGGATAGCATGTGCCACACTTAGACAGAATTGTGAATGTTAGCATGTGCCACACTTAGACGGAATTGTGAAGGATAGCATGTGCCACACGTAGATGGAATTGTAAAGGATAGCATGTGCCACACTTAGACGGAATTGTAAAGGATAGCATATGCCACACTTAGACGGAATTGTGAAGGATAGCATGTGCCACACTTAGACAGAATTGTGAAGGATAGCATGTCCCACACGTAGACGGAATTGTGAAGGATAGCATGTGCCACACTTAGACAGAATTGTGAAGGATAGCATGTGCCACACTTAGACGGCATTGTGAAGGATAGCATGTGCCACACCTAGACAGAATTGTGAATGTTACCATGTGCCACACTTAGACGGAATTGTGAATGTTAGCATGTGCCACACTTAGACGCAATTGTGAAGGATAGCATGTGCCACACGTAGACGGAATTGTAAAGGATAGCATATGCCACACACAGACGGATTTGTGAAGGATAGCATGTGCCACACTTAGACAGAATTGTGAAAGATAGCATGTGCCAAACATACAGAATTGTTAAGGATAGCATTTGCCACACTTAAACAGAATTGTGAATGTTAGCATTTGCCACATGTAGACGGAATTGTAAAGGATAGCATGTGCCACACGTAGACAGAATTGTGAACTATAGCATGTGCCACACTCAGACAGAATTGTGAAGGATAGCGTGTGCCACACGTAGACGGAATTGTGAAAGATAGCATGTGCCACACTTAGACGCAATTGTGAAGGATATCATGTGCCACACTTAGACAGAATTGTGAAGGATAGCATGTGGCACACTTAGACAGAATTGTGAATGTTAGCATGTGCCACACTTAGACTGAATTGTGAAGGATAGCATGTGCCACACATAGATGGAATTGTAAAGGATAGCATGTGCCACACTTAGACGGAATTGTAAAGGATAGCATATGCCACACTTAGACGGAATTGTGAAGGATAGCATGTGCCACACTTAGACAGAATTGTGAAGGATAGCATGTCCCACACGTAGACGGAATTGTGAAGGATAGCATGTGCCACACTTAGACAGAATTGTGAAGGATAGCATGTGCCACACTTAGACGGCATTGTGAAGGATAGCATGTGCCACACCTAGACAGAATTGTGAATGTTACCATGTGCCACATTTAGACGGAATTGTGAAGGATACCATGTCCCACACTTAGACAGAATTGTGAATGTTAGCATGTGCCACACTTAGACGCAATTGTGAAGGATAGCATATGCCACACTTAGACGGAATTGTGAAGGATAGCATGTGCCACACTTAGACAGAATTGTGAAAGATACCATGTGCCACACTTAGACAGAATTGTGAAGGATAGCATTTGCCACACTTAAACAGAATTGTGAATGTTAGAATGTGCCACATGTAGACGGAATTGTAAAGACAGAATTAGATGGAATTGTGAAGGATAGCATGTGCCACACTTAGACGGAATTGTGAATGTTACCATGTGCCACACTTAGACGGAATTGTGAAGGATAGCATGTGCCACAACTAGACGGATTTGTGAAGGATAGCATGTCCCACACTTAGACAGAATTGTGAAGGATAGCATTTGCCACACTTAGACAGAATTGTGAAAGATAACATGTGCCACACTTAGACAGAATTGTGAAGGATAGCATTTGCCACACTTAAACAGAATTGTGAATGTTAGCATGTGCCACATGTAGACGGAATTGTGAAGGATAGCATGTGCCACTCTTAGACAGAATTGTGAAGGATAGCGTATGCCACACGTAGACGGAATTGTAAAAGATAGCATGTGCCACACTTAGACGCAATAGTGAAGGATAGCTTGTGCCACACTTAGACAGAATTGTGAATGTTACCATGTGCCACCCTTAGACGGAATTGTGAAGGATAGCATGTCCCACACTTAGACAGAATTGTGAATGTTAGCATGTGCCACACTTAGACGCAATTGTGAAGGATAGCATGTGCCACACGTAGACGGAATTGTAAAGGATAGCATATGCCACACACAGACGGATTTGTGAAGGATATCATGTGCCACACTTAGACACAATTGTGAAAGATAGCATGTGCCACACTTATACAGAATTGTTAAGGATAGCATTTGCCACACTTAAACAGAATTGTGAATGTTAGCATTTGCCACATGTAGACGGAATTTTAAAGGATAGCATGTGCCACACGTAGACAGAATTGTGAACTATAGCATGTGCCATACTCAGACAGAATTGTGAAGGATAGCGTGTGCCACACGTAGACGGAATTGTGAAAGATAGCATGTGCCACACTTAGACGCAATTGTGAAGGATATCATGTGCCACACTTAGACAGAATTGTGAAGGATAGCATGTGCCACACTTAGACAGAATTGTGAATGTTAGCATGTGCCACACTTAGACGGAATTGTGAAGGATAGCATGTGCCACACTTAGACAGAATTGTGAAGGATAGCGTGTCCCACACGTAGACGGAATTGTGAAGGATAGCATGTGCCACACTTAGACGGAATTGTAAAGGATAGCATATGCCACACTTAGACGGAATTGTGAAGGATAGCATGTGCCACACTTAGACAGAATTGTGAAGGATAGCGTGTCCCACACGTAGACGGAATTGTGAAGGATAGCATGTGCCACGCGTAGATGGAATTGTAAAGATAGCATATGCCACACTTAGACGGAATTGTGAAGGATAGCACGTGCCACACTTAGACAGAATTGTGAAGGATAGCATTTGCCACACTTAGACAGAATTGTGAAAGATAGCATGTGCCACACTTAGACAGTATTGTGAAGGATAGCATTTGCCACACTTAAACAGAATTGTGAATGTTAGCATGTGCCACATGTAGACGGAATTGTAAAGACAGAATTAGACGGAATTGTGAAGGATAGCATGTGCCACACTTAGACAGAATTGTGAATCTTACCATGTGCCACACTTAGACGGAATTGTAAATGATAGCATGTGCCACACATAGACGGAATTGTGAAGTATAGCATGTGCCACACTTAGACAGAATTGTGAAAGATAGCATGTGCCACACTTAGACAGAATTGTGAAGGATAGCATTTGCCACACTTAAACAGAATTGTGAATGTTAGCATGTGCCACATGTAGACGGAATTGTAAAGACAGAATTAGACGGAATTGTGAAGGATAGCATGTGCCACACTTAGACAGAATTGTAAAGGATAGCATGTCCCACACTTAGAATTGTGAATGTTAGCATGTGCCACATGTTGACAGAATTGTAAAAGATAGCATGTGCCACACTTAGACGGAATTGTAAAGGATAGCATATGCCACAAATAGACGGAATTGTGAAGGATAGCATGTGCCACACTTAGACAGAATTGTGAAGGATAGCGTGTGCCACACTTAGACGGAATTGTGAAGGATAGCATGTGCCACACTTAGACAGAATTGTGAATGTTACCATGTGCCACACTTAGACGGAATTGTGAAGGATAGCATGTCCCACATTTAGACAGAATTGTAAATGTTAGCATGTGCCACACTTAGACGTAATTGTGAAGGATAGCATATGCCACACTTAGACGGAATTGTGAAGGATAGCATGTGCCACACTTAGACAGAATTGTGAAAGATAGCATGTGCCACACTTAGACAGAATTGTGAAGGATAGCATTTGCCACACTTAAACGGAATTGTGAATGTTAGCATGTGCCACATGTAGACGGAATTGTAAAGACAGAATTAGATGGAATTGTGAAGGATAGCATGTGCCACACTTAGACGGAATTGTGAATGTTACCATGTGCCACACTTAGACGGAATTGTGAAGGATAGCATGTGCCACACTTAGACGGAATTGTGAAGGATAGCATGTCCCAAACTTAGACAGAATTGTGAATGTTAGCATGTGCCACACTTAGACAGAATTGTAAATGTTAGCATGTGCCTCACTTAGACGCAAATGTGAAGGATAGAATGTGCCACACTTAGACAGAATTGTGAAGGATAGCGTGTGCCACACATAGATGGAATTGTGAAGGATAGCATGCGCCACACTTAGACAGAATTGTGAATATTACCATGTGCAACAATTAGACGGAATTGTGAAGGATAGCATGTCCCACACTTAGACAGAATTGTGAATATTAGCATGTTCCACACTTAGACAGAATTGTGAATATTACCATGTGCAACACTTAGACGGAATTGTGAAGGATAGCATGTGCCACACTTAGACGGCATTGTGAAGGATAGCATGTGCCACACCTAGACAGAATTGTGAATGTTACCATGTGCCACACTTAGACGGAATTGTGAATGTTAGCATGTGCCACACATAGACGCAATTGTGAAGGATAGCATGTGCCACACGTAGACGGAATTGTAAAGGATAGCATATGCCACACACAGACGGATTTGTGAAGGATAGCATGTGCCACACTTAGACAGAATTGTGAAAGATAGCATGTGCCACACATACAGAATTGTTAAGGATAGCATTTGCCACACTTAAACAGAATTGTGAATGTTAGCATATGCCACATGTAGACGGAATTGTAAAGGATAGCATGTGCCACACGTAGACAGAATTGTGAACTATAGCATGTGCCAAACTCAGACAGAATTGTGAAGGATAGCGTGTGCCACACGTAGACGGAATTGTGAAAGATAGCATGTGCCACACTTAGACGCAATTGTGAAGGATATCATGTGCCACACTTAGACAGAATTGTGAAGGATAGCATGTGCCACACTTAGACAGAATTGTGAATGTTAGCATGTGCCACACTTAGACGGAATTGTGAAGGATAGCATGTGCCACACGTAGATGGAATTGTAAAGGATAGCATGTGCCACACTTAGACGGAATTGTAAAGGATAGCATATGCCACACTTAGACGGAATTGTGAAGGATAGCATGTGCCACACTTAGACAGAATTGTGAAGGATAGCATGTCCCACACGTAGACGGAATTGTGAAGGATAGCATATGCCACACTTAGACGGAATTGTGAAGGATAGCATGTGCCACACTTAGACAGAATTGTGAAGGATAGCATGTCCCACACGTAGACGGAATTGTGAAGGATAGCATGTGCCACACTTAGACAGAATTGTGAAGGATAGCATGTGCCACACTTAGACGGCATTGTGAAGGATAGCATGTGCCACACCTAGACAGAATTGTGAATGTTACCATGTGCCACACTTAGACGGAATTGTGAAGGATACCATGTCCCACACTTAGACAGAATTGTGAATGTTAGCATGTGCCACACTTAGACGCAATTGTGAAGGATAGCATATGCCACACTTAGACGGAATTGTGAAGGATAGCATGTGCCACACTTAGACAGAATTGTGAAAGATACCATGTGCCACACTTAGACAGAATTGTGAAGGATAGCATTTGCCACACTTAAACAGAATTGTGAATGTTAGCATGTGCCACACTTAGACGCAATTGTGAAGGATAGCATATGCCACACTTAGACGGAATTGTGAAGGATAGCATGTGCCACACTTAGACAGAATTGTGAAAGATACCATGTGCCACACTTAGACAGAATTGTGAAGGATAGCATTTGCCACACTTAAACAGAATTGTGAATGTTAGCATGTGCCACATGTAGACGGAATTGTAAAGACAGAATTAGATGGAATTGTGAAGGATAGCATGTGCCACACTTAGACGGAATTGTGAATGTTACCATGTGCCACACTTAGACGGAATTGTGAAGGATAGCATGTGCCACAACTAGACGGAATTGTGAAGGATAGCATGTCCCACACTTAGACAGAATTGTGAAGGATAGCATTTGCCACACTTAGACAGAATTGTGAAAGATAACATGTGCCACACTTAGACAGAATTGTGAAGGATAGCATTTGCCACACTTAAACAGAATTGTGAATGTTAGCATGTGCCACATGTAGACGGAATTGTGAAGGATAGCATGTGCCACTCTTAGACAGAATTGTGAAGGATAGCGTATGCCACACGTAGACAGAATTGTAAAAGATAGCATGTGCCACACTTAGACGCAATAGTGAAGGATAGCTTGTGCCACACTTAGACAGAATTGTGAATGTTACCATGTGCCACCCTTAGACGGAATTGTGAAGGATAGCATGTCCCACACTTAGACAGAATTGTGAATGTTAGCATGTGCCACACTTAGACGCAATTGTGAAGGATAGCATGTGCCACACGTAGACGGAATTGTAAAGGATAGCATATGCCACACACAGACGGATTTGTGAAGGATAGCATGTGCCACACTTAGACACAATTGTGAAAGATAGCATGTGCCACACTTATACAGAATTGTGAAGGATAGCATGTCCCACATTTAGACAGAATTGTGAATGTTAGCATGTGCGACACTTAGACGCAATTGTGAAGGATAGCATATGCCACACTTAGACGTAATTGTGAAGGATAGCATGTGCCACACTTAGACAGAATTGTGAAGGATAGCATGTGCCACACTTAGACGGAATTGTGAAGGATAGCATGTCCCACACTTAGAATTGTGAATGTTAGCATGTGCCACATGTTGACAGAATTGTAAAAGATAGCATGTGCCACACTTAGACGGAATTGTAAAGGATAGCATATGCCACACTTAGACGGAATTGTGAAGGATAGCATGTGCCACACTTAGACAGAATTGTGAAGGATAGCATGTCCCACACGTAGACGGAATTGTGAAGGATAGCATGTGCCACACTTAGACAGAATTGTGAAGGATAGCATGTGCCACACTTAGACGGCATTGTGAAGGATAGCATGTGCCACACCTAGACAGAATTGTGAATGTTACCATGTGCCACACTTAGACGGAATTGTGAAGGATACCATGTCCCACACTTAGACAGAATTGTGAATGTTAGCATGTGCCACACTTAGACGCAATTGTGAAGGATAGCATATGCCACACTTAGACGGAATTGTGAAGGATAGCATGTGCCACACTTAGACAGAATTGTGAAAGATACCATGTGCCACACTTAGACAGAATTGTGAAGGATAGCATTTGCCACACTTAAACAGAATTGTGAATGTTAGCATGTGCCACATGTAGACGGAATTGTAAAGACAGAATTAGATGGAATTGTGAAGGATAGCATGTGCCACACTTAGACGGAATTGTGAATGTTACCATGTGCCACACTTAGACGGAATTGTGAAGGATAGCATGTGCCACAACTAGACGGAATTGTGAAGGATAGCATGTCCCACACTTAGACAGAATTGTGAAGGATAGCATTTGCCACACTTAGACAGAATTGTGAAAGATAACATGTGCCACACTTAGACAGAATTGTGAAGGATAGCATTTGCCACACTTAAACAGAATTGTGAATGTTAGCATGTGCCACATGTAGACGGAATTGTGAAGGATAGCATGTGCCACTCTTAGACAGAATTGTGAAGGATAGCGTATGCCACACGTAGACGGAATTGTAAAAGATAGCATGTGCCACACTTAGACGCAATAGTGAAGGATAGCTTGTGCCACACTTAGACAGAATTGTGAATGTTACCATGTGCCACCCTTAGACGGAATTGTGAAGGATAGCATGTCCCACACTTAGACAGAATTGTGAATGTTAGCATGTGCCACACTTAGACGCAATTGTGAAGGATAGCATGTGCCACACGTAGACGGAATTGTAAAGGATAGCATATGCCACACACAGACGGATTTGTGAAGGATAGCATGTGCCACACTTAGACACAATTGTGAAAGATAGCATGTGCCACACTTATACAGAATTGTTAAGGATAGCATTTGCCACACTTAAACAGAATTGTGAATGTTTGCATTTGCCACATGTAGACGGAATTGTAAAGGATAGCATGTGCCACACGTAGACAGAATTGTGAACTATAGCATGTGCCATACTCAGACAGAATTGTGAAGGATAGCGTGTGCCACACGTAGACGGAATTGTGAAAGATAGCATGTGCCACACTTAGACGCAATTGTGAAGGATATCATGTGCCACACTTAGACAGAATTGTGAAGGATAGCATGTGCCACACTTAGACAGAATTGTGAATGTTAGCATGTGCCACACTTAGACGGAATTGTGAAGGATAGCATGTGCCACACTTAGACGGAATTGTGAAGGATAGCATGTGCCACACGTAGACGGAATTGTGAAGGATAGCATGTGCCACACTTAGACGGAATTGTAAAGGATAGCATATGCCACACTTAGACGGAATTGTGAAGGATAGCATGTGCCACACTTAGACAGAATTGTGAAGGATAGCGTGTCCCACACGTAGACGGAATTGTGAAGGATAGCATGTGCCACGCGTAGATGGAATTGTAAAGATAGCATATGCCACACTTAGACGGAATTGTGAAGGATAGCATGTGCCACACTTAGACAGAATTGTGAAGGATAGCATTTGCCACACTTAGACAGAATTGTGAAAGATAGCATGTGCCACACTTAGACAGTATTGTGAAGGATAGCATTTGCCACACTTAAACAGAATTGTGAATGTTAGCATGTGCCACATGTAGACGGAATTGTAAAGACAGAATTAGACGGAATTGTGAAGGATAGCATGTGCCACACTTAGACAGAATTGTGAATCTTACCATGTGCCACACTTAGACGGAATTGTAAATGATAGCATGTGCCACACATAGACGGAATTGTGAAGTATAGCATGTGCCACACTTAGACAGAATTGTGAAAGATAGCATGTGCCACACTTAGACAGAATTGTGAAGGATAGCATTTGCCACACTTAAACAGAATTGTGAATGTTAGCATGTGCCACATGTAGACGGAATTGTAAAGACCGAATTAGACGGAATTGTGAAGGATAGCATGTGCCACACTTAGACAGAATTGTGAATCTTACCATGTGCCACACTTAGACGGAATTGTGAAGGATAGCATGTGCCACACTTAGACAGAATTGTAAAGGATAGCATGTCCCACACTTAGAATTGTGAATGTTAGCATGTGCCACATGTTGACAGAATTGTAAAAGATAGCATGTGCCACACTTAGACGGAATTGTAAAGGATAGCATATGCCACAAATAGACGGAATTGTGAAGGATAGCATGTGCCACACTTAGAATTGTGAAGGATAGCGTGTGCCACACTTAGACGGAATTGTGAAGGATAGCATGTGCCACACTTAGACAGAATTGTGAAGGATAGCATGTGCCACACTTAGACGGCATTGTGAAGGATAGCATGTGCCACACTTAGACAGAATTGTGAATGTTAAAATGTGCCACACTTAGACGGAATTGTGAAGGATAGCATGTGCCACACTTAGACAGAATTGTGAAAGATAGCATGTGCCACACTTATACAGAATTGTTAAGGATAGCATTTGCCACACTTAAACAGAATTGTGAATGTTAGCATATGCCACATGTAGACGGAATTGTAAAGGATAGCATGTGCCACACGTAGACAGAATTGTGAACTATAGCATGTGCCACACTCAGACAGAATTGTGAAGGATAGCGTGTGCCACACGTAGACGGAATTGTGAAAGATAGCATGTGCCACACTTAGACGCAATTGTGAAGGATATCATGTGCCACACTTAGACAGAATTGTGAAGGATAGCATGTGCCACACTTAGACAGAATTGTGAATGTTAGCATGTGCCACACTTAGACGGAATTGTGAAGGATAGCATGTCCCACATTTAGACAGAATTGTAAATGTTAGCATGTGCCACACTTAGACGGAATTGTAAAGGATAGCATATGCCACACTTAGACGGAATTGTGAAGGATAGCATGTGCCACACTTAGACAGAATTGTGAAGGATAGCATGTCCCACACGTAGACGGAATTGTGAAGGATAGCATGTGCCACACTTAGACAGAATTGTGAAGGATAGCATGTGCCACACTTAGACGGCATTGTGAAGGATAGCATGTGCCACACCTAGACAGAATTGTGAATGTTACCATGTGCCACACTTAGACGGAATTGTGAATGTTAGCATGTGCCACACATAGACGCAATTGTGAAGGATAGCATGTGCCACACGTAGACGGAATTGTAAAGGATAGCATATGCCACACACAGACGGATTTGTGAAGGATAGCATGTGCCACACTTAGACAGAATTGTGAAAGATAGCATGTGCCACATATACAGAATTGTTAAGGATAGCATTTGCCACACTTAAACAGAATTGTGAATGTTAGCATATGCCACATGTAGACGGAATTGTAAAGGATAGCATGTGCCACACGTAGACAGAATTGTGAACTATAGCATGTGCCAAACTCAGACAGAATTGTGAAGGATAGCGTGTGCCACACGTAGACGGAATTGTGAAAGATAGCATGTGCCACACTTAGACGCAATTGTGAAGGATATCATGTGCCACACTTAGACAGAATTGTGAAGGATAGCATGTGCCACACTTAGACAGAATTGTGAATGTTAGCATGTGCCACACTTAGACGGAATTGTGAAGGATAGCATGTGCCACACGTAGATGGAATTGTAAAGGATAGCATGTGCCACACTTAGACGGAATTGTAAAGGATAGCATATGCCACACTTAGACGGAATTGTGAAGGATAGCATGTGCCACACTTAGACAGAATTGTGAAGGATAGCATGTCCCACACGTAGACGGAATTGTGAAGGATAGCATGTGCCACACTTAGACAGAATTGTGAAGGATAGCATGTGCCACACTTAGACGGCATTGTGAAGGATAGCATGTGCCACACCTAGACAGAATTGTGAATGTTACCATGTGCCACACTTAGACGGAATTGTGAAGGATACCATGTCCCACACTTAGACAGAATTGTGAATGTTAGCATGTGCCACACTTAGACGCAATTGTGAAGGATAGCATATGCCACACTTAGACGGAATTGTGAAGGATAGCATGTGCCACACTTAGACAGAATTGTGAAAGATACCATGTGCCACACTTAGACAGAATTGTGAAGGATAGCATTTGCCACACTTAAACAGAATTGTGAATGTTAGCATGTGCCACATGTAGACGGAATTGTAAAGACAGAATTAGATGGAATTGTGAAGGATAGCATGTGCCACACTTAGACGGAATTGTGAATGTTACCATGTGCCACACTTAGACGGAATTGTGAAGGATAGCATGTGCCACAACTAGACGGAATTGTGAAGGATAGCATGTCCCACACTTAGACAGAATTGTGAAGGATAGCATTTGCCACACTTAGACAGAATTGTGAAAGATAACATGTGCCACACTTAGACAGAATTGTGAAGGATAGCATTTGCCACACTTAAACAGAATTGTGAATGTTAGCATGTGCCACATGTAGACGGAATTGTGAAGGATAGCATGTGCCACTCTTAGACAGAATTGTGAAGGGTAGCGTATGCCACACGTAGACAGAATTGTAAAAGATAGCATGTGCCACACTTAGACGCAATAGTGAAGGATAGCTTGTGCCACACTTAGACAGAATTGTTAATGTTACCATGTGCCACCCTTAGACGGAATTGTGAAGGATAGCATGTCCCACACTTAGACAGAATTGTGAATGTTAAAATGTGCCACACTTAGACGGAATTGTGAAGGATAGCATGTCCCACATTTAGACAGAATTGTGAATGTTAGCATGTGCCACACTTAGACGCAATTGTGAAGGATAGCATATGCCACACTTAGACGGAATTGTGAAGGATAGCATGTGCCAAACTTAGACAGAATTGTGAAGGATAGCATGTGCCACACTTAGACGGAATTGTGAAGGATAGCATGTCTCACACTTAGAATTGTGAATGTTAGCATGTGCCACATGTTGACAGAATTGTAAAAGATAGCATGTGCCACACGTAGACGGAATTGTGAAAGATAGCATGTGCCACACTTAGACGCAATTGTGAAGGATATCATGTGCCACACTTAGACAGAATTGTGAAGGATAGCATGTGCCACACTTAGACAGAATTGTGAATGTTAGCATGTGCCACACTTAGACGGAATTGTGAAGGATAGCATGTCCCACATTTAGACAGAATTGTAAATGTTAGCATGTGCCACACTTAGACGGAATTGTAAAGGATAGCATATGCCACACTTAGACGGAATTGTGAAGGATAGCATGTGCCACACTTAGACAGAATTGTGAAGGATAGCATGTCCCACACGTAGACGGAATTGTGAAGGATAGCATGTGCCACACTTAGACAGAATTGTGAAGGATAGCATGTGCCACACTTAGACGGCATTGTGAAGGATAGCATGTGCCACACCTAGACAGAATTGTGAATGTTACCATGTGCCACACTTAGACGGAATTGTGAATGTTAGCATGTGCCACACATAGACGCAATTGTGAAGGATAGCATGTGCCACACGTAGACGGAATTGTAAAGGATAGCATATGCCACACACAGACGGATTTGTGAAGGATAGCATGTGCCACACTTAGACAGAATTGTGAAGGATAGCATGTGCCACACTTAGACGGCATTGTGAAGGATAGCATGTGCCACACCTAGACAGAATTGTGAATGTTACCATGTGCCACACTTAGACGTAATTGTGAAGGATACCATGTCCCACACTTAGACAGAATTGTGAATGTTAGCATGTGCCACACTTAGACGCAATTGTGAAGGATAGCATATGCCACACTTAGACGGAATTGTGAAGGATAGCATGTGCCACACTTAGACAGAATTGTGAAAGATACCATGTGCCACACTTAGACAGAATTGTGAAGGATAGCATTTGCCACACTTAAACAGAATTGTGAATGTTAGCATGTGCCACATGTAGACGGAATTGTAAAGACAGAATTAGATGGAATTGTGAAGGATAGCATGTGCCACATGTAGACGGAATTGTAAAGACAGAATTAGATGGAATTGTGAAAGATACCATGTGCCACACTTAGACAGAATTGTTAAGGATAGCATTTGCCACACTTAAACAGAATTGTGAATGTTAGCATATGCCACATGTAGACGGAATTGTAAAGGATAGCATGTGCCACACGTAGACAGAATTGTGAACTATAGCATGTGCCAAACTCAGACAGAATTGTGAAGGATAGCGTGTGCCACACGTAGACGGAATTGTGAAAGATAGCATGTGCCACACTTAGACGCAATTGTGAAGGATATCATGTGCCACACTTAGACAGAATTGTGAAGGATAGCATGTGCCACACTTAGACAGAATTGTGAATGTTAGCATGTGCCACACTTAGACGGAATTGTGAAGGATAGCATGTGCCACACGTAGATGGAATTGTAAAGGATAGCATGTGCCACACTTAGACGGAATTGTAAAGGATAGCATATGCCACACTTAGACGGAATTGTGAAGGATAGCATGTGCCACACTTAGACAGAATTGTGAAGGATAGCATGTCCCACACGTAGACGGAATTGTGAAGGATAGCATGTGCCACACTTAGACAGAATTGTGAAGGATAGCATGTGCCACACTTAGACGGCATTGTGAAGGATAGCATGTGCCACACCTAGACAGAATTGTGAATGTTACCATGTGCCACACTTAGACGGAATTGTGAAGGATACCATGTCCCACACTTAGACAGAATTGTGAATGTTAGCATGTGCCACACTTAGACGCAATTGTGAAGGATAGCATATGCCACACTTAGACGGAATTGTGAAGGATAGCATGTGCCACACTTAGACAGAATTGTGAAAGATACCATGTGCCACACTTAGACAGAATTGTGAAGGATAGCATTTGCCACACTTAAACAGAATTGTGAATGTTAGCATGTGCCACATGTAGACGGAATTGTAAAGACAGAATTAGATGGAATTGTGAAGGATAGCATGTGCCACACTTAGACGGAATTGTGAATGTTACCATGTGCCACACTTAGACGGAATTGTGAAGGATAGCATGTGCCACAACTAGACGGAATTGTGAAGGATAGCATGTCCCACACTTAGACAGAATTGTGAAGGATAGCATTTGCCACACTTAGACAGAATTGTGAAAGATAACATGTGCCACACTTAGACAGAATTGTGAAGGATAGCATTTGCCACACTTAAACAGAATTGTGAATGTTAGCATGTGCCACATGTAGACGGAATTGTGAAGGATAGCATGTGCCACTCTTAGACAGAATTGTGAAGGATAGCGTATGCCACACGTAGACAGAATTGTAAAAGATAGCATGTGCCACACTTAGACGCAATAGTGAAGGATAGCTTGTGCCACACTTAGACAGAATTGTGAATGTTACCATGTGCCACCCTTAGACGGAATTGTGAAGGATAGCATGTCCCACACTTAGACAGAATTGTGAATGTTAAAATGTGCCACACTTAGACGGAATTGTGAAGGATAGCATGTCCCACATTTAGACAGAATTGTGAATGTTAGCATGTGCCACACTTAGACGCAATTGTGAAGGATAGCATATGCCACACTTAGACGGAATTGTGAAGGATAGCATGTGCCAAACTTAGACAGAATTGTGAAGGATAGCATGTGCCACACTTAGACGGAATTGTGAAGGATAGCATGTCTCACACTTAGAATTGTGAATGTTAGCATGTGCCACATGTTGACAGAATTGTAAAAGATAGCATGTGCCACACTTAGACGGAATTGTAAAGGATAGCATATGCCACACTTAGACGGAATTGTGAAGGATAGCATGTGCCACACTTAGACAGAATTGTGAAGGATAGCGTGTGCCACACTTAGACGGAATTGTGAAGGATAGCATGTGCCACACTTAGACAGAATTGTGAAGGATAGCATGTGCCACACTTAGACGGCATTGTGAAGGATAGCATGTGCCACACTTAGACAGAATTGTGTATGTTAAAATGTGCCACACTTAGACTGAATTGTGAAGGATAGCATGTCCCACATTTAGACAGAATTGTGAATGTTAGCATGTGCCACACTTAGACGCAATTGTGAAGGATAGCATATGCCACACTTAGACGGAATTGTGAAGGATAGCATGTGCCACACTTAGACAGAATTGTGAAAGATAGCATGTGCCACACTTAGACAGAATTGTGAAGGATAGCATTTGCCACACTTAAACAGAATTGTGAATGTTAGCATGTGCCACATGTAGACGGAATTGTGAATGTTACCATGTGCCACACTTAGACGGAATTGTGAAGGATAGCATGTGCCACACTTAGACGGAATTGTGAAGGATAGCATGTGCCACACTTAGACGCAATTGTGAAGGATATCATGTGCCACACTTAGACAGAATTGTGAAGGATAGCATGTGCCACACTTAGACAGAATTGTGAATGTTAGCATGTGCCACACTTAGACGGAATTGTGAAGGATAGCATGTGCCACACGTAGATGGAATTGTAAAGGATAGCATGTGCCACACTTAGACGGAATTGTAAAGGATAGCATATGCCACACTTAGACGGAATTGTGAAGGATAGCATGTGCCACACTTAGACAGAATTGTGAAGGATAGCATGTCCCACACGTAGACGGAATTGTGAAGGATAGCATGTGCCACACTTAGACAGAATTGTGAAGGATAGCATGTGCCACACTTAGACGGCATTGTGAAGGATAGCAAATGCCACACCTAGACAGAATTGTGAATGTTACCATGTGCCACACTTAGACGGAATTGTGAAGGATACCATGTCCCACACTTAGACAGAATTGTGAATGTTAGCATGTGCAACACTTAGACGCAATTGTGAAGGATAGCATATGCCACACTTAGACGGAATTGTGAAGGATAGCATGTGCCACACTTAGACAGAATTGTGAAAGATACCATGTGCCACACTTAGACAGAATTGTGAAGGATAGCATTTGCCACACTTAAACAGAATTGTGAATGTTAGCATGTGCCACATGTAGACGGAATTGTAAAGACAGAATTAGATGGAATTGTGAAGGATAGCATGTGCCACACTTAGACGGAATTGTGAATGTTACCATGTGCCACACTTAGACGGAATTGTGAAGGATAGCATGTGCCACAACTAGACGGAATTGTGAAGGATAGCATGTCCCACACTTAGACAGAATTGTGAAGGATAGCATTTGCCACACTTAGACAGAATTGTGAAAGATAACATGTGCCACACTTAGACAGAATTGTGAAGGATAGCATTTGCCACACTTAAACAGAATTGTGAATGTTAGCATGTGCCACATGTAGACGGAATTGTGAAGGATAGCATGTGCCACTCTTAGACAGAATTGTGAAGGATAGCGTATGCCACACGTAGACGGAATTGTAAAAGATAGCATGTGCCACACTTAGACGCAATAGTGAAGGATAGCTTGTGCCACACTTAGACAGAATTGTGAATGTTACCATGTGCCACCCTTAGACGGAATTGTGAAGGATAGCATGTCCCACACTTAGACAGAATTGTGAATGTTAGCATGTGCCACACTTAGACGCAATTGTGAAGGATAGCATGTGCCACACGTAGACGGAATTGTAAAGGATAGCATATGCCACACACAGACGGATTTGTGAAGGATAGCATGTGCCACACTTAGACACAATTGTGAAAGATAGCATGTGCCACACTTATACAGAATTGTTAAGGATAGCATTTGCCACACTTAAACAGAATTGTGAATGTTAGCATTTGCCACATGTAGACGGAATTGTAAAGGATAGCATGTGCCACACGTAGACAGAATTGTGAACTATAGCATGTGCCATACTCAGACAGAATTGTGAAGGATAGCGTGTGCCACACGTAGACGGAATTGTGAAAGATAGCATGTGCCACACTTAGACGCAATTGTGAAGGATATCATGTGCCACACTTAGACAGAATTGTGAAGGATAGCATGTGCCACACTTAGACAGAATTGTGAATGTTAGCATGTGCCACACTTAGACGGAATTGTGAAGGATAGCATGTGCCACACTTAGACGGAATTGTGAAGGATAGCATGTGCCACACGTAGACGGAATTGTGAAGGATAGCATGTGCCACACTTAGACGGAATTGTAAAGGATAGCATATGCCACACTTAGACGGAATTGTGAAGGATAGCATGTGCCACACTTAGACAGAATTGTGAAGGATAGCGTGTCCCACACGTAGACCGAATTGTGAAGGATAGCATGTGCCACGCGTAGATGGAATTGTAAAGATAGCATATGCCACACTTAGACGGAATTGTGAAGGATAGCATGTGCCACACTTAGACAGAATTGTGAAGGATAGCATTTGCCACACTTAGACAGAATTGTGAAAGATAGCATGTGCCACACTTAGACAGTATTGTGAAGGATAGCATTTGCCACACTTAAACAGAATTGTGAATGTTAGCATGTGCCACATGTAGACGGAATTGTAAAGACAGAATTAGACGGAATTGTGAAGGATAGCATGTGCCACACTTAGACAGAATTGTGAATCTTACCATGTGCCACACTTAGACGGAATTGTAAATGATAGCATGTGCCACACATAGACGGAATTGTGAAGTATAGCATGTGCCACACTTAGACAGAATTGTGAAAGATAGCATGTGCCACACTTAGACAGAATTGTGAAGGATAGCATTTGCCACACTTAAACAGAATTGTGAATGTTAGCATGTGCCACATGTAGACGGAATTGTAAAGACCGAATTAGACGGAATTGTGAAGGATAGCATGTGCCACACTTAGACAGAATTGTGAATCTTACCATGTGCCACATTTAGACGGAATTGTGAAGGATAGCATGTGCCACACTTAGACAGAATTGTAAAGGATAGCATGTCCCACACTTAGAATTGTGAATGTTAGCATGTGCCACATGTTGACAGAATTGTAAAAGATAGCATGTGCCACACTTAGACGGAATTGTAAAGGATAGCATATGCCACAAATAGACGGAATTGTGAAGGATAGCATGTGCCACACTTAGAATTGTGAAGGATAGCGTGTGCCACACTTAGACGGAATTGTGAAGGATAGCATGTGCCACACTTAGACAGAATTGTGAAGGATAGCATGTGCCACACTTCGACGGCATTGTGAAGGATAGCATGTGCCACACTTAGACAGAATTGTGAGTGTTAAAATGTGCCACACTTAGACGGAATTGTGAAGGATAGCATGTCCCACATTTAGACAGAATTGTGAATGTTAGCATGTGCCACACTTAGACGTAATTGTGAAGGATAGCACATGCCACACTTAGACGGAATTGTGAAGGATAGCATGTGCCACACTTAGACAGAATTGTGAAAGATAGCATGTGCCACACTTATACAGAATTGTTAAGGATAGCATTTGCCACACTTAAACAGAATTGTGAATGTTAGCATATGCCACATGTAGACGGAATTGTAAAGGATAGCATGTGCCACACGTAGACAGAATTGTGAACTATAGCATGTGCCACACTCAGACAGAATTGTGAAGGATAGCGTGTGCCACACGTAGACGGAATTGTGAAAGATAGCATGTGCCACACTTAGACGCAATTGTGAAGGATATCATGTGCCACACTTAGACAGAATTGTGAAGGATAGCATGTGCCACACTTAGACGGATTTGTGAAGGATAGCATGTCCCACATTTAGACAGAATTGTAAATGTTAGCATGTGCCACACTTAGACGGAATTGTAAAGGATAGCATATGCCACACTTAGACGGAATTGTGAAGGATAGCATGTGCCACACTTAGACAGAATTGTGAAGGATAGCATGTCCCACACGTAGACGGAATTGTGAAGGATAGCATGTGCCACACTTAGACAGAATTGTGAAGGATAGCATGTGCCACACTTAGACGGCATTGTGAAGGATAGCATGTGCCACACCTAGACAGAATTGTGAATGTTACCATGTGCCACACTTAGACGGAATTGTGAATGTTAGCATGTGCCACACATAGACGCAATTGTGAAGGATAGCATGTGCCACACGTAGACGGAATTGTAAAGGATAGCATATGCCACACACAGACGGATTTGTGAAGGATAGCATGTGCCACACTTAGACAGAATTGTGAAAGATAGCATGTGCCACACATACAGAATTGTTAAGGATAGCATTTGCCACACTTAAACAGAATTGTGAATGTTAGCATATGCCACATGTAGACGGAATTGTAAAGGATAGCATGTGCCACACGTAGACAGAATTGTGAACTATAGCATGTGCCAAACTCAGACAGAATTGTGAAGGATAGCGTGTGCCACACGTAGACGGAATTGTGAAAGATAGCATGTGCCACACTTAGACGCAATTGTGAAGGATATCATGTGCCACACTTAGACAGAATTGTGAAGGATAGCATGTGCCACACTTAGACAGAATTGTGAATGTTAGCATGTGCCACACTTAGACGGAATTGTGAAGGATAGCATGTGCCACACGTAGATGGAATTGTAAAGAATAGCATGTGCCACACTTAGACGGAATTGTAAAGGATAGCATATGCCACACTTAGACGGAATTGTGAAGGATAGCATGTGCCACACTTAGACAGAATTGTGAAGGATAGCATGTCCCACACGTAGACGGAATTGTGAAGGATAGCATGTGCCACACTTAGACAGAATTGTGAAGGATAGCATGTGCCACACTTAGACGGCATTGTGAAGGATAGCATGTGCCACACCTAGACAGAATTGTGAATGTTACCATGTGCCACACTTAGACGGAATTGTGAAGGATACCATGTCCCACACTTAGACAGAATTGTGAATGTTAGCATGTGCCACACTTAGACGCAATTGTGAAGGATAGCATATGCCACACTTAGACGGAATTGTGAAGGATAGCATGTGCCACACTTAGACAGAATTGTGAAAGATACCATGTGCCACACTTAGACAGAATTGTGAAGGATAGCATTTGCCACACTTAAACAGAATTGTGAATGTTAGCATGTGCCACATGTAGACGGAATTGTAAAGACAGAATTAGATGGAATTGTGAAGGATAGCATGTGCCACACTTAGACGGAATTGTGAATGTTACCATGTGCCACACTTAGACGGAATTGTGAAGGATAGCATGTGCCACAACTAGACGGAATTGTGAAGGATAGCATGTCCCACACTTAGACAGAATTGTGAAGGATAGCATTTGCCACACTTAGACAGAATTGTGAAAGATAACATGTGCCACACTTAGACAGAATTGTGAAGGATAGCATTTGCCACACTTAAACAGAATTGTGAATGTTAGCATGTGCCACATGTAGACGGAATTGTGAAGGATAGCATGTGCCACTCTTAGACAGAATTGTGAAGGATAGCGTATGCCACACGTAGACAGAATTGTAAAAGATAGCATGTGCCACACTTAGACGCAATAGTGAAGGATAGCTTGTGCCACACTTAGACAGAATTGTGAATGTTACCATGTGCCACCCTTAGACGGAATTGTGAAGGATAGCATGTCCCACACTTAGACAGAATTGTGAATGTTAGCATGTGCCACACTTAGACGCAATTGTGAAGGATAGCATGTGCCACACGTAGACGGAATTGTAAAGGATAGCATATGCCACACACAGACGGATTTGTGAAGGATAGCATGTGCCACACTTAGACACAATTGTGAAAGATAGCATGTGCCACACTTATACAGAATTGTTAAGGATAGCATTTGCCACACTTAAACAGAATTGTGAATGTTAGCATTTGCCACATGTAGACGGAATTGTAAAGGATAGCATGTGCCACACGTAGACAGAATTGTGAACTATAGCATGTGCCATACTCAGACAGAATTGTGAAGGATAGCGTGTGCCACACGTAGACGGAATTGTGAAAGATAGCATGTGCCACACTTAGACGCAATTGTGAAGGATATCATGTGCCACACTTAGACAGAATTGTGAAGGATAGCATGTCCCACACTTAGACAGAATTGTGAATGTTAGCATGTGCCACACTTAGACGGAATTGTGAAGGATAGCATGTGCCACACTTAGACAGAATTGTGAAGGATAGCGTGTCCCACACGTAGACGGAATTGTGAAGGATAGCATGTGCCACACTTAGACGGAATTGTAAAGGATAGCATATGCCACACTTAGACGGAATTGTGAAGGATAGCATGTGCCACACTTAGACAGAATTGTGAAGGATAGCGTGTCCCACACGTAGACGGAATTGTGAAGGATAGCATGTGCCACGCGTAGATGGAATTGTAAAGATAGCATATGCCACACTTAGACGGAATTGTGAAGGATAGCATGTGCCACACTTAGACAGAATTGTGAAGGATAGCATTTGCCACACTTAGACAGAATTGTGAAAGATAGCATGTGCCACACTTAGACAGTATTGTGAAGGATAGCATTTGCCACACTTAAACAGAATTGTGAATGTTAGCATGTGCCACATGTAGACGGAATTGTAAAGACAGAATTAGACGGAATTGTGAAGGATAGCATGTGCCACACTTAGACAGAATTGTGAATCTTACCATGTGCCACACTTAGACGGAATTGTAAATGATAGCATGTGCCACACATAGACGGAATTGTGAAGTATAGCATTTGCCACACTTAGACAGAATTGTGAAAGATAGCATGTGCCACACTTAGACAGAATTGTGAAGGATAGCATTTGCCACACTTAAACAGAATTGTGAATGTTAGCATGTGCCACATGTAGACGGAATTGTAAAGACCGAATTAGACAGAATTGTGAAGGATAGCATGTGCCACACTTAGACAGAATTGTGAATCTTACCATGTGCCACACTTAGACGGAATTGTGAAGGATAGCATGTGCCACACTTAGACAGAATTGTAAAGGATAGCATGTCCCACACTTATAATTGTGAATGTTAGCATGTGCCACATGTTGACAGAATTGTAAAAGATAGCATGTGCCACACTTAGACGGAATTGTAAAGGATAGCATATGCCACAAATAGACGGAATTGTGAAGGATAGCATGTGCCACACTTAGACAGAATTGTGAAGGATAGCGTGTGCCACACTTAGACGGCATTGTGAAGGATAGCATGTGCCACACTTAGACAGAATTGTGAAGGATAGCATGTGCCACACATAGACGGCATTGTGAAGGATAGCATGTGCCACACTTAGACAGAATTGTGAATGTTAAAATGTGCCACACTTAGACGGAATTGTGAAGGATAGCATGTCCCACATTTAGACAGAATTGTGAATGTTAGCATGTGCCACACTTAGACGTAATTGTGAAGGATAGCACATGCCACACTTAGACGGAATTGTGAAGGATAGCATGTGCCACACTTAGACAGAATTGTGAAAGATAGCATGTGCCACACTTAGACAGAATTGTGAAGGATAGCATTTGCCACACTTAAACATAATTGTGAATGTTAGCATGTGTCACATGTAGATGGAATTGTGAATGTTACCATGTGCCACACTTAGACGGCATTGTGAAGGATAGCATGTGCCACACTTAGACAGAATTGTGAATGTTAAAATGTGCCACACTTAGACGGAATTGTGAAGGATAGCATGTCCCACATTTAGACAGAATTGTGAATGTTAGCATGTGCGACACTTAGACGCAATTGTGAAGGATAGCATATGCCACACTTAGACGTAATTGTGAAGGATAGCATGTGCCACACTTAGACAGAATTGTGAAGGATAGCATGTGCCACACTTAGACGGAATTGTGAAGGATAGCATGTCCCACACTTAGAATTGTGAATGTTAGCATGTGCCACATGTTGACAGAATTGTAAAAGATAGCATGTGCCACACTTAGACGGAATTGTAAAGGATAGCATATGCCACACTTAGACGGAATTGTGAAGGATAGCATGTGCCACACTTAGACAGAATTGTGAAGGATAGCGTGTGCCACACTTAGACGGAATTGTGAAGGATAGCATGTGCCACACTTAGACAGAATTGTGAAGGATAGCATGTGCCACACTTAGACGGCATTGTGAAGGATAGCATGTGCCACACTTAGACAGAATTGTGAATGTTAAAATGTGCCACACTTAGACGGAATTGTGAAGGATAGCATGTCCCACATTTAGACAGAATTGTGAATGTTAGCATGTGCCACACTTAGACGCAATTGTGAAGGATAGCATATGCCACACTTAGACGGAATTGTGAAGTGTAGCATGTGCCACACTTAGACAGAATTGTGAAAGATAGCATGTGCCACACTTAGACAGAATTGTGAAGGATAGCATTTGCCACACTTAAACAGAATTGTTAATGTTAGCATGTGCCACATGTAGACGGAATTGTGAAGGATAGCATGTGCCACACTTAGACGGAATTGTGAAGGATAGCATGTCCCACACTTAGACAGAATTGTGAATGTTAGCATGTGCCACACTTAGACAGAATTGTAAATGTTAGCATGTGCCACACTTAGACGCAAATGTGAAGGATAGAATGTGCCACACTTAGACAGAATTGTGAAGGATAGCGTGTGCCACACGTAGATGGAATTGTGAAGGATAGCATGCGCCACACTTAGACAGAATTGTGAATATTACCATGTGCAACACTTAGACGGAATTGTGAAGGATAGCATGTCCCACACTTAGACAGAATTGGGAATATTAGCATGTTCCACACTTAGACAGAATTGTGAATATTACCATGTGCAACACTTAGACGGAATTGTGAAGGATAGCATGTCCCACACTTAAACAGAATTGTGAAGGATAGCATGTGCCACACGTAGACGGAAGTGTAATGGAAAGCATATGCCACACTTAGACGGAATTGTGAAAGATAGCATGTGCCACACTTAGACAGAATTGTGAAGGATAGCGTGTGCCACACATAGACGGAATTGTGAAAGATAGCATGTGCCACACTTAAACGCAATTGTGAAGGATAGCATGTGCCACACTTAGACAGAATTGTGAAGGATAGCATGTGTCACACGTAGATGGAATTGTAAAGGATGGCATATGCCACACTTAGACGGAATTGTGAAAGATAGCATGTGCCACACTTAGACAGAATTGTGAAGGATAGCGTGTGCCACACTTAGACGCAATTGTGAAGGATCGCATGTGCCACTCTTAGACAGTATTGTGAAGGATAGCGTATGCCACACGTAGACGGAATTGTGAAAGATAGCATGTGCCACACTTAGACGCAATAGTGAAGGATAGCATGTGCCACACTTAGTCAGAATTGTGAATGTTACCATGTGCCACACTTAGACGGAATTGTGAATGTTAGCATGTGCCACACTTAGACGCAATTGTGAAGGATAGCATGTGCCACACGTAGACGGAATTGTAAAGGATAGCATATGCCACACACTGACAGATTTGTGAAGGATAGCATGTGCCACACTTAGACAGAATTGTGAAAGATAGCATGTGCCACACTTATACAGAATTGTTAAGGATAGCATTTGCCACACTTAAACAGAATTGTGAATGTTAGCATATGCCACATGTAGACGGAATTGTAAAGGATAGCATGTGCCACACGTAGACAGAATTGTGAACTATAGCATGTGCCACACTCAGACAGAATTGTGAAGGATAGCGTGTGCCACACGAAGACGGAATTGTGAAAGATAGCATGTGCCACACTTAGACGCAATTGCGAAGGATAGCATGTGCCACACTTAGAATTGTGAAGGATAGCATGTGCCACACTTAGACAGAATTGTGAATGTTCGCATGTGCCACACTTAGACGGAATTGTGAAGGATAGCATGTGCCACACTTAGACAGAATTGTGAAGGATAGCGTGTCCCACATGTAGACGGAATTGTGAAGGATAGCATGTGCCACACTTAAACAGAATTGTGAATGTTAGCATGTGCCACATGTAGACGGAATTGTAAAGACAGAATTAGACGGAATTGTGAAGGATAGCATGTGCCACACTTAGACAGAATTGTGAATCTTACCATGTGCCACACTTAGACGGAATTGTGAACGATAGCATGTGCCACACTTAGACGCAATTGTGAAGGATAGCATATGCCACACTTAGACGGAATTGTGAAGTGTAGCATGTGCCACACTTAGACAGAATTGTGAAAGATAGCATGTGCCACACTTAGACAGAATTGTGAAGGATAGCATTTGCCACACTTAAACAGAATTGTTAATGTTAGCATGTGCCACATGTAGACGGAATTGTGAAGGATAGCATGTGCCACACTTAGACGGAATTGTGAAGGATAGCATGTCCCACACTTAGACAGAATTGTGAATGTTAGCATGTGCCACACGTAGATGGAATTGTGAAGGATAGCATGCGCCACACTTAGACAGAATTGTGAATATTACCATGTGCAACACTTAGACGGAATTGTGAAGGATAGCATGTCCCACACTTAGACAGAATTGGGAATATTAGCATGTTCCACACTTAGACAGAATTGTGAATATTACCATGTGCAACACTTAGACGGAATTGTGAAGGATAGCATGTCCCACACTTAAACAGAATTGTGAAGGATAGCATGTGCCACACGTAGACGGAAGTGTAATGGAAAGCATATGCCACACTTAGACGGAATTGTGAAGGATAGCATATGCCACACTTAGACGGAATTGTGAAGTGTAGCATGTGCCACACTTAGACAGAATTGTGAAAGATAGCATGTGCCACACTTAGACAGAATTGTGAAGGATAGCATTTGCCACACTTAAACAGAATTGTTAATGTTAGCATGTGCCACATGTAGACGGAATTGTGAAGGATAGCATGTGCCACACTTAGACGCAAATGTGAAGGATAGAATGTGCCACACTTAGACAGAATTGTGAAGGATAGCGTGTGCCACACGTAGATGGAATTGTGAAGGATAGCATGCGCCACACTTAGACAGAATTGTGAATATTACCATGTGCAACACTTAGACGGAATTGTGAAGGATAGCATGTCCCACACTTAGACAGAATTGGGAATATTAGCATGTTCCACACTTAGACAGAATTGTGAATATTACCATGTGCAACACTTAGACGGAATTGTGAAGGATAGCATGTCCCACACTTAAACAGAATTGTGAAGGATAGCATGTGCCACACGTAGACGGAAGTGTAATGGAAAGCATATGCCACACTTAGACGGAATTGTGAAAGATAGCATGTGCCACACTTAGACAGAATTGTGAAGGATAGCGTGTGCCACACATAGACGGAATTGTGAAAGATAGCATGTGCCACACTTAAACGCAATTGTGAAGGATAGCATGTGCCACACTTAGACAGAATTGTGAAGGATAGCATGTGTCACACGTAGATGGAATTGTAAAGGATGGCATATGCCACACTTAGACGGAATTGTGAAAGATAGCATGTGCCATACTTAGACAGAATTGTGAAGGATAGCGTGTGCCACACTTAGACGCAATTGTGAAGGATCGCATGTGCCACTCTTAGACAGTATTGTGAAGGATAGCGTATGCCACACGTAGACGGAATTGTGAAAGATAGCATGTGCCACACTTAGACGCAATAGTGAAGGATAGCATGTGCCACACTTAGTCAGAATTGTGAATGTTACCATGTGCCACACTTAGACGGAATTGTGAATGTTAGCATGTGCCACACTTAGACGCAATTGTGAAGGATAGCATGTGCCACACGTAGACGGAATTGTAAAGGATAGCATATGCCACACACTGACAGATTTGTGAAGGATAGCATGTGCCACACTTAGACAGAATTGTGAAAGATAGCATGTGCCACACTTATACAGAATTGTTAAGGATAGCATTTGCCACACTTAAACAGAATTGTGAATGTTAGCATATGCCACATGTAGACGGAATTGTAAAGGATAGCATGTGCCACACGTAGACAGAATTGTGAACTATAGCATGTGCCACACTCAGACAGAATTGTGAAGGATAGCGTGTGCCACACGAAGACGGAATTGTGAAAGATAGCATGTGCCACACTTAGACGCAATTGCGAAGGATAGCATGTGCCACACTTAGAATTGTGAAGGATAGCATGTGCCACACTTAGACAGAATTGTGAATGTTCGCATGTGCCACACTTAGACGGAATTGTGAAGGATAGCATGTGCCACACTTAGACAGAATTGTGAAGGATAGCGTGTCCCACATGTAGACGGAATTGTGAAGGATAGCATGTGCCACACTTAAACAGAATTGTGAATGTTAGCATGTGCCACATGTAGACGGAATTGTAAAGACAGAATTAGACGGAATTGTGAAGGATAGCATGTGCCACACTTAGACAGAATTGTGAATCTTACCATGTGCCACACTTAGACGGAATTGTGAACGATAGCATGTGCCACACTTAGACGGAATTGTAAAGGATAGCATGTCCCACACTTGGAATTGTGAATGTTAGCATGTGCAACATGTTGACAGAATTGTAAAAGATAGCATGTGCCACACTTAGACGGAATTGTAAAGGATAGCATATGCTACACTTAGACGGAATTGTGAAGGATAGCATGTGCCACACTTAGACAGAATTGTGAAGGATAGCATTTGCCACACTTAAACAGAATTGTGAATGTTAGCATGTGCCACATGTAGACAGAATTGTGAATGTTACCATGTGCCACACTTAGACGGCATTGTGAAGGATAGCATGTGCCACACTTAGACAGAATTGTGAATGTTAAAATGTGCCACACTTAGACGGAATTGTGAAGGATAGCATGTCCCACATTTAGACAGAACTGTGAATGTTAGCATGTGCCACACTTAGACGCAATTGTGAAGGATAGCATGTGCCACACGTAGACGGAATTGTAAAGGATAGCATATGCCACACACTGACAGATTTGTGAAGGATAGCATGTGCCACACTTAGACAGAATTGTGAAAGATAGCATGTGCCACACTTATACAGAGTTGTTAAGGATAGCATTTGCCACACTTAAACAGAATTGTGAATGTTAGCATATGCCACATGTAGACGGAATTGTAAAGGATAGCATGTGCCACACGTAGACAGAATTGTGAACTATAGCATGTGCCACACTCAGACAGAATTGTGAAGGATAGCGTGTGCCACACGAAGACGGAATTGTGAAAGATAGCATGTGCCACACTTAGACGCAATTGTGAAGGATAGCATGTGCCACACTTAGAATTGTGAAGGATAGCATGTGCCACACTTAGACAGAATTGTGAAGGATAGCGTGTCCCACACGTAGACGGAATTGTGAAGGATAGCATGTGCCACACTTAAACAGAATTGTGAATGTTAGCATGTGCCACATGTAGAATGACAGAATTGTAAAAGATAGCATGTGCCACACTTAGACGGAATTGTAAAGGCTAGCATGTGCCACACTTAGACGGAATTGTGAAGGATAGCATGTCTCACACTTAGAATTGTGAATGTTAGCATGTGCCACATGTTGACAGAATTGTAAAAGATAGCATGTGCCACACTTAGACGGAATTGTAAAGGATAGCATATGCCACACTTAGACGGAATTGTGAAGGATAGCATGTGCCACACTTAGACAGAATTTTGAAGGATAGCGTGTGCCACACTTAGACGGAATTGTGAAGGATAGCATGTGCCACACTTAGACAGAATTGTGAAGGATAGCATGTGCCACACTTAGACGGCATTGTGAAGGATAGCATGTGCCACACTTAGACAGAATTGTGTATGTTAATATGTGCCACACTTAGACGGAATTGTGAAGGATAGCATGTCCCACATTTAGACAGAATTGTGAATGTTAGCATGTGCCACACTTAGACGCAATTGTGAAGGATAGCATATGCCACACTTAGACGCAATTGTGAAGGATATCATGTGCCACACTTAGACAGAATTGTGAAGGATAGCATGTCCCACACTTAGACAGAATTGTGAATGTTAGCATGTGCCACACTTAGACGGAATTGTGAAGGATAGCATGTGCCACACTTAGACAGAATTGTGAAGGATAGCGTGTCCCACACGTAGACGGAATTGTGAAGGATAGCATGTGCCACGCGTAGATGGAATTGTAAAGATAGCATATGCCACACTTAGACGGAATTGTGAAGGATAGCATGTGCCACACTTAGACAGAATTGTGAAGGATAGCATTTGCCACACTTAGACAGAATTGTGAAAGATAGCATGTGCCACACTTAGACAGTATTGTGAAGGATAGCATTTGCCACACTTAAACAGAATTGTGAATGTTAGCATGTGCCACATGTAGACGGAATTGTAAAGGATAGCATATGCCACACTTAGACGGAATTGTGAAGGATAGCATGTGCCACACTTAGACAGAATTGTGAAGGATAGCGTGTCCCACACGTAGACGGAATTGTGAAGGATAGCATGTGCCACGCGTAGATGGAATTGTAAAGATAGCATATGCCACACTTAGACGGAATTGTGAAGGATAGCATGTGCCACACTTAGACAGAATTGTGAAGGATAGCATTTGCCACACTTAGACAGAATTGTGAAAGATAGCATGTGCCACACTTAGACAGTATTGTGAAGGATAGCATTTGCCACACTTAAACCGAATTGTGAATGTTAGCATGTGCCACATGTAGACGGAATTGTAAAGACAGAATTAGACAGAATTGTGAAGGATAGCATGTGCCACACTTAGACAGAATTGTGAATCTTACCATGTGCCACACTTAGACGGAATTGTAAATGATAGCATGTGCCACACATAGACGGAATTGTGAAGTATAGCATGTGCCACACTTAGACAGAATTGTGAAAGATAGCATGTGCCACACTTAGACAGAATTGTGAAGGATAGCATTTGCCACACTTAAACAGAATTGTGAATGTTAGCATGTGCCACATGTAGACGGAATTGTAAAGACCGAATTAGACAGAATTGTGAAGGATAGCATGTGCCACACTTAGACAGAATTGTGAATCTTACCATGTGCCACACTTAGACGGAATTGTGAAGGATAGCATGTGCCACACTTAGACAGAATTGTAAAGGATAGCATGTCCCACACTTAGAATTGTGAATGTTAGCATGTGCCACATGTTGACAGAATTGTAAAAGATAGCATGTGCCACACTTAGACGGAATTGTAAAGGATAGCATATGCCACAAATAGACGGAATTGTGAAGGATAGCATGTGCCACACTTAGACAGAATTGTGAAGGATAGCGTGTGCCACACTTAGACGCAATAGTGAAGGATAGCATGTGCCACACTTAGTCAGAATTGTGAATGTTAGCATGTGCCACACTTAGACGCAATTGTGAAGGATAGCATGTGCCACACGTAGACGGAATTGTAAAGGATAGCATATGCCACACACTGACAGATTTGTGAAGGATAGCATGTGCCACACTTAGACAGAATTGTGAAAGATAGCATGTGCCACACTTATACAGAATTGTTAAGGATAGCATTTGCCACACTTAAACAGAATTGTGAATGTTAGCATATGCCACATGTAGACGGAATTGTAAAGGATAGCATGTGCCACACGTAGACAGAATTGTGAACTATAGCATGTGCCACACTCAGACAGAATTGTGAAGGATAGCGTGTGCCACACGAAGACGGAATTGTGAAAGATAGCATGTGCCACACTTAGACGCAATTGCGAAGGATAGCATGTGCCACACTTAGAATTGTGAAGGATAGCATGTGCCACACTTAGACAGAATTGTGAATGTTCGCATGTGCCACACTTAGACGGAATTGTGAAGGATAGCATGTGCCACACTTAGACAGAATTGTGAAGGATAGCGTGTCCCACATGTAGACGGAATTGTGAAGGATAGCATGTGCCACACTTAAACAGAATTGTGAATGTTAGCATGTGCCACATGTAGACGGAATTGTAAAGACAGAATTAGACGGAATTGTGAAGGATAGCATCTGCCACACTTAGACAGAATTGTGAATCTTACCATGTGCCACACTTAGACAGAATTGTGAACGATAGCATGTGCCACACTTAGACGGAATTGTAAAGGATAGCATGTCCCACACTTAGAATTGTGAATGTTAGCATGTGCAACATGTTGACAGAATTGTAAAAGATAGCATGTGCCACACTTAGACGGAATTGTAAAGGATAGCATATGCTACACTTAGACGGAATTGTGAAGGATAGCATGTGCCACACTTAGACAGAATTGTGAAGGATAGCATTTGCCACACTTAAACAGAATTGTGAATGTTAGCATGTGCCACATGTAGACAGAATTGTGAATGTTACCATGTGCCACACTTAGACGGCATTGTGAAGGATAGCATGTGCCACACTTAGACAGAATTGTGAATGTTAAAATGTGCCACACTTAGACGGAATTGTGAAGGATAGCATGTCCCACATTTAGACAGAACTGTGAATGTTAGCATGTGCCACACTTAGACGCAATTGTGAAGGATAGCATGTGCCACACGTAGACGGAATTGTAAAGGATAGCATATGCCACACACTGACAGATTTGTGAAGGATAGCATGTGCCACACTTAGACAGAATTGTGAAAGATAGCATGTGCCACACTTATACAGAGTTGTTAAGGATAGCATTTGCCACACTTAAACAGAATTGTGAATGTTAGCATATGCCACATGTAGACGGAATTGTAAAGGATAGCATGTGCCACACGTAGACAGAATTGTGAACTATAGCATGTGCCACACTCAGACAGAATTGTGAAGGATAGCGTGTGCCACACGAAGACGGAATTGTGAAAGATAGCATGTGCCACACTTAGACGCAATTGTGAAGGATAGCATGTGCCACACTTAGAATTGTGAAGGATAGCATGTGCCACACTTAGACAGAATTGTGAATGTTCGCATGTGCCACACTTAGACGGAATTGTGAAGGATAGCATGTGCCACACTTAGACAGAATTGTGAAGGATAGCGTGTCCCACACGTAGACGGAATTGTGAAGGATAGCATGTGCCACACTTAAACAGAATTGTGAATGTTAGCATGTGCCACATGTAGACGGAATTGTAAAGACAGAATTAGACGGAATTGTGAAGGATAGCATGTGCCACACTTAGACAGAATTGTGAATCTTACCATGTGCCACACTTAGACGGAATTGTGAACGATAGCATGCGCCACACTTAGACGGAATTGTAAAGGATAGCATGTCCCACACTTAGAATTGTGAATGTTAGCATGTGCCACATGTTGACAGAATTGTAAAAGATAGCATGTGCCACACTTAGACGGAATTGTAAAGGCTAGCATATGCTACACTTAGACGGAATTGTGAAGGATAGCATGTGCCACACTTAGACAGAATTGTGAATGATAGCATTTGCCACACTTAAACAGAATTGTGAATGTTAGCATGTGCCACATGTAGACAGAATTGTGAATGTTACCATGTGCCACACTTAGACGGCATTGTGAAGGATAGCATGTGCCACACTTAGACAGAATTGTGAATGTTAAAATGTGCCACACTTAGACGGAATTGTGAAGGATAGCATGTCCCACATTTAGACAGAATTGTGAATGTTAGCATGTGCCACACTTAGACGCAATTGTGAAGGATAGCATATGCCACACTTAGACGGAATTGTGAAGGATAGCATGTGCCAAACTTAGACAGAATTGTGAAGGATAGCATGTGCCACACTTAGACGGAATTGTGAAGGATAGCATGTCTCACACTTAGAATTGTGAATGTTAGCATGTGCCACATGTTGACAGAATTGTAAAAGATAGCATGTGCCACACTTAGACGGAATTGTAAAGGATAGCATATGCCACACTTAGACGGAATTGTGAAGGATAGCATGTGCCACACTTAGACAGAATTGTGAAGGATAGCGTGTGCCACACTTAGACGGAATTGTGAAGGATAGCATGTGCCACACTTAGACAGAATTGTGAAGGATAGCATGTGCCACACTTAGACGGCATTGTGAAGGATAGCATGTGCCACACTTAGACAGAATTGTGTATGTTAAAATGTGCCACACTTAGACGGAATTGTGAAGGATAGCATGTCCCACATTTAGACAGAATTGTGAATGTTAGCATGTGCCACACTTAGACGCAATTGTGAAGGATAGCATATGCCACACTTAGACGCAATTGTGAAGGATATCATGTGCCACACTTAGACAGAATTGTGAAGGATAGCATGTCCCACACTTAGACAGAATTGTGAATGTTAGCATGTGCCACACTTAGACGGAATTGTGAAGGATAGCATGTGCCACACTTAGACAGAATTGTGAAGGATAGCGTGTCCCACACGTAGACGGAATTGTGAAGGATAGCATGTGCCACACTTAGACGGAATTGTAAAGGATAGCATATGCCACACTTAGACGGAATTGTGAAGGATAGCATGTGCCACACTTAGACAGAATTGTGAAGGATAGCGTGTCCCACACGTAGACAGAATTGTGAAGGATAGCATGTGCCACGCGTAGATGGAATTGTAAAGATAGCATATGCCACACTTAGACGGAATTGTGAAGGATAGCATGTGCCACACTTAGACAGAATTGTGAAGGATAGCATTTGCCACACTTAGACAGAATTGTGAAAGATAGCATGTGCCACACTTAGACAGTATTGTGAAGGATAGCATTTGCCACACTTAAACAGAATTGTGAATGTTAGCATGTGCCACATGTAGACGGAATTGTAAAGACAGAATTAGACGGAATTGTGAAGGATAGCATGTGCCACACTTAGACAGAATTGTGAATCTTACCATGTGCCACACTTAGACGGAATTGTAAATGATAGCATGTGCCACACATAGACGGAATTGTGAAGTATAGCATGTGCCACACTTAGACAGAATTGTGAAAGATAGCATGTGCCACACTTAGACAGAATTGTGAAGGATAGCATTTGCCACACTTAAACAGAATTGTGAATGTTAGCATGTGCCACATGTAGACGGAATTGTAAAGACCGAATTAGACAGAATTGTGAAGGATAGCATGTGCCACACTTAGACAGAATTGTGAATCTTACCATGTGCCACACTTAGACGGAATTGTGAAGGATAGCATGTGCCACACTTAGACAGAATTGTAAAGGATAGCATGTCCCACACTTAGAATTGTGAATGTTAGCATGTGCCACATGTTGACAGAATTGTAAAAGATAGCATGTGCCACACTTAGACGGAATTGTAAAGGTTAGCATATGCCACAAATAGACGGAATTGTGAAGGATAGCATGTGCCACACTTAGACAGAATTGTGAAGGATAGCGTGTGCCACACTTAGACGGCATTGTGAAGGATAGCATGTGCCACACTTAGACAGAATTGTGAAGGATAGCATGTGCCACACTTAGACGGCATTGTGAAGGATAGCATGTGCCACACTTAGACAGAATTGTGAATGTTAAAATGTGCCACACTTAGACGGAATTGTGAAGGATAGCATGTCCCACATTTAGACAGAATTGTGAATGTTAGCATGTGCCACACTTAGACGTAATTGTGAAGGATAGCACAGGCCACACTTAGACGGAATTGTGAAGGATAGCATGTGCCACACTTAGACAGAATTGTGAAAGATAGCATGTGCCACACTTAGACAGAATTGTGAAGGATAGCATTTGCCACACTTAAACAGAATTGTGAATGTTAGCATGTGCCACATGTAGATGGAATTGTGAATGTTACCATGTGCCACACTTAGACGGCATTGTGAAGGATAGCATGTGCCACACTTAGACAGAATTGTGAATGTTAAAATGTGCCACACTTAGACGGAATTGTGAAGGATAGCATGTCCCACATTTAGACAGAATTGTGAATGTTAGCATGTGCGACACTTAGACGCAATTGTGAAGGATAGCATATGCCACACTTAGACGTAATTGTGAAGGATAGCATGTGCCACACTTAGACAGAATTGTGAAGGATAGCATGTGCCACACTTAGACGGAATTGTGAAGGATAGCATGTCCCACACTTAGAATTGTGAATGTTAGCATGTGCCACATGTTGACAGAATTGTAAAAGATAGTATGTGCCACACTTAGACGGAATTGTAAAGGATAGCATATGCCACACTTAGACGGAATTGTGAAGGATAGCATGTGCCACACTTAGACAGAATTGTGAAGGATAGCGTGTGCCACACTTAGACGGAATTGTGAAGGATAGCATGTGCCACACTTAGACAGAATTGTGAAGGATAGCATGTGCCACACTTAGACGGCATTGTGAAGGATAGCATGTGCCACACTTAGACAGAATTGTGAATGTTAAAATGTGCCACACTTAGACGGAATTGTGAAGGATAGCATGTCCCACATTTAGACAGAATTGTGAATGTTAGCATGTGCCACACTTAGACGCAATTGTGAAGGATAGCATATGCCACACTTAGACGGAATTGTGAAGTGTAGCATGTGCCACACTTAGACAGAATTGTGAAAGATAGCATGTGCCACACTTAGACAGAATTGTGAAGGATAGCATTTGCCACACTTAAACAGAATTGTTAATGTTAGCATGTGCCACATGTAGACGGAATTGTGAAGGATAGCATGTGCCACACTTAGACGGAATTGTGAAGGATAGCATGTCCCACACTTAGACAGAATTGTGAATGTTAGCATGTGCCACACTTAGACAGAATTGTAAATGTTAGCATGTGCCACACTTAGACGCAAATGTGAAGGATAGAATGTGCCACACTTAGACAGAATTGTGAAGGATAGCGTGTGCCACACGTAGATGGAATTGTGAAGGATAGCATGCGCCACACGTAGACAAAATTGTGAATATTACCATGTGCAACACTTAGACGGAATTGTGAAGGATAGCATGTCCCACACTTAGACAGAATTGTGAATATTAGCATATTCCAAACTCAGACAGAATTGTGAATATTACCATGTGCAACACTTAGACGGAATTGTGAAGGATAGCATGTCCCACACTTAAACAGAATTGTGAAGGATAGCATGTGCCACACGTAGACGGAAGTGTAATGGAAAGCATATGCCACACTTAGACGGAATTGTGAAAGATAGCATGTGCCACACTTAGACAGAATTGTGAAGGATAGCGTGTGCCACACATAGACGGAATTGTGAAAGATAGCATGTGCCACACTTAAACGCAATTGTGAAGGATAGCATGTGCCACACTTAGACAGAATTGTGAAGGATAGCATGTGTCACACGTAGATGGAATTGTAAAGGATGGCATATGCCACACTTAGACGGAATTGTGAAAGATAGCATGTGCCACACTTAGACAGAATTGTGAAGGATAGCGTGTGCCACACTTAGACGCAATTGTGAAGGATCGCATGTGCCACTCTTAGACAGTATTGTGAAGGATAGCGTATGCCACACGTAGACGGAATTGTGAAAGATAGCATGTGCCACACTTAGACGCAATAGTGAAGGATAGCATGTGCCACACTTAGTCAGAATTGTGAATGTTACCATGTGCCACACTTAGACGGAATTGTGAATGTTAGCATGTGCCACACTTAGACGCAATTGTGAAGGATAGCATGTGCCACACGTAGACGGAATTGTAAAGGATAGCATATGCCACACACTGACAGATTTGTGAAGGATAGCATGTGCCACACTTAGACAGAATTGTGAAAGATAGCATGTGCCACACTTATACAGAATTGTTAAGGATAGCATTTGCCACACTTAAACAGAATTGTGAATGTTAGCATATGCCACATGTAGACGGAATTGTAAAGGATAGCATGTGCCACACGTAGACAGAATTGTGAACTATAGCATGTGCCACACTCAGACAGAATTGTGAAGGATAGCGTGTGCCACACGAAGACGGAATTGTGAAAGATAGCATGTGCCACACTTAGACGCAATTGCGAAGGATAGCATGTGCCACACTTAGAATTGTGAAGGATAGCATGTGCCACACTTAGACAGAATTGTGAATGTTCGCATGTGCGACACTTAGACGGAATTGTGAAGGATAGCATGTGCCACACTTAGACAGAATTGTGAAGGATAGCGTGTCCCACATGTAGACGGAATTGTGAAGGATAGCATGTGCCACACTTAAACAGAATTGTGAATGTTAGCATGTGCCACATGTAGACGGAATTGTAAAGACAGAATTAGACGGAATTGTGAAGGATAGCATGTGCCACACTTAGACAGAATTGTGAATTTTACCATGTGCCACACTTAGACGGAATTGTGAACGATAGCATGTGCCACACTTAGACGGAATTGTAAAGGATAGCATGTCCCACACTTAGAATTGTGAATGTTAGCATGTGCAACATGTTGACAGAATTGTAAAAGATAGCATGTGCCACACTTAGACGGAATTGTAAAGGATAGCATATGCTACACTTAGACGGAATTGTGAAGGATAGCATGTGCCACACTTAGACAGAATTGTGAAGGATAGCATTTGCCACACTTAAACAGAATTGTGAATGTTAGCATGTGCCACATGTAGACAGAATTGTGAATGTTACCATGTGCCACACTTAGACGGCATTGTGAAGGATAGCATGTGCCACACTTAGACAGAATTGTGAAGGATAGCGTGTGCCACACTTAGACGCAATTGTGAAGGATCGCATGTGCCACTCTTAGACAGTATTGTGAAGGATAGCGTATGCCACACGTAGACGGAATTGTGAAAGATAGCATGTGCCACACTTAGACGCAATAGTGAAGGATAGCATGTGCCACACTTAGTCAGAATTGTGAATGTTACCATGTGCCACACTTAGACGGAATTGTGAATGTTAGCATGTGCCACACTTAGACGCAATTGTGAAGGATAGCATGTGCCACACGTAGACGGAATTGTAAAGGATAGCATATGCCACACACTGACAGATTTGTGAAGGATAGCATGTGCCACACTTAGACAGAATTGTGAAAGATAGCATGTGCCACACTTATACAGAATTGTTAAGGATAGCATTTGCCACACTTAAACAGAATTGTGAATGTTAGCATATGCCACATGTAGACGGAATTGTAAAGGATAGCATGTGCCACACGTAGACAGAATTGTGAACTATAGCATGTGCCACACTCAGACAGAATTGTGAAGGATAGCGTATGCCACACGTAGACGGAATTGTGAAAGATAGCATGTGCCACACTTAGACGCAATTGCGAAGGATAGCATGTGCCACACTTAGAATTGTGAAGGATAGCATGTGCCACACTTAGACAGAATTGTGAATGTTCGCATGTGCCACACTTAGACGGAATTGTGAAGGATAGCATGTGCCACACTTAGACAGAATTGTGAAGGATCGCGTGTCCCACATGTAGACGGAATTGTGAAGGATAGCATGTGCCACACTTAAACAGAATTGTGAATGTTAGCATGTGCCACATGTAGACGGAATTGTAAAGACAGAATTAGACGGAATTGTGAAGGATAGCATGTGCCACACTTAGACAGAATTGTGAATCTTACCATGTGCCACACTTAGACGGAATTGTGAACGATAGCATGTGCCACACTTAGACGGAATTGTAAAGGATAGCATGTCCCACACTTAGAATTGTGAATGTTAGCATGTGCAACATGTTGACAGAATTGTAAAAGATAGCATGTGCCACACTTAGACGGAATTGTAAAGGATAGCATATGCTACACTTAGACGGAATTGTGAAGGATAGCATGTGCCACACTTAGACAGAATTGTGAAGGATAGCATTTGCCACACTTAAACAGAATTGTGAATGTTAGCATGTGCCACATGTAGACAGAATTGTGAATGTTACCATGTGCCACACTTAGACGGCATTGTGAAGGATAGCATGTGCCACACTTAGACAGAATTGTGAATGTTAAAATGTGCCACACTTAGACGGAATTGTGAAGGATAGCATGTCCCACATTTAGACAGAACTGTGAATGTTAGCATGTGCCACACTTAGACGCAATTGTGAAGGATAGCATGTGCCACACGTAGACGGAATTGTAAAGGATAGCATATGCCACACACTGACAGATTTGTGAAGGATAGCATGTGCCACACTTAGACAGAATTGTGAAAGATAGCATGTGCCACACTTATACAGAGTTGTTAAGGATAGCATTTGCCACACTTAAACAGAATTGTGAATGTTAGCATATGCCACATGTAGACGGAATTGTAAAGGATAGCATGTGCCACACGTAGACAGAATTGTGAACTATAGCATGTGCCACACTCAGACAGAATTGTGAAGGATAGCGTGTGCCACACGAAGACGGAATTGTGAAAGATAGCATGTGCCACACTTAGACGCAATTGTGAAGGATAGCATGTGCCACACTTAGAATTGTGAAGGATAGCATGTGCCACACTTAGACAGAATTGTGAAGGATAGCGTGTCCCACACGTAGACGGAATTGTGAAGGATAGCATGTGCCACACTTAAACAGAATTGTGAATGTTAGCATGTGCCACATGTAGAATGACAGAATTGTAAAATATAGCATGTGCCACACTTAGACGGAATTGTAAAGGCTAGCATATGCTACACTTAGACGGAATTGTGAAGGATAGCATGTGCCACACTTAGACAGAATTGTGAATGATAGCATTTGCCACACTTAAACAGAATTGTGAATGTTAGCATGTGCCACATGTAGACAGAATTGTGAATGTTACCATGTGCCACACTTAGACGGCATTGTGAAGGATAGCATGTGCCACACTTAGACAGAATTGTGAATGTTAAAATGTGCCACACTTAGACGGAATTGTGAAGGATAGCATGTCCCACATTTAGACAGAATTGTGAATGTTAGCATGTGCCACACTTAGACGCAATTGTGAAGGATAGCATATGCCACACTTAGACGGAATTGTGAAGGATAGCATGTGCCAAACTTAGACAGAATTGTGAAGGATAGCATGTGCCACACTTAGACGGAATTGTGAAGGATAGCATGTCTCACACTTAGAATTGTGAATGTTAGCATGTGCCACATGTTGACAGAATTGTAAAAGATAGCATGTGCCACACTTAGACGGAATTGTAAAGGATAGCATATGCCACACTTAGACGGAATTGTGAAGGATAGCATGTGCCACACTTAGACAGAATTGTGAAGGATAGCGTGTGCCACACTTAGACGGAATTGTGAAGGATAGCATGTGCCACACTTAGACAGAATTGTGAAGGATAGCATGTGCCACACTTAGACGGCATTGTGAAGGATAGCATGTGCCACACTTAGACAGAATTGTGTATGTTAATATGTGCCACACTTAGACGGAATTGTGAAGGATAGCATGTCCCACATTTAGACAGAATTGTGAATGTTAGCATGTGCCACACTTAGACGCAATTGTGAAGGATAGCATATGCCACACTTAGACGCAATTGTGAAGGATATCATGTGCCACACTTAGACAGAATTGTGAAGGATAGCATGTCCCACACTTAGACAGAATTGTGAATGTTAGCATGTGCCACACTTAGACGGAATTGTGAAGGATAGCATGTGCCACACTTAGACAGAATTGTGAAGGATAGCGTGTCCCACACGTAGACGGAATTGTGAAGGATAGCATGTGCCACACTTAGACGGAATTGTAAAGGATAGCATATGCCACACTTAGACGGAATTGTGAAGGATAGCATGTGCCACACTTAGACAGAATTGTGAAGGATAGCGTGTCCCACACGTAGACGGAATTGTGAAGGATAGCATGTGCCACGCGTAGATGGAATTGTAAAGATAGCATATGCCACACTTAGACGGAATTGTGAAGGATAGCATGTGCCACACTTAGACAGAATTGTGAAGGATAGCATTTGCCACACTTAGACAGAATTGTGAAAGATAGCATGTGCCACACTTAGACAGTATTGTGAAGGATAGCATTTGCCACACTTAAACAGAATTGTGAATGTTAGCATGTGCCACATGTAGACGGAATTGTAAAGACAGAATTAGACAGAATTGTGAAGGATAGCATGTGCCACACTTAGACAGAATTGTGAATCTTACCATGTGCCACACTTAGACGGAATTGTAAATGATAGCATGTGCCACACATAGACGGAATTGTGAAGTATAGCATGTGCCACACTTAGACAGAATTGTGAAAGATAGCATGTGCCACACTTAGACAGAATTGTGAAGGATAGCATTTGCCACACTTAAACAGAATTGTGAATGTTAGCATGTGCCACATGTAGACGGAATTGTAAAGACCGAATTAGACAGAATTGTGAAGGATAGCATGTGCCACACTTAGACAGAATTGTGAATCTTACCATGTGCCACACTTAGACGGAATTGTGAAGGATAGCATGTGCCACACTTAGAATTGTGAATGTTAGCATGTGCCACATGTTGACAGAATTGTAAAAGATAGCATGTGCCACACTTAGACGGAATTGTAAAGGATAGCATATGCCACAAATAGACGGAATTGTGAAGGATAGCATGTGCCACACTTAGACGCAATAGTGAAGGATAGCATGTGCCACACTTAGTCAGAATTGTGAATGTTACCATGTGCCACACTTAGACGGAATTGTGAATGTTAGCATGTGCCACACTTAGACGCTATTGTGAAGGATAGCATGTGCCACACGTAGACGGAATTGTAAAGGATAGCATATGCCACACACTGACAGATTTGTGAAGGATAGCATGTGCCACACTTAGACAGAATTGTGAAAGATAGCATGTGCCACACTTATACAGAATTGTTAAGGATAGCATTTGCCACACTTAAACAGAATTGTGAATGTTAGCATATGCCACATGTAGACGGAATTGTAAAGGATAGCATGTGCCACACGTAGACAGAATTGTGAACTATAGCATGTGCCACACTCAGACAGAATTGTGAAGGATAGCGTGTGCCACACGAAGACGGAATTGTGAAAGATAGCATGTGCCACACTTAGACGCAATTGCGAAGGATAGCATGTGCCACACTTAGAATTGTGAAGGATAGCATGTGCCACACTTAGACAGAATTGTGAATGTTCGCATGTGCCACACTTAGACGGAATTGTGAAGGATAGCATGTGCCACACTTAGACAGAATTGTGAAGGATAGCGTGTCCCACATGTAGACGGAATTGTGAAGGATAGCATGTGCCACACTTAAACAGAATTGTGAATGTTAGCATGTGCCACATGTAGACGGAATTGTAAAGACAGAATTAGACGGAATTGTGAAGGATAGCATCTGCCACACTTAGACAGAATTGTGAATCTTACCATGTGCCACACTTAGACAGAATTGTGAACGATAGCATGTGCCACACTTAGACGGAATTGTAAAGGATAGCATGTCCCACACTTAGAATTGTGAATGTTAGCATGTGCAACATGTTGACAGAATTGTAAAAGATAGCATGTGCCACACTTAGACGGAATTGTAAAGGATAGCATATGCTACACTTAGACGGAATTGTGAAGGATAGCATGTGCCACACTTAGACAGAATTGTGAAGGATAGCATTTGCCACACTTAAACAGAATTGTGAATGTTAGCATGTGCCACATGTAGACAGAATTGTGAATGTTACCATGTGCCACACTTAGACGGCATTGTGAAGGATAGCATGTGCCACACTTAGACAGAATTGTGAATGTTAAAATGTGCCACACTTAGACGGAATTGTGAAGGATAGCATGTCCCACATTTAGACAGAACTGTGAATGTTAGCATGTGCCACACTTAGACGCAATTGTGAAGGATAGCATGTGCCACACGTAGACGGAATTGTAAAGGATAGCATCTGCCACACACTGACAGATTTGTGAAGGATAGCATGTGCCACACTTAGACAGAATTGTGAAAGATAGCATGTGCCACACTTATACAGAGTTGTTAAGGATAGCATTTGCCACACTTAAACAGAATTGTGAATGTTAGCATATGCCACATGTAGACGGAATTGTAAAGGATAGCATGTGCCACACGTAGACAGAATTGTGAACTATAGCATGTGCCACACTCAGACAGAATTGTGAAGGATAGCGTGTGCCACACGAAGACGGAATTGTGAAAGATAGCATGTGCCACACTTAGACGCAATTGTGAAGGATAGCATGTGCCACACTTAGAATTGTGAAGGATAGCATGTGCCACACTTAGACAGAATTGTGAATGTTCGCATGTGCCACACTTAGACGGAATTGTGAAGGATAGCATGTGCCACACTTAGACAGAATTGTGAAGGATAGCGTGTCCCACACGTAGACGGAATTGTGAAGGATAGCATGTGCCACACTTAAACAGAATTGTGAATGTTAGCATGTGCCACATGTAGACGGAATTGTAAAGACAGAATTAGACGGAATTGTGAAGGATAGCATGTGCCACACTTAGACAGAATTGTGAATCTTACCATGTGCCACACTTAGACGGAATTGTGAACGATAGCATGCGCCACACTTAGATGGAATTGTAAAGGATAGCATGTCCCACACTTAGAATTGTGAATGTTAGCATGTGCCACATGTTGACAGAATTGTAAAAGATAGCATGTGCCACACTTAGACGGAATTGTAAAGGCTAGCATATGCTACACTTAGACGGAATTGTGAAGGATAGCATGTGCCACACTTAGACAGAATTGTGAATGATAGCATTTGCCACACTTAAACAGAATTGTGAATGTTAGCATGTGCCACATGTAGACAGAATTGTGAATGTTACCATGTGCCACACTTAGACGGCATTGTGAAGGATAGCATGTGCCACACTTAGACAGAATTGTGAATGTTAAAATGTGCCACACTTAGACGGAATTGTGAAGGATAGCATGTCCCACATTTAGACAGAATTGTGAATGTTAGCATGTGCCACACTTAGACGCAATTGTGAAGGATAGCATATGCCACACTTAGACGGAATTGTGAAGGATAGCATGTGCCAAACTTAGACAGAATTGTGAAGGATAGCATGTGCCACACTTAGACGGAATTGTGAAGGATAGCATGTCTCACACTTAGAATTGTGAATGTTAGCATGTGCCACATGTTGACAGAATTGTAAAAGATAGCATGTGCCACACTTAGACGGAATTGTAAAGGATAGCATATGCCACACTTAGACGGAATTGTGAAGGATAGCATGTGCCACACTTAGACGGAATTGTGAAGGATAGCATGTGCCACACTTAGACAGAATTGTGAAGGATAGCATGTGCCACACTTAGACGGAATTGTAAAGGATAGCATATGCCACACTTAGACAGAATTGTGAAGGATAGCGTGTGCCACACTTAGACGGAATTGTGAAGGATAGCATGTGCCACACTTAGACAGAATTGTGAAGGATAGCATGTGCCACACTTAGACGGCATTGTGAAGGATAGCATGTGCCACACTTAGACAGAATTGTGTATGTTAAAATGTGCCACACTTAGACGGAATTGTGAAGGATAGCATGTCCCACATTTAGACAGAATTGTGAATGTTAGCATGTGCCACACTTAGACGCAATTGTGAAGGATAGCATATGCCACACTTAGACGCAATTGTGAAGGATATCATGTGCCACACTTAGACAGAATTGTGAAGGATAGCATGTCCCACACTTAGACAGAATTGTGAATGTTAGCATGTGCCACACTTAGACGGAATTGTGAAGGATAGCATGTGCCACACTTAGACAGAATTGTGAAGGATAGCGTGTCCCACACGTAGACGGAATTGTGAAGGATAGCATGTGCCACACTTAGACGGATTTGTAAAGGATAGCATATGCCACACTTAGACGGAATTGTGAAGGATAGCATGTGCCACACTTAGACAGAATTGTGAAGGATAGCGTGTCCCACACGTAGACGGAATTGTGAAGGATAGCATGTGCCACGCGTAGATGGAATTGTAAAGATAGCATATGCCACACTTAGACGGAATTGTGAAGGATAGCATGTGCCACACTCAGACAGAATTGTGAAGGATAGCATTTGCCACACTTAGACAGAATTGTGAAAGATAGCATGTGCCACACTTAGACAGTATTGTGAAGGATAGCATTTGCCACACTTAAACAGAATTGTGAATGTTAGCATGTGCCACATGTAGACGGAATTGTAAAGACAGAATTAGACGGAATTGTGAAGGATAGCATGTGCCACACTTAGACAGAATTGTGAATCTTACCATGTGCCACACTTAGACGGAATTGTAAATGATAGCATGTGCCACACATAGACGGAATTGTGAAGTATAGCATGTGCCACACTTAGACAGAATTGTGAAAGATAGCATGTGCCACACTTAGACAGAATTGTGAAGGATAGCATTTGCCACACTTAAACAGAATTGTGAATGTTAGCATGTGCCACATGTAGACGGAATTGTAAAGACCGAATTAGACAGAATTGTGAAGGATAGCATGTGCCACACTTAGACAGAATTGTGAATCTTACCATGTGCCACACTTAGACGGAATTGTGAAGGATAGCATGTGCCACACTTAGACAGAATTGTAAAGGATAGCATATGCCACAAATAGACGGAATTGTGAAGGATAGCATGTGCCACACTTAGACAGAATTGTGAAGGATAGCGTGTGCCACACTTAGACGGCATTGTGAAGGATAGCATGTGCCACACTTAGACAGAATTGTGAAGGATAGCATGTGCCACACTTAGACGGCATTGTGAAGGATAGCATGTGCCACACTTAGACAGAATTGTGAATGTTAAAATGTGCCACACTTAGACGGAATTGTGAAGGATAGCATGTCCCACATTTAGACAGAATTGTGAATGTTAGCATGTGCCACACTTAGACGTAATTGTGAAGGATAGCACAGGCCACACTTAGACGGAATTGTGAAGGATAGCATGTGCCACACTTAGACAGAATTGTGAAAGATAGCATATGCCACACTTAGACAGAATTGTGAAGGATAGCATTTGCCACACTTAAACAGAATTGTGAATGTTAGCATGTGCCACATGTAGATGGAATTGTGAATGTTACCATGTGCCACACTTAGACGGCATTGTGAAGGATAGCATGTGCCACACTTAGACAGAATTGTGAATGTTAAAATGTGCCACACTTAGACGGAATTGTGAAGGATAGCATGTCCCACATTTAGACAGAATTGTGAATGTTAGCATGTGCGACACTTAGACGCAATTGTGAAGGATAGCATATGCCACACTTAGACGTAATTGTGAAGGATAGCATGTGCCACACTTAGACAGAATTGTGAAGGATAGCATGTGCCACACTTAGACGGAATTGTGAAGGATAGCATGTCCCACACTTAGAATTGTGAATGTTAGCATGTGCCACATGTTGACAGAATTGTAAAAGATAGTATGTGCCACACTTAGACGGAATTGTAAAGGATAGCATATGCCACACTTAGACGGAATTGTGAAGGATAGCATGTGCCACACTTAGACAGAATTGTGAAGGATAGCGTGTGCCACACTTAGACGGAATTGTGAAGGATAGCATGTGCCACACTTAGACAGAATTGTGAAGGATAGCATGTGCCACACTTAGACGGCATTGTGAAGGATAGCATGTGCCACACTTAGACAGAATTGTGAATGTTAAAATGTGCCACACTTAGACGGAATTGTGAAGGATAGCATGTCCCACATTTAGACAGAATTGTGAATGTTAGCATGTGCCACACTTAGACGCAATTGTGAAGGATAGCATATGCCACACTTAGACGGAATTGTGAAGTGTAGCATGTGCCACACTTAGACAGAATTGTGAAAGATAGCATGTGCCACACTTAGACAGAATTGTGAAGGATAGCATTTGCCACACTTAAACAGAATTGTTAATGTTAGCATGTGCCACATGTAGACGGAATTGCGAAGGATAGCATGTGCCACACTTAGACGGAATTGTGAAGGATAGCATGTCCCACACTTAGACAGAATTGTGAATGTTAGCATGTGCCACACTTAGACAGAATTGTAAATGTCAGCATGTGCCACACTTAGACGCAAATGTGAAGGATAGAATGTGCCACACTTAGACAGAATTGTGAAGGATAGCGTGTGCCACACGTAGATGGAATTGTGAAGGATAGCATGCGCCACACTTAGACAGAATTGTGAATATTACCATGTGCAACACTTAGACGGAATTGTGAAGGATAGCATGTCCCACACTTAGACAGAATTGTGAATATTAGCATGTTCCACACTTAGACAGAATTGTGAATATTACCATGTGCAACACTTAGACGGAATTGTGAAGGATAGCATGTCCCACACTTAAACAGAATTGTGAAGGATAGCATGTGCCACACGTAGACGGAAGTGTAATGGAAAGCATATGCCACACTTAGACGGAATTGTGAAAGATAGCATGTGCCACACTTAGACAGAATTGTGAAGGATAGCGTGTGCCACACATAGACGGAATTGTGAAAGATAGCATGTGCCACACTTAAACGCAATTGTGAAGGATAGCATGTGCCACACTTAGACAGAATTGTGAAGGATAGCATGTGTCACACGTAGATGGAATTGTAAAGGATGGCATATGCCACACTTAGACGGAATTGTGAAAGATAGCATGTGCCACACTTAGACAGAATTGTGAAGGATAGCGTGTGCCACACTTAGACGCAATTGTGAAGGATCGCATGTGCCACTCTTAGACAGTATTGTGAAGGATAGCGTATGCCACACGTAGACGGAATTGTGAAAGATAGCATGTGCCACACTTAGACGCAATAGTGAAGGATAGCATGTGCCACACTTAGTCAGAATTGTGAATGTTACCATGTGCCACACTTAGACGGAATTGTGAATGTTAGCATGTGCCACACTTAGACGCAATTGTGAAGGATAGCATGTGCCACACGTAGACGGAATTGTAAAGGATAGCATATGCCACACACTGACAGATTTGTGAAGGATAGCATGTGCCACACTTAGACAGAATTGTGAAAGATAGCATGTGCCACACTTATACAGAATTGTTAAGGATAGCATTTGCCACACTTAAACAGAATTGTGAATGTTAGCATATGCCACATGTAGACGGAATTGTAAAGGATAGCATGTGCCACACGTAGACAGAATTGTGAACTATAGCATGTGCCACACTCAGACAGAATTGTGAAGGATAGCGTGTGCCACACGAAGACGGAATTGTGAAAGATAGCATGTGCCACACTTAGACGCAATTGCGAAGGATAGCATGTGCCACACTTAGAATTGTGAAGGATAGCATGTGCCACACTTAGACAGAATTGTGAATGTTCGCATGTGCGACACTTAGACGGAATTGTGAAGGATAGCATGTGCCACACTTAGACAGAATTGTGAAGGATAGCGTGTCCCACATGTAGACGGAATTGTGAAGGATAGCATGTGCCACACTTAAACAGAATTGTGAATGTTAGCATGTGCCACATGTAGACGGAATTGTAAAGACAGAATTAGACGGAATTTTGAAGGATAGCATGTGCCACACTTAGACAGAATTGTGAATTTTACCATGTGCCACACTTAGACGGAATTGTGAACAATAGCATGTGCCACACTTAGACGGAATTGTAAAGGATAGCATGTCCCACACTTAGAATTGTGAATGTTAGCATGTGCAACATGTTGACAGAATTGTAAAAGATAGCATGTGCCACACTTAGACGGAATTGTAAAGGATAGCATATGCTACACTTAGACGGAATTGTGAAGGATAGCATGTGCCACACTTAGACAGAATTGTGAAGGATAGCATTTGCCACACTTAAACAGAATTGTGAATGTTAGCATGTGCCACATGTAGACAGAATTGTGAATGTTACCATGTGCCACACTTAGACGGCATTGTGAAGGATAGCATGTGCCACACTTAGACAGAATTGTGAATGTTAAAATGTGCCACACTTAGACGGAATTGTGAAGGATAGCATGTCCCACATTTAGACAGAACTGTGAATGTTAGCATGTGCCACACTTAGACGCAATTGTGAAGGATAGCATGTGCCACACGTAGACGGAATTGTAAAGGATAGCATATGCCACACACTGACAGATTTGTGAAGGATAGCATGTGCCACACTTAGACAGAATTGTGAAAGATAGCATGTGCCACACTTATACAGAGTTGTTAAGGATAGCATTTGCCACACTTAAACAGAATTGTGAATGTTAGCATATGCCACATGTAGACGGAATTGTAAAGGATAGCATGTGCCACACGTAGACAGAATTGTGAACTATAGCATGTGCCACACTCAGACAGAATTGTGAAGGATAGCGTGTGACACACGAAGACGGAATTGTGAAAGATAGCATGTGCCACACTTAGACGCAATTGTGAAGGATAGCATGTGCCACACTTAGAATTGTGAAGGATAGCATGTGCCACACTTAGACAGAATTGTGAATGTTCGCATGTGCCACACTTAGACGGAATTGTGAAGGATAGCATGTGCCACACTTAGACAGAATTGTGAAGGATAGCGTGTCCCACACGTAGACGGAATTGTGAAGGATAGCATGTGCCACACTTAAACAGAATTGTGAATGTTAGCATGTGCCACATGTAGACGGAATTGTAAAGACAGAATTAGACGGAATTGTGAAGGATAGCATGTGCCACACTTAGACAGAATTGTGAATCTTACCATGTGCCACACTTAGACGGAATTGTGAACGATAGCATGCGCCACACTTAGACGGAATTGTAAAGGATAGCATGTCCCACACTTAGAATTGTGAATGTTAGCATGTGCCACATGTTGACAGAATTGTAAAAGATAGCATGTGCCACACTTAGACGGAATTGTAAAGGCTAGCATATGCTACACTTAGACGGAATTGTGAAGGATAGCATGTGCCACACTTAGACAGAATTGTGAATGATAGCATTTGCCACACTTAAACAGAATTGTGAATGTTAGCATGTGCCACATGTAGACAGAATTGTGAATGTTACCATGTGCCACACTTAGACGGCATTGTGAAGGATAGCATGTGCCACACTTAGACAGAATTGTGAATGTTAAAATGTGCCACACTTAGACGGAATTGTGAAGGATAGCATGTCCCACATTTAGACAGAATTGTGAATGTTAGCATGTGCCACACTTAGACGCAATTGTGAAGGATAGCATATGCCACACTTAGACGGAATTGTGAAGGATAGCATGTGCCAAACTTAGACAGAATTGTGAAGGATAGCATGTGCCACACTTAGACGGAATTGTGAAGGATAGCATGTCTCACACTTAGAATTGTGAATGTTAGCATGTGCCACATGTTGACAGAATTGTAAAAGATAGCATGTGCCACACTTAGACGGAATTGTAAAGGATAGCATATGCCACACTTAGACGGAATTGTGAAGGATAGCATGTGCCACACTTAGACAGAATTGTGAAGGATAGCGTGTGCCACACTTAGACGGAATTGTGAAGGATAGCATGTGCCACACTTAGACAGAATTGTGAAGGATAGCATGTGCCACACTTAGACGGCATTGTGAAGGATAGCATGTGCCACACTTAGACAGAATTGTGTATGTTAAAATGTGCCACACTTAGACGGAATTGTGAAGGATAGCATGTCCCACATTTAGACAGAATTGTGAATGTTAGCATGTGCCACACTTAGACGCAATTGTGAAGGATAGCATATGCCACACTTAGACGGAATTGTGAAGGATAGCATGTGCCACACTTAGACAGAATTGTGAAAGATAGCATGTGCCACACTTAGACAGAATTGTGAAGGATAGCATTTGCCACACTTAAACAGAATTGTGAATGTTAGCATGTGCCACATGTAGACGGAATTGTGAATGTTACCATGTGCCACACTTAGACGGAATTGTGAAGGATAGCATGTGCCACACTTAGACGGAATTGTGAAGGATAGCATGTGCCACACTTAGACGCAATTGTGAAGGATATCATGTGCCACACTTAGAATTGTGAAGGATAGCATGTGCCACACTTAGACAGAATTGTGAATGTTAGCATGTGCCACACTTAGACGGAATTGTGAAGGATAGCATGTGCCACACGTAGATGGAATTGTAAAGGATAGCATGTGCCACACTTAGACGGAATTGTAAAGGATAGCATATGCCACACTTAGACGGAATTGTGAAGGATAGCATGTGCCACACTTAGACAGAATTGTGAAGGATAGCATGTCCCACACGTAGACGGAATTGTGAAGGATAGCATGTGCCACACTTAGACAGAATTGTGAAGGATAGCATGTGCCACACTTAGACGGCATTGTGAAGGATAGCATGTGCCACACCTAGACAGAATTGTGAATGTTACCATGTGCCACACTTAGACGGAATTGTGAAGGATACCATGTCCCACACTTAGACAGAATTGTGAATGTTAGCATGTGCCACACTTAGACGCAATTGTGAAGGATAGCATATGCCACACTTAGACGGAATTGTGAAGGATAGCATGTGCCACACTTAGACAGAATTGTGAAAGATACCATGTGCCACACTTAGACAGAATTGTGAAGGATAGCATTTGCCACACTTAAACAGAATTGTGAATGTTAGCATGTGCCACATGTAGACGGAATTGTAAAGACAGAATTAGATGGAATTGTGAAGGATAGCATGTGTCACACTTAGACGGAATTGTGAATGTTACCATGTGCCACACTTAGACGGAATTGTGAAGGATAACATGTGCCACAACTAGACGGAATTGTGAAGGATAGCATGTCCCACACTTAGACAGAATTGTGAAGGATAGCATTTGCCACACTTAGACAGAATTGTGAAAGATAACATGTGCCACACTTAGACAGAATTGTGAAGGATAGCATTTGCCACACTTAAACAGAATTGTGAATGTTAGCATGTGCCACATGTAGACGGAATTGTGAAGGATAGCATGTGCCACTCTTAGACAGAATTGTGAAGGATAGCGTATGCCACACGTAGACGGAATTGTAAAAGATAGCATGTGCCACACTTAGACGCAATAGTGAAGGATAGCTTGTGCCACACTTAGACAGAATTGTGAATGTTACCATGTGCCACCCTTAGACGGAATTGTGAAGGATAGCATGTCCCACACTTAGACAGAATTGTGAATGTTAGCATGTGCCACACTTAGACGCAATTGTGAAGGATAGCATGTGCCACACGTAGACGGAATTGTAAAGGATAGCATATGCCACACACAGACGGATTTGTGAAGGATAGCATGTGCCACACTTAGACACAATTGTGAAAGATAGCATGTGCCACACTTATACAGAATTGTTAAGGATAGCATTTGCCACACTTAAACAGAATTGTGAATGTTAGCATTTGCCACATGTAGACGGAATTGTAAAGGATAGCATGTGCCACACGTAGACAGAATTGTGAACTATAGCATGTGCCATACTAAGACAGAATTGTGAAGGATAGCGTGTGCCACACGTAGACGGAATTGTGAAAGATAGCATGTGCCACACTTAGACGCAATTGTGAAGGATATCATGTGCCACACTTAGACAGAATTGTGAAGGATAGCATGTGCCACACTTAGACAGAATTGTGAATGTTAGCATGTGCCACACTTAGACGGAATTGTGAAGGATAGCATGTGCCACACTTAGACAGAATTGTGAAGGATAGCGTGTCCCACACGTAGACGGAATTGTGAAGGATAGCATGTGCCACACTTAGACGGAATTGTAAAGGATAGCATATGCCACACTTAGACGGAATTGTGAAGGATAGCATGTGCCACACTTAGACAGAATTGTGAAAGATAGCATGTGCCACACTTAGACAGAATTGTGAAGGATAGCATTTGCCACACTTAAACAGAATTGTGAATGTTAGCATGTGCCACATGTAGATGGAATTGTGAATGTTACCATGTGCCACACTTAGACGGCATTGTGAAGGATAGCATGTGCCACACTTAGACAGAATTGTGAATGTTAAAATGTGCCACACTTAGACGGAATTGTGAAGGATAGCATGTCCCACATTTAGACAGAATTGTGAATGTTAGCATGTGCGACACGTAGACGCAATTGTGAAGGATAGCATATGCCACACTTAGACGTAATTGTGAAGGATAGCATGTGCCACACTTAGACAGAATTGTGAAGGATAGCATGTGCCACACTTAGACGGAATTGTGAAGGATAGCATGTCCCACACTTAGAATTGTGAATGTTAGCATGTGCCACATGTTGACAGAATTGTAAAAGATAGCATGTGCCACACTTAGACGGAATTGTAAAGGATAGCATATGCCACACTTAGACGGAATTGTGAAGGATAGCATGTGCCACACTTAGACAGAATTGTGAAGGATAGCGTGTGCCACACTTAGACGGAATTGTGAAGGATAGCATGTGCCACACTTAGACAGAATTGTGAAGGATAGCATGTGCCACACTTAGACGGCATTGTGAAGGATAGCATGTGCCACACTTAGACAGAATTGTGAATGTTAAAATGTGCCACACTTAGACGGAATTGTGAAGGATAGCATGTCCCACATTTAGACAGAATTGTGAATGTTAGCATGTGCCACACTTAGACGCAATTGTGAAGGATAGCATATGCCACACTTAGACGGAATTGTGAAGTGTAGCATGTGCCACACTTAGAAAGAATTGTGAAAGATAGCATGTGCCACACTTAGACAGAATTGTGAAGGATAGCATTTGCCACACTTAAACAGAATTGTTAATGTTAGCATGTGCCACATGTAGACGGAATTGTGAAGGATAGCATGTGCCACACTTAGACGGAATTGTGAAGGATAGCATGTCCCACACTTAGACAGAATTGTGAATGTTAGCATGTGCCACACTTAGACAGAATTGTAAATGTTAGCATGTACCACACTTAGACGCAAATGTGAAGGATAGAATGTGCCACACTTAGACAGAATTGTGAAGGATAGCGTGTGCCACACGTAGATGGAATTGTGAAGGATAGCATGCGCCACACTTAGACAGAATTGTGAATATTACCATGTGCAACACTTAGACGGAATTGTGAAGGATAGCATGTCCCACACTTAGACAGAATTGTGAATATTAGCATGTTCCACACTTAGACAGAATTGTGAATATTACCATGTGCAACACTTAGACGGAATTGTGAAGGATAGCATGTCCCACACTTAAACAGAATTGTGAAGGATAGCATGTGCCACACGTAGACGGAAGTGTAATGGAAAGCATATGCCACACTTAGACGGAATTGTGAAAGATAGCATGTGCCACACTTAGACAGAATTGTGAAGGATAGCGTGTGCCACACATAGACGGAATTGTAAAAGATAGCATGTGCCACACTTAAACGCAATTGTGAAGGATAGCATGTGCCACACTTAGACAGAATTGTGAAGGATAGCATGTGTCACACGTAGATGGAATTGTAAAGGATGGCATATGCCACACTTAGACGGAATTGTGAAAGATAGCATGTGCCACACTTAGACAGAATTGTGAAGGATAGCGTGTGCCACACTTAGACGCAATTGTGAAGGATCGCATGTGCCACTCTTAGACAGTATTGTGAAGGATAGCGTATGCCACACGTAGACGGAATTGTGAAAGATAGCATGTGCCACACTTAGACGCAATAGTGAAGGATAGCATGTGCCACACTTAGTCAGAATTGTGAATGTTACCATGTGCCACACTTAGACGGAATTGTGAATGTTAGCATGTGCCACACTTAGACGCAATTGTGAAGGATAGCATGTGCCACACGTAGACGGAATTGTAAAGGATAGCATATGCCACACACTGACAGATTTGTGAAGGATAGCATGTGCCACACTTAGACAGAATTGTGAAAGATAGCATGTGCCACACTTATACAGAATTGTTAAGGATAGCATTTGCCACACTTAAACAGAATTGTGAATGTTAGCATATGCCACATGTAGACGGAATTGTAAAGGATAGCATGTGCCACACGTAGACAGAATTGTGAACTATAGCATGTGCCACACTCAGACAGAATTGTGAAGGATAGCGTGTGCCACACGAAGACGGAATTGTGAAAGAGAGCATTTGCCACACTTAGACGCAATTGCGAAGGATAGCATGTGCCACACTTAGAATTGTGAAGGATAGCATGTGCCACACTTAGACAGAATTGTGAATGTTCGCATGTGCGACACTTAGACGGAATTGTGAAGGATAGCATGTGCCACACTTAGACAGAATTGTGAAGGATAGCGTGTCCCACATGTAGACGGAATTTTAAGGATAGCATGTGCCACACTTAAACAGAATTGTGAATGTTAGCATGTGCCACATGTAGACGGAATTGTAAAGACAGAATTAGACGGAATTGTGAAGGATAGCATGTGCCACACTTAGACAGAATTGTGAATTTTACCATGTGCCACACTTAGACGGAATTGTGAACGATAGCATGTGCCACACTTAGACGGAATTGTAAAGGATAGCATGTCCCACACTTAGAATTGTGAATGTTAGCATGTGCAACATGTTGACAGAATTGTAAAAGATAGCATGTGCCACACTTAGACGGAATTGTAAAGGATAGCATATGCTACACTTAGACGGAATTGTGAAGGATAGCATGTGCCACGCTTAGACAGAATTGTGAAGGATAGCATTTGCCACACTTAAACAGAATTGTGAATGTTAGCATGTGCCACATGTAGACAGAATTGTGAATGTTACCATGTGCCACACTTAGACGGCATTGTGAAGGATAGCATGTGCCACACTTAGACAGAATTGTGAATGTTAAAATGTGCCACACTTAGACGGAATTGTGAAGGATAGCATGTCCCACATTTAGACAGAACTGTGAATGTTAGCATGTGCCACACTTAGACGCAATTGTGAAGGATAGCATGTGCCACACGTAGACGGAATTGTAAAGGATAGCATATGCCACACACTGACAGATTTGTGAAGGATAGCATGTGCCACACTTAGACAGAATTGTGAAAGATAGCATGTGCCACACTTATACAGAGTTGTTAAGGATAGCATTTGCCACACTTAAACAGAATTGTGAATGTTAGCATATGCCACATGTAGACGGAATTGTAAAGGATAGCATGTGCCACACGTAGACAGAATTGTGAACTATAGCATGTGCCACACTCAGACAGAATTGTGAAGGATAGCGTGTGACACACGAAGACGGAATTGTGAAAGATAGCATGTGCCACACTTAGACGCAATTGTGAAGGATAGCATGTGCCACACTTAGAATTGTGAAGGATAGCATGTGCCACACTTAGACAGAATTGTGAATGTTCGCATGTGCCACACTTAGACGGAATTGTGAAGGATAGCATGTGCCACACTTAGACAGAATTGTGAAGGATAGCGTGTCCCACACGTAGACGGAATTGTGAAGGATAGCATGTGCCACACTTAAACAGAATTGTGAATGTTAGCATGTGCCACATGTAGACGGAATTGTAAAGACAGAATTAGACGGAATTGTGAAGGATAGCATGTGCCACACTTAGACAGAATTGTGAATCTTACCATGTGCCACACTTAGACGGAATTGTGAACGATAGCATGCGCCACACTTAGACGGAATTGTAAAGGATAGCATGTCCCACACTTAGAATTGTGAATGTTAGCATGTGCCACATGTTGACAGAATTGTAAAAGATAGCATGTGCCACACTTAGACGGAATTGTAAAGGCTAGCATATGCTACACTTAGACGGAATTGTGAAGGATAGCATGTGCCACACTTAGACAGAATTGTGAATGATAGCATTTGCCACACTTAAACAGAATTGTGAATGTTAGCATGTGCCACATGTAGACAGAATTGTGAATGTTACCATGTGCCACACTTAGACGGCATTGTGAAGGATAGCATGTGCCACACTTAGACAGAATTGTGAATGTTAAAATGTGCCACACTTAGACGGAATTGTGAAGGATAGCATGTCCCACATTTAGACAGAATTGTGAATGTTAGCATGTGCCACACTTAGACGCAATTGTGAAGGATAGCATATGCCACACTTAGACGGAATTGTGAAGGATAGCATGTGCCAAACTTAGACAGAATTGTGAAGGATAGCATGTGCCACACTTAGACGGAATTGTGAAGGATAGCATGTCTCACACTTAGAATTGTGAATGTTAGCATGTGCCACATGTTGACAGAATGTTAAAAGATAGCATGTGCCACACTTAGACGGAATTGTAAAGGATAGCATATGCCACACTTAGACGGAATTGTGAAGGATAGCATGTGCCACACTTAGACAGAATTGTGAAGGATAGCGTGTGCCACACTTAGACGGAATTGTGAAGGATAGCATGTGCCACACTTAGACAGAATTGTGAAGGATAGCATGTGCCACACTTAGACGGCATTGTGAAGGATAGCATGTGCCACACTTAGACAGAATTGTGTATGTTAAAATGTGCCAGACTTAGACGGAATTGTGAAGGATAGCATGTCCCACATTTAGACAGAATTGTGAATGTTAGCATGTGCCACACTTAGACGCAATTGTGAAGGATAGCATATGCCACACTTAGACGGAATTGTGAAGGATAGCATGTGCCACACTTAGACAGAATTGTGAAAGATAGCATGTGCCACACTTAGACAGAATTGTGAAGGATAGCATTTGCCACACTTAAACAGAATTGTGAATGTTAGCATGTGCCACATGTAGACGGAATTGTGAATGTTACCATGTGCCACACTTAGACGGAATTGTGAAGGATAGCATGTGCCACACTTAGACGGAATTGTGAAGGATAGCATGTGCCACACTTAGACGCAATTGTGAAGGATATCATGTGCCACACTTAGACAGAATTGTGAAGGATAGCATGTGCCACACTTAGACAGAATTGTGAATGTTAGCATGTGCCACACTTAGACGGAATTGTGAAGGATAGCATGTGCCACACGTAGATGGAATTGTAAAGGATAGCATGTGCCACACTTAGACGGAATTGTAAAGGATAGCATATGCCACACTTAGACGGAATTGTGAAGGATAGCATGTGCCACACTTAGACAGAATTGTGAAGGATAGCATGTCCCACACGTAGACGGAATTGTGAAGGATAGCATGTTCCACACTTAGACAGAATTGTGAAGGATAGCATGTGCCACACTTAGACGGCATTGTGGAGGATAGCATGTGCCACACCTAGACAGAATTGTGAATGTTACCATGTGCCACACTTAGACGGAATTGTGAAGGATACCATGTCCCACACTTAGACAGAATTGTGAATGTTAGCATGTGCCACACTTAGACGCAATTGTGAAGGATAGCATATGCCACACTTAGACGGAATTGTGAAGGATAGCATGTGCCACACTTAGACAGAATTGTGAAAGATACCATGTGCCACACTTAGACAGAATTGTGAAGGATAGCATTTGCCACACTTAAACAGAATTGTGAATGTTAGCATGTGCCACATGTAGACGGAATTGTAAAGACAGAATTAGATGGAATTGTGAAGGATAGCATGTGCCACACTTAGACGGAATTGTGAATGTTACCATGTGCCACACTTAGACGGAATTGTGAAGGATAACATGTGCCACAACTAGACGGAATTGTGAAGGATAGCATGTCCCACACTTAGACAGAATTGTGAAGGATAGCATTTGCCACACTTAGACAGAATTGTGAAAGATAACATGTGCCACACTTAGACAGAATTGTGAAGGATAGCATTTGCCACACTTAAACAGAATTGTGAATGTTAGCATGTGCCACATGTAGACGGAATTGTGAAGGATAGCATGTGCCACTCTTAGACAGAATTGTGAAGGATAGCGTATGCCACACGTAGACGGAATTGTAAAAGATAGCATGTGCCACACTTAGACGCAATAGTGAAGGATAGCTTGTGCCACACTTAGACAGAATTCTGAATGTTACCATGTGCCACCCTTAGACGGAATTGTGAAGGATAGCGTGTCCCACACTTAGACATAATTGTGAATGTTAGCATGTGCCACACTTAGACGCAATTGTGAAGGATAGCATGTGCCACACGTAGACGGAATTGTAAAGGATAGCATATGCCACACACAGACGGATTTGTGAAGGATAGCATGTGCCACACTTAGACACAATTGTGAAAGATAGCATGTGCCACACTTATACAGAATTGTTAAGGATAGCATTTGCCACACTTAAACAGAATTGTGAATGTTAGCATTTGCCACATGTAGACGGAATTGTAAAGGATAGCATGTGCCACACGTAGACAGAATTGTGAACTATAGCATGTGCCATACTAAGACAGAATTGTGAAGGATAGCGTGTGCCACACGTAGACGGAATTGTGAAAGATAGCATGTGCCACACTTAGACGCAATTGTGAAGGATATCATGTGCCACACTTAGACAGAATTGTGAAGGATAGCATGTGCCACACTTAGACAGAATTGTGAATGTTAGCATGTGCCACACTTAGACGGAATTGTGAAGGATAGCATGTGCCACACTTAGACAGAATTGTGAAGGATAGCGTGTCCCACACGTAGACGGAATTGTGAAGGATAGCATGTGCCACACTTAGACGGAATTGTAAAGGATAGCATATGCCACACTTAGACGGAATTGTGAAGGATAGCATGTGCCACACTTAGACAGAATTGTGAAGGATAGCGTGTCCCACACGTAGACGGAATTGTGAAGGATAGCATGTGCCACGCGTAGATGGAATTGTAAAGATAGCATATGCCACACTTAGACGGAATTGTGAAGGATAGCATGTGCCACACTTAGACAGAATTGTGAAGGATAGCATTTGCCACACTTAGACAGAATTGTGAAAGATAGCATGTGCCACACTTAGACAGTATTGTGAAGGATAGCATTTGCCACACTTAAACAGAATTGTGAATGTTAGCATGTGCCACATGTAGACGGAATTGTAAAGACAGAATTAGACGGAATTGTGAAGGATAGCATGTGCCACACTTAGACAGAATTGTGAATCTTACCATGTGCCACACTTAGACGGAATTGTAAATGATAGCATGTGCCACACATAGACGGAATTGTGAAGTATAGCATGTGCCACACTTAGACAGAATTGTGAAAGATAGCATGTGCCACACTTAGACAGAATTGTGAAGGATAGCATTTGCCACACTTAAACAGAATTGTGAATGTTAGCATGTGCCACATGTAGACAGAATTGTAAAGACCGAATTAGACGGAATTGTGAAGGATAGCATGTGCCACACTTAGACAGAATTGTGAATCTTACCATGTGCCACACTTAGACGGAATTGTGAAGGATAGCATGTGCCACACTTAGACAGAATTGTAAAGGATAGCATGTCCCACACTTAGAATTGTGAATGTTAGCATGTGCCACATGTTGACAGAATTGTAAAAGATAGCATGTGCCACACTTAGACGGAATTGTAAAGGATAGCATATGCCACAAATAGACGGAATTGTGAAGGATAGCATGTGCCACACTTAGAATTGTGAAGGATAGCGTGTACCACACTTAGACGGAATTGTGAAGGATAGCATGTGCCACACTTAGACAGAATTGTGAAGGATAGCATGTGCAACACTTAGACGGCATTGTGAAGGATAGCATGTGCCACACTTAGACAGAATTGTGAATGTTAAATGTGCCACACTTAGACGGAATTGTGAAGGATAGCATGTCCCACATTTAGACAGAATTGTGAATGTTAGCATGTGCCACACTTAGACGTAATTGTGAAGGATAGCACATGCCACACTTAGACGGAATTGTGAAGGATAGCATGTGCCACACTTAGACAGAATTGTGAAAGATAGCATGTGCCACACTTAGACAGAATTGTGAAGGATAGCATTTGCCACACTTAAACAGAATTGTGAATGTTAGCATGTGCCACATGTAGATGGAATTGTGAATGTTACCATGTGCCACACTTAGACGGCATTGTGAAGGATAGCGTGTGCCACACGTAGACGGAATTGTGAAAGATAGCATGTGCCACACTTAGACGCAATTGTGAAGGATATCATGTGCCACACTTAGACAGAATTGTGAAGGATAGCATGTGCCACACTTAGACAGAATTGTGAATGTTAGCATGTGCCACACTTAGACGGAATTGTGAAGGATAGCATGCGCCACACTTAGACAGAATTGTGAAGGATAGCGTGTCCCACACGTAGACGGAATTCTGAAGGATAGCATGTGCCACACTTAGACGGAATTGTAAAGGATAGCATATGCCACACTTAGACGGAATTGTGAAGGATAGCATGTGCCACACTTAGACAGAATTGTGAAGGATAGCGTGTCCCACACGTAGACGGAATTGTGAAGGATAGCATGTGCCACGCGTAGATGGAATTGTAAAGATAGCATATGCCACACTTAGACGGAATTGTGAAGGATAGCATGTGCCACACTTAGACAGAATTGTGAAGGATAGCATTTGCCACACTTAGACAGAATTGTGAAAGATAGCATGTGCCACACTTAGACAGTATTGTGAAGGATAGCATTTGCCACACTTAAACAGAATTGTGAATGTTAGCATGTGCCACATGTAGACGGAATTGTAAAGACAGAATTAGACGGAATTGTAAATGATAGCATGTGCCACACATAGACGGAATTGTGAAGTATAGCATGTGCCACACTTAGACAGAATTGTGAAAGATAGCATGTGCCACACTTAGACAGAATTGTGAAGGATAGCATTTGCCACACTTAAACAGAATTGTGAATGTTAGCATGTGCCACATGTAGACGGAATTGTAAAGACCGAATTAGACGGAATTGTGAAGGATAGCATGTGCCACACTTAGACAGAATTGTGAATCTTACCATGTGCCACACTTAGACGGAATTGTGAAGGATAGCATGTGCCACACTTAGACAGAATTGTAAAGGATAGCATGTCCCACACTTAGAATTGTGAATGTTAGCATGTGCCACATGTTGACAGAATTGTAAAAGATAGCATGTGCCACACTTAGACGGAATTGTAAAGGATAGCATATGCCACAAATAGACGGAATTGTGAAGGATAGCATGTGCCACACTTAGAATTGTGAAGGATAGCGTGTACCACACTTAGACGGAATTGTGAAGGATAGCATGTGCCACACTTAGACAGAATTGTGAAGGATAGCATGTGCAACACTTAGACGGCATTGTGAAGGATAGCATGTGCCACACTTAGACAGAATTGTGAATGTTAAAATGTGCCACACTTAGACGGAATTGTGAAGGATAGCATGTCCCACATTTAGACAGAATTGTGAATGTTAGCATGTGCCACACTTAGACGTAATTGTGAAGGATAGCACATGCCACACTTAGACGGAATTGTGAAGGATAGCATGTGCCACACTTAGACAGAATTGTGAAAGATAGCATGTGCCACACTTAGACAGAATTGTGAAGGATAGCATTTGCCACACTTAAACAGAATTGTGAATGTTAGCATGTGCCACATGTAGATGGAATTGTGAATGTTACCATGTGCCACACTTAGACGGAATTGTGAAGGATAGCATGTCCCACATTTAGACAGAATTGTGAATGTAAGCATGTGCGACACTTAGACGCAATTGTGAAGGATAGCATATGCCACACTTAGACGTAATTGTGAAGGATAGCATGTGCCACACTTAGACAGAATTGTGAAGGATAGCATGTGCCACACTTAGACGGAATTGTGAAGGATAGCATGTCCCACACTTAGAATTGTGAATGTTAGCATGTGCCACATGTTGACAGAATTGTAAAAGATAGCATGTGCCACACTTAGACGGAATTGTAAAGGATAGCATATGCCACACTTAGACGGAATTGTGAAGGATAGCATGTGCCACACTTAGACAGAATTGTGAAGGATAGCGTGTGCCACACTTAGACGGAATTGTGAAGGATAGCATGTGCCACACTTAGACAGAATTGTGAAGGATAGCATGTGCCACACTTAGACGGCATTGTGAAGGATAGCATGTGCCACACTTAGACAGAATTGTGAATGTTAAAATGTGCCACACTTAGACGGAATTGTGAAGGATAGCATGTCCCACATTTAGACAGAATTGTGAATGTTAGCATGTGCCACACTTAGACGCAATTGTGAAGGATAGCATATGCCACACTTAGACGGAATTGTGAAGGATAGCATGTGCCACACTTAGACAGAATTGTGAAAGATAGCATGTGCCACACTTAGACAGAATTGTGAAGGATAGCATTTGCCACACTTAAACAGAATTGTTAATGTTAGCATGTGCCACATGTAGACGGAATTGTGAAGGATAGCATGTGCCACACTTAGACGGAATTGTGAAGGATAGCATGTCCCACACTTAGACAGAATTGTGAATGTTAGCATGTGCCACACTTAGACAGAATTGTAAATGTTAGCATGTGCCACACTTAGACGCAAATGTGAAGGATAGAATGTGCCACACTTAGACAGAATTGTGAAGGATAGCGTGTGCCACACGTAGATGGAATTGTGAAGGATAGCATGCGCCACACTTAGACAGAATTGTGAATATTACCATGTGCAACACTTAGACGGAATTGTGAAGGATAGCATGTCCCACACTTAGACAGAATTGTGAATATTAGCATGTTCCACACTTAGACAGAATTGTGAATATTACCATGTGCAACACTTAGACGGAATTGTGAAGGATAGCATGTCCCACACTTAAACAGAATTGTGAAGGATAGCATGTGCCACACGTAGACGGAAGTGTAATGGAAAGCATATGCCACACTTAGACGGAATTGTGAAAGATAGCATGTGCCACACTTAGACAGAATTGTGAAGGATAGCGTGTGACACACATAGACAGAATTGTGAAAGATAGCATGTGCCACACTTAAACGCAATTGTGAAGGATAGCATGTGCCACACTTAGACAGAATTGTGAAGGATAGCATGTGTCACACGTAGATGGAATTGTAAAGGATGGCATATGCCACACTTAGACGGAATTGTGAAAGATAGCATGTGCCACACTTAGACGCAATTGTGAAGGATCGCATGTGCCACTCTTAGACAGTATTGTGAAGGATAGCGTATGCCACACGTAGACGGAATTGTGAAAGATAGCATGTGCCACACTTAGACGCAATAGTGAAGGATAGCATGTGCCACACTTAGTCAGAATTGTGAATGTTACCATGTGCCACACTTAGACGGAATTGTGAATGTTAGCATGTGCCACACTTAGACGCAATTGTGAAGGATAGCATGTGCCACACTTAGACAGAATTGTGAAAGATAGCATGTGCCACACTTATACAGAATTGTTAAGGATAGCATTTGCCACACTTAAACAGAATTGTGAATGTTAGCATATGCCACATGTAGACGGAATTGTAAAGGATAGCATGTGCCACACGTAGACAGAATTGTGAACTATAGCATGTGCCACACTCAGACAGAATTGTGAAGGATAGCGTGTGCCACACGAAGACGGAATTGTGAAAGATAGCATGTGCCACACTTAGACGCAATTGCGAAGGATAGCATGTGCCACACTTAGAATTGTGAAGGATAGCATGTGCCACACTTAGACAGAATTGTGAATGTTCGCATGTGCCACACTTAGACGGAATTGTGAAGGATAGCATGTGCCACACTTAGACAGAATTGTGAAGGATAGCGTGTCCCACATGTAGACGGAATTGTGAAGGATAGCATGTGCCACACTTAAACAGAATTGTGAATGTTAGCATGTGCCACATGTAGACGGAATTGTAAAGACAGAATTAGACGGAATTGTGAAGGATAGCATGTGCCACACTTAGACAGAATTGTGAATCTTACCATGTGCCACACTTAGACGGAATTGTGAACGATAGCATGTGCCACACTTAGACGGAATTGTAAAGGATAGCATGTCCCACACTTAGAATTGTGAATGTTAGCATGTGCAACATGTTGACAGAATTGTAAAAGATAGCATGTGCCACACTTAGACAGAATTGTAAAGGATAGCATATGCTACACTTAGACGGAATTGTGAAGGATAGCATGTGCCACACTTAGACAGAATTGTGAAGGATAGCATTTGCCACACTTAAACAGAATTGTGAATGTTAGCATGTGCCACATGTAGACAGAATTGTGAATGTTACCATGTGCCACACTTAGACGGCATTGTGAAGGATAGCATGTTCCACACTTAGACAGAATTGTGAATGTTAAAATGTGCCACACTTAGACGGAATTGTGAAGGATAGCATGTCCCACATTTAGACAGAACTGTGAATGTTAGCATGTGCCACACTTAGACGCAATTGTGAAGGATAGCATGTGCCACACGTAGACGGAATTATAAAGGATAGCATATGCCACACACTGACAGATTTGTGAAGGATAGCATGTGCCACACTTAGACAGAATTGTGAAAGATAACATGTGCCACACTTATACAGAGTTGTTAAGGATAGCATTTGCCACACTTAAACAGAATTGCGAATGTTAGCATATGCCACATGTAGACGGAATTGTAAAGGATAGCATGTGCCACACGTAGACAGAATTGTGAACTATAGCATGTGCCACACTCAGACAGAATTGTGAAGGATAGCGTGTGCCACACGAAGACGGAATTGTGAAAGATAGCATGTGCCACACTTAGACGCAATTGTGAAGGATAGCATGTGCCACACTTAGAATTGTGAAGGATAGCATGTGCCACACTTAGACAGAATTGTGAATGATAGCATTTGCCACACTTAAACAGAATTGTGAATGTTAGCATGTGCCACATGTAGACAGAATTGTGAATGTTACCATGTGCCACACTTAGACGGCATTGTGAAGGATAGCATGTGCCACACTTAGACAGAATTGTGAATGTTAAAATGTGCCACACTTAGACGGAATTGTGAAGGATAGCATGTCCCACATTTAGACAGAATTGTGAATGTTAGCATGTGCCACACTTAGACGCAATTGTGAAGGATAGCATATGCCACACTTAGACGGAATTGTGAAGGATAGCATGTGCCACACTTAGACAGAATTGTGAAGGATAGCATGTGCCACACTTAGACAGAATTGTGAAGGATAGCATGTCTCACACTTAGAATTGTGAATGTTAGCATGTGCCACATGTTGACAGAATTGTAAAAGATAGCATGTGCCACACTTAGACGGAATTGTAAAGGATAGCATATGCCACACTTAGACGGAATTGTGAAGGATAGCATGTGCCACACTTAGACAGAATTGTGAAGGATAGCGTGTGCCACACTTAGACGGAATTGTGAAGGATAGCATGTGCCACACTTAGACAGAATTGTGAAGGATAGCATGTGCCACACTTAGACGGCATTGTGAAGGATAGCATGTGCCACACTTAGACAGAATTGTGTATGTTAAAATGTGCCACACTTAGACGGAATTGTGAAGGATAGCATGTCCCACATTTAGACAGAATTGTGAATGTTAGCATGTGCCACACTTAGACGCAATTGTGAAGGATAGCATATGCCACACTTAGACGGAATTGTGAAGGATAGCATGTGCCACACTTAGACAGAATTGTGAAAGATAGCATGTGCCACACTTAGACAGAATTGTGAAGGATAGCATTTGCCACACTTAAACAGAATTGTGAATGTTAGCATGTGCCACATGTAGACGGAATTGTGAATGTTACCATGTGCCACACTTAGACGGAATTGTGAAGGATAGCATGTGCCACACTTAGACGGAATTGTGAAGGATAGCATGTCCCACATTTAGACAGAATTGTGAATGTTAGCATGTGCCACACTTAGACAGAATTGTGAAAGATAGCATGTGCCACACTTAGACAGAATTGTGAAGGATAGCATTTGCCACACTTAAACAGAATTGTGAATGTTAGCATGTGCCACATGTAGACGGAATTGTGAATGTTACCATGTGCCACACTTAGACGGAATTGTGAAGGATAGCATGTGCCACACTTAGACGGAATTGTGAAGGATAGCATGTCCCACACTTAGACAGAATTGTGAATGTTAGCATGTGCCACACTTAGACAGAATTGTAAATGTTAGCATGTGCCACACTTAGACGCAAATGTGAAGGATAGCATGCGCCACACTTAGACAGAATTGTGAATCTTACCATGTGCCACACTTAGATGGAATTGTGAACGATAGCATGTGCCACACTTAGACGGAATTGTAAAGGATAGCATGTCCCACACTTAGAATTGTGAATGTTAGCATGTGCAACATGTTGACAGAATTGTAAAAGATAGCATGTGCCACACTTAGACGGAATTGTAAAGGATAGCATATGCTACACTTAGACGGAATTGTGAAGGATAGCATGTGCCACACTTAGACAGAATTGTGAAGGATAGCATTTGCCACACTTAAACAGAATTGTGAATGTTAGCATGTGCCACATGTAGACAGAATTGTGAATGTTACCATGTGCCACACTTAGACGGCATTGTGAAGGATAGCATGTTCCACACTTAGACAGAATTGTGAATGTTAAAATGTGCCACACTTAGACGGAATTGTGAAGGATAGCATGTCCCACATTTAGACAGAACTGTGAAGGTTAGCATGTGCCACACTTAGACGCAATTGTGAAGGATAGCATGTGCCACACGTAGACGGAATTGTAAAGGATAGCATATGCCACACACTGACAGATTTGTGAAGGATAGCATGTGCCACACTTAGACAGAATTGTGAAAGATAGCATGTGCCACACTTATACAAAGTTGTTAAGGATAGCATTTGCCACACTTAAACAGAATTGCGAATGTTAGCATATGCCACATGTAGACGGAATTGTAAAGGATAGCATGTGCCACACGTAGACAGAATTGTGAACTATAGCATGTGCCACACTCAGACAGAATTGTGAAGGATAGCGTGTGCCACACGAAGACGGAATTGTGAAAGATAGCATGTGCCACACTTAGACGCAATTGTGAAGGATAGCATGTGCCACACTTAGAATTGTGAAGGATAGCATGTGCCACACTTAGACAGAATTGTGAATGATAGCATTTGCCACACTTAAACAGAATTGTGAATGTTAGCATGTGCCACATGTAGACAGAATTGTGAATGTTACCATGTGCCACACTTAGACGGCATTGTGAAGGATAGCATGTGCCACACTTAGACAGAATTGTGAATGTTAAAATGTGCCACACTTAGACGGAATTGTGAAGGATAGCATGTCCCACATTTAGACAGAATTGTGAATGTTAGCATGTGCCACACTTAGACGCAATTGTGAAGGATAGCATATGCCACACTTAGACGGAATTGTGAAGGATAGCATGTGCCACACTTAGACAGAATTGTGAAGGATAGCATGTGCCACACTTAGACAGAATTGTGAAGGATAGCATGTCTCACACTTAGAATTGTGAATGTTAGCATGTGCCACATGTTGACAGAATTGTAAAAGATAGCATGTGCCACACTTAGACGGAATTGTAAAGGATAGCATATGCCACACTTAGACGGAATTGTGAAGGATAGCATGTGCCACACTTAGACAGAATTGTGAAGGATAGCGTGTGCCACACTTAGACGGAATTGTGAAGGATAGCATGTGCCACACTTAGACAGAATTGTGAAGGATAGCATGTGCCACACTTAGACGGCATTGTGAAGGATAGCATGTGCCACACTTAGACAGAATTGTGTATGTTAAAATGTGCCACACTTAGACGGAATTGTGAAGGATAGCATGTCCCACATTTAGACAGAATTGTGAATGTTAGCATGTGCCACACTTAGACGCAATTGTGAAGGATAGCATATGCCACACTTAGACGGAATTGTGAAGGATAGCATGTGCCACACTTAGACAGAATTGTGAATCTTACCATGTGCCACACTTAGACGGAATTGTGAACGATAGCATGTGCCACACTTAGACGGAATTGTAAAGGATAGCATGTCCCACACTTAGAATTGTGAATGTTAGCATGTGCAACATGTTGACAGAATTGTAAAAGATAGCATGTGCCACACTTAGACGGAATTGTGAACGATAGCATGTGCCACACTTAGACGGAATTGTAAAGGATAGCATGTCCCACACTTAGAATTGTGAATGTTAGCATGTGCAACATGTTGACAGAATTGTAAAAGATAGCATTTGCCACACTTAGACGGAATTGTAAAGGATAGCATATGCTACACTTAGACGGAATTGTGAAGGATAGCATGTGCCACACTTAGACAGAATTGTGAAGGATAGCATTTGCCACACTTAAACAGAATTGTGAATGTTAGCATGTGCCACATGTAGACAGAATTGTGAATGTTACCATGTGCCACACTTAGACGGCATTGTGAAGGATAGCATGTTCCACACTTAGACAGAATTGTGAATGTTAAAATGTGCCACACTTAGACGGAATTGTGAAGGATAGCATGTCCCACATTTAGACAGAACTGTGAAGGTTAGCATGTGCCACACTTAGACGCAATTGTGAAGGATAGCATGTGCCACACGTAGACGGAATTGTAAAGGATAGCATATGCCACACACTGACAGATTTGTGAAGGATAGCATGTGCCACACTTAGACAGAATTGTGAAAGATAGCATGTGCCACACTTATACAAAGTTGTTAAGGATAGCATTTGCCACACTTAAACAGAATTGCGAATGTTAGCATATGCCACATGTAGACGGAATTGTAAAGGATAGCATGTGCCACACGTAGACAGAATTGTGAACTATAGCATGTGCCACACTCAGACAGAATTGTGAAGGATAGCGTGTGCCACACGAAGACGGAATTGTGAAAGATAGCATGTGCCACACTTAGACGCAATTGTGAAGGATAGCATGTGCCACACTTAGAATTGTGAAGGATAGCATGTGCCACACTTAGACAGAATTGTGAATGATAGCATTTGCCACACTTAAACAGAATTGTGAATGTTAGCATGTGCCACATGTAGACAGAATTGTGAATGTTACCATGTGCCACACTTAGACGGCATTGTGAAGGATAGCATGTGCCACACTTAGACAGAATTGTGAATGTTAAAATGTGCCACACTTAGACGGAATTGTGAAGGATAGCATGTCCCACATTTAGACAGAATTGTGAATGTTAGCATGTGCCACACTTAGACGCAATTGTGAAGGATAGCATATGCCACACTTAGACGGAATTGTGAAGGATAGCATGTGCCACACTTAGACAGAATTGTGAAGGATAGCATGTGCCACACTTAGACAGAATTGTGAAGGATAGCATGTCTCACACTTAGAATTGTGAATGTTAGCATGTGCCACATGTTGACAGAATTGTAAAAGATAGCATGTGCCACACTTAGACGGAATTGTAAAGGATAGCATATGCCACACTTAGACGGAATTGTGAAGGATAGCATGTGCCACACTTAGACAGAATTGTGAAGGATAGCGTGTGCCACACTTAGACGGAATTGTGAAGGATAGCATGTGCCACACTTAGACAGAATTGTGAAGGATAGCATGTGCCACACTTAGACGGCATTGTGAAGGATAGCATGTGCCACACTTAGACAGAATTGTGTATGTTAAAATGTGCCACACTTAGACGGAATTGTGAAGGATAGCATGTCCCACATTTAGACAGAATTGTGAATGTTAGCATGTGCCACACTTAGACGCAATTGTGAAGGATAGCATATGCCACACTTAGACGGAATTGTGAAGGATAGCATGTGCCACACTTAGACAGAATTGTGAAAGATAGCATGTGCCACACTTAAACAGAATTGTGAATGTTAGCATGTGCCACATGTAGACGGAATTGTGAATGTTACCATGTGCCACACTTAGACGGAATTGTGAAGGATAGCATGTGCCACACTTAGACGGAATTGTGAAGGATAGCATGTCCCACACTTAGACAGAATTGTAAATGTTAGCATGTGCCACACTTAGACGCAAATGTGAAGGATAGCATGCGCCACACTTAGACAGAATTGTGAATATTACCATGTGCAACACTTAGACGGAATTGTGAAGGATAGCATGTCCCACACTTAGACAGAATTGTGAATATTAGCATGTTCCACACTTAGACAGAATTGTGAATATTACCATGTGCAACACTTAGACGGAGTTGTGAAGGATAGCATGTCCCACACTTAAACAGAATTGTGAAGGATAGCATGTGCCACACATAGACGGAATTGTAATGGATAGCATATGCCACACATAGACGGAATTGTGAAAGATAGCATGTGCCACACTTAGACGCAATTGTGAAGGATAGCATGTGCCACACGTAGATGGAATTGTAAAGGATAGCATATGCCACACTTAGACAGAATTGTGAAGGATAGCGTGTGCCACACATAGACGGAATTGTGAAAGATAGCATGTGCCACACTTAGACGCAATTGTGAAGGATAGCATGTGCCACACGTAGACAGAATTGTGAATGTTCGCATGTGCCACACTTAGACGGAATTGTGAAGGATAGCATGTGCCACACTTAGACAGAATTGTGAAGGATAGCGTGTCCCACACGTAGACGGAATTGTGAAGGATAGCATATGCCACACTTAGACGGCATTGTGAAGGATAGCATGTGCCACACCTAGACACAATTGTGAATGTTACCATGTGCCACACGTAGATGGAATTGTAAAGGATAGCATATGCCACACTTAGACGGAATTGTGAAAGATAGCATGTGCCACACTTAGACAGAATTGTGAAGGATAGCGTGTGCCACACTTAGACGCAATTGTGAAGGATAGCATGTGCCACACTTAGACAGAATTGTGAAGGATAGCGTATGCCACACGTAGACGGAATTGTGAAAGATAGCATGTGCCACACTTAGACGCAATAGTGAAGGATAGCATGTGCCACACTTAGTCAGAATTGTGAATGTTACCATGTGCCACACTTAGACGGAATTGTGAAGGATAGCATGTCCCACACTTAGACAGAATTGTGAATGTTAGCATGTGCCACACTTAGACGCAATTGTGAAGGATAGCATGTGCCACACGTAGACGGAATTGTAAAGGATAGCATATGCCACACACTGACAGGTTTGTGAAGGATAGCATGTGCCACACTTAGACAGAATTGTGAAAGATAGCATGTGCCACACTTATACAGAATTGTTAAGGATAGCATTTGCCACACTTAAACAGAATTGTGAATGTTAGCATATGCCACATGTAGACGGAATTGTAAAGGATAGCATGTGCCACACGTAGACAGAATTGTGAACTATAGCATGTGCCACACTCAGACAGAATTGTGAAGGATAGCGTGTGCCACACGAAGACGGAATTGTGAAAGATAGCATGTGCCACACTTAGACGCAATTGTGAAGGATAGCATGTGCCACACTTAGACAGAATTGTGAAGGATAGCATGTGCCACACTTAGACAGAATTGTGAATGTTCGCATGTGCCACACTTAGACGGAATTGTGAAGGATAGCATGTGCCACACTTAGACAGAATTGTGAAGGATAGCGTGTCCCACACGTAGACGGAATTGTGAAGGATAGCATATGCCACACTTAGACGGCATTGTGAAGGATAGCATGTGCCACACCTAGACACAATTGTGAATGTTACCATGTGCCACACTTAGACGGAATTGTGAAGGATAGCATGTCCCACACTTAGACAGAATTGTGAAGGTTAGCATGTGCCACACTTAGACGCAATTGTGAAGGATAGCATATGCCACACTTAGACAGAATTGTGAAGGATAGCATGTGCCACACTTAGACGGAATTGTGAAGGATAGCATGTGCCACACCTAGACAGAATTGTGAATGTTACCATGTGCCACACTTAGACGGAATTGTGAAGGATAGCATGTGCCACACTTAGACGGAATTGTAAAGGATAGCATATGCCACACTTAGACGGAATTGTGAAGGATAGCATGTGCCACACTTAGACAGAATTGTGAAGGATAGCATGTCCCACACGTAGACGGAATTGTGAAGGATAGCATGTGCCACACTTAGACAGAATTGTGAAGGATAGCATGTGCCACACTTAGACGGCATTGTGAAGGATAGCATGTGCCACACCTAGACAGAATTGTGAATGTTACCATGTGCCACACTTAGACGGAATTGTGAAGGATACCATGTCCCACACTTAGACAGAATTGTGAATGTTAGCATGTGCCACACTTAGACGCAATTGTGAAGGATAGCATATGCCACACTTAGACGGAATTGTGAAGGATAGCATGTGCCACACTTAGACAGAATTGTGAAAGATACCATGTGCCACACTTAGACAGAATTGTTAAGGATAGCATTTGCCACACTTAAACAGAATTGTGAATGTTAGCATGTGCCACATGTAGACGGAATTGTAAAGACAGAATTAGATGGAATTGTGAAGGATAGCATGTGCCACACTTAGACGGAATTGTGAATGTTACCATGTGCCACACTTAGACGGAATTGTGAAGGATAGCATGTGCCACAACTAGACGGAATTGTGAAGGATAGCATGTCCCACACTTAGACAGAATTGTGAAGGATAGCATTTGCCACACTTAGACAGAATTGTGAAAGATAACATGTGCCACACTTAGACAGAATTGTGAAGGATAGCATTTGCCACACTTAAACACAATTGTGAATGTTAGCATGTGCCACATGTAGACGGAATTGTGAAGGATAGCATGTGCCACTCTTAGACAGAATTGTGAAGGATAGCGTATGCCACACGTAGACGGAATTGTAAAAGATAGCATGTGCCACACTTAGACGCAATAGTGAAGGATAGCTTGTGCCACACTTAGACAGAATTGTGAATGTTACCATGTGCCACCCTTAGACGGAATTGTGAAGGATAGCATGTCCCACACTTAGACAGAATTGTGAATGTTAGCATGTGCCACACTTAGACGCAATTGTGAAGGATAGCATGTGCCACACGTAGACGGAATTGTAAAGGATAGCATATGCCACACACAGACGGATTTGTGAAGGATAGCATGTGCCACACTTAGACACAATTGTGAAAGATAGCATGTGCCACACTTATACAGAATTGTTAAGGATAGCATTTGCCACACTTAAACAGAATTGTGAATGTTAGCATTTGCCACATGTAGACGGAATTGTAAAGGATAGCATGTGCCACACGTAGACAGAATTGTGAACTATAGCATGTGCCATACTCAGACAGAATTGTGAAGGATAGCGTGTGCCACACGTAGACAGAATTGTGAAAGATAGAATGTGCCACACTTAGACGTAATTCTGAAGGATATCATGTGCCACACTTAGACAGAATTGTGAAGGATAGCATGTGCCACACTTAGACAGAATTGTGAATGTTAGCATGTGCCACACTTAGACAGAATTGTGAAGGATAGCATGTGCCACACTTAGACAGAATTGTGAAGGATAGCGTGTCCCGCACGTAGACGGAATTGTGAAGGATAGCATGTGCCACACTTAGACGGAATTGTAAAGGATAGCATATGCCACACTTAGACGGCATTGTGAAGGATAGCATGTGCCACACTTAGACAGAATTGTGAATGTTAAAATGTGCCACACTTAGACAGAATTGTGAAGGATAGCATGTCCCACATTTAGACAGAATTGTGAATGTTAGCATGTGCCACACTTAGACGCAATTGTGAAGGATAGCATATGCCACACTTAGACGGAATTGTGAAGGATAGCATGTGCCACACTTAGACAGAATTGTGAAGGATAGCATTTGCCACACTTAAACAGAATTGTTAATGTTAGCATGTGCCACATGTAGACGGAATTGTGAAGGATAGCATGTGCCACACTTAGACGGAATTGTGAAGGATAGCATGTCCCACACTTAGACAGAATTGTGAATGTTAGCATGTGCCACACTTAGACAGAATTGTAAATGTTAGCATGTGCCACACTTAGACGCAAATGTGAAGGATAGAATGTGCCACACTTAGACAGAATTGTGAAGCATAGCGTGTGCCACACGTAGATGGAATTGTGAAGGATAGCATGCGCCACACTTAGACAGAATTGTGAATATTACCATGTGCAACACTTAGACGGAATTGTGAAGGATAGCATGTCCCACACTTAGACAGAATTGTGAATATTAGCATGTTCCACACTTAGACAGAATTGTGAATATTACCATGTGCAACACTTAGACGGAATTGTGAAGGATAGCATGTCCCACACTTAAACAGAATTGTGAAGGATAGCATGTGCCACACGTAGACGGAAGTGTAATGGAAAGCATATGCCACACTTAGACGGAATTGTGAAAGATAGCATGTGCCACACTTAGACAGAATTGTGAAGGATAGCGTGTGCCACACATAGACGGAATTGTGAAAGATAGCATGTGCCACACTTAGACGCAATTGTGAAGGATAGCATGTGCCACACTTAGACAGAATTGTGAAGGATAGCATGTGCCACACGTAGATGGAATTGTAAAGGATGGCATATGCCACACTTAGACGGAATTGTGAAAGATAGCATGTGCCACACTTTGACAGAATTGTGAAGGATAGCGTGTGCCACACTTAGACGCAATTGTGAAGGATCGCATGTGCCACTCTTAGACAGTATTGTGAAGGATAGCGTATGCCACACGTAGACGGAATTGTGAAAGATAGCATGTGCCACACTTAGACGCAATAGTGAAGGATAGCATGTGCCACACTTAGTCAGAATTGTGAATGTTACCATGTGCCACACTTAGACGGAATTGTGAAGGATAGCATGTCCCACACTTAGACAGAATTGTGAATGTTAGCATGTGCCACACTTAGACGCAATTGTGAAGGATAGCATGTGCCACACGTAGACGGAATTGTAAAGGATAGCATATGCCACACACTGACAGATTTGTGAAGGATAGCATGTGCCACACTTAGACAGAATTGTGAAAGATAGCTTGTGCCACACTTATACAGAATTGTTAAGGATAGCATTTGCCACACTTAAACAGAATTGTGAATGTTAGCATATGCCACATGTAGACGGAATTGTAAAGGATAGCATGTGCCACACGTAGACAGAATTGTGAACTATAGCATGTGCCACACTCAGACAGAATTGTGAAGGATAGCGTGTGCCACACGAAGACGGAATTGTGAAAGATAGCATGTGCCACACTTAGACGCAATTGTGAAGGATAGCATGTGCCACACTTAGAATTGTGAAGGATAGCATGTGCCACACTTAGACAGAATTGTGAATGTTCGCATGTGCCACACTTAGACGGAATTGTGAAGGATAGCATGTGCCACACTTAGACAGAATTGTGAAGGATAGCGTGTCCCACATGTAGACGGAATTGTGAAGGATAGCATGTGCCACACTTAAACAGAATTGTGAATGTTAGCATGTGCCACATGTAGACGGAATTGTAAAGACAGAATTAGACGGAATTGTGAAGGATAGCATGTGCCACACTTAGACAGAATTGTGAATCTTACCATGTGCCACACTTAGACGGAATTGTGAACGATAGCATGTGCCACACTTAGACGGAATTGTAAAGGATAGCATGTCCCACACTTAGAATTATGAATGTTAGCATGTGCAACATGTTGACAGAATTGTAAAAGATAGCATGTGCCACACTTAGACGGAATTGTAAAGGATAGCATATGCTACACTTAGACGGAATTATGAAGGATAGCATGTGCCACACTTAGACAGAATTGTGAAGGATAGCATTTGCCACACTTAAACAGAATTGTGAATGTTAGCATGTGCCACATGTAGACAGAATTGTGAATGTTACCATGTGCCACACTTAGACGGCATTGTGAAGGATAGCATGTGCCACACTTAGACAGAATTGTGAATGTTAAAATGTGCCACACTTAGACGGAATTGTGAAGGATAGCATGTCCCACATTTAGACAGAATTGTGAATGTTAGCATGTGCCACACTTAGACGCAATTGTGAAGGATAGCATGTGCCACACGTAGACGGAATTGTAAAGGATAGCATATGCCACACACTGACAGATTTGTGAAGGATAGCATGTGCCACACTTAGACAGAATTGTGAAAGATAGCATGTGCCACACTTATACAGAGTTGTTAAGGATAGCATTTGCCACACTTAAACAGAATTGTGAATGTTAGCATATGCCACATGTAGACGGAATTGTAAAGGATAGCATGTGCCACACGAAGACGGAATTGTGAAAGATAGCATGTGCCACACTTAGACGCAATTGTGAAGGATAGCATGTGCCACACTTAGAATTGTGAAGGATAGCATGTGCCACACTTAGACAGAATTGTGAATGTTCGCATGTGCCACACTTAGACGGAATTGTGAAGGATAGCATGTGCCACACTTAGACAGAATTGTGAAGGATAGCGTGTCCCACACGTAGACGGAATTGTGAAGGATAGCATGTGCCACACTTAAACAGAATTGTGAATGTTAGCATGTGCCACATGTAGACGGAATTGTAAAGACAGAATTAGACGGAATTGTGAAGGATAGCATGTGCCACACTTAGACAGAATTGTGAATCTTACCATGTGCCACACTTAGACAGAATTGTAAACGATAGCATGTGCCACACTTAGACGGAATTGTAAAGGATAGCATGTCCCACACTTAGAATTGTGAATGTTAGCATGTGCCACATGTTGACAGAATTGTAAAAGATAGCATGTGCCACACTTAGACGGAATTGTAAAGGCTAGCATATGCTACACTTAGACGGAATTGTGAAGGATAGCATGTGCCACACTTAGACAGAATTGTGAAGGATAGCATTTGCCACACTTAAACAGAATTGTGAATGTTAGCATGTGCCACATGTAGACAGAATTGTGAATGTTACCATGTGCCACACTTAGACTGCATTGTGAAGGATAGCATGTGCCACACTTAGACAGAATTGTGGATGTTAAAATGTGCCACACTTAGACGGAATTGTGAAGGATAGCATGTCCCACATTTAGACAGAATTGTGAATGTTAGCATGTGCCACACTTAGACGCAATTGTGAAGGATAGCATATGCCACACTTAGACGGAATTGTGAATGATAGCATGTGCCACACTTAGACAGAATTGTGAAGGATAGCATGTGCCACACTTAGACGGAATTGTGAAGGATAGCATGTCCCACACTTAGAATTGTGAATGTTAGCATGTGCCACATGTTGACAGAATTGTAAAAGATAGCATGTGCCACACTTAGACGGAATTGTGAAGGATAGCATGTCTCACACTTAGAATTGTGAATGTTAGCATGTGCCACATGTTGACAGAATTGTAAAAGATAGCATGTGCCACACTTAGACGGAATTGTAAAGGATAGCATATGCCACACTTAGACGGAATTGTGAAGGATAGCATGTGCCACACTTAGACAGAATTGTGAAGGATAGCGTGTGCCACACTTAGACGGAATTGTGAAGGATAGCATGTGCCACACTTAGACAGAATTGTGAAGGATAGCATGTGCCACACTTAGACGGCATTGTGAAGGATAGCATGTGCCACACTTAGACAGAATTGTGTATGTTAAAATGTGCCACACTTAGACGGAATTGTGAAGGATAGCATGTCCCACATTTAGACAGAATTGTGAATGTTAGCATGTGCCACACTTAGACAGAATTGTGAAAGATAGCATGTGCCACACTTAGACAGAATTGTGAAGGATAGCATTTGCCACACTTAAACAGAATTGTGAATGTTAGCATGTGCCACATGTAGATGGAATTGTGAATGTTGCCATGTGCCACACTTAGACGGCATTGTGAAGGATAGCATGTGCCACACTTAGACAGAATTGTGAATGTTAAAATGTGCCACACTTAGACGGAATTGTGAAGGATAGCATGTCCCACATTTAGACAGAATTGTGAATGTTAGGATGTGCGACACTTAGACGCAATTGTGAAGGATAGCATATGCCACACTTAGACGTAATTGTGAAGGATAGCATGTGCCACACTTAGACAGAATTGTGAAGGATAGCATGTGCCACACTTAGACGGAATTGTGAAGGATAGCATGTCCCACACTTAGAATTGTGAATGTTAGCATGTGCCACATGTTGACAGAATTGTAAAAGATAGCATGTGCCACACTTAGACGGAATTGTAAAGGATAGCATATGCCACACTTAGACGGAATTGTGAAGGATAGCATGTGCCACACTTAGACAGAATTGTGAAGGATAGCGTGTGCCACACTTAGACGGAATTGTGAAGGATAGCATGTGCCACACTTAGACAGAATTGTGAAGGATAGCATGTGCCACACTTAGACGGCATTGTGAAGGATAGCATGTGCCACACTTAGACAGAATTGTGAATGTTAAAATGTGCCACACTTAGACGGAATTGTGAAGGATAGCATGTCCCACATTTAGACAGAATTGTGAATGTTAGCATGTGCCACACTTAGACGCAATTGTGAAGGATAGCATATGCCACACTTAGACGGAATTGTGAAGGATAGCATGTGCCACACTATGACAGAATTGTGAAGGATAGCATTTGCCACACTTAAACAGAATTGTTAATGTTAGCATGTGCCACATGTAGACGGAATTGTGAAGGATAGCATGTGCCACACTTAGACGGAATTGTGAAGGATAGCATGTCCCACACTTAGACAGAATTGTGAATGTTAGCATGTGCCACACTTAGACAGAATTGTAAATGTTAGCATGTGCCACACTTAGACGCAAATGTGAAGGATAGAATGTGCCACACTTAGACAGAATTGTGAAGCATAGCGTGTGCCACACGTAGATGGAATTGTGAAGGATAGCATGCGCCACACTTAGACAGAATTGTGAATATTACCATGTGCAACACTTAGACGGAATTGTGAAGGATAGCATGTCCCACACTTAGACAGAATTGTGAATATTAGCATGTTCCACACTTAGACAGAATTGTGAATATTACCATGTGCAACACTTAGACGGAATTGTGAAGGATAGCATGTCCCACACTTAAACAGAATTGTGAAGGATAGCATGTGCCACACGTAGACGGAAGTGTAATGGAAAGCATATGCCACACTTAGACGGAATTGTGAAAGATAGCATGTGCCACACTTAGACAGAATTGTGAAGGATAGCGTGTGCCACACATAGACGGAATTGTGAAAGATAGCATGTGCCACACTTAGACGCAATTGTGAAGGATAGCATGTGCCACACTTAGACAGAATTGTGAAGGATAGCATGTGCCACACGTAGATGGAATTGTTAAGGATGGCATATGCCACACTTAGACGGAATTGTGAAAGATAGCATGTGCCACACTTAGACAGAATTGTGAAGGATAGCGTGTGCCACACTTAGACGCAATTGTGAAGGATCGCATGTGCCACTCTTAGACAGTATTGTGAAGGATAGCGTATGCCACACGTAGACGGAATTGTGAAAGATAGCATGTGCCACACTTAGACGCAATAGTGAAGGATAGCATGTGCCACACTTAGTCAGAATTGTGAATGTTACCATGTGCCACACTTAGACGGAATTGTGAAGGATAGCATGTCCCACACTTAGACAGAATTGTGAATGTTAGCATGTGCCACACTTAGACGCAATTGTGAAGGATAGCATGTGCCACACGTAGACGGAATTGTAAAGGATAGCATATGCCACACACTGACAGATTTGTGAAGGATAGCATGTGCCACACTTAGACAGAATTGTGAAAGATAGCATGTGCCACACTTATACAGAATTGTTAAGGATAGCATTTGCCACACTTAAACAGAATTGTGAATGTTAGCATATGCCACACGTAGACAGAATTGTGAACTATAGCATGTGCCACACTCAGACAGAATTGTGAAGGATAGCGTGTGCCACACGAAGACGGAATTGTGAAAGATAGCATGTGCCACACTTAGACGCAATTGTGAAGGATAGCATGTGCCACACTTAGAATTGTGAAGGATAGCATGTGCCACACTTAGACAGAATTGTGAATGTTCGCATGTGCAACACTTAGACGGAATTGTGAAGGATAGCATGTGCCACACTTAGACAGAATTGTGAAGGATAGCGTGTCCCACATGTAGACGGAATTGTGAAGGATAGCATGTGCCACACTTAAACAGAATTGTGAATGTTAGCATGTGCCACATGTAGACAGAATTGTAAAGACAGAATTAGACGGAATTGTGAAGGATAGCATGTGCCACACTTAGACAGAATTGTGAATCTTACCATGTGCCACACTTAGACGGAATTGTGAACGATAGCATGTGCCACACTTAGACGGAATTGTAAAGGATAGCATGTCCCACACTTAGAATTGTGAATGTTAGCATGTGCAACATGTTGACAGAATTGTAAAAGATAGCATGTGCCACACTTAGACGGAATTGTAAAGGATAGCATATGCTACACTTAGACGGAATTGTGAAGGATAGCATGTGCCACACTTAGACAGAATTGTGAAGGATAGCATTTGCCACACTTAAACAGAATTGTGAATGTTAGCATGTGCCACATGTAGACAGAATTGTGAATGTTACCATGTGCCACACTTAGACGGCATTGTGAAGGATAGCATGTGCCACACTTAGACAGAATTGTGAATGTTAAAATGTGCCACACTTAGACGGAATTGTGAAGGATAGCATGTCCCACATTTAGACAGAATTGTGAATGTTAGCATGTGCCACACTTAGACGCAATTGTGAAGGATAGCATGTGCCACACGTAGATGGAATTGTAAAGGATAGCATATGCCACACACTGACAGATTTGTGAAGGATAGCATGTGCCACACTTAGACAGAATTGTGAAAGATAGCATGTGCCACACTTATACAGAGTTGTTAAGGATAGCATTTGCCACACTTAAACAGAATTGTGAATGTTAGCATATGCCACATGTAGACGGAATTGTAAAGGATAGCATGTGCCACACGTAGACAGAATTGTGAACTATGGCATGTGCCACACTCAGACAGAATTGTGAAGGATAGCGTGTGCCACACGAAGACGGAATTGTGAAAGATAGCATGTGCCACACTTAGACGCAATTGTGAAGGATAGCATGTGCCACACTTAGAATTGTGAAGGATAGCATGTGCCACACTTAGACAGAATTGTGAATGTTCGCATGTGCCACACTTAGACGGAATTGTGAAGGATAGCATGTGCCACACTTAGACAGAATTGTGAAGGATAGCGTGTCCCACACGTAGACGGAATTGTGAAGGATAGCATGTGCCACACTTAAACAGAATTGTGAATGTTAGCATGTGCCACATGTAGACGGAATTGTAAAGACAGAATTAGACGGAATTGTGAAGGATAGCATGTGCCACACTTAGACAGAATTGTGAATCTTACCATGTGCCACACTTAGACGGAATTGTAAACGATAGCATGTGCCACACTTAGACGGAATTGTAAAGGATAGCATGTCCCACACTTAGAATTGTGAATGTTAGCATGTGCCACATGTTGACAGAATTGTAAAAGATAGCATGTGCCACACTTAGACAGAATTGTGAAGGATAGCATTTGCCACACTTAAACAGAATGTGAATGTTAGCATGTGCCACATGTAGACAGAATTGTGAATGTTACCATGTGCCACACTTAGACGGCATTGTGAAGGATAGCATGTGCCACACTTAGACAGAATTGTGGATGTTAAAATGTGCCACACTTAGACGGAATTGTGAAGGATAACATGTCCCACATTTAGACAGAATTGTGAATGTTAGCATGTGCCACACTTAGACGCAATTGTGAAGGATAGCATATGCCACACTTAGACGGAATTGTGAAGGATAGCATGTGCCACACTTAGACAGAATTGTGAAGGATAGCATGTGCCACACTTAGACGGAATTGTGAAGGATAGCATGTCTCACACTTAGAATTGTGAATGTTAGCATGTGCCACATGTTGACAGAATTGTAAAAGATAGCATGTGCCACACTTAGACGGAATTGTAAAGGATAGCATATGCCACACTTAGACGGAATTGTGAAGGATAGCATGTGCCACACTTAGACAGAATTGTGAAGGATAGCGTGTGCCACACTTAGATGGAATTGTGAAGGATAGCATGTGCCACACTTAGACAGAATTGTGAAGGATAGCATGTGCCACACTTAGACGGCATTGTGAAGGATAGCATGTGCCACACTTAGACAGAATTGTGTATGTTAAAATGTGCCACACTTAGACGGAATTGTGAAGGATAGCATGTCCCACATTTAGACAGAATTGTGAATGTTAGCATGTGCCACACTTAGACAGAATTGTGAAAGATAGCATGTGCCACACTTAGACAGAATTGTGAAGGATAGCATTTGCCACACTTAAACAGAATTGTGAATGTTAGCATGTGCCACATGTAGACGGAATTGTGAATGTTACCATGTGCCACACTTAGACAGAATTGTGAAGGATAGCATGTGCCACACTTAGACGGAATTGTGAAGGATAGCATGTCCCACACTTAGACAGAATTGTGAATGTTAGCATGTGCCACACTTAGACAGAATTGTAAATGTTAGCATGTGCCACACTTAGACGCAAATGTGAAGGATAGCATGCGCCACACTTAGACAGAATTGTGAATATTACCATGTGCAACACTTAGACGGAATTGTGAAGGATAGCATGTCCCACACTTAGACGGCATTGTGAAGGATAGCATGTGCCACACTTAGACAGAATTGTGTATGTTAAAATGTGCCACACTTAGACGGAATTGTGAAGGATAGCATGTGCCACACTTAGACAGAATTGTGAAGGATAGCATGTGCCACACTTAGACGGCATTGTGAAGGATAGCATGTGCCACACTTAGACAGAATTGTGTATGTTAAAATGTGCCACACTTAGACGGAATTGTGAAGGATAGCATGTGCCACACTTAGATAGAATTGTGAATGTTAGCATGTGCCACACTTAGACAGAATTGTGAAAGATAGCATGTGCCACACTTAGACAGAATTGTGAAGGATAGCATTTGCCACACTTAAACAGAATTGTGAATGTTAGCATGTGCCACATGTAGATGGAATTGTGAATGTTGCCATGTGCCACACTTAGACATCATTGTGAAGGATAACATGTGCCACACTTAGACAGAATTGTGAATGTTAAAATGTGCCACACTTAGACGGAATTGTGAAGGATAGCATGTCCCACATTTAGACTGAATTGTGAATGTTAGCATGTGCGACACTTAGACGCAATTGTGAAGGATAGCATATGCCACACTTAGACGTAATTGTGAAGGATAGCATGTGCCACACTTAGACAGAATTGTGAAGGATAGCATGTGCCACACTTAGACGGAATTGTGAAGGATAGCATGTCCCACACTTAGAATTGTGAATGTTAGCATGTGCCACATGTTGACAGAATTGTAAAAGATAGCATGTGCCACACTTAGACGGAATTGTAAAGGATAGCATATGCCACACTTAGACGGAATTGTGAAGGATAGCATGTGCCACACTTAGACAGAATTGTGAAGGATAGCGTGTGCCACACTTAGACGGAATTGTGAAGGATAGCATGTGCCACACTTAGACAGAATTGTGAAGGATAGCATGTGCCACACTTAGACGGCATTGTGAAGGATAGCATGTGCCACACTTAGACAGAATTGTGAATGTTAAAATGTGCCACACTTAGATGGAATTGTGAAGGATAGCATGTCCCACAGTTAGACAGAATTGTGAATGTTAGCATGTGCCACACTTAGACGCAATTGTGAAGGATAGCATATGCCACACTTAGACGGAATTGTGAAGGATAGCATGTGCCACACTTAGACAGAATTGTGAAGGATAGCATTTGCCACACTTAAACAGAATTGTTAATGTTAGCATGTGCCACATGTAGACGGAATTGTGAAGGATAGCATGTGCCACACTTAGACGGAATTGTGAAGGATAGCATGTCCCACACTTAGACAGAATTGTGAATGTTAGCATGTGCCACACTTAGACAGAATTGTAAATGTTAGCATGTGCCACACTTAGACGCAAATGTGAAGGATAGAATGTGCCACACTAAGACAGAATTGTGAAGCATAGCGTGTGCCACACGTAGATGGAATTGTGAAGGATAGCATGCGCCACACTTAGACAGAATTGTGAATATTACCATGTGCAACACTTAGACGGAATTGTGAAGGATAGCATGTCCCACACTTAGACAGAATTGTGAATATTAGCATGTTCCACACTTAGACAGAATTGTGAATATTACCATGTGCAACACTTAGACGGAATTGTGAAGGATAGCATGTCCCACACTTAAACAGAATTGTGAAGGATAGCATGTGCCACACGTAGACGGAAGTGTAATGGAAAGCATATGCCACACTTAGACGGAATTGTGAAAGATAGCATGTGCCACACTTAGACAGAATTGTGAAGGATAGCGTGTGCCACACATAGACGGAATTGTGAAAGATAGCATGTGCCACACTTAGACGCAATTGTGAAGGATAGCATGTGCCACACTTAGACAGAATTGTGAAGGATAGCATGTGCCACACGTAGATGGAATTGTAAAGGATGGCATATGCCACACTTAGACGGAATTGTGAAAGATAGCATGTGCCACACTTAGACAGAATTGTGAAGGATAGCGTGTGCCACACTTAGACGCAATTGTGAAGGATCGCATGTGCCACTCTTAGACAGTATTGTGAAGGATAGCGTATGCCACACGTAGACGGAATTGTGAAAGATAGCATGTGCCACACTTAGACGCAATAGTGAAGGATAGCATGTGCCACACTTAGTCAGAATTGTGAATGTTATCATGTGCCACACTTAGACGGAATTGTGAAGGATAGCATGTCCCACACTTAGACAGAATTGTGAATGTTAGCATGTGCCACACTTAGACGCAATTGTGAAGGATAGCATGTGCCACACGTAGACGGAATTGTAAAGGATAGCATATGCCACACACTGACAGATTTGTGAAGGATAGCATGTGCCACACTTAGACAGAATTGTGAAAGATAGCATGTGCCACACTTATACAGAATTGTTAAGGATAGCATTTGCCACACTTAAACAGAATTGTGAATGTTAGCATATGCCACACGTAGACAGAATTGTGAACTATAGCATGTGCCACACTCAGACAGAATTGTGAAGGATAGCGTGTGCCACACGAAGACGGAATTGTGAAAGATAGCATGTGCCACACTTAGACGCAATTGTGAAGGATAGCATGTGCCACACTTAGAATTGTGAAGGATAGCATGTGCCACACTTAGACAGAATTGTGAATGTTCGCATGTGCCACACTTAGACGCAATTGTGAAGGATAGCATGTGCCACACTTAGAATTGTGAAGGATAGCGTGTCCCACATGTAGACGGAATTGTGAAGGATAGCATGTGCCACACTTAAACAGAATTGTGAATGTTAGCATGTGCCACATGTAGACGGAATTGTAAAGACAGAATTAGACGGAATTGTGAAGGATAGCATGTGCCACACTTAGACAGAATTGTGAATCTTACCATGTGCCACACTTAGACGGAATTGTGAACGATAGCATGTGCCACACTTAGACGGAATTGTAAAGGATAGCATGTCCCACACTTAGAATTGTGAATGTTAGCATGTGCAACATGTTGACAGAATTGTAAAAGATAGCATGTGCCACACTTAGACGGAATTGTAAAGGATAGCATATGCTACACTTAGACGGAATTGTGAAGGATAGCATGTGCCACACTTAGACAGAATTGTGAAGGATAGCATGTGCCACACTTAAACAGAATTGTGAATGTTAGCATGTGCCACATGTAGACAGAATTGTGAATGTTACCATGTGCCACACTTAGACGGCATTGTGAAGGATAGCATGTGCCACACTTAGACAGAATTGTGAATGTTAAAATGTGCCACACTTAGACGGAATTGTGAAGGATAGCATGTCCCACATTTAGACAGAATTGTGAATGTTAGCATGTGCCACACTTAGACGCAATTGTGAAGGATAGCATGTGCCACACGTAGACGGAAATGTAAAGGATAGCATATGCCACACACTGACAGATTTGTGAAGGATAGCATGTGCCACACTTAGACAGAATTGTGAAAGATAGCATGTGCCACACTTATACAGAGTTGTTAAGGATAGCATTTGCCACACTTAAACAGAATTGTGAATGTTAGCATATGCCACATGTAGACGGAATTGTAAAGGATAGCATGTGCCACACGTAGACAGAATTGTGAACTATGGCATGTGCCACACTCAGACAGAATTGTGAAGGATAGCGTGTGCCACACGAAGACGGAATTGTGAAAGATAGCATGTGCCACACTTAGACGCAATTGTGAAGGATAGCATGTGCCACACTTAGAATTGTGAAGGATAGCATGTGCCACACTTAGACAGAATTGTGAATGTTCGCATGTGCCACACTTAGACGGAATTGTGAAGGATAGCATGTGCCACACTTAGACAGAATTGTGAAGGATAGCGTGTCCCACACGTAGACGGAATTGTGAAGGATAGCATGTGCCACACTTAAACAGAATTGTGAATGTTAGCATGTGCCACATGTAGACGGAATTGTAAAGACAGAATTAGACGGAATTGTGAAGGATAGCATGTGCCACACTTAGACAGAATTGTGAATCTTACCATGTGCCACACTTAGACGGAATTGTAAACGATAGCATGTGCCACACTTAGACGGAATTGTAAAGGATAGCATGTCCCACACTTAGAATTGTGAATGTTAGCATGTGCCACATGTTGACAGAATTGTAAAAGATAGCATGTGCCACACTTAGACGGAATTGTAAAGGCTAGCATATGCTTCACTTAGACGGAATTGTGAAGGATAGCATGTGCCACACTTAGACAGAATTGTGAAGGATAGCATTTGCCACACTTAAACAGAATGTGAATGTTAGCATGTGCCACATTTAGACAGAATTGTGAATGTTACCATGTGCCACACTTAGACGGCATTGTGAAGGATAGCATGTGCCACACTTAGACAGAATTGTGAATGTTAAAATGTGCCACACTTAGACGGAATTGTGAAGGATAGCATGTCCCACATTTAGACAGAATTGTGAATGTTAGCATGTGCCACACTTAGACGCAATTGTGAAGGATAGCATATGCCACACTTAGACGGAATTGTGAAGGATAGCATGTGCCACACTTAGACGGAATTGTGAAGGATAGCATGTCTCACACTTAGAATTGTGAATGTTAGCATGTGCCACATGTTGACAGAATTGTAAAAGATAGCATGTGCCACACTTAGACGGAATTGTAAAGGATAGCATATGCCACACTTAGACGGAATTGTGAAGGATAGCATGTGCCACACTTAGACAGAATTGTGAAGGATAGCGTGTGCCACACTTAGACGGAATTGTGAAGGATAGCATGTGCCACACTTAGACAGAATTGTGAAGGATAGCATGTGCCACACTTAGACGGCATTGTGAAGGATAGCATGTGCCACACTTAGACAGAATTGTGTATGTTAAAATGTGCCACACTTAGACGGAATTGTGAAGGATAGCATGTCCCACATTTAGACAGAATTGTGAATGTTAGCATGTGCCACACTTAGACAGAATTGTGAAAGATAGCATGTGCCACACTTAGACAGAATTGTGAAGGATAGCATTTGCCACACTTAAACAGAATTGTGAATGTTAGCATGTGCCACATGTAGACGGAATTGTGAATGTTACCATGTGCCACACTTAGACGGAATTGTGAAGGATAGCATGTGCCACACTTAGACGGAATTGTGAAGGATAGCATGTCCCACACTTAGACAGAATTGTGAATGTTAGCATGTGCCACACTTAGACAGAATTGTAAATGTTAGCATGTGCCACACTTAGACGCAAATGTGAAGGATAGCATGCGCCACACTTAGACAGAATTGTGAATATTACCATGTGCAACACTTAGACGGAATTGTGAAGGATAGCATGTCCCACACTTAGACAGAATTGTGAATATTAGCATGTTCCACACTTAGACAGAATTGTGAATATTACCATGTGCAACACTTAGACGGAGTTGTGAAGGATAGCATGTCCCACACTTAAACAGAATTGTGAAGGATAGCATGTGCCACACGTAGATGGAATTGTAATGGATAGCATATGCCACACTTAGACGGAATTGTGAAAGATAGCATGTGCCACACTTAGACAGAATTGTGAAGGATAGTGTGTGCCACACATAGACGGAATTGTGAAAGATAGCATGTGCCACACTTAGACGCAATTGTGAAGGATAGCATGTGCCACACGTAGATGGAATTGTAAAGGATAGCATATGCCACACTTAGACGGAATTGTGAAAGATAGCATGTGCCACACTTAGACAGAATTGTGAAGGATAGCGTGTGCCACACTTAGACGCAATTGTGAAGGATAGCATGTGCCACACTTAGACAGAATTGTGAAGGATAGCGTATGCCACACGTAGACGGAATTGCGAAAGATAGCATGTGCCACACTTAGACGCAATAGAGAAGGATAGCATGTGCCACACTTAGTCAGAATTGTGAATGTTACCATGTGCCACACTTAGACGGAATTGTGAAGGATAGCATGTCCCACACTTAGACAGAATTGTGAATGTTAGCATGTGCCACACTTAGACGCAATTGTGAAGGATAGCATGTGCCACACGTAGACGGAATTGTAAAGGATTGCATATGCCACACACTGACAGGTTTGTGAAGGATAGCATGTGCCACACTTAGACAGAATTGTGAAAGATAGCATGTGCCACACTTATACAGAATTGTTAAGGATAGCATTTGCAACACTTAAACAGAATTGTGAATGTTAGCATATGCCACATGTAGACGGAATTGTAAAGGATAGCATGTGCCACAGGTAGACAGAATTGTGAACTATAGCATGTGCCACACTCAGACAGAATTGTGAAGGATAGCGTGTGCCACACGAAGACGGAATTGTGAAAGATAGCATGTGCCACACTTAGACGCAATTGTGAAGGATAGCATGTGCCACACTTAGACAGAATTGTGAAGGATAGCATGTGCCACACTTAGACAGAATTGTGAAGGATAGCGTGTCCCACACTTAGACGGAATTGTAAAGGATAGCATATGCTACACTTAGACGGAATTGTGAAGGATAGCATGTGCCACACTTAGACAGAATTGTGAAGGATAGCGTGTGCCACACTTAGACGGAATTGTGAAGGATAGCATGTCCCACACTTAGACAGAATTGTGAATGTTAGCATGTGCCACACTTAGACGCAATTGTGAAGGATAGCATATGCCACACTTAGACAGAATTGTGAAGGATAGCATGTGCCACACTTAGACGGAATTGTGAAGGATAGCATGTCCCACATTTAGACAGAATTGTGAATGTTACCATGTGCCACACTTAGACGGAATTGTGAAGGATAGCATGTCCCACACTTAGACGGAATTGTGAATGTTAGCATGTGCCACACTTAGACGCAATTGTGAAGGATAGCATATGCCACACTTAGACGGAATTGTGAAGGATAGCATGTGCCACACTTAGACAGAATTGTGAATGTTAGCATGTGCCACATGTAGACGGCATTGTGAATGTTACCATGTGCCACACTTAGACGGCATTGTGAAGGATAGCATGTGCCACACTTAGACAGAATTGTGAATGTTAAAATGTGCCACACTTAGACGGAATTGTGAAGGATAGCATGTCCCACATTTAGACAGAATTGTGAATGTTAGCATGTGCCACACTTAGACGCAATTGTGAAGGATAGCATATGCCACACTTAGACGGAATTGTGAAGGATAGCATGTGCCACACTTAGACAGAATTGTGAAGGATAGCATGTGCCACACTTAGACGGAATTGTGAAGGATAGCATGTCCCACACTTAGAATTGTGAATGTTAGCATGTGCCACACTTAGACGCAATTGTGAAGGATAGCATATGCCACACTTAGACGGAATTGTGAAGGATAGCATGTGCCACACTTAGACAGAATTGTAAAAGATAGCATGTGCCACACTTAGACGGAATTGTAAAGGATAGCATATGCCACACTTAGACGGAATTGTGAAGGATAGCATGTGCCACACTTAGACAGAATTGTGAAGGATAGCGTGTGCCACACTTAGACGGAATTGTGAAGGATAGCATGTGCCACACTTAGACAGAATTGTGAAGGATAGCATGTGCCACACTTAGACGGCATTGTGAAGGATAGCATGTGCCACACTTAGACAGAATTGTGAATGTTAAAATGTGCCACACTTAGACGGAATTGTGAAGGATAGCATGTCCCACATTTAGACAGAATTGTGAATGTTAGCATGTGCCACACTTAGACGGAATTGTGAAGGATAGCATGTGCCACACTTAGACAGAATTGTGAAGGATAGCATGTGCCACACTTAGACGGCATTGTGAAGGATAGCATGTCCCACATTTAGACAGAATTGTGAATGTTAGCATGTGCCACACTTAGACGCAATTGTGAAGGATAGCATATGCCACACTTAGACGGAATTGTGAAGGATAGCATGTGCCACACTTAGACAGAATTGTGAAAGATAGCATGTGCCACACTTAGACAGAATTGTGAAGGATAGCATTTGCCACACTGAAACAGAATTGTTAATGTTAGCATGTGCCACATGTAGACGGAATTGTGAAGGATAGCATGTGCCACACTTAGACGGAATTGTGAAGGATAGCATGTCCCACACTTAGACAGAATTGTGAATGTTAGCATGTGCCACACTTAGACAGAATTGTAAATGTTAGCATGTGCCACACTTAGACGCAAATGTGAAGGATAGAATGTGCCACACTTAGACAGAATTGTGAAGGATAGCGTGTGCCACACGTAGATGGAATTGTGAAGGATAGCATGCGCCACACTTAGACAGAATTGTGAATATTACCATGTGCAACACTTAGACGGAATTGTGAAGGATAGCATGTCCCACACTTAGACAGAATTGTGAATATTAGCATGTTCCACACTTAGACAGAATTGTGAATATTACCATGTGCAACACTTAGACGGAATTGTGAAGGATAGCATGTCCCACACTTAAACAGAATTGTGAAGGATAGCATGTGCCACACGTAGACGGAAGTGTAATGGATAGCATATGCCACACTTAGACGGAATTGTGAAAGATAGCATGTGCCACACTTAGACAGAATTGTGAAGGATAGCGTGTGCCACACATAGACGGAATTGTGAAAGATAGCATGTGCCACACTTAGACGCAATTGTGAAGGATAGCATGTGCCACACTTAGACAGAATTGTGAAGGATAGCATGTGCCACACGTAGATGGAATTGTAAAGGATGGCATATGCCACACTTAGACGGAATTGTGAAAGATAGCATGTGCCACACTTAGACAGAATTGTGAAGGATAGCGTGTGCCACACTTAGACGCAATTGTGAAGGATCGCATGTGCCACTCTTAGACAGTATTGTGAAGGATAGCGTATGCCACACGTAGACGGAATTGTGAAAGATAGAATGTGCCACACTTAGACGCAATAGTGAAGGATAGCATGTGCCACACTTAGTCAGAATTGTGAATGTTACCATGTGCCACACTTAGACGGAATTGTGAAGGATAGCATGTCCCACACTTAGACAGAATTGTGAATGTTAGCATGTGCCACACTTAGACGCAATTGTGAAGGATAACATGTGCCACACGTAGACGGAATTGTAAAGGATAGCATATGCCACACACTGACAGATTTGTGAAGGATAGCTTGTTCCACACTTAGACAGAATTGTGAAAGATAGCATGTGCCACACTTATACAGAATTGTTAAGGATAGCATTTGCCACACTTAAACAGAATTGTGAATGTTAGCATATGCCACATGTAGACGGAATTGTAAAGGATAGCATGTGCCACACGTAGACAGAATTGTGAATGTTCGCATGTGCCACACTTAGACGGAATTGTGAAGGATAGCATGTGCCACACTTAGACAGAATTGTGAAGGATAGCGTGTCCCACACGTAGACGGAATTGTGAAGGATAGCATGTGCCACACTTAAACAGAATTGTGAATGTTAGCATGTGCCACATGTAGACGGAATTGTAAAGACAGAATTAGACGGAATTGTGAAGGATAGCATGTGCCACACTTAGACAGAATTGTGAATCTTACCATGTCCCACACTTAGACGGAATTGTGAACGATAGCATGTGCCACACTTAGACGGAATTGTAAAGGATAGCATGTCCCACACTTAGAATTGTGAATGTTAGCATGTGCCACATGTTGACAGAATTGTAAAAGATAGCATGTGCCACACTTAGACGGAATTGTAAAGGATAGCATATGCTACACTTAGACGGAATTGTGAAGGATAGCATGTGCCACACTTAGACAGAATTGTGAAGGATAGCATTTGCCACACTTAAACAGAATTGTGAATGTTAGCATGTGCCACATGTAGACAGAATTGTGAATGTTACCATGTGCCACACTTAGACGGCATTGTGAAGGATAGCATGTGCCACACTTAGACAGAATTGTGAATGTTAAAATGTGCCACACTTAGACGGAATTGTGAAGGATAGCATGTCCCACATTTAGACAGAATTGTGAATGTTAGCATGTGCCACACTTAGACGCAATTGTGAAGGATAGCATATGCCACACTTAGACAGAATTGTGAAGGATAGCATGTGCCACAGTTAGACGGAATTGTGAAGGATAGCATGTCCCACACTTAGAATTGTGAATGTTAGCATGTGCCACATGTTGACAGAATTGTAAAAGATAGCATGTGCCACACTTAGACGGAATTGTAAAGGATAGCATATGCCACACTTAGACGGAATTGTGAAGGATAGCATGTGCCACACTTAGACAGAATTGTGAAGGATAGCGTGTGCCACACTTAGACGGAATTGTGAAGGATAGCATGTGCCACACTTAGACAGAATTGTGAAGGATAGCATGTGCCACACTTAGACGGCATTGTGAAGGATAGCATGTGCCACACTTAGACAGAATTGTGAATGTTAAAATGTGCCAGACTTAGACGGAATTGTGAAGGATAGCATGTCCCACATTTAGACAGAATTGTGAATGTTAGCATGTGCCACACTTAGACGCAATTGTGAAGGATAGCATATGCCACACTTAGACGGAATTGTGAAGGATAGCATGTGCCACACTTAGACAGAATTGTGAAAGATAGCATGTGCCACACTTAGACAGAATTGTGAAGGATAGCATTTGCCACACTTAAACAGAATTGTGAATGTTAGCATGTGCCACATGTAGACGGAATTGTGAATGTTACCATGTGCCACACTTAGACGCAAATGTGAAGGATAGAATGTGCCACACTTAGACAGAATTGTGAAGGATAGCGTGTGCCACACGTAGATGGAATTGTGAAGGATAGCATGCGCCACACTTAGACAGAATTGTGAATATTACCATGTGCAACACTTAGACGGAATTGTGAAGGATAGCATGTCCCACACTTAGACAGAATTGTGAATATTAGCATGTTCCACACTTAGACAGAATTGTGAATATTACCATGTGCAACACTTAGACGGAGTTGTGAAGGATAGCATGTCCCACACTTAAACAGAATTGTGAAGGATAGCATGTGCCACACGTAGACAGAATTGTAATGGATAGCATATGCCACACTTAGACGGAATTGTGAAAGATAGCATGTGCCACACTTAGACAGAATTGTGAAGGATAGCGTGTGCCACACATAGACGGAATTGTGAAAGATAGCATGTGCCACACTTAGACGCAATTGTGAAGGATAGCATGTGCCACAGGTAGATGGAATTGTAAAGGATAGCATATGCCACACTTAGACGGAATTGTGAAAGATAGCATGTGCCACACTTAGACAGAATTGTGAAGGATAGTGTGTGCCACACTTAGACGCAATTGTGAAGGATAGCATGTGCCACACTTAGACAGAATTGTGAAGGATAGCGTATGCCACACGTAGATGGAATTGTGAAAGATAGCATGTGCCACACTTAGACGCAATAGTGAAGGATAGCATGTGCCACACTTAGTCAGAATTGTGAATGTTACCATGTGCCACACTTAGACGGAATTGTGAAGGATAGCATGTCCCACACTTAGACAGAATTGTGAATGTTAGCATGTGCCACACTTAGACGCAATTGTGAAGGATAGCATGTGCCACACGTAGACGGAATTGTAAAGGATAGCATATGCCACACACTGACAGATTTGTGAAGTATAGCATGTGCCACACTTAGACAGACTTGTGAAAGATAGCATGTGCCACACTTATACAGAATTGTTAAGGATAGCATTTGCCACACTTAAACAGAATTGTGAATGTTAGCATATGCCACATGTAGACGGAATTGTAAAGGATAGCATGTGCCACACGTAGACAGAATTGTGAACTATAGCATGTGCCACACTCAGACAGAATTGTGAAGGATAGCGTGTGCCACACGAAGACGGAATTGTGAAAGATAGCATGTGCCACACTTAGACGCAATTGTGAAGGATAGCATGTGCCACACTTAGACAGAATTGTGAAGGATAGCATGTGCCACACTTAGACAGAATTGTGAAGGATAGCATTTGCCACACTTAAACAGAATTGTTAATGTTAGCATGTGCCACATGTAGACGGAATTGTGAAGGATAGCATGTGCCACACTTAGACGGAATTGTGAAGGATAGCATGTCCCACACTTAGACAGAATTGTGAATGTTAGCATGTGCCACACTTAGACAGAATTGTAAATGTTAGCATGTGCCACACTTAGACGCAAATGTGAAGGATAGAATGTGCCACACTTAGACAGAATTGTGAAGGATAGCGTGTGCCACACGTAGATGGAATTGTGAAGGATAGCATGCGCCACACTTAGACAGAATTGTGAATATCACCATGTGCAACACTTAGACGGAATTGTGAAGGATAGCATGTCCCACACTTAGACAGAATTGTGAATATTAGCATGTTCCACACTTAGACAGAATTGTGAATATTACCATGTGCAACACTTAGACGGAATTGTGAAGGATAGCATGTCCCACACTTAGACAGAATTGTGAAGGATAGCATGTGCCACACGTAGATGGAATTGTAAAGGATGGCATATTCCACACTTAGACGGAATTGTGAAAGATAGCATGTGCCACACTTAGACAGAATTGTGAAGGATAGCGTGTGCCACACATAGATGGAATTGTGAAAGATAGCATGTGCCACACTTAGACGCAATTGTGAAGGATAGCATGTGCCACACTTAGACAGAATTGTGAAGGATAGCATGTGCCACACGTAGATGGAATTGTAAAGGATGGCATATGCCACACTTAGACCGAATTGTGAAAGATAGCATGTGCCACACTTAGACAGAATTGTGAAGGATAGCGTGTGCCACACTTAGACGCAATTGTGAAGGATCGCATGTGCCACTCTTAGACAGTATTGTGAAGGATAGCGTATGCCACACGTAGACGGAATTGTGAAAGATAGCATGTGCCACACTTAGACAGAATTGTGAATGTTAGCATGTGCCACACTTAGACGCAATTGTGAAGGATAACATGTGCCACACTTAGACGGAATTGTGAAGGATAGCATGTCCCACACTTAGACAGAATTGTGAATGTTAGCATGTGCCACACTTAGACGCAATTGTGAAGGATAGCATGTGCCACACGTAGACGGAATTGTAAAGGATAGCATATGCCACACACTGACAGATTTGTGAAGGATAGCTTGTGCCACACTTAGACAGAATTGTGAAAGATAGCATGTGCCACACTTATACAGAATTGTTAAGGATAGCATTTGCCACACTTAAACAGAATTGTGAATGTTAGCATATGCCACATGTAGACGGAATTGTAAAGGATAGCATGTGCCACACGTAGACAGAATTGTGAACTATAGCATGTGCCACACTCAGACAGAATTGTGAAGGATAGCGTGTGCCAAACGAAGACGGAATTGTGAAAGATAGCATGTGCCACACTTAGACGCAATTGTGAAGGATAGCATGTGCCACACTTAGAATTGTGAAGGATAGCATGTGCCACACTTAGACAGAATTGTGAATGTTCGCATGTGCCACACTTAGACGGAATTGTGAAGGATAGCATGTGCCACACTTAGACAGAATTGTGAAGGATAGCGTGTCCCACACGTAGACGGAATTGTGAAGGATAGCATGTGCCACACTTAAACAGAATTGTGAATGTTAGCATGTGCCACATGTAGACGGAATTGTAAAGACAGAATTAGACGGAATTGTGAAGGATAGCATGTGCCACACTTAGACAGAATTGTGAATCTTACCATGTGCCACACTTAGACGGAATTGTGAACGATAGCATGTGCCACACTTAGACGGAATTGTAAAGGATAGCATGTCCCACACTTAGAATTGTGAATGTTAGCATGTGCCACATGTTGACAGAATTGTAAAAGATAGCATGTGCCACACTTAGACGGAATTGTAAAGGATAGCATATGCTACACTTAGACGGAATTGTGAAGGATAGCATGTGCCACACTTAGACAGAATTGTGAAGGATAGCATGTGCCACAGTTAGACGGAATTGTGAAGGATAGCATGTCCCACACTTAGAATTGTGAATGTTAGCATGTGCCACATGTTGACAGAATTGTAAAAGATAGCATGTGCCACACTTAGACGGAATTGTAAAGGATAGCATATGCCACACTTAGACGGAATTGTGAAGGATAGCATGTGCCACACTTAGACAGAATTGTGAAGGATAGCGTGTGCCACACTTAGACGGAATTGTGAAGGATAGCATGTGCCACACTTAGACAGAATTGTGAAGGATAGCATGTGCCACACTTAGACGGCATTGTGAAGGATAGCATGTGCCACACTTAGACAGAATTGTGAATGTTAAAATGTGCCACACTTAGACGGAATTGTGAAGGATAGCATGTCCCACATTTAGACAGAATTGTGAATGTTAGCATGTGCCACACTTAGACGCAATTGTGAAGGATAGCATATGCCACACTTAGACGGAATTGTGAAGGATCGGATGTGCCACACTTAGACAGAATTGTGAAAGATAGCATGTGCCACACTTAGACAGAATTGTGAAGGATAGCATTTGCCACACTTAAACAGAATTGTGAATGTTAGCATGTGCCACATGTAGACGGAATTGTGAATGTTACCATGTGCCACACTTAGACGGAATTGTGAAGGATAGCATGTGCCACACTTAGACGGAATTGTGAAGGATAGCATGTCCCACACTTAGACAGAATTGTGAATGTTAGCATGTGCCACACTTAGACAGAATTGTAAATGTTAGCATGTGCCACACTTAGACGCAAATGTGAAGGATAGAATGTGCCACACTTAGACAGAATTGTGAAGGATAGCGTGTGCCACACGTAGATGGAATTGTGAAGGATAGCATGCGCCACACTTAGACAGAATTGTGAATATTACCATGTGCAACACTTAGACGGAATTGTGAAGGATAGTATGTCCCACACTTAGACAGAATTGTGAATATTAGCATGTTCCACACTTAGACAGAATTGTGAATATTACCATGTGCAACACTTAGACGGAGTTGTGAAGGATAGCATGTCCCACACTTAAACAGAATTGTGAAGGATAGCATGTGCCACACGTAGACGGAATTGTAATGGATAGCATATGCCACACTTAGACGGAATTGTGAAAGATAGCATGTGCCACACTTAGACAGAATTGTGAAGGATAGCGTGTGCCACACATAGACGGAATTGTGAAAGATAGCATGTGCCACACTTAGACGCAATTGTGAAGGATAGCATGTGCCACAGGTAGATGGAATTGTAAAGGATAGCATATGCCACACTTAGACGGAATTGTGAAAGATAGCATGTGCCACACTTAGACAGAATTGTGAAGGATAGTGTGTGCCACACTTAGACGCAATTGTGAAGGATAGCATGTGCCACACTTAGACAGAATTGTGAATGTTACCATGTGCCACACTTAGACGGAATTGTGAAGGATAGCATGTCCCACACTTAGACAGAATTGTGAATGTTAGCATGTGCCACACTTAGACGCAATTGTGAAGGATAGCATGTGCCACACGTTGACGGAATTGTAAAGGATAGCATATGCCACACACTGACAGATTTGTGAAGGATAGCATGTGCCACACTTAGACAGAATTGTGAAAGATAGCATGTGCCACACTTATACAGAATTGTTAAGGATAGCATTTGCCACACTTAAACAGAATTGTGAATGTTAGCATATGCCACATGTAGACGGAATTGTAAAGGATAGCATGTGCCACACGTAGACAGAATTGTGAACTATAGCATGTGCCACACTCAGACAGAATTGTGAAGGATAGCGTGTGCCACACGAAGACGGAATTGTGAAAGATAGCATGTGCCACACTTAGACGCAATTGTGAAGGATAGCATGTGCCACACTTAGACAGAATTGTGAAGGATAGCATGTGCCACACTTAGACAGAATTGTGAATGTTCGCATGTGCCACACTTAGACGGAATTGTGAAGGATAGCATGTGCCACACTTAGACAGAATTGTGAAGGATAGCGTGTCCCACACGTAGACGGAATTGTGAAGGATAGCATGTGCCACACTTAGACAGAATTGTGAAGGATAGCATTTGCCACACTTAGACGGAATTGTGAAGGATAGCATGTCCCACACTTAGACAGAATTGTGAATGTTAGCATGTGCCACACTTAGACAGAATTGTAAATGTTAGCATGTGCCACACTTAGACGCAAATGTGAAGGATAGAATGTGCCACACTTAGACAGAATTGTGAAGGATAGCGTGTGCCACACGTAGATGGAATTGTGAAGGATAGCATGCGCCACACTTAGACAGAATTGTGAATATTACCATGTGCAACACTTAGACGGAATTGTGAAGGATAGCATGTCCCACACTTAGACAGAATTGTGAATATTAGCATGTTCCACACTTAGACAGAATTGTGAATATTACCATGTGCAACACTTAGACGGAATTGTGAAGGATAGCATGTCCCACACTTAAACAGAATTGTGAAGGATAGCATGTGCCACACGTAGACGGAAGTGTAATGGATAGCATATGCCACACTTAGACGGAATTGTGAAAGATAGCATGTGCCACACTTAGACAGAATTGTGAAGGATAGCGTGTGCCACACATAGACGGAATTGTGAAAGATAGCATGTGCCACACTTAGACGCAATTGTGAAGGATAGCATGTGCCACACTTAGACAGAATTGTGAAGGATAGCATGTGCCACACGTAGATGGAATTGTAAAGGATGGCATATGCCACACTTAGACGGAATTGTGAAAGATAGCATGTGCCACACTTAGACAGAATTGTGAAGGATAGCGTGTGCCACACTTAGACGCAATTGTGAAGGATCGCATGTGCCACTCTTAGACAGTATTGTGAAGGATAGCGTATGCCACACGTAGACGGAATTGTGAAAGATAGCATGTGCCACACTTAGACGCAATAGTGAAGGATAGCATGTGCCACACTTAGTCAGAATTGTGAATGTTACCATGTGCCACACTTAGACGCAATTGTGAAGGATAGCATGTGCCACACGTAGACGGAATTGTAAAGGATAGCATATGCCACACACTGACAGATTTGTGAAGGATAGCTTGTGCCACACTTAGACAGAATTGTGAAAGATAGCATGTGCCACACTTATACAGAATTGTTAAGGATAGCATTTGCCACACTTAAACAGAATTGTGAATGTTAGCATATGCCACATGTAGACGGAATTGTAAAGGATAGCATGTGCCACACGTAGACAGAATTGTGAACTATAGCATGTGCCACACTTAGACAGAATTGTGAAGGATAGCGTGTGCCAAACGAAGACGGAATTGTGAAAAATAGCATGTGCCACACTTAGACGCAATTGTGAAGGATAGCATGTGCCACACTTAGAATTGTGAAGGATAGCATGTGCCACACTTAGACAGAATTGTGAATGTTCGCATGTGCCACACTTAGACGGAATTGTGAAGGATAGCATGTGCCACACTTAGACAGAATTGTGAAGGATAGCGTGTCCCACACGTAGACGGAATTGTGAAGGATAGCATGTGCCACACTTAAACAGAATTGTGAATGTTAGCATGTGCCACATGTAGACGGAATTGTAAAGACAGAATTAGACGGAATTGTGAAGGATAGCATGTGCCACACTTAGACAGAATTGTGAATCTTACCATGTGCCACACTTAGACGGAATTGTGAACGATAGCATGTGCCACACTTAGACGGAATTGTAAAGGATAGCATGTCCCACACTTAGAATTGTGAATGTTAGCATGTGCCACATGTTGACAGAATTGTAAAAGATAGCATGTGCCACACTTAGACGGAATTGTAAAGGATAGCATATGCCACACTTAGACGGAATTGTGAAGGATAGCATGTGCCACACTTAGACAGAATTGTGAAGGATAGCGTGTGCCACACTTAGACGGAATTGTGAAGGATAGCATGTGCCACACTTAGACAGAATTGTGAAGGATAGCATGTGCCACACTTAGACGGCATTGTGAAGGATAGCATGTGCCACACTTAGACAGAATTGTGAATGTTAAAATGTGCCACACTTAGACGCAATTGTGAAGGATAGCATATGCCACACTTAGACGGAATTGTGAAGGTAGCATGTGCCACACTTAGACAGAATTGTGAAAGATAGCATGTGCCACACTTAGACAGAATTGTGAAGGATAGCATTTGCCACACTTAAACAGAATTGTGAATGTTAGCATGTGCCACATGTAGACGGAATTGTGAATGTTACCATGTGCCACACTTAGACAGAATTGTGAATGTTAGCATGTGCCACACTTAGACAGAATTGTAAATGTTAGCATGTGCCACACTTAGACGCAAATGTGAAGGATAGAATGTGCCACACTTAGACAGAATTGTGAAGGATAGCGTGTGCCACACGTAGATGGAATTGTGAAGGATAGCATGCGCCACACTTAGACAGAATTGTGAATATTACCATGTGCAACACTTAGACGGAATTGTGAAGGATAGCATGTCCCACACTTAGACAGAATTGTGAATATTAGCATGTTCCACACTTAGACAGAATTCTGAATATTACCATGTGCAACACTTAGACGGAGTTGTGAAGGATAGCATGTCCCACACTTAAACAGAATTGTGAAGGATAGCATGTGCCACACGTAGACGGAATTGTAATGGATAGCATATGCCACACTTAGACGGAATTGTGAAAGATAGCATGTGCCACACTTAGACAGAATTGTGAAGGATAGCGTGTGCCACACATAGACGGAATTGTGAAAGATAGCATGTGCCACACTTAGACGCAATTGTGAAGGATAGCATGTGCCACACGTAGATGGAATTGTAAAGGATAGCATATGCCACACTTAGACGGAATTGTGAAAGATAGCATGTGCCACACTTAGACAGAATTGTGAAGGATAGCGTGTGCCACACTTAGACGCAATTGTGAAGGATAGCATGTGCCACACTTAGACAGAATTGTGAAGGATAGCGTATGCCACACGTAGACGGAATTGTGAAAGATAGCATGTGCCACACTTAGACGCAATAGTGAAGGATAGCATGTGCCACACTTAGTCAGAATTGTGAATGTTACCATGTGCCACACTTAGACGGAATTGTGAAGGATAGCATGTCCCACACTTAGACAGAATTGTGAATGTTAGCATGTGCCACACTTAGACGCAATTCTGAAGGATAGCATGTGCCACACGTAGACGGAATTGTAAAGGATAGCATATGCCACACACTGACAGATTTGTGAAGGATAGCATGTGCCACACTTAGACAGAATTGTGAACGATAGCATGTGCCACACTTATACAGAATTGTTAAGGATAGCATTTGCCACACTTAAACAGAATTGTGAATGTTAGCATATGCCACATGTAGACGGAATTGTAAAGGATAGCATGTGCCACACGTAGACAGAATTGTGAACTATAGCATGTGCCACACTCAGACAGAATTGTGAAGGATAGCGTGTGCCACACGAAGACGGAATTGTGAAAGATAGCATGTGCCACACTTAGACGCAATTGTGAAGGATAGCATGTGCCACACTTAGACAGAATTGTGAAGGATATAATGTGCCACACTTAGACAGAATTGTGAATGTTCGCATGTACCACACTTAGACGGAATTGTGAAGGATAGCATGTGCCACACTTAGACAGAATTGTGAAGGATAGCGTGTCCCACACGTAGACGGAATTGTGAAGGATAGCATGTGCCACACTTAGACGGCATTGTGAAGGATAGCATGTGCCACACCTAGACACAATTGTGAATGTTACCATGTGCCACACTTAGACGGAATTGTGAAGGATAGCATGTCCCACACTTAGACAGAATTGTGAAGGATAGCATGTGCCACACTTAGACGGAATTGTGAATGTTACCATGTGCCACACTTAGACGGAATTGTGAAGGATAGCATGTCCCACACTTAGACAGAATTGTTAAGGATAGCATTTGCCACACTTAGACGCAATTGTGAAGGATAGCATATGCCACACTTAGACGGAATTGTGAAGGATAGCATTTGCCACACTTAAACAGAATTGTGAATGTTAGCATGTGCCACATGTAGACGGAATTGTGAATGTTACCATGTGCCACACTTAGACGGAATTGTGAAGGATAGCATGTGCCACACTTAGACGGAATTGTGAAGGATAGCATGTCCCACACTTAGACAGAATTGTGAATGTTAGCATGTGCCACACTTAGACAGAATTGTAAATGTTAGCATGTGCCACACTTAGACGCAAATGTGAAGGATAGAATGTGCCACACTTAGACAGAATTGTGAAGGATAGCGTGTGCCACACGTAGATGGAATTGTGAAGGATAGCATGCGCCACACTTAGACAGAATTGTGAATATTACCATGTGCAACACTTAGACGGAATTGTGAAGGATAGCATGTCCCACACTTAGACAGAATTGTGAATATTAGCATGTTCCACACTTAGACAGAATTGTGAATATTACCATGTGCAACACTTAGACGGAGTTGTGAAGGATAGCATGTCCCACACTTAAACAGAATTGTGAAGGATAGCATGTGCCACACGTAGACGGAATTGTAATGGATAGCATATGCCACACTTAGACGGAATTGTGAAAGATAGCATGTGCCACACTTAGACAGAATTGTGAAGGATAGCGTGTGCCACACATAGACGGAATTGTGAAAGATAGCATGTGCCACACTTAGACGCAATTGTGAAGGATAGCATGTGCCACAGGTAGATGGAATTGTAAAGGATAGCATATGCCACACTTAGACGGAATTGTGAAAGATAGCATGTGCCACACTTAGACAGAATTGTGAAGGATAGTGTGTGCCACACTTAGACGCAATTGTGAAGGATAGCATGTGCCACACTTAGACAGAATTGTGAATGTTACCATGTGCCACACTTAGACGGAATTGTGAAGGATAGCATGTCCCACACTTAGACAGAATTGTGAATGTTAGCATGTGCCACACTTAGACGCAATTGTGAAGGATAGCATGTGCCACACGTTGACGGAATTGTAAAGGATAGCATATGCCACACACTGACAGATTTGTGAAGGATAGCATGTGCCACACTTAGACAGAATTGTGAAAGATAGCATGTGCCACACTTATACAGAATTGTTAAGGATAGCATTTGCCACACTTAAACAGAATTGTGAATGTTAGCATATGCCACATGTAGACGGAATTGTAAAGGATAGCATGTGCCACACGTAGACAGAATTGTGAACTATAGCATGTGCCACACTCAGACAGAATTGTGAAGGATAGCGTGTGCCACACGAAGACGGAATTGTGAAAGATAGCATGTGCCACACTTAGACGCAATTGTGAAGGATAGCATGTGCCACACTTAGACAGAATTGTGAAGGATAGCATGTGCCACACTTAGACAGAATTGTGAATGTTCGCATGTGCCACACTTAGACGGAATTGTGAAGGATAGCATGTGCCACACTTAGACAGAATTGTGAAGGATAGCGTGTCCCACACGTAGACGGAATTGTGAAGGATAGCATGTGCCACACTTAGACAGAATTGTGAAGGATAGCATTTGCCACACTTAGACGGAATTGTGAAGGATAGCATGTCCCACACTTAGACAGAATTGTGAATGTTAGCATGTGCCACACTTAGACAGAATTGTAAATGTTAGCATGTGCCACACTTAGACGCAAATGTGAAGGATAGAATGTGCCACACTTAGACAGAATTGTGAAGGATAGCGTGTGCCACACGTAGATGGAATTGTGAAGGATAGCATGCGCCACACTTAGACAGAATTGTGAATATTACCATGTGCAACACTTAGACGGAATTGTGAAGGATAGCATGTCCCACACTTAGACAGAATTGTGAATATTAGCATGTTCCACACTTAGACAGAATTGTGAATATTACCATGTGCAACACTTAGACGGAATTGTGAAGGATAGCATGTCCCACACTTAAACAGAATTGTGAAGGATAGCATGTGCCACACGTAGACGGAAGTGTAATGGATAGCATATGCCACACTTAGACGGAATTGTGAAAGATAGCATGTGCCACACTTAGACAGAATTGTGAAGGATAGCGTGTGCCACACATAGACGGAATTGTGAAAGATAGCATGTGCCACACTTAGACGCAATTGTGAAGGATAGCATGTGCCACACTTAGACAGAATTGTGAAGGATAGCATGTGCCACACGTAGATGGAATTGTAAAGGATGGCATATGCCACACTTAGACGGAATTGTGAAAGATAGCATGTGCCACACTTAGACAGAATTGTGAAGGATAGCGTGTGCCACACTTAGACGCAATTGTGAAGGATCGCATGTGCCACTCTTAGACAGTATTGTGAAGGATAGCGTATGCCACACGTAGACGGAATTGTGAAAGATAGCATGTGCCACACTTAGACGCAATAGTGAAGGATAGCATGTGCCACACTTAGTCAGAATTGTGAATGTTACCATGTGCCACACTTAGACGCAATTGTGAAGGATAGCATGTGCCACACGTAGACGGAATTGTAAAGGATAGCATATGCCACACACTGACAGATTTGTGAAGGATAGCTTGTGCCACACTTAGACAGAATTGTGAAAGATAGCATGTGCCACACTTATACAGAATTGTTAAGGATAGCATTTGCCACACTTAAACAGAATTGTGAATGTTAGCATATGCCACATGTAGACGGAATTGTAAAGGATAGCATGTGCCACACGTAGACAGAATTGTGAACTATAGCATGTGCCACACTTAGACAGAATTGTGAAGGATAGCGTGTGCCAAACGAAGACGGAATTGTGAAAGATAGCATGTGCCACACTTAGACGCAATTGTGAAGGATAGCATGTGCCACACTTAGAATTGTGAAGGATAGCATGTGCCACACTTAGACAGAATTGTGAATGTTCGCATGTGCCACACTTAGACGGAATTGTGAAGGATAGCATGTGCCACACTTAGACAGAATTGTGAAGGATAGCGTGTCCCACACGTAGACGGAATTGTGAAGGATAGCATGTGCCACACTTAAACAGAATTGTGAATGTTAGCATGTGCCACATGTAGACGGAATTGTAAAGACAGAATTAGACGGAATTGTGAAGGATAGCATGTGCCACACTTAGACAGAATTGTGAATCTTACCATGTGCCACACTTAGACGGAATTGTGAACGATAGCATGTGCCACACTTAGACGGAATTGTAAAGGATAGCATGTCCCACACTTAGAATTGTGAATGTTAGCATGTGCCACATGTTGACAGAATTGTAAAAGATAGCATGTGCCACACTTAGACGGAATTGTAAAGGATAGCATATGCTACACTTAGACGGAATTGTGAAGGATAGCATGTGCCACACTTAGACAGAATTGTGAAGGATAGCATTTGCCACACTTAAACAGAATTGTGAATGTTAGCATGTGCCACATGTAGACAGAATTGTGAATGTTACCATGTGCCACACTTAGACGGCATTGTGAAGGATAGCATGTGCCACACTTAGACAGAATTGTGAATGTTAAAATGTGCCACACTTAGACGGAATTGTGAAGGATAGCATGTCCCACATTTAGACAGAATTGTGAATGTTAGCATGTGCCACACTTAGACGCAATTGTGAAGGATAGCATATGCCACACTTAGACGGAATTGTGAAGGATAGCATGTGCCACACTTAGACAGAATTGTGAAGGATAGCATGTGCCACACTTAGACGGAATTGTGAAGGATAGCATGTCCCACACTTAGAATTGTGAATGTTAGCATGTGCCACATGTTGACAGAATTGTAAAAGATAGCATGTGCCACACTTAGACGGAATTGTAAAGGATAGCATATGCCACACTTAGACGGAATTGTGAAGGATAGCATGTGCCACACTTAGACAGAATTGTGAAGGATAGCGTGTGCCACACTTAGACGGAATTGTGAAGGATAGCATGTGCCACACTTAGACAGAATTGTGAAGGATAGCATGTGCCACACTTAGACGGCATTGTGAAGGATAGCATGTGCCACACTTAGACAGAATTGTGAATGTTAAAATGTGCCACACTTAGACGCAATTGTGAAGGATAGCATATGCCACACTTAGACGGAATTGTGAAGGATAGCATGTGCCACACTTAGACAGAATTGTGAAAGATAGCATGTGCCACACTTAGACAGAATTGTGAAGGATAGCATTTGCCACACTTAAACAGAATTGTGAATGTTAGCATGTGCCACATGTAGACGGAATTGTGAATGTTACCATGTGCCACACTTAGACAGAATTGTGAATGTTAGCATGTGCCACACTTAGACAGAATTGTAAATGTTAGCATGTGCCACACTTAGACGCAAATGTGAAGGATAGAATGTGCCACACTTAGACAGAATTGTGAAGGATAGCGTGTGCCACACGTAGATGGAATTGTGAAGGATAGCATGCGCCACACTTAGACAGAATTGTGAATATTACCATGTGCAACACTTAGACGGAATTGTGAAGGATAGCATGTCCCACACTTAGACAGAATTGTGAATATTAGCATGTTCCACACTTAGACAGAATTCTGAATATTACCATGTGCAACACTTAGACGGAGTTGTGAAGGATAGCATGTCCCACACTTAAACAGAATTGTGAAGGATAGCATGTGCCACACGTAGACAGAATTGTAATGGATAGCATATGCCACACTTAGACGGAATTGTGAAAGATAGCATGTGCCACACTTAGACAGAATTGTGAAGGATAGCGTGTGCCACACATAGACGGAATTGTGAAAGATAGCATGTGCCACACTTAGACGCAATTGTGAAGGATAGCATGTGCCACACGTAGATGGAATTGTAAAGGATAGCATATGCCACACTTAGACGGAATTGTGAAAGATAGCATGTGCCACACTTAGACAGAATTGTGAAGGATAGCGTGTGCCACACTTAGACGCAATTGTGAAGGATAGCATGTGCCACACTTAGACAGAATTGTGAAGGATAGCGTATGCCACACGTAGACGGAATTGTGAAAGATAGCATGTGCCACACTTAGACGCAATAGTGAAGGATAGCATGTGCCACACTTAGTCAGAATTGTGAATGTTACCATGTGCCACACTTAGACGGAATTGTGAAGGATAGCATGTCCCACACTTAGACAGAATTGTGAATGTTAGCATGTGCCACACTTAGACGCAATTCTGAAGGATAGCATGTGCCACACGTAGACGGAATTGTAAAGGATAGCATATGCCACACACTGACAGATTTGTGAAGGATAGCATGTGCCACACTTAGACAGAATTGTGAACGATAGCATGTGCCACACTTATACAGAATTGTTAAGGATAGCATTTGCCACACTTAAACAGAATTGTGAATGTTAGCATATGCCACATGTAGACGGAATTGTAAAGGATAGCATGTGCCACACGTAGACAGAATTGTGAACTATAGCATGTGCCACACTCAGACAGAATTGTGAAGGATAGCGTGTGCCACACGAAGACGGAATTGTGAAAGATAGCATGTGCCACACTTAGACGCAATTGTGAAGGATAGCATGTGCCACACTTAGACAGAATTGTGAAGGATATAATGTGCCACACTTAGACAGAATTGTGAATGTTCGCATGTACCACACTTAGACGGAATTGTGAAGGATAGCATGTGCCACACTTAGACAGAATTGTGAAGGATAGCGTGTCCCACACGTAGACGGAATTGTGAAGGATAGCATGTGCCACACTTAGACGGCATTGTGAAGGATAGCATGTGCCACACCTAGACACAATTGTGAATGTTACCATGTGCCACACTTAGACGGAATTGTGAAGGATAGCATGTCCCACACTTAGACAGAATTGTGAAGGATAGCATGTGCCACACTTAGACGGAATTGTGAATGTTACCATGTGCCACACTTAGACGGAATTGTGAAGGATAGCATGTCCCACACTTAGACAGAATTGTTAAGGATAGCATTTGCCACACTTAGACGCAATTGTGAAGGATAGCATATGCCACACTTAGACGGAATTGTGAAGGATAGCATGTGCCACACTTAGACAGAATTGTGAAGGATAGCATGTGCCACACTTAGACGGCATTGTGAAGGATAGCATGTGCCACACCTAGACAGAATTGTGAATGTTACCATGTGCCACACTTAGACGGAATTGTGAAGGATAGCATGTCCCACACTTAGACAGAATTGTGAATGTTAGCATGTGCCACACTTAGACGCAATTGTGAAGGATAGCATATGCAACACTTAGACGGAATTGTGAAGGATAGCATGTGCCACACTTAGACAGAATTGTGAAAGATACCATGTGCCACACTTAGACAGAATTGTGAAGGATAGCATTTGCCACACTTAAACAGAATTGTGAATGTTAGCATGTGCCACATGTAGACGGAATCTTAAAGACAGAATTAGATGGAATTGTGAAGGATAGCATGTCCCACACTTAGACAGAATTGTGAATGTTAGCATGTGCCACACTTAGACGCAATTGTGAAGGATAGCATGTGCCACACGTAGACGGAATTGTAAAGGATAGCATATGCCACACACTGACAGATTTGTGAAGGATAGCATGTGCCACACTTAGACAGAATTGTGAAAGATAGTATGTGCCACACTTATACAGAATTGTTAAGGATAGCATTTGCCACACTTAAACAGAATTGTGAATGTTAGCATATGCCACATGTAGACGGAATTGTAAAGGATAGCATGTGCCACACGTAGACAGAATTGTGAACTATAGCATGTGCCACACTCAGACAGAATTGTGAAGGATAGCGTGTGCCACACGAAGACGGAATTGTGAAAGATAGCATGTGCCACACTTAGACGCAATTGTGAAGGATAGCATGTGCCACACTTAGACAGAATTGTGAAGGAAAGCATGTGCCACACTTAGACAGAATTGTGAATGTTCGCATGTGCCACACTTAGACGGAATTGTGAAGGATAGCATGTGCCACACTTAGACAGAATTGTGAAGGATAGCGTGTCATACACGTAGACGGAATTGTGAAGGATAGCATGTGCCACACTTAGACGGCATTGTGAAGGATAGCATGTGCCACACCTAGACACAATTGTGAATGTTACCATGTGCCACACTTAGACGGAATTGTGAAGGATAGCATGTCCCACACTTAGACAGAATTGTGAATGTTAGCATGTGCCACACTTAGACGCAATTGTGAAGGATAGCATATGCCACACTTAGACAGAATTGTGAAGGATAGCATGTGCCACACTTAGACGAAATTGTGAAGGATAGCATGTGCCACACCTAGACAGAATTGTGAATGTTACCATGTGCCACACTTAGACGGAATTGTGAAGGATAGCATGTCCCACACTTAGACAGAATTGTGAATGTTAGCATGTGCCACACTTAGACGCAATTGTGAAGGATAGCATATGCCACACTTAGACGGAATTGTGAAGGATAGCATGTGCCACACTTAGACAGAATTGTGAAGGATAGCATGTGCCACACTTAGACGGCATTGTGAAGGATAGCATGTGCCACACCTAGACAGAATTGTGAAGGATAGCATATGCCACACTTAGACGGAATTGTGAAGGATAGCATGTGCCACACTTAGACAGAATTGTGAAAGATACCATGTGCCACACTTAGACAGAATTGTGAAGGATAGCATTTGCCACACTTAAACAGAATTGTGAATGTTAGCATGTGCCACATGTAGACGGAATCTTAAAGACAGAATTAGATGGAATTGTGAAGGATAGCATCTGCCACACTTAGACTGAATTGTGAATGTTACCATGTGCCACACTTAGACGGATTTGTGAAGGATAGCATGTGCCACACTTACACGGAATTGTGAAGGATAGCATGTCCCACACTTAGACAGAATTGTGAATGTTAGCATGTGCCATACTTAGAAGCAATGTGAAGGGCAGCATGTGTCACACTTAGACAGAATTGTGAAGGATAGCATGTGCCACGCGTAGATGGAATTGTAAAGATAGCATATGCCACACTTAGACGGAATTGTGAAGGATAGCATGTGCCACGCGTAGATGGAATTGTAAAGATAGCATATGCCACACTTAGACGGAATTGTGAAGGATAGCATGTGCCACACTTAGACAGAATTGTGAAGGATAGCATTTGCCACACTTAAACAGAATTGTGAATGTTATCATGTGCCACATGTTGACAGAATTGTAAAAGATAGCATGTCCCACACTTAGACGGAATTGTGATGGATAGCATGTGCCACACTTAAACAGAATTGTGAATGTTAGCATGTGCCACACATAGACGGAATTGTGAAGTATAGCATGTGCCACACTTAGACAGAATTGTGAAAGATAGCATGTGCCACACTTAGACAGAATTGTGAAGGATAGCATTTGCCACACTTAAACAGAATTGTGAATGTTAGCATGTGCCACATGTAGACGGAATTGTAAAGACAGAATTAGACGGAATTGTGAAGGATAGCATGTGCCACACTTAGACAGAATTGTGAATGTTAGCATGTGCCACATGTTGACAGAATTGTAAAAGATAGCATGTGCCACACTTAGACGGAATTTTGATGGATAGCATGTGCCACACTTAAACAGAATTATGAATGTTAGCATGTGCCACATGTAGACGGAATTGTAAAGACAGAATTAGACGGAATTGTGAAGGATAGCAGGTGCCACACTTAAACAGAATTGTGAATGTTACCATGTGCCACACTTAGACGGAATTGTGAAGGATAGCATGTGCCACACTTAGACGGAATTGTGAAGGATAGCATGTCCCACACTTGGATGGAATTGTGATGGATAGCATTTGCCACACTTAGACGGAATTTCGAAGGATAGCATGTCCACATGTAGACAGAATTGTGAAGGATAGCGTGTGCCACAGGTAGACGGAATTGTGAAAGATAGCATGTGCCACACTTAGACGCAATTGTGAAGGATAGCATGTGCCACACTTAGACAGAATTGTAAATGTTAGCATCTGCAACACTTTGACGCAATTGTGAAGGATAGCATGTGCCACACTTAGACAGAATTGTGAATGTTACCATGTGCCACACTTAGATGGAATTGTGAAGGATAGCATGTCCCACACTTAGACAGAATTGTAAATGTTAGCATGTGCCACACTTAGACGCAAATGTGAAGGATAGCATGTGCCACACTTAGACAGAATTGTGAAGGATAGCGTGTGCCACACGTAGATGGAATTGTGAAGGATAGCATGTGCCACACTTAGACAGAATTGTGAATATTACCATGTGCAACACTTAGACGGAATTGTGACGGATAGCATGTCCCACACTTAGACAGAATTGTGAATGTTAGCACGTGCCACACTTAGACGGAATTGTGAATATTATCATGTGCAACACTTAGACGGAATTGTGAAGGATAGCATGTCCCACACTTAGACAGAATTGTGAAGGATAGCATGTGCCGCACGTAGACGGAATTGTAATGGATAGCATATGCCACACTTAGACGGAATTGTGAAAGATAGCATGTGCCACACTTAGACAGAATTGTGAAGGATAGCGTGTGCCACACATAGACGGAATTGTGAAAGATAGCATGTGCCACACTTAGACGCAACTGTGAAGGATAGCATGTGCCACACTTAGACAGAATTGTGAAGGATAGCATGTGCCGCACGTAGACGGAATTGTAATGGATAGCATATGCCACACTTAGACGGAATTGTGAAATATAGCATGTGCCACACTTAGACAGAATTGTGAAGGATAGCGTGTGCCACACATAGACGGAATTGTGAAAGATAGCATGTGCCACACTTAGACGCAACTGTGAAGGATAGCATGTGCCACACTTAGACAGAATTATGAAGGATAACATGTGCCACACTTAGACGGAATTGTGAAGGATAGCATGTGCCACACTTAGACAGAATTGTGAATGTTACCATGTGCCACACTTAGACGGAATTGTGAAGGATAGCATGTCCCACACTTAGACAGAATTGTGAATGTTAGCATGTGCCACACTTAGACAGAATTGTGAATGTTACCATGTGCCACACTTAGATGGAATTGCGAAGGATAGCATGTGCCAAACATAGACGGAATTGTAAAGGATAGCATGTGCCACACTTAGATAGAATTGTGATGGATAGCATTTGCCACACTTAGACTGAATTGCAAAGGATAGCATGTCCACATGTAGACGCAATTGTTAAGGATAGCGTGTGCCACATGTAGACGGAATTGTGAAAGATAGCATGTGCTACACTTAGATGGAATTGCGAAGGATAGCATGTGCCACACATAGACGGAATTGTGAAGGATAGCATGTCCCACACTTAGACAGAATTGTGAATGTTAGCATGTGCCACACTTAGACAGAATTGTAAATGTTAGCATGTGCCACACTTAGACGCAAATGTGAAGGATAGAATGTGCCACACTTAGACAGAATTGTGAAGGATAGCGTGTGCCACACGTAGATGGAATTGTGAAGGATAGCATGCGCCACACTTAGACAGAATTGTGAATATTACCATGTGCAACACTTAGACGGAATTGTGAAGGATAGCATGTCCCACACTTAGACAGAATTGTGAATATTACCATGTGCAACACTTAGACGGAGTTGTGAAGGATAGCATGTCCCACACTTAAACAGAATTGTGAAGGATAGCATGTGCCACACGTAGACGGAATTGTAATGGATAGCATATGCCACACTTAGACGGAATTGTGAAAGATAGCATGTGCCACACTTAGACAGAATTGTGAAGGATAGCGTGTGCCACACATAGACGGAATTGTGAAAGATAGCATGTGCCACACTTAGACGCAATTGTGAAGGATAGCATGTGCCACAGGTAGATGGAATTGTAAAGGATAGCATATGCCACACTTAGACGGAATTGTTAAAGATAGCATGTGCCACACTTAGACAGAATTGTGAAGGATAGTGTGTGCCACACTTAGACGCAATTGTGAAGGATAGCATGTGCCACACTTAGACAGAATTGTGAAGGATAGCGTATGCCACACGTAGACGGAATTGTGAAAGATAGCATGTGCCACACTTAGACGCAATAGTGAAGGATAGCATGTGCCACACTTAGTCAGAATTGTGAATGTTACCATGTGCCACACTTAGACGGAATTGTGAAGGATAGCATGTCCCACACTTAGACAGAATTGTGAATGTTAGCATGTGCCACACTTAGACGCAATTGTGAAGGATAGCATGTGCCACACGTAGACGGAATTGTAAAGGATAGCATATGCCACACACTGACAGATTTGTGAAGGATAGCATGTGCCACACTTAGACAGAATTGTGAAAGATAGCATGTGCCACACTTATACAGAATTGTTAAGGATAGCATTTGCCACACTTAAACAGAATTGTGAATGTTAGCATATGCCACATGTAGACGGAATTGTAAAGGATAGCATGTGCCACACGTAGACAGAATTGTGAACTATAGCATGTGCCACACTTAGACGCAATTGTGAAGGATAGCATGTGCCACACTTAGACAGAATTGTGAAGGATAGCATGTGCCACACTTAGACAGAATTGTGAATGTTCGCATGTGCCACACTTAGACGGAATTGTGAAGGATAGCATGTGCCACTCTTAGTCAGAATTGTGAAGGATAGCGTGTCCCACACGTAGACGGAATTGTGAAGGATAGCATGTGCCACACTTAGACAGAATTGTGAAGGATAGCATTTGCCACACTTAAACAGAATTGTTAATGTTAGCATGTGCCACATGTAGACGGAATTGTGAAGGATAGCATGTGCCACACTTAGACGGAATTGTGAAGGATAGCATGTCCCACACTTAGACAGAATTGTGAATGTTAGCATGTGCCACACTTAGACAGAATTGTAAATGTTAGCATGTGCCACACTTAGACGCAAATGTGAAGGATAGAATGTGCCACACTTAGACAGAATTGTGAAGGATAGCGTGTGCCACACGTAGATGGAATTGTGAAGGATAGCATGCGCCACACTTAGACAGAATTGTGAATATTACCATGTGCAACACTTAGACAGAATTGTGAAGGATAGCATGTCCCACACTTAGACAGAATTGTGAATATTAGCATGTTCCACACTTAGACAGAATTGTGAATATTACCATGTGCAACACTTAGACGGAATTGTGAAGGATAGCATGTCCCACACTTAAACAGAATTGTGAAGGATAGCATGTGCCACACGTAGACGGAAGTGTAATGGATAGCATATGCCACACTTAGAAGGAATTGTGAAAGATAGCATGTGACACACTTAGACAGAATTGTGAAGGATAGCGTGTGCCACACATAGACGGAATTGTGAAAGATAGCATGTGCCACACTTAGACGCAATTGTGAAGGATAGCATGTGCCACACTTAGACAGAATTGTGAAGGATAGCATGTGCCACACGTAGATGGAATTGTAAAGGATGGCATATGCCACACTTAGACGGAATTGTGAAAGATAGCATGTGCCACACTTAGACAGAATTGTGAAGGATAGCGTGTGCCACACTTAGACGCAATTGTGAAGGATCGCATGTGCCACTCTTAGACAGTATTGTGAAGGATAGCGTATGCCACACGTAGACGGAATTATGAAAGATAGCATGTGCCACACTTAGACGCAATAGTGAAGGATAGCATGTGCCACACTTAGTCAGAATTGTGAATGTTACCATGTGCCACACTTAGACGGAATTGTGAAGGATAGCATGTCCCACACTTAGACAGAATTGTGAATGTTAGCATGTGCCACACTTAGACGCAATTGTGAAGGATAGCATGTGCCACACGTAGACGGAATTGTAAAGGATAGCATATGCCACACACTGACAGATTTGTGAAGGATAGCTTGTGCCACACTTAGACAGAATTGTGAAAGATAGCATGTGCCACACTTATACAGAATGGTTAAGGATAGCATTTGCCACACTTAAACAGAATTGTGAATGTTAGCATATGCCACATGTAGACGGAATTGTAAAGGATAGCATGTGCCACACGTAGACAGAATTGTGAACTATAGCATGTGCCACACTCAGACAGAATTGTGAAGGATAGCGTGTGCCAAACGAAGACGGAATTGTGAAAGATAGCATGTGCCACACTTAGACGCAATTGTGAAGGATAGCATGTGCCACACTTAGAATTGTGAAGGATAGCATGTGCCACACTTAGACAGAATTGTGAATGTTCGCATGTGCCACACTTAGACGGAATTGTGAAGGATAGCATGTGCCACACTTAGACAGAATTGTGAAGGATAGCGTGTCCCACACGTAGACGGAATTGTGAAGGATAGCATGTGCCACACTTAAACAGAATTGTGAATGTTAGCATGTGCCACATGTAGACGGAATTGTAAAGACAGAATTAGACGGAATTGTGAAGGATAGCATGTGCCACACTTAGACAGAATTGTGAATCTTACCATGTGCCACACTTAGACGGAATTGTGAACGATAGCATGTGCCACACTTAGACGGAATTGTAAAGGATAGCATGTCCCACACTTAGAATTGTGAATGTTAGCATGTGCCACATGTTGACAGAATTGTAAAAGATAGCATGTGCCACACTTAGACGGAATTGTAAAGGATAGCATATGCTACACTTAGACGGAATTGTGAAGGATAGCATGTGCCACACTTAGACAGAATTGTGAAGGATAGCATTTGCCACACTTAAACAGAATTGTGAATGTTAGCATGTGCCACATGTAGACAGAATTGTGAATGTTACCATGTGCCACACTTAGACGGCATTGTGAAGGATAGCATGTGCCACACTTAGACAGAATTGTGAATGTTAAAATGTGCCACACTTAGACGGAATTGTGAAGGATAGCATGTCCCACATTTAGACAGAATTGTGAATGTTAGCATGTGCCACACTTAGACGCAATTGTGAAGGATAGCATATGCCACACTTAGACGGAATTGTGAAGGATAGCATGTGCCACACTTAGACAGAATTGTGAAGGATAGCATGTGCCACACTTAGACGGAATTGTGAAGGATAGCATGTCCCACACTTAGAATTGTGAATGTTAGCATGTGCCACATGTTGACAGAATTGTAAAAGATAGCATGTGCCACACTTAGACGGAATTGTAAAGGATAGCATATGCCACACTTAGACGGAATTGTGAAGGATAGCATGTGCCACACTTAGACAGAATTGTGAAGGATAGCGTGTGCCACACTTAGACGGAATTGTGAAGGATAGCATGTGCCACACTTAGACAGAATTGTGAAGGATAGCATGTGCCACACTTAGACGGCATTGTGAAGGATAGCATGTGCCACACTTAGACAGAATTGTGAATGTTAAAATGTGCCACACTTAGACGGAATTGTGAAGGATAGCATGTCCCACATTTAGACAGAATTGTGAATGTTAGCATGTGCCACACTTAGACGCAATTGTGAAGGATAGCATATGCCACACTTAGACGGAATTGTGAAGGATGGCATGTGCCACACTTAGACAGAATTGTGAAAGATAGCATGTGCCACACTTAGACAGAATTGTGAAGGATAGCATTTGCCACACTTAAACAGAATTGTGAATGTTAGCATGTGCCACATGTAGACGGAATTGTGAATGTTACCATGTGCCACACTTAGACGGAATTGTGAAGGATAGCATGTGCCACACTTAGACGGAATTGTGAAGGATAGCATGTCCCACACTTAGACAGAATTGTGAATGTTAGCATGTGCCACACTTAGACAGAATTGTAAATGTTAGCATGTGCCACACTTAGACGCAAATGTGAAGGATAGAATGTGCCACACTTAGACAGAATTGTGAAGGATAGCGTGTGCCACACGTAGATGGAATTGTGAAGGATAGCATGCGCCACACTTAGACAGAATTGTGAATATTACCATGTGCAACACTTAGACGGAATTGTGAAGGATAGCATGTCCCACACTTAGACAGAATTGTGAATATTAGCATGTTCCACACTTAGACAGAATTCTTAATATTACCATGTGCAACACTTAGACGGAGTTGTGAAGGATAGCATGTCCCACACTTAAACAGAATTGTGAAGGATAGCATGTGCCACACGTAGACGGAATTGTAATGGATAGCATATGCCACACTTAGACGGAATTGTGAAAGATAGCATGTGCCACACTTAGACAGAATTGTGAAGGATAGCGTGTGCCACACATAGACGGAATTGTGAAAGATAGCATGTGCCACACTTAGACGCAATTGTGAAGGATAGCATGTGCCACACGTAGATGGAATTGTAAAGGATAGCATATGCCACACTTAGACGGAATTGTGAAAGATAGCATGTGCCACACTTAGACAGAATTGTGAAGGATAGCGTGTGCCACACTTAGACGCAATTGTGAAGGATAGCATGTGCCACACTTAGACAGAATTGTGAAGGATAGCGTATGCCACACGTAGACGGAATTGTGAAAGATAGCATGTGCCACACTTAGACGCAATAGTGAAGGATAGCATGTGCCACACTTAGTCAGAATTGTGAATGTTACCATGTGCCACACTTAGACGGAATTGTGAAGGATAGCATGTCCCACACTTAGACAGAATTGTGAATGTTAGCATGTGCCACACTTAGACGCAATTGTGAAGGATAGCATGTGCCACACGTAGACGGAATTGTAAAGGATAGCATATGCCACACACTGACAGATTTGTGAAGGATAGCATGTGCCACACTTAGACAGAATTGTGAAAGATAGCATGTGCCACACTTATACAGAATTGTTAAGGATAGCATTTGCCACACTTAAACAGAATTGTGAATGTTAGCATATGCCACATGTAGACGGAATTGTAAAGGATAGCATGTGCCACACGTAGACAGAATTGTGAACTATAGCATGTGCCACACTCAGACAGAATTGTGAAGGATAGCGTGTGCCACACGAAGACGGAATTGTGAAAGATAGCATGTGCCACACTTAGACGCAATTGTGAAGGATAGCATGTGCGACACTTAGACAGAATTGTGAAGGATAGCATGTGCCACACTTAGACAGAATTGTGAATGTTCGCATGTGCCACACTTAGACGGAATTGTAAAAGATAGCATGTGCCACACTTAGACGGAATTGTAAAGGATAGCATATGCCACACTTAGACGGAATTGTGAAGGATAGCATGTGCCACACTTAGACAGAATTGTGAAGGATAGCGTGTGCCACACTTAGACGGAATTGTGAAGGATAGCATGTGCCACACTTAGACAGAATTGTGAAGGATAGCATGTGCCACACTTAGACGGCATTGTGAAGGATAGCATGTGCCACACTTAGACAGAATTGTGAATGTTAAAATGTGCCACACTTAGACGCAATTGTGAAGGATAGCATATGCCACACTTAGACGGAATTGTGAAGGATAGCATGTGCCACACTTAGACAGAATTGTGAAAGATAGCATGTGCCACACTTAGACAGAATTGTGAAGGATAGCATTTGCCACACTTAAACAGAATTGTGAATGTTAGCATGTGCCACATGTAGACGGAATTGTGAATGTTACCATGTGCCACACTTAGACAGAATTGTGAATGTTAGCATGTGCCACACTTAGACAGAATTGTAAATGTTAGCATGTGCCACACTTAGACGCAAATGTGAAGGATAGAATGTGCCACACTTAGACAGAATTGTGAAGGATAGCGTGTGCCACACGTAGATGGAATTGTGAAGGATAGCATGCGCCACACTTAGACAGAATTGTGAATATTACCATGTGCAACACTTAGACGGAATTGTGAAGGATAGCATGTCCCACACTTAGACAGAATTGTGAATATTAGCATGTTCCACACTTAGACAGAATTCTGAATATTACCATGTGCAACACTTAGACGGAGTTGTGAAGGATAGCATGTCCCACACTTAAACAGAATTGTGAAGGATAGCATGTGCCACACGTAGACGGAATTGTAATGGATAGCATATGCCACACTTAGACGGAATTGTGAAAGATAGCATGTGCCACACTTAGACAGAATTGTGAAGGATAGCGTGTGCCATACATAGACGGAATTGTGAAAGATAGCATGTGCCACACTTAGACGCAATTGTGAAGGATAGCATGTGCCACACGTAGATGGAATTGTAAAGGATAGCATATGCCACACTTAGACGGAATTGTGAAAGATAGCATGTGCCACACTTAGACAGAATTGTGAAGGATAGCGTGTGCCACACTTAGACGCAATTGTGAAGGATAGCATGTGCCACACTTAGACAGAATTGTGAAGGATAGCGTATGCCACACGTAGACGGAATTGTGAAAGATAGCATGTGCCACACTTAGACGCAATAGTGAAGGATAGCATGTGCCACACTTAGTCAGAATTGTGAATGTTACCATGTGCCACACTTAGACGGAATTGTGAAGGATAGCATGTCCCACACTTAGACAGAATTGTGAATGTTAGCATGTGCCACACTTAGACGCAATTCTGAAGGATAGCATGTGCCACACGTAGACGGAATTGTAAAGGATAGCATATGCCACACACTGACAGGTTTGTGAAGGATAGCATGTGCCACACTTAGACAGAATTGTGAACGATAGCATGTGCCACACTTATACAGAATTGTTAAGGATAGCATTTGCCACACTTAAACAGAATTGTGAATGTTAGCATATGCCACATGTAGACGGAATTGTAAAGGATAGCATGTGCCACACGTAGACAGAATTGTGAACTATAGCATGTGCCACACTCAGACAGAATTGTGAAGGATAGCGTGTGCCACACGAAGACGGAATTGTGAAAGATAGCATGTGCCACACTTAGACGCAATTGTGAAGGATAGCATGTGCCACACTTAGACAGAATTGTGAAGGATATAATGTGCCACACTTAGACAGAATTGTGAATGTTCGCATGTACCACACTTAGACGGAATTGTGAAGGATAGCATGTGCCACACTTAGACAGAATTGTGAAGGATAGCGTGTCCCACACGTAGACGGAATTGTGAAGGATAGCATGTGCCACACTTAGACGGCATTGTGAAGGATAGCATGTGCCACACCTAGACACAATTGTGAATGTTACCATGTGCCACACTTAGACGGAATTGTGAAGGATAGCATGTCCCACACTTAGACAGAATTGTGAAGGATAGCATGTGCCACACTTAGACGGAATTGTGAATGTTACCATGTGCCACACTTAGACGGAATTGTGAAGGATAGCATGTGCCACACTTAGACAGAATTGTGAAGGATAGCATGTGCCACACTTAGACGGCATTGTGAAGGATAGCATGTGCCACACCTAGACAGAATTGTGAATGTTACCATGTGCCACACTTAGACGGAATTGTGAAGGATAGCATGTCCCACACTTAGACAGAATTGTGAATGTTAGCATGTGCCACACTTAGACGCAATTGTGAAGGATAGCATATGCAACACTTAGACGGAATTGTGAAGGATAGCATGTGCCACACTTAGACAGAATTGTGAAAGATACCATGTGCCACACTTAGACAGAATTGTGAAGGATAGCATTTGCCACACTTAAACAGAATTGTGAATGTTAGCATGTGCCACATGTAGACGGAATCTTAAAGACAGAATTAGATGGAATTGTGAAGGATAGCATGTCCCACACTTAGACAGAATTGTGAATGTTAGCATGTGCCACACTTAGACGCAATTGTGAAGGATAGCATGTGCCACACGTAGACGGAATTGTAAAGGATAGCATATGCCACACACTGACAGATTTGTGAAGGATAGCATGTGCCACACTTAGACAGAATTGTGAAAGATAGTATGTGCCACACTTATACAGAATTGTTAAGGATAGCATTTGCCACACTTAAACAGAATTGTGAATGTTAGCATATGCCACATGTAGACGGAATTGTAAAGGATAGCATGTGCCACACGTAGACAGAATTGTGAACTATAGCATGTGCCACACTCAGACAGAATTGTGAAGGATAGCGTGTGCCACACGAAGACGGAATTGTGAAAGATAGCATGTGCCACACTTAGACGCAATTGTGAAGGATAGCATGTGCCACACTTAGACAGAATTGTGAAGGAAAGCATGTGCCACACTTAGACAGAATTGTGAATGTTCGCATGTGCCACACTTAGACGGAATTGTGAAGGATAGCATGTGCCACACTTAGACAGAATTGTGAAGGATAGCGTGTCATACACGTAGACGGAATTGTGAAGGATAGCATGTGCCACACTTAGACGGCATTGTGAAGGATAGCATGTGCCACACCTAGACACAATTGTGAATGTTACCATGTGCCACACTTAGACGGAATTGTGAAGGATAGCATGTCCCACACTTAGACAGAATTGTGAATGTTAGCATGTGCCACACTTAGACGCAATTGTGAAGGATAGCATATGCCACACTTAGACAGAATTGTGAAGGATAGCATGTGCCACACTTAGACGAAATTGTGAAGGATAGCATGTGCCACACCTAGACAGAATTGTGAATGTTACCATGTGCCACACTTAGACGGAATTGTGAAGGATAGCATGTCCCACACTTAGACAGAATTGTGAATGTTAGCATGTGCCACACTTAGACGCAATTGTGAAGGATAGCATATGCCACACTTAGACGGAATTGTGAAGGATAGCATGTGCCACACTTAGACAGAATTGTGAAGGATAGCATGTGCCACACTTAGACGGCATTGTGAAGGATAGCATGTGCCACACCTAGACAGAATTGTGAAGGATAGCATATGCCACACTTAGACGGAATTGTGAAGGATAGCATGTGCCACACTTAGACAGAATTGTGAAAGATACCATGTGCCACACTTAGACAGAATTGTGAAGGATAGCATTTGCCACACTTAAACAGAATTGTGAATGTTAGCATGTGCCACATGTAGACGGAATCTTAAAGACAGAATTAGATGGAATTGTGAAGGATAGCATCTGCCACACTTAGACTGAATTGTGAATGTTACCATGTGCCACACTTAGACGGATTTGTGAAGGATAGCATGTGCCACACTTACACGGAATTGTGAAGGATAGCATGTCCCACACTTAGACAGAATTGTGAATGTTAGCATGTGCCATACTTAGAAGCAATGTGAAGGGCAGCATGTGTCACACTTAGACAGAATTGTGAAGGATAGCATGTGCCACGCGTAGATGGAATTGTAAAGATAGCATATGCCACACTTAGACGGAATTGTGAAGGATAGCATGTGCCACGCGTAGATGGAATTGTAAAGATAGCATATGCCACACTTAGACGGAATTGTGAAGGATAGCATGTGCCACACTTAGACAGAATTGTGAAGGATAGCATTTGCCACACTTAAACAGAATTGTGAATGTTATCATGTGCCACATGTTGACAGAATTGTAAAAGATAGCATGTCCCACACTTAGACGGAATTGTGATGGATAGCATGTGCCACACTTAAACAGAATTGTGAATGTTAGCATGTGCCACACATAGACGGAATTGTGAAGTATAGCATGTGCCACACTTAGACAGAATTGTGAAAGATAGCATGTGCCACACTTAGACAGAATTGTGAAGGATAGCATTTGCCACACTTAAACAGAATTGTGAATGTTAGCATGTGCCACATGTAGACGGAATTGTAAAGACAGAATTAGACGGAATTGTGAAGGATAGCATGTGCCACACTTAGACAGAATTGTGAATGTTAGCATGTGCCACATGTTGACAGAATTGTAAAAGATAGCATGTGCCACACTTAGACGGAATTTTGATGGATAGCATGTGCCACACTTAAACAGAATTATGAATGTTAGCATGTGCCACATGTAGACGGAATTGTAAAGACAGAATTAGACGGAATTGTGAAGGATAGCAGGTGCCACACTTAAACAGAATTGTGAATGTTACCATGTGCCACACTTAGACGGAATTGTGAAGGATAGCATGTGCCACACTTAGACGGAATTGTGAAGGATAGCATGTCCCACACTTGGATGGAATTGTGATGGATAGCATTTGCCACACTTAGACGGAATTTCGAAGGATAGCATGTCCACATATAGACAGAATTGTGAAGGATAGCGTGTGCCACAGGTAGACGGAATTGTGAAAGATAGCATGTGCCACACTTAGACGCAATTGTGAAGGATAGCATGTGCCACACTTAGACAGAATTGTAAATGTTAGCATCTGCAACACTTTGACGCAATTGTGAAGGATAGCATGTGCCACACTTAGACAGAATTGTGAATGTTACCATGTGCCACACTTAGATGGAATTGTGAAGGATAGCATGTCCCACACTTAGACAGAATTGTAAATGTTAGCATGTGCCACACTTAGACGCAAATGTGAAGGATAGCATGTGCCACACTTAGACAGAATTGTGAAGGATAGCGTGTGCCACACGTAGATGGAATTGTGAAGGATAGCATGTGCCACACTTAGACAGAATTGTGAATATTACCATGTGCAACACTTAGACGGAATTGTGACGGATAGCATGTCCCACACTTAGACAGAATTGTGAATGTTAGCACGTGCCACACTTAGACGGAATTGTGAATATTATCATGTGCAACACTTAGACGGAATTGTGAAGGATAGCATGTCCCACACTTAGACAGAATTGTGAAGGATAGCATGTGCCGCACGTAGACGGAATTGTAATGGATAGCATATGCCACACTTAGACGGAATTGTGAAAGATAGCATGTGCCACACTTAGACAGAATTGTGAAGGATAGCGTGTGCCACACATAGACGGAATTGTGAAAGATAGCATGTGCCACACTTAGACGCAACTGTGAAGGATAGCATGTGCCACACTTAGACAGAATTGTGAAGGATAGCATGTGCCGCACGTAGACGGAATTGTAATGGATAGCATATGCCACACTTAGACGGAATTGTGAAATATAGCATGTGCCACACTTAGACAGAATTGTGAAGGATAGCGTGTGCCACACATAGACGGAATTGTGAAAGATAGCATGTGCCACACTTAGACGCAACTGTGAAGGATAGCATGTGCCACACTTAGACAGAATTATGAAGGATAACATGTGCCACACTTAGACGGAATTGTGAAGGATAGCATGTGCCACACTTAGACAGAATTGTGAATGTTACCATGTGCCACACTTAGACGGAATTGTGAAGGATAGCATGTCCCACACTTAGACAGAATTGTGAATGTTAGCATGTGCCACACTTAGACAGAATTGTGAATGTTACCATGTGCCACACTTAGATGGAATTGCGAAGGATAGCATGTGCCAAACATAGACGGAATTGTAAAGGATAGCATGTGCCACACTTAGATAGAATTGTGATGGATAGCATTTGCCACACTTAGACTGAATTGCAAAGGATAGCATGTCCACATGTAGACGCAATTGTTAAGGATAGCGTGTGCCACATGTAGACGGAATTGTGAAAGATAGCATGTGCTACACTTAGATGGAATTGCGAAGGATAGCATGTGCCACACATAGACGGAATTGTGAAGGATAGCATGTCCCACACTTAGACAGAATTGTGAATGTTAGCATGTGCCACACTTAGACAGAATTGTAAATGTTAGCATGTGCCACACTTAGACGCAAATGTGAAGGATAGAATGTGCCACACTTAGACAGAATTGTGAAGGATAGCGTGTGCCACACGTAGATGGAATTGTGAAGGATAGCATGCGCCACACTTAGACAGAATTGTGAATATTACCATGTGCAACACTTAGACGGAATTGTGAAGGATAGCATGTCCCACACTTAGACAGAATTGTGAATATTACCATGTGCAACACTTAGACGGAGTTGTGAAGGATAGCATGTCCCACACTTAAACAGAATTGTGAAGGATAGCATGTGCCACACGTAGACGGAATTGTAATGGATAGCATATGCCACACTTAGACGGAATTGTGAAAGATAGCATGTGCCACACTTAGACAGAATTGTGAAGGATAGTGTGTGCCACACATAGACGGAATTGTGAAAGATAGCATGTGCCACACTTAGACGCAATTGTGAAGGATAGCATGTGCCACAGGTAGATGGAATTGTAAAGGATAGCATATGCCACACTTAGACGGAATTGTGAAAGATAGCATGTGCCACACTTAGACAGAATTGTGAAGGATAGTGTGTGCCACACTTAGACGCAATTGTGAAGGATAGCATGTGCCACACTTAGACAGAATTGTGAAGGATAGCGTATGCCACACGTAGACGGAATTGTGAAAGATAGCATGTGCCACACTTAGACGCAATAGTGAAGGATAGCATGTGCCACACTTAGTCAGAATTGTGAATGTTACCATGTGCCACACTTAGACGGAATTGTGAAGGATAGCATGTCCCACACTTAGACAGAATTGTGAATGTTAGCATGTGCCACACTTAGACGCAATTGTGAAGGATAGCATGTGCCACACGTAGACGGAATTGTAAAGGATAGCATATGCCACACACTGACAGATTTGTGAAGGATAGCATGTGCCACACTTAGACAGAATTGTGAAAGATAGCATGTGCCACACTTATACAGAATTGTTAAGGATAGCATTTGCCACACTTAAACAGAATTGTGAATGTTAGCATATGCCACATGTAGACGGAATTGTAAAGGATAGCATGTGCCACACGTAGACAGAATTGTGAACTATAGCATGTGCCACACTTAGACGCAATTGTGAAGGATAGCATGTGCCACACTTAGACAGAATTGTGAAGGATAGCATGTGCCACACTTAGACAGAATTGTGAATGTTCGCATGTGCCACACTTAGACGGAATTGTGAAGGATAGCATGTGCCACTCTTAGTCAGAATTGTGAAGGATAGCGTGTCCCACACGTAGACGGAATTGTGAAGGATAGCATGTGCCACACTTAGACAGAATTGTGAAGGATAGCATTTGCCACACTTAAACAGAATTGTTAATGTTAGCATGTGCCACATGTAGACGGAATTGTGAAGGATAGCATGTGCCACACTTAGACGGAATTGTGAAGGATAGCATGTCCCACACTTAGACAGAATTGTGAATGTTAGCATGTGCCACACTTAGACAGAATTGTAAATGTTAGCATGTGCCACACTTAGACGCAAATGTGAAGGATAGAATGTGCCACACTTAGACAGAATTGTGAAGGATAGCGTGTGCCACACGTAGATGGAATTGTGAAGGATAGCATGCGCCACACTTAGACAGAATTGTGAATATTACCATGTGCAACACTTAGACAGAATTGTGAAGGATAGCATGTCCCACACTTAGACAGAATTGTGAATATTAGCATGTTCCACACTTAGACAGAATTGTGAATATTACCATGTGCAACACTTAGACGGAATTGTGAAGGATAGCATGTCCCACACTTAAACAGAATTGTGAAGGATAGCATGTGCCACACGTAGACGGAAGTGTAATGGATAGCATATGCCACACTTAGAAGGAATTGTGAAAGATAGCATGTGACACACTTAGACAGAATTGTGAAGGATAGCGTGTGCCACACATAGACGGAATTGTGAAAGATAGCATGTGCCACACTTAGACGCAATTGTGAAGGATAGCATGTGCCACACTTAGACAGAATTGTGAAGGATAGCATGTGCCACACGTAGATGGAATTGTAAAGGATGGCATATGCCACACTTAGACGGAATTGTGAAAGATAGCATGTGCCACACTTAGACAGAATTGTGAAGGATAGCGTGTGCCACACTTAGACGCAATTGTGAAGGATCGCATGTGCCACTCTTAGACAGTATTGTGAAGGATAGCGTATGCCACACGTAGACGGAATTATGAAAGATAGCATGTGCCACACTTAGACGCAATAGTGAAGGATAGCATGTGCCACACTTAGTCAGAATTGTGAATGTTACCATGTGCCACACTTAGACGGAATTGTGAAGGATAGCATGTCCCACACTTAGACAGAATTGTGAATGTTAGCATGTGCCACACTTAGACGCAATTGTGAAGGATAGCATGTGCCACACGTAGACGGAATTGTAAAGGATAGCATATGCCACACACTGACAGATTTGTGAAGGATAGCTTGTGCCACACTTAGACAGAATTGTGAAAGATAGCATGTGCCACACTTATACAGAATTGTTAAGGATAGCATTTGCCACACTTAAACAGAATTGTGAATGTTAGCATATGCCACATGTAGACGGAATTGTAAAGGATAGCATGTGCCACACGTAGACAGAATTGTGAACTATAGCATGTGCCACACTCAGACAGAATTGTGAAGGATAGCGTGTGCCAAACGAAGACGGAATTGTGAAAGATAGCATGTGCCACACTTAGACGCAATTGTGAAGGATAGCATGTGCCACACTTAGAATTGTGAAGGATAGCATGTGCCACACTTAGACAGAATTGTGAATGTTCGCATGTGCCACACTTAGACGGAATTGTGAAGGATAGCATGTGCCACACTTAGACAGAATTGTGAAGGATAGCGTGTCCCACACGTAGACGGAATTGTGAAGGATAGCATGTGCCACACTTAAACAGAATTGTGAATGTTAGCATGTGCCACATGTAGACGGAATTGTAAAGACAGAATCAGACGGAATTGTGAAGGATAGCATGTGCCACACTTAGACAGAATTGTGAATCTTACCATGTGCCACACTTAGACGGAATTGTGAACGATAGCATGTGCCACACTTAGACGGAATTGTAAAGGATAGCATGTCCCACACTTAGAATTGTGAATGTTAGCATGTGCCACATGTTGACAGAATTGTAAAAGATAGCATGTGCCACACTTAGACGGAATTGTAAAGGATAGCATATGCTACACTTAGACGGAATTGTGAAGGATAGCATGTGCCACACTTAGACAGAATTGTGAAGGATAGCATTTGCCACACTTAAACAGAATTGTGAATGTTAGCATGTGCCACATGTAGACAGAATTGTGAATGTTACCATGTGCCACACTTAGACGGCATTGTGAAGGATAGCATGTGCCACACTTAGACAGAATTGTGAATGTTAAAATGTGCCACACTTAGACGGAATTGTGAAGGATAGCATGTCCCACATTTAGACAGAATTGTGAATGTTAGCATGTGCCACACTTAGACGCAATTGTGAAGGATAGCATATGCCACACTTAGACGGAATTGTGAAGGATAGCATGTGCCACACTTAGACAGAATTGTGAAGGATAGCATGTGCCACACTTAGACGGAATTGTGAAGGATAGCATGTCCCACACTTAGAATTGTGAATGTTAGCATGTGCCACATGTTGACAGAATTGTAAAAGATAGCATGTGCCACACTTAGACGGAATTGTAAAGGATAGCATATGCCACACTTAGACGGAATTGTGAAGGATAGCATGTGCCACACTTAGACAGAATTGTGAAGGATAGCGTGTGCCACACTTAGACGGAATTGTGAAGGATAGCATGTGCCACACTTAGACAGAATTGTGAAGGATAGCATGTGCCACACTTAGACGGCATTGTGAAGGATAGCATGTGCCACACTTAGACAGAATTGTGAATGTTAAAATGTGCCACACTTAGACGGAATTGTGAAGGATAGCATGTCCCACATTTAGACAGAATTGTGAATGTTAGCATGTGCCACACTTAGACGCAATTGTGAAGGATAGCATATGCCACACTTAGACGGAATTGTGAAGGATGGCATGTGCCACACTTAGACAGAATTGTGAAAGATAGCATGTGCCACACTTAGACAGAATTGTGAAGGATAGCATTTGCCACACTTAAACAGAATTGTGAATGTTAGCATGTGCCACATGTAGACGGAATTGTGAATGTTACCATGTGCCACACTTAGACGGAATTGTGAAGGATAGCATGTGCCACACTTAGACGGAATTGTGAAGGATAGCATGTCCCACACTTAGACAGAATTGTGAATGTTAGCATGTGCCACACTTAGACAGAATTGTAAATGTTAGCATGTGCCACACTTAGACGCAAATGTGAAGGATAGAATGTGCCACACTTAGACAGAATTGTGAAGGATAGCGTGTGCCACACGTAGATGGAATTGTGAAGGATAGCATGCGCCACACTTAGACAGAATTGTGAATATTACCATGTGCAACACTTAGACGGAATTGTGAAGGATAGCATGTCCCACACTTAGACAGAATTGTGAATATTAGCATGTTCCACACTTAGACAGAATTCTGAATATTACCATGTGCAACACTTAGACGGAGTTGTGAAGGATAGCATGTCCCACACTTAAACAGAATTGTGAAGGATAGCATGTGCCACACGTAGATGGAATTGTAATGGATAGCATATGCCACACTTAGACGGAATTGTGAAAGATAGCATGTGCCACACTTAGACAGAATTGTGAAGGATAGCGTGTGCCACACATAGACGGAATTGTGAAAGATAGCATGTGCCACACTTAGACGCAATTGTGAAGGATAGCATGTGCCACACGTAGATGGAATTGTAAAGGATAGCATATGCCACACTTAGACGGAATTGTGAAAGATAGCATGTGCCACACTTAGACAGAATTGTGAAGGATAGCGTGTGCCACACTTAGACGCAATTGTGAAGGATAGCATGTGCCACACTTAGACAGAATTGTGAAGGATAGCGTATGCCACACGTAGACGGAATTGTGAAAGATAGCATGTGCCACACTTAGACGCAATAGTGAAGGATAGCATGTGCCACACTTAGTCAGAATTGTGAATGTTACCATGTGCCACACTTAGACGGAATTGTGAAGGATAGCATGTCCCACACTTAGACAGAATTGTGAATGTTAGCATGTGCCACACTTAGACGCAATTGTGAAGGATAGCATGTGCCACACGTAGACGGAATTGTAAAGGATAGCATATGCCACACACTGACAGATTTGTGAAGGATAGCATGTGCCACACTTAGACAGAATTGTGAAAGATAGCATGTGCCACACTTATACAGAATTGTTAAGGATAGCATTTGCCACACTTAAACAGAATTGTGAATGTTAGCATATGCCACATGTAGACGGAATTGTAAAGGATAGCATGTGCCACACGTAGACAGAATTGTGAACTATAGCATGTGCCACACTCAGACAGAATTGTGAAGGATAGCGTGTGCCACACGAAGACGGAATTGTGAAAGATAGCATGTGCCACACTTAGACGCAATTGTGAAGGATAGCATGTGCGACACTTAGACAGAATTGTGAAGGATAGCATGTGCCACACTTAGACAGAATTGTGAATGTTCGCATGTGCCACACTTAGACGGAATTGTGAAGGATAGCATGTGCCACACTTAGACAGAATTGTGAAGGATAGCGTGACCCACACGTAGACGGAATTGTGAAGGATAGCATGTGCCACACTTAGACGGCATTGTGAAGGATAGCATGTGCCACACCTAGACACAATTGTGAATGTTACCATGTGCCACACTTAGACGGAATTGTGAAGGATAGCATGTCCCACACTTAGACAGAATTGTGAAGGATAGGATGTGCCACACTTAGACGGAATTGTGAATGTTACCATGTGCCACACTTAGACGGAATTGTGAAGGATAGCATGTCCCACACTTAGACAGAATTGTTAAGGATAGCATTTGCCACACTTAGACGCAATTGTGAAGGATAGCATATGCCACACTTAGACGGAATTGTGAAGGATAGCATGTGCCACACTTAGACAGAATTGTGAAGGATAGCATATGCCACACTTAGACGGAATTGTGAAGGATAGCATGTGCCACACTTAGACAGAATTGTGAAAGATACCATGTGCCACACTTAGACAGAATTGTGAAGGATAGCATTTGCCACACTTAAACAGAATTGTGAATGTTAGCATGTGCCACATGTAGACGGAATCTTAAAGACAGAATTAGATGGAATTGTGAAGGATAGCATCTGCCACACTTAGACTGAATTGTGAATGTTACCATGTGCCACACTTAGACGGATTTGTGAAGGATAGCATGTGCCACACTTACACGGAATTGTGAAGGATAGCATGTCCCACACTTAGACAGAATTGTGAATGTTAGCATGTGCCATACTTAGAAGCAATGTGAAGGGCAGCATGTGTCACACTTAGACAGAATTGTGAAGGATAGCATGTGCCACGCGTAGATGGAATTGTAAAGATAGCATATGCCACACTTAGACGGAATTGTGAAGGATAGCATGTGCCACGCGTAGATGGAATTGTAAAGATAGCATATGCCACACTTAGACGGAATTGTGAAGGATAGCATGTGCCACACTTAGACAGAATTGTGAAGGATAGCATTTGCCACACTTAAACAGAATTGTGAATGTTATCATGTGCCACATGTTGACAGAATTGTAAAAGATAGCATGTCCCACACTTAGACGGAATTGTGATGGATAGCATGTGCCACACTTAAACAGAATTGTGAATGTTAGCATGTGCCACACATAGACGGAATTGTGAAGTATAGCATGTGCCACACTTAGACAGAATTGTGAAAGATAGCATGTGCCACACTTAGACAGAATTGTGAAGGATAGCATTTGCCACACTTAAACAGAATTGTGAATGTTAGCATGTGCCACATGTAGACGGAATTGTAAAGACAGAATTAGACGGAATTGTGAAGGATAGCATGTTCCACACTTAGACAGAATTGTGAATGTTAGCATGTGCCACATGTTGACAGAATTGTAAAAGATAGCATGTGCCACACTTAGACGGAATTTTGATGGATAGCATGTGCCACACTTAAACAGAATTATGAATGTTAGCATGTGCCACATGTAGACGGAATTGTAAAGACAGAATTAGACGGAATTGTGAAGGATAGCAGGTGCCACACTTAAACAGAATTGTGAATGTTACCATGTGCCACACTTAGACGGAATTGTGAAGGATAGCATGTGCCACACTTAGACGGAATTGTGAAGGATAGCATGTCCCACACTTGGATGGAATTGTGATGGATAGCATTTGCCACACTTAGACGGAATTTCGAAGGATAGCATGTCCACATGTAGACAGAATTGTGAAGGATAGCGTGTGCCACAGGTAGACGGAATTGTGAAAGATAGCATGTGCCACACTTAGACGCAATTGTGAAGGATAGCATGTGCCACACTTAGACAGAATTGTAAATGTTAGCATCTGCAACACTTTGACGCAATTGTGAAGGATAGCATGTGCCACACTTAGACAGAATTGTGAATGTTACCATGTGCCACACTTAGATGGAATTGTGAAGGATAGCATGTCCCACACTTAGACAGAATTGTAAATGTTAGCATGTGCCACACTTAGACGCAAATGTGAAGGATAGCATGTGCCACACTTAGACAGAATTGTGAAGGATAGCGTGTGCCACACGTAGATGGAATTGTGAAGGATAGCATGTGCCACACTTAGACAGAATTGTGAATATTACCATGTGCAACACTTAGACGGAATTGTGACGGATAGCATGTCCCACACTTAGACAGAATTGTGAATGTTAGCACGTGCCACACTTAGACGGAATTGTGAATATTATCATGTGCAACACTTAGACGGAATTGTGAAGGATAGCATGTCCCACACTTAGACAGAATTGTGAAGGATAGCATGTGCCGCACGTAGACGGAATTGTAATGGATAGCATATGCCACACTTAGACGGAATTGTGAAAGATAGCATGTGCCACACTTAGACAGAATTGTGAAGGATAGCGTGTGCCACACATAGACGGAATTGTGAAAGATAGCATGTGCCACACTTAGACGCAACTGTGAAGGATAGCATGTGCCACACTTAGACAGAATTGTGAAGGATAGCATGTGCCGCACGTAGACGGAATTGTAATGGATAGCATATGCCACACTTAGACGGAATTGTGAAAGATAGCATGTGCCACACTTAGACAGAATTGTGAAGGATAGCGTGTGCCACACATAGACGGAATTGTGAAAGATAGCATGTGCCACACTTAGACGCAACTGTGAAGGATAGCATGTGCCACACTTAGACAGAATTATGAAGGATAACATGTGCCACACTTAGACGGAATTGTGAAGGATAGCATGTGCCACACTTAGACAGAATTGTGAATGTTACCATGTGCCACACTTAGACGGAATTGTGAAGGATAGCATGTCCCACACTTAGACAGAATTGTGAATGTTAGCATGTGCCACACTTAGACAGAATTGTGAATGTTACCATGTGCCACACTTAGATGGAATTGCGAAGGATAGCATGTGCCAAACATAGACGGAATTGTAAAGGATAGCATGTGCCACACTTAGATAGAATTGTGATGGATAGCATTTGCCACACTTAGACTGAATTGCAAAGGATAGCATGTCCACATGTAGACGCAATTGTGAAAGATAGCATGTGCCACACTTAGACGCAATTGTGAAGGATAGCATGTGCCACACTTAGACAGAATTGTAAATGTTAGCATCTGCAACACTTTGACGCAATTGTGAAGGATAGCATGTGCCACACTTAGACAGAATTGTGAATGTTACCATGTGCCACACTTAGATGGAATTGTGAAGGATAGCATGTCCCACACTTAGACAGAATTGTAAATGTTAGCATGTGCCACACTTAGACGCAAATGTGAAGGATAGCATGTGCCACACTTAGACAGAATTGTGAAGGATAGCGTGTGCCACACGTAGATGGAATTGTGAAGGATAGCATGTGCCACACTTAGACAGAATTGTGAATATTACCATGTGCAACACTTAGACGGAATTGTGACGGATAGCATGTCCCACACTTAGACAGAATTGTGAATGTTAGCACGTGCCACACTTAGACGGAATTGTGAATATTATCATGTGCAACACTTAGACGGAATTGTGAAGGATAGCATGTCCCACACTTAGACAGAATTGTGAAGGATAGCATGTGCCGCACGTAGACGGAATTGTAATGGATAGCATATGCCACACTTAGACGGAATTGTGAAAGATAGCATGTGCCACACTTAGACAGAATTGTGAAGGATAGCGTGTGCCACACATAGACGGAATTGTGAAAGATAGCATGTGCCACACTTAGACGCAACTGTGAAGGATAGCATGTGCCACACTTAGACAGAATTGTGAAGGATAGCATGTGCCGCACGTAGACGGAATTGTAATGGATAGCATATGCCACACTTAGACGGAATTGTGAAAGATAGCATGTGCCACACTTAGACAGAATTGTGAAGGATAGCGTGTGCCACACATAGACGGAATTGTGAAAGATAGCATGTGCCACACTTAGACGCAACTGTGAAGGATAGCATGTGCCACACTTAGACAGAATTATGAAGGATAACATGTGCCACACTTAGACGGAATTGTGAAGGATAGCATGTGCCACACTTAGACAGAATTGTGAATGTTACCATGTGCCACACTTAGACGGAATTGTGAAGGATAGCATGTCCCACACTTAGACAGAATTGTGAATGTTAGCATGTGCCACACTTAGACAGAATTGTGAATGTTACCATGTGCCACACTTAGATGGAATTGCGAAGGATAGCATGTGCCAAACATAGACGGAATTGTAAAGGATAGCATGTGCCACACTTAGATAGAATTGTGATGGATAGCATTTGCCACACTTAGACTGAATTGCAAAGGATAGCATGTCCACATGTAGACGCAATTGTTAAGGATAGCGTGTGCCACATGTAGACGGAATTGTGAAAGATAGCATGTGCTACACTTAGATGGAATTGCGAAGGATAGCATGTGCCACACATAGACGGAATTGTGAAGGATAGCATGTCCCACACTTAGACAGAATTGTGAATGTTAGCATGTGCCACACTTAGACAGAATTGTAAATGTTAGCATGTGCCACACTTAGACGCAAATGTGAAGGATAGAATGTGCCACACTTAGACAGAATTGTGAAGGATAGCGTGTGCCACACGTAGATGGAATTGTGAAGGATAGCATGCGCCACACTTAGACAGAATTGTGAATATTACCATGTGCAACACTTAGACGGAATTGTGAAGGATAGCATGTCCCACACTTAGACAGAATTGTGAATATTACCATGTGCAACACTTAGACGGAGTTGTGAAGGATAGCATGTCCCACACTTAAACAGAATTGTGAAGGATAGCATGTGCCACACGTAGACGGAATTGTAATGGATAGCATATGCCACACTTAGACGGAATTGTGAAAGATAGCATGTGCCACACTTAGACAGAATTGTGAAGGATAGCGTGTGCCACACATAGACGGAATTGTGAAAGATAGCATGTGCCACACTTAGACGCAATTGTGAAGGATAGCATGTGCCACAGGTAGATGGAATTGTAAAGGATAGCATATGCCACACTTAGACGGAATTGTGAAAGATAGCATGTGCCACACTTAGACAGAATTGTGAAGGATAGTGTGTGCCACACTTAGACGCAATTGTGAAGGATAGCATGTGCCACACTTAGACAGAATTGTGAAGGATAGCGTATGCCACACGTAGACGGAATTGTGAAAGATAGCATGTGCCACACTTAGACGCAATAGTGAAGGATAGCATGTGCCACACTTAGTCAGAATTGTGAATGTTACCATGTGTCACACTTAGACGGAATTGTGAAGGATAGCATGTCCCACACTTAGACAGAATTGTGAATGTTAGCATGTGCCACACTTAGACGCAATTGTGAAGGATAGCATGTGCCACACGTAGACGGAATTGTAAAGGATAGCATATGCCACACACTGACAGATTTGTGAAGGATAGCATGTGCCACACTTAGACAGAATTGTGAAAGATAGCATGTGCCACACTTATACAGAATTGTTAAGGATAGCATTTGCCACACTTAAACAGAATTGTGAATGTTAGCATATGCCACATGTAGACGGAATTGTAAAGGATAGCATGTGCCACACGTAGACAGAATTGTGAACTATAGCATGTGCCACACTTAGACGCAATTGTGAAGGATAGCATGTGCCACACTTAGACAGAATTGTGAAGGATAGCATGTGCCACACTTAGACAGAATTGTGAATGTTCGCATGTGCCACACTTAGACGGAATTGTGAAGGATAGCATGTGCCACTCTTAGTCAGAATTGTGAAGGATAGCGTGTCCCACACGTAGACGGAATTGTGAAGGATAGCATGTGCCACACTTAGACAGAATTGTGAAGGATAGCATTTGCCACACTTAAACAGAATTGTTAATGTTAGCATGTGCCACATGTAGACGGAATTGTGAAGGATAGCATGTGCCACACTTAGACGGAATTGTGAAGGATAGCATGTCCCACACTTAGACAGAATTGTGAATGTTAGCATGTGCCACACTTAGACAGAATTGTAAATGTTAGCATGTGCCACACTTAGACGCAAATGTGAAGGATAGAATGTGCCACACTTAGACAGAATTGTGAAGGATAGCGTGTGCCACACGTAGATGGAATTGTGAAGGATAGCATGCGCCACACTTAGACAGAATTGTGAATATTACTATGTGCAACACTTAGACAGAATTGTGAAGGATAGCATGTCCCACACTTAGACAGAATTGTGAATATTAGCATGTTCCACACTTAGACAGAATTGTGAATATTACCATGTGCAACACTTAGACGGAATTGTGAAGGATAGCATGTCCCACACTTAAACAGAATTGTGAAGGATAGCATGTGCCACACGTAGACGGAAGTGTAATGGATAGCATATGCCACACTTAGAAGGAATTGTGAAAGATAGCATGTGACACACTTAGACAGAATTGTGAAGGATAGCGTGTGCCACACATAGACGGAATTGTGAAAGATAGCATGTGCCACACTTAGACGCAATTGTGAAGGATAGCATGTGCCACACTTAGACAGAATTGTGAAGGATAGCATGTGCCACACGTAGATGGAATTGTAAAGGATGGCATATGCCACACTTAGACGGAATTGTGAAAGATAGCATGTGCCACACTTAGACAGAATTGTGAAGGATAGCGTGTGCCACACTTAGACGCAATTGTGAAGGATCGCATGTGCCACTCTTAGACAGTATTGTGAAGGATAGCGTATGCCACACGTAGACGGAATTATGAAAGATAGCATGTGCCACACTTAGACGCAATAGTGAAGGATAGCATGTGCCACACTTAGTCAGAATTGTGAATGTTACCATGTGCCACACTTAGACGGAATTGTGAAGGATAGCATGTTCCACACTTAGACAGAATTGTGAATGTTAGCATGTGCCACACTTAGACGCAATTGTGAAGGATAGCATGTGCCACACGTAGACGGAATTGTAAAGGATAGCATATGCCACACACTGACAGATTTGTGAAGGATAGCTTGTGCCACACTTAGACAGAATTGTGAAAGATAGCATGTGCCACACTTATACAGAATTGTTAAGGATAGCATTTGCCACACTTAAACAGAATTGTGAATGTTAGCATATGCCACATGTAGACGGAATTGTAAAGGATAGCATGTGCCACACGTAGACAGAATTGTGAACTATAGCATGTGCCACACTCAGACAGAATTGTGAAGGATAGCGTGTGCCAAACGAAGACGGAATTGTGAAAGATAGCATGTGCCACACTTAGACGCAATTGTGAAGGATAGCATGTGCCACACTTAGAATTGTGAAGGATAGCATGTGCCACACTTAGACAGAATTGTGAATGTTCGCATGTGCCACACTTAGACGGAATTGTGAAGGATAGCATGTGCCACACTTAGACAGAATTGTGAAGGATAGCGTGTCCCACACGTAGACGGAATTGTGAAGGATAGCATGTGCCACACTTAAACAGAATTGTGAATGTTAGCATGTGCCACATGTAGACGGAATTGTAAAGACAGAATTAGACGGAATTGTGAAGGATAGCATGTGCCACACTTAGACAGAATTGTGAATCTTACCATGTGCCACACTTAGACGGAATTGTGAACGATAGCATGTGCCACACTTAGACGGAATTGTAAAGGATAGCATGTCCCACACTTAGAATTGTGAATGTTAGCATGTGCCACATGTTGACAGAATTTTAAAAGATAGCATGTGCCACACTTAGACGGAATTGTAAAGGATAGCATATGCTACACTTAGACGGAATTGTGAAGGATAGCATGTGCCACACTTAGACAGAATTGTGAAGGATAGCATTTGCCACACTTAAACAGAATTGTGAATGTTAGCATGTGCCACATGTAGACAGAATTGTGAATGTTACCATGTGCCACACTTAGACGGCATTGTGAAGGATAGCATGTGCCACACTTAGACAGAATTGTGAATGTTAAAATGTGCCATACTTAGACGGAATTGTGAAGGATAGCATGTCCCACATTTAGACAGAATTGTGAATGTTAGCATGTGCCACACTTAGACGCAATTGTGAAGGATAGCATATGCCACACTTAGACGGAATTGTGAAGGATAGCATGTGCCACACTTAGACAGAATTGTGAAGGATAGCATGTGCCACACTTAGACGGAATTGTGAAGGATAGCATGTCCCACACTTAGAATTGTGAATGTTAGCATGTGCCACATGTTGACAGAATTGTAAAAGATAGCATGTGCCACACTTAGACGGAATTGTAAAGGATAGCATATGCCACACTTAGACGGAATTGTGAAGGATAGCATGTGCCACACTTAGACAGAATTGTGAAGGATAGCGTGTGCCACACTTAGACGGAATTGTGAAGGATAGCATGTGCCACACTTAGACAGAATTGTGAAGGATAGCATGTGCCACACTTAGACGGCATTGTGAAGGATAGCATGTGCCACACTTAGACAGAATTGTGAATGTTAAAATGTGCCACACTTAGACGGAATTGTGAAGGATAGCATGTCCCACATTTAGACAGAATTGTGAATGTTAGCATGTGCCACACTTAGACGCAATTGTGAAGGATAGCATATGCCACACTTAGACGGAATTGTGAAGGATGGCATGTGCCATACTTAGACAGAATTGTGAAAGATAGCATGTGCCACACTTAGACAGAATTGTGAAGGATAGCATTTGCCACACTTAAACAGAATTGTGAATGTTAGCATGTGCCACATGTAGACGGAATTGTGAATGTTACCATGTGCCACACTTAGACGGAATTGTGAAGGATAGCATGTGCCACACTTAGACGGAATTGTGAAGGATAGCATGTCCCACACTTAGACAGAATTGTGAATGTTAGCATGTGCCACACTTAGACAGAATTGTAAATGTTAGCATGTGCCACACTTAGACGCAAATGTGAAGGATAGAATGTGCCACACTTAGACAGAATTGTGAAGGATAGCGTGTGCCACACGTAGATGGAATTGTGAAGGATAGCATGCGCCACACTTAGACAGAATTGTGAATATTACCATGTGCAACACTTAGACGGAATTGTGAAGGATAGCATGTCCCACACTTAGACAGAATTGTGAATATTAGCATGTTCCACACTTAGACAGAATTCTGAATATTACCATGTGCAACACTTAGACGGAGTTGTGAAGGATAGCATGTCCCACACTTAAACAGAATTGTGAGGGATAGCATGTGCCACACGTAGACGGAATTGTAATGGATAGCATATGCCACACTTAGACGGAATTGTGAAAGATAGCATGTGCCACACTTAGACAGAATTGTGAAGGATAGCGTGTGCCACACATAGACGGAATTGTGAAAGATAGCATGTGCCACACTTAGACGCAATTGTGAAGGATAGCATGTGCCACACGTAGATGGAATTGTAAAGGATAGCATATGCCACACTTAGACGGAATTGTGAAAGATAGCATGTGCCACACTTAGACAGAATTGTGAAGGATAGCGTGTGCCACACTTAGACGCAATTGTGAAGGATAGCATGTGCCACACTTAGACAGAATTGTGAAGGATAGCGTATGCCACACGTAGACGGAATTGTGAAAGATAGCATGTGCCACACTTAGACGCAATAGTGAAGGATAGCATGTGCCACACTTAGTCAGAATTGTGAATGTTACCATGTGCCACACTTAGACGGAATTGTGAAGGATAGCATGTCCCACACTTAGACAGAATTGTGAATGTTAGCATGTGCCACACTTAGACGCAATTGTGAAGGATAGCATGTGCCACACGTAGACGGAATTGTAAAGGATAGCATATGCCACACACTGACAGATTTGTGAAGGATAGCATGTGCCACACTTAGACAGAATTGTGAAAGATAGCATGTGCCACACTTATACAGAATTGTTAAGGATAGCATTTGCCACACTTAAACAGAATTGTGAATGTTAGCATATGCCACATGTAGACGGAATTGTAAAGGATAGCATGTGCCACACGTAGACAGAATTGTGAACTATAGCATGTGCCACACTCAGACAGAATTGTGAAGGATAGCGTGTGCCACACGAAGACGGAATTGTGAAAGATAGCATGTGCCACACTTAGACGCAATTGTGAAGGATAGCATGTGCGACACTTAGACAGAATTGTGAAGGATAGCATGTGCCACACTTAGACAGAATTGTGAATGTTCGCATGTGCCACACTTAGACGGAATTGTGAAGGATAGCATGTGCCACACTTAGACAGAATTGTGAAGGATAGCGTGTCCCACACGTAGACGGAATTGTGAAGGATAGCATGTGCCACACTTAGACGGCATTGTGAAGGATAGCATGTGCCACACCTAGACACAATTGTGAATGTTACCATGTGCCACACTTAGACGGAATTGTGAAGGATAGCATGTCCCACACTTAGACAGAATTGTGAAGGATAGGATGTGCCACACTTAGACGGAATTGTGAATGTTACCATGTGCCACACTTAGACGGAATTGTGAAGGATAGCATGTCCCACACTTAGACAGAATTGTTAAGGATAGCATTTGCCACACTTAGACGCAATTGTGAAGGATAGCATATGCCACACTTAGACGGAATTGTGAAGGATAGCATGTGCCACACTTAGACAGAATTGTGAAGGATAGCATGTGCCACACTTAGACGGCATTGTGAAGGATAGCATGTGCCACACCTAGACAGAATTGTGAATGTTACCATGTGCCACACTTAGACGGAATTGTGAAGGATAGCATGTCCCACACTTAGACAGAAGTGTGAATGTTAGCATGTGCCACACTTAGACGCAATTGTGAAGGATAGCATATGCAACACTTAGACGGAATTGTGAAGGATAGCATGTGCCACACTTAGACAGAATTGTGAAAGATACCATGTGCCACACTTAGACAGAATTGTGAAGGATAGCATTTGCCACACTTAAACAGAATTGTGAATGTTAGCATGTGCCACATGTAGACGGAATCTTAAAGACAGAATTAGATGGAATTGTGAAGGATAGCATGTCCCACACTTAGACAGAATTGTGAATGTTAGCATGTGCCACACTTAGACGCAATTGTGAAGGATAGCATGTGCCACATGTAGACGGAATTGTAAAGGATAGCATATGCCACACACTGACAGATTTGTGAAGGATAGCATGTGCCACACTTAGACAGAATTGTGAAAGATAGTATGTGCCACACTTATACAGAATTGTTAAGGATAGCATTTGCCACACTTAAACAGAATTGTGAATGTTAGCATATGCCACATGTAGACGGAATTGTAAAGGATAGCATGTGCCACACGTAGACAGAATTGTGAACTATAGCATGTGCCACACTCAGACAGAATTGTGAAGGATAGCGTGTGCCACACAAAGACGGAATTGTGAAAGATAGCATGTGCCACACTTAGACGCAATTGTGAAGGATAGCATGTGCCACACTTAGACAGAATTGTGAAGGAAAGCATGTGCCACACTTAGACAGAATTGTGAATGTTCGCATGTGCCACACTTAGACGGAATTGTGAAGGATAGCATGTGCCACACTTAGACAGAATTGTGAAGGATAGCGTGTCATACACGTAGACGGAATTGTGAAGGATAGCATGTGCCACACTTAGACGGCATTGTGAAGGATAGCATGTGCCACACCTAGACACAATTGTGAATGTTACCATGTGCCACACTTAGACGGAATTGTGAAGGATAGCATGTCCCACACTTAGACAGAATTGTGAATGTTAGCATGTGCCACACTTAGACGCAATTGTGAAGGATAGCATATGCCACACTTAGACAGAATTGTGAAGGATAGCATGTGCCACACTTAGACGGAATTGTGAAGGATAGCATGTGCCACACCTAGACAGAATTGTGAATGTTACCATGTGCCACACTTAGACGGAATTGTGAAGGATAGCATGTCCCACACTTAGACAGAATTGTGAATGTTAGCATGTGCCACACTTAGACGCAATTGTGAAGGATAGCATATGCCACACTTAGACGGAATTGTGAAGGATAGCATGTGCCACACTTAGACAGAATTGTGAAGGATAGCATGTGCCACACTTAGACGGCATTGTGAAGGATAGCATGTGCCACACCTAGACAGAATTGAAAATGTTACCATGTGCCACACTTAGACGGAATTGTGAAGGATAGCATGTCCCACACTTAGACAGAATTGTGAATGTTAGCATGTGCCACACTTAGACGCAATTGTGAAGGATAGCATATGCCACACTTAGACGGAATTGTGAAGGATAGCATGTGCCACACTTAGACAGAATTGTGAAAGATACCATGTGCCACACTTAGACAGAATTGTGAAGGATAGCATTTGCCACACTTAAACAGAATTGTGAATGTTAGCATGTGCCACATGTAGACGGAATCTTAAAGACAGAGTTAGATGGAATTGTGAAGGATAGCATCTGCCACACTTAGACTGAATTGTGAATGTTACCATGTGCCACACTTAGACGGATTTGTGAAGGATAGCATGTGCCACACTTACACGGAATTGTGAAGGATAGCATGTCCCACACTTAGACAGAATTGTGAATGTTAGCATGTGCCATACTTAGAAGCAATGTGAAGGGCAGCATGTGTCACACTTAGACAGAATTGTGAAGGATAGCATGTGCCACGCGTAGATGGAATTGTAAAGATAGCATATGCCACACTTAGACGGAATTGTGAAGGATAGCATGTGCCACGCGTAGATGGAATTGTAAAGATAGCATATGCCACACTTAGACGGAATTGTGAAGGATAGCATGTGCCACACTTAGACAGAATTGTGAAGGATAGCATTTGCCACACTTAAACAGAATTGTGAATGTTATCATGTGCCACATGTTGACAGAATTGTAAAAGATAGCATGTGCCACACTTAGACGGAATTGTGATGGATAGCATGTGCCACACTTAAACAGAATTGTGAATGTTAGCATGTGCCACACATAGACGGAATTGTGAAGTATAGCATGTGCCACACTTAGACAGAATTGTGAAAGATAGCATGTGCCACACTTAGACAGAATTGTGAAGGATAGCATTTGCCACACTTAAACAGAATTGTGAATGTTAGCATGTGCCACATGTAGACGGAATTGTAAAGACAGATTTAGACGGAATTGTGAAGGATAGCATGTGCCACACTTAGACAGAATTGTGAATGTTAGCATGTGCCACATGTTGACAGAATTGTAAAAGATAGCATGTGCCACACTTAGACGGAATTTTGATGGATAGCATGTGCCACACTTAAACAGAATTATGAATGTTAGCATGTGCCACATGTAGACGGAATTGTAAAGACAGAATTAGACGGAATTGTGAAGGATAGCAGGTGCCACACTTAAACAGAATTGTGAATGTTACCATGTGCCACACTTAGACGGAATTGTGAAGGATAGCATGTGCCACACTTAGACGGAATTGTGAAGGATAGCATGTCCCACACTTGGATGGAATTGTGATGGATAGCATTTGCCACACTTAGACGGAATTGCGAAGGATAGCATGTCCACATGTAGACAGAATTGTGAAGGATAGCGTGTGCCACACGTAGACGGAATTGTGAAAGATAGCATGCGCCACACTTAGACGCAATTGTGAAGGATAGCATGTGCCACACTTAGACAGAATTGTAAATGTTAGCATCTGCAACACTTTGACGCAATTGTGAAGGATAGCATGTGCCACACTTAGACAGAATTGTGAATGTTACCATGTGCCACACTTAGATGGAATTGTGAAGGATAGCATGTCCCACACTTAGACAGAATTGTAAATGTTAGCATGTGCCACACTTAGACGCAAATGTGAAGGATAGCATGTGCCACACTTAGACAGAATTGTGAAGGATAGCGTGTGCCACACGTAGATGGAATTGTGAAGGATAGCATGTGCCACACTTAGACAGAATTGTGAATATTACCATGTGCAACACTTAGACGGAATTGTGACGGATAGCATGTCCCACACTTAGACAGAATTGTGAATGTTAGCACGTGCCACACTTAGACGGAATTGTGAATATTATCATGTGCAACACTTAGACGGAATTGTGAAGGATAGCATGTCCCACACTTAGACAGAATTGTGAAGGATAGCATGTGCCGCACATAGACGGAATTGTAATGGATAGCATCTGCCACACTTAGACGGAATTGTGAAAGATAGCATGTGCCACACTTAGACAGAATTGTGAAGGATAGCGTGTGCCACACATAGACGGAATTGTGAAAGATAGCATGTGCCACACTTAGACGCAACTGTGAAGGATAGCATGTGCCACACTTAGACAGAATTATGAAGGATAACATGTGCCACACTTAGACGGAATTGTGAAGGATAGCATGTGCCACACTTAGACAGAATTGTGAATGTTACCATGTGCCACACTTAGACGGAATTGTGAAGGATAGCATGTCCCACACTTAGACAGAATTGTGAATGTTAGCATGTGCCACACTTAGACAGAATTGTGAATGTTACCATGTGCCACACTTAGATGGAATTGCGAAGGATAGCATGTGCCAAACATAGACGGAATTGTAAAGGATAGCATGTGCCACACTTAGATAGAATTGTGATGGATAGCATTTGCCACACTTAGACTGAATTGCAAAGGATAGCATGTCCACATGTAGACGCAATTGTTAAGGATAGTGTGTGCCACATGTAGACGGAATTGTGAAAGATAGCATGTGCTACACTTAGATGGAATTGCGAAGGATAGCATGTGCCACACATAGACGGAATTGTATAGGATAGCGTGTGCCACACGTAGATGGAATTGTGAAAGATAGCATGTGCCACACTTAGACGCAATTGTGAAGGATAGCATGTGCCACACTTAGACAGAATTGTAAATGTTAGCATGTGCCACACTTAGACAGAATTGTGAATGTTACCATGTGCCACACTTAGACGGAATTGTGAAGGATAGCATGTCCCACACTTAGACAGAATTGTAAATGTTAGCATGTGCCACACTTAGACGCAAATGTGAAGGACAGCATGTGCCACACTTAGACAGAATTGTGAAGGATAGCGTGTGCCACAGGTAGATGGAATTGTGAAGGATAGCATGCGCCACACTTAGACAGAATTGTGAATATTACCATGTGCAACACTTAGAGGGAATTGTGAAGGATAGCATGTCCCACACTTAGACAGAATTGTGAATATTAGCATGTTCCACACTTAGACAGAATTGTGAATATTACCATGTGCAACACTTAGACAGAATTGTGAAGGATAGCATGTCCCACACTTAGACAGAATTGTGAAGGATAGCATGTGCCACACATAGACGGAATTGTAATGGATAGCATACGCCACACTTAGACGGAATTGTGAAAGATTGCATGTGCCACACTTAGACAGAATTGTGAAGGATAGCGTGTGCCACACATAGACGGAATTGTGAAAGATAGCATGTACCACACTTAGACGCAATTGTGAAGGATAGCATGTGCCACACTTGGACAGAATTGTGAAGGATAGCATGTGCCACACATAGATTGAATTGTAAAGGATCGCATATGCCACACTTAGACGGAATTGTGAAGGATAGCATGTGCCACTCTTAGACAGAATTGTGAAGGATAGCGTATGCCACACGTAGACGGAATTGTGAAAGATAGCATGTGCCACACTTAGACGCAATTGTGAAGGATAGCATGTCGCACACTTAGACAGAATTGTGAATGTTAGCATGTGCCACACTTAGACGCAATTGTGAAGGATAGCATGTGCCACACGTAGACGGAATTGTAAAGGATAGCAAATGCCGCACACAGACGGATTTGTGAAGGATAGCACATGCCACACTTAGACAGAATTGTGAAAGATAGCATGTGCCACACTTATACAGAATTGTTAAGGATAGCATTTGCCACACTTAAACAGAATTGTGAATGTTAGCATATGCCACATGTAGACGGAATTGTAAAGGATAGCATGTGCCACACTTAGACGGAATTGTGATGGATAGCATGTGCCACACTTAAACAGAATTGTGAATGTTAGTATGTGTCACACTTAGACGGAATTGCGAAGGATAGCAAGTACCACACGTAGACAGAATTGTGAACTATAACATGTGCCACACTTAGAGGGAATTGTGAAGGATAGCATGTCCCACACTTAGATAGAATTGTGAATATTAGCATGTTCCACACTTAGACAGAATTGTGAATATTACCATGTGCAACACTTAGACGGAATTGTGAAGGATAGCATGTCCCACACTTAGACAGAATTGTGAAGGATAGCATGTGCCACACGTAAACAGAATTGTAATGGATAGCATATGCCACACTTAGACGGAATTGTGAAAGATTGCATGTGCCACACTTAGACAGAATTGTGAAGGATAGCGTGTGCCACACATAGACGGAATTGTGAAAGATAGCATGTGCCACACTTAGACGCAATTGTAAAGGATAGCATATGCCACACTTAGACGGAATTGTGAAGGATAGCATGTGCCACACTTAGACGCAATTGTGAAGGATAGCATGTCCCACACTTAGACAGAATTGTGAATGTTAGCATGTGCCACACTTAGACGCAATTGTGAAGGATAGCATGTGCCACACGTAGACGGAATTGTAAAAGATAGCATATGCCACACGTAGATAGAATTGTAAAGGATGGCATATGCCACACTTAGACGGAATTGTGAAAGATAGCATGTGCCACACTTAGACAGAATTGTGAAGGATAGCGTGTGCCACACTTAGACGCAATTGTGAAGGATCGCATGTGCCACTCTTAGACAGTATTGTGAAGGATAGCGTATGCCACACGTAGACGGAATTGTGAAAGATAGCATGTGCCACACTTAGTCAGAATTGGGAATGTTACCATGTGCCACACTTAGACGGAATTGTGAAGGATAGCATGTCCCACACTTAGACAGAATTGTGAATGTTAGCATGTGCCACACTTAGACGCAATTGTGAAGGATAACATGTGCCACACGTAGACGGAATTGTAAAGGATAGCATATGCCACACACTGACAGATTTGTGAAGGATAGCATGTGCCACACTTAGACAGAATTGTGAAAGATAGCATGTGCCACACTTATACAGAATTGTTAAGGATAGCATTTGCCACACTTAAACAGAATTGTGAATGTTAGCATATGCCACATGTAGACGGAATTGTAAAGGATAGCATGTGCCACATGTAGACAGAATTGTGAACTATAGCATGTGCCACACTCAGACAGAATTGTGAAGGATAGCGTGTGCCACACGAAGACGGAATTGTGAAAGATAGCATGTGCCACACTTAGACGCAATTGTGAAGGATAGCATGTGCCACACTTAGACAGAATTGTGAATGTTCGCATGTGCCACACTTAGACGGAATTGTGAAGGATAGCATGTGCCACACTTAGACAGAATTGTGAAGGATAGCGTGTCCCACACGTAGACGGAATTGTGAAGGATAGCATGTGCCACACTTAAACACAATTGTGAATGTTAGCATGTGCCACATGTAGACGGAATTGTAAAGACAGAATTAGACGGAACTGTGAAGGATAGCATGTGCCACACTTAGACAGAATTGTGAATCTTACCATGTGCCACACTTAGACGGAATTGTGAAGGATAGCATGTGCCACACTTAGACGGAATTGTAAAGGATAGCATGTCCCACACTTAGAATTGTGAATGTTAGCATGTGCCACATGTTGACAGAATTGTAAAAGATAGCATGTGCCACACTTAGACGGAATTGTAAAGGATAGCATATGCTACACTTAGACGGAATTGTGAAGGATAGCATGTGCCACACTTAGACAGAATTGTGAAGGATAGCGTGTGCCACACTTAGACGGAATTGTGAAGGATAGCATGTGCCACACTTAGACAGAATTGTGAAGGATAGCATGTGCCACACTTAGACGGCATTGTGAAGGATAGCATGTGCCACACTTAGACAGAATTGTGAATGTTAAAATGTGCCACACTTAGACGGAATTGTGAAGGATAGCATGTCCCACATTTAGACAGAATTGTGAATGTTAGCATGTGCCACACTTAGACGCAATTGTGAAGGATAGCATATGCCACACTTAGACGGAATTGTGAAGGATAGCATGTGCCACACTTAGACAGAATTGTGAAAGATAGCATGTGTCACACTTAGACAGAATTGTGAAGGATAGCATTTGCCACACTTAAACAGAATTGTGAATGTTAGCATGTGCCACATGTAGACAGAATTGTGAATGTTACCATGTGCCACACTTAGACGGCATTGTGAAGGATAGCATGTGCCACACTTAGACAGAATTGTGAATGTTAAAATGTGCCACACTTGGACGGAATTGTGAAGGATAGCATGTCCCACATTTAGACAGAATTGTGAATGTTAGCATGTGCCACACTTAGACGCAATTGTGAAGGATAGCACATGCCACACTTAGACGGAATTGTGAAGGATAGCATGTGCCACACTTAGACAGAATTGTGAAGGATATCATGTGCCACACTTAGACGGAATTGTGAATGTTAGCATGTGCCACATGTAGACGGAATTGTGAATGTTACCATGTGCCACACTTAGACGGAATTGTGAAGGATAGCATGTGCCACACTTAGACGGAATTGTGAAGGATAGCATGTCCCACACTTAGACAGAATTGTGAATGTTAGCATGTGCCACACTTAGACAGAATTGTAAATGTTAGCATGTGCCACACTTAGACGCAAATGTGAAGGATAGAATGTGCCACACTTAGACAGAATTGTGAATATTACCATGTGCAACACTTAGACGGAATTGTGAAGGATAGCATGTGCCACACGTAGACAGAATTGTAATGGATAGCATATGCCACACTTAGACGGAATTGTGAAAGATAGCATGTGCCACACTTAGACAGAATTGTGAAGGATAGCGTGTGCCACACATAGACGGAATTGTGAAAGATAGCATGTGCCACACTTAGACGCAATTGTGAAGGATAGCATGTGCCACACGTAGATGGAATTGTAAAGGATAGCATATGCCACACTTAGACGGAATTGTGAAAGATAGCATGTGCCACACTTAGACAGAATTGTGAAGGATAGCGTGTGCCACACTTAGACGCAATTGTGAAGGATAGCATGTGCCACACGTAGATGGAATTGTGAAGGATAGCATGCACCACACTTAGACAGAATTGTGAATATTACCATGTGCAACACTTAGACGGAATTGTGAAGGATAGCATGTCCCACACTTAGACAGAATTGTGAATATTAGCATGTTCCACACTTAGACAGAATTGTGAATATTACCATGTGCAACACTTAGACGGAATTGTGAAGGATAGCATGTGCCACACGTAGACGGAATTGTAATGGATAGCATATGCCACACTTAGACGGAATTGTGAAAGATAGCATGTGCCACACTTAGACAGAATTGTGAAGGATAGCGTGTGCCACACATAGACGGAATTGTGAAAGATAGCATGTGCCACACTTAGACGCAATTGTGAAGGATAGCATGTGCCACACGTAGATGGAATTGTAAAGGATAGCATATGCCACACTTAGACGGAATTGTGAAAGATAGCATGTGCCACACTTAGACAGAATTGTGAAGGATAGCGTGTGCCACACTTAGACGCAATTGTGAAGGATAGCATGTGCCACACTTAGTCAGAATTGTGAATGTTACCATGTGCCACACTTAGACGCAATTGTGAAGGATAGCATGTGCCACACGTAGACGGAATTGTGAAAGATAGCATGTGCCACACTTAGACGCAATAGTGAAGGATAGCATGTGCCACACTTAGTCAGAATTGTGAATGTTACCATGTGCCACACTTAGATGCAATTGTGAAGGATAGCATGTGCCACACGTAGACGGAATTCTAAAGGATAGCATATGCCACACACTGACAGATTTGTGAAGGATAGCATGTGCCACACTTATACAGAATTGTTAAGGATAGCATTTGCCACACTTAAACAGAATTGTGAATGTTAGCATATGCCACATGTAGACGGAATTGTAAAGGATAGCATGTGCCACACGTAGACAGAATTGTGAACTATAGCATGTGCCACACTCAGACAGAATTGTGAAGGTTAGCGTGTGCCACACGAAGACGGAATTGTGAAAGATAGCATGTGCCACACTTAGACGCAATTGTGAAGGATAGCATGTGCCACCCTTAGACAGAATTGTGAAGGATAGCATGTGCCACACTTAGACAGAATTGTGAATGTTCGCATGTGCCACACTTAGACGGAATTGTGAAGGATAGCATGTGCCACACTTAGACAGAATTGTGAAGGATAGCGTGTCCCACACGTAGACAGAATTGTGAAGGATAGCATGTGCCACACTTAGACGGCATTGTGAAGGATAGCATGTGCCACACCTAGACACAATTGTGAATGTTACCATGTGCCACACTTAGACGGAATTGTGAAGGATAGCATGTCCCACACTTAGACAGAATTGTGAATGTTAGCATGTGCCACACTTAGACGCAATTGTGAAGGATAGCATATGCCACACTTAGACAGAATTGTGAAGGATAGCATGTGCCACACTTAGACGGAATTGTGAAGGATAGCATGTGCCACACCTAGACAGAATTGTGAATGTTACCATGTGCCACACTTAGACGGAATTGTGAAGGATAGCATGTCCCACACTTAGACAGAATTGTGAATGTTAGCATGTGCCACACTTAGACGCAATTGTGAAGGATAGCATATGCCACACTTAGACGGAATTGTGAAGGATAGCATGTGCCACACTTAGACAGAATTGTGAAGGATAGCATGTGCCACACTTAGACGGCATTGTGAAGGATAGCATGTCCCACACTTAGACAGAATTGTGAATGTTAGCATGTGCCACACTTAGACGCAATTGTGAAGGATAGCATATGCCACACTTAGACGGAATTGTGAAGGATAGCATGTGCCACACTTAGACAGAATTGTGAAAGATACCATGTGCCACACTTAGACAGAATTGTGAAGGATAGCATTTGCCACACTTAAACAGAATTGTGAATGTTAGCATGTGCCACATGTAGACGGAATCTTAAAGACAGAATTAGATGGAATTGTGAAGGATAGCATCTGCCACACTTAGACTGAATTGTGAATGTTACCATGTGCCACACTTAGACGGATTTGTGAAGGATAGCATGTGCCACACTTAGACAGAATTGTGAAGGATAGCATGTGCCACGCGTAGATGGAATTGTAAAGATAGCATATGCCACACTTAGACGGAATTGTGAAGGATAGCATGTGCCACGCGTAGATGGAATTGTAAAGATACCATATGCCACACTTAGACGGAATTGTGAAGGATAGCATGTGCCACACTTAGACAGAATTGTGAAGGATAGCATTTGCCACACTTAAACAGAATTGTGAATGTTATCATGTGCCACATGTTGACAGAATTGTAAAAGATAGCATGTGCCACACTTAGACGGAATTGTGATGGATAGCATGTGCCACACTTAAACAGAATTGTGAATGTTAGCATGTGCCACACATAGACGGAATTGTGAAGTATAGCATGTGCCACACTTAGACAGAATTGTGAAAGATAGCATGTGCCACACTTAGAATTGTGAAGGATAGCATTTGCCACACTTAAACAGAATTGTGAATGTTAGCATGTGCCACATGTAGACGGAATTGTAAAGACAGAATTAGACGGAATTGTGAAGGATAGCATGTGCCACACTTAGACAGAATTGTGAATGTTAGCATGTGCCACATGTTGACAGAATTGTAAAAGATAGCATGTGCCACACTTAGACGGAATTTTGATGGATAGCATGTGCCACACTTAAACAGAATTGTGAATGTTAGCATGTGCCACATGTAGACGGAATTGTAAAGACAGAATTAGACGGAATTGTGAAGGATAGCAGGTGCCACACTTAAACAGAATTGTGAATGTTACCATGTGCCACACTTAGACGGAATTGTGAAGGATAGCATGTGCCACACTTAGACGGAATTGTGAAGGATAGCATGTCCCACACTTGGATGGAATTGTGATCGATAGCATTTGCCACACTTAGACGGAATTGCGAAGGATAGCATGTCCACATGTAGACAGAATTGTGAAGGATAGCGTGTGCCACACGTAGACGGAATTGTGAAAGATAGCATGTGCCACACTTAGACGCAATTGTGAAGGATAGCATGTGCCACACTTAGACAGAATTGTAAATGTTAGCATCTGCAACACTTTGACGCAATTGTGAATGATAGCATGTGCCACACTTAGACAGAATTGTGAATGTTACCATGTGCCACACTTAGATGGAATTGTGAAGGATAGCATGTCCCACACTTAGACAGAATTGTAAATGTTAGCATGTGCCACACTTAGACGCAAATGTGAAGGATAGCATGTGCCACACTTAGACAGAATTGTGAAGGATAGCGTGTGCCACACGTAGATGGAATTGTGAAGGATAGCATGTGCCACACTTAGACAGAATTGTGAATATTACCATGTGCAACACTTAGACGGAATTGTGAAGGATAGCATGTCCCACACTTAGACAGAATTGTGAAGGATAGCATGTGCCGCACGTAGACGGAATTGTAATGGATAGCATATGCCACACTTAGACGGAATTGTGAAAGATAGCATGTGACACACTTAGACAGAATTGTGAAGGATAGCGTGTGCCACACTTAGACGGAATTGTGAAAGATTGCATGTGCCACACTTAGACAGAATTGTGAAGGATAGCGTGTGCCACACATAGACGGAATTGTGAAAGATAGCATGTGCCACACTTAGACGCAATTGTAAAGGATAGCATATGCCACACTTAGACGGAATTGTGAAGGATAGCATGTGCCACACTTAGACGCAATTGTGAAGGATAGCATGTCCCACACTTAGACAGAATTGTGAATGTTAGCATGTGCCACACTTAGACGCAATTGTGAAGGATAGCATGTGCCACACGTAGACGGAATTGTAAAAGATAGCATATGCCACACGTAGATAGAATTGTAAAGGATGGCATATGCCACACTTAGACGGAATTGTGAAAGATAGCATGTGCCACACTTAGACAGAATTGTGAAGGATAGCGTGTGCCACACTTAGACGCAATTGTGAAGGATCGCATGTGCCACTCTTAGACAGTATTGTGAAGGATAGCGTATGCCACACATAGACGGAATTGTGAAAGATAGCATGTGCCACACTTAGACGCAATAGTGAAGGATAACATGTGCCACACTTAGTCAGAATTGGGAATGTTACCATGTGCCACACTTAGACGGAATTGTGAAGGATAGCATGTCCCACACTTAGACAGAATTGTGAATGTTAGCATGTGCCACACTTAGACGCAATTGTGAAGGATAACATGTGCCACACGTAGACGGAATTGTAAAGGATAGCATATGCCACACACTGACAGATTTGTGAAGGATAGCATGTGCCACACTTAGACAGAATTGTGAAAGATAGCATGTGCCACACTTATACAGAATTGTTAAGGATAGCATTTGCCACACTTAAACAGAATTGTGAATGTTAGCATATGCCACATGTAGACGGAATTGTAAAGGATAGCATGTGCCACATGTAGACAGAATTGTGAACTATAGCATGTGCCACACTCAGACAGAATTGTGAAGGATAGCGTGTGCCACACGAAGACGGAATTGTGAAAGATAGCATGTGCCACACTTAGACGCAATTGTGAAGGATAGCATGTGCCACACTTAGAATTGTGAAGGATAGCATGTGCCACACTTAGACAGAATTGTGAATGTTCGCATGTGCCACACTTAGACGGAATTGTGAAGGATAGCATGTGCCACACTTAGACAGAATTGTGAAGGATAGCGTGTCCCACACGTAGACGGAATTGTGAAGGATAGCATGTGCCACACTTAAACACAATTGTGAATGTTAGCATGTGCCACATGTAGACGGAATTGTAAAGACAGAATTAGACGGAATTGTGAAGGATAGCATGTGCCACACTTAGACAGAATTGTGAATCTTACCATGTGCCACACTTAGACGGAATTGTGAAGGATAGCATGTGCCACACTTAGACGGAATTGTAAAGGATAGCATGTCCCACACTTAGAATTGTGAATGTTAGCATGTGCCACATGTTGACAGAATTGTAAAAGATAGCATGTGCCACACTTAGACGGAATTGTAAAGGATAGCATATGCTACACTTAGACGGAATTGTGAAGGATAGCATGTGGCACACTTAGACAGAATTGTGAAGGATAGCGTGTGCCACACTTAGACGGAATTGTGAAGGATAGCATGTGCCACACTTAGACAGAATTGTGAAGGATAGCATGTGCCACACTTAGACGGCATTGTGAAGGATAGCATGTGCCACACTTAGACAGAATTGTGAATGTTAAAATGTGCCACACTTAGACGGAATTGTGAAGGATAGCATGTCCCACATTTAGACAGAATTGTGAATGTTAGCATGTGCCACACTTAGACGCAATTGTGAAGGATAGCATATGCCACACTTAGACGGAATTGTGAAGGATAGCATGTGCCACACTTAGACAGAATTGTGAAAGATAGCATGTGTCACACTTAGACAGAATTGTGAAGGATAGCATTTGCCACACTTAAACAGAATTGTGAATGTTAGCATGTGCCACATGTAGACAGAATTGTGAATGTTACCATGTGCCACACTTAGACGGCATTGTGAAGGATAGCATGTGCCACACTTAGACAGAATTGTGAATGTTAAAATGTGCCACACTTAGACGGAATTGTGAAGGATAGCATGTCCCACATTTAGACAGAATTGTGAATGTTAGCATGTGCCACACTTAGACGCAATTGTGAAGGATAGCACATGCCACACTTAGACGGAATTGTGAAGGATAGCATGTGCCACACTTAGACAGAATTGTGAAGGATATCATGTGCCACACTTAGACGGAATTGTGAATGTTAGCATGTGCCACATGTAGACGGAATTGTGAATGTTACCATGTGCCACACTTAGACGGAATTGTGAAGGATAGCATGTGCCACACTTAGACGGAATAGTGAAGGATAGCATGTCCCACACTTAGACAGAATTGTGAATGTTAGCATGTGCCACACTTAGACAGAATTGTAAATGTTAGCATGTGCCACACTTAGACGCAAATGTGAAGGATAGAATGTGCCACACTTAGACAGAATTGTGAAGGATAGCGTGTGCCACACGTAGATGGAATTGTGAAGGATAGCATGCGCCACACTTAGACAGAATTGTGAATATTACCATGTGCAACACTTAGACGGAATTGTGAAGGATAGCATGTCCCACACTTAGACAGAATTGTGAATATTAGCATGTTCCACACTTAGACAGAATTGTGAATATTACCATGTGCAACACTTAGACGGAATTGTGAAGGATAGCATGTGCCACACGTAGACGGAATTGTAATGGATAGCATATGCCACACTTAGACGGAATTGTGAAAGATAGCATGTGCCACACTTAGACAGAATTGTGAAGGATAGCGTGTGCCACACATAGACGGAATTGTGAAGGATAGCATGTGCCACACTTAGACGCAATTGTGAAGGATAGCATGTGCCACACGTAGATGGAATTGTAAAGGATAGCATATGCCACACTTAGACGGAATTGTGAAAGATAGCATGTGCCACACTTAGACAGAATTGTGAAGGATAGCGTGTGCCACACTTAGACGCAATTGTGAAGGATAGCATGTGCCACACTTAGACAGAATTGTGAAGGATAGCGTATGCCACACGTAGACGGAATTGTGAAAGATAATATGTGCCACACTTAGACGCAATAGTGAAGGATAGCATGTGCCACACTTAGTCAGAATTGTGAATGTTACCATGTGCCACACTTAGACGCAATTGTGAAGGATAGCATGTGCCACACGTAGACGGAATTCTAAAGGATAGCATATGCCACACACTGACAGATTTGTGAAGGATAGCATGTGCCACACTTATACAGAATTGTTAAGGATAGCATTTGCCACACTTAAACAGAATTGTGAATGTTAGCATATGCCACATGTAGACGGAATTGTAAAGGATAGCATGTGCCACACGTAGACAGAATTGTGAACTATAGCATGTGCCACACTCAGACAGAATTGTGAAGGTTAGCGTGTGCCACACGAAGACGGAATTGTGAAAGATAGCATGTGCCACACTTAGACGCAATTGTGAAGGATAGCATGTGCCACCCTTAGACAGAATTGTGAAGGATAGCATGTGCCACACTTAGACAGAATTGTAAATGTTAGCATCTGCAACACTTTGACGCAATTGTGAATGATAGCATGTGCCACACTTAGACAGAATTGTGAATGTTACCATGTGCCACACTTAGATGGAATTGTGAAGGATAGCATGTCCCACACTTAGACAGAATTGTAAATGTTAGCATATGCCACATGTAGACGGAATTGTAAAGGATAGCATGTGCCACACGTAGACAGAATTGTGAACTATAGCATGTGCCACACTCAGACAGAATTGTGAAGGTTAGCGTGTGCCACATGTAGACAGAATTGTGAAGGATAGCGTGTGCCACACGTAGACGGAATTGTGAAAGATAGCATGTGCCACACTTAGACGCAATTGTGAAGGATAGCATGTGCCACACTTAGACAGAATTGTAAATGTTAGCATCTGCAACACTTTGACGCAATTGTGAATGATAGCATGTGCCACACTTAGACAGAATTGTGAATGTTACCATGTGCCACACTTAGATGGAATTGTGAAGGATAGCATGTCCCACACTTAGACAGAATTGTAAATGTTAGCATGTGCCACACTTAGACGCAAATGTGAAGGATAGCATGTGCCACACTTAGACAGAATTGTGAAGGATAGCGTGTGCCACACGTAGATGGAATTGTGAAGGATAGCATGTGCCACACTTAGACAGAATTGTGAATATTACCATGTGCAACACTTAGACGGAATTGTGAAGGATAGCATGTCCCACACTTAGACAGAATTGTGAAGGATAGCATGTGCCGCACGTAGACGGAATTGTAATGGATAGCATATGCCACACTTAGACGGAATTGTGAAAGATAGCATGTGCCACACTTAGACAGAATTGTGAAAGATTGCATGTGCCACACTTAGACAGAATTGTGAAGGATAGCGTGTGCCACACATAGACGGAATTGTGAAAGATAGCATGTGCCACACTTAGACGCAATTGTAAAGGATAGCATATGCCACACTTAGACGGAATTGTGAAGGATAGCATGTGCCACACTTAGACGCAATTGTGAAGGATAGCATGTCCCACACTTAGACAGAATTGTGAATGTTAGCATGTGCCACACTTAGACGCAATTGTGAAGGATAGCATGTGCCACACGTAGACGGAATTGTAAAAGATAGCATATGCCACACGTAGATAGAATTGTAAAGGATGGCATATGCCACACTTAGACGGAATTGTGAAAGATAGCATGTGCCACACTTAGACAGAATTGTGAAGGATAGCGTGTGCCACACTTAGACGCAATTGTGAAGGATCGCATGTGCCACTCTTAGACAGTATTGTGAAGGATAGCGTATGCCACACGTAGACGGAATTGTGAAAGATAGCATGTGCCACACTTAGACGCAATAGTGAAGGATAACATGTGCCACACTTAGTCAGAATTGGGAATGTTACCATGTGCCACACTTAGACGGAATTGTGAAGGATAGCATGTCCCACACTTAGACAGAATTGTGAATGTTAGCATGTGCCACACTTAGACGCAATTGTGAAGGATAACATGTGCCACACGTAGACGGAATTGTAAAGGATAGCATATGCCACACACTGACAGATTTGTGAAGGATAGCATGTGCCACACTTAGACAGAATTGTGAAAGATAGCATGTGCCACACTTATACAGAATTGTTAAGGATAGCATTTGCCACACTTAAACAGAATTGTGAATGTTAGCATATGCCACATGTAGACGGAATTGTAAAGGATAGCATGTGCCACATGTAGACAGAATTGTGAACTATAGCATGTGCCACACTCAGACAGAATTGTGAAGGATAGCGTGTGCCACACGAAGACGGAATTGTGAAAGATAGCATGTGCCACACTTAGACGCAATTGTGAAGGATAGCATGTGCCACACTTAGAATTGTGAAGGATAGCATGTGCCACACTTAGACAGAATTGTGAATGTTCGCATGTGCCACACTTAGACGGAATTGTGAAGGATAGCATGTGCCACACTTAGACAGAATTGTGAAGGATAGCGTGTCCCACACGTAGACGGAATTGTGAAGGATAGCATGTGCCACACTTAAACACAATTGTGAATGTTAGCATGTGCCACATGTAGACGGAATTGTAAAGACAGAATTAGACGGAATTGTGAAGGATAGCATGTGCCACACTTAGACAGAATTGTGAATCTTACCATGTGCCACACTTAGACGGAATTGTGAAGGATAGCATGTGCCACACTTAGACGGAATTGTAAAGGATAGCATGTCCCACACTTAGAATTGTGAATGTTAGCATGTGCCACATGTTGACAGAATTGTAAAAGATAGCATGTGCCACACTTAGACGGAATTGTAAAGGATAGCATATGCTACACTTAGACGGAATTGTGAAGGATAGCATGTGCCACACTTAGACAGAATTGTGAAGGATAGCGTGTGCCACACTTAGACGGAATTGTGAAGGATAGCATGTGCCACACTTAGACAGAATTGTGAAGGATAGCATGTGCCACACTTAGACGGCATTGTGAAGGATAGCATGTGCCACACTTAGACAGAATTGTGAATGTTAAAATGTGCCACACTTAGACGGAATTGTGAAGGATAGCATGTCCCACATTTAGACAGAATTGTGAATGTTAGCATGTGCCACACTTAGACGCAATTGTGAAGGATAGCATATGCCACACTTAGACGGAATTGTGAAGGATAGCATGTGCCACACTTAGACAGAATTGTGAAAGATAGCATGTGTCACACTTAGACAGAATTGTGAAGGATAGCATTTGCCACACTTAAACAGAATTGTGAATGTTAGCATGTGCCACATGTAGACAGAATTGTGAATGTTACCATGTGCCACACTTAGACGGCATTGTGAAGGATAGCATGTGCCACACTTAGACAGAATTGTGAATGTTAAAATGTGCCACACTTAGACGGAATTGTGAAGGATAGCATGTCCCACATTTAGACAGAATTGTGAATGTTAGCATGTGCCACACTTAGACGCAATTGTGAAGGATAGCACATGCCACACTTAGACGGAATTGTGAAGGATAGCATGTGCCACACTTAGACAGAATTGTGAAGGATATCATGTGCCACACTTAGACGGAATTGTGAATGTTAGCATGTGCCACATGTAGACGGAATTGTGAATGTTACCATGTGCCACACTTAGACAGAATTGTGAAGGATAGCATGTGCCACACTTAGACAGAATTGTAAATGTTAGCATGTGCCACACTTAGACGCAAATGTGAAGGATAGCATGTCCCACACTTAGACAGAATTGTGAATGTTAGCATGTGCCACACTTAGACAGAATTGTAAATGTTAGAGTGTCCCACACGTAGACAGAATTGTGAAGGATAGCATGTGCCACACTTAGACGGCATTGTGAAGGATAGCATGTGCCACACCTAGACACAATTGTGAATGTTACCATGTGCCACACTTAGACGGAATTGTGAAGGATAGCATGTCCCACACTTAGACAGAATTGTGAATGTTAGCATGTGCCACACTTAGACGCAATTGTGAAGGATAGCATATGCCACACTTAGACAGAATTGTGAAGGATAGCATGTGCCACACTTAGACGGAATTGTGAAGGATAGCATGTGCCACACCTAGACAGAATTGTGAATGTTACCATGTGCCACACTTAGACGGAATTGTGAAGGATAGCATGTCCCACACTTAGACAGAATTGTGAATGTTAGCATGTGCCACACTTAGACGCAATTGTGAAGGATAGCATATGCCACACTTAGACGGAATTGTGAAGGATAGCATGTGCCACACTTAGACAGAATTGTGAAGGATAGCATGTGCCACACTTAGACGGCATTGTGAAGGATAGCATGTCCCACACTTAGACAGAATTGTGAATGTTAGCATGTGCCACACTTAGACGCAATTGTGAAGGATAGCATATGCCACACTTAGACGGAATTGTGAAGGATAGCATGTGCCATACTTAGACAGAATTGTGAAAGATACCATGTGCCACACTTAGACAGAATTGTGAAGGATAGCATTTGCCACACTTAAACAGAATTGTGAATGTTAGCATGTGCCACATGTAGACGGAATCTTAAAGACAGAATTAGATGGAATTGTGAAGGATAGCATCTGCCACACTTAGACTGAATTGTGAATGTTACCATGTGCCACACTTAGACGGATTTGTGAAGGATAGCATGTGCCACACTTAGACAGAATTGTGAAGGATAGCATGTGCCACGCGTAGATGGAATTGTAAAGATAGCATATGCCACACTTAGACGGAATTGTGAAGGATAGCATGTGCCACGCGTAGATGGAATTGTAAAGATACCATATGCCACACTTAGACGGAATTGTGAAGGATAGCATGTGCCACACTTAGACAGAATTGTGAAGGATAGCATTTGCCACACTTAAACAGAATTGTGAATGTTATCATGTGCCACATGTTGACAGAATTGTAAAAGATAGCATGTGCCACACTTAGACGGAATTGTGATGGATAGCATGTGCCACACTTAAACAGAATTGTGAATGTTAGCATGTGCCACACATAGACGGAATTGTGAAGTATAGCATGTGCCACACTTAGACAGAATTGTGAAAGATAGCATGTGCCACACTTAGACAGAATTGTGAAGGATAGCATTTGCCACACTTAAACAGAATTGTGAATGTTAGCATGTGCCACATGTAGACGGAATTGTAAAGACAGAATTAGACGGAATTGTGAAGGATAGCATGTGCCACACTTAGACAGAATTGTGAATGTTAGCATGTGCCACATGTTGACAGAATTGTAAAAGATAGCATGTGCCACACTTAGACGGAATTTTGAAGGATAGCATGTGCCACACTTAAACAGAATTGTGAATGTTAGCATGTGCCACATGTAGACGGAATTGTAAAGACAGAATTAGACGGAATTGTGAAGGATAGCAGGTGCCACACTTAAACAGAATTGTGAATGTTACCATGTGCCACACTTAGACGGAATTGTGAAGGATAGCATGTGCCACACTTAGACGGAATTGTGAAGGATAGCATGTCCCACACTTGGATGGAATTGTGATCGATAGCATTTGCCACACTTAGACGGAATTGCGAAGGATAGCATGTCCACATGTAGACAGAATTGTGAAGGATAGCGTGTGCCACACGTAGACGGAATTGTGAAAGATAGCATGTGCCACACTTAGACGCAATTGTGAAGGATAGCATGTGCCACACTTAGACAGAATTGTAAATGTTAGCATCTGCAACACTTTGACGCAATTGTGAATGATAGCATGTGCCACACTTAGACAGAATTGTGAATGTTACCATGTGCCACACTTAGATGGAATTGTGAAGGATAGCATGTCCCACACTTAGACAGAATTGTAAATGTTAGCATGTGCCACACTTAGACGCAAATGTGAAGGATAGCATGTGCCACACTTAGACAGAATTGTGAAGGATAGCGTGTGCCACACGTAGATGGAATTGTGAAGGATAGCATGTGCCACACTTAGACAGAATTGTGAATATTACCATGTGCAACACTTAGACGGAATTTTGAAGGATAGCATGTCCCACACTTAGACGGAATTGTGAAAGATAGCATGTGCCACACTTAGACAGAATTGTGAAGGATAGCGTGTGCCACACATAGACGGAATTGTGAAAGATAGCATGTGCCACACTTAGACGCAACTGTGAAGGATAGCATGTGCCACACTTAGACAGAATTATGAAGGATAACATGTGCCACACTTAGACGGAATTGTGAAGGATAGCATGTGCCACACTTAGACAGAATTGTGAATGTTAGCATGTGCCACACATAGACGGAATTGTGAAGTATAGCATGTGCCACACTTAGACAGAATTGTGAAAGATAGCATGTGCCACACTTAGAATTGTGAAGGATAGCATTTGCCACACTTAAACAGAATTGTGAATGTTAGCATGTGCCACATGTAGACGGAATTGTAAAGACAGAATTAGACGGAATTGTGAAGGATAGCATGTGCCACACTTAGACAGAATTGTGAATGTTAGCATGTGCCACATGTTGACAGAATTGTAAAAGATAGCATGTGCCACACTTAGACGGAATTTTGATGGATAGCATGTGCCACACTTAAACAGAATTGTGAATGTTAGCATGTGCCACATGTAGACGGAATTGTAAAGACAGAATTAGACGGAATTGTGAAGGATAGCAGGTGCCACACTTAAACAGAATTGTGAATGTTACCATGTGCCACACTTAGACGGAATTGTGAAGGATAGCATGTGCCACACTTAGACGGAATTGTGAAGGATAGCATGTCCCACACTTGGATGGAATTGTGATCGATAGCATTTGCCACACTTAGACGGAATTGCGAAGGATAGCATGTCCACATGTAGACAGAATTGTGAAGGATAGCGTGTGCCACACGTAGACGGAATTGTGAAAGATAGCATGTGCCACACTTAGACGCAATTGTGAAGGATAGCATGTGCCACACTTAGACAGAATTGTAAATGTTAGCATCTGCAACACTTTGACGCAATTGTGAATGATAGCATGTGCCACACTTAGACAGAATTGTGAATGTTACCATGTGCCACACTTAGATGGAATTGTGAAGGATAGCATGTCCCACACTTAGACAGAATTGTAAATGTTAGCATGTGCCACACTTAGACGCAAATGTGAAGGATAGCATGTGCCACACTTAGACAGAATTGTGAAGGATAGCGTGTGCCACACGTAGATGGAATTGTGAAGGATAGCATGTGCCACACTTAGACAGAATTGTGAATATTACCATGTGCAACACTTAGACGGAATTGTGAAGGATAGCATGTCCCACACTTAGACAGAATTGTGAAGGATAGCATGTGCCGCACGTAGACGGAATTGTAATGGATAGCATATGCCACACTTAGACGGAATTGTGAAAGATAGCATGTGACACACTTAGACAGAATTGTGAAGGATAGCGTGTGCCACACTTAGACGGAATTGTGAAAGATTGCATGTGCCACACTTAGACAGAATTGTGAAGGATAGCGTGTGCCACACATAGACGGAATTGTGAAAGATAGCATGTGCCACACTTAGACGCAATTGTAAAGGATAGCATATGCCACACTTAGACGGAATTGTGAAGGATAGCATGTGCCACACTTAGACGCAATTGTGAAGGATAGCATGTCCCACACTTAGACAGAATTGTGAATGTTAGCATGTGCCACACTTAGACGCAATTGTGAAGGATAGCATGTGCCACACGTAGACGGAATTGTAAAAGATAGCATATGCCACACGTAGATAGAATTGTAAAGGATGGCATATGCCACACTTAGACGGAATTGTGAAAGATAGCATGTGCCACACTTAGACAGAATTGTGAAGGATAGCGTGTGCCACACTTAGACGCAATTGTGAAGGATCGCATGTGCCACTCTTAGACAGTATTGTGAAGGATAGCGTATGCCACACATAGACGGAATTGTGAAAGATAGCATGTGCCACACTTAGACGCAATAGTGAAGGATAACATGTGCCACACTTAGTCAGAATTGGGAATGTTACCATGTGCCACACTTAGACGGAATTGTGAAGGATAGCATGTCCCACACTTAGACAGAATTGTGAATGTTAGCATGTGCCACACTTAGACGCAATTGTGAAGGATAACATGTGCCACACGTAGACGGAATTGTAAAGGATAGCATATGCCACACACTGACAGATTTGTGAAGGATAGCATGTGCCACACTTAGACAGAATTGTGAAAGATAGCATGTGCCACACTTATACAGAATTGTTAAGGATAGCATTTGCCACACTTAAACAGAATTGTGAATGTTAGCATATGCCACATGTAGACGGAATTGTAAAGGATAGCATGTGCCACATGTAGACAGAATTGTGAACTATAGCATGTGCCACACTCAGACAGAATTGTGAAGGATAGCGTGTGCCACACGAAGACGGAATTGTGAAAGATAGCATGTGCCACACTTAGACGCAATTGTGAAGGATAGCATGTGCCACACTTAGAATTGTGAAGGATAGCATGTGCCACACTTAGACAGAATTGTGAATGTTCGCATGTGCCACACTTAGACGGAATTGTGAAGGATAGCATGTGCCACACTTAGACAGAATTGTGAAGGATAGCGTGTCCCACACGTAGACGGAATTGTGAAGGATAGCATGTGCCACACTTAAACACAATTGTGAATGTTAGCATGTGCCACATGTAGACGGAATTGTAAAGACAGAATTAGACGGAATTGTGAAGGATAGCATGTGCCACACTTAGACAGAATTGTGAATCTTACCATGTGCCACACTTAGACGGAATTGTGAAGGATAGCATGTGCCACACTTAGACGGAATTGTAAAGGATAGCATGTCCCACACTTAGAATTGTGAATGTTAGCATGTGCCACATGTTGACAGAATTGTAAAAGATAGCATGTGCCACACTTAGACGGAATTGTAAAGGATAGCATATGCTACACTTAGACGGAATTGTGAAGGATAGCATGTGGCACACTTAGACAGAATTGTGAAGGATAGCGTGTGCCACACTTAGACGGAATTGTGAAGGATAGCATGTGCCACACTTAGACAGAATTGTGAAGGATAGCATGTGCCACACTTAGACGGCATTGTGAAGGATAGCATGTGCCACACTTAGACAGAATTGTGAATGTTAAAATGTGCCACACTTAGACGGAATTGTGAAGGATAGCATGTCCCACATTTAGACAGAATTGTGAATGTTAGCATGTGCCACACTTAGACGCAATTGTGAAGGATAGCATATGCCACACTTAGACGGAATTGTGAAGGATAGCATGTGCCACACTTAGACAGAATTGTGAAAGATAGCATGTGTCACACTTAGACAGAATTGTGAAGGATAGCATTTGCCACACTTAAACAGAATTGTGAATGTTAGCATGTGCCACATGTAGACAGAATTGTGAATGTTACCATGTGCCACACTTAGACGGCATTGTGAAGGATAGCATGTGCCACACTTAGACAGAATTGTGAATGTTAAAATGTGCCACACTTAGACGGAATTGTGAAGGATAGCATGTCCCACATTTAGACAGAATTGTGAATGTTAGCATGTGCCACACTTAGACGCAATTGTGAAGGATAGCACATGCCACACTTAGACGGAATTGTGAAGGATAGCATGTGCCACACTTAGACAGAATTGTGAAGGATATCATGTGCCACACTTAGACGGAATTGTGAATGTTAGCATGTGCCACATGTAGACGGAATTGTGAATGTTACCATGTGCCACACTTAGACGGAATTGTGAAGGATAGCATGTGCCACACTTAGACGGAATAGTGAAGGATAGCATGTCCCACACTTAGACAGAATTGTGAATGTTAGCATGTGCCACACTTAGACAGAATTGTAAATGTTAGCATGTGCCACACTTAGACGCAAATGTGAAGGATAGAATGTGCCACACTTAGACAGAATTGTGAAGGATAGCGTGTGCCACACGTAGATGGAATTGTGAAGGATAGCATGCGCCACACTTAGACAGAATTGTGAATATTACCATGTGCAACACTTAGACGGAATTGTGAAGGATAGCATGTCCCACACTTAGACAGAATTGTGAATATTAGCATGTTCCACACTTAGACAGAATTGTGAATATTACCATGTGCAACACTTAGACGGAATTGTGAAGGATAGCATGTGCCACACGTAGACGGAATTGTAATGGATAGCATATGCCACACTTAGACGGAATTGTGAAAGATAGCATGTGCCACACTTAGACAGAATTGTGAAGGATAGCGTGTGCCACACATAGACGGAATTGTGAAGGATAGCATGTGCCACACTTAGACGCAATTGTGAAGGATAGCATGTGCCACACGTAGATGGAATTGTAAAGGATAGCATATGCCACACTTAGACGGAATTGTGAAAGATAGCATGTGCCACACTTAGACAGAATTGTGAAGGATAGCGTGTGCCACACTTAGACGCAATTGTGAAGGATAGCATGTGCCACACTTAGACAGAATTGTGAAGGATAGCGTATGCCACACGTAGACGGAATTGTGAAAGATAATATGTGCCACACTTAGACGCAATAGTGAAGGATAGCATGTGCCACACTTAGTCAGAATTGTGAATGTTACCATGTGCCACACTTAGACGCAATTGTGAAGGATAGCATGTGCCACACGTAGACGGAATTCTAAAGGATAGCATATGCCACACACTGACAGATTTGTGAAGGATAGCATGTGCCACACTTATACAGAATTGTTAAGGATAGCATTTGCCACACTTAAACAGAATTGTGAATGTTAGCATATGCCACATGTAGACGGAATTGTAAAGGATAGCATGTGCCACACGTAGACAGAATTGTGAACTATAGCATGTGCCACACTCAGACAGAATTGTGAAGGTTAGCGTGTGCCACACGAAGACGGAATTGTGAAAGATAGCATGTGCCACACTTAGACGCAATTGTGAAGGATAGCATGTGCCACCCTTAGACAGAATTGTGAAGGATAGCATGTGCCACACTTAGACAGAATTGTAAATGTTAGCATCTGCAACACTTTGACGCAATTGTGAATGATAGCATGTGCCACACTTAGACAGAATTGTGAATGTTACCATGTGCCACACTTAGATGGAATTGTGAAGGATAGCATGTCCCACACTTAGACAGAATTGTAAATGTTAGCATATGCCACATGTAGACGGAATTGTAAAGGATAGCATGTGCCACACGTAGACAGAATTGTGAACTATAGCATGTGCCACACTCAGACAGAATTGTGAAGGTTAGCGTGTGCCACATGTAGACAGAATTGTGAAGGATAGCGTGTGCCACACGTAGACGGAATTGTGAAAGATAGCATGTGCCACACTTAGACGCAATTGTGAAGGATAGCATGTGCCACACTTAGACAGAATTGTAAATGTTAGCATCTGCAACACTTTGACGCAATTGTGAATGATAGCATGTGCCACACTTAGACAGAATTGTGAATGTTACCATGTGCCACACTTAGATGGAATTGTGAAGGATAGCATGTCCCACACTTAGACAGAATTGTAAATGTTAGCATGTGCCACACTTAGACGCAAATGTGAAGGATAGCATGTGCCACACTTAGACAGAATTGTGAAGGATAGCGTGTGCCACACGTAGATGGAATTGTGAAGGATAGCATGTGCCACACTTAGACAGAATTGTGAATATTACCATGTGCAACACTTAGACGGAATTGTGAAGGATAGCATGTCCCACACTTAGACAGAATTGTGAAGGATAGCATGTGCCGCACGTAGACGGAATTGTAATGGATAGCATATGCCACACTTAGACGGAATTGTGAAAGATAGCATGTGCCACACTTAGACAGAATTGTGAAAGATTGCATGTGCCACACTTAGACAGAATTGTGAAGGATAGCGTGTGCCACACATAGACGGAATTGTGAAAGATAGCATGTGCCACACTTAGACGCAATTGTAAAGGATAGCATATGCCACACTTAGACGGAATTGTGAAGGATAGCATGTGCCACACTTAGACGCAATTGTGAAGGATAGCATGTCCCACACTTAGACAGAATTGTGAATGTTAGCATGTGCCACACTTAGACGCAATTGTGAAGGATAGCATGTGCCACACGTAGACGGAATTGTAAAAGATAGCATATGCCACACGTAGATAGAATTGTAAAGGATGGCATATGCCACACTTAGACGGAATTGTGAAAGATAGCATGTGCCACACTTAGACAGAATTGTGAAGGATAGCGTGTGCCACACTTAGACGCAATTGTGAAGGATCGCATGTGCCACTCTTAGACAGTATTGTGAAGGATAGCGTATGCCACACGTAGACGGAATTGTGAAAGATAGCATGTGCCACACTTAGACGCAATAGTGAAGGATAACATGTGCCACACTTAGTCAGAATTGGGAATGTTACCATGTGCCACACTTAGACGGAATTGTGAAGGATAGCATGTCCCACACTTAGACAGAATTGTGAATGTTAGCATGTGCCACACTTAGACGCAATTGTGAAGGATAACATGTGCCACACGTAGACGGAATTGTAAAGGATAGCATATGCCACACACTGACAGATTTGTGAAGGATAGCATGTGCCACACTTAGACAGAATTGTGAAAGATAGCATGTGCCACACTTATACAGAATTGTTAAGGATAGCATTTGCCACACTTAAACAGAATTGTGAATGTTAGCATATGCCACATGTAGACGGAATTGTAAAGGATAGCATGTGCCACATGTAGACAGAATTGTGAACTATAGCATGTGCCACACTCAGACAGAATTGTGAAGGATAGCGTGTGCCACACGAAGACGGAATTGTGAAAGATAGCATGTGCCACACTTAGACGCAATTGTGAAGGATAGCATGTGCCACACTTAGAATTGTGAAGGATAGCATGTGCCACACTTAGACAGAATTGTGAATGTTCGCATGTGCCACACTTAGACGGAATTGTGAAGGATAGCATGTGCCACACTTAGACAGAATTGTGAAGGATAGCGTGTCCCACACGTAGACGGAATTGTGAAGGATAGCATGTGCCACACTTAAACACAATTGTGAATGTTAGCATGTGCCACATGTAGACGGAATTGTAAAGACAGAATTAGACGGAATTGTGAAGGATAGCATGTGCCACACTTAGACAGAATTGTGAATCTTACCATGTGCCACACTTAGACGGAATTGTGAAGGATAGCATGTGCCACACTTAGACGGAATTGTAAAGGATAGCATGTCCCACACTTAGAATTGTGAATGTTAGCATGTGCCACATGTTGACAGAATTGTAAAAGATAGCATGTGCCACACTTAGACGGAATTGTAAAGGATAGCATATGCTACACTTAGACGGAATTGTGAAGGATAGCATGTGCCACACTTAGACAGAATTGTGAAGGATAGCGTGTGCCACACTTAGACGGAATTGTGAAGGATAGCATGTGCCACACTTAGACAGAATTGTGAAGGATAGCATGTGCCACACTTAGACGGCATTGTGAAGGATAGCATGTGCCACACTTAGACAGAATTGTGAATGTTAAAATGTGCCACACTTAGACGGAATTGTGAAGGATAGCATGTCCCACATTTAGACAGAATTGTGAATGTTAGCATGTGCCACACTTAGACGCAATTGTGAAGGATAGCATATGCCACACTTAGACGGAATTGTGAAGGATAGCATGTGCCACACTTAGACAGAATTGTGAAAGATAGCATGTGTCACACTTAGACAGAATTGTGAAGGATAGCATTTGCCACACTTAAACAGAATTGTGAATGTTAGCATGTGCCACATGTAGACAGAATTGTGAATGTTACCATGTGCCACACTTAGACGGCATTGTGAAGGATAGCATGTGCCACACTTAGACAGAATTGTGAATGTTAAAATGTGCCACACTTAGACGGAATTGTGAAGGATAGCATGTCCCACATTTAGACAGAATTGTGAATGTTAGCATGTGCCACACTTAGACGCAATTGTGAAGGATAGCACATGCCACACTTAGACGGAATTGTGAAGGATAGCATGTGCCACACTTAGACAGAATTGTGAAGGATATCATGTGCCACACTTAGACGGAATTGTGAATGTTAGCATGTGCCACATGTAGACGGAATTGTGAATGTTACCATGTGCCACACTTAGACAGAATTGTGAAGGATAGCATGTGCCACACTTAGACAGAATTGTAAATGTTAGCATGTGCCACACTTAGACGCAAATGTGAAGGATAGCATGTCCCACACTTAGACAGAATTGTGAATGTTAGCATGTGCCACACTTAGACAGAATTGTAAATGTTAGAGTGTCCCACACGTAGACAGAATTGTGAAGGATAGCATGTGCCACACTTAGACGGCATTGTGAAGGATAGCATGTGCCACACCTAGACACAATTGTGAATGTTACCATGTGCCACACTTAGACGGAATTGTGAAGGATAGCATGTCCCACACTTAGACAGAATTGTGAATGTTAGCATGTGCCACACTTAGACGCAATTGTGAAGGATAGCATATGCCACACTTAGACAGAATTGTGAAGGATAGCATGTGCCACACTTAGACGGAATTGTGAAGGATAGCATGTGCCACACCTAGACAGAATTGTGAATGTTACCATGTGCCACACTTAGACGGAATTGTGAAGGATAGCATGTCCCACACTTAGACAGAATTGTGAATGTTAGCATGTGCCACACTTAGACGCAATTGTGAAGGATAGCATATGCCACACTTAGACGGAATTGTGAAGGATAGCATGTGCCACACTTAGACAGAATTGTGAAGGATAGCATGTGCCACACTTAGACGGCATTGTGAAGGATAGCATGTCCCACACTTAGACAGAATTGTGAATGTTAGCATGTGCCACACTTAGACGCAATTGTGAAGGATAGCATATGCCACACTTAGACGGAATTGTGAAGGATAGCATGTGCCATACTTAGACAGAATTGTGAAAGATACCATGTGCCACACTTAGACAGAATTGTGAAGGATAGCATTTGCCACACTTAAACAGAATTGTGAATGTTAGCATGTGCCACATGTAGACGGAATCTTAAAGACAGAATTAGATGGAATTGTGAAGGATAGCATCTGCCACACTTAGACTGAATTGTGAATGTTACCATGTGCCACACTTAGACGGATTTGTGAAGGATAGCATGTGCCACACTTAGACAGAATTGTGAAGGATAGCATGTGCCACGCGTAGATGGAATTGTAAAGATAGCATATGCCACACTTAGACGGAATTGTGAAGGATAGCATGTGCCACGCGTAGATGGAATTGTAAAGATACCATATGCCACACTTAGACGGAATTGTGAAGGATAGCATGTGCCACACTTAGACAGAATTGTGAAGGATAGCATTTGCCACACTTAAACAGAATTGTGAATGTTATCATGTGCCACATGTTGACAGAATTGTAAAAGATAGCATGTGCCACACTTAGACGGAATTGTGATGGATAGCATGTGCCACACTTAAACAGAATTGTGAATGTTAGCATGTGCCACACATAGACGGAATTGTGAAGTATAGCATGTGCCACACTTAGACAGAATTGTGAAAGATAGCATGTGCCACACTTAGACAGAATTGTGAAGGATAGCATTTGCCACACTTAAACAGAATTGTGAATGTTAGCATGTGCCACATGTAGACGGAATTGTAAAGACAGAATTAGACGGAATTGTGAAGGATAGCATGTGCCACACTTAGACAGAATTGTGAATGTTAGCATGTGCCACATGTTGACAGAATTGTAAAAGATAGCATGTGCCACACTTAGACGGAATTTTGAAGGATAGCATGTGCCACACTTAAACAGAATTGTGAATGTTAGCATGTGCCACATGTAGACGGAATTGTAAAGACAGAATTAGACGGAATTGTGAAGGATAGCAGGTGCCACACTTAAACAGAATTGTGAATGTTACCATGTGCCACACTTAGACGGAATTGTGAAGGATAGCATGTGCCACACTTAGACGGAATTGTGAAGGATAGCATGTCCCACACTTGGATGGAATTGTGATCGATAGCATTTGCCACACTTAGACGGAATTGCGAAGGATAGCATGTCCACATGTAGACAGAATTGTGAAGGATAGCGTGTGCCACACGTAGACGGAATTGTGAAAGATAGCATGTGCCACACTTAGACGCAATTGTGAAGGATAGCATGTGCCACACTTAGACAGAATTGTAAATGTTAGCATCTGCAACACTTTGACGCAATTGTGAATGATAGCATGTGCCACACTTAGACAGAATTGTGAATGTTACCATGTGCCACACTTAGATGGAATTGTGAAGGATAGCATGTCCCACACTTAGACAGAATTGTAAATGTTAGCATGTGCCACACTTAGACGCAAATGTGAAGGATAGCATGTGCCACACTTAGACAGAATTGTGAAGGATAGCGTGTGCCACACGTAGATGGAATTGTGAAGGATAGCATGTGCCACACTTAGACAGAATTGTGAATATTACCATGTGCAACACTTAGACGGAATTTTGAAGGATAGCATGTCCCACACTTAGACGGAATTGTGAAAGATAGCATGTGCCACACTTAGACAGAATTGTGAAGGATAGCGTGTGCCACACATAGACGGAATTGTGAAAGATAGCATGTGCCACACTTAGACGCAACTGTGAAGGATAGCATGTGCCACACTTAGACAGAATTATGAAGGATAACATGTGCCACACTTAGACGGAATTGTGAAGGATAGCATGTGCCACACTTAGACAGAATTGTGAATGTTACCATGTGCCACACTTAGACGGAATTGTGAAGGATAGCATGTCCCACACTTAGACAGAATTGTGAATGTTACCATGTGCCACACTTAGATGGAATTGCGAAGGATAGCATGTGCCAAACATAGACGGAATTGTAAAGGATAGCATGTGCCACACTTAGATAGAATTGTGATGGATAGCATTTGCCACACTTAGACTGAATTGCAAAGGATAGCATGTCCACATATAGACGCAATTGTTAAGGATAGCGTGTGCCACACTTAGATGGAATTGTGATGGATAGCATTTGCCACACTTAGACAGAATTGCGAAGGATAGCATGTTCACATGTAGACAGAATTGTGAAGGATAGCGTGTGCCACACGTAGATGGAATTGTGAAAGATAGCATGTGCCACACTTAGACGCAATTGTGAATGTTACCATGTGCCACACTTAGACGGAATTGTGATGGATATCATGTCCCACACTTAGACAGAATTGTAAATGTTAGCATGTGCCACACTTAGACAGAATTGTGAATGTTACCATGTGCCACACTTAGACGGAATTGTGAAGGATAGCATGTCCCACACTTAGACAGAATTGTAAATGTTAGCATGTGCCACACTTAGACGCAAATGTGAAGGACAGCATGTGCCACACTTAGACAGAATTGTGAAGGATAGCGTGTGCCACACGTAGATGGAATTGTGAAGGATAGCATGCGCCACACTTAGACAGAATTGTGAATATTACCATGTGCAACACTTAGAGGGAATTGTGAAGGATAGCATGTCCCACACTTAGACAGAATTGTGAATATTAGCATGTTCCACACTTAGACAGAATTGTGAATATTACCATGTGCAACACTTAGACGGAATTGTGAAGGATAGCATGTCCCACACTTAGACAGAATTGTGAAGGATAGCATGTGCCACACATAGACGGAATTGTAATGGATAGCATATGGCACACTTAGACGGAATTGTGAAAGATTGCATGTGCCACACTTAGACAGAATTGTGAAGGATAGCGTGTGCCACACATAGACGGAATTGTGAAAGATAGCATGTACCACACTTAGACGCAATTGTGAAGGATAGCATGTGCCACACTTAGACAGAATTGTGAAGGATAGCATGTGCCACACATAGATGGAATTGTAAAGGATCGCATATGCCACACTTAGACGGAATTGTGAAGGATAGCATGTGCCACTCTTAGACAGAATTGTGAAGGATAGCGTATGCCACACGTAGACGGAATTGTGAAAGATAGCATGTGCCACACTTAGACGCAATTGTGAAGGATAGCATGTCCCACACTTAGACAGAATTGTGAATGTTAGCATGTGCCACACTTAGACGCAATTGTGAAGGATAGCATGTGCCACACGTAGACGGAATTGTAAAGGATAGCATATGCCGCACACAGACGGATTTGTGAAGGATAGCACATGCCACACTTAGACAGAATTGTGAAAGATAGCATGTGCCACACTTATACAGAATTGTTAAGGATAGCATTTGCCACACTTAAACAGAATTGTGAATGTTAGCATATGCCACATGTAGACGGAATTGTAAAGGATAGCATGTGCCACACTTAGACGGAATTGTGATGGATAGCATGTGCCACACTTAAACAGAATTGTGAATGTTAGTATGTGTCACACTTAGACGGAATTGCGAAGGATAGCAAGTACCACACGTAGACAGAATTGTGAACTATAACATGTGCCACACTTAGAGGGAATTGTGAAGGATAGCATGTCCCACACTTAGACAGAATTGTGAATATTAGCATGTTCCACACTTAGACAGAATTGTGAATATTACCATGTGCAACACTTAGACAGAATTGTGAAGGATAGCATGTCCCACACTTAGACAGAATTGTGAAGGATAGCATGTGCCACACGTAGACGGAATTGTAATGGATAGCATATGCCACACTTAGACAGAATTGTGAAAGATTGCATGTGCCACACTTAGACAGAATTGTGAATATTACGATGTACAACACTTAGAGGGAATTGTGAAGGATAGCATGTCCCACACTTAGACAGAATTGTGAATATTAGCATGTTCCACACTTAGACAGAATTGTGAATATTACCATGTGCAACACTTAGACGGAATTGTGAAGGATAGCATGTCCCACACTTAGACAGAATTGTGAAGGATAGCATGTGCCACACATAGACGGAATTGTAATGGATAGCATATGCCACACTTAGATGGAATTGTGAAAGATTGCATGTGCCACACTTAGACAGAATTGTGAAGGATAGCGTGTGCCACACATAGACGGAATTGTGAAAGATAGCATGTGCCACACTTAGACGCAATTGTAAAGGATAGCATATGCCACACTTAGACGGAATTGTGAAGGATAGCATGTGCCACACTTAGACGCAATTGTGAAGGATAGCATGTGCCACACTTAGACAGAATTGTGAATGTTACCATGTGCCACACTTAGACGGAATTGTGAAGGATAGCATGTCCCACACTTAGACAGAATTGTGAATGTTAGCATGTGCCACACTTAGACGCAATTGTGAAGGATAGCATGTGCCACACGTAGACGGAATTGTAAAAGATAGCATATGCCACACACAGACGGATTTGTGAAGGATAGCATATGCCACACTTAGACAGAATTGTGAAAGATAGCATGTGCCACACTTATACAGAATTGTTAAGGATAGCATTTGCCACACTTAAACAGAATTGTGAATGTTAGCATATGCCACATGTAGACGGAATTGTAAAGGATAGCATGTGCAACACTTAGACGGAATTGTGATGGATAGCATGTGCCACACTTAAACAGAATTGTGAATGTTAGTATGTGTCACACTTAGACGGAATTGCGAAGGATAGCAAGTACCACACGTAGACAGAATTGTGAACTATAACATGTGCCACACTCAGACAGAATTGTGAAGGATAGCGTGTGCCACACGTAGACGGAATTGTGAAAGATAGCATGTGCCACACTTAGACGCAATTGTGAAGGATAGCATGTGCCACACTTAGACAGAATTGTGAAGGATAGCATGTGCCACACTTAGACGGCATTGTGAAGGATAGCATGTCCCACACTTAGACAGAATTGTGAATGTTAGCATGTGCCACACTTAGACGCAATTGTGAAGGATAGCATATGCCACACTTAGACGGAATTGTGAAGGATAGCATGTGCCACACTTAGACAGAATTGTGAAAGATACCATGTGCCACACTTAGACAGAATTGTGAAGGATAGCATTTGCCACACTTAAACAGAATTGTGAATGTTAGCATGTGCCACATGTAGACGGAATCTTAAAGACAGAATTAGATGGAATTGTGAAGGATAGCATCTGCCACACTTAGACTGAATTGTGAATGTTACCATGTGCCACACTTAGACGGATTTGTGAAGGATAGCATGTGCCACACTTAGACAGAATTGTGAAGGATAGCATGTGCCACGCGTAGATGGAATTGTAAAGATAGCATATGCCACACTTAGACGGAATTGTGAAGGATAGCATGTGCCACGCGTAGATGGAATTGTAAAGATACCATATGCCACACTTAGACGGAATTGTGAAGGATAGCATGTGCCACACTTAGACAGAATTGTGAAGGATAGCATTTGCCACACTTAAACAGAATTGTGAATGTTATCATGTGCCACATGTTGACAGAATTGTAAAAGATAGCATGTGCCACACTTAGACGGAATTGTGATGGATAGCATGTGCCACACTTAAACAGAATTGTGAATGTTAGCATGTGCCACACATAGACGGAATTGTGAAGTATAGCATGTGCCACACTTAGACAGAATTGTGAAAGATAGCATGTGCCACACTTAGACAGAATTGTGAAGGATAGCATTTGCCACACTTAAACAGAATTGTGAATGTTAGCATGTGCCACATGTAGACGGAATTGTAAAGACAGAATTAGACGGAATTGTGAAGGATAGCATGTGCCACACTTAGACAGAATTGTGAATGTTAGCATGTGCCACATGTTGACAGAATTGTAAAAGATAGCATGTGCCACACTTAGACGGAATTTTGATGGATAGCATGTGCCACACTTAAACAGAATTGTGAATGTTAGCATGTGCCACATGTAGACGGAATTGTAAAGACAGAATTAGACGGAATTGTGAAGGATAGCAGGTGCCACACTTAAACAGAATTGTGAATGTTACCATGTGCCACACTTAGACGGAATTGTGAAGGATAGCATGTGCCACACTTAGACGGAATTGTGAAGGATAGCATGTCCCACACTTGGATGGAATTGTGATCGATAGCATTTGCCACACTTAGACGGAATTGCGAAGGATAGCATGTCCACATGTAGACAGAATTGTGAAGGATAGCGTGTGCCACACGTAGACGGAATTGTGAAAGATAGCATGTGCCACACTTAGACGCAATTGTGAAGGATAGCATGTGCCACACTTAGACAGAATTGTAAATGTTAGCATCTGCAACACTTTGACGCAATTGTGAATGATAGCATGTGCCACACTTAGACAGAATTGTGAATGTTACCATGTGCCACACTTAGATGGAATTGTGAAGGATAGCATGTCCCACACTTAGACAGAATTGTAAATGTTAGCATGTGCCACACTTAGACGCAAATGTGAAGGATAGCATGTGCCACACTTAGACAGAATTGTGAAGGATAGCGTGTGCCACACGTAGATGGAATTGTGAAGGATAGCATGTGCCACACTTAGACAGAATTGTGAATATTACCATGTGCAACACTTAGACGGAATTTTGAAGGATAGCATGTCCCACACTTAGACGGAATTGTGAAAGATAGCATGTGCCACACTTAGACAGAATTGTGAAGGATAGCGTGTGCCACACATAGACGGAATTGTGAAAGATAGCATGTGCCACACTTAGACGCAACTGTGAAGGATAGCATGTGCCACACTTAGACAGAATTATGAAGGATAACATGTGCCACACTTAGACGGAATTGTGAAGGATAGCATGTCCCACACTTAGACAGAATTGTGAATGTTACCATGTGCCACACTTAGATGGAATTGCGAAGGATAGCATGTGCCAAACATAGACGGAATTGTAAAGGATAGCATGTGCCACACTTAGATAGAATTGTGATGGATAGCATTTGCCACACTTAGACTGAATTGCAAAGGATAGCATGTCCACATATAGACGCAATTGTTAAGGATAGCGTGTGCCACACTTAGATGGAATTGTGATGGATAGCATTTGCCACACTTAGACGGAATTGCGAAGGATAGCATGTTCACATGTAGACAGAATTGTGAAGGATAGCGTGTGCCACACGTAGATGGAATTGTGAAAGATAGCATGTGCCACACTTAGACGCAATTGTGAATGTTACCATGTGCCACACTTAGACGGAATTGTGATGGATATCATGTCCCACACTTAGACAGAATTGTAAATGTTAGCATGTGCCACACTTAGACAGAATTGTGAATGTTACCATGTGCCACACTTAGACGGAATTGTGAAGGATAGCATGTCCCACACTTAGACAGAATTGTAAATGTTAGCATGTGCCACACTTAGACGCAAATGTGAAGGACAGCATGTGCCACACTTAGACAGAATTGTGAAGGATAGCGTGTGCCACACGTAGATGGAATTGTGAAGGATAGCATGCGCCACACTTAGACAGAATTGTGAATATTACCATGTGCAACACTTAGAGGGAATTGTGAAGGATAGCATGTCCCACACTTAGACAGAATTGTGAATATTAGCATGTTCCACACTTAGACAGAATTGTGAATATTACCATGTGCAACACTTAGACGGAATTGTGAAGGATAGCATGTCCCACACTTAGACAGAATTGTGAAGGATAGCATGTGCCACACATAGACGGAATTGTAATGGATAGCATATGGCACACTTAGACGGAATTGTGAAAGATTGCATGTGCCACACTTAGACAGAATTGTGAAGGATAGCGTGTGCCACACATAGACGGAATTGTGAAAGATAGCATGTACCACACTTAGACGCAATTGTGAAGGATAGCATGTGCCACACTTAGACAGAATTGTGAAGGATAGCATGTGCCACACATAGATGGAATTGTAAAGGATCGCATATGCCACACTTAGACGGAATTGTGAAGGATAGCATGTGCCACTCTTAGACAGAATTGTGAAGGATAGCGTATGCCACACGTAGACGGAATTGTGAAAGATAGCATGTGCCACACTTAGACGCAATTGTGAAGGATAGCATGTCCCACACTTAGACAGAATTGTGAATGTTAGCATGTGCCACACTTAGACGCAATTGTGAAGGATAGCATGTGCCACACGTAGACGGAATTGTAAAGGATAGCATATGCCGCACACAGACGGATTTGTGAAGGATAGCACATGCCACACTTAGACAGAATTGTGAAAGATAGCATGTGCCACACTTATACAGAATTGTTAAGGATAGCATTTGCCACACTTAAACAGAATTGTGAATGTTAGCATATGCCACATGAAGACGGAATTGTAAAGGATAGCATGTGCCACACTTAGACGGAATTGTGATGGATAGCATGTGCCACACTTAAACAGAATTGTGAATGTTAGTATGTGTCACACTTAGACGGAATTGCGAAGGATAGCAAGTACCACACGTAGACAGAATTGTGAACTATAACATGTGCCACACTTAGAGGGAATTGTGAAGGATAGCATGTCCCACACTTAGACAGAATTGTGAATATTAGCATGTTCCACACTTAGACAGAATTGTGAATATTACCATGTGCAACACTTAGACAGAATTGTGAAGGATAGCATGTCCCACACTTAGACAGAATTGTGAAGGATAGCATGTGCCACACGTAGACGGAATTGTAATGGATAGCATATGCCACACTTAGACAGAATTGTGAAAGATTGCATGTGCCACACTTAGACAGAATTGTGAATATTACCATGTACAACACTTAGAGGGAATTGTGAAGGATAGCATGTCCCACACTTAGACAGAATTGTGAATATTAGCATGTTCCACACTTAGACAGAATTGTGAATATTACCATGTGCAACACTTAGACGGAATTGTGAAGGATAGCATGTCCCACACTTAGACAGAATTGTGAAGGATAGCATGTGCCACACGTAGACGGAATTGTAATGGATAGCATATGCCACACTTAGATGGAATTGTGAAAGATTGCATGTGCCACACTTAGACAGAATTGTGAAGGATAGCGTGTGCCACACATAGACGGAATTGTGAAAGATAGCATGTGCCACACTTAGACGCAATTGTAAAGGATAGCATATGCCACACTTAGACGGAATTGTGAAGGATAGCATGTGCCACACTTAGACGCAATTGTGAAGGATAGCATGTGCCACACTTAGACAGAATTGTGAATGTTACCATGTGCCACACTTAGACGGAATTGTGAAGGATAGCATGTCCCACACTTAGACAGAATTGTGAATGTTAGCATGTGCCACACTTAGACGCAATTGTGAAGGATAGCATGTGCCACACGTAGACGGAATTGTAAAAGATAGCATATGCCACACACAGACGGATTTGTGAAGGATAGCATATGCCACACTTAGACAGAATTGTGAAAGATAGCATGTGCCACACTTATACAGAATTGTTAAGGATAGCATTTGCCACACTTAAACAGAATTGTGAATGTTAGCATATGCCACATGTAGACGGAATTGTAAAGGATAGCATGTGCAACACTTAGACGGAATTGTGATGGATAGCATGTGCCACACTTAAACAGAATTGTGAATGTTAGTATGTGTCACACTTAGACGGAATTGCGAAGGATAGCAAGTACCACACGTAGACAGAATTGTGAACTATAACATGTGCCACACTCAGACAGAATTGTGAAGGATAGCGTGTGCCACACGTAGACGGAATTGTGAAAGATAGCATGTGCCACACTTAGACGCAATTGTGAAGGATAGCATGTGCCACACTTAGACATAATTGTGAATGTTAGCATGTGCCACACTTAGACGGAATTGTGAAAGATAGCATGTGCCACAATTAGACGCAATTGTGAAGGATAGCATGTGCCACACTTAGACAGAATTGTGAAGGATAGCATGTGCCACACGTAGATGGAATTGTAAAGGATAGCATATGCCACACTTAGACGGAATTGTGAAGGATAGCATGTGCCACAATTAGACGCAATTGTGAAGGATAGCATGTGCCACTCTTAGACAGAATTGTGAATGTTAGCATGTGCCACATGTTGACAGAATTGTAAAAGATAGCATGTGCCACACTTAGACGGAATTGTGAAGGATAGCATGTGCCACACTTAGACGTAATTGTGAAGGATAGCATGTCCCACACTTAAACAGAATTGTGAATGTTAGCATGTGCCACACATAGACAGAATTGTGAAAGATAGCATGTGCCACACTTAGACAGAATTGTGAAGGATAGCATGTGCCACACTTCGACAGAATTGTGAATGTTACCATGTGCCACACTTAGACGGAATTGTGAAGGATAGCATGTGCCACACTTAGACGGAATTGTGAAGGATAGCATGTCCCACACTTAGACAGAATTGTGAATGTTAGCATGTGCCTTACTTAGACGCATTGTGAAGGGTAGCATGTGCCACGCGTAGATGGAATTGTAAAGATAGCATATGCCACACTTAGACGGAATTGTGAAAGATAGCATGTGCCACACTTAGACGCAATTGTGAAGGATAGCATGTGCCACACTTAGACAGAATTGTGAAGGATATCATTTGCCACACTTAAACAGAATTGTGAATGTTAGCATGTGCCACATGTTGACAGAATTGTAAAAGATAGTATGTCCTACACTTAGACGGAATTGTGATGGATAGCATGTGCCACACTTAAACAGAATTGTAAATGTTAACATGTGCCACACAAAGACGGAATTGTGAAGTATAGCATGTGCCACACTTAAACAGAATTATGAATGTTACCATGTGCCACACTTAGACGGAATTGTGAAGGATAGCATGTCCCACACTTAGACAGAATTGTGAATGTTAGCATGTGCCACACTTAGATGGAATTGCGAAGGATAGCATGTGCCAAACATAGACGGAATTGTAAAGGATAGCATGTGCCACACTTAGATAGAATTGCGAAGGATAGCATGTGCCACACATAGACGGAATTGTATAGGATAGCGTGTGCCACACGTAGATGGAATTGTGAAAGATAGCATGTGCCACACTTAGACGCAATTGTGAAGGATAGCATGTGCCACACTTAGACAGAATTGTGAATGTTACCATGTGCCACACTTAGACGGAATTGTGATGGATAGCATGTCCCACACTTAGACAGAATTGTAAATGTTAGCATGTGCCACACTTAGACAGAATTGTGAATGTTACCATGTGCCACACTTAGACGGAATTGTGAAGGATAGCATGTCCCACACTTAGACAGAATTGTAAATGTTAGCATGTGCCACACTTAGACGCAAATGTGAAGGACAGCATGTGCCACACTTAGACAGAATTGTGAAGGATAGCGTGTGCCACACGTAGATGGAATTGTGAAGGATAGCATGCGCCACACTTAGACAGAATTGTGAATATTACCATGTGCAACACTTAGAGGGAATTGTGAAGGATAGCATGTCCCACACTTAGACAGAATTGTGAATATTAGCATGTTCCACACTTAGACAGAATTGTGAATATTACCATGTGCAACACTTAGACGGAATTGTGAAGGATAGCATGTCCCACACTTAGACAGAATTGTGAAGGATAGCATGTGCCACACATAGACGGAATTGTAATGGATAGCATATGCCACACTTAGACGGAATTGTGAAGGATAGCATGTGCCACACATAGATTGAATTGTAAAGGATCGCATATGCAACACTTAGACGGAATTGTGAAGGATAGCATGTGCCACTCTTAGACAGAATTGTGAAGGATAGCGTATGCCACACGTAGACGGAATTGTGAAAGATAGCATGTGCCACACTTAGACGCAATTGTGAAGGATAGCATGTCCCACACTTAGACAGAATTGTGAATGTTAGCATGTGCCACACTTAGACGCAATTGTGAAGGATAGCATGTGCCACACGTAGACGGAATTGTAAAGGATAGCATATGCCGCACACAGACGGATTTGTGAAGGATAGCACATGCCACACTTAGACGGCATTGTGAAGGATAGCATGTCCCACACTTAGACAGAATTGTGAATGTTAGCATGTGCCACACTTAGACGCAATTGTGAAGGATAGCATATGCCACACTTAGACGGAATTGTGAAGGATAGCATGTGCCACACTTAGACAGAATTGTGAAAGATACCATGTGCCACACTTAGACAGAATTGTGAAGGATAGCATTTGCCACACTTAAACAGAATTGTGAATGTTAGCATGTGCCACATGTAGACGGAATCTTAAAGACAGAATTAGATGGAATTGTGAAGGATAGCATCTGCCACACTTAGACTGAATTGTGAATGTTACCATGTGCCACACTTAGACGGATTTGTGAAGGATAGCATGTGCCACACTTAGACAGAATTGTGAAGGATAGCATGTGCCACGCGTAGATGGAATTGTAAAGATAGCATATGCCACACTTAGACGGAATTGTGAAGGATAGCATGTGCCACGCATAGATGGAATTGTAAAGATACCATATGCCACACTTAGACGGAATTGTGAAGGATAGCATGTGCCACACTTAGACAGAATTGTGAAGGATAGCATTTGCCACACTTAAACAGAATTGTGAATGTTATCATGTGCCACATGTTGACAGAATTGTAAAAGATAGCATGTGCCACACTTAGACGGAATTGTGATGGATAGCATGTGCCACACTTAAACAGAATTGTGAATGTTAGCATGTGCCACACATAGACGGAATTGTGAAGTATAGCATGTGCCACACTTAGACAGAATTGTGAAAGATAGCATGTGCCACACTTAGACAGAATTGTGAAGGATAGCATTTGCCACACTTAAACAGAATTGTGAATGTTAGCATGTGCCACATGTAGACGGAATTGTAAAGACAGAATTAGACGGAATTGTGAAGGATAGCATGTGCCACACTTAGACAGAATTGTGAATGTTAGCATGTGCCACATGTTGACAGAATTGTAAAAGATAGCATGTGCCACACTTAGACGGAATTTTGATGGATAGCATGTGCCACACTTAAACAGAATTGTGAATGTTAGCATGTGCCACATGTAGACGGAATTGTAAAGACAGAATTAGACGGAATTGTGAAGGATAGCAGGTGCCACACTTAAACAGAATTGTGAATGTTACCATGTGCCACACTTAGACGGAATTGTGAAGGATAGCATGTGCCACACTTAGACGGAATTGTGAAGGATAGCATGTCCCACACTTGGATGGAATTGTGATCGATAGCATTTGCCACACTTAGACGGAATTGCGAAGGATAGCATGTCCACATCTAGACAGAATTGTGAAGGATAGCGTGTGCCACACGTAGACGGAATTGTGAAAGATAGCATGTGCCACACTTAGACGCAATTGTGAAGGATAGCATGTGCCACACTTAGACAGAATTGTAAATGTTAGCATCTGCAACACTTTGACGCAATTGTGAAGGATAGCATGTGCCACACTTAGACAGAATTGTGAATGTTACCATGTGCCACACTTAGATGGAATTGTGAAGGATAGCATGTCCCACACTTAGACAGAATTGTAAATGTTAGCATGTGCCACACTTAGACGCAAATGTGAAGGATAGCATGTGCCACACTTAGACAGAATTGTGAAGGATAGCGTGTGCCACACGTAGATGGAATTGTGAAGGATAGCATGTGCCACACTTAGACAGAATTGTGAATATTACCATGTGCAACACTTAGACGGAATTGTGAAGGATAGCATGTCCCACACTTAGACAGAATTGTGAAGGATAGCATGTGCCGCACGTAGACGGAATTGTAATGGATAGCATATGCCACACTTAGACGGAATTGTGAAAGATAGCATGTGCCACACTTAGACAGAATTGTGAAGGATAGCGTGTGCCACACATAGACGGAATTGTGAAAGATAGCATGTGCCACACTTAGACGCAACTGTGAAGGATAGCATGTGCCACACTTAGACAGAATTATGAAGGATAACATGTGCCACACTTAGACGGAATTGTGAAGGATAGCATGTGCCACACTTAGACAGAATTGTGAATGTTACCATGTGCCACACTTAGACGGAATTGTGAAGGATAGCATGTCCCACACTTAGACAGAATTGTGAATGTTACCATGTGCCACACTTAGATGGAATTGCGAAGGATAGCATGTGCCAAACATAGACAGAATTGTAAAGGATAGCATGTGCCACACTTAGATAGAATTGTGATGGATAGCATTTGCCACACTTAGACTGAATTGCAAAGGATAGCATGTCCACATATAGACGCAATTGTTAAGGATAGCGTGTGCCACACTTAGATGGAATTGTGATGGATAGCATTTGCCACACTTAGACGGAATTGCGAAGGATAGCATGTTCACATGTAGACAGAATTGTGAAGGATAGCGTGTGCCACACGTAGATGGAATTGTGAAAGATAGCATGTGCCACACTTAGACGCAATTGTGAATGTTACCATGTGCCACACTTAGACGGAATTGTGATGGATATCATGTCCCACACTTAGACAGAATTGTAAATGTTAGCATGTGCCACACTTAGACGCAAATGTGAAGGACAGCATGTGCCACACTTAGACAGAATTGTGAAGGATAGCGTGTGCCACACGTAGATGGAATTGTGAAGGATAGCATGCGCCACACTTAGACAGAATTGTGAATATTACCATGTGCAACACTTAGAGGGAATTGTGAAGGATAGCATGTCCCACACTTAGACAGAATTGTGAATATTAGCATGTTCCACACTTAGACAGAATTGTGAATATTACCATGTGCAACACTTAGACGGAATTGTGAAGGATAGCATGTCCCACACTTAGACAGAATTGTGAAGGATAGCATGTGCCACACATAGACGGAATTGTAATGGATAGCATATGCCACACTTAGACGGAATTGTGAAAGATTGCATGTGCCACACTTAGACAGAATTGTGAAGGATAGCGTGTGCCACACATAGACGGAATTGTGAAAGATAGCATGTACCACACTTAGACGGAATTGTGAAGGATAGCATGTGCCACACTTAGACAGAATTGTGAAGGATAGCATGTGCCACACATAGATGGAATTGTAAAGGATCGCATATGCCACACTTAGACGGAATTGTGAAGGATAGCATGTGCCACTCTTAGACAGAATTGTGAAGGATAGCGTATGCCACACGTAGACGGAATTGTGAAAGATAGCATGTGCCACACTTAGACGCAATTGTGAAGGATAGCATGTCCCACACTTAGACAGAATTGTGAATGTTAGCATGTGCCACACTTAGACGCAATTGTGAAGGATAGCATGTGCCACACGTAGACAGAATTGTAAAGGATAGCATATGCCGCACACAGACGGATTTGTGAAGGATAGCACATGCCACACTTAGACAGAATTGTGAACTATAACATGTGCCACACTTAGAGGGAATTGTGAAGGATAGCATGTCCCACACTTAGACAGAATTGTGAATATTAGCATGTTCCACACTTAGACAGAATTGTGAATATTACCATGTGCAACACTTAGACAGAATTGTGAAGGATAGCATGTCCCACACTTAGACAGAATTGTGAAGGATAGCATGTGCCACACGTAGACGGAATTGTAATGGATAGCATATGCCACACTTAGACAGAATTGTGAAAGATTGCATGTGCCACACTTAGACAGAATTGTGAATATTACCATGTACAACACTTAGAGGGAATTGTGAAGGATAGCATGTCCCACACTTAGACAGAATTGTGAATATTAGCATGTTCCACACTTAGACAGAATTGTGAATATTACCATGTGCAACACTTAGACGGAATTGTGAAGGATAGCATGTCCCACACTTAGACAGAATTGTGAAGGATAGCATGTGCCACACGTAGACGGAATTGTAATGGATAGCATATGCCACACTTAGATGGAATTGTGAAAGATTGCATGTGCCACACTTAGACAGAATTGTGAAGGATAGCGTGTGCCACACATAGACGGAATTGTGAAAGATAGCATGTGCCACACTTAGACGCAATTGTAAAGGATAGCATATGCCACACTTAGACGGAATTGTGAAGGATAGCATGTGCCACACTTAGACGCAATTGTGAAGGATAGCATGTGCCACACTTAGACAGAATTGTGAATGTTACCATGTGCCACACTTAGACGGAATTGTGAAGGATAGCATGTCCCACACTTAGACAGAATTGTGAATGTTAGCATGTGCCACACTTAGACGCAATTGTGAAGGATAGCATGTGCCACACGTAGACGGAATTGTAAAAGATAGCATATGCCACACACAGACGGATTTGTGAAGGATAGCATATGCCACACTTAGACAGAATTGTGAAAGATAGCATGTGCCACACTTATACAGAATTGTTAAGGATAGCATTTGCCACACTTAAACAGAATTGTGAATGTTAGCATATGCCACATGTAGACGGAATTGTAAAGGATAGCATGTGCCACACTTAAACAGAATTGTGAAGGATAGCGTGTGCCACACTTAGACGGAATTGTGAAAGATAGCATGTGCCACACTTAGACGCAATTGTGAAGGATAGCATGTGCCACAATTAGACGCAATTGTGAAGGATAGCATGTGCCACACTTAGACAGAATTGTGAAGGATAGCATGTGCCACACGTAGATGGAATTGTAAAGGATAGCATATGCCACACTTAGACGGAATTGTGAAGGATAGCATGTGCCACTCTTAGACAGAATTGTGAATGTTAGCATGTGCCACATGTTGACAGAATTGTAAAAGATAGCATGTGCCACACTTAGACGGAATTGTGAAGGATAGCATGTGCCACACTTAGACGGAATTGTGAAGGATAGCATGTCCCACACTTAAACAGAATTGTGAATGTTAGCATGTGCCACACATAGACAGAATTGTGAAAGATAGCATGTGCCACACTTAGACAGAACTGTGAAGGATAGCATTTGCCACATGTAGACGGAATTGTAAAGACAGAATTAGACAGAATTGTGAAGGATAGCATGTGCCACACTTCGACAGAATTGTGAATGTTACCATGTGCCACACTTAGACGGAATTGTGAAGGATAGCATGTGCCACACTTAGACGGAATTGTGAAGGATAGCATGTCCCACACTTAGACAGAATTGTGAATGTTAGCATGTGCCTTACTTAGACGCATTGTGAAGGGTAGCATGTGCCACGCGTAGATGGAATTGTAAAGATAGCATATGCCACACTTAGACGGAATTGTGAAAGATAGCATGTGCCACACTTAGACGCAATTGTGAAGGATAGCATGTGCCACACTTAGACAGAATTGTGAAGGATATCATTTGCCACACTTAAACAGAATTGTGAATGTTAGCATGTGCCACATGTTGACAGAATTGTAAAAGATAGCATGTCCTACACTTAGACGGAATTGTGATGGATAGCATGTGCCACACTTAAACAGAATTGTAAATGTTAGCATGTGCCACACAAAGACGGAATTGTGAAGTATAGCATGTGCCACACTTAAACAGAATTATGAATGTTACCATGTGCCACACTTAGACGGAATTGTGAAGGATAGCATGTCCCACACTTAGACAGAATTGTGAATGTTAGCATGTGCCACACTTAGATGGAATTGCGAAGGATAGCATGTGCCAAACATAGACGGAATTGTAAAGGATAGCATGTGCCACACTTAGATAGAATTGTGATGGATAGCATTTGCCACACTTAGACTGAATTGCAAAGGATAGCATGTCCACATGTAGACGCAATTGTTAAGGATAGCGTGTGCCACATGAAGACGGAATTGTGAAAGATAGCATGTGCTACACTTAGATGGAATTGCGAAGGATAGCATGTGCCACACATAGACGGAATTGTATAGGATAGCGTGTGCCACACGTAGATGGAATTGTGAAAGATAGCATGTGCCACACTTAGACGCAATTGTGAAGGATAGCATGTGCCACACTTAGACAGAATTGTGAATGTTACCATGTGCCACACTTAGACGGAATTGTGATGGATAGCATGTCCCACACTTAGACAGAATTGTAAATGTTAGCATGTGCCACACTTAGACAGAATTGTGAATGTTACCATGTGCCACACTTAGACGGAATTGTGAAGGATAGCATGTCCCACACTTAGACAGAATTGTAAATGTTAGCATGTGCCACACTTAGACGCAAATGTGAAGGACAGCATGTGCCACACTTAGACAGAATTGTGAAGGATAGCGTGTGCCACACGTAGATGGAATTGTGAAGGATAGCATGCGCCACACTTAGACAGAATTGTGAATATTACCATGTGCAACACTTAGAGGGAATTGTGAAGGATAGCATGTCCCACACTTAGACAGAATTGTGAATATTAGCATGTTCCACACTTAGACAGAATTGTGAATATTACCATGTGCAACACTTAGACGGAATTGTGAAGGATAGCATGTCCCACACTTAGACAGAATTGTGAAGGATAGCATGTGCCACACATAGACGGAATTGTAATGGATAGCATATGCAACACTTAGACGGAATTGTGAAGGATAGCATGTGCCACACATAGATTGAATTGTAAAGGATCGCATATGCCACACTTAGACGGAATTGTGAAGGATAGCATGTGCCACTCTTAGACAGAATTGTGAAGGATAGCGTATTCCACACGTAGACGGAATTGTGCAAGATAGCATGTGCCACACTTAGACGCAATTGTGAAGGATAGCATGTCCCACACTTAGACAGAATTGTGAATGTTAGCATGTGCCACACTTAGACGCAATTGTGAAGGATAGCATGTGCCACACGTAGACGGAATTGTAAAGGATAGCATATGCCGCACACAGACGGATTTGTGAAGGATAGCACATGCCACACTTAGACAGAATTGTGAAAGATAGCATGTGCCACACTTATACAGAATTGTTAAGGATAGCATTTGCCACACTTAAACAGAATTGTGAATGTTAGCATATGCCACATGTAGACGGAATTGTAAAGGATAGCATGTGCCACACTTAAACAGAATTGTGAATGTTAGTATGTGTCACACTTAGACGGAATTGCGAAGGATAGCAAGTACCACACGTAGACAGAATTGTGAACTATAACATGTGCCACACTTAGAGGGAATTGTGAAGGATAGCATGTCCCACACTTAGACAGAATTGTGAATATTAGCATGTTCCGCACTTAGACAGAATTGTGAATATTACCATGTGCAACACTTAGACGGAATTGTGAAGGATAGCATGTCCCACACTTAGACAGAATTGTGAAGGATAGCATGTGCCACACGTAGACGGAATTGTAATGGATAGCATATGCCACACTTAGACGGAATTGTGAAAGATTGCATGTGCCACACTTAGACAGAATTGTGACTATTACCATGTACAACACTTAGAGGGAATTGTGAAGGATAGCATGTCCCACACTTAGACAGAATTGTGAATATTAGCATGTTCCACACTTAGACAGAATTGTGAATATTACCATGTGCAACACTTAGACGGAATTGTGAAGGATAGCATGTCCCACACTTAGACAGAATTGTGAAGGATAGCATGTGCCACACGTAGACGGAATTGTAATGGATAGCATATGCCACACTTAGACGGAATTGTGAAAGATTGCATGTGCCACACTTAGACGCAATTGTAAAGGATAGCATGTCCCACACTTAGACAGAATTGTGAATGTTAGCATGTGCCACACTTAGACGCAATTGTGAAGGATAGCATGTGCCACACGTAGACGGAATTGTAAAAGATAGCATATGCCACACGTAGATAGAATTGTAAAGGATGGCATATGCCACACTTAGACGGAATTGTGAAAGATAGCATGTGCCACACTTAGACAGAATTGTGAAGGATAGCGTGTGCCACACTTAGACGCAATTGTGAAGGATCGCATGTGCCACTCTTAGACAGTATTGTGAAGGATAGCGTATGCCACACGTAGACGGAATTGTGAAAGATAGCATGTGCCACACTTAGACGCAATAGTGAAGGATAGCATGTGCCACACGTAGACGGAATTGTAAAGGATAGCATATGCCACACACTGACAGATTTGTGAAGGATAGCATGTGCCACACTTAGACAGAATTGTGAAAGATAGCATGTGCCACACTTATACAGAATTGTTAAGGATAGCATTTGCCACACTTAAACAGAATTGTGAATGTTAGCATATGCCACATGTAGACGGAATTGTAAAGGATAGCATGTGCCACATGTAGACAGAATTGTGAACTATAGCATGTGCCACACTCAGACAGAATTGTGAAGGATAGCGTGTGCCACACGAAGACGGAATTGTGAAAGATAGCATGTGCCACACTTAGACGCAATTGTGAAGGATAGCATGTGCCACACTTAGAATTGTGAAGGATAGCATGTGCCACACTTAGACAGAATTGTGAATGTTCGCATGTGCCACACTTAGACGGAATTGTGAAGGATAGCATGTGCCACACTTAGACAGAATTGTGAAGGATAGCGTGTCCCACACGTAGACGGAATTGTGAAGGATAGCATGTGCCACACTTAAACACAATTGTGAATGTTAGCATGTGCCACATGTAGACGGAATTGTAAAGACAGAATTAGACGGAATTGTGAAGGATAGCATGTGCCACACTTAGACAGAATTGTGAATCTTACCATGTGCCACACTTAGACGGAATTGTGAAGGATAGCATGTGCCACACTTAGACGGAATTGTAAAGGATAGCATGTCCCACACTTAGAATTGTGAATGTTAGCATGTGCCACATGTTGACAGAATTGTAAAAGATAGCATGTGCCACACTTAGACGGAATTGTAAAGGATAGCATATGCTACACTTAGACGGAATTGTGAAGGATAGCATGTGCCACACTTAGACAGAATTGTGAAGGATAGCGTGTGCCACACTTAGACGGAATTGTGAAGGATAGCATGTGCCACACTTAGACAGAATTGTGAAGGATAGCATGTGCCACACTTAGACGGCATTGTGAAGGATAGCATGTGCCACACTTAAACAGAATTGTGAATGTTAGCATGTGCCACATGTAGACAGAATTGTGAATGTTACCATGCGCCACACTTAGACGGCATTGTGAAGGATAGCATGTGCCACACTTAGACAGAATTGTGAATGTTAAAATGTGCCACACTTAGACGGAATTGTGAAGGATAGCATGTCCCACATTTAGACAGAATTGTGAATGTTAGCATGTGCCACACTTAGACGGAATTGTGAAGGATAGCATGTGCCACACTTAGACAGAATTGTGAAGGATAGCATGTGCCACACTTAGACGGAATTGTGAAGGATAGCATGTCCCACACTTAGAATTGTGAATGTTAGCATGTGCCACATGTTGACAGAATTGTAAAAGATAGCATGTGCCACACTTAGACGGAATTGTAAAGGATAGCATATGCCACACTTAGACGGAATTGTGAAGGATAGCATGTGCCACACTTAGACAGAATTGTGAAGGATAGCGTGTGCCACACTTACACGGAATTGTGAAGGATAGCATGTGCCACACTTAGACAGAATTGTGAAGGATAGCATGTGCCACACTTAGACGGCATTGTGAAGGATAGCATGTCCCACATTTAGACAGAATTGTGAATGTTAGCATGTGCCACACTTAGACGCAATTGTGAAGGATAGCATATGCCACACTTAGACGGAATTGTGAAGGATAGCATGTGCCACACTTAGACAGAATTGTGAAGGATAGCATGTGCCACACTTAGACGGAATTGTGAAGGATAGCATGTCCCACACTTAGAATTGTGAATGTTAGCATGTGCCACATGTTGACAGAATTGTAAAAGATAGCATGTGCCACACTTAGACGGAATTGTAAAGGATAGCATATGCCACACTTAGACGGAATTGTGAAGGATAGCATGTGCCACACTTAGACAGAATTGTGAAGGATAGCGTGTGCCACACTTACACGGAATTGTGAAGGATAGCATGTGCCACACTTAGACAGAATTGTGAAGGATAGCATGTGCCACACTTAGACGGCATTGTGAAGGATAGCATGTGCCACACTTAGACAGAATTGTGAATGTTAAAATGTGCCACACTTAGACGGAATTGTGAAGGATAGCATGTCCCACATTTAGACAGAATTGTGAATGTTAGCATGTGCCACACTTAGACGCAATTGTGAAGGATAGCATATGCCACACTTAGACGGAATTGTGAAGGATAGCATGTGCCACACTTAGACAGAATTGTGAAAGATAGCATGTGCCACACTTAGACAGAATTGTGAAGGATAGCATTTGCCACACTTAAACAGAATTGTGAATGTTAGCATGTGCCACATGTAGACGGAATTGTGAATGTTACCATGTGCCACACTTAGACGGAATTGTGAAGGATAGCATGTGCCACACTTAGACGGAATTGTGAAGGATAGCATGTCCCACACTTAGACAGAATTGTGAATGTTAGCATGTGCCACACTTAGACAGAATTGTAAATGTTAGCATGTGCCACACTTAGACGCAAATGTGAAGGATAGAATGTGCCACACTTAGACAGAATTGTGAAGGATAGCGTGTGCCACACGTAGATGGAATTGTGAAGGATAGCATGCGCCACACTTAGACAGAATTGTGAATATTACCATGTGCAACACTTAGACGGAATTGTGAAGGATAGCATGTCCCACACTTAGACAGAATTGTGAATATTAGCATGTTCCACACTTAGACAGAATTGTGAATATTACCATGTGCAACACTTAGACGGAATTGTGAAGGATAGCATGTGCCACACGTAGACGGAATTGTAATGGATAGCATATGCCACACTTAGACGGAATTGTGAAAGATAGCATGTGCCACACTTAGACAGAATTGTGAAGGATAGCGTGTGCCACACATAGACGGAATTGTGAAAGATAGCATGTGCCACACTTAGACGCAATTGTGAAGGATAGCATGTGCCACACGTAGATGGAATTGTAAAGGATAGCATATGCCACACTTAGACGGAATTGTGAAAGATAGCATGTGCCACACTTAGACAGAATTGTGAAGGATAGCGTGTGCCACACTTAGACGCAATTGTGAAGGATAGCATGTGCCACACTTAGACAGAATTGTGAAGGATAGCGTATGCCACACGTAGACGGAATTGTGAAAGATAGCATGTGCCACACTTAGACGCAATAGTGAAGGATAGCATGTGCCACACTTAGTCAGAATTGTGAATGTTACCATGTGCCACACTTAGACGCAATTGTGAAGGATAGCGTGTGCCACATGTAGACGGAATTCTAAAGGATAGCATATGCCACACACTGACAGATTTGTGAAGGATAGCATGTGCCACACTTATACAGAATTGTTAAGGATAGCATTTGTCACACTTAAACAGAATTGTGAATGTTAGCATATGCCACATGTAGACGGAATTGTAAAGGATAGCATGTGCCACACGTAGACAGAATTGTGAACTATAGCATGTGCCACACTCAGACAGAATTGTGAAGGATAGCGTGTGCCACACGAAGACGGAATTGTGAAAGATAGCATGTGCCACACTTAGACGCAATTGTGAAGGATAGCATGTGCCACCCTTAGACAGAATTGTGAAGGATAGCATGTGCCACACTTAGACAGAATTGTGAATGTTCGCATGTGCCACACTTAGACGGAATTGTGAAGGATAGCATGTGCCACACTTAGACAGAATTGTGAAGGATAGCGTGTCCCACACGTAGACAGAATTGTGAAGGATAGCATGTGCCACACTTAGACGGCATTGTGAAGGATAGCATGTGCCACACCTAGACACAATTGTGAATGTTACCATGTGCCACACTTAGACGGAATTGTGAAGGATAGCATGTCCCACACTTAGACAGAATTGTGAATGTTAGCATGTGCCACACTTAGACGCAATTGTGAAGGATAGCATATGCCACACTTAGACAGAATTGTGAAGGATAGCATGTGCCACACTTAGACGGAATTGTGAAGGATAGCATGTGCCACACCTAGACAGAATTGTGAATGTTACCATGTGCCACACTTAGACGGAATTGTGAAGGATAGCATGTCCCACACTTAGACAGAATTGTGAATGTTAGCATGTGCCACACTTAGACGCAATTGTGAAGGATAGCATATGCCACACTTAGACGGAATTGTGAAGGATAGCATGTGCCACACTTAGACAGAATTGTGAAGGATAGCATGTGCCACACTTAGACGGCATTGTGAAGGATAGCATGTGCCACATCTAGACAGAATTGTGAATGTTACCATGTGCCACACTTAGACGGAATTGTGAAGGATAGCATGTCCCACACTTAGACAGAATTGTGAATGTTAGCATGTGCCACACTTAGACGCAATTGTGAAGGATAGCATATGCCACACTTAGACGAAATTGTGAAGGATAGCATGTGCCACACTTAGACAGAATTGTGAAAGATACCATGTGCCACACTTAGACAGAATTGTGAAGGATAGCATTTGCCACACTTAAACAGAATTGTGAATGTTAGCATGTGCCACATGTAGACGGAATCTTAAAGACAGAATTAGATGGAATTGTGAAGGATAGCATCTGCCACACTTAGACTGAATTGTGAATGTTACCATGTGCCACACTTAGACGGATTTGTGAAGGATAGCATGTGCCACACTTAGACAGAATTGTGAAGGATAGCATGTGCCACGCGTAGATGGAATTGTAAAGATAGCATATGCCACACTTAGACGGAATTGTGAAGGATAGCATGTGCCACGCGTAGATGGAATTGTAAAGATACCATATGCCACACTTAGACGGAATTTTGAAGGATAGCATGTGCCACACTTAGACAGAATTGTGAAGGATAGCATTTGCCACACTTAAACAGAATTGTGAATGTTATCATGTGCCACATGTTGACAGAATTGTAAAAGATAGCATGTGCCACACTTAGACGGAATTGTGATGGATAGCATGTGCCACACTTAAACAGAATTGTGAATGTTAGCATGTGCCACACATAGACGGAATTGTGAAGTATAGCATGTGCCACACTTAGACAGAATTGTGAAAGATAGCATGTGCCACACTTAGACAGAATTGTGAAGGATAGCATTTGCCACACTTAAACAGAATTGTGAATGTTAGCATGTGCCACATGTAGACGGAATTGTAAAGACAGAATTAGACGGAATTGTGAAGGATAGCATGTGCCACACTTATACAGAATTGTGAATGTTAGCATGTGCCACATGTTGACAGAATTGTAAAAGATAGCATGTGCCACACTTAGACGGAATTTTGATGGATAGCATGTGCCACACTTAAACAGAATTGTGAATGTTAGCATGTGCCACATGTAGACGGAATTGTAAAGACAGAATTAGACGGAATTGTGAAGGATAGCAGGTGCCACACTTAAACAGAATTGTGAATGTTACCATGTGCCACACTTAGACGGAATTGTGAAGGATAGCATGTGCCACACTTAGACGGAATTGTGAAGGATAGCATGTCCCACACTTGGATGGAATTGTGACCGATAGCATTTGCCACACTTAGACGGAATTGCGAAGGATAGCATGTCCACATGTAGACAGAATTGTGAAGGATAGCGTGTGCCACACGTAGACGGAATTGTGAAAGATAGCATGTGCCACACTTAGACGCAATTGTGAAGGATAGCATGTGCCACACTTAGACAGAATTGTAAATGTTAGCATCTGCAACACTTTGACGCAATTGTGAAGGATAGCATGTGCCACACTTAGACAGAATTGTGAATGTTACCATGTGCCACACTTAGATGGAATTGTGAAGGATAGCATGTCCCACACTTAGACAGAATTGTAAATGTTAGCATGTGCCACACTTAGACGCAAATGTGAAGGATAGCATGTGCCACACTTAGACAGAATTGTGAAGGATAGCGTGTGCCACACGTAGATGGAATTGTGAAGGATAGCATGTGCCACACTTAGACAGAATTGTGAATATTACCATGTGCCACACTTAGATGGAATTGTGAAGGATAGCATGTCCCACACTTAGACAGAATTGTAAATGTTAGCATGTGCCACACTTAGACGCAAATGTGAAGGATAGCATGTGCCACACTTAGACAGAATTGTGAAGGATAGCGTGTGCCACACGTAGACGGAATTGTGAAGGATAGCATGTCCCACACTTAGACAGAATTGTGAAGGATAGCGTGTGCCACACAGACGGAATTGTGAAAGATAGCATTTGCCACACTTAGATGCAACTGTGAAGGATAGCATGTGCCACACTTAGACAGAATTATGAAGGATAACATGTGCCACACTTAGACGGAATTGTGAAGGATAGCATGTGCCACACTTAGACAGAATTGTGAATGTTACCATGTGCCACACTTAGACGGAATTGTGAAGGATAGCATGTCCCACACTTAGACAGAATTGTGAATGTTACCATGTGCCACACTTAGATGGAATTGCGAAGGATAGCATGTGCCAAACATAGACGGAATTGTAAAGGATAGCATGTGCCACACTTAGATAGAATTGTGATGGATAGCATTTGCCACACTTAGACTGAATTGCAAAGGATAGCATGTCCACATATAGACGCAATTGTTAAGGATAGCGTGTGCCACACTTAGATGGAATTGTGATGGATAGCATTTGCCACACTTAGACGGAATTGCGAAGGATAGCATGTTCACATGTAGACAGAATTGTGAAGGATAGCGTGTGCCACACGTAGATGGAATTGTGAAAGATAGCATGTGCCACACTTAGACGCAATTGTGAAGGATAGCATGTGCCACACTTAGACAGAATTGTGAATGTTACCATGTGCCACACTTAGACGGAATTGTGATGGATATCATGTCCCACACTTAGACAGAATTGTAAATGTTAGCATGTGCCACACTTAGACAGAATTGTGAATGTTACCATGTGCCACACTTAGACGGAATTGTGAAGGATAGCATGTCCCACACTTAGACAGAATTGTAAATATTAGCATGTGCCACACTTAGACGCAAATGTGAAGGACAGCATGTGCCACACTTAGACAGAATTGTGAAGGATAGCGTGTGCCACACGTAGATGGAATTGTGAAGGATAGCATGCGCCACACTTAGACAGAATTGTGAATATTACCATGTGCAACACTTAGAGGGAATTGTGAAGGATAGCATGTCCCACACTTAGACAGAATTGTGAATGTTACCATGTGCCACACTTAGACGGAATTGTGATGGATATCATGTCCCACACTTAGACAGAATTGTAAATGTTAGCATGTGCCACACTTAGACAGAATTGTGAATGTTACCATGTGCCACACTTAGACGGAATTGTGAAGGATAGCATGTCCCACACTTAGACAGAATTGTAAATGTTAGCATGTGCCACACTTAGACGCAAATGTGAAGGACAGCATGTGCCACACTTAGACAGAATTGTGAAGGATAGCGTGTGCCACACGTAGATGGAATTGTGAAGGATAGCATGCGCCACACTTAGACAGAATTGTGAATATTACCATGTGCAACACTTAGAGAGGAATTGTGAAGGATAGCATGTCCCACACTTAGACAGAATTGTGAATATTAGCATGTTCCACACTTAGACAGAATTGTGAATAGTACCATGTGCAACACTTAGACGGAATTGTGAAGGATATCATGTCCCACACTTAGACAGAATTGTGAAGGATAGCATGTGCCACACATAGACGGAATTGTAATGGATAGCATATGCCCCACTTAGACGGAATTGTGAAAGATTGCATGTGCCACACTTAGACAGAATTGTGAAGGATAGCGTGTGCCACACATAGACAGAATTGTGAAAGATAGCATGTACCACACTTAGACGCAATTGTGAAGGATAGCATGTGCCACACTTAGACAGAATTGTGAAGGATAGCATGTGCCACACATAGATGGAATTGTAAAGGATCGCATATGCCACACTTAGACGGAATTGTGAAGGATAGCATGTGCCACTCTTAGACAGAATTGTGAAGGATAGCGTATGCCACACGTAGACGGAATTGTGAAAGATAGCATGTGCCACACTTAGACGCAATTGTGAAGGATAGCATGTCCCACACTTAGACAGAATTGTGAATGTTAGCATGTGCCACACTTAGACGCAATTGTGAAGGATAGCATGTGCCACACGTAGACGGAATTGTAAAGGATAGCATATGCCGCACACAGACGGATTTGTGAAGGATAGCACATGCCACACTTAGACAGAATTGTGAAAGATAGCATGTGCCACACTTATACAGAATTGTTAAGGATAGCATTTGCCACACTTAAACAGAATTGTGAATGTTAGCATATGCCACATGTAGACGGAATTGTAAAGGATAGCATGTGCCACACTTAGACGGAATTGTGATGGATAGCATGTGCCACACTTAAACAGAATTGTGAATGTTAGTATGTGTCACACTTAGACGGAATTGCGAAGGATAGCAAGTACCACACGTAGACAGAATTGTGAACTATAACATGTGCCACACTTAGAGGGAATTGTGAAGGATAGCATGTCCCACACTTAGACAGAATTGTGAATATTAGCATGTTCCACACTTAGACAGAATTGTGAATATTACCATGTGCAACACTTAGACAGAATTGTGAAGGATAGCATGTCCCACACTTAGACAGAATTGTGAAGGATAGCATGTGCCACACGTAGACGGAATTGTAATGGATAGCATATGCCACACTTAGACGGAATTGTGAAAGATTGCATGTGCCACACTTAGACAGAATTGTGAATATTACCATGTACAACACTTAGAGGGAATTGTGAAGGATAGCATGTCCCACACTTAGACAGAATTGTGAATATTAGCATGTTCCACACTTAGACAGAATTGTGAATATTACCATGTGCAACACTTAGACGGAATTGTGAAGGATAGCATGTCCCACACGTAGACGGAATTGTAATGGATAGCATATGCCACACTTAGATGGAATTGTGAAAGATTGCATGTGCCACACTTAGACAGAATTGTGAAGGATAGCGTGTGCCACACATAGACGGAATTGTGAAAGATAGCATGTGCCACACTTAGACGCAATTGTAAAGGATAGCATATGCCACACTTAGACGGAATTGTGAAGGATAGCATGTGCCACACTTAGACGCAATTGTGAAGGATAGCATGTGCCACACTTAGACAGAATTGTGAATGTTACCATGTGCCACACTTAGACGGAATTGTGAAGGATAGCATGTCCCACACTTAGACAGAATTGTGAATGTTAGCATGTGCCACACTTAGACGCAATTGTGAAGGATAGCATGTGCCACACGTAGACGGAATTGTAAAAGATAGCATATGCCACACACAGACGGATTTGTGAAGGATAGCATATGCCACACTTAGACAGAATTGTGAAAGATAGCATGTGCCACACTTATACAGAATTGTTAAGGATAGCATTTGCCACACTTAAACAGAATTGTGAATGTTAGCATATGCCACATGTGGACGGAATTGTAAAGGATGGCATGTGCAACACTTAGACGGAATTGTGATGGATAGCATGTGCCACACTTAAACAGAATTGTGAATGTTAGTATGTGTCACACTTAGACGGAATTGCGAAGGATAGCAAGTACCACAGGTAGACAGAATTGTGAACTATAACATGTGCCACACTCAGACAGAATTGTGAAGGATAGCGTGTGCCACACGTAGACGGAATTGTGAAAGATAGCATGTGCCACACTTAGACGCAATTGTGAAGGATAGCATGTGCCACACTTAGACATAATTGTGAATGTTAGCATGTGCCACACTTAGACGGAATTGTGAAAGATAGCATGTGCCACAATTAGACGCAATTGTGAAGGATAGCATGTGCCACACTTAGACAGAATTGTGAAGGATAGCATGTGCCACACGTAGATGGAATTGTAAAGGATAGCATATGCCACACTTAGACGGAATTGTGAAGGATAGCATGTGCCACTCTTAGACAGAATTGTGAATGTTAGCATGTGCCACATGTTGACAGAATTGTAAAAGATAGCATGTGCCACACTTAGACGGAATTGTGAAGGATAGCATGTGCCACACTTAGACGGAATTGTGAAGGATAACATGTCCCACACTTAAACAGAATTGTGAATGTTAGCATGTGCCACACATAGACAGAATTGTGAAAGATAGCATGTGCCACACTTAGACAGAACTGTGAAGGATAGCATTTGCCACATGTAGACGGAATTGTAAAGACAGAATTAGACAGAATTGTGAAGGATAGCATGTGCCACACTTCGACAGAATTGTGAATGTTACCATGTGCCACACTTAGACGGAATTGTGAAGGATAGCATGTGCCACACTTAGACGGAATTGTGAAGGATAGCATGTCCCACACTTAGACAGAATTGTGAATGTTAGCATGTGCCTTACTTAGACGCATTGTGAAGGGTAGCATGTGCCACGCGTAGATGGAATTGTAAAGATAGCATATGCCACACTTAGACGGAATTGTGAAAGATAGCATGTGCCACACTTAGACGCAATTGTGAAGGATAGCATGTGCCACACTTAGACAGAATTGTGAAGGATATCATTTGCCACACTTAAACAGAATTGTGAATGTTAGCATGTGCCACATGTTGACAGAATTGTAAAAGATAGCATGTCCTACACTTAGACGGAATTGTGATGGATAGCATGTGCCACACTTAAACAGAATTGTAAATGTTAGCATGTGCCACACAAAGACGGAATTGTGAAGTATAGCATGTGCCACACTTAAACAGAATTGTGAATGTTACCATGTGCCACACTTAGACGGAATTGTGAAGGATAGCATGTCCCACACTTAGACAGAATTGTGAATGTTAGCATGTGCCACACTTAGACAGAATTGTGAATGTTACCATGTGCCACACTTAGATGGAATTGCGAAGGATAGCATGTGCCAAACATAGACGGAATTGTAAAGGATAGCATGTGCCACACTTAGATAGAATTGTGATGGATAGCATTTGCCACACTTAGACTGAATTGCAAAGGATAGCATGTCCACATGTAGACGGAATTGTTAAGGATAGCGTGTGCCACACGTAGACGGAATTGTGAAAGATAGCATGTGCTACACTTAGATGGAATTGCGAAGGATAGCATGTGCCACACATAGACGTAATTGTATAGGATAGCATGTGCCACACTTAGATGGAATTGTGATGGATAGCATTTGCCACACTTATCCGGAATTGCGAAGGATAGCATGTTCACATGTAGACAGAATTGTGAAGGATAGCGTGTGCCACACGTAGATGGAATTGTGAAAGATAGCATGTGCCACACTTAGACGCAATTGTGAAGGATAGCATGTCCCACACTTAGACAGAATTGTGAATGTTAGCATGTGCCACACTTAGACGCGATTGTGAAGGATAGCATGTGCCACACGTAGACGGAATTGTAAAGGATAGCATATGCCGCACACAGACGGATTTGTGAAGGATAGCATATGCCACACTTAGACAGAATTGTGAAAGATAGCATGTGCCACACTTATACAGAATTGTTAAGGATAGCATTTGCCACACTTAAACAGAATTGTGAATGTTAGCATATGCCACATGTAGACGGAATTGTAAAGGATAGCATGTGCCACACTTAGACGGAATTGTGATGGATAGCATGTGCCACACTTAAACAGAATTGTGAATGTTAGCATATGCCACATGTAGACGGAATTGCGAAGGATAGCAAGTACCACACGTAGACAGAATTGTGAAGGATAGCATGTGCCACACTTAGACGCAACTGTGAAGGATAGCATGTCCCACACTTAGACAGAATTGTGAATATTAGCATGTTCCACACTTAGACAGAATTGTGAATATTACCATGTGCAACACTTAGACGGAATTGTGAAGGATAGCATGTCCCACACTTAGACAGAATTGTGAAGGATAGCATGTGCCACACGTAGAGGGAATTGTAATGGATAGCATATGCCACACTTAGACGGAATTGTGAAAGATTGCATGTGCCACACTTAGACAGAATTGTGAATATTACCATGTACAACACTTAGAGGGAATTGTGAAGGATAGCATGTCCCACACTTAGACAGAATTGTGAATATTAGCATGTTCCACACTTAGACAGAATTGTGAATATTACCATGTGCAACACTTAGACGGAATTGTGAAGGATAGCATGTCCCACACTTAGACAGAATTGTGAAGGATAGCATGTGCCACACGTAGACGGAATTGTAATGGATAGCATATGCCACACTTAGATGGAATTGTGAAAGATTGCATGTGCCACACTTAGACAGAATTGTGAAGGATAGCGTGTGCCACACATAGACGGAATTGTGAAAGATAGCATGTGCCACACTTAGACGCAATTGTAAAGGATAGCATATGCCACACTTAGACGGAATTGTGAAGGATAGCATGTGCCACACTTAGACGCAATTGTGAAGGATAGCATGTGCCACACTTAGACAGAATTGTGAAGGATAGCATGTGCGACACTTAGACATAATTGTGAATGTTAGCATGTGCCACACTTAGACGGAATTGTGAAAGATAGCATGTGCCACAATTAGACGCAATTGTGAAGGATAGCATGTGCCACACTTAGACAGAATTGTGAAGGATAGCATGTGCCACACGTAGATGGAATTGTAAAGGATAGCATATGCCACACTTAGACGGAATTGTGAAGGATAGCATGTGCCACTCTTAGACAGAATTGTGAAGGATAGCGTATGCCACACGTAGACGGAATTGTGAAAGATAGCATGTGCCACACTTAGACGCAATTGTGAAGGATAGCATGTGCCACACTTAGACAGAATTGTGAGAGTTAGCATGTGCCACACTTAGACGCAATTGTGAAGGATAGCATGTGCCACACGTATACGGAATTGTAGAGGATAGCATATGCCACACACAGACGGATTTGTGAAGGATAGCATGTGCCACACTTAAACAGAATTGTGAATGTTAGCATGTGTCACACTTAGACGGAATTGTTAAGGATAGCATTTGCCACACTTAAACAGAATTGTGAATGTTAGCATATGCCACATGTAGACGGAATTGTAAAGGATAGCATGTGCCACACTTAGACGGAATTGTGAAGGATAGCATGTGCCACACTTAGACGGCATTGTGAAGGATAGCATGTGCCACACTTAGACAGAATTGTGAATGTTAAAATGTGCCACACTTAGACGGAATTGTGAAGGATAGCATGTCCCACATTTAGACAGAATTGTGAATGTTAGCATGTGCCACACTTAGACGCAATTGTGAAGGATAGCATATGCCACACTTAGACGGAATTGTGAAGGATAGCATGTGCCACACTTAGACAGAATTGTGAAAGATAGCATGTGCCACACTTAGACAGAATTGTGAAGGATAGCATTTGCCACACTTAAACAGAATTGTGAATGTTAGCATGTGCCACATGTAGACGGAATTGTGAATGTTACCATGTGCCACACTTAGACGGAATTGTGAAGGATAGCATGTGCCACACTTAGACAGAATTGTGAATGTTAGCATGTGCCACATGTTGACAGAATTGTAAAAGATAGCATGTGCCACACTTAGACGGAATTTTGATGGATAGCATGTGCCACACTTAAACAGAATTGTGAATGTTAGCATGTGCCACATGTAGACGGAATTGTAAAGACAGAATTAGACGGAATTGTGAAGGATAGCAGGTGCCACACTTAAACAGAATTGTGAATGTTACCATGTGCCACACTTAGACGGAATTGTGAAGGATAGCATGTGCCACACTTAGACGGAATTGCGAAGGATAGCATGTCCACATGTAGACAGAATTGTGAAGGATAGCGTGTGCCACACGTAGACGGAATTGTGAAAGATAGCATGTGCCACACTTAGACGCAATTGTGAAGGATAGCATGTGCCACACTTAGACAGAATTGTAAATGTTAGCATCTGCAACACTTTGACGCAATTGTGAAGGATAGCATGTGCCACACTTAGACAGAATTGTGAATGTTACCATGTGCCACACTTAGACGCAAATGTGAAGGATAGCATGTGCCACACTTAGACAGAATTGTGAAGGATAGCGTGTGCCACACGTAGATGGAATTGTGAAGGATAGCATGTGCCACACTTAGACAGAATTGTGAATATTACCATGTGCCACACTTAGATGGAATTGTGAAGGATAGCATGTCCCACACTTAGACAGAATTGTAAATGTTAGCATGTGCCACACTTAGACGCAAATGTGAAGGATAGCATGTGCCACACTTAGACAGAATTGTGAAGGATAGCGTGTGCCACACGTAGACGGAATTGTGAAGGATAGCATGTCCCACACTTAGACAGAATTGTGAAGGATAGCGTGTGCCACACAGACGGAATTGTGAAAGATAGCATGTGCCACACTTAGACGCAACTGTGAAGGATAGCATGTGCCACACTTAGACAGAATTATGAAGGATAACATGTGCCACACTTAGACGGAATTGTGAAGGATAGCATGTGCCACACTTAGACAGAATTGTGAATGTTACCATGTGCCACACTTAGACGGAATTGTGAAGGATAGCATGTCCCACACTTAGACAGAATTGTGAATGTTACCATGTGCCACACTTAGATGGAATTGCGAAGGATAGCATGTGCCAAACATAGACGGAATTGTAAAGGATAGCATGTGCCACACTTAGATAGAATTGTGATGGATAGCATTTGCCACACTTAGACTGAATTGCAAAGGATAGCATGTCCACATATAGACGCAATTGTTAAGGATAGCGTGTGCCACACTTAGATGGAATTGTGATGGATAGCATTTGCCACACTTAGACGGAATTGCGAAGGATAGCATGTTCACATGTAGACAGAATTGTGAAGGATAGCGTGTGCCACACGTAGATGGAATTGTGAAAGATAGCATGTGCCACACTTAGACGCAATTGTGAAGGATAGCATGTGCCACACTTAGACAGAATTGTGAATGTTACCATGTGCCACACTTAGACGGAATTGTGATGGATATCATGTCCCACACTTAGACAGAATTGTAAATGTTAGCATGTGCCACACTTAGACAGAATTGTGAATGTTACCATGTGCCACACTTAGACGGAATTGTGAAGGATAGCATGTCCCACACTTAGACAGAATTGTAAATATTAGCATGTGCCACACTTAGACGCAAATGTGAAGGACAGCATGTGCCACACTTAGACAGAATTGTGAAGGATAGCGTGTGCCACACGTAGATGGAATTGTGAAGGATAGCATGCGCCACACTTAGACAGAATTGTGAATATTACCATGTGCAACACTTAGAGGGAATTGTGAAGGATAGCATGTCCCACACTTAGACAGAATTGTGAATGTTACCATGTGCCACACTTAGACGGAATTGTGATGGATAGCATGTCCCACACTTAGACAGAATTGTAAATGTTAGCATGTGCCACACTTAGACAGAATTGTGAATGTTACCATGTGCCACACTTAGACGGAATTGTGAAGGATAGCATGTCCCACACTTAGACAGAATTGTAAATGTTAGCATGTGCCACACTTAGACGCAAATGTGAAGGACAGCATGTGCCACACTTAGACAGAATTGTGAAGGATAGCGTGTGCCACACGTAGATGGAATTGTGAAGGATAGCATGCGCCACACTTAGACAGAATTGTGAATATTACCATGTGCAACACTTAGAGGGAATTGTGAAGGATAGCATGTCCCACACTTAGACAGAATTGTGAATATTAGCATGTTCCACACTTAGACAGAATTGTGAATAGTACCATGTGCAACACTTAGACGGAATTGTGAAGGATATCATGTCCCACACTTAGACAGAATTGTGAAGGATAGCATGTGCCACACATAGACGGAATTGTAATGGATAGCATATGCCCCACTTAGACGGAATTGTGAAAGATTGCATGTGCCACACTTAGACAGAATTGTGAAGGATGGCGTGTGCCACACATAGACAGAATTGTGAAAGATAGCATGTACCACACTTAGACGCAATTGTGAAGGATAGCATGTGCCACACTTAGACAGAATTGTGAAGGATAGCATGTGCCACACATAGATGGAATTGTAAAGGATCGCATATGCCACACTTAGACGGAATTGTGAAGGATAGCATGTGCCACTCTTAGACAGAATTGTGAAGGATAGCGTATGCCACACGTAGACGGAATTGTGAAAGATAGCATGTGCCACACTTAGACGCAATTGTGAAGGATAGCATGTCCCACACTTAGACAGAATTGTGAATGTTAGCATGTGCCACACTTAGACGCAATTGTGAAGGATAGCATGTGCCACACGTAGACGGAATTGTAAAGGATAGCATATGCCGCACACAGACGGATTTGTGAAGGATAGCACATGCCACACTTAGACAGAATTGTGAAAGATAGCATGTGCCACACTTATACAGAATTGTTAAGGATAGCATTTGCCACACTTAAACAGAATTGTGAATGTTAGCATATGCCACATGTAGACGGAATTGTAAAGGATAGCATGTGCCACACTTAGACGGAATTGTGATGGATAGCATGTGCCACACTTAAACAGAATTGTGAATGTTAGTATGTGTCACACTTAGACGGAATTGCGAAGGATAGCAAGTACCACACGTAGACAGAATTGTGAACTATAACATGTGCCACACTTAGAGGGAATTGTGAAGGATAGCATGTCCCACACTTAGACAGAATTGTGAATATTAGCATGTTCCACACTTAGACAGAATTGTGAATATTACCATGTGCAACACTTAGACAGAATTGTGAAGGATAGCATGTCCCACACTTAGACAGAATTGTGAAGGATAGCATGTGCCACACGTAGACGGAATTGTAATGGATAGCATATGCCACACTTAGACGGAATTGTGAAAGATTGCATGTGCCACACTTAGACAGAATTGTGAATATTACCATGTACAACACTTAGACAGAATTGTGAATATTACCATGTGCAACACTTAGACGGAATTGTGAAGGATAGCATGTCCCACACTTAGACAGAATTGTGAAGGATAGCATGTGCCACACGTAGACGGAATTGTAATGGATAGCATATGCCACACTTAGATGGAATTGTGAAAGATTGCATGTGCCACACTTAGACAGAATTGTGAAGGATAGCGTGTGCCACACATAGACGGAATTGTGAAAGATAGCATGTGCCACACTTAGACGCAATTGTAAAGGATAGCATATGCCACACTTAGACGGAATTGTGAAGGATAGCATGTGCCACACTTAGACGCAATTGTGAAGGATAGCATGTGCCACACTTAGACAGAATTGTGAATGTTACCATGTGCCACACTTAGACGGAATTGTGAAGGATAGCATGTCCCACACTTAGACAGAATTGTGAATGTTAGCATGTGCCACACTTAGACGCAATTGTGAAGGATAGCATGTGCCACACGTAGACGGAATTGTAAAAGATAGCATATGCCACACACAGACGGATTTGTGAAGGATAGCATATGCCACACTTAGACAGAATTGTGAAAGATAGCATGTGCCACACTTATACAGAATTGTTAAGGATAGCATTTGCCACACTTAAACAGAATTGTGAATGTTAGCATATGCCACATGTAGACGGAATTGTAAAGGATGGCATGTGCAACACTTAGACGGAATTGTGATGGATAGCATGTGCCACACTTAAACAGAATTGTGAATGTTAGTATGTGTCACACTTAGACGGAATTGCGAAGGATAGCAAGTACCACAGGTAGACAGAATTGTGAACTATAACATGTGCCACACTCAGACAGAATTGTGAAGGATAGCGTGTGCCACACGTAGACGGAATTGTGAAAGATAGCATGTGCCACACTTAGACGCAATTGTGAAGGATAGCATGTGCCACACTTAGACATAATTGTGAATGTTAGCATGTGCCACACTTAGACGGAATTGTGAAAGATAGCATGTGCCACAATTAGACGCAATTGTGAAGGATAGCATGTGCCACACTTAGACAGAATTGTGAAGGATAGCATGTGCCACACGTAGATGGAATTGTAAAGGATAGCATATGCCACACTTAGACGGAATTGTGAAGGATAGCATGTGCCACTCTTAGACAGAATTGTGAATGTTAGCATGTGCCACATGTTGACAGAATTGTAAAAGATAGCATGTGCCACACTTAGACGGAATTGTGAAGGATAGCATGTGCCACACTTAGACGGAATTGTGAAGGATAACATGTCCCACACTTAAACAGAATTGTGAATGTTAGCATGTGCCACACATAGACAGAATTGTGAAAGATAGCATGTGCCACACTTAGACAGAACTGTGAAGGATAGCATTTGCCACATGTAGACGGAATTGTAAAGACAGAATTAGACAGAATTGTGAAGGATAGCATGTGCCACACTTCGACAGAATTGTGAATGTTACCATGTGCCACACTTAGACGGAATTGTGAAGGATAGCATGTGCCACACTTAGACGGAATTGTGAAGGATAGCATGTCCCACACTTAGACAGAATTGTGAATGTTAGCATGTGCCTTACTTAGACGCATTGTGAAGGGTAGCATGTGCCACGCGTAGATGGAATTGTAAAGATAGCATATGCCACACTTAGACGGAATTGTGAAAGATAGCATGTGCCACACTTAGACGCAATTGTGAAGGATAGCATGTGCCACACTTAGACAGAATTGTGAAGGATATCATTTGCCACACTTAAACAGAATTGTGAATGTTAGCATGTGCCACATGTTGACAGAATTGTAAAAGATAGCATGTCCTACACTTAGACGGAATTGTGATGGATAGCATGTGCCACACTTAAACAGAATTGTAAATGTTAGCATGTGCCACACAAAGACGGAATTGTGAAGTATAGCATGTGCCACACTTAAACAGAATTGTGAATGTTACCATGTGCCACACTTAGACGGAATTGTGAAGGATAGCATGTCCCACACTTAGACAGAATTGTGAATGTTAGCATGTGCCACACTTAGACAGAATTGTGAATGTTACCATGTGCCACACTTAGATGGAATTGCGAAGGATAGCATGTGCCAAACATAGACGGAATTGTAAAGGATAGCATGTGCCACACTTAGATAGAATTGTGATGGATAGCATTTGCCACACTTAGACTGAATTGCAAAGGATAGCATGTCCACATGTAGACGGAATTGTTAAGGATAGCGTGTGCCACACGTAGACGGAATTGTGAAAGATAGCATGTGCTACACTTAGATGGAATTGCGAAGGATAGCATGTGCCACACATAGACGTAATTGTATAGGATAGCATGTGCCACACTTAGATGGAATTGTGATGGATAGCATTTGCCACACTTATCCGGAATTGCGAAGGATAGCATGTTCACATGTAGACAGAATTGTGAAGGATAGCGTGTGCCACACGTAGATGGAATTGTGAAAGATAGCATGTGCCACACTTAGACGCAATTGTGAAGGATAGCATGTCCCACACTTAGACAGAATTGTGAATGTTAGCATGTGCCACACTTAGACGCGATTGTGAAGGATAGCATGTGCCACACGTAGACGGAATTGTAAAGGATAGCATATGCCGCACACAGACGGATTTGTGAAGGATAGCATATGCCACACTTAGACAGAATTGTGAAAGATAGCATGTGCCACACTTATACAGAATTGTTAAGGATAGCATTTGCCACACTTAAACAGAATTGTGAATGTTAGCATATGCCACATGTAGACGGAATTGTAAAGGATAGCATGTGCCACACTTAGACGGAATTGTGATGGATAGCATGTGCCACACTTAAACAGAATTGTGAATGTTAGCATATGCCACATGTAGACGGAATTGCGAAGGATAGCAAGTACCACACGTAGACAGAATTGTGAAGGATAGCATGTGCCACACTTAGACGCAACTGTGAAGGATAGCATGTCCCACACTTAGACAGAATTGTGAATATTAGCATGTTCCACACTTAGACAGAATTGTGAATATTACCATGTGCAACACTTAGACGGAATTGTGAAGGATAGCATGTCCCACACTTAGACAGAATTGTGAAGGATAGCATGTGCCACACGTAGAGGGAATTGTAATGGATAGCATATGCCACACTTAGACGGAATTGTGAAAGATTGCATGTGCCACACTTAGACAGAATTGTGAATATTACCATGTACAACACTTAGAGGGAATTGTGAAGGATAGCATGTCCCACACTTAGACAGAATTGTGAATATTAGCATGTGCCACACTTAAACAGAATTGTGAATGTTAGCATATGCCACATGTAGACGGAATTGCGAAGGATAGCAAGTACCACACGTAGACAGAATTGTGAAGGATAGCATGTGCCACACTTAGACGCAACTGTGAAGGATAGCATGTCCCACACTTAGACAGAATTGTGAATATTAGCATGTTCCACACTTAGACAGAATTGTGAATATTACCATGTGCAACACTTAGACGGAATTGTGAAGGATAGCATGTCCCACACTTAGACAGAATTGTGAAGGATAGCATGTGCCACACGTAGAGGGAATTGTAATGGATAGCATATGCCACACTTAGACGGAATTGTGAAAGATTGCATGTGCCACACTTAGACAGAATTGTGAATATTACCATGTACAACACTTAGACGGAATTGTGAAGGATAGCATGTCCCACACTTAGACAGAATTGTGAAGGATAGCATGTGCCACACGTAGACGGAATTGTAATGGATAGCATATGCCACACTTAGATGGAATTGTGAAAGATTGCATGTGCCACACTTAGACAGAATTGTGAAGGATAGCGTGTGCCACACATAGACGGAATTGTGAAAGATAGCATGTGCCACACTTAGACGCAATTGTAAAGGATAGCATATGCCACACTTAGACGGAATTGTGAAGGATAGCATGTGCCACACTTAGACGCAATTGTGAAGGATAGCATGTGCCACACTTAGACAGAATTGTGAAGGATAGCATGTGCGACACTTAGACATAATTGTGAATGTTAGCATGTGCCACACTTAGACGGAATTGTGAAAGATAGCATGTGCCACAATTAGACGCAATTGTGAAGGATAGCATGTGCCACACTTAGACAGAATTGTGAAGGATAGCATGTGCCACACGTAGATGGAATTGTAAAGGATAGCATATGCCACACTTAGACGGAATTGTGAAGGATAGCATGTGCCACTCTTAGACAGAATTGTGAAGGATAGCGTATGCCACACGTAGACGGAATTGTGAAAGATAGCATGTGCCACACTTAGACGCAATTGTGAAGGATAGCATGTGCCACACTTAGACAGAATTGTGAGAGTTAGCATGTGCCACACTTAGACGCAATTGTGAAGGATAGCATGTGCCACACGTATACGGAATTGTAGAGGATAGCATATGCCACACACAGACGGATTTGTGAAGGATAGCATGTGCCACACTTAAACAGAATTGTGAATGTTAGCATGTGTCACACTTAGACGGAATTGTTAAGGATAGCATTTGCCACACTTAAACAGAATTGTGAATGTTAGCATATGCCACATGTAGACGGAATTGTAAAGGATAGCATGTGCCACACTTAGACGGAATTGTGAAGGATAGCATGTGCCACACTTAGACGGCATTGTGAAGGATAGCATGTGCCACACTTAGACAGAATTGTGAATGTTAAAATGTGCCACACTTAGACGGAATTGTGAAGGATAGCATGTCCCACATTTAGACAGAATTGTGAATGTTAGCATGTGCCACACTTAGACGCAATTGTGAAGGATAGCATATGCCACACTTAGACGGAATTGTGAAGGATAGCATGTGCCACACTTAGACAGAATTGTGAAAGATAGCATGTGCCACACTTAGACAGAATTGTGAAGGATAGCATTTGCCACACTTAAACAGAATTGTGAATGTTAGCATGTGCCACATGTAGACGGAATTGTGAATGTTACCATGTGCCACACTTAGAAGGAATTGTGAAGGATAGCATGTGCCACACTTAGACGGAATTGTGAAGGATAGCATGTCCCACACTTAGACAGAATTGTGAATGTTAGCATGTGCCACACTTAGACAGAATTGTAAATGTTAGCATGTGCCACACTTAGACGCAAATGTGAAGGATAGAATGTGCCACACCTAGACAGAATTGTGAAGGATAGCGTGTGCCACACGTAGATGGAATTGTGAAGGATAGCATGCGCCACACTTAGACAGAATTGTGAATATTACCATGTGCAACACTTAGACGGAATTGTGAAGGATAGCATGTCCCACACTTAGACAGAATTGTGAATATTAGCATGTTCCACACTTAGACAGAATTGTGAATATTACCATGTGCAACACTTAGACGGAATTGTGAAGGATAGCATGTCCCACACTTAAACAGAATTGTGAAGGATAGCATGTGCCACACGTAGACAGAATTGTAATGGATAGCATATGCCACACTTAGACGGAATTGTGAAAGATAGCATGTGCCACACTTAGACAGAATTGTGAAGGATAGCGTGTGCCACACATAGACGGAATTGTGAAAGATAGCATGTGCCACACTTAGACGCAATTGTGAAGGATAGCATGTGCCACACGTAGATGGAATTGTAAAGGATAGCATATGCCACACTTAGACGGAATTGTGAAAGATAGCATGTGCCACACTTAGACAGAATTGTGAAGGATAGCGTGTGCCACACTTAGACGCAATTGTGAAGGATAGCATGTGCCGCACTTAGTCAGAATTGTGAATGTTACCATGTGCCACACTTAGACGCAATTGTGAAGGATAGCATGTGCCACACGTAGACGGAATTCTAAAGGATAGCATATGCCACACACTGACAGATTTGTGAAGGATAGCATGTGCCACACTTATACAGAATTGTTAAGGATAGCATTTGCCACACTTAAACAGAATTGTGAATGTTAGCATATGCCACATGTAGACGGAATTGTAAAGGATAGCATGTGCCACACGTAGACAGAATTGTGAACTATAGCATGTGCCACACTCAGACAGAATTGTGAAGGATAGCGTGTGCCACACGAAGACGGAATTGTGAAAGATAGCATGTGCCACACTTAGACGCAATTGTTAAGGATAGCATGTGCCACACTTAGACAGAATTGTGAAGGATAGCATGTGCCACACTTAGACAGAATTGTGAATGTTCGCATGTACAACACTTAGACGGAATTGTGAAGGATAGCATGTGCCACACTTAGACAGAATTGTGAAGGATAGCGTGTCCCACACGTAGACAGAATTGTGAAGGATAGCATGTGCCACACTTAGACGGCATTGTGAAGGATAGCATGTGCCACACCTAGACACAATTGTGAATGTTACCATGTGCCACACTTAGACGGAATTGTGAAGGATAGCATGTCCCACACTTAGACAGAATTGTGAATGTTAGCATGTGCCACACTTAGACGCAATTGTGAAGGATAGCATATGCCACACTTAGACAGAATTGTGAAGGATAGCATGTGCCACACTTAGACGGAATTGTGAAGGATAGCATGTGCCACACCTAGGCAGAATTGTGAATGTTACCATGTGCCACACTTAGACGGAATTGTGAAGGATAGCATGTCCCACACTTAGACAGAATTGTGAATGTTAGCATGGGCCACACTTAGACGCAATTGTGAAGGATAGCATATGCCACACTTAGACGGAATTGTGAATGATAGCATGTGCCACACTTAGACAGAATTGTGAAGGATAGCATGTGCCACACTTAGACGGCATTGTGAAGGATAGCATGTGCCACACCTAGACAGAATTGTGAATGTTACCATGTGCCACACTTAGACGGAATTGTGAAGGATAGCATGTCCCACACTTAGACAGAATTGTGAATGTTAGCATGTGCCACACTTAGACGCAATTGTGAAGGATAGCATATGCCACACTTAGACGGAATTGTGAAGGATAGCATGTGCCACACTTAGACAGAATTGTGAAAGATACCATGTGCCACACTTAGACAGAATTGTGAAGGATAGCATTTGCCACACTTAAACAGAATTGTGAATGTTAGCATGTGCCACATGTAGACGGAATCTTAAAGACAGAATTAGATGGAATTGTGAAGGATAGCATCTGCCACACTTAGACTGAATTGTGAATGTTACCATGTGCCACACTTAGACGGATTTGTGAAGGATAGCATGTGCCACACTTAGACAGAATTGTGAAGGATAGCATGTGCCACGCGTAGATGGAATTGTAAAGATAGCATATGCCACACTTAGACGGAATTGTGAAGGATAGCATGTGCCACGCGTAGATGGAATTGTAAAGATAGCATATGCCACACTTAGACGGAATTGTGAAGGATAGCATGTGCCACACTTAGACAGAATTGTGAAGGATAGCATTTGCCACACTTAAACAGAATTGTGAATGTTATCATGTGCCACATGTTGAGAGAATTGTAAAAGATAGCATGTGCCACACTTAGACGGAATTGTGATGGATAGCATGTGCCACACTTAAACAGAATTGTGAATGTTAGCATGTGCCACACATAGACGGAATTGTGAAGTATAGCATGTGCCATACTTAGACAGAATTGTGAAAGATAGCATGTGCCACACTTAGACAGAATTGTGAAGGATAGCATTTGCCACACTTAAACAGAATTGTGAATGTTAGCATGTGCCACATGTAGACGGAATTGTAAAGACAGAATTAGACGGAATTGTGAAGGATAGCATGTGCCACACTTAGACAGAATTGTGAATGTTAGCATGTGCCACATGTTGACAGAATTGTAAGAGATAGCATGTGCCACACTTAGACGGAATTTTGATGGATAGCATGTGCGACACTTAAACAGAATTGTGAATGTTAGCATGTGCCACATGTAGACGGAATTGTAAAGACAGAATTAGACGGAATTGTGAAGGATAGCAGGTGCCACACTTAAACAGAATTGTGAATGTTACCATGTGCCACACTTAGACGGAATTGTGAAGGATAGCATGTGCCACACTTAGACGGAATTGTGAAGGATAGCATGTCCCACACTTGGATGGAATTGTGATGGATAGCATTTGCCACACTTAGACAGAATTGCGAAGGATAGCATGTCCACATGTAGACAGAATTGTGAAGGATAGCGTGTGCCACACGTAGACGGAATTGTGAAAGATAGCATGTGCCACACTTAGATGCAATTGTGAAGGATAGCATGTGCCACACTTAGACAGAATTGTAAATGTTAGCATCTGCAACACTTTGACGCAATTGTGAAGGATAGCATGTGCCACACTTAGACAGAATTGTGAATGTTAGCATGTGCCACACTTAGATGGAATTGTGAAGGATAGCATGTCCCACACTTAGACAGAATTGTAAATGTTAGCATGTGCCACACTTAGACGCAAATGTGAAGGATAGCATGTGCCACACTTAGACAGAATTGTGAAGGATAGCGTGTGCCACACGTAGATGGAATTGTGAAGGATAGCATGTGCCACACTTAGACAGAATTGTGAATATTACCATGTGCAACACTTAGACGGAATTGTGAAGGATAGCATGTCCCACACTTAGACAGAATTGTGAAGGATAGCATGTGCCGCACGTAGATGGAATTGTAATGGATAGCATATGCCACACTTAGACGGAATTGTGAAAGATAGCATGTGCCACACTTAGACAGAATTGTGAAGGATAGCGTGTGCCACACATAGACGGAATTGTGAAAGATAGCATGTGCCACACTTAGACGCAACTGTGAAGGATAGCATGTGCCACACTTAGACAGAATTATGAAGGATAACATGTGCCACACTTAGACGGAATTGTGAAAGATAGCATGTGCCACACTTAGACAGAATTGTGAAGGATAGCATGTGCCACACTTAGACGGAATTGTGAAGGATAGCATGTCCCACACTTAGACAGAATTGTGAATGTTAGCATGTGCCACACTTAGACAGAATTGTAAATGTTAGCATGTGCCACACTTAGACGCAAATGTGAAGGATAGAATGTGCCACACTTAGACAGAATTGTGAAGGATAGCGTGTGCCACACGTAGATGGAATTGTGAAGGATAGCATGCGCCACACTTAGACAGAATTGTGAATATTACCATGTGCAACACTTAGACGGAATTGTGAAGGATAGCATGTCCCACACTTAGACAGAATTGTGAATATTAGCATGTTCCACACTTAGACAGAATTGTGAATATTACCATGTGCAACACTTAGACGGAATTGTGAAGGATAGCATGTCCCACACTTAAACAGAATTGTGAAGGATAGCATGTGCCACACGTAGACGGAATTGTAATGGATAGCATATGCCACACTTAGACGGAATTGTGAAAGATAGCATGTGCCACACTTAGACAGAATTGTGAAGGATAGCGTGTGCCACACATAGACGGAATTGTGAAAGATAGCATGTGCCACACTTAGACGCAATTGTGAAGGATAGCATGTGCCACACGTAGATGGAATTGTAAAGGATAGCATATGCCACACTTAGACGGAATTGTGAAAGATAGCATGTGCCACACTTAGACAGAATTGTGAAGGATAGCGTGTGCCACACTTAGACGCAATTGTGAAGGATAGCATGTGCCGCACTTAGTCAGAATTGTGAATGTTACCATGTGCCACACTTAGACGCAATTGTGAAGGATAGCATGTGCCACACGTAGACGGAATTCTAAAGGATAGCATATGCCACACACTGACAGATTTGTGAAGGATAGCATGTGCCACACTTATACAGAATTGTTAAGGATAGCATTTGCCACACTTAAACAGAATTGTGAATGTTAGCATATGCCACATGTAGACGGAATTGTAAAGGATAGCATGTGCCACACGTAGACAGAATTGTGAACTATAGCATGTGCCACACTCAGACAGAATTGTGAAGGATAGCGTGTGCCACACGAAGACGGAATTGTGAAAGATAGCATGTGCCACACTTAGACGCAATTGTGAAGGATAGCATGTGCCACACTTAGACAGAATTGTGAAGGATAGCATGTGCCACACTTAGACAGAATTGTGAATGTTCGCATGTACAACACTTAGACGGAATTGTGAAGGATAGCATGTGCCACACTTAGACAGAATTGTGAAGGATAGCGTGTCCCACACGTAGACAGAATTGTGAAGGATAGCATGTGCCACACTTAGACGGCATTGTGAAGGATAGCATGTGCCACGCGTAGATGGAATTGTAAAGATAGCATATGCCACACTTAGACGGAATTGTGAAGGATAGCATGTGCCACACTTAGACAGAATTGTGAAGGATAGCATTTGCCACACTTAAACAGAATTGTGAATGTTATCATGTGCCACATGTTGAGAGAATTGTAAAAGATAGCATGTGCCACACTTAGACGGAATTGTGATGGATAGCATGTGCCACACTTAAACAGAATTGTGAATGTTAGCATGTGCCACACATAGACGGAATTGTGAAGTATAGCATGTGCCATACTTAGACAGAATTGTGAAATATAGCATGTGCCACACTTAGACAGAATTGTGAAGGATAGCATTTGCCACACTTGAACAGAATTGTGAATGTTAGCATGTGCCACATGTAGACGGAATTGTAAAGACAGAATTAGACGGAATTGTGAAGGATAGCATGTGCCACACTTAGACAGAATTGTGAATGTTAGCATGTGCCACATGTTGACAGAATTGTAAGAGATAGCATGTGCCACACTTAGACGGAATTTTGATGGATAGCATGTGCGACACTTAAACAGAATTGTGAATGTTAGCATGTGCCACATGTAGACGGAATTGTAAAGACAGAATTAGACGGAATTGTGAAGGATAGCAGGTGCCACACTTAAACAGAATTGTGAATGTTACCATGTGCCACACTTAGACGGAATTGTGAAGGATAGCATGTGCCACACTTAGACGGAATTGTGAAGGATAGCATGTCCCACACTTGGATGGAATTGTGATGGATAGCATTTGCCACACTTAGACAGAATTGCGAAGGATAGCATGTCCACATGTAGACAGAATTGTGAAGGATAGCGTGTGCCACACGTAGACGGAATTGTGAAAGATAGCATGTGCCACACTTAGATGCAATTGTGAAGGATAGCATGTGCCACACTTAGACAGAATTGTAAATGTTAGCATCTGCAACACTTTGACGCAATTGTGAAGGATAGCATGTGCCACACTTAGACAGAATTGTGAATGTTACCATGTGCCACACTTAGATTGAATTGTGAAGGATAGCATGTCCCACACTTAGACAGAATTGTAAATGTTAGCATGTGCCACACTTAGACGCAAATGTGAAGGATAGCATGTGCCACACTTAGACAGAATTGTGAAGGATAGCGTGTGCCACACGTAGATGGAATTGTGAAGGATAGCATGTGCCACACTTAGACAGAATTGTGAATATTACCATGTGCAACACTTAGACGGAATTGTGAAGGATAGCATGTCCCACACTTAGACAGAATTGTGAAGGATAGCATGTGCCGCACGTAGACGGAATTGTAATGGATAGCATATGCCACACTTAGACGGAATTGTGAAAGATAGCATGTGCCACACTTAGACAGAATTGTGAAGGATAGCGTGTGCCACACATAGACGGAATTGTGAAAGATAGCATGTGCCACACTTAGACGCAACTGTGAAGGATAGCATGTGCCACACTTAGACAGAATTATGAAGGATAACATGTGCCACACTTAGACGGAATTGTGAAAGATAGCATGTGCCACACTTAGACAGAATTGTGAAGGATAGCATGTGCCACACTTAGACGGAATTGTGAAGGATAGCATGTCCCACACTTAGACAGAATTGTGAATGTTAGCATGTGCCACACTTAGACAGAATTGTAAATGTTAGCATGTGCCACACTTAGACGCAAATGTGAAGGATAGAATGTGCCACACTTAGACAGAATTGTGAAGGATAGCGTGTGCCACACGTAGATGGAATTGTGAAGGATAGCATGCGCCACACTTAGACAGAATTGTGAATATTACCATGTGCAACACTTAGACGGAATTGTGAAGGATAGCATGTCCCACACTTAGACAGAATTGTGAATATTAGCATGTTCCACACTTAGACAGAATTGTGAATATTACCATGTGCAACACTTAGACGGAATTGTGAAGGATAGCATGTCCCACACTTAAACAGAATTGTGAAGGATAGCATGTGCCACACGTAGACGGAATTGTAATGGATAGCATATGCCACACTTAGACGGAATTGTGAAAGATAGCATGTGCCACACTTAGACAGAATTGTGAAGGATAGCGTGTGCCGCACATAGACGGAATTGTGAAAGATAGCATGTGCCACACTTAGACGCAATTGTGAAGGATAGCATGTGCCACACGTAGATGGAATTGTAAAGGATAGCATATGCCACACTTAGACGGAATTGTGAAAGATAGCATGTGCCACACTTAGACAGAATTGTGAAGGATAGCGTGTGCCACACTTAGACGCAATTGTGAAGGATAGCATGTGCCGCACTTAGTCAGAATTGTGAATGTTACCATGTGCCACACTTAGACGCAATTGTGAAGGATAGCATGTGCCACACGTAGACGGAATTCTAAAGGATAGCATATGCCACACACTGACAGATTTGTGAAGGATAGCATGTGCCACACTTATACAGAATTGTTAAGGATAGCATTTGCCACACTTAAACAGAATTGTGAATGTTAGCATATGCCACATGTAGACGGAATTGTAAAGGATAGCATGTGCCACACATAGACAGAATTGTGAACTATAGCATGTGCCACACTCAGACAGAATTGTGAAGGATAGCGTGTGCCACACGAAGACGGAATTGTGAAAGATAGCATGTGCCACACTTAGACAGAATTGTGAATGTTCGCATGTACAACACTTAGACGGAATTGTGAAGGATAGCATGTGCCACACTTAGACAGAATTGTGAAGGATAGCGTGTCCCACACGTAGACAGAATTGTGAAGGATAGCATGTGCCACACTTAGACGGCATTGTGAAGGATAGCATGTGCCACACCTAGACACAATTGTGAATGTTACCATGTGCCACACTTAGACGGAATTGTGAAGGATAGCATGTCCCACACTTAGACAGAATTGTGAATGTTAGCATGTGCCACACTTAGACGCAATTGTGAAGGATAGCATATGCCACACTTAGACAGAATTGTGAAGGATAGCATGTGCCACACTTAGACGGAATTGTGAAGGATAGCATGTGCCACACCTAGACAGAATTGTGAATGTTACCATGTGCCACACTTAGACGGAATTGTGAAGGATAGCATGTCCCACACTTAGACAGAATTGTGAATGTTAGCATGGGCCACACTTAGACGCAATTGTGAAGGATAGCATATGCCACACTTAGACGGAATTGTGAAGGATAGCATGTGCCACACTTAGACAGAATTGTGAAGGATAGCATGTGCCACACTTAGACGGCATTGTGAAGGATAGCATGTGCCACACCTAGACAGAATTGTGAATGTTACCATGTGCCACACTTAGACGGAATTGTGAAGGATAGCATGTCCCACACTTAGACAGAATTGTGAATGTTAGCATGTGCCACACTTAGACGCAATTGTGAAGGATAGCATATGCCACACTTAGACGGAATTGTGAAGGATAGCATGTGCCACACTTAGACAGAATTGTGAAAGATACCATGTGCCACACTTAGACAGAATTGTGAAGGATAGCATTTGCCACACTTAAACAGAATTGTGAATGTTAGCATGTGCCACATGTAGACGGAATCTTAAAGACAGAATTAGATGGAATTGTGAAGGATAGCATCTGCCACACTTAGACTGAATTGTGAATGTTACCATGTGCCACACTTAGACGGATTTGTGAAGGATAGCATGTGCCACACTTAGACAGAATTGTGAAGGATAGCATGTGCCACGCGTAGATGGAATTGTAAAGATAGCATATGCCACACTTAGACGGAATTGTGAAGGATAGCATGTGCCACGCGTAGATGGAATTGTAAAGATAGCATATGCCACACTTAGACGGAATTGTGAAGGATAGCATGTGCCACACTTAGACAGAATTGTGAAGGATAGCATTTGCCACACTTAAACAGAATTGTGAATGTTATCATGTGCCACATGTTGACAGAATTGTAAAAGATAGCATGTGCCACACTTAGACGGAATTGTGATGGATAGCATGTGCCACACTTAAACAGAATTGTGAATGTTAGCATGTGCCACACATAGATGGAATTGTGAAGTATAGCATGTGCCATACTTAGACAGAATTGTGAAAGATAGCATGTGCCACACTTAGACAGAATTGTGAAGGATAGCATTTGCCACACTTAAACAGAATTGTGAATGTTAGCATGTGCCACATGTAGACGGAATTGTAAAGACAGAATTAGACGGAATTGTGAAGGATAGCATGTGCCACACTTAGACAGAATTGTGAATGTTAGCATGTGCCACATGTTGACAGAATTGTAAGAGATAGCATGTGCCACACTTAGACGGAATTTTGATGGATAGCATGTGCGACACTTAAACAGAATTGTGAATGTTAGCATGTGCCACATGTAGACGGAATTGTAAAGACAGAATTAGACGGAATTGTGAAGGATAGCAGGTGCCACACTTAAACAGAATTGTGAATGTTACCATGTGCCACACTTAGACGGAATTGTGAAGGATAGCATGTGCCACACTTAGACGGAATTGTGAAGGATAGCATGTCCCACACTTGGATGGAATTGTGATGGATAGCATTTGCCACACTTAGACGGAATTGCGAAGGATAGCTTGTCCACATGTAGACAGAATTGTGAAGGATAGCGTGTGCCACACGTAGACGGAATTGTGAAAGATAGCATGTGCCACACTTAGATGCAATTGTGAAGGATAGCATGTGCCACACTTAGACAGAATTGTAAATGTTAGCATCTGCAACACTTTGACGCAATTGTGAAGGATAGCATGTGCCACACTTAGATGGAATTGTGAAGGATAGCATGTCCCACACTTAGACAGAATTGTAAATGTTAGCATGTGCCACACTTAGACGCAAATGTGAAGGATAGCATGTGCCACACTTAGACAGAATTGTGAAGGATAGCGTGTGCCACACGTAGATGGAATTGTGAAGGATAGCATGTCCCACACTTAGACAGAATTGTGAAGGATAGCATGTGCCACACGTAGATGGAATTGTAAAGGATAGCATATGCCACACTTAGACGGAATTGTGAAAGATAGCATGTGCCACACTTAGACAGAATTGTGAAGGATAGCGTGTGCCACACTTAGACGCAATTGTGAAGGATAGCATGTGCCGCACTTAGTCAGAATTGTGAATGTTACCATGTGCCACACTTAGACGCAATTGTGAAGGATAGCATGTGCCACACGTAGACGGAATTCTAAAGGATAGCATATGCCACACACTGACAGATTTGTGAAGGATAGCATGTGCCACACTTATACAGAATTGTTAAGGATAGCATTTGCCACACTTAAACAGAATTGTGAATGTTAGCATATGCCACATGTAGACGGAATTGTAAAGGATAGCATGTGCCACACATAGACAGAATTGTGAACTATAGCATGTGCCACACTCAGACAGAATTGTGAAGGATAGCGTGTGCCACACGAAGACGGAATTGTGAAAGATAGCATGTGCCACACTTAGACAGAATTGTGAATGTTCGCATGTACAACACTTAGACGGAATTGTGAAGGATAGCATGTGCCACACTTAGACAGAATTGTGAAGGATAGCGTGTCCCACACGTAGACAGAATTGTGAAGGATAGCATGTGCCACACTTAGACGGCATTGTGAAGGATAGCATGTGCCACACCTAGACACAATTGTGAATGTTACCATGTGCCACACTTAGACGGAATTGTGAAGGATAGCATGTCCCACACTTAGACAGAATTGTGAATGTTAGCATGTGCCACACTTAGACGCAATTGTGAAGGATAGCATATGCCACACTTAGACAGAATTGTGAAGGATAGCATGTGCCACACTTAGACGGAATTGTGAAGGATAGCATGTGCCACACCTAGACAGAATTGTGAATGTTACCATGTGCCACACTTAGACGGAATTGTGAAGGATAGCATGTCCCACACTTAGACAGAATTGTGAATGTTAGCATGGGCCACACTTAGACGCAATTGTGAAGGATAGCATATGCCACACTTAGACGGAATTGTGAAGGATAGCATGTGCCACACTTAGACAGAATTGTGAAGGATAGCATGTGCCACACTTAGACGGCATTGTGAAGGATAGCATGTGCCACACCTAGACAGAATTGTGAATGTTACCATGTGCCACACTTAGACGGAATTGTGAAGGATAGCATGTCCCACACTTAGACAGAATTGTGAATGTTAGCATGTGCCACACTTAGACGCAATTGTGAAGGATAGCATATGCCACACTTAGACGGAATTGTGAAGGATAGCATGTGCCACACTTAGACAGAATTGTGAAAGATACCATGTGCCACACTTAGACAGAATTGTGAAGGATAGCATTTGCCACACTTAAACAGAATTGTGAATGTTAGCATGTGCCACATGTAGACGGAATCTTAAAGACAGAATTAGATGGAATTGTGAAGGATAGCATCTGCCACACTTAGACTGAATTGTGAATGTTACCATGTGCCACACTTAGACGGATTTGTGAAGGATAGCATGTGCCACACTTAGACAGAATTGTGAAGGATAGCATGTGCCACGCGTAGATGGAATTGTAAAGATAGCATATGCCACACTTAGACGGAATTGTGAAGGATAGCATGTGCCACGCGTAGATGGAATTGTAAAGATAGCATATGCCACACTTAGACGGAATTGTGAAGGATAGCATGTGCCACACTTAGACAGAATTGTGAAGGATAGCATTTGCCACACTTAAACAGAATTGTGAATGTTATCATGTGCCACATGTTGACAGAATTGTAAAAGATAGCATGTGCCACACTTAGACGGAATTGTGATGGATAGCATGTGCCACACTTAAACAGAATTGTGAATGTTAGCATGTGCCACACATAGATGGAATTGTGAAGTATAGCATGTGCCATACTTAGACAGAATTGTGAAAGATAGCATGTGCCACACTTAGACAGAATTGTGAAGGATAGCATTTGCCACACTTAAACAGAATTGTGAATGTTAGCATGTGCCACATGTAGACGGAATTGTAAAGACAGAATTAGACGGAATTGTGAAGGATAGCATGTGCCACACTTAGACAGAATTGTGAATGTTAGCATGTGCCACATGTTGACAGAATTGTAAGAGATAGCATGTGCCACACTTAGACGGAATTTTGATGGATAGCATGTGCGACACTTAAACAGAATTGTGAATGTTAGCATGTGCCACATGTAGACGGAATTGTAAAGACAGAATTAGACGGAATTGTGAAGGATAGCAGGTGCCACACTTAAACAGAATTGTGAATGTTACCATGTGCCACACTTAGACGGAATTGTGAAGGATAGCATGTGCCACACTTAGACGGAATTGTGAAGGATAGCATGTCCCACACTTGGATGGAATTGTGATGGATAGCATTTGCCACACTTAGACGGAATTGCGAAGGATAGCTTGTCCACATGTAGACAGAATTGTGAAGGATAGCGTGTGCCACACGTAGACGGAATTGTGAAAGATAGCATGTGCCACACTTAGATGCAATTGTGAAGGATAGCATGTGCCACACTTAGACAGAATTGTAAATGTTAGCATCTGCAACACTTTGACGCAATTGTGAAGGATAGCATGTGCCACACTTAGATGGAATTGTGAAGGATAGCATGTCCCACACTTAGACAGAATTGTAAATGTTAGCATGTGCCACACTTAGACGCAAATGTGAAGGATAGCATGTGCCACACTTAGACAGAATTGTGAAGGATAGCGTGTGCCACACGTAGATGGAATTGTGAAGGATAGCATGTCCCACACTTAGACAGAATTGTGAAGGATAGCATGTGCCGCACGTAGACGGAATTGTAATGGATAGCATATGCCACACTTAGACGGAATTGTGAAAGATAGCATGTGCCACACTTAGACAGAATTGTGAAGGATAGCGTGTGCCACACATAGACGGAATTGTGAAAGATAGCATGTGCCACACTTAGACGCAACTGTGAAGGATAGCATGTGCCACACTTAGACAGAATTATGAAGGATAACATGTGCCACACATAGACGGAATTGTAAAGGATAGCATGTGCCACACTTAGATAGAATTGTGATGGATAGCATTTGCCACACTTAGACTGAATTGCAAAGGATAGCATGTCCACATGTAGACGCAATTGTTAAGGATAGCGTGTGCCACATGTAGACGGAATTGTGAAAGATAGCATGTGCTACACTTAGATGGAATTGCGAAGGATAGCATGTGCCACACATAGACGGAATTGTATAGGATAGCATGTGCCACACTTAGATGGAATTGTGATGGATAGCATTTGCCACACTTAGACGGAATTGCAAAGGATAGCATGTTCACATGTAGACAGAATTGTGAAGGATAGCGTGTGCCACACGTAGATGGAATTGTGAAAGATAGCATGTGCCACACTTAGACGCAATTGTGAAGGATAGCATGTGCCACACTTTGACAGAATTGTGAATGTTACCATGTGCCACACTTAGACGGAATTGTGATGGATAGCATGTCCCACACTTAGACAGAATTGTAAATGTTAGCATGTGCCACACTTAGACAGAATTGTGAATGTTACCATGTGCCACACTTAGACGGAATTGTGAAGGATAGCATGTCCCACACTTAGACAGAATTGTAAATGTTAGCATGTTCCACACTTAGACGCAAATGTGAAGGACAGCATGTGCCACACTTAGACAGAATTGTGAAGGATAGCGTGTGCCACACGTATATGGAATTGTGAAGGATAGCATGCGCCACACTTAGACAGAATTGTGAATATTACCATGTGCAACACTTCGAGGGAATTGTGAAGGATAGCATGTCCCACACTTAGACAGAATTGTGAATATTAGCATGTTCCACACTTAGACAGAATTGTGAATATTACCATGTGCAACACTTAGACGGAATTGTGAAGGATAGCATGTCCCACACTTAGACAGAATTGTGAAGGATAGCATGTGCCACACATAGACGGAATTGTAATGGATAGCATATGCCACACTTAGACGGAATTGTGAAAGATTGCATGTGCCACACTTAGACAGAATTGTGAAGGATAGCGTGTGCCACACATAGACGGAATTGTGAAAGATAGCATGTACCACACTTAGACGCAATTGTGAAGGATAGCATGTGCCACACTTAGACAGAATTGTGAAGGATAGCATGTGCCACACATAGATGGAATTGTAAAGGATCGCATATGCCACACTTAGACGGAATTGTGAAGGATAGCATGTGCCACTCTTAGACAGAATTGTGAAGGATAGCGTATGCCACACGTAGACGGAATTGTGAAAGATAGCATGTGCCACACTTAGACGCAATTGTGAAGGATAGCATGTCCCACACTTAGACAGAATTGTGAATGTTAGCATGTGCCACACTTAGACGCAATTGTGAAGGATAGCATGTGCCACACGTAGACGGAATTGTAAAGGATAGCATATGCCGCACACAGACGGATTTGTGAAGGATAGCACATGCCACACTTAGACAGAATTGTGAAAGATAGCATGTGCCACACTTATACAGAATTGTTAAGGATAGCATTTGCCACACTTAAACAGAATTGTGAATGTTAGCATATGCCACATGTAGACGGAATTGTAAAGGATAGCATGTGCCACACTTAGACGGAATTGTGATGGATAGCATGTGCCACACTTAAACAGAATTGTGAATGTTAGTATGTGTCACACTTAGACGGAATTGCGAAGGATAGCAAGTACCACACGTAGACAGAATTGTGAACTATAACATGTGCCACACTTAGAGGGAATTGTGAAGGATAGCATGTCCCACACTTAGACAGAATTGTGAATATTAGCATGTTCCACACTTAGACAGAATTGTGAATATTACCATGTGCAACACTTAGACGGAATTGTGAAGGATAGCATGTCCCACACTTAGACAGAATTGTGAAGGATAGCATGTGCCACACGTAGACGGAATTGTAATGGATAGCATATGCCACACTTAGACGGAATTGTGAAAGATTGCATGTGCCACACTTAGACAGAATTGTGAATATTACCATGTACAACACTTAGAGGGAATTGTGAAGGATAGCATGTCCCACACTTAGACAGAATTGTGAATATTAGCATGTTCCACACTTAGACAGAATTGTGAATATTACCATGTGCAACACTTAGACGGAATTGTGAAGGATAGCATGTCCCACACTTAGACAGAATTGTGAAGGATAGCATGTGCCACACGTAGACGGAATTGTAATGGATAGCATATGCCACACTTAGATGGAATTGTGAAAGATTGCATGTGCCACACTTAGACAGAATTGTGAAGGATAGCGTGTGCCACACATAGACGGAATTGTGAAAGATAGCATGTGCCACACTTAGACGCAATTGTAAAGGATAGCATATGCCACACTTAGACGGAATTGTGAAGGATAGCATGTGCCACACTTAGACAGAATTGTGAATGTTACCATGTGCCACACTTAGACGGAATAGTGAAGGATAGCATGTCCCACACTTAGACAGAATTGTGAATATTAGCATGTTCCACACTTAGACAGAATTGTGAATATTACCATGTGCAACACTTAGACGGAATTGTGAAGGATAGCATGTCCCACACTTAGACAGAATTGTGAAGGATAGCATGTGCCACACATAGACGGAATTGTAATGGATAGCATATGCCACACTTAGACGGAATTGTGAAAGATTGCATGTGCCACACTTAGACAGAATTGTGAAGGATAGCGTGTGCCACACATAGACGGAATTGTGAAAGATAGCATGTACCACACTTAGACGCAATTGTGAAGGATAGCATGTGCCACACTTAGACAGAATTGTGAAGGATAGCATGTGCCACACATAGATGGAATTGTAAAGGATCGCATATGCCACACTTAGACGGAATTGTGAAGGATAGCATGTGCCACTCTTAGACAGAATTGTGAAGGATAGCGTATGCCACACGTAGACGGAATTGTGAAAGATAGCATGTGCCACACTTAGACGCAATTGTGAAGGATAGCATGTCCCACACTTAGACAGAATTGTGAATGTTAGCATGTGCCACACTTAGACGCAATTGTGAAGGATAGCATGTGCCACACGTAGACGGAATTGTAAAGGATAGCATATGCCGCACACAGACGGATTTGTGAAGGATAGCACATGCCACACTTAGACAGAATTGTGAAAGATAGCATGTGCCACACTTATACAGAATTGTTAAGGATAGCATTTGCCACACTTAAACAGAATTGTGAATGTTAGCATATGCCACATGTAGACGGAATTGTAAAGGATAGCATGTGCCACACTTAGACGGAATTGTGATGGATAGCATGTGCCACACTTAAACAGAATTGTGAATGTTAGTATGTGTCACACTTAGACGGAATTGCGAAGGATAGCAAGTACCACACGTAGACAGAATTGTGAACTATAACATGTGCCACACTTAGAGGGAATTGTGAAGGATAGCATGTCCCACACTTAGACAGAATTGTGAATATTAGCATGTTCCACACTTAGACAGAATTGTGAATATTACCATGTGCAACACTTAGACGGAATTGTGAAGGATAGCATGTCCCACACTTAGACAGAATTGTGAAGGATAGCATGTGCCACACGTAGACGGAATTGTAATGGATACATATGCCACACTTAGACGGAATTGTGAAAGATTGCATGTGCCACACTTAGACAGAATTGTGAATATTACCATGTACAACACTTAGAGGGAATTGTGAAGGATAGCATGTCCCACACTTAGACAGAATTGTGAATATTAGCATGTTCCACACTTAGACAGAATTGTGAATATTACCATGTGCAACACTTAGACGGAATTGTGAAGGATAGCATGTCCCACACTTAGACAGAATTGTGAAGGATAGCATGTGCCACACGTAGACGGAATTGTAATGGATAGCATATGCCACACTTAGATGGAATTGTGAAAGATTGCATGTGCCACACTTAGACAGAATTGTGAAGGATAGCGTGTGCCACACATAGACGGAATTGTGAAAGATAGCATGTACCACACTTAGACGCAATTGTAAAGGATAGCATATGCCACACTTAGACGGAATTGTGAAGGATAGCATGTGCCACACTTAGACAGAATTGTGAATGTTACCATGTGCCACACTTAGACGGAATAGTGAAGGATAGCATGTCCCACACTTAGACAGAATTGTGAATGTTAGCATGTGCCACACTTAGACGCAATTGTGAAGGATAGCATGTGCCACACGTAGACGGAATTGTAAAAGATAGCATATGCCACACACAGACGGATTTGTGAAGGATAGCATATGCCACACTTAGACAGAATTGTGAAAGATAGCATGTGCCACACTTATACAGAATTGTTAAGGATAGCATTTGCCACACTTAAACAGAATTGTGAATGTTAGCATATGCCACATGTAGACGGAATTGTAAAGGATAGCATGTGCAACACTTAGACGGAATTGTGATGGATAGCATGTGCCACAATTAGACGCAATTGTGAAGGATAGCATGTGCCACACTTAGACAGAATTGTGAAGGATAGCATGTGCCACACGTAGATGGAATTGTAAAGGATAGCATATGCCACACTTAGACGGAATTGTGAAGGATAGCATGTGCCACTCTTAGACAGAATTGTGAATGTTAGCATGTGTCACACTTAGACGGAATTGCGAAGGATAGCAAGTACCACACGTAGACAGAATTGTGAACTATAACATGTGCCACACTCAGACAGAATTGTGAAGGATAGCGTGTGCCACACGTAGACGGAATTGTGAAAGATAGCATGTGCCACACTTAGACGCAATTGTGAAGGATAGCATGTGCCACACTTAGACATAATTGTGAATGTTAGCATGTGCCACACTTAGACGGAATTGTGAAAGATAGCATGTGCCACAATTAGACGCAATTGTGAAGGATAGCATGTGCCACACTTAGACAGAATTGTGAAGGATAGCATGTGCCACACGTAGATGGAATTGTAAAGGATAGCATATGCCACACTTAGACGGAATTGTGAAGGATAGCATGTGCCACTCTTAGACAGAATTGTGAATGTTAGCATGTGCCACATGTTGACAGAATTGTAAAAGATAGCATGTGCCACACTTAGACGGAATTGTGAAGGATAGCATGTGCCACACTTAGACAGAATTGTGAATGTTACCATGTGCCACACTTAGACGGAATTGTGAAGGATAGCATGTGCCACACTTAGGCGGAATTGTGAAGGATAGCATGTCCCACACTTAAACAGAATTGTGAATGTTAGCATGTGCCACACATAGACAGAATTGTGAAAGATAGCATGTGCCACACTTAGACAGAACTGTGAAGGATAGCATTTGCCACATGTAGACGGAATTGTAAAGACAGAATTAGACAGAATTGTGAAGGATAGCATGTGCCACACTTCGACAGAATTGTGAATGTTACCATGTGCCACACTTAGACGGAATTGTGAAGGATAGCATGTGCCACACTTAGACGGAATTGTGAAGGATAGCATGTCCCACACTTAGACAGAATTGTGAAGGATATCATTTGCCACACTTAAACAGAATTGTGAATGTTAGCATGTGCCACATGTTGACAGAATTGTAAAAGATAGCATGTCCTACACTTAGACGGAATTGTGATGGATAGCATGTGCCACACTTAAACAGAATTGTAAATGTTAGCATGTGCCACACAAAGACGGAATTGTGAAGTATAGCATGTGCCACACTTAAACAGAATTGTGAATGTTACCATGTGCCACACTTAGACGGAATTGTGAAGGATAGCATGTCCCACACTTAGACAGAATTGTGAATGTTAGCATGTGCCACACTTAGACAGAATTGTGAATGTTACCATGTGCCACACTTAGATGGAATTGCGAAGGATAGCATGTGCCAAACATAGACGGAATTGTAAAGGATAGCATGTGCCACACTTAGATAGAATTGTGATGGATAGCATTTGCCACACTTAGACTGAATTGCAAAGGATAGCATGTCCACATGTAGACGGAATTGTTAAGGATAGCGTGTGCCACACGTAGACGGAATTGTGAAAGATAGCATGTGCTACACTTAGATGGAATTGCGAAGGATAGCATGTGCCACACATAGACGGAATTGTATAGGATAGCATGTGCCACACTTAGATGGAATTGTGATGGATAGCATTTGCCACACTTAGACAGAATTGCGAAGGATAGCATGTTCACATGTAGACAGAATTGTGAAGGATAGCGTGTGCCACACGTAGATGGAATTGTGAAAGATAGCATGTGCCACACTTAGACGCAATTGTGAAGGATAGCATGTGCCACACTTAGACAGAATTGTGAATGTTACCATGTGCCACACTTAGACGGAATTGTGATGGATAGCATGTCCCACACTTAGACAGAATTGTAAATGTTAGCATGTGCCACACTTAGACAGAATTGTGAATGTTACCATGTGCCACACTTAGACGGAATTGTGAAGGATAGCATGTCCCACACTTAGACAGAATTGTAAATGTTAGCATGTGCCACACTTAGACGCAAATGTGAAGGACAGCATGTGCCACACTTAAACAGAATTGTAAATGTTAGCATGTGCCACACAAAGACGGAATTGTGAAGTATAGCATGTGCCACACTTACACAGAATTGTGAATGTTACCATGTGCCACACTTAGACGGAATTGTGAAGGATAGCATGTCCCACACTTAGACAGAATTGTGAATGTTAGCATGTGCCACACTTAGACAGAATTGTGAATGTTACCATGTGCCACACTTAGATGGAATTGCGAAGGATAGCATGTGCCAAACATAGACGGAATTGTAAAGGATAGCATGTGCCACACTTAGATAGAATTGTGATGGATAGCATTTGCCACACTTAGACTGAATTGCAAAGGATAGCATGTCCACATGTAGACGGAATTGTTAAGGATAGCGTGTGCCACACATAGACGGAATTGTGAAAGATAGCATGTGCTACACTTAGATGGAATTGCGAAGGATAGCATGTGCCACACATAGACGGAATTGTATAGGATAGCATGTGCCACACTTAGATGGAATTGTGATGGATAGCATTTGCCACACTTAGACGGAATTGCGAAGGATAGCATGTTCACATGTAGACAGAATTGTGAAGGATAGCGTGTGCCACACGTAGATGGAATTGTGAAAGATAGCATGTGCCACACTTAGACGCAATTGTGAAGGATAGCATGTCCCACACTTAGACAGAATTGTGAATGTTAGCATGTGCCACACTTAGACGCGATTGTGAAGGATAGCATGTGCCACACGTAGACGGAATTGTAAAGGATAGCATATGCCGCACACAGACGGATTTGTGAAGGATAGCATATGCCACACTTAGACAGAATTGTGAAAGATAGCATGTGCCACACTTATACAGAATTGTTAAGGATAGCATTTGCCACACTTAAACAGAATTGTGAATGTTAGCATATGCCACATGTAGACGGAATTGTAAAGGATAGCATGTGCCACACTTAGACGGAATTGTGATGGATAGCATGTGCCACACTTAAACAGAATTGTGAATGTTAGTATGTGTCACACTTAGACGGAATTGCGAAGGATAGCAAGTACCACACGTAGACAGAATTGTGAAGGATAGCATGTGCCACACTTAGACGCAACTGTGAAGGATAGCATGTCCCACACTTAGACAGAATTGTGAATATTAGCATGTTCCACACTTAGACAGAATTGTGAATATTACCATGTGCAACACTTAGACGGAATTGTGAAGGATAGCATGTCCCACACTTAGACAGAATTGTGAATATTAGCATGTTCCACACTTAGACAGAATTGTGAATATTACCATGTGCAACACTTAGACGGAATTGTGAAGGATAGCATGTCCCACACTTAGACAGAATTGTGAAGGATAGCATGTGCCACACGTAGACGGAATTGTAATGGATAGCATATGCCACACTTAGACGGAATTGTGAAAGATTGCATGTGCCACACTTAGACAGAATTGTGAATATTACCATGTACAACACTTAGAGGGAATTGTGAAGGATAGCATGTCCCACACTTAGACAGAATTGTGAATATTAGCATGTTCCACACTTAGACAGAATTGTGAATATTACCATGTGCAACACTTAGACGGAATTGTGAAGGATAGCATGTCCCACACTTAGACAGAATTGTGAAGGATAGCATGTGCCACACGTAGACGGAATTGTAATGGATAGCATATGCCACACTTAGATGGAATTGTGAAAGATTGCATGTGCCACACTTAGACAGAATTGTGAAGGATAGCGTGTGCCACACATAGACGGAATTGTGAAAGATAGCATGTGCCACACTTAGACGCAATTGTAAAGGATAGCATATGCCACACTTAGACGGAATTGTGAAGGATAGCATGTGCCACACTTAGACAGAATTGTGAATGTTACCATGTGCCACACTTAGACGGAATAGTGAAGGATAGCATGTCCCACACTTAGACAGAATTGTGAATATTAGCATGTTCCACACTTAGACAGAATTGTGAATATTACCATGTGCAACACTTAGACGGAATTGTGAAGGATAGCATGTCCCACACTTAGACAGAATTGTGAAGGATAGCATGTGCCACACATAGACGGAATTGTAATGGATAGCATATGCCACACTTAGACGGAATTGTGAAAGATTGCATGTGCCACACTTAGACAGAATTGTGAAGGATAGCGTGTGCCACACATAGACGGAATTGTGAAAGATAGCATGTACCACACTTAGACGCAATTGTGAAGGATAGCATGTGCCACACTTAGACAGAATTGTGAAGGATAGCATGTGCCACACATAGATGGAATTGTAAAGGATCGCATATGCCACACTTAGACGGAATTGTGAAGGATAGCATGTGCCACTCTTAGACAGAATTGTGAAGGATAGCGTATGCCACACGTAGACGGAATTGTGAAAGATAGCATGTGCCACACTTAGACGCAATTGTGAAGGATAGCATGTCCCACACTTAGACAGAATTGTGAATGTTAGCATGTGCCACACTTAGACGCAATTGTGAAGGATAGCATGTGCCACACGTAGACGGAATTGTAAAGGATAGCATATGCCGCACACAGACGGATTTGTGAAGGATAGCACATGCCACACTTAGACAGAATTGTGAAAGATAGCATGTGCCACACTTATACAGAATTGTTAAGGATAGCATTTGCCACACTTAAACAGAATTGTGAATGTTAGCATATGCCACATGTAGACGGAATTGTAAAGGATAGCATGTGCCACACTTAGACGGAATTGTGATGGATAGCATGTGCCACACTTAAACAGAATTGTGAATGTTAGTATGTGTCACACTTAGACGGAATTGCGAAGGATAGCAAGTACCACACGTAGACAGAATTGTGAACTATAACATGTGCCACACTTAGAGGGAATTGTGAAGGATAGCATGTCCCACACTTAGACAGAATTGTGAATATTAGCATGTTCCACACTTAGACAGAATTGTGAATATTACCATGTGCAACACTTAGACGGAATTGTGAAGGATAGCATGTCCCACACTTAGACAGAATTGTGAAGGATAGCATGTGCCACACGTAGACGGAATTGTAATGGATAGCATATGCCACACTTAGACGGAATTGTGAAAGATTGCATGTGCCACACTTAGACAGAATTGTGAATATTACCATGTACAACACTTAGAGGGAATTGTGAAGGATAGCATGTCCCACACTTAGACAGAATTGTGAATATTAGCATGTTCCACACTTAGACAGAATTGTGAATATTACCATGTGCAACACTTAGACGGAATTGTGAAGGATAGCATGTCCCACACTTAGACAGAATTGTGAAGGATAGCATGTGCCACACGTAGACGGAATTGTAATGGATAGCATATGCCACACTTAGATGGAATTGTGAAAGATTGCATGTGCCACACTTAGACAGAATTGTGAAGGATAGCGTGTGCCACACATAGACGGAATTGTGAAAGATAGCATGTACCACACTTAGACGCAATTGTAAAGGATAGCATATGCCACACTTAGACGGAATTGTGAAGGATAGCATGTGCCACACTTAGACAGAATTGTGAATGTTACCATGTGCCACACTTAGACGGAATAGTGAAGGATAGCATGTCCCACACTTAGACAGAATTGTGAATGTTAGCATGTGCCACACTTAGACGCAATTGTGAAGGATAGCATGTGCCACACGTAGACGGAATTGTAAAAGATAGCATATGCCACACACAGACGGATTTGTGAAGGATAGCATATGCCACACTTAGACAGAATTGTGAAAGATAGCATGTGCCACACTTATACAGAATTGTTAAGGATAGCATTTGCCACACTTAAACAGAATTGTGAATGTTAGCATATGCCACATGTAGACGGAATTGTAAAGGATAGCATGTGCAACACTTAGACGGAATTGTGATGGATAGCATGTGCCACAATTAGACGCAATTGTGAAGGATAGCATGTGCCACACTTAGACAGAATTGTGAAGGATAGCATGTGCCACACGTAGATGGAATTGTAAAGGATAGCATATGCCACACTTAGACGGAATTGTGAAGGATAGCATGTGCCACTCTTAGACAGAATTGTGAATGTTAGCATGTGTCACACTTAGACGGAATTGCGAAGGATAGCAAGTACCACACGTAGACAGAATTGTGAACTATAACATGTGCCACACTCAGACAGAATTGTGAAGGATAGCGTGTGCCACACGTAGACGGAATTGTGAAAGATAGCATGTGCCACACTTAGACGCAATTGTGAAGGATAGCATGTGCCACACTTAGACATAATTGTGAATGTTAGCATGTGCCACACTTAGACGGAATTGTGAAAGATAGCATGTGCCACAATTAGACGCAATTGTGAAGGATAGCATGTGCCACACTTAGACAGAATTGTGAAGGATAGCATGTGCCACACGTAGATGGAATTGTAAAGGATAGCATATGCCACACTTAGACGGAATTGTGAAGGATAGCATGTGCCACTCTTAGACAGAATTGTGAATGTTAGCATGTGCCACATGTTGACAGAATTGTAAAAGATAGCATGTGCCACACTTAGACGGAATTGTGAAGGATAGCATGTGCCACACTTAGACAGAATTGTGAATGTTACCATGTGCCACACTTAGACGGAATTGTGAAGGATAGCATGTGCCACACTTAGGCGGAATTGTGAAGGATAGCATGTCCCACACTTAAACAGAATTGTGAATGTTAGCATGTGCCACACATAGACAGAATTGTGAAAGATAGCATGTGCCACACTTAGACAGAACTGTGAAGGATAGCATTTGCCACATGTAGACGGAATTGTAAAGACAGAATTAGACAGAATTGTGAAGGATAGCATGTGCCACACTTCGACAGAATTGTGAATGTTACCATGTGCCACACTTAGACGGAATTGTGAAGGATAGCATGTGCCACACTTAGACGGAATTGTGAAGGATAGCATGTCCCACACTTAGACAGAATTGTGAAGGATATCATTTGCCACACTTAAACAGAATTGTGAATGTTAGCATGTGCCACATGTTGACAGAATTGTAAAAGATAGCATGTCCTACACTTAGACGGAATTGTGATGGATAGCATGTGCCACACTTAAACAGAATTGTAAATGTTAGCATGTGCCACACAAAGACGGAATTGTGAAGTATAGCATGTGCCACACTTAAACAGAATTGTGAATGTTACCATGTGCCACACTTAGACGGAATTGTGAAGGATAGCATGTCCCACACTTAGACAGAATTGTGAATGTTAGCATGTGCCACACTTAGACAGAATTGTGAATGTTACCATGTGCCACACTTAGATGGAATTGCGAAGGATAGCATGTGCCAAACATAGACGGAATTGTAAAGGATAGCATGTGCCACACTTAGATAGAATTGTGATGGATAGCATTTGCCACACTTAGACTGAATTGCAAAGGATAGCATGTCCACATGTAGACGGAATTGTTAAGGATAGTGTGTGCCACACGTAGACGGAATTGTGAAAGATAGCATGTGCTACACTTAGATGGAATTGCGAAGGATAGCATGTGCCACACATAGACGGAATTGTATAGGATAGCATGTGCCACACTTAGATGGAATTGTGATGGATAGCATTTGCCACACTTAGACAGAATTGCGAAGGATAGCATGTTCACATGTAGACAGAATTGTGAAGGATAGCGTGTGCCACACGTAGATGGAATTGTGAAAGATAGCATGTGCCACACTTAGACGCAATTGTGAAGGATAGCATGTGCCACACTTAGACAGAATTGTGAATGTTACCATGTGCCACACTTAGACGGAATTGTGATGGATAGCATGTCCCACACTTAGACAGAATTGTAAATGTTAGCATGTGCCACACTTAGACAGAATTGTGAATGTTACCATGTGCCACACTTAGACGGAATTGTGAAGGATAGCATGTCCCACACTTAGACAGAATTGTAAATGTTAGCATGTGCCACACTTAGACGCAAATGTGAAGGACAGCATGTGCCACACTTAAACAGAATTGTAAATGTTAGCATGTGCCACACAAAGACGGAATTGTGAAGTATAGCATGTGCCACACTTACACAGAATTGTGAATGTTACCATGTGCCACACTTAGACGGAATTGTGAAGGATAGCATGTCCCACACTTAGACAGAATTGTGAATGTTAGCATGTGCCACACTTAGACAGAATTGTGAATGTTACCATGTGCCACACTTAGATGGAATTGCGAAGGATAGCATGTGCCAAACATAGACGGAATTGTAAAGGATAGCATGTGCCACACTTAGATAGAATTGTGATGGATAGCATTTGCCACACTTAGACTGAATTGCAAAGGATAGCATGTCCACATGTAGACGGAATTGTTAAGGATAGCGTGTGCCACACATAGACGGAATTGTGAAAGATAGCATGTGCTACACTTAGATGGAATTGCGAAGGATAGCATGTGCCACACATAGACGGAATTGTATAGGATAGCATGTGCCACACTTAGATGGAATTGTGATGGATAGCATTTGCCACACTTAGACGGAATTGCGAAGGATAGCATGTTCACATGTAGACAGAATTGTGAAGGATAGCGTGTGCCACACGTAGATGGAATTGTGAAAGATAGCATGTGCCACACTTAGACGCAATTGTGAAGGATAGCATGTCCCACACTTAGACAGAATTGTGAATGTTAGCATGTGCCACACTTAGACGCGATTGTGAAGGATAGCATGTGCCACACGTAGACGGAATTGTAAAGGATAGCATATGCCGCACACAGACGGATTTGTGAAGGATAGCATATGCCACACTTAGACAGAATTGTGAAAGATAGCATGTGCCACACTTATACAGAATTGTTAAGGATAGCATTTGCCACACTTAAACAGAATTGTGAATGTTAGCATATGCCACATGTAGACGGAATTGTAAAGGATAGCATGTGCCACACTTAGACGGAATTGTGATGGATAGCATGTGCCACACTTAAACAGAATTGTGAATGTTAGTATGTGTCACACTTAGACGGAATTGCGAAGGATAGCAAGTACCACACGTAGACAGAATTGTGAAGGATAGCATGTGCCACACTTAGACGCAACTGTGAAGGATAGCATGTCCCACACTTAGACAGAATTGTGAATATTAGCATGTTCCACACTTAGACAGAATTGTGAATATTACCATGTGCAACACTTAGACGGAATTGTGAAGGATAGCATGTCCCACACTTAGACAGAATTGTGAAGGATAGCATGTGCCACACGTAGACGGAATTGTAATGGATAGCATATGCCACACTTAGATGGAATTGTGAAAGATTGCATGTGCCACACTTAGACAGAATTGTGAAGGATAGCGTGTGCCACACATAGACGGAATTGTGAAAGATAGCATGTGCCACACTTAGACGCAATTGTAAAGGATAGCATATGCCACACTTAGACGGAATTGTGAAGGATAGCATGTGCCACACTTAGACGCAATTGTGAAGGATAGCATGTGCCACACTTAGACAGAATTGTGAAGGATAGCATGTGCGACACTTAGACATAATTGTGAATGTTAGCATGTGCCACACTTAGACGGAATTGTGAAAGATAGCATGTGCCACAATTAGACGCAATTGTGAAGGATAGCATGTGCCACACTTAGACAGAATTGTGAAGGATAGCATGTGCCACACGTAGATGGAATTGTAAAGGATAGCATATGCCACACTTAGACGGAATTGTGAAGGATAGCATGTGCCACTCTTAGACAGAATTGTGAAGGATAGCGTATGCCACACGTAGACGGAATTGTGAAAGATAGCATGTGCCACACTTAGACGCAATTGTGAAGGATAGCATGTGCCACACGTAGACGGAATTGTAAAAGATAGCATATGCCACACACAGACGGATTTGTGAAGGATAGCATATGCCACACTTAGACAGAATTGTGAAAGATAGCATGTGCCACACTTATACAGAATTGTTAAGGATAGCATTTGCCACACTTAAACAGAATTGTGAATGTTAGCATATGCCACATGTAGACGGAATTGTAAAGGATAGCATGTGCAACACTTAGACGGAATTGTGATGGATAGCATGTGCCACAATTAGACGCAATTGTGAAGGATAGCATGTGCCACACTTAGACAGAATTGTGAAGGATAGCATGTGCCACACGTAGATGGAATTGTAAAGGATAGCATATGCCACACTTAGACGGAATTGTGAAGGATAGCATGTGCCACTCTTAGACAGAATTGTGAATGTTAGCATGTGTCACACTTAGACAGAATTGCGAAGGATAGCAAGTACCACACGTAGACAGAATTGTGAACTATAACATGTGCCACACTCAGACAGAATTGTGAAGGATAGCGTGTGCCACACGTAGACGGAATTGTGAAAGATAGCATGTGCCACACTTAGACGCAATTTTGAAGGATAGCATGTGCCACACTTAGACATAATTGTGAATGTTAGCATGTGCCACACTTAGACGGAATTGTGAAAGATAGCATGTGCCACAATTAGACGCAATTGTGAAGGATAGCATGTGCCACACTTAGACAGAATTGTGAAGGATAGCATGTGCCACACGTAGATGGAATTGTAAAGGATACCATATGCCACACTTAGACGGAATTGTGAAGGATAGCATGTGCCACTCTTAGACAGAATTGTGAATGTTAGCATGTGCCACATGTTGACAGAATTGTAAAAGATAGCATGTGCCACACTTAGACGGAATTGTGAAGGATAGCATGTGCCACACTTAGACAGAATTGTGAATGTTACCATGTGCCACACTTAGACGGAATTGTGAAGGATAGCATGTGCCACACTTAGACGGAATTGTGAAGGATAGCATGTCCCACACTTAAACAGAATTGTGAATGTTAGCATGTGCCACACATAGACAGAATTGTGAAAGATAGCATGTGCCACACTTAGACAGAACTGTGAAGGATAGCATTTGCCACATGTAGACGGAATTGTAAAGACAGAATTAGACAGAATTGTGAAGGATAGCATGTGCCACACTTCGACAGAATTGTGAATGTTACCATGTGCCACACTTAGAAGGAATTGTGAAGGATAGCATGTGCCACACTTAGACGGAATTGTGAAGGATAGCATGTCCCACACTTAGACAGAATTGTGAAGGATATCATTTGCCACACTTAAACAGAATTGTGAATGTTAGCATGTGCCACATGTTGACAGAATTGTAAAAGATAGCATGTCCTACACTTAGACGGAATTGTGATGGATAGCATGTGCCACACTTAAACAGAATTGTAAATGTTAGCATGTGCCACACAAAGACGGAATTGTGAAGTATAGCATGTGCCACACTTAAACAGAATTGTGAATGTTACCATGTGCCACACTTAGACGGAATTGTGAAGGATAGCATGTCCCACACTTAGACAGAATTGTGAATGTTAGCATGTGCCACACTTAGACAGAATTGTGAATGTTACCATGTGCCACACTTAGATGGAATTGCGAAGGATAGCATGTGCCAAACATAGACGGAATTGTAAAGGATAGCATGTGCCACACTTAGATAGAATTGTGATGGATAGCATTTGCCACACTTAGACTGAATTGTAAAGGATAGCATGTCCACATGTAGACGGAATTGTTAAGGATAGCGTGTGCCACACGTAGACGGAATTGTGAAAGATAGCATGTGCTACACTTAGATGGAATTGCGAAGGATAGCATGTGCCACACATAGACGGAATTGTATAGGATAGCATGTGCCACACTTAGATGGAATTGTGATGGATAGCATTTGCCACACTTAGACAGAATTGCGAAGGATAGCATGTTCACATGTAGACAGAATTGTGAAGGATAGCGTGTGCCACACGTAGATGGAATTGTGAAAGATAGCATGTGCCACACTTAGACGCAATTGTGAAGGATAGCATGTGCCACACTTAGACAGAATTGTGAATGTTACCATGTGCCACACTTAGACGGAATTGTGATGGATAGCATGTCCCACACTTAGACAGAATTGTAAATGTTAGCATGTGCCACACTTAGACAGAATTGTGAATGTTACCATGTGCCACACTTAGACGGAATTGTGAAGGATAGCATGTCCCACACTTAGACAGAATTGTAAATGTTAGCATGTGCCACACTTAGACGCAAATGTGAAGGACAGCATGTGCCACACTTAAACAGAATTGTAAATGTTAGCATGTGCCACACAAAGACGGAATTGTGAAGTATAGCATGTGCCACACTTAAACAGAATTGTGAATGTTACCATGTGCCACACTTAGACGGAATTGTGAAGGATAGCATGTCCCACACTTAGACAGAATTGTGAATGTTAGCATGTGCCACACTTAGACAGAATTGTGAATGTTACCATGTGCCACACTTAGATGGAATTGCGAAGGATAGCATGTGCCAAACATAGACGGAATTGTAAAGGATAGCATGTGCCACACTTAGATAGAATTGTGATGGATAGCATTTGCCACACTTAGACTGAATTGCAAAGGATAGCATGTCCACATGTAGACGGAATTGTTAAGGATAGCGTGTGCCACACGTAGACGGAATTGTGAAAGATAGCATGTGCTACACTTAGATGGAATTGCGAAGGATAGCATGTGCCACACATAGACGGAATTGTATAGGATAGCATGTGCCACACTTAGATGGAATTGTGATGGATAGCATTTGCCACACTTAGACAGAATTGCGAAGGATAGCATGTTCACATGTAGACAGAATTGTGAAGGATAGCGTGTGCCACACGTAGATGGAATTGTGAAAGATAGCATGTGCCACACTTAGACGCAATTGTGAAGGATAGCATGTGCCACACTTAGACAGAATTGTGAATGTTACCATGTGCCACACTTAGACGGAATTGTGATGGATAGCATGTCCCACACTTAGACAGAATTGTAAATGTTAGCATGTGCCACACTTAGACAGAATTGTGAATGTTACCATGTGCCACACTTAGACGGAATTGTGAAGGATAGCATGTCCCACACTTAGACAGAATTGTAAATGTTAGCATGTGCCACACTTAGACGCAAATGTGAAGGACAGCATGTGCCACACTTAAACAGAATTGTAAATGTTAGCATGTGCCACACAAAGATGGAATTGTGAAGTATAGCATGTGCCACACTTAAACAGAATTGTGAATGTTACCATGTGCCACACTTAGACGGAATTGTGAAGGATAGCATGTCCCACACTTAGACAGAATTGTGAATGTTACCATGTGCCACACTTACATGGAATTGCGAAGGATAGCATGTGCCAAACATAGACGGAATTGTAGAGGATAGCATGTGCCACACTTAGATAGAATTGTGATGGATAGCATTTGCCACACTTAGACTGAATTGCAAAGGATAGCATGTCCACATGTAGACGGAATTGTTAAGGATAGCGTGTGCCACACGTAGACGGAATTGTGAAAGATAGCATGTGCTACACTTAGATGGAATTGCGAATGATAGCATGTGCCACACATAGACGGAATTGTATAGGATAGCATGTGCCACACTTAGATGGAATTGTGATGGATAGCATTTGCCACACTTAGACGGAATTGCGAAGGATAGCATGTTCACATGTAGACAGAATTGTGAAGGATAGCGTGTGCCACACGTAGATGGAATTGTGAAAGATAGCATGTGCCACACTTAGACGCAATTGTGAAGGATAGCATGTCCCACACTTAGACAGAATTGTGAATGTTAGCATGTGCCACACTTAGACGCGATTGTGAAGGATAGCATGTGCCACACGTAGACGGAATTGTAAAGGATAGCATATGCCGCACACAGACGGATTTGTGAAGGATAGCATATGCCACACTTAGACAGAATTGTGAAAGATAGCATGTGCCACACTTATACAGAATTGTTAAGGATAGCATTTGCCACACTTAAACAGAATTGTGAATGTTAGCATATGCCACATGTAGACGGAATTGTAAAGGATAGCATGTGCCACACTTAGACGGAATTGTGATGGATAGCATGTGCCACACTTAAACAGAATTGTGAATGTTAGTATGTGTCACACTTAGACGGAATTGCGAAGGATAGCAAGTACCACACGTAGACAGAATTGTGAAGGATAGCATGTGCCACACTTAGACGCAACTGTGAAGGATAGCATGTCCCACACTTAGACAGAATTGTGAATATTAGCATGTTCCACACTTAGACAGAATTGTGAATATTACCATGTGCAACACTTAGACGGAATTGTGAAGGATAGCATGTCCCACACTTAGACAGAATTGTGAAGGATAGCATGTGCCACACGTAGAGGGAATTGTAATGGATAGCATATGCCACACTTAGACGGAATTGTGAAAGATTGCATGTGCCACACTTAGACAGAATTGTGAATATTACCATGTACAACACTTAGAGGGAATTGTGAAGGATAGCATGTCCCACACTTAGACAGAATTGTGAATATTAGCATGTTCCACACTTAGACAGAATTGTGAATATTACCATGTGCAACACTTAGACGGAATTGTGAAGGATAGCATGTCCCACACTTAGACAGAATTGTGAAGGATAGCATGTGCCACACGTAGACGGAATTGTAATGGATAGCATATGCCACACTTAGATGGAATTGTGAAAGATTGCATGTGCCACACTTAGACAGAATTTTGAAGGATAGCGTGTGCCACACATAGACGGAATTGTGAAAGATAGCATGTGCCACACTTAGACGCAATTGTGAAGGATAGCATGTCCCACACTTAGACAGAATTGTGAATGTTAGCATGTGCCACACTTAGACGCGATTGTGAAGGATAGCATGTGCCACACGTAGACGGAATTGTAAAGGATAGCATATGCCGCACACAGACGGATTTGTGAAGGATAGCATATGCCACACTTAGACAGAATTGTGAAAGATAGCATGTGCCACACTTATACAGAATTGTTAAGGATAGCATTTGCCACACTTAAACAGAATTGTGAATGTTAGCATATGCCACATGTAGACGGAATTGTAAAGGATAGCATGTGCCACACTTAGACGGAATTGTGATGGATAGCATGTGCCACACTTAAACAGAATTGTGAATGTTAGTATGTGTCACACTTAGACGGAATTGCGAAGGATAGCAAGTACCACACGTAGACAGAATTGTGAAGGATAGCATGTGCCACACTTAGACGCAACTGTGAAGGATAGCATGTCCCACACTTAGACAGAATTGTGAATATTAGCATGTTCCACACTTAGACAGAATTGTGAATATTACCATGTGCAACACTTAGACGGAATTGTGAAGGATAGCATGTCCCACACTTAGACAGAATTGTGAAGGATAGCATGTGCCACACGTAGAGGGAATTGTAATGGATAGCATATGCCACACTTAGACGGAATTGTGAAAGATTGCATGTGCCACACTTAGACAGAATTGTGAATATTACCATGTACAACACTTAGAGGGAATTGTGAAGGATAGCATGTCCCACACTTAGACAGAATTGTGAATATTAGCATGTTCCACACTTAGACAGAATTGTGAATATTACCATGTGCAACACTTAGACGGAATTGTGAAGGATAGCATGTCCCACACTTAGACAGAATTGTGAAGGATAGCATGTGCCACACGTAGACGGAATTGTAATGGATAGCATATGCCACACTTAGATGGAATTGTGAAAGATTGCATGTGCCACACTTAGACAGAATTGTGAAGGATAGCGTGTGCCACACATAGACGGAATTGTGAAAGATAGCATGTGCCACACTTAGACGCAATTGTAAAGGATAGCATATGCCACACTTAGACGGAATTGTGAAGGATAGCATGTGCCACACTTAGACGCAATTGTGAAGGATAGCATGTGCCACACTTAGACAGAATTGTGAAGGATAGCATGTGCGACACTTAGACATAATTGTGAATGTTAGCATGTGCCACACTTAGACGGAATTGTGAAAGATAGCATGTGCCACAATTAGACGCAATTGTGAAGGATAGCATGTGCCCCACTTAGACAGAATTGTGAAGGATAGCATGTGCCACACGTAGATGGAATTGTAAAGGATAGCATATGCCACACTTAGACGGAATTGTGAAGGATAGCATGTGCCACTCTTAGACAGAATTGTGAAGGATAGCGTATGCCACACGTAGACGGAATTGTGAAAGATAGCATGTGCCACACTTAGACGCAATTGTGAAGGATAGCATGTGCCACACTTAGACAGAATTGTGAGAGTTAGCATGTGCCACACTTAGACGCAATTGTGAAGGATAGCATGTGCCACACGTATACGGAATTGTAGAGGATAGCATATGCCACACACAGACGGATTTGTGAAGGATAGCATGTGCCACACTTAAACAGAATTGTGAATGTTAGCATGTGTCACACTTAGACGGAATTGTTAAGGATAGCATTTGCCACACTTAAACAGAATTGTGAATGTTAGCATATGCCACATGTAGACGGAATTGTAAAGGATAGCATGTGCCACACTTAGACGGAATTGTGAAGGATAGCATGTGCCACACTTAGACGGCATTGTGAAGGATAGCATGTGCCACACTTAGACAGAATTGTGAATGTTAAAATGTGCCACACTTAGACGGAATTGTGAAGGATAGCATGTCCCACATTTAGACAGAATTGTGAATGTTAGCATGTGCCACACTTAGACGCAATTGTGAAGGATAGCATATGCCACACTTAGACGGAATTGTGAAGGATAGCATGTGCCACACTTAGACAGAATTGTGAAAGATAGCATGTGCCACACTTAGACAGAATTGTGAAGGATAGCATTTGCCACACTTAAACAGAATTGTGAATGTTAGCATGTGCCACATGTAGACGGAATTGTGAATGTTACCATGTGCCACACTTAGACGGAATTGTGAAGGATAGCATGTGCCACACTTAGACGGAATTGTGAAGGATAGCATGTCCCACACTTAGACAGAATTGTGAATGTTAGCATGTGCCACACTTAGACAGAATTGTAAATGTTAGCATGTGCCACACTTAGACGCAAACGTGAAGGATAGAATGTGCCACACTTAGACAGAATTGTGAAGGATAGCGTGTGCCACACGTAGATGGAATTGTGAAGGATAGCATGCGCCACACTTAGACAGAATTGTGAATATTACCATGTGCAACACTTAGACGGAATTGTGAAGGATAGCATGTCCCACACTTAGACAGAATTGTGAATATTAGCATGTTCCACACTTAGACAGAATTGTGAATATTACCATGTGCAACACTTAGACGGAATTGTGAAGGATAGCATGTCCCACACTTAAACAGAATTGTGAAGGATAGCATGTGCCACACGTAGACGGAATTGTAATGGATAGCATATGCCACACTTAGACGGAATTGTGAAAGATAGCATGTGCCACACTTAGACAGAATTGTGAAGGATAGCGTGTGCCACACATAGACGGAATTGTGAAAGATAGCATGTGCCACACTTAGACGCAATTGTGAAGGATAGCATGTGCCACACGTAGATGGAATTGTAAAGGATAGCATATGCCACACTTAGATGGAATTGTGAAAGATTGCATGTGCCACACTTAGACAGAATTGTGAAGGATAGCGTGTGCCACACATAGACGGAATTGTGAAAGATAGCATGTGCCACACTTAGACGCAATTGTAAAGGATAGCATATGCCACACTTAGACGGAATTGTGAAGGATAGCATGTGCCACACTTAGACGCAATTGTGAAGGATAGCATGTGCCACACTTAGACAGAATTGTGAAGGATAGCATGTGCGACACTTAGACATAATTGTGAATGTTAGCATGTGCCACACTTAGACGGAATTGTGAAAGATAGCATGTGCCACAATTAGACGCAATTGTGAAGGATAGCATGTGCCACACTTAGACAGAATTGTGAAGGATAGCATGTGCCACACGTAGATGGAATTGTAAAGGATAGCATATGCCACACTTAGACGGAATTGTGAAGGATAGCATGTGCCACTCTTAGACAGAATTGTGAAGGATAGCGTATGCCACACGTAGACGGAATTGTGAAAGATAGCATGTGCCACACTTAGACGCAATTGTGAAGGATAGCATGTGCCACACTTAGACAGAATTGTGAGAGTTAGCATGTGCCACACTTAGACGCAATTGTGAAGGATAGCATGTGCCACACGTATACGGAATTGTAGAGGATAGCATATGCCACACACAGACGGATTTGTGAAGGATAGCATGTGCCACACTTAAACAGAATTGTGAATGTTAGCATGTGTCACACTTAGACGGAATTGTTAAGGATAGCATTTGCCACACTTAAACAGAATTGTGAATGTTAGCATATGCCACATGTAGACGGAATTGTAAAGGATAGCATGTGCCACACTTAGACGGAATTGTGAAGGATAGCATGTGCCACACTTAGACGGCATTGTGAAGGATAGCATGTGCCACACTTAGACAGAATTGTGAATGTTAAAATGTGCCACACTTAGACGGAATTGTGAAGGATAGCATGTCCCACATTTAGACAGAATTGTGAATGTTAGCATGTGCCACACTTAGACGCAATTGTGAAGGATAGCATATGCCACACTTAGACGGAATTGTGAAGGATAGCATGTGCCACACTTAGACAGAATTGTGAAAGATAGCATGTGCCACACTTAGACAGAATTGTGAAGGATAGCATTTGCCACACTTAAACAGAATTGTGAATGTTAGCATGTGCCACATGTAGACGGAATTGTGAATGTTACCATGTGCCACACTTAGACGGAATTGTGAAGGATAGCATGTGCCACACTTAGACGGAATTGTGAAGGATAGCATGTCCCACACTTAGACAGAATTGTGAATGTTAGCATGTGCCACACTTAGACAGAATTGTAAATGTTAGCATGTGCCACACTTAGACGCAAACGTGAAGGATAGAATGTGCCACACTTAGACAGAATTGTGAAGGATAGCGTGTGCCACACGTAGATGGAATTGTGAAGGATAGCATGCGCCACACTTAGACAGAATTGTGAATATTACCATGTGCAACACTTAGACGGAATTGTGAAGGATAGCATGTCCCACACTTAGACAGAATTGTGAATATTAGCATGTTCCACACTTAGACAGAATTGTGAATATTACCATGTGCAACACTTAGACGGAATTGTGAAGGATAGCATGTCCCACACTTAAACAGAATTGTGAAGGATAGCATGTGCCACACGTAGACGGAATTGTAATGGATAGCATATGCCACACTTAGACGGAATTGTGAAAGATAGCATGTGCCACACTTAGACAGAATTGTGAAGGATAGCGTGTGCCACACATAGACGGAATTGTGAAAGATAGCATGTGCCACACTTAGACGCAATTGTGAAGGATAGCATGTGCCACACGTAGATGGAATTGTAAAGGATAGCATATGCCACACTTAGATGGAATTGTGAAAGATTGCATGTGCCACACTTAGACAGAATTGTGAAGGATAGCGTGTGCCACACATAGACGGAATTGTGAAAGATAGCATGTGCCACACTTAGACGCAATTGTAAAGGATAGCATATGCCACACTTAGACGGAATTGTGAAGGATAGCATGTGCCACACTTAGACGCAATTGTGAAGGATAGCATGTGCCACACTTAGACAGAATTCTGAAGGATAGCATGTGCGACACTTAGACATAATTGTGAATGTTAGCATGTGCCACACTTAGACGGAATTGTGAAAGATAGCATGTGCCACAATTAGACGCAATTGTGAAGGATAGCATGTGCCACACTTAGACAGAATTGTGAAGGATAGCATGTGCCACACGTAGATGGAATTGTAAAGGATAGCATATGCCACACTTAGACGGAATTGTGAAGGATAGCATGTGCCACTCTTAGACAGAATTGTGAAGGATAGCGTATGCCACACGTAGACGGAATTGTGAAAGATAGCATGTGCCACACTTAGACAGAATTGTGAGAGTTAGCATGTGCCACACTTAGACGCAATTGTGAAGGATAGCATGTGCCACACGTATACGGAATTGTAGAGGATAGCATATGCCACACACAGACGGATTTGTGAAGGATAGCATGTGCCACACTTAAACAGAATTGTGAATGTTAGCATGTGTCACACTTAGACGGAATTGTTAAGGATAGCATTTGCCACACTTAAACAGAATTGTGAATGTTAGCATATGCCACATGTAGACGGAATTGTAAAGGATAGCATGTGCCACACTTAGACGGAATTGTGAAGGATAGCATGTGCCACACTTAGACGGCATTGTGAAGGATAGCATGTGCCACACTTAGACAGAATTGTGAATGTTAAAATGTGCCACACTTAGACGGAATTGTGAAGGATAGCATGTCCCACATTTAGACAGAATTGTGAATGTTAGCATGTGCCACACTTAGACGCAATTGTGAAGGATAGCATATGCCACACTTAGACGGAATTGTGAAGGATAGCATGTGCCACACTTAGACAGAATTGTGAAAGATAGCATGTGCCACACTTAGACAGAATTGTGAAGGATAGCATTTGCCACACTTAAACAGAATTGTGAATGTTAGCATGTGCCACATGTAGACGGAATTGTGAATGTTACCATGTGCCACACTTAGACGGAATTGTGAAGGATAGCATGTGCCACACTTAGACGGAATTGTGAAGGATAGCATGTCCCACACTTAGACAGAATTGTGAATGTTAGCATGTGCCAAACTTAGACAGAATTGTAAATGTTAGCATGTGCCACACTTAGACGCAAATGTGAAGGATAGAATGTGCCACACTTAGACAGAATTGTGAAGGATAGCGTGTGCCACACGTAGATGGAATTGTGAAGGATAGCATGCGCCACACTTAGACAGAATTGTGAATATTACCATGTGCAACACTTAGACGGAATTGTGAAGGATAGCATGTCCCACACTTTGACAGAATTGTGAATATTAGCATGTTCCACACTTAGACAGAATTGTGAATATTACCATGTGCAACACTTAGACGGAATTGTGAAGGATAGCATGTCCCACACTTAAACAGAATTGTGAAGGATAGCATGTGCCACACGTAGACGGAATTGTAATGGATAGCATATGCCACACTTAGACGGAATTGTGAAAGATAGCATGTGCCACACTTAGACAGAATTGTGAAGGATAGCGTGTGCCACACATAGACGGAATTGTGAAAGATAGCATGTGCCACACTTAGACGCAATTGTGAAGGATAGCATTTGCCACACGTAGACGGAATTCTAAAGGATAGCATATGCCACACACTGACAGATTTGTGAAGGATAGCATGTGCCACACGTATACAGAATTGTTAAGGATAGCATTTGCCACACTTAAACAGAATTGTGAATGTTAGCATATGCCACATGTAGACGGAATTGTAAAGGATAGCATGTGCCACACGTAGACAGAATTGTGAACTATAGCATGTGCCACACTCAGACAGAATTGTGAAGGATAGCGTGTGCCACACGAAGACGGAATTGTGAAAGATAGCATGTGCCACACTTAGACGCAATTGTGAAGGATAGCATGTGCCACACTTAGACAGAATTGTGAAGGATAGCATGTGGCACACTTAGACAGAATTGTGAATGTTCGCATGTACAACACTTAGACGGAATTGTGAAGGATAGCATGTGCCACACTTAGACAGAATTGTGAAGGATAGCGTGTCCCACACGTAGACAGAATTGTGAAGGATAGCATGTGCCACACTTAGACGGCATTGTGAAGGATAGCATGTGCCACACCTAGACACAATTGTGAATGTTACCATGTGCCACACTTAGACGGAATTGTGAAGGATAGCATGTCCCACACTTAGACAGAATTGTGAATGTTAGCATGTGCCACACTTAGACGCAATTGTGAAGGATAGCATATGCCACACTTAGACAGAATTGTGAAGGATAGCATGTGCCACACTTAGACGGAATTGTGAAGGATAGCATGTGCCACACCTAGACAGAATTGTGAATGTTACCATGTGCCACACTTAGACGGAATTGTGAAGGATAGCATGTCCCACACTTAGACAGAATTGTGAATGTTAGCATGGGCCACACTTAGACGCAATTGTGAAGGATAGCATATGCCACACTTAGACGGAATTGTGAAGGATAGCATGTGCCACACTTAGACAGAATTGTGAAGGATAGCATGTGCCACACTTAGACGGCATTGTGAAGGATAGCATGTGCCACACCTAGACAGAATTGTGAATGTTACCATGTGCCACACTTAGACGGAATTGTGAAGGATAGCATGTCCCACACTTAGACAGAATTGTGAATGTTAGCATGTGCCACACTTAGACGCAATTGTGAAGGATAGCATATGCCACACTTAGACGGAATTGTGAAGGATAGCATGTGCCACACTTAGACAGAATTGTGAAAGATACCATGTGCCACACTTAGACAGAATTGTGAAGGATAGCATTTGCCACACTTAAACAGAATTGTGAATGTTAGCATGTGCCACATGTAGACGGAATCTTAAAGACAGAATTAGATGGAATTGTGAAGGATAGCATCTGCCACACTTAGACTGAATTGTGAATGTTACCATGTGCCACACTTAGACGGATTTGTGAAGGATAGCATGTGCCACACTTAGACAGAATTGTGAAGGATAGCATGTGCCACGCGTAGATGGAATTGTAAAGATAGCATATGCCACACTTAGACGGAATTGTGAAGGATAGCATGTGCCACGCGTAGATGGAATTGTAAAGATAGCATATGCCACACTTAGACGGAATTGTGAAGGATAGCATGTGCCACACTTAGACAGAATTGTGAAGGATAGCATTTGCCACACTTAAACAGAATTGTGAATGTTATCATGTGCCACATGTTGACAGAATTGTAAAAGATAGCATGTGCCACACTTAGACGGAATTGTGATGGATAGCATGTGCCACACTTAAACAGAATTGTGAATGTTAGCATGTGCCACACATAGACGGAATTGTGAAGTATAGCATGTGCCATACTTAGACAGAATTGTGAAAGATAGCATGTGCCACACTTAGACAGAATTGTGAAGGATAGCATTTGCCACACTTAAACAGAATTGTGAATGTTAGCATGTGCCACATGTAGACGGAATTGTGAAGACAGAATTAGACGGAATTGTGAAGGATAGCATGTGCCACACTTAGACAGAATTGTGAATGTTAGCATGTGCCACATGTTGACAGAATTGTAAGAGATAGCCTGTGCCACACTTAGACGGAATTTTGATGGATAGCATGTGCGACATTTAAACAGAATTGTGAATGTTAGCATGTGCCACATGTAGACGGAATTGTAAAGACAGAATTAGACGGAATTGTGAAGGATAGCAGGTGCCACACTTAAACAGAATTGTGAATGTTACCATGTGCCACACTTAGACGGAATTGTGAAGGATAGCATGTGCCACACTTAGACGGAATTGTGAAGGATAGCATGTCCCACACTTGGATGGAATTGTGATGGATAGCATTTGCCACACTTAGACGGAATTGCGAAGGATAGCATGTCCACATGTAGACAGAATTGTGAAGGATAGCGTGTGCCACACGTAGACGGAATTGTGAAAGATAGCATGTGCCACACTTAGATGCAATTGTGAAGGATAGCATGTGCCACACTTAGACAGAATTGTAAATGTTAGCATCTGCAACACTTTGACGCAATTGTGAAGGATAGCATGTGCCACACTTAGACAGAATTGTGAATGTTACCATGTGCCACACTTAGATGGAATTGTGAAGGATAGCATGTCCCACACTTAGACAGAATTGTAAATGTTAGCATGTGCCACACTTAGACGCAAATGTGAAGGATAGCATGTGCCACACTTAGACAGAATTGTGAAGGATAGCGTGTGCCACACGTAGATGGAATTGTGAAGGATAGCATGTGCCACACTTAGACAGAATTGTGAATATTACCATGTGCAACACTTAGACGGAATTGTGAAGGATAGCATGTCCCACACTTAGACAGAATTGTGAAGGATAGCATGTGCCGCACGTAGACGGAATTGTAATGGATAGCATATGCCACACTTAGACGGAATTGTGAAAGATAGCATGTGCCACACTTAGACAGAATTGTGAAGGATAGCGAGTGCCACACATAGACGGAATTGTGAAAGATAGCATGTGCCACACTTAGACGCAACTGTGAAGGATAGCATGTGCCACACTTAGACAGAATTATGAAGGATAACATGTGCCACACATAGACGGAATTGTAAAGGATAGCATGTGCCACACTTAGATAGAATTGTGATGGATAGCATTTGCCACACTTAGACTGAATTGCAAAGGATAGCATGTCCACATGTAGACGCAATTGTTAAGGATAGCGTGTGCCACATGTAGACGGAATTGTGAAAGATAGCATGTGCTACACTTAGATGGAATTGCGAAGGATAGCATGTGCCACACATAGACGGAATTGTATAGGATAGCATGTGCCACACTTAGATGGAATTGTGATGGATAGCATTTGCCACACTTAGACGGAATTGCAAAGGATAGCATGTTCACATGTAGACAGAATTGTGAAGGATAGCGTGTGCCACACTTAGACAGAATTGTGAATATTATCATGTTCCACACTTAGACAGAATTGTGAATATTACCATGTGCAACACTTAGACGGAATTGTGAAGGATAGCATGTCCCACACTTAGACAGAATTGTGAAGGATAGCATGTGCCACACATAGACGGAATTGTAATGGATAGCATATGCCACACTTAGACGGAATTGTGAAAGATTGCATGTGCCACACTTAGACAGAATTGTGAAGGATAGCGTGTGCCACACATAGACGGAATTGTGAAAGATAGCATGTACCACACTTAGACGCAATTGTGAAGGATAGCATGTGCCACACTTAGACAGAATTGTGAAGGATAGCATGTGCCACACATAGATGGAATTGTAAAGGATCGCATATGCCACACTTAGACGGAATTGTGAAGGACAGCATGTGCCACTCTTAGACAGAATTGTGAAGGATAGCGTATGCCACACGTAGACGGAATTGTGAAAGATAGCATGTGCCACACTCAGACGCAATTGTGAAGGATAGCATGTCCCACACTTAGACAGAATTGTGAATGTTAGCATGTGCCACACTTAGACGCAATTGTGAAGGATAGCATGTGCCACACTTAGACGGAATTGTGAAGGATAGCATGTCCCACACTTGGATGGAATTGTGATGGATAGCATTTGCCACACTTAGACGGAATTGCGAAGGATAGCATGTCCACATGTAGACAGAATTGTGAAGGATAGCGTGTGCCACACGTAGACGGAATTGTGAAAGATAGCATGTGCCACACTTAGATGCAATTGTGAAGGATAGCATGTGCCACACTTAGACAGAATTGTAAATGTTAGCATCTGCAACACTTTGACGCAATTGTGAAGGATAGCATGTGCCACACTTAGACAGAATTGTGAATGTTACCATGTGCCACACTTAGATGGAATTGTGAATGTTAGCATGGGCCACACTTAGACGCAATTGTGAAGGATAGCATATGCCACACTTAGACGGAATTGTGAAGGATAGCATGTGCCACACTTAGACAGAATTGTGAAGGATAGCATGTGCCACACTTAGACGGCATTGTGAAGGATAGCATGTGCCACACCTAGACAGAATTGTGAATGTTACCATGTGCCACACTTAGACGGAATTGTGAAGGATAGCATGTCCCACACTTAGACAGAATTGTGAATGTTAGCATGTGCCACACTTAGACGCAATTGTGAAGGATAGCATATGCCACACTTAGACGGAATTGTGAAGGATAGCATGTGCCACACTTAGACAGAATTGTGAAAGATACCATGTGCCACACTTAGACAGAATTGTGAAGGATAGCATTTGCCACACTTAAACAGAATTGTGAATGTTAGCATGTGCCACATGTAGACGGAATCTTAAAGACAGAATTAGATGGAATTGTGAAGGATAGCATCTGCCACACTTAGACTGAATTGTGAATGTTACCATGTGCCACACTTAGACGGATTTGTGAAGGATAGCATGTGCCACACTTAGACAGAATTGTGAAGGATAGCATGTGCCACGCGTAGATGGAATTGTAAAGATAGCATATGCCACACTTAGACGGAATTGTGAAGGATAGCATGTGCCACGCGTAGATGGAATTGTAAAGATAGCATATGCCACACTTAGACGGAATTGTGAAGGATAGCATGTGCCACACTTAGACAGAATTGTGAAGGATAGCATTTGCCACACTTAAACAGAATTGTGAATGTTATCATGTGCCACATGTTGACAGAATTGTAAAAGATAGCATGTGCCACACTTAGACGGAATTGTGATGGATAGCATGTGCCACACTTAAACAGAATTGTGAATGTTAGCATGTGCCACACATAGACGGAATTGTGAAGTATAGCATGTGCCATACTTAGACAGAATTGTGAAAGATAGCATGTGCCACACTTAGACAGAATTGTGAAGGATAGCATTTGCCACACTTAAACAGAATTGTGAATGTTAGCATGTGCCACATGTAGACGGAATTGTGAAGACAGAATTAGACGGAATTGTGAAGGATAGCATGTGCCACACTTAGACAGAATTGTGAATGTTAGCATGTGCCACATGTTGACAGAATTGTAAGAGATAGCCTGTGCCACACTTAGACGGAATTTTGATGGATAGCATGTGCGACACTTAAACAGAATTGTGAATGTTAGCATGTGCCACATGTAGACGGAATTGTAAAGACAGAATTAGACGGAATTGTGAAGGATAGCAGGTGCCACACTTAAACAGAATTGTGAATGTTACCATGTGCCACACTTAGACGGAATTGTGAAGGATAGCATGTGCCACACTTAGACGGAATTGTGAAGGATAGCATGTCCCACACTTGGATGGAATTGTGATGGATAGCATTTGCCACACTTAGACGGAATTGCGAAGGATAGCATGTCCACATGTAGACAGAATTGTGAAGGATAGCGTGTGCCACACGTAGACGGAATTGTGAAAGATAGCATGTGCCACACTTAGATGCAATTGTGAAGGATAGCATGTGCCACACTTAGACAGAATTGTAAATGTTAGCATCTGCAACACTTTGACGCAATTGTGAAGGATAGCATGTGCCACACTTAGACAGAATTGTGAATGTTACCATGTGCCACACTTAGATGGAATTGTGAAGGATAGCATGTCCCACACTTAGACAGAATTGTAAATGTTAGCATGTGCCACACTTAGACGCAAATGTGAAGGATAGCATGTGCCACACTTAGACAGAATTGTGAAGGATAGCGTGTGCCACACGTAGATGGAATTGTGAAGGATAGCATGTGCCACACTTAGACAGAATTGTGAATATTACCATGTGCAACACTTAGACGGAATTGTGAAGGATAGCATGTCCCACACTTAGACAGAATTGTGAAGGATAGCATGTGCCGCACGTAGACGGAATTGTAATGGATAGCATATGCCACACTTAGACGGAATTGTGAAAGATAGCATGTGCCACACTTAGACAGAATTGTGAAGGATAGCGTGTGCCACACATAGACGGAATTGTGAAAGATAGCATGTGCCACACTTAGACGCAACTGTGAAGGATAGCATGTGCCACACTTAGACAGAATTATGAAGGATAACATGTGCCACACATAGACGGAATTGTAAAGGATAGCATGTGCCACACTTAGATAGAATTGTGATGGATAGCATTTGCCACACTTAGACTGAATTGCAAAGGATAGCATGTCCACATGTAGACGCAATTGTTAAGGATAGCGTGTGCCACATGTAGACGGAATTGTGAAAGATAGCATGTGCTACACTTAGATGGAATTGCGAAGGATAGCATGTGCCACACATAGACGGAATTGTATAGGATAGCATGTGCCACACTTAGATGGAATTGTGATGGATAGCATTTGCCACACTTAGACGGAATTGCAAAGGATAGCATGTTCACATGTAGACAGAATTGTGAAGGATAGCGTGTGCCACACGTAGATGGAATTGTGAAAGATAGCATGTGCCACACTTAGACGCAATTGTGAAGGATAGCATGTGCCACACTTAGACAGAATTGTGAATGTTACCATGTGCCACACTTAGACGGAATTGTGATGGATAGCATGTCCCACACTTAGACAGAATTGTAAATGTTAGCATGTGCCACACTTAGACAGAATTGTGAATGTTACCATGTGCCACACTTAGACGGAATTGTGAAGGATAGCATGTCCCACACTTAGACAGAATTGTAAATGTTAGCATGTGCCACACTTAGACGCAAATGTGAAGGACAGCATGTGCCACACTTAGACAGAATTGTGAAGGATAGCGTGTGCCACACGTAGATGGAATTGTGAAGGATAGCATGCGCCACACTTAGACAGAATTGTGAATATTACCATGTGCAACACTTAGAGGGAATTGTGAAGGATAGCATGTCCCACACTTAGACAGAATTGTGAATATTATCATGTTCCACACTTAGACAGAATTGTGAATATTACCATGTGCAACACTTAGACGGAATTGTGAAGGATAGCATGTCCCACACTTAGACAGAATTGTGAAGGATAGCATGTGCCACACATAGACGGAATTGTAATGGATAGCATATGCCACACTTAGACGGAATTGTGAAAGATTGCATGTGCCACACTTAGACAGAATTGTGAAGGATAGCGTGTGCCACACATAGACGGAATTGTGAAAGATAGCATGTACCACACTTAGACGCAATTGTGAAGGATAGCATGTGCCACACTTAGACAGAATTGTGAAGGATAGCATGTGCCACACATAGATGGAATTGTAAAGGATCGCATATGCCACACTTAGACGGAATTGTTAAGGACAGCATGTGCCACTCTTAGACAGAATTGTGAAGGATAGCGTATGCCACACGTAGACGGAATTGTGAAAGATAGCATGTGCCACACTCAGACGCAATTGTGAAGGATAGCATGTCCCACACTTAGACAGAATTGTGAATGTTAGCATGTGCCACACTTAGACGCAATTGTGAAGGATAGCATGTGCCACACTTAGACGGAATTGTGAAGGATAGCATGTCCCACACTTGGATGGAATTGTGATGGATAGCATTTGCCACACTTAGACGGAATTGCGAAGGATAGCATGTCCACATGTAGACAGAATTGTGAAGGATAGCGTGTGCCACACGTAGACGGAATTGTGAAAGATAGCATGTGCCACACTTAGATGCAATTGTGAAGGATAGCATGTGCCACACTTAGACAGAATTGTAAATGTTAGCATCTGCAACACTTTGACGCAATTGTGAAGGATAGCATGTGCCACACTTAGACAGAATTGTGAATGTTACCATGTGCCACACTTAGATGGAATTGTGAAGGATAGCATGTCCCACACTTAGTCAGAATTGTAAATGTTAGCATGTGCCACACTTAGACGCAAATGTGAAGGATAGCATGTGCCACACTTAGACAGAATTGTGAAGGATAGCGTGTGCCACACGTAGATGGAATTGTGAAGGATAGCATGTGCCACACTTAGACAGAATTGTGAATATTACCATGTGCAACACTTAGACGGAATTGTGAAGGATAGCATGTCCCACACTTAGACAGAATTGTGAAGGATAGCATGTGCCGCACGTAGACGGAATTGTAATGGATAGCATATGCCACACTTAGACGGAATTGTGAAAGATAGCATGTGCCACACTTAGACAGAATTGTGAAGGATAGCGTGTGCCACACATAGACGGAATTGTGAAAGATAGCATGTGCCACACTTAGACGCAACTGTGAAGGATAGCATGTGCCACACTTAGACAGAATTATGAAGGATAACATGTGCCACACATAGACGGAATTGTAAAGGATAGCATGTGCCACACTTAGATAGAATTGTGATGGATAGCATTTGCCACACTTAGACTGAATTGCAAAGGATAGCATGTCCACATGTAGACGCAATTGTTAAGGATAGCGTGTGCCACATGTAGACGGAATTGTGAAAGATAGCATGTGCTACACTTAGATGGAATTGCGAAGGATAGCATGTGCCACACATAGACGGAATTGTATAGGATAGCATGTGCCACACTTAGATGGAATTGTGATGGATAGCATTTGCCACACTTAGACGGAATTGCAAAGGATAGCATGTTCACATGTAGACAGAATTGTGAAGGATAGCGTGTGCCACACGTAGATGGAATTGTGAAAGATAGCATGTGCCACACTTAGACAGAATTGTGAATGTTACCATGTGCCACACTTAGACGGAATTGTGATGGATAGCATGTCCCACACTTAGACAGAATTGTAAATGTTAGCATGTGCCACACTTAGACAGAATTGTGAATGTTACCATGTGCCACACTTAGACGGAATTGTGAAGGATAGCATGTCCCACACTTAGACAGAATTGTAAATGTTAGCATGTGCCACACTTAGACGCAAATGTGAAGGACAGCATGTGCCACACTTAGACAGAATTGTGAAGGATAGCGTGTGCCACACGTAGATGGAATTGTGAAGGATAGCATGCGCCACACTTAGACAGAATTGTGAATATTACCATGTGCAACACTTAGAGGGAATTGTGAAGGATAGCATGTCCCACACTTAGACAGAATTGTGAATATTAGCATGTTCCACACTTAGACATAATTGTGAATATTACCATGTGCAACACTTAGACGGAATTGTGAAGGATAGCATGTCCCACACTTAGACAGAATTGTGAAGGATAGCATGTGCCACACATAGACGGAATTGTAATGGATAGCATATGCCACACTTAGACGGAATTGTGAAAGATTGCATGTGCCACACTTAGACAGAATTGTGAAGGATAGCGTGTGCCACACATAGACGGAATTGTGAAAGATAGCATGTACCACACTTAGACGCAATTGTGAAGGATAGCATGTGCCACACTTAGACAGAATTGTGAAGGATAGCATGTGCCACACATAGATGGAATTGTAAAGGATCGCATATGCCACACTTAGACGGAATTGTGAAGGATAGCATGTGCCACTCTTAGACAGAATTGTGAAGGATAGCGTATGCCACACGTAGACGGAATTGTGAAAGATAGCATGTGCCACACTTAGACGCAATTGTGAAGGATAGCATGTCCCACACTTAGACAGAATTGTGAATGTTAGCATGTGCCACACTTAGACGCAATTGTGAAGGATAGCATGTGCCACACGTAGACGGAATTGTAAAGGATAGCATATGCCGCACACAGACGGATTTGTGAAGGATAGCACATGCCACACTTAGACAGAATTGTGAAAGATAGCATGTGCCACACTTATACAGAATTGTTAAGGATAGCATTTGCCACACTTAAACAGAATTGTGAATGTTAGCATATGCCACATGTAGACGGAATTGTAAAGGATAGCATGTGCCACACTTAGACGGAATTGTGATGGATAGCATGTGCCACACTTAAACAGAATTGTGAATGTTAGTATGTGTCACACTTAGACGGAATTGCGAAGGATAGCAAGTACCACACGTAGACAGAATTGTGAACTATAACATGTGCCACACTTAGAGGGAATTGTGAAGGATAGCATGTCCCACACTTAGACAGAATTGTGAATATTACCATGTGCAACACTTAGACGGAATTGTGAAGGATAGCATGTCCCACACTTAGACAGAATTGTGAAGGATAGCATGTGCCACACGTAGAGGGAATTGTAATGGATAGCATATGCCACACTTAGACGGAATTGTGAAAGATTGCATGTGCCACACTTAGACAGAATTGTGAATATTACCATGTACAACACTTAGAGGGAATTGTGAAGGATAGCATGTCCCACACTTAGACAGAATTGTGAATATTAGCATGTTCCACACTTAGACAGAATTGTGAATATTACCATGTGCAACACTTAGACGGAATTGTGAAGGATAGCATGTCCCACACTTAGACAGAATTGTGAAGGATAGCATGTGCCACACGTAGACGGAATTGTAATGGATAGCATATGCCACACTTAGATGGAATTGTGAAAGATTGCATGTGCCACACTTAGACAGAATTGTGAAGGATAGCGTGTGCCACACATAGACGGAATTGTGAAAGATAGCATGTGCCACACTTAGACGCAATTGTAAAGGATAGCATATGCCACACTTAGACGGAATTGTGAAGGATAGCATGTGCCACACTTAGACAGAATTGTGAATGTTACCATGTGCCACACTTAGACGGAATAGTGAAGGATAGCATGTCCCACACTTAGACAGAATTGTGAATGTTAGCATGTGCCACACTTAGACGCAATTGTGAAGGATAGCATGTGCCACACGTAGACGGAATTGTAAAAGATAGCATATGCCACACACAGACGGATTTGTGAAGGATAGCATATGCCACACTTAGACAGAATTGTGAAAGATAGCATGTGCCACACTTATACAGAATTGTTAAGGATAGCATTTGCCACACTTAAACAGAATTGTGAATGTTAGCATATGCCACATGTAGACGGAATTGTAAAGGATAGCATGTGCAACACTTAGACGGAATTGTGATGGATAGCATGTGCCACAATTAGACGCAATTGTGAAGGATAGCATGTGCCACACTTAGACAGAATTGTGAAGGATAGCATGTGCCACACGTAGATGGAATTGTAAAGGATAGCATATGCCACACTTAGACGGAATTGTGAAGGATAGCATGTGCCACTCTTAGACAGAATTGTGAATGTTAGCATGTGTCACACTTAGACGGAATTGCGAAGGATAGCAAGTACCACACGTAGACAGAATTGTGAACTATAACATGTGCCACACTCAGACAGAATTGTGAAGGATAGCTTGTGCCACACGTAGACGGAATTGTGAAAGATAGCATGTGCCACACTTAGACGCAATTGTGAAGGATAGCATGTGCCACACTTAGACATAATTGTGAATGTTAGCATGTGCCACACTTAGACGGAATTGTGAAAGATAGCATGTGCCACAATTAGACGCAATTGTGAAGGATAGCATGTGCCACACTTAGACAGAATTGTGAAGGATAGCATGTGCCACACGTAGATGGAATTGTAAAGGATAGCATATGCCACACTTAGACGGAATTGTGAAGGATAGCATGTGCCACTCTTAGACAGAATTGTGAATGTTAGCATGTGCCACATGTTGACAGAATTGTAAAAGATAGCATGTGCCACACTTAGATGGAATTGTGAAGGATAGCATGTGCCACACTTAGACAGAATTGTGAATGTTACCATGTGCCACACTTAGACGGAATTGTGAAGGATAGCATGTGCCACACTTAGGCGGAATTGTGAAGGATAGCATGTCCCACACTTAAACAGAATTGTGAATGTTAGCATGTGCCACACATAGACAGAATTGTGAAAGATAGCATGTGCCACACTTAGACAGAACTGTGAAGGATAGCATTTGCCACATGTAGACGGAATTGTAAAGACAGAATTAGACAGAATTGTGAAGGATAGCATGTGCCACACTTCGACAGAATTGTGAATGTTACCATGTGCCACACTTAGACGGAATTGTGAAGGATAGCATGTGCCACACTTAGACGGAATTGTGAAGGATAGCATGTCCCACACTTAGACAGAATTGTGAAGGATATCATTTGCCACACTTAAACAGAATTGTGAATGTTAGCATGTGCCACATGTTGACAGAATTGTAAAAGATAGCATGTCCTACACTTAGACGGAATTGTGATGGATAGCATGTGCCACACTTAAACAGAATTGTAAATGTTAGCATGTGCCACACAAAGACGGAATTGTGAAGTATAGCATGTGCCACACTAAAACAGAATTGTGAATGTTACCATGTGCCACACTTAGACGGAATTGTGAAGGATAGCATGTCCCACACTTAGACAGAATTGTGAATGTTAGCATGTGCCACACTTAGACAGAATTGTGAATGTTACCATGTGCCACACTTAGATGGAATTGCGAAGGATAGCATGTGCCAAACATAGACGGAATTGTAAAGGATAGCATGTGCCACACTTAGATAGAATTGTGATGGATAGCATTTGCCACACTTAGACTGAATTGCAAAGGATAGCATGTCCACATGTAGACGGAATTGTTAAGGATAGCGTGTGCCACACGTAGACGGAATTGTGAAAGATAGCATGTGCTACACTTAGATGGAATTGCGAAGGATAGCATGTGCCACACATAGACGGAATTGTATAGGATAGCATGTGCCACACTTAGATGGAATTGTGATGGATAGCATTTGCCACACTTAGACGGAATTGCGAAGGATAGCATGTTCACATGTAGACAGAATTGTGAAGGATAGCGTGTGCCACACTTAGACGGAATTGTAAAGGATAGCATATGCCACACTTAGACGCAATTGTGAAGGATAGCATGTGCCACACTTAGACAGAATTGTGAATGTTACCTTGTGCCACACTTAGACGGAATTGTGATGGATAGCATGTCCCACACTTAGACAGAATTGTAAATGTTAGCATGTGCCACACTTAGACAGAATTGTGAATGTTACCATGTGCCACACTTAGACGGAATTGTGAAGGATAGCATGTCCCACACTTAGACAGAATTGTAAATGTTAGCATGTGCCACACTTAGACGCAAATGTGAAGGACAGCATGTGCCACTCTTAGACAGAATTGTGAAGGATAGCGTGTGCCACACATAGATGGAATTGTGAAGGATAGCATGCGCCACACTTAGACAGAATTGTGAATATTACCATGTGCAACACTTAGAGGGAATTGTGAAGGATAGCATGTCCGACACTTAGATAGAATTGTGAATATTAGCATGTTCCACACTTAGACAGAATTGTGAATATTACCATGTGCAACACTTAGACGGAATTGTGAAGGATAGCATGTCCCACACTTAGACAGAATTGTGAAGGATAGCATGTGCCACACATAGACGGAATTGTAATGGATAGCATATGCCACACTTAGACGGAATTGTGAAAGATTGCATGTGCCACACTTAGACAGAATTGTGAAGGATAGCGTGTGCCACACATAGACGGAATTGTGAAAGATAGCATGTGCCACACTTAGACGCAATTGTGAAGGATAGCATGTGCTACACTTAGACAGAATTGTGAAGGATAGCATGTGCCACACATAGATGGAATTGTAAAGGATCGCATATGCCACACTTAGACGGAATTGTGAAGGATAGCATGTCCCACACTTAGACAGAATTGTGAAGGATAGCATGTGCCACACGTAGACGGAATTGTAAAGGATAGCATATGCCGCACACAGACGGATTTGTGAAGGATAGCACATGCCACACTTAGACAGAATTGTGAAAGATAGCATGTGCCACACTTATACAGAATTGTTAAGGATAGCATTTGCCACACTTAAACAGAATTGTGAATGTTAGCATATGCCACATGTAGACGGAATTGTAAAGGATAGCATGTGCCACACTTAGACGGAATTGTGATGGATAGCATGTGCCACACTTAAACAGAATTGTGAATGTTAGTATGTGTCACACTTAGACGGAATTGCGAAGGATAGCAAGTACCACACGTAGACAGAATTGTGAACTATAACATGTGCCACACTTAGAGGGAATTGTGAAGGATAGCATGTCCCACACTTAGACAGAATTGTGAATATTAGCATGTTCCACACTTAGACAGAATTGTGAATATTACCATGTGCAACACTTAGACGGAATTGTGAATGTTAGCATGTGCCACACTTAGACGCAATTGTGAAGGATAGCATATGCCACACTTAGACGGAATTGTGAAGGATAGCATGTGCCACACTTAGACAGAATTGTGAAAGATAGCATGTGCCACACTTAGACAGAATTGTGAAGGATAGCATTTGCCACACTTAAACAGAATTGTGAATGTTAGCATGTGCCACATGTAGACGGAATTGTAAAGACAGAATTAGATGGAATTGTGAAGGATAGCATGTGCCACACTTAGACGCAATGTGAAGGGTAGCATGTGCCACACTTAGACAGAATTGTGAAGGATAGCATGTGCCATGCGTAGACGGAATTGTAAAGATAGCATATGCCACACTTAGACGGAATTGTGAAGGATAGCATGTGCCACACTTAGACAGAATTGTGAAGGATAGCATTTGCCATACTTAAACAGAATTGTGAATGTTAGCATGTGCCACATGTTGACAGAATTGTAAAAGATAGCATGTGCCACACTTAGACGGAATTGTGATGGATAGCATGTGCCACACTTAAACAGAATTGTGAATGTTAGCATGTGCCACACATAGACGGAATTGCGAAGTATAGCATGTGCCACACTCAGACAGAATTGTGAAAGATAGATTGTGCCACACATAGACAAAATTGTGAAGGATAGCATTTGCCACACTTAAACAGAATTGTGAATGTTAGCATGTGCCACATGTAGACGGAATTGTAAAGACAGAATTAGACGGAATTGTGAAGGATAGCATGTGCCACACTTAGACAGAATTGTGAATGTTACCATGTGCCACACTTAGACGGAATTGTGAAGGATAGCATGTGCCACACTTAGACGGAATTGTGAAGGATAGCATGTCCCACACTTAAACAGAATTGTGAATGTTAGCATGTGCCACACATAGACAGAATTGTGAAAGATAGCATGTGCCACACTTAGACAGAACTGTGAAGGATAGCATTTGCCACATGTAGACGGAATTGTAAAGACAGAATTAGACAGAATTGTGAAGGATAGCATGTGCCACACTTCGACAGAATTGTGAATGTTACCATGTGCCACACTTAGACGGAATTGTGAAGGATAGCATGTGCCACACTTAGACGGAATTGTGAAGGATAGCATGTCCCACACTTAGACAGAATTGTGAATGTTAGCATGTGCCTTACTTAGACGCATTGTGAAGGGTAGCATGTGCCACGCATAGACGGAATTGTAAAGATAGCATATGCCACACTTAGACGGAATTGTGAAGGATAGTATGTGCCACACTTAGACAGAATTGTGAAGGATAGCATTTGCCACACTTAAACAGAATTGTGAATGTTAGCATGTGCCACATGTTGACAGAATTGTAAAAGATAGCATGTCCTACACTTAGACGGAATTGTGATGGATAGCATGTGCCACACTTAAACAGAATTGTAAATGTTAGCATGTGCCACACAAAGACGGAATTGTGAAGTATAGCATGTGCCACACTTAAACAGAATTGTGAATGTTAGCATGTGTCACACTTAGATGGAATTGCGAAGGATAGCAAGTACCACACGTAGATGGTTGAGAACAATAGCATGTGCCACACTTAGATGGAATTGTGAAGGATAGCATGTGCCACACTTAGACAGAATTGTGAATTTTAGCATGTGGCACACTTAGACGCAATTGTGAAGGATAGCATGTGCCACACGTAGACAGAATTGTGAAAGATAGCATGTGCCACACTTAGACATAATTGTGAATGTTAGCATGTGCCACACTTAGACGGAATTTCGAAGGATAGCATGTGCCACACTTAAATGGAATTGCGAATGTTAACATGTGCAACACGTAGACAGAATTGTGAATGTTAGCATGTAACTCACCTAGATGGAATTATGACTAATAGCGTAACCCTCACTTAGTTAGAAGTTTATATGATAGCGTGTGCCACACTTGGATGGAATTGTGAAGGATAGCAGGTGCCTCATCTAGACTGAATTGTAAACAACGGCATATGCAACACCTAGATGGAACTGTGAATGATAACATGTCCCACTCTTGCGTGGAATTGCAAACGAGAACATGTCCCTCACTTAGAATTATAAATGATAAAATGTGCAAGACGGATATGGAATTGCGAATGATAGCATGTTGCACACTTGGATGGAATTACAATTGGTAGCATATCCCTCACTTGGATAGAATTGTAATTGATGGCATGTGCAATACTTAGATGGAATTGTAGCATGTGCAACATCTAGATGGAATTGTGAATGATAGTATATCCTGCAATTATATAGAATTGTGAACAATGGCATGTGCAGCACCTGGATGGAATTTTGAGTGGTGGCAGGTGCAGCACCTGGATGGAGTTGTGAATGATAGCATGTCCCAGTCTTATGTGGAATTGCGAATGATAGCATATCCTGCACTTAGAATTGTAAACAACAGCATGTACACACCTAAACACCTAGATGGAATTATGAATGAGAGCATGTGCCTCACCTAGATTGAACTATGACTGTTAGCATATCCCTCTCTTAGTTGGAACTGTGAATGATAGCATGTGCCACACTTAGATGGAAATGTGATTGAGAGCATGTGCCTCATCTAGATAGAATTATGATTGGTAGCATATCCCTCACTTAGTTGGAATTGTAAATGTTAGCATGCGCCACACCTAGATGGAATTGTAAATGTTAGCATGTGCCTCAATTATAAGGAATAGTAAATGATAGCATATGCCACACTTACATGGAATTGTGAATGATAGCATGTGCCTCATCTTGATAGAATTATGATTGATACCATACCTCTCACTTAGTTAGAATGATAGCATATCCTGCACTGGAATAGGTAGAATGAATAGAGTGAACAAAATTTGTGGAATAGATGACATAGATAAAATAGATGGAATGGATTGAGTAGACGAAGCAAAAATGATCGGAGGAGGCTCAATGATTGGGGAAGAATAGAATGAGTGGAACCTACTGAAACTCACCCCACGTCTTGCTTCACTGTGCACCTGCTCCCGTGGTGTTGCCATATATCTGTATCCCCTATATATGCTATATATGCCAAATATCTGCATCCCCAATATATCCTTTGTACCTGTATCCCCATATATATATCTATATCCCATATATAGCTCTACCCATCCTGTCGCTATATATATGTATGTCACTATGTACGTCCCCACTGTCCTGCTTACGTGCCAGGTCTCAGGCGCTTATACTGATAGCCACCATATCACACCAATATGCCTACTCTATACTATACACCATCATTCAACCAGAACACTGCTATACCAATGATAATTCGGCCTAGCTGTTCACATACGAACACGACTCCGTGATCACCTCATCACCCTAATAAAAAGTAATAAAAACACAGCTAGCTGAAGAACATTCCGGCTAGCTTAGGCATTCCTCAGGCCTAACGCTGCTAGAACCCAGTCTGAGTGTCCACCCACCAAACTGGACACATCCAACTGATTTCCTCAGCACCACACCTATCGCTAAGAAGCAGCTACCATCCAACAACTACACCAACTGCACATATATCCGGTGCTCCAACGCACCATAAGACTCTCTTTCTCTCTCTACTGACTAGAACTACGGTTCCCGAGGGCATTCAACTTACCAGCGCTTTGAGATCATACATAAGGCGCTATATAAATGTCAAGTAACATAACATAACATAACAGATTGTCTGGGTCATGGCATAAGGTCATGACCCGGACAATCTGGCTACGGGCCATGACCACGAGGGATGACCAATGGGCATAAAGTGGCCATGTGGACCAGGGACCGACTATGTGGTCAAGTTTTTCGAAAATGGGTTAGGTTTGAAAGGGAAAGAAAAATGTGCTTGCGGTAATATGGTCAGAGGGTTCTCTCTTCGCCTTTTGCAGGCTGCCATGGAAAGGGAAGAATGACTCTGTACGGAGCCACTCCTTCCCTTTTCATGGTGGCCATCTTGGAAAAGGATTTTTCTTCCTACAGTGAGATGCCACGCTTGTCCCGGTGTAGGAAGAAAAATCCTTTTTTATTAGTACCCCGGGTTCCCGCTTTGGCAAACCAGGGTGCAAATGGCCTTCATCCCTCATCGCAGGGGCTGGAACGGGGGATAATGGTAAGGAGCCTGGGCTGGTGGGTCATTATCCCCTGTTCCAGTCCCTGGAACGGGGGTGAGCGCCATATTATTCCAATTAGCATAACACAAAATGCTAATGGAAATGTTGGAAAATCTTATTGAGTCAATGTACTTTACTGAGAAATGTAAAGTAGAGGGAGTCTTGAAAAAATAAAACATGGGCAGATTTCCAGCAAACTTCTGTACGGCGCATTAGCAAGGTACTGAAAGCATGGTTTTCCAAATGTGTCTGTGTTTTATTTTTTGACAAGTGTCATAATGTAGGTACAAAAAATAGTGATATACCTTTGGTGATTGAGGTATAGCCTGTGGCCATGGGCAGTGACCAGATTGTCTGGGTCATGGTCTAAGGTCATGACCCCGACAATCTGGCTACTGGCCATGACCACGAGGGATGACCAATGGGGATAAAGTGGCCATGTGCACCAGGGACCGAATATGTGGTAACGTTTTTTCGAAATTGGGATAGGTTTGAAAGGGAAAGAAAAATGTGCTTGTGGTAATATGGTCAGAGGGTTCTCTCTTCGCCTTCTGCAGGCTGCCATGGAAAGGGAAGAAGGGCTCTGTACAGAGTCCCACTTTCCCCTTTTATGATGGCCATCTGGGAAAAGGATGTTCCTTCTTACAGTGGGACGTGTAGGAAGAAAAATCCTTTTTATTAGTACCCCGGGTTACTGCTTTGGCAAACCAGGGTGCTAATGGCCTTCATCCCTCATTGCAGGGGCTGGAACGGGCATAACGGTGCAGAGCCTTTGTTATCTGCCCTTGCTTCGCTTGGGCCGATAACTTGGGCTGGAGGGCCGTTATCCCCTGTTCCAGTCCCTAGAGCGGAGGATGAATGCCACATTATTCCATTCGTATAACACAAAATGCTAATGGAAATGTTAAAAAATCTTAATGAGTATATGTACTTTACTGAGAAATGTAAAGGTAGATGGAGTCTAGATGAGTTCTTTTTTTTTAACTGTGAAAGGTGGTTATGAAAGGAAACTTTTTTGTTTGTTTTTTTGCAGGAGAGGTAGAACGTATGGTCGAGAGGGAAATGAGTGAAGAGGCACCAAGCACTAATATGGAGGGACAGATGGACAGGGAAAGATGTTGTATGAGTGTTACATCTAAGGAAGGGGGCAGTGTTTCTCATGCTCCTTGATTACAGCTTCAAAAGCACTTTGAAATGTCTCCCCCCACAGAGTGGTGTGTTGCAGTATATACAGAGGACTGTTGTCTTCAAAAGATATGGATCCACAACCCCCTTTTATTGCTTGCGGGGTAGCTGCTGTGATTTTGTGGTTACAGTACTGGTTGATGAAGATGAGGTGGAGGCTGACAGCCTACTACTTGCTAAGAAAGGAACAGCCTTTTTGAGAGCTTTGCAGTGGTTGGATTGGGTGTGGCGGCGCATGGAGGTGGTCCCATAGGAGTACTGTCCAGGTTTTCCGTGACTGAGTACAACGTTGCACCCAGTGCATTTCACGTTTTAGGCTTTAGCCTTTGGTACATTCCAAACAGTGGTAAAGAACTGGCACACCCATGATTCTCTTTTGGTGCTAGAGGTAAGCACTTCCTCTACCTCTCTTCTTGGTCTTCTTCATTGTCTTTGGAAGTACTGCGCCTTTTTTATTATGTAGGTCCTCCAGCTGGTGGTGATGGTGTCTCTTGGGGAGGAGGGATGGCAATAGCTGATGCCATTTTTAAGATAAATGGCAGTTTTGTATATATATGTATTTTAGTAGGATTGTGATGGTGTAAAAGTATTACTGTTGATTATTACTGTGTGTTGAAACTCAAAGGCCTTGAATACATGTATTTGTATTATATATATATATATATTACTTGGACGCGGTAGTTATGGTTAAATTGGTGTTTCCATACAAGAGCATTTTTAGGGTGGCTTATAACTACGTTCCCTCTGGACGAATCCTCACCAAACTTTGCAAAAAAAGTATATGGCCCGCTCTGAATTTTCTTGCAAAGTTTGGGGAGGTTTGGTCCAGGGGGGGCAAAGTAATAGGGGGTCCCAAAACTTTTGTTTTTTCCCATAGACATAATGGGAAAAAACTTTGTGCACGCCTAAACCCCAAACCGCTGGACGGATTTAAGCCAAATTTGTGGCAGGAGTGGGGGCTTGCTCCCGAAAGCGTGCTTTTGCAAATTTGGTGTAAATCCATCCAGTAGTTTTTTTTTTTAAATTACCAAAATGTAAGGCAAAAAAATTAGTGATATCTCCGTTCGCTTCAAGGACGGACTTCCCTGTTCGCTCCGTGCCCCGATTGGCCAAGCGGCTTGCGTGATATCCGCGGACATGCGACGTGTTCACTGATTGGACAGCGTGGTGCGTGAAGCCCGCCATTTTGCATTCGTCGACGACTGCGGACAGCGTGGTGGTACTTTGATTAAAAATTGTATTTAGTGGAGTGTGTTGGTGTGTACGAGTGTTTGGGGAGGGTGGGGGAGTATGAGATAGGTTCAATGTTCTGTTTTTTTTATGTGCTAGACGCTTTTGTTGTGTTCGATTTGTCTGTGTTAAGGTGAGAATCACGGGAGAGTTGCATACCTGAATTCCTGGTTGATCTCGACGGGGGAGCCAGACTGACGAGAAGAACAGGTGACACAAGCAACCAGCCTCTCCACCACCCAGAATGGATACTGGGTAGAAGATGGGCCGATTCCCAACGCCACAAGCTGGTTCAGTGACGTCTGAGCTGTGCAAGCACAGACCGGAGAAGTTGAAGGAGATAATCCTTGAAGAGGCGAGGCTCCGGAGTTCAAAGATGAGAGAGCAGAACTCCAGAAGCTAGCACTGGATGTTATAGAAGTTGAGAGTCCCAAAGAGTGGGAGCCGTACTCCCGTAGCTGGCAATGGATGTTGTGGTGACGAGAGTCCCAAAGAGTGGGAGCCGTACTCCCGTAGCTGGCAATGGATACTGTGGTGATGAGTCCGAAGATGTGGGAGCCTACTCCCGTAACTAACACTGATGCGGTGGTGATGAGGGTCCAAAGGTGTGGGAGCTGTACTCCCGTAGCTGACACTGGAGGCTGTGGTGATGAGAGACCAAAGGCGTGGAATCCGTACTTCTCTAGCTGGTACCAGAGGCCGTGAAGATGAGAGTCCAAAGGTGTGGGAGCCGTCCTCCCGTGGCTGACACTGGAGGCTGTGGTGATGAGAGACCAAAGGTGTGGAATCCGTACTTCTATAGCTGGTACTAGAGGCCGTGAAGATGAGAGTCCAAAGGTGTGGAGACAGTCCCAAGAGAGACACTGGAGGGAACCACTGAGAAGGGGCCTGGCCAGGGAAGAGAGGAGGGAGAAGGCAGGCAGGTGAACTAGGGCTGGCAAGGGAGAGGAACCAGGAATAGAAGGGAAAACTGACTGGGACCTGGGGAGAAGACCTGGAAGAGGACCAGAACTACTCCTAGGGAAAACCAAATAGGCAGCAGGCAGGAGGAGAAGGAGAGCAGAAGCAGAAGTCTTGGACTGAGGCAGCGCTGACCGAAGCAAAGGAGAGCGAGTACACGATCCGGAACAGAACGCGTTGAGACGCGATCTGCTCCCCCTTTATGGGCCGCCGGCGCCCGCGAGGCCCGGAGCGCAAGCCTGATCGTTGCCAGGCGCCGGCGGACCCAGAATGAGGCTTGAGCAGCAAGCTGCTCCAATCCTGGGCAACCGCTCCACGGCGCATGCGCGGGACCGTGACCGCGGTCTCCGGCGCCCGCACCGAGGAGCTGCAGCCCATGTCCCCGGAGCTCTCCTCCCGGCGCCTCCCCAAGTGCGAAAGCGCGAATAGAGGCGCCAGGGAGGAAGAGCGCGAGCAGCGAACCCCGGTCTCCCGGTAAGCGTGACAGTCTGCGGACAGCACGGCTGTTCTGAAATGTTCTATATAAACTAAATGGTGGGGTGTTCCGAGGACGGAGTATGTGTCCGTTTTGTTCGTAAGCAAGCTAAAATTGAGCTAAGAAGACTCGCGGTGTCCTCAATGACATTTGTGATGTCATCTTTGATGTCCTGGGTGTTAGTGTTAGCAGTGCACGGTGGCACGGTGGCGCGAGTTACATATATACACCTGACTGGGAGTGATTTGTGAGTGTCCTTTACTCTGTGTGCTCATGGAGGTCTTTCAGTCACCCTCACCCCTCTTGAGACCTAGTCTTGAACGCCGCCAATGCTACCTTGATTGGTCTGGCTTGTCTGGCTTGTCCAGAGGGTTACCCTCTTCCAAGAAACTAGGCTGGCCTTCTGAACCTCTGCCCACCAGATTAGAGTTCAGAAATCCATTTTAACAAGCATTCATTATTTTACTATCCAAATTACAAGATTATAAATATTCTTCTTCTACAGTGCATGCTGCAACATTGCCTATGTATGATTAGGTTCCTGTATTGACAACATTCCAATATAATGTTTTGTTTAGATGAGCACATTCTTTAATAGGTCTCCGGGTCACCCTTCACATCTTGTTACCAACATTATAAACACAAACCCTTATAGGGACTTTTCATCAAAATTAATTCCATATGTGATGTCATCACTGATGTCATCTTTGATGTCCTGGGTGTTAGTGCTAGCAGTGCACGGTGGTGGCGTGAGTTATGGTTGCTTAATTTACCATAACTGGCAAATTTCTGAGGTTTTTCGGTTTTACTTGTAACCATAACATCCCCTTTTCATTGAATTTCATAGGTTTTTACTAGTGCAAGTTAACCATAACGTCCCTTTAACAAAGTGTTTTCAGTAAATATATATAAACATAATATAGAGAGACAGTTAAGATGTATACTTTAATCAAATCAAATTCTCCAAAGTGGGCTTGTGACCTGTACACAAACACCCTTTCGTTGAAGGGAGTACTTGAGGTCATGGTTGAACAGTTATGTTGTGCTGCTGACTTTTAAAAACCAGCATTGGCAAAGGCAAAAGCTCTGTCTATTTAAAGGGGGGGTAAGATTGGTTTTGTAAGAACCTAGTGCACAATAAAGTCTTATCCTCTTTATAATTACAAAGCAAGGTCTATCCACGTTGCCATTTCTTGTTTAAAAAGCAACCCTTTGCTGATAAAAGGAATTTCGTTTTTAGCAAACAGCATTACCTAACTGTATACACATATACTATACACTGAGAGGTGCCAACAGAAATCTGTATGTTATGAAATGATTCCCTTCGTGCCCAAAAATCTCTTATATGAGAACTTGCATGCAAATCCAATTCCTGCATGTGCAAATTTAATGCCAATGCTACTTTGCTTCTGAATTGTGACATATTTTCGTTTCAGATGATGGCTCACACCAGAAGTATATCTCTATCCATTCTAAGTATGACAGCAATTTGGTTACATACTCACAGAACTTGAAATCATTTTTAGCAACAGAACATATGTGGAAATTGTGTCTGTTTAGCAGCCAATACTTTTCTGAAGAAAATCCCCCTTCACCTTGCTTAGAAAAAAAATAAAAAGATTCAGAACACTACACCCCTACAAATTGTAGATGATGCAAGCGCAAAGTCTAAAGTTATTCTATATATGGCTCTACAAGTTCATATCAATATTTTACACTAGAAATTACCTACTTGTTTTACAAAAATAATGTTCAATTTGTATAAATTTAAATACATTAACCTTTGACCAGAAGTGAATGATCTGGGGGACATTTCGCATGTAGTTGCATCTTCAGAGGAAGACATCTGAGGAAACCGTAAAAAGGAGGATCGTATTTTTTTTTTTTTTTTTTATTTATTGAATATAGTTGTATTACAACAACTTTTTCAATTTTATACATGTTACAAAAATCCATTCTTTCATAAGTAAAAACATTAAATCAATAAAACAAACGTTTACAATTACAATTACAACCATCTTCCAAATCAAGTTTTCACAATTTAAGAGTGTTGGCTTAACATGATGTATATCAATCATTCCAGGTTTAGAGATTTTAAAAAATTGATAGTAGCAATCCTTATACCCATACATTCAGTTGCAGCCAGAGCGACCCATCTATTACTTGGGTCTATTTGTGCAAAATACACAAAATATTTAGCAAAGTGAATATTTCTTAAACTCAAAAGTTTAGGGGCTGTGCACTCCAATAATAAATGTTGCAAGGTTTCAACAATTATTGTGTTTTGACAAAACCTGCACCAATTGAAGTCTGATGTGATTTGTCTCCTTCTTACTTTGACTTCCCTAGTAGGCCAGATATTAAACCGCAGCCTCAGGATGTCAGATCTAATGGCAGAAGAAGGAGACAAGCACAAATACGAGGCAATGTCTTTATAAGCTTAAGGTCCAAATATCGCAGGATCAAAATCTCTATAGGTTAAACACTTTACTCGGGTCTCAATCCAGTCCATCATGTGGACTTTCTTCTTTGCTCTCTCTGGATGATCTAATAAAAGGCTCAATGAAATATCGGCCTTTACCATAATAGAGAGAACATTTGAGGACCACTGTTTCGGGAACCTTTCTGCTGAGTTTAGTATGTAACTAGAGATAGCCGACAAGGCAGAATTGTCCTGTGTTGAAAGCAAACATTTACGCAATAATGCGCATAAGCGCCAATTATGTTGGGCACTTAATGAAATGAAGCCCAATTCATAACGCATCATCACCCCAGGAATGCATTGCGGTAAATGCAAGATGGCTCGCCAAAATTTGGATTCTAAGCGATTAAGAAATCCAGTTGGTAAAATTTGCGTTTCCATGCCATAAAGAATAGTTGGGACAACATTTTGATTCCAAAACAGAAGAGCTGCTTTGAGTGTGAATTTGCCGTACTTAGATACAATTATTCGGGTCTGACAAATTGCCATAATTAGCTTCTGTTTAATTTTATTCAGCTGTGAGTCTGATATAGGACAACCATCAAAAATAACACCCAAATAAACATAATTTGGAACTATCTTTATGGGGGTTGTCTCAATTTGCCACTCTAATAAATGCTTGCGTAAACCTTTAGGGATAAACGTAACAATCTGTGTTTTAGCAGTATTTACAAATAATTCATTTTCTTTGAAATAGCTGCAAAGTACTGACAGAAGATTACGTAGGCCACTGGGTGTTTTTGACACAAGGACAAGATCATCTGCATACCATAATGCACTAATTTTAACACCATTCAGCATTGGAGCGTCAGCCGCTATTTTAGTAAAGATCCAGCGAACATCGTTAATAAAAAAGTTGAACAAGGCTGACGCTAAGCTGCATCCTTGTTTTAACCCTCTGTACGTATAAACAGGCGATGACAGAAGACCTTCAGCGTTTAATCTTACAAAGATCTTGGTTTTTGAATGTAATGCAAAAATGATGTCTATAAGAGTGGAGGGACATTCCGCTTTGATTAACTTATTAATGAGTTTAGGTCTTGAAACCGAATCAAAAGCGGAATGTAAATCCACAAATGCAAATTATCTAGGCTGTCTCTTACACTGGGCTTGTTGTCGGATAGCATTTAAAGTTAGTAAGTTAACACTAGTGCCCAGACCAGCCACAAAACCAGTTTGTGCTGGATCACGTTGACAGGTTGCCGATGCCCAGAGAACGAAATCTCTTAATACTAACTTGGTAAACAGCTTCCCAGGGGCGTCCAATAACGCTATCGGGCGATAGCTTTTAGCGTCCATGCGATCACCCTTCTTATAAATCGGGATAATCACGGACGAGCGCCAAGAGTCTGGTAAACATTTGGTATGTAAAATGTGCTGAAATGCATTGTTAAGAATTAGAGCCCATTCATTTATGTTTTGTTTAAACATCCAGTTGGTAGGTCCGTCAAGGCCTGCTGCTCTTGACGAAGACGCTGTTTTAATAAGGGACTGGATGATATTTTCAGTACATTGCAGCTCCCAACATCTTGCAGAACTGCCATTATAAATATAGCTACTCATCTTAGGATCATCATATAAAGTGTTAAAGTGTTTAATCCACACAGCTTCATGAACACCATTAAGTTGGAAGTACGCTTGTGGAGCTGTGCCACATTTGTTTAGCAGTTCCCAGATCAAACCAGAGTTTTTATTACGGCATGCTTGTAAAAACCTTTCACTATCTAGTTGGTATAGTGCAGCTTTCCTTGACCGTGCCCAATTTCGATATTTTGTATTAACAGACCTGACCGCTTTAATTTGTTCAAGTAAAGGTAATTTTCGAAGTTTTCTGATCTCTCTGCAATGGGCTTTCTTTCTCTCATAGAGAGCTATATCAAACCTATGAACATGACTTCTCAATGGTCTGTCATGAACAGGCTGGATATTTGCAAAGGTACTTAAAACATCTATATAGGACATAGCCCCTTGTGCTCTTTGATTGTTTAGTAAAATTGCTTCATTCAAGGCCAACAAATTATTCGTAGACCACTTAAATCGATTTTTACCATTATTTACTATCAAGGTCTGTTTATAATAACGTGCATGTTTTAAGCAGTCAGGCGCAGGGACTGACCAAGATAGAGCTAGCAGATGATGGTCGCTAGCTGTTTGTTTTACAACGACAAATTTAGAGGCATTCATAAAGATATTGTTAGATATGAAAACATAGTCAATTGTAGATTTTGAATTGCCTCGCTCCCAGGTGTTCATTGAGGGGATATCTCCTATAATTGTGCCATTTGCCATTTTTAAGTTTAGATCTTTCATAAAAGCCATCCACCGAACTCCATTACGATTTTTACTTGTTGGATTATGCTCGACACATGAAAAGTTTAGATCACCCATTACAAGAGTTCCAGATATATTGCCCTGAATAGAGATCAATTCAAAAAGAGATGACAAAGCTGTGTAAAAATTTTCATCAGTGATGCCTACAGGGTTTCTGTACACATTAATAAGGGCATATATGCGCTTCTGAAAGGATATTTTAACCAATTGTATGTATTTATTTGGCGCTCACCAGGGGGAAATTTTATAACCCTTGCTCACTTTCACCGCAACTAGTAGGCCGGCAGTGGGTCTACCTTTACCACTATGTTCAGCTGGGAGAAGACTGAGCTCGTGGTCATCCCAGACGGGCGACTTTAATAACCATGTTTCTTGTAATACTACAATATCATATATGTTCAATTGATTATTTAATGTCCATTGCAAATGAGAGGAGCCTCGGGTATTCCAACATGCTAGTGATATTTCAGTGAGAGGCAAATGTATTGATGGTTATGAGTCGTGATTAACAGTAGACAACAAGCCTGTGCGTGGGTCATTGGCACAGAAGTTACAGCCACATACTAATTGAGGTTTGAATTTTAAAGAATCTTTATTGCTTAACTCCTTAGAGGATTGGCGTGCTGGATCTTGAGCCAACAAAAACCCAAGATTGAATAATTCCATTCTTGCGTTCCAAAGAGTATTGCGAACTATTCCAGATTTAATCCATAATCTTACTACGGAGAGATTCTTATCACACAAGAACTCTATTTGATTTATGTCAGAAGAAGCAATAGCATCCAGCCCTTCAATGTCTCCAAAGATGTTGAGGACACTGGCCCGACATAAATCATATTTTGGGTAGGACCCGTCGCGACACTTCAAAATTAAAGTATGAAACAAGCTGAACTTCTTTGACAATGCAGTACTAACATCATCCATATGGTGGTTGTTTATAGCTTTGCCAGTTTCTGAGTTCATTCTGATGTTTTCTTTTGCAATATCTTGTTTAAAACAACCATTTCCTGGAAGTGGATTCTGATTTAAACTAGGACCAGATCTATTGTTATAGGAAGGTACTTCCATAACACTCTCATTAAGTGTCTTGTATATCTGAGAAGGAAGGGCTCTACCACTCGGAATTTCTGGCAGGGCCTCTGAGATTTTTTTTTGTAAATAAGAATCTACCGCAACTCTTAATGAGGTTAAACGATCGGTACACCCTGCTAATGGGTCAACTATTTGAGCAGGCTTGACTTCCATACTTAAAGATGGTTGTAAGTGTGCTGAAATAGTCGTCTGCACAACAGGCAAAGGTTGTGTCTTGTTGGATGATGTTAACAATAATTTTACCAACTCATTCAGGGGATCATGTTCTGCAGGCAGAAATAAAGCCTCCTTAGGGGCTACTTGTGGAATTGAAGAAATACAAGACGAGACATTAATTACCGAGGGTATGCTCGCGGTAGTGTCTGGTTCAGACTGTATGATATCAGCACCACTATCTATAGATATAATCGGTAGACAAGAAATAATTTTTTGGACTTCTGCCAGGGGACACTTTTGAAGCTGTTTTTTGGAGCCAATCTTAGTGGCTACAGCTTTTAATTTTTTATTATTCGCCGTTGTGCGACTATTCCTTTGAGGATTAGGCTTGTGACAGCCGCGTGCGTTATTGTTGTCAATATGTTGAACAACATTCGTGGCTGGAGAATCTAAGCTAATCCAAGACTCATTATTTTTTGCAGTCCTGGTGTCTTCAGCACACTCGATTGGTCGAATGACATTAGAGAATGTTGGTAGTGCAGAAGTTAGACTCACGGGAACTGCACTAGCAGATTCCAAAGTGCGGATGCGGTGCATAATAGAGGCACCAGGATTTCCGAGCAAAACTTGCTGAGATGAGACATATGTTTCAAGAAGAGAGACTCTTTGCTCCAAATTTCCTAAAGATGAATTTGCGTTAGATTTCACTGTACTCACTTTCATCCATTCACTAATGGTGTTTAGCTTATTTGTTTGAGCAATTATTTTCTGCTCCAAAGAATCAAAAAGCTTAAATAGGCTATAAATCGTAGTATTAATTGCCCCCAGAGTGACCTCTAAAAGGGCCGGGTTTTCAGCTATTGGACTTCCTTGTTTTTTCCTATCAGTAGCTAGACAACTACGAGGTGTTGGTTGTAAAAAAGACTCCTCGTCCTCTCTAGTTGAGTCCATGGAGCAGGGTTGGGCATAATCGATCTTAATTGAGGCCCTCGAGCTTTCTAAATCTCTGCAGACAATGGTATCAGAGTGAGAGGGTGAAGGGGATTTGACGGGACTAACATGTCCCACAGTTTCAATGCTTACAGAAGCCACCGAATCATTCAAGATTGTTGTTTCCTTTGCTGCAATAAAATTTGAGTTTAATAGGTCTTCACTCTCATGCATTGATTCTTCTATAACTGTGGCAAAGGTTGGAATAGGTTTAGAATTTCTTATAGGGGAATGTGATGCAGTTAAAAGCGTCTGATCAGAGATGGTAGTACTTAAAATAGAAGCAGGAATAGCACTGTTTAAAGAAATTACAGATAGATTCACATCAGTTGTAACTGATTTAGGTATACCCAATTTAGGCGTTTTGGCCACCGGAAAAAGCAGGTTCATTGGCTCATTCAAAGTTCTCCCACTTTGAACTTTTTCATAAAATTTACGTATGTCATTGTGGATAGAGCTATTACTAATTGGAGTCAAGATGATGTTTTTTCTTGACACCCGTGTACCACTTTTAGACTTCTCCTGTGTTTTTGGAGTATTCTTATTAGAAGGAGTTTGAGGGGGGGATGCTTGGGCTGATGTACTCTGCATTTCACTAGACCGCAGCGCCATAGAATCTCTAGTACTATCAGAGGGCATTCCTGACTTCAAAGTGAACATTTTAAAATTAACCAACAATTAATATACTATACCTATAAACCACAATATTGTGACATACAAGGGAGATGGTTAAAATTCACTTTAAATTTAAACCTAACAATAATTGGAAAATAAGAATCAACTGATTCTACCGATCTTTAGCAGGATCACCTCGCCACCATCCGCTTAACAGCCGAACAACAGCTCGCAGACTTTACACCTGACGGGCTTAACGCCGCGAGGGTGGTGCAAGGCAGTTTAAATGTCCCAATGAGGTCACGTGAAGCGTCACGTGTTGTCCGCCAGCCCCGCCTCCTCCAGGAAGCGGAGAACGAATGGAAATGGGCAGCAAGAGCTACAAAATGCTCGCAGTGCTGCGCTGGTTAAATGAGCGTTCCACAAGAAAAAACGCCTTAGCACCGATTCACAACACAACCCGCTCGGGGGGGGGCAAGGCAGTTTAAATGTCCCAATGAGGTCACGTGAAGCGTCACGTGTTGTCCGCCAGCCCCGCCTCCTCCAGGAAGCGGAGAACGAATGGAAATGGGCAGCAAGAGCTACAAAATGCTTGCAGTGCTGCGCTGGTTAAATGAGCGTTCCACAAGAAAAAACGCCTTAGCACCGATTCACAACACAACCCGCTCGGGGGGGGCAAGGCAGTTTAAATGTCCCAATGAGGTCACGTGAAGCGTCACGTGTTGTCCGCCAGCCCCGCCTCCTCCAGGAAGCGGAGAACGAATGGAAATGGGCAGCAAGAGCTACAAAATGCTCGCAGTGCTGCACTGGTTAAATGAGCGTTCCACAAGAAAAAACGCCTTAGCACCGATTCACAACACAACCCGCTTGGGGGGGCAAGGCAGTTTAAATGTCCCAATGAGGTCACGTGAAGCGTCACGTGTTGTCCGCCAGCCCCGCCTCCTCCAGGAAGCGGAGAACGAATGGAAATGGGCAGCAAGAGCTACAAAATGCTCGCAGTGCTGCGCTGGTTAAATGAGCGTTCCACAAGAAAAAACGCCTTAGCACCGATTCACAACACAACCCGCTCGGGGGGGCAAGGCAGTTTAAATGTCCCAATGAGGTCACGTGAAGCGTCACGTGTTGTCCGCCAGCCCCGCCTCCTCCAGGAAGCGGAGAACGAATGGAAATGGGCAGCAAGAGCTACAAAATGCTCGCAGTGCTGCGCTGGTTAAATGAGCGTTCCACAAGAAAAAACGCCTTAGCACCGATTCACAACACAACCCGCTCAGGGGGGGCAAGGCAGTTTAAATGTCCCAATGAGGTCACGTGAAGCGTCACGTGTTGTCCGCCAGCCCCGCCTCCTCCAGGAAGCGGAGAACGAATGGAAATGGGCAGCAAGAGCTACAAAATGCTCGCAGTGCTGCGCTGGTTAAATGAGCGTTCCACAAGAAAAAACGCCTTAGCACCGATTCACAACACAACCCGCTCGGGGGGGGCAAGGCAGTTTAAATGTCCCAATGAGGTCACGTGAAGCGTCACGTGTTGTCCGCCAGCCCCGCCTCCTCCAGGAAGCGGAGAACGAATGGAAATGGGCAGCAAGAGCTACAAAATGCTCGCAGTGCTGCGCTGGTTAAATGAGCGTTCCACAAGAAAAAACGCCTTAGCACCGATTCACAACACAACCCGCTCGGGGGGGGCAAGGCAGTTTAAATGTCCCAATGAGGTCACGTGAAGCGTCACGTGTTGTCCGCCAGCCCCGCCTCCTCCAGGAAGCGGAGAACGAATGGAAATGGGCAGCAAGAGCTACAAAATGCTCGCAGTGCTGCGCTGGTTAAATGAGCGTTCCACAAGAAAAAACGCCTTAGCACCGATTCACAACACAACCCGCTCGGGGGGGGCAAGGCAGTTTAAATGTCCCAATGAGGTCACGTGAAGCGTCACGTGTTGTCCGCCAGCCCCGCCTCCTCCAGGAAGCGGAGAACGAATGGAAATGGGCAGCAAGAGCTACAAAATGCTCGCAGTGCTGCGCTGGTTAAATGAGCGTTCCACAAGAAAAAACGCCTTAGCACCGATTCACAACACAACCCGCTCGGGGGGGGCAAGGCAGTTTAAATGTCCCAATGAGGTCACGTGAAGCGTCACGTGTTGTCCGCCAGCCCCGCCTCCTCCAGGAAGCGGAGAACGAATGGAAATGGGCAGCAAGAGCTACAAAATGCTCGCAGTGCTGCGCTGGTTAAATGAGCGTTCCACAAGAAAAAACGCCTTAGCACCGATTCACAACACAACCCGCTCGGGGGGGCAAGGCAGTTTAAATGTCCCAATGAGGTCACGTGAAGCGTCACGTGTTGTCCGCCAGCCCCGCCTCCTCCAGGAAGCGGAGAATGAATGGAAATGGGCAGCAAGAGCTACAAAATGCTCGCAGTGCTGCGCTGGTTAAATGAGCGTTCCACAAGAAAAAACGCCTTAGCACCGATTCACAACACAACCCGCTCGGGGGGGCAAGGCAGTTTAAATGTCCCAATGAGGTCACGTGAAGCGTCACGTGTTGTCCGCCAGCCCCGCCTCCTCCAGGAAGCGGAGAACGAATGGAAATGGGCAGCAAGAGCTACAAAATGCTCGCAGTGCTGCGCTGGTTAAATGAGCGTTCCACAAGAAAAAACGCCTTAGCACCGATTCACAACACAACCCGCTCGGGGGGGCAAGGCAGTTTAAATGTCCCAATGAGGTCACGTGAAGCGTCACGTGTTGTCCGCCAGCCCCGCCTCCTCCAGGAAGCGGAGAACGAATGGAAATGGGCAGCAAGAGCTACAAAATGCTCGCAGTGCTGCGCTGGTTAAATGAGCGTTCCACAAGAAAAAACGCCTTAGCACCGATTCACAACACAACCCGCTCGGGGGGGGGCAAGGCAGTTTAAATGTCCCAATGAGGTCACGTGAAGCGTCACGTGTTGTCCGCCAGCCCCGCCTCCTCCAGGAAGCGGAGAACGAATGGAAATGGGCAGCAAGAGCTACAAAATGCTCGCAGTGCTGCGCTGGTTAAATGAGCGTTCCACAAGAAAAAACGCCTTAGCACCGATTCACATGTTATTCGTATGTTGTTTTTAAATTTGACCTGGAGTTATCCATCTTGTACATTCTTTTGACCATTGATAGGCCAAAATCTGAGACCCCTATTGCTCGGCGTCACCTACGCAATTTTGCCGCAAATACTCGCATTTAAAAGTGAAGATCAGGTTAGTCCTAAATTTCCATCATTGTTCAAAGAGGTGGCGCTCTGCTTTGCTGGTAAGTTTATACAGGCAGGATCTTTAGAGGAAGTTCTTTTCAGTTGTTTTAGTAGTTCCGTTTTCTTTTTTACCACAACTGCATTAATTACTTGTTTTAGGAGGGCTCCATTACAAGTTTGGAGGTAGCCATGCCTGTAATAAAGGCAGGGTACCTCCAAACTTGCGAAAAAATCCGGCACCCGCAAATGGGCAATTACTGGGTTATTCCAGCCCCGCTGGACCTGGTAATTGCCCTTTCGTGGGTGCCGGAAATGGGTGATCCCCATTCCTATGGGGCTCAATGGGAATGAGGATGCCTGTAGAACCGGCACCAATCATTACGGTGCCTGTGCTACAGGCATGCTGTGCTCGCGGGTGCCTTTCATTCCGCCAGGTCAGACCTGGCGGAATGAAAGGCACCCACGAGCACAACTCTGAGTTTGCTGATCCGGATACAATGGCACCGGCAAGCTTACCGGTACCGTTGTATCTGGACCAGCAAACTCGTAATGAGGCGTCTTTGTTCTTATTTCAATCTGGTGTCTTCAACAGTGGTACAGGTACATTTATTCTGCAGTTGTGTTAAGTTGTGTGTTTCACTGAAAATGTGAAATTGTTTAGAAAAGTGCGACAAAGGTTCAGTTTTCTGATTTAAATGCCAGAGGTGGGGTGCTCACACACAAGCAACCAATCACACAATTACCATAATATGTTAGTGTAATGTTAAAGACATTTTCATGATAGCTTTTTTCCCTTTTTCCTCAGTTTTTTCTCCTTTTTTCAACTTCTTTGGCCTTTTCTCTGTGTTTGTTATGTTTAACATGCTTGTTCCTCCCGTTTCTTTGGACATTTATGTATATAGTGTATCACCATGCCTTGATGATGGACAAATGTCTGAATTGAATTGGCTGATTAAATAATAACTGTGTCTATTCACGTTAAATGGGGTCCTCACATTAAAACATCTGACCACTTGATGAATTAGATCAATAATTCTTTATAATTATCCAAATTAATGAATCTTTATTTACGATTGTGAAGCTCGCTTGAGTGTGCTTCTAGGGTCTCTTTTTAGACTACTCATTGCCCAAAATGCCTTGGGTTTCACTGCAGTGCTCTTTATCCACATACCAGATGTATACCAGTAAAGTGCTTTGCTCAGGGTGGTGCCCACCTTCCTGTTCTCCTTATACTACATGAATTGCACACGTGTTTCCCTTTTAGGAAATCTATTGTAATGTTAGTAATTTGATATCTGTTTGAACATGGAGAGGCACATTGTTAGTTTTGCTATTAGGTGGCGCTGAAACCATTAAGCAGAAACTATCATCATTAAAATAAGAACTTTAACATAAGAGCTTCAAAATGGGGCATTGAATAGGGGCATGTAATGCTTTTAAATTCAGATGACATATGAGGATGGTTTTGTGTTGTTTGACTATGTGTCCCACACATTCAATGCCCATCAAGTCAAATCTATATGATTTTCCTACCATTCCCCCCATCTTCACCTTAAACCACACCCCTTTTTGCACTCTTTACCTGCATTTGATTTGTGTGCTGAACTTGTCAACCATTTTTACTTCCAAAATGGCAGCCGCCATGTACTAATGTTAATAAAAAAGTAATTTGACTTGATGCTTCAAAAAATAGTTACTGCAGCTTTTAAGTTATGTTAGATATTTTAATGTATTTTGTACTCAAAATAAAAAAGGTACTATTATAGTTATGATTTGTTCTAAAATGTCCACTGTGCACCTGCTTGTGGGTATGGGTGTCTAGTGTTTTCTGCTGTAAGTAGTATCTGATTGGATATGCAGTCAGTGATGTCAGTATGATGTGATTGGATCTCCAGCCTCTGTTTGTTTCCCCCGGCAGCCATTTTATTTCAGCATTAGAAGGTTAGTAAAATGGTTGAGCTCCCAGGCACCCCAAAGCAGGGTGAACCAAGGCTAGGGACTTAATCCGATTGCCGGTTCCCACACAGCTCTGCAGGAAAAGCTACCCAGAGCTCCTGAAGAGGAAGTGCCAAGTGCCATTCACACTCAAGTCACCCCCTTCATAGTACCTGGAACGTTCACGCCAAAATATGTGATGTATGGCGAACAGTTAAACCAGCAGAGAGCCGCAGTTGGGGTCTGCCCAGTGCCTATCAGAATTACAGCACCTACTGAAGTACCGACACCCAAGCAAACCTGGATAGTAAGGTACCCACTGAGAAATCCATGTCGACAGACACGACAAAAGGACGTTTGCCAGAATGGAATATCCGAATAAGCCAAGAAGATACTAAAAGAAGACGACTGGTGGCGTCATGAGAAATCGGACTGACACACATGTAGAATATATAATGACCTAAGAATGCTGATAAAGAGACGAAATGCCATGGATAAGTGGCATCTTGGGCCTAAGGTGAAACAGTTGATTTCAAGAGGAAGAAACTTATGCCATATGCACGATGAAGACATTAAGTCAGTTAAAACGTGTACATAGGCAAGAAACCGCAAGAAGCAAAGAAATTGTGAAGCTTGCAATGCTTAGTAGAAAGTAGATTGCGGCAAGCGCCAACTACATATATCTACCTCAAAAGCACTTTATAGATGAGTGAAAATCCAATACGCACATGAGCACAATTAAATAGAGGTTACTAAAGGTTTCAAGAGGAGAAGGCCGCAGCAACAAATCAAGAAGTAAAGATGGAGAGAAACCCTGCTGAAGGTAACCCTGCAAAGAGGCCAAGGTCGTATCAGGCTTGAATAGGCTAGTAATGCCTGCAGTTAAAGAGAAGAATAACAGAGTCTCCTGTTCAGCAAAGTCGAGATAAGCCGCAACTGGTATACGACTGACAGAATTAAATTAAATACACAAAACTGCATGAGGAAGAGGCCAATTTCACGGTGTCCTAATCATGTGGCAAGGCAGTCAGAAAGGAATGAGGCTTTCACACCTACGCATGGAGCCTTGTCGTACCCATACTCCTTAACTTTCTCAGACCAAGAAGCAGACTCAAGACCAAATTACAAAGCAGTAATTGACACACGGCCACTGAGGTGATGAATGGTTGCAACATAAATTGAAGGGAAGCTGGGGTGCAGACTTACTCCCTGCACCTGGCTAATTATTTTGCATGTTGCTAAGCGCAAGTGTAAAAGTATGTGTGGTATCAATGCCAACCCAATCAGAGTGGACCATGTAATCTAGGGTCCTATAGAGAGTAGAGCCAATGGGACGTTGTACTTTTAGTGTCGTTTACAGTGGCCAGTTTGAAGGAAGGTCGTAGTTGCCCCACCTGACATTATTATCCAATCCCCTATCCCCGTTACTATATACAGATATAGAACCTATGTTAAAGTTACCTTCCTATAACCAATCGAGTTGCATGTTAGGTTTTTAAAGATTACACGTCAATGATGACAATTTTTGGTATAAATGTTGTGTTTTTGCTGATATTAGAGTTTAAGCGAGAAGGAAGATCGAGCGGTTGCTGATGTTCATTGAACTCCCCGTTTTCTGTACTTGTCATTAAACGGACCCCCTTTGCCAAACTATTGAGTTGTCATTATTATTTGATGCAAGAGTACGAATCTGCGTCCCCATCTATCTCGAGGGTGTTGCCGCTCATCTTAAAGTGCCGTTTGGAGAGCCCCACTCTTATGGGCCGGCTGGGGTCCATACGGTTCACTTGGTAGCAGAAATTAGATGGCTAGATTAGATAAAACACCCTTTGACCGTCGAAATAAGTAACTTCGGGTCCTCAGCAATATCACGAGTCCTTTGCCATCCGGCTGATAGAACGAGAAGCTCACCGTAGATAGTGGCTAGCTTAATTAAAAACCCTGCAGGTTGGGTCTGAAGGAACCTTTGTTTTCCTCCAAGAATCCCTTCCCACTTCTACGAGCAGCCGATCGGACAAGCAGCACGGAAAGGCGGCAACGAAGGTGGTGATCCCCAGTGTCCGGAGAGGAAAAAAATGCGAACGGTGAGTGAAAAAGACTGAATGCTTTGGCAAAAACTTGCAGGCCTTGAAACAAGTAAAGGAAGGTAACGGAGGGAGGTGGGACAAAAAAATATCAGAGTAAGAACATAATATATATATATATATATAAGGGGAATAATATTGACTCGAAGGTGGCCGAGCAATAGAGAGAGATACCGGGAGTAGCCGAGGTAGAGCATATATGCCCATTTTTCCTACTTTTTAATAGAGCACTAGAAGAAGCCTTCATTTAAAGTCCTGAATTGATAGGACGACGTAGAAGACCAGAATCGATTAAAGACGATCTGAAAGAAATGGGCTTAAATTCCATGTCAGAATACAATTAGGGGCAGAATGCATCTGAAGAAGCAGATGGCATGAGATTTGTGTAGCCGGCCGGAGTCTGTCTTGTCTGTTTCATGTTTTCTATCTATGATGTAAGAAGGTAAAAACCTTTTAAAATAGCATGAATTTTGCATGATTGTGATAATTTGATGTTGCATGGCATGTATTGATGATTGTAGTTAACAAAAGTAAAAGTGACATTTTTGTTGGGAAAACGGGATTGGAGCTTGTGACGATTGGTGCTCGCTCGTATTGTTGATTTTGGGTTTGAAACGTAAAGCATAATAAAGTGTTGTATAGAAGAGAAGATAAATAGGTTAAAGCATGGAAGACATTACCCCATTGGCGCACATGTGCAAACAGCTGCCGAAGCATGCACCTAAGCTTAAACAGTACAGTGAAGAATGGGATAAAGGGACCGCAAACAAAATGTTTATGCCATGGCCCCAGGGAGGATCGCTATCTAAAACGGTCCTGCAGCACATGATGACATATCTGTACGCTACATTCACGGGCAAAAAGTTAGACAAATGCCTAGCTAGTTTAGAGCTTTGGAAGATGTATCAACAAGAAAAGGAAGAGGAGCCGCTGTTAGATTGGACACTGAATATATGCACAGAGGGGGGTAAAGAGCCTTCTGCACCACCCGCCCCTTCTGAAATGAAAAGCGAAGCCAGTAAAGACGAAGAGTTATACCCATTGAGGGAACTTAAAGCAGCCACGGATATAGCAACCCAGCATATGAGTCACCTAGGCAAAGTAGTGACGAAAGCCCAGAGAAAGACAGTGACAGATATATTACCTCCAAAGTCCTGAAGGACAAGGAGAGGCGGGAAAAAGGAAAAAGAAGACGAAACACAAGCAAGTACATCTCCAGATACGGGAAGAGAGGGAAAGAGATGGAAAGGAGATGAGGATAGGACTGATGAAATGGCATTCACACAGAACAAATGGATGGGAGGTCAGATTTTATTGAAACTCGATGGTAAAGGCATTGAGGAGATGAGACATAAAGGAGAACCGGACGAATTAGAAAGGAGGAAAAGGAAAACTGATCAAGGAGCTAAGAAAAAGGATAGACATAAACAAGAGCAGTTATATCATTACAAACAGGTCATGAAACAGGAAAAGGCAGAAGAACAGAGAAAACACGATCATAAGCAGAGAACAGCTGATGATCGAGATAGAATAGAACAAAGAAGAATAGAAGAAGAAGAACAAAAGATATGGGAGAAGAGAATAAAAAGATGAGGAAATGCAAAGGGCAAATGAACAAAGAGATGCGAGGAAACAAGATATGATATGATATGATAGCTTATTTATAATGCGCTTAATACCCAGAGGTTTCTAAGCGTGGACCTGGGGATCGAACCTGTGTTGCTCTGTGTCGTCTTGCTTCCAAGGTGACTACATTGCCCCTTAGCTATCCTCCCGGGACAAGAAGAAGACAGGGCCAGAGAGGATGCGAGGAAGCGTAGAGAGTTTGATGACGACATAGAACATAAGCGAAGACAGAGAGCACGGGATCTTGAATATCTGGAAAGAGGGGTTAAAAAACCCAATCCAGTAGTAGGCTGGGAAGATATAGAAGAATTCTTCCCTGAGTATAATTTAGTACCAGGCACGTCCAGGGCAAATGTCGAAGATGACTTTGACACCAGAAGCATTAGCGGGCAACCAATAGAATATATGATGAGCTGGGGTTAGAACAGGTACCCCATGGGAAAGGAGAGGATGGGCGTCTGGAGAGCACTCAGTTGTACGATACTGAGGAAGCCTCCTGAAGTAGCAGAAATAGAGAGCTGTCATTAGATAGGCTGACCCTAACCAGAAATGAGGAGGATGAGAGAAGTTGCACGAGTTGAGCACAGACAATATCGGAAGCAGAAAGAGAAGAATGTGAAGAAAGAGAAGACAAGAGAAGATGCGAAAAACGCTTCTCTAGGGGAAAGGGAGTAAGATGGTCAGATTCTAGTGGGTATGCACCAAAGACATCAGAGTCAGCCACACCATCAGAGTGGATTAAAGGAGTATTATATGGTCGGAGGGGGGTGTCGCCACCACCCTATGTGAACAGACTAAGGACATTGCCAGGTAGACGGCGATGCAGGAATATTACCCCTGCAGTAGACAGAAAAATGGTGAGAGAGGAAAAGGAGTGTCATGTGTCACAGTTCTGTTTACTAGAAAAAGGAGGAGCTAGGCCACAATATATACCCTGGCCTCACATGGATGGAGAGAACCTGAAAAATAAGCCCCCAATGCTGACATCGGGAGCCGGAAAATGGATACATGAGTTAGAAAAAATGATAGGAGGAAACACGTTAGCTATAGCGGATGTTAAGGGTCTTTTACCGCCATACTTGGTGATAGAGCTGATGATGTGTGGGCACGAGCGAGTTACCCTGGAGTGACTACAGTTAATAACGCGCATGACGGAAGCGCTTTTTAACAATTGAAGAACCGCGGTGTGGAAAGCACTAAGAGTGCTATACCAGGACACTTCTGATATTGGAGCTTTAATGTCATACAAGATGAAGGAGTCAGATGATCCTTTGCTTTACATTCAGAATTTCCAAGACGCCTGGGTGCTGGAAACTCATGAATCTTGGGGGAAATCTATACCCGTGTTTTACCATATATTATGACAAGGGCTGCCAGAACAGGTACATAAGCAGCTCAAGAAATTGGTAGGGATTGAGGCAAAGTCATGGTCTGAAATACAGTTGACCATTGCACACTATTGCAGGCTGCTGCAAGAAAAGAATTGCAAAAAGGATGCTGCACGAAAAGGTGAAGAGGCTAAATTGGTGCAGAACAAATTATCAAAGTATGCCATTGAGGGGGCAATGATAATTAATACAGATGGATCAAACATGCAGCAGGTCAATAGCCAAAGGCAGTTTTACCAGAGCAACTTCCAAAATGGCAGCCGCCATGTACTAATGTTAATAAAAAGTAATTTGATTTGATGCTTCAAAAAATAGTTACTGCAGCTTTTAAGTTATGTTAGATATTTTAATGTATTTTGTACTCAAAATAAAAAAAGGTACTATTATAGTTATGATTTGTTCTAAAATGTCCACTGTGCACTTGCTTGTGGGTATGGGTGTCTAGTGTTTTCTGCTGTAAGTAGTATCTGATTGGATATGCAGTCAGTGATGTCAGTATGATGTGATTGGCTCTCCAGCCTCTGTTTGTTTCCCCCGGCAGCCATTTTATTTCAGCATTAGAAGGTTAGTAAAATGGTTGAGCTCCCAGGCACCCCAAAGCAGGGTGAACCAAGGCTAGGGACTTAATCCGATTGCCGGTTCCCACACAGCTCTGCAGGAAAAGCTACCCAGAGCTCCTGAAGAGGAAGTGCCAAGTGCCATTCACACTCAAGTCACCCCCTTCATAGTACCTGGAACGTTCACGCCAAAATATGTGATGTATGGCGAACAGTTAAACCAGCAGAGAGCCGCAGTTGGGGTCTGCCCAGTGCCTATCAGAATAACAGCACCTATTGAAGTCCCGACACCCAAGCAAACCTGGATAGTAAGGTACCCACTGAGAAATCCATATCGACAGACACGACAAAAGGATGTTTGTCAGAATGGAATATCCGAAGAAGCCAAGAAGATACTAAAAGTAGACGACTGGTGGCGTCATGAGAAATCGGACTGACACACATATAGAATATATAATGACCTAAGAATGCTGATAAAGAGACGAAATGCCATGGATAAGTGACATCTTGGGCCTAAGGTGAAACAGTTGATTTCAAGATGAAGAAACCTATGCCATATGCACGATGAAGACATTAACAGGGTAATTCATAGAATTTCGCAGAAAAGTGTCGCAAGCGGCTGGCGCAGAGTGTCCGCGTGCGATTGTCTGCGCCAGGCACGTGCGCAAAAACCGATTTCCGCGCACAGCGTATTCATGGATTTTAGGCTCCCAAACCAGCCGTGGCGCAGAGTATCGCAGCGACCCTGCAGCAGCGCCAGTAACGCCCCCAAGAACGCCCTCGCACAAGGAAAAGCCATTAAAATCGCTAAATCATCGCAAAGGGCTGCGCTAACCCTGGACCAGTTTACAGGGCTGCCAAACAAGGAACGCAAAGCGGGTAACGTGCATATCAGGGGTACGCGGGAAGTTATACACGCGATTAGCCAGGGTACGTGTATTACAGGGGTACGCGGGAAGTTTTACACGCGATTCGGCTGGGTACGTGTATTACAGGGGTGCGCGTGAATTCTCACATGCGATTTGGCCAGGTACGTGTATTACAGGGGTGCGCGGGAAGTTCCACACGCGAATAGCCTGGGCGCGTGTATTTCAGGGGTGCGCGGGAAGTTCCACACGCGAATAGCCTGGGCGCCTGTATTTCAGGGGTGCGCGGGAAGTTCCACACGCGAATAGCCTGGGCGCGTGTATTTCAGGGGTGCGCGGGAAGTTTTACACGCGATTTCAGCAGGGTACGTGTATTACAGGGGTGCGCGGGAATTCTCACATGCGATTTGGCCAGGTGTATTACAGGGGTGCGTGGGACGTTACACACGCGATTAGGCTGGGTGGGTCCTCACAGGTGTTCCCTATACACCCTCGGCGGCCCCTGCAGGCAGCCCACAAAACAGGGGACTACCCTGCACACCTGCTCATGTCCCCCTGCACCCCCACCCCCCAGCAGTGCAGGGGCACCCTCCACCAGGCCCCCACTCATGTCTCCCACCACCCCCACCCCCCAGCAGTGCAGGGGCAGCCCCCACCAGGCCCCCACTCATGTCTCCCACCACCCCACCCCCCCCCAGCCACCAGGGGCACCCTCCACCAGGCCTCCACTCATGTCTCCCACCACCCCCACCCCCCAGTCACCAGGGGCACCCTCCACCAGGCCCCCACTCATGTCTCCCAGCGTGCTACGTGTATTTCAGGGGTGCGCGGGAAGTTCCACACGCAAATAGCCTGGGCGCGTGTATTTCAGGGGTGCGCGGGAAGTTCCACACGCGAATAGCCTGGGCGCGTGTATTTCAGGGGTGCGCGGGAAGTTTTACACGCGATTTCAGCAGGGTACGTGTATTTCAGGGGTGCGCAGGAAGTTCCACACGCGAATAGCCTGGGCGCGTGTATTTCAGGGGTGCGCGGGAAGTTCCACACGCGAATAGCCTGGGCGCGTGTATTCCAGGGGTGCGCGGGAAGTTTTACACGCGATTTCAGCAGGGTACGTGTATTTCAGGGGTGCGCGGGAAGTTCCACACGCGAATAGCCTGGGCGCGTGTATTTCAGGGGTGTGCGGGAAGTTCCACACGCGAATAGCCTGGGCGCGTGTATTTCAGGGGTGCGCGGGAAGTTTTACACGCGATTTCAGCAGGGTACGTGTATTTCAGGGGTGCGCGGGAATTCTCACACACGATTTGGCTTGGTACGTGTATTACAGGGGTGTGTGGGAAGTTACACACGCGATTAGGCTGGGTGGGTCCTCACAGGTGTTCCCGGTACACCCTCGACGGCCCCTGCAGGCAGCCCACAAAACAGGGGACTACCCTGCACACCTGCTCATGTCCCCCTGCACCCCCACCCCCCCAGCAGTGCAGGGGCAGCCTCCACCAGGCCCCCAGCCATGTCTCCCACCACCCCCACCCACCAGCAGTGCAGGGGCAGCCTCCACCAGGCCCACACTCATGTCCCCTATCACCCCCACACCCCCGCCACCAGGGGCACCCTCCACCAGGCCCCCATCCATGTGTCCCACCACCCCCACCCCCCAGCAGTGCAGGGGCAGCCTCCACCAGGCCCCCACCCATGTCTCCCACCACCTCCACCCCCCAGCAGTGCAGGGGCAGCAGGCAGTCAGGCAGCAGCAGGTGGGAGCGTGCTCGGGGCTCTGGGGGGCAGTAGTTCGGCCTTCCGGGCAGGAGCGTGGTATTCCGTGTGCTTACGCGTGGCCAGCTTGGTACGGAGTGATTTGGCACGTGAAAATCCTGCAAGTCAGCGTGAAAACCGAGGAAAGGCCCTCAGCGCGTAAGCGCGTCTGTGACGTGACCCGCACGGGTGTTTCCCACACAGCACGTGATGACAGAGCACACGTGGAAAGACTGCACGTCAGAGTGTAATCGCGTGTGATTGGTGGAAATGGCCCTACACGCAGAAGTGACAAAGCGTGTAATTGGTGGAAATGGCCCTACACGCAGAAGTGACAAAGCGTGTAATTGGTGGAAATGGCCCTAGCGCGTACATGCCGCGTAAGTGACGCTGGACGTTTGGGCCTGTATAAAAGGTACGTGTAGAACACGTTTTCCTTGTACGTGCTTTTCGTGGAGAGCGAGTGGGTGAATTCTGTACTTCTTGTCGTTTCACACGCGATTTACTTCACGGCGTTTCAAGTTCGTATTCCCTGTTACCTCTGACAGCTTTTTCTCTTTTTTCGCTTTTACTGGTTTACCTGGGCCTGTTCCCTCAAACAGTGTTCCCTTCTACTGTTGTCCTGGCTCCTCAGACAGCGTACAAATCTTCTTTTGGCAAGGGTGTTGCCAACCAAACGTGCTCCTTTTACACGCTCGTTTACCAGGCAGACGGTGAGTCACGCACGTATCTAACATCTGTGCTTGCCCCGTGTGTAGCCTACCCCTTCAGAGGTCATTCTAGGCTGCGTGTGACACGCATACGTTCATTCTTGTGTTACTGGGTGCCACAGCGTAGTGCAGGTTTTTCTTTCTGCACACGTGGTCTAGGAGAGGTTGCGTGCACGTCATCTCCCTTTTTTGGGGCTCCTGTGCGTAGCGTGACCCGTCATCTTTCCCCAGGGGTTACAATCAGCCTTGCAAGAGCACTAGGGTACAATTACCATCTGGTACCCAACCCCTTTGACCCCCAATTGCCCAGGAAAGTAGTTTACAGCCACTCCCATACGCACATTTACATCAGTGCCATGGCTGGGAGGCGAGGATTCCGTAAGGGTGGCAAAGGTGGAAGAGCCACAAGTGGTGGCCGTGGTGGATCCGGTAGGGGACGTGGTCGTTACTTGCAGGGTGAGCCTGTCCCCCCATGTGTGGAGGACCAGTCAAGGGCACCCATAATCCCCCCCCCCGTTGAGGCTGATGTGGCTGACACCATCCATGCTCAGCCCTTGTTGGACCAGCCCATTGTGGCACCAGATCTGGCTGACTCCATGGCTGACTTCCAGGTAAGCAGGCCTATGACACGTGCGCTGGTGCACGTTGATGTCACCATGCCACGTGCATCTGGGCCAGCAAGGTCATCTGCTGCACCAAGGAGGCAGGGCGGAGAGGCTGCAGGGGCAGCTGCGGCTCCATCCACCCCAGCCCTCACACACCCAGCCAGGACAGTGTCGGTCCTAGTCCATGCTGCTGACATTCCCCCTGACACCATCACACTAGAGCCAATGCCTGCACCAACTCCCATGCTGAGTGTGCAATCCCACACTCCTGATACAGAGTCCACCAGGGCTCCTGCCCCTAGTGTCCAGAGCGGCGCAGGACACTCAGGATCACCACCACCTTCCAAGCGGAAGAGGAAGAGTGCTCGTCCGGCACAGGCTGATGCCCCAGACACGGCTACACAGTCCGGCCCGTCCAGGAAGCCCAGATTCACGGATGACGAACTGAATGCACTTGTCCAATATGTGTCCGCACATGACAACGAGATGGTCATTGTTGCAGGATCCAAGACCACACCTGCACAACGCCAGGCACACTGGCAGACCGTTGCGGACATCGTAAGTGCCCTTGGAATCGTGAGGCGCACAGCCAATGATTGCTATAAGCGCTGGAATGACCTAAAGCGCAGGGCAAAGAGTAAGCTGGCCTCAAGTCATGCCGCAACTCTAGTGACTGGAGGTGGGTCTCCAGTAGGAGACATGGAACTCACTCCACATGAGTCAGTCGCTGAGACCTACGTCACGACCTACGACCTACAACTGGGAGTGATTTGTGAGTGTCCTTTACTCTGTGTGCTCATGGAGGTCTTTCAGTCATCCTCACCCCTCTTGAGACCTAGTCTTGAACGCCGCCAATGCTACCTTGATTGGTCTGGCTTGTCTGGCTTGTCCAGAGGGTTACCCTCTTCCAAGAAACTAGGCTGGCCTTCTGAACCTCTGCCCACCAGATTAGAGTTCAGAAATCCATTTTAACAAGCATTCATTATTTTACTATCCAAATTACAAGATTATAAATATTCTTCTTCTACAGTGCATGCTGCAACATTGCCTATGTATGATTAGGTTCCTGTATTGACAACATTCCAATATAATGTTTTGTTTAGATGAGCACATTCTTTAATAGGTCTCCGGGTCACCCTTCACATCTTGTTACCAACATTATAAACACAAACCCTTATAGGGACTTTTCATCAAAATTAATTCCATATGTGATGTCATCACTGATGTCATCTTTGATGTCCTGGGTGTTAGTGCTAGCAGTGCACGGTGGTGGCGTGAGTTATGGTTGCTTAATTTACCATAACTGGCAAATTTCTGAGGTTTTTCGGTTTTACTTGTAACCATAACATCCCCTTTTCATTGAATTTCATAGGTTTTTACTAGTGCAAGTTAACCATAACGTCCCTTTAACAAAGTGTTTTCAGTAAATATATATAAACATAATATAGAGAGACAGTTAAGATGTATACTTTAATCAAATCAAATTCTCCAAAGTGGGCTTGTGACCTGTACACAAACACCCTTTCGTTGAAGGGAGTACTTGAGGTCATGGTTGAACAGTTATGTTGTGCTGCTGACTTTTAAAAACCAGCATTGGCAAAGGCAAAAGCTCTGTCTATTTAAAGGGGGGGTAAGATTGGTTTTGTAAGAACCTAGTGCACAATAAAGTCTTATCCTCTTTATAATTACAAAGCAAGGTCTATCCACGTTGCCATTTCTTGTTTAAAAAGCAACCCTTTGCTGATAAAAGGAATTTCGTTTTTAGCAAACAGCATTACCTAACTGTATACACATATACTATACACTGAGAGGTGCCAACAGAAATCTGTATGTTATGAAATGATTCCCTTCGTGCCCAAAAATCTCTTATATGAGAACTTGCATGCAAATCCAATTCCTGCATGTGCAAATTTAATGCCAATGCTACTTTGCTTCTGAATTGTGACATATTTTCGTTTCAGATGATGGCTCACACCAGAAGTATATCTCTATCCATTCTAAGTATGACAGCAATTTGGTTACATACTCACAGAACTTGAAATCATTTTTAGCAACAGAACATATGTGGAAATTGTGTCTGTTTAGCAGCCAATACTTTTCTGAAGAAAATCCCCCTTCACCTTGCTTAGAAAAAAAATAAAAAGATTCAGAACACTACACCCCTACAAATTGTAGATGATGCAAGCGCAAAGTCTAAAGTTATTCTATATATGGCTCTACAAGTTCATATCAATATTTTACACTAGAAATTACCTACTTGTTTTACAAAAATAATGTTCAATTTGTATAAATTTAAATACATTAACCTTTGACCAGAAGTGAATGATCTGGGGGACATTTCGCATGTAGTTGCATCTTCAGAGGAAGACATCTGAGGAAACCGTAAAAAGGAGGATCGTATTTTTTTTTTTTTTTTTTATTTATTGAATATAGTTGTATTACAACAACTTTTTCAATTTTATACATGTTACAAAAATCCATTCTTTCATAAGTAAAAACATTAAATCAATAAAACAAACGTTTACAATTACAATTACAACCATCTTCCAAATCAAGTTTTCACAATTTAAGAGTGTTGGCTTAACATGATGTATATCAATCATTCCAGGTTTAGAGATTTTAAAAAATTGATAGTAGCAATCCTTATACCCATACATTCAGTTGCAGCCAGAGCGACCCATCTATTACTTGGGTCTATTTGTGCAAAATACACAAAATATTTAGCAAAGTGAATATTTCTTAAACTCAAAAGTTTAGGGGCTGTGCACTCCAATAATAAATGTTGCAAGGTTTCAACAATTATTGTGTTTTGACAAAACCTGCACCAATTGAAGTCTGATGTGATTTGTCTCCTTCTTACTTTGACTTCCCTAGTAGGCCAGATATTAAACCGCAGCCTCAGGATGTCAGATCTAATGGCAGAAGAAGGAGACAAGCACAAATACGAGGCAATGTCTTTATAAGCTTAAGGTCCAAATATCGCAGGATCAAAATCTCTATAGGTTAAACACTTTACTCGGGTCTCAATCCAGTCCATCATGTGGACTTTCTTCTTTGCTCTCTCTGGATGATCTAATAAAAGGCTCAATGAAATATCGGCCTTTACCATAATAGAGAGAACATTTGAGGACCACTGTTTCGGGAACCTTTCTGCTGAGTTTAGTATGTAACTAGAGATAGCCGACAAGGCAGAATTGTCCTGTGTTGAAAGCAAACATTTACGCAATAATGCGCATAAGCGCCAATTATGTTGGGCACTTAATGAAATGAAGCCCAATTCATAACGCATCATCACCCCAGGAATGCATTGCGGTAAATGCAAGATGGCTCGCCAAAATTTGGATTCTAAGCGATTAAGAAATCCAGTTGGTAAAATTTGCGTTTCCATGCCATAAAGAATAGTTGGGACAACATTTTGATTCCAAAACAGAAGAGCTGCTTTGAGTGTGAATTTGCCGTACTTAGATACAATTATTCGGGTCTGACAAATTGCCATAATTAGCTTCTGTTTAATTTTATTCAGCTGTGAGTCTGATATAGGACAACCATCAAAAATAACACCCAAATAAACATAATTTGGAACTATCTTTATGGGGGTTGTCTCAATTTGCCACTCTAATAAATGCTTGCGTAAACCTTTAGGGATAAACGTAACAATCTGTGTTTTAGCAGTATTTACAAATAATTCATTTTCTTTGAAATAGCTGCAAAGTACTGACAGAAGATTACGTAGGCCACTGGGTGTTTTTGACACAAGGACAAGATCATCTGCATACCATAATGCACTAATTTTAACACCATTCAGCATTGGAGCGTCAGCCGCTATTTTAGTAAAGATCCAGCGAACATCGTTAATAAAAAAGTTGAACAAGGCTGACGCTAAGCTGCATCCTTGTTTTAACCCTCTGTACGTATAAACAGGCGATGACAGAAGACCTTCAGCGTTTAATCTTACAAAGATCTTGGTTTTTGAATGTAATGCAAAAATGATGTCTATAAGAGTGGAGGGACATTCCGCTTTGATTAACTTATTAATGAGTTTAGGTCTTGAAACCGAATCAAAAGCGGAATGTAAATCCACAAATGCAAATTATCTAGGCTGTCTCTTACACTGGGCTTGTTGTCGGATAGCATTTAAAGTTAGTAAGTTAACACTAGTGCCCAGACCAGCCACAAAACCAGTTTGTGCTGGATCACGTTGACAGGTTGCCGATGCCCAGAGAACGAAATCTCTTAATACTAACTTGGTAAACAGCTTCCCAGGGGCGTCCAATAACGCTATCGGGCGATAGCTTTTAGCGTCCATGCGATCACCCTTCTTATAAATCGGGATAATCACGGACGAGCGCCAAGAGTCTGGTAAACATTTGGTATGTAAAATGTGCTGAAATGCATTGTTAAGAATTAGAGCCCATTCATTTATGTTTTGTTTAAACATCCAGTTGGTAGGTCCGTCAAGGCCTGCTGCTCTTGACGAAGACGCTGTTTTAATAAGGGACTGGATGATATTTTCAGTACATTGCAGCTCCCAACATCTTGCAGAACTGCCATTATAAATATAGCTACTCATCTTAGGATCATCATATAAAGTGTTAAAGTGTTTAATCCACACAGCTTCATGAACACCATTAAGTTGGAAGTACGCTTGTGGAGCTGTGCCACATTTGTTTAGCAGTTCCCAGATCAAACCAGAGTTTTTATTACGGCATGCTTGTAAAAACCTTTCACTATCTAGTTGGTATAGTGCAGCTTTCCTTGACCGTGCCCAATTTCGATATTTTGTATTAACAGACCTGACCGCTTTAATTTGTTCAAGTAAAGGTAATTTTCGAAGTTTTCTGATCTCTCTGCAATGGGCTTTCTTTCTCTCATAGAGAGCTATATCAAACCTATGAACATGACTTCTCAATGGTCTGTCATGAACAGGCTGGATATTTGCAAAGGTACTTAAAACATCTATATAGGACATAGCCCCTTGTGCTCTTTGATTGTTTAGTAAAATTGCTTCATTCAAGGCCAACAAATTATTCGTAGACCACTTAAATCGATTTTTACCATTATTTACTATCAAGGTCTGTTTATAATAACGTGCATGTTTTAAGCAGTCAGGCGCAGGGACTGACCAAGATAGAGCTAGCAGATGATGGTCGCTAGCTGTTTGTTTTACAACAACAAATTTAGAGGCATTCATAAAGATATTGTTAGATATGAAAACATAGTCAATTGTAGATTTTGAATTGCCTCGCTCCCAGGTGTTCATTGAGGGGATATGTCCTATAATTGTGCCATTTGCCATTTTTAAGTTTAGATCTTTCATAAAAGCCATCCACCGAACTCCATTACGATTTTTACTTGTTGGATTATGCTCGACACATGAAAAGTTTAGATCACCCATTACAAGAGTTCCAGATATATTGCCCTGAATAGAGATCAATTCAAAAAGAGATGACAAAGCTGTGTAAAAATTTTCATCAGTGATGCCTACAGGGTTTCTGTACACATTAATAAGGGCATATATGCGCTTCTGAAAGGATATTTTAACCAATTGTATGTATTTATTTGGCGCTCACCAGGGGGAAATTTTATAACCCTTGCTCACTTTCACCGCAACTAGTAGGCCGGCAGTGGGTCTACCTTTACCACTATGTTCAGCTGGGAGAAGACTGAGCTCGTGGTCATCCCAGACGGGCGACTTTAATAACCATGTTTCTTGTAATACTACAATATCATATATGTTCAATTGATTATTTAATGTCCATTGCAAATGAGAGGAGCCTCGGGTATTCCAACATGCTAGTGATATTTCAGTGAGAGGCAAATGTATTGATGGTTATGAGTCGTGATTAACAGTAGACAACAAGCCTGTGCGTGGGTCATTGGCACAGAAGTTACAGCCACATACTAATTGAGGTTTGAATTTTAAAGAATCTTTATTGCTTAACTCCTTAGAGGATTGGCGTGCTGGATCTTGAGCCAACAAAAACCCAAGATTGAATAATTCCATTCTTGCGTTCCAAAGAGTATTGCGAACTATTCCAGATTTAATCCATAATCTTACTACGGAGAGATTCTTATCACACAAGAACTCTATTTGATTTATGTCAGAAGAAGCAATAGCATCCAGCCCTTCAATGTCTCCAAAGATGTTGAGGACACTGGCCCGACATAAATCATATTTTGGGTAGGACCCGTCGCGACACTTCAAAATTAAAGTATGAAACAAGCTGAACTTCTTTGACAATGCAGTACTAACATCATCCATATGGTGGTTGTTTATAGCTTTGCCAGTTTCTGAGTTCATTCTGATGTTTTCTTTTGCAATATCTTGTTTAAAACAACCATTTCCTGGAAGTGGATTCTGATTTAAACTAGGACCAGATCTATTGTTATAGGAAGGTACTTCCATAACACTCTCATTAAGTGTCTTGTATATCTGAGAAGGAAGGGCTCTACCACTCGGAATTTCTGGCAGGGCCTCTGAGATTTTTTTTTGTAAATAAGAATCTACCGCAACTCTTAATGAGGTTAAACGATCGGTACACCCTGCTAATGGGTCAACTATTTGAGCAGGCTTGACTTCCATACTTAAAGATGGTTGTAAGTGTGCTGAAATAGTCGTCTGCACAACAGGCAAAGGTTGTGTCTTGTTGGATGATGTTAACAATAATTTTACCAACTCATTCAGGGGATCATGTTCTGCAGGCAGAAATAAAGCCTCCTTAGGGGCTACTTGTGGAATTGAAGAAATACAAGACGAGACATTAATTACCGAGGGTATGCTCGCGGTAGTGCCTGGTTCAGACTGTATGATATCAGCACCACTATCTATAGATATAATCGGTAGACAAGAAATAATTTTTTGGACTTCTGCCAGGGGACACTTTTGAAGCTGTTTTTTGGAGCCAATCTTAGTGGCTACAGCTTTTAATTTTTTATTATTCGCCGTTGTGCGACTATTCCTTTGAGGATTAGGCTTGTGACAGCCGCGTGCGTTATTGTTGTCAATATGTTGAACAACATTCGTGGCTGGAGAATCTAAGCTAATCCAAGACTCATTATTTTTTGCAGTCCTGGTGTCTTCAGCACACTCGATTGGTCGAATGACATTAGAGAATGTTGGTAGTGCAGAAGTTAGACTCACGGGAACTGCACTAGCAGATTCCAAAGTGCGGATGCGGTGCATAATAGAGGCACCAGGATTTCCGAGCAAAACTTGCTGAGATGAGACATATGTTTCAAGAAGAGAGACTCTTTGCTCCAAATTTCCTAAAGATGAATTTGCGTTAGATTTCACTGTACTCACTTTCATCCATTCACTAATGGTGTTTAGCTTATTTGTTTGAGCAATTATTTTCTGCTCCAAAGAATCAAAAAGCTTAAATAGGCTATAAATCGTAGTATTAATTGCCCCCAGAGTGACCTCTAAAAGGGCCGGGTTTTCAGCTATTGGACTTCCTTGTTTTTTCCTATCAGTAGCTAGACAACTACGAGGTGTTGGTTGTAAAAAAGACTCCTCGTCCTCTCTAGTTGAGTCCATGGAGCAGGGTTGGGCATAATCGATCTTAATTGAGGCCCTCGAGCTTTCTAAATCTCTGCAGACAATGGTATCAGAGTGAGAGGGTGAAGGGGATTTGACGGGACTAACATGTCCCACAGTTTCAATGCTTACAGAAGCCACCGAATCATTCAAGATTGTTGTTTCCTTTGCTGCAATAAAATTTGAGTTTAATAGGTCTTCACTCTCATGCATTGATTCTTCTATAACTGTGGCAAAGGTTGGAATAGGTTTAGAATTTCTTATAGGGGAATGTGATGCAGTTAAAAGCGTCTGATCAGAGATGGTAGTACTTAAAATAGAAGCAGGAATAGCACTGTTTAAAGAAATTACAGATAGATTCACATCAGTTGTAACTGATTTAGGTATACCCAATTTAGGCGTTTTGGCCACCGGAAAAAGCAGGTTCATTGGCTCATTCAAAGTTCTCCCACTTTGAACTTTTTCATAAAATTTACGTATGTCATTGTGGATAGAGCTATTACTAATTGGAGTCAAGATGATGTTTTTTCTTGACACCCGTGTACCACTTTTAGACTTCTCCTGTGTTTTTGGAGTATTCTTATTAGAAGGAGTTTGAGGGGGGGATGCTTGGGCTGATGTACTCTGCATTTCACTAGACCGCAGCGCCATAGAATCTCTAGTACTATCAGAGGGCATTCCTGACTTCAAAGTGAACATTTTAAAATTAACCAACAATTAATATACTATACCTATAAACCACAATATTGTGACATACAAGGGAGATGGTTAAAATTCACTTTAAATTTAAACCTAACAATAATTGGAAAATAAGAATCAACTGATTCTACCGATCTTTAGCAGGATCACCTCGCCACCATCCGCTTAACAGCCGAACAACAGCTCGCAGACTTTACACCTGACGGGCTTAACGCCGCGAGGGTGGTGCAAGGCAGTTTAAATGTCCCAATGAGGTCACGTGAAGCGTCACGTGTTGTCCGCCAGCCCCGCCTCCTCCAGGAAGCGGAGAACGAATGGAAATGGGCAGCAAGAGCTACAAAATGCTCGCAGTGCTGCGCTGGTTAAATGAGCGTTCCACAAGAAAAAACGCCTTAGCACCGATTCACAACACAACCCGCTCGGGGGGGGGCAAGGCAGTTTAAATGTCCCAATGAGGTCACGTGAAGCGTCACGTGTTGTCCGCCAGCCCCGCCTCCTCCAGGAAGCGGAGAACGAATGGAAATGGGCAGCAAGAGCTACAAAATGCTTGCAGTGCTGCGCTGGTTAAATGAGCGTTCCACAAGAAAAAACGCCTTAGCACCGATTCACAACACAACCCGCTCGGGGGGGGCAAGGCAGTTTAAATGTCCCAATGAGGTCACGTGAAGCGTCACGTGTTGTCCGCCAGCCCCGCCTCCTCCAGGAAGCGGAGAACGAATGGAAATGGGCAGCAAGAGCTACAAAATGCTCGCAGTGCTGCACTGGTTAAATGAGCGTTCCACAAGAAAAAACGCCTTAGCACCGATTCACAACACAACCCGCTTGGGGGGGCAAGGCAGTTTAAATGTCCCAATGAGGTCACGTGAAGCGTCACGTGTTGTCCGCCAGCCCCGCCTCCTCCAGGAAGCGGAGAACGAATGGAAATGGGCAGCAAGAGCTACAAAATGCTCGCAGTGCTGCGCTGGTTAAATGAGCGTTCCACAAGAAAAAACGCCTTAGCACCGATTCACAACACAACCCGCTCGGGGGGGGCAAGGCAGTTTAAATGTCCCAATGAGGTCACGTGAAGCGTCACGTGTTGTCCGCCAGCCCCGCCTCCTCCAGGAAGCGGAGAACGAATGGAAATGGGCAGCAAGAGCTACAAAATGCTCGCAGTGCTGCGCTGGTTAAATGAGCGTTCCACAAGAAAAAACGCCTTAGCACCGATTCACAACACAACCCGCTCAGGGGGGGCAAGGCAGTTTAAATGTCCCAATGAGGTCACGTGAAGCGTCACGTGTTGTCCGCCAGCCCCGCCTCCTCCAGGAAGCGGAGAACGAATGGAAATGGGCAGCAAGAGCTACAAAATGCTCGCAGTGCTGCGCTGGTTAAATGAGCGTTCCACAAGAAAAAACGCCTTAGCACCGATTCACAACACAACCCGCTCGGGGGGGGCAAGGCAGTTTAAATGTCCCAATGAGGTCACGTGAAGCGTCACGTGTTGTCCGCCAGCCCCGCCTCCTCCAGGAAGCGGAGAACGAATGGAAATGGGCAGCAAGAGCTACAAAATGCTCGCAGTGCTGCGCTGGTTAAATGAGCGTTCCACAAGAAAAAACGCCTTAGCACCGATTCACAACACAACCCGCTCGGGGGGGGCAAGGCAGTTTAAATGTCCCAATGAGGTCACGTGAAGCGTCACGTGTTGTCCGCCAGCCCCGCCTCCTCCAGGAAGCGGAGAACGAATGGAAATGGGCAGCAAGAGCTACAAAATGCTCGCAGTGCTGCGCTGGTTAAATGAGCGTTCCACAAGAAAAAACGCCTTAGCACCGATTCACAACACAACCCGCTCGGGGGGGGCAAGGCAGTTTAAATGTCCCAATGAGGTCACGTGAAGCGTCACGTGTTGTCCGCCAGCCCCGCCTCCTCCAGGAAGCGGAGAACGAATGGAAATGGGCAGCAAGAGCTACAAAATGCTCGCAGTGCTGCGCTGGTTAAATGAGCGTTCCACAAGAAAAAACGCCTTAGCACCGATTCACAACACAACCCGCTCGGGGGGGGCAAGGCAGTTTAAATGTCCCAATGAGGTCACGTGAAGCGTCACGTGTTGTCCGCCAGCCCCGCCTCCTCCAGGAAGCGGAGAACGAATGGAAATGGGCAGCAAGAGCTACAAAATGCTCGCAGTGCTGCGCTGGTTAAATGAGCGTTCCACAAGAAAAAACGCCTTAGCACCGATTCACAACACAACCCGCTCGGGGGGGCAAGGCAGTTTAAATGTCCCAATGAGGTCACGTGAAGCGTCACGTGTTGTCCGCCAGCCCCGCCTCCTCCAGGAAGCGGAGAATGAATGGAAATGGGCAGCAAGAGCTACAAAATGCTCGCAGTGCTGCGCTGGTTAAATGAGCGTTCCACAAGAAAAAACGCCTTAGCACCGATTCACAACACAACCCGCTCGGGGGGGCAAGGCAGTTTAAATGTCCCAATGAGGTCACGTGAAGCGTCACGTGTTGTCCGCCAGCCCCGCCTCCTCCAGGAAGCGGAGAACGAATGGAAATGGGCAGCAAGAGCTACAAAATGCTCGCAGTGCTGCGCTGGTTAAATGAGCGTTCCACAAGAAAAAACGCCTTAGCACCGATTCACAACACAACCCGCTCGGGGGGGGCAAGGCAGTTTAAATGTCCCAATGAGGTCACGTGAAGCGTCACGTGTTGTCCGCCAGCCCCGCCTCCTCCAGGAAGCGGAGAACGAATGGAAATGGGCAGCAAGAGCTACAAAATGCTCGCAGTGCTGCGCTGGTTAAATGAGCGTTCCACAAGAAAAAACGCCTTAGCACCGATTCACAACACAACCCGCTCGGGGGGGGGCAAGGCAGTTTAAATGTCCCAATGAGGTCACGTGAAGCGTCACGTGTTGTCCGCCAGCCCCGCCTCCTCCAGGAAGCGGAGAACGAATGGAAATGGGCAGCAAGAGCTACAAAATGCTCGCAGTGCTGCGCTGGTTAAATGAGCGTTCCACAAGAAAAAACGCCTTAGCACCGATTCACATGTTATTCGTATGTTGTTTTTAAATTTGACCTGGAGTTATCCATCTTGTACATTCTTTTGACCATTGATAGGCCAAAATCTGAGACCCCTATTGCTCGGCGTCACCTACGCAATTTTGCCGCAAATACTCGCATTTAAAAGTGAAGATCAGGTTAGTCCTAAATTTCCATCATTGTTCAAAGAGGTGGCGCTCTGCTTTGCTGGTAAGTTTATACAGGCAGGATCTTTAGAGGAAGTTCTTTTCAGTTGTTTTAGTAGTTCCGTTTTCTTTTTTACCACAACTGCATTAATTACTTGTTTTAGGAGGGCTCCATTACAAGTTTGGAGGTAGCCATGCCTGTAATAAAGGCAGGGTACCTCCAAACTTGCGAAAAAATCCGGCACCCGCAAATGGGCAATTACTGGGTTATTCCAGCCCCGCTGGACCTGGTAATTGCCCTTTCGTGGGTGCCGGAAATGGGTGATCCCCATTCCTATGGGGCTCAATGGGAATGAGGATGCCTGTAGAACCGGCACCAATCATTACGGTGCCTGTGCTACAGGCATGCTGTGCTCGCGGGTGCCTTTCATTCCGCCAGGTCAGACCTGGCGGAATGAAAGGCACCCACGAGCACAACTCTGAGTTTGCTGATCCGGATACAATGGCACCGGCAAGCTTACCGGTACCGTTGTATCTGGACCAGCAAACTCGTAATGAGGCGTCTTTGTTCTTATTTCAATCTGGTGTCTTCAACAGTGGTACAGGTACATTTATTCTGCAGTTGTGTTAAGTTGTGTGTTTCACTGAAAATGTGAAATTGTTTAGAAAAGTGCGACAAAGGTTCAGTTTTCTGATTTAAATGCCAGAGGTGGGGTGCTCACACACAAGCAACCAATCACACAATTACCATAATATGTTAGTGTAATGTTAAAGACATTTTCATGATAGCTTTTTTCCCTTTTTCCTCAGTTTTTTCTCCTTTTTTCAACTTCTTTGGCCTTTTCTCTGTGTTTGTTATGTTTAACATGCTTGTTCCTCCCGTTTCTTTGGACATTTATGTATATAGTGTATCACCATGCCTTGATGATGGACAAATGTCTGAATTGAATTGGCTGATTAAATAATAACTGTGTCTATTCACGTTAAATGGGGTCCTCACATTAAAACATCTGACCACTTGATGAATTAGATCAATAATTCTTTATAATTATCCAAATTAATGAATCTTTATTTACGATTGTGAAGCTCGCTTGAGTGTGCTTCTAGGGTCTCTTTTTAGACTACTCATTGCCCAAAATGCCTTGGGTTTCACTGCAGTGCTCTTTATCCACATACCAGATGTATACCAGTAAAGTGCTTTGCTCAGGGTGGTGCCCACCTTCCTGTTCTCCTTATACTACATGAATTGCACACGTGTTTCCCTTTTAGGAAATCTATTGTAATGTTAGTAATTTGATATCTGTTTGAACATGGAGAGGCACATTGTTAGTTTTGCTATTAGGTGGCACTGAAACCATTAAGCAGAAACTATCATCATTAAAATAAGAACTTTAACATAAGAGCTTCAAAATGGGGCATTGAATAGGGGCATGTAATGCTTTTAAATTCAGATGACATATGAGGATGGTTTTGTGTTGTTTGACTATGTGTCCCACACATTCAATGCCCATCAAGTCAAATCTATATGATTTTCCTACCATTCCCCCCATCTTCACCTTAAACCACACCCCTTTTTGCACTCTTTACCTGCATTTGATTTGTGTGCTGAACTTGTCAACCATTTTTACTTCCAAAATGGCAGCCGCCATGTACTAATGTTAATAAAAAAGTAATTTGACTTGATGCTTCAAAAAATAGTTACTGCAGCTTTTAAGTTATGTTAGATATTTTAATGTATTTTGTACTCAAAATAAAAAAGGTACTATTATAGTTATGATTTGTTCTAAAATGTCCACTGTGCACCTGCTTGTGGGTATGGGTGTCTAGTGTTTTCTGCTGTAAGTAGTATCTGATTGGATATGCAGTCAGTGATGTCAGTATGATGTGATTGGATCTCCAGCCTCTGTTTGTTTCCCCCGGCAGCCATTTTATTTCAGCATTAGAAGGTTAGTAAAATGGTTGAGCTCCCAGGCACCCCAAAGCAGGGTGAACCAAGGCTAGGGACTTAATCCGATTGCCGGTTCCCACACAGCTCTGCAGGAAAAGCTACCCAGAGCTCCTGAAGAGGAAGTGCCAAGTGCCATTCACACTCAAGTCACCCCCTTCATAGTACCTGGAACGTTCACGCCAAAATATGTGATGTATGGCGAACAGTTAAACCAGCAGAGAGCCGCAGTTGGGGTCTGCCCAGTGCCTATCAGAATTACAGCACCTACTGAAGTACCGACACCCAAGCAAACCTGGATAGTAAGGTACCCACTGAGAAATCCATGTCGACAGACACGACAAAAGGACGTTTGCCAGAATGGAATATCCGAATAAGCCAAGAAGATACTAAAAGAAGACGACTGGTGGCGTCATGAGAAATCGGACTGACACACATGTAGAATATATAATGACCTAAGAATGCTGATAAAGAGACGAAATGCCATGGATAAGTGGCATCTTGGGCCTAAGGTGAAACAGTTGATTTCAAGAGGAAGAAACTTATGCCATATGCACGATGAAGACATTAAGTCAGTTAAAACGTGTACATAGGCAAGAAACCGCAAGAAGCAAAGAAATTGTGAAGCTTGCAATGCTTAGTAGAAAGTAGATTGCGGCAAGCGCCAACTACATATATCTACCTCAAAAGCACTTTATAGATGAGTGAAAATCCAATACGCACATGAGCACAATTAAATAGAGGTTACTAAAGGTTTCAAGAGGAGAAGGCCGCAGCAACAAATCAAGAAGTAAAGATGGAGAGAAACCCTGCTGAAGGTAACCCTGCAAAGAGGCCAAGGTCGTATCAGGCTTGAATAGGCTAGTAATGCCTGCAGTTAAAGAGAAGAATAACAGAGTCTCCTGTTCAGCAAAGTCGAGATAAGCCGCAACTGGTATACGACTGACAGAATTAAATTAAATACACAAAACTGCATGAGGAAGAGGCCAATTTCACGGTGTCCTAATCATGTGGCAAGGCAGTCAGAAAGGAATGAGGCTTTCACACCTACGCATGGAGCCTTGTCGTACCCATACTCCTTAACTTTCTCAGACCAAGAAGCAGACTCAAGACCAAATTACAAAGCAGTAATTGACACACGGCCACTGAGGTGATGAATGGTTGCAACATAAATTGAAGGGAAGCTGGGGTGCAGACTTACTCCCTGCACCTGGCTAATTATTTTGCATGTTGCTAAGCGCAAGTGTAAAAGTATGTGTGGTATCAATGCCAACCCAATCAGAGTGGACCATGTAATCTAGGGTCCTATAGAGAGTAGAGCCAATGGGACGTTGTACTTTTAGTGTCGTTTACAGTGGCCAGTTTGAAGGAAGGTCGTAGTTGCCCCACCTGACATTATTATCCAATCCCCTATCCCCGTTACTATATACAGATATAGAACCTATGTTAAAGTTACCTTCCTATAACCAATCGAGTTGCATGTTAGGTTTTTAAAGATTACACGTCAATGATGACAATTTTTGGTATAAATGTTGTGTTTTTGCTGATATTAGAGTTTAAGCGAGAAGGAAGATCGAGCGGTTGCTGATGTTCATTGAACTCCCCGTTTTCTGTACTTGTCATTAAACGGACCCCCTTTGCCAAACTATTGAGTTGTCATTATTATTTGATGCAAGAGTACAAATCTGCGTCCCCATCTATCTCGAGGGTGTTGCCGCTCATCTTAAAGTGCCGTTTGGAGAGCCCCACTCTTATGGGCCGGCTGGGGTCCATACGGTTCACTTGGTAGCAGAAATTAGATGGCTAGATTAGATAAAACACCCTTTGACCGTCGAAATAAGTAACTTCGGGTCCTCAGCAATATCACGAGTCCTTTGCCATCCGGCTGATAGAACGAGAAGCTCACCGTAGATAGTGGCTAGCTTAATTAAAAACCCTGCAGGTTGGGTCTGAAGGAACCTTTGTTTTCCTCCAAGAATCCCTTCCCACTTCTACGAGCAGCCGATCGGACAAGCAGCACGGAAAGGCGGCAACGAAGGTGGTGATCCCCAGTGTCCGGAGAGGAAAAAAATGCGAACGGTGAGTGAAAAAGACTGAATGCTTTGGCAAAAACTTGCAGGCCTTGAAACAAGTAAAGGAAGGTAACGGAGGGAGGTGGGACAAAAAAATATCAGAGTAAGAACATAATATATATATATATAAGGGGAATAATATTGACTCGAAGGTGGCCGAGCAATAGAGAGAGATACCGGGAGTAGCCGAGGTAGAGCATATATGCCCATTTTTCCTACTTTTTAATAGAGCACTAGAAGAAGCCTTCATTTAAAGTCCTGAATTGATAGGACGACGTAGAAGACCAGAATCGATTAAAGACGATCTGAAAGAAATGGGCTTAAATTCCATGTCAGAATACAATTAGGGGCAGAATGCATCTGAAGAAGCAGATGGCATGAGATTTGTGTAGCCGGCCGGAGTCTGTCTTGTCTGTTTCATGTTTTCTATCTATGATGTAAGAAGGTAAAAACCTTTTAAAATAGCATGAATTTTGCATGATTGTGATAATTTGATGTTGCATGGCATGTATTGATGATTGTAGTTAACAAAAGTAAAAGTGACATTTTTGTTGGGAAAACGGGATTGGAGCTTGTGACGATTGGTGCTCGCTCGTATTGTTGATTTTGGGTTTGAAACGTAAAGCATAATAAAGTGTTGTATAGAAGAGAAGATAAATAGGTTAAAGCATGGAAGACATTACCCCATTGGCGCACATGTGCAAACAGCTGCCGAAGCATGCACCTAAGCTTAAACAGTACAGTGAAGAATGGGATAAAGGGACCGCAAACAAAATGTTTATGCCATGGCCCCAGGGAGGATCGCTATCTAAAACGGTCCTGCAGCACATGATGACATATCTGTACGCTACATTCACGGGCAAAAAGTTAGACAAATGCCTAGCTAGTTTAGAGCTTTGGAAGATGTATCAACAAGAAAAGGAAGAGGAGCCGCTGTTAGATTGGACACTGAATATATGCACAGAGGGGGGTAAAGAGCCTTCTGCACCACCCGCCCCTTCTGAAATGAAAAGCGAAGCCAGTAAAGACGAAGAGTTATACCCATTGAGGGAACTTAAAGCAGCCACGGATATAGCAACCCAGCATATGAGTCACCTAGGCAAAGTAGTGACGAAAGCCCAGAGAAAGACAGTGACAGATATATTACCTCCAAAGTCCTGAAGGACAAGGAGAGGCGGGAAAAAGGAAAAAGAAGACGAAACACAAGCAAGTACATCTCCAGATACGGGAAGAGAGGGAAAGAGATGGAAAGGAGATGAGGATAGGACTGATGAAATGGCATTCACACAGAACAAATGGATGGGAGGTCAGATTTTATTGAAACTCGATGGTAAAGGCATTGAGGAGATGAGACATAAAGGAGAACCGGACGAATTAGAAAGGAGGAAAAGGAAAACTGATCAAGGAGCTAAGAAAAAGGATAGACATAAACAAGAGCAGTTATATCATTACAAACAGGTCATGAAACAGGAAAAGGCAGAAGAACAGAGAAAACACGATCATAAGCAGAGAACAGCTGATGATCGAGATAGAATAGAACAAAGAAGAATAGAAGAAGAAGAACAAAAGATATGGGAGAAGAGAATAAAAAGATGAGGAAATGCAAAGGGCAAATGAACAAAGAGATGCGAGGAAACAAGATATGATATGATATGATAGCTTATTTATAATGCGCTTAATACCCAGAGGTTTCTAAGCGTGGACCTGGGGATCGAACCTGTGTTGCTCTGTGTCGTCTTGCTTCCAAGGTGACTACATTGCCCCTTAGCTATCCTCCCGGGACAAGAAGAAGACAGGGCCAGAGAGGATGCGAGGAAGCGTAGAGAGTTTGATGACGACATAGAACATAAGCGAAGACAGAGAGCACGGGATCTTGAATATCTGGAAAGAGGGGTTAAAAAACCCAATCCAGTAGTAGGCTGGGAAGATATAGAAGAATTCTTCCCTGAGTATAATTTAGTACCAGGCACGTCCAGGGCAAATGTCGAAGATGACTTTGACACCAGAAGCATTAGCGGGCAACCAATAGAATATATGATGAGCTGGGGTTAGAACAGGTACCCCATGGGAAAGGAGAGGATGGGCGTCTGGAGAGCACTCAGTTGTACGATACTGAGGAAGCCTCCTGAAGTAGCAGAAATAGAGAGCTGTCATTAGATAGGCTGACCCTAACCAGAAATGAGGAGGATGAGAGAAGTTGCACGAGTTGAGCACAGACAATATCGGAAGCAGAAAGAGAAGAATGTGAAGAAAGAGAAGACAAGAGAAGATGCGAAAAACGCTTCTCTAGGGGAAAGGGAGTAAGATGGTCAGATTCTAGTGGGTATGCACCAAAGACATCAGAGTCAGCCACACCATCAGAGTGGATTAAAGGAGTATTATATGGTCGGAGGGGGGTGTCGCCACCACCCTATGTGAACAGACTAAGGACATTGCCAGGTAGACGGCGATGCAGGAATATTACCCCTGCAGTAGACAGAAAAATGGTGAGAGAGGAAAAGGAGTGTCATGTGTCACAGTTCTGTTTACTAGAAAAAGGAGGAGCTAGGCCACAATATATACCCTGGCCTCACATGGATGGAGAGAACCTGAAAAATAAGCCCCCAATGCTGACATCGGGAGCCGGAAAATGGATACATGAGTTAGAAAAAATGATAGGAGGAAACACGTTAGCTATAGCGGATGTTAAGGGTCTTTTACCGCCATACTTGGTGATAGAGCTGATGATGTGTGGGCACGAGCGAGTTACCCTGGAGTGACTACAGTTAATAACGCGCATGACGGAAGCGCTTTTTAACAATTGAAGAACCGCGGTGTGGAAAGCACTAAGAGTGCTATACCAGGACACTTCTGATATTGGAGCTTTAATGTCATACAAGATGAAGGAGTCAGATGATCCTTTGCTTTACATTCAGAATTTCCAAGACGCCTGGGTGCTGGAAACTCATGAATCTTGGGGGAAATCTATACCCGTGTTTTACCATATATTATGACAAGGGCTGCCAGAACAGGTACATAAGCAGCTCAAGAAATTGGTAGGGATTGAGGCAAAGTCATGGTCTGAAATACAGTTGACCATTGCACACTATTGCAGGCTGCTGCAAGAAAAGAATTGCAAAAAGGATGCTGCACGAAAAGGTGAAGAGGCTAAATTGGTGCAGAACAAATTATCAAAGTATGCCATTGAGGGGGCAATGATAATTAATACAGATGGATCAAACATGCAGCAGGTCAATAGCCAAAGGCAGTTTTACCAGAGCAACTTCCAAAATGGCAGCCGCCATGTACTAATGTTAATAAAAAGTAATTTGATTTGATGCTTCAAAAAATAGTTACTGCAGCTTTTAAGTTATGTTAGATATTTTAATGTATTTTGTACTCAAAATAAAAAAAGGTACTATTATAGTTATGATTTGTTCTAAAATGTCCACTGTGCACTTGCTTGTGGGTATGGGTGTCTAGTGTTTTCTGCTGTAAGTAGTATCTGATTGGATATGCAGTCAGTGATGTCAGTATGATGTGATTGGCTCTCCAGCCTCTGTTTGTTTCCCCCGGCAGCCATTTTATTTCAGCATTAGAAGGTTAGTAAAATGGTTGAGCTCCCAGGCACCCCAAAGCAGGGTGAACCAAGGCTAGGGACTTAATCCGATTGCCGGTTCCCACACAGCTCTGCAGGAAAAGCTACCCAGAGCTCCTGAAGAGGAAGTGCCAAGTGCCATTCACACTCAAGTCACCCCCTTCATAGTACCTGGAACGTTCACGCCAAAATATGTGATGTATGGCGAACAGTTAAACCAGCAGAGAGCCGCAGTTGGGGTCTGCCCAGTGCCTATCAGAATAACAGCACCTATTGAAGTCCCGACACCCAAGCAAACCTGGATAGTAAGGTACCCACTGAGAAATCCATATCGACAGACACGACAAAAGGATGTTTGTCAGAATGGAATATCCGAAGAAGCCAAGAAGATACTAAAAGTAGACGACTGGTGGCGTCATGAGAAATCGGACTGACACACATATAGAATATATAATGACCTAAGAATGCTGATAAAGAGACGAAATGCCATGGATAAGTGACATCTTGGGCCTAAGGTGAAACAGTTGATTTCAAGATGAAGAAACCTATGCCATATGCACGATGAAGACATTAACAGGGTAATTCATAGAATTTCGCAGAAAAGTGTCGCAAGCGGCTGGCGCAGAGTGTCCGCGTGCGATTGTCTGCGCCAGGCACGTGCGCAAAAACCGATTTCCGCGCACAGCGTATTCATGGATTTTAGGCTCCCAAACCAGCCGTGGCGCAGAGTATCGCAGCGACCCTGCAGCAGCGCCAGTAACGCCCCCAAGAACGCCCTCGCACAAGGAAAAGCCATTAAAATCGCTAAATCATCGCAAAGGGCTGCGCTAACCCTGGACCAGTTTACAGGGCTGCCAAACAAGGAACGCAAAGCGGGTAACGTGCATATCAGGGGTACGCGGGAAGTTATACACGCGATTAGCCAGGGTACGTGTATTACAGGGGTACGCGGGAAGTTTTACACGCGATTCGGCTGGGTACGTGTATTACAGGGGTGCGCGTGAATTCTCACATGCGATTTGGCCAGGTACGTGTATTACAGGGGTGCGCGGGAAGTTCCACACGCGAATAGCCTGGGCGCGTGTATTTCAGGGGTGCGCGGGAAGTTCCACACGCGAATAGCCTGGGCGCCTGTATTTCAGGGGTGCGCGGGAAGTTCCACACGCGAATAGCCTGGGCGCGTGTATTTCAGGGGTGCGCGGGAAGTTTTACACGCGATTTCAGCAGGGTACGTGTATTACAGGGGTGCGCGGGAATTCTCACATGCGATTTGGCCAGGTGTATTACAGGGGTGCGTGGGACGTTACACACGCGATTAGGCTGGGTGGGTCCTCACAGGTGTTCCCTATACACCCTCGGCGGCCCCTGCAGGCAGCCCACAAAACAGGGGACTACCCTGCACACCTGCTCATGTCCCCCTGCACCCCCACCCCCCAGCAGTGCAGGGGCACCCTCCACCAGGCCCCCACTCATGTCTCCCACCACCCCCACCCCCCAGCAGTGCAGGGGCAGCCCCCACCAGGCCCCCACTCATGTCTCCCACCACCCCACCCCCCCCCAGCCACCAGGGGCACCCTCCACCAGGCCTCCACTCATGTCTCCCACCACCCCCACCCCCCAGTCACCAGGGGCACCCTCCACCAGGCCCCCACTCATGTCTCCCAGCGTGCTACGTGTATTTCAGGGGTGCGCGGGAAGTTCCACACGCAAATAGCCTGGGCGCGTGTATTTCAGGGGTGCGCGGGAAGTTCCACACGCGAATAGCCTGGGCGCGTGTATTTCAGGGGTGCGCGGGAAGTTTTACACGCGATTTCAGCAGGGTACGTGTATTTCAGGGGTGCGCAGGAAGTTCCACACGCGAATAGCCTGGGCGCGTGTATTTCAGGGGTGCGCGGGAAGTTCCACACGCGAATAGCCTGGACGCGTGTATTCCAGGGGTGCGCGGGAAGTTTTACACGTGATTTCAGCAGGGTACGTGTATTTCAGGGGTGCGCGGGAAGTTCCACACGCGAATAGCCTGGGCGCGTGTATTTCAGGGGTGTGCGGGAAGTTCCACACGCGAATAGCCTGGGCGCGTGTATTTCAGGGGTGCGCGGGAAGTTTTACACGCGATTTCAGCAGGGTACGTGTATTTCAGGGGTGCGCGGGAATTCTCACACACGATTTGGCTTGGTACGTGTATTACAGGGGTGTGTGGGAAGTTACACACGCGATTAGGCTGGGTGGGTCCTCACAGGTGTTCCCGGTACACCCTCGACGGCCCCTGCAGGCAGCCCACAAAACAGGGGACTACCCTGCACACCTGCTCATGTCCCCCTGCACCCCCACCCCCCCAGCAGTGCAGGGGCAGCCTCCACCAGGCCCCCAGCCATGTCTCCCACCACCCCCACCCACCAGCAGTGCAGGGGCAGCCTCCACCAGGCCCACACTCATGTCCCCTATCACCCCCACCCCCCCGCCACCAGGGGCACCCTCCACCAGGCCCCCATCCATGTGTCCCACCACCCCCACCCCCCAGCAGTGCAGGGGCAGCCTCCACCAGGCCCCCACCCATGTCTCCCACCACCTCCACCCCCCAGCAGTGCAGGGGCAGCAGGCAGTCAGGCAGCAGCAGGTGGGAGCGTGCTCGGGGCTCTGGGGGGCAGTAGTTCGGCCTTCCGGGCAGGAGCGTGGTATTCCGTGTGCTTACGCGTGGCCAGCTTGGTACGGAGTGATTTGGCACGTGAAAATCCTGCAAGTCAGCGTGAAAACCGAGGAAAGGCCCTCAGCGCGTAAGCGCGTCTGTGACGTGACCCGCACGGGTGTTTCCCACACAGCACGTGATGACAGAGCACACGTGGAAAGACTGCACGTCAGAGTGTAATCGCGTGTGATTGGTGGAAATGGCCCTACACGCAGAAGTGACAAAGCGTGTAATTGGTGGAAATGGCCCTACACGCAGAAGTGACAAAGCGTGTAATTGGTGGAAATGGCCCTAGCGCGTACATGCCGCGTAAGTGACGCTGGACGTTTGGGCCTGTATAAAAGGTACGTGTAGAACACGTTTTCCTTGTACGTGCTTTTCGTGGAGAGCGAGTGGGTGAATTCTGTACTTCTTGTCGTTTCACACGCGATTTACTTCACGGCGTTTCAAGTTCGTATTCCCTGTTACCTCTGACAGCTTTTTCTCTTTTTTCGCTTTTACTGGTTTACCTGGGCCTGTTCCCTCAAACAGTGTTCCCTTCTACTGTTGTCCTGGCTCCTCAGACAGCGTACAAATCTTCTTTTGGCAAGGGTGTTGCCAACCAAACGTGCTCCTTTTACACGCTCGTTTACCAGGCAGACGGTGAGTCACGCACGTATCTAACATCTGTGCTTGCCCCGTGTGTAGCCTACCCCTTCAGAGGTCATTCTAGGCTGCGTGTGACACGCATACGTTCATTCTTGTGTTACTGGGTGCCACAGCGTAGTGCAGGTTTTTCTTTCTGCACACGTGGTCTAGGAGAGGTTGCGTGCACGTCATCTCCCTTTTTTGGGGCTCCTGTGCGTAGCGTGACCCGTCATCTTTCCCCAGGGGTTACAATCAGCCTTGCAAGAGCACTAGGGTACAATTACCATCTGGTACCCAACCCCTTTGACCCCCAATCGCCCAGGAAAGTAGTTTACAGCCACTCCCATACGCACATTTACATCAGTGCCATGGCTGGGAGGCGAGGATTCCGTAAGGGTGGCAAAGGTGGAAGAGCCACAAGTGGTGGCCGTGGTGGATCCGGTAGGGGACGTGGTCGTTACTTGCAGGGTGAGCCTGTCCCCCCATGTGTGGAGGACCAGTCAAGGGCACCCATAATCCCCCCCCCCGTTGAGGCTGATGTGGCTGACACCATCCATGCTCAGCCCTTGTTGGACCAGCCCATTGTGGCACCAGATCTGGCTGACTCCATGGCTGACTTCCAGGTAAGCAGGCCTATGACACGTGCGCTGGTGCACGTTGATGTCACCATGCCACGTGCATCTGGGCCAGCAAGGTCATCTGCTGCACCAAGGAGGCAGGGCGGAGAGGCTGCAGGGGCAGCTGCGGCTCCATCCACCCCAGCCCTCACACACCCAGCCAGGACAGTGTCGGTCCTAGTCCATGCTGCTGACATTCCCCCTGACACCATCACACTAGAGCCAATGCCTGCACCAACTCCCATGCTGAGTGTGCAATCCCACACTCCTGATACAGAGTCCACCAGGGCTCCTGCCCCTAGTGTCCAGAGCGGCGCAGGACACTCAGGATCACCACCACCTTCCAAGCGGAAGAGGAAGAGTGCTCGTCCGGCACAGGCTGATGCCCCAGACACGGCTACACAGTCCGGCCCGTCCAGGAAGCCCAGATTCACGGATGACGAACTGAATGCACTTGTCCAATATGTGTCCGCACATGACAACGAGATGGTCATTGTTGCAGGATCCAAGACCACACCTGCACAACGCCAGGCACACTGGCAGACCGTTGCGGACATCGTAAGTGCCCTTGGAATCGTGAGGCGCACAGCCAATGATTGCTATAAGCGCTGGAATGACCTAAAGCGCAGGGCAAAGAGTAAGCTGGCCTCAAGTCATGCCGCAACTCTAGTGACTGGAGGTGGGTCTCCAGTAGGAGACATGGAACTCACTCCACATGAGTCAGTCGCTGAGACCTACGTCACGGAGGAACAGATCCAAGGCGTGGGAGATCTGGCTGATTACGAGGCATTGTCCGGTGAGTGCACATGCATGTGTGTGTCATCCATGTGCATGGTGTGTGTGTGAGGGCTTCTGTTTGTGTGAAAGGTGAGAGGGTGTGCGCCTGAGTCGTATGGGTCAGCCATGTGCTTCATGCAATATTTCCTGCGCAGCTGCATTTGGCCATAGCAGTATCCCTTCTGCCAACAGTAGACATCTAGCCCAACTGCACGCCAGTTGCCCTTGAAGTGTCACCTTGCCACAACATAGTTGCTTATTTTTCACTGTTCATTCAGTCAGATTGTTTGCATTCCCCCACTTTTACTAGGCATGTCGCTATCCACTAGTCACATGTCTGACATGGCTATGGTAAAGTGGAGTGACTTTGTTACCTGGATATCATTTGTACACACATGTCCCTGTGCAATTGGACCATATCAGACTGGCAGCTCCAGGTGAAAAATCTGACCTGTTAGAATTAGAAAAGCGATTACATGCGGGAACTGGACTGAATGAATAGGTGCTGCCCTCCTCTCCATCTTCACTCAATAGCAATGGTACATGCCATCTGTGTGATGGCATGTGTGTTTCACCTGGCAATCACAGGCCAATGTGTGATGCCACTGCCAGGCAGCATGCAGAAAATGTGTTCATCTTCCATCTTGGTGTCATCAGTGTGTGCCATTTGCCTGCACTTCATACGCAGTGAGGGTGCATGCATGTGAGGGTTTTAGTCATGTGGGAAATGTGTCAATCAAGTACTGGTTCTCTTGCTTCTCAGCCCTCATTGTGTGCCATGGTGCTAATGCCTGTTTCCATTTCTTTGTTTTTATGTCTTTGCAGGGGAAGACGCACCTGATACTGCTGGGGTTGTGGAGATGGTGCAGACCCAGGAGGGGTCCGAGGGCCGACCACCACCAGTGAGGGACGTGGTGTGGTGGTGGGGGAGAACCCACAAGTGCTGCAGGTCGTGCTCTCAAGGGGTGTCTCTGGCTGCACCTCCCCCGAGCTGTACTCAGGTGTTGATTCGGATGAGACCTACGTGCCGTCGCAGGTGAGTGTTCCAGGGAGGGATTCTGTTCTGTCTCACCCACCTGCACCAGGGTCAGAACCCTCAATGGGGATGTCAGTGTTGGCAGCTACGCCTTTGGTGGTTACGGATGCAGGGTCACACTCCGCGACATCTGATCCTGTTCCTGGGCCAGCAGATCAGAGGGGGAATGCAGTCCTGCAGCCTCAGGCAGTGCCGGCACAGCAAGGCGCAGTTCGCCTTGCCCCAGACAGGTGTGGTGCCCGCAGACGTGGTGGCCGTACACCACCTGGCAATACCGCATGGGAGCAATCCATTTACGGTATGGCAACCCAACAGGCTGCATCATCCGAGATGATGGCTCAGGCCATGGATAGGGTGGCCACTTCCATTGTCCCCCCAGAAAGGCTGATGGAGCGACTAGAGCAGGCAACCGACTCCATCTGCCAGTCACACAGGGAGGACATGTTGGGGTCCAACAGGGACAGGCGGGCGGCACTGGCGACTCTGCAGGAGGCCATCTCCATTGAGTCCCAGGGCCACAGGGAAGCCCTGAGGCAGGGGCTCCTTCACCTCAGGACGACTCTTGTTGAGCTTGAGGCTTCAACACACCAAAGGACAGAACAGCAGCTGGAGCGTCTCACCCGTACGCTCTCAGCTGAGATGCAGGCAACGAGGGCGGAGGTCCGGGCATCCCGTGAGTTGTTGCATGGGGACCTCCGCACACTCATCCTCCAGAACCAGACCTACCACACCCGCATGCTTGCAGCCATGGAGGAGCAGACTAGGGCCTTGCGTGGGCTGCCTCCCATAGTGCAACCACCTCCGGATGCAGCTGCACAGGGTGATAATAGCGACAGCAGTGATACTCCCACAATAGGGTAGCCGTGTGGGCCATGAGCCCATGGAGGTGTTTTATTTTCCCAGGATCCACGCAGGTGGGTTCTGGTGTGCATCCTGTCCTCGGACCTCCTGGGTGGCCTCCCCAACCCCCCCCGGGCCCATCAATGGCCATTTTTGATTGTTTCTTATTTTTATTTTTATTTATTTTATTCCCTATTTTTTTGGGACGATTTGTTGGCTTCCATGGTTCCTGTGGGCATACGCTGCATTGTGGCTGGGCACATGCAGGCTTGTAATGTATTTGGTTCAGATGCTTGGGTTTGAGTCACACACACCCCTCCTGCTTCCCGTTTCCATGGGCTTGCAAAGGGTGTGCCCAAGTGACAGTGAATTACACAGTGACGTTGGACTCCCATGAGCTTTGTGGGCAGTCTGTAGTCAATACTGTGTATACATTCGTAGTGCATATTGCTGTTGTGTTGTACACTGCATGTTGCATTGATGTGTAACTCATCTTCTGTGTCTACCTCCCAATTTGCAGGTCCCTTCCTCATGTCTACACAAGGACCTCTAGTCTGGAGATGGGGTCCATGTTGGCAGCAGTGCACCTACAACTCTACATGGCGCCAACACTGCACAGTTGGTAGTGGTGGGAGTGCAGGCATTTCCAGGTGGTGAGACTACTAATATGTAACATTTGTGATGTCATGTTAATGGTAGTACGTGCTCAAGTATGTTGTTGGTCCGGCATTGCTGTGAGCATTTCAGGTGTTGCAAGTTTCTAATAGGGACACTGTATGTACATAGTGACACTAGTGTCATGTTGTGGGGATTACTTTGTTTACCTGCAAATAGTATGACATGGCACGGTGTGTCGTGTGGCGGTGCTGGGGTTGGGTTGGCTGACATGGCACTGTCCTCTTGTTGCATTTTGCAAGTGGGTATTCATTTTAGCTGCTTGAATGTGTAACTTCACAAAACTGCATTGGTGGTGTCTGTGTGGGTAGGGATGCACACATTGTGACACTTCCAGGTGAACAATCTCAGGCTGATATGGTATTCACGGTTCATTCTCCAGACATTCAGGATCAGTGTCAGGTTGAGTCATCATTGATTGTCAGATGGAATGTGCCAGGGCAGTGTGCACTCCACAGGGGTGTGATTTCTATGTGAAGTAATTAGCCACTAGCTGTGTATGGGCTGCCTCCCCCCGTGCCCTTTCCCCTCCCATGCGCAGCGGCTGTGCATGTGGTTGGGGATGTGGGGCCACCACCATGTCCACGGCCAGGCCCTGGCGTGTTGCAACGTTGTGCAGGACACATGCTGCCACTATGATCCTGCACACTACTGGGGGAGCGTACAACAGCTGGCCGCCAGAACGGTCAAGGGAGCGAAAGCGTGACTTTAGCACTCCAAATGTGCGCTCCATTATGCCCCGGGTTGTAATGTGGGCTGTGTTATATCTTACCTGGGGTGGCGTGGTGGGGTTCCGAATTGGCGTCATCATGTGGGGGCTGAGAGGGTAGGCACTGTCCCCTGTGGAGGTGGTGATTGGTATCATTGGTGGGGTTGTGACCTTGCTCAGTATCTGACATGCATGCATGTGCAGTGGCATTCATACTCACCAAGCAGCCATGTATCGCCATGCCGCCCAGCTTCTAGGTCCCGGCTTAAGGTGGACATTCGGTAAATGAAGCTGTCGTGGGTTGACCCGGGATAGTTGGCATATACTGAGGTGATGATTCCCTTGGCATTACATACTACCTGCACGTTGATGGAATGCCAGTGCTTGCGGTTCCTATAGATGTGCTCTGATGCCCTGGGGGGACGTAGAGCCACATGGGTGCAGTCGATGGCACCTAGCACTTTGGGGAATCGTGCCACACCGTAAAAATCAAGGGCGGCAGCATGCCTTTCTGCAGGTGTTCTGGGCAGGTATATGTGCCTGCGGACTGATGGCCGTGCAGTGATGATGTTCAAGACCTGGTGTAGGCAGCGTGACTGGGTGGCCTGTGATACACCACCCACAATGGCACTTGTCCGCTGAAATGATCCAGTGGCTAAGAAGTGCAGTACATTGAGGACCTTCTCCAGGGGGCTGAGTGCTTGGGAGCACAGGGTGGGTGATGTGAGGTCATCCTCCCACTCACTCACCAGGTCCAGTATAATGTGTGGTGGAAACCTGTACCTCCCATGCACCTGGTCATCAGGCATCCCGAAAAGGCTGGTTCTGGGTGTGAATATTCTGGCCCTGACTATCCTCCTCCTTTGGTAGCCCACGCCCACTGCTGCTAGGAACGGTATGTTCATCCTGGGTCAGAGCTTGTTCTTTTGTTAGCGCGTAAATTTATGCGTTGCGCGTGTTGTAGGCGAGCGTGTGACCCGCGCACCCCTGAAATCCAGTACCCAGTCCAATAGCGTGTGGAAATTCCCGCGCACCCCGGGATACAGGTGCGCTGACGTACTTTCGTGTGTAAGTGTCCGCGCACCCCTGATATACACGTACATAGGCCAATCACGTGTACGCGCACTTTTGTCCAATTACACGCGATGACACTCTCACGTGCTGTCCAATTACACGCGATGACATTCTGACGTGCAGTCTTTCCACGTGTGCTCTGTCATCACGTGCTGTGTGGGAAACACCCGTGCGGGTCACGTCACAGACGCGTTTACGCGCTGAGGGCCTTTGGTCCAATGGAATCGCGTATGCGTGCTGACGCGCTTACGCGCTAAGGGCCTTTCCTCGGTTTTCACGCTGACGTGCAGGATTTTCACGTGCCAAAACACTCCGTACAAAGCTGGCCACGCGTAAGCACACGGAAGACCACGCTCCTGCCCAGAAGGCCGAACTACTGCCCCCCAGAGCCCCGAGCACGCTCCCACCTGCCATCTGCTGCTGCCTGACTGCCTGCTGCCCACGTGCACTGCCATTTGCTGCCTGCACATCAGCCAGGGGTGCTGTTGCTGTGACCACCCCTGCTGGAACCGAAGACTCCCGACTGGAATTCCATCGCTCCACAGCCCAGCCCCAGGACCCAGTTGCCCACCCACTCCTGCCTCTGGGGTTGTCATGTCGGGGCAAACACCATCTGTGACCACTGACAATCCCCGGCCAGAGAGGCAGAGGGGTACCAGCTTCAGTGCCACCGAAGTTGGTGTCCTGGTGGAGCAAGTCCTGGGGCAGTATGATGCCCTCTTCGGAAGTTCCCGCGCCGACAAGGAAGGACGGACTCGGATCTGGACTGACATCGTGACTGCCATCAACGCGGAGGGGGTGGCAGTACGGGACTTACAACATGTCAGGAAGCACTGGGAGGACTTCAGGTCCAGGACCCTGAACAAGGCCCGGCGCCTCTTGAAGGCAGCGGATGCCAAGGGGCGCCGGGGCCACTTGTCGGAAGAACAGATGGGGGTCCTGGAACGCATATCCCCAGCGCTCCACGTCCAGGTCCTAGAGAAGCAGACCCGTCTGGAGTCGAGCAGTGCGTGTACATGCATCCTGATTGTGAGCAGTGCGTGTGGTGATTATTCGGCATTGTGCCGGTTGCACATCTGTTTGTATGGGGTCGAGTATGGGTGGGGGTGTACAGGGCCGTGGGTCTGACACATGCGAGGGCTGTAATGTGTGAGACATGGATGGTGCTTGTGTGTGTGGGCTTGCATGGCAAATGCAGTTGTGCGTGCACACATGTTTGGATGAATGTGTATGTAAGTAGACATGTCCCTGATGTCAGGCATGTATGTTGTTTTCGGCTGCATGTATGAGCACTGTGTACATGTGCATGTGTGTGTATTTGTCAAGGGTGCAACAGTGATGCAACATGGATGCATGTGACAGCGGTATGTGGAAGCCTGATTGGCAGATGTGACATGGATGCCCGTCTGAACAGTGCAACACTTGGCAGAGGTGTAGACATGCATGCAAGTGTGGTGCTGTGTGTACATGTGTGGTGCACTTCCTGTGTTGCATGTGATGTCTGGCTCCCCTTTGGCTGCTGATGCTGTTGTATGTGTAGGGATGGTGGTGGCAGTTGCGATATGGCTGTGGTATGGCTCATGTGTGTGAGTTGCAATGACATGTGTGTTGGGGATTGTGATGACATGTCTGAGGTTTGCCAATGCCACTCATGTGCAACTGTCATGCGTGTATGTGTCCATTGTACAGTGCCCTGATGCCTGTGTTTTGTTTCTCCCTGTCTGCAGCGTCAACTGATGAAGAGGGCGGAGAAGGTGCTGTGGAGCACAGCGGCGGGGATCCGACCGCCAGCCGGAGACGCAAGGCCCGGCTCCCCTCCCGTGTTGTCATCTCGTCGGGGAGTGAGGAGTCCGGGGCCGCGTCCCAGGCCGCAGCTGCCGGGAGGAGGTCCAAGAGGCGGAGGTTGCAGTTGGACTCCTCGGCAGCAGAAGGGGCAGCTGGGACCCCACAGGGCCCAACAGGGGAAGATGGCACGGAGTCATCCAGGTTGGTGGGGGGTTTGGTGGAGGAGGGGGCCGTGCAAGCACCAGAGACGGGGTCTGGAGGTGGGGATCCCACTGGTGCTAGTGGTGCAGTGCAGGACCAGGGACAGGAGGCAGCACAGGCGGCCGCGGAGGTGCCTGTGTGCAATCCTGTCCCCGATCCTGTCCCTGCATCATCTTGAACCAGCAGGGATGCCTACGTCCAGACCCGTTTTCAGGCAGGGAATGAGCTGACGTCAACTGGCCTTCCTCTGCCTGCGGACGTGGCCATCCAGGTCCGGGTTGAGCCTGTCCTGGCTGGTGTGGCGTTGCGTCAACGGGCCATGCGAGGTGACCTGCAGTCTTTTCATGGAGAGACTGCACGTCATCTCGAATGGCTCGTTGACCACGTCAGCCTGCTGGGACAGGTCACCCAGGCCGGATTCCTCTGTCTGATGGGGCTTGCTCTGACCCCCTCCTCAACTGGACCCCCTACGCGCCAGTCGTCCTCTGTGCCATCTTCCCACCCATCAGTCACCTGGGTGCCCTGTGGAGCTGCCTCTGACGGTGCGGCCAGGCTGGTGGAGGAGGCATCCCTGCCACAGTCGGGAGTCGGAGGTCCAGCAGGGGTGGCCACATCAACAACTGCACCCCAGCCGGCGGAGGGTGTGCAGGCAGCAGGAGGCAGTGCACGGGCAGAGGCAGAGCAGCAGCAGCAACATGGTGGGAGACATGAAGGCTCGGGGCTTTCGACATCGGAGGGGCAGGCATCGGCCGGAGGGCAGGGGGACCCAGGACAGAGAGTGTCTTCCGTGTGGCAGCGGTTGGGCCAAGCCTTAGGTGCGGAGCGGCGGCGGGCGGAAGAGGCGCGGCTCACAATGGTCAGGGCGGAGAACTCCATGCGGAGGGCCCTGAGGCGGCCCGAGTGCCTCGAGGCAATCCGCAGGGGGTTGGAGGAGGACACGGCGTCGTCCCTGCAGACCCTCGGGGCCATGGAACTGGACCGCCTCCGGGACATCGAACAGGAGTTCGATGATGCCCTGGCCCGGGACACCACGGAGTGAGCCGCTGGACTTGCCCGCCGCCTTTGTATATAGTTCTTTAGTTTTAGGTTTCCTTTCTTTCTTATTATGATTTGGAGTCGACGGACACTGCTCCACTTTTTGTGTATAGTTGATTTTTAGGTAGGTTTTTTAGTAGGTTTCCTTTGTTCAGTTGGGCTCATGGACCCTTGGTAGTTTTTTACATAGTTCTTTATTGCATGGAGATTTTTTAACTTTTGACTTTGGGCAAATATTTTTTTGATTCTGATTTGCAGTTTTGTGTTTTTATACGGACATGCAGCTTTTTTTTTCTCATTCACATTGTAGTTTGTTTTCTTTCTTTAGCATTCTTTATTTTATTCAATACAATTTTGTTTCCATACTTCACTGTGTGGTATCATCTCATTGGTTTCATGCATGTCATGTTGTGTGTTTTCTCATTCAATTGCAACCATTGTGTGTGACGGACATGGGTTCATTAGCTTAATGAACATTGGGGGTGTAACATGTGATTTCCATTTCCATGTGGGTGAATGGGTTACTTGGTAGGGCTTTTTGGCTGTGGAGGCTGTCCATTACGCACATGATTGGGGATTGTGAGGACCTGGTGGGGGCTGCCCATGGTGGCTGGGGGATGGGGGTGGTGGGAGACATGAGTGGGGGCCTGGTGGAGGCTGCCCCTGGTGGCTGGGGGGTGGGGGTGGTGGGAGACATGAGTGGGGGCCTGGTGGAGGCTGCCCATCGTGGCAGGGGGGTGGGGGTGGTGGGAGACATGAGTGGGGGCCTGGTGGAGGCTGCCCCTGCACTGCTGGGGGGTGGGGGTGGTGGGAGACATGAGTGGGGGCCTGGTGGAGGCTGCCCCTGGTGGCTGGGGGGTGGGGGTGGTGGGAGACATGAGTGGGGGCCTGGTGGAGGCTGCCCCTGCACTGCTCGGGGGTGGGGGTGGTGGGAGACATGAGTGGGGGCCTGGTGGAGGCTGCCCCTGGTGGCTGGGGGTGGTGGGAGACATGAGTGGGGGCCTGGTGGAGGCTGCCCCTGCACTGCTGGGGGGTGGGGGTGGTGGGAGACATGAGTGGGGGCCTGGTGGAGGCTGCCCATGGTGGCAGGGGGGTGGGGGTGGTGGGAGACATGAGTGGGGGCCTGGTGGAGGGTGACCCTGGATGCTGGGGGGTGGGGGTGGTGGTAGACATGAGTGGGGGCCTGGTGGAGGCTGCCCCTGCACTGCTGGGGGGTGGGGGTGGTGGTAGACATGAGTGGGGGCCTGGGGAGGGTGACCCTGGGTGCTGGGGGGTGGGGGTGGTGGTAGACATGAGTGGGGGCCTGGTGGAGGCTGCCCCTGCACTGCTGGGGGGTGGGGGTGGTGGGAGCCATGAGTGGGGGCCTGGTGGAGGCTGCCCCTGCACTGCTGGGGGGTGGGGGTGGTGGGAGACATGAGTGGGGGCCTGGTGGAGGCTGCCCCTGGTGGCTGGGGGGTGGGGGTGGTGGGAGACATGAGTGGGGGCCTGGTGGAGGCTGCCCCTGCACTGCTGGGGGGTGGGGGTGGTGGTAGACATGAGTGGGGGCCTGGTGGAGGCTGCCCCTGGTGGCTGGGGGGTGGGGGTGGTGGGACACATGAGTGGGGGCCTGGTGGAGGCTGCTCCTGCACTGCTGGGGGGTGGGGGTGGTGGGAGACATGAGTGGGGGCCTGGTGGAGGCTGCCCATGGTGGCAGGGGGGTGGGGGTGGTGGGAGACATGAGTGGGGGCCTGGTGGAGGCTGCCCCTGCACTGCTGGGGGGTGGGGGTGGGGGTGGTGGGAGACATGAGTGGGGGCCTGGTGGAGGCTGCCCCTGGTGGCTGGGGGGTGGTGGTAGACATGAGTGGGGGCCTGGTGGAGGCTGCCGCTGGTGGCTGGGGGGTGGGGGTGGTGGGAGACATGAGTGGGGGCCTGGTGGAGGCTGCCCCTGCACTGCTGGGGGGTGGGGGTGGTGGGAGACATGAGTGGGGGCCTGGTGGAGGCTGCCCATGGTGGCTGGGGGGTGGGGGTGGTGGGAGACATGAGTGGGGGCCTGGTGGAGGCTGCCCATGGTGGCAGGGGGGTGGGGGTGGTGGGAGACATGAGTGGGGGCCTGGTGGAGGCTGCCCCTGCACTGCTGGGGGGTGGGGGTGGTGGGGAGTGGGGGCCTGGTGGAGGCTGCCCCTGCACTGCTGGGGTGTGGGGGTGGTGGGAGACATGAGTGGGGGCCTGGTGGAGGCTGCCCATGGTGGCAGGGGGACGGGGGTGGTGGGAGACATGAGTGGGGGCCTGGTGGAGGGTGACCCTGGATGCTGGGGGGTGGGGGTGGTGGTAGACATGAGTGGGGGCCTGGTGGAGGCTGCCCCTGCACTGCTGGGGGGTGGGGGTGGTGGGAGACATGAGTGGGGGCCTGGTGGGGGCTGCCCATGGTGGATGGGCTGCCTGCGGGACATGAGCATGGGTGCAGAGTAGTCCCCCGTGGTGTGGGCTGGCTGCAGGGTCCTTGGAGGTTGTGGAGCGTACACCTGGGAGGGCCCACACGGCCAATTCAGGTGTGGTACTCCCCAGAACCCCTGAAATACACGTACCCTGCTGAAATCGCGTGTGGAACTTCCCGCGCACCCCTGAAATACACGTACCCTGCTGAAATCGCGTGTGGAACTTCCCGCGCACCCCTGAAATACACGTACCCTGCTGAAATCGCGTGTGGAACTTCCCGCGCACCCCTGAAATACACGTACCCTGCTGAAATCGCGTGTGGAACTTCCCGCGCACCCCTGAAATACACGTACCCTGCTCGCACTGGGCCAATCGCGTGTGGAACTTCCTGCGCACCCTTGAAATACACGTACCCTGCTGAAATCGCGTGTGGAACTTCCCGCGCACCCCTGAAATACACGTACCCTGCTGAAATTGCGTGTGGAACTTCCCGCGCACCCCTGAAATACACGTACCCTGCTCGCACTGGGCCAATCGCGTGTGGAACTTCCCGCGCACCCCTGAAATACACGTACCCTGCTGAAATCGCGTGTGGAACTTCCCGCGCACCCCTGATATACACGTACCCTGCTGAAATCGCGTGTGGAAATTCCTGCGCACCCCTGAAATACACGTACTCTGCTCGCACTGGGCCAATCGCGTGTGGAACTTCCCGCGCACCCCTGAAATACACGTACCCTGATGAAATCGCGTGTGGAACTTCCCGCGCACCCCTGAAATACACGTACCCTGCTGAAATCGCGTGTGGAAATTCCCGCGCACCCCTGAAATACACGTACCCTGCTCGCACTGGGCCAATCGCGTGTGGAACTTCCCGCTCACCCCTGAAATACACGTACCCTGCTGAAATCGCGTGTGGAACTTCCCGCGCACCCCTGAAATCCACGTACCCGGCCAAATCGCGTGTGAGACTTCCCGCGCACCCCGGTATACACGCACACGTATTTTTTGTCAGCGGGTGTCCGTGTTTGTGGGTACCCCTTTGCACGTCATTTGTCCTGGAGGGCCACAGTATAGAACATTCATTATGGCAGTATATAGGTGCTATTTGTTGGCGCACCTTTTGGCGCACATTTCTTACAGCCGCAGAGACGCTACCGCCTGCTTTCTTGTGGCGGTCGTGTTTGTGCCTGTGCGCTGGTTTGAGCGTGCGCTTTTTTGCCCTATTCTATCCCATGAATACGTGTTGTAGGCGAGCGTGTGGGCGTTCGGCGCACTTGTGCCCTGTACTTCCCCCGTGACGCCCACGTTTTGGCAAGTTGTTCCCCATTCCGAGTGTTACGCCCGTGTTCTGCCTACTTTTGTTGCGTGCGCCGCGCTATGTGCGAATTTCGCTGTGGCCTGTGCGATTTTCGCTGTGACCTGGTGCACGCTGTTAGATGGCCTGTGCGCCAACGTGCGCCGCGCACTTTTTTATCGCACATCCGCTGGTTTTCTTGCGCACGGACTTCCATGAATCGACGTGCGCTGCTTTTCGTGCGATTTTCGCACTTGCACTGCGATTTTCGCTATTCCACTGCGATTCGCACGTTTTTGCCCACTTGCGCCACGCTAATTATTCCATGAATCGGCCTGTAAGTCAGTTAAAACGTGTACATAGGCAAGAAACCGCAAGAAGCAAATAAATTGTGAAGCTTGCAATGCTTAGTAGAAAGTGGATTGCGGCAAGCGCCAACTACATATATCTACCACAAAAGCACTTTATAGATGAGTGAAAATCCAATACGCACATGAGCAGAATTAAATAGAGGTTACTAAAGGTGTTAGGGAGAATTCTCTGTTTAGGCTGAATTTCCTAACCTAGTGAGTCCCCTAGCAGCTTTGCTGGATTTCTGGAGTTTGTTTTTTTTCCATCCTGCCAAGAGTGAGACACTTTTCCTCCCCCTCTTGGACATGTATGTGTGTAATTCCTTTGAACGTCAATGTGTTCTCTGGGCTATGGGGTCTTTTACTCCATAGGGTCTCATATGTTTTTCTATGTGTGTTACACCACACCCTACGTGCCGTAACACTGGGGCGTCCTAGCGGACCTCCACCATAGACTCCATACCCGGGGACTGACTACTGTCTCCCCGGGCATGTAAAGTCACCATTGGCTTTACTAGACCTAAATTTACTAACAGAACTAGTACAAACCATCTTATTGTGGACGTTCTAGTAGGGGTAATTCAATTACTCCTGGATCTGTTACTCGAGGGGGCACTGTCCCGTCCCCCCTCGTCGAGTTTTGGCTGGTGGCAGTGGAAACTACTTGTTATGTTTGACCCCGGACATAACCCTATGGGATTCCTCCCATTGTTGGGGATTGATACTTTTTCTCGTTAATCTCTAAAGTACCATCGATCTACTTATCTTAAATAAGTTTATCGGATGGTATTTTCTGCCAGAACTCGGTTTTTAAAATGGCGTCTGTGTTCGTCTCTGTGACTCCTAAACCAAAGGTTGAGCCCTTTGTTCCACTTTTGGCGGGCCTCTGGACAGAGACCCTCCAAAGTGGTACCATTCTGTCTGGGTTACCACAGGGGTGTTGGAGGGGGTTTAGGCACCCTGGACCGAGTTGCCTTCCCAACTCCGGTCGCACTCTGGAGTGATTGGCCCAAGTGGTGAGCCTCCCTGCATGTGTTGATTGACAGCTAGGCTGAATGAATGGGGGTTTTCTGCATAAAAGCAGAGATTTTTGGACTGGATCTTCAGAAGTCGCCACAGGACCTAAGAATCCGACGAGGGAAACGCTGAGCCGACCTGCACGACGACACCTCTGGTGGAGCCCTGCTGAACCAACTCACCACTTCCCGACGACAGAGGAGATCTCCCTGCCGGAGAGTCTCTTCCCCTGACTGGTGGGAACAACCAGTCCCCTTTGTTTTTTCTTTGCCTCAGGACGCGGTGGTCGAATTGCCCGTGCAGAGCACCCCGGCAACCGGATAGCCACTACCCCTGTACCGCAACCAAAAGGTGGTGCCTTGTGACGGAGCACTCTGTGGCTGGTCTCTTCCCTGGTGGTGCACTGGACTTCACTTTTCTTCGATGACGAGATCATCTCTACTCTTGGCAAAGACCCGACGTGCATCCACCACCAGAAACAACTGCCCCTGCCGGAGCTGTCTCTCCACAACAAGGTACCATGTCCGCCTGGCTTCCCTTTCGATCGGTTCGAGTGAGGTGTCTTAATCCTCACCTTTCCGTTGGGTCGCCTCCAAGCTTTTTCAACGTGTTGTTCTGAACTAGTTCAATCTGCCACTAACAATTTGCTACAAAGACTCGAACGCAGCTACATTAGAGACTTTTTGGGACATACCGCCTTGCCCCTCTCCGAGTGGGCCTGGCCGCTGAACTTTATGATCTATTGTGGTTCTTGCCTTCCTGCCTTGCATATTATCCATGACATATTGAACTGTGTTGATTTCATAACCTGCCTATTTTTCTCTCCCGTCCTAACTGATATTAGAGTGCCATCTAGGTTGAGGTATACACCTCTGTCTGAAAATAGGTGATACCGGTAGAACCTAGACTTGTCAAAATATTGTTAGGGGGATTGATCGTGTTCCTCTTCGTAGAGTAATTGTAATTGAATTGTTTGCCGTGATAGTGCCATAGTGTTTTCCATAGATGTTCCGTTATAAATAAATACCTTAATATCTTTACATTGAAGCCTTGTTGCGTTTTTGCTTGTCTTACTGTGAAGAAATGTCCTAAATTGTATACTCCACATACTGCTCAACTTTTCTTGAGAGAAGTCTGACTGCTCAGCCACAGCTACCAAGTGAATCTGTGTGGTACAGACTGCTACCAAGTGGGTTCACCGCCAAATGCCTGTAGTCCTAAATCTTTTGCAGTGGTCCCAGAGGGAACTGCACAGGTTTCCGCCTAACAAAAGGTTTCAAGAGGAGAAGGCTGCGGCAACAAATCAACAAGTAAAGATGGAGAGAAACCCTGCTGAAGGTAACCCTGCAAAGAGGCCAAGGTCGTATCAGAGAAGAATAACAGAGTCTCCTGTTCAGCAAAGTCGAGATAAGCCGCAACTGGTATACGACTGACAGAATTAAATCAAATACACAAAACTGCATGAGGAAGAGGCCAATTTCACGGTGTCCTAATCATGTGGCAAGGCAGTCAGAAAGGAATGAGGCTTTCACACCTACGCATGGAGCCTTGTCGTACCCATACTCCTTAACTTTCTCAGACCAAGAAGCAGACTCAAGACCAAATTACAAAGCAGTAATTGACACACGGCCACTGAGGTGATGAATGGTTGCAACATAAATTGAAGGGAAGCTGGGGTGCAGACTTACTCCCTGCACCTGGCTAATTATTTTGCATGTTGCTAAGCGCAAGTGTAAAAGTATGTGTGGTATCAATGCCAACCCAATCAGAGTGGACCATGTAATCTAGGATCCTATAGAGAGTAGAGCCAATGGGACGTTGTACTTTTAGTGTCGTTTACAGTGGCCAGTTTGAAGGAAGGTCGTAGTTGCCCCACCTGACATTATTATCCAATCCCCTATCCCCGTTACCATATACAGATATAGAACCTATGTTAAAGTTACCTTCCTATAACCAATCGAGTTGCATGTTAGGTTTTTAAAGATTACACATCAATGATGACAATTTTTTGGTACAAATGTTGTGTTTTTGCTGATATTAGAGTTTAAGCGAGAAGGAAGATCGAGCAGTTGCTGATGTTCATTGAACTCCCCGTTTTCTGTACTTGTCATTAAACAGACCCCCTTTGCCAAACTATTGAGTTGTCATTATTATTTGATGCAAGAGTATGAATCTGCATCCCCATCTATCTCAAGGGTGTTGCCGCTCATCTTAAAGTGCCGTTTGGAGAGACCCACTCTTATGGGCCGGCTGGGGTCCATACGGTTCACTTGGTAGCAGAGATTAGATGGTTAGATTAGATAAAACACCCTTTGACCGTCGAAATAAGTAACTTCGGGTCCTCAGCAATATCACGAGTCCTTTGCCATCCGGCTGATAGAACGAGAAGCTCCCCGTAGATAGTGGCCAGTTTAATGAAAAACCCTGCAGGTTGGGTCTGAAGGAACCTTTGTTTTCCTCCAAGAATCCCTTCCCACTTCTACGAGCAGCCGATCGGACAAGCAGCACGGAAAGGCGGCAACGAAGGTAGTGATCCCGAGCGTCCGGAGAGGAAAAAAATGCGAAAGGTGAGTGAAAAAGACTGAATGCTTTGGCAAAAACTTGCAGGCCTTGAAACAAGTAACGGAAGGTAACGGAGGGAGGTGGGACCAAAAAATGTCAGAGTAAGAACATAATATATATATATAAGGGGAAAATATTTACTCGAAGGTGGCCGAGCAATAAGAGAGATACCGGGAGTTGCCGAAGTAGAGCATATATGCCCATTTTTCCTACTTTTTAATAGAGCACTAGAAGAAGCATTCATTTAAAGTCCTGAATTGATAGGACGACGTAGAAGACCAGAATCGATTAAAGACGATGTGAAAGAAATGGGCTTAAATTCCATGTCAGAATACAATTAGGGGCAGAATGCATCTGAAGAAGCAGATGGCATGAGATTTGTGTAGCCGGCCGGAGTCTGTCTTGTCTGTTTCATGTTTTCTATCTATGATGTGAGAAGGTAAAAACCTTTTAAAATAGCATGAATTTTGCATGATTGTGATAATTTGATGTTGCATGGCATTTATTGATGATTGTAGTTAACAAAAGTAAATGTGACATTTTTGTTGGGAAAACGGGATTGGAGCTTGTGACGATTGGTGCTCGCTCGTATTGTTGATTTTGGGTTCGAAACGTAAAGCATAATAAAGTGTTGTATAGAAGAGAAGATAAATAGGTGAAAGCATGGAAGACATTACCCTATTGGCGCACATGTGCAAACAGCTGCCGAAGCATGCACCTAAGCTTAAAAAGTACAGTGAAGAATGGGATAAAGGGACCGCAAACAAAATGTTTATGCCATGGCCCCAGGGAGGATCGCTATCTAAAACGGTCCTGCAGCACATGATGACATATCTGTACGCCACATTCACGGGCAAAAAGTTATACAAACGCCTAGCTAGTTTAGAGCTTTGGAAGATGTATCAACAAGAAAAGGAAGAGGAGCCGCCGTTAGATTGGACACTGAATATATGCACAGAGGGGGGTAAAGAGCCTTCTGCACCACCCGCCCCTTCTGAAATGAAAAGCGAAGCCAGTAAAGATGAAGAGTTATACCCATTGAGGGAACTTAAAGCAGCCACGGATATAGCAACCCAGCATATGAGTCACCTAGGCAAAGTATTGACGAAAGCCCAGAGAAAGACAGTGACAGATATATTACCTCCAAAGTCCTGAAGGACAAGGAGAAGCGCGAAAAGGAAAAAGAAGACGAAACACAAGCAAGTACATCTCTAGATACGGGACGAGAGGGAAAGAGATGGAAAGGAGATCAGGATAGGACTGAAGAAATGGCATTCACACAGAACGAATGGATGGGAGGTCAGATTTTATTGAAACTCGATGGTAAAGGCATTGAGGAGATGAGACATAAAGGAGAACCGGACGAATTAGAAAGGAGGGAAAAGGAAAACTGATCAAGGAGCTAAGAAAAAGGATAGACATAAACAAGAGCAGTTATATCATTACAAACAGGTCAGAAAACAGGAAAAGGCAGAAGAACAGAGAAAACACGATCGTAAACAGAGAACAGCTGATGATCGAGATAGAATAGAACAAAGAAGAATAGAAGAAGAACAAAAGATACGGGAGGAGAGAATAAAAAGATAAGGAAATGCAAAGGGCAAATGAACAAAGAGATGCGAGGAAACAAGATATGATATGATATGATAGATTATTTATAATGCGCTTAATACCCAGAGGTTTCTAAGCGTGGACCTGGGGATCGAACCTGTGTTGCTCTGTGTCGTCTTGCTTGCAAGGCGACTACATTGCCCCTTAGCTATCCTCCCGGGACAAGAAGTAGATAGTGCCAGAGAGAATGCGAGGAAGCGTAGAGAGTTTGATGACGACATAGAACATAAGCGAAGACAGAGAGCACGGGATCTTGAATAACTGGAAAGAGGGGTTAAAAAACCCAATCCAGTAGTAGGCTGGGAAGATATGGAAGAATTCTTCCCTGAGTATAATTTAGTACCAGGCACGTCCAGGGCAAATGTCGAAGATGACTTTGATACCAGAAGCATTGGCGGACAACCAATAGAATATATGATGAGCTGGGGTTAGAACAGGTACCCCAAGGGAAAGGAGAGGATGGGCGTCTGGAGAGCACTCAGTTGTACGATACTGAGGAAGCCTTCTGAAGTAGCAGAAATAGAGAGCTGTCATTAGATAGGCTGACCCTAACCAGAAATGAGGAGGATGAGAGAAGTTGCACGAGTTGAGCACAGACAATATCGGAAGCAGTAAGAGAAGAATGTGAAGAAAGAGAAGACAAGAGAAGATGCGAAAAACGCTTCTCTAGGGGGAAAGAGAGTAAGATGGTCAGATTCTAGTGGGTATGCACCTAAGACATCAGAGTCAGCCACACCATCAGAGTGGATTAAAGGAGTATCATATGGTTGGAGGGGGGTGTCGCCACCACCCTATGTGAACAGACTAAGGACATTGCCAGGTAGACGGCGATGCAGGAATATTACCCCTGCAGTAGACAGAAAAATGAGAGAGGAAAAGGAGTGTCATGTGTCACAGTTCCGTTTACTAGGAAAAGGTGGAGCTAGGCCACAATATATACCCTGGCCTCACATGGATGGAGAGAACCTGAAAAATAAGCCCCAAATGCTGACATCGGGAGCCGGAAAATGCTATAGCGGATGTTAAGGGTCTTTTACCGCCATACTTGGTGATAGAGCTGATGATGTGTGGGCACGAGCGGGTTACCCTGGAGTGACTACAGTTAATAACGCGCATGACGGAAGCGCTGTTTAACAATTGAAGAACCGCGGTGTGGAAAGCACTAAGAGTGCTATACCAGGACACTTCTGATATTGGAGCTTTAATGTCATACAAGATGAAGGAGTCAGATGATCCTTTGCTTTACATTCAGAATTTCCAAGACGCCTGGGTGCTGGAAACTCATGAATCTTGGGGGAAATCTATACCCGTGTTTTACCATATATTATGCCAAGGGCTGCCAGAACAGGTACATAAGCAGCTCAAGAAATTGGTAGGGATTGAGGCAAAGCCATGGTCTGAAATACAGTTGACCATTGCACACTATTGCAGGCTGCTGCAAGAAAAGAATTGCAAAAAGGATGCTGCACGAAAAGGTGAAGAGGCTAAATTGGTGCAGAACAAATTATCAAAGTATGCCATTGAGGGGGCAATGATAATTAATACAGATGGATCAAACATGCAGCAGGTCAATAGCCAAAGGCAGTTTTATCAAAGCAATAATGGGCTTTACGCAAGGGGAAGAGGCTTTCGAGGAAGAGGATGGCAGAGTAATCAGGGTGGTTTTGAAAACAATCAAGGAGGTCTCCAAAATATGCAAAATGGAAACCAGAGTATGCAAAATGGCCAAATAATCAGACCATCACCGACATGTTGGACGTGTGTAATGACTGGGCATCTAGCACGCATATGCTGAAGTCAAGGCATGGTGCAAAACAACCAATTCCCAAGAGGAGGGATGGTGAATCCATCTGTGTTCTCGCAGCAGGGTGGAAATGGAGTTACGCAGAATCACACAGTGCAGCAGCAAGCGCCGGGAGTACAGCAAGGTTTGCAACTCCAGAATGTGACAAATTTTCCACAGGGACAGTCTCAACAGTTGCCAATGCAACTGTCACAAACAACAGGTACAGGACAAGTACTGAATTCAGGAACAAGAAATGCCACAAGTGACGGGGAAATCCATTCACTCAGAATGGGACAAGATTATATATAGACTAGGACAGATCACTGGGTGACCTGATGTGTTCTATCCTATCAGTGACACCGAACCCTCACGAGGAACCCAGGGTAGATGTCTGTATAGGGGATAAAGAGTATTCTTTCTTAGTTGACACAGGTGTGACACGCTCGTGTATACGTGAAGGTAAGTTTTCTTTGTCCGTCGATGCCATAAATACTCAGGGCTTCACAAGAGCAACAAGTCGTGTTCCTTTTACAAAAGAACTTCCAGTCTCCATAGGAGAATGTGACATGAACGTGCCAATGCTATATTCAAGGCAAGCCCCTGTGAATATATTGGGACGAGACCTAATGACAAAGCTAAACATGACAATCTCGTTCACGGAGAAGGGCATTGTATGTTCAAGTCCAGGAATGCATTATTTGAACATATGCAAAATGAATGGAGCATACGCATGACACATGGCTATGAGAGCTATTCCATTGGAACCAGAAATATTCGCTTCTGGAGTGCGCATATTAATGGCATGGCTACCAGGCCTTGCTGACGAAACCATGAGAGCCCCAGAAGAGTTTCTGTTCAGGCCAAGAATACCTATGCATGAAGAAAAGGGACGAGTGTTTCCCTTGACAATACAAACAGCCCTAGTGCGAGGAAAGATGGTTCTGCTTGACAGTTGTGATGATGAAGGCAGACAATAGTGTGCAGTAATCGCCATTGGGGAAGGTTACAGATTGACTGACATCAACGATGACGATCTGTTTGAAGAACAAACAGGTGAAGATGAGATGACAGTTGAGGTTAATCTCATCTATTTGGTGAAAATTATCAAAAGAGAAGTGCCTCAGAGAATGATGCTGGCACAAAAACATCCTGAATACTTAGATGACAACATGGCAAAGATGCGTGTCTCAGTATGGACTACAGGCCCCTATGACGTAGGCTTACTGAAAGGAGTCAGAGAAGTACAAATTGAAATCAGGAGCAATTCTACCAAAAGCACGACAGTATCCCATGTCT